>NW_024870701.1:0-2437500 GCF_019054845.1 Dipodomys spectabilis | reverse complement strand
GTGAACAGTGCTGCAATAAACATGGAGGTGCACGTGTCCTTGTATATTGGTTCCTGTTGTTCAGGGTAGATGCCTAGAAGTGGTATGACTGGGTCGTAAGGGAGGTCAATCTTTAGCTTTCTAAGGACCCTCCAGACTGCTTTCCAAAGTGGTTGTATAAGTGTACATTCCCACCAGCAGTGTAATAGGGTTCCTCTTTCTCCACATCCCCTCCAGCATTTGTGAAACTTCTCATTTGTATTCAAGAGATTACTGCCATTATTTTCAGATCTTTTTAAAAATAGCTCCAATTAGTTATAGGAGGGGGTTTATTTTAATAGGTCCCCTTATTTATATAATGTATCTTGATCATAACTACCTCTTTGTTTTTCTCCCACTCCCCAAACCAGCACTCAGTAAACTTAGTTATTCATTTTCACAATGTACATAAAGCACTTTGAGTATATTTGCCCTCCTTCATTATTTCTTCTCACACCTCTTTTTCCATTCTTTGGCTCCTGCAACTATCCTCTATACCAGAGACAGGACATGTTTCAACTTCCTATTACTCATTAATCTGTATATCAATCTGCAGCTCTTCTCCTTTCTGTATTTTAACTTGGAAGTATTCCTTTGCTTTTTCTTCAAAGTTATGGATATTTTCTTCTCTAGTCCTTGCCTGATAACTCAATCTTAGTCATTTATTGGGTCTAGCTAAACTGAACACTTGCCACACTTTTGCATTTCTTCTCTGAGGGCCAGTATAGAATAAAACTTAAAACAGAATAGGCTTACAATCCTATTAATCCCTTAAATTACCAACTATAATTTTTATATTTCAAAATCAAATAAGCAAAATGCAGTCATTATAGCTAAAATACATTGCCTAAAAACTGAATTGAGGGTAGGGAGAAGTGGAAATGGGAGAGAAGAATGGAAGGGTTATAACATTGATCAAGAAGCATTTGACTCATAACCTGACTTATGAAATTGTATCCTCTTTATATTATGAATTGTTTAATAATAATACAAAAGCAGAGCACTGAAGTACAAAACTAAAGGTTTTAGCATTTGAAACATTCATTAGTAATGATGAGATTTTAGAAACAAAAACTGAAATAATGCAGAAATGAAATAAACAAGGTCAAAAAAAAAAAAAGAAAACTAGAAAACTTTGGTGATCGTGTAGCTTACCATCTTCCCCTCCTCTTCCCAGGGAATATAGTTCATCAATGCCTAGTTTTTAATATATTTGCTTTCTTTTTTAATCCCCAGAAGAAAGAAAAGCCAAATGATATGAACTAGGAAATGATTGCTTTATTAACTCAAGTCTTTACGAATTATATATTTTTTTACACCAGAAATGTTTAAAACACTTTTAATAATGAACTTCCTCTTCTCCTTTATAAAAATGTTCTTGTCTTTTCCTGTTATCCATGCTTGGAGGAAGAAGGCTGGTGGTCAAATGGCTATTGCTCTGTGGAGTTTCTCCTTTGGGATGTGAAATCACTCAAGGTGGAAGTAATTCAGGAATAAGTGAGGAAGGATTATGGGATGGGATTGGAAACTGAAGAGTGGAAACTCCTTCAGGGGTTTTCTGTCTTCTTCTGGCCCCAAGCATGACACAGCCTGATACTGTTGAGGATGGCATACCTGTAAGTCCAGAAAGCTAGGTTATGTCACACTTTGTCCTTTGCTAACCTTAAATATTTGTTAAAATTTTGTTTGACTTCTTGTGCTTTCTTGGGTTCAGAGGAAATTACAAATAGGAAGTAAGAAAGTAATTCTGTGGTCCAATGCTGCTCAGGCAGTTTTTAAATGTTTTAATGTTTTAGATCTTCTTAGGGGCAGGTAGGTCTGAGCCCTTGGAGATTCACAGTGATTCTTTTGCCTAGAGATGTTGTTTTCCCTGGCTGCCTTTGAGAGTCTAATGGCATGTTAGTCCAACTTTTAGTTACATGTGCTCCGTGTCAAAACATGAAGCCAAAGAAATAACATGTACTCCCCTCCCCCGAACCCTTGGAGTTTAAAGGTTGAATTTTGGGTTTATTTTAGAATAAACCTGATTTATGGCAGAGATAGCCAACCAGATAGTCAACTGAGGGGCCGAAGAAGATTTGTGTCACAAGATGCTATCCTGTTCTATAAAACCTGGGAAAAGTCTCTTCTGTAGGTCTAGTAGACACTATTTTAGAAGCAATGTTTTATTTTATTTTTTGTAGTTGCTGTGTTTGTTTTCTTTTTTCTGGTTTTTAAAAATTTTATTTTATTGTACAGATGCTGTACAGAGAGGTTAGTTACATGAGAAAGGCAATGAGTACATTTCTTGTTAAGCATTGTTACCCCTCCCTTGTTCTCCCACTATCCCTTCCCTCCCCCACATCCCATACTCCTCTCCCCACCCTCCAGCTTGAAGTTGTAAAGTTCATTTCTAATTTACTGCCTTGTGGGTATCATTGTTGCAATGGGTCATCCTGTGTCCTTGTTTCAGCGTTTTGTTATTCCCCTTCCCCTTCTCAAATTAGATAAATGTATACAAGATGCAGGGTACCAAACAGGGGTTTTACCATAGGAGGAAGAACACACAGGAAACAAAACAATCACATAGTATATTACACATAGTATATTAAAAACAACACAACAATGAAAGACCTCTTGTGTTAGACCTTAATATGTTAAAGAATGTTGATTGTTGAGCTTCTGTTTCTGTAATAAGGCTGTGC
Organism: Dipodomys spectabilis; assembly: GCF_019054845.1. Taxonomy (NCBI): domain Eukaryota; kingdom Metazoa; phylum Chordata; class Mammalia; order Rodentia; family Heteromyidae; genus Dipodomys; species Dipodomys spectabilis. Next base: position 2,434,798 of record NW_024870701.1, on the reverse strand, counting down.
ACACATAGAGTTTAGTAGTCCACAAGGACCTTATATAATAGTTTCAGATTTAGAGAGGCTTGGCTGGAAAATCTTTCAGTTTTATGACAATGGGTGGAAAAGTGATCGCCATTCAGTACAAGCTGAACTTTGAATTTCCATCTTTTCCTGGGCTAGTGATATGCAGTATAACAATGGTCTCTGGTGATCCTGGGTACTGGGTGGGAGTTGTAGAGTCAAGTCAGTTACATGATCAGGAGAGGAACTGTGAGGTAAAACTAGAAGGTCTGGTAGGTCAAGTGTCTCACATAACTTTCAGTTTATATTTCCAACTTCAAATGGCTTTATTGGATATAATCTCATAAATTGAGGATCATCCATGCTTTTGATTCTTTCTCCAAAAATCAAGAATATTAACCTAGTGTTTTTGTTTCTTGTTTTCAATTTCAAGGTAATTGATAGTGAGAAGGAACAGTTAGTCCACACCTTGTTTTGACTGATAAGATCTTACTGTTTTCTTCAGTTTTTTTTCTAACCAATTATTTAATCCTACCCCTTTCTAGTCTCGTAGGTTGTAGATCAATTGTGCTAACTAGAGCTATGAAAACATGCTGTTTATAGAACTTGTTTCTCTGTTTTAACATGATCTGATATGTAGTGTATGCTATTTGAAATACTATAAAATGATGCACTGGTGTTTTGAATATATTCTAACATTGGAAGAACTTTTGCTCAACTCAATATCTGGACCAAACTTGCCAAGAATGGAAGAAGGGCAAGAGAATTGAATGCTAGAGTCAGCAAGAATGACTGCTGATGTACAGAATCCACACAAGCAAGAATAGCTTACTATTAACATGTATAATACTACTACTCACTGAATTAATGGAAAAAATAAGTCTTATATGATCATCTCTTTCAAGCTGAAAAAGTTCATCATCCTTTCTTGTTAAGAATCTCAATAAAATTTAAGTATACTAACAATGTCCTTAACATAATAAAAATGTAGTTAGTGTTCCATATTTTTAAAAGAACATCATCTAATACCCCCGGATGCCGTTCCTTTACATTTAGGAAGAAAAGAAAGATATTCTTTATGACAGTGTATTTTAATGAAGTCCAGTTAAAGGAATTAGAGAAATAAGTGAAGGGTATTAAAGTTCTAAAAGGGAAGGCAATAAAGATCACAGGTAATATACTTAGATGGATTAAAAACCCAAGTGAGTCATCTGAAAATTGAGAACAATAAAAGAAAATCATTTAAGGGGGGGAAACATGAATAAAGTCTTGATTCATATAAAATAAAACACAATAGGAAGATTGAGAGAAATGATAGTCACAAAAGTTTAAGAACCTACAGATAAACTTAATTAGAAATATAACGTACATAAATGAATGAAAATTTAGACTAACACGAAGAACCCAAGAAGACTTAAATAAGTCAAAGGCATTTGTACTTCTTAGGCATAAAAAAAGTATCAGTTTGATACTTATTCTCCATGATTAAATCTGCATGTTTGACATGCTTCTAAATGTTATACTAAAGTATTTTTATGTATATTATACATATGAACACTTAAAGATGAGCGGCACAGAGGATTTCCAATTTTCTTATGTTAAAGTAAACTTGTATTGTCAGGAGAATTCTGAAAAACAAATCATTGCTTTTTGAATGCATTTACAAAGGGAATAGGTAGTTTTACATGAGAGCATATTGTAAAAGTATACTTAAGGGTTGGTACTAACAAATACATAATGGTATGTGTTAACGGCAATACTAAAATAACAGTGGAAAAAAAGATAAATTATTCAGTAAGTAATGCTGGACCTACTTCATAGCCATCTGGAAAAAAAATTGGATTCAATCATAGTTTTGTATGGAACAAAGATTTTAGTCTTAAAAATTCAAAAAAGTACTAGAATAAAATGGAAAAAAATGAAAAAAATTGGATTAAGAAATTACTTCAAAATGTCACAAAAACAGAAGCTTTAGAAAAATGATTTACAAATGTGACTAAAATAAAATATTTGTGGAAGTAGTACTGTGGCTCAAGCAGAAGAGTGCTTGCCTTTGAGCTGAAGAGCTAAGGTTCAAGCCTCATGACCAACAAAAAGCAAAAATAAAATATTTGCGTTGCAGAAGTAACCATAAATAAAAAAATACAGGGAAAATGGAAAAATGTTTATAACAAATATCATAGGAAAAAGGCAAAATTCCTTTATTCCTTTATATATATATATATATATATATATATATATATATATATATTTTACTGAAAAGAAAGTATAAAGAATACATGAGGGGCTGGGAAGGTGGCTCAGTGGTAGAGTGCTTGCCTTGCATGCATTAGTCTCTGGGTTTGATTCCTCAGCACCACATGAGCAGAAAATGCCAGAAGTGGTGTTGTGGCTCAAGTGGTAGAGCACTAGACTTGAGCTGAAATGCTGAGGGACAGCCCCCAGACCGAGTTCAGGTCCAACTACTGATAAAAAAGAATACGTGAGAAATTAGTGAAAATGATCATAAACAGTTCACAGAAAGTACAAGAAACTTGTTTTTTCTTCCTTTTAATTTTACTCTTTTATTATCTTTAGTTGTACAAAGGAGTTGCCAACAAGCAATTCTTTATCTTATGAAAACATGTCTTAGTGCGTTCAAAATGAAGGGTAAATCTAGATTAGAGCCATGATGAATTAGGTGAAAATATTATTATAATAAAAATTAAAAAATTAGATAATTCAAACTCGTATTCTCTGCTAAATGGGTTATTGCTAGAAGTACTAGGAATAGCTAGTGTTTTCTGAGTGTTTGTTTTGTGTTAAGGAAAATTCTAAGAGTTTACATGTGTTTTTAAATTAGCTAATCCCTTACAACATTCCTATAAAGCAAGTACAATTATTATTATTAATTTCATATAGCAAAATTGAGATCTAGAAAACTAAGCAATCTTCCCAGCCTTAAAGGAAGTGGCATTAGTAAAATTGAATTCAGAGATCTGGCCACAAGATATGAAAGAAATTCCACTTGATTTTCATTTTCTGAATGTCTATAACAAAACTACAAATTCATTGTTCTTAAGCTCTGAAATTCTCTTTACATTTTTTTCTTCCATGGGGGGGGCAGTATGTTGGATTGAACTGCAGGTGCTCTACCACTTGAGCCAGCCCTCCAACCCCTTTTTGCATTTGTTTTTCATGGAGGGTCGCACTTTCTGCCCACACTGGCTTGTGTTTTGATCCTCCTAATTGTGCTTTCCTCCTCCATGGAGTCGATAGATATGTGCCACTGGGCTGTTGTGCAACTGGCACCACAGAAATGTGCCATAGCTCCTAGCCACTGGTTGAGATGGAGCTTTGTGAATTTATTGATGCTGGCCTAGAATCTCCATCTGCTTATCTCTACCTACCAAGCAGATTATAGGTTTGAGACACCTTGCCCAACTCATTCTCAGTGTTTAGCCCACAGATTTTCTCACATGTATAAAATGGTGAGTGTACATGCATACACTGTGATCTTGTGTGTGATAGCAATAAGTAGAAAATGAAAATTCATCCATAGGATCTGGTTAGAGTGACTGGTGGTGTATGTACTTTAATTTCCTCACAAACACACATTCTAGAATTGTGCACCTCCTGCAGAGGAGGATGTACCCACAATTTGTGCACATGTCCTCATGTTGCATTAGATGATCTCTTACACAACAAATATGCATAAGAAATTGGTAATTGTTATCTATGTTGTGGAATTAGGGATAGGGATGGGGGAAGTCTTACTTTTCATTGCACACTTGTTGTTTTGGTTTGATATGTTTTACTCTGTGTCATTTACTCAAAATGAAATATTTTAATATATTTTGAAGACGATTTCATCAATAGTCTAAACTACTTAGGTTGTACCTGCGATGTGGAATGTGTATGTGATAGTGTGTATTTAAAGCACACAACCTGATGTTTTCATGTAATTGTACCTAGTGAAGTAGTTAGGATTGTTTTGTAGCCTGGAATCATTGTTACATCTTTCTCTAACATTATAGTCCCCATCTGTGGAATGTCACAGTGGTTAGAGATCTAAATCAATTCATTCTGAAGGGAAAGACACTGGGCCCAAAGTGGGGAAGGATTTTTCTCAGCACTCATGGTTGTGGCTTTTTGTTTGTTTGACCACTTCCCAAAGGCCTCTGGTGTGACTCCTTCCTAGATGGAACTGAGGTGTTTCTAATTATGCTAAAAGGAACAACGAAAAGTAGTTCTGGAAATGTGATGCATTGGACGAGAAAGTCAAATGCAGCCAGTGAGCAAATAGAGGTTTGTTTTTTCTCATTGAGTTTAATTTTAGTTCATTGGCACTTTTCTGATTCATGTTTGGATTTGTCACCTTTGAGTAATTCAGAGTAGCAGGTGTTGTGGAGAAGCAGCTTTCCCTGGTCACCTTGCTAGAAATGTCTCCATTGTGGTTATTTTAGTACTTATGATGCAAGAGAGCTTTGTTTCTGCAAGGGGAGATGGCAGAGGTGCTGGGCTTTCAAGGCCTGGTATCTGACACTGGCACTGGGCAATACTTTTTGCAAGTGTAACAACGTTTTCAGGTTTCAGGTAAGTTAGAACACATGCCAAGCAGCATGATTCGTCTATGTCATTTTGGCGACAAAACTCACTCCCTGTATTTTAATATTTATAGATGCCTTATGAATTAATTAAAGTTTTATAATAGTCAACTCATTATTTTAAGTTAAGTTAAGCCAGTTGATCATGATTAATAGATAAGTAAATTTTAAAAATTAATGAAAAAAATAGCGTCATCTTATTTCAACACGGTGTTAGGATGTTAGGAATACACTCGCAGTGTCATTAATGAAGAAAATCATGTCTTGGTGTCTAGAACATTGAAGCACATGGCCCAAATGTTGTTATTCTAACATTCACATGTTTATTCCACAAATCTGGGAGGCCTGCTACATGCAAAACATGCCTGCTACATGCAAAGCCGCACATGCTGCTTTGATACTCTGCCCAAACATTGCATTGCATATATTTTAGGGCTCAGGCTAAAAATTAACTTCAGATGAATTAAAGGGTGAAGTTCTAGAAAGTTAATAAAGAAAAATGGAAAGCACGTTTAATTGTGAAAAGGTTCAATAGTTCTGACCAAATTAAATTACTATGCTTCAGAACAGTTACCTAGGGGACAAAGAATTGAATGGGAGAAAATTGTCAAAACAAACAAGTAAATGTTTCATCAGAAGTTTGTATTTAATTACAATTCCACTTCTTATTCCTATATACTTTTAAGATCCATCTAAGAAATCTGCCTACCAGCATCATGGAGATTTTTCACATATTTTTTTCTGAAAAAGGTCTTTTACGTTAAACATGCACAAATTTATTTCTTATAAAGTTTCTCATTTCCCTCTCTTTCTTGTATTCTTCTCCCTTTCTTCTAGTGCCAGCCACAGTGATCACCTCCATCCCTATATACTTATCTGTGATTTATAATTTTGCCATACAATTTATGTATGACAATATGTAACATTATTTTCTAAACTTCCAAAATTATAGAGATGGTGTTACCGGAACATATGTGTATCATTTAGCTTTATGTATATCAAATCATCCCAACATGCAGTGACTTAAGCCAGTTACTTCTTTGTAGTATAGGTAGGACTGAACTTACTCATGAATCTCTGGTCATTGGGTGCTGGAGATAGGTTGCTCCAGTGAATAATGCTTCTTTTTACTTCACATTATTATCATCTAGTAGACTGGGGTTTATTCCTATGAGCATGGGATGACTTTAAATTGGGCCATACTAAAGCAACCAGCACAACCATATTCATTGTGGCATTATTTACCATAACTAAGATATGGAACCACCCAGATATCCCTTAGTAGCTGAGTGGATCAAGAAGATATGTGTACAATGGAGTTCTATGCTTCTATTAGAAAGAGTGGCATTGTCCCATTTGTAAGGAAATGTAAAGCTCTGGAAAAAAATTATATTAAGCAAAGCAAGCCAGGTCCAAATAACTATAGATTGCATGGTTTATTTGATTTGTAATAACTAGAATATGTCTATGATATTCTTAACAGGGGATCACAATAGCCCAATCTCTAAGTGCATAGGACCATACATAATGATGTGCATCAAAATGAACTCCAAGTATTAGAAACGGGCAGTTCTCATTATGTCCTGGAGAATACCATACAGAGGAGTTACAATTACATGGGTAAGATGACGAGTACATTTCTTATTAAGCATTGTTGCCTCCTCTTTGTTTCCCCTTCCCATCCTTTCCCGTAACACCCCCCCCCCCCCCCCCCCCCCCCGCCTTCCCCCACCCGGTCCCCCCCCACACAACAAAGTTGTAAAGTTCGTATTTCGACATAACGACTTGTACATCTCATTGTTGCAATGGGTCCACCTGTATCCCTAGTTAAACGATTTGTTTTTGCCCTTCCCCTCCACAAATTATACCAACATCAAATACAGTGAAAGCAGGGGTTATGCCGTGGGGGAGGGACATACAAAGCAACATAGAAATCATCTTATAAATATGTTAGAAAACAATTGCATGAAAGAAAAAAAATCATTTGAATACTTATCTTGGGGTTCATTCCCCAACATCAACCTATCTGACCTTTTCTGCTCGACTCAGACATATACTAGTTATTGCAAATAAGGGAAACCATGGGACCTATGTTTCTTTGGGCCTGGCTTGCTTACTTCGCTTAATATAATTTTTTCCAAGTATTTCTATGTTTTTATTCTGTTGTAGTTTTCTGTACCCTTTGTCTGTATATACATTTATCCATGGAAGGCAAAGGGGAATCATAGAAACAGCAGGACAAAGGATGACCTAATGCAACAATGATACTCACTAGACACTATGTTGGAAAAGAACTTTACAGGGCTGGGATGGTGGCTCAGTGTAGAGCGCTTGCCTTGCATGCTCAAGGCCCTGGGTTCGATTCCTCAGCACCACATAAGCAAAAAAAAAAAAAAAGCCGGAAGTGGCGCTGTGGCTCAAGTGGTAGAGCGCTAGCCTTGAGCTGAAGAGCTGAGGGACAGCGCCCAGGCCCAGAGTTCAGGCCCCACGACCGGACCCAAAAAAAAAAAAAAAAAAAAAAGAACTTTACAACTTGGAGGAAGTGGAATGGAGAGTGGTAATAGGAGAAAATTAGGTTAGGGAATGGGTAACAGTGTTTAAAAACAAATGTATTCATTACCTTACTTATGTAAGAGTAACCCTCCCCCCCCCCCCCCCCCCCCCCCGTTTATCACCTTTATAATAAATTTAAAAAATAAAAAAATGGACATATTGTCCAAATGCTTTAAGTTACATTTGCTACTGGCTAGTTGAGCAAAGTAATTCACAGAGAATCAGAGTGAGAGGTGGTCAGACAGAGGATAGGTATAAGGATAGACGTGGTGTATAAATCTTAGGAATTTAAGAAAATCATGTCTTTTATTTTCTACTCTATTGTATGTATTTCTTTTATATGGATAGATACTTAACTATGTGTTTACTTTATGATAACATCAAGCTTTTTTTTTTTTTTTGGTCTGGTCCTGGGACCTGAACTCTAGGCCTGGGCGCTGTCCCTCAGTTCTTCAGCTCAAGGCTAGCACTCTACCACTTGAGCCACAGTGCCACTTCCGGCTTTTTTTTTTTTTTTTTTTTTTGCTTATGTGGTGCTGAGGAATTGAACCCAGGGCCTCATGCATGCAAGGTAAGCACTCTACCACTGAGCCACCTTCCCAGCCTGCTTTTCTTAACCTATAGCTTTTTGAGGGAGGCAGTTGGGATTTGAATGTAGGGCCTCACATTTGCTTGGGTGGTGTTCTATAAGTTAAGCCATGCCTTCAGTTTTACTTTTTGCTGGTTATTTTGTTTTTGGCGTTTTTTTTTGGCCAGTCCTGGGGCTTGAACTCAGGGCCTGGGAACTGTCCCGGACCTTCTCCCACTTGAGCCACAGCACCATTTCTGACTTTATCAGTGTATGTGGTGCTGAGGATTCGAACTCAGGGCTTCATGCATGCTGGGCAAGCACTCTACCACTGAGCCACATTCCCAGCCCTTGCTGGTTATTTTGGAGATGGAGTTTAGTGAAGTTTTCTGCCCAGGCTGACCTCAGACTATTGTGATCCTTCAGATCTCAGCTGCCTGATTAGCTAAGATACAAGTGTGAGCCACTGGAACTGGCTATAAGCTCTATTCTTTATTTGAAGAGGCTTATTACCATTTCCATATTTCTTTTTGTCATTACCTCTAATGTTATCCCTATGCATATCTCTTTTCGCATACATGTAGAAGTTTTCTAAAATGGCTAGGATTTTGTATGTGTTCAACCATAGGATATGTTAACAACTGCTCTTCAGAGTGTTTATTATGTGTATAGATTAAGTTATACTCCACTCTCTATTCATATGCTGAAGTTCTAGTCATTTATATCTAAAAATGTGACCCTGTTTGGAGTTAAGTCCTACAGTAATTATGTCAACAAGAGATCACGAGGTAGGCCCAATTCAATTATAGAGATGAGTTTATAGTCACAGTGGGAGGGCAGTCAATGTTCTACAGGGAAAGTATCAATTAGAAAAGTGCTTATCTAAGAAATGGAACCAACCCATATGCCCCTTAGTGGTTGAATGGATCAAGAAAATATGGTTTATATACACAATGACATTCTAGGCTTCCATCAGAAAGAATGACATTGCTCCATTTGTAAAGAAATAGAAATAATTGGAAAAAATTATGTTAAGCAAAGTAAGCCATACCCAAAGAAATATGGGATGCATGGTTTCCCTCATTTGTAATAATTAGAATGTGCCTATAAATCTATAAATAAACACAATGCATAGTAAATGACCAAAAAATTACACTTGGACATGATTAATTAAAAAGGACTCTATCCACACAGTGAGACTAAAAGAGGATATTTTTTATTTTAATTTTTTTATTTTTTATTGTGGAATATCGTACAGAGGAGTTACTATTACATGGGCAGAGATAACGAGTACATTTCTTATCAAGCATTGTTGCCTCCTCTTTGTTTCCCCTTCCCATCCCTTCCCATACTCCCTACTCATCCTCCCCCACCCCCACCAAAGTTGTAAAGTTTGTATTTTGACATAACGACTTGTACATCTCATTGTTGCAAGGGGTCCACCTGTATTCCTAGTTAAACAATTTGTTTTTGCCCTTCCCCTCCACAAATTATACAAACATCAAATACAGTGAAAGCAGGGGTTATACCATGGGGTAGTGGCATACAAATAGAAATCATAGAAATCATCTTATAAAACATAGAAATCATCTTATAAAAATGCTAGAAACAATTGCATGAAAGAACAAAAACCATTTGAATACTTATCTTGCGGTTCATTCTCCTAACATCAACTTATCTGACCTTTTCTGCTTGACTCAGACATATACTAGTTATTGCAAATAAGGGAAACCATGAGACTTATGTTTCTTTGGGCCTGGCTTACTTCACTTAATAAGTAAAAGAGGATATTCTTAAGAGATCACAAGGGTTCAATAGCTATGTAATATGATCATATAAAATAATGCTTATAGAAATGAGCTTCAAGAACTGGAAACAATTTTAAATTGTACTGTTTGTTGCTCTTTTTTTCCTTTGGTTTATTCCCTTTTGTCAATGTTTTTGATTTTTGTACCCTTGTTTTGTATATAAGTATATCTGATTTGGGGTGGGTAAGGGAGAAGCATTGAAATGGTGGGACAAAGGGTGAGCTAATTCAGCAGTCAGTAGACACTGTGTTGGAAATGAACTATACAACTTGGGGGAGAGGAGCATTGGGAGGGGAAAAATTGAGAGAAAATGATGGGGGGGGGTGACATTGTTCAAAAAAAGGTACTCATTACCTAACTTATGAAATTGTAAACCCTCTGTACATAACTTTTACAATAAAAAATAAAAAAGAATCCTGTTTGATCGTAGTGCCAAGAGATCTACATAAGCTATATACTTCAAACGGAAAAAAAACATCATAAAAGAAATGAGACAAAAAGAAAAATGACAAAGCAAAAGTTAAAAAGGTAAATGGGGGTGAATCTAAACAGTGTTGTAATGTATAAATGATTAAAATTGTGTCCTAAGTATGGAATTTTAAAGAACTTTAAATAGATACCTGTTTTATTTATTTGCAAATCAGCTACATGAAAAACATTTTTATGATCTCTTTGTGGTTCAAGAAAATAAATGAGATTTGTTGGAAAAAAAAAGAAAAGAATAATAAAATGAAAAGGGCTTATCAAGCTATTGATATGTTGGTGCAAATAAATGTATTAGCTAGTGCCAACTACATATATTTGGTTAAAGTGGAAGGAAGAATATTGTGGGTTATATGTTGGCAACACGCTTTATGCTCATATTCCTCCATTGAACATAGTAAAGGATGGCTGTGAAGCCCAGGAGCAAAGCTAGTAGTGAAAGAAAAGTGTCATAGGAGAGAACATAACAAGGGAGCTCAAGGGCAACTGGAAAGAAATACTCCCTGTAGCTTAGCCTAGAGGTAGGACCCACATGCCTTTCACCAGTTAGTTTCTCATCTCTATAATGCCTGCGTGTGCTTGGACATTATGTATTCCTTCTTAGGAGCCATACATCAGAGACTTAAAAAAATGACCAAATCTGGATAGAGTTCTCTTGGAATTCTGTCTAACTTATTCTTTGGCAAGATAAGTACCAGTATCAAATTTCAAGAAAAAATAACAGAAAACAATTATAAATGACAAATTATATATCATAAAGTTAACTTCTAGACTTAAACATGTGTTGTTTAGGAGAAAGCAAAGTGGGCAGACACAGGGCATACACATTAATTTCTTAGGAAATGTGAGACTACAATTAGGGACTTAAAAAAATATAAATGCAACATGCATTCAAAGAGTCAGCCAACCTTGCAGACTTTTGCTTGTAGAACAGGTCCAACTTGATCTAAATGTTTGCTGATCAGACCCAGAAGACTTTGGTTACAAGTTTCTAGCTGGATGTCCTGTGATTATATTCCTATTAAGCCCAGTTCCTTTGCCAGTTCTCCCTAAGGCATCTAGCTTCCCTGCTGAAGAGTCTTAGCAAAGATCCTGAGACTGGAATCCTTTTGACATTTTGGTCACTAAAGACAAAATACATGATGCTCATATGCCTGCCATTTCCTAAATCCTTGGGACTTTTATTTGGCGGGACCGCTGGGTTATTTTGAGTAAATAAATAGCACTTGCTTGTTTCTATTTTTATAAATACCTGAATGATTATATTCTCTACAAGATTCCTTAAGTTATGGGAAATCTACTTACCAGGCAATAAGCTGCATCAAGATATGGAAATGAGGTTTTTCTTTGTTGTTGTTTTCAATGTACTGTGTGAAGTTATTTCTTTTTTCTTCAGTTTTTTCCCCCTTTGGTTTATTCCCTGTTGTCACTGTGTTTGATTTTAGTACCCTGTGTTTTGTATATACATTTATCTGATTTGGGGAAGGGAAGGAGAACAGCTAAATGCTGAGACTAAGGACAAAGGGTGAATCAATGCAACAGCAATATTCACAAAACAGTATGTTGGAAATGAAGTTTACAACTTAGTGGGGGAGTCAGAAGGGAGGGAAAGTGGGAGAAAAAAGAGTGAGGGCGTACCAATGTTTGACAAGAAATATACGCATTACCTTATGTATCTTACTGTAACCCCTCTTTATATCACCTTTACAATAAAATTAAATTTTAGAAAGATACATATTTTTATTTCAAATTAGCATAAATCCTCTGCAGACTTAAAAATCAAGAATGTGTTACTATTTGGAAGGGAATGACTTTTATGTTAATATCATAAAAAAAGAATAATGTAATATTAAGATATGTTCAGCCTTGATTAAGAAACTAATTCCCACACTAAAGCTACCAGCACAACTATGTTTATTGCAGCATTATTTACCATAGCTAAGATATGGAACCAACCCAGATGCCCCTCAGTAGATGAATGGATCAAGAAGATGTGGTATATATACACAATGGAATTCTATGCCTCCATCAGAAAGAATGACATTGCCCCATTTGTTAGGAAATAGAAAGGCTTGGAAAAAATTATATTAAGTGAAGTAAGCCAAGCCCAAAGAAACATAGGTCCCATGGTTTCCCTTATTTGCAATATCTAGTATATGTCTGAGTCAAGCAGAAAAGGTCAGATAAGGTGATGTTAGGAAAATGAACCCTTAGATATGTATTTAAATGTTTTTTTTTCTTTCATGCATTTGTTTCTAACGCATTTATAAGATTATTTCTTTGTTGCTTTGTATGTCCCTCCCCCACAGTATAACCCCTGCTTTCACTATATTTGATGTTGGTATAATTCGTGGAGGGGAAGGGGAAAAACAAGTCATTTAAATAAGGATACAGGTGGACCCGTTGCAACAATGAGAAGTACAAGTTGTCATGTGGAAAACGAACTTTACAGCTTTGGTGGGGGGTGGGGAGGATTGGGTGGGAGGTGGGGGGAGGCTGGGAAGGGATGTGAAGGGTAAACAAAGGAGGAGGCTGCTTGATAAGAAATGTACTTATCATCTTGCCCATGTAATTGTAACCCCTCTGTACAGTATGTTCACAATAAAAAATAAAAAATAATAAAAAAAGAAATATATTTACTACCTGACTTATGAAATGGTAACCCCTCTGTGCAACATCTTAATAATAACAATAACAATAATAAGGAAATGGAAAGACTTAGATAAAATTAAGCAATGTAAGCCAAAGCCAAAAAAATATAGGCTGCATGGTTTCCATTTGTGGTAAGTAGAATGTGTCTATAAATCTACAAGTAAAAGCACTGATGATTAAAATAAATAAACAAACATGCACACATAGTGACCCATGGGGACATGATAAATTATGTAGGACCCTAGTCATTAACATACAGAGGCCAAAGGAGTTTATGTATAGGGGTGATGGACAAAGGCTCAATAGCTATGTACAGATGATCACGTAAAATAATATCCCATGAAATGCACCCTAAGAAAAGGAAACAACAGACATTCTTTAGTTGCCATTGTTGCTGTTTCTTTTCCTTTGGCCTTGTTAGTTTGTTAGTATTTGAGAGGGTAAGGTAGGGCACATAAAATGTGGAACAAGGACAAACATATCCAACAGTGATACTCACTAGACACTGGAAAATGAACTGGATATCTTATGGGTGAGGACAGGAGGGAAAGACCGGGACAGAGTGATGGAAGGGGAGGCATGGTTCAGAAAGAATTGTAGTCATTACTCATTACCTGACTCATGTAACTGTAACTCCTCTGTATATTAACTCTACAATAACAATGAAAATAATAACAACAAAATTATATGCATTTTTTTCTTTTGTCAGTTGTGGGGCTTGAACTTGAACTGAGGGCCTGGACACTGTCCCTGAACTTTTGTGCTCAAGACTAACATGGTGTCACTTGGGCCACAGCTCCACTTCCAGCTTTTTGGTGGTTAGTTGGATGAAAGTTTCACAAGCTTTTCTGCCCAGGCTGGCTTTGAACTGCAATCCTAAAATCTCAGCCTCCTGAGTAGCTAGGATTACAGGCGTGAGTCACCAGTGCCTGGCTAACCATAAACTTGTATAAAAAATTAAGGATGACATTGATCAAGATACATTGCGTTCATAAACTGCTTTGTTAAATGGCAAGTCCTTTGCACAACTACTTACAGATAATTTTTTTAAATTTAATTTTATTTTGTTTGAGAACATACTGTACAGAGGGGTTACAATTACATGGGCAGGATAATGCATACATTTCTTACCAAGCATTGCAGCCTCCTCCTTTGTTTACCCTTCACCTCCCTTCCCAGCCTCCCCCTTCCCCCCCACCCAATCATACCCCCCTCCCCCCCCCACACCGACATTGTAAAGCTGGTTTTGACATGACATTTTGTACTTCTCATTGTTGCAACAGGTCCACCTGAATCCTTAAACGACTTGTTTGTCCCCGTCTCCTCCACATGTTATACTGACATCAAATATAGTGAAAGCGGGGGTTACACTGTGGGGGAGGGACATACAAAGCAACAAAGAAATAATCTTATAAATGCGTTAGAAACACATGCATGAAAGAAACAAAAACATTAAAATACATATTTGAGGGTTCGTTTCCTAACATCACATTATCGGATTTTTTCTGCTTGACTCATACCTATACTAGATATTGCAAATAAGGGAAACCATGGGACCTATGTTTCTTTGGGCCTGGCTTACTTCACTTAATAGAATTTTTTCCAAGCCTTTCCATTTCCTAACAAATGGGGAAATGTCATTCTTTCTGATGGAGGCAGAGAATTCCATTGTGTATATATACCACATTTTCTTGATCCATTCATCTACTGAGGGGCATCTGGGTTGGTTCCATATCTTAGCTATGGTAAATAATGCTGCAATAAACATAGTTGTGCTGGTAGCTTTAGTGTGGTCTTGTTTGTAAACATTAGGGTAAATGCCCAAAAGTGGGATTGCTGGGTCATAGGGGAGTTCTATGTGAAGTCTTTTTTTTTTTTTTTTTAAATTTTATTTTATTTTATTTGAGAACATACTGTACAGAGGGGTTACAATTACATGGGCAGGATAATGCATACATTTCTTACCAAGCATTGCAGCCTCCTCCTTTGTTTACCCTTCACCTCCCTTCCCAGCCTCCCCCCTCCCTCCCAACCAATCATACCCCCCTCCCCCCCCACCGACATTGTAAAGCTGGTTTTGACATGACATTTTGTACTTCTCATTGTTGCAACAGGTCCACCTGAATCCTTAAACGACTTGTTTGTCCCCATCTCCTCCACATGTTATACTGACATCAAATATAGTGAAAGCGGGGGTTACACTGTGGGGGAGGGACATACAAAGCAACAAAGAAATAATCTTATAAATGCGTTAGAAACACATGCATGAAAGAAACAAAAACATTAAAATACATATTTGAGGGTTTGTTTTCCTAACATCACATTATCTGACTTTTTCCACTTGACTCATACCTATACTAGATATTGCAAATAAGGGAAACCATGGGACCTATGTTTCTTTGGGCCTGGCTTACTTCACTTAATATAATTTTTTCCAAGCCTTTCCATTTCCTAACAAATGGGGCAATGTCATTCTTTCTGATGGAGGCATAGAATTCCATTGTGTATATATACCACATTTTCTTGATCCATTCATCTACTGAGGGGCATCTGGGTTGGTTCCATATCTTAGCTATGGTAAATAATGCTGCAATAAACATAGTTGTGCTGGTAGCTTTAGTGTGGTCTTGTTTGTAAACATTAGGGTAAATGCACAAAAGTGGGATTGCTGGGTCATAGGGGAGTTCTATGTGAAGTCTTTTGAGGAACCTCCATACTGCTTTCCAAAGTGGTTGAACAAGTTTACATTCCCACCAACAATGAAGTAAGGTTCCTTTCTGTCCACATCCCCTCCAGCATCTGTTGTTGTTAGAGTTCTTGATTTTTGCTGTTCTAACTGGAGTGAGGTGATATCTCAATGTTGTTTTGATTTGCATTTCTTTTATGGCTAGGGATGTTGAACATTTCTTCATGTGTCTATTGGCCATCCTTCTTTCTTCTTCAGAGAAGCTTCTCTTTAAGTCTTTCGCCCACTTACTTATTGGGCAGTTGTTTCTTTGAGGATTTGTTGTTGGGTGGTTTAATTTTTTGAGTTCCAAGTATATTTTAGATATGAGACCCTTGTCCGTTGTATGGCTAGTAAAGATCTTCTCCCAATCCGTGGGCTTTCTCTTGATCTTGCTAGCTATGTCATTTGCCCTGCAGAAGCTCTGCAGCCTTATGCAATCCCATTTGTCCAACCTTTCTTTGATTTGTTGTGTTTCCGGGTCTCTATTCAGAAAATTTCGGCCTGAGCCAAGGAGACCCAGGGTTTCTCCTATTCCATCCTGTAATGTTTTCAGAGTGTCTGCTTTGAGTTCAAGGTCTTTGATCCATTTGGAGTTGATTCTGGTGCAGGGTGATATATAAGGATCTAGCTTTAGTTTTCTACATGTAGTTAACCAGTTTTGCCAGCACCATTTACTGAAGAGGCTGTCTGTCTTCCATTCTATTGTTTTAGCTCGCTTATCGAAGATTAGATGGCCGTAGGTCTGTAGGTTCATTTCTGGGTTTTCAATTCTATTCCATTGGTCCTGAGGTCTGTTCTTATGCCAATACCAAGCTGTTTTGATTACTATGGCTTTATAGTAGAGTTTGAAATTTGGTATTGATATTCCTCCAGCAGTGTTCTTTCCGTTGAGGAGCGTTTTTGCTATTCGGGGTCTTTTATTGTTCCATATGAATTTTTGGATTGTCTCTTCTATTTCCTTGAAGAATGAGGGTGGAATTTTGATAGGTATTGCATTGAATTTGTAGATAGCCTTGGGAAGTATTGCCATTTTCACGATGTTAATCTTTCCAATCCAGGAGCATGGGAGGTTTTGCCATTTTTTTAAGTTCTGTGTTGATTTCCTTTTTCAAGATTTTAAAGTTTTCATCATAGAGGTCCTTCACTTCTTTAGTTAAGTTAATTCCTAGGTATTTTATTTTTTGTGGGGCTATTACAAATGGAGTTGCTTTCCTAATTTCAGCCACACTTTTCTCATTGTTGGCATACAGAAAAGCCATTGATTTTGGGGGGTTAATTTTATAACCTGCTACTTTGCCAAAGTTTTGAATCAACTTGAGTAATTGGGGAGTGGAGTCTATGGGATTCTTTAAATACAAGATCATGTCATCTGCAAAGAGGGAGAGTTTTATTCCTTCTTTCCCTATTTGGATCCCTTTATGTCTGTATTTTGTCTTATTGCTGTAGCTAGGCATTCTAATACTAGATTGAAGAGAAGTGGAGAAGTGGGCATCCTTGTCTTGTTCCTGAGTTAAGAGGAAATGGCTTTAGTTTTTCACCATTGAGTATAATGCTGGCTGTAGGTTTGTCATATACAGCCTTTATTGTATTGAGGAATGTTCCATGGATTCCTAATTTTTCCAAAACCTTCATCATAAAGGGGTGTTGGATCTTGTCGAATGCTTTTTCTGCGTCTATTGAGATAACCATGTGGTTCTTATTCTTGCTCCTGTTGATGTGATGAATAATATTAATTGATTTCTGTATATTGAACCAGCTTTGCATCCCTGAAATGAATCCTGTTTGATCGTGGTGTATGATTTTTTGGATGAATTGTTGAAGTCGGTTGACCAAAATTTTGTTGAGAAGTTTTGCATCAATGTTCATCAAAGAAATGGGTCTATAGTTCTCTTTCTTTGATGAGTCCCTGCCTGGTTTTGGGATGAGGGTTATGATGGCTTCATAGAATGTGTTCGGTAGTGAGCTTTCTCTTTCAATTTCATTGAAGAGTTGGAGGAGAATTGGTGTGAGCTCTGCTTTGAAGGCCTTGTAAAATTCCGCTGTAAAACCATCTGGTCCTGGACTTTTCTTAGCTGGGAGGTCTCTTATTGCTGTTTCTATTTCAATGCTTGATATGGGCCTGTTAAGATAGTTTGCCTCATCTTGGTTTAGTTTTGGCATGTCAATATTTGCTAGGAAGAGGTCCATTTCTGTCAAGTTCTCAAACTTATTAGCATAAAGTTTTGAGAAGTATTCCCTTATAATGTTCTGAATCCTGGTTGTTTCCGTGGTGATGTTTCCATTCTCATCTCTGAGTTTATTAATTTGGATGTGTTCTCTTCTTTTTCTGATAAGATTTGCTAAGGGTCTGTCAATTTTGTTAAGTTTTTCGAAGAACCAACTCTTTGTTTTGTTGATTCTTTCTATAGTTTTTTTGGATTCTAATTCATTTAATTCTGATTTAATTTTGATTATTTCTTTCCATCTACTGGATTGGGGTTTATCTTGCTGCTCTTTTTCAACGAGGTTTAGATGTGTCATTAAGTTGTTAGTTTCAGATCTCTCCAATTTGTTGATGTAGGAGCTCAGAGCTATAAACTTGCCTCTGAGTACTGCCTTTGCTCTGTCCCAGAGGAGCTGGTATTTTGTGTGTTCATTTTTGTTGAATAGCATGAACATTTGAATTTCCTTTCTAATCTCTTCCATGACCCACTCATGATTCAGCAGTGTGTTGTTCAGCCTCCATGTGATACCGGACTTTCTTTGGTGGCTTTTGTTGTTGAGTTCTAATTTTATTCCCTTGTGGTCAGAGAGAATGCAAGGTATAACTTCAATGTTTCTGAATTTAGACAAGTTTGCTTTGTGGCCTAAAATGTGGTCTATTTTAGAAAATGTTCCATGTGCTGCTGAGAAAAACGTGTATTCTGATGCTGCTGGGTGAAATGTTCGGTAGATGTCTGTTAAGTCTAGTTGATCTATGCAGCTGTTTAGATCTGGGGTTTCTCTGTTGAGTTTTTGCCGAGTTGATCTATCTAGTGGGGAGAGTGGTGTGTTAAAATCCCCAACAATTAATGTCTTTGGATCTATATGGGATTTGAGGGAAAGTAGTGTTTCTTTGATAAATTTGGGTGCTCCATTGTTTGGCGAATAGATATTTAGAATGGTAATATCCTCCTGAAGGAGAGATCCTTTAATTAGTATGTAGCGACCTTGTTTATCTCTTCTCACGAATTTTAATTTGAAGTCTATTTTATCTGATATTAGGATTGCAACTCCCGCCTGTTTATGGGGGCCGTTTGCTTGGTAGATTTTGTTCCAGCCTTTAACATTGAAAATGTGTTTGTTTTTACGGGCAAGATGTGACTCCTGCAGGCAGCAGATAGAAGGGTCTTGTTTTTTAATCCAACTAGACAGTCTATGTCGCTTAATTTGAGAGTTCAGTCCGTTAACATTAAGAGATAGGACTGAGAGGTATTTGGGAGTTCCTGCCATGTTATCTACCTTCTTGGGGGCTGCGAAAACTGGGTTCTTCCTATGGTTCTTGGATTCTCAGTTTGGGTGCAGTTTCTTGGCCTTTATTGCGGTCTTGTTGGTTTTCTATGTGTAGGACATCTTTAAGAATCTTTTGTAGGGCTGGTTTGGTGGAGATGTATTGTTTCAATTTTTCTTTGCTATGGAAGGTTTTTATTTGGCCTTCAGTTATGAAGGAGAGTTTAGCTGGGTACAGTATTCTTGGTTGATAGTTGTTTGTTTTTAGGGCTTGGCATACATCATTCCAGGCTTTTCTTGCTTTGATTGTCTCTGCTGAGAAATCTGAGGTGATTCTAATTGGTTTCCCTTTATAGGTGATTACCCTTTCCTCCTTGACAGCTTTAAGGATCTTTTCCTTGTTCTGAGTTGATCCTGTGTGGATTATAATGTGGCGGTGGGATGTCCTATTCTGGTCTGGTCTATTTGGGGTTCTAAAGGCTTCTTGTATCTGGACAGGCCTATCTTTTTGCATGTTTGGGAAGTTCTCTGCTAGGATCCTGTTAAACAAATTTCCTAGACCATTAACTTCTGTTTCTAGGTGCTCCTCTACACCCATTATTACAGATAATTTTAAAAATTAAAAATAAACTAAAATTTTATTTTATTAAAAATTCTGTACAAAAAATCACTTCAGTCATAATGAATGCAGCCATTTTGTGGTTAAGGATTACACTTGTGTATTATATGTGTCTGTGGGATATGAGCGTATTCTTTTTCCAACAAAGTTATCTCTGAGCTACTGTTGGTGCTGACTGTCGTATCAGAGGGGAACTTATTTTAGTAAACATTGTTTTTGAAATGTTCTCCTAAATTTTCCAGAAGGAATTTATTAGGAACTGGTGATGTTCTATTTAGAAGTTCTTCAGAGTTGTGTGGAAACCATGAATAGCTTATGACACAAATGATTTCTAAAGACAACACCAAGACTATGGTGACCCGCTGAGATAAAGTGGGTTTCTTAGGTACCAGGGAGAGTGTTAATGCACAGAGACAATGGCAAGATGGTAAGGGAGTATTTATTCCCCTAGGAGAATGTGTGATAGGCAAGGAGTAGTAGTTTTCCCACAAGGAATGTAACATATGAGAAGGTTGCTTGCTAGAAGGAAAGACTTGAAATGAATGGAAGTGTATTTTTGGGAGTGTATTGAGAATATGTCAAATAGCATTTGCTATAAATGGCAGAAGATAATTTTCAAAATTGCAGAGATACTTGTACATTTCAGACCTTCTTTTTTGACTCTGGACTTTGCTTCTGGTCATTTGTATTATAAGAGCATATTTACATGGGATGATACAAGAAATCAGGGTGGGGCCTGCACGTGCGTGCGTGCGTGCGTATAGCATCCAGCACACAAATGTACTACATGGGCACTGAGTCATTACCCTTTGAATCAATGTTAAGAGATCCTTTTACCTACACAGTGTCTGGAATTTTTTTTGGGGGGGGTCTGGTCATGGGGCCTGAACTCTGGGCCTGGGCGCTGTCCCTCAGTTCTTCAGCTCAAGGCTAGCACTCTATCACTTGAGCCACAGCGCCACTTCCAGCTTTTTTCTTTTTGCTTATGGGGTGCTGAGGAATCGAACCCAGGGCCTCATGCATGCAAGGCAAGCGCTCTACCACTGAGCCACCTTCCCAGCCCCAGTCTCTGGAATTTTGACAAGTGATAGTAGTAAGTAGAAATATGTTAAAAAGCTTTATATTCATTTACATTTAGTGTATGTTAATGATACAAAGGGGTTTCACATTTGTATACATTAATTTAACCCTTTTGCTCTTTCTCCATCTCCCCAACTCACAGCTTTCAATAAGTTTCCATATGCTATTTTCATGCATAGACATAAAGTTTCAATATTGCTCACCCTTTATCATTCTTTCTCTCTTCTTCCTCCCTCCTTGTCCCCCAAATAGTCCCACAATTATAATTATAATGATATACAATTATTTATAATATATTTATATATTTATAATTATATCATTATACTTTCTCTAAATGTGTATATATGTATGTGCATATGTGTGTCCATTTGTATGTATTTTTAGAGCTGTATATGTATTCCACATATGAGAGAAAACATGTGACTTTGTCTCTTTGGTCTAGATTTACTTTGCTTAATATAATGACCTTCAGTTCTATTTCCCTGAAATGGTTTGAATTCATTCTTGGTATCTCTGTGCTTCATTGTGTATATGTACCATATTTTATGTATCTATTCTTCAGTGTAGGGCATCTGGGCTGCTTCCATAGCTTGACTGTTGTAAATAGTGCTGCAATGAAAATGAGCATGCAAATGTCTCTATTGTATGCTTAATCCTTTGGACATATGCCTAAGACTGGTATAGCCGCACACTTGGTAGTTCTATTTTTAGTTGTTCTGAGGATCCAACATGCTAATTTTTAGGTGGCTGTACTAGTTTATATTCCTACCAACAGAGGTTTTTCCCTCCCTCTATCCTTGCCAGCATCTGTTTTTAGATACTTTATTATGACCGTTCTGACCAGAGTGAGACAAAATCTTAATGTCATTTCAATTTGCATTTTCTTTATAGCCAAGGATGTTGAACATTTCTTTATGTATTGATTAGCCATTTGTACTTCTTTCAAGAATTGTCTGTTCAGTTCATTTCTCCACTTGTTAATCAAGTTATTGATTTAGTTTTTTTTTCTTTAGAGCTTCCAATTTAGTTGTCATTAATTCCATGCCAGATGTACAGCTGGCAATATTTCTTTGCATTCTGTAGGCTGTGGCTTTAATGTAGTGGCTGTTTCTTTTGTTGTGCAGAAGCATTTTGGTTTGATGCAATCCCATTTGTCAATCCTTGCTCATATCTGCTAAGCTATTAGAGTTCTTATATTGGTGTTTTGCTCTGGGAAATTCTGCTGCCTACACAGTGAAACTTCAATAAAGGGTTCTGTAGGAAAGTTTGAAAGACTATTTTGCTAAATTAGAATGTTTATTATTGATTATAGAGTTTAGTGTGACAGAGGATCTCTTGGGAAGTTTGAGTTCAAGCTGTGTCTCTGCTACTAACATGGGCTCTCAGAGGGCTTTTTTTAATTTTAAAAAATCTATCTCCAGTCTCCCTTTCTTTTGCTTGAAAAGTGGGGGTGTTAAATGAGGTTAGGCTTGATGGTCTTTCCTATTCTAATGTGGTATCATTTTATATTTAATTTTAAAAAAGGGTCAACTACAGTTATTTTCTCAAAAAATTATCCTCTGTGTGTTCCCTGTGCTTTAAAAGGTATGTGTGTAGGGAAGGGGGCGGGGGAGCAGCTCACAAGATCTTCTGTAGGCTTTTATTTTTTAAATAAGAAGGTCAAAGTAGGTTGTGATAATAACCACATTTTGCATATATATGTACCTGTGTCACAAGGAAAATAAAATCTATCACCATAGATAACATCACAGGATCAGACAGGTTGGAGTGTACTACCCAATGCTGAACAGAATTAGTATAGAAATGCATGCAAGCTTGGCAAAAATTGTCAGTTGCAAGTCAGTTACAAATTAATTTCGTAAAACAGTTCTGCACCCTGGGTCTAATAACTGTCTTCTGTTAACTCTTTTAGGAAGCTTATCAAGAATATTCAACTCAGGACTCAGATCGATCTTCCTTCCTTCCTTCCTTCCTTCCTCCCTTCCTTCCTTCCTTCCTTCCTTCCTTCCTTCCTTCCCCCCCTCTCTCTTTTGCTGGTCATGGGCTTTGAATTCTGGGTGTGAGAACTCTGGGGATGGGTACTGACTCTGAGCTTTTGTGCTCAAGGCTACAACTTGAGCCACAGCTCCATTTCTGGATTTTTGTGGTTAATTGGAGATGAGAGTCTCACAAGCTTTTTTGTCCGACCTGGCTTTGAACCATGATCTTCAGATCTCAGCCTTCTGAGTAGCTAGTATTATAGGTGTGAGCCACCAGCACCTAGCTAATATTTACTTATTTTCATGAAACTTTGAAATATAAAGTCATACAAAGATTGTCAAAGATAGACATGCAGGAGAAATTGGTGAAAATATACCCATGGCCCTCCAGATCTAACAAAGGTCTTGCAAGTTATCTTTCTCTGAGAGGATGTGTTTACAATAAATTGCGAAATAAAATTCGGTGTTCAGATCTTTGGATACAGAGTTCACAGGCCAGAAGTGGTAGCTTCCTATGATTTTTGGTTGCAAGAGACACTAATGAAGAATCCTAGTCATAGGAGGTCAAGGGCCAAACAGAGCTCTGTTCTGTCTCTTTCCCATAAGAACTACTCAGAAATAAAAAGTCTTGTGAAAATTAACCTTATTAAAAATAGGAAATAAAAAATAAATGAAATAAGAATACAACAGAAAAATGGGCAAACAAATGAGTATAACTGGAAAATGATTTAAAATGTTACTCTGTGAATTCTAAGATACTTAATAATGAAATCTCTCTTGGTAAACTAGAGCACAAAGTAGAGTAGGAAGAGATGAAATGTGAGTGAGAAGATCTTAGGAAAAAATATAAAAGAAAAACAACTCTCAAATTCCATTAGAAAGTAAATTAGAAAGCACACAAGGGACCTAGAATATACTGGCAAGGAAATGGAGCTGACTGTTAATACAGCTGTGGAACATACTGGAAACAAGTAAGACCATAAGAATGAACTTTCTCTTTCCCTCTTATCCTTTTGGAAAACATGTGGAAACATCAAGGCCAATGTGAAAAGAGAGAGAGAGGGAAAAAAATCCTATATTCCAGAAATTTAGGAGCCAGCTCACTTTGAGTTACAAAGTAGGTAGAAAGTGTGCATGAGAGTACATCAGAGACCAGAAGAAAAAAAATGGGAATATTGGAAAGAACAAATCTTTAATGTTTCTTCAAAATACTTCTAAAATTAAGACAATCTACAAACTACATTTTATCTACACACCAAATCTTAGAAAAACTAAGCTAGATATGTCATCAGGCATGACAAAGACTATTGGTTGTCTTTCCCAAATGTGGTCTTGGGCATTTCTGGGCAGAGAAGTAGCCATTTGGCAGTTCTGTCCAATGACATTAATTTTTCTTAATATCATAAAAAATTGTTCCCAGTATTATAGTATAACATGGGTCTACAGCTTCTTATCCTGCCATACATGTTGCCTTGTCACACACTCCATACACTAATGCGATGGCACACTTTAGGCTCACGTTTTCAGATTACTTATGAAGGTAGATCACTGTAACAAAATGTCATAGTTCAAAACCCAGGAGAGTATATCTTTCATTTCTGTAATGATCCAGGCGAGATGTTCCTTGGTTATGCAGGTGAACTCTCAGGGATTCGGGCTGGTGGTTCTATGGAAGATGACTGCCCTCTTTCTGTGGACTCATTTTTGGCTTCGGTGTGCACTATTCCTGTCTACTGACAGAAAGAGGTGACAAGTTGGAGGAATGTGTCAGCATGGAATTATTGGCTTGGCAGGTGTGCCACTGAACAACTTCTAAGCAGGTCACACTTTCCAAAGCTCACTTTGTATGGCAATAGAGAAGGGAGAAGGAAGACTTCCAGTGGGTGCGCGAAAGGCTATGTATGAGAAGCTGCAAATTCCTCTGAGAGCAGTTCCATGGAAAAATTAAGACTTCTGCTTTTAAGACCTATGGTTCTCGTCTAACCCTATTCTGTATAGTTATGATGTGATGACTATTGTAGGTTTCTCTATTTCTTTTTCTGAATGGAGATCATTGTTGCTGTCTTGGCTATTTTCCACAATTTTGTGTGTGTGCATGTACGCACATATGCGTGTGTGTACCCGAGCATGTGCATGTGTAGCCTCTCTAGCCCCATGTGACTTCATTCTAGTTAGTGGAATGGGAGTGGAGGTTCCGTGTCTTTCTTTTAGACACTGCCCATAGAGCCTTAGAGCACCCTCTGGATGCTTTCTCCTCCTAACAGACTGCTATTATGACTATCATAGCATTCGGCAGTGCACAGTGACTTGGTGAATTACAATCCCTCAAATCCTGACCTGAGAATTAATTTCTCGAGCAAGAAATGAGCTTCTATTCTTTTATGCCAAGATAGAGTAAGATTGTTAGTTACGACTCAAGTGGGCAATGTCGATTATGCCAGTTAATTTCTTAACTGAGGTATCTCTTCAGAAATGTTTTGAGACATTGAAGATAAGGGAGAGAATCATTTGGGAACTCAGACAAGAAAATCAAGCTACTTAAAGATGGAAAAAAATTACAAGCCATCCTCAGGTAGATGAATAGTGGCATTTGATGCTCATGGAAGAATTCTGATTAGTCTTTAAGGAAAGGAAATATGACTAAGGAATATTATATCCAGACAAACTGTCATTCACATGTAAAGGGAAAGATAAATCTATAAAATACACAAGAGCTTGGGGAGGATATTATTTTCATGAATCTTCATGGCAAGATATTATGAAAAATGAACTTTAGTATTCCAAGTAAAGAGGAAAAAATTATGACAGAAGGACTAAAATGTACACTAAAAGCTGATTTTGTATCTATATCTATATCTATATATATGAAAGATGATACACAGCAAAAAGGTGCTAATAACACTAATAGTACAATTTCTGATAAATACACATCAAAAGTAAAATAAGGATATGAAAAATAGAAGAAGAGGTAGATTTAACTGATGCATATTTAAGTTTGTTTATGATAGAGGATGGGCCTTCTCTGTAACCACCACATGATGGTCACAAAGAATGACCCTGTCATATGTCACAATGAAAAAGAAAATGCAGGCTATTGTGTGTTATACAAATGTAATAAATTAGAGTTTAAGAATCAGAAAATTAAAGATCATCACTGGAGAGACATTTAGGAATTTTCTGTTCAACATCTATAAACATGAAAAAGCAGAGCATATCAATAATAAAAAATGACTAATAGGCTTTATAGCAAAAGCAAGGGTTGGAGGGCAAATCCTTGCTTTGTGTACTTATATCAGTGAACAAGAACACATGATCATAAATGAATTAAGCATGTAACTAAAGGAGAGAATGATGGGTGACAACGATACTGGAATACATTGTGCTGGTATACGTAGATGGTATAAGGAATCTCACCGAAAGCTGTACAATAGGGGTTAGTGGGAATGTGGTAGGAAAGAGCCATAGAAGAGGTTAATGTAAATTAAAACTTATGCATATATGAAATCCCATGGTAAAATCCTTTTGTACAATTTACACTAAAGAAAAAGAAGAAGAAAATGAATTACAGGCTCTCTTGGAAGGACCAGTGGGGAGGGTAGATGAGGATGAATACAGTCAAAGTATTTAATATTCATATATGGAAATGAAAACCTGTTGAAATGGTTTCAGCTAGGAAAGGCTAAGACAGTGTGACAGAGGGGCTGAATTTGATTGGGGTGTATTGCATGCATGTGTAGAAATATCACAATGAAATTCCCCTTGTGTAACTAATGTATGCTAAAACTATAACAAATGAATAAACATAAAAAAGAAAAACACTAAATAGAAAACAAAAAAGAATTTGATTTGTTGTGTTTCTGGGTCTCTATTAAGAAAATTTCGGCCTGTGCCAAGGAGACCTAGGGTTTCTGCTATTCCTTCCTGTAATGTTTTTGGGATGTCTGCTTTGACTTCGAGGTCTTTGATCCGTTTGGAGTTGATCGTGGTGCAGGGTGATATGTAAGAATCTAGCTTTAGTTTTCTGCAAGTGATTAACCAATTTTTTCAGCATCATTTACTGAAGAGGCTGTCTTTCTTCCATTCTATTTTTTTTAGCTCCCTTATCAAAGATTAGGTGGCTATAAGTCTGTGGGTTCATTTCTGGGTTTTCAATTCTATTCCATTACTCTTGAGATCTTTTCTTGTGCCAGTACCAAGCTGTTTTGATTACTATGGCTTTGTAGTAGAGTTTGACATTTGGTATTGATATTCTTCCAGCACTGTTCTTTCTGTAAAGGATTGTTTTTGCTATTTGGGGTCTTTTATTGTTCCATATGAATTTCTGGATTGCCTCTTCTATTTCCTTGAAGAATGAGGTTGTAATACTGATAGGTGTATCTCACTGAATTTGTACATAGCCTAGGGAAATATCGCCATTTTCACAACGTTGATCCTTCCAATCCAGGAGCATGGGAGGTTTTTCCAGATCCTCAGTTCTGTTTTGATTTCCTTTTTCAGGTTTTTAAATTTTTCATCATAGAGGTCTTTCACTTCTTTAGTTAATTCTTAGGTATTTTATTTTTCATGGGGTTATTACAAAAGGAGTTGCTTTCCTGATTTCAGCCATGTTCTTCTCATTGTTGCATACAGAAAAGCCATTGATGCTGAAGGGGATGTGGCAAGAAGGGAACCCTACTGTTGGTGGGAGTGTAAATTTGTTCAACCACTTCGGAATATGGAGGTTCGTAAAAAGACTCCACATCGAGCTCCCCTATGACTCAGCAATCCCACTTTTGGGCATTTACTCAAATGATCACAAACAAGACCATACTTAAAGCTACCGGCACAATTATGTTTATTGCAGCATTATTTACCATAGCTAAGATACGGAACCAACCCAGATGCCTCTCAGTAGATGAATGCCCCTCAGTAGAAAATGTGGTATATATATATATATATATATGAATTATATGCCTTCATCAGAAAGAATGACATTGCCCCATTTGTTAGGAAATGGAAAGACTTGGAAAAAATTATATTAAGTGAAGTAAGCCAGGCCCAAAGAAACATAGGTCCCATGGTTTCCCTTATTTGCAATAACTAGTAAATGTCTGGGACAAGCAGAAAAGGTCAAAAGCTATGTACATATGACCAGATAAGATGAAGTTAAGCAAAATGAACCCCAAGATAGGGACACAAGTGGTTTTTTCTTTCTTGCTATTGTTTCTAACGTATTTATAAGGTACCATGTGATTTTTTTTGTTGCTTTGTATGTTCCTCCCCCACAGTATAACCCCTATTTTCACTGTATTTGATATCGGTATAATTTGGGGAGGGGAAAGGAAAAAAACAAAATGCTTAAATAGGGATACAGGTGGACCCCTTATAACAATGAGATGTGCAAGATACTATGTTGAAAAATGAACTTTACAATTTAGGAGGGGGTTGGGGGGAGTGTAGTTATGGAGGTGGGAGGGAAGGGATGGTAGGGGAAAAACAAAGGAGGAAGCAATAATATTTGATAAGAAATGTACTCATTAACTGTAACCCCTCTGTACACTATTTTCACAATAAGAAACTTATTAAAAAGAATTTGAAAGGGTACAAGTAAAAAACAAGAAATTAGAGCACTAAAAATATGGAAAAGTTACTTGTGTATTCAAAAATGTGTCTTAAAAATAAATAATGCAAGAGTTAGGTGCTAACCAGGCAAGAATTAAAAGAGAAAACACAAATACACTAAATGAGAAAGAGAAAATAATCACAGTTGCATAAGAAATTAACTGATCCACAGGTGACTGCTTTTCTAAACTCCATGCAAATCCTTTGAAATCTTTTGAAGTAAATAATTTGTAAGACTATTAAATCTACCAGAATAGGTTCTAGACAAGGGAGAAAGATTTCTAAGACGAATTAACATATAGGAAATAAAACTGAAAACAGATAACTAAGGAAGACTATCAATGCTAACTGAATTGCTCCAAAGCCCAAATTATGAAGGGCAGCTTCTAAATCCATTTGATGAAGTAGTACATATACCATTATGTTTTTGCCAAAGTCAAACAGGAAACAGGATAGAGCCCAATATTACTGTGAATGTCCAAAAGATATTACTATCAAAAATGGTGTGGTTGTCACCAAGAAGGTTGATTTCAAGAAGATGAAGAGTTTTCTATTAGAAAATATATCAGTATATTTCAGTCAGTATAATCTAACGAAAATCTTCTGATCATCTCCAAATGTTTTAAGAAAAAAAAGGGAAATCAAATGTATGCCAGTTCCCCAAACCCACATATTGTCTGCCTGTTCTGGATACTTCCTATTAATAGAAACAATCTTTGGAGATGAAAGTAAATTAGTGGTCACCCAGCCCTCAATAGGAGATGAATCTGAGAAACTAATGGTCCTGGGGTTTCCTTTTGGGGTGATAAACATTCTAAAATAAGATTGTGGCGATGATTGCACAAGCAAAAGCTATTGAATTAAATATACTAAAAGCTATTGAATTGTATACTTGAATTGTTATGGTATCTTAATAGAGCTGTTAAAAGTTAATGTATATTCTTTCTTTAAAATTTCAATAAATTCTTAACTTGATAAGATATTATTTCTGGCTCCACTCCAAAGCTTCACTCTATCAACCTTGATAAAGGAAGCAATGTTGTTTCCCCACAAACACTTGGGCAGCCAAGAGTTTCTACCATGAGTGCCATTATTTAACACTATTCGGGACACCAGTCAAAGAAATTAGACAAAAAGTAGAAATCAGAGGTGTGAAATTGGAAAAGGATGAGGAAAATCACTATTTTTAGCTTCTATTATAGTTTTGGTAACAAATCAAGAGGAAGAAAGCTTAAAATACAATCCACTAAAATGGATGCATATGGCATGACACCCATCTATCGATAGCTTTATATTTTTAAATTTTAATCACAGACTGCTTCGTTGAGAAAGGTTGCTATGTATATTCATAGCAGTTTACCAGATCTGTGACCAAAGACTAGATACTTCTCTTTGCATTTTATTTTTCTCAGCAATAAATAATTTCTAGTTTAAGGGCTTGTTTCTAATGACTAAAATACAGACCATTCAGTAAATGCTAGTGGGTTCCTAAGGCTTTCATCTCATAATAGAATAGAGTTTCTCTGAATTGGTTCACATTAGTGTAGTTAAAGGGAGAGCAAACTGATAAAATGGGATCACTTTCCTCTATGGTAAATGACAGACATCTCAGGGGACAGATAATGACCTTCACCTTTAACGCCAGCATTATTCTATTAATAGTGTGAGCTGGAGTTGCTATGTTAAGAATAATTGTAAGGCTACCCACAGAGTAGGTGAGAAAATAAACCTATGATCATTTTGTAGTGGCTTTGTTGGGACTAACAGGGATGTGTTTAGGGGGTTTCACTGGTGTATGAATTTCAGGTTTCTTGTTTTCTCCGTTTTCATTGCTCTCATTTTAGCTATAATTCATATACTGTTAGGATAGAATTACAAATATTATGGCATACATTCATGTCTAAGTCTTGTTTATGGTCTTTGTGTAGCATATACTTGCTCATACTAAAATAAGTCAGGATTTATTAATCATTTAAGAAAATATCTTAAAGGCCAAAAATCTAGGATAACACTCTTACGTTCTCTCCAGTCTTGTTACAATTGCACTACTCCATTAGACTTTAGAGATTTTTCTGGTTTTTTTTTTTCCCCTTTGGAGATAGCAGTTTTTTAATATTTGAATTTAACTTTTTATAAAAGTCATGAGATGAAACAATATAATGATTTAACACAGTATAATGGTCCCTAAACTTTAACAGGGTAATATTTCCCAATATGTTAAAATACTCTACAACATTTACCTGTAAAGAAATATTATCCTTAAAATTAGTCACAGTAGAGTGATTTCTTAATCCACTCATACTCTTATTGTTTGAAGCATTTTCTGAGCTCTTAGACTGAGGTAATTCTTTTTGAATATATAGAAAAACTTAAAGTAATTCATAGACAACTCTTTAAGGGTAAAAATGTATATTCAACTTGGACATGATAAACAGGACTCTATATATTCACTCATACAATGAGACCAAAGGATGATATTATTAGGAGAGGATCACGAAGACTCAATAGCTATGTACATGTGATCATATGAAATAATGTTTGTCTAAATGAACTCCAAGAAATTTAAACAGAGGGTTTTTTTTTTTGTTTTGTCACCCCTTACCCCCCGCCTCTTGTTGCCGTTTTTGATTTTTGTACTTTTTTCAGGGAGGGTAAGGGGGAGCATAGAAATCGTGGGACAAAGGGTGAACTAATTCAGCAGTGATTTTCACTAGGCACTACGTTGAAAATGGATTACACAACTTGTGGGGGAGTGGGATCAGGAGGGAAAAACTGGGAGAAAAGTAGGGAAGAGGTGACATAGTTCTAAAAGAAATGTACGCAGTAACTTACTCAACTGTAACGCTGCTGTACATCACCTGTACAATAATAAAGGAAAAAGAAAATGTATGTTCAAGTTGAATTGTATCAGTTGGCTGGTCTTAAGATAAGAACAGTTACTGATTTTTTTTGAGACAGAGTCTCACTAGGTAGTCTAGGCTGGCCTCAAACTTTTTATCTTCTTGCACTAGTCTTCCCAGGTGCTGGGATTACAAGCCTCTACACCACAACCCAACAGGACCAATTTTGATTACAAAGTAATACGACTGGATTTTTTGGTTTCTGGGTTATTCATTGTTTCTGAGTGCACTTGTATGAAAGAGGAAAAAGTTGGAAATGTTATTAGGGACTGTGTGCTTCTCAGAGTTGGCTCTCTTTCCCACAGTAGGTTCCTGAAAAGTTAGTTTGGTCCCTCGTCTTATGTTTTTGATATCTGAATCAGCTCCAGCAAACCCAGAAATAGATTTACCCAAATTTAATGTGCAGAGAGTTCTGATAAATCAATTACAGCGGGAACTAATAGCTGTGGGTTTCAGTCCTAACATTACTACAGCATAATATTAGGCAAGACAATCTTAGGCAGCCTGGCTGTCACTGTGATTAGAAAACATCAGACATTGTTAGAGAAGTGAAACCATATGGATGTTACCAAGTCCTATGGCATGACATGTGCACACATACCAAATGTCAGTCTCTGGCTAAAATGAGGTTTAGACTAAGATGGGGTATAATGAACTAATAATAGCAGTTCTTTTAAAGACTGTCTAGATATTCCTCAATTTCACTATATGCTTGTTCTTTGTGGATATTTTCTATTGGTTTGTGAATGTTTTCTTTTTTTAATAAGTTTTTTATTGTGAAAATACTGTACAGAGGGGTTACAGTTACATGAGCAAGGTAATGAGTACATTTCTTATCAAGGATGGTGAATGTTTTCTGTATCATTAGTCATTTTGTTTTTGGATAGCTTTTTTACACTTGGCTTAGATAGGTCACCTGGATCCTGGACTAGTCAGTTTAAAGAAGGGTCCAGGAGAAACTCACCTAAAACTCTCCCCAGGATAAAGGACATCTTCAGAGATTCCAGGGGTAAGTACCTCAAGGAACCAGTGTTAGAACTTGCACTTTGGGTCTTGTAATTAAATCTGTAATGTTTAGTGCTGACTGAAGACTTCAATCATGAGTACTGGTGATCTTATGAAGGCCAATCATTCTCCGGGGAACAGTTCTGATGTGGTGATGAGATTTGACACTTCCTGGGGGCAGAAGGAATTTTAGAATTTGGTGTTTGTTCTGTTCTAGATCTGGGACTGAATAGTAAGCCCCTTTGGGGTTTTATTTTTCTAATTTTAATTTAAAGCAGTAAAAACTTCAAGTTTGATATGGAAAGCACCAGTGTCTTCTGCTAATATATGATTCACAAACTTTTTTATTTTATGGTTCTGCGTTCAAACTCAGGGCCTTACATATTCTATATCAGCATACCACCACAGAGCAATAGCCCGGCTTAGACATTTTTTGTTTTGTAATTAAATATCAATTATTATTACAAATAAAAGAAAACATACATTGTTTTTTAATTTTAAGGAATTATTTATTTCTAAGGTCATAGATGTTTACATTTTTAAGCAACTTCTATATACTTACATTGCATGATGTGATGCTTTGATATATGCACGCATTGTGAAGAGATTAAATTTAGCTTTTAGTAGAGCTATCATCTCAAATACTCTTCTTTGTGGGAAGACATTTAAGATTTACTGTGTTGAAAATTTGCAGGAATAGAATATAAATAACTTTTATATTCTACAACACATTCTAATTGTTTTAGTGAATTAGAAATATTGCTGCCATTTTGATGATTCTGATTTCTTTTGGCAAATCTGTTGGGGGTGGGTTTGTCAACAAGATGTGAATTTCTGACCCCCTCATTTCTAGTGGTGGAATCCATTTTCTTCCTAGAAGTTGTTGTATTTAGCTGGAAGAAAAATATTAAAGCCAGGCACCAGTGGCTCATGCCTATAATCCTAACTACTTAGGAGGCTGAGATCTGAGGATTATGGTTTGGATCCATCCTGAGCAGGAAAGGTCCAAGAGATACTTATCTCCTATTAACTACAAAAATCCAGATTTAGGGCTAGGGCATAAGTGGTAGAGTGGCAGCCTTGTGTAAAAGAATTCAAGGCCAATGCCCAGGCCCCAAGTTTAAGCAGAAAGAAAGAAAGGAAGAAAGAAAGAAGGAGGGGGGGGGGGAGAAAGTTACTTTATTAGCATCAGGAGAAAAAAATGGGAGAAAAACTCCTTTGTGGAAATTCTAAATAAAACTATATCTTGGGCTGGGCACTAGTGGCTTACACCTTTAGCCCTAGCTACTCAGGAGGCTGAGATCTGAGGATCGTGGTTTAAAGCCAGCCCAGGCAGGAAAGTCTGTGAGGCTCTTCTCTCCAATAAGCCACCGGAAAACTGGAAGTGGTGCTGTGGCTCCAGTGGTAGAGCTC
Source organism: Dipodomys spectabilis (assembly GCF_019054845.1). NCBI lineage: Eukaryota > Metazoa > Chordata > Mammalia > Rodentia > Heteromyidae > Dipodomys > Dipodomys spectabilis. The sequence goes on along the minus strand of NW_024870701.1, from coordinate 2,401,358 downwards.
TAGCCTTGAGCTGAAGAGCTGAGGGACAGCGCCCAGGCCCAGAGTTCAAGCCCCATCACTGACAAACAACAACAACAACAAAACTCTATCTTGGCACCCATTTGGAGCACAATTTAAGAAGCCCTGGAATGTAAAAACAACTTAAAAACTCAGAGGTAAACCACTAGAGTTAGTCTAAGGCTATCCTTTGTGGTATCACATTTCCTCAAACGTTTCCCTTTTCTATTTCTCATTCCTTAAGTATTATTTTATGGACTGTAACTATTTTTTAGTAAAAAAAAAATTAAAAGTAGCTCATTAGTAACATCTATGTCAAAGTTTTATATCAATTCATTTATCTATGCAGGAAGTTAACTGTATTAAAAGACCAGTGAGCCTCTAAAGGTACAACCATGACCTCAGCTTGGAGGGCAGCTACTAAGTTCTAGGCTTGTTGCTTAGCAACATCATTGAATGCAAACTCTGAATTGAAAACCTGAGGAATAAAAATATTTTAATTTAATAGGATACATTGTTGTGATTCATGGTTCTTATTCTATGGGCTTTTTTTTTTTGACCAACACTTGTGACCTATGGAGAGCAAGACAATCCATCGAGGCACAGACAGTGAGAGATGGACAAAAGAAGTTTAGTTACACTATACCAGAAAGCTGTCTTGAGACGCCTTGCCCTGGGCTAGATACCGAGATCCAAGAGCAGCCTCAGCCTCCAAGCCTCCAATAGGCAGCCCCGACCCCAGACCTCCAACCTCAGACCTCCAAACCCCCAAAGGGGCAGGCTTCCCCCCTTCCCTTCCTCTTCCTCCGCAGGCCTCTCCACTCTCCGCAGGCCTGCCCTGGCCTGCCCTGCCCTGTGCGGGAGGCGCCTCTCCACACGCCTCTCCAGGCCTGCCCTGCCCTGCCCTCCAGGCCTGCCCTGCCCTGCCCTCCAGGCCTGCCCTGCCCTGCCCTGTGCGGGAGGCGCCCCTCCACACCCCTCTCCAGGCCTGCCCTGCCCTGCCCTCCCAGGCCTGCCCTGCCCTGTGTGGGAGGTGCCCCTCCGCAGGCCTCTCCAGGGGAGGCCCAACAGCCTGCGAGGCCTGCCCTGCCCTCCCAGGCCTGCCCTGCCCTCCCAGGCCTGCCCTGCCCTCCCAGGCCTGCCCTGCCCTCCCAGGCCTGCCCTGCCCCGCAGGCTTTCCCCTCCTGCCTCCTCTCCCTCCGCCCCTGCCTCCGCTCTGCGTTCCTCAGGACTCTGGGTCTTTCCCTTACTCTCCTCCCCTCAGGACTCCCGGTCTCCTCCGGACACCTTTCTCCTCAGGAGTCCGGTTTCCCCCCCATCCCCCACCGGTCTCCGAGCACGCAGCCTATATATACCCACACAGGCTGCTCCCTCCCCCACTCATGGTTTCAGACCGCCATTCATGCTCCTCCCCCAAGCTGACCCTTCTCCAATCCCAATAGGCAGCTCACCGTGTCGGGCTCGATGCCCCACCCCTTCCAACAGCACACCCCGCCCCCTTTTGGCAGCATGCCCCACCCCTTTTGGTGGCATGCCCCACCCCTTTCAGTAGCATGGCACGCCCTTCCGGTGACGCCCCATGGGGCGGTGACATCAGCCTCTCAAAGCCCTGCTCTGTCGGAGGCTTGGTCTGTGGAGCGGTGAGGCTGGCCTCTTGATGCCCCGCCCCCTCCAGCAGGTGGGCCACAGGGCCACGCTGACTATGGGGCCCCACTGATTATTGAGGCCCCACGCGTTATTAAACAACCAACATAAAAAGGACCGGGGCCATGGTTCAGGAAGTCGAGTCCCTAACTAGTAATCATGAAGCCTTCCCTGAGCTCAAACCCCAGTACTAAAGAAACAGAAACAGAAGCAACCATTATTAAAACATATGGGGATTTATCTTTTCTTGGTGACTTTTATCTGTAGAACACAAATAATCTTACCCTGAAGTTATGATTTATTGAAACACTATAATTTTATTAAGCTTTCTGCACTATGTAGCCTATATGAAACTATTCCACTCCTAAATAAGACTGTAACTGATTTAGGGGAACTATATTTCCTGTATTTTGTATCTTGTAGCTTCATTAAGTTCCCCATCTGGCATTAGGAAAATGTGTGTGCTGCATTCCTAATCTACTGCCTCAGAACAAGTTATGAGAAAAAGGACAAAATTATCAAGGGGCAAAGTGAGATAATGTAAATGTACTAGGGGTCTCTACTTCACACCATGTCTCAATTGGGCATGTGAAGATTATTGTGTGTGTTACCCAGATATTTCCAAAGGAATTTATTTTCTTCTGAATAAAACAAAGGAAACCTACTCAAATATTCTTAATGCTTAATTGAATGAACATTCCCCCTCCCCATGGACTTCCTTTAACATTTTTTATAATTATAAAGGTGATGTACAAAGGATAATGTTTTTTTAATACCAAGAATGACACACATTTGTAATTCCTTGGATATTCAAAAGTTAAGTAGTCAGCAAACCTTCCAGACACATGTGGTCTGGCTGCTTGTTTCTTGTAAATAAAGCTTTATTGTAACCCAGTATTCTCTGGCTTGGCTTTGTGCTGAAAATAGCCAAGTTGAAGATTGTAACAGAGACTTTGTAGAGATGGGAAAGTTTGATATTTACTACCTCTACATGGCTTTTTACTGATCTCTGCCCTAGAAATAAAGTTTACTGATCACTGCTCTACAAAAAAAAATCCACATAAAATAACAACAACAAACACCATAGACCAGCCTTGTAGGGCATTCTGTACATCTAGTCCTTCTTCTTGTTTCATATATAAGGAATTAGAAATGCCAGGCTTCCTTAGAAGGCTTCCTTTGATACAGGGCAGGGCACTCAAGGTTGGTAAGAGACCTCCTCACCCTCAACTCCTTTACTGTCTCAACACTGTGGTCCTCTTGCTGTCCTTCAAAAAGTGCTGTGTCGGCTCTACTTCAGGACTTTTCCATAGCCTGGGGATCTATGTTTATATGTGAGTGATTCCTTCCATTCCCATCTTCAGTATCTGCACACAATTTATAATTTTATTTTCCCATTCTATGAATCCTTAACTCATTTCTCCCTGTCCCTCCCTCTCTTTTCTTGCATGAATCACCATCTGTAATGATTCAACTTTTTACTTATTTTTATAAGACACTTCCAATGCCTACAGGCAATGTTTGGCCCATACGAGACTCAGAGTTTATTGGTGGTGGTTGTTGAAATTCTTTACTGTGACAGATGTGACACACCAGGTTCTCCAGACAGAGCAACACAGCCTGATCTTTGTGTAAAGTTGTTCTTGGACCTTTGAAGCCTTAATTTACTTACTTTTACTCCAGGGAACATCAACAAACTCTCCAGTGAAAATAAATGTCTTAGTATTGATTTAAAATACTCTATACCTTCTTCAGCTCGAGGTATTCTGCTTGTCTAATGCTTGAGTTTCTCTCATGACAAATTTTAGGCAGTCAGTGGGGTTTTGTTGTTGTTTATTTGTTTGGTTTTGTACAGTCCCTGAACTCAGGGTCTGGACGTTGTTCCTGAGCTTTTTTGCTCAAGGCTAGTGTTCTGCTGCTCGAACCACAGCGTTCTTTCAGCTTTTTGGTGGTTAATTGGAGATAAGAGTCTCACAGACTTTCTTGCCAGGATGGCTTCCATGATCATGAGCTTTAGATCTCAGTTTCCCAAGTAGCTAGAATTAGACAAGCAGTGACCAGCTTATGTCCATGTTTGGGGAGAACTTCAACCTGAGATGGAATATGGAACAGCTCCTTAGTTCTGACTTTGTGTAGATCTTATCATTTGCAGATATTAAAAAAAAAAAAACATGTTGGAAAAGCTAGTTGCTGGGTCCTGTGTTGTTAGTTCTGCCCAAAGGTTCATGAGTTCTCAGGGTGGAGAGCTAGGAGGACCTTTATGAGGTGAGGCCCAGAACAAGATCCTTAGGCTTACTAGGGACAATGGATTGTGGTCTGTTCTCCCACCCTCCCTCCCTTCTTCCCTTCTTCCCTTCCCTCCTTCTCTACTTCCCTCCCTCCCTCCCTCCCTCCCTCCCTCCCCTCCTTCCCTCCTTCCTTCCTTCCTTCCTTCCTTCCTTCCTTCCTTCCTTCCTTCCTTCCTTCCTTCCTTCCTTCCTTCCTTCTTTCCTTCCTTCCTTCCTTCCTTCCTTCCTTCCTTCCTTCCTTCCTTCCTTCCTTCCTTCTTCTCCTCTCTTCTCCCCTCCTCTCTCCTCTCCTCCCCTCCTCTCTCCTCCCTCCCCTCCCTCTCCTCTCTTCACCTTTCCTCTTCTGTCCACCCCTCTCCTCCATGCCCCTCTCCCCTCTATCCTCCCCCTTTCCTTTTCCAAGCGTCTCTTTCCATTTCCCCCCTTTTCTCTCTTCTCTTCTACTCTCTGATTCAGTCTCCCCTCACCTTCTCTCTCTAATCTTTTTCTGTGTATCTCTCTGGCTTCCTCTCTAGTGTCATGATCTATTTATTACCCTCACATAAACTCCTGAATTGATGTCACTCACATATGCTGTGAGATCCCCACAAGAACCAAGTCAGTACTAGTGCCTTGCCCTTGACTCTTCAGTTAGGAGCTGAACAAACCATTTTTTTTCCTATAGTTAGACCAGCTTAGGTATTTTGTTACAGTAATGAAAACTGACTACTATACAAGTGAAACCTAAATTGCCTCATTTTTAATTCTTGCTAGATATCAAAGTAATTCTCCCTAGGAAATAAAACAGTTGTATTTGTTGCCTTAATTTTCAGATAAATTCTACCTATGGTGGGTGACATGCTGTTCTCATTAGCTAAGCAAATGAGGCTGTAGAAACTAGGTGGAAAATTCTTAGTGGAAAAGAAACAGCTATTGGGCTCCAATTAAAGAGATGGCTTGCCATCTCTAGTGTTTTCATAAATTTGATAAGTTTTGGTTATTGTCTAAGTTTGTAGTATGGTTAAACACTTGTGTTATAAACACAGAATCAACAAGAAGTGCTGTGACATTATTTTTTATTGTGAAAGGGAGATCAGCTCTCTGAACTCCACATCCCTCCATAAGTGAGATGAGAAAACAGAGGTCCAGAAAGGACTGGTGACCCATCCAGGACCCTGGAGGAAAGGAGATCTTGAGCATCTGACCAGATTCCAGTCAGCTAGCATTTCCATGTGCAGGTGAGCCATGAAGGAAGAGGACGATGACATTTCAGACTCCTTCTTGACCCCAAAGTCCTGGCTTTCCTCACTTAAGTAGAGTTCAAGACCAGTAGAGAATCTTCCCCTTTCTCCCAAACCTCTGTGGATGGGCCCTGGCGGGAAACCAGAGAATACTTTACCAGAGCATACTTATGCAGGCCAATATGCCCCATGAATGGGGCTGTGTATCTGCTCCTCTTTACATAGAAGCTGCTGGAAAAGTCAGGAAAGATACTCTATGAGTTTGGTAGTCTTTTTTTCCCCCCATCAGTTCTTAGCCTTCTCCCTCAAGGCTGGTGTTTTACCACTTGAGCCACAAGTCCACTTCCAGTTTTTATACTTAGTTGGAGGTAAGAGTCTCATAAATTTGTTTTTTCCAGGTTAACTTTGAACAGTGATCCTCAGATCCCAGCCTCACAGTATTTCTCTGACCATCAGCAGCATCTGCTCTAGGGAAGGGCACAGAGGTGTGCAGGGCCTCCAGATCAATGTTCTGGGTCTGAACATTTAGATTCAAACCCAGTGGGTCCTATGTCTACTTGGCCCCTAAGGCACCCCTAAATACTCTATCCCAAAGCAGGTTTTTCCCCTGAGTAGTGCAGCTAACAAATTAGGGCCTTGAATTCTAGCCGCCTTGGGGACAGACAAGTATGGCTTGGGTAAGACATCAATATGGTTGCTTCTAAGTCCCCACAAGTAGCAGGAATCCCCAATTCTGGGCTTCATCTGTTCCAGAAACCACCCTGTTCTCCCCTTCCAACACTCCATTGTCAAAGACCTCCTGTTATTTACTTCCTAAGTGCCAGATTCCCCTCTTCCCTTCATCCAGAAGACAAAGGAATGACATTTCTCAGGAACACTGGCAGGATAGAATGGATTGCCGCTTATGCCACCCTACCTTCTGCTATTACTAGCAGTTCTCTGCTCCTGGAGTAATTGTTTACAGGAGAAATGATCTCTGATGGTTTCTGGAATCTCTGGAAGCTGTCTCTTGCAGGAGGGGCAGACAGAAGGTGACAGGTGGGGGAGAAGAAGGGAGTGGGACTCCATTTTGCTTTAGAACCAAGATTCTACCTAAATAAGAGTTAAAAGCAATTCCCTTCCAGCCACTGTGGTTCCCTGGGGCCTACCTGTTCCCCTCTCATAAACTTGGATGGAAACGCAGTGCCAGCCCTTGAAAAGCCAGGAGGTGGGCTGGTGTTTATGTAGGCAACCTAACTGTACTGGGCCACCAAGCTGGTCAGAATGTTCTAAGCCTTGATCTCTCTGAACTGTGAGAAACCATAAACTATGTCCCATCTGGTTCCTTAGCATTCAGTTGATTACAAATCATCTTATTGTTTTTTTTTTTAAAGATAATACAGAGAATAAAACTTAAGACTTAAAATTTAGCCCTGCCTGTGCCATTTTTCTTAGTAATCTTTATGTGTGAGGCACATAGAGTTTTATTGGGGGGGTTAGAAAGGGAACTACAGACAGATGGTTGTCACATCAGGTACATAAAAGTGTCTACAGAGGCCTGACTAGTAATATCTTTAAGCCTAAGCCATGCTCTTGAGTAAATTATTTAGAATTTGCATAAGGAGGGTCTCTCTAAGATCAATTTTCCATCTGTGACCTGACAGCTTGCAGAGGAACATTTAGTGTTTTGAAAAAGTTTCCATTTTACATTTGACACCATGTGTCTAACTTCCATCTTTAACATTCACCAAACTGTCCTTTAGCCATGCATTATTATGGGGCTTCGTTGTTATATCTTCTTTGTAAAAGGGATGATGGCTGTTACTGGTACAGCAACAGAAAATGCACCAATTCATTACAGTCCTTTACTTTGCAAGAATGGCATATGTTTTATATGTTTGTTTCTTTATATTTCAGCGTCACCATTTTATACAACCCTTTTTATATAAAAAGCACATGACTTACATTTATATTCTAACATTTGAATTGTGGAAATGGAAAATTTTATTTCAAGTAGATCAGTATGTATTATGAAGCTTCTTTTACTCGTGTGTGAGTATATGTTTGTGTGTGTATGTGCTTGTATATGTGTGTGTGTATAGTCTTGGGCCTGAGTGCTGTCGCTTAGCTTTTTTCTGCTTAAGGCTGGCATTCTATTATTTGAGACATACCAGCAAAAGGTTAATTGGAGATGAGTTTCACAGACTTTCCCACCTAAGCTGATTTTGAACAGAGATCCTTAGATCTCAACCTTGTGAGTAGCTAAGATTACAAGCATGAGCCACTGATATCCAGCTTGAAACTTTATTTTTTTAAAAAAAATTTGGGTTAATCAAGATCTTGGATTGATTTTTCAAAAAAATCTAATATGACTATAAGTTTAACATTTTGTAAGAAGCATATACAGAAGATGTTTTTAAATTTATCATAAAGGTGATGTACAGAGGGTACAAAAGAATACTTGTTTTTGGACAATGTCACCCCTTCCCTCTCTGAGCTTTTTCCTTCCATCCCCCACCACAAGTTGTATAGTTTGTTTTTAACACAATATCTAGTGAATGCATTGTTGCATTTGTTCACACTTTGTCCCTCCATTTTTGTTTCTCCTCTTATAGTCCCAAAGACATATCAATGAACAAACAGAACCAAAAGGAAAGACAAAATGTAAGAAAGAAAAAAGAACCTCTTATTTTCATTTCCTGGAGTTCATTTTTGATAAATAATATTTTATGTGATCAGATGCACATAGGCATTGTGCCTTTCTGTTCCTGTTAAGAATTACTGTGTTTTAATGAACAGCTTCTTTCTGAAGTAATCAAAAAGGAAGCTGAGGTTTCCAGATTCACATTCATTTTGTCACTGTTCTACTCTCCCTTGGTTTCTGTAACATCACATCACATTAAAGTCATCTTCCTTTTTTATTTTTTGTTTATTTGAATTTCTGGTCACTTTCACAAGTCACCTTTTATACATATTAAAAAACAATTTCTCACCATTTCCATAACTGAAAATAACTTTTCAACAGTATTTCTTTATAGTCTTTGGTTTGTGACTACACATTTCATCTTTAAGACTCCTGTATCAACTACTTTTAATGATTCCACAAGAATTACCTCCAGGAACTACATACGTTCAGTTAGAAAATGTCTTGTGATTTTTATTATTATTACCTGTCACCCTTGCTTATACCACTTCAAGTGGTATACCATTTGAGCCACAGCTTCACTTCCTGCATTTTAGTAGTTCACTGCAGATAAAAGAGTCTTATGGACTTTTCCTAAGTAGGCTGGCTTTGAAACAAAATTCTGAGAGCTCATCCTTGTGTATTGCTAGGATGACAGGTATGAGTTTTGTGCTTGACTTCTATTTTTTGTAATCTGCTAATTTTTGGTGAGACTTGTTTTCTAGACATTTGAGTCATATCATTAAACCATTTATTCTTGCGTTGTCTGTACTTTAATTTAGATACCCAGAGGTACCAAGTAACATGGCTTGACCAACCATTTTAGTGCATGGAGGGAGACCCACAAACAATGAGCTGGAACCAGGATAGTGAAATATGCCAATACTCTTCACTCTGCAGTAAAATTTTCTCTGGGAAGGATGATTTAAGTCTATCATCCACTCCTTTCCAATACATCTGTGAGTATTCATCTTGCTTGTCTACATTATATATAATTGGCTGGCATTACTTACAGAGCAGCAAAGAACTACAGAGGCTGTATCCACCAAATTCACTCAAGTCAGAGAGGTCAATGGCGTACTGCCTACCAAGCTTTTGTTGTATATGGCTCTAAGTCTCTTGCAGAGACCTGGCCTGAGAGAAAAACTTGAGTGCTTGAGGAAGCTCAAGGGCAAAGACACAACCAGACCCTGGGAGTTTCATATGCTATGCACATTAAGCCTTGCTCTTACCAGGAATTTTTATGTTTCCAGAAAACACTGTCCAATCTTGGGAAAGCTATCTTGCTCTGCAGCAGAAAATCCAACTGGTGGCTTGGTATAAGATGGAATTGCTCTGGCATAGTTCCTTGTACTAGTATCACTATAGCTGGGCAGGATGTCAGTTGGGGTTGATGGCAGGGCCTCTCTATTCACCTTTCTGATCTCTTTCTACTCCAAAAACTCTGCATGGAGAGAAAAGGCCTGTGAGTTCTGCTCCTAGGGTCACCCAAGGGTATGCAGACTTTCCTGAGCATGGTTTCAGATCTATGCTCTGGGGGAATTTTCTAGCATCCAGGAGGTGGGTCAGATTGATGATGAATTGTAGCCTCATCTGTAATCTTAGGGGTTTGTCATGTGGAGATTGTGGTTTGAGGCCCTCTCAGGGAAGATTTTATGAAAATTCATTGCACCAATGGCTGCTGAAATTTCTCATTGCTGTCCTCCCCAGTGCTATGGGCAAGCACAAGTAGGAGGAATCACAGTCTAGGATTAAAAAATATCCAATGTGAAAGAAAAACATTGCAAAAAATAAGCAACGTATAAAGGGGCTAGTGATGTGTCTTGTTGCTCAGTACTACCAAATTACAGAATTCCATAAACACACTGGAAAGTACCTCTATGTATATAAAAATATAATGTTTGATATTCCCTTAATGTGCTCTTGAATTGTTCATTGTTGCTACTTTCCTATAAGGCTCATGCTGCTAATTCTTTCCTTGCATATCTTGACATTTTTCTGGAACAAATGACATTTCTTATGTAGATGAATATTTTAATTTTTGTTCTATTTTCCTAGTTTGAAACAACCTGTTTCTTGTGTATTTGTCCTTCTTCAAAATGAATTTCAACATTATTCAAACTGTTTTACTTTTCCCATCCCCATTTGCAATTGAGAAGTCTCCGTGAGATTAATGATCTTTTTCAGTTACATGTATATGTATTTGTGTATATTAATATTCATATTGAAAGTTTAAGCTGAGGGGAAGGGAGGAAGGGAGAGGTTGATGAACAATTACAGGGTTAATTTTCCAGAAAGATTCTATGGGGGAGTAGCATGAACTTAAAATGTTGCAGTACATAGCCAAAATGCTTAGAAGAAATGTATTTGGATATACACTGAGGAAAGAGGAAGAGAAAAGCGATGCATATGCCAAAATGCTAATTCTCCTGTGTGAAAGCAAAACATCTCATGCGCATCACAAATAGGTACCCATATTATGAGTCAATGAAAATAATCTTTAAAGGAAAAAAAATGGGAACACAATATCTACACAACACAATCAAATCTACAATGACAAAATAGTAAGATGTCTACATGCAAGTCTAAGAAACCATCTATACAATTTTACATCTGTGCCAGGAGGCAGTAGGCATAGAACTGCAGGTCTGATCCAGACCTATGGAGCTGCAGGCAAGCCAGGAGCTGCTTGAGCTGGGAACACTCAGGGTTGAAAAACGTCCTCCAGGTAGCAGTCCAGCCAGGTACCCAGGAGAACATTAGGAAAAGATGGGTGGGAAGCAGAGTCAGACAAAAGACCAGAAACATGCTGATGTCCCTCCACATCCTGTTCATTGTCACTCTCAGTGACCAGCACACAGAACCACAAGCGCCTTTTGGCTGTCCAGGCAATGGCAGACCAACCCAGGCAAAGACTGAAGAGAAAGTCTAGGGAGGGCTCCAAGACCAAATGTGGTGAGCATCTGTCCTATTCTGGAAGTTCCACACCCTCCTTTCTCTCTTCCCTGGGCCACTGATGGTAGACTCAAATAAGGCTTGTTGTCCTGCCTGGCATGCATGGGGTTCTGCTGCCGCCTCATTCCCCAAAAGCCACATGCAGGCTTCTCTTTCTATCACACTCTTCTCCTGATGGCAGAGCCTGGCCCTGAGCTCTCACCAACACTCCTAGCATGATCTGAGGGGTTATGACCAAGGAGAGATGCTCCTACCCATACTTTGTTGCCCACAGTGACTTGGGAAAGCCTGGCTGGAATGGGCTGTGGGGAGGATGGATTCAGTTCTGAGCCCCAGCCTGCACCAGTGCTCAGAACAGCACCCCAGACCTGTGTCTTCCTCCTCCTGTAGCCAAAGCCCCACATCTTAATAGTCTAGTGAGAATCACAAGAGTTTTCCCATTCCCCCTCCACACACAATTGTCACCAGTCTGGAGAGATATGCCCCCCCTGGAGACCAAAGCCCACTCACTTGCTGATCCAGTCCTTTGGTATGACAACCTTGCTGGAGTAGGGGAGGGTGTTTTCATGTCTAGAGGAGTCTTGGGGACTTCACAACGATCCATCCTGATGATTTCTAGCATTACTGACTCTCCATGGGCTCTAGGGCCCACGACAGCTGGGATTTGCCTGCTCTTCTCACTCATCTATGCTCACTGCTTGGACACATGCCCTTCCAGTGTGGATACTTCATATCTATGAAATGTATGAGGACAACCAGCTCCTTTCCTGATAATCCTGTGAGGCCAGGGTCCTCTTTCTTCCATCCCAGAATCAGTTGCTACTGCTGTCTATGGAGACCTGCTGAGGATGGGATCTGAATTCAGGGCCTTATGCTTGCACCAGAGCCATACCTACAATCCTGCCTATTACTAGTTAATTTTTGTTTTCTCAGTCATGGGGCCTGAACTTGGGGCCTGGATGCTGTCCCTCAGCTCTGCAGCTCAAGGCTAGCACTCTACCACTTGAGCCAAAGCATAACTTACATTTTTTTTCTGCGCATGTGGTGCTGAGGAATCGAACCCAGGGCCTCATACATGCAAGGCAAGCACTCTACCACTGAGCCACCTTCCCAGCCCCACTAGTTAATTTTTTTTTTCAGAGAGGTTTCAAGAATGTTTCTGCCCAGGATAACCTTAAAAGGAGATTCTCATGCTCTCAAACTCCTGAGTAGCTAGGATGACTGGCATGAACCATCCATGCCTTGCTTCTGTTTTTTCTTTTTTTAAATTGTTGTCTAATTAATGTTTTCAAGCTTAGTCTAGACAAGGAAAAGTGACATGCTTTTGGAGAAACTTGAAGGAGAGCAAGGCTTATACATTTACACAGTAAAAACAATAACCAACTTGGTAATTGTGAGATGATTTTGGCTTTCGTTTCTCCTTGCCAACTTTGCTCCTACTCCAAAACATGAAGGCAGTGCCCTGTCAAAGTGAAGCCACTTGTACAGGAAGCATAGGAGCAGTAATACTAGTCCATGTGACCAAGGCCCCTCCCCCATTCCATGAGAACAACTGGTGAGTGAAAGAGAAAAATGTCCCATTTGCACATACGTATTCCTGTGCATATGTACACACACATGCAAACATAAAGAAGGTTTATGTCTCATTACTGATTTTGTGTTACAAGAAGTATATCTGAAAACCCAGTTTAGCCTCTCAGAATACCAAGCTAGTTTTAGGCAACATTTTCTTCTCAATCGTTTCCTTCCAAGTCTATAAAACTGTGCAGATATCACTACTAGAATATGATTTACTAATAACAGAACATTCCTTTCTTGAAACTATAAAGTGACCACTGAACTACACTGGCAGTTCATTCTCTCTTCAGCATTGTGTTTCCTGAATGCACTTAGAGTTTTCCTGACATAAACATGCTTCATTCCTCTGGATTTTGACTTCTGCTGTTGGTGCAGAATTGAGAAGGCTAAGTGAGTTTGGGAGAGCCGTGCACTGGATGACCCCGTACTTCCACTCAGATAAACTAATAGCAATCTCATAATCCTACTTTATGATCACTTATGTCCTTGTCTAGACAAGGACATGTGACCTGTTACTTCTAATACCATTACTAACTTCCTGCAGTCATAGGCTTTCTAAACATGAATGAATTTGAAAACATTGCCAAACATCATCTTTCCCTCTGCTAATTCAATATACCTAGTCAGAATGGACTAAGCATCTGGAATGTACATGGATGCATGTTAAAAAAAAGTCTTCACTGCATAGAATGTGTGAGACTGTAGCCTCTTGTATTTATTGAACCTGTTGTATCCCTTGAGAAAAGCTAATTTTGACTTTCCTTATGCAAGAAATGTTTTGTTTCCCATTTGCACACAGGGAAAATCAGAGCACAGGGATAAAAACCTTTCTCCTGTGGACAAATCTCGTCCTTGTCATGGTCCATGAGTGGGAGACCCTCACTCATGGCATCCAATAGTCTCTTACAGTGATCCTGCAAGGCTGCTTGAAATCCTTGTGTCTTAATGCCATGCTTTTTATCCCAGGGAAGACAATGACCTTTCAAATGAATGTATATCTTTCTAATTATCTGCTGACAGTCTCTCATGGCAGGCTACTCAGTTTACAGGAATAAAATCTGATGATCAAAAATACTTCAAAGCTCAACTTCCCTGGGACTTTACCAAATGGCTAGCAAAAGTTGTTCTGACATTCTTAAGTCTTAGAGGCTTATATCTTGTGCTAAGAGATTATTTGAGATTTATTTGAATCAAATAAGGCTGTATTGGATGATAGAACTAAAATGACATATTTGTGATACGCCTTCAGTGAAAGATCATTTTAGTTAAATGGACATCTGGCAGCTCACAGATTAGGGCTATACCAGTTTTGACTGATATTATGCTAAGGTTTTTTTTTTCAGGGGGACCTTTTAACTAATAAGATTAATATCCTGGGTCATCCAAGTCAATATTCAAAATTAACTCTCTCCAGGATATTTTTAGTTGCTGCTTCCATGCCAAAGGTTATTTTATATTTTATTTTGCTTTTGTGGTTAATATAATAAATGTGCATAATGCTCTTAATTTAAAAAGTTACATCAACTAGATTTTTTGAAATGCACATGAATTAGATTTGAAAACTGTACACTCAAAATGGATGTTGTTTTATTTTTTGTCATAGTTTAGTATTAACTGTTTAATTTACTTAATTTTTAGAGAGCATAAATCCATTCGGGACTATAAATTAATGTAAAAATTTTATAAGTAAAAGTGAGTTATGTAATGATCACAAAATAATTTAGCATCGATGTACCTAAATGTATGATTATTTGGGAAATTTAAAACACACTCCTATCATAAATTCTTCTTCACGCAAACAATAGCTTAGTAAAGCTTTGGAAGAATTTACCAACATAATTGACAAATTCTTGTGTATAAGCAGACAGTAATTTACATTGTTTAAGACCTCATGGGAAATTAAGACATTTAACTATGGATCAGGCAAAGAAAAAAGCATCAACAAATTCTTAAGGACAGATTACACACAGATAACATACCTAGGAGCAATGAAATAATTTATAGATCAGAGTCAAAATTTCTTCATATTCTTCCAACTTTATGAACCCAAGGAGAACAAATGAAATGACAAATAACCCATAGAATAAGAGGCATCAAACTCAGAGAATGCCACCTGTCATGTAAATATGGGAAGAAATGGACATCAAAGATTATTGGTGGCAGTCTTCCCTGGATAGGTATCATGGGAGGACTGTGCAGAAGGCATGGACCTGAGGGGAGAAATCTTCTTTGAAAAGGAAATTGAACAGATTAGACCAGAACCCTGGTTGGGTGGAAATTAAGCTGTGACTTTTGGAAGGTAGAACTTGGTAAGGCTCAGGAAAGCACCGCTTTTCAGGAAATAAGCAGCTTAGAAGGGGGAGGTATTTTTGTTTTTGTTTTGCAGGCTTAATATTACGGTATTGAACTATGTCTTGTCCCTTTAAAACTTATGCCATTTAAATCAAGTTTTATTGAGGTACAATTAATGCAAAGGAAAATTCACTCTGATTACATGCCTCTGTTTGACAAAAACTTATTCATTTAATTACATCACAAGTAAGATGCGGAGTTTTCCTATCATCTCAAAGTTACCTTGTGCCTCTTTAGAGTCATGACCCTTGCCAGATCCTAGCTCCATGGATCTCTTTTCTTACAGCTTTGCCTCTTTCAGAGAGAGTATCATAGAAATAGATTATAATGCATAATGTGTTAGATGAGGACTTTTCCATTTAGCATAGTGATTTTGAGATTCATACATGTTGTAGCATGCATTTGCACTTTATCTTGATTGCTAAGGAATCCAGTTTTTATGATTATGAATAAATCACTACATATAAAGTTTTCGGTGTAGGTATATCTTTCTTATGTAAATTCTTAGATAGGAGTGATGAATAATTTTGTGTGTAACGTGCTGGGCTATGGAATGCCTAGATGTTTGGTCAGACAGTATTTTGCATATTTCCATGTGGGTGTTTTGGGATGAAGTTGATATTTGAATCCATTTTTCCATTAATAGGGAGCATAGATGATTTATATTGTGGTTTTAATGTGCATTTCCCCAATGAGTAATAACAGTGAGTAACTTTTTCATTTATGTACTTACCATTCATATGCTCCTCTTTTTTTATGTGTATGCACTGGTGCTGGGGCTTCAACTCTGGGTCTCTCACTCTTGCTTGGCTTTTATGTTCAAAGGTAGTACACTATCACTTGAGCCATACCTCTGCTTCTGGCTTTTTTTCTGGTTAAATGGAGATAAGAATCTCTGATTTGTCTTCTCATGCTGGTTTTGAACCATGATCCTCAGATCTCAATCTACTCTTCAGGAGTACAGGTGTCAGCTCCCTGTGTCTGGCTGTTCTTTGGTGTAGTTATATGTGCAGTGTATAGTTCAAAGTTTACCTTTTGAGCATTGATATGTAATGGTTGTTGAAAAAAACTTCATTTTTTCTATTGAATATATTTAAGATAATATCCTGTAAAAACTGTAGCTACTGTAGATGCTAAACTTCCTTGGAGGGTTGCTCCTGCTTACTTGATTATTGATTATTTGTTGGATGACATAACTAAGCTAAATTGGCACAGTCTATTTCTCCTGCAATGTGCTCAAATTGGTTTCAATCTTCTGATAAACCCACCTATTGAGTACTAAAGAGAAAATTTATATCTTTCAATATATTCATTAAAAAGCAAGACAGAATGAAACATGTGTTAAATGCATTTTGGTGTGTAATTTAAAACACTTAAATATTCATTTGATTCTTCTTAGAAAAATTCCAATTATCTCTTGCAAGTCTTCCTCTTTTCGTCTACTTTGTTCAATATTTACTCTGTTTTATTAAACAGATTCATCACAGTTATTTTAAGGTCTGTGCATGTTAACACAGTATGTTATCACTGTGGGCCTAATTTTATTTTCTACCAGCGCCCAGCAACAACATTCCATTTCATAACTGCTGGATGGTGGCAGAAATTCAGGTTCCTTTGGGCCTTTATGACACCAGAGGAGAGGAAAAGTGGAGTGCTTTCTTACATTGACTTGTGTGGGCTTGACTACATGCTGGTACTGGGAGTAGACCTCACTGGGTGCTGAGGAAGGGGTTGGGGTGAAGCACAGTTCTGCCTTGTACCATCTTATGCTTGTTGCTTGGTGGAGGGTAAGTTCACTACTGGACCAAAAGCCTGATGAGTTAGACCACCAGCCAGCTTCCACCAGGCCAATGAACAAAGATCAACTTTCTGTTTAACTGCTGTAAAACTACTGGGCAGAGTATAGAAGCATCATATAGGAAAGCTCAAAAGAGATTTCTTTAGCTTTGATTTAGAATATAGTACCTACTTTCCTTCCTTCAGAAGGGTAAATTTTTTTCTTTGATTCTTTTAAATCTTTTCTAATATTACATTGCTGTGCACACACGTATATGTATATATATATATGTCTATATGTATACATTCATATGTACACATATGTGTATACATGCGTTGCTTCTCACCTGGCTGAAGACCAGACTTCCTCCTTCAGAAACATATGTGAGAAATACTTTTCATTTGTCAAGATACTGGCCTTCCCCTCAGTCCCTGTCATTGCTACTTTGACTTTTTCTTGGCTGCCAAAATGACTGATGCACTGCTAAGACATGAGATTCTTGCCTACACGCACTATAGATGGGCTTTATTTAAACAAGCTTTGTTGCCAGAGTATGTGTTACTAGGACTTATTACCATAGAAACAAAACAATGACAGTATCTGATTCTGATTCCACTGTCGATGTTTGTTAACAGTGTTGAGAGCCCATGCCTTCCTTCTGCCCTCTTGGCCCACATCTTGCCAGGAAGTGTGCACTCTTCTTCCTTGGCACTTGTGGGAAGTTCAAACATGCAAGGCGCTGACGTGAGAGGAGCTGTCACTGTAGCCCCACCACTAACCCTATTAAAAATCCAAGCTAGTCAATCCTTATTCTCAAAGCCATTTTCAGACCTGCTCAGCTCCATTTTCTCCACATAACCTCATTCTGAGGTTATAAATATATACACATATCTTTCTGGTACATCTGTGACTTCATAAATTTTGACTTGTGAATCCAAGTTTGGTTTATCAGACCTTTGTAGCTTTTTTAGGGGGTCAGTCAAGGGGCTTGAACTCAGGGCTTAGGCACTGTTCCTGAGCTGTTTTGCTCAAGGCTAATACTCCACCAATTTGAGCCATAGCTTCACTTCTGGTTTCCTGGTGGTTAATTGTAGATAAGAGTCTCATGGACTTTCCTGCATAGGCTGGCTTTGAACAGTGATCTCAGCCTCCTGAGTAGATAGGATTACAGGCATGAGCCACCAGCATCCAGCAAGACTTTTGTAGCTTGATCACAGTACTGTTCTAACCTTTGTACTATAGATAACAACATTGCGAGATTTTAAGGAATCATTGATTTTTTTCACATTGGTTCTTGGAAAAGTAATTTTTCTTCAGAGAAATAAGCAGCAGGAGGTTCTAACAGCCTTATTACGTTTGAAATGTAGATAGACTTGCCAGTCATCAGACCCGCAGATTCAGGAGGATAGAGTCTGTGACCATACTGTTCATTTTGCATCCTTAACCTTTTACTCAGTACTTTGCAAAAATGGTTCAATACCTAGCAAACATTACTGAATGAATGAACAAATGAGTTAAGCCCTATCATATTCTGCTAGAAGTCTTCAATATTGAGGGAGTAGAAGAGAAACCCCTTGGCAGTGTCTTGGTATTGACAAACACAAAGACTCCTCTAGAGCAGTAAAGATGATTCAGAACCAGGATGGATAAGACAGCAGATGCATGATTTGTTTTTTATACTTTCTACCGAGAAGCATCTTGATTTGGTTGGGTAGACACAGACACCTCTGAGATTGCATTAATCAGAGTTAAAAATGGTTGAGAACTGTCAAAAATGAGTCAAATAGGTATAAAATGACATCCTTAATAGGAAGAAGTGGGAGACAACATTGTGTGAATGTGCATATTTATGCACTGCTAAGTGACTGTGAGACTGATCAGGTTTTTAAACATAGGGCTATGTAATGAGTTCATGATTGACAGAAAGATGCCAACTGAAAATCTCTGCTTTATTGTTTTTTTTTCCTCAGACTTTTGAGTAATTTCCTCATTAAAAATATTCATGTCCCTCAATCTATCTCAGGATTGGAAAAGGTAAATTGGTTAGACTTTGTCCTGTGGGTGCTTATCATTTTATAGAAGAGACAGAGTTGGTTTGATGAAAGCCTGAAGTAATGGATTATTGGAGTCTATGAAATGAATCACATGACAGTCTCAAGAATGGCTCTCAAAGTAAGAGTAACATTTAGAAGACTTCTAGATCTCTCCATCCTAATTCTTTGGTTGGTATACAGTTATACCACCTTCTCCAGCGATCTCTCCCTAAGTCATCATGGTAGCTAAGTAAATACATAAGATTGAGTTCAACCAGTCAAATGTAGACAGAAAACAACTCCAGTGCTCTACAATAGGGATTAAACAATTTGGTTTAATTTCCAACCAAATTTGACTTGTGTCTAAGAATTTGTAGCAATTTTTTCTGTTCCTTTTGTAGACAAGGTCTTACTATGTAGTCTAGGCTGGTCTTGAACTTGTGATCCTTCTGTCTCAGCCTTCCAAGTATTGGGATTATTAGCATGTACCAAGTCATAAGTAATATACTGGAAAATCACTACATTCATGCTGTATGTGGCTGTATATGCTTCTGTGGTGTTAGAGCAGTTGTAATAGACCATATAGCTTGGAAAATTCCAAATCTTTACAAATTGGTCCTGTTGAGGAAAGTTTGTGGATCTTTCCCTAGTAGATGATGGAACCATAAAATGGAAGGATCTAAATAGGGAGCAGAATGTTTTCTCATGTACTTGTCTAAAAAGGAAAGTAAACTGTTGTTATGTCATATAACTATTGTATACATACATATATATCTACTAGCATGATTTGTTCTAACATAAGAAGTTAAAAAGTTAATTCAATAAAGGCATAAATGAAGGGAAGGACCTCTCAGGCACAAGAACAACATAATCAAATATCACAGATACTTGAAACTTTGGAATATGAATGGGATCCCCAAAGCAAAGTAGTTTCACTAAGATTAATTTAAAATGGTGGGATCTGGTAGCAGGTAGGCAGGTAAGAGAGACAGGAAGAAGCTAGGGCTATTGTAGTAGACCTTGCCATGTGCATCTTTGGACATGTCTTCAGTAGTACAGGAATACTTGATGGATATGGAGAACAGCAGCTACCAAGCTAAAGTGGCCATATTCTTGTATGTGGGAATCTCCATACTTAGAGTTTTAACTATGAACTGATTATTATCAGGAAATTACTTTGCTGGCAAGAAATGTTCCATGTTCAACACAACACAAGAGAAAACAAGTCTATTAAAGAAGGAATGCTCACCTTTAGGTACATGGATTTGATTCAACCTTGGCTTTGCTGGCAAGAAGGCATCATTTCCCTGTGGTTCAGCTTCTCATTTAATCTTGTCTGCAGCACCTAGGAATACATCAATAATTGTGGAGAAAGTTAATATTTGGATCCATCCACCCATCTTTATATCCACAAAGTCAGAATTTTTTTTGTTAGTCATGGGTCTTGAACTCTGGTCCTGGGTTCTGTCCCTGAGCTTTTCAGCTCAAGGCTAGCACTCTTCCACTTGAGCCACAGCACCACATATGGCTTTTTCTGTTTATGTGGTGCTGAGGAATCAAACCCAGGGCCTTATGCATGCAAGGGAAGCACTCTACCAACTGAGCTACCTTCCCAGCCCCACAGTCAATGTGTTGTAAAACAACACAGGAAATAAGAAGATTTTTGAACATCTAACATGCACTCAACACTGATGTAAATGACTACGGAATAAAAAAGTTGAGTAAAAGCTGTTTTCAGTCCTTGGTAAGCTTCCAACCAATGAGAAGAGAGGAGGAAAAAGAGGAAAACATTGTATAGTATGAGTACTTTGAGGGTATAAACTTTAAGTGCTCTAGTAGTTTGAAGAAGGAAACTTGCAGTATTCCTTTAACTTTGGGTAGTTCATTAGTTTCCTGTTTGCGCTAGTAACAAATGATAAGCTTATCATCAATGTATTTTCACACACTAGATTAATGTTATTCTTTCTTTAAAAAGATGGGTAAAAAGATTAACTTTATTTGCTCAGTAGACAGTAAAATACATTTTGAGGAAGCCTCTGAATTCTGGGTAGTTACCTTCTGGAATATTTTATACAGCTGGAGAATCTTGTGTGGTGTTGAGTTATTTAAATATGGTGTTGGTAACTCTTTGGCTAGGAAAGACTGCAATAATTAAGTAGATAATTGCTGCACTGTGGGCCTAATCTTTATAACTGTTTCTGCTTCCACTTCCACTTAACCGCAGTAGACATATTATCTAGTACTCACACTTCTTCAATAGATATTATGTTGGGGGAAGTAATATTTTTTCTTTCTGTTTATCACAATGTCTTTTATATGAATGTTTCTCTGGAAATTAGATTTCTTTTATAGTCTTTGATGATGGAGTGTCTTTTGAATTAAATTCAATGTTACTTTTTACCTCACATAGTTCATCTACATTGCTTTTGCTCATCTACTTTTGATTGATTTTAGGCTGTTACCAATTATATATATTATATGTATATATTATTCCTTTCAGGTATGTGAGGGGCTAGATTATTTGGACCCATTGAAAAAGATGTCATTGCAATCTGGAAAGAAGACTTTGATTCTTTAATTCCCACATATCCTAATTCTGTGCCAGGTAGCTGAGATCTGAAGCAGACTTGGAGGCCATGACAGGGCCTCCTCTGCACCCTTTGCTGATCTGAAACAGCCTGGCACATGCTGATTGCTTGCAAATGCAACTGTCTAGGTTATGTACAAAATGAACATAATAAGTTTTTATTTCCCTTGATGATACACCAACAGCTACATTCGGCTTCTAATAGCCTGCAATTCAGTAATAATAGCTTGGTTCAGTTTAGTTTATTGAAGACATAAAAATACTTGGCAGCTGGAGCCGGAATGTGTGGTTCAAGAGAACAAAATTCCAGCAGGGACCATAGGACCTGCCCATGGAACATGGGTGTAGTCAGCACTTAGCAACTGTGATTTATTCCTTTAGTCCAAAGCAGGATCCCATCAACATGACTTATGTAATTACTGAGTGGGGAATTCAATCTCAAGCCAAGGAGGAAGGGAATCTCGGAATTGTCTTGCACACATTCTTCACCTTTTGAATAGCATTCCTTTTGGCAGAAAATAGTTCAGCTTCTCATTTATCTCAGGAGAAAACTCTTCATTTTTATCCTTAAAGAAGAAAGACAATCATGACGTTTCTCTCCTCACTAACCTGTTCCAGACCTGAGGCACTGCAAATGACTGCAAACGAAGGCTATCTGGAGTTCCTTGGAAATATTAAAACAAGCTGACCTACTCGGAACAATGTTATCAAAAATGTATTGTGCACCAGTGAAAAAATAAGAACTTTAGGCAGAAAGCATTCATTAGACATGAGATCTTTTTTCTCACTGGGCACTAGAATGTTTAGATAGTGTTGATAAGAAAATTACCCTATTTTCATTCATCCTCCAAATTAATGGAGCGATATAATGAAGAAGACAAAGGCACAAATAACACCATCTCCCTACATGACTGTATGAGCATTAGGAATCTGTTGGCTTCTCTGAGTTTTGGGTTCTCCATCTACCAAATAAATGTCCATGTTCCCTTCTGCCACATCATCTGCTTCATCAGAGATGTGTGGTGAGGACCAAATTGGTTGATGTACACAGGCCTGGTCAGCCTAACTGTAGAAAACTTTTTGAGCTTTTATTACTATAGAAAAGTGTGTCAGTAGCTCTGTTCCTTGAGATGTACCTCCATTGGTCATAGTGAAATGGAATGATTTCACACAATCTTTCTATCAGTCCTCTTTCATTGCTAGGATACAGGTTGCAACTAGTGATGGACTGGGACTAAGGCAGCTTGTTACCCATACTCTTAGGAGATAGTATTGGGGTGATATGAAGGTCTTTTAGGGAGAAGGTATTGAGTGATGTAGTGACAATTTTTAAACCATGGTGTTCTGATGTACAAAGTGCATGAATAAATCCCAGAGATATAAAATCTAAAAGTGAAAATTTTATTTATTTTTTGGTGCCAGTACTGGGACTTAAACCCAGAGCCTGGGTGACAGTGCCTTAGCTTTTCACTCAAGGCTGGCACTGTACTTCTATGCTTTTGGTGAATAATTGGAGATAGAAGTCTCTTATATTTGTTTGCCTGGGCTGGCTTTGAACCATGTTCCTCAGATCTCAGCTTCCTAGGATTATAAGCATGAGCCACTGGTGATGAAAACTTATCACTACTCTTATTTTTGGACATTGCAACTTTTGGTACGGATAAATGAAGTTATATAAAATACAATTATTCCTTGATAAATGTGTAATGCTGTGCCAGGAAAGGAAATAATCCCTTTATTTTCTGTGAGAAATAGGTTTCTGTATAGTTGAAGTAAAGAAATCTACAATGCTTATGTAAATCTTTAGTCAGGACGGGAAATTTTTCATATAGTGACCTTTTGTTTTGAAAACGATGAGCCTTCCTTGTGAATAAAGACTTAGATTCTAGATTCACAAATGAACTATCACTTTCTTTTTCTTTCTTTTCTTTTCTCTTTCTTTCTTTCTTTCTTTCTTTCTTTCTTTCTTTCTTTCTTTCTTTCTTTCTTTCTTTCTTTCTTTCTTTCTTCTTTTCTTTCTTTTTTTCCTTCCTTCCTTCCTTTTCCTTCCTTCCTTCCTTCCTTCCCTCCTTCCTTCCTTCCTTCCTTCCTTCCTTCCTTCCTTCCTTCCTTCCTTCCTTCCTTCCTTCCTTCCTTCCTCTTTCTTTCTTTCCTTCCCTCCCTCCCTCTCTCTCTCTTTCTCTCTCTCTCTCTCTCTCTCTCTCTCTCTCTCTCTCTCTCTCTCTCTCTCTCTCTCTCTCTTTCTTTCTTTCCTGGTATTGGGGCTTGAACTCAGGGCCTGGGTGTTATTGCTTAACTTTTTCAGTCAATGTAAAAGCGCTATGACTTCAGCCACAGCTTTTCTTCCAGCTTTTTGCTGGTTAATTGGAGGTAAGAGTCTCATGATCTTTCCTGTCTGGGCTGGCTTTGAACTGCAATACTCAGATTTTAGCCTCCTAGGTAGCTGGGACTACAGGTGTGAGCCACTGGCACCCAGCTCTGAAGTATTATTTTCTTAAGAAAGGTAGCACAGGTGTTTATTTAAGAAACTCTGCATATGAACATTTGTATTTTTTAAAATAACTTAATTGGGGTGGCCAGTGGTAGAATAATGACTCTTTGGATTTATTCATTGCTTCCTATTACCTTTAAAGAATATTGAGCAATAGCTATATTATTTGATGAAATATGAATATGTTGAAGAGAAGTAACCTAAAGAGTTGTAAGAAAAACTTACAGAAAGTAGCTATTTTTCTTCTTTTAGAACGATTAAGAGCACTTAATCATTAATCATTTAAATCTATATAGATATATTCAATATAGAATATTGAAACAAGATTTAAATTTTCTTATATCATGTATTGTAAAATATACATAACTTATTACATCATTTACGCCATTTTAAGTATATAATTCAGTGGCAACTGTGCTTATTTTTCTGTAACCACAAGTACTCTTCATCTCTAGAACTTTTGTGACATCTCAAAGTAAAATGCTGCACACATTAGAAAGCAGCATTTTGAATAATACTGTCAGCTTGAATTAGGGGCTCCTACTATGAAATTTACCCTTGATATTCATATATATATTTATGATTTTAAAATGTGAATGTATTATACTTTTTAGAAGTATTTTGAATAAAGAGACACTTTTCTAGATAATATATTTTATACTATTAGGTAAGTTGACTACATATACTTGAATGTAAGGATTTGGTTAGCCTTCCCTTATTATGATAAAATACCTGAAATAATAAAAAAAAAAAAAAGAAGAAAGAGTTCTTTTGGCTTATGACTTTAGAGATTTCAATGCATGGTTGCCTGATCCTGTTGCTCTGAGCCTGTGGTAGTGTAGTTCCTCATGCTGAGAGTGTGTAGGAGAGGAGGTGTGTTCATTTCATGGCACTTAGGAAGCAAAAAAGAGAAACAGGAAGATGCAGGGGTCTCAATATCCTTAGGTCTCCAGTGACCTCGCTCCCTCCCAATGGGCCCCTACAGGTTTCATTGCTTTCCAATAATGTAAAAAGATGACGCTAGCTTCCATATACTAGCCTTTGGGAGGATTACTTTAAATCAAAACTATAGCAAACTTGTAATAACTTCTTATGCTCACTTAGGATTTTTGTTGTTGTTGTTGGTGGTGGTGGTCTCATGGGCTTGAACTCAGGGCCTGGGCTCTATCCCTAAGCTTTTTTGCTCAAGGCTAGTGCTCTACCAGTTTGAGCCACAGCTCCACTTCCAGTCTTCTGATGGTTAAGTGGAGATAAGAATCTCATAGACTTTCCTGCCTGGACTGGCTTTGAACTGTAATCCTCAGATCTCAGCCTCTTTTTTTTTTTTAAGTGGCAAGTGCTGGTTCTTTAGAGCTTATTTTATTTAAAGAAATACTGCTAAGTGTGTGATAGTTTGTTATATAGCAATGGAAAATATATGTAAATTATTTTGTAGCTGATTCACCCTGTTGGGACTTAGAGTTTTTTTATAAAGAAAACTTGAAATAAAACTGGCTTACTGAAAAAAAAAAAGAAAATCAAATCAAAACACAAAAGGGACCATTCAATAAAAAACACCAGGGAATTAACACTCTCAACAGTAATAACAGTAATTGACCCACAGAAAAATATCCTTAAGAAAGTTGGCTCTCTTTTTGTTGGAATCTCTTGAATATTTTTTAATGTTTTTATTGTAAAAATACTGTACAGAGGGGTTACAGTTACATGAACAAGGTAATGAGTACATTTCTTATCAAGCATTATTGCCTCCTCCTTTGTTTTTCCCCTACCATCCCTTCCCTCCCACCTCCTCAGCTACACCCTTCACCTCCCCCCCCCCCCAGCCTACATTGTAAAGTTCATTTTTTTCGACTTAGCACATCTCATTGTTGCAATCGAGTGGCTAGGATTACAGGCATGAGCCACCAGCGCTTGGGTATGGTTTTCTTTTTCTTCTTTTAAAAAATTTTATGGCAAAGGTGATGTACAGAGGAATTACAGTTACATAAATAAGGTAATGAGTACATTTCTTTTTGAACAGTGTTATCAAACACTTGCTAAAGCAGAACTCTGATTTCTGAATTAAGAAATTTTCTCATGCAGGCTTTTCAATACTTTACTGCATTCCTTTATCTTAGTGATTTTATGGATATTAGAATGAATAATGTGGGAAGAATTCTACCCTACATGTGTTGTATTGGTATGTTTAGAAACACATCTAATCAATCACGATGATACTTAGAAAATTTGGAAAATAATTTGAGCTTTATAATGTTAACATCATTTCTCACTCATGCTGTTAAATGAATTATTAGTATAGTCTCTACAGATGTTAATAGATTGGTAATTAATCAGTATCAAAAATTTTAAAAATATATTCTTAATATGACAGAAACAACTCTTTCCTTACATTTATATATACATAAAATTACTAAGGCATTACTAATTACTACATTACTAATTACTAATCCATCTACAATATATTAAAAAAAAACCTCAAAACACAGGCCAGGATGGAGCTGGAGAAGAGATGGGACCTAGAGCACAAAGTGAATCTGGAATGGGCTGGTCAGTTTAGGGTCAAGGACCATGGAAAGGGCCAGCAGATCCGCCCATGCTTTGTGAGTGGACTTACCTGTTCTCCAGAGGTATCCACCAGGAGACCCTGCTCTCCATAACTCTGACCTTGGTAAGGCTGTCAGCCCTCCACAAGCCTCAGGGCAATTGGCAGTGAACATGTGAGTTAGCCACATGACCATGGTGGACATGTCCAGGCTTCTGTTACTTGTGGTTAGCAGCCATGCTGGCTGGTCAAACCCTCACTATTTCTGCACTTTTGTCAAAACATCTTCCTTCATCTGTCTCTTGCAAGAGACAGGAATGTTTCTCAATCTTCAGTGAATACCAGGATTAACTTGGGAATATACAGAGGAAAAATATCAATTTGCTGTGTTTCATCTGTCAAGACTTTGATTCACTCAGGAAGTGAGGCTTCAACAATCTGTTTATTTATACAAGTTTTCTGGGTGAACTTACTCTGCTAACTTTCTGCAGTACCTGAAAATTAAACCACAGCTCTTCTATAGCATAGAGTCACTAAGGCAGTAATTAAAGCACTCAGGATCAAAATACATAAGCTGAAGCCAGGCGCCAGTGGCTCACGCCTATAATCCTAGCTACACAGGAGGCTGAGATTTGAGGATCGTGGTTCAAAGCCATCCCAGGCAGGAAAGACTGTGACTCTTATCTCCAATAAACCACCAGAAACCCAGAAGTGGCACTGTAGCTCAAGTGGTAGAGCACTCGCCTTGAGCTGAAGAGCTGAAGGACAGTGCCCAGGCCCAGAGTTCAAGCTCCATGACCGAATATATATATCCTGAAAGGCAGGGTGTGATGATTCACACCTGTAATCCCAGCTACTCAGGAGGCATAGATCACTAGAATTAGACCCCATCTGAATCAGCCAGGCTGGTGGTTTTCCCTATGGTCCTAGCTATTCAGGAGGTCAAGGAAGGAGCATTGGATCCCAGACAGAATGTATGGCTCATAACAAACAAGGAGAATAAAAAATAGCATATGGGTAAAATGTGTTTCTGCCCTGAGTACTCCATGGGGCACCCCTTTTGAATGTAAGTGAGTGTGCAGCCTAAAGAGCAAGTGGGGAGATAAGACTATATGGGCACTGTTATAGGAGTCAAGGATGAATTGGGCCCGGGGCAAAGAGGTCAGGGTGCATAGAGACTATGTGTTGTTCAGTCTTCCTGTGTTTAAATATTTTTCTATGGTTTCTTTGGCTGTTGAATTCTAGTTTTATTCCATTATGGTCTGCAGAATGCAAGAAGTTATTTCAACTTCCTTATATTTGTTGAGACGAGTTATATGCTTAAAGATAATCTGCTTTGGAGAAAGGACCATGGGCTGCAAAGAGGAATGCATATTGCAGCAGTGACTTGAGAACTTCAGCAGTTCCTCTCACTTTACCCTGAAGTTACCTGGTCTGCTCCATGTCTACCTGAGGTGGCAGTCTTCCAGTTGAATGCTAAGAGCAGGCAGATCAGAGTTCTTTGGGTTGCAATGGTTCAAAATCCCTGTGTTTGGTGCAGCCTTAAGGGTTTGTGTTGACTACTGGCAGCTGTCTGGAAACAGCTAGAGAGACCTGGTATCTGTAGACTGCAGTCTTCTAGCAGAGGCTGGGTGTCTTCTTAGTTTCACTCCCTCAGGCAAAACCTCTTCCATTCTATGTGCTCTCTCCAGGTAGCAGAGGCTGGAGACTGCTCTTCTGATGGCAGAGGCTAGCTGCTTTCTTCTTGAACTCCCATTGTGAGCTCTCACGTTCACCCCTAATAATTAAGGCAAAACCTCTCCTGCCTTATGTCTGTCCTTACTTGGTTTCTTCCAACATGGAAGAAGGCAGGTGATTCAGAGTTCTTGGGTTGTAATTGTTTAACTTCCTCAGTCGTAGCCCAGTCTTAGTGCTTTCCTGACTTCAGGTAGCTTGATTGTAGTGAATACATCAGATTTCACTAGTACCTTGTCTGGGGAAGAATGCCTTCCCCAAAGATGGCACCTCTCTGCCTCTCTCTGATATGAAGAGGAAAAGGCTGTCTTGTTTGATGCTGGCCTGTCATGCTGGCAGAGTTGCTGACCTGTCAAATACTCACACTGGGGTTTGAGTCTGCCGGTCCTCCCCAGGGAGCTGGAGCTGGAGCTGTAAACTGGTTTTCAGTTTTCGTTGTTACCGTTCTCTTTCACTACATGTTTCATTTTTCTTGTGACTCTTTCATGGTTCTCTTGTTCTGCCTCACTTTTTGATCTTCCAAATAGTCTCTCCTCAGACTCTTCTGATTTACGTGTCTGACAAATACAGCCTCTAGTCCCATGTCTTTACTTTCTTTGGTTTTAATTGAGGATCATATATGGTTCCATTTTTTTCCATTTTCCTGGATATATTGATTATTTTACATTTACATTTACATCAAGTTTAGCATACATTATTCTCTTCTTCCATTGAATGACAGACTGTGTGTCATGAGTGGTACAAGTACCCCACACAAGCGTTCTCTCCATTTCTCCCTCTCATTTCTATGGCACTACCACCATCCATTCCATTGTGATCCGTGAATATCATGTTGATATTATTCTGTACAAGCAATGGGATCAATTAAAAACAAGAGCATTGAAAATGTTTTCTTAACTCCATTTATTCCTTTTTAACACTCTTAGTTTCTTATATAGATTCAGGTTTATGATGTGATTTTCTGTTTCTGAAGTTTCACTCAGTACAGAATTTTGGATTGATGTCTCTTTCAAGACTTTAGAAATCTGCTTGTTTGCATCATTTCTGAAGAGACATATAATATTATCCTTGCCCTTCATTAGGAGAATTTTCATTTCTTTTGCTTTTAAACAGTTTTTCTCTATTTTTTCAGTTTGAATATGTGAAATATATATATATATGGCACTTATTTCTTCTTCATGGATACATCTACATCCTAGGAGCATAAAGGTGCTGGAGAGGAGAGCATTGTTTTCCCTGAATGAAAGGCTAGGCTGTACCTGGGATCTTCTCCTTCCCCAGGTGAATCCTGGTAAAGTTGTCCTGTCAAAAAACTTTTGAGCTCTGTTAAAATTCTTTTCTTTGAGAATAAGTTTAAGTGAGAACAGAGTATTCTGGCCTTATTTCAAAGTCCCAGCTTTCCCCCATTACCAGTAAGAATCCTGTGGGATATTTTCCCCCAATCTTTACTTTGAAAGCCTGGTAGGACTTGAACAGGTAAAACTCAAGAAAGCATGGGCTTTCCCAAATATTGAACATCCTGGAGTTATCATCTCTGTCTAGAAAAATTTGAGTTACAATTTATGTATTCCAGTACTAATTGCAACAGTATTTCCTGTCCTTCTAGCTTGTCATTCTTTTCATATGTCTGTCTAACCATTAAAGCAATGGTTTGCCCAATGATATCAACTGTCTGATAGATATTTAGAAGTATAGATTGATTGTTAGTTTGTTCAGCTTGTATCTTGTGTGAATGGAAGTGGGGACATCTAAGAACCTTACATGCTATGCAGGAAGTAGAAGTTGAGTTCCTTTATGTTTTAAATATCAGTTATTTTTTGCCCAATTTATTTTTTATTTAAGTAGTTGTAAAGAGGAGTTGCCATTTAATAAAGCAGTCTATGAATAAATACATTTTCTTCAATGTCACCCTTTTTAACATTCTCACCAATCTCTCCCCTACCTAACCTTTCCCTCCCTCTTCTTAATTTTGTAGGAAATACATTGTCTGCATTTTCCCCTTCTTCTCCTCTTCATTCATCTGCTTTCCCCCCCCTGGCTCCACCCAACCCCCTTCCTGGTGTTTTATTTTGCTGAACTTTGAATTTGGTTTTCTGAGGAATTATACTATATAAAATTCCCCTTTAGTCTGGACATTTACCTAAAAGATTACAATTCAGGATACAGTAAAGCCACCAACACAATCAGGTTTATTATAGTACTATCTACTATAGCCAAGGTATGGAATCAGCCTAGATGTCCCTCAATGGAAAAATGGGTCAAGAAAATGTGGTATATATACACAATAGACTTTTACTCATCCATTAGAATGATATTTTACCTTTAGTAAAGAAATGAAATGACATGTTAAGTGAGTTAGATCCAGAGAGACTGAGGACCCATGTTTTCTCTTATATGTGGAAGCAAGATTTAGTTCACCAACTCATAAGTAAATAAATTGGATGGTATGTAAGTATATGCAAATATACTAACTGAAATACATACTATTTTAAAGCTCTTGCTTGGATTTTCAATGGATCTACCTCCATTGCCTATTTTTATTCTCATGATAGGTCTTTTTGCGTGTATGTGATAATTTGTGCAGTAATTAGTGTTTATTCATTAAGAACATGTTAATTATAAGGTTTTGATGACCTGTTATCTACCAGAGAGGTCTTCCATTTTCCTCTTATAGGCATGAAAGATTATGACTTAAAATGGTTTGAATGAGCCTATTAAGTTAAAGTGTTGGAGACTTAATCCTCAAAGTCGTATGCTAATATTATTGGGAAGTGAGCTTTTGGAAAGTAATTAGAATTAGATGAGACAATGGTGAGTGTCTCATAAGTGGCATTAATAATGCTATTAGAAGAAGCCAGTTAACACTTGTGTTTTGTCTCTGTCATGTCATGATATTGCCAGAAGTTTACACCAGAGACTGGTTCCATGCTCCAGAACTTTTCTGTCTCTAGAACCATAAATTAAACCCCTTCTCTCTCTCCCTGTCTATTTTATAAAATTAAGCAGTCTTACTTTTTATAGAATAAAGAACTGAGATGGTTCCTCTTGTCAACTTGATTGCATTGAGAAGCACCTAGGAGATTAGTAAAGCACACCTTTGGATGTGTCTGTGAGAATATTTCCAGAAAGCATTAATTAAGAGATGAAGACTAGCCCTGAATGTGGGCAGCACCATCCCATAGAGGGGGACTCAGATGCAATAGAAGGGGGAAAAGAAGAAGACCATCCAATGAAGGCATGGTCTCTGCTTCCTGGCATCCATGAGGTAAGCCTGTCTCCTTTACCACTCTCTCCTCTGGTAAATGGATTCACCACTCTCTCCTCTGGTAAATGGACTGAAAGCTCTGACATCATAAGCCAGAATAAATAATTCCTCCCATTGTGGTGTTTTTCTTAGGCATTTGTCAGTGTGACAAAAAAAATCAAATAAACAACAAGAACTAAGACAGAAGCTGGTTGTCTTGATCTCACCATTGATCTAGCCTGGAGAGGGGTTATGGTTTTAGAACAGTTAGGTTACTTCTGTTTCTTCAAAGACTCTCCCAAGCTTTTAATGATATGCCTTTAAGGTGTCTGTATCTATATTTAAAAATTGTCAGTATGTTAAAGCTTTGTCCTTTTGCTTCTCCAAGGCCCAAACTCCTGACTCCATTACCAAATGCTTCAAATTATAGCAACCATCCTTACGGGTATAGGAAGATCGTTCACTAGCATATCTGTTTCCTGTGCTATGCATCAAAGACTGAGGTTGGCCTTTCACAGCTTTGTTTACCTACCTCTCTAGTTTCCAAACTCAGAAAATGTCCATCGGAGAAACAGTGGCTCTGAGGCCCTTAAGTATGTACCTTATGATTCCAGCTCCCTATAGCTTGAGGGTTTTGGTTTTCTCTCTTCCCCGTCTACTCCATAGAGAGACCTCCCTAGGCTAAAATGGATCCTTAGCTCACTGTTAGAATTGAAAAGTGCCTGTAGGTGTTCATAAGCTTACCTAAAAATGCCCTCTCTTCACTAGATTTTTAGCTTATCAGAATTTTCTTTTGAGGGTCAGTTTTGGAGTCTAAACTCAGGACATTGTGTTTGCTGCATAGCTGCTATATTGCTCAAGCTACACATCTAACATTTTTTTTGCTCTTGTGTTTTGCTAAGCCCTGGCCTCAGACTACAATATTTCTTTCTTTTTTTTTTTTTGTTGGTTGTGGGTCTTGAACTCTGGGCTTGGGTGCTATCCCTCAGCTCTTCAGCTCAAGGCGAGCTCTCTACCACTTGAGCTACAGCGCCACTTTCGGTTTTCCAGTGGTTTATTGGAGATAGGAGTCTCATGGTCTTTCCTGGCTTTGAACCGTGATCCTCAGATCTCAGCCTTCTGAGTAGCTAGGATTACAGGCATGAGCCACTGGCGCCCGGCAGACTACAATATTTCTTTCTACTTATCTATGCCTCATGTATAGGTGGAACTAGCAGTCACTCAACTAGTACACGTGG
Organism: Dipodomys spectabilis; assembly: GCF_019054845.1. Lineage (NCBI taxonomy): Eukaryota > Metazoa > Chordata > Mammalia > Rodentia > Heteromyidae > Dipodomys > Dipodomys spectabilis. The sequence continues at coordinate 2,369,016 of NW_024870701.1, read as the reverse complement.
TATGTTTGTTGTTATGAGTTCTTGTTTTCACTGAGCTGGCCACAAACCACAATCCTCTTGATCTCTGCCCCCTGCGTAGTTAGGATTATAGGTGTGAACAACTGTCCCTGGCTAGTTTATTTGCATTTTCTGGTTTCCTTTGCAAGAAGAATTAAAAGGCTCTGATCTCTGACATTTAACTAGATGTGGAAAAATCCCATCTACAATATTTTGCTTATGGAATGTATTGACTAAGATGTTCTTTCTGAACTCTGCTTTTTACTTGATCACTTCTTTTGTCGAATCAGTATGGTTAGACTTACCAATAAGGAAAACAGAACCATCCTATTAACATTCCATACTGTAAAGGGAGGTTTGTAAAACTTTATAATTGGTTTAAATTTTGTATTTATAAACAAAGTAATGGATATATAAAAATTTGTTTCTATTGTTTTAAAATGTTTAGGGTATTCTTTTTACAACCTCTTAGCATCAACTAGCAAATAATCACATTTGGAGCAAATTCTATAGCCCTAGTAAGTATTAAGAGTTACTACCACATTAGCAGAAGTTCCACCACCAGCAAAAGGGAGCTATTATTTTGTATTTTGGTGGTGGTTCAGTTTCTCTTGGACAATATCTCAAGTTGGGTATTAGGCACCAGTGCAAGGTTACAAGGTGTTTCTGATTTACTTTTCTCTCATATCCTTATTTTTGGCATTTTTTTATATGTATGTCTTAATCCTTGTTGAAGAAATAAAGCACTGTTGATTTCTATGCAACATGCAACATTGACATTGGCATGTTGCATGTAGCATAGAAATGGCAATATGGTTTTGGGGAATAGGGTGAGCTGGTATCTCAATAGCAAGTGCTTCAATGCAGGTTGATAGGTTTGGGGATCATCATCCTATCACTGAGATTCACTTCTAAAACTCCATTTCTTGAGAAATAAGGACACTTTCCCCTGCCTTGTAATTGTATGATTGTTTATTGTTGCATGTGGTTATGTAACATAATGCACATTTTAATATTCTGTCTTCTGAATATTAAAAATATTTTTGGTTTCTAAACTATGGTTTATTTTAAAATAATTTTTTGCTAATGTTCTATCTATCTAGTCCAAAATTTCTTATAAAGAATAAGATGTTTATACAGATGAGTAATCATATATATTCTCCTATCAATAGCTACAACCCAGAGCACATGTATGTCTTATAGATTGTTGGTTATTGTCAAGTATGTAGAACAAAGCTCATCACTGTAGCAACAGAGAATGACCACTGCTGTTTGTGTGGTGGCGAACAGTGTTTGCTTGGTGGTAATAGTGGGTGGGGCAGTTTCTCTTCCACATTGTCAGTATGCCCAGTTCTGCTAAACAGGCACCAGGGCAGGGATACTGTTTGTTTCCTATTTGCTTTCTCACTGTATCCTTACTTTTGACATTTAAATGGGCTCTTCTTTAGATACCCAGAATAGTTGTTACTTGCAAGAGATTTCTTCTGGTGCTTTGGTATGTTAGGCTCCCAAAGATCCTGGTTATTTGGGTTCTCACTGTTCCCATCAAACTCACTGCTTCTCACCAGGTACCATCTGTCTGCTATTATCTGCTCAGCTAAACTTGACATTGTTTGCATTGTCTAAGTGGGCTATGGTACCCTGCCTCATACCTTTCTCTGTTTTCTTGTTGATTATGTCTCTTCTTCCTTTTAACCTGAATTATGTAGGATTGCAGTTGAGTAGTTTGTGGACATCAGTATGTTTTGCTTGTAAAAAGTATTGCTAAGAAACATAGGAAATGTTTTTGACTGGGGTTATGTACTATATAGATGTGAAAGTGGTGTTTGTAAAATTGCCTGCTGGAGGAAGACGCACAGAATTATTGACCAAGGTAAACATTCTACTGTGGTCTGGAAGGAGAACTATGATATAACCTTAAAAGTCAGAGTCTCCAAAGAGTTGTGCAGTTTTGGCTCAAACAAGTGATATATGAGCATTCATTGCTCTCAGCACTGAAATTACTAAGGGGGCAAATGTATTTAGATAATTGGCAGCTGATGTGCTAACTTAGAATTAGTGAAATAAATATATAGTTGCTTCAGTTTCATGTAAAATAACAATCAATAATGGAATTCCCAGACAGAATTTGATCAGAATTCTACCCTTATTTACATAATGACTATTGTCATAACTGCTTTGTGCACTCGCAAAATGGATGGCTGGACAATATTTCCATCACCAAAATGTCTTGACTACCATGTTATCATGATTTTGCTTGCAAGTAGAAATAGGAGCTTTTCTATTTTTCACATCCCATTTGAGAGTATCCAGGTGGCTGACACCTAATTCCTAAGTTCTTGGCAGCAAGGGAGTCTGGATATTGTAGTTTACAATTGTAGTTTACTAGGCTTTCCAAGAACTGAAGATGAGATTTGCATGCTACTATCCATAAGCCATCTGAATCTACAAATCTTTCCATAGTTGTTTAGGTTAGTTGCTAGTAGATACATCCAGTGATAGTAGATGCACTATATTTCGAAGCACAAAGATACAAATGCATTTATACAAAACTCTATATACCTTTATTCCTATTCTTGGCTTTTTCTTAACTTACCATGCTTACCTGTCCTAAACTTCTCCTAAACTCCTCTGCAGGCCTCCTTGTAAAGCTACACAGATGAGGAGTCTTTACAAAGGGTCAGAAGCTATTTTTAGCTCTTGTGGGCTGTATATTGCCTCTTGTTCCTATTCCTTACTCTTGTCTTTCTCCATTTCCATTCTGTTTTTTATAATCCTTCAAAAATGTAAAAACGATTCTTAACTTGAAGGCCATACAAAAGAGGCCGCTGTCAGTAATTTGCCAAGTCTTGATTCAGGGCAGGTACTTCTCTACCTCTAATTTGTAGTAACTTTATTTGCTTAAGTCTCTTCTCATCATGAAGTCCTTCTTATGAGGAGATGGTGCTGTTGCCAGGACAACTAGGAACTGGTCTCCACAGTGTATTGTCAGTTGAGCTCTCTGTTCCATTGTCCATTTCTAGCTTCTCTCCTTGCCTACCTTGTACAGAGATATACAAAAGAAAGTATTTTTTTTCAGTCTCCTTGTCCTTAACTTCTTGTTCCTTTAGAATGACATAAAAATATGTAAATATTACCTGAAATTCAATTCAATGGCTTAACATACTCACTTTCCACAGACAAATGCTGATACATTTGTACAAATGTTTCTTTCAATGCAAAATACTGTTTTCTGGTCAATATTTACCAACATCTCATACCCAAATCACCAGTGATAAAAAGGATCATGAACTGAGGTGAGATTATTGCTGTAGATAGTGAAGTACTGGAACAAGCATCTACTCAATTTGAAAGTGGATATATTGAAAACAAAGAAAAAATATACATTTATCAAACCTGAAAAATTCTAAAGTAAAATAGACCATACCATAACAAGTTCTCTGGGCTGTGGCTTTTTCTTCTTTGCTGAAGTATGCTAAGTGATGGGACATAATATGTGGTAGCTGGGAGAAGAGAATGGTCTTACTCCAGGCTGGAGATAAATGAGTCGTTAAGGTCTTATTGACTGCAAGGAGCATATGAGTTCCTGCAAGTGACAGAAGAATCAATACAGCTCTTAAGCATTCATTTCTTGGAATACTGCATACTTGCATGTTTAAACTGACATCTCAAAAAGTTGTGTTATGATAACCTCACAGTCAAAGCATGATGAATAATCTTTAGGTATACTGAGGCCTTGGAGACCCAGACCAGTTTAGTATGTCATCTTATCTTTGAGAAGCTTTTAAAAAACATTTCTAACATGGTATCAGAAAACAATCCCCAGGCCCATTCACATGTTCTTACATTAGATTTTCAGAATGGCTGAGCCTGGGTGGGGATCTGGCTGATGAATGTCTGGGGCCAGGACATACCCACCTCCACAAGGAGCCATTGTTTAAACACTTCAAAATACTCTTAGCCGTGTGGGATAGCACACATCTCACCATGTCTCTTAGGTTTGGGATAATTTTTTCCCCTTAAAAATAACACACTAAACCAATTAGCTTTTCTAAATTGAATTAACCTAATAACATTCAAAAACTGACAAACATAATCTGCTTGTTTTAAGCCAGAAGTGGATTAGTCGACAGAATTATATCTCTAGTCAGGTCCAAATTGAGTTATCAAATCTAACCAAATAGTGAGTGCTGGAATAAGTCATGCTATTAGTATGCATAGTCATACTGAGTTCCAGTGTAAGCAGCATGGGGCTTTTTTCAGCGGGAGGGGGATGAGTTTAGGGTTGAAGAATGCCTTTTCATGATGTGGTAGAGGTGGTTTTCCTTTGATGTACATGGCTCCCTCAACCTTAGCCTATTTTGTTACATTTCATGTCTTCCCAGGAAGAGCAGCTCTTCTCATTTTTATATACCATATTCACAGTATGCTATTGTTTAATGATTTTTTTTTTACCTTCCTGATACTTTCCTGCTGCTTGTTGCAATGAGTTAGAAATACAAACTATACAAAGTGTGAGATTCACTATCTTCAATATCTTTTTCAATACTACAGTTCAGGTACTCAGTTATAAATGAAGAAATGAGCAAGTATAAAAGCCTTTCATAACACTTGAAATTGGTTTAGATATTTATCAGTGTGTTATATTAGATCGTAAATGCTTTATGGAAAGGATTTTGCTTATTTTTCTGTTTTTACATTGTAATGTACCTAACACACAGAACCCTATAAATGTTCAGAGATTGAATGGAATGTAAATCATAGTCCTTTACTTTAAAAGAAAGTCAGTGAAAGGTCTGACTTAAGCCTTTAAGCTTATATGAAATATTGAACTTATTGTGGTAAATGATCTGGTGGACAGCAGGATTCTGCATTGTAAATATGAGGTTGTCATAGTTCTGCCTTCCTAGTTGCCTAGAAACAAAAATGTGAAGTCGTCTGCAGCTATAGGAGTTTGTGCTGATGAGATTATCTATGCAAAGTTCAGCCTGGCCCTCTGGATTGAGAAAGCATCAATTCCAAAGAGCTTCCGTGGATTATATGGTCTTCATAGTTTTAGTCTTCCAAAGTTTGGCTTTGGGTGTACATTCAGCCAAAGAAAAGAATTCTCCCACGGGTCCAATCTTACTTAAAGTACAGTAAATTTATATGTGAAATACCATGGTGAAACCCCCTTAGCAATTAACATACACATAAAAAATGAATGACAGTATTGTAAACAGGTCCTGTCTGGGGTGTGGGCACAGTGGGAGTGGGGTAGGTGAATACAGGGTGAAAAGAGAATATGGTTAACATTCTGTATGTACATGTGTGAAGACGGAACAAGGAAGCTTGTTGGAATTGGTTTTTGAACGAGGGAGGGAGGATGAGGAAGATAGATAGGAGGGGTGAGGTTACAATATGCACTGTGCACATAAATCAAAAATAAAATCCCTGCATATAACTAATTGTAAAAATATGGACAAATAATTCTTCATGTAGAATATAAAAGAGTTGAAGAATAACAATACTGCTTCATAGAAGCTGCTCTAGGTTAATGATGTATTTTCTGACTTGATACACAATAGCAGCAAACATTGGAGTATATAGGAAAGGAAAAAGGAGAAACTGAGTCTTTGGTGTCTGACAAACAAGTATCATCAAGAAAAGGAACACTACTGGAGAGAACTGTAGGTAAGTAGAGACAGGATGGAGTGCTGGGGTGTAGGTTGTTTGAATCCCAGTTAGACATGCCCTTAATTATTTTCCTGATTATTCATCAATGGGTAGACAGAGTCCCAGCATGGCATTGTAGGAGTCATGGTGGTGAGTGCACTGCCCTTATCCATACTGCTGGCCTTTTTCTGGCTTCAGACATTTATACACATCTGTCAATGTAATTTTATCCTCATAGAAAGCAAGACTACTGTGCTAATTTGATCTTGTTGCATGACTGCTGCACAGAAAAAAAGGGGCTACAAGGAAGACCAGATAAGGTTCTAATCACTTCTGCATGATGGCGGGAGAGCTGGAGGACCTATTCTAGAGAACTCAATGAACATTTAGCAACTGGTGTGGCTCAGCTGCAAGCAACTTCTAAGCAAGTGTCTGTATGTTCTTCCAGAGCAATTCCTCATGTTCAGCTTATTTGAACATTGGCAACAATTCTTGACACAGCCAGGCAAGGTGGGATATTACTAGTGAAAAATTCGAGGCTCAGTGAGATGAAGTTGTAATGCAGCAGTTAACTTAAAAAGTTACTTTGTAAGCCAGGCCCATAGAAACATATGTCCCATGGTTTTCCTTATTTTCAATAACTAGTATAAGTTTAGGACAAGCAGAAAAGGTAAAAAGCTATGTACATATGATCATATAAGATGATGTTAAGTGAAATGAACCCCAAGATAGGATGACACTTGTTTTTTCTTTCTTGCTGTGTTTTTAATGTATCTAAAATGTACTATGTGATTTTTTTTTATTTCTTTTGTATGTTCTTCCCCCACAGTATAACTCCTGTTTTCACTGTATTTGATGTCAGTGCCCTGCATCTTGTATATACATTTTTCTAATGTGGGGAGGGGATGGGAAATAACAAAATGCTGAAACAAGGATACAGGTTGACCCATTGTAACAACGAGATGTACAAGATACTATGTAAAAATGAACTTTACAACTTGGTGGGGAGAGGGGGGATTTGGAGAAATGGGAAGGGAAGGGATGGTAGGGGAAAAACAAAGGAAGGGGTAACAATGCTCCATAGGAAATGTACTCATTACCTTACTCATGTAACTGTAACCCCCCTGTACACTATTTTTTACAATAAAAACATAAAAAAGTTACTTTGTAAACCAAGTCCCGTGATATCAATTCTAGTACTTTGCAGCAGCATACTACTTGTAGTAGTGAAGGTCTTCTTTGTAATTCTCATGTCAGTCTGGGACTAGAAATAGTCAGAGGAAATGTAGTGCCTGGTGTGCCAGTTTGTCTATGATCCCAAGCATATCCTAACCCAGAAAGCAGTATTTTCTAGTACCCAGGATACAGTTACTGTTCAGCAGAGATTGACTGACTTCTTCAGTAGCAATGAGATACAGTTAGGACATCTGAAAAACAGCAAACGAGAATTGTTATAGAAATATACACTTAATGTCATTGGTAAGTAAAGATTAGTTATTTATTCCTTTGGACTAAAAGCTCCTTGAGGGCTGGAGTTGTAACTCAGCTGTGGAGTACTTGTCTAGTTCTACTCCCTGCACCACTGAGTGGAGGGGGGTAGAGGAATGTAGGGAGTAAGAGGCAGGGTAGAGAATGCAGGATAATTATCTATCTATCTATCTATCTATCTATCTATCTATCTATCTATCTATCTATCTATCTATCTATCTATCTATCTATCTATCTATCATCTATCTATCTATCTACCTACCTACCTACCTACCTACCTACCTACCTACCTACCTACCTACCTACCTACCTACCTATCTTCACAAAATTTAAAAAAGGGAAGAGATGGGTTGAAGTGGAGTGAGAATGTTGAAGGGGGTAACACTGATCAAGAAGCACTGTATTCATAAATTACGTTGTTAAATGGCAACTCCTCTGTACAACTATTTAAAAATAAGTTTTAAAAGTTCAAAAGAAAATATCTGACAACAACAACAACTCACCATGGGCTTGGGTTTTATAGACTCTAGATAGTGAGGTAAACTTGATGTTCTTTTCCCTGCCTTCAGAGTTAATGCAGAAGTGGCTTCAGGTTGCACATGACTATTTTTCAATAGTCAAACTCATTTAATTCTTCTACTAGTGCTATAACATAGATTTTTTTTTTCACCTTTTGGTTGGACAGCCTGTGTCACACAGATAGTAGTTCTGTCACACAGGTAAATCTGGAGTTTGGGTTTGTGTCTCTTTTAACTCCACACTATTGAATATGTTATGTGTTGAAATGTAAAGAAATGTGAAATGATACAGAAAAAGTCACTTCTATATTCACGGTTGACATTCGGTGAGTGTGATCATTTGTTCTTTTTCTTCAGTACTTTCATTTTTGTAAATCATTAAAAGACCAAAGCTCTCTGTTGGTCATATCTAACATTAGTATATTATATCTGACAATAAAACCAACATTAGGATAATATTATTCTAATGTTAAGTAATACACTCCTGTGTCTATCAACTTAAGAAGTTATATTTTGGCTTCTTGCTATGACATTTAGAATTTAATTCACTTATGTCAAGCCTTTTCTTCCAATATCATTATATCATTTTTTGTTTTCCTTAATATTACTCTAACTCACTTTAGATAATATAATTAAACCTCCATTAAATAAGATATTTAAATCTACATTTGTTCTTTTGATTACAGCTATCATTCATGGCTCTACTGATGATATTGGTTTCTTTACCTTCCATTTCACATCTTGCTCCACCATCATCTTCTAACCTAACTACTACTTTTTTCCTTACTGAAATTTGTAATGTTATTTCTTTTTTATTATTAAATAAATATTTTATTGTAAAGATACCATACAGAGGGGTTACAGTTAAATGAGTAAGGTCATGAGTACATTTCGTACCAAGCATTGTTAACCCCTCTTTGTTTTTCCCCTACTATCCCTTCCCTCCCCCCACCAAAGTTGTAAAGTTTACTTTCAACATAGTGTCCTGTGCATCTCATTGCTACAATTGGTCAGCCTGTATCCTTATTTCAGCATTTTGTTATTTCCCTTCCCCTCCCCACATTAGAAGAATGTATATACAAGATGCAGGGCACTGAAATCAAATACAGTGAAAACAAGGTTATACCATGGGGGAAGAAATACAAAAGAAACAAAAAAATCACATAGTACATTGTAAGTACATTAAAAACACAGCAAGAAAGAAAAAACAAGTGTATCCCTATCTTGGGGTTCTTTTCGCTTAGCATCATCTTACATGGTCACATGTACATAGCTTTCAACCTTTTCTGCTTGTCCTAGACATATACTAATTATGTAATGTTATTTCTTTTAGCCATTTTCAAACTGTGTGTGTTTTTTTAATTTAGTCTGATTCTAAAAATGGAAAGAATAACTTAGTTTAGATTACCATAGGGATGCCCTATGAATGGGTATCTTTACAGCTCTCATGTTTCTGAGTGGGTATATCACTTGCATCACATGATCCCAAATGATGAATCTCTTAACACTCAACCAGTTGCTTAAAACCATGACATAATTTTTGCTTTCTTTAACTACTTGCTTTCCTCTCATTTATTAGTTTCTTCTATTGGAAGAAGACACAAGTATATAATACTTTTCAGACTCATGTTCTCTCTTGCTTGTGACCCATTCTGTTCTACTTCATTGTCATCACCTTTCAAGTATGCTGTTTTGATTCATGGATGGTACTTACAAGCCTTCCTTCCTTCCTTCCTTCCTTCCTTCCTTTCTTTCTTTCTTTCTTTCTTTCTTTCTTTCTTTCTTTCTTTCTTTCTTTCTTTCTTTCTTTCTTTCTTTCTTTCTTTCTTTCTTTCTTTCTTTCTTTCTTTCTTTCTTTCTTTCTTTCTTTTTCTTTCTTTCTTTCTTGTTGGTCGTGGGGCTTGAACTCTGGGCCTGGGCACTGTCCCTCAGCTTTTCAGTTCAAGGGGAGTGCTCTATCACTTGAGCCACAATGCCACTTCCACTTTTCTAGTGGTTTATTGGAGAAAAGAGGATCATGGACATTCTTGTCCCAGATGGCTTTGAACCATGATCCTCAGATCTCAGCCTCCTGAATAGCTAGGATTATAGGCATGAGCCACTGGCACCTGGCCATAAATTTCTTCATATGACTCTTATATTGTGAAACTTGAATAGTTCTTATTTTATGCTTAAATTTGTACTAACATAAACAACACCAGCAAGTTTATTGTGATATTTCAATACATGCAAATTGTATACTTTGATCAGATTCGCAACCCCTGTTCTTATACTTTCTTATCCCCCCTCTCCACTTTGGGAACCAATTTTAACTGATTTTATTATTCTGCTTTCACACATGCATGTGAAGTACTTTTATTCATATGTACCCCTTCACTCTCTCCTTTTGCCCTCCCAATGGTTCCCACCCCAAACAGTCCCCATTTTGCACATCACGCATTTCTTGTTCTGATTTATTTTAATTAACATAATATTTCCAGTTCCATTTTTCTGAATAAGACATGATTTCATTCTTCTTAATGACTGACTAATACTTCCTTGTGATATATACCACATTTTCCTATCCATTCATTTATTGAAGATCACCTAGGCTGGTTATATATTTTGGTTATCAGGAGTAGTGCTGCAATAAATGTGTTCAGATATTGCCCACTGACTTATATGTCTTTAGATATATGTCCAGAAGTGGTTTAGCTTGTTCTTGACTCCCTCTCATAGTAACTGGTATGTGGTATTTTATTTCCCTGAGCATAAGAATTTTGCTCATACTACTCCAGTAAGGGCTGTTTTGTTTCCTAGATTGACTGTGCAGTTGTCATTCTGGGAATTCCACACACTCTTCTCCTGAGCATTGAGCCCGTTTCCTGATTTTTATGTCTTTTTCTTTCTTGTATTTACCATATTTTCCACAATACTCTTCAGCAACTTCCTAGGAAAGTAAGGGGATAAAATTATCTAGATTGAAATCCTGTGTACCACTCCCAGTTCTAATTATGGCTTTTCTGTTCATTATGTTTGCACCTATCTCCTTTTTTAAAATGGACAGTAGTTGTACAAAGGAGTTGCCATTCAACAAACTAGTATATGAACACCTTGAATCTTGATCAGTGTCATCCATTTCACCATTATCCCTCATCCCTCCAATCTCACCATTTCCCTCAATTTGCTTAATTTTGTAGAATATGCATTCAGTTTTATGACTGTGTCACCCCTTCCCTGGATCCCACCTACCCACTATGAGTGCCCAATTCCTGGTGTTTATTTTGTTGGATGGTGAGCTCTTCTAAGGAATTACATTGTTTGAGTTCACAGCTCTTCTACATACATTTCTGTCCCTCGAAAGCCTTCCTTCCTATGTTCTCAGTTTATGGTTGTATGCTTATTTTGATGTTTAGTGGGGATTTAGAAGATAAAAGATATATTTTCTTTTTGAAAAATAATTAAACCCAACTCTCCAGCAGTAGGTTTTTAGTATTGATATAAAAAATTATCCAAACTTTGATGTTTTGTAACAAATTACCAAAACTTTTGTGGCTTGGACAGGAATTTCTTTTCTTTCTTCCTTTTTATTTAACCATCATGAGGGCTGGAAGCTTGAAACAAGATCAGTTTGTGCCAATAGAATCAAGCTCCTCCAGATGATGGTGATAATTTATTTCCTGTTTTATTTTGTTTCCAGTGATTGGACCTGAATTTGTTCCTCTATCACTGTAGATGTTGGTATAACACCTCTCTGATTCTACTTTCCTTTGCTTCTATCATGTGATCGTTTTCTATTTGCTGTTAAATCTCTCTTTGCTGCTTCTTATAAATATGCATGTAATTTCCATAAAGCCACTAGATAATGTGGCTATGTCACACTCATCACGAAATCATTTAAATTTCTAGTCATGCTACATCTGCTACTGTATGTGAGCCTTACAAAGGTTGTGGTCATTGTTATTGTTCTCATTGCACAAGATTGGGAGACACACCCTGGAATGAGAAATGAATTATTCAAAAGCACATAGCTAGTGAATGGAAGACCAAGATTTTAAACTAAGTCTACATAGTGCTATACTTTGTAGTCTGTTAGACACATATCACTGTTGGAACTGTTTGTGATGGGAAAAATGCTATGAAGTTGAATCTTTCACACAAAAATGTTCTTGCCTTTAAAAATAGCTGCATTTCATAATGTGACTCTAAACACAGCTTACCACAGCAAAATTTAAAAGATGGACACTTTAACAGCCAAAGAAAGTTTGGGAGCTCTTTAAAAGACTGAGTTAGGAAGCCCCTTCATGTGTGAGGTAATTTGTGAAAGGACTATGTTTGGAAAGATTTCATTCTTCTCTCTGTGTTTCAAGCTTCTCTTTTCTGTCATAAAGGCACCATTGCTTGGCAAAATGAGTATTTAAAAACATGTTCATCCTGCTGTAGGAGGGGAATTTTAGAAGTTTGACAGTTGGGCATCCACATTTGAGGAGGAAAAAAATCCGTAGAAATGCCAACATTTCACTCTGAAATAGAAAACACAATCCCCAAATAGGAAAAGGATTCAGAAAATCACGTAGGAGCCGAGCTATCATAACATGCCACGAATTCCATTTTGAATATGCCACACTTAACAAGATTCTAAGCAAAAGTCTAAATTGGTTGCAGTGGTCCAAATAGACTCTACCTATACAGCCAAAAAAATTTCTGAACGGGTACAGAGATAATATTTTTATACAACTGAAGAATTCATATGTTGGCAGTTTGATTGCATAGACCTACCAGAGATTTTGGCCTACCTTAGCTTAGAAAAGAATAGAATATTTACATCCTAGGCCATGCTTGATACTTGATATTTATATTTTTATGGTAGTACTTGGGCCTCATACTTGCTAAGTACTTTTGTTAGGTAATTGCTTTTTTTTCTCCTTATTTTAGCATCTCCAACTGTATACTGGTCATTTTTCAATAGGTGTTAATTCTCTGCTTCTCACTGTAGCTGAGATGGTAGGCATTTGCCATTATACCCAACTTCTTCTGTTGAGATACAGTCTTGTAGAGTTTTCTGCCCAGGTTAGCCTAGAGCTACATTCCTCAGATCTCAGCTTCCCAAAGTAGCTAAGATGACAAGTTGACCCACTGACACCTAGATAACATTAATATTTTATTAATTTTAACCAGTGCTGAAGATTATACACATTAGTGTGGGGTACTATGTCATGTTTCTATACAGTAGGTATCACGGAACGTTTTTTAAATCAGGCTAAACAAATTAATCTTCTAAAACATTTCTCATTTCTTTATAGTGACATTTATTAAACTACTTTTGAGTTTTTTTTAATATATCACATGTTATTGTTAACTATAGTTACCTCCAAGTGAAACAAGACATCTGAACTTCTTACTGCTGTTTAACTTAGTACTCATGGATCCACCTTCCTACCCACAATCAAATTGTCCTAGCCTCTGATAACTACCTTTCAACTCTCAGCCTTTATGAGATTAGCCTTTTTAAACTCAATATTTGAGTGAGATTATGCAGTACTTGTCTTTCTGTGTCTGGCTCACTTAAGAGATCTACCAACTTCATCCATGTTATTAAAATGACATTTTTTTATAGCTGAAGAGTATTCTGTTGCATATATATGTATGTGTGGATACACACAATTCACCAATGTGTTCATTTTGACACTTTGATTGATTTATGCAATATACTTGGATCACATTTATTTCCACTATCCTCTCTCATCTTCTTCCTTCCTTTCACTAGTCATCTCCAAATCACCCAGTATAAGTCTGTTCGTTACATTTTAGGTACTGTTTCTGCACATGAAAGAAAATGAATATTTGCCCAAGTGTGGATTATTTGCTTAGCACAATGAAAAAAATAAAATTTATCATGCTTTATGGATGCATAATACCACATTTTCCTTATTCAAGGATCTGTTGTTGGGCACTGAGGCTAAATTCATAATTTGTTGTAAATTGTGCTACAATAAGCATGGGTGTACAGAGATCTATGATTCTATTCTGACTTTGGTTCTTTTGGGTAAATAGGTATGATATAGCTATATCAAGGGGTACTTTTCTTTTTTGCCAATATAGGGCCTCACATTCTTCTTTGGCTTTACTGCCCATTGGTCTACCACTTCTTTTTTGCAGGTTAATTGGAATTAAGAATCTTTCAGATTTGTCTTTCCAGGCTAGCTCTGAACTTCACGACAAAGATTTCAACTCCTTGAGTAGCTAAGCTTATAGATAAGAGCTGTTGGCCACCCAACTGATGTGAGAGGTTTACTTTTTCTATTTTTTGAATACAGGAATTGATTACCATCATTTTCTTTTTCAGTGCTACTTTTGATACATCCATAGATTTTTGGTATGTTGTATATTCATTTTAATTAATTGTGTGGAATTTCAAATTTTTCTTCTTGGTTTCTTTTTTATTAGTTGGTTATTGAAAGGTAGATTATTTAATTTCAATGTATTTAACTTTCCAGTTTTATCAGTTTTGGTTAAGATACTCATTTGTTGAGACTTATTTTGTGGCCTAGCAAATGATGTATACAAGAGATGCTTTATGCACTGATGAGAAAAATGGGTGTTGAGCAGCTTTGAATGAATGTTGTATAGATGTTAAGTCCATTTTGTCTAGGAGGATTTTTATTATTTTTGAAATAGGGCCTCTGTGTGTCAGAGGGCCTCTCTGCTTCTTTTTGGTGCAGGTTGGACTCAATCTTCTACATTAGTTTACAAAGTGCTGGAATTTATAAGTGTTGGTCATATGCTCAGTATTCTATGATACAATTTAACTCTGGTGGTTCTTCATTTTCTATCAAATTTGCCCATTGTTACAGTCCCTTTTTTTATACTTGAGTTTATCTCTTCCTTTTGATCAATTAACTTCTTTTTAGCATATTTGGTTGTTCTAATATTGGCTGTATGTGTATATTAACATAAATATATATATATTTAAAATTGTTATTTCTTGTTGACTTTACTCTTTTATCCTTATATAATACTTTGTCCAATCTCTTAACACTTTTGGTATAAAGTTGAATGTATCTGTTATAGATATGACTACCCCTGAATTTTATTTGCATTCTATTTGCATAGAAAATATTCCATCTCTTTTTAGTGTATATATATATATATATATATATATATATGTATATGCTTGCTTAGAGGAAAAGTGAGGTACTTATAACATAGTTGGATATTTTTCACTTTTTATTTAGTCATTCTTTCAGTTGGAAATCTGAATCTAAGTTAACATTAACATTCAAGTTAATTGATAAGTTTCTCTTACTGTAGCCTTTCTATAACTTGCTTTCTAGTTTTGTTTTCCATTGTCCTTCTGTCTCTTCCTCCTCTGATGATCTTCCCTTTGTAGTTAAGTGAATTACTCTGGTGGTGTTCTGATAGCATGTTTCCTCTTTTTTTTGTCTATTACAGGCCTTACATTGTAATTAGCATGAAGCTCATCAGAAACATCTTCTGGTTATAATAAACTATTTTAAAATGATTGCAACTTAACGATTATAAGAATATAAGAGGTAATATACTATTAAAAACACTACTATTTTATTCCACATCTTTTATTTTTGATGTCCAATTTCAAATCTGTTTCTATTGCCTATATTTTCACATATGAATGTAGTTATTTAAAACTATTTTTGAGTTTACACTATAAAAACAAATGTTTATTTGCATATTTAAAGTACTAGAGCATTCTGAATTTGTTTGCATAATTACTTCTATCAATGAGTTTTCTTACTTTTGAATTCTCTTTCAGTTGGAATATCGTACTGTGTAGCATTTCATGCAGACCAAATCTTATAGAGATGTATTCTTTCAAGGTTAGCTTACTTGGAAATGTCTGTCTTTATAACTAAAGAATGTTTTTGCTTGGTACTCTTTCTGTGAAAATCTCATGCCATTCTCTGCCAGTCTATAAAGATACTACTGAAAAGATTACTTTCAAGTGCAATAGATCACCCTGTGTGTTTTTTCCTTACAGCTTTAAGAATAGTTCCCTTTTCTCTCTTCTTGTTAAAAATTCTGTCTTCTTGATGGAGAGGTCCTTTTACTAATATAAAATGACCTTCTTTATCTTTTCTGATTAAATTTGGTTTGAAATCTACTTTGTCACATATGACTATTGCTACTTCTGCCAGTTTGGAAGTATTTTTATCCAATGTTTCACCTTTTGTCAGGTGTGTTTCTTATAGACAATATATGGTTGAGACTTGTCTTTTGATCCAACTAGTCTTTTGATTAGAGAATTAAGTCCACTGATACTGCTGTTAGAACAAAATAGTATGCAACAATTCCTGCCATCCCACAAAACATTTTAGTCTGTTGTTCCTATGTTCATTTACTTCATTGAGTGGGATATACTTTCTTCATTTTTTTCATGTTCATGATGATCTTCTGTTTGCAGGATGTCTTTGAGTGCCTTCTGGCTTAGTGATGATAGATTGTTTTAGTTTTTAACATGGAATGTCATTATTTGCCCTTCAGTGAGGAATGAAAGCTTGCAGGGGGTAGAGTTTTCTGAGTTAGCAGTTGTTCAGTGCTTGAAATACATCAAGCTCTTGCTTTCATGGGTTCTTTTGAGAAATCTGCTGTTGTTCTGATAATTTTCCTATGTAAATGATGTTTTTCTCCATTACAACTTAACTACAATAAGTAGTAGGAAGGTTCTTTTCTGGCCTATTGGGCATTTCTTGTACCTGGATAGGCTTTTTCTCTCTCAAGATGTAGGATTTTTTTCTATTACTCTGTTGAATATATTTACTACATTTAGTGACCCTATCTTCTCCTTTCTTAATGCCCTCCTTCCTCAGAACCCATTAGAGAAAATTTTGGTTGAGTCCTGAAGCTCTTGTAACATCCTGTAATTGATCCCCCCACCCCGTATTTCCTCCTCTCCTCTCTATTGTGTCTGTTCTGTCTTCAAGCCCAGAAGTATTTCTGTAACACTGATGCTGATGGAGAGGCTTCCACTTCATTTTTCATGCCTCAGCCTTCAGTTTGATTATGTCTCAGAATGTTTATCTTTTTGTTGAAATGCTTTTCTATGTCTGGCACTGGCTTCACTATTTCATTAATTTTTCTTTTTGCTGATCCCTTTTAGCTGTGCTTTTTACTCTCATCTACTTGGAATTCATTTAGTATTTTATCTGTGCTCCCATTGAATTCCACTATTTCTTTGTATATTCTGTATTTGTGTAAGGATACACTTTCATTTTATTGAACTTTTTTTTTTTTTTTTGCCAGTCTTGGAGCATGAACTCAGGGCCTGGGCACTGTCCCTGAGCTTCTTTGGCTCAAAGCTAGTACTCTACCTCTTGAACTAGCACTACTTCTAGCTTTTTCTGTTTATGTAGTACTAAGGAATCGAACCCAGGGCTTCACGAATGCTAGGCAAACACTCTACTACTAAGCCACATTGCCAGCCCCTCATTTAATTGAATGTTTTAAAAATCAGTAGTGCTTTGAACTTACTTTATGGGTTTTTCTCTACTTCGCTATCATTCTTATACTTCATTGTAGTTTTCTATTCTGCGTTGAGTTTTACTCACTTGAGGATACTTTGCACTAATGGGCCTTAGTTACCTGAATCCTAATTGTGTATTCTCTATGTTGTTATTGGAGTAGGTGTTATGTAGGATGAGCCGTTTCCTGACCCTGGTGTTTAGATATAGACTAGCTCTAATACTCTCTCTGATTTAAAAGTCAGTGAAATATTTACACATAGTAGGATATCATTTGTAGCTTTATCTATACATTCAGTCCCACTATCTGAACTAGAAGGTGGGTTTTTGTATAGCCTCAAAGGGATTGTAACTAACCCATTAAGAGTTGGGGGAGTAAGGGTAAAGATATGGAGTAAGCAAGATGAGTCTGGCTGTCTAATATGCTCAATGTAGGTGTATAGTTCAATTGCGATGAGTAGTGGTTAGGAATTAGATTTGAGTAGAAAAGTTGAGAGTTCTAGGCTTCTAGGCTAAGAGAAGGTAGAAGTGGGTAGCTTACTAGTGAAAACAGTGACCAAAAAAAGTAAAGAAAAAAATAACCAAATGACAGACCAAAGTTCCAACGCAGTTTTCCATCTTTGTTGAGGTTATAGTTTGTTGCCACCTAAGCTTTTTCTTGAGTCTTCTTTGCATTGTTCAGGTTATGCTGAATGTCCTGGTAGTACCATAGGATAAGATAAAGTATAAAAAATTCTCTTCTTGCTGTTTAGCTTCTATTTAGCTAGAGAAAAGAAGAACTCACCCAACTGGATACTGCCCCAAGGGGACATGTGTGTCCTTCTGCTACCAGCTGGAACTCAAACACTAGGACCTACTGAATCAATATAGATATTCATTGTTGGGTGTTTAGAGCATATGTTATAGGAAGATTCATCAGCTCTTTTTCCTGCTCACTAGGAGTTTAAGAGTGAGTCATTTACCTGTGGGGATGTTAGCCATACTTTCTTTCCTGATTTTCTGTCCTGTTGTGTTGTATGGCGTAGCACTGTTATTTTGTTGTTTAGGGTTCTTAGCACCTTCAGGAAATGGCTGCCACTGATCTTCTCTGGCTTTTTCTAAACCTGGTCTTGCAGTTTACTTTTTCTTTTTTGTTCAACTGTTGTGGTATATAGAAGAGTCCCATGAGGAGATTTAAGCAAAAAGAAAGCACAGAGGATTTTGGTCTTCTGTCTTGTCCCTGCCACCATGGTGGCTCTCAACTCTGTGGTAGCTCCTGCTAAGGCTGGGCTCAGTTCAAGTAAGGCTTTGTGTTTTTTCTCCCTGTTTTAGAGGCTTAAGATTTAACGTTAAAAAAACACAAACCTTCCACCAGAATATGGTCTCCTTCCATTTTGTCTGACATCCTCACATAAACCAGCTTTTCTTGTTTAAACTCTATGTCTTCTGTTAGTCACAGGAGACACTGATCTCTATCTGTCAGCAATTGGCCATCTTCTTGAAATGCCTGAGAGTTTGTTTTGGAAGTTTTCAACTGTGTTATTTATCTTATTGAGATCTTCACTTCTAAGATTTCTGTTGATTTCTTTTCAAAATGCCTATTACTTTGCTGAATTTCTCATTCCTATCCTGCACTGTTTCTCTCATTATCTTTAAAGTCTTCTTCTTTTTTGCAGTACCAGCATTTGAACTCATGACCTTACACTTGTTAGACAGATGCTCTTCAATGTGAGCCATGCCTCTATATCTTTATATGTTTATTATTTTTGAGATGGAGAATCACTTTCACTTTTTGCCTGGGTCAGCCTAGTCCCACAAATCCTTCTATTTGTGTTTTCTGACATAACTGGGCTATGAAAGAAAAGCTCTAATCATATATTGTCTTTAAGAGACACACTTTAGATTAGAAAATACAAGTACATTAAAAACAAAAATTAGTAATCATAAGAAGGCTGGAATAACTATATGAATCTCACATAAACACAGTAAAACATAAAGCAATACTACTAGAGACAAACAGGAACATTCTTGAAAAGATAACAAATGTTAAGCTACCAGAAAAATAGTTATAAGTATATATATCTAAACAGTATATGTCTAGATTCATGAAGCAATGCCTGTCAGGATAAATACAAGAATTAATAGAGACTTCTTCAGTCATTTCACACTAACAGATCTAATAGAGAGGCAGATTAACAAGAAAAATCAGACCTAACAGACATACTATACCCAACAAGCAGCAAATACCTGTACCTTCTTATTTAAAACATATGGAAACTCATCCAATGACCATTCAATAAAACTTAATAACTTAGAAAATACAGACATATACAAAAGTTTGTCCAGTCACAATTGAATGAAGTAGAAACTCCTAAGTATTAAATAAATTTGGGGAATTCACAGATACCTTGGAATTGAATAGCATCATTTCAAATTATCTCTGGGGAGGAGTCAAGAAGATATTTTAATAAAGAAAAATAATCTCAACTCATTATTTGTTATTATTGAGTTCATCAGAGAAAATAATTTCAACACAACCTGCAGGTAGTAGATTTAAACACATTTTATTATCTTTAAATAGTTGTATGAAGCAATTTTACTTTACATGTCAATTTATGAGTGCAATGCCTCTTGATCATTGTCTCCCCTTCTATCATTCTTTCCCATTCTCCCAACCCCACCTATCCCTTCAATTTGTTGGGTTCCATTTTCATGTATTGAATATTAAGACTATATATTTGCCCATAATTCTGCTCTCCATTTGTCTGCCTTCCATCTTAGTCCTCTTTCTCCTTTACTTCCCCTCCCTGACAACACACGTTCCAACTTCCTGGAATTTTTTTTGTTAGACTATTCATTGTTAGGAGTTACCAAAATATTAGACATTGGCCATATTTGTGTGTGTGTGTGTGTGTGTGAGTGCGCGTGTGCGCGTGTGCACATGCATTCTGGGGCTTAAACTCTGAGCTTCTTTTGCTCAAGATTAGCACTCTACCATTTGAACCAGGGCTCCACTTGTAGCTTTTTTGGATAGCTATATTAGATATAGAATCTCATAGACTTTCCTGCTCAGGCTAGCCTTAAACCATTATCCTCACCTCTCAGCCTCCTGAGCAGGTAGGATTATAGATGAGTCATCAACACCCAGCTATATTTAATTCCTTAAGGGATACCCAAATTGCCTTCCATGGTTGTTGCACTAATTTACATTCTCACCCACATTCCTCCCAACATCCCTGCCAGCATTTGATGTTTGTATTCTTGGTGATAGCCATTCTTACTGAGGTGAGGTGAAATCTCTGTATTGTTTTGATTTACATTTTCTTTATGGCCATTGATGTTGAGCATTTCTTTATAGGTCTGTTAGACATTATCACTTATTTTGTGAGGTCTGGTTAGCTCCTTTGCTCATTTATTAATTGGGTTACTGATTCTTTAGTGGTTTTGTTTCTTCAGCGCTTTGTATATTCTAGTTGTCAAATGTATAGATAGCAAAGATCTTCACCCATCCTATAGGCTGTCATTTTAGCTTGATGGGATCCTATTTGTCTGTTCTCTTTCCTATTTGCTGAGACCTTGAGATTCTATTCAGGAAGTTCCTGCCTAGAGACGTATATGTGGCTCTTTTATTGGCGGTGATTTTATAGTAAGAAGATTAGAGATTTATCTTAAACTGTCTTAGAGCTATGTACCTGGAATATTCCAATATTTTGCTGTTCCATAATTTGATGTTACTAACCAAGCATGGAGAATTTGGGCCTGGGGTGATCTTACAATGAAAGGGTCTTGTGACATGAGTGACTATTTACTGAAACTGTTATGAGCATTCTCCTGATCAAAAGAATTGCTGTCCAGGCATTCTTAATTCTTGGCACATTATTTATCTGAGGCAAGATCAGAGGAATTGTAAGATTGGTGTCTTTGCTCTATAGTTTAACCTGTGGAAGGTTATGCTTAAATGAGTGCATATATGTGCCTGCTTAATATTGAACAAAGTTTATTTTGCAATATTAGCTCACAATTCTGGTTTGCTTTGACTCCAATGCTGTCTGACCCTATAGTAGCCTGTTTCAATATTACTAGTAAGAACCAAATGAACTTAGGAAATACTTTGAGATTAGTTAAAATGGTACTTAAAGAAGAGTAATAAATGTTAATACTATCAGAAATGTCAACACAATCTTTCATCTTAAACAGTGGTCTAGCCTGAGAACAATGATGAAAAATGAATTAAAATTCTGACACAAATAGTAAAAATGAACCTGTGTGGATTAGAATATCAATTAGCGTAATAGAAAAGAGAAAACCCAAGGAATAACATCCATGAAACAAAAGTTAATTTTTAGAAGGTCAACAAAATTGAAAAATATTTAGTTAAACTAAACAAGTAAAAACAAGATTCATATTCAGATTTTCAGAGGTGAAGAGAAGACATTGCGATTAACTTTCCAATACAAGATAGTAAGAGGTACAGATATATGTTAAAATTAGATAATTTAAACTGGAGAAATTTCTCAATATACATATTTAAAATCTGACACTGAAACAAATAGAACATATTAGCATATTAATAAAACACTAAAAGAAACAGAATACCATATGAATTTTTGGATTGCCTCTTCTATTTCCTTGAAGAATGAGGTTGGAATTTTGATAGGTATTGCATTGGATTTGTAGATAGCCTTGGGAAGTATTGCCATTTTCACGATGTTGATCTTTCCAATCCAGGAGCATGGGAGTTTTTGCCATTTTCTAAGTTCTGTTTTGATTTCCTTTTTCAAGTGTTTAAAGTTTTCATCATAGAAGTCTTTCACTTCTTTGGTTAAGTTAATTCCTAGGTATTATATTTTTTGTGGGGCTATTACGAATGGAGTTGCTTTCCTAATTTCAGCCAGACTTTTCTCATTGTTGGCATACAGAAAAGCCATTGATTTTTGAGGGTTAATTGTATACCCTGCTACTTTGCCAAAGTTTTGAATCAGCTTGAGTAATTTGAGAGTGGAGTCTGTGGGATTCTTTAAATACAAGATCATGTCATCTGCAAAGAGGGAGAGTTTTACTTCTTTTTTCCCCATTTGGATCTCCTTTATGTTTGCATCTTGTCTTATTGCTGTATCTAGGCATTCTACAAAAGAACAGTGCTGGAGGAATATCAATAACAAATTTCAAACTCCACTACAAAGCCATAGTAATCCAAACAGCTTGGTACTGGCACAAAACAGACCTCAGGACCAATGGAATAGAATTGAAAACCCAGAAATGAACCTACAGACCTATAGCCATATAATCTTCGATAAGGGAGCTAAAAGAATAGAATGGAAGAAAGACAGCCTCTTCAGTAAATGGTGCTGGAAAAATTGGTTAACTACTTGTAGAAAACTAAAGCTAGATCCTTATATATCACCCTGCACCAGAATCAACTCCAAATGGATCAAAGACCTCGGAGTCAAAGCTGACACTCTGAAAACATTACGGGATGGAATAGGAGAAACCCTAGGACTCCTTGGCACAGGCCAAAATTTTCTTAATAGAGACCCAGAAACACAACAAATCAAAGAAAGGTTGGACAAATGGGATTGCATGAAATTGCAGAGCTTCTGCATGGCAAAGGACATAGCTAGCAAGTTCAATAGAAAGCCCATGGATTGGGAGAAGATCTTCACTAGCCATACAATGGACAAGGGTCTCTTATCTAAAATATACCTGGAATCCAAAAAATTAAATCCCCCAACAATGACTCTTCAAAGAAACAACTGCCCAATGAATAAGTGGGCTAAAGACTTAAAGAGAAACGTCTCTGAAGAGGAAAGAAGGATGGCCAATAAACACATGAAGAAATGCTCAACCTCCCTAGCCATAAAAGAAATGCAAATTAAAACAACATTGAGATACCACCTCACCCCAGTTAGAATGGCTATAATCAAGAACTCTAATAACAACAGATGCTAGAGGGGATGTGGACAGAAGGGAACCTTACTTCATTGTTGGTGGGAGTGTAAACTTGTTCAACCACTTTGAAAAGCAGTATGGAGGTTCCTCAAAAGACTCCACATAGAGCTCCCCTATGACCCAGCAACCCACTTTTGGGCATTTACCCAAATGTTCACAAACAAGACCACACTAAAGCTACCGGCACGACTATGTTTATTGCAGCATTATTTACCATAGCTAATATATGGAACCAACCCAGATGCCCCTCAGTAGATGAATGGATCAAGAAAATATGGTATATAAATGCAATGGAATTCTATGCCTCCATCAGAAATAATGACATTGCCCCATTTGTTAGGAAATGGAAAGACTTGGAAAAAATTATATTAAGTGAAGTAAGCCAGGCCCAAAGAAAAACATATCGTTTAAATAGGGATACAGGTGGACTCATTGCAACAATGAGATGTACAAATCGTTATGTCAAAAACGAACTTTACAACTTTCCTGACCGGGGTGGGGGGGGGGGGGAGAGGGGAGGGGAGAGGGCGGGAGGGTTGGGGGGGGGAGGATGGGAAGGGATGGGAAGGAGAAACAAAGGAGGAGGCTACAATTCTTGATAAGAAATGTACTCATTATCTTGCCCATGTAATTATAACTCCTCTGTACAGTATTTTCACAATAAAAAAAGAAAAAAAATAAACAAAAAAAAACATAGGTCCCATGGTTTCCCTTATTTGCAATATGTAGTATATGTCTGAGTCAAGCAGAAAAGGTCAGATAAGTTGATGTTAGGGAAATGAACCCTAAGATATGTATTCAAATTTTTTTTCTTTCATGCGATTGTTTCTAACACATTTAGAAGATGATTTCTCTGTTGCGTTGTATGTCCCTCCCCCACGGTATAGCCCCTGATTTCACTGTATTTGATGTCGGTATAATTTGTTGAGGGGAAGGGGAAAAACAAATCGTTTAACTAGGGATACAGGTGGATCCATTGTAACAATGAGATATCCAAGTCATTATGTCGAAAATGAACTTTACAACTTTGGAGCTTTACAACTTTACAACAAAGGAGCAGGCTGCAATGCTTGATAAGAAATGTACTCATTATCTTGCCCACGTAATTGTAACCCCTCTGTACAGTATGTTCACAAAAAATAAAAAATAAAAATAAATAAATAAGTAAACAACTTTGGTGGGGGCGGGAAGGAGGACTGGGTGGGGAGTGGAGAGAAGGGATGGGAAGGGGAAACAAAGGAGGAGGCTAGAATGCTTGATAAGAAATGTACTCATTTTCTTGCCCATGTAATTGTAACCCCTCTGTACAGTATCTTCACAATAAAAAAAATGTGTCAGGAAACAGACCATAATAAAAAAATAACAAATTCTTTAGAGAAACTATAGAATTCTTCAAAGCTCTTCTGAAAATAGAAAAGGATGTATTTGACTCATCCTATGAGTCATATTTTGATACCAAAATAAGACAAATACATAAAGAATAAATATGTACAATAAAAACAATACAAAGTTTTTCTTACACAGATAGATAAAAGTTTCTAAATTTGGCCAGTAATTTGTTGAGAAAATCTATAAAGAATTGCACATCATGACTAGTAGGGATTTATCTAAGTATAACCATGTTCGTTTTGCATCCAAAAATAAGTTAATGGAATATATCAGTTACATAGACTAAAGACAAACCATCAAGATCATGGGAGTAGATAAAGAAAAAACAAGCATTTACCACAATTCAGAACCTTTCTGTGATAAAAGTCAGATTAGGTATTGAATACTTCCTTAACCTGAAAAAAATCTACGAAAATTGGGTTACCTCATATTTATGCTTGCCATGTAAGATCAGAAATAAGAGAGGAATATGTACTTCTACCACTCCTGTTCAACATTGTACTGAGAATTCTAGCCAGAGCAATGAAGCCAAGGGGAAATGAATAAAACTTTCTCCATTTGTAGATAATATAACCTAGGTTATAGACATGTCAAATAATAGAAAAAATGTCCTTAGAATTAATAAACGAATCCATGAAGGTTTCAGGGTACAAATCAACATAAAAAATCAGCTATCTGGCATTTATAATAACATTGCAAAAAATCAAAATAATTAGGAATAGATGTAAACAAGGAGGCACAACACTGTACACTGAAAATAGAAGATACAGACATCATTTACTGCGACTCTTCCATGGACCTAAAGTTAACTTCCTCAATGAAGCTACAGATTTCAGATTTGAGCTCTCCAGCTGGCTTTTGCAGAAACTGAAAAGTCAATTTCAAAATTGGTGCAGAAATGAAATAACCCAGAATAGCCAAACAATATTAAGAAATCAGTGAACTCATATTTTCTGATTTTAAAGCTTGTTACAAAAATACAGCATTCAAGACTACATGACACTGGCATAAAGACAGACAAGCAGATCAGTGAATTATAATAAAATGAATCCAGAAATAAAACCTCACACTTAAGTTCCATAGATTTACAACAAGAATCCCAAGATAATTTGTTGTGAGAAAGAACAGCTCTGGGATAATCGTAGTTTTCCATGAAAAATAAGTTGAACATTATTTATATCTCATTCAGAAATTAACTTTGAGGGGATTATAGACTAAGATATAACAACTAAAAATATATAAACTCTTTGAAGGGTGAATATTAGTGATTGTGGGCTAAGCAGACCTGAGATATCTGTGATAAGACTCCAAAAACAGATAAGTAAGTCTAGTGTATTATTAAAAATATTTGTGCTTCACAGACTACCCTCAAAGGGAAAAAAACAAGTAGAGAATGAAAGCAGTTATTTGAAGGTCATCTAGTTGACAAAGGTCACATAACTGTAAAATAAACAGACATTTCAATAAGAGAACCTAAGTAAAAGTGCATATATGAACTGAAAGATCTTTCCTCCAAAATGATGTATGAGTAGACAATGAGTAATTGAGATGATGCTCAAGATCCTTAGCCTTTAAGGGAATCTGAATAAAAAATCTCATTGACACAACAATAATGATAAAGCATAGTTAATAAGTTAGCATATGGTCTAACAATTCCATTCCTGTATATACCCAAGAGCAATGTAAACAAATGGCACTACCTAAATGGCTATACTAGCTATGAATGTGCATAGCAGCAGGACTTATAGTAGGTTAAATGCCATCAAACTTAGAATTGATAAATGAGGTCTATGCCATGGGGAATTATTCAATGCCAAGGAATGAAGTCTGTCATGTGCTACACAACACAGATGATGCTTACTAACAGTATGCTTATTTCAGAGTAAGTAAACCTCTAGAAACAAAGTAGATCAGTAAGAGGAGGGGATGGGCCGTGCATAGGAGAGTTACAAAATATTCTAAATATTCTCTTAAGAGAGTTACAAAATATTCTAAAAATAGTGTGATGGTTGCATAACTGAATAAATTAAAGACATTGAATTGTAACCTTCAAATGGATAAATTGAATCACACATTGAATATATCAATATAGTATTTTTTTTCAAAAAAAATCCATATCCAGAGGAAAGCCACATTTTTTTTTATTCTCAAGGAAACATTAATTTACAAGATTTAATCAGACTTTAACCAAAAGCAAAGAAGATAACACACATTTAATAGCGTCCTGAAAAGATTACCCTGGGCCCAGAGAAAAACCAAAATGCCAAAGAGCAAAACCATGAGCCAGACACACAGAAAATTACTGAGCACCATCTTACCAATGATTAGCAAAAAGATATGCCTTGGGCAATGGTGTATTTGGGAAGTCTGACTAACAGATACTTGAGCTTCTTTATGATTACTGGTATACAGTTTAGTTTTGAGATGAGTGATGCTGTTTACAAAGCAAGTCGGTACAGGCAGGCAAGTATTGCATTTTGACAGTTTGAGCTCAGGGTCTCTCACACTTGTTAAGTAGATATTCTACCACCTGAGCCACTGGTCAAATCACTTTTATGTTGGTTATTTTCAAGGTATGGCCTTGCTTTATGCATGGATTGGCCTGAATTTCAGTTCTACTTCGGCTTCCTTTCATTTTGGTGATGGCAGGGAGTATTACTATGCCCAGCCATTGGTTGAAAGAAGATCCTGAAAACTTTTATACCTGAGCTCTCATCAAACCAAGATCTGCCATACTCTGGCTCCCAAGTTGGTAGAATTACAGGTTTAAGCCATCGCGTCAAGCTTGGGAACTCTTGTTTCTTATATTTTTAGCTTAAAACTACTTGGCCAAATGATCAATAGCCCTCACATTCCAGGATAATTTAAAATAAATAATCGAGGCTGGCCAGGTATATCCTGAGGAGAAACTAGTTGTACTGTACTCACAAACTGCTTTCTTCCTTTGGACATGAGGCCTATTTGTTAGCTTGCCTACAGTTCTCTTGTTTAGCAAAGAGGCTTAAGCAGTTCATATGCCTATCAGATCTAAAATTGTATCTACATACTATGTTTATGTCTAGTAACAGTAAGATCTCTACATTAGTTCTATCCTATAAGAGAGTATAAACTCTGGTGATATCTAGCCACTTGGAGGTAAAGACCAGGTATTGAGGTTAAAGGCTGGGCAAAAAGTTTGTTAAACTCCATCACATTTAATGGCTGGATGCTGTGGCTTGCACCTATTATCCTAGCTAGGGGTACAATGGTTAGCTGCAATGGTATAAACCTATCATCCTCAGTGGTATGGGGAATCGCAAGAATATCACAGACCATTCCCTCCTGGGGAATAAAGTGAGGCCCTACCTTGAAAATAACCACTGAAAAAAGGGGCTGGGGGGGGCTCCAGTGGTAGAGCATAGAGTACCCCTTTAGCAGACTGGAGGCCCTATATTTAATCCCTAGAACCACAAATAAATAGGTAAGTGCATGAGAGAGATGAACCTTTCAATGTGATCAATCTGAATGAAAAGTATGAATCATGGCAAAATAATTTGATATCAGAATAGGAATGTGGTTGGAGAGTATATGTCTCTATATATACATATATATATGTGTGTGTGTGTATATATGTATATATATATCAATATATCAAATATCTGAAAGGCCTATGTATGAACGAGAAGTTCAAGTTGAGGTGTTGTCTTGGGAGATGAGGAATTTCCCGTTTCTTGGAATGAATCATGGACTGAACATGGAGGAACAGTGTCATGGATTCAGCATCAGATGTGTGGATAGTTTCCCACAAGAATAGCTGTTGAGTCTTCAATTGCTTATTGGACCACCTGTACTCTCAAATCTCCAAAGAGCTCTAATATAGTATCTGGCCACTTAATCAGAATAGAGATTTCTTA
This sequence comes from Dipodomys spectabilis, assembly GCF_019054845.1. Taxonomy (NCBI): domain Eukaryota; kingdom Metazoa; phylum Chordata; class Mammalia; order Rodentia; family Heteromyidae; genus Dipodomys; species Dipodomys spectabilis. The sequence continues at coordinate 2,340,672 of NW_024870701.1, read as the reverse complement.
CCTCAGGTTAAATTGTAACAGTAACCTGGAAAGCCTTGTTCTTATTTATTTGCTTATTGATTACAGTTTTGTTTTTTTAATTCATTGATATTAATTGGACTGTATGATGGAAAACTTTAAAAAATTATTATATTTCATTTTGTTGTAAACGTGCTGTACAAAGGAGTTACAGTTACATGAGTTAATGAGTACATTTCTTGCTGACCATTGTTATCCACTCCTTTGTTTTCCTCCCACTATCCCTCTCCCTCCTCATTTGTTCCTCCCCACGTTGTAAAGTTCATTTCCAAGACAGTGTCTTGTGAGCATCATTGTTGCATTGGGTTACCCTTTGTCCTTGTTTCACCAGTTTGTTATACCCCTTCCTTTCCCCAAATCAGATAAATGACCCAGGGTACCAGAATCAAAAACAGTGCCTACCAGGGATAAACTAAAGGGGAAAATAAAATAAAGTAAAATAGAAATAACTTGATATAGTACATTGATGACAACAAGGTCAATAAAAACAAAAAAAGACCTCTTGTATCATGATGGAAAACTTTCATGCCTAACTTTGGTACTTGGCATTGCCCTCACACTGTATGAAGTCAAAATCTTGGTGATGAGATGCAGGCATGGTGAATTCCTAAAGCATTTCATCTGACTTACAGGTACTAGAGAAGCTGAGAATCACATGTCTATTGGATTTTTTCCTTTCACTCCAACCTTAATCTGATATTCTACAAAAAAAGTAAAACAGTATGCGTGGTGGCTCACGCCTATAATCCTAGCTACTCAGGAGACTAAGATCTGAGAATCGAGGTTCAAAGTCAGCCCAGGCAGGAAAGTCCATGAGATTCTTATCTCCAATAAACCACCAGAAAACCAGAAGTGATGTTGTGACTCAAGTGGTAGAGTGCTTGCCTTGAGCTGAAGAGCTCAGGGACAGCCCTGCAGGCCCCATGACTGACCAAACAAACAAACAAACAAAAAGGTTAAACAAGGAAATCTAGACATACAAAAAGGCAGAAGACTATCTGGAATATAAATTATTATATTTCTATGTTTTATCTATATGTATTTTTTTTGTGTTGGTCACAGGTCTTTAACTAAGGCCCTATGTGCTGTCCTTGAGGTTTTTTGTTCAAGCCTGGTGCTCTACCACTTTGAGCCACAGCTCTACTTTTGGCTTTTTCTGGTTAATTGGAGCTAAGAGTTCCATGGACTTCCCTGTCTGGGATGTCTTTGAACCATGATCCTTAGATCTCAGCCTCATTAGTAGCTAGCATTACAGGGGTAAGCCACCATCGTCTGGCTCTGTATGCTTTTTAAAATACTTTTTATTCTCACTCCTCACCAAAATAAATCTAATTATATTTTAAAATTTACATGGTTGCTTATCAAGTAGCAAAATAGATACAGGTTTTACTTACTAGGAAGGCTTTATTTTCCTTGTGAAACACTTGAGTCCTTGAAGATTTCTTTTTTTTTTTAATTGTGAAAATACTGTACAGAGGGGTTACAATTACATGGGCAAGATAATGAGTACATTTCTTATCAAGCATTGTAGCCTCCTCCTTTGTTTCCCCTTCCCATCCCTTCCCATCCTCCCCCTCCTCCCATCCAATCCTCCCCCCCCCCCACCAAAGTTGTAAAGTTCATTTTTGACATAACTACTTGTAAATCTCATTGTTTCAATGGGTCCACCTGTATCCCTATTTAAACTATTTGTTTTTTCCCTTCCCCTCCACAAATTATAACAACATCAATTACAGTGAAAGCAGGGGTTATAACATGGGGGAGGGACGTACAAAGCAACAAAGAAATAATCTTATAAATTTGTTAGAAACAATCTTATGAAAGAAAAAAAAAACATTTGAATATATATCTTAGGGTTCCTTTACCTAACATCAACGTATCTGACCTTTTCTGCTTGACTCATACATACACTAGTTATTGCAAATAAGGGAAACCATGGGACCTATGTTTCTTTGGGCCTGGCTTACTTCACTTAATATAATTTTTTCCAAGTCTTTCCATTTCCTAACAAATGGGGCAATGTCATTATTTCTGATGGAGGCATAGAATTCCATTTTGTATATTTACCACATTTTCCATTCATCTACGGAGGGGCATCTGATTTGTTCCATATCTTAGCTATGGTAAATAATGCTGCAATAAACATAGTTGTGCTGGTAGCTTTAGTGTGGTCTTGTTTGTGACCCTTTGGGTAAATGCCCCAAAGTGGGATTTCTGGGTCATAGGGGAGCTCTATGTGGAGTCTTTTGAGGAACCTCCATACTGCTTTCCAAAGTGATTGAACAAGTTTACACTCCCACCAACAATGCAGTAAGGTTCCCTTCTGTCCACATCCCCTCTAGCATCTGTTGTTATTAGAGTTCTTGATTATAGCCACGTCACTGGGATGAGGTGATATCTCAGTGTTGTTTTGATTTGCATTTCTTTTATGGCTAAGGAGGTTGAGCATTTCTTCATGTGTCTATTGGCCATCCTTCTTTCCTCTTCAGAGAAGTTTTTCTTTAAGTCTTTAGCCCACTTATTCATTGGGCAGTTGTTTCTTTGAAAATTTGTTGTTGGGGATTTACTTTTTTGAATTCCAGGTATAATTTAGATAAGAGACCCTTGTCCATTGTATGGCTAGTGAAGATCTTCTCCCAATCCATGGGCTTTCTATTGAGCTTGCTAGCTATGTCCTTTGCCATGCAGAAGCTCTGCAATTTCATGCAATCCCATTTGTCCAACCTTTCTTTGATTTGTTGTGTTTCTGGGTCTCTATTAAGAAAATTTTGGCCTGTGCCAAGGAGTCCTAGGGTTTTTCCTATTCCATCCTGTAATGTTTTCAGAGTGTCTGCTTTGACTCCAAGGTCTTTGATCCATTTGGAGTTGATTCTGGTGCAGGGTGATATATAAGGATCTAGCTTTAGTTTTCTACAAGTAGTTAACCAATTTTTCCAGCACCATTTACTGAAGAGGCTGTCTTTCTTCCATTTTTTTAGCTAAGATTTCTAAACTACCATTTTATACTTCCTTTAACAAGGAAATTACTTTACCAAGTATTGAGCTGAGAGTTATGCCATATGTGCTTCACTGAATTAAATTGGTACAAAGTAGATATGGCAATCATAACTTTCTCATTACTTTATTAGATTTGATCCTTTGAAATATTTTGCCACTTAGCCCTGAGCCCTTGAATTCACTTTAATGAGTCTAACCTTTTATCATCTGCTGCTTCAACAATGATTTCACTTCTTACTTGGGCCATCAAAGTCAAAGGATTTTAGTTTTGTTAATTTCTAGGAGTGGAAATAAATCCCCCTCCCTCAGTAATTTCATTTAAATGATAAAGATACACGAGGAGGATTGAAAAACACCAGGTAAAAATCTAAAACCTGACATTTTGAGAGAAACTTCACTTGATTTCTGAAACCTTTGACATGTAGGCATATACTTTAGGATGTTGATAAACATCAAAAAAAGTTTTGTTTCATAATGAAACATATTAGAAACTGATGTTAATAGTACTGGACTTTCAAAAGTCAATTGCCTAATTATTCTGACTAATGTCTAACACTATTCTTTTTTAAATTTTTAATTTTTATTTTATTGTGAAAATACCATACAGAGGGGTTACAATTACATGGACAAGTAATGAGTACATTTCGTATCAAGCATTGTTGCCTCCTCCTTTGTTTCCCCTTCCCATCCCTTCCCATCTCCCCCCCCCCCCCGCCCCCTCCCCCGGCCAAAATTGTAAAGTTCATTTTTCAACATAACGTCTATTCATCTCATTGCTGCAATGGGTCCACCTGTATCCCTATTTAAATGGTTTGTTTTTTTCCCTTCCCCTCAATGAAGTATACCAACATCAAATACAGTGAAAACAGGAGTTATATCGTGGGGGAAGGACATACAAAGCAACAAAGAAATCATCTTATACATGTGTTAGAAACAATTGCAAGAAAGAAAAAAAAAACATTTGAATTCATATCTTTGGGTTCATTTCTCCTGACATCAACTTATCTGACTGTTTCTGCTTATCTCAGACATATACTAGTTATTAGCATGGCATCTCAGACATCAATGTGGAAAACCTTACACTTGCATTTGGCTTGAAGAATGGGTAACTCAAATACACAGAAATCAACTCTGCTTTCAGTTCCTAATACAAATTCTTGCCCTTGTTTTCAGATGTGGCAGGTGGGTATTACCCCTTATTTCTTCATGCTTTAAAATGACTAGAAATCACACAGTATAATCATGTAATGAAACAGAACAAATTTGGACACTGAGACAACTGGCACTAAATAATAAGCTCTTATAGGAAAGAGTTTCCCCTTATTTATCTTTTAGGAGGCTAATACAGGGAATCATTTTATATTTTAAAAAATCCCCCAAAGATTCATAACTGTGCAAAATAAATCATGTCCACACTAAATGCTGCCTTTCTGTTTGTCCCAAATCAGTCACCATGACTCTTGTGTTAAGTATGATAGAAAATCAAAATTAGCATGATCATAAATATTAGATATCCTTATGATTATTCACTTGCATTAGTTGGGTGAATATTAGATCAGTGTTTTTGTTTCAAGAACTTTTGGCAGACAATCCAATATGTCTGTGTACAGAAGTCTCTTAAAAAGCCCTTTTCCTTTCAAACTAATCCTGGGATTTAGTAATAAATGTCATTCTCATATCCACTTGATATGTATTTTTACAGTCTGTTCTCAGAATTGTATCTCATGCAGAAACATGATCCATTTTTCACCTTTACACATTTTCCTTTTCATGTTTCAACTAAGCCTTTTGTGTTTCTGTGTGTGAATATTTGTACATATGTATGTGTTTAGTGGCTTAGTTATTTGTACCCCCATCTTATTTTGGAATGGATTAAAGGTCACTTCTGAAATATTTCAAAATTTAACATGTTAATAGCAATGAGAGAAATATATGTATGTATATTGCAATGTAGAGTAATTATAGTATGTATAATCTAATAATCTGCATTAGGTCAATGAATGAAGCATTTGACTCTAAGGAGGCCACTGAACACTGAACAGGCCTGGGGAGTTATAAAATTCACAGGTACAATGAGATAAGAATCAAGGTAATTTCTAGGAGATCTGCAATTAATGTCAATGCTCAAACTAGTCTTTCATTTTCCTTTGAAATTTGTAAAAGTAAATACGGTGTAGCAAAATAATGTTCTTCTTTTTTTTGGGTGGGGGGAGTCCGGTCATGGGGCCTGAACTCTGGGCCTGGGCGCTGTCCCTCAGCTCTTCAGCTCAAGGCTAGCGCTCTATCACTTGAGCCACAGCGCCACTTCCGGCTTTTTTCTTTTTGCTTATGTGGTGCTGAGGAATCGAACCCAAGGCCTCATGCATGCAAGGCAAGCACTCTACCACTGAGCCACCTTCCCAGCCCCAAAATAATGTTCTTAAAACATTACATCTGTAGATAAATCTACTTGCTTTACTTGCTAAGCCATGTTGTTTTCAAGTATGGTGGTTAATATTGCTAATGATGTCTCAACAAACTTCCATGATACTGTTAATGTTTATCATATGTATATCCATGTACAAATTAAGTGACCAAAGTATAAAGAACAAAGATGGCTCAAAAACCTTAGAGATGTGGTGGTTGGGGATTAAGTTCCTAACAGTATAGCCAATAATAAAAAAATTATCTCTAGCGATGTATACTTAAAAAGCCAGTAACTGAGTTTTTTTTTTTTTAAATTGGACTAAAACAATAGCCTTTTTCTAAGTTTTAGTTTACGTGAATTTAGAACATAGGGGTCACATCATCTCCTGAAGCTGATAAAGGCAAACCAGTAGGGAAGTCCCAGTGTATTAAACAAAGCTAGAAAGTAGTTGAGGATAAATCAAAGTTTCTCTCCTCTTTTTTGTTTTGGGGTTGGGATAGAATCTCATTATATACTCATTATGGAGCTGATCTAAACTCATGATGCTCCTGGCCTTAGACTCCCAAATGATGAGATTACAGGTATGAACTAACAAATCTGTAATTCATTAAAACCACAGCTTAAATGACTGAGTAATAGAAAAGGGAAATGGCCCAAGGTCTGAAATCTGAAGTACTTTACTTTTTAGGAAAATTCAGCAAATGAGATGGAAATGATGACCCATCTTTTAGAAGTAAACCAGAAAAGGTATTTTGGAAGACCATTGTTGGAGGTATTTCAGCGAGGACAATGTGATCAACCGTGCCAAATGCATCTGAGAGGTCAAGGAAGAGAACTGAGAATTAACCATTAGATTTTGCAAAGGTCATCTGTGACACTGGCATAAACAGAAGGAAAGCTTGCCTGGAGTGATATGAAGAGAAACTAGGGAAAGGAGTTGGAATAATGAAGAACCTTGCAGGAAGTGCTATTCCATACAGAAACGGGAAGTTGGAGTTACAGAAGGAGCAGAAATATGAATAAATAGAAAAGATTTCAGATGAGAGAAATATCAGCATACTTCTATATTGATAAGAATCATCTGGGAACTGGGAAGGTGGCTCAGTGGTAGAGTGCTTGCCTTGCATGCCTGAGGCCCTGGGTTCGATTCCTCAGCACCACATAAGCAAAAGAAAAAAGCCAGAAGTGGCGCTGTGGCTCAAGTGGTAGAGCACTAGCCTTGAGCTGAAGAGCTGAGGGACAGCGCCCAGGCCCAGAGTTCAGGCCTCACAACCGGACCCAAAAAAAAAAAGAAAGAATCATCTGGCAGAGAGGCATAACTGATTGAAGGGATGCTTATTATGTGTATGTGCTGATCCTTGAATTCAGGGTCTAGGCATTGTCCCTGAGCTTTGTTGCTTAAGGCTAGCACTCTACCACTTGGCCACAGGTTCATTTTTAGCTCTTTTTTTTTGGTTGCTTAATTGGTGATAAGAGTCTCATTGACTTTCCTGCCTAGACTGGCTTTGAATTATGATCCTCAGATCATAGTCTCCTGAGTAGCTAAGACTATAGGTGTGAACCATCAGTGCTGCCTGAGGGGAAATATTTTGAGGATGTTTTAAGGGGAGGGTTCTATGTTGGCCTTAGTAGCAACAATCAATTTACATATAATATAAAGTATAGAAAAACATGTAGATAATAGTCCTAGTAAAATTGGTAATGAAGTCATTAGCTGACAGTGAAAACAAAGGAGGTATTTGAGGACACAAAAATATATGAAATAAGGAAGTGTAGCATGATTTTCAAATTCTCCTGGAGATTGTATTAAGTTACCGCTCTGAAATTTCAAGTGAATCTAGTCAGATCCTTTGAGTGCATTTCTTTAGCTATGTTTGGGTGGATGTCTAGGAACAGATTTATTATTTTACATTTAGGGCTATCATCTTAAAAGGCCCAGGGGTGATACATTTCACATTGTGCTGTTCCTGGCGTTAGGTTATTCATTCAGTCAATAGTAGTGATCACATTGTTTCTGGTGTTCATAAAATCTCTTTTGCCCTTAAGAGAAGATAAGTGTGGCTCATGCCAAACCAATTTGTGGTGAAGGAAACGTGACAAGCTGAAAGGACATGAACTTGACATGATGAAAATTAGGGACAGTCATCTTAGACTGGAAAAGGAGCAGCTATTTTGAAAACATCATGCCTAGGGCAAATTATAAGACACAATAATTTCCAATATTTGTAAGACAGTCTTGGTCTTCAGTCCTGGGGAACTTTTGTATTCTTAGAGGATCCCATACATGCTATTTTTTTCAGTGTGGCTTATATCTATTTTGCTTACATATGAGAAACTAAAATCAGTAAGTTAAAGGTTACTTAATTCCTTAAAAATGTATATGTGTCCATAGAAGCATAACTGTATTTTTCAAGCCAAAAAATATCCAATGTGATATTACTATTCTTTTTCCTTAGCAGATGCAGCTGGTTTCCCTGTGTTGGCCTTTATATTTTACTTGTCCTGAATACATCTATCAAAAACTCCACTGTATACTCGGAGGCAAGGAGAGCAAATAAGGCTACAAGGCAGCTTAACATTGTTATAAAAACAATTGTGACCTGGTAGACCCTTCAAAAGGTCTTAGAGGTCTCACAGGTTTCTGGCATATTTTGCAAATGTCTACTCTCAGTACTAGTTAATTTTAAAGTTGCAAACCTGTCCATTGGCTCTAATAATAACCTAATTACCTAGGGACAGCTGCTTCAAGATGAGGACATCATGTCTGCAAGAGATTCTTGGATTTTCTTGGTAATTTCAATTCCTTTATGTCATAGGAACAATGTAGACCATTAGTCATTTGCTTCAAGAACAATGGCAAAGAGAAAGTAATAGGAATATTAAAAATTGATTACATCACTTAATGTATTTTTTTTCTAAATCTTCCCATTTCCTAACAAATGGGGAGGTGTCATTCTTTCTGATGGAGGCGTAGAATTCCATTGCTAGCCGGGCACTGGTGGCTCATGCCTGTAATCCTAGCTACTCAGGAGGCTGAGATCTGAGGATCGAGGTTCAAAGCCAGCCCAGGCACTAAAGTCCATGAGATTCTTATCTCCAATAAACCACTAGAAAACCGCAAGTGGCGCTATGGCTCAAGAGGTAGAGCGCTCACCTTGAGATGAAGAGCGCAAGGACAGCACCCAAGGACAGCCCCACGACCGACCCCCCCCCCAAATTCCATTGCATATATGCATATATATATATATATATATATATATGCATTGGTGTGTGTGTGTGTGTGTGTGTGTGTGTGTGTGTGTGCATGTGTATGTACATTTTCTTGATCCATTCATCTACTGAGGGGCATCTGGGTTGGTTTCATATCTTAGCTATGGTAAATAATGCTGCGATAAACATAGTTGTGCTGGTAGTTTTAGTATAGTCTTGTTTGTGATTGTTGGGTTAATGCCCAAAAGTGGGATTTCTGGGTCATCAGGGAGCTTTATGTCTAGTCTTTTGAGGAACCTCCATACTGCTTTCTAAAAGCCAGACCCAAAGAAACATAGGTCCCATGTTTTCCCTTATTTGCAATAACTAGTATACGTTTAGGATCATCTTACCAGACAAGCAGAAAAGGTCAAAAGCTATGTACATATGACCATATAAGATGATGCTAAGTGAAACGACACCAAGATCGGTATAAAAGAGGTTTTTTCTTTGTCGCTGTTGCTTTTAAGGTACTATGTGATTTTTTTTGTTCCCTTTGCTATGTTCTTCTCCCTGTGATATAACCCCTGTATTTGATTCTGGTGTCCTGCATCTTATATATACATTTTTCTAATTTGTGGAGGGGAAGGGAAATCACAAAATGCTGAAGCAAAGATACAGGTTGGCTCATTGTAACAATGAGATGTACAACTATGTTGAAAATGAACTTTGCAATTTGTGAGGGTGGAAGGAGTTGTTGTGGAGGTGGGGAGGGAAGGGATGGTAGGAGAAAAACAAAGGAGGGGGTAACAATGCTCAATAGGCAATGTACTCATTACCTTATTCATGTAACTGTAAACCCTCTGTATAGTATCTTTACAATTAAAAAAAAATCAAAACTAAAAAAAACTGATTACAGAGTTTTTAACTTCTCTAACCCATTTTCTTTACTAACTGGCAATAAATGCTACTTGCTGGGCCGCACGTGGGACTGCCATACACAATAATTAACAACTAACAGCATCGTTCCCAGCTGCATGTTTAAATGCAAACTCAGCGTGTCTACATGCAATACTAGGAGTTCACTCACATTTTTCCTCCCCCTTCTTGTCCATCTCAGGAGCATAACTAGAAAGAAGAGCAAGAATCTGTTTTGTTAAACAGAATGGACTGTCATCATTAGGGTAGCTACAGACTAAAAACCTGTAAGTAGGGATTTGAGAAAAGCAAGCTAAACCTGTATGTATTGTTTCTTCCCAACCTTGCTTGACAATGGTCATGAGAGAGAGAAGGAAGGACCAACTTACTCTGTTCAGATCTGAGCTTTTTTATCGCCATTTACTTCCTCCAAGGTACAACAGAGGAACTTAGCTTATTCCATAGCTGCTGTCACTAAGGTAACAAACTTTCTCTAGAGTTGAATGTGAAAACTGTCTATAAATGAAACATGTAGTAAAGCCACAGAGATGCCTTGCAAATCAAACAATATTCATCTAATGAATATTTTAGCACAGAGTACAGTGTGGTTCTCAACAAGGATGCACATTACCACAATGGGGAAGATGATGATGATGATTCTTTTTGTGCAGGTTCTGGATCTTGAACTCAGGGCCTAGGCACTGCTCAAGGATAGCACTCCACCACTCAAACCCAGCTCCATTTGTGGCTTCTTGGACATGAGAGTCTTGGATTTTCTTGACTGAGCTGGCTTTGAGCCCCAATCCTTAGCCTCCCAAGTAGAACGACAAATGGGAGCTACTGGCACCTGGCTAAGATTATATGTTTAATCACCTATATGCTGGTGGTATCCTAGATATATTATGGTGGGAAAGAAATACAGTTTAACTTCTTTTGAGTAAATCCAAGGTGCAAAGCCTCACTAGACACAAGTAAAGGATGGCCCTGTTGCCTTCAAGGAATTCAGGGATTCATATGGAGGACAAGCATGTATGTTGCAAATTGCTCTAAAATATTAAATGAGTCATAGAGTATAGGTTTCCAAGCTGTTATATGCTGTGCTGCAGATATTATATATGTGTATGTTGCAGTTTATAAAACCCTGGGAACCATCTTGAAAGTAATGCTCTAGGTTACGGACTAGCAAATGGTACAATGAATGTTCAGCCTTGTTTGAGTCCAGTGCTTGGCCTTTGCCAGGGGTCACCATCTCGGGGAAGACTTCACAGAGGACAGTCTCAGGGCATGGGGCCAACTGGGCATGAGATAAGAGATTCCATTGTGTGCCAAAGACACAGAGGTGTGAAAGAACATGGCTTTTTTGGAAAGCAATTGCACTGTTATTTACCTAGAGCCGCCATTAATATATTTGATTAAGTAACAAGAGTGGCAAAATTATAAAAATGAACAAGAGTTCTATCATAGATTTTACTTTAATCCAAACACCAAAATATTGGAAGGGGGAGTCAAAATTTTGATAATTACTTGTATTGAAAAGCCCATTTTGTTTACTCAGCTTCTTTTGTGATGGGAATATTATCCCATCATACATGGGGTGTTCCACACTCCTCCCAACCATCGGGTTACATGATTCATACAGGCCTGCGATTTCTTTCTGTTGTTGATGTTTTTAGGCAGGATCACACTATGTACTGGCCAGGAGCATGTTTGAGTTCCGCCTTCCTTTACCTCGTGAGTGGTGGGTCTGGCTTTTAGAAAGCAGTATGGAGGTTTCTCAAAAGACTAGACATAAAGCTCCCCTATGACCCAGAAATCCCACTTTTGGGCTTTTCCCCAACAATCACAGATAAGACTATACTAAAACTACCAGCACACTAAACTTTATCTTTCATTTCTAACTGGCTCCTAACTCTCTATACCTCAAGCTATGACTCAGGACCATCAAAGCCTTTGCCAAGTGTCTGACCTAAAACTAAGGAAGACATTTCATACTTTATAGGTTATAGATACTGTGGTCTGTGAATCCCAGGAGTTGCCAGTGACTGTGTTGCAAATGGAGAGAAAGAGAGAAGCTCACATGCACGGTAAAGCAGAGATGGGACCTGAGGCAGCCAGATTTTGTCTTTTAAAACCATCCTATTCCTCATTTAATTAAGATGGTCAATATGATGTGGTAGTGTCCATCATCTCCCCATCCTGGTGGTTTAATAATGCTGACTTGTTTCTTGTGCCTGCTCATATCTATCGTGAATCAGCAGAGATTTTGCTCTTTACAGTTGTGTAGGGACTCAGGAATACAGTGAGACCCTTGTTAAGTGTTGTTTTCCCTGGGAGAGGGAAATGAGCATGCTCCAAAGAATCTCTCTCATGAATTAAATGATCAAGCTCTTAAATACTACCTATCACTCCCACCGTCAAATCATCACCCAGGGGTAGTTACATTGCCCCCCCCCACCAAATGACAAGGGGGCCATCAATGATATATCATATAGCCAGGTGCAGGGAGAACCACAAATTGGTTGCCTAAAAGCTCTGATGTCCATTCTATTAACCTTCCCACAGACCTTCTAATCCTTCGTGTTTTCTGAGAAATGCTGTTATCCTACCTATAAACTCTCCTTTCCATTTTAATTCAATGCATTAAGTTTTACTTTCAGTAATAAATGTCAATAAAGTAAATGATGCTGAAAAGCATTTAAAAGGAGGACCCTCCTGGCCACTCACAGTTGTGATCCCAAGGAACAATTGCTTTTCCCTACTAAGTTGCTGCTTTTCTCTGCACCTGTCAGCTACTGCGGTTGAGTGAAGTTAGCTGCTTCCACCCACCTGACCTGTGTTGCCATCTCAATAGAGTTCTGTGGAATAAAATTTATTTGAAAGTGAATATTAACATGAAATTCTTCCAGGAACTGTGATATCTATCTCTATCTCTATAGATATATCTATATTTTACATTAGTAAAGCCAACTTTGAATTTATAGGTGGAAAATTCAGTTGGAGTAGCTATGAAATGTTCTTGAAATTACATTTATTTGTAGTTTAGTGTTTCTATGATCCTTTCCACCTAGCTCAAGAGTTACAATATAAAAGCGAATCTAGCTTTGGGACTCCACAGAATGAAATAAAATTTTTAGCTTGTCAGTTCATTGATTTTTGTGATGCTGAGTTATTTTGCCTTAGACTTCAGAAATTTTTCCCACTTTGATTCGTTCCTCTTTTATTCTTTTATTTGGATAATTCTCTTGGGAATCAGTAATAGATGGTTTCCTCTCCAATAAGTTTAGACACCTCTTGAGAATCTTCCAGGAACCCACGAGAATGACAAAGGACAGAGATGGCTCTTAGAGCGGTATATACATGCTATTGGGTCTATATAAACTAGTATTTAGATTATTATGGATTTTGTGGCTATTCTATAGATGGTAATTAAGAGAAATGCTTTCCTTTTATTACAATCCCCATGATTCTGAAAAGATTTCTATGGCTATTTTGCCAATACCCAGAAAATTTTATGTAGTTAGGAATATATTTTTATACTTCAACTGAAAAGCTTAGTTATGCTAATACAGTATGCATTTCTTTTCTCTTTTGAAATTGTATTTATAGTAGACTTGAGACACATAAAATATATTTTGAGTAATTCTAGCAACCCAAAGTTCTAACACCCTACAACCAATTATACGCACATTGTAACTGAACATTTATGAAAATATTGAGACAGTAGAATACTTGAAAATTACATGCCTATCATCTTAGCTACTCAGGAAGTTGAGATACAAAGGATCACAGTTTGAAGACAACCTAGACAGGATAGTCTGTGAGATTCCATCTCTAAAAGCTAGAGATATGGCTCAAGTGGTAGAATACCATCTGCAAAAGCAAGCCAAGTGAGCACAAGGCCCTGAGTTCAAACTTCAGTATTGCAAAACAAAATAATAAAACAAAACAAAAAAAAACCCTAAGCACCTAAAGCAAAGTTAGATGAGAAGAAATTCTTCCATCCTTCAACTCATCTTCCCACCTCTCATTTGCCAACATCTCTGCTGAGTGCCTTTCTCACCTACTCTTCAAAATAAGAAAGGGAAAGCATTTCTTAAGGATGGCTTTCTGTAGTTTATTTGTAACACCAGGAGGGCTCAAGTTAGAGCTTAGAGTAGTAGCTGAACTAGCTGTGGGTATCAGTGTCAGACCCTTTTTCAGAAACCTGGGTGCACTTCAGAGTATTTCCAGCACTTTCATTCCCATCTGTTCCCATTTCCCCTGATCTGCTAAGCAGAATGAATTGCTTTTGTTGTTGCTTTTCAGATTTAAGTGGGAGAGTGGAGATCTAATTAATAGGAGATCTACAGTTTTAGCTTACTTAAGTCTAAGAAAATCTGCCTAGTAGTAGAAATCCACAAATTTTTCTATGCAGGACAATGAGCAGCCCAAATGGTTCCATTTTGTTTCTTAGTCTTTCTTCAGTAAGTGCTTAAATAGGTTGACTATGTATACCAGGTGCTTTTCTAAGCACTTCGGATACAACTCTGAACAAATACATCATGTCATTATTCTAATGGAGGTACATTTTAGGTAGTGGAGATAGTAAATAAGTACATAAGATGTGGAGGTGATGATGCTAAGAACAAAAATAGATCAGGGAAATGGTATCAGGTAATGATGTAGTGTGCATAAGATTAGTTTTGCATAAGATTATTACGAATGGCTAGCAGGGGATGGAAATTCACAGATAGCAAAGGATGTCTTCATTGGTGTAAGCCTTAAGTGTCACAGGCATGTGGGCTAGCAAATGGACTCTGAAGCTTATAACTCTTGGCCCTGATGACATGAGACATAGGGCTCCTAGCTCCTAGGGCCAGAGACTTTTAGTTGCAAGTGCTCAGGGTCTTGTTGTCCCTGGTCCAAACTCAGCAACTAGTTAATTCCTTGGCTCCCAGCTACAGCCAATAGAGGAAGCAGTGATACAGATTAGTGTTATGTACCCTCCATTCCTACCAGCAGCTGGCAAAGACTAGTGTTACAGTGCTTGTGCTGGGTGTTGGAGACACTTAGCTCTAAATTCTTGGCTATTCTCAGGAGCTCAGTGAGTCCCAGTGGTGATTGCTGCTTAGTGTGGTTATAACCCACCTCTACCAGGGTACCAGCCCACACTGCCCAGGTGGTGCTGAGGTGGGGGGGTCACTCTTGAGCTCCGTTATGTCCTCACCTTCCAGGGCTTTAGCACCCATGTGGTTCCAATGGGCGGGAGGGAAGTCCAGCTTGTGTGAGAGGACCACATGCTTATACCCATGGGAGAGTGGCAGCAGACAGTTGGTGGATGTCCATGGAATAGAGCTGATGAGAAATAAAATAGTAGCAGCTGTCTCTCCAGAACACAGGCAGCAACTATACAGACTTCTGTATTCTAGGTCACTGCCAGAACACACAGGGGGTCAAGAGACCCAAAGCATTCCTCTCCTCTTCCTTCTACAGGGATTAAAACTCCTGCAAGCCACTTCACCAAACAGGGCCTGAGACCAGAAGTGCAGATCCTCTTGAAGAAAGAACTTAGTGGGAAACAAACTATAACCATAACCAAGAATTCTGACTGTTTGGGGAACTTTTTTCTTTTATCTTTTTGTAGGTGTGTGGGTGTCAGGGCTTGAGGGTTGAAGGTTACTACTTTTTTAGTTTTATTTGAATTGATAGTTTAATTTTTGCCTTTTTTCCTCTTTCCTATCTTTTTTCTTTTGCTATGTTTCTCTTTTCCCCAACTACTCTTTCTGGTAACCTACTCTATCTCTCCTTTTCTTTACCCTAAAATAGTATGTTTTCTATTTATATGTAACCCTTATATCACACTCTTCCTCACAGCTGATCTCTGCCTATACCGACTGATTCTCTGGCTCACCTTCCTTATTCCACATTTCTTCTCTCATCCTCCCTATTCCAAAGACCTTACTTCTAATACTTGTGTTACTATGCAAAACCCCAGCCCCCGGTATAAATATCAAGATTGGATGTGTATATAAAGCTATTAATGGTATCCTAATGCATGTAAAACGTCAACGTATCTTGATTTGGAGAAGGTATTAGAGCTGACATTCACCTCCACACCAGTGGAGGTATACACTTTATCAAACCACTTAATGTATAGTTCACTAGAATACAGAGAATTCAGAAGGACTTCAGGCATCTAAAAGCCAATAACAAAAAAATTCCAAGTGAGTAGATCCCAACACAGAAATATGAGAAATCTGAATACACAACCACAACAAAGGAACAGAATAACAGTGATGTAGAGGAAATCTCACATATTGTGCTCAAAAAGTGCAGATTAAATGTGTACATATATAGTTAAATACTATGTATATGTATTTGCATATTTGTCATATATGTATAAGCAGATATAGTTATATACACATAAAAATGTTCAACAAAATTAAAGAAGACTGCTATAGGAATTTCATGAACACAATGAGTTAGTTAAAGAGAAACAGGAAAGCCAGGTGTTGGTGGCTCATACCTGTAATCCCAGCTGAGATCTGAGGATCTCAGCCCAGTCAGTAAAGTCCATGAGACTCTTATCTCCAATAAACTACTCAGAAACCTGGAAGTGACACTGTGGCTCAAGTGGTAGAGTGCTCACCTTAAGCTATGCCCAGGCCCAGAGTTCAAGCTCCACAACTGACAAAAAAGAAAGAAAGAAAGAAAGAGGAGTTCATAAAGAACACAAATATAAGGTTAAATAAATTCCAAATGAATACAAAAGATGTCAAATACAGCCACACAGTTAAAAGAGATCAAAGAAGACAAGTTTATATCTTATGGCTATTGCAGAAAAAGAAAATCAAATAAGAAATATATTTTATAGAATAATAGAAAAAATTTCCAGCTTTTCACCTAAATATTGAAAAACAAAAATCATTTTTTCTAGGAATAATACCAGGGTATATACTTTCTTCCTTTTAAATATGATACTGAAATTCCTAGTCAGAGAAATAAGACAAGAGAAAGAAATAAAGGGAATTCAAATATGGAAGAACTCAAGTGCTCTCTCTCTCTCTCTCTCTCTTTCTCCTCCCTCCCTCTGTCTCTGTCTCTCTGATGTGATCATATAACTAAAGGACCCTAGACACTCCACCCCAAGTGCCTAGGGCTGATAAATTACTTTGACAAAATTTCAGGATATAAAATCAACCCACAAAAATCAGTAGCTTTTTAATATACCAACAATGAGCAAATAAAAAGAGAAACGAGAAAAACAATTCTACTTGTAATAACTTTAAAAATAAAGTTTTGAAGATAAACCTAACCAAGAAAGTTTGCTACAATGAAAACTATAAAACTTTGAAGAAATAAATCAAATAACACATCAAGCAGTGGAAAGACCTCCATGTTCTTGGTTTAGAATATTGTCAAAATGACTATAATGCAAAGACAATGTACAAATTCAATGCAATACCCATAGAAATCACAATGTCATTCTTCACTGAGATAGAGAAAACTATCAAAAAATTATCATGGAACTACAAAATGCCATGAATCACAAAGCAATTCTGGGCAAGAAAAGCAATGCTGGAGGTAACAAAATGTAATTCTTCAAAGTTTACTACAGTGTTATAGTAACAAAAATAGCTTGGTACTGGCAAAGAAATAGGCCTGAAGACCAATAGAGCATATTAAAAGATCCAGAAATAAACCTATATCCTACAGCTCTCTGATGCTTAACAGGGAGCCAAAATATAGGTTGGAAAAAAAGATAGCCTCTTTAACAAATGGTGTTGGGAAAACTGGATATCCAAAAGCAAAATATTGCAACTGGATTTATCTGTCACCTTGTATTAGTATTGATTAGTATTGATTATGGATAAAAAATCGCAGTGGATGGGACTGGGAAAGTCGCTCAGTGGTCGAGTGCTTGCCTTGCATGCACAAGGCCCTCAGTTTGATTCCTCAGCACTTCATAAGTAGAAAAAAGCCAGAAATGGCACTGTAGCTCAAGTGGTAGAGCGCTAACCTTGAGCTGAAAAGCTGAGGGACATCGCCCAGGCACAGAGTTCAGGCCTCATGACTAACAAAAAAAAATCTCAGTGGACACTAGCATTTTGTTTTGCACAAGCAGGAACTTTCTGAGTAGATTTCAAGGAGCTCAGCCAATCAGGGACAGTACTGACAAATGGGACTGCATTAAGCTGAACAGTTTCTGTACAAAATGCACATAATAAGCTAATAGGATAGCCTATAGAATGGGAGAAGATATTTACCAGCTATTTGACAAAGATCTAATATCCAGAATATATAAATATCTCAAGTAATTATAATCCCAAATAATAAGTGAACAAAATAGCTAAATAGAAACTTCTTAGGAGAAAAAGTAAAAATGACCAAAAAACATATGAAGAGAAATGTTGAACATCTCTGGCCATAAAGGACATGAAAATCAAAACAAAATTTAAATTCCATCTCAAAAATCTTCTGTAAAGGGCCACCATAAAGAAATGAAGAGTAAGAGTAAGAATGAAGAGTAAGAAGAAGCTCTATTACACGATTGGTGGGAATGTAAACTATTGTAAGCACTATGAAAGGCAGTTTGGAGATTACTAAAAATACTTAACATTGAACTACCCTATGATCCAGTAATAGATACCATTCTTGGACATCTATCCAAAAGATTACAAGTCAGGATATTGTAAAGCCACTTGTACAATCATGTTCATTGCTGCACTATTCACTAGAGCCAGGTTATGGAAATAGACCACATACCCTTCAACGGATGAATGCATCAAGAGAATGTAATAGGGTGTATGGTTGTGTCTGTGCATATGAATATACACACAATTGAATTTTATTCTTTTTTTGACAGTCCTGGGGCTTGAACTCAGGGGCCTGGTCACTGTCCCTGAGCTTTTTTGGTCAAGGCTAACACGCTATCATTTGAGCCATAGTGCTACTTCTGGCTTTTTTCTGTGTATGTGGTACTGAGGAATCAAACCCAGGGCTTCATGCATGCTAGCTAAGCACTCTACTGCTAAGCCACATTCCCAGACAAATTTTACTCATTTTTAAGACGAATTAAGTTATGTCATCTGTGAGAAGTGGATGGACCTGGGAAGAAAATGATATTAGGTAAAGTAAATCAGCCTCAGAAGGTGAAGAACATAGATTTTCTCATATATGGCAGCTAGATCTAAATATATTAGTAAGCATATAGATGGTCATATGCATATATAGCTATGCCTACTAAAAGTATGATATATGCACAGTACAACTCCTTTGAACAAGTAATGTACAGTTTAACAAAATGAGTATCAGGAAACTGAAATGTATTGTTCCGAGGAGTAGGTCAAAATGAGGGCGAAAAGATGAATATAGAAAGGAGAGGAAGAGTAGTAAATACAGTCCTAATAGTCAATCTACAGAGGTGAAAAATGTAGCCCAGTAACTTGAGAGGGTGGGTACAGTTGGCAAAGATGGAGGAGAATGATGAAAGGGGTAAAAAATTGATCAAATTAATAAACTGGTATGTTCAAGTGAAAGCCCTTTGTACAAATACTTAAAGATAATTTAAAAAGTGTTTTAAAAAATAAAAAGAAAAAATATTTTAAAATAAAAAAGTTGATACATTATATGCAGAAACAGCCTAGTATAATACATCCAGAATGCAAATGATGAGTCAAGACAATTATATCAGTAATATCAATAAAACTGAAAAGTTTTGTTTGTTAGAAGAAATTAGTTCAGGAGTGATCGCTTATGCCTATACTCCCAACTATTTGAGAGGTGAAGATTGAAAGGATCATACATGGTTCAAGAGTAGCTGATGTAAAATTGTTTATGAGACTTCATTTCAACCAGTAGATGGGTAGAGTGCTATGTCACTATCACCACAGTTATGTGGGAAACACAAATAGGAGGATCATGGTTTAGACTAGTGCAGGCATAAATGCTATCTGAAAAATAAGCATAAAGGGCTAGGAGTATGATTCAAGTGGTAGAAGGCCAGCCTAGCAAAGTTAAGGACCTGATTCAAACCCCAGTACCACAAAAATTTTGGCTTATGAGATATAAACCAATGATAGAGTTCATAGAAGAAATACAGCAAAGACAAAAATTTTAAAAATACAAAAATGGTAATGATGGACAAAGATACAGCAGAGAATTAGAAATAACAGAAAAGTCATGGTTGATTCTTAGATCAACTACAGTTCAGACCAACAAACATTAAATGTGACAGAAGGATAAGTTCTTTTCATTCCACACTCTTGTTAGCACGTATTGTGTGTGTGGTTCATTGGTAGAAAGATAATTTTTAATGCTGAAATTTCTAATTCTCAAAGTTACAATTCATTATGAAGAGGTAAGTTAACATCATCAATAAGCACAACAAATACAGGAAAATAATACAACAACACAATACAATACAATAATACAATATAGTAACAATACAATATAATACCAATAAGACAAATCCAAAGAAATACAATGAAGCAAATACTAAAGGTAAAAAAAAAACATAAAACTTATCGATGTAGAGAATGCAAATGCATAACAATGGATATCAACAAGCCAAATTCTTGGGTCATTTGAAAAATCAACAAGTAAATTATTAGAAGAAAATGAAGAGAAATATATAACATAATAACTCACAAGTGGAGCATGGTGATTAATGCAGGGTATATTTATTTCAAATCATAAGATACTATTCTGTACATATCTGTGCAAATAAAACTAAAACCTCATGAATTTGTTTAGGAAGAGATAGTATACAACCCCCCCCCCCCCAACTATAGATAGTATACAGACTTATGTGTAGACGAGAAGCAATATTGAGAACTATTCCATCAAAGACCACCAGCAGGGCCAGGACTTCATACACCTTCAATCCCAGGGCAGAAATCAGGAGTCAAATTGCGGTTCAAGTTCAGTCCAGGAAAAAAGGGAGGCCCTTGTTTCAATCAAAAAGCTAGCTGTGGTGCTATATACCTGTAATCCCAGCCAAGCATGAGGTATAGACAGTAAATATGCAGTAGACATAGGCAAGTTAGGCCTTAGGCAAAAACTTGAGACCCTATCCAATAAATGACCAAAATTTAAAAAGGATTGGGGTCACGACTCAAGTGGTAGATCACCTGCCTAGCAAGCACTGGGCCCTGAGTTCAAACTGAAGTATATAAAGTAACAACATCAAATATGTTTACTGTGTAATTCTATAAACTGTAGAAGCCAATTAGTGACAATATGGTATAAATTACTTCTGAAGGAAATTTTTTAAAGTGTATACATTTTAATAAATCATGTATCACATCCATAATTATATTAAATGTAGCATACACACAAATGAAAATACAGGCCAGGTGCTGGTAGCTCATGGCTGTAATCCTAACTGCTCAAGAGGCTGAGATCTGAGGCTGGCAGTTCAAAGCTAGCCTGGGCAGTAAAGTCAGTGAGACTGCGAAAGAAAGAAAGAGAGAGAGAGAGAGAGAGAGAGAGAGAGAGAGAGAGAGAGGGAGGGAGGGAGGGAGGGAGGGAGGGAGAAAGGAAGGGAGGGAAAGAAAGAAAGGAAAGAAAGAAAGAAAGAAAATACAAAGCCAGGCCCAAGTGGCTCATACCTGTAACCCTAGCCTGTTAGGAGGATTAAATCTGGAAGATCACAGTTTCAAGCCAGCCTGGGCAGAAAAGTCTATGGAAATCTATCTACAATTAAATAGCCAAAAGCTACACTGGAGGTGTGCTTCAAGTAGTAGAATGTCAGCTGTGAGCCAGCAAGCTGAGCAAGTGAGAGGCCCTGATTGATTCAAGGCATAGTATAGATAAAACAAGAAAAATTAAATATCATGAATGTTTATGAAAAGTTCTAAAATAGAAGCAGAGCAACTTCAACATTGCATTATATGAATCATTGTACCTCATGAGTATGTCAGTAAAAAGTAACAAAGGAGTAAATACATTTTCATTTCCTTTTCCTGGTCTTGGGACTTGAACTCAGGGTCTCGGTGCTATCCCTGAGCCTCTTTGTATTTGAGACTAGTGCTATACCATTTGAGCCACAGCACTACTTCTGGCTTTTTCTGCAAAGTTTATTGGAGCTACAAATCTCACTGACTTTCTTGCCCAAGCTGGCTTCAAACTGTGATCCTCTGATCTTAGTCTTTTTTTTTTTTAATTTTATTTTATTTTATTTGAGAACATACTGTACAGAGGGGTTACAATTACATGGGCAGGATAATGCATACATTTCTTACCAAGCATTGTAGCCTCCTCCTTTGTTTACCCTTCACCTCCTGATCTTAGTCTTCTAAGTACTTAGGTGAGGATTACAGGTGTGAGCCACTTGTGCCTGGCAGTGTAAATGAACACATTACCTTACCTATGTAATTGTAACCCCTTGTACATAATCTTGACAACAAAATTAAATTAAAAGAAAAAAATTACACTGATAGTTTTACATAACAATGTAAGATCTATTGTACTATAATTGATTGAAGAAAAACATGATTTTTCTTATGGATGTTACAAAGCCTTTGACAAAAATCAACCTTCATTCCCAATAAAACCCTCAAGAACAAGGAGTCAACGTATTCTTTCTTAGCATGATAATATGAACATAAACCATCCTGAATCTAGAACTATAGTGAAAATTTTTAAAATGCCATTATAATGAGAATGTAAGTCTTAGAAAAAGTATTTACAATATATATCTGACAAAGGAGTTAGATACAAAATTTTAAAACTTCTTACAGGTGAATGCTGAGTTCCAGCTCAGCAAGAAGATTATCCAGAAGATTCTAGCAAATACATATTTTTTAAACAGTAGGCATGGCTGAGTGTTGGTGGCATCGATCAGAAGGTTGAGCTCTGAGGATCACGGTTTGAAACCAGCCTTAGCATGAGACTTATCTCTAATTAACCAGTAAAAAATCCAGAAGTAGAGGTATGGATTAAGTGGTAGAATACTAGCCTCAAGTAAAAGAAGATCAGGGACAGCTCTCTGAGTTCAAGCCCTGGGATTGGCATAGACACACACACACACACACACACACACACACACAAGGGCATAGACACACACACACACACACACACACACACACACACACACACACAAAGCTGGGTGGGCTGGAAATGTGGCTTAGTGGTAAAGTGCTTGCCTAGCATGCATGAAGCCCTGGGTTCTATTCCTCAGTACCACATAAACAGAAAAAGCTGGAAGTGTTGCTGTGGCTCAAGTGGAAAAGCACTGACCAAAAGAAGCTCAGTTACAGTGCCTAGGCCCTGAGTTCAAGTCCCAGGACTGGCAAAAAAAAAAAAAGCTGAGGATGGTGGTACACATTCTATAATCCCAGCACATAGGCTGAGGAAGGAGGATTATTGAATTAGAGGGCAGCCTGAGTTACACAGTAAGGCACAAATTTAGATCCATTCATTGTAGCACATGCCTGTGATCTCAGCTACTCAGTAAGTGGAGATCTAAAGGATTATAATTTGAAACCAGGCCTGGGCAAAACTGAGACCTTATCTAAAAAGATAAAGAAAAAATGATAGAGGTGTATGCCTAAAGTGGTAGAGCACCTGCCTAGCAAGCATGAGATCTTGAATTCAAACCTTACTTTCACCAAAACAATAATGATTACAACAAATAATACATTGAAATGAAATGTAAGACTATGAAAAGGTGTTTGATATCATAGGTTAGCCATAATACACATTGGAAACTATGAAGAAGCAACCCTGATCACAATAGTGTGGCTAAAATCTAGAAATCTAGGAAATTTTGGTAAGACTGAGAAGCCGACACTTCATATTTGCTGACAGGAGTGTGAAATGAGACCATTAGAAATAGTGTTATGCTTTCCAGCAAAGTCTACTTAGCGCTGTCATGTGCCACATGAATCTCCTTGCTAGAGGCCCAAGGTGGTTCATTAGGAAAAGTTATGCACATAAGAACACATAAGAACTCATGATTAAGGATAAGCTGTGTGTATATGTGTGTGTGTGTATATATATATATATATATATATATATATATATATATATATATATGAAATCTTTAAAAATTAGATTTTGTTTCCAGGGTTTTACAAAAACTTTATTGATCTCTCATGACTCTGTGAATTCTGTATTTATCTCCACTAATTTCTTCCCCATAAAGGCCAAGAGTGATATATATATATATATATATGTATATATATATATATATATATATATATGTCTCCAGAGACAACGCTTCCCTAGCATATGAATTTTAAAGAATATACTTTACACAAACTTTTCTGATGCTTTAGAAATACATCAGAAATCCTTTCAAATGATGGGTTTTCTACCTTTGAAAACAATGACCCAGATGTAATTCAATGATGCTATGTATATAAAACATTACCTGATGGAACCACTGGCAATATACTGAAACTGATGTCTTGTCATCCTAGCTCTTATGTTTATTACTGGAGGCATGGCATATTATTATCATTTTAATTAATTTCCATTTTTTAAAAATGGTTTTTAAAGCAAGGATTTTAGTATAACAGGATTAAAGTAGACATAAGTAGAAAAAGAGAGAAAAATATTTCCTGCTCCCTATGCTAGAATAATAGAATTAAAGATTCCTGTTTTATTGTTTTGGAGTTCTTTTTTTTCTCAACTTCAATTTTTTTAAAACTTGTGGCCAACAACATCTAACAAGATTTTCCATGTTAATCATTTTTCAGTGCACGGGTCAGTAGGTTAGGCACAGCTATACATCAATTAAGGAAGTGGAAACTTCTAGAAATGTGCTATTAGGTGATTTTATCATTGTGTGGCATCCTGGTGAACTACCTCAGTGTAAATGGTCTCCATGATTTCCTAGATGTGGCCTCATTTCATACAACCAAGAGATGTGCAAAGTGTGAGAAGTTCAAGGTCACTGCAAGTGAAACACAGCATGCTGCTTTACAGTCAACCCTTCTTTGATCAGAGTATGCGCCAATAGTAAAGGTTTGTTTGCTCAATACACAAACCAGGAACAGTCACTCATTGTCATTATCTAATTTTGTATCCTATAATTTTATACAGCTGGCTGCCCAGTGGGTTTGCTCACACCTGCATCACCACAAGTGTAGGAATAATGAATTGCTATAGTCTTTGGATGGCTACAACATAGTCGGCCATAGGAAAATCTTCAGCACCGTTATAATCCTGTGAGAGACTACCGTGGTGAGTTTACTTAAACACAACATCCTGACATGGTGAAGAACTGCTAATTCAACACCTTCTCTCCAGAACATTGAGAGTTTTAAAATGTCTTCATTATAAAATCAAAATGTAAAGCAATGTGTGTAGGCTGTGATTGGTGTTTTATGCCTCTTCAGAAATCTGGATTTTTTTTTTTTTTGGTGTGTGTGGGGGGGTAGGAGGAGATTTCTTGGTACAAAGGCAATTCTAGTGTGGTAAAAATTTTTGTCTCTCTTCATATTGAAATTATGGCATGGGTCTTAGGCTCAGCTTCTCTGAGCTATTAACCTTCAGTTAACTCAATTACAATGCTCCTCTTCATAGTTTAAGGCCAATCTAGTTGTTTCTGCTCTACAAAGGCTTGGAGTGCATGGGATTAAATTCCTTCTCTGGGGTCCTGTCTGGAAACTATCAGTGTAGATGGTAATCAACATAGACAACAGCAATCATAGAAGAGGAGAACTGGGCTGATGAGATTATGGGACTGGCTGCCTTCACCCAGCAGGGCAAACGACTGGAGACCTTTGAATTCAAGTTTCTTCACTATGCATGAATAAGATAGTGAAAATGTGAGTTACAATGATGAGTGTAGAAAGAGTCTTAAATGCCAAATATGCATTACCCAGTTGACAGTTTGCACTAATTACCACGCTGGAGCTAAACTCAAGCCAGGCAGTTGGGGACACTGGTCACCTGGGTTATCAATACCCTATCAGCAGGGCCCTGGGCCTTGAACACAGAGCCTGGGCATTTTCCCTGACATTCTTTTTCTCAAGGCTAGTGCTCTACCACTTGCGCCAGAGCTATATCCCCAGCTTTTCCTAAGTAGTTTATTGGAGATTAAAGTCTCACAAATTTTCCTGCCCCAGTGGGCTTTCAACTGTAGTCCTCAGATCTCTGCCTCTTGCGTAACTAGGATTACAGGCATGAGACACTTGAGCTGGACTTTCTATTCTGTACTATACTTGGTATATTGCACTGGTTTGTGGCTATGGGAAAAATTCTCCCTATGCACAAGAACTGCACACACACACACACACACACACACACACGCACACACACACACACACACACACACACACACACACACACACTTGTGCTTGTGAGAATGCATTCTGTGAAGCCTTTTCTTTGTAATCTGTCATTTTGAAACTTTGTTTTCCAATGTTTGGCTGTATCTAAAAACATGTGACTTGTTTTTTAAAAATAATTTTATTGTATATTAAGGAGATTTCATGGTGGTAATTGCATACAAATGCAGTTTACATTGAGCAAGTTCACTTTATGTTATCCTCCTGAACATCTCCATTCTTCCTTTTCAGCTTTTAATAATATTGTGCTAAGTGTTAAAGAAAACTTGCATATGCTTTTCTTTTTTTTTCTTTTTTTTTAATTTAATTTTATTTTATTTGAGAGCATACTGTACAGAGGGGTTACAATTACATGAGAAGGATAATGCATACATTTCTTACAAAGCATTGCAGCCTCCTCCTTTGTTTACCCTTCACCTCCCTTCCCAGCCTCCCCCCTCACCCCCACCCAATCCTTCCCCCCCCTCCACACCGACATTGTAAAGCTCGTTTTTGACATGACATTTTGTACTTCTCATTGTTGCAACAGGTCCACCAGAATCCTTAAACGACTTGTTTGTCCCCATCTCCTCCACAAGTTATACTGACATCAAATATAGTGAAAGAGGGGGTTACACTGTGGGGGAGGGACATACAAAGCAACAAAGAAATAATCTTATAAATGCGTTAGAAACACATGCATGAAAGAAAAAAAACATTAAAATACATATTTAAGGGATCCTATTCCTAACATCACATTATCTGACCTTTTCCGCTTGACTCATACATATACTAGATATTGCAAATAAGGGAAACCATGGGACCTATGTTTCTTTGGGCCTGGCTTACTTCACTTAATATAATTTTTTCCAAGCCTTTCCATTTCCTAACAAATGGGGAAATGTCATTCTTTCTGATGGAGGCATAGAATTCCATTGTGTATATATACCACATTTTCTTGATCCATTCATCTACTGAGGGGCATCTGGGTTGGTTCCATATCTTAGCTATGGTAAATAATGCTGCAATAAACATAGTTGTGCTGGTAGCTTTAGTGTGGTCTTGTTTGTAAACATTTGGGTAAATGGGCAAAAGTGGGATTGCTGGGTCATAGGGGAGTTCTATGTGAAGTCTTTTGACTTCCATACTGCTTTCCAAAGTGGTTGAACAAGTTTACATTCCCACCAACAAAGAAGTAAGGTTCCTTTCTGTCCACATCCCCTCCAGCATCTGTTGTTATTAGAGTTCTTGATTTTTGCTGTTCTAACTGGAGTGAGGTGATATCTCAATGTTGTTTTGATTTGCATTTCTTTTATGGCTAGGGATGTTGAACATTTATCATGTGTCTATTGGCCATCCTTCTTTCTTCTTCAGAGAAGTTTCTCTTTAAGTCTTTCGCCCACTTATTTATTGGGCAGTTGTTTCTTTGAGGATTTGTTGTTGGGGGGTTTAATTTTTTGAGTTCCAAGTATATTTTAGATATGAGACCCTTGTCCGTTGTATGGCTAGTAAAGATCTTCTCCCAATCCGTGGGCTTTCTATTGATCTTGCTAACTATGTCATTTGCCCTGCAGAAGCTCTGCAACTTTATGCAATCCCATTTGTCCAACCTTTCTTTGAATTGTTGTGTTTCCAGGTCTCTGTTCAGAAAATTTCGGCCTGAGCCAAGGAGACCTAGGGTTTATCCTATTCCATCCTGTAATGTTTTCAGAGTGTCTGCTTTGAGTTCAAGGTCTTTGATTCATTTGGAGTTGATTCTGGTGCAGGGTGATATATAAGGATCTAGCTTTAGTTTTCTACATGTAGTTAACCAATTTTGCCAGCACCATTTACTGAAGAGGCTGTCTTTCTTCCATTGTATTGTTTTAGCTCCCTTATCGAAGATTAGATGGCTATAGGTCTGTAGGTTCATTTCTGGGTTTTCAATTCTATTCCATTGGTCCTGAGGTCTGTTCTTATGCCAATACCAAGCTGTTTTGATTACTATGGCTTTATAGTAGAGTTTGAAATTTGGTATTGATATTCCTCCAGCAGTGTTCTTTCCGTTGAGGAGCGTTTTTGCTATTCGGGGTCTTTTATTGTTCCATATGAATTTTTGGATTGCCTCTTCTATTTCCTTGAAGAATGAGGGTGGAATTTTGATAGGTATTGCATTGAATTTGTAGATAGCCTTGGGAAGTATTGCCATTTTCACGATGTTAATCTTTCCAATCCAGGAACATGGGAGGTTTTGCCATTTTTTAAGTTCTGTGTTGATTTCCTTTTTCAAGATTTTAAAGTTTTCATCGTAGAGGTCCTTCACTTCTTTAGTTAATTCCTAGGTATTTTATTTTTTGTGGGGCTATTACAAATGGAGTTGCTTTCCTAATTTCAGCCACACTTTTCTCATTGTTGGCATACAGAAAAGCCATTGATTTTGGGGGTTAATTTTATAACCTGCTACTTTGCCAAAGTTTTGAATCAGCTTGAGTAATTCGGGAGTGGAGTCTATGGGATTCTTTAAATACAAGATCATGTCATCTGCAAAGAGGGAGAGTTTTATTTCTTCTTTTCCTATTTGGATCCCCTTTATGTCTGCATCTTGTCTTACTGCTGTAGCTAGGCATTCTAATACTAGATTGAAGAGAAGTGGAGAGAGTGGGCATCCTTGTCTTGTTCCTGAGTTAAGAGGAAATGGCTTTAGTTTTTCACTATTGAGTATAATGCTGGCTGTAGGTTTGTCATATACAGCCTTTATTGTATTGAGGAATGTTCCATGGATTCCTAATTTTTCCAAAACCTTCATCATAAAGGGGTGTTGGATCTTGTCGAATGCTTTTTCTGCATCTATTGAGATAACCATGTGGTTCTTATTCTTGCTCCTGTTGATGTGATGAATAATATTAATTGATTTGCGTATATTGAACCAGCTTTGCATCCCTGAAATGAATCCTGTTTGATCGTGGTGTATGATTTTTTGGATGAATTGTTGAAGTCGATTGGTCAAAATTTTGTTGAGAAGTTTTGCATCAATATTCATCAAAGAAATGGGTCTATAGTTCTCTTTCTTTGATGAGTCCCTGCCTGGTTTTGGGATGAGGGTTATGATGGCTTCATAGAATGTGTTCGGTAGTGAGCTTTCTCTTTCAATTTCATTGAAGAGTTGGAGGAGAATTGGTGTGAGCTCTGCTTTGAAGGCCTTGTAAAATTCTGCTGTAAAACCATCTGGTCCTGGACTTTTCTTAGCTGGGAGGTCTCTTATTGCTGTTTCTATTTCAATGCTTGATATGGGCCTGTTAAGATAGTTTACCTCATCTTGGTTTAGTTTTGGCATGTCAATATTTGCTAGGAAGAGGTCCATTTCTGTCAAGTTCTCAAACTTATTAGCATAAAGTTTTGAGAAGTATTCCCTTATAATGTTCTGAATCTTGGTTGTTTCCGTGGTGATGTTTCCATTCTCATCTCTGAGTTTATTAATTTGGGTGTGTTCTCTTCTTTTTCTGATAAGATTTGCTAAGGGTCTGTCAATTTTGTTAAGTTTTTCGAAGAACCAACTCTTTGTTTTGTTGATTCTTTCTATAGTTTTTTTGGATTCTAATTCATTTAATTCTGATTTAATTTTAATTATTTCTTTCCATCTACTGGATTGGGGTTTATCTTGCTGCTCTTTTTCAAGGAGGTTCAGATGTGTCATTAAATTGTTAGTTTCAGATCTCTCCAATTTGTTGATGTAGGAGCTCAGAGCTATAAACTTGCCTCGGAGTACTGCCTTTGCTGTGTCCCAGGGGAGCTGGTAATTTGTGTGTTCCTTTTCGTTGAATAGCATGAACATTTGAATTTCCTTTCTAATCTCTTCCATGACCCACTCATGATTCAGCAGTATGTTGTTCAGCCTCCATGTGATACCGGACTTTCTTTGGTGGCTTTTGGTGTTGAGTTCTAATTTTATTCCCTTGTGGTCAGAGAGAATGCAAGGTATAACTTCAATGTTTCTGAATTTAGACAAGTTTGATTTGTGGCCTAAAATGTGGTCTATTTTAGAAAACGTTCCATGTGCTGCTGAGAAAAACGTGTATTCTGATGCTGCTGGGTGAAATGTTCGGTAGATGTCTGTTAAGTCTAGTTGATCTATGCAGCTGTTTAGATCTGCGGTTTCTCTGTTGAGTTTTTGCCGAGTTGATCTATCTAGTGGGGAGAGTGGTGTGTTAAAATCCCCAACAATTAATGTCTTTGGATCTATATGGGATTTGAGGGAAAGTAGTGTTTCTTTGATAAAGTTGGGTGCTCCATTGTTTGGCGAATAGATATTTAGAATTGTAATATCCTCCTGAAGGAGAGATCCTTTAATTAGTATGTAGCGACCTTCTTCATCTCTTCTCATGAATTTTAATTTGGAGTCTATTTTATCTGATATTAGGATTGCAACTCCCACCTGTTTATGGGGGCCGTTTGCTTGGTAGATTTTGTTCCAGCCTTTAACATTGAAAATGTGTTTGTTTTTACGGGCAAGATGTGACTCCTGCAGGCAGCAGATAGAAGGGTCTTGTTTTTTAATCCAACTAGACAGTCTATGTCGCTTAATTGGAGAGTTCAGTCCGTTAACATTAAGAGATAGGACTGAGAGGTATTTGGGAGTTCCTGCCATGTTATCTACCTTCTTGGGGGCTGCGAAAACTGGGTTCTTCCTATGGTTCTTGGATTCTCAGTTTGGGTGCAGTTTCTTGGCCTTTATTGCGGTCTTGTTGGTTTTCTATGTGTAGGACATCTTTAAGAATCTTTTGTAGGGCTGGTTTGGTGGAGATGTATTGTTTCAATTTTTCTTTGCTATGGAAGGTTTTTATTTGGCCTTCAGTTATGAAGGAGAGTTTAGCTGGGTACAGTATTCTTGGTTGATAGTTGTTTGTTTTTAGGGCATGGCATACATCATTCCAGGCTCTTCTTGCTTTGATTGTCTCTGCTGAGAAATCTGAGGTGATTCTACTTGGTTTCCCTTTATAGGTGATTACCCTTTTCTCCTTGACAGCTTTAAGGATCTTTTCCTTGTTCTGAGTTGATCCTGTGTGGATTATAATATGGCGGTGGGATGTCCTATTCTGGTCTCGTCTATTTGGGGTTCTAAAGGCTTCTTGTATCTGGACAGGCCTATCTTTTTGCATGTTTGGGAAGTTCTCTGCTAGGATCCTGTTAAACAAATTTCCTAGACCATTAACTTCTGTTTCTAGGTGCTCCTCTACACCCATTATCCTTAGATTAGGCCTTCTGATGGTGTCTTCCAGGTGTTGGATAGATCTATCATATTTCTTGGACTTGTCTTGGATGGTTGTATGTTCTTTCTCTATAATATCTAGGCTGTCTTCAATCCCTGAGATTCGATCTTCTGCATGGTCTAACCTGCTGTCAAGACTCTCTACTTTGTTTTTTATCTCTTTTCCTTCTAGTTGGTCAGCTTTGATGGCTTCAAGTTCTTTGTTGAAGCTCTGTTTTATGTCTTGTATGAATTTCTTTACTTCCTTAATTTGGTGTTCAGTGTTTGTTCTCAAATCACTTAGTTGATTCCTTATGGTTTCTTTGGACTCCCATTCCTTCTGTTGGGTTCCATTCAGCATTCCCTTTGTGGTCTCCCTGACTTCCTTCAGCTCTTTGTTAATGGATTCCATGAATGCCTTTAGTGATCTTTGTGTATTTCATCCTGCTCTCTCAATTCCTGTATTACTCTTTGATTAGCTTCTTCTCGTTCGTGGGATTCCTGCAGTTCTCTTTGAGTGTTCTCAGCCTGCTCATGCCATTCCTCCCTTTCTCTTTGAGTATTCTCAAGTTGTTCACGCAAATCCTGTATCAGTTTTTGAGTAGCTTCCTCACGCTTATGATATTCCTGTATAAACTTCTGGGGTGCCTCCTCTCTCTTCCTATCATGCTCATACAGAGTCCTTTGTAAGTTGTCAAACTTCTCATTTATCATGTTTGCCAGTAGTGTTTGTAGAGCTATTTGGGAACTCTCCTTTGGATTATTCATTATCTGATCTGACCCCTGATTATCAAGATTGGGAATTGAGATACCCGAATTTGCCATTTTTCTTGTGTTTTTCCAGCTTACTCTGCCCATTTGAGATGAAGATAGCACCAGTTTTGTGCTAGAACACTATCTTAAGGCAACCATCAACCAAAGTTTGCATTTGTACAGTCAATAGTCTACAGATACAATCTAGTTCTACAGATACATCTATTCCACATCAAACAACTATATGTTAATGGACTTCGAACTGCAGAGAAGAATTTGGACAACCAGAAATTATTAGGGTTAGGGAGAGATGTGCGTAAAAAATAGGGATAGATTGGTGTGGGGATGCACAGGGAGAGTTAACTATGTCCTAATCACAATGCAGGAAATAGGTTGGGTAGGATGCAAGTAGAGAGAGAGAGGAAAAGAAGAAAGGGAAAGGGGAATGAAAAGAGACCAGAAAAAAAAATAGAAACGTAAAAATTAATGTTATTATATAGATTAAAAGACCATCTATTTAGAGAGGAATGTGAATATTTTGAGAGAAGGTGAGGGACATAGAGGAGATGTGAAAAACTTTTAAAAATGCTTAAAATATTATATAGGTATAAAGGGGTAGTACTGCTATTAAGGAATTTAAGTCTCAGAGGTTTTTAATTGAGTAATAAATTTGTGGATTAAGTGTGTACACAATGGGGGATAGGGTCTACTAGTTAACTACGGGTTTATCTGAGGATGTGCAGGACAAGAGTTACGTCACATAAGGAAGAACAAAAGAGAGGAAAAGGTGAAACGGATAGGAAAGGGAGAAGGAAAGATCAGTTCAGTAGAGCTAGACAAAAAAACAAAAAGATAATTAAGAAAGAAAAAGAAAAAGAAGACAAGAAAAGAAAGGAAAACGTACATTCACGTATTCCTAAAATAAGAATTATAAGAGGAAAAAAAAAGTTACTGGAAAACAATTATTTTTTCAAAAGAGGCAAAAATTAAAGATTAATAAAAGTTTTAGAAAAGGAAAAATTTTTTTATATATATAAGGTACCAAAAAAAAAAAAAAAGTTCTTTGGTTTTTTTGGAAGGGATGGGAAAAATCCTGTATCTCCCTTGTGTCTGTAGCCAGCCTCTTGTTGGAGTCTCTGGTCTGCTTGAGGTCCTGTGGCTTGATTGGTTTCTTAAGTCAGATTGTTGGAACAGGCAGAAAAATGCCTGCTTTACCCAAGATTTTGAGATCCCCTTCCAAGGTTAGTTTAATGGGAGGGTGATCTGGTTTGAGAATCACAAAAGAGGGGAATGCAGTGATGAGGCTAGGTTCTGGGTAGAGTTGAGGCCTTTCAATAAATAGTAGCTTTTCCTTGGGGCTATTTTGTGAAAACCTCACAGAGCCCAGCCTGGAGCCATTCTCAGGGTTTCTGTTTTTCAATTGATTGTGGAGGCTGCTAGAGGGAGGGCCAGCCTCTGGCTCTGGTTACCCAGTGCGGAAAGCCACTCCTATGGCTGGCGCCCTAGCTGGGTGACTTTTCCCTGGATGGAGCTGAGTCTGGCAGGTCACGCCACCGTTAAGTTCTTGTGATCTGCTAAATGACTCGTTTTATTCCAAGGCCTGAGCTGGAGCTCGCAGCTCCGCCGAGCTTTGTCGGTATCCAAGATGGAGATCACCAGTGCTGGGGGGAGGGGTGGCCTTCCCTCCTCTGCTCCCTGAGAAGGAGTGAGGAAGTCGGGCTTCTACTCATGCCTGGGTCCGTCTCTGGTCCGCAAACTGCAGGATGAAGATGTCTGCTCCTTGTCCGTTCTTGCTGGTGTTGAGTAGAATCCGCTCGCCCGCCGCGTCTGGCTCCTTTGTCCCGGACTCTGTGGCTCAGTTATGGTGCCCTGCAGTCGCCGCCGCGACCGCTGCCGCCACCGTGGCGGTGCTGGTAAGCGCTCAGATGTGTCTTTTTGCCTTGATTTCCCCTCTCTTGCCTAAACCTCTGTCCTGTGATGGCACACTTGGTGTGGTTCTCTGGCTTAGGGCTGTTCACTGGAACTCTGAAATTGCTTTCTATGGAGAGCTTGTTCAGATTCCAGCTTCTCCTCCGCCATTTTCCTGGAACTCTCCTTGCATATGCTTTTCTATGCCAGATGCTAGGAAAGAGGCTGATAGGATTGAGGACAGAACGTTACTGAGAGAGGTGAGTAGAAATGGTAGATATTTGTAGAATATAAATTTTTTTAGAAGAAATTTACAGATATACTCAGGTCTCTGAGATCAAACAATGCAGATTTGGATATTTATTGATATTTGGGTGTTAGGTAGAATGTTCCTATTACTTAATGTGAAATGTTATTTTTTTAAGTTGTTTGTAGGATAAGGAGGATTTCAAAGCTAAAATGGATGGTTTGTATCCAGACAGTGGACCAAGAATAGTGAAATGACACCTAAGTAGTAACCTTATTAAAAGTACATTGTGTAGGTGAACAGTTTTATCCTAAAAATACAGTGGGCCTCTGATAGGGTAAGAAAAAACTGTAAGCATTAATTAGCTGAGCTGTGTTTTCTAGGCTTGATTCTTGTGCTTACTTTTTGTATAGACATCTTTTTGAGATTTTTTTCTTTTTCTTTTCTTTTCTTTTTCGCTGATCCTGGGACCTGAAATCAGGGCCTGGGAGCTGACCTAGAGCTTCTTTTGCTCAAGGCTAGTGCTCTACCACTTTTGCCACAGTGTTACTTCCAGTTTTTTCTGAGTAGTTTCTTAGAGATAAGAGTCTTATGGTTTTTCCTGCCTGGGCTGGCTTCAAACTGCCATCCTTAAATCTCAGTCTTATAAGTAGCTAGAATTACAGGTGTGAGCTACCAGCATCCTGGTAATTTTTTTCCTTTCCTTTTTTTTTTTAAACAAAAGCTTTATTAACATTTTGAACAGGTTCAGCTAATACCCAAACTGGTATTATTCTAAGATTAAATTGGGCAAATGCCTGTAGTGCTGAGTAATACCATCATTGGGCACTGGGAGGGTCGGCTGTAAAATGAATAGCTACACCTGAGATGTAGAGCCAGGTGCAGAGCGGACTGTTTCTGAATGCTGTCATCAGAAAGAGTGTGGCCATTTTCCAGTTGCTTGCTTGTGAAGATCAGCCTCTGCTGATCTGAATCTTTTTTTCCCTTGTTATCTTTAGTTATGCAAAGGAGTTGCCATTTAACAGAGCAGTTGATGAATAAAATATATCTTGATCAATGTCACCCTTTTTTCGCCATCTTATCAAAGGAATAAAACATCTCATTTGACCATCCTGTGTTTATAGGCAGAAAATCTATTTAAAATTGTGTTACTATCCTTTGTTCTCCTGTTTCTAGAACCCTCTAACATTGTTTGTGCCCCTTCTAGCATTCCAGTAAAATGCCATCGAGTAGGTGATGTGTGGGGATGGGAGGGGAATGCCAGGATATGACCAATAGGACTGGAGAGTCTCCAAATCAGTGCCACAGGCTGTATAACCATTGTATGCCCAGACTTCAGGGACAGATATGGGAGATCTACTTGGAACCTCAAGAGAAATGTATTTACCACTGTGAGTTCAAAACTCCTATCCTAACAAGTAGTGCCAAGGAAACTTTCTTTTCTGTAAATGTTTTTTTAGTGTAAAAATGCTGTAATGAGTACATTTCCTATCGAGCATTGTTACTTCCTCCTTTGTTTTTCCCCCTACCATCCCTTCCCTCCCCAACTTATCCCTTTCCCCCCACCAAGTTGTAAAGTTCATTTGCAGCATAATGTCTTCTACATCTCATTGTTATAATGGGTCAACCTGTATCCTTTTTTTTCTTTTCCTTTATTTATATATTTATTCATTTTATTTTTTTAAATATTTTCTTTCTTTCTTTCTTTTTTTATTGTGAAAATACCGTACAAAGGAGTTACATTTACATAGGCAAGGTAATGAGTACATTTCTTTCTTTTTTTTTTTTTAATGTTCTTACTTTTTTTCTTATTGTGAAAATACTGTACAGAGGTGTTACAATTACATGGGCAAGATAATGAGTACATTTTTTATCAAGCATTGTAGCCTCCTCCTTTGTTTCCCCTTCCCATCCCTTCCCATCCCCCCCCAATCCTCCCCGCTTACTTGTCCCCCCCCCCGCCCCCCCCCCCACCAAAGTTGTAAAGTTCATTTTTCGACATAATGACTTGTACATCTCATTGTTGCAATGGGTTAAATAAGTTTTTTTTTATTGTGAAAATACTGTACAGAGGGGTTATAGTTACATGAACAAGGTAATGAGCACATTTCTTATCAAACATTGTTGCCTCCTTCTTTGTTTTTCCCCTATTATCCCTGCCTTCCCATCTCCATTACTACACTTCCCCCCCTCCAACCCACCCTCTTCCCCTACCACCGCCAAAATTGTAAAGTTCGTTTTTCGACATAGTGTCTTGTACATCTCATTATTGCAATGGGTCCACCTGTATCCCTATTTAAACAATTTGTTTTTTCCCTTCCCTTCCCCAAATTATACCAACATCAAATACAGTGAAAGCAGGGGTTATACTGTGGGAGAGGGACAAGACCATACTAAAGCTACCAACACGACTATGTTTATTGCAGCATTATTTACCATAGCTAAGAAGTGGAACGAACCCAGATACCCCTCATTGGATGAATGTATCAAGAAAATGTGGTATATATACACAATGGAAAGAATGACATTGTCCCATTTGTTAGGAAATGGAAAGATTTGGAAAAAATTATATTAAGTGAAGTAAGCCACGCCCAAAGAAACATAGGTCCCATGGTTTCCCTTATTTGCAATAACTAGTATATGTCTGAGACAAGCAGAAATGTCAGATAAGATGATGTTAAATGAAATGAACCCCAAGATAAGGACACAGGTGGTCTTTTCTTTCTTTCTATTGTTTCTAACATATCAATCTG
Organism: Dipodomys spectabilis; assembly: GCF_019054845.1. NCBI lineage: Eukaryota > Metazoa > Chordata > Mammalia > Rodentia > Heteromyidae > Dipodomys > Dipodomys spectabilis. The sequence continues at coordinate 2,303,999 of NW_024870701.1, read as the reverse complement.
TATCCTTATTTTGGCATTTTGTTATTTCCCTTCCCGTCCCCAAATTAGAAAAATGTATATACAAGATGCAGGGCACCGACATCAAATAGAGTGAAAACAGGAGTTATACTGTGGGGGGAAAAACATACAAAAGAAACAAAAAAAATCACATAGTACATTTTCAATTCATTAAAAACAATAGCAAGAAAGAAAAAAACAGTTATGTCCTTATCTTGGGGTTCATTTCACTTAATATCATCTTATATGATCATATGTACATAGCTTTTGACCTTTTCTGCTTGTCCTATATTTATAAAAGTTATTGCAAATAAGGGAAACTATAGGACCTTTCTTTGGATCTGGCTTACTTCACTTAATAAAAATTATCTTTGAAGCTGGAGGGAACCCTACTGCATTGTTGGTGGAAGTGTAAACTTGTTCAAACACTTTGGAAAGCAGTGTGGAGTTTCCTCACAAGACTCCACATAGAACTCCCCTATGACCCAGGAATCCCACTTTTGGGCATTTACCCAAATGATCACAAACAAGGCTACCAGCACAGCTATGTTTATTGTAGCATTATTTACCATAGCTAAGATATGGAACCAACTCAGATGCCCCTCAGTAGATGAATGGATCAAAAAAATGTGATATATATATATATATATATATATATATATATATATATATATATATATGCTCACATACACACACACAATGGAATTCTATGCCTTCATCAGAAAGAATGACATTGCCCCATTTGTTAGGAAATGGAAAGACTTGGAAAAAATTATATTAAGGAGATTTTCTGACCTACAGGTCAAGGCTACCCACATCCTGGGGCCATCTTTGTTCCCGTGCTTGCATGTGGCCAGGGGGGTGGGATCCAAAGAATTATAAAGGGAATGATTATCCAGATGTCTACATTTTGGAACCAAGCTCTCCTATCAGCTTATACTGTATGATATTTTGGAATCCATTCTTTTTTTTTTCTTGTTTTGAATTCATTTATTTTAAAAATTTTTTTTATTGTTAAAATACCTTACAGAGGGGTTACAATTACATTGGCAAGGTAATGAGTACATTTCTTTATTTGTACGTTTTTTTATTGTAAAAATGCTGTACAGAGAGGTTACAGTTACATGAGCAAGGTAATGAGCACATTTCCTATTGAGCATTGTTGCCTCCTCCTTTGTTTTCCCCTTACCATCCCTCCCCTCTCACCCTCACAACTAGCACCCCCCCCCCCCACCAAAGTTGTGAAGTTCCTTTTTAGTGTTTTGTACATCTTATTGCTACAATGGGTCAACCTGTATCCTTATTTAAACATTTTGTTTTTTCCCTTCCCCTCCCTGAATTAGAGAAGTGTATATACAAGATGCAGGACACCGACATCAAATACAGTGAAAATAGGGATTATACCGTGGGGGAGAAACATACAAAGCAACAACAAAATCTATTCTTAGAAGTTACAAAGAAAATAGGATATTTATGTTCTGTTCTGAAGTCTAGCTTGTATCTTTCTAGATCTTTAAGTAGTGTTTTTTGGTCTATATTCATCTTTGACTTCATGAGGTTTTTTAAAAGTAAAATAATGTGTGGCTGAAACCACTAACATTTTCATATACTTTAGGATTATTTGAAAGCCTTGTTGTCCTGGATATGAGATATCTGCCAAAGATTACCATCATTGGTCAAATTCGGGTTTTTTTTTTGCATTTGCAAATTACAAGAAATGATATTATTGAGAGAAACTAACAGCATGTTTCTTTAGAGAACATGTGCCTTGGAACAAAGGAATGGCCAATTCACGTGAAAGAAATCTCTTGCTACTAGGGTTTGTACTCAGATCTCTGCCATGTGCTGTGCAGACTTTACCCTTGATCCACTCCATCACCTGTTTTTATACTGGTTATTTCTCATTCTATGTCCAAGCCAGCCTGGACTTTGATCCTCCTATTTGTGCTTCCCTTTGTTGCTGGGTTAACGGACACAAACGGATTCCTAGACATTGGTTGAGATGGAATCTTGCAGACTGTTTTCCTCAGGCTGGCTTGGAACCGTGATTCTCTGATATATCCTTTTCAAGTATCTAGGCTTAGAGGCCTAAGCTATCATGCCCAGCTTTTCTTTCAGTTTGGACCATCAGACTAGGTAGGTCTCAAACATTTTGTTTAAAGTGCCCCAAATAGGCTTTTGGTTTTTTTTCTCTGAAACTTTTATTTAGTAACTGATCTAATTAACTTTGATGTATTGTTCTATTTGAATTTCATAATCAGAGAAGGGGGAAATATCCTCAAACCATTACTGATTATTGAGGCATTCAGGCACTAAGGTATCTTGTTTTATAAACCCCTGAAGAATTCTAATGGCAGAATTGTCCCTGATTTGTGGAGAATTAACACTTCATAACATCTCCATGGCAATTTCCATCATGTTTCACATTTAATCTCAAAAACAAGTGTTTTCTGCCAGTCCTTCCACCCACGTTTTAATTTTCCCTCACAGAAAATTGTTTGGGCTAATACAGAATATCTGAATATATCCTCCTATCTTCCTGCATATATATTTACAAACAGATATAATTGCCTAGTAATTTGGATTATTTCTCAGGTTCAATCATATTGAATACTGTTGTTGAAAATGTGAATTTAAACAAAAAATTTCTTACACATCACCTTCCTTATTTGAATAATTGTTTCCTTAATTTTGATGGAAGAAATTCCTCACAATAGTTACACCAGCTGGAAAAAAAGAGCTATTCCCTAAGGTACAGAGACAATATCAAACATTTTATTAGTGCTTACTATGAGCCAACTGCTTAACTAATACTGATTTAATCCTCACAATAATACTCTAAGGTAAGTAATTTTTTTATTCACATTTGCTGAGGAGAAACCTAGGAGAAGCTAGGAGATTAAGGAAAATTTTCAAAGTCACACAGCTAAGTAAGGGATACAAAATTCATTTCTGAATTCATTTTCTCTCTAAGCCTAAGCTTCACATTGTGTAGGTCAGTAGTTCTGTGTGAAGATAATATCTGTTTTGTTTTGGCTATCTGGGAGTTAGGTGTTAAGCAATTGTGGATGAGGATAGACTTCTGTAATCACATTCTCTTACTGATTTGAGTAGATAGTAGTCATCTATGATGACTGACAGTGGATTGTTTGGTTCATGCCACTATTAGTTATCCAACTTCCCCAAAGTGTGTTATATGTGGACTCAACCCTGCAGGCCAAGGCTGTAGGAGAGACAGGAACCTCTACTACCTGCTTTCCTGGCTTTCTGTGTCATGTCCTATAGTGACCTGTTTTTCTTGTAATAAGAGGAGGTACCTCACAAGTCTTTGGGATTTATCCTTTTTCTTTTTTTTAACAGAAGAAGCAGTTCCTATTACATCTCATTTACATTGAGATATTTTCTTTGTTGTGCATTGCTAAAACTCAGACATTGCAGAAAGATCATTGAACAATCCACAGACATCTTCTTAAAATCTATTTAGCCTCAACAAGGTCTGAACAGAAGCCTACAGACTGGCAGACACCATCCAAGAAGGAATTCTGAACATAGCAATGTCTAGTAACAATCCTGTTCCTCGTATAAATGAGATAGAACAACATGGCTCTAGGCCTTATGAGACAGGGACCTAAATGCCAAAGTTGTCAATGCATTCTTGTTAGACTGCAGACAAGTTACTCTGGGCACCAGTTCCATTGTAAAACATAGATCATTTGGTTTCCCAATGTAACTTCTTAAGATTGTGAGGATTCAGGAATAGTATTTTGAAAAGTGTGATCAGAGCATAATGACACACACTTATAGGAAATAGAGTAAGTGTCTGGGAGCTATCCTTTGTATGTAAGCAGATCCTGATGACAACAGGAAACACAGCCAATGGAAGGTTCTACGGAAAGGTAGCCTTTTCTTTCTGATCTTTAGTGTGACATTTTGTTTATAAGTTTGGTTTTTAGCCCGGCTGACTGCAGGCATCTCTGTGAAGTCTGTACAGTCAGAATAATAGCAAAAGTACCTGTTAAACCACTGGTTCTACCTAGCCACAGGTCTGCATCTGTGGATTTAAACAGCCTTAGGGTAAAAATATTTGGTAAACACTTGTGTCTTTACTGAACATGTTTAGATCTTTCATGCCATTTTCCCTAAATAATACAGAATAACAACTATTTGCATGGTATTTATATTGCATTATATACTATAATCTAGAGATGATTTAAAATATAAGGAGATGGGCACTGGTGGCTCATGCCTGTAATCCTAGCTATTCAGAGGCTAAAATCTGAAGATCATAGTTCAAAGCCAGCCAGGCAGAAAAGTCTGTGAGAACCTTATCTCCAATTAACTACCAAAAAGCCAGAAGTGGAGCTGTAGCTCAAGTGGTAGAATGCTAACCTTGAGCAAAAAAACAAAGGGAAAGTTTCCAGGATCCGAGTGTGTGTACACACATGAAGATGGATATGTTAAAATTATTAGCAAATACTATGCCATTCTACACCAGGGACAGAAGATTCCATGTACTTTTTTTTGGTTAGTCTTGGGGTCTGAACTCTGGGCCTGGCACTGTCCCAGCTCTTCAGCTCTACCACTTAAGCTACAGCATCATTTCTGGCGTTTTCTGCTTACGGGGTGCTGAAGAATCAAACCCAGGGCCTCAGGCATGCAAGGCAAGCTCTCTACCACTGAGCCACCTTCCCAGTCCAATTCCATGTACTTGTAGATACACTATTGTGCTGTAGATACTGAGAGATGATTGTACTTCTAAGTGTATTTCTAAATGCAAAGAGCAAGACAGCTAATGGAACAACAATTTTATGTGCCTTCTTAATATTAGTTAACTATGTAAAAATCAAAGGAAGGCCAGACAGGTGGGCCTCATCTAATTACTCTTTAAAATCACATATTTTTCACTGCTTGGTAAAAGAAGTCAAAGACACTCCAAGTGATGATCTAGATGGAACCTGCCCTGAAGATGCAAGGAGGATGTGACAAGGAATGGTGTGGCCTCTAGAAGCTGAGAGTGGCCAACAGCCAGCAAGGAAACTGCTATTCTAGCCTTACAACTGCAAGAATCTGAATCTTGTCAATAATATGAATGAGCTTTGAAGTGAATCTTCCTGTCAGGGATCATGGAGCATGCCTGTATTCCAAGTCTTCTGGAGGCCGAGGAGGGAGGACTGTGAGTTCAAGACTAGCCTGTGTTATATAATGAGATCTGATCTCAAAGAAAAGCAAATGCAAAACAAAAATCAAAACCCAAATCACAAACATCACCAACTCACTCACAATTAAAAATAAATCTCCTAGTGCTTCTAGGTGAGCTCTCTTCCTGCCTAACAACTTTATTTTGGTCCGTGAATTCCTGAGCAGAGAATCCAGTCAGACCTGCCTAGAGTGGCCTGCAGGGCTCTGAACTAATCAATGGATATGATTTAAGCTACCTACATCATGTTTACTTGGTACAAGGCAACAGGGAATTAAAATGCTATTGCCTGTATATAAGTTTCTGCATTCCTATTGCTCCGGTTTGGACTGTGTCTCTTCACTAGAAGTTGAATTGGGTCTTTATTCTGGTGTGTTCCATTGATTTAAGCTCCCATAAGCTGAGTATGGATGAGAAATACGTATTTTTCCATTCAATAAAGGCATAAATGTCTATTTTGTGCACAGTATTTTCTTGATATTAGAGACCAAATAATAAAACATATCATATTTGTTCTCATAGAGCTTGCATTCTGGTTTGTAATTTAGGTATTAATTAAAGGAATACAAACTATAATATTGGCTATTGTGAAAATGTAAAGAAAGTATGGCTGGAAGGATAAACCAAGTATTGTTAATTATGGTTGAGAAAATAAGATTTTATTGGGAGAGTTTTGAATAAAGGGGTGAACAGTTATGACTTTTGGTAAGGATCACTGGCTTCTCTGTAGATCACACTAAATTATGAGGCAGGGATGGGAAAGATAAGAGGAGGGAAGAGCACATAATGAAAGAAATCCAGAGGAGATATACTGGGGAGTGGCACTGAGTGGAAGTGGTGGGATGATGGGAAGTGAATCTATGGGATAGCAGGAGAGGAATAACCACAAAACAATTTTTAGTTCTCAAATACCAACTAGCTCTTGAGTGTTGTTATTCAAGTCCTCACTCCTGAATACTGACTAACATTCAAATCCAACTTAGGCTTGACAAATCACAGAGATTACTTCATTTATGCATTAGAATAAGCATATGAAGACAGTATTGCCAATCCCATTTAAATTGTTGCATATTAAGGGTCTCTAGGGTTGTTTGAGAACAGATGGAATTATATGTTTACCATCAGTTTAATATTGAAGTTGTCTCTCCATCCTAGCCACACTGTCTTTCATGATTTTTTTTTCTTGTAGGTGATTCTAGATCCTAGCATTAGAGTCTATCAAGAATGGCTAAATGGACTCAAGTCCAGGGATCATGGGATGACATTTTTTTTAACATCTGGAATTTTCTTCTGCTTTACAACAATGCCTAGAGCAGAGACTGTCACTAGCTCTGGTCCTACTTTCTATAAGTGCCAATGTCTTCTGAGAGTGCCACCTGAATAAGATGGTATCTGTGTGAATGGCACTGGAGTCGGACCACAGTCTACGGGATTGACCACAGTCTGCAGAATTGCCAGTTGAAAGCACAATGCCATTTCAAGCTCCCATTTCTCTCTTACTTAACAGTGTTATTCTTTAATCCTTCATTGGGGCTTGATGGCATCAGTGTCTGACTAAGGATAGTATCTCAGTCACTGCAGGAGCTTTTGAGACAGGGAAATCTGTTTCCACTCATAGCTGTCTTTGGTCTGGATAAAATAATGATCTGTTTGTCCCATACTTCCTATTAGCATCAATTAGTTGTACAAAGAATTTCCACCTTGATGAATCCATAACTTCATATAACATACATCTGCTTTCTAAAGCATACTTCCTATTAGCATCAATTTGTTGTACAAAGAATTTCCACCTTGATGAATCCATAACTTCATATAACATACATCTGCTTTCTAAAGCATACTTCCTATTAGCATCAATTAGTTGTACAAAGAATTTCCGTCTTGATGAATCCATAACTTCATATAACATACATCTGCTTTCTAAAGCATATTTCCTATTAGCATCAATTAGTTGTACAAAGAATTTCCACCTTGATGAATCCGTAACTTCATATAACATACATCTGCTTTCTAAAGCTGTGTAACATGCTCAAGTAATGAAATGCCCAGAGCACTTAAGTGATCTAGTACCAATTCTTCACATTTCCTTTAAAATATAGTTATTTAAAATGAAAAACTAAGCTAGGGTCTTTTTTTCCTTTTCCTTTCCTGGGTGGAAAATGTCTGTCTCTCTCTGTCTCTCCATCTCTCTGTCTCCTCTGTCTGTCTGTCTCTCCCATCTAGTTCTTCCTACTTTACTGTGTTTTACCAAAATCGATCTTCACTAAAACTTTAAAAATGAAATCTAAAATCACATATACAATGCTCACCCTCTTGGTATGCTTTTGAAAAATGAAAAGGAAGATATGTTCTGAAGATGTTTGAGAAATATCTGTTCTGTGATTGCTTTTGAATGACTTCCAAAACCCAGCCCCTCAAGAGTCAAAAGTGAGTCCACAAAGATAAATCACCCCTGACCGTATGGAGCCTCAGTCAAGTAGAATAAGCCATCATTTGTACACAATCAAGTATTCATAAATAACTGCCAATAGATACAAGAATAAAAGTAATATAAATGCTATTTCCATGTTAAGTCTGAGGAAGAATTTGCTGTATGTTTATTTATGTCCTGAGAAAACTTGGAGAAATAGCTAAGATATGGAACCAACCCAGATGCCTCTAAATGATGCCAGTAAATGAATGGATCAAGAAGATGTGTGGTATATATATATATATATATATATATATATGTATATATATATATATATACACATATAGATATGTATATATACCACATATATATACATATATATATATACACACATACAATGGAGTTCTATGTTTCCATCAGAAAGAATAACATTGCCCCATTCATAAGGAAATGGATGGAATGACCTGGAAAAATTTATATTAAGCAAAGCAAGCCAGGCCCCCCCAAACATAGGTTGCATGGTTTTCCTCATTTGCAATAACTAGAATAATCTATATAATAATAATGGGAGATCACAATAGCCCAATCACTAAGTGCATAGGACAATATATAATGAAGTTGTATCAAAATGAACTCCAAGAATTGGAAATAAGAGTTTCTTATTACGTCCCATGTGTAGTTCTATTTTTTCTTTCTGTTTTAGTTTTCTGTACCTTTGGTCTTATATATAAACTTATCTGATTTGTAGAAGGGAAAGGGAATCACAAAAACAGCAGGACAAAGAATGATCCAATGCAACAATGGTACTCACTTGACACTATGTTGGAAAAGAACTTTACAAGGGGGGTGGGGAGTGGGGTGTGGTAATGGGAGAAAATGAAGGAAGGGGGAAACAGTGTTTAAAAAGAAATGTATCTTACCTTATTTATGCAACTGTAACCCCACCCCCATTCATCACCTTTACAATAAATTTAAAAAATCTGCATTCATAAATTACTTTGGGAAAGTTATTTAGAAACTTTAAATGGGACAAAAAATGCTATTCCTCATTAACGACATAGCCTTAGCATCTTGGCCGTTCTATTCCAGATGATCCTGGCATTTCTTCATGTAATGTCTGCATTTTTGTGCCTCTCCTATTTCTTCCCTCTTTCCTCCTCCTCCTTTCAAAACAATCCTTAAGCTTTTTTGTAAAACCGCTTAGGTTTTGAAAGTCTCAAAAATGATCCAGGGCCTTGTATCTGTGTATATATACATTCTCATTAGTTCTTTGAGCAACCTTGAAATGCAAGTATCAGTCTGAATTTAATATGAGGAAAGAGGGTCCAGAGAAATAGGATAAGTTGCTCAAGAACTATCCCTTAGCACTCAAACCAGTTTGGCTGTGACTTGGGAAAGGTGGCATGTTTAGCTCAAGTGACTAAGTACATTTTCCTCTCAACCAATTTTCTCCCCCCCACCCCCCGAGCTTCAAAAGGTTGTACAATGAGGTGACAATTCAACATGTCTATCTAAGTATCCAGTGAGTCTTATCCTCCATCCCATCTGTCCTTTCCCCTCCCAGAGTCATTTCACACTTCCCATTTTAATCACACATCTACATATTCTTCCTGTATTTGTCCCTGTTTCATTTTAAGTTCCTCTACACCTCATTCTAGCACCTCATCACATCCTTCTCCTTTATGCAAAAAAACTCAAGAGGTCTTATAAATGGAGGAAAGGGAACTCCTGTCTGTGGAATTATTCTGTAGTAAAATAAAATTGTATCCTGAGTATAAGAGAGACAGATTTGCAGTCTAAAGCACTTACTTTCACCTCTCCTTCTAGTTTCTTTAAGAGCCACTCTATTTGCGATTCCAGGCTGTTTCACTGTATAAAGAAGGTATGCGGTGTCATTTTCTTGTGTTTAGCAGTAATGACATATTTGACGACACCTCTCTCAATTTCACTGTTGATTTAGGAGGCTCATGAAGACCCATCTGGCAGCATCTTCTCAGCCAGTGCCAGCTGGTGAGGCAAATGGTGATATGGACTCAAACTGTGTCTCCTCAGCTTTGCATGAAACTTGAATTGCCTTTTGGTATGTATTATGCAAATGTCCTCTCAAATTTTTTCTGCATTTATAGGTGCATTAATTCAACCACTATGATTAGGAAGTAGGCAAAAGGTGGTAAACAATTCTTTGTAATTCTGCAGAGCTATTAAAAACTCTTAAACTCAATAATTCTTTAAATCAAAGTTGATAAAATTAAGGCAATTGTTAATAATGTTGCTTCCATTCTCATAATTGTACCTATATTTCTTACCCTTCCCTAGAGGTCTATGGTCTTCTGAATAATGCATAGTGTGATCTAAAGCATATGATAAATATTATCTGTTGCCATCAGAGGGTTTTGCATAGAATCAGCTACCTTAGAGTTGGGAAAGGTCATTCATATTCTAAAAGTATTGGTTTCCTCACTGGAATGTGACCTGTTTTATTTAATTCTCAAGATTTAAAAAGACACCACAAAAGTCAATTTATACAAAGTGTTCTGTGACTAGTACCATCCAGAAAATTGTAATAATACTTTTTCTTCTAATTTGTACATTCCTAGGTAAATACGGAAACTGACTGGGTAAATCACTAGGTAATGTTTTATCGGTAGAATTAAAATCATTTAATATGGGTGAGAATTCCATAAGACTTGATTCTGGAAAGTGTTTAAGCTGCCTCGGTGTTGACTTTGTGTGTGTGTGTGTGTGTGTGTGTGTGTGTGTGTGTCTGTGTGTCTGTGTGTGTCTGTGTCTGTGTGTCTGTGTTAGTACCACAGTTTGATTTTAGGGTCTCATGTTCTTGCTCATAGCTGGCGCTCTACCACTTAGCCATGACACTAGTCTTGAATTTTGCTCGTTATTTAGGAGATTTAGACTTTTCTTCCTGGGCTGATTTCAAACCTCAATCATTCAGATCTCAACTTGCTGAATAACTAGGATAATAATTATGAGCTACGAGCACCCAGCTTGGGTATCCTTTTTATCAAGGCCGTTGTGAATCTTAGCTTATTGGAATCACTGGAAACTCAAAGGAAATTTTGGGATGATGCCATCTTCTCTTTATTTCATCAAATTTTTGGCTGACCCAAATGAGATGAGGTATAGTGAATTATCTCAGGATTGGCTATACCCATAAACTTGAACCAGATTAAGTATGGTAACTTTCAGCTTTCTTAATAATATTTGCTTACTTTACATTTCTTTTTTATTGTTTTTTTTCTTTTATAGTATTGGAATTTGGACTTCTCTGTGACCTGTTTTTCATGAGGTATTTTCCTGAGAATCTCATGCTTTCAGCCTGGAACAGCCTCAAAGTACAGTTTTCCTGTCAGTGCCTCTTGTGTAGCTGGAATCACAGGTGAATAATACCATTTATTTTTTGGCATGTGTGTTGCCAAAATTTTACTCAAGCTGGATTCGAACTTCAGTCCTCCCAGTCTCTGTCTTCCAATAGATTGCAAGTGTGGGCCACTGTGCCTGATCTATTTTATATTTCTTCTTTCCTCTCCTCCTCCTCTCTCTTCCTCTTCTCGCCTTCTCCCAGCACTGTCAGTGTGAACTCAAGGTCTTGTGGGCAAATACTCAACCACTCGAGCCATGCCTCTAATTCTTATTTAATATTTTTTTGTGAATAGTTGTATAGTTTGTATTTGATTTCAAGGAATTTTAAATAAAGTTGTTTTTTAGTTAGTTTTTTTCAAATCAAAATGGGTTGCTTTCTTTCTTTGTTATTGCTAGCTATCTAAGCATGGAAAGCACTGAATAGCCAAAACAATTGTGAGAAAGCAATGGTGGAATTATAATACCTAACTTTATATTATACAGGGCATAGTAACAAGAGCAGAGTAGTGGCACAAAACAGACATACAAATCAATGGAATAGAAGTTCTAGAAATTAAACCACAAATAGCTACAGTCATATGATTTATTATTTATTATCTTCGAAGAAGACAATCTCTCAATAAATGGTATTATAGAAACTTGATTTCCACACTTAGAAGACTAAAACTAGGTATTTCACTCTTCCTCTGAATAAAACCTCTTCAAAAATGGACTAAATACTTTAAGATCAGAAGCCATGAGAACATCTTAATGTAAGATCAGAAACCATGAAACTCGTAGGAAAATATAGGGAAAGCACTTCCAAGATACAGGCATAATCAAGGACTTTCTTAGTAAAGAATTCTAATAACTCAGAAAAATAAGTAGAAGAATTGACAAATGGAATTGCAACAAATTAAAATATCCTTGTATATCAAAGAAAAAAATTGCCAGAATGACAAGACAGCCCACAGAATGAGAGGAACTCTTTGCCAGCCATTCATTAGACATGGGATTAATGTCCAGAATATATACTTAAAACTTATATCATATATATCTACATGTATGCTTAAAAACACACCAAATAATCAACTTAATAATGAGCAAATGAATTAATAGAGAAGGTCTCCCAAAAAATACAAATGACAAATAAACATATGAGGAATGATTTTACATCTGTATCCATAAAGGAAATGCAAATCCTGAGATGCAAACAATGAGACTGAATTTTATCCCAGTCAGAATTGCTATGATCAGGAAGACAAAGAGCAAATCTCTTTGAGAATGTGGACAGAGGTGAGTTGCAGGGAACGGAAAGGAGCAGTTCCCATTGTCGTTGGGAATGTAAGCTAGTGTCACCACTATGGAAACCAGTATAGTGATTCCTCAAAACAATGGTCCATAGGAAATGTACTCATTACCTTGCTCATGTAACTGTAACCCCTTTGTACAGTATTTTTACAATAAAAAAAGTACAAAGAAACCCCTCAAAATAGAACAATCATAGGAGCCTGCTATAACACCAATGGGCAATCAGCACACATGAGGCTATTTGCACACCAAGCCTATGGCAACATTATTCACTGTGTTCTAGATGGCAATGCATGGATAAGGAAAACATGGTATCTGTACACAGTGGTATATACACAGTGGAGTATTATTTAGTTATAAGCAGAAATGAAATTATATTATTTGCAGGAAAATGAATAGAACTGGAGGTTGTCATGTTAAATGAAATAAATCAGAATCAGTAGGATAACTATTATATGCCTCTAATATGTACAATCTACATGCTTAAAGAAAATCATATAAATATAAAAGAGAGACCTTTTTGGGTGGCAACCAGAGGCAAGGGGGGGGGGTCCGGTTGTGGGGCCTGAACTCTGGGCCTGGGCGCTGCCCCTCAGCTCTTCAGCTCAAGGCTAGCACTCTACCACTTGAGCCACAGCCCCACTTCCGGCTTTTTTTCTTTTTGCTTATGTGGTGCTGAGGAATCGAACCCAGGGCCTCATGCATGCAAGGCAAGCGTTCTACCACTGAGCCACCTTCCTAGCCCCATCCAGAAGCAAGGGAAGGGAAAAAAGAAGGTGATGTAAGGTGAATGTGATAGAAGAATATTGTGTGCATGTATGAAAAGAAAGAAACCCACTGGAAAAAAAAGAACGCCCAGAGTGTGGAAGACAGGTGGAACAAGAAAAAGATAGCTAAACAAACTGACTTCAGTAATTACATATAAGCATGTAAAAATGGTACATCCACTTTGAAGACATTTGATAGTTTACTAAACTGAAACCTACACTTGACGTAAAACTCATTAATTCCATCATAGATATATATCTGAAAGAAATAATAAACATATGCCCACACAAATATATAAATACAATTGCTTATAGTATCATTATAAATAACACATTAATATAATGTCATTATAAATAATATTTCCAGGATGAAGTAATCCAAATATCCATGCTCCCCCCCCAAATTGTGTTGTATACAAATAAACCATTTTTTCTAGATGTTGGCTGATTTCCTCCACCAGAAATCATGATGAAAAGAAAACCTGGTTTTCCAGCTGGAAGATTTTGTACCAACGTAAAATGTCTACAGTAATGACTTTTCAGCCTTTCCTATGCTCATGTACTTTAGTCTTCTGGATTGAGGACAAGGAACACTGAGTATTGTGTTTGTGCTGACATAAATGCTGGGGTCTTCAAATGGGTAATACGATATTATTGAAAGATAGAATGGATACCAACTAATAAATGAAATCCTGACTGGACCCTGGCTCACAATAGTTTCACCCATTGTTCTTTCCAGTCTCCAAATGTATAGTTAGGAATAACACACTTGGTAAGTGGAAGAACCCATGCAGGGTAGTTAGGTCCTTTTTAATTTCTCTCAGTAGTCTGAAGAGTTAGAAAAGTAAAGAAATGTAAGCAAAGTCTCTAAAATTTTCTTCCCTTTCTACCCTATATTGTCATTCAAACTAATAAACAAAATTATTGTGTCTTGTGATCATCATGGACTTATTCAGAGCTAAAAAATTGACATCCTATCTTTAATTTGTAAGTCTCAACTTTTACAAACTTAACCGGCTCTACTTGATTTCAACAGCCTATTACAAACTACGATTACAGATTGTTTTGTCAGATGTCATATCATTGCTAGATCAGATCAAAAGGTTGCCAATGATCTGGTGAATTCTTTCTCATGCATATGAGAAAGAATAAGAAGTAATTTGGGGTTCCCATAGGAGAGTCAATACTATACATTTATGGTCCCTTCATTGCTTCCTTAACATTGTTTTATGTTATTAAATTGAACAAATGAACCTAAGTCATGTAGACAGACATTCTCTGAAACACACAGTGGTGCCCAGAACCAATAGCTTCATGTTCACTGCTGCAATTGCTTGTAGGTGAGAAATAGCAAGTGTTTTGGAGGTCCTAGTTTAAGACTATGTGTTCCAGAAGAGGGAGATACAAGATTCAGGGTCTAAATTATCAGAGTGCAGTTTTGAAGAGACTAGTAGTCTGTGGCATGCTGTATTGTACAATCTTTAAAATAGTAAATATTGCATATAACTTGTCACTTCAAAAAAAAAAGCAAGCAAACCACAATATATATTAGGCCTCTTGAAGTTATCAAGGTGGCATAGTTCTCATTCAGAAATGTTCTCATTAAGTAACAAGTGAGTCTTTCAGTTTTGAGCACAGCCCAAAGAAGAAAAGAAATTCTCAACAGAGGTATGGTACTAGCACTCTTGCTGCATAGGGTCTGTGACAAAGCATACTTGATAGGGCTAGCAGTATCTGTGGTAAAACAAAATGTGTCATTTACATTAGTTCAATTTGGGAAACACTGACATGGATTTCTCACAGTTCTGCAGATTAGAGCAATATATAGTTTGAAAATCAGCTCAAGATGTATTAGACTGTGGTAGGAATGGACTGTCCACATAAGCAGAGTTTCATGCCATCAACTTCATTTTTCAACCATGACCAAGCCATCAAGTGGAGTAGGATGAGCAGAGCTCTGGTGTAAAATAGAACTTGTGCCAGGCACCAGTGGCTCACGCCTGTAATCCTAGCTACTCAGGAGGCTGAGGTCTGAGGATCATAGTTCAAGGCGAGCCAGGGCAGGAATGTCCAATTAACCACCAGAAAACTGGAAGTGGAGCTGTGGCTTAAGTGGTAGAGTGCTCACCTTGAGCTGAAGAGCTCAGGGACAGTGCCCAGGCCCAAAAACAAAGAAGAAGTTGCGCATGTAGGATTGGGACCAGAGGACACAAAACAAAAGAAAAAAACGCACTAGAAGGTAAGCCACACTTAACAATGTCTGACCTCTCAGTTCAGCCTTATGGATACCATGGAGGTTTCCATTGGGCCAGCTGATGGATGAGGAAAAGGCCATACTTGGCTCCTGGAATAACCAATAAGAATATGCAAGTGAAGCTCTTCTCCTGGGAGGCTCTGAACAACAAACAGCATGGGTGTGGGAGGGGAAGCACTCCCTATGATCTGTGCTGCAGGTATTATATGTCTGGTCATCTAGGTAACGGTAACAAAATACAGACTCTCTAACCGTGTCAAACTGCTGACTGCTTGGACAGGAGCTTGATAAGAGAAAATAAGAGAATATTGAGAGCAAAAGGGAAATTTATATATATATATATGCATATATGTATTTCTTATGGTTAAGGAAGGAAGTAAAATTGTATTAAATACTAGTATGGAACAAAGAGCATCTCTGAAGAAGAGGAACCAAGTACAGAAAATAATTTTCCCAGTCAACCGAAGCCACTCATTGTTATTGCCTGGTCCAGTATCAACCCAACACATTCAGAGATGGGACTTCGGGTTTTCACTCACAAGGGTTGATCTGGCCTTGTCCACGGTCACAGATCCAACCCTGTGGACAAGAGAGCAACAGGGACTCCTTATATAATATTCTTCAAAGAGAACTATTCATTTGATAGTTGATTATCTGGATTATTTTTCCTGGAAGGGTAGAGACTGGAAAAAAACAAAAACAAAAAACTAGAAGTCACATGTTTTGATTCGGGATTTTCTTTTCTGACTTCCAGACTTCAGCTGGCAACATTATCTAAAGGCTCATAATATGTACTTGTGAATATTCTTAAATGGCAATGTTCCAGATGAAGTGATCCACACTATAATGAATTACATTGATAAGGAATTAATGGAATGTCCTGGTTCTATCATTCACTAGTACTTCACACAAATTGCTGAGCTGTTGGAGCAGTGCAATAGCTTGTGAAAGTGAAGCTGAACACTAGGTAGCAGGTGAGACTCTGAGGGTGACATATCATTCTCCAGGACACATCATATATACTACATCGAAATGATTATGTTTTGGGATTGAGCCATGTGTTTGGGAAAGAAGGGGTGAAAGCCCAGTTGACACCATTATTATTCATCCACCTGGAAAATTTGGGCTTCCTATTCCCACAACTCTTAACCCGTGTGTCTAGATGGGAAGAACATAAGTCTTTCATCCTGGTCAAAGAGTTCCACTGAAGATCAATTCCCATAAATTGATAACTTTGGGCTCCTCCTTCTGCCAAATGATCCGTGGATAAGCAAGGAATCCACCATTTCAGGATGGTAGTTAATTTGTCAGGTAGAAATATAAATCCTGGGCAATGTGGAGGCTGTCATTGGGGTCATTTGACATTCTCTTGACCAATTTTGATGGTAAAGTGCAAGTACCCGTATCAAGGCTAGAGAAGAGCATAATGAGATGATGACTCCAATCTCAGCTTTGAGGGGCTATTTTAGGATAAGGATGCATAGCTTCTAGGAAGTAACGGTATCAATTGTATCAGAATGTAGGTCCAGTATATCCTCAAAAGGCAACCCCATTCCTCTATTACTCACTTCTTCCAACTAGCCCCCAGCTTTCAAAGACTCTACCACCCCCCAATAACACCATCTTCTGGGTACTAAGCCTTCAACATACGAATTTTGGGGAGAGCTTTCAATGGACTGCAGTGGCAGAGGCTATAAATTTCACTAAACTTGGGAAAGGGGAAGGAGAAAAAGGGAGACAGAGGTTAAGGGGGAGGGAAAGAGCTAATGAGTGAGGAGGGAGTTGGTGAAGGAGAGAAGAAGGGAAAGGGAAGGAGGAGAAAGAGGGGAAGGGAGGGAAAGAATGAGAATCTCAGAAAAATCTATCTCATAGAAGAAGGAATTACTCTAAAAGTGGATGTAAGGCACAGAATAGACTGTAGTAAAGACTGTGGTATCCCCTTCCCAAAAGCACTTATCATCTGCCTGGATGACAGCTGCTGGCAGCTCAAATCTGAGTCCCTTTAGGACATCTTTGACCCAAGGGAACTATCTTGTTTATGTCCAGCACCCTCCCAAGGGGCAGCTCATATCCAGTGACCAGTCAAAGGTATGATTACAAGGGCCTTCCTGACCTCAGTGCAATACCATTATAAAGGTCTGTCAAGGATTAAGATCTTCCCTGGGCCTGACTGCACTCCCACTTTCCCCACTTATTTCTACTTCACACACTCTTACAGGTATTGCTTCAGAGAATAAGCTATTCTTTATCCAGATATCCTTGCCAGAGTTTATTTTACAGAATTTTTCTTTTGTTGTTGTATAGGGATTTTGAAGTCAGGATCTGGTGCTTGCTAGGCAAGCACTCTACCACTTGAGTCATGCCCCTGACTCCTTTTGTTTTTTCAGATAGAGTCTTATGATTTTCTTCCTATGCTATCCTTGGACCATGATCCTCTTTTGCCAGTCCAGTGGGGTTGGCAGGAACTTCACCATACTTAGAGTGTCCCTTCCATGGATGGGTGGACTCAAACCATGATCTTCCTGTCTGTGCATCCCAGGTAGCTAGGATTATATGCAATAACTAAAATGCCTGGTGCTATTTTGTAGAAATTCTAATCTGAGACAAAGTAGATATGTAGATGTATTATATGTTTACAGAAACACACCAGATTTTATTGATGTTAATCCTGAGCAATGAGGTTTTGAAATTTTTTAGTTTTTCCATTTTCTACTCTATTGCTTTTCTAAGTTGTTCTTTAATGGTCTTATACTACTTTCATAACCAGAATAGTACAAAAACTGCCATATAAATCCAGTGCATTGTATGTACATATGAATGTTCATGATTAACCTCCTTTTTATGTACAACTTAATGCATTCCAATAAAATATAACAAAGAGAATACTGTTTAAGGCCTGCATACTTAGGTTCATATACTGGCTGCACAGCATTTGGAAAGTCATTTAGCACTTGTTCTGAAACTCATCTTGGTCTGAAGTCATTATTACACAGCTTGTATTTGCTTTGAGAAGGAACATAATGAGTATAAAACACTTAGAAAAACTGTAATGTTTTAATGAGATGTCATTTGTTTCTGATTTGATTACCTTTTGGAACTATTTCCTACTGCTTTTATTTTTATTGGCTGGTAACAAATGAGAGTAGGGTTGGCTTCAGTGACCATGAGGGTTGCTATGTTCATTTTTATTTACCTTTTAACTAAGATGAGAGCTGAGCCAGCTCCCCTGAGTCAGACTGGCCCCTGATCAAAATGATAGCATATTTATTGGGCAAAGGACGTCAATATCCTGTTTGAGTTCTGCAAAGATGCCTTTGTGTATAAGGTCTATGATGTATCTGGTATTCAGAACTAGAATACTCAAAACCTCTAAATGCATCATACTTAAGGCATCACTCTGCTGAGACATAATGACTTAGTGGTCTACAAAGAACTCTGCTTTTATTCAGCTTCTAGAAAGATCTCTTTTGCTATAAGATCAAGTAAGGTTGGAACATTTTGAATCTTAGCTAGAGAAACCTTTAACATTTCTCTAGACAGTAACACATACTTATTCAGGTGTTACAATTCTGTCTGCCAGAAAGCTGTTCACTGTTGTGGAGAAAACATTTTCAATTGAAATCTGTGATGATTACCTGTTGACTCAACTCTTCTCCATAGCCAAATTAGACTAATTTGCTCAAAGCCAATCTGAAATGATAACCTGCATTCTATATCTAGAACTTGACTACATTGTTTTCTGTGGTCAATGCTAAAAGAAGACAGAGCATATGTAATAAAAGGCATAATTGAGACTAAAGCTAGCGAGGTCCTATTTTTCACGTTATTCATTGTATGAAGTGCAGATTTGTCTTAGAGAACAGTAACACATTTAGAAAAAATAGGCCCTTGTACAAAGAGGTTAATATACATTATAGAAAAGCTTCTTTAATAATACCGCTGGAAAAATTAAATAGCCACATTGCATAGGAGACTGAAATTTGACCCCTATTTTTCACCCTGTACAAAAATCAACAAAAAATGAATTAAAAATTTAATATAATACTTGAAACAAACTGTTAGGAGGAGACACAGGGGAAACTACTTGTTTTCTGGGATCAGTTTTCTGGATAAGACCCCAAAACTCAGAAAAAAAAAGAAACAAATATTGACAAATGGCATTACATCAAACTAAGTAAATTTTTCCATCACAAAGGAAAGTCAACAGAGTGAGAAATCAACTTAGAAAATGGTAGAAAATTTGGCAAAATATTCATGACAGAGAATTTAATATTCAAAACAAGGAACTCAAAACCTTGACAAACTAAGTAACCCAATTAAAATGAGCAAATGATCTGAGTAGACAGTTCTCAAAAGAAGAAACGAAAAACATCTGTCATTTGATCCAGCTTTGTGGCTTCTGGGTATATACCCAAAGGAAATGAAACCAGTATATAAAAGCAACACTGGCACACTTGTTTATTATTGCACTATATGCAATAGCTAAGATATAGAATCAGCCTAGGTGCCCACCAAGAGCTCAATGGATAAAGAAAATGTATACACAATGGAGCATTATTTAGCAACAATGAAACTTGCAGGACTGGCTCCTCTGACCCCTGGGCCCCATGAAGTCATTGTCCAGCATGGTAATTCTCTGCACTGTGGTAGTTGGCCACTGGGGGCAGCAATGTTCACCATGCTAATGGAGCAAGTGAAGTTAGTGAGGGCACTCAGGGAAGGGGCCTTCAGGGTCCTTCTCCTTTTCCCTGCCTTCTACCCAGAGCTCCCACTGCAGGGAGCCTTGTGCAATGAGAGGAGGGAAGCCTCCACATCCTCCAATCTTTTCACTCTGCACTCTGAGTCCAATGGAGGGCCTGAATTGGGCCTGGGTGTAGCTGTGAAAATGACCACCTTGGGCACTGCCCTCTTTCCCCCCCACCTCTCTCCCCTGCTCCTGGGCCTGGATTCAGATGCTGAGTCCAATCTACCTTGAGAGGAGGGGACTATAGGCTTGGGTACCAGGAAGCTACAGTTAGTGTGAGATCTACAGCAGTAGACATCTGGAGGACTGAGAGCCGATGCAGGTCGATTCTAGGAGTCATGGAGGTCCACATCATAAACTCATTTGTTTCTTCTTGCAGTGCAGAAGAACATGTGCCCAAGAGGTGAAGTGGGATCCCAGGGTTGGGTTGAGTTGCAGTTTGTTTTGCATCTCTCTCCTCTCCTTGGAATTGTCTTCCATCCAGGTTAGTGCCTTGGTGATGTGTGACTCTTCCTGTCACAGGGGATACAGGGACTTAGGAGCCTGTTGATCTCCTAGGAAGCAGGTCCAAAGGGTTTCCCCAGGAATCAGGGACAAGGGTCCTGGGAGCCCCTGAAGGAACACAATGTCATGTTCAGGGTTACATCTGGTTGGAAGGAGGACTGCTTATGAACCCACCTCTAACTTCCCACAAGGTAGGCACGGCTGCACTTACATCTACCTGGGCACAGTGGGGTATGGAGGTGGGTGTAATTCTGGCCAGTTGTGTTCACAGTCTAGGCAATAGGGATTGAGTACAGAGGAAATTTGGGAAGATCTCAGAAGGGCTCAACAGAAAGGACCTCCAGAGATGACCTCACTTCCTTGACAAGGAATCAAAGAAATCTTAGGACCTTGGTTTCCAGATACCCACAGTCCACACAAGAATCAGCTAGCTCACATGTGTAGACAGCATGTATTGTGAAACATTTTCTTACTTTCTCAATTTCTAGAAGCTTAGGCTTCAATGAAGACCAGAGTGTGTGTTTGGCCCGCATCTATAGACAATGGGTCTGTGCTTGCCACTTCCACACATGGGGATTTTTCCAGAAGACCTCATAGGTGACATGGGGCATCCCACAACAGTTAACCACTGGCTGATATCTTTCCTCATCACCAACTCTCTCTGACCATGTATTTGTGTATGTAGTCAATTCTTTCTAGGTATTTCAGTACAATGTGGCCCATGAATCTTATAAGTTTTCTAGATTCCACTTGAACTGTCCTTCTTTGGTTCTACTCTAGGATGAAGATCAATCAGACCCAGGCATGGCTGTGGATCACAGCAGACACACTAGTCACTGCTGGACCACATGTTGCCTGCCCAGATTGTCTGGGTCAACATCTTCATCCCCACTTTCCTGACCACCTATAGGTTTGCAACTACTGGACCTACATCTCTAATACTGGGGATTCCCACTTGCAGTTGGAACCTAGGAAATGGAGCCTGGGAAATGGGGTGTTCAGAGAAGCACTCTCATTGGCTGTTGCCAGTGCCTATGGTATAAACCATGAAGTACTGGCCTTGGGTGGCCTTGTGTAGTATACTGTTTGGGGCTATGGGCTTTTCTCTGACACTTTTTCTCTGGTTCCAGCTTCACTTAATGGAGGCCTCAGACAAAGCAGTCTATTTATGAAGAGGGTACCGGATTCTATCTGTGAGGAGGGTCCCAACATTGGTATAGACAGAACAGGGATGGCCAGGGGCAGAGTGAGGGACCCTGGGCTCACATGATTATCAGGAAAGGAGATGGATGTCATTGTACACTGCATAGATATGAAGTAGTTACAGAGGAAGGGACTATTTCCAAGCAATGAGCATAGTTGAGAAGAGTAGGAAAGTCCCAGCCGTTATGCAATGGAGAGTCAAGACAGTAATGTAGAAATCATCAAGTTCAATCATTGTGAAGAACCTATGGACTCCTCTAGACATGAGGACACCCTCCTCTACTCCAGCAAGGTTGTCATGGCACAGGACTGGTATGGCATGTGAGTGGGTTTTGGTGTCCAGGGAAGACATCTGTCTCCAGAGTGGTGACAATTGTGTGTGGAAGAGGTGGGTCCAACTCTTGAGATTCTTACTAAAGCATTGAGGTGTGGGAAACTAAACACCACAAGAAAATCAGAGACTTCACCAAGAGACTGGTTATGGACACAGGGGAGATACAAGATCTGCCCCTAGCCCCCACCTCCAAAAAAAATCAAAGAGCTCTTTTTTTCCTACCTATTTTTTAATTTTTTTTATTGTGATTAAGTAGTTACATAATTTCCCATATTTCACAGTATTGTGGGATAGTGATGCTTAGTTAAAGTCACAAATACATTCTAACTTTTATGGGGCAAATTGTCTATCATGATCTATAACATTTATGAGTTCTATGAGCTTTGCAATACAGTTATTTCTTCCACATTGGGTGCTATGTACATTTCTTTTGTTTTGCATAGCATCAGCTGTTCCCTCTTTCCCACTTGTTCCCTTCCTCCCATCACTGCCATTGAGTTGCTTAGTTCATTTTGATCAATGTCCAGTGCAGCTGAGGGTCCCGCTGTTGTATGTTTTCACCTGATTCCCTCTAGTTCTGTGTCATCCTCCTGGTTTCCCTCCGGTGTGCACATATATACCATATATGTGATCAGCAGCATGGGGTTATTTAGTAATGATTTGACCAGATGAGGGGAAGTCCTTTGTTTCTTAAGTCTTGTTAATTTTGTTGTATCACCTTACATTTTGGATTTAACATCCACTTATCAGGGAGACCATGTGCCGTTTGCCTCTTTGCTCTTGGCTTACCTCGCTCAACATGATTTCTTCTAGCTCCATCCATTTCCCTGCAAATGCCATTATTTTGTCCTTTCTAATGGCTGCATAATATTCCATTGTGTATAGATACCACAATTTTTGGATCCATTCACCTGTGGTGGAACATCTGGGTTATTTCCATATCCTGGCTATTGTGAACAGTGCTGCAATAAACATGGAGGTGCATGTGTCCTTGCATACTGGTTCCTGTTTTCAGGATAGATGCCTAGAAGTGGTATGACTGGGTCATAAGGGAGGTCAATATTTAGCTTTCCAAAGTGGTTGTATAAGTGTACATTACCACCAGCAGTGAAATAGGGTTCCTCTTTCTCCTCATCCCCTCCAGCATTTGTCATTGGCTGACTTTAGGATGTGAGCCATTCTGACTGGGGTAAGGTGGTATCTCAGGGTTGTATTTATTTGTATTCCTTCACAGTCAGGGATGGTGAACATTTCCTCATGTATTTGCCATTTTTATCTCTTCTTCTGAGAAGTCTCTCTTTAGTGCCCTTTCCCATTTAGTAATAGGTTTGTTAGGTTTGGGAGGGGTTAGTTTCTTGAGTTCCCTTTATATATTGGATATTAACCACTTGTCTGATATATTGCTGATAAATATTTTTTTCCCAGTTAGTTGGTTGTCTTTCTACCTTGGTTGCTATAGCTTTATCTGTGCAGAAACTTTTTATTTTAAGGTAGTCCCATTTGTCAAGTCTTTTCTCCAATTTGTTGTGACCCTGGGACTCTGTTCAGGAAGTTCTTTCCTGTGACTATAAGTTCAAGTGTCTCTCCTACTCTGTCCTGCAGTAGTTTCAGAGATTCAGGTTTGATGTTAAGGTCTTTAATCCATTTTGAGTTGATGTTGGTGCATGGTGATAGGCTGGGGTCCACTTTTGGTTTTCTGCATGTGGCCGCCCAGTTTTCCCAGCAACAGTGGTTGAAGAGGCTTTGTTTCTTCCATTGTATGTCTTTGGCTCCTTTGTCAAATATCAGCTGACTGTAGGCATGTGGTTTTATTTCTGGATCTTCTATTCTATTCCATTGGTATTCAGGTCTGTTTTTGTGCCACTACCATGCTGTCTTTGTTATTATGGCTCCATAGCAGAGTTTGAAGTCTGGCATTGAGATCCCTCCCATGTTGTCTTTTTTGCCTAGAATTTGTTTTGGCTATTCTGGGACCAGATGGATTCACAACAGAATTCTATAAGACCTTTAAAGAAGAACTAATACCCATACTCCTCAAGCTCTTCAGAGAAACAGAGAAGGAGGGAGCTATCCCAAACTCATTCTACGATGCCAATATCACACTCATCCCCAAACAGGTGAAGAACCAACAACAACAAAAAAAGAACTACAGACCAATCTCCTTGATGAACACAGATGCAAAGATCCTTAACAAAATTCTAGCTAACAGAATCCAGAAACACATAAAAAATCATACACTACCACCAGGTAGGCTTTATCCCAGAGTTGCAGGGATGGTTTAACATATGTAAATCAATAAATGTAATCCAACACATCAACAGAGCCAAGGTCAAGAATCACATGATTATCTCCACAGATGCAGAAAAGGCTTTTGATATAATACAACATTCATTCATGATAAAAGCTGTGGAGAAAATACGAATAGAAGGAACATTCCTTAAAACAATAAAATCCATATACGACAGACCAATGGCCAATATTATACTTAATGGGGAAAAACTACAACCAATTCTCCTAAAATCAGGAACAAGGTAAGGATGCCCACTGTCTCCTCTCCTCTTCAATATAGCCCTGGAACCCTTAGCCAGGGCAATAAGGCAAGAAAAAGACATTAAAGGGATCTTCATAGGGAAAGAAGTTAAACTATCCCTTTTTGCAGATGACATGATACTATACCTTCATGATCCCCAAAACTCCATCCCCAAACTCTTAGAAATTATAGATCACTTAGGCAAAGTGGCAGGATACAAAATTAACCCACAAAAATCAGTCGCCTTCCTGTACACTGACAATGTACAACAGAGAGGGAAATAAAGAAAGCAACCCCATTCAAAATAACCCCCCCAATAAATTATTTAGGAATTAACCTAACCGAAGATGTAAAAGAACTATTTAATGAAAACTATAAAAACTTAAAGAAAGAAATTACAGAAGACACCAGGAAATGGAAAGACCTTTCATGCTCTTGGCTAGACAGACTTAATATAGTAAAAATGATCATACTGCCAAAATTAATATACAAATTCAATGCAATTCCTATTAAAATCCCAATGCTGTACATTTCTGAAATACAGAAAATAGTCCAAAAATTCATATGGGACAATAAAAGATGAAGAATAGCCAAAATAATTCTATCTAATTTTTTTTAAAAATCAAAAATTTTTTACTATTTTTTCTTTCACAATTTTTACTTTAGGGGTGTGTGTGTGTGTGTGTGTGTGTGTGTGTGTGTGTGTGTGTGTGTTTTCTTGTTTTTAAATCTCTTTTAACCTTTTGGTCTTTTTTTTGTGCGACTTAATTGCTGTTCTGTTCATCTCCAGAGTCATCATCTCCAAAGTTCATCGTTGAGTATTAGACCTTATCCTTCATTGTTGCATACTTAATTCAGAAATTGATTACTCAATTCACAACCTCTTAGGCTTAAATCATTTAATAGTAGTATTATTTCTTTATATTTCTATAATTTTTAAGTATTCCATTTTAAATGTTTTGATCTTTGTTTTTTCATTATTACTTATCTCTCTCCTCTCATTCTATCCTTTTCTTCTATCAGTATTATTGCTTTATATTTACATAATTTTTAAGTGCTTCAGTTTTTAAATTTAAATTTTTGCTTTTTAATTTTCACTTGTTTCTTTTCTCTGTCTACTTTCATTCTGTTATATTCATTTCCTCTCTGAAATTAGGGCTTGGTTAAATTCACTCTTTCCTTTTACCTCTCCACATTCCTCTAATCATATTTCCCCCCACAATTCTTCCTAAACCTATTAATTTCTGGTCGGCTGAATCCCTCTTTGACGTTTTTAGCCCATTAATCCATAGTTATTTGATGTTGAATTAGATTGTATCTGTTGAAATTTTGTATCTACAGCCATTTTGACTGTGTCAATCAATCTGTGCAACTACAGGACTCTGGTTGATGCTTGCCTTAAAATAGTGTTCTAGCACAAAATTGGTACTACTTTCATTCCAAATGGGCAGGACAAGCGGGAGAAACACAAGAAAAATGGAAAGTCCAGGTATCTCAACTCCACTCATGATAATCAGGTGACAGAACAGTTAATCAATAATCCAGAGGAGAGTTCCCCAAAAGCTCTGCAAACACTAATGGTAAACATGGTGAATAAAAAGATTGAAAGCCTGCAAAAGACTCACTGTGAGCTTCATAGGGAGTGAGACCAGGCTAACCAAAGATTATTACAAGAACTTTGTAAACATAATGATACTAACCAAAAATTAATACAGGGATTTCGTGAGTGTGAGGAAGCTAATCAGAGATTAATACAGGAATTGCATGAGGAGTCAGAGAATAGTCTAAGAGTAATAAATACAGGGATTGCGTTAGCATGAGGAAGCCAATTAAAGAGTAATTCAGGAACTGAGTGAGCAGGATGAGAATAGACAAAGATCAATGGAGGCATTCATGGAATCCATAAAAAAACAGTTGAAGGAATCCAGGGAGCCCACAAAGTAAATGCTGAATGGAAATTGTCAGAAGGAAAGGGAGTCAGTCCATGGAAACCATAAACAATCAAATAACAGAGCTGAGAATAAATTTTGAAAACCAAATTAAGGAAGTAAAGAAGTCCATAGAACATCTAAAACAAAGTTCCAACAAAGAATCTGAAGCCATCAAAGCAGACCAATTAGAAGGAAAGGAAATAAAACCAAAGTACAAAGTCTTGACAGTAGGTTAGACCATGCAGAAGATCAAATCTCTGGGACTGAAGACTGCCTAGATATTATAGAGAAAGAACATACAGCTATGCAAGACAAATACAAGAAATATGATAGATCTATTCAACATTTAGAAGACACCACCAGAAGGCCAAATCTGAGGATAATAGGTATAGAGGAGTATTTAGAGACAGAAGTTAATTGTCTAGGAAATTTATTTAACAGGATCCCAGCAGAGAACTTCCCAAACATGCAGAAAGATAGGCCTATTGAGATACAAGAGGCTATTAGAACTCCAAATAGACCAGACCAGAACAGGACATCCCACCATCACATTACAATCCACACAGGATCAATTCAAACCAAGGAAAAGATCCTTAAAGCTGTCAAGGAGAAAAGATCAATAACCAATAAAGGTAAGCCAATTAGAATCACCTCAGATTTCTCAGCAGAGACAATTAAAGCAAGAAGAGCCTGGAATGATGTATGCCACGCCCTAAAGACAAACAACTATCAACCAAGAATACTGTACCCAGCTAAATTCTCCTTCATAATTGAAGACCCAAAACCTTCCATAGCAAAGAAAACCTGAAACAAAATATCTCCACAAAACCATCCCTACAAATGATACTTAAAGATGTCCTACACATAGAAAACCAACAATTGCACAATAAAGGCCAAGAAACCACACCCAAACTGAGAATCCAAGAACCATAGGAAGAACCCAGTTGTCACAGCCTCCAAAAGGTGGATAACATGGCAGTAACTACCAAACACCTCTCAGCCCCAACTCTCAATATTAATGGACTTAACTCTCTAATTAAATGCAACACAGACTGTCTAGTTGAATTAAAAAGCAAGATCCTGGGCTGGGAAGGTGGCTCAGTGGTAGAGAGCTTGCCTTGCATGCATGAGGCCCTGGATTTGATTCCTCAGCACCACATAAGCAGGAAAAATAAGCCAGAAGTGGTGCTATGGCTCAAGTAATAGAGTGCTAGCCTTGAGCTGAAGAGCTGAGGGACAGCACCCAGGCCCATAGTTCAGGCCCCATGACCGGACCCCAAAAAATTAAAAAATAAAAATAAAAATAAAAAATAAAAAAGCAAGATCCTTCTATATGCTGTCTTCAAGAGTCACACCTTGCCTATAAAAACAAACATATTCTGAAAGTGAAAGGCTGGAACATATTCTACCAAGCAAACAGCCCCCATAAATAGGCTGGAGTTGCAATCCCAATATCAGATAAAATAGACTTCAAATTAAAATTAGTGAGGAGGGATAAAGAAGGTCACTACATACTAATTAAGGGATCTCTCCTTCAGGAGGATATTATAATTCTAAATATCTATTCACCAAACAATTGAGCACCCCAATTTATCCAAGAAACACTACTCTCCCTCAAATCTTACATAAATCCAAAGACATTAATTGTTGGGGAGTTTAACACATCACTATCTGCACTAGATAGATCAAAATGGCAAAAACTCAACAGAGATACTGCAGATCTAAACAACTGCATAGATCAACTAGATTTAACAGACATTTATTGAATCTTTCACCCAGCAGCATCAGAATACACATTTTTCTCAGCAGCACATGGAACATTTTCCAAAATAGACTACATTTTAGGTCACAAAACAAATTTGTCCAAATTCAGAAACATTAAAGTTATGCCCTTCCTTCTTTCAGATCACAAGGGATTAAAATTAGCACTCAACACCAAAAGCCACCAAAGAAAGCTCTGTAACACATGGAGGCTGAACAACACACTGTTGAACCACCAGTGGGTCATGGGAGAGATGAGAAAGGAAATTCAAATGTTCATGATATTCAACAAAAATGAACACACAAATTACCAGCTCTTCTGGGACACAGCAAAGGCAGTACTAAGAGGTAAGTTTATAGCTCTGAGTTCCTACATCAACAACTTGGAGAGATCTGAATCCAACAATTTAATGAGACACCTGAAGCTCCTTGAAAAAGAGCAGCAAGTTGAACCCCAATCCAGGAGACAGAAAGAAATAATTAACATTAAATCAGAATTGAATGAATTAGAATCCAAAATAACTATAGAATCAACAAAAGAAAGAGTTGGTTCTTCAAAAAAAATTAACAAAATTGACAGACCCTTAGCAAATCTTATCAGGAAAAGAAGAAAATACACCCAAATAAACAAACTAAGAGATGAGAATGGAAACATCACCACAGAAACAAGCAAGATTCAGAACATTATAAGGGAATAATTCTCAATCCTTTATGGTAATTTTTGAGAATCTGGAAGAAATGGATGATTTCCTAGCAAATATTGACATGCTGAAACTAAACCAAGATGGTTTAAACCAACTTAATAGTACCATATCAAGCATCAAAATAGAAACAGCAATAAGAGACCTCCCATCTAGGAAAAGTCCAGGACCAGATGGTTTTACAGCGGAATTCTACAAGGTCTTCAAAGCAGAGCTCACACAAATACTCCTCCAACTCTTCAATGAAATTGAAAGAGAAAGTTCACTACTGAACTCTTTCTACAAAGCCATCATAACCCTCATCCCCAAACCAGGAAAGGACTTATCAAAGAAAGAGAACTATAGACTCATTTCTTTGATGAACATCAATGCAAAACATCTCAACAAAATTTTGGCCAATCAACTTCAACAATTCACCCAAAAAATCATACATCATGATTAAACAGGATTCATTTCAGGGATGCAAAGCTGTTCAATATATGCAAATCAATTAATATAATTCATCACATCAACAAGAGCAAGGATAAGAACCACATGGTTATCTCAATAGATGCAGAAAAAGCATTTGACAAGATCCAATACCCCTGTATGATAAAGGCTCTGGAAAAACTAGGAATACATGCAACATTCCTCAGTACAATAAAGGCTGTATATGACAAACCTACAGCCAACATTATACTTAAGGGTGAAAAACTAAAGCCATTTCCTCTGAACTCAGAAACGAATCAAGGATGTCTACTCTCTCCATTTCTCTTCAATTTAGTATTAGATTGCCCAGCTACAGCAATAAGACAAGATGCAAACACAAAGTGTATCCAACTATGGAAAGCTGAAGTAAAACTCTCCCTCTTTGCAGATGACATGATCTTGTATTTAAAGAATCCCATGGACTCCACTCCCAAATTACTCAAGCTGATTTGAAACTTTGGGAAAGTAGCAGGGCATAAAATTAACCCTCAAAATCAATGGCTTTTCTGTATGTCAACAATGAAAAGTGCACAGCAATTCCATTTGTAATAGTCCCACAAAAAATAAAACACCTAGGAATTAACTTAACCAAAGAAGTGAAGGACCTCTATGATGAAAACTTTAAAAAACTGAAAAATGAAATCAAAACAGAACTTAGGAAGTGGAAAAACTTCCTATGCTCCTGGACTGGAAGGATCAACATCGTGAAAATGGTAATACTTCCCAAGGCTATCTACAAATTCAATGCAATACCTATGAATATACCAACCTTATTCCTCAAGGAAATAGATAAGCAAACCCAAAATTCATATGGAACAATAAAAGAACCCAAATAGCAAAAACAACCCTTAACAGAATGAACAGTGCTGGAAGAATACCAAGACCAAACTTCAAACTCTAGTACAAAGCCATAGTAATCAAAACAGCTTGATACTGGCAATAGAACAGACCTGAGGACTAATGGAATAGAACTAACGATGAGAAATGAACCCACAGACCTATAGCCACCTAATCTTTGATAAGGGAGCTAAAAAAATAGAATGGAAGAAAGACAGCCTCTTCAGTAAATGGTGCTGGCAAAATTGGTTAATCACTTGTAGAAAACTAAAGCTAGATCCTTATGTATCACCCTGCACCACAATCAACTCCAAGTGGATCAGAGACTTTGGAGTCAAAGCAGACACCCTGAGAACATTACAGGAAGGAATAGGAGAAACCCGAGGTCTCCTTGGCATAGGCCGAAATTTTAATAGAGACCCAAAAAACAACAAATCAAAGAACGTTTGGACAAATGGGATTGCATCAAGCTGCAGAGCCTCTTCATGGCAAAGGACATGGCTAGCAAGATCAATAGAAAGCCCACGGATTGGGAGAAGATCTTCACCAGACATACAACGGACAAGGGTCTCATATCTAAAATATACTTGCAACTCAAAAAATTAAATCCCCCAACAACAAATCCTCAAATAAACAACTGCCTGATAAACAGGTGGGCTAAAGACTTAGAGAGAAACTTCTCTGAAGAGGAAATAAGAATGGCCAATAGACACATGAATAAATGCTCAACTTCTGTAGCCATAAAAGAAGTGCAAATCAAAACAACATTGAGATTCCACCTCAACCCTTCGAATGGCTATAATCAAGAATTCTAATAACAACAAATGAGGGACGGGATGTGGCCAGAAGGGAAGCATACTCCATTCTTGGTGGGAATGTAAACTTCAACCACTTTGGAAAGCAGTATGGAGGTTCCTCAAAAGACCCCACATAGAGCTCCCCTATGACCTAGCAATCTCACTTTTGGGCATTTACCCAAATGATCACAAATAAGAGTATACTAAGGCTATCAGCACAACTATGTTCATTGCAGCATTATTTACCATAGCTAAGATAAGGAACTAACCCCAGATGCCCCTCAGTAGATGAATGGATCAAGAAAATGTGCTACACACACACACACACACACACACACACACACACACACACACACACACACACACACACACACACACTGGAATTCTATGCCTCCATCAGAAACAATGACATTGACCCATTTGTTAGGAATTAGAAAGACTTGGAAAAAATTATATTAAGTGAAGTAAGCCAGGCCCAAAGAAACATAGATCCCATGGTTTCCCTTATTTGCAATAACTAGTACATGTGTAGGACAAGCAGAAAATGTCTAAAGCTGTCTACATATGACCATATAAGATAATGTTAAGTGAAATGAACCCCAAGATAGGGACGCAAATATCTTTTTTTCTTTCTTGCTATTGTTTCTAATGTATTTATAATGTACATGTGATTTTTTTGGTTTTTTTGTATGTTCCTCCCCATGGTATAAACCGTTTTCACTGTATTTGATGTCAGTGCCCTGCATCTTGTGTATACACTTCTCTAATTTAGGGAGGGGAAGGAAAAAAAAACCCACAATGCTTAAATAAGGATACAGGTTGACCCACTGTAACAATGAGATGTACAAAAAACACAATGTTGAAAATGAACTTTATAACTTTGGTGGCGGGTGGGGGGGCAGTGGGGAGTATAGTTGTGGAGGTGGGAGGGAAGGGATGGTAGGGGAAAAACAAAGGAGGAGGCAACAATGCTCAATAGGAAATGTACTCATTACCTTGCTCATGTAACAGCAACCCCTCTGTCTAGCATTTTTACAATCAAAAAAGTACAAAAAAATAAAATAAAACTGAACTCAAGAGAATTAGAATTTTGGCATATGTATCACCTTTCCTTCCTCTTTCCTCTGTATATTTTGATCAAATTAAATACATTTTGGACATGTACATAAACAGTCCAACCTGAATGAGGCAATAAAATGCTCTCATTTTCTCTTGTTTTCTTTTTCTATGCTCAAGACATCTGACACTAATGATTACAATAAAAGACTGCAGGAGTATAAAAAATACCCTAAAATTTGCGACCATTATGCTAGAATTAATTACATTGTAAATCTGACTTTTAAATTGGTACTTTTTGAAATAACCTCATATTCAGACATCTCTAATAATCTTTTATTTTGAAGGTGATGAAACAAAATCCAAACACCAACCCTCACCAAATGATCATTTCTGAATATAATTAAGAGCCATTAATGCTTGATGGCCTGATCAGGCCAAACTGAGTAAAATGTACACACAGCCCTAATTCCTCAGGTAGAAACACAAATACAATTTTTGCAGCTTGTGTGCAATTTTTGCAGCTTGTGTCAGATTATAGGCATTAAGACAGAGAACACAGTCACGATGTAGAAGTTCACAGTTTGAAATACTATTGGTAAAAGCAATCTAGCAGTTTACAACTGTGGAAGCTGCCCCTTTCCCCCAGGAAATCCTGCTATGAGAAGGCCTGTCCACAGTACTCCTTCTCCATTTTCACAGCTATCCCAAATACAGTGGCAGAGAGAATCAAGAAGTTATTTACTGTTACCTTTTTTCAAGGTTCTGGGAGATCATCAGTTGTAGCTAGTCAGACCTCAGTTGGACATTTTTGTGTAGTGTCTGTCAGACAGGGCTGCAGCTACAGGCATCATGGAGACTTGCCCACAAGTCTACTGTTTAATGCTGGCTACCAGATAGGACCTCAGTAAGGCTCTTGTCCCTTGCCAAACTACATGAATATCATGTAATTTAGATGGCTTGAATTTCATTATAACACAGAGGCTGGGTTCCAAGAACAAGTAGCCTAAGAGAGGCAGGGGGAAAAAGAGAGGGAAAGAAGGGTAAGGGGGCAAGGAGGGAGAGGAGAGGAGGCAGGGCGTGAAAGCACAAAGTAGAAGCTCCATTGCTATTTATGACCTGGCCTTGGACATCATACCCAATCATTTCAACATTATTTAGTTAGCTGAGACAGTTGTAATAAAATTTTAGCTTCAAGGGAAGGCAAAAAACCCACCTCACTATATAAGAGTAACAAGTGGATATAAAGATAGGTTTTTTTTACAAGTCATTTTTTGAAAAATGCAACTTCTATATATCTGTCTAATATTGTAGCTGATCTGCTTGTGAATGCCATATAAGGAATATGAAGACAATCTTATAGGGATATCTTAGTATAAAAGGGGATAGAAGAACAGAATTAAATAATGGAAAACAATCTAGGACTATGCAAATAATAAAAAGGAATAGAAAGCTTGTACCTAAAACAGTTTGTTGACAAAATAAACACAACTTAGTTACTACTGGATATGAGATACAAATAAGATAATCTAAAATGATTTTAATATACTAATTAAGGGATTCTACAAAAATAGTGTGACAGAAATAAGTTACGCTATATGTTTCAATTTATAGGATGCATAGAGGGATTAATTTTAACTACATGAAGTGTGACACAGTTGAGTTTCAAAAACACATCTCTTGATTGGATGTAGTGGTACACATCTATAATCCCAGCTACTCAGGAGTCAGATGTAGGATTATGGTCCAAGGCTAGTTGGAAAAAAGCACAAGATCCTAACTGAAAAATAAACTGAAAGCAGAAGAATGAGGCATGACTTTAGTGATGCAACATTTACCTAGCAAACATAAGATCCTAAGTTAAATCTCCAAAACTTCAATAGAAATTCTTTTCTTTATTGTGAAAATACCATACCGAGGGTTACAACATTTCTTATCAAGCATTGTTGCCTCCTCCTTTGTTTCCTCTTCCCATCCCTTCCCATCTCCCACCCCCCCCCCACTATCCCACCCCTCACCCCCCAGGCCAAGGTTGTAAAGTTCGTTTTTCCACATAATGACTTGTACATCTCATTGTTGCAATGGATCCACCTGTATCCCTATTTAAATGATTTGTTTTTTTCCCTTCCCCTCCACAAATTATACCAACATCAAATACCATGAAAGTTCAAGTAAAAAAATATGTATGTCTGGATAACTTGCATGACATTGAATACAAGACCACACTGGGGATGTAACTAGGTGGTGGAATGCTTTCCTAGTACATGTAACCATCCTTTGAAAAAATGGAAATACAGGACAAGACAGGATCTTTAATAATAGAAGAATTAAAGAGAACTTAACCACCAAAAAAATCAAACACTTCATATGAGGGAACAATATAGAAAGAGATAGGCCTCAGCTCATGGACTAAAAAATTGGGGGCTTTCTAGAAAAACATGCATAGAAAACAAAATTTGTCCTTCTTTGGAAAAAGTCTTTGAGTAGCATCCCTTTCTTGGTATTTCATTCTAGCCTTTTCATTGTCTCCAAGTTATTTTGCAACTTGTAATTTGTAGATGACAAATTGTTATATTTGCAAATGCTGGCCTAAGGATTTTAGCTGACTCTTTTATAAGGGAACCCCTCTTCTCCACTGGCGATTCATGGCCTGATTTCTTTATATGAACTTGTGCTGTGTTAACTTTCCCTCTGAACTTCCCTCCCATTATTTGAGGAAAATAAAGTCATTAACAAACATCCATGTTATGTCTGTATGTTTGTTATTTTGTGATTTAAGAAGATGGAGAGCAAGACCTTGTTCAGGGAAAGATCAGCCTTAACTCTATATACAACATGGAAAAAGGAAGGATTTATATTGAGGTTGAAGTTGGTAGACAGAAGATTACTAACAGGATTCTTGTTAATAATAGGCTAGGATGATGAAAGATCATCTGTGGGGTGGTTCAGGGTGAAAAATTGGGTTAGGATATTCAGTTGTTAGTGTTGGGAGAAATCTGTTTATATTGGTTTAGCAGGAGTTTTATTAAAACAGCTAAGCAAACCTGGACAAAGCCCAAAGATGAGGCCTCGTCATGAAGAGGATTCAAGATGGCTATTACATGTTCATATGCAGCTAAATGTGATTGTGGGGGATTTACCTCCCAAGCTCAGGGGTGCTACATTAAATGAGGTGACTACTACCAGGTAAGGCACATGTATCTTGGCATGTGTAAACAGCAGAAGGAGGCAATTGCTGACCTTCCCGTTCTACCTGGATTGTGGCATATGACTTCCAAGACAGCTCTTGAATGTAGATCATAGGTGGCTCTCAACTATTTTAGCCATACCTTTAGTTGGTTCTGCTGGCTAATTAGAAATAAAGTTTCATATTTTTATGCCTAGGCTGGCTTTGAGTAACAATCTGCAGATCTCAGGCACCTGCAAAGCTAGAATTATAGGCATGTCTGGCAGAAATCCCAGTTTTTATCTGGGATTGACAGTTTTAAAGCAACTAGCCTGCTTTATGATTTATTTATTTTTGTCAAAAGAGCTCTGTATCTACTGAGATATGTCTTTTTCCCCCTTTCTCCTCCAGTTCAAGGCTGGAACTAGATTTCATAGTTTTTTATGATTTGTATTTCTGGTAGTTTTTAATGTTAAACTTTTTTTAAAAAAATCAACTAGTCCATCCCTGTTATCCAGGGAAAGATATTGAAAATATGTACAGCTTATTTTCCCATTCAAAACAGCAATAGTAATCAGAGACATTGTGTTAAATAAGCTGGACACAAAATGACAAATATTAGAAGTTTTCTAAATATAAAACTAAATGTAAAAACCGCTTATAATCATTTGTAACATTTATAACAATAAAAAAACTATAAATTAAAAGTGGTAATATTTGCTTTCTTGCTATTGAGTTATGATAAATGCTCAACAGCAATATTTATCAGGAAAATGCAAATTAAAGCATCAGTTACAATATCATTGCACAATATTTTCAAAAAGACAAAACACAACAAATGCTGTTGAGGACATGGATAAAGGAGGACTTACTCACTATAGGTAGAAATGGAGGGAGGTTAAATTAAAAGTAGAACTTATGATCCAGCTGTCTATCAATGTGTGAAAATATATGAAAGGAAATGTGGAATACTATTGAGCTATAAAAACAATACAGTCATATCATTGACAACAGCATGGGCAGATGCATAATGTTAAGTTAAATAAGCCAAGAGTGAAAAAATAAACACGCCTATTTCACCTAATATATAATCTAAAATGTTGAACTTCTATAAAGGATAAAGGAAGATAGCAACATCATAGGTCAGCATGTGTCAAGGAGAGGCAGGAGGGTGATGATGGGGAGATGATGAGAGATATGTCAATGGGTTCAAACCATAGCCGTATCGTGGAAATAAGTTCTTACGTTCTATTGAACACAAGAATGATTCTAGGTAGTACTGTATCTTCTAATTCAATTTGGCTACAATTTGAAAACATTCTCATCACCAATGATAAATGTAACATGGGAAACAAATATTTTGAGTTGATCAATATACAAAAGTACAAGTATACCAAAACACGTATGTATAACTATTATCTCTCCACAACAAAAAATTGAATGTGCCCTGTGAATGAAATAAAGTACATAGATTTCATCTTGGACTCACTATTTTCTCTGCGATCTAAAAGCTTTAAAATATTTAAATATAGAGATACTATGATGAAACTGCTCTGTTAAGTCCTTGAGATAAAGTGGGCATTGGTATTAGCTGTCATGTCTCTGAAATATCCCCTTTCCATTCCTCAGGCTCTAACCAAGTGAAGGGAGTGACAGAAGTAGGGCTGGTGGACCAGGACCAGAATGTCCAGAGCAGGTTAACTCCACACAAGGACAGGGAAAAGTGGAGAAAGTGGCATTATAATGTTGATCGTGTAGGGACAAAGTGAGCCAATGATGTTAGTATATGCAGTCTTACATATAAAACCCCACTCCCTGTAGCAAGCAGGCCATAAGGAGTTATGGGGTAATGACAAATGTTTTTGAGCCAGCTATTGCCACTGGACCACCCACAGGCTCTGCGGAGAGACAAGAGCTCCTTGAGAATGTTTTAGTGTAGCTCTGTGAAGAGGACCAGCATTACTGACTAGGTACAGTGATTCCTGTATAATCTGTTACCATGGAAGTTTAGTAGCACTGAGATGAGGGTAAGAGCCACTAGTCAAGCTGCTAGCACTGGGCTACTGAACATCTAAGTAGGGCTATTGCTTCTGCAAACCTTTCCTGTTGGTAAATTCATCTCCCTTGTCAGTCTTTCTGTTACTAAGTTCCGATAAAACTTGCTTCAGTAAAATGTGCATCTTGCTCACCACTTCCAGGCATTTTCTTTGATCTCTTGGCAACTTAAACCTCTGCTCTAGTTCAGCTGAGAAATGGCTATGACATGTACAAAAAATGCTTTGACTGTTAATTTTTTAAATACCTTAATTAAAAATTGCTACTTTCATCTCAGAGTAAAATTTATTTGTAGCCCAGAATCAACCAGAGTTTTCATGAAGCTGTAAACAATCATGTAGTAATGAACTCACTCCTACTAGAAAGAGATTTGAGAATTTCAAGGAAATAGGCTTTGGCTATTTGTTATTAGATGAATCTCTCCTCATCAATTTGTAAGAGTAATGCCAAATCTAAGAAGTGATCACATGGCAAGATCCTATGCCTCATTTTACTCAGTCATAGTTTAGAAAATATTTTTGAAATCTTTCTACTCTCACCAAAGCAAACATCTCTCTCCAGGTGGCCTCAACTTATAAATTCATATAAATATATTCTTATTTGCTACTGTATTTTTTATCCTCTTATTTTTGTTGCTTATGTTTTCAGGTTCAGTAAACATCTTCAATTCCATGTGTCTAGACTGAGGTTAATAAAAACATAATAGAAGAACAAGGTTTGTCTCATTTATACTCTATTAGTTACTTTTCCATTCCTGGGACTAAATATTTTATCTCATAAACAATTTGAAGGAAGGAATTACTCATTGTGGCTCACTGTTTCACGCCAGTCCATGTTGGTGGGGAAGATGTGGCAGAATAGAGCAGGTCATATCATGGTAGCCAGGAAACAGAACAAAAGAATACAGAAAGGGGCAAAGGCAAGATATAGTCCCCAAGGATATACCCCAGTGACTTCATCCTCCAACTAGGCTCCACCTCCTTCCTTTCATTGCCTTCCAATAATGCCATCATATTGAGTGCACCAAGGAATTAAATCATTCACTGGGTCAGAGCCTGCATGATATAATTGTCTCTGGAAAAACCTTCCTAGACTCATGCAAGGGTATGTGTTACTAATTTCCTAGGGTATTCTCAGTCCAATTGAATGGGCAATTTAGAGTATCCATAACATGTTCTAATTAATACACATAGAATTCGATGGATTGCTTCACCAACACTTATGTTTAAAACATCAGTTCCCTGAAATCTGTCTTGAAAGAATATATATTTCTTCTTCAATCTCCCATCCTGAAAATAGAGTGTAAAGGTCTAAGTCAGAAACAAGTCCTAAAAGTGCTTATGAAAATTTACTTTTTATAGCAATTAGTTTGTAAACTCATTTAAACCCAGAAAAGATATTAGAGGAAAGCGATGAGTGCTCATTTATAAATGATTCCCTTGCTTTAGGAAATCATTAACTTTGGAGATTGTGATATTAGTATGACTAAATTCCTTCTTAAAATAACCAACATTTAGGAATAATTATGGGCTGAATTATAGGTACTAGTTCTAAGTGCAGAGGACAGAAGAGGTATTTTAGTATGTTTTCAATTAGAAACAGGAACAGGACTAAAATATAATTCACTTGAGGCTTTCCTATAAACACATAGGCTTAAAAATCAGAATTCATCTGCACATTTTATTCTAACTGGTTAATTATTTTGTGTTTTACACTTCCACACTCATCTTCTGCTGTACCTGGCCTACCATGTCCTTTTCAGAGACCTTCCTTATTAGCTTCCCTGGTGACATGATGATGTTGTAAAAAGATTTTCCTTATTGAATTCTCCTATTTTCTTGGCCCTGGTGAGCTGGATTGAATATATAACAAACCTTAAGGTACCACCACCACCAAGCCCACTTTAGGAAGAACTAAAAAAATGGTAGGAGTAGGCTACCCCAACATATGCCACTTTGTATGCATGTGGGTTTGAGCTAAAGCAATTAGCTCTCTGTCCTTTTTTCTCTGTCTAAAAGTAAGACATAAGAGATTAGTCCCTAATTCCCCGCCATGCAGACAAGTAACTTAAAGATTCATGAGTTACCCAAGTGAGACCATCAGAAGAACCATTCAGCTGAGCCTGGTCAGCCTACAGAATCATAAGCTGTACATTGCCATTTAAGCCTTTGGCTTTGAGAGAAGTTGCTCTGCATCAGCACATTACTGACACCCACAACGTGGGAGGCAACTGGGCTTAAGAGACTCCAAAGAAAAAAGTAATTGGAGGCCATACAGCGGGGCAGACATTGTCACAAGGGCTTGCATTTATTTAGCGGTGACACCACTTTAAGCATGAAGATTTTAGTCTCAGGAATACGCTGGGTTTAGTAGAGCAGATAGGGATGAAGAAAAAGAATTTGAGCACTTTGGTGGTAATGGGACTATTTAGACTGGTATGTAAAGCAAAGAGGAACATTTGTAACTTATTCATAGGCATGCTGCAGAGTGGAACAAGCCATTCATTCTCCATTAGGGAGCAGGAAAAGTACTCAAGATATGTAGTTCCTCTAAAATGATGACCTATTCCTTAAGGATTCGTTTAGGCAAGGTTCAATTATTTTGTTGAAAATAATAATATGGGTAGCCTTAGTTCTCTGAATGTATTAATTTATCTATTGTTCCAGGAGGACTGAACACGGCAAGGCCCTTACTCTCTATGAGCTTGTAGTTAGGGTACAGGGATGTGGTCAGGAAAGACCAGGGAGAGGCAATATGCAATTAGGGGATATGTGAATGGCAAAGATGGAGGGAGCCAAGAGGACTTGTATATCCGGGACTTGGAGAATGGGTGTCAGAGAAAGAGAGAACCAGTAATGCAGGAAGACAGTATGAGAAAGTTTCTGAGGTTGAGAAGATTTAATTATGCCAGGTCAAGAGAGGAGAGCACCCCGGCTAAAACCACAGGCTAGCTTGGTAAAGATGAAAGATGTTCATGAATGAATGCTCGTTATTTAAGTCAATCATCTTTTCTCTTCTCTCCACAAATCAACCCCAAATTACTTGCTCAAGGTGAAAATTGCCTAAAAGTTGTTTTTGGTCATGATCCACAAGTATTAGTGGGCACTAATGGATGTTGGTGATCTGTTGTAGTTTGGGTTATGAATGTTCCTTAAGGGTTCATGTGTTAAAGATGTGGCTATTCACCTGTCGTGTCTGGGAGGTAGTAGAACCTTTAAGGAGCAAGGCCTATACATATTAACTAAAGTAGGGTATGTGCAGGGGAGGAGTCCAGTGGTTTAACTCATGAACAACTCTAGTTTAACCAAGTGAATATCAGGATGCTGGAACCTATGTTGTCATGGGAGCGGTAAGGTCAAAGAGAGGGGGGCAGGGAAATGGAAGAGAGGAAGGATGGACAAATGCAGTCATAGCATTCAATGTCCAGATGTGAAAATGGAGCCAGGGAACTTGAGGGAACAGATGGGGCTGGAGAAAAATGATGAAAGGGTGACATTGATCAACAGGCATTGTACTCACAAACCCTCATGATGAATTTAAATCTTGTATGGTACCTAAAGAAATAAATAAGAAGGCAAGGCCTAGAAGAAAGTTGTCTCTGGAGGTGAAATATATATTGGGACTCTAACTCCTTCCTCTCCTCGCTTTTTACCACCCAGGTGCCATTAGTGAGTTTATTCCATCACAGGCTTACACTACAATATTCTGCCTCACCATAGCTACAAAATCAAGGGACACAACCGATCAGGGACTGAAACTTATACAATTATGAGCCAAAATAAAAATTTCCTCTTTTTATAAGTTGTTGATCAAGGTTTTTTTTTCCCCAATGACAGAAAACTGATTACCACAGTAACTCAGGGGAATCAAGCCACCCAGCCATTAATTGCAAGGCTTCTGGCTTACTCTACTGTGCTCCCTACCCTTGTCTCTGACATCCTGAGAGAACCGGGACTGTGAAGTTTCATTTACCATGATGGTTTTAGATCATTCCAGGACACATCTCACTCTTGTATATCTAGGTGGAACTACATACCACATGCGAAGGAGCTGATCCAATGTTCAAGGCCCACATTTGATCAAGTCAGTTGTAGTTAAGACCTCCATGTTCATTTAGTGAAGAGGCTGGCTTCTATTTTCACTAGCCACCGTGCAGGGGAGCTTTCTAAGTTTAGCTTTGAAAAGCCTTTGAAAACTTGAGCATAGCATGTTCAGACAGGATGCATATCTGAGCTACAAATAATTTTATGTCTTCTATCTATGATTTTTAAAGATTTACTTTATTGTTGTTTTAGAGGTGCTATACAATGAGATTACCTTTACATAATCAGGTAAAATGTACATTTCCTTCCATATAGTGTCATCTGTTCCCTCGTTCTTTCCCGTTCCCTCCCTTTCATCTCCACCCACAAGTTGCATAGTTCACTGCATCTTCCAGTCCTTATGAAGGAGAGGAGAAGCAAACTGGCATAATCACTACAGGCTAACCATTAATCATATCCACAGAATGAAACCTCCATAAAATCTCAAAGGAACTTAAATTTTACTCTTAGGCTTTTTCAATGTATTGTTACTATAGCCATATTATAAAAGAGACTTTTAAAATTTATTTTCCTTCCTAGGGAACATTGCACCTAATTAACTTTATTTATCCATCCATTCCACAATGTAAATATGTTTCAGATCATAATGTGTGGCAGGGGAAACATGCCTGTAATCATAGAATTTGGGAGGCTGGTACAGAAGGATCTTGAGTTTGAGGTCAATATAATGAGATTCTGTCAAAATGCCACCACATTATGTTTTATATATTATATATAACATATACACATACAATTTTATCTATCAGAGTAAAATAGGGCAGGCCTTTTTCAAAGAGCTTCAGATTAGTAAGCATGTGGTGTTCTGGAAGGGTGGTTCACACCGAAATAAAAACCTGCTTTTTCTTCCTATCTTATCTCATGCATGTGTTCAGTTTGGCTCTTCCTATATTTTTTTTTAATAAACGTGTAATCTAGTAACTAGTAAGAAGAACCAAATGTTGTTTGGAGAAAGTAGGTAATTGAGGTAGCACAAAATCAAAAGGCTGCAGGATGCTGATGTCTCGCCTATGTAATCCTAGCTACTTAAGAGTCTGAGATATGAGAATCCTCAGCAGGAAAGTTTGTAAGACTCTTACTTCCAATTAACTACCAAAAAGCCAGAAGTGGAGCTATGGCTCAAATTGTAGAGAGCTAGCCTTGAGAATAAATTCTCAGAGACAACACCCAGGAATTTGAGTTCAAGCCCCAGTATCAGGGCAAAATAAATAAATACTCATTTTCTGTTTAGAGAGACAATGAAAAGTGAAATCTATACCTTTTAGTATTTAAAACTTTTTAGTTTTGGCATATAACTAGGAGTTAATTCAGAAGTAATAAGAAAGTCAAGGTAAAGATAAGTGCATTTATTTCTCCCACCTCAGAGGAAATCATAAATGAGAGCTTTCAGACAAACTTCTGAAATAAAATAGGGACAATTACAATACAGAAACTATTCTGTACCGTAGGGAGAGTGTAGAAATTTGGCTATGAGGGAATAATGTTTGGTCCAAGGGCAGCAACTTGCTATCTGTCATTGTGGACCAAGGCATCACTCAATAATTTGGAGCTCTATTTCACCTTTTTTGAGAGGTTGGCAAAAATGCCACTTGTCTGGATGTGTCTTAAAATAGTTCAATGAGATGGTACACTCAAAATTAGGCATACAACCCGTGGCAACAGATTAAGCAGAATGTTAAAGCCACAGAATGATTCTGAAAACCTGGATCATTGAGAGAAGAATGATTCCCATAAGACGGATATATTTTTGACTGTGTGCATTCAGTGACCAAACCAAAATAAAATATTTCAATCACTACTATTTTTATTGTGCCCTTTTGCCCATTGATCTCTGAGATGCTATCACTAGGTTTGAAATGTACACTGTAAAAAGTTGAATATATAACCAGAATATTACTATTTACATATCAGCACCTGGCTCTTTTCAGCTGATACAGTGTTGCAATGCATCTATGTTGTATGTCAATTGTCTGTTGCCCTGTTGTTGAGCTCTATCCCCTTTTATGAATACACTACCTTTTCTCAATTAAACGTTGACTAGCACTATAGTTTTTGTAAATGTGTTTCACTTATCTCTTAGGCTGAAATCAGGGAGTAAGATTGTTGGGCAATAAAGCATGTCTGCTTCACTAAACTAAATACGGTCAACTATTTCTTCCAAGGTTTATATCATAATATATTAATTATTTATACAACATTGACATTATTTTGGGCATTATAAGTATCAAGAGCTGATTTAAATGTGAGAGTACGTATCTAGGCTGCATACAAAATTGGACTATTTTACTAAGGTATTTAAGCATCTGCAGACGAGTATTTGCATGGAGTCCTGACCCTCATCACTATTGGTTGGGATGATTGTACCTTGTGATTCTCTTATCAATAAATTATGTCCAGGAATCTTTCACATTTCTGACCTCAGGTGCATGTAAACATAATACAATTAGCCATAGAAAGCATCAAGATAAAATTAAAGAGTGTGAAAAAGGAGTATATTGTTTAAATCCTCACTTCCTTCCTTCCCTCCTATCTCCCCTCAGCTCTTACCCTTTTCCCATTTTCCTCCTTCCCTCTTCTCCTTTCCAGTTACAGATGGATAAAACCTTCTGAAGCAATTACAATTTATCTTTTGACCTTTCTACTTTTCTCAGCTGTGCT
Source organism: Dipodomys spectabilis (assembly GCF_019054845.1). Classification (NCBI taxonomy): domain Eukaryota; kingdom Metazoa; phylum Chordata; class Mammalia; order Rodentia; family Heteromyidae; genus Dipodomys; species Dipodomys spectabilis. Next base: position 2,259,861 of record NW_024870701.1, on the reverse strand, counting down.
TAGCATGAATATTTTTGGGTGAGTTTTCCACCCTGACACTTTTTCAGTAGACAATGCCATTTCCTGTGGGTGATAAAACTGACAAATGATGACTATGCAAAGGGCAATATTGTGCTGACTGCTTCTCTGCAGAAACTAAGGCAAATTCATATATTTTTTGGGGAATGTTACTGTCAGCTTTGAGTGCTTTCTACAGTATTTATGCTTACCCAGGGGTATCTATACAATGAAACAACTGTCAGAAGGGATGCATGTATGCATTGTTTAGTTTGACATTTGTAACTATTCTGTGTCTATGGAAAAATATATTCTTTAAGTAGAAACTACCTGGTACCTCTCACCCAACTGTTCTTCAGGTCATGGTGGTCTGAGTTGTGATATAAAAGATGAAGTGAGAGCTAGTTTGATGAAGACTTATACTTCATGTTACAGACTTGCAGCCAAACCAGACACTGGCCATGGCACCATACTACATATGAATCTATGTCACTTCCACTGAGGGAGGAGGATTTCAAAACTACTGGCATGTTTGGAAGCCAAGTATACAGCAGCTAACTAGTTAAGACTAATTCTATCTCAAGAGAAATACATTTTTATTTTTTTTTTGTCGGTCGTGGGGCTTGAACTCTGGGCCTGGGCGCTGTCCCTCAGCTCTTCAGCTCAAGGCGAGCGCTCTACCACTTGAGCTACAGCGCCACTTCCGGTTTTCTGGTGGTTTATTGGAGATAGGAGTCTCACGGTCTCTCCTGCCCAGGCTGGCTTTGAACCGCGATCCTCAGATCTCAGCCTCCTGAGTAGCTAGGATTACAGGCGTGAGCCACCAGCGCCTGGCTGAAATACATTTCTAACTAAATCAAGCCCTACAGTATTTTCTCCTCTATGACAATGTGTAGGTCTTAAACCCATTTTTATGTTGCATATAAAAGTACCTAGGCCATGAACCAGTGGCTCATGCTTATAATCCTAGCTATTCAAGAGGCTGAGATCAAAGGATCATGGTTTGAAGTCATCCTTGGCAGAAAAAGTCTCTGAGACTCTTACCTCAATTAACTACCAAAAGGCCAGAAAGGGAAGCTATGACACAAATGGCAAAGTGCTAGCCTTGGCACAAAATCTCAGAAACAGCACCCAGGCCTTGAGGTTAAGCCCTAGGAATACAAAAATCTCTCTGTATATATAGTTGCTTTTAGCTCCAAGAGATAAAATGTTAGTTTAGGATTAGCCTCAGTCCTTGTGGCTGATTTACAATATGAAAAGAATAGAAATTTCCATTGTATTTATATATATATGTATATATGTATGTATATGTATATATATATATATATCACATTTTCTTGATCTATTCCTCTACTGAGGGGCATCTGGGTTGGTTCCATATAGCTATTGTGAATAATGCTTCAATAAACATAGTTGTACTAAATGGGATTGCTGGGTCATGGGGGAGCTCTATGTGGAGTCTTTTTTTTTTTTTTTTTTTGTCGGTTGTGGGGCCTGAACTCTGGGCCTAAGACTGTCCCTGAGCTCTTCACCTCAAGGCTAGTGCTCTACCACTTGAGCCACAGTGCCACTTCCAGTTTTTCTGCTTATGTGGTACTGAGGAATCGAACCCAGGGCCTGATGTATGCAAGGTAAGCACTCTAGCACTGAGCCACCTTCCCAGCCTATGTGGACTCTTTTAAGGAACCTCCATACTGCTTTCCACAGTGGTTGAACAAGTTTATACTCCCACTAACAATGCAGTAGGATTCCCTTCTGGCCACATCCCCTTCAGCATCTGTTGTTATTAGATTTCTTCATTATAGCCATTCTAACTGGGGTGAGGTGGAATCTCAATTTATTTTTATTTTTTATTTTATTGTGAGAATACCGTACAGAGGAGTTACAATTACATGGGCAAGATAACGAGTACATTTCTTATCAAGCATTGTTGCCTCCTCTTGTTTCCCCTTCCCATCCCTTCCCATACTCTCCCCTTCCCCCCACCTGACCCTCCCCCCCCCCCAACCAAAGTTGTAAAGTTCATTTTTTGACATAACGACTTGTACATCTCATTGTTGCAATGGGTCCACCTGTATCCCTAGTTAAACGATTTGTTTTTTCCCTTCCCCTCCACAAATTATACCAACATCAAATACAGTGAAAGCATGGGTTATACCATGGGTAGGGACATACAAAGCAACATAGAAATCATCTTATAAATATGTTAGAAACAATTGCATGAAAGGAAAAAAAAACATTTGAATACTTATTTTGGGTGTCATTCCCCTAACATCAACTTATCTGACCCTTTCTGGTTGACTCAGAGATATACTAATTATTGCAAATAAGGGACCTATGTTTCTTACTTCACTTAATATAATTTTTTCCAAGTCTTTCCATTTCCTAACAAATGGGGCAATGTCATTCTTTCTGATGGAGGTATAGAATTCCATTGTGCAGAAACACAAGAAATCAAAGAAAGGTTGGACAAATGGGATTGCATGAAATTGCAGAGCTTCTGCATGGCAAAGGACATAGCTAGCAAGATCAATAGAAAACCCAGGATTGGGAGAAGATCTTCACTATCCATACAACAGACAAGTTTCTCCTACCAAAAATATACCTGGAACTTAAAAAATTAAATATCCCAAAAACAAATCTTCAAAGAATCAATGTTGTTTTGATTTACATTTATTTTATGGCTAGAGAAGTTGAGCATTTCTTCATGTGTCTACTGGCCATTCTTATTTCCTCTTCAGAGAAGTTTCTCTTTAAAAAGTCTTTAGCCCACTTATTTATTGGGCAGTTGTTTCTTGGAGGATTTGTTGTTGGGGGATTTAGTTTTTTGAGTTCAAAGTATATTTTAGATATGAGACCCTTGTCTGTTGTATGGCTAGTGAAGATCTTTTCTCAATCCCTGGACTTTCTATTGATCTTGCTTGCTATATCCTTTGCCATACAAAAACTCTGCAGTTTCATGCAATCCCATTTGCCCAACCTTTCTTTGATTTGTTGTGTTTCTGGGTCTTTATGAAGAAAATTTAGGCCTGTGCTAAGTAGCCCTAGCGTATCTCCTATTCCTTCCTGTAATGTTTTCAGGGTGTCTGCTTTGACTCCAAGGTCTTTGATCCATTTGGAGTTGATTCTGTTGCAGGGTCATATATAAGGATCTAGCTTTAGTTTTCTGCAGGTATTTAACCAATTTTGTCAGCACGATTTACCGAAGAGGCTGTCTTTCCTCCATTCTATTTTTTAGCTCCCTTATCAAAGATTAGGTGGCTATAAGTCTGTGGGTTCATTTCCGGTCATCAGTTCTATTCCATTGGCCCCCAAGTCTGTTCTTATGCCAGCACCAAGCTGTTTTGATTACTATGCCTTTGTAGTAGAATTTAAAGTTTGGTCTTGATATTCCTCTAGCACTTTTCTTTCTGTTTCTGCCCTTTTGGGTTTTTATTGTTCCATATGAATTTTGGGTTTGCTTATTCTATTTCATTGAAGAAAGGAAACCCAAGATAGGGACACAACTGGTTTTTTCTTTCTTGCTGTTGTTTTTAACGTATTTAAAATGTACTATGTGATTTTTTCATTTCTTTTGTTCTTCCCCCATGGTATAACCCCTGTTTTCACTGTATTTTATTCCAGTGCCCTGCATCTTGTATAAACATTTTTCTCATTTGGGGAGGGGAAGGAAAATTTAAAAAATGCTGAAGTAAGGATACAGGTTGATCCATTGTAACAATGAGATGTAGAAGACACTATGTTGAAAATGAACTTTACAACTTGGAGGGGGGGGGGGGAGATGGGGAGGAAAGGGATGGTAGGGGAAAAACAAAGGAGGAAGTAATAATGCTTGATAGGAAGTGTACTCTTACTCATGTAACTATAACCCCTCTGCACAGTATTATTACAATAAAAATATAAAAATACAAAAGAAAGAAAAAGATAGAAATTTCCATGACTGAAATGTTCGATTATCATTTCTTTCAGAAAAAATTAAGTCAGTTGAAATAATCTGTATAATTAACTTTTCAAAAGAGGTTTTGAGAATAATTATCATATCATTTGCAGGGAAATAGATGGACCTAGAACAAAGCATGTTAAATGAGATAAGCCAAGCTCAGAGAGACAAATGGCACATGTTCTTTCTTATATCTCGAAACCAGTTCTGATAGATATGATAAATTATACAGGACTTTAGGCATGCATACACAGTGAGATGAGACCAAAGGAGGCTATTTTAAGGGGAGGAACACAAAGATGCAATGTCTATGTGCATTTGATCATATAAAACAATATTTATTGAAATGAACACCAGGAAATGGAAACAAGAGGTTTTTTGTTGTTATTTTTGTTTTTTTCCTTTTGTCTTATTTGTTCATTAATATGTCTTTGGGAGGGTAAGAGGGTCACAGAAATGGAAAGACAAAGGGTGAACAAATGCAGCTGTGGTACTCACTAGGAACTATGTTTAAAGTGAACTATACAACTTGTGAGATGGGAGGAAAAAAACCAAGAAAGCGAAAAAAGAGGTGACATTGTCCAGAACGAAATGTATTCCTTATCTGACTTATGTAGCTGCAACCCCTTTGTACATCTCTTTTTTTTATAAAAAAATATTAAAACTTAAAAAAGTGATCTTGATATTGCTTTTATACAAATTGGTTGCATTATAAGAAAAAAATTGAGGGAAAACTTTTAATGTGGAAGAATAAAGATTCCACGCACATGTCTCCTCTTCCATCCAGAACTAAAGCCACGGATGGACAGCTGCATTTTTGAAGTGAATTATTGAGGAACACCACTGGAACTCAGCAAAGAGAGATGAGAACCATGTCACACAGACATGGGATGGAGGTAGTGAAAGAGGTTCTTACCATAAGCAGGCAAAAGTGTGCAATGGGGAAACATAGATTCCAGAAATCCCAGCTACCAGGGAGTCCCATTGTTCTCACAAGCTGGCCTCAAGACCACACAGAATCTTTTGTTGTGGTTGGTGGTGGTGGTCATGGGGCCTGAACTCTGGGCCTAGGCACCATCCCTCAGCTCTTCAGCTCAAGGCTCTACCACTTGAGCCACAGCACCATTTCTGGCTTTTTCTGCTTAGGTGATGCTGAGGACTATGAACCCAAGGCCTCATGCATGCAAGGCAAGCACTGTATCATTAGAGCCACCTTCCCAGACCCTAACACAGAATCTTAAGAAACCAGTGTCCTCAGAAGTCAGGCTGCAGTAACTCACTACCATCATGAGTGCCCCTACCAGGATTTATACTGCTATAGGGGTCAAAGGCCTCTTTACATCATCATCCTCGTGTCCTCACAGGCTTTCTGCCATATTAGCAGGGAAGTCTACAGCCTCAGGACTCCAGAAAATGCATCAGAACAACTAATTCCTGGACCCAGGACTGACCAGTGCCTTACACTAGAGGACAGGTAGATGAGCTGAGAGGAGGATGCCATTCCTGAGACCTGAGTGTCCAAAGTGCTTCCACTCTGGGACATGGAGCCCATTCTCCATGTATTCCTCGCTGTATCTCCTCCCAGCAGCTACTTGTCATCTGCACCATTGCTAGGACCACTTTCTCTCTCAACTGTCATTGTAGGGCACACGGGGCGGGGGGCAGTCAGCTGCAATTTCCTTGCGGCTATTGGGATCACCAAGGGCCCAGTCATCAGCAGCGTAAGGAAATGTTGACCAGGCCCCATGTTTCTTTTTTTTTTTTTATTGTGAGAATACCGTACAGAGGGGTTACAATTACATGGGCAAGATAACGAGTAACATTTCTTATCAAGCATTGTTGCCTCCTCTTTGTTTCCCCTACCTATTCCTTCCCATACTCCCTCTTTCCCCCACCCAATCCTCCCCCAACCCCCACCAAAGTTGTAAAGTTCATTTTCGACATAACGACTTATACACCTCATTGTTGCAATGGATCCAACTGTATCCCTAATTAAACGATTTGTTTTTCCCCTTCCCTTCCACAAATTATACCAACGTCAAATACAGTGAAAGCAGGGGTTATACCGTGGGGGAGGGACATACAAAGCAACATAGAAATCATCTTATAAATATGTTAGAAACAATTGCATGAAAGGAAAAAAAAACAAAAAAACATTTGAATACTTATCTTGGGGTTCATTCCCCTAACATCAACTTATCTGACCTTTTCTACTTGACTCAGACATATACTAGTTATTGCAAACAAAGGTAACCATAGGACTGATGTTTCTTTGGGCCTGGCTTATTTCACTTAATATAACTTTTTCCAAGTCTTTCCATTTCCTAACAAATGGGGCAATGTCATTCTTTCTGATGGAGGCATAGAATTCCATTATGTATATATACCACATTTTCTTGATCCATTCATCTACTGAGGGACATGTGGGTTGGTTCCATATCTTAGCTATGGTAAATAATGTTGCAATAAACATAGTCACGCTGGTAGCTTTAGTGTGGTCTTGTTTGTGATCATTTGGGTAAATGCCCAAAAGTGGGATTGCTGGGTCATAGGGGAGCTCTATGTGGAGTCTTTTGAGGAACCTCCATACTGCTTTCCAAAGTGGTTGAACAAGTTTACACTCCCACCAACAATGCAGTAAGGTTCCTTTCTGTCCATATCCCCTCCAGCATCTATTGTCAGAGTTCTTGATTATAGCCATTCTAACTGGAGTGAGGTGGTATCAATGTTGTTTTGATTTGCATTTCTTTTATGGCTAGAGAGGTTGAGCATTTCTTCATGTGTCTATTGGCCATCCTTCTTTCCTTTTCAGAGAAGTTTCTCTTTAAGTCTTTAGCCCACTTATTTATTGGGCAGTATCTTTGAAGATTTATTTTTGGGGCATTTAATTTTTTAAGTTCCAGGTAAATTTTAGATATGAGACCATTGTTTGTTGTATGGCTAGTGAAGATCTTCTCCCAATCCATGGGCTTTCTATTGATCTTGCTAGCTATGTCCTTTGCCATGCAGAAGTTCTGCAATTTCATGCAATCCCATCTGTCCCACCTATCTTTGATTTCTTGTGTTTCAAAAATAAAATACCTAGGAATTAACTTAACCAAAGAAATGAAGGACCTCTATGAAGAAAACTTTAAAAACCTGAAAAAGGAAATCAAAACAGAACTTAGAAAGTGCCAAAAACTCTCATGCTTCTGCATTGGAAAGATCAACATTGTGAAAATGGCAATACTTCTCAAGGCTATCTACAAATTCAATGTGATACCTATCAATATTCCAACCTCATTCTTCAAGGAAATAGAAGAGGCAATCCAAAAATTCATATGGAACAATAAAAGACCCCAAATAGCAAAAAAATGATCCTTAACAGAAAGAACAGTGCTGGAGGAATATCAATACCAAATTTCAAACTCTACTATAAAGCCATAGTAATCAAAACAGTTTGGTACTGACACAAGAACAGACCTCAGGACAAGTGGAATAGAATTGAAAACCCAGAAATGAACCTAAAGACCTATAGCCATCTAATCTTTGATAAGGGAGCTAAAAAATAGAATGGAAGACAGACAGCCTCTTCAGTAAATGGTGCTGGCAAAACTGGTTAACTACTTGTAGAAAACTAAAGCTAGATTCTTTTTTTTTTTTTTTTTTGTCGGTCGTGGGGCTTGAACTCTGGGCCTGGGCACTGTCCCTCAGCTCTTCAGCTCAAGGTGAGCGCTCTACCACTTGAGCTACAGCGCCACTTCCGGTTTTCTGGTGGTTTATTGGAGATAGGAGTCTCAAGGTCTCTCCTGCCCGGGCTGGCTTTGAACCGTGATCCCCAGATCTCAGCCTCCTGAGTAGCTAGGATTACAGGCGTGAGCCACCAGCGCCCAGCTTAAAGCTAGATTCTTATATCACCCTGCACCAGAATCAACTCCAAATGTATCAAAGACCTCGGAGTTAAAGCAGACACTCTGAAAACATTACAGGATGGAATAGGAGAAACCCTAGGTGTCCTTGGTACAGGCCGAAATTTTCTTAATAGAGACCCAGGCCCCATGTTTCTAGCACTGCACTCTGCTATCAGATTGACCCACAGCAGGTCCTTTACCACCACTGCCATGTGTTTCAAGCCTGCATAGTCTGTAAGAATTCCCACCGCTGCCTGGCCCTCAGAGACAGGTGGATGCTTATCACACTGGAGTGCTGCATCCACAGCCCTCAGTCACAGTAGATGCATGTAGAGGGATGACAGTATTGCTCCCAACTGAAACTAAGGTCAATGTAGCCTACGAAACTGATGCATTTTCACATGAAAGCCTGTTACTACCAATGCCTCTTTATAAAATCAGTAAATTTATCTACCAGATCGGAAAATATTACCCAAGTGTGAAAAAGCATGGCACAACCTACCTCAAAAGATATAAAAGAAATTACCTGAATGCCTGATAGTATAATAAAAGAATGGTTCTGAGGAAAGCCAATGAGAAAAGAGAATTATAGATAAGTCAATGAAAACAGGAAAGTAAGTCATGTTATTAATGAGAAATTCAGTGAAAAGACAGTCACCACCAAAAAATAGAAATCATGGAAACAATAGAAATCATGGAAATTAAGAACTCAGCAAATCAAATTAAAAAAATTGAATTCAGGTGCAATGGCTCACTCTTTTAATCCTAGGTACTCAGGAGGCTGAGATCGGAAGACTGTGGTTCAAAGCCAACCTGGGCAGGAAAGTGAGATTCTTGTCTCCAATTAACCACCAAAGAGCAGGAAGTAGAGCTTGGGTTCAAGTGGTACAGTGTCAGCTTTGAGTAAAAAGCTTAGGGACAGCAACCAGGCCTTGAGTTCAAACCCCAGGACTTGTACTATATGTCTATATGCAGATATCTATATAGTTATATATCTATATCTATAAATCTACAGATTTATATATGTATACTATAGAGCTACAGATACATACTATATAGTATATATATATATACACATGCAGTATATATAGCTTATATTTACTATATATCTACAGATATATTCTATATATGTAGTATATATATCTATGTATACCACATATAAGTATACATTTAGATAAATACTTATATATGTGTATTTATATATGCCTATATAAATATATAGATTACATAAGTACTTATATATAAGCTATATATATATATATATGCTGTCTCAGTAAGAGCCTATTCTACAGACTGTATCATATGGAGAAGTCAATCCATGAACTTGAAGGCAGGTTTTTCAGAATATTCTTCTTAAGCCAAAAGCAAAAAGGAAAAGAATTAAATGAAGAAATCTCTCTGGAACACCTCTGAATGAGTACATTCTTTAGTTATGAGGATACTTGAATGCAAATCGAAGGGAAAAGACCCAAAGAACCCCAAGAAGAGGTCCTCACTATATATCATAGTCCAACTGGGAAAAGTACAAGCTGAAGAGAGAATTCCAAAATTAGCCAAAGGAGAGTGCCAAGTCACATATAAATACATTTTCATTGGATAGAGTCAGTGCATAATCTACAAAATTAAATGAGGGAAGGGAAGACATGTAGGTATCAGACACACTATATCCATAGATTGCAATTCATAAATGGAAACTTTTGTACAACTAAGCAAAAATAAAAGAAAATCAGCATATTAAAAAATAAGCTCAGGAGAAACTTCAAGGGCAAGGAGGGAATATTAAAGCATTTTCAAAATTCTGGAAAAATAACATCTATTCAAGATTATTATGCTCTGAAAAGTTTTCTTTCAGAAACAGGGGAATTAAAAACTTTCAAGAGAAATGAGAATTTTATTACCATTGCGTTGGTCTTAGAAAGTTCTACACTGAAAGTTCTAGAAAGGTAATTACCACTTTATGAAAATATAAACCCCATCCATAAAAACACAATACAGAAAAAGGTCAACATCAAATCACAAAGATAAGCAAGGGAGAACAAAGATCTTCAAAGCAATGAGAAAATTACAAAATGACTACAACAAGATTTACATAGCAATATTAACCTTGAAAGCAATGAGATTAAATCTTAGTAGAATATACAGACTGGATGAACAAGACCAAATGGTAGGCCATCTAGAAGAAACTCACTTCTTCAATAAAGACAGATTGAAAATTTGGAAAAAGTTACTGCAAATAAAGAAAAACAAAAAGTAATCTAGAGTAGTAAGAATTGAACAAAATATATTTTAAAACAACAACTGTAAAATTATACAAAGCCACCATATCATGATCATTTTCATAAATATCTTTAATAAGAACATTTAGATAGAACACATATTTTATAAAATGAGCATTAGATCAAAAGTGAGAGATGTTTCCATTATATAGCGGAGTGCGTATAACTCCCTTATTTTCATCAATGGACAGATCATTTATATAAAATATAAAAAAGCATAGAAGTTAAACTACACAACAGACCAAATAGATCCAATTACAGATTATATGTTTCATAGAGCAGCTATTGTACTTTAATTATTTTCAACACATGAACCTTCTTCAGAATCAGCTATATATTGCATCACAAAACAATGTAAACAATTACAAAGTAATCACATTTTACAAAGTCAATGATTTATCTTTTCTCACTATGTATGAGCATCATTAAATGTAATACAACATCAATAAATGTAATACATCGTACCAGTGCAATGAACAAAATCATATAATTCAATTCTAAAGATAGAAAAACCTGAAGGCCCCATAAAATGACTATTAGGATGGATAAATTTAGTAGTTTCAGGATACAAAATCAACATATGAGAAACTTTACTATATATCAATGTTGAATTCCCTGGGAGTGAAATCATGAAAGAAATTTCATTCACAATTGTTACAAAAAATCAAGCCAACTTTCCTATCCATTTATGTATGGAGGTTAAATTCCTCTGCGATGAAAATCACAAAACTGATAAAAGAAATGGAAGAGGAAAACAAAAAGCAAAAGTCAAAACCAAAAACAAATTGACAAGTATGTAGATTGGAAGAGCCAATACAGTTAAATGAGCATACAACTCAAACTCTGTATGGATTCAATTAAATCTCCACCAAAATACAATGATATTCTTCTCAGTATTATAAAACAATTGTAAAATTCATAGGAATGCACAGAAAAAATGTAATGAGCCAAACAAATTGAGCATAAATCAAAAGCTTGGGGCATGAAAACACCTGATTTCAAGACAGAGGATAGGATTATAGTCTTGAATACAGCAGTGTACTGGTATAAAAATCAACAGGCAGAGCAATGGAATAGAAATTTCAAAAATAAATCCATCCATCTATAATTGGCTGGCTCTTGACAAAAGCAAACATCCTAGAACAGTCTCTTCAATAAACAGTGCTGGAAAAAATATACACATGCAGAAAATTGTAACTTGACCTGTCTCTCATAGTTTTCCAAAACCAAATCAAAATCAAATACCTAAATAGAAGACCTGAAACTATGAAACTATTAAGAAAATTTTAAGGAAACCAGTCAAGCAGTAGTGGAGGCAATAACTTGTTCTATAAGATCTCCAAATCATAAAAAATAAAAAATACACAAATAAGCTTTTACTCCAAACTCAGAAGCTTCTGTATAATAAACAATTAGCCAAGAAAATTGCATCATTGGAGAAAATATTTGCCAATTACCCATCTGACCAAGAATTAAAATCTAAAATGTATTTTTATACTACAAAACAAAAATGTGCAAATGAATCTGCTTGGATCTGTAATCCCAGATACTTGGAAGGCAGAGAGTGCAGTAAGTTAAGACTTAAGGTTGGCTCAGGCAAAAAGTTAATGAGACATTATCTGAATTAACAATTAGTATAGAAAGGAATGGTAGAATTAATTAGTATAGAAAGGAATGGTGGTAGAGACCTGTAACCCCAGCTACATAGAGTTCAAACTTCAATATTGCCAAATACAATTTTAAAAGCTAGGCAAATAATCTGAATAGACATTTCTCCAAAAACATATTAAAGAAATACAGAAAAATGCTTATTACTAGTTACTAGTGCAAAGAAAAAAAGAACAAAGATATAATATCATCTAAATCAGAAATAGTATTATCACAAAAAGAAGAAAAAGAAAAAAAAAAACCAACACATTCTGGGAAGTAGGCGGAGAGGGGAAATTTCATTAGCTCTTGGTGAGATATAAATTAGCATAGCCATTGTGGTAAACATTTTCTTTTAAATAAAATAGATCTACCATATATTCTAGCTCTCTCCATCTTCTGGGTATTTAAAGAAAATAAAATCTGTATAAAAAGAAATGCCTGTATTTTATGTTTATTGTTGCACTATTCATAATAGTAAAGATATGGTGGTCCTCAGTGATTAAACAGATGAAAATATCGTGGCATATGTACACAATGGAAAATAATTCAGTTGTAAAAATAATGAAATAAAGAGCTGGTGGCTCATACCTGTAATCCTATCTACTCAGGAGGCTGAGATCTGAGAATCACAGCTCAAAGCCAACCAGGACACAAAAGTCCATGAGACTCTTATCTCTAATAAACTACTCCAACAGCACCAGAAATGGAGCTTTGTCTCAAGTGGTAGAGCTCTTCCTTGGGTTAAAAAAAAATGAAGCTCCGGGACAGAGCCTAGGCTCCGAGTTTAAGCCCCAGGACCAGCACACAAAAAAAGAAAAGAAAAACAAATAACTCATTATTTTAAGTCAAATGGATGGAAGTATGGGACATTAACTTAAATGAAATATTAGAAGGAGACAAATACTACCTGTTGCCTTATATAGGGAAGTACAAACATTGTAGAATAATTATTACCAGAGGCTGAGAACAGGTAGTGGAATGGTGAAGAGAAAGACTGATTACTAACACATAGATTGCAGTAATAATTTCTAGTGTTCTACAGCACAGCAAAGGAACTATGATTTCTAATAACCCATCATGTGTATAAATAGAAGAGCTCAGTTTGAAACTTCAAACACAAAGAAACCACCAGGCAAGGAGAAGGCCAAGAACCCCGAATTAATCAGCACACCTTGTGTACTTATATCAAATTATCATACGGCACCATATCAATATTTATAGTTAAAGAAGTAAAAAATAGAATAAGGCAATTTCAATATCTTATGAAAATAGGGCCACAGCATTACTGGTTTGAATGTGATTTTAAGGAAACATTTTCCCCCCTCACTGGCAATTTAATTTTGCATTCTCTTTTTCTAAGAACTCAAGGTCTCTCCTTTAGAAATAAGGATCTAGGCCTGCTAGTGGCCAATACTGATAGGCTGGGATTCTCTTTAACCAGTCTCTTAAGCCATTTTCGGAATACACCTCGTAAGTTCATATTTTTACTATGCCAGAAATTGGTGTGCTTGTGTTGAGAAATAGGAGTTCATTTCCCTATGAACCACTTCCACATTTTCTGTGGCATTCTGGGTTTTCAGGTAAGAAGAGAAATCCCTGGTAGTCAGTACATCATTGATGTATCAGGATTTGATTTTTTTTTTACTTTTGGCCTTTGGTTCTTTATTCTTTGTGATGTGTGCTTTTTGAACTCTACTGAAGAGCAAGGAAGAACACTCTTTAGACCAAGAACTTGAGCTATGTGACACAAATGACATCTTGAGAAATAATTATTTCCAGTGCTACCTATGCTTTAATTGTTGGCAAATATTAAGCTTGTACACATTAGGTGCTATCTGCCATAGAATCAATGCACTTCAAATGCACTTAACAGTGTAAAGTGTTAGTATTTATGAACAAAGTGATAGAGGCTTGGCATCCGGGACTTCACCTATGTGCCAGTCAAATGCTTGTTTGCTTTCAATCCAACTTTCTATTGTGTTAGCCTGTTTGTGCTGTTATAACAAAATACAACAAACTGGGTAATTTATTTAAAAAACACACAAAATTATTTCTTACCATTCTGGAGAATGATTCTTCATTCAAGGCCAAGGTAGTACAGATGATTGTCTGGTGAAAGCTTCCTCATCCCAGAGCTATTCTTGTTGGTGCCTCCTCGGAAGGCAAACTGTGAAGTAGAAGGTTGAGGAACAGAAAGGCCAAAAGCTCTCAGAGCCTTTTTGCTTAGAGCCTAAATCCCACCCACTAGGAAAGAGCCACATGGTCGAATTACTTGTTAGCTCCCACTTTAACACCAGCACCTTGGCAACACACCCATTCAGAAGGGACACATTCAAACCATAGCACCTGCCTTCCTCCTTCTTTCCTCTCTAGGCTAACAAACTCCATTTCTCTGGCTCTTGTACTCTCACTTCTGTGGTTACAAACCTTCCTGAGTTCCTTCCTTTATGGTCCTAGCAGTGCATGTTCAGGTGTAGCCCATGCTGGACCTCTGGTCTCTGATAGGAACATCTTTCTTCCTTCTCTCTCTAATGCCAGGATCAGTAGCATCTTTCAACTGTTGTCTATCTGTGTTGAGTTTCATGGCCTTTCAGCCACACCATTCATATCATGTGAAATTAATTCACTGATAAAGACTTGGCATTTGAAAACATCCCTGAAGTGGTTCTTTGAATTTCCTTCCAAGATGTCACTGAGCGAAGAGAAAGGTGGCAGACACATGATGATTCTGTTTTGTTGGTGTTATTGGTTAAATAATATTTGTGGCAGGCCATGAATTTCGACTTGGGCATCTGTACTAGACACAACAGACCAAATTTATATAGCGTTTAGTTGCAATAACTGAGCTTTAGTTGGTTGCTGAAGGCCCTGTAGCCAATTAACTAATCAGGATGTAAACAACTAGTGCAACTGTAAACAACTCACTGTTTAATTGACTAAGTTATAGACAGTGCTGGTAAAGAGACTTTACAAGGTTGTTTTTCTCTCTGAGGGTTTTATCTAATCAGTAGGCACCAGACATGGTGTTACACATTGTACAAAGAGTTAAAACTTTTTTCTGGCTAGAAGTACCAGAAAATGGGGCCTCACTGAATCTGAGAATTTGAGGAAAAATCCAAGATGGGAGAGAGTCAGGAAAGGATCCTTCTAATTCTTTACATTGACCTGAGCTGGTCTCAGATGACCCTGTGAGCTACACCTGCATTGTATCTGACCAAAGATGCAGAGTGACAGCTAGGGACTGGAACTGGAATTTGAATCATCTATATCTATAGTGGGCTCAGGATAGGTGCAGATCAATGTCTCAGAGGTTTCAGGGACTAGGTGGATATTGAAAATGCCCTTACATGATGAAAGAGAATTTACAGTGTGAGCCTAATCAGCTGAATGCCTTCTAAATACAAATATCAACAATTTCTAGAAACTCATTGCAAGATCCAGGCATATGCAGCAGAGCACTCACAATATTGAAAATACAATATTTACAATTACTCAAAATGTAGCCAAACAGGAAAATGTGACCAGTTCCCAAAGGGAAAGCAGGACACACACACACACACACACACACACACACACACACACACACACACACACACACGATGACCCACTGCGACAATGATCAGATCAGCTAATTCTAAGTTGTGAGAAAGATACTTGGTATTATGGGACTGATATAATTTCTTGGCATAGGGGAGGGGAAGGAAAATAACAAAATGCTGAAATAAGGATACAGGCTGACCCATTGTAATGATGAGGTATATAAGACACTATGTTGAAAATGAACTTTACAACTTTGGTGGGGGGAGAGGAGTTGTGGAGATGGGAGGAAAGGGGTGGTAGGGGACAAACAACAGAGGAGGTAATAATGCTAGGTAGGAAATGTACTCATTACCTTACTCATGTAACTGTAACCCCTCTGTACAGTATTTTTATAATCAAAAATGCAAAAAAGAAAAGGATAGAAATATCCATGACTGAAGTGTTCGATTATAATTTCTTTCAGGAGAAGAACAAAGGAGGAGGTAATAATGCTTGATAGGTAATGTACTCATTACCTTACTCATGTAACTGTAATCCTTCTGTACAGTATCTTTACAATAAAAACATACATTAAAAACAATTACTTGGTATGGGAACTGTAAATGATGATGAAGAAAATAAATATGAAGTACTATATATGTATATATATACATATATATATATGTATATATATATATATATATATATATATATAAAATGTGAGCTTTACTGTTTTCACTATTTTAAATGTATAGTCACAGCATTAAGTACATTCACATTACAGTAGTAACTACCACCACTGTCCATCTACAGAACTCTGTTCATCATTGGAACTGAGACTCTGCACCTATTAAACAATATTTGGCCATTGTCTGTTCTTGTGGTTTATGAACCTGCAGAAAGTGAATGGAGAAGCTTCAGTGTTACAGGAGAGGTTAATATGAGAACCATAAGAAGCAATGAAGCTGGAATGGTGGAATGTATTGAATCATACAGCTACGTTAATAGGAATGGACCATATTTGTTTGTTTTTTAAAGTAGTAAGAGGGAAGCTAAACAGGGATATTTCTGTATTTCTGTAGTCAAGTAAATGAGTAAATAAAACTGGCAAATAGAAATTTGGTGTCAGTTATGGAAACGAAAAACATGATTTTCTGTTTTCGGCTCTTATGTTCATGAGTACATTAACTCAGACTACATTAACTCAAGGTGAGCTGGGATTCTTCTTCCTGTAGAAAAATCCTAGGATACTACTAAAAGTTCAAGAGGCACACTCTCCCAAAATCTGATGCAGATCTGTTGCTATTTCCAAGGATAACTATAGGGTTGCTAGTTATGGGTCTGCATTGACACCAAATCCAGAGAACCTGAAACGTTATCATGGTCCCAAAGGCAGATGAGGTCTTGACTCAAGTTCATGTCACAGTACTCATGTGTGCTGGGCCCACTTTGCAGTTCTTTCTGAAGGTCCTGAATACATGAGCAGGATAGATAGAATTAACAGCTGGTAGGAACTTCTAATGTATATGTGTCTGTCTAAAGAGTAACCATGGTTAACAGTTTAAAAAAATTAGTTGAGGCCTTCGACATTGTCCCTTCCCCATCCTGACCAAAGTGATTAATAATAAGCAGTGTTTGTAGTACTGGGAGCACTGTAGAATCTTATCCTCCATAGGCATATAGAGATAAACAAGAAGAAACTACAGCCCTGATCTACTTTTCCATGTTGTCTTTTCTGGGATTTTAGTAAATAATTCTAGAAATGATAACTGTAGAGGTATCCAGGTGAAGTGATGGGGTTTGAGGAAGATTAGAAGCAAAATCTGAGGGGCAAGAAATAACGGAATGTACCTGAGAAATTGCTCTACTTCGTATAACTAGAATACAAAGTTCAGGAGATTGGACAGGGACAGGTAAATGCCTGGTAATAGAAGTTCTTTTAGGGCAGGTTTAGAAATTGGAACTATATGTTTCATGGACCCCCTGCCTCAAATCACCTAGCATGATTGTTAAGAATGCTTTTAATGCATTTCCCTAGACACTAAACTAGATGTATCAACCCATAGTCTCTCTCTGGTAATCTATGTTTTACACACCTTCATGTGTTTCCTAGACTAAAATTTCAGAACTCAGAGTGGATTCTTGAAAAGTTTTTAAATTGTGTGTGTTTTTTTTAAAGTATCTTCTCAAGCATTAGTGTAGAAGACAGATCTGGAGAGAAGAAAATTACAGACAGAACATTCATTCTTCTATCCAACAAATATTTAAGTAATGGGTATAATGTTTGGTAAAAAGGATAGAGATGTGAGGAGACATATTAGTCAGTCATTTCACAATGGAGATGTACAACAAATAAACATGTAAACAAACAATATGCAAAAACATAGTTCCCAGTGGGACCCATTGATAAAAAATATAACCTTTTTTGGGGGGGGGGTCCTGTCTTGGGGCCTGAACTCTGGGCCTGGGTGCTGTCCTTCAGCTCTTCAGCTCAAGGCTAGTGCTCTACCACTTGAGCCACAGCGCCACTTCCGGCTTTTTTTTCTGCTTATGTGGTGCTGAGGAATCAAACCCAGGGCCTCATGCATGCAAGGCAAGTGCTCTACCACTGAGCCACCTTCCCAGCCCTAAAAACACAATCTTATATACAGCACCATGTGCATTTATACATGATCAAACTAAACTATGGTTTAACTATAGTTAAACTACATCATGGTTTAAGTACATCAAACAGCTAACAGACTACAGCAATAGTAGTTAATTTGCATTTTATCCTGGGAATTGTTTATCAGCCCAGGTAAAAGATACAAACTATATGAAGGAGGAGACACATATTTGAGTAATATTTAGGGATGAGTTGAAATGAAAATGCCCTGGATATTCCTTGGGGACCAGAAAGTAGGGAAGGATTCTAGAATGACTCCTGGATTTCTGCTTTGGGTTGCTATGGTAACACAGCGATAACACTGAAAAGGAATGAGTCCGTTTGAGGGAATAGAACACTGAATGAGATTTAGCAAGCTGTATTCGAAGGATTTGTAGACTCACACTGGCAACGTCTGTGTAAATTACACTGACTTCAAACAGTTGAAAACCCCAAATAACCATGAGTTGAAGATGATAGAAATTACTTCTTTCTCATATCAGTGAAGTTCAGGGATAAAAAAGAATCCAAGATTGGTTTGTGTCAGGTTCTAATTCAAAGAGTTGACCCAGACACTACACACAGACGTTGGGGTCTCTGAAAGGTTCATTGTTAGAGTTCCTCTAAAATGGTTGAGATAAAGAGTCCTGACATGCCAGGAATGGTGAGAGGCACCAGGCTTGGCCAGGAGGCACCAGGCTTAGGGGGTAAGCTCAGGCTACAACTTCCATGGGGTTTTCTGTGGAAGAGCTAAGTCAGAGTGGGTTATTCTAAGGCCTGACTTCTTTGGGTAACTCCAGTGGATACTCACGCTTACAGGTTGTCCAAGGCTGTTTGGTATAAATTAGGTGGGGGTAGATTTGGGATTGGTTGGTTTGCACAGGAATGCTTGTGAGCAGTCTTTTAATTGTCTCTAGGAATTAGTATTCCTGGGAGGAGAAGGCTTTCTAGGTCCTCCAAGTTCTCAAAAAAAAAAAAAAAGTCGAAACATAAAATACAAAATATAATCAGCACCGGGCTGTAAGCAGCTCTAGTATCATCAGTGATGCCTTTTATCTTCACAATCTGATATCCGCCACACATTGGTCAACCTCTCTGGCCCAGATAGCACACTGCCCTCCAGATGTCACATCTACCTGCCACCTAGTGGGAAAAAGTGAGAACAAGCTAGTCCCCCTCCTTTAAGGAAATTCTTGGAATTATTGTTAACCCATTTGTTTGCATCCTACTGGTAAACTGCTGAGGAAGAGTTGTGAGAAGAAGCAAGAAGAATTGATCTGAGCTGTGGGAGCTCATAAGCAGAGCATAAAAACCAGAGTGAAGACTAAGGGAAAGCTCAGGAGATGGAGCACTGGTGGCTCAGGCCTGTAATCCTAGCTACTCAGGAGGCTGAGATCTGAGGATCAAGGTTTGAACCCAGTCTGGGCAGGAAAGTCTGTGAGATTCATATCTCCAATGAATAAACAAAATAATAGAAGTGGAGCTATGATTCAAAGTAGGAAAGAGCTAACCTTAACCAAAAAGCTCACAGACAGTGCCCAAACCCTGAGTTCAAACCTTAAAACCATAAAGAAAAAAGGAAAAAGCTAGAGGCCAATAGCATACAACCTAGCAGAGAGGTTCGGCCCATCACAGCTGCCAGGTGTCTTTTGCAGTAGTCTAACTAAAGGGTGACTTCTGTCACAGCAATATTAAAGAAGAGATGAGTAAGGAATAAATAAGACATGAAGAAATAGATAAGGAAGCAAACATAGGATATTCTTTCCTGAGATTTGGCTGACAAGGGAAGCAGGGAATTGGATACATCTGTTTAAAGATATCGTAGATGCTAGGTTGATATTCTTTCATTTGATATACCTAGAAAAGGAACTATTTTTTAGAAAAAAACCTGGCTGACAATCAAATAATAGAGGAATGGAGTCCTTATAGAGGTCTTTTGAGATCTATGTTACATTATGGAACATAGAATAAACTGGTATGATAGAAACATTATGTCTTCATTCTGTCTTTGTCTATTAAATTGAAAGGAAAATACATTTCAGATGCTGACATGACTAAGAGGAGAGTGATTGAGCACCTGTGTCTATTTCTACATGCAAAACTGACCACAGGGATGGCACATTTGGAAAGGAAGAAAAGTTTCAGTTATCTACACTTGTCTCTATTTATCATATGAAAACTTGCCTTCTTTTTTATTTTTGTCACTTGTGGGGCTTGAACTCAGGGCCTGGACACAGTCACTGAACCTCTTTGGGCTTAAGGGTCATGTCTACCATTGACCTACAGTGTTATTTTTGTTTTTTTGAGTAGTTAATTGGAGATAAGAGTCTCACGGGGACTTTTCTAATGGGTCTGGGTTCGAAGTATGATCCTCAGATCTCAGCCTCCTGAGTAGCTAGGATTACAGACATGAGCCACTATTTTGCCTTCGTTTTTTAATGGCGTATTTCTATAAATACTAATTTAGTGGGACTTAATTTTATTCTATCTTATATATTCTCTCAGAAGAAATGGTTAAGGTAAAGTTCTATTTAGGAAGCTAGAGAATTCAGTGTGTTAACATTCAAAAATGAATGTCAGTACTGTTTCTAAATTAAAATGTTTTGAAGAAAAGACCTTGTGGTCTTTTGTTATGTATTACCTTATTATGTAACATGGCTCACATTCTAGTGCCAAATAGAGAGAATTTAGAGACCATTAAAAACCTTACATTTTAATATGAATTGTACTTTCATGAGCAACCAAATTATTGTTATGCAATTATCATTTCTGTACTCTTCTTTTTTTGTCAGTTGTGGAACTTGAACTTTCTGGGCCTGGACACTGACCCTAAGCTCTTCAGCTCAAAGCTATTTATTAGTCTACCACTTGAGCCACAGCTCTCTTTCTGTTTTCCTGGTAGTTAATTGGAGATAAGAGTCTCATGGACTTTCCTGTCTGGGGTGACTTTGGACCATGATCCTCAGGTCTCAGGCTTCTGAGTAGCTAGGATTACAGGTGTGAGCCACTGGCACCTGGCTTCCATACTCTTTAACAGGAAAAAAATACCCTCACTTTCCTTCTAACACTCAACAGTGCCCTTAATTATATGGCTGATCTTGCAACAATCACTGCACTTGACATCTAATAAATCTGATACTAGATTGGATTGTAGTTGAAATCTGAAAAGGATCAATAGATTAATTTACACTGACTCTCTCTGCTACCCAAAGTGTGCATGTACATGCAAAGAATGAGATGGTCAGATTTGCTTCATAACCTCTCGACTGCTTCAGAAATGACAATATAACTGGGGTATTGCATGAGAGATGAAGAGTATGTATAAGAGATGAGGAGTTAAGTTAGGAAGACTCCTGACTGAGTCTGATACTCTCATCTGTCCAGTTTACAGAAAGCAGTAGGTGCGATATTGATTTCTTTCTCCTTTTGCAATAAACACTCTTGCTTGGATTGTTAAGATCTTGAAACAAAGAATGTACTGCCATAATTTTCAATAATGTCAATAATAATGATTATGGTACAAATAAAAAAAACATGCTATTTATATAGCTATAAGAGCAAATAGGAAAGACTATTTCAGGATATTATTCTTTTAAATCTAGGTTGGAGAATTTAAAAGGAACTGATGAGAAAAAAATTCAAGGCTATAGAACCCATTAAGGATTTATTTGCTACAAGTTGTATGTTAATAGATTCATTTCATCAGAGACTAAAAGAATGTATTTTTAAATATGTGTTGTTTGGTGGTAGCTGAAAAGAAATAAAAGTGTACTTGTTTATTTCTCAAATAACTTTTAATTGTGTACAGAGCATAAGGACACAACAAAATACTTTTTCTAATAAAAATCTTAATACTTTAAAATGGTTGAGCCAAGAAGATAACAATTAATTCCAAACGGGACTTTCTCCAACTATACGGTGGAAATAGATTTTAAGGGACAAATTAAGATATAGAGACAGCATTTGTTTAGATCAAAAAGTAGTTCCTGAGTATAATTTTGCTGAAGACATGGAAGTGCGTAAGTAATATAATTTATTTTATTTGGTTGTAGTTTGTATTGTAATATATTACAGGAGAATTTCATGTCTATGAAACATGTTAAGGGGTTTATATTCACCCCTGGTTTATACAATACCCATGATTCATGCCTGTAATTCTAGCTACTCAGGAGTCTGAAAACTGATCCACAGTTGAGGCCAGACTTGGTAGGAAAGTCTCTGAGACTCTGATCTCCAATTAACCATACAAACCAATAGCCAGAAATGGAGCTCATGTGGTTAGAGCCAAGAGCATTAGCCTTGAGTAATAAAGATCAAGGACAGAGCCCAGGTCCTGATTTTAAGCCCAGGACTAGCACCCAAAATAAACGAGGAAACAAAAAGCATGTGCACACACACACACACACACACACACACACACACACACACACACACACACACACACACACACATAAACAATAGTTCCTCAAGTCCTCATTACCAGGCTTAAGAAACAATAAATTGAAGTGCCCAAAGAGATTCACTTACTTACTTCTAGATAAAAAGCATTCATTTTGTAAAAAAGTTTACAACTGTATCTATAAATATTTCATATTTTGGAACAAGAAATTTTGGCGTACATCTATAATTCTAACACTCAAGAGGTTGAGGCAGAAGATGGAGAGTTGTGCTACCTAAGGAGTCCCTATATTTTTTAAAAAAAGATTT
Organism: Dipodomys spectabilis; assembly: GCF_019054845.1. Taxonomy (NCBI): domain Eukaryota; kingdom Metazoa; phylum Chordata; class Mammalia; order Rodentia; family Heteromyidae; genus Dipodomys; species Dipodomys spectabilis. The sequence continues at coordinate 2,237,238 of NW_024870701.1, read as the reverse complement.
ATTTTAGGCAACTGTCTCACATTCTTATGAAAGTTGGAAAGCCCATATTTTGTAGGAATTATTAATGAGGTAGAGATGCAGAGAAAAGCCAATGTTGCAGAATCCTCTCTGAGAGGAGGGGTCAATCTTGTATTCTATTCGGGCCTTCATCTGATTGGGCATGGTCAGCTGACATGATGGAGAGCAATCTGATTTACTCAAGCATACCATTTAAAAATTCAAACTTGTTCAAACAATACACCATTGTAAACATTCAGACATAGTTGGGCACCATGGCACAGACCAAGCCAATACATAAAATTAATCATCAAGAGCTTGTTAAGAAAACTTCAATGAAATTAAAGCACTTTGCTTGCCATGGGGGTCACATGGGAAGAGGATTTAGTAGACAGAGCACAAATGTTCCATGCAGGTGTTGTACCTGACATATTTGAGAAACAGAACAGAAGCCAGTGTAACTGAAGAGGAATGAGTGAAGTTGGGGGATAGTAGAACACATACTCCACACTGAGACCAGACGCAGGAACAATGTAGACAATTTTATTCACCAGAAGCCATGGAGAGACATTATAGAGTTTTGCAGAAATGAGACGCCTGCTTTGATTGACCTTTTAGAATCATTAATTTGACTGCTGTGATACCATATGGAATGAAGTGATAAATCAATCACCAATCAATCAAAGAATCACCCAAAAAGCCTGTTTGGAAAAAGGGTTACTGGTAAAATTTACCCCCAGATAGTGAAGGTCAGTTTAGGGTGGTAACTGGAGTTAGAGAAAAGAGAACTTTATATATAAATGATAGTGACAGATTGGATATTGGGTAAGAAAGAAGTCAAAGATGGATCCAAAGATTTTTGCATTGAACAACTGGGTAAATGGAATGGTCAACTGGAATAGGTAAGACTGAGAAGAATGTCAGTTCTTTTTGGTACAATTTCAGGAATTCAATTTTGAGATATGTCTTAGGTACTCTGATGGAAATGTCAAATGAGAGATGGGATTATGTGGGAGCACGGAGTTTAGTACGGATGTCTCAGTTGAAGGTGTACATTTCAATAGGTCGTGACATCTAAAGTTATGAGAAATGGCTGAGGTCATCAAGGATGAAGAGGAAAAAAATAAGAATCAAATTCTGTGCTCTGGAATATTCTATTATTGAGAGTATAGAGGAAGCAGAAGCTCTACCAAAGGGTACAGAAGACAGAGCAGTGAGTTAAGAAGAAAACGCAGAGTGCTCTTGTGATCACACAAAGAGTTCCAAGGAGAAGACAATCAAGTATGCCAGGTAAAACAGGTTGGTCAACTAAGAAGAAAACAGACAAAACACATTAGATTGAAAAGTGTGCTTTCAGAGCAATGATGTTGAATGGAAATGCCGGGATTAGAACAGATTTAAGAGTGACTGAGAAGAATGTTTGAAGAAAGTCAATAGTACAGGCATACCTTTTGGGGGGATGTTGCTGCAAAAGGAAGCAGAGAAAATGGTAATAAATGGGGGAAGTAGAGTGAGAGATGCTTTTTAAGATGGGAGCATTAGGCATGTTGGGCTTGCTTATAATCCAGCTACTTGGGAAGCAGTTTTGTTGAACCGACCTCCTTACCATTGATTCAAAACCAAAATCCACTGACTTAGCCAGTGGATAAATTGAGAATGTTATTATTGTATTTTTAAGAAAAATAAAACAGCAACAGGAAATTCCTGCAAAGTAAGATAGCTGATAAGCCAGTTGTGGTGGTGCATATCTATAATCTTAACTATTTTTGAAATAGAGGCAGGAGGATCTCAAATTTGAGGATAGCCCAGGAAAAGTTTGGAAGACAAAAGACAAAAGTGCTGGGGCATGATTCAAGTGATAGACAGCTTGCCTAGAATGCACAAGGTCCTGAATTCAAATGCAAGAGTTCTGTTTTGATGATGTAATGATTTAATATTGGTAAGAGTTTCAAGGAATGGAGTTATGAGTTTCCTTGGAGTATTTTCCATTTGTCATCTTACATTTGATGAATTTGCATTTAATCTTTTTCTCTAAGGAGCCTTTCACACAACTTGGTCCCTTGGTAAATGTATTACAATAATTACAGTACACAGTAAATAATGTTTTCCTCCATTTTTCATAAGAAGACTTATGAAGAACATTGTTACAGTTATTTTCTAACTTTAAATAGTGCCAAATGAGAGGATGTCTTGCATTGGGGAGCCAACAAATAAATTTCTAGTTTATAATATAGTAATTGTTATCAATAGTTGGAATAATCAGTATAAACTCAGAGAGGAGAAAACGGGGGTAATAATGTAAGTATGCTAATTTCCTTACCTTATGTTGAAGCAGCCTAGTGCAGACTCTTTGGACTCAATAGATGAAGAAATAGAAATGTAGGAACAGAATTTGGAGCTATGAAGGAAGCTAACAGAAAGTCTAAAGCAGTGGGAGAGTCTGACTTTTTAGGGCTGTGTGAACTGATTCATAGAAGACTTTGGCTCATCATTTCATTTCCTTTTTAACACGTCACTTTTACAGTCATGATCAAGTCTAACTTTTAAAATAAATAACTGCAACCAAACTTTCTATTCTAAATATAACCGAATACTTTCTTCTATATTATTGGAAAGTAAGCACTATTATTTTGGAAATTAAGCACAATCTACCTGGTAGGTGTGTATCCAAGAATTATTGCTATGGAATTGGCTATTAGGTTAGACTGAGTAAGGAATTCATACAAGAATTTGAAAATTAGATCCAGGCATGATGGCAAAGGCAGGAAGGCCATTAAGTTCAAGGTCAGGCTACATAGTAGGCTGAGGGGGTATGTGTAAAAACATGTGCTATAGCACATGGGTTATAGAAAGTATGGGTTTTGTTGATAGTTTTAAGGCATTGACCTGTAAGTAATTCTTTCCAGTGCTGTGGGTTGTTGGAATTATCAAGAATGCTCTTTCTCTTTGGTGTGGTGGGGAGGGGATGGGGGGGGGGGTGAGAAGGGATGGGAAGGGGAAACAAAGGAGGAGGCAACAATGCTTGATAAGATAAGAAATGTACTCATTACCTTCCCCATGTAATTGTAACCCTTCTGTACAGTAATTTCACAATTAAAAAAAAAAAGAGATGATCTCAGCACCTGAACAGTTAATGTTTCCAATATGGAAATATAGAGTTTTCCTGAGGCATATCTTAAATTATAAGAAATGTAAAACAGGCTCTTTAAGTCCTGCCCAGTACCATAGTTGATACTTTAAATAAGTGAATTCATGTGATTCAACTTTAGCTCTGAATGGCGCCATGTTACAGCCTACCTACCTGAACACATAATAAAAGGCTGTGGCTAGATCTTGCCGGGTGCAGAGCTGTGTTTGATTTCCTCATCACTAATTATTGAAGCAGTTGTAGTTAGATGGTCTTGAAACTGGGTCTTTTTATCCATATCATAGTTTGCTGTATGCATTCATTTGTTCCTCTTTACCGGATAGCTGCATAGGACTTTCAGTATGAAGCAGGATTTAGGAAATGAGGTTCTCTTTAATTTGCCTTTCTGCCTTATCTCTGGAATCCATGTCACTGTAGGATGATATGTTTCTTTTAGCTGCATGCCTTTCTGAAGAACATCCAATTTAACAATCCTGCTAGATATGAACTAATTTTGGATGAAACAAAGAAATGGGAGGAGGAATATGGTATTTTCAACTTTTGGAAGCTTCCAGAAGGTCTTGGACTCAAGGCGGATGTAGGAAAGTTTTCCTCATATGGACCATGTCATCAACAACTATCTTTATCTGAGAACATCATCCAGTGTGCAACAGGCATCACAGAGATACATTGAATATAATCATAATATTTTGAACTACATAGCAATAAACAAAATTTGGGGGCGATTTAAAAAAAAAGGATGCTTTTTCTGAATCTTGCAGTCTTTCTGATTGCTTAAATTCTGGTGACAATATTTCCTTGCTCCAACTCTTCCAGGGCATTTGTGAAGCTCAACTTGTCAGCACTAAACCCCTCCCTGCTTAGACCATTTCTATTTTCCCGAACAAAGTCAGGGCTGACAAATGTCTTGGTAGTTTCAAAATGCTGAAAATTTGAATAGAATTTCAAGCGTGTGGAATTTTAGAGTTGACACAGACCTTCTTCATTTTTCAGTTGACTGAAAATCCAGGTTCCTAAGAAGAAATATATGGGGTGCCAAAATTAGTATCTGAAGGAGAGTTATTAAGATTTTATTCACATAAAAGTGAACAGGTTACCACCATCCTTAGATCTGAAGAGGCAACGTTAGGAGCTGGAGAAGACAGCTATGAGGACAGGCCCACTCCATCCAATTGTGTGGTTGGAGCCTTATACCATCTGTGTGGTGTTCTATATACATTTCATATATAAAATTTTGGCATAATATAAGCACAAGCGTTCAGAGATAAGTGAGGAAATAATCTTAACCAAACGGGGCAAACCCCAAAGGGTTTGCATTGATCTTCTGCCAATGCCTCTCAAGTGAGTGTGAAAACTGGATAGGAAGCCAGACTGTGATGAGTCCTTGCAACTCTTAGAGGCTGAGGGAGAAAGAAAGGTCTCTAGCACATCTGCTGTGGGTCTCAATATATCTCATGTCCATTCTCTCATCTCATTGTATACAATGTATTTGAGAGCATAGACATACATCTGGACATACATATTGTACACATACAACATTTATGATTGCATTCATATAATGTTTCTTAATCTGTTATGATGTTACTATACTATTGAACTCTGAGTTCTTGTAAGATGCCATCCTTGTTATTTTTGTATATCTACTATCTAGCACCTTATAAGAACTGGACCTTAATAGAACTCCATAAATGTTTGTTGAATGAACATAAGTCACTTTTCTAATGTTTATAAAAACCCAGCAGTCATTTCAGTTATGGATAATATTACTAATCTTCTGAGAAAAAAATTTTTGATTTTAATGTCAACCCAGAACAATTGAGATGATCAAGGTCTTCTTCCTCAAAGTAAATATATTAACATACAAATTAGTATATGCATACAATACATGTGGGGCTTTCTTTTTAAAAGTTATTTACAAGCTGAATATTTATTAATGATATAAGATGTGCCTGTCACTGTGCCAGGTGAAAGACATGGCTATGACAGTGATAAGGATGTCACAGCATTCTGAATTTATAGCCACTCATATTCAGTTCCACTGTGGCCTTTTTTGCTGTATCGCTGGTCATTGTGTTCTTGAAGAACATAAATATTTGCCACAGCAAAACATGGTTTGTGAAGTAAATCTTTCTCCCCAATTCTGAAAGTGAATTTCAAAGGGTAAAGAACACTTCTGTGTTTCTTTCCCTTCACTATGGGCAACTAGGTTTTCTCCATCATCAGTAGAAAAGGCTGACCCTTTATCTGTGCATGTGTGGGTGAGGACCTACACTCATCCCATCTGTGTGAGTTACTGTGTGCCTTTCATCTATATGAAAAGTTAATGTAAGCACAACTGTTCAGGGATGAGTCAGGAAATAACCTTAACCAAGTGGAGCACTTTTCTATCTTGGCTTCTTTCTGTAGTCGTGGGGTGCATGGCAATCTGCTTCCAGACTTGCAATGGCAAAGGAAATGCTTCTACTATGGTTCTTCTCCATGGAATCCAACAGAGAGGTGATTCACTCATTTGGAGCTGGTGACCTCTGGGGTTGGAGACTGATGGAGGCTCCCTGTAAAGCTCCTCATGTTGATTCTACAAAAGCCTTGTCTTCCGGATGTACCTCAGTGAAGGGATTGCATAACAGTTCCTAGATGTGACCATCAAGAAGGGAGTCTCCATGGAGACATTAGGGTTTGGTCAACCTTATTTGGAGCATTTTTAAATGCGAGGTGTTGTGTCAGGTTCTATAACTATCTACCCTTTTCTTATTGAATGCTCACAACAACTCTATTAAGAAGGTATTATTATTTAGAGATGTTAAATAATTTAGCAGATTAAACAAGTAAGAGAACTAGGACTCAGATTTGATTAATTTTCTAAATTCATGATTTTGATGGCAACTTTATTGTAAGGTTCCTTCAATTATCCATAACTAGTTTACCTTTTATCTCCCTTTGGCCCTTATTTTCTTTTTCTTTTGACATTCTATTACTTGAGCCACACCTCCTCTTCAGGCTTTTTGCTAGTTAATTGGAAATAAGAGTCCTGAAGTTTGCTCTTGCTCAGCTTCGAACTGTGAACTGTGACACTCAGATCTCAGCTTCCTGAGTAGCTAGGATTATAGGTATTGACCACTGACATACAGCTTTTAAAAAAATTTAATTGATGTCAAATACTAATTAATTAATTATTTTACATCCATCTCACTTTGAATCAAGTAAAACTAATAAGCAATAATGAGTAATGTTTTACATAGTGTGCTTGTTGTATGGTGTCAATAAAGTGGTAGAATGGAAAGAATACTGCATTAAGGATCCAGATCTTTGATATGAACTCATTTCACCTCTCAGGCTGCCAAGAATATTTTGTTTGGAAACCTAATTTGTGAGGTCACTTTCATCTGACTTGGGACCACTGCAAGCTCATTTAGAGCTTTTCAGGGACTAATATGTTTTTATGTACAGTTTGTGATGATATTAACTATCAAATCAAGGTATTGTTAAAAAATTATCCAATGATACTTGTTAAAAAAGCACAATAAGGAAGAAAATGGAAGTTGGTAGGTAGAAAATAGTTAACATCAGGATGAGGGAGGTTCTAGTTAAATTTGACCTAAGAGTATTCTTGATGAAGGCAGAATAGGGTGATGAGATGTGACATAGGGTTGCAGAGACGGGGATGGAGGATGAAGAGCCACCAGATACTGAAGGCAGTCAGATCTTGGGAGCAGAGGGGAGGATGAGTTCTTCTCAACTCAAGGTTCTTGTTAAAACTAGATTTTATAAGAAAGCATACAGATGGACCTCTTCTAGGTCAGTTGGCCAAGCAAAGAATCATTGCCAGTATGCATAACTGAGGTTTGTTTGTTTTTTTAAGGCAGACTGTGACAAAAAAAAAAAAAAGAAATGGCAGATTTCATCGTACCAACTTGATCCATAGGTTTCTATATTTCAGTTTCAGTCTAAGTAACGAGGTGCAAATTAGTGGTCAAGAAATGATGCTACTTGTTAGTTTCCAAGATAATTCCATTACTGTGATCTTAAGCAGCAGCACGGCTCACCTGCCATATGGCCCTGGATGGATGGAGAAGGTTCTGAGCCAGGCTGCTGTTGGGGCATCTGCGTCTTTTCTGGAGTTGGAAAAAATAGAGGAAGAACACCGACAGAGAACATTTGATTTTCATGCAACCTCTCTTTCAATTAAGTAGAATATGAGCCTGGAGGATGTGTGTGGGATTGGAAATGTGTAGGGGAGGAAAGAATTCAGGTGCCAGAACCCAGAATAGGAAAGAGATTCAGATCCCACACTTTAGCAAAGATAAAAATGTATTAATACATAAATGTTGCTTCTATTATTGAAACTACCATTTTAATTCATCTTTACGCCAGCAGCAGAGGAAAGTTTGGTTCTGGCATCTTAACTTGCAATGAGGATATTTCTGCTTGTTTTATTTTATTTATTTATTTTTGTCGGTTGTAGGGCTTGAACTCTGGGCTTGGGTGCTGGCTGTCCTTGCGCTCTTCAGCTCAAGGCGAGTGCTCTACCACTTGAGCCACAGTGCCACTTCTGGTTTCCTAGTGGTTTATTGGAGATAAGAAGCTCATGGACTTTTCTGTCTAGGCTGGCTTTGAACCATGATCCTCAGGTCTCAGCCTCCTGAGTAGCTAGGATTACAGGCATGAGCCACCGGCGCCTGGCTTTTTATTTTATTTTTTTAAAGCTTACTTAATCATGACTTAATGTGATGAACATATTCTGAAATGCAAATGAGTTATTGCATGAAGTCTGAAGAGGACACACTGAGCTCAGATTTTTATCATTACACCAGTGGTGTAAATATTGTGAGTTAAAGGCAGGAGCATATGGCTAAAACTTATGATTCTACAAGGCAAAATATCCCTGTATCTGTTTCTCCAAATTAGAAGTTATTTTTCCTGTTCTTCCCTGAAAAGAACATATTTCTCATGTCTTTTGTGAAATGTATGAAAAAAATCTGGCTTATTTTGAGTGATCTTAATCTACAGCCTATTTTACTAAAATATACCTGCTTTGTAAAGCAAGCATACTTACAGCACAGAAGCCATAAGCAGGATGCCCTGCTGCCTTCTATATAGATACCAAATGACAACAACAGCAGCACATATTTGTGGGAGCAGACAAGTCTTTCAACAGAAATATAGCAAAAAATGCCCATACTTGTGAATGAATCATTTGAACACCTACTCTTACATAATAGAAACATATCCGTATAGTCTTCTATCTCTGGATACATAACAAATGAAAAGCATTTAGATAGGCAATTTACATTAAAAAAATTAAGTTTCTATTTTATTTATTACTTTAGGGAAGTTGTAAGCCTAAACAAAATAGACTTTTAATATTAAAAGACTATTGAAATTTAAAACGAAGTCTAAAATTAAATAAAAGCCTATTTAAAATTAGAAGGAAGAAATGTTCTCTGTAGGGCTCAGGAGTTACTGTTAGAGAAAAATTCCCCTTAGCATAAAAAAGAGCTTTTATGTTCAAACAAAAATTAAAAGAAAGCAGTGTTGGTTTTTCTGTAATTAAAAAGATTGTCCAGGAAAATGATCTTATAATGTTTTTTAAATAGAGTTTCTGTGGTTACTCTATTAACTGATTTTGTGTTTTTATTTACTTTTGAATAAAGATAAAAACCACAGATTACAGAAAATTAATTTGGCTGCTGCATATAAACTCGTGTCAGTATTTACAGCACGATTCCTAGATATACTTTCCCCTCACCCCTTTTGGCTTTTAGTCTTTGTTCACCCACACTTTTCTTCCACCTCTTTTTCTCTTTTGAGTCTTGATTTCTTTGGCCTTTTTTTTTCTATTTCCTTTTTTGGTGTTTTTTAAAAAAAATAACTTACTTTATTGTTATTATAGAGGGATTACAATTATAGAAGTCAGTTATTGAGTAAAACAAACAAAAAAGGAAGTCTTTTGTTTCCATATCTTGGAGTTCATTTCAGAATGTATATGACTTTGTGTGTGTGTGTGTGGGTAGTGGGGTTTGAACTCTGGGCCTGGGTTCTGTCCTTGAGCTCTTCAGCTCAAGGCAAGTGCTTTATCACTTGAGCCACAGCTCCACTTCCAGCTTTTTCTTCTTTTGTGGTGCTGACAAATTGAACCCAGGGCCTCATGCATGCAAGACCAGCACTCTACCACTGAGCCACCTTCCCAGCCCCATATGGCTTTATATAAATATAGAGACATTTAATCATTGTGCCTAAGACTATCCTCATTAGGTCTTTCTATTTCTCACTTCTTATTTTCTGATTTCTTAAAATATTTACTCTTGGTTATATATTTTATTTCATTAACTATTTAACACGACACTTCTTCCACTTATTTTTCTCCCATTTCTTACTTCCCTGTCTCATCTTCTGGCTTGTAAAGAATGAGGAAATCTTTTGTATCCACAGGTTGATTGAAAAGAACTCTCAGCTCTATTGTAACTAAAATGTGCAGCTGTGATCATATTGTCTCCCACACATTCTATAATACCTCACTAATACATACCACACATCCTACAACACCTCACCCTATATACCTTGCTCCACCTTGGTGGGTCCTCTGTTATTTTCCCCACCAAAGTAAGAGAGTCAGAAACCACAGACATGAAACTTACTCAAGTGGCAAAGTACATTACCTTCAGCTCAAGAGGAATTAGAAGTGGAGTGTGGCTCAGTGACAGAGCACTTGTCTCTGTATTCCATTAACTCAAAAGAAATCATCAGAAATATCATCATCAACTTAAAACCAATACGCATGATTTCCTGCAGGTCACTGCTATAACTAGTGATGCACTTTTAATTTTTAATTACTTTATTCTCAATGTCATTGTTCTTATTTTGTGCCAGTAGTAGGACTTGAACTCTGGGACTTGCACTTGCTAAACTTGCTTGTTTGTGACTGGCAAGCTGCCACTTCAGTCACTCCTTTGTCCAGCATTTCTAGTTAATTAGAGATGAAGTTTTGTGGAGTTTTCTTTTTTTTTTTTTTGGTCCGGTCATGGGGCCTGAACTCTGGGCCTGGGCGCTGTCCCTTAGCTCTTCAGCTCAAGGCTAGTGCTCTACCACTTGAGCCACTTGAGCCACAGCCCCACTTCCGGCTTTTTTTTCTTTTTGCTTATGTGGTGCTGAGGAATCGAACCCAGGGCCTCAGGCATGCAAGGCAAGCACTCTACCACTGAGCCACCTTCCCAGCCCAGTTTTGTGGAGTTTTCTGTCTGGGATCACTTCAAATTGCCATACTCTTACATCAGAATCCTGAGTTAGATGGGATTATTCTGTATTATTTGTATCTGAGATTCTCTGCACTCTTAATTGAATGTAGCATCCATTAACAAGGCAACAAATAAAATAATATATAATATCAAGCTTCTAAAAGAATATACAATACCAGCCTTTTTAAATGGGTATATTAGAAAGGGAGATTTCTGCACATAGACCCTTAATTAGAACCAAAAGTCAATTATTTTTATAGAGATGCTAAGAGAAATAGAACCTTGCCAGTGCACCTTCTTAAATGGTCTGAAAGCCATTGCCATAGAAAGGGGAATTCATTTTCACTTCTATCTTTGACTGACTCAAAAATTGAGTTTGTCACTAACAAGAATGTTTGGGGCTTCTGACAAAAAAGAAAGCTTAAAAATTCCAGTGTATAAAAATGAGACAGAAATAGCGAAACCATGTGAGTTTATAAATAAGTTTGGATTAGGACATTAAAAATGAGAAAGAAGGGGGCTGGGAAGGTGGCTCAGTGGTAGAGTGCTTACCTTGCATGCATGAGGCCCTGGGTTCCATTCCTCAGCACCACAAAAGCAGAAAAAGGTGGAAGTGGCACTGTGGCTCAAGTGGTAGAGCACTCACCTTGAGCTAAAGAGCTCATGGACAGCTCCCAGGCCCAGAGTTCAGGCCCCATGACTGACAAAAAGAAAAAGAAAGCAAGAGAAAGAAGAAGCTCTAGGGTAAAAAACTGACATTTTGCTGCAGAGAAACTGGAAATTATAAATAGTAACAGGGAAAATAATTTGACGTTTTAAAGAACACTGATGAAATAGATGAAATGTTTGCAAAACATCATATTTGTGTGAGTGATGGAAATATTCTTTTTCTTTAATGTGAAGCAGCTTGCTAAATTAACTTGACCTTAACAATTTTTACTTTGCAAACTGGCTTTTGTTTTGACTTTCTTTCTCCCTAGCATTCCAAATTCTAAAAGTATGTTGCACCTAAATGGTTAAGCTATTAACTACTGGAGTTAGTTGTTTTAGAGGGAAAAAAGAAAAACATGAGTCATATGGTTTAAGTCTTAATCAGTAAGGTTTCTTTAGACTTACAAAACCCAAATTCATGTCAGAACAGATACCAAAGAAATGGACCACTACTGAAGGCCTGATAAATACTATTGCACCAACAAATGTTCTGCTACAGTACATCTTTAAAATTTCCTCTATAAACTCTTTGCTGTAGTCAATAGCAAGGATGCTTCTTTAGGATGATCCCTTCCATTAAGATCGCTATCTCCTATCGCTCAGCTAACTCCTGGTAATAAAAGTTCTTTCTCTTCAATCACCTTGTCTCTCAACTAACTGGCTTTCATTGTGCAGTGAGCAGATAGAGACTTCATGCAGTAACTAAAAGTTTCAGGGTGCATATATATATATATATTAAAATTCATTAAATTATATGTGCTGAATATAGCATATGTAACTTATACCTCAATAAAACTGTTAAATAAAACATGGAATGATAAAAATCGCTACTTCCATCTTTTGCAAAAGCATGGAAAGTCAGCTTAATAGATAAATGAACAGAATTTGAATAGGTAATTTACAGAAAAAATTGTTTCTAATAAACCAATGAAAAATTATTCAGACTACCTAGACTTAAAGAAATGCCAAATGATATCCCCGTATATATTCTAATTTTTCTATCAGATTGACTAAAATTTTGATGATGCCAACTGAGGAAGCTATATTTCATATGGTGTTCTTTTCTATGATGAAGAGCAACCCCTTTGAAAGCAAATTATTTTTGTGTCTTCAAACTTGAAGTTTACATGTATGGCTCTATTTATAAATGTGGTATATTAAATATCTTAAAAACAGTCCTAGGTTTCAAAATATTGGATAAACTATAACAAAAATATTGGATAAACTATAACAAATATTCTCAAAAATGAACAGCTGGAAGAAGAGTGAGATAGAAATGTACTAATGAATAGCTAACACAGGCACTTCTGTTTTGTCAGTTGTGGGGCTTGAACTCTGGGCCTGGGCATTGTCCCTCAGCTCTTCAGCAAGGCTAGTGCTCTACCATTTGAACCATAGCACCAGTTCTGATTTTCTGGTAGTTAATTGGAGATGAGTCTCATGGACTTTTCCTGCCTGGGATGGCTTCGAACTGCAGTTCTTAGATCTCAGCCTCCTGAGTAGCTAGGATTACAGTCATGAGTCACGGGCACCCAGCTTCACACAGGCACTTTTTAAAAATTTGAAGTCATATGTTTTTAAAATAAGGTACAACATTTAGTGGGTGGAAAAAAAGAACAGCTCTTGATAATGCTCACTTGTCTAAGTAATTAATGTGTTCTGCACACTGAATAAGGATATCTTAAAAATAAGACATTTATACGGGAAAACAACAACAACAACACTTGGTAAAATGACTCCTGTTGAACAAATTGCTTAATTATTATTATTTCTCTCTGAAGGATAAACACTATCTTAAAGAGAGGGTCTGGCAAAACCCATCCTTTGTTTAGAGGGATGCTCAAACACCATAATTTCACAATGATCCAAATGTAGTAAGTGAACCAACATGGGCCCAGCTGATAGAATGGTGTAGCAGCTGGAATGATGGACTATACCAGGTATGAAATTAAAGGGAACATTTCTACTAAGGTGAAGGGAGTCAAACTTTAGCCACTAGCTCACAACGAATCCCTGATTTTGGATCATTGACTGCATTGCTCTCAGATGTGTTGCATCGTGTCTGGGATTGTGCTATCCTTTCTCTATCTTGCTTAAGAAGCTTTCTTGGTCTCTGCCTCCATGTATCCTCAGATTCCTTTTTATTGTGACAATATCAAGAACTTGCTACTCAAGGCCTGGTAGAGGCCTTTCTTCTTTTAGAGACCTCCTCCCTGGAGTCTCACTGGTTCCAGGAACATCAATGTATTCTGCCAACAAACTGGAATTTAGTCTGATAGCAATAAAAAAGTTAAAAAAAAAGTAAGTACTTGCAATTTAAGGAATATTTGCTTGAATCATCTATAGGTTAAATTTTTAAAAATCACACTACAATTGGAAAACTTGAAGAGACAACACCTCAAGATCCATGATGTAGGAAAAATTGTGATTAGAGTAGACTGTATGCATTCCAAAATAACCATGTGGGAAATTAATGATCTTATATATAACTTAAAGAATCTAGAGAAATACAAAAAAAATGAGAAAAGGAAACTGATAAAAATGATATCATAATATTAAAAAATTCAAGCAATAAATAGCAAAATCAGAAGTTGACACTGAAAAGTATAATAAAATTTATGGAATCAGAATATATATCAAGAATAAACAGTTGTTAATATCAGGAATTAAAAAATAAACATCACTACAGATTCTACAGAAATTTTAAAAAGTAAAATATTCAAAGCATGTCTAAGCCAATGTGAGAGAATTTAAAGGAAGTAGACATTTAAAAATACAACTTACACAACCCAACATAGTAATAGATAACCTAAATGACCTGATAATTATTGCCAAAATTGAAATTTATTAAACATTTTTCCTTAAAGAAAGTACCAGGCACCATGACATCAACAGTTAAATTGACTACATCTTTAAGAAAATAATTCTAGTATTACATAAACCAGGGCAAGTATAGGCAAGCACAAGTTTAATACAAAAATCTGACAGCCACATTACTTTAGAGAACCAAGAACAATCAAAATGGTATTAGGAAGAGAAACTAAGCTGGATACCTAAACTAATAGAAGGACCTGTTCTAAAGATCTAGAATCAAGTGTATGTTATGTGAATGAGAATATGTACCATCTCATTTCTAATGAAGTTGTGCAAAGGATCATGGAAACAAGATTTCCAACACATTGCATAGGATTAATTGACAATTGATATGAAAAACGAGCATTATCACACATGCACAGGTGTAAATATACATACACACAGAGACAAAGTAGAAAAGGTAAAACAGCTCTCTGGACAAAACCATTGGAAAATACCTTCATATTTTAGAAATAGGCAAGTAATTCTTTAACAGGACACTATAAATATGCCAACCGTACTTGAAAAAAAGAAAAATTTAAAGCATGTTAAGATGAAGAATTTCTGTTTACCAAATGACAACATTACTGATGTGGACAAAATGAACCACAAAAAGCATAAATAACTCAGTAATGGTAAACAAACCAAAAAAAAATATATAAAGGACTTAGAGACCTTACAGAGAACAGAAATCCTAGTGGTTAATAAGCATATAAAAGGTACACAAACAGCAGAAATCCTAGTAGTAAGTGTACAAAAGGTACACATGATATTTAATAGAACAATTTAAACTAAAATTACTACAGAAAAAACCACAATTTAGACCAAACAGAGGGGAGGTACTGAGCGCTGGAGAGAATGTAGATCATCACTTTGGAAAGCTGTTGTTGGTAAACACTAAACAATTCAACTGCCAGGTGTTTACCCAACAGAAATACCTACATTTAACCACCGAAACATATCTATAAGAATGTACATAGCTTAATTCATAGTTGCTTTAAACTGATAACTCAACCAAAAGGAAGGTTAGCTCTATATAACGTGGGTATTCACATGTTATATAGTGGAACTCTTTACAGATGTAAGAATGAGAAACTACAGCTATGTCCAACACCGTAAATGAAACTCACAAAGTCAATGCTTAGTCCAAGAAACCAGACACAAAAGACACACATGATGTGGTGATTTCATTGATAAGAGAATGTCCTAAATTTAATTACAAAGGCAAGAGGATAAAGGAAGAAGAGTTAAAAGAAGTGACTCACGTGATAGCTGAGCAAAATCAACATAAAGATTCTTTATGTTGAAATTTTCACCTTAATTCCACCATGGCTAACTACTAGAGCCAAAGATTTTTTAAAAAAATAATACTAGATCTGGCCCAGGGCATTTTCTAACAGATACCTAATGGTTTTGCTGGTAATATCATGAGTCCTAGAACTTGGTACTTTCTCTGGCTAGTATCAACAATAACTCAATAAACATTTATTTCTGAGATCCTTTGGTTTTTAGAGTTTTGATTTAACACCCTATGCATGCAGTTCAATAAAAGAGAAAACTAAACTATCATGTTAAAAGGCAGGTGTGACTAGGCCCCCTTCAGGAGGACCGTGATCTGCTTGAAGAGTGGCGATGCTACTTTCACTGACTTGGGCTAAAATCTAAAGTTAAAAAAAAGCCAATAATACTTAATAGTACTTAATAATACCTAGCATGTATTAGAATAAGAAATGAAACACTATGGAATTTGAAATCTATGACACAGCTTATTTCTCAGCTATGGTTTTATGAACTGATGCAACTTTGATACAAGGGCATGCTTCCATGTTCATGCTCCTCTTGCATTTGGGATGTATACATGTCACTCAATAATAAGTATCCTTAGATCTTGAATCTTCAACATCCTAACTCCATCTATTCTAGGATTGGCACCATCAATTTGTGTAATATTTTCTGAATCAAGTATATTTGACAAGTTTAAGCCACCATTTACAATGGGGAAAAGTGCATTTTTAATTTCACCACGTTTCCCCGATTTATTGGAAAAGTTTTGTTTTTCCCTAGAAAAATGTGCAGATGTGCTTGTCACAAGATTCCTCATCCTGGAACAAGAAAACTTCAAGTCCTAAAGACCAGAAAACTTGGAACACCTGGCCCAAGGGGACATCTTTTCCGTCTTTACTAAGCAAGTCACACACACACACAGCACCTGATTTAGTAGCTAAGCACATAAATGCCACTGACTTCCATGTCTCCTTGGATTAGATTATGGCTCTGTAACTTGGAACAAATGAGTTCCATCAAGAAGAGAAAGAGTGGTTTATTTTCCCTGGATTTGTCATTAAGGAAGAAAGACCCATTTGAATTAGAATGTGGCAGATTTTATAGTTTTGCCAACATAGAAAATATATGTACAGATATTTGTACATATATACTTGTAGAGGACTACCTATCTACCTATCTATCCATCTATATATCTATTGATCAACCTGTATATCTCTGTCATTTTTGAAAAAGTGTGACCTCTCTATATTAGATAGTTATTGGGATTTTTGCATGTTATTACATTCTGGTCTGAAAGATCATGGGTGATATCAGATGTGATCTTAAAAATGAACTCTTCTCCAACCATAAGTAGCTCAGCTTCATCTTTGCTTGTTTTCACTGGATATTTGAACAGTGTGGAGTTGGTATTTAAATGTGTCTTAATCAGCTATATGTCTACCACAGTAGAACTACCTTTGATTGGGGCTCATTAAGTTTTCTTATTGTGAAAACTAGAATACATTAAGATATACGATACTGGAAGACAGAAACTTATTTATTTTATCATTTTATTACCAGATAATAAAATACAGGATATTACCTATAACAGAGCATAGTAGTCTTCAATAAAAATTGAATAGGATCCCTTTATTTCTTTCCATTCCATTAGTTCTACCTCTCCAAATGTTTTATTCCCTGAAGATTATGCAGTCAGAAACCTCTGTGTGGAGTCCAGCCTCCATACTAGGTTCATCTTCTTAATATTGCATTAGAGAGGTGAGATTTGATCATTTTATTTTTATGGCCTTCATAATTCTTGTGCAAATGCTGTTGGCCAGGGACCACTCATCTATCAGTAGCTAACTACAAGTGACTAATCACAAGTCTCCCTAAATGTTCAGCAAACGAGGGACCAAGTTTTGCCAAGACCCTGCTAGTCTCTGCCATTGGGATCATTAGTCTTTATATTATCAAAAAGACTAGATTTTTAATTTTTCTTATAGAATTCAAAACTCTGATAAACATTTCATTATTCTGAAACATTTTCTTCTTGAAACTATCTTTTCCTATGATTCAACCTAGTCTTTTATATTCTTCTCCTTCTAACAAACATTCATTCTAAATTTCCTTTCAAGTACTTTATCTGCTCAAGTCAGTCATGATGCTAAAAGTTTCCTTCTTTTACTGCAAATCCAATGCCTCTGATTTCTTAAAGAAAAATCTCTCTTAATGTCTGCAGATTTAATAAAAAAAAATTCTGATGAATTCTGGACCCATATGCTCAATGGCCTTATAAATATATCAATTCAAGAGGCCCATAGGCACCTGAAATCAATCACATTGAGAAATTAATCATTCCTTTCCACCAGACTCCTTCCATACCATCTATCTTGGTGAATGGGAACATGCTTTGGTTTTCAATTTCATGTTTTTTTTTTCTTCTTGTGTACACACTCCTCAATGCATATCATCAACTCAGTTGCTTCATTACATTCATTCTTCATTCCTTTGTCTGCATCATCCTCCCTGGGTGCGTCATCTCTGCCTGGGTTCAGGTTCTCATTTGGTTTTACCTAGCTGTCTAGTCTTTGTATACTATCTGCTCAGTCCTGGACATTGTTTGTCTTCAAGTCATTTACCCACCCAATGAGAAACAGAGGAAAGTGGAAGAGGGATTTAAAGACAAAGCAAGTAAAAAGAACCAAATTGAGATGCAAAATCAACAAGATGGCTAGGAATATGACAGAGATGACTAACACTTAGGAATATCTTGCTGCCAGCAAAGAACTCTCTAGAGGACAGATTTAAGCAGAACTCTACCTCAGAAGAAATGATTATTGAAGCTACATGCTAAATTTTCACACAGGGTTCATACTCTGGTCAGAGATGCTGGCCAAAGAGGGGCTAGTTGACTTAACTGTCATGATACAGCTAAGTAGTTTTGCTAAGCACAGGTACAGAGGAGCCTGATATTGATCAAGATCATGAACAAAGCTGAACGATTCAAAGTTCTAGAATCACGGTGTCTTAGGGGACAGATTATGAAACAAATTACATACATATTAAGCATTCTGCTGCTTTAAGTGGCCAAAAAGAGAATTAGCATACGGGATGCCTACTCTATCATCAGATCTGGCAGACAAAAAATGGATTTTCTTGTGAATAAATGAATAATCAGTTCCCACAAGTTGAAGTAATTCAAGGGAGACTCCATGAGAACCATGAAGCTATTGCATAAACAATTTATGAATTGCACTGATGATCTGGTCCTGACTTAAGCTATCAGACTCTCATTCTCCTTGTGTTGCCTTCCACATTCTTTAAGTTGTGGGTTTTAATCTAAATCCTATTCTTTAATGAACAAATGTATTTAAAAAATGTTTCTTCTCTGATTCGTTCAGTTAAGAGTGGAACTGCCAGTTAACTCAAATCAGTTAATGCAATCAGATTTGGTTGGATTAGGTGGGTATTGTAGTTGAACAGAAAAGATGCAAGCCACCTAGAGTATGGTACCCAAGTCCAGAGATTCAGCTATGGCAAACAGCACTGTTTGAACCTGGCCCTTCCTGCCGAGACCAAATCCAAGCGACAGTGAGGGAAGATCTAACTCTAGAAGCTTCTGGCAGAAAAGGCTGAACTTCTTAGGTTTGTTGTCAAATGTAACATTTGGAAGTGGTAAATCATTGTACAGCCAGTATGGTTGGCAACCAAGCTCCTGCCTGGGTTTCTGGCAATACACGTGGTGCCTTTATCATCTTGTATAGTTCTGATGGGAGTATGGGAGCCATCAGTGACTGATCATTTCTGTCATTTCTGACAGAAAACAGAAATTTTCCTTCCTTTCTCTTGCTATAATGAAGCGACAGAAGCTTGAATGAAATAAAGTTGTCTCATTTATTATACAGATGACTCACACACTTTCTGACTCATGCCAGTAAAATCACTGCCACTAGCAGAAATATGCCAAGGCTGAAGAAAAATCGTGCCCTGTGCACTGTGACTCCCCTCATCCTTTCCTCTCGAGGCCTGGAAGATCGTGATGTTGTTCAGATTTGCCCTTCCACCTCAGAGCTGGGGCAGTAAGTCATTTAGTTACAAGATAACTTTCCTGGCTGTGGAAATACCCTTTGGAGTAGGATGTTGTTAATCAGCTCTGTCCATGACATCATTAAATG
This sequence comes from Dipodomys spectabilis, assembly GCF_019054845.1. Classification (NCBI taxonomy): domain Eukaryota; kingdom Metazoa; phylum Chordata; class Mammalia; order Rodentia; family Heteromyidae; genus Dipodomys; species Dipodomys spectabilis. Next base: position 2,217,856 of record NW_024870701.1, on the reverse strand, counting down.
AACAGCTGCATATAGAAGTAACTAACGTATTACAGCCTTGCCAGTCTTGTGATTGAAAATGCTTCTGCTCTCTCCATCTATCAGGTAAAACAAAGATGCAGTGAAACCTGTGCTTGAGGAACAGATGCCTTTATAATTGTGCTGTTAAAAAGAGTGTGCTGTCATGCCCTGCAGTTCGTCTCTTTTCCATCTGTTTTTTGTCTGGTTAGGTTTGAACAGTGGCCATCTTCTTCCCCCTCAGCTTTGTTTTAAATTTAGTGGTGATAGGGTACTGCCAAGAGATTGAATAAAAGCAGAATGCCATTGTGTGACGTCACTCTGATGCCTTTTCTTGTTCATTACATGCACTGAAAATTGATCGTATCAAACAGGTAGAATGTCCATTTGGTTTGTCCTTCAAGAATAGATGTGCATTATATATATATATATATGTATATATATATATATGAATTTCTAAGTTCCTGGGAAAATCCCAAGCCAATTCTTGTTTCATGATAAAAGTTGACTTTCTACAGAGATGCATTTGCTTTACATCATTGAGATGTCTTGAGATTGTCACCTATCTACTATCTTCTAGTACATATTTCTGTAGAAATAACAAAGAAACAGGGCTGGGAAGGTGGCTCATTGGCAGAGCGCTTGCCTTGCATGCATGAGGCCCTGGGTTCGATTCCTCAGCACCACATAGGCAAAAAGAAAAAAGCCGGAAGTGGTGCTGTGGCTCAAGTGGTAGAGCGCTAGCCTTGAGCTGAAGAGCTGAGGGACAGCGTTCAGGCCCCACGATCAGACCCCACCGCCCCCAAAAAAAGAAATAACAAAGAAAACTATATATTGATATGTTTTTATTTCTCTTTTATTCATCCATATTGCAGTGAAGTATATAGAATAAAATGAGTCTTTTAAGCTTATTGGGAAAATATTGTTGTGGGATAATCTGGACCCCAGAATCTCTATTTAGATGTTCTAATAAACAATGAATTCTGTAAATCATTTTGCAGTCAAACATGACATTCCTTCTAATAAAATAGTTACTGAGAAAAATGTTCTAAGCTTTCTTTTTTTTCTAAATTTCAAAAGCTTCTAACAGGGGTTTAAATTTAACGTGTTCACCTACATATCTAATGCTTCTTTATCAGAGTCAGCCTCTCCATCATTCTCACCCATCTTAACTACGTTCTTTCTTGACAAGCTTTATATTTGCCTCTTGAAGAGGGAGAAGAACATTCTTCCTCCAAATGAAACTCTGTTTTCTTTGTACATCCCAATTTTCAGTGATGGCCCCTGGATCATGGATCTTTGAAGGGAAAGGAGAGCAGGTTGAACTGTATTTAACTTGCTATTAATTATCTTTCAGATTAAACATGGGCAAAGGGTTACTTTTGCATAAATTGAGATAAAAATTTAGGGGAAAAAATCTAAGACAATTTCATAAATGTAGATTGGCTTATCTGGAATATTAGTTATGACTACTTGTTGACCTATCCCTGAACTAATTAAACTGCACTTTATTGGGTGTTTAAAAGTATATATCCTATAGAATTTGATTTGTTTTATTAATCCTTATGAAATAAGAATTTCTTATTAAATAAGGTCAGTGAACATTAGATAATGTATTTTCCTATGAGGAAATCTGTCAACTATATTTACACACTAGAATGTATGGGAGGTCGTATAATTCACTCCTTTGACTTTGTTGTATTTTATCAAATATAGCATCGTTTTCCCCATGGTTTGACTTTTCTTCTTTTCTTCCTTTTTTTTTTTTGAGACAAGGGTTTGAACTCTGGATCTGATGCTTTTGCTCACTGGCTGATGCTCTACCAACTGAACCATGCTTCCAACCTCCCTTACTGTGACTTTTGACATGGTAGAGTTAATATTCCAGAGAGTGTTAAGAGTGTGTGTGGTAGGAGAGAGGAGAAGTGCCTAGACCCTGAATTCAAACCCCTGAACGAACATCAAAATGAAATAAATAAAAAGAATACTCATTTGAATGTTAATAAAGATCAGATGTTATAAAGAAAGTTGAAATCTGCTCGAACCCATGAAAAATAGCACCGTTTTTTTGAATAGACTGTTTTTTTTTTTTAATAAAGTACCTTTAGCCACCAGTGGAGTCATATTGAGCATAGTCTTTTTATTTAAACAAAAATAAAATATCCAGAAACACTGAGTAGCTGTTATAGTTATCCTGAAAGGAACTACAACTAGTCGGAGTTTCTCTCCCACTCCCTCCCCCTTCCCCTCCCTCCCTCCATCTCTCTCTCCCTCTCTCTCTCTCCCTCCCTCCCTTTTTTCCCTCCCTCCCCCCCTCTCTCCCTCTCTCTTGGTTTTGCTATCTCCTGCAGGGTATGAGAAACAATGTTCATTAAACCTGTATCATTAAACCTGGTACATTTTTGGTGTTGTTGTTGGTCTTGGGGTTTGACTCTGGGCCTGGGCGCTGTCCCTCAGCTCTTCAGCTCAAGGCTAATGCTCTACCACTTGAGCCATAACATCACTTCTGGCTTTTTCTGCTTATGTGGTGCTGAGGAATCAAACCCAGGGCCTCATGCATGCAAGGCAAGCACTCTACTACTGAGCCATCTTCCCAGCTCCTCCCCCTAATAGTTTTGATGCAAATCATAGAATTAGTGAATTTTCATCATTCCAACCAGTGGCTCTGAGTACAAATGTTTTCCAATAGAGTTTCTTTTTGATTTTTGTTTTGAAGCTACTGGAAATATCATTTGATTATATTATGATACTGAATGTGTCATCTGGCCAATCAGAAACAGGAATTGACAGAGATGTTACACTGGTAACTTGGAATGAATAATTTCATGTTTATAATTGTTTTTTCTTTTGGTTTATTTTGTTATATGTCTTAACTTTGGGGAATAAAATAGCATGTCAAGGCCAGCACAGAGAAAAGCTTTGAGCAGACTAGTGGAGAGTGTTATTGAAGTCATGTAGATTTGTGGGATGTCAACACGCTCATTAGATTTGTAGACACACACAGCTGGCATTAGTCTGATGGAGTGAGCCACTACATCTTTATACAAGACAGAGGCCCTAGGCTGGTGGAAAGATCTTCCAAATGATTAGCTGTATAACTTATTACTGTGTCACACAGTTGGGAGAACATTTCTGAGCTCCTGGACCTGTGGATTTACTTGGTCTCACTGAATTACTCACATGTGGACACTGCTCTTCTTATTTTTCTGTTACATATTTAACCAAAAAGATGATGATTCTTGTCAAACATTCTAGATGATCACATTTTATTGCTCAATAAAACTATTCACATTTTTTTGTCTGTCATGGGGCTAAACTCTGGGCTTGGGCTCTGTCCCTGCACACTTTAGCTCAAAGCAAGCACTCTAACACTTGAGCCATAGCACCACTTCCAGTTTTCTAGTGGTTTATTGGAGAAAAGAGTCTCATGGACTTTCCTGCGCAGGCAGGGTTTTGAACTGTGGCTTTGAGCTGTGATCCTCAGATCCCAGCCTCCTGAGTATCAAGGATTACAGGCATGAGCCAAGGGTGCCCGGCTCACTTTTTAAAATCTTCTACCATCTGAAGTCCAATATCTTTCTTAAAACTATAATTGAAGATAATTGCCTCTCTCCATTCATAGGCTATTCATTTATACCTTTATTCAAGATATGAATTACCTTTGATTCTATGATTTGTTTGACACTATGTAACTAAGTGCCAATGGAATGATAGAAAGTTTCAATTAATCTGTGCCTTGTATTGGAAATCCTAGAAAAACCTGACACAGTTTTAATGAATATTGCTTGTTACTACCTGTAAGGAAAGTCATGTTACAAAAAAGACTAAACTTTCCAGGCACCATTGTGTCACAACTATAATCCTAGTTAGTCAGGAGGCTGAGATCTGAGGATTGCATTTCCAAGCCATTCCCAGCAGGAAAGTCCATGAGACTCTTATCTCCAACTAACCACTAGAACTAATGCTGTGGTTCAAAGTGGTAGAACACTAGCCTTGAGCAAAATCGAACTCAGGAAAAAATAAGGCAAGAGACAAACATAAAGGAGATCCAAATAGGGAATAAAAAAGTAAAACTCTCCCTCTTTGCAGATGACGTGATCCTGTATTTTAAGAATCCCATAGACTCCTCTCCCAAGTTACTTGAGCTAACCCAAAACTTTGGCAAAGTAGCAGGGTATAAAATAAACCCACAGAAATCAGTAGCTTTTCCATATGCCAACATTGAGAAGAGGGAGGCTAAAATGGGAAAAGCAACTCCTTTTGTAATCTTATCAAAAATACCTAGGAATTTACAAAAGAGGTGAAGGACGTCTATGATGAAAAATTTAAAAACCTGATGAAGGAAATTAAAGCAGATTTAAGGAAGTGGAAAAATTTCCCATGCTCCTAGATTGGGAGGATTATTATAATCAAATGGCAATACTGCCCAAAGCTATTTACAAATTCAATGTAATACCCATAAATATCCCAACACTCTTTAGTGAAATAGTAGAAACAATCTAAAAGTTCATATGAAATAATAGAAGACCACAGTAGCACAATCCTGAGCAGGAAAAAATGTGCTGGAGGAATAAATACCAAACTAGGAAAAAATGTGCTGGAGGAATCAATACCAAACTTCAAACTCTATTATAAAACCATAGTTATAAAAACAGCTTGATACCTTCACGTGAACAGGCATGAGAACAAATAAAATAGAATTGAAGACCCAGAAATGATCCCACAGACTTATGGCCAACTAATCTTTGATAAGGGAGCCCAAAATCATCAGATGAAAGAAAGACAGCCTTTTCAACAAATGGTGCTGGAATTTTAGAATTGGCTAAACATGTGTAAAAAACTGAAGGTAGGGGGTGGGGTGGGGGGGAAATGGGAAGGGAAGGAAAGGGGAAACAAAGGAGGAGGCAACAATGCTTGATAAGAAATGTACTCATTACCTTGCCCATGTAATTGTAACCCCTCTATATGGTATTTTCACAATAAAAAATTAAAAAAAGAAAACTAAAGGCAGATCTTTATATATCACCCGGCATGAGAATCAACTCCAAATGGATCCAAGATCTCAATGTAAGAGCAGATACCATGAAAATATTACAGGAAGGGATAGGAGATGCACTAGGGCTTCTTGGCACAGGTCGAGACTTCCAGACATACAACAAATCAACAAAAGACTGGATAAATGGGATTGCATTAAATTGCAGAGCTTCTGTAGGGCAAAGGACATAGCTAGCAAGATAAATAGAAAGCCCACAGTCTGAGAGATCTTCACTAGCTATATAACAAGACAAGGGCCTCAAATCAGAAATGTACCTAGAGCTCAAAAAATTAACCCCCCAATAACAAATCCTCAAAGAAACAACCATCACATTAATAAGTGGGCTAAAGAATTAAAAAGTTCAGTTCCGGGAAGATGGTGGAGGAGAAGCTGGAATCTGAACAAGCTCTTGCATAGAAAGCAGTTTCAGAGTTCCAGTGAACAGTCCCAAGCCAGAGAATCACACCAAGTGTGCCATCACAGGACAGAGAGTTAGTCAAGAGAGGGGAAGCCAAGCAGACACATCTGAGCGCCTGCCAGCAGCTGCCGCTGCAGCGGCAGGGTCGCGGTGGCGACCACCGCCGCGGGGGCATACCTGAGACACAGTCCAGGACGAAGGAGCCAGACGCAGCAGACGAGCGGATTCTACTCAACACCAGCAAGAACCGACAAGGAGCGGACAACTTCATCCTGCACTTTGCAGACCAGAGACGACCCAGGATCCAAGACTCGGTGTGAGTAGAAGCCCGACTTCCTCACTCCTTCTCAGGGAGCAGAGGAGGGAAGGCCACCCCTCCCCCCCCAGCACTGGTGATCTCCATCTTGGATACCGACAAAGCTCCGAGGAGCGGCTAGCTCCAGCTCAGGCCTTGGAATAAAACGAGTCATTTAGCAGGTCACAAGAACTTAACGGCGAAGTGACCTCACAGACTCAGTTCCATCCAGGGAAAAGTCACCCAGCTCAGGCGCCAGCCATTGGAGTGGCTCTCCTCACCGGGTAACCAGAGCCAGAGGCTGCCCCTCCCTCTAGCAGCCTCCACAATCAATTGAAAAACAGAAACCCTGAGAATAGCTCCAGGCTGGGTGCTGTGAGTTTTTTTTCACAAAATAGCCCCAGGGAAAAGCTACTGTTTGTTGAAAGGCCTCAACTCTACCCAGAACCTAGCCTCATCACTGCATGCCCCTCTTTTGTGATTCTCAAAGCAGATCACCCTCCCAGTAAACTAACCTGGGAGGGGGATCTCAAAATCTTGGGTAAAGCAGAGTATTTTTCTGCCTGTTCCAACAAACTGACTTAAGAAACCAATCAAGCCACAGGACCTCAAGCTGACCAGAGACTCCAACCAGACTCTGGTTACAGACAAAAGGGAGATACAGGACTCTTCCCACCCCTCCCAAAAAAAAAAAAAATCAAAGAACTTTTTTTTTTTCTTCTTCTTCTTTTCTTTTTTTTTTGTTTTGTTTTTTGTTACCTTATATATATAAAAAAATTTTTTTCTTTTTCTAAAACTTTTATTAATCTTTAATTTTTGCCTCTTCGGAAAAAATTGTTGTTTTCCAGTAACTTTTTTTTTCCTCTTATAATTTTTATTTTAGGAATACGTGAATGTGTGTTTTCCTTTCTTTTCTTGCCTTCTTTCTCTTTTTCTTTCATTCTTAATTATCTTTTTATTTTTTGTCTAGCTCTACTGAACTTCTGATCATTTCTTCTCACTTTCTTATCCTTTCCACCTTTTCCTATATTTTGTTCTTCTTTAGGTGACTTAACTCTTGTCCTGCACATCCTCAGATAAACCCGTAGTTAACTAGTAGACCCTATCCTCCATTGTGTACACACTTAATCCACAAATTTATTACTCAATTCAAAACCTCTGAGACTTAAATTCATTAATATATATAATATATAATATTTTAAGGATTTTTTAAAAGTTTTTCACATCTCCTCTATGTCCCTCCCTTTCTCTCAACATATTCACATTCCTCTCTAAATAGATGGTCTTTTAATCTCTATAATAACATTAATTTTTACGTTTCTATTTTTTTTCTGGTCTCTTTTCATTCCCCTTTCCCTTTCTCCTTTTTCTCTCTCTCTCTACTTGCATCCTACCCAACCTATTTCCTGCATTGAGATTAGGACATAGTTAACTCTCCCTGTGCCTCTCCACACCAATCTATTCCTATTTTTTACCCACATCTCTCCCTAACCCTAATAATTTCTGGTTTTCCAAATTCTTCTCTGCGGTTCGAAGTCCTTTAACATATAGTTGTTTGGTGTCGAATAGATGTATCTGCTGAACTAGATTGTATCTGTAGACTATTGACTGTACAAATGCAAACTTTGGTTGATGGTTGCCTTAAGATAGTGTTCTAGCACAAAACTGGTGCTATCTTCATCTCAAATGGGCAGAGTAAGCCGGAAAAACACAAGAAAAATGGCAAATTCGGGTATCTCAACTCCCAATCTTGATAATCAGGGGTTAGAACAGATAATGAATAATCCAGAGGAGAGTTCCCAAATAGCTCTACAAACACTGCTGGCAAACATGATAATGAGAAGTTTGACAACGTACAAAGGACTCTGTATGAGCGTGATAGGGAGAGAGAAGAGGCATCCCAGAAGTTTATACAGGAATATCATAAGCGTGAGGAAGCTACTCAAAAACTGATAGAGGATTTGCGTGAACAACTTGAGAATACTCAAAGAGAAAGGGAGGAATGGCATGAGCAGGCTGAGAACACTCAAAGAGAACTGCAGGAATCCCACGAACGGGAGGAAGCTAATCAAAGAGTAATACAGGAATTGAGAGACCAGGTAGAGAACACACAAAGATCACTAAAGGCATTCATGGAATCCATTAACAAAGAGCTGAAGGAAGTCAGGGAGACCACAAAGGGAATGCTGAATGGAACCCAACAGAAGGAATGGGAGTCCAAAGAAACCATAACCAATCAACTAAGTGATTTGAGGACAAACACTGAACACCAAATTAAGGAAGTAAAGAAATTCATACAAGACCTAAAACAGAGCTTCAACAAAGAACTTGAAGCCATCAAAGCTGACCAATTAGAAGGAAAAGAGATAAAAAACAAAGTAGAGAGTCTTGACAGCAGGTGAGACCATGCAGAAGATCGAATCTCAGGGATTGAAGACAGCCTAGATATTATAGAGAAAGAACATACAACCATTCAAGACAAGTCCAAGAAATATGATAGATCTATCCAACACCTGGAAGACACCATCAGAAGGCCTAATCTAAGGATAATGGGTGTAGAGGAGCACCTAGAAACAGAAGTTAATGGTCTAGGAAATTTGTTTAACAGGATCCTAGCAGAGAACTTCCCAAACATGCAAAAAGATAGGCCTGTTCAGATACAAGAAGCCTTTAGAACACCAAATAGACCAGACCAGAATCGGACATCCCACCGTCACATTATAATCCACACAGGATCAACTCAGAACAAGGAAAAGATCCTTAAAGCTGTCAAGGAGAAAAGGGTAATCACCTATAAAGGGAAACCAATTAGAATCACCTCAGATTTCTCAGCAGAGACAATCAAAGCAAGAAGAGCCTGGGATGATGTATGCCATGCCCTAAAAACAAACAACTATCAACCAAGAATAGTGTACCCAGCTAAACTCTCCTTCATAACTGAAGGCCAAATAAAAACCTTCCATAGCAAAGAAAAATTGAAACAATACATCTCCACCAAACCAGCCCTACAAAAGATTCTTAAAGATGTCCTACACATAGAAAACCAACAAGACCGCAATAAAGGCCAAGAAACTGCACCCAAACTGAGAATCCAAGAACCATAGGAAGAACCCAGTTTTCGCAGCCCCCAAGAAGGTAGATAACATGGCAGGAACTCCCAAATACCTCTCAGTCCTATCTCTTAATGTTAACGGACTGAACTCTCCAATTAAGCGACATAGACTGTCTAGTTGGATTAAAAAACAAGACCCTTCTATCTGCTGCCTGCAGGAGTCACATCTTGCCCGTAAAAACAAACACATTTTCAATGTTAAAGGCTGGAACAAAATCTACCAAGCAAACGGACCCCATAAACAGGTGAGAGTTGCAATCCTAATATCAGATAAAATAGACTTCAAATTAAAATTCATGAGAAGAGATAAAGAAGGTCGCTATATACTAATTAAAGGATCTCTCCTTCAGGAGGATATTACAATTCTAAATATCTATTCGCCAAACAATGGAACACCCAAATTTATCAAAAAAACACTACTTTCCCTCAAATCCCATATAGATCCAAAGACATTAATTGTTGGGGATTTTAACACACCACTCTCCCCACTAGATAGATCAACTCGGCAAAAACTCAACAGAGAAACCACAGATCTAAACAGCTGCATAGATCAACTAGACTTAACAGACATCTACCGAACATTTCACCCAGCAGCACCAGAATACACGTTTTTCTCAGCAGCACATGGAACGTTTTCTAAAATAGACCACATTTTAGGCCACAAGCAAACTTGTCTAAATTCAGAAACTTTGAAGTTATACCTTGCATTCTCTCTGACCACAAGAGAATAAAATTAGAACTCAACACCAAAAGCCACCAAAGAAAGTCCGGCATCACATGGAGGCTGAACAACACACTGCTGAATCATGAGTGGGTCATGGAAGAGATTAGAAAGGAAATTCAAATGTTCATGCTATTCAACAAAAATGAACACACAAAATACCAGCTCCTCTGGGACACAGCAAAGGCAGTACTCAGAGGCAAGTTTATAGCTCTGAGCTCCTACACCAACAAATTGGAGAGATCTGAAACTAACAATTTAATGACACATCTAAACCTCCTTGAAAAAGAGCAGCAAGATAAACCCCAATCCAGTAGACGAAAGAAATAGTCAAAATTAAATCAGAATTAAATGAATTAGAATCCAAAAAAACTATAGAAAGAATCAACAAAACAAAGAGTTGGTTCTTCGAAAAACTTAACAAAATTGACAGACCCTTAGCAAATCTTATCAGAAAAAGAAGAGAACACAACCAAATTAATAAACTCAGAGATGAGAATGGAAACATCACCACGGAAACAACCAAGATTCAGAACATTATAAGGGAATACTTCTCAAAACTTTATGCTAATAAGTTTGAGAACTTGACAGAAATGGACCTCTTCCTAGCAAATATTGACATGCCAAAACTAAACCAAGATGAGTTAAACTATCTTAACAGGCCCATATCAAGCATTGAAATAGAAACAGCAATAAGAGACCTCCCAGCTAAGTAAAGTCCAGGACCAGATGGTTTTACAGCGGAATTTTACAAGGCCTTCAAAGCAGAGCTCACACCAATTCTCCTCCAACTCTTCAATGAAATTGAAAGAGAAAGCTCACTACCGAACACATTCTATGAAGCCATCATAACCCTCATCCCAAAACCTGGCAGGGACTCATCAAAGAAAGAGAACTATAGACCCATTTCTTTGATAAACATTGATGCAAAACTTCTCAACAAAATTTTGGCCAACCGACTTCAACAATTCATCCAAAAAATCATACACCACGATCAAACAGGATTCATTTCAGGGATGCAAAGCTGGTTCAATATACGCAAATCAATTAATATTATTCACCACATCAACAGGAGCAAGAATAAGAACCACATGGTTATCTCAATAGATGCAGAAAAAGCATTTGACAAGATCCAACACCCCTTTATGATGAAGGTTTTGGAAAAATTAGGAATCCATGGAACTTTCCTCGATACAATAAAGGCTGTATATGACAAACCTACAGCCAGCATTATACTCAATGGTGAAAAACTAAAGCCATTTCCTCTTAACTCAGGAACAAGACAAGGATGCCCACTCTCTCCACTTCTCTTCAATCTAGTATTAGAATGCCTAGCTACAGCAATAAGACAAAATGCAGACATAAAGGGATCCAAATAGGGAAAGAAGGAATAAAACTCTCCCTCTTTGCAGATGACATGATCTTGTATTTAAAGAATCCCATAGACTCCACTCCCAAATTACTCAAGCTGATTCAAAACTTTGGCAAAGTAGCAGGTTATAAAATTAACCCCCCAAAATCAATGGCTTTTCTGTATGCCAACAATGAGAAAAGTGTGGCTGAAATTAGGAAAGCAACTCCATTTGTAATAGCCCCACAAAAAATAAAATACCTAGGAATTAACTTAACTAAAGAAGTGAAGGACCTCTATGATGAAAACTTTAAAATCTTGAAAAAGGAAATCAACACAGAACTTAAAAAATGGCAAAACCTCCCATGCTCCTGGATTGGAAAGATTAACATCGTGAAAATGGCAATACTTCCCAAGGCTATCTACAAATTCAACGCAATACCTATCAAAATTCCACCCTCATTCTTCAAGGAAATAGAAGAGGCAATTCAAAAATTCATATGGAACAATAAAAGACCCCGAATAGCAAAAACGCTCCTCAACGGAAAGAACACTGCTGGAGGAATATCAATACCAAATTTCAAACTCTACTATAAAGCCATAGTAATCAAAACAGCTTGGTATTGGCATAAGAACAGACCTCAGGACCAATGGAATAGAATTGAAAACCCAGAAATGAACCTACAGACCTATAGCCATCTAATCTTCGATAAGGGAGCTAAAACAATAGAATGGAAGAAAGACAGCCTCTTCAGTAAATGGTGCTGGCAAAATTGGTTAACTACATGTAGAAAACTAAAGCTAGATCCTTATATATCACCCTGTACCAGAATCAACTCCAAATGGATCAAAGACCTTGAATTCAAAGCAGACACTCTGAAAACATTACAGGATGGAATAGGAGAAACCCTAGGTCTCCTTGGCTCAGGCCGAAATTTTCTGAATAGAGACCCGAAAACACAACAAATCAAAGAAAGGCTGGACAAATGGGATTGCATAAGGTTGCAGAGCTTCTGCAGGGCAAATGACATAGCTAGCAAGATCAATAGAAAGCCCACAGATTGGGAGAAGATCTTTACTAGCCATACAACGGACAAGGGTCTCATATCTAAAATATACTTGGAACTCAAAAAATTAAACCACCCAGCAACAAATCCTCAAAGAAACAACTGCCCAATAAGTAAGTGGGCGAAAGACTTAAAGAGAAGCTTCTCTGAAGAAGAAAGAAGGATGGCCAATAGACACATGAAGAAATGTTCAACATCCCTAGCCGTAAAAGAAATGCAAATCAAAACATCATTGAGATATCACCTCACTCCAGTTAGAACAGCAAAAATCAAGAACTCTAACAACAACAGATGCTGGAGGGGATGTGGACAGAAAGGAACCTTACTTCATTGTTGGTGGGAATGTAAACTTGTTCAACCACTTTGGAAAGCAGTATGGAGGTTCCTCAAAAGACTCCACATAGAGCTCCCCAATCACCCAGCAATCCCACTTTTGGGCATTTACCCTAATGTTCACAAAAAAGACCACACTAAAGCTACCAGCACAACTATGTTTATTGCAGCATTATTTACCATAGCTAAGATATGGAACCAACCCAGATGCCCCTCAGTAGATGAATGGATCAAGAAAATGTGGTATATATACACAATGGAATTCTATGCCTCCATCAGAAAGAATGACATTTCCCATTTGTTAGGAAATGGAAAGGCTTGGAAAAAATTCTATTAAGTGAAGTAAGCCAGGCCCAAAGAAACATAGGTCTCATGGTTTCCCTTATTTGCAATATCTAGTATAGGTATGAGTCAAGCAGAAAAAGTCAGATAATGTGATGTTAGGAAAATGAACCCTCAAATACGTATTTTAATGTTTTTTTTTCTTTCATGCATGTGTTTCTAACGCATTTATAAGATTATTTCTTTGTTGCTTTGTATGTCCCTCCCCCACAGTGTAACCCCCCGCTTTCACTATATTTGATGTCAGTATAACATGTGGAGGAGATGGGGACAAACAAGTCGTTTAAGGATTCAGGTGGACCTGTTGCAACAATGAGAAGTACAAAATGTCATGTCAAAACCAGCTTTACAATGTCGGTGTGTGTGGGGGAGGGGGTGTATGATTGGGTTTGGGGGAGGGGGGAGGCTGGGAAGGGAGGTGAAGGGTAAACAAAGGAGGAGGCTGCAATGCTTGGTAAGAAATGTATGCATTATCCTGCCCTTGTAATTGTAACCCCTCTGTACAGTATGTTCTCAAATAAAATAAAATAAAATTAAAAAAAAAGAATTAAAAAGTTCATTTCACTTAGCATCATCGTGTATGGTCATATATACATAGCTATGGAACTATTCTGCTCATCTTCTAAGATTATCCTAGATGTATACTAATTACTGCAAGTAAGGGAATCCATGGGACCTATGTTTTTTTGGGTTTGGCTTACTTTACTTAATATGTTTTTTTTCCAAGTCTTTCCAAACTTTCCTTACAAATGGGGCAGTGTCATTCTTTCTGATGGAAGCATAAAATTCCATTATATGTATGTATGTATATATATATATGTATATATATATAATATTTTCCTGAGCCATTCATGTACTGTGGGGCATCTGGTTGGTTCCATATCTTAGCTATGGTGAATAATGTTGCGATAAACAGTTGTCCTGGTAGCTTTACTATGGCCTTGTTTGTGATCATTTGGTTAAATGCCCAGAAATGGGATTGCTGGGTCATAGAGGAGCTCTATGTTAAGTGTTTTGAGGAAACTCCATACTGCTTTCCAAGGTGTTTTTCTTCATTGTTGTTGTTTTTAATGTCCTATGTGATTTCTTGTTTCTTTTGTGTGTTCTTCCCCTATGGTTTATCCCCTGTTGTCACTGTATTTGATTTTGGTAACCATTGCATATATGTTTATCTGAATTAGGGAAGGGAAGGAAAACAAGAAATGGTGAGACAAAGGACAAGGGGGGAACCAATGCAACAGCGATACTCATAAGAAAATATGTTGGAAATTATCCCTACAACTTGGGGGTGGAGATTGGGGAGTGTAGGGAAAGTAGGAGAAAAATGAGGAAGATTTAACAAGTTTGACAAGAAATGTACTTACTACCTTACTTATGTAACTGTAACCCCTCTGTACAGCACCTTGACAAAAAATATGAAAAAAAGGAAAAAAATAGGTCATTTTCTGTCTCAATAAATAAAGAATTAAAAAGAGACTTCTTTGGTGAGGATGTAAGAATGGTCAATAGACACATGAATAAATATTCAACATCTCTGGTACATCAAAATTACATTGAGATTCCACCTCACCCAGTTGGAATGGCCATCATTAAGAACACAAATAATAGCAGATGCCAGAGGCAATGTGGCCAAAGGGAATGCTACTACACTGTTGGTGGGCTCAACCGCTCTGGAAAGCAGTATGGAGGTTTATCAAAAGACTAAACATAGAACTTCCCTATGACCCAGCAATCTGACTCCTGGGTATTTGCCCAGATGATCACAAACATGGCCACACTAAAGCTATCAGAACAACTTTGTTCATTGCAGCATTATGTACCATAGGTAAGATGTGGAATCAACCCAGGTGCCCCTCATTACATAAATCAAGAAAATGTAGTTATATATACACAACGGAATTCTATGCTCCCCTCAGAAAGAATGACATTGTGCCATTCGTAATGGAAAGTTTTGGGGAAAAAATCATAGTAAGTGAAGTAAGCCAGATCCAAGAAACACAGGCTGCAAGGTTTTCCTCATTTGTAATAATCAGTATATGTCTAGGCTAGTCCTAGCAGAGGATCACAATAGCTCAATAGCTAGGTGCATATAACCATATAAAATGATGTTTATTGAAATGAACTCCACAATATAGAGACAAGAGATTTTTGTTTTTGTTTTTATGTACTGTGTGAAGTTATTTCTTTGTTTTTGTTTTTCTTTTTTTTCCCTTTGTCTTATCCCCTATTGTCACTGTCTTTGATTTTGGTAACTTGTGTCTTGTGAACACATTTATTTGATTTGGGAAAGGGAATGGAAAAACAAAATGGTGAGACAAAGAACAAAGGGAGAATCAATGCAACAGAGATACTCACAAGATACTTGCTGGAAATGAACTTTACAACTTGAGGAGGAGAAATTTGGGGGAAAGGGAAAGTAGGAGAAAAATGTGGAAGGGTTAATAATGACCAACAAGAAATGTACTCATTACTTATGTAACTTCAACCCCTCTTCACATTACCTTTACAATAAAAGAAAATTAAGCTGTAAAAGAAGAGCTCGGGGGACAGGACCCATGTCTGAATTTTAAGCCCCATGACCAATAAAAAATAAAGAAAAATAAAACTGAGCATTTCTAGTTATTTATAGGCAAACTCTAATAGCTATGTAATGGTTCTGGCCTCTTGTTTCCTTCTGCTTGGGAAACTATACATAGACAGTCTCTGTTCTCAATGAGAATCCACTGGTGACTAAAGTTATTTTATAAAAAGAAAGGCTATTTAAGAAAAATATGACGTTATGTGGATTGGAGCAGATTTTAGTTTTCTTTTTAACATTCAAAGTGAACATTCCATATTTGTTTTGCATGATTAAATTTGTTTTTGTAAGAATTTATATGTATATGTATATATGTATATGGTTCTATTTCTTTAGCCTGAATTTTAGAGCACTGAAAAAATTCCAGGTATATATAATGATATATCATTGGATGAGTCATCTCTAATAGTGTAATGGACCTTAATGATCATTCCTATTGGCCATCCATGTGCCAACTTAGTTCTGAAGGTTCACAGAGGTTAAATGGAAGGGTCTGTTAGGATGCTATATCTATTTATTACAAAATTAGGTCACATAATTTACCACAGCTGAATTGTTATAACTTTAAGGGGAAAAAGAAAAATAGGAGAAATCAGTTTAGCATAGTATAACACTTTCTGAAGGATTGTGCCTGATAAATTCCAAAGAAGGAGTGGTTGGTTACCTATGTTATGCCAAGAACAAGATGCCTGCCGTGTGCTACATAGTAAGTGTATTGTGAGAACAAGTAGAGTTTGTCTACTTCCTTTATGGAACATACTGTCTATTTGCAATGTATGAACAGTATGTGATGAAATAACTCCACATTATTATTGCTTCTAGAAAATAATTATAAATAGAGCTTTTCAGGCAAGATGGCATCAAATGCCCAGGCCTTGGACTCAGTGCCAATGGCCATACCAACATAGAGCTTTGGAGTAGAAACTTCCTGCTTTTGAAAAATAAAGCAAGAGACCATCTTGTTTCTGAACTCAGACTTTTGGGACAAATTCATGTTTTTTTTTTTCCCTCCCTCTTTAAGCATCAGTGTTTTGAAAGCTTCTACCTGGACGACAAGGAGTTTCAAGTAAAACAACACATCAGAGTACAGAACGCTGAGGACTGGGAAAAATCTAGGAAGGTCCCTTTGTAGACTGGATCCTATTCAACATTCCATGTCCTTGACTGGAAGAGTTTTAGATGGCACAAAGACAGTTAGATATTTCTAGATGGTCCATAATAAATACTATTCTTCATCTTGGCCAAGAGTTCCAACTTAGGGACCAAAATACATGAAGGATTATAATCCTATTGATGCTGGAAGGAACAATACCATGTCACTCACAGGTACTGCTGCATTCTATCAGGCCCAGATTGCAACCGGATACTAGCTTGGAAGTATTTACTCAATTCCACAACATGTTTGTCAAATTTCATCTGTAAGGCAGTCTAAGAGAGGAAGGAGAAACATGCTCTGCAGTGAATTGCTTTCTCTAGTTAGCTGCAGTAAAAAGCCTTAATGTAAAAATGTGGCATCTGTCTGATTATTTGTCTCTGAACTCCAAAAACTGTCAAGTGGAGGGATTTGGAAACAACAGGGCATGTTTGCTAATCAACATGTTTGCTGCTGGTTTTAGGATTTACTGATTTTTAACACCATGGCACTTCTTTGGAAAGGTCAGCCTGTCACACAATTCTTCTCAATAGAGCCTCATTCACGAGAAAGTGAGCATGTGAGAAAGAACAGGGCTCTGTGGCGTTTCCAGGCAGAAGTATTCATATAGGTGCACTTAATGTAAAGTTTGGAATAAAATTTGGGAAAACACCTGTATTTTTCATTTTTCTTTTGCACTGCCTTGTTTTATAAGCCAAACCTAGAAAATAAAAACATATGAGCATGACTAAATATTTTAACTTAAAAAATGGGCTTTTTTATTTTTTATTTTTTAGTGTGTATCTGAATGAGAAGCATAATACAAATTTGAAAGCATTTAAAAATATTTTATTGTGGGAAGTCTGGAGGAAGATGGTGGAGGAGAAGCTAGAGGCTAAACAAGATCTCACATAGAAAGCAGTTTTAGTGTTCCAGTGAATAGTCCTAGGCTAGAGAATCACACCAAGTGGGCCATCACAGTACAGAGAGTTTGGCCAGAGAGGGAAAAATCCAAGCAGCTTGGACAAGGAGAGAGATCTGAGCACTTGCCAGTGTCTGCCACGGCAGCCACCATATCAACAGAGAGAGACCGGGACCCAGACAAAGGCACCAGATGCGGTCGGTGTGTGAGCAGATGATACTCACCACCAGCAAGAACTGACAAGGAGCAGAAATCTTCATCCTGCTGATTGCAGACCAGGGACAGCCCAGGAACCAAGAGGCTTATCTGAGTACCTCAAGACATCCTCACCCCTTCTCACTGAGCAATGGGGGGAAGGCAGCCCCTCTCCCACCACCAGAGAAGAAGTCCATCTTTGATACTGACAAAGGCCCAACAGAGTAGCTAGCTCAAACTCAGGCCTTGGAAGAAAACAATAGGAGCCATTCACCAGGTCACAGGAACCTGACCTGACCTGTCAGGCTCAGCTCCAAGGAAAGTCACCTTTCCCAGGAAGAGATAGGTCCGTCCCCAAAGAAGTGACTTTCTTCAGTGGGTAAACAGAGCCAGAGGCTGACCCTCCGTACTGCAGCCTAGACAGCAGGAGGAGTAAAAGACAAACAATTGAAACTCAGTAGACATAAATCCTGAGAATGGCTCCAGGCTGAGCTCTGTGTCTCAGGAGCTAGCCCCTCAGGGAAAAGCTACTGACTGTTGAGAGGCCTGACCCTGCCCAGAACCTAGCCTCATTACAGCAACTCCAAGCTAGAGGAAACAAACATCTCTCTCTTTTATGATACTCAAAGCAGATAACCTTATCACTGAACTAGCCTGGTAGAAGGATCAGAAAGTCCTGGAAAGACAGAGCTTCTTTCTGCCTGCTCAAACAAACTTAAGAAACCAATCAAGCCACAGGAAAAGCCAACACCACAAGCAGACCAGAAACCCCATGAAGAGACTGGTTATGGACACAGGGAAGATACAAGATCTCCCCGCCCTCCAAAAAAAATCAAAGAACTCTTTTTTTTAATCTAATTAAAAAAATTAATGAAAATTGTTTTCTTTTTTTTTTCCTTCAAAATTTTTATTTTAGGTGTGTGGGTGTGCTTTTTTTTTTAAATCTCTTTTAACCTTTTGTTCCTTTTTTTTCTTTTCTTTTTTGAGTGACTTAATTGCTGTTCTGCCCATCCCCAGATGATTATTAGATCTTATCCCTCATGTGTACATACTTAATTCAGAAATTTATTATTCAATTCACA
The DNA here is from genome assembly GCF_019054845.1 of Dipodomys spectabilis. NCBI lineage: Eukaryota > Metazoa > Chordata > Mammalia > Rodentia > Heteromyidae > Dipodomys > Dipodomys spectabilis. Next base: position 2,199,276 of record NW_024870701.1, on the reverse strand, counting down.
ACTTCTTAGGCTTAACTTCTTTAATAATAGCATTATTTCTTTATGCCTATATAATTTTTTAAGTATTCCATTTTAAAATTTTTTATTTTTTCCTTTTTTTATTGTGAAAATACCATACAGAGGAACATAGGCAAGATAGTGTGTACATTTCTTATCAAGCATTGTTGCCTCCTCCTTTGTTTCTCCATACCATCCCTTCCCCTCTCCACTTCCCCCACCCCCCCACCCCCCTACCACTACCCCTTATATTTCCTTTTTATCTCTCTCCTCCTCTCATCCTATTCTTTTCTTCTCTCAGTATCATTTATTTATACTTACATAATTTTTAAGTGCTTCATTTTTTTAATATAAATTTTAGTTTTTTTCATTTTTTTCTTGTTTCTTTATCTCTCTCCCTTCATTCTGTCCTATCTCTCTGAGATCATGACTTGGTTAAATTCACTCTTTCCTTTTACTTCTCCATATCCCTCTAATCCTATTTCCCCCCACAATTCTCTCTAAATATATTAATTTCTGGTTGGCTGAATCCCTCTTCAGTGTTCTTAGCCCATTAATCCATAGCTGTTTGATGTGGGATAGATTGAATCTGTTGAACTAGGTAGTATCTGCAGCCATTTTGACTGTGTAACTACAGAACTCTTTGCCTAAACTATCACAAAAGTGGTGTTACTTTCATAAAAAATGGGCAGAATAAGCCAGAGAAGCACAAGAAAAATGGAAAGTCAGGGTATCTCAACTCCCACTCATGATAATCAGGTGACAGAACAGTTAATGAATAATCCAGAGGAGAATTCCCAAAAAGTTCTATAAATACTACTGGTAAACATGGTGAATGAAAAGATTGAACACCTGCAAAGGGTTCAGTGTGAGCATGATAAGGAGCAAGTGCAGTCTAAACAAAGACAATACAGTAACATCACAAGTATGATGAGGCTAACCAAAACTTAATACAGGTGTCTTGTGAGCATGAGGAAGCTAATCAAAGATTAATACAGGAATTGCATGAGCAGGCTGAGAACAGTCAAAGAGAAATACAGGAATTACATGAGCATGAGGAAGCTAAAAAAAGAGTAATACAGGAATTGTGTGAGCGGGATGAGAATAGACAAATATCAATAGAGGCATTCATGGAATGTATAAACTGACAGCTGAAGGAATCCAAGGAAAGCATAAAGGGAATGCTGAATGGAGCCCGTCAGAAGGAAAGGGAGTCCATGGAAACCATAAACAGTCAACTAAGTGTTTTGAGAACAGTCACTGAAAACCAAATTAAAGAAGTAAAGAAGTTCATACAAGATCTAAAACAAAGCTCCAACAAAGAATCTGAAGCCATCAAAGCTGACCTATTAGAGGGAAGAGAAAATAAAAACCAAAGTGGAAAGTCTTGACAGTAGGTGAGAGCATACAGAAGATCAAATCTCTGGGATTAAAGACAACCTAGATATGATAGAAAAAGAACATACAACTATCCAAGACAAATACAAGAAATATGATAGATCTATTCAACATCTGGAAGACACCATCAGAAGGCCTAATCTGAGGATAATAGGTATAGAGGAGCACCTAGAGACAGAAGTTAATTGTCTAGGAAATTTATTTAACAATATCCCACCAGAAAACTTTCCAAACATGCAAAATGATAGGCCTATTCAGATACAAGAATCCTTTAGAACACCAAAGGGACTAGAACAGAACAAGACATCCAACTGTCACATTATAATCTACACAGGATCAATTCAGACCAAGGAAAGGAACCTTAAAGCTGTCAGGGAGAAAAGATCAATCACCAATAAAGGGAAACTAATTAGAATACCCTCAGATATCTCAGCAGAGACAATTAAAGTAAGAAGAGCCTGGAATGATCTATGTCACACCCTAAAGACAAACAATTATCAACCAAGAATACTGTACTCAGCTAAACTCTACTTCATAACAGAAGGTCAAATAAAAACCTTCCATAGCAAAGAAAAACTGAAACAATATATCTCCACTAAACCAGACCTACAAAAGATAAACATATCTTACATAGAGAAAACCAACAGGAGTACAATAAAGGCCAAGAAACCGCACCCAAACTGAGAATCCAAGAACCATAGGAAGAACCCAGTTGTCTCAGCCCCCAAGAAGGTGGATAACATGGCAGGAATTCCCAAACACCTCTCAGTCCTAATTCTCAACATTAATGGACTTAACTCTCCAATTAAGTGGCATAGACTGATTAGTTGGATTAAAAAGAAAGATCCTTCTATCTGCTGCCTTCAAGATTCACACCTTGCCAATAAAAACAAACATATTCTGAAAGTGAAAGGTTGGAATAAAATCTACCAAGCAAAGGGACACCACAAACAGGTAGGAGTCGCAATCCTAATATCAAATAAAATAGACTTCAAGCTAAAATTAGTAAGAAGAGACAAAGAATGTCGCTACATACTAATTAAGGGAGCTCTCCTTCAGGAGGATATTACAATTCTAAATATCTACTCACCAAACTACAGAGCACCCAAACTTATACAAGAAACACTAATTTCCCTAAAATCTCACATAGATCCAAAGACATTAATTGTTGGGGACTTTAATACACCACTACCCCCACTAGATACATCAACTTGGCAAAAACTCAATTGAGAAACTACAGATCTAAACAACTGCATAGATCAACTAGATTTAACAGATATCTAACAAATATTTCACCCAGCAGCATCAGAATACACATTTTTTCTCAGCTGCACATGGAACATTTTCCAAAATAGACCATATTTTAGGTCACAAAGCATACTTGTCCAAATTCAGAAACATTGAAGTTAGGCCCTGCATTCTCTCAGACTTCAAGGGAATAAAAATTAGAACTCAAACCAAAAGCCACCAAGAAAGTCCTGTAACACATGGAGGCTGAACAATACACTGTTGAACCACAAGTGGGTCATGGAAGAGATGAGAAAGGAAATTCAAATGTTCATGACATTCAACAGAAATGAACACACAGTTACCAGCGGACACAGCAAAGGCAGTACTAAGAGGCAAGTTTATAGCTCTGAGTTCCTATATCAACAAATTGGAGAGATCTGAAACCAACAATTTAATGAGACATCTGAACCTCCTTGAAAAAGAGCAGCAAGCTAAACCCCAGTCCAGGAGACAGAAAGAAAAAATTGAAATTAAATTAGATTTAAATATATTAGAGTACAGAAAAACATAGAAAGGATCAACAAAAGAAAGAGTTAGTTCTTTGGAAAAAGTAACAAATCGACAGACCTTTAGAACATCTTATCAGAAAAAGAAGAGAACACACCCAGTTAAATAAACTCAGAGATGAGAATGGAAACATCACCACAGAAACAACCAAGATTCAAAACATTATAAGGGAATACTTCTCAAACCTTTATGATAATAAATTTGAGAATCTGGAAGAAATGGATGATTTCCTAGCAAATATCGACACGTCAAAACTAAACCACGATGAATTAAACCAACTTAACAGACACTTACCAAGCATTGAAATAGAAACAGCTATAAGAGACTTCCCATCTCAAAAAAGTCCAGGACTGGATGGATGTACAGCAGAATTCTATAAGGCCTTCAAAGCAGAGCTCACACCAATATTCCTCGAAGTCTTCAATGAAATTGAAAGAGAAAGTTGACTACTGAACTCTTTCTATGAAGCCATCATAACCCTCATCCCCAAACCAGGCAGGGACTCATCAAAGAAAGAGAACTATAGACTCATTTCTTTGATGAACATCAATGCAAAACTCCTAAATAAAATTTTGGCCAGTTGACTTCAACAATTCATCTAAAAAATTATACACCACGATCAAACAGGATTCATTTCAGCGATAAAAAGCTAGTTCAATACATGCAAATCAATTAATATAATTCATCACATCACCAAGAGCAAGAATAAGAACCACATGATTATCTCAACAGATGCAGGAAAAGCATTTGACAAGATCCAACACCCCTTTATGATGAAGGATCTGGAAGAATTAGGATTCCATGAACATTCCTCAATACAATAGAGGCTGTATATGACAAACCTTCAGCCAGCATTATACTTAATGGTGAAACACTAAAGCCATTTCCTCTAAACTCAGGCATGAGACAAGGATGTGAACTCTCTCCCCTTCTTTTCAATTTAGTATTAGAAAGCCTGGCTACAGCAATAAGACAATATGCAAACATAAAAGTGATCCAAATAGGGAAAGATGCAGTAAAACTCTCCTTCTTTGCAGATTACATGATATTGTCTTTAAACAATTCCATGGACTCCATTCACAAATTACTCAGCTGATTTGAAACTTTGGCAAAGTAGGAGGGTATAAAATTAACCCTCAAAAACCAATGGCAACAATGAGAAGAGCTAGGCTGAAATCAGGAAAGCAACTCTATTTGTAATAGCCTCCCCAAAAATAAAATACCTAGGAATTAACTCAACTAAAGAAGTGATGGACTTCTATGATGAAAACTTTAAAAACCTGAAAAAGTAAATCAAAGCAGAACTTAGAAAGTGGACCTCGATTGGAAGGGTCAACATTGTGAAAATGGCAATACTTCCCAAGGCTATCTACAAATTCAACGTGATACTTATCAATATTCCAAACTCATTCTTCAAGGAAATAGAAAAGACAATCAAAAAATTCATATGAACAATAAAAGACCCCGAACAACAAAAACGATCCTTAACAGAATGAACAGTGCTAGAGGAATATCAAACTCTACTACAAAGCCATAGTAATCTAAACAGCTTGGTTCTGGCACAAGAAAAGACCTCAGGACCAATGGAATAGAATTGAAAACCCAGAAATGAACCCACATACCTACAGCCACCTAATCTTTGATAAGGGAGCTAAAAAAAAATAGAATGAGAGAAAGGCAGCCTCTTCAGTAAATGGTGCTGGCAAAATGGTTAATCACCTGTAGAAAACTGAAGCTAGATCTTTATATATCACCTTGCACTAGAATCAGCTCCAAATGGATCAAAGACCTCGGAGTCAAAGCAGACACTCTGTAAACATTAGAGGACGGAATAGGAGAAACGCTAGGTCTCCTTGGCACAGGCCGAAATTTTCTTAATAGAGACCCAGAAACACAACAAATCAAAGAAAGGTTGGACAAATGGGATTGCACGAAGCTGCAGAGCTTCTACATGCATGGCAAAGGACATAGCTAGCAAGATCAGTAGAAATCCCACTGATTGCGAGATCTTCACTAGTCATACAGCGGACAAGGGTCTCATATCTAAAATATACTTGCAACTCCAAAAATTAAATCCCCCAACAACAAATCCTCAAAGAAACTACTTCCTGATAAATAAGTGGGCTAAAGATTAAAGAGAAACTTCTCTGAAGACAAAATAAGAATGGCCAATAGACACATGAAGGCTCAACCTCTCTAGCCATAAAAGAAATGCAAACCAAAACAACATTGAGATTCCACCTCAGGCCAGTTAGAATGACTATAATCAAGAACTCTAATAACAAGGGATGCTGAAGGGGATGTGGCAAGAAGGTAACCCTACTGCATGTTGGTGGGAGTGTATACTTGTTCGACCACTTTGGAAATCAATATGGACATCCTTAAACGACTCCACATAGAGCTCCCCTATGACCCAGCAATCCCATTTTTGGGCATTTACCCGAATGATCACAAACAAGACCATACTAAAGCTACCAGCACAACTATGTTTATTACAGCATTATTTACCATAACTAAGATATGGAACCAACCCAAATGCTTCTCAATAGATGAATGGATCAAGAAAATGTGGTATATATACACAATGGAATTCTATGCCTCCATCAGAAGGAATGACATTGCCCCATTTGTCAGGAAATGGAAAGGCTTGGAAAAAATTATATTAAGTGAAGTAAGCCAGGCCCAAAGAAACATAGGTCCTATGGTTTCCCTTATTTGCAATAACTAGTATATGTGTGGGATAAGCAGAAAAGGTCAAAAGCTATGTAATATGATCTAAAAAGGTGATGTTAAGCGAAATGAACCCAAACATAGGGACACAAGTGATTTTTTCTTTCTTGCTACTGTTTCTAATGTATTTATAAGGTATCATGTGATTTTTTTATTGCACTGTATGTTCCCCCTTCTCTGTATAACCTCTGTTTGCACTGTATTTGATGTTGGAATAATTTGGGGAGAGGAAGGGAAAACACAAAATGTTTAAATAGGGAAAAAAGTTGACCTATTGTAACAATGAGATGTACAAGACACTGTTGAACAACAAACTTTACAATTTAGGTGTAGGGGGGAGGGAGTGTAGTTGTGGAAGTGGGAGGGAAGGGATGGTAGGTGAAAAAGAAAGGAAGGGGCAACAATGCCTGATAAGAAATGTACTCATACCCTTGCTTATGTAAGTGTAACCCCTCTGTGTGGTATTTCCACAATTTAAAACCTATAAAAATATTTTATTGTTATTATAATGGTGATGGACAGAGGGGTTATCATTACACAAGTCAGGAAATGTTTCTTTTTGGATAGTGTCACCCCTCCCTCACTCAGTTCCCAGTTTTTCTCTCCCATGCCCACTGTCATGGTTTTAATAGTCCTTCACATGCATGGCTTAAAATGAAAAAAATATTGTTTGATTCTATTTTTGTTATCCATAATAGGACAGTTGGTCAAAACAGGGAATATTTCTTTTAGAGTTTTGTTTGTTAATATATTTATAGGTTAATTAGCTCATTGTTTTAATAGGAAGATGAGACTTCGATTTATCTAAGGCAAACAGGTTTGTTTTAGTCTGTTGGTGTTGCTACAACAGAGTGCTTGAGACTAGTTATTTTTTAAAGAAGAAATCTATTTCACATAGTTCTTTCTGGAGGCTGGCAAGTCCAGTTCAAGGTGCTGGCACTTGGTCTAGTGGAGTTAGTTTTGTTGTTTCCTCATAGGAAAAAACATGAAAGAGCAAGTGAACTAAATGCCGCTCGAAACCTCTTTTATAAAGATTTGTGTGTGTGTGTGTATGTTGGAGTGTGTGTGTGTGTGTGTGTGTGTGTGTGTGTGTGTGTGTGTGTGTGTGTGTGTGTTCTGGTCATGCCACTTGAATTCAGGGCCTGGGCTTCTCTGATATTTCTTGATCAAGGTTCTACCACTTGAACCACAGCTCCACTTAAGCCTTTTTGGTGACTAATCAGAGATAAGAATATTACAGATTTTATTGTAGTCTGGCTTTGAACTACAATCCTCAGATTTCAGCCTCCTCAGTAGTTAGGATTACAGGGTCGAGCCATAGGCACCCAGCAAAGATCTTAGTACTTTTCACTTAGATGAAGCCCTCATGTCTAGATCACCTCTTGAAGGCTTTACTCTTAATACTGTCACACTGGAAGCACCTGAATTCTTCAGGGGACATGGTCAAGCCACTGTATTTTTCTCTTGGCCCCTTGCTGTTCCTTTATGGGTACAAAATACGTTCATTCCATCCCAATAACTCCATAAATCTTACCTAGTTCTGGCATCAGCTTTAAAGTCTAAAATCTCATCTAAAGTGTGACTCATCTCAAGATAAATGGCCCCTAGCAGTGTAAATGTGAAGTCAAGCAAGTCTTGTATTTCTCAAAATAAATGGTGGGACAGGCACACAAAGGAAAATAGGAAGGAAGGAAGGGAGGGAGGAAAGAAGGAAGGAAGAAAAAGGAAGGAAGGAAAAGAAGGGAAGGGAAAAGAAGGAAAAGAAAAAGGAAAGGAAAGGAAAGGAAAGGAGCATTCTCCCTGGCTCTACAGGGGTTGGGTTAGGCTCCCAAGATACATTTACTTTCCTTTTACTCCATATTGTATATACTGGAATATTCCAGACCAATATGATGTGTGATGATGTCGTAATTCTGACAGTTAATGGTACTGATCCTATGTATATTTTGGTTTTAAGTTTTCTCAGTCCTAATTTATAGTATACTGAGTAACTATACATATAACCTACATCAATGAATATACTATAGGATATTCAAAGTTATTTTTTAAAGAATATTAAGAAATCCTGTCTACAATAAGCCTTCTGATGTAAATTACTGGAGTTCTTGCTTTGCTGCTTATATTGTTGGAATCCATGAGATAAATGATTTCTCAATGTCTCTACATTGGAGCTTTTCATCATAATGGAAAGTTGTCACATTGCTTGTCCTTTAAGCACACAATAGGAATTATCAATGAGGGTAAATTTGGATAGATTCTACAATGTTTTTAAACACATAACAACTTAAAATAATCAGAAGGTAGTTTTAATTATTAGACTGTTAACTGCTGATCATTGTGTGTATTATGTATATATGTATATATATGTGTGTGTGTGTGTGTGTGTCCAAATATTAATAGTGAATATCTTACTCAACCTCTTTGTGCCTCAATTCCTTTTCTATGAAATAAAGAGAACTCTATAGCTATATGACATAGTTCTTAAAGATATATGAAATTACACAGTTAAGGCTTTTAAAACTCTGCTTAACACAGGTAGCATTTAACAAATGTTACCAATTAGTTATGACCAATACCTCTGCCCATTTTAAGGTATTAAGAGCTTATATTTAGAATGAGGTGAAAATTTTTTCAATAGTTCATTCACATTGTTGCTGAAGAGATAAAGTAACTCCATTTTAAGATTAACCCCACTAACCTGTAGCTGTGCTGCCCTCAGAATAACCCCGAAAAGAGGAACAGAACATTTGTCTAAGTGTTCCATCAGAGAAAGGGAAGTACGGTCAGGGTGGACTTAAACCCCCTGAACGTGAACTTGCTTGAGTGGAAACCCCTAAATTTGTTTGTTTGATACTATAAAAGCTGTGCTAATATTGTGCTTGGGGCCTCTTAGCGTCACCGGTTACCGAGTGCTCAGAGGACCAAGCTGGAGCTTGTAATAAACGACTCTTTGCTGTTTGCATTGGCCATGGTCTCTGGTGGTCTGTGAGAGGGCGTTTGAAAACTGGGCACTTCAGTTGCAAATGTTGGTATTTTCTTTTTCCTTTTTAAAAATTCTATTTTATTGTAAAGGTGCTGTACAGAGGGGTAACAGTCACATGAGTAAGATAATGAGTACATTTCTTGTGGAACATTGTTACCCCCTCCTTTGTTTTTCTCCTACTATCCCTTCCTTCCCCTACCTCCCCCACTCCTCCTCCCCACCTGAAGTTATAAAGTTCATTTCTTGTTGTTGCAATGGGTCATCCTGTGTCCTTCTTTCAGCATTTTGTTATTCTTCCTCCCCTCCGCAAATTAGATAAATGTATATTAGATTCAGGGTACCAAAATCAAATACAGTGACAACAAGTGATATATAGAGGAAAGAACATACAAAAGAAACAAAAGAAAATCACATAGTACATTAAAAACAACAACAACAACAACAAAAAACCTTTTGTGACTATTTCTTGGAGTTCATTTTGCTTAGCATTGTCTTATATGGTCATATGTACATATGAGCTTTACTGTTCATCTGATAAGATTATCCTAGATATATACTAATTATTGCAAGGGAAACTATGGGATCTATATTGCATTGGGTCTGGCTTACTTCAATTAATATAATTTTTTTTAAGTTCAAAGAGTTAAGGAAATGGAAAGACTTGGAACCAAAGAAACATAGATTGCATAGTTTCCCTCATTTGTAATAATTAGAATGTGCATATAAAATCTATAAGTAAACCCAATGGATAGTGAAAGAGAAAAAATTATAATAGGAGTGATACATTAAACAGGACTGTAAACATTCACACCATGAAACCACAGGAGGATATTCTTAGGAGAGGATTACAAGGGCTCAATAGCATCATACAAAGTGATCATACAAAGTGATGCTTTGTAATCATACAAAGTGATGCTTACAAAAATGAACTCCAAGAAGTAGAATCAAGCGATATTTTATCTTACTTTTTGCATTTTTCTGTTTTCTTCCCTTTTGTTACTGTTTTTTATTTCTATACCCTTTGTCTATTATGTAGTTTATCTCATTTGAGGGAGGTAAGGGGAAGCACAGAAATGGCTGGTGAACTAATTCACAGGGATACTCACTAGACACTGTTAGAAATGAATTATACAACCTGGGCGGTAGGGAGGGAAAAACCTGGGAGAAAATGAGGGAAGGGATGATACCGTTCAAGAAGAAATATATTTAGTACCTGACTTATGTAACTGTAATCCCTTTGTACATTGCCTTTAAAAGAAAAAGAAAAATTTAAAAAAATACAGTTGGAATAGTATCTGTTATGTGGTATTTTGGAGATAAGAGTGTCATAGACTTTCCTACCTGGATTGGCTTCAAACTCTGATCCTCAGATCTCAGCCTCCTGGGTATTAAGCTTACAGGCATAAGCCACTAGCTTCAGACAGGATTTGACAGTCTTATTAGCATAAGAAACTGATCCATAGCTTTAGGTTGCCTACCTGTTGGATTGTCTATTCTACTCCAGGGGAGAGTTAGAGACCAATATGCATACACAATTATTTGAAATTATTATTGAGACCAAAACATATCTCCAGATTCTGAATATTCACTTTTACTCCAATTTTCAGTCCTAAGGTTAGTGTTAAGAGAAGTAACAATACAGAAAAATGACTGTGGTTTTTTTAAGTCAAGTTTAATTTGCTGAGAATAATGATTTGTGACATGAACCTGATGAAGCTGCTATAATTGACATCGTCCAAGTTACTAATCTGATTATAGTACTCCCAACTGCAGCTTGCCTTTAAACTAATTCCATCTTGAACTTAGAAAATGATGTAATCGTTTTCATGGTATATATCTTCTATGTGTATAAACAGAAAGCAGTGCCCACTGACATTTTTCATGTAAAGCTAACAACAGACAATCTGGGTGATTCTATGTTCAGAGAATTTATAATTCAGTTGAGGAAAGGAAGCATTGGGGTTATATGGAGTTGGAATTGGGCCACAGCTTTAGACTGTCTGAACTTTTCCTTCATCTAATTTCCACACAAGAAATTACAAGTCAAAGTCAAAGGAGATGTTCTTCTTTCTTATTTTTCTTTTCTTTTTTTCTTTTTTGTACTGGTCCTTGGGCTTGAAGTCAGGGTCCAGGTGCAGTCCTTGAGATTTTTGCTCAAGGCTAGTGCTCTATTACTTGACCACCCACATCTCCACTTCTGCCTTTTTTTCCCTGATTAATTGTGAATAAGTGTGTCATAGACTTTCCTGCTACATTGGCTTCAAACTGCAATCCTCAGATCTCAGCTTCCTGAGTAGCTAGGATGACAGGTTTTCTAGCTGGAGATGTCATTCTTTTTTTTTTCTCAGATCTCTTTGTTGATATTTATCTTTTCTTTTCTTTAATTTTCATATATATTGTTATTATAAAGATACTGTACAGAGGGGTTAGAGTTACATGAGTAAGGTATTGACTACATTTCCTATTGAGCATTGTTACCCCTTCCTTTGTTTTTCCCCTACTATCCCCTCCTGTCCCACCTCCCCAATTCCTCTCTCCTGCCCCCCCAGCAAAGCTGTAAAGTTTATTTTCAACATACAGTCTTGTACATCTCATTGTTACAATGGGTCATCCTGTATCATTATTTCAGCATTTTGTTATTTCCCTTCACCTCCCCAAATTAGAAAAATGTATATATAACATGCAGGACAGTGGAAACAAATACAGTGACAACATGAGTTGTACCATGGGGGAAAAACATACAAAGAAACAAAAAAAAATCACATGGTACATTATAAGTATGTTAAAAAGAACAGCAACAACAATAGAACCTCTTGTGTCCCTATCTTGGGGTTCATTTTGCTTAGCATTATGTTATATGGTCATATGTACATAGCTTTTGACCTCTTCTACTTGTCCTAGACTATATACTAGTTATTGCAAATAAGGGAAACCATGGGACCTATGTTTCTTTGGGTCTGGCTCCCTAACTTAATGTATTTTTTTCCAAGACTTTTCGTTTCCTAACAAATGGGGTGGTGTCATTCTTTTTGATGGAAGCAGAGAATTCCACCATATATATTCATTGTGTAAATGCCCAAAAGTGGGATTGCTGAGTCATAGGGGAGCTCTATGTGGAGTCATTTGAGGAATCTCCATTTTACTTTTCACAGTGATTGAACAAGTTTACACTCCCACCAACAATGCAGTAGTGTTCCCTTTTGGCTGCATCCCTTCCAGTAACTGTTGTTATTAGATTTCTTGATGATAGCCATTTTAACTGGAGTGAGGTGGAATCTCAGTGTTGTTTTGATTTGCATTTGTTTTATGGCTAGAGAGGTTGAGCATTTCTTCATGTGTCTATTGGCCATTCTTATTTTCTCTTCAGAGAAGTTTCTCTTTAAGTCTTTAGCCCACTTATTAATCAAGTGGTTGTTTCTTTGAGAATTTGTTGTTAGGGGGTTTACTTTTTGAGTTCAAAGTATATTTTAGGTATGAAACCCTTGACTGTTGTATGGCTAGACGAATCCATGGGCTTTCTATTGATCTTACTAGCTAGTAATATCTTCTGCCATGCAGAAGCTCTGCAGTTTCATTCAACCCCATTTGTCCAACCTTTATTGATTTGTTGTGTTTCTGGGTTTTATTAAGAATATTTCAGTCTGTATCTTAACTATAGTAAATAATGCTGTGATAAACATAGTTGTGCTGGTAGCTTTAGTGTGGTCTTGTTGGTAAACATTTGAGTAAATGACCAAAGGTGGGATTGCTGGGTCATAGGGGAGCTCTATGTGGAGTCTTTTGAGGAACCTCCATACTACTGTCCAAAGTGGTTGAACAAGTTAACACTCCCACCAACAATGAAGTAAGGTTCTCTTCTGTCCACATCCCCTCCAGCATCTGTTGTTATTAGAGTTCTTGATTTTTTCCATTCTAGCTGGGGTGAGGTGGTATCTTAATGTTGTTTTGATTTGCATTTCTTTTATGGCTAGGGAGGTTGAGCATTTCTTCATGTGTCTATTGGCCATTCTTCTTTCTTCTTCAGAGAAGTTTCTCTTGGAGTAACTTGGGAGTAGAGTCTGTGGGGTTCTTTAAATACAAGATCATGCCAGCTGCAAAGAGAGAGAGTTTTACTTCATCTTTACCTATCTGTATCCCCTCTACATTTGCATATTTTCTTACTGCTGTAGCTAGGCATTATAATATTAAATTGAAGAGAAGTGGAGAGAGTGGACATCCTTGTCTCATTCCTGAACTTAAAGGAAATAGCTTTTGCTTTTTGCCATTAAGTATAACACTGGCTGTAAGTTTGTCATACATGTCCTTTATTATACTGAGGAATGTTCCATGGATTCCTAGTTTTTCCAGAGATTTCATCATAAAGAGGTATTGGATCTTGTCAAATCCTTTTTCTGTATCTATTGAGATAATCATCTGGTTCTTATCCTTGCTCTTGTTGATGTAATGAATTATATTGATTGATTTTACCTACATTGAACCAGCTTTGCATCTCTGAAATGAAACTTGTTTGATCATGGTGTATGATTTTTTGGATGAGTTGTTGAAGTAGATTGGCCAAAATTTTGTTGAGAATTTTACATCAATGTTCATCAAAGTAATGGGTCTATACTCCTTTCTCTTTGAGGAGTGCCTGCCTAGTTTGGGGATGAGGGTTACGTTGGCTTTATAGAGTATGGTAGTGAATTTTCACTTTCAATTTCATTGAAGAGTTGGAGGAGTATTATTGTGAGTTCTGCTTTGAAGGCCTTGTAGAATTCAACTGTAAATCCATCCAGTCCTGGGCTTTTCTTGGGTAGCAGGTCTCATTGCTATTTCTATTTTGATGCTTGATATGGGTCTGTTAAGTTGGTTTAAATCATCTTATTTTAGTTTGGGCCTGTCAATATTTGCTAGAAATTTGTCCATTTCTTCCAGATTCTTAAGCTTAATAGCATAAAGGTTAGAGAAGTATTTCCTTATAATGTTCTGAATCTTGGTTGTTTCTGTGGTGATGTTTCCATTTTCATCTCTGAGTTTGTTTGTTTGGGTGTGTTCTCATCCTTTCCTGATAAGATTTGCTAATGGCCTGTCAGTTTTGTTAGTTTTTTCTAAGAACAAACCCTTTGTTTTGTTGATCCTTTCTATGTTTTTCTGGACTCTAATTCATTTAATTCTGATTTCATTTTATTTTTTTCTTTCCATCTACTGGATTGAGGTTTAGCTTGTCGCTATTTTTCAAGGGGTTTTAGGTGCCTCGTTAAATTGTTTGTTTCACATCTCTCCAATTTTTTGCTGTAGGAACTCAGAGCTATAAACTTGCGTCTGAGTACTGCCTTTGCTGTGTCCTAGTGAAGCTAGTGAATTGTGTGTTCATTTTTGTTGAATGTCATGAACATTTGAATTTCCTTTCTCATCTCTTCCATGACCAACTTGTGGTTCAACAGTGTGTTGTTCAGCCTCCATGTGTTTCGGGATTTTCTTTGGTGGCTTTTGGTGTTGTGTTCTAATTTTATTCCCTTGTGGTCTGAGGGAATTCAAGGCAATTTCAATGTTTCTGAATTTGGACAAATTTGCTTTGTTACCAAAAATTGGGCTTATTTTGAAGAACGTTCTGTGTGCTGCTGAGAAGAATGTGTATTCCTAGTTTGCTGGGTGAAATATTCGGTAGATGTATTGTCTAGTCGTTCTATGCAGTTGTTTAGAAATGAGCTATTTCTGTTGAGTTTTTGCCTGGTTGATCTATCCATCAGGGATAGTGGTGTGTTAAAGTCCCCCCAAATTAATGTCATTGGATCTATGTGAGGTTTGAGGGATAAATTTGGGTGCTCCGTTGTTTGGTGAATAGATATTTAGAATTGTAATATCCTCCTGATGGAGAGATCCCTTACTTACCTTCTTTAATGACCTTCTTTATCCCTTCTGGATAATTTTAATTTGAAATCTATTTTATCTGATATTAGGATTGCAACTCCCACCAGTTTTGGTGCTTGCTAGATTTTATGACAGCCTTTCACCTTCAAAATGCTTGTTTTTGTGGGCAAGGTGTGTCTCTTGAAGGCAGCAGAGAGAAGGACCTTCCTTTTTGATGCAACTAGACAGTCTATGTTGCTTAATTGGATAGTTATGTCCATTAACATTGAAAATTTGGGCTGAGAGGTGTTTGGTATTTCCTGCCATGTTATCCAACTTTTGGGGGCTGTGACAACTGGGTTCTTCCTATGATTATTGGATTCTCTATTTAGGGGCTTCTTCTTGGCTTTTACTGTGCTCTTGTTAGTTTTCTATGTGTAGGACATCTTTAAGTCTCTTTTGTAGGGCTGGTTTGGTGGAGATAGATTGTTTTAGTTTTTCTTTGCTATGGAAGATTTTTATTTGACCTTCCATTATGAAAGAGAGTTTAGCTGGGTACAGTATTCTTGGTTGATAGTTGTCTTTAGGGTGTGACATATCTCATTCCAGGCTCTTCTTACTTTAATTGTCTTTGAAGAGAAATCTGAGGTGATTCTAATTGGTTTCCCTTTAGAGGTGATTGATCTTTTCTCCTTGACAGCTTTAAGGATCCTTTCCATGCTCTCAATTGATTCTGCACAGATTACGATGTGACAGAGAGATGTCCTGTTCTGCTCTGGTCTACTTGGAGTTCTAAAGGATTCTTGTATCTGAATGGACCTATCTTTTTGCATGCTTGGGAAGTTCTTTGCTAGGATCCTGTTAAATAAATTTCCTAGACCTTTCACTTCTGTCTCTAGGCCCTCCTCTACAACTTTTAGCCTTAAATTAGGCCTTCTGATGGTGTCTTCCAGATGTTGAATAGATCTATCATATTTCTTGGATTTGTCTTGGATAGTTGAATGTTCTTTCTCATATTATCTAGACTGTCTTTAATCCCCGAGATTTGATCTTCTGCATAGTCTAAACTACTATCAAGGCTTTCTACTTTGTATTTTTTATTTCCCTTCCCTCTAAATGGTCAGATTTGATGGCTTCAAATTCTTTGTTGGAGCTTTGTTTTAGATCTTATATGGACTTCTTTACCTCCTTAATTTGGTTTTCAGCATTTCTTCTCAAATTTTTTAGTTGATTGGCTATAGTTTTATTGGACTCCTTTCCTTCTGTTAGGCGTCATTTCAGCATTCCCTTTGTGGCTTCTATAGATTCCTCCAGCTTTCTGTTTATGAATTTCATGAATGCCTCTAATAATCTTTGTTTAGTCTCATCCCACTCACACAATTCCTCAATTTATCTTTGATTAGCCTCCTCTTGCTCATAAAATTCTTGTATTAATCTTTGGTTAGCCTCATCACACTCATGCATTTCACTATCACACTCACAGAGAGTCCTTTGCAGGCTTCCAAATTTTCCTTCATAATATTTGTCAGTAGTGTTTGTAGAGCTTTTTGGGAACTCTCCTCTGGATTATTCATTAACTGTTCTGTCACCTGATTATCATGAGTAGGATTTGAGATACCTGGACTTGCTATTTTACTTATGTTTCTCTGGCTTGTTCTGCCCATTTGGGTATGAAAGCAAAACCAATTCTTTGCTAGAGCACTATTTTAAGGCAAGCATCAACACAGATTGTTTGACACAGTCAAAATGAGTACAGATACAGTCTAGTTCAACAGATACAATCTAGTTCAACAAAAAACAACTAGGGATCAATTGACTAAGAAAATCAAAGAAGGAGTTAGTAGACCAGAAATTAATAGGAGAATTAATAGAAGAATTGTGAGGAAAAATAGATTCAAGGAATGTGAGGAGGTAAAGAGAGAGAGGAAATATAACCAACACGTAAACTCAGAGAAAGGAAAAGGATAGAAAGAAAGGAGAAGGGAGATAAAGAAAAAGGAAAAAGGAAAAATTAAAAATGAAACACAAAATTATATAAGTATTAACAAATAATACTACAATTAAAGGAGTTAAGGCTGAGAGTTTATGTATTGAGTAATCGATATCTGAATTAAGTATGCATACAATGAAGGATAATGTCTAATAGTGGAAGATGGGTATATATCTGGGGATAGACAGAACAGCAATTAAGTAAAGTATAAAAACAAAAAGGACCATAAGGGAAAAGAGTAAAAAGGGAATTTAAAAAAACCCTAAAATAAAAATGTATAAGCCCTGCTTTCGCTGTATTTGATGTTGATATAATTTGTGGAGGGGAAGGGAAAAAACAAACTGTTTAAATAGGGTTACAAGTGGACCTATTACAACAATGAGATGTACAAGACATGTCGAAAAACGAATTTTACAACTTTGGCGGGGTGGGGGTGTGGGGGAGTGGGGGGAATGGTGGGGGTGTGGGAATGGGAGTGGAGAGGGGGAGGGATGGTATGGGGAAACAAAGAAGGAGGCAACAATGCTTGATAAGAAATGTACACACTATCTTGCCCATGTAATTGTAACCCCTCTGTATGGTATTTTCACAATAATAAAAAAGTTAAAAAAATAGAAAACAATTTTTTTAATTGTTTAAATATTAAGTTTGAAAAAGAGTTCTTTGATTTTTTGGGGGGGGAAAGCGGGGCCTTGTGTCTCCCCTGTATCCATAACCAGTCTCTTGGTGGAATCTCTTGTTTGCTTGTGGTGTTTGGTTTTTCTGTGGTTTGGTTGGTTTCTTATATCAGTTTGTTTGAGCAGGCAGAAAGAGGCTCTGCCTTACCAGGGACTTTATAACCCTCCTCCCAGGCTAGTTCAGTTGGAGGGCGATCTGTTTTGTGTATCACAAAAGAGGAAGATGGCTGTTTCCTCTTGCTTGGAGTTTCTATGATGGGGCTAATTGTGGTAAGGCTGAGGTCTGTTAGCTATCTGTAGCTTTTCCTGGAGGGGCTAGCTCCTAAGACACTTACAGAGCCCAGCTGGAGCCATTCTCAGGATTAATGTTTACTGAGTTTCCAATTGTTTTTCTTTTGTCCTCCTGCAACTGTGTCTTCTGTCTCTGCTGCAGTGGGGTGGGGCAGCCTTTGGCTCTGTTTACCCAGTGAAGAAAGTCACTTCTCCATGGGTGGAAGTTCCTCTGCCTGGGAAGGGCAATTTTCCCTGGGGAGGGAGCTGAACCCTGTTCATCAGCTCCTATTGTCTTCTTCCAAGGCCTGAGTTATGTGCTAGCTGCTCTGGCTGGGTCTTTGTCAGTATCAAAGATGGAGTTCTTCGCTGGTGGTTGGGGATGGGCTACTTTCCCACCTCTTCTCTTTGTGAATGTCTTTGATGTCTTGTGGGGTACTCACGCCTTTCCCTTGGTTTCAGAGCTGTCCATGGCCTGTGACTGTCTGTGGTCAGCAGGATGAAGATTTCTGATTCTTGTCAGTTCTTGCTGGTGGTGAGTAGAATCCTCTCACAAACTGTCTCTGGCACTTTTGTCCGGGGCTCTGTCTGTTGATATGGCAGCTGCAGCAGCAGCTGCTGCTGCTGCCAAACCAGACACCAGCAATTGCTTGAATCTGTCTCCTTAACCAAAGTGCCTGATTATTTCCTCTCTGGTCAAACTCTCTGTGCTATGATGGCACACTTGTTGTGACTCTGTAGCCTTGGACTTTTCACTGGAACACTAAAACTGGTTTCTTCGTGAAAGCTTGTTTAGCCCCCAGCTTCTCCTCTGCCATCTTCCTCCAGACCACTTGAGATGTTGCACTTTATTTGGCACTGCCCCAACCTAGGGAGAGTTTGACAGCACCCAGTGAGTAGTTCTTTGCTTAGGCCTCAGTATCAGAATGAAAACCCATAAAAATACTTATTTTTGCCTAATGCCAGTATGAGCTCTAATGGAAATCTTTGCTTTCTCACAATTTGTGCAAGGAATCGCTAATTTAGAGCTGTGAGTTGGAGAGTTACCTTGGTCACTTCTCAAGTGGCTGACTTCAGCTCAATTAGCTGGACATGAGAAAGAAGTTACCCCTTTCCAAATAGAAAGGAGACTTCAAGATTAAACACTGCTCCACTAACTAGCAGTGCTAGTCTTCTCAAAGATAAAAGAACCAGCCAGAGCTAATACTATTTCCCCCATCTGCAAATTTTGGCCCATTAGAATTATAATATTCCTAATTCAACCAATACACACAAGCTTTTCCCCTAGGAATGTGTGGGAAGGAAGACCCTGTAGGAAGCTCTGTGATTCCAATAAATTTAATCAATATGTGTTTATCTGTTTGGCCACTATAGCAAAGCATTATAGATGGAATGACTTAGAAACAAGAGGAATTGATTCCATATGGTTCTGGAAGCTAAGAAGTTCAAGATCAAGACAGTGCAGGATATATTGTGTGTCCAGGGCCCTCTGTCTAATAGACAATGATGTGCTGTGTCCTCTCATGATGGAAGAGACTGTGGAGGGGTGTGGCCATCCTCAGGTCTCGTTTGAAAAGGCCATTAATTCCATTTGTGATAGGCCAGCTCTCAGGACCTAATTACATCATGATGCTATCAACTTGAGGATTAGCATTTCGTCCTAGGAGTTTTAGGGAGACACAGATATTTAACTGATGTATATGAAGCTCATTTAGAGCATTGTCTTCATAATGCTTTCTACAAAGTTCACAGAATAAGTTCATAATTAGATTCAAGAAGAATACCTTCTTTGAGCTGGGAAGAATAGTAGAGTGGTAGAGTGCTTGCCTTGCATTCATGAGGCCCTGGATTCGATTCCTCAGCACCACATAAGCAGAAAAAAATCCAGAAGTAGTGGCTCAAGTGGTAGAGCACTAGCCTTGATCTGAAGAGCTGAGGGACAGCACCCAGGCCCCATGACTGACAAAAAAAAAGAAAAAAGAAAATGTTCTTACAGAGCAAAGTAATCAAAACATTCATATTTATTTCTTCTAGATTCTACTATTCATTTTACATTTTGGACTTTTACTTTCACTCAATTATTATAAAATGCAAATATTGTTTTCTTTTAATTTCACTTAATTATTATGAAGTCTAAACATCTTTTCCTAAGTTCCATTTGTCTGTCGATAGCATCTCAAATCAACTTTTTCAAGATTTATCTCATGATGCTATTTCCAAACAAACTACTTATATTTTATACTATTGATTTAAGTTTTTCAAGCATCCAACTTGGAGGTCTTTGTAGATCTTCCCTCCTCATACCCATCCAGTTTACTTATACATGCTTCCTGCCATTCCTCCTTTTGGACACCTGCAATCTCCAGCTACCTCTTCAACTTTACAAATACTGCTTGTTCTAAATTATTCTAAAAATGCTATCTTTATAGTCAGAAATCTTTATGATAAAACTCCTGTAATTATTTCATTAGTGTCCAGGAGGAAATATAAACCAATTGGAATATATTGAACATTTACTACTCTTAGATTCACTTCTAGAACTGGAAGTTGTTATATTTCATTCAGTCTTCTTAAGCCAACCTGTGAGTAAGAAAGATGGCTCATTTGACAGATGAGGAAAGAAGCAAAGTAACTTAACTTAGGTCACCCAACCTGTAAATAAACATGTCAGGATTTGAGCCAAAGTTTGGCTGTCTGTTTCTTCCATAATTATTTTTCATATCCATGTCTATCAAGTTCTCTTCTGACTTACTTTTAGTATCTTCCATTTCCTTTATTTACAGACTTCTCTGCTCTCTTGGTAGGCCTGCTTTAAGACATCTTCAAACCTCTGACTCCTGAGATTATTACTGCACCATATGGATACCTTCACTATTACTAAATGAAACGTTATTGCAATCATTTTTGTCCTTTATGAATAACAACCACTTTCCTAACAACTGGAAGCTCCATAAGAAGAGGATATGTATCTTTTCAGCTGAGTAGTTTAGTGCCCAGAAATAGATACATTGTGTACCCAGCAACAGATAAATGATGAATAAAACAATTTAACTTATCATATTTTTTTTCAATTTTGCTAAACTTTAATGTAAGTAAATATTCTTTTGTGTCGTTCCCCCTTACAATGTAGGCTTCATGAGAAAAAGTCCAGTACTGGGGCTTACATTTGGGTCTCTCTCTCTCTCTCTCCTTGGGAATGGCACTCTACCCCTTGAGCCACATCTCTACTTCCAACTTTCTGCTTTTATTTAGCAATAGAATCTCAAGAATTTGTCTCCCTGGACTGGCTCTGAACAGCAATGCTCAGATATCAGTCTCTTGAGTATCTGGGATTGCAGGAGTAAACTACTGGCTCTAGCACAACAAAGAGTTTGATATAATTTGTTTACTATTGTGTCTTATGTATTTTAAAATGTGCCAGACTGATTTCTAAAGATTCCATTAAAGAGAGTTGAATAAGTCAATTTCATCATGTACTCTCATTATATCATATAAAAGGAAAGTATGATTATTAAAGACCATTTTTTCCATTTAGATAATTTAAATTCAGTAAAATGTTTGAGTGCCAAAAATATGCCTGGTGCCACACTAGGTATTGGAAAGAAAAGATGCTAAATTTCTTTAAGGACTTTACATTTTTTCTTGGTTTTTGGTTATCTTTTTTGATGGAGGGTCTCTTAGCCCAAGTTGGCTTGGAACTATTGCACAAACCAAGGCTGACCTCAAATTTGCATCCTTAGGACTCAGCTTCCCAATTCCTGGAATTATAGGTATGAACCACCATGCCCAATATCACTTAAATTTTAATAAATGATTATTGGTAGTGCTAATATAGTTAGTTATATTTTATGCAGTATACTTACAATTGATCCCATTCTCTAGGATCATGCTAATATTTAGTTTTCAAATTCCTTTTAACTTTTACCAATTATATTATGGTCTGAAGCAAAGGTTATTTACATGACAGAGAATTAACCAGACAATGCAAAAAAGGAAGTTACAATAAGACAGTAACCAAATATGACTAGAAATGTCATCCTTTGTGAACTCATAAAAATTTTGAAAGACCTGAATATTTAGGGAGTAAAATTTTGAGAATTTTCCCTAAGAATGAAATGTTTGTATTTCTATTTTATGAATAAACTTTTCATAGGTCCCTGGTGATATATAATATAAATATTTAAATAACTTAGCTATAAAATCAATATTTATTGATCACACTGCCTATAATTGTTCTCTAATGTAATTTCTCCAAATCATGAGCAAGGGAACATTTTTAGCCTTCAAGACATTTCATGCTAAACATTATTTCCCTAAGTAAGAAAAATGGAAAGAATTTTTCTTTTCGTTTTTTTTTTTTGGGGGGGGGAGGGGTTCAGTCGTGGGGCCTGAACTCTGGTCTGGGCACTGTCCATCAGCTCTTCAGCTCAAGGCTGGTGTTCTACCACTTGAGCCACAATGCCACTTCTGGCTTTTTTTCTTTTTGCTTATGTGGTGCTGAGGAATCGAATCCAGGGCCTCATGCATATAAGGCAAGTGCTCAACCACTGAGCCACCTTCCCAGCCCCAAGAATTTTTCTTGTTAAAAGCTACAGTGAAGGAAATATTATTAAGAAACTATCATTTTTCACAAAACAGTGTGCTTTAAGGGACAGAATAGTACTTTGTTTTAGCATAAGAAGATACATATACTCAGAAATATAGCAAAAATTCCAAACCTCTGGTTGAGCTAGTAACATGCATTTTACATACTCTTACACCTGTGCCCTTGTTTAAAATTGAGTTTAATCATAGCACCATTTAAACTGGAAACTACTTCTGGGAAAGAGATTTTACTCTTAATAAATGCTCAGACAATGTTGGTTGTATACTGGCTTAATACTGAAACAAAATCCCCACATCCAAAGCCCTTTAAACAAAGCAGCATATTTTATGAATGCCAAATTATCTAGGAGGTATGGATCTGAAGTTGTTGTTGTTGTTTTGGGGCATTTCCTTTCCCTTTTTTCTTTGTTCTTTCAGTGACCTTCCATTTATACAGAATAAAAAGCTGACAACTTAACAATATAAACGATAAAGCTGACAGTGATGCCAGTTAATGTGTGTTAGTTGAACTTGTGAAAGTCCCAAATTGCTAGCAGTAGTATAGCCTTTGCAATGAAAATCAATGAGTTAAATTGGCTAGAACAAATAAAGCGACAAAGGGTAATGATGAGTGGCAGTAAGAGAGCAGAACCTGCAATTTAGGAGCCAATAAAGTCATTGTAGTTAGCTTAGTCCTTAACATGATGAGATATATCGGGTTGTTAAATATATGTTTCAAAAGTAATGGCATAGAGTTCTTTTTTTCCTTTATCATTTTTTTTCTAGTGAAGTTCAAACAAGGACTTCTTATTGAGAATTTTCCGTAGGTGAAATCCCAGATCTCATTCAAATCAGTATTACAGAGAAAGCCATTCGCAGAAGATATTTAGCAGATGGAGCTGAGGTATTGGAACATTTCCAGGAAGATGTTTCATTACAGATTGAAAAACAAATCAATTGCTTATTAGCAATGTAACTCAGCCAACAAGGTGTTCTTTCTGGTGCTCTCATCCAAAGTGTATTAAAGATCTGATCTGAAAAATACAAAACTAAATAGGATTCATTACCACTGGGTCCTTATCTAAAAGAGAAAATTATGCAACTTGACTTGTCCAATCAATATTTCACTTAGATGATTATATTTTACTCGGGAATGTAGTTAAGGTTGAGAAGATAGAATTTCTCTGAAATGTTTACAAGTATTTCCTCTTCTTTTGCTCTTGCTGTTACAGTTTGACCCTCAAAAGCTAATGTTTTGGAAACTTACCCAAATCCATATGTTAATTTGGAAATGGAGCCTTTAAGAGAGCTATGATTAGAAGAGGCCACAATATTGGGTCTCTATAATGGTGCTGGCACAGGTGATTTTCTGAGAGGAGGAAGAGATAGAACTCTCTTCCTTCATCCCCTCTTCCTCCTGGAATGGGACACTTTCTATCATGTTGAGATGTAGCATGTAGTGTTCTTCAGATGCTGGGGGTATGTTCTTGTTCTTTCCAGCCTTTAGACTCATGGATTGAAGTCATCTCTATTCCTTATAAGTTACTTATATTAGAGATTTCAAACTTGATTGCAATTTGTGGGTAAAATAGATGATCCATGTTTTCTGAAGCAAATATCAGTACCAGCACATCCATGATCATTACCCCCTCTGAGGTTCAATTCAATTTTTGCAAAGTCTTATGACACTCTGTGGTAAGAAAAATCTCATCAAACTAATTTAATTCTGACAGCTACACAACACCAGTTATATATTCCATCATCTGAGGTTAGAGTTTGGATCTGAAATGTCCTTCAAAAGACCCTGTATTGAAAGCTTGCTCCCAAAGCAACAATATTCAGAAGTGATGTCTTGAGGGAGCCTTTTCATCATGGAAATTTGGACCTCACCAATGGGTTAATCCAATGGCTAGTACTTAAACTGATGGGCTATTGGAAGATGATAAAAATTTAGGAGCTAGGACCTAGTGGAAAGCAGAGATTCTTAAGCACATGCCTTTAGGGACTGGATCTTGTTCACTCCTCCTCTCACGCATTGCTTCCCAGCTGCTGTGATATAAGAAGCTTTGTTTTGCCACAGGCTCTACACCAAGATACTTGGCCTCCATTCCACTCCAAGCAATGGAAGCTAGTGATCAGGTACTGAAATCTCAGAAACTGTGAGCCAAAAGGAATCTTTCCTCCTTTAGTTGATTTCCTGCAGCATTTTGTATACTGGTCATTGGATTAAGATCCAGCTAGTTCCCATAATACCTTGATGCAAATCAGAAGGTATCCCAAGAGTATCTGAAAATGATGGAATGAGAAAGCTTCTCATGTCTCTTCTTTTATCTCCTCTTTTCATTCTCCTTTCTTCTCTTTCTCTCTTTATTCCTTTGCTGCTCTCTGTCTCTCCTCCACTTCCCTCTTCTCCCCTCTCCTCTTCTCTCCTTCCCTCTTCTCCTCTTCCTTCTTGCTTCTCACCATTTCCCCCTTTTCTCCTTCCTTGTCTTTTTCTTTCCTTTCCTCTCCTTTAATTTTCTTTTTACACTACTGAAGTTTAAACTCAGAGCCTCATGCTTAGTAGAAAGCACTCTATCACTTGTGCCATGCTTCTAGCCCCTGTAAACAAGACCCTTTTCTTGTGGCTATTTTAAATTATATTCTAGAAAACGCTATCATTTTATTTCTAGAAAGCAAAATGCTAAATACTCCAAGGTCACTCTCAACTAATGAGAAAATCCTTCATTTAATTTACTAGAAGATAGCACTGTGTTCTAGTCATTTTGGTGGCAATTTACATATGAAAGCTTTGCTTAATTTATGTTTGAAAGTTTTTCTTTTTTGAGAGATTTCTCTGTGTAGCCTAGCCTGATCTCAGACCATTGATCCTCCTTTCCTCAGCTTCATGAATGCTTGGATTGCAAGACTGAACCACCACTTCCAGCTCTGAGTTTAAAATTCAGAACAAACGCCCCCAAATTTTCTTTTTATTTTCAATGCAAAGTAGTGCAAATAAAATTAAGAGTGATGTAAATATTTTTATAAACAATAATAGTAGACAAGGTTGCCCTAATTTCAGTAGAAATCAAGATATGCTCAAATGTTGTATATATAAGACTGAAAGTAGAAAGAACAGCCAAGAGACACTTGCACTGGTGACAATGAGAGAAATAATGATCCCTGGAGACTGGCTAGTGGCATGATAGTAGAGAAAAATGGCTGAATAAAAGTATTTCAGCAGTTAGCATATTTGAGATTCCAGATCATTCATCCTAATTCTGTACTAGAAATATTATGATTTTTTGAATAGTCTTGAGATCAAATTTCAAATGGTAAATTGGTGACTTTATTCTATTTAGAATTAACATAGCATTTATTGTTTTCTTTTTTGCTACGAATCTGAAGAATTAGTGGTCCTTCTATATAGCATTACTTTCTACAAATAGTCAAATATTTGTATTTTATTGTGAGTTCTATTTTTACCCTAGCACCATGATTGATTGTTTAGAAAAAAGTCCTAGATATTATTTTCAAAGTAATTCCTTAAATATACCTCATTTATTAACATAGCACCCATTGGCCCAGAATGAACAAAGGTCAAAGTCAGTAATTCAATAGGATCTGATCCTCCAGAGAAATAATAATGTAAAAGTCTTGAAAACTACAAAAGCTTCTGGGACATAATTTGACCTTGGTATTCATGAAGTCTCCTTAGCTTTCTGCTGCTCTCTTAGTTGTTCTGTTTCCATTCTGGTTCCTTATATCTATTTTGCATGCATTAGTCAGTGAACTTTACCAATAAAAACAAAATTGGGTCACCTCTCTTGTAATGACTCCCTCCTTCAAACTTCAATGAGATTGCCTGCCCATCTGGTTTCATGTCATGCTGACTGCCCATTCATGTGCTAGTCTACTCCAGCTGCAGTTCCCTTGTATGCTTAGAAAATACTATGTCCTTTCCTGCCAGCACCCTGCTACTTGCTATTCCCTGTGCCTTTTCTTATGACACCCTCTTCACTCTCAAACCTAACATGGTATCTCTAATTTATAAAAATCTCCTCTTTCCCATCTTGGCTGATAGGTCTCTGTAGCTGGAATTTCTATGTTCTATGTTCTCACAGTATTTAATTTTTTCCAAAGCCCTAATCAAAGTAGGTAATTTGAAATATATTTTTATACTGGTCCTATGCTCAGGTATCATATATATAAAACATATATATATATATATATATATATAGAGAGAGAGAGAGAGAGAGAGAGAGAGAGAGATTTCCTCTTACATTGTGCTGAATATCACTGTTAAAGTGAAAGAATCAGATAAAAATTTTCATGAAGCTTAATCCTCTTATGGGAAAAGAGGTGGTAAAAACAAACAATGTGAATACTATCTATGAAATATTAGGATATTATATGTTCTTTGACCTAAAATGGAGAAAAGCGTAGCAGAATGAGAGAAATGGAAGCTTCAAATGATACTTGGAAAAAAGTCCTGAAGGAAGTAAGGTATTTTCTATACCAGTGACTGCAAAAAGAGCATTTTACGTACAATAAATGGTCAGAGCTAAACTTCTTGTGCATAAGTGTCTGATGGATTTGAGGAAAGGCATAGAGATGAGATGCTAGTAGCAGAGCATATAGCAAGGAGAGCAGAAGATGAGCTAGTAGATACATAGAGGGATGCTTGTTCAATCATGGGGGTTTGCAGGTCTCTATGGACTTGGCTTTTTTTTCAGAGGCAAATGGGGAGCCTTTTCAGATTGGTTTGTCTTTCTTTCCCCTCATCTGATGACAAAAGTCATGCCTCTCTTATTAGATATTGGATCCTTGATGAAGTACTTAGCAAATATTTGATGAATAAATTTAAAGATGATGAAACAAGAATCAATTGCTAGGCAGTAGTTATGCCTGTAGCTAAAGCAAACACTCCAAGTTGAAAATAAACTGGAGGGTCAACCCATCGCAAAAATTTGGGAAAGGAGAGTAGAGAAATTGTGGCAAATTAAGCAAATTAGCATAAGTCAAGCTTCTCTAATGAAAAATTCTGTAATCCAAAAGTCTGCAAAATCCAAAAGTATGTGAGTGCTGACTTGATGCTACCAGTGGGAAACTAAAGCTGATGTCTTTGATAGCTCATAATAAAAAGTCAGCCCACTAAATATACTGTGTGAATTATCTTCAGGCTGAAAGCAAACAAAAGCAATTTCTCCATTTAAGTTTGTTTGTTTCAGGATGCAGGCACAAAAATGTTAAAGTCTGAGGTAAGATGACTTTAGAGAATCTGGTGAAACCAAACATCTCAATGAGTGGAAAATGAGGCATCAGAGTAAGACCTTGAAGTCCAGATTGGAAGCAAGTATAGCAGTAGATGGCAGAATAACACAGAGACTAGAAACGATTCAGTTACAAAGTAGCCACAAGCTCCAGCTGGACCAGCATGCTATTTCATGAAGACATTCAGTACATTACAGCACTCCCCCATACCCAAGACCATTCTAATTCTTTGCTATCCCCAGAGAGCATGCCTCATGTCTCCTTGTCATTTAACCTATAATAAAGCTATTTCTTTTTGCCAAAACTGGTCCTATAGTTTTTGACTCCTATGCACTGCAGGCATGATATTAAGGCAATGTAGATAAGAAAGATACAAAATAGAAATGAATCTTGTATTCAGAATTAAGTGCCAGACCCAGAATATGGTCTTATGCATATGCAAATATTCCCCAAATCCTATCAAATATCCAAAAAAACACTTCTGGTCGCAAATGTTTTTGGATGGGGGATACTGAACCTACATGACAGTAACATCCTACCAATATCCCAGGCATAGCTCTAGTTCAGACTCCTCTCTAAAGGTCTAGATATATGTATGCAATTGCCCAGCAGGTTTTCACACTTAATGTAAAGGTCAAAAATGACTAAATGGTATTTATTATGTACCATGTGATTTTTTTTGTTTCTTTGTATGTTCCTCCCCCATTGTATTTGATGTTGGTGCCTTGAATCTTGTATATACACTTTTCTAATTTGGGGAGGGAAAGGGAAAAAACAAAATGCTTAGATAGGGATACAGGTTGGCCCATTGTAACAATGAGATACACAGGACACTATGTTGAAAAATGAACTTTACAATTTAGGCGAGGGTGGGGAAAATGGGGGGGGGGGTGGCAGGGAGTGTAGTTGTAGAGGTGGGAGGGAAAGGATGGTAGGGGAAAAACAAAGGAGGAGTTAATGCTTGATAGGAAATGTACTCATGTAACTGTAACCCCTCTGTACAGTATTTTTACTATAAAAAAGTATTAAAAAAGAAAAAAATGACTAAATGATTTCCTAACTCTCACCTTTATATCTATAAATGTTGATGCTTTCACAATGGCCTCGGGGTCCTGTATGAACTGACATCTGCTTCCTTCTTCCTTTCCTCACCTCAATGTAGCCATAGAGGTATCTTTTGTTTATATTTTACTATTACTGTAGAGGTGATGGAGAGGTTGCAGTTACATCACTCAGGTAATGGATACATTTCTTTTGAACCATGTCACCTCTTCCCTCAATCTCTTCCAGTTATCTTGGTATCTTCTCTCCCTCCTTCCCTCCCTCCCTCCCTCCCTCCCTCCTTCCCTCTCTCGCTCCATCTTTCCCTCCCTCCCTCCTTCCTCTGTCTCTCTCTGTCTCTCTGTCTCTGTCTCTGTCTCTCTCTCTCTCTCTGTACCTTTGCTGATCCTGAGGCTTGAATTCAGATCATAGGCGCTGTCCCTGAGCTTTATTGCTCAAGGAGAGTATTCTACCACTTGAGACACAGCTCCACTTCTGGCTTTTTGCTGGTTAATTGGAGATAAAAGAGTCTCATACACTTTCCTGCCTGAGCTGGCTTTGAATCACTATTCACATATCACAGCCCCCTAAGTAGCTAGGATTACAGGCAGGAGTTGTCTGCAGCTGGGCCTAATGAATTCTTTGGGGGCTGTCATTTCTAGTCCTCACCTTGAAAAAGCCTGTGTAATTTACTGCATGTACTGAATGTTTATTGTTTATTTTCTATCACCTATCACAAGAGAGACAACTCCACAAAAGTTGAAAAGATTTTTCTCCTTACCCTTTCCCTTGGACATACCTTCAGTATCTAACAGGGTACTCATAACATAGTTTCAATGAATAAGTGAGTGTTTATAAAATTAGAATCAAATCTGTGTCTGCTGAAGAAAACCTTTGTGCCAAATTAAAGGCTGAAAACTTAGAGAGTTGGTGGCATTTTACTGATAATTTTAAGAGATGTGATCTGAGGATAATGGTAAAAAATGAAGCCAACTTGGATATGTTGGAATTTGGCTTGTATTACTCTTGAAAGAAAGGAAGCAGAAAGCTGCCCAATGCCATGGGAATGACATATTTTGGTGCTCCAATCTGTAGTAGAATGTTAGCAGGACAAATTAACAAACGTAACAAAATTTGAAAAATGAAAATAAAATCCAGCCAGGCATGGTAGTGCAAACCTATGGTCCCAGTTCCTTACAAGTAGGAGCATCATGGTTCAAGCTTCCAGAAAAATCCTATTTGAAACCTCAATCTATAAGCAAGTCTCTGATTTCAATCCTTACTACTGCAAAAACAAAGAAAACAAAATGAGACAAGTCTAGATAGTCAGTCCAATTCAAAAAACTTGAAGTGACTGTGCAGCTACAAGGGCTGAAGCAAGAGGTGAACTTGTTGAAGATGCATCTTTCATTTTAGGGAAATTAGTTTAGCGTGATGGTAGAAGTTCCAAGAAAATAAATGTCAGTGTGTACTAGTGCCGAGGTAAGAACAGAAGGAAGACAAGCTTGCCACCACCTACAGGAGGAAAATGTGAATCCATGAAGATGAGCAGAGTGGGAGCAAGAGCAGTGGATGTCAAAGAAGAACCCTAGAAGCTGCTCAGAGTCACAGGACAATGACACTCCTGAATTATACAGAAATGGAGAAGCCACAGAGTACATGGAGAACCAGGGGGACAGAAGAGGTTTCACTGACAAAGGAGGACTGATTGAGAGATACAGAATTGAAAAAGGCATCAGCTCCTAGGGACAAATGATGCATATGTGGAAATCAGATCAAATGATAAACATATCTGAAAACATACACAAGGCTATGCATGTATATCCAAGGCATATTGTCTAAAGTATAGTATATACAGAGGAGGATTACTTTGATATAATGCCATTGAACAACTGATTTACAGTTAAACAATATTAATACCATTTCATTTTGTTGGGGACGGGTGAAGAGAGAAGGTGGGCAGATGAATGAAGAGAGGAAGGGTGGGTGAATGTAGTCATAATTTTCCATGAACATATTTGAAAATGGAACCAGATAACTTGAGGGGATGGGTATGGTTGGGAGAGATGGGGTAGAATGAGGAAAGAGGTGACATTGACCAAGATGCATGGTATTCATGAACCGACATGATGAAATGGAAAGCCCTGTGTATAACTACTTAAAGATAATTAAGAATAATACTAAACACAATTTTTTTTTGGGTCCAGTCATGGTGCCTGAACTCTGGGCCTGGGCGCTGTCCCTCAGCTCTTCAGCTCAAGGCTAGCACTCTAACACTTGAGCCACAGCGCCACTTCCGGCTTTTTTCTTTTTGCTTATGTGGTGCTGAGGAATTGAATCCAGGGCCTCATGCATGCAAGGCAAGCACTCTACCACTGAGCCACCTTCCCAGCCCCTAAACACAAATTTTAAAACATTAAAAAATACTGTGACCTCAAAAGTCTTTTGTAAGGTAATAAAGGTTAAGAAAACTAGGCATGTGTAGGAATGAAAAGTATGAGCACTTAACAAAAACAACTTATGCTTATTAACAAGAGAAATTGAGAAAAACAAGATACTGACAAAGTAAAATTCCTCCCATATCCATATGAGAAAGGAGAAAATTCCTGAAGCTCTTACCTTTATTTCCTGTGTCATCAATTCTGGCTTTATGGAGAGACTGAGATGTGTGGGATCAGAGGACCTGAGCCAACTTAGTAGTCTGTTGTCTTTTAAGAGGAGATATGTATATGGGAGGATTCTGAAAAAGTTGATCCAAGGGATAAAAGATCAGAGATGAGCATTGTTCTTGCTGCAAATCAAGACAACGAGAAAGCTCAGAAAACGGTTAGAATATCTGGATATCTAGAGTGTACTTCTCATGACTGCTGGGAAATAAATGTCTGCTGAGACAATTAGTTTATTAGTATGGAATAAGTGGTTTGTGCAAATACCAAAGTCATCAGAAGATCACAAAGTATTTTATAAATATTTCTTTAAAAAACTCTTCCATAGCTCTTCAAAACAAGGCCAGACTTTAGCAACAAAGAACTTGGATATTTTTTTTTCTTTTCTTCCTAGAATTCTTTCCAACACATTGAATTCTTGACAAATTGGTTAGAGTATTTACTTGTGACAGAGATTGACCTGATTTTCCTATTGCTCCTGTCACATGTTGTCTAAGGAATCCTGGGTAATTTATTTACCTATTCTATCTCTGCACATACACATAATAACATATTAAACAACTGCTATGCTGGGCATCTTATAAGTTCAATGTTATTTCGTGCAACTATCTGATTCTTCTTAAGAAGTAGAGCTTTTCAGCTTTAAGATCGAATGAGCTGCAATTTCTCCATTGTTAGCTCAAATTCAACAATATATGGCCAGAATGTCTCCATACAAGGGCGGTTTGGTGCTTCCATTTGCTCCACATACATACTGTGGAGGAATAAGATAGAAAACACGAAAACTGTAAAGGTATAAAGCTATAAAGGTATAAAAGCAAGATAAATTCCTTGAGGATGAGAGTCATAATAGACACAATAGTGTGGAGAGCTGACCCTGTCGCTGGGTGGGGCAGCCAGAATCAGATTCTTTCTGTGGGTCAAAGATAATGAAACATATTTCATGTAAGCATAAAGTGAGACCCATGACAAAATTCAAGGATGAATGTCAAAAAATCAGAGGAGATCAAATATCAAAGTCATGTCCACTGCTGTGTGAACAGCTTTAGGCAATCAGTTAAACAGGGAGCTAGGAAGACACAGGCTCAGCCTTAGCACTGAAAACAATTCAAATCCTCCCCTGCTTTGTCATTCCCCAAATACAGGAATACTACAGAGAAGAAACATAAGCCGTTCCAGAAGTTCGAGGAAGTCTGGGTGGAAGTAAACTCAAGATAGTTAGACCTACACATACAATAGTTTGGGTAATTGAAATTGAACTTGAATGCAGGCCTTGCATTCACTGGGCTTGTTTGCTCAGGGTTGATGCTCTACCACTTGAGCCACACCTCCAATTCTGTATTTTTTTCCCGTGATTAATTGAAGATAGAGACCCATGGACTATTCTGGCTACACTGGTTCTGAATCACGATCTTTCCACTCTCTGCCTCTTAAGTATCTAGGATTACAGGCGTGTGCCACTAACACCTGCCTGGCTCTCTGATGCAGCATGTAATGTAAGTCAATAAGATCCTTACTGAAGTAGGATGATGGTAGGTAGCCCTGGGGATCTCAATGTCTCCCCACTTTCTTTTACAAAAGCGAGCAAATTCCAATCCATACAACCTGCTGAAAAATATTAAAACATGGAATGGACAGAATGAATTTTAAAAATGATAGCATAAAATGTGTATCATAAAGGTAAATATTGTTTCATAAGTTTTTAATTTATCTGTCTATGTATTGTATATCCAAGTTCCGTGAGCAGGTCATGGTGAAAATGTTCCAATAATGTTTGTATTTTATTAGGCAAATCATAGCAAGCATTGTGCTGGTGGTGACATTTCAGTTGATAGCAATGAAGAGGTAGATATATAGAAGTGGTTTATTTTATTCTTTTCAGTCCTGGAGTTTGAACTCAGGGCTTTGTGTTTGTTCAGCAGGCATTCTACTAATTAAGTCACATCCTTGCCCTTTTTAGCTTTAGTTATTTTTCAGAGAGATATCATATTTTCCCATACCTTTCAGTCCATAATCCTCTTACCTATGGCCTCCCACATAACTCGGTTTACAGATATCCATCATCAAGTCTAATATATTGATAGTAAGTACTTAAGTTTTTGATCTGGGCTGCCCTTGAACTGTGATCATCCTTAATTCCATCTCCCGGAGTAGCTGAAATTACCAGCATGAGCCACCACATTCAGCTGAAGGAGTAGAAGTCTTAGGCAGAAAGTTGGAGGTAATAGGATCATCAGTCCAGGCAAAAGGAGGAGCATTCACCAAGACAGAAATAGCTCTTTCCAATGCTGTTACTCAAGCAATAGTAAGTATTGCATGTAAAAGGTTTGTGAAAACTTTCTTCGAAATGATCCATGATACATTTAGAGTTGCGCAAGTGCCACATCAATCACTTCTAGAATGTTCTCAGGGCCAATGATGAAATTCCTTAGCCTGTACACAGTCACTGCCCTCCTCCTTTAGCCATTCCCAGCTGACCTCTGTGGTAGACAGTCACTAATCCATCTTTCATTTTTATAGTTTTGCTGTAAAAGCCAAATGGCTTCCATATATAATAAAGTGATCATAGGGCATTTGTCTTGTGCCTCCCTTATTTCACTCAGCATAATGTTCTATGGGTTAATCTGTCAATGCTTTCTCCTTTTTATGGCTACATAGTATTCCTATACATACACACACACACACACACACACACACACACACACACACACACACACACACACACACACACACATATGTTTTAGTTATATTTAGGTATGATGGATAAGTGCTGAGATTATCCAATTTCTTGGCTATTGGGAACAATGCTGCCATAAACCATGAATCCAGGACTGAGTCTATCTCTGACTTGTTAAGTTTCTTTTCTCTGATGCTAGATTTTGTGAGTGAGTTTTTGCATCCATGTTCATAAGAGATAATGATCTAGCTTGAGTTTCAAGGATCTCTGTTTAAAGCAAGCCTGGGCAGAAAACTCCATGAGACTCTTATCTCCATTTAACCACCAAAAAAAACCAGTGGAAGCAGAGCTGTGGCTCAAGTAGTAGAACATTAGCCATGAATAAAAAAATATGTTTAGGGATAGCACCCAGGCCCTGAGTTCAAGTCCCAGGACCAGGACAAGAGTGGGGGGATGATTTAGAGTTTCCTTGTGATGTTTTTTGTTTTCTTTAGACTGATGGGAACTTTTGTTTTTAAGTTATTGGACTTCTCAAAACTTCAAATATTATGGTCAATAGGGATCTTTCCATAGGTTCAAATATTTCTCAAGTTATCTAAAAGAAAATTCTATTATCTTAAGTGTCTCAAGGGACAAATATTCCATGGGAAATGCTTTGGAAACCACTATCATCGTGTAATAAAAGAACACAGTGTGTTTGGGGTCCTGAAATGTTTTTTTTTAATGTGTTTTTGTATGAGGAGAAAACCGGAAATTAAAAATACAGAACTTTATAAAAGCCTTACTCTAGAATTTCTTTCCTATTTCTCTTTTGCAGTATAGGGAATGGACCATGGCTCTGTGCCGGTTAGTCAGAGCTCCACTACAGAGCAAGATCCTCAGCCCTGGAATTTCTTGTTTGTCATTAAACTTTGATGCTTTTATAAAGAGTGGGATGGATACTTTTTGTTCTGCCATCGAATCCAGAGATTTTTCTAATGTGGCTGCCTCCATGGATTTTGGCCACTTCTCTTCTCTTTTGCACAAACCTTTTACATGCAATACTGACTATTGTGAAAACTTTCTTTGAAATGATACATGATACATTTAGAGTTGTGCAAGTACCACATCAATCACTTCTAGAATATTCTCAGGGCCAATGATGAAATTCCTTAGCCTGTAAGCAGTCACTGCCCTCCTCCTTTAGCCATTCCCAGCTGACCTCTGTGGTAGACAGGCACTAATCCATCCTTCATCTTTATAGGTTTGTTATAAAAGCCAAATGGATTCCATCTATGATAAAGTGATCATAGGGCATTTGTCTTGTGCATGATGAAGCCAGTCCTGGAAAAATCATATAAAAACAGCACCCCCTTTTTCCTTTTCTTGTCTTTTCTTTTTCTTTCCTTTTTTTTTTATTGCCAGTCCTTGAACTTCAACTTAGGGTCTGGGTGATATCCCTGCATTTTTTTTGTTCAATATTAGCACTCAACCCTGTGAATCACAGCTTCGTATTTGATTGATCAGAGATACAACTTTCCTGCCCAGGCTGGCTTTGAACTACAATCCTCAAATCCCAGCCTTCTGAGTAGCTAGGATTACAGGTCTGAGTTACCAGCACCTGGCTTCAACCCTTTCCTTTAATGAGACTTATTTTTATCAGAACATGAAATACAAACTTTCACAGGATGGCTCTGGCTTTCTACTAACCAAACATTTTAGGCTCACAGTAGCCCCGTACCATTTTTATTTTAACCTTGCAAATAAGTTTTGTCTTTTGTCTTGGTCTTCTGCAGCTTGATTGCTTTCACATTTATTCTCTTTTCCTCCTTGTGCATTATCTCTGTGGCTTCCTGGCAGCGCTGATATACTGCCAGACACCCACATGGACTCGCTAAGCATTTGTTGTGGCCATTAGACTAATGATCATATGTGCTACGGGGTTGAATGCTATAAAAACAATCAATGAAAAGTCACCTATCTTGCTATTTTTCTAGCCAAAATATTAGCTGCCTCAAGTTAAGGGTGAGCACTGTTTGTTTCTCCTGTGTTATTGCAGAGTGTGCAAGCTTCCAGTGTAAGCTCAATGTCAGAAGAGTGTTTATACCTGGTCATTGCAAAAGTTACCATTCAATAAGTGAGTTTGTAACTGTAATGCATCTTGCTCCATGTCACCGCTTTCATCATTCTTCCTTGTCCCTCCTAACCCAATGCCTCCTTCAATTTTCTTAAGTTAAGATATTCCTTGAATATTATGACTACATTCTCCCCCTTTCTTCATTCCTCTATTCCCTTCCCCATATCCCTTCTCCCACCTTTCAAGTACCTGGTTCCTGGTTCCTGGTATTCATTTTGTTGGATTGTGAGTTTGTTTTTCTAAGGAATTACTCTAATTTACTTCTCCCCCCCCCCAACAAATACCATGTTTATTTAATACATTTGTGTGCACTTGCATACAATCCTGTACATTTTTTGTGGTTGGTCATAGGACTTGAACTCTGGGCCTGGGCGCTCTCCCTCAGCTCTTCAGCTCAAGGGAAGCGCTCTACCACTTGAACCCAGTGTTACTTCCGGTTTTCTGGAGGTTTTTTGGAGATAAGAGTCTCACGGACTTTGCTGCCCCAGCTGGCTTTGAACGCGAACCTCAGATTTTAGCCTCCTGAGTAGCTAGGATTATAGGCATGAACTACCAGTGCCTGGCATATTCCATGCATGTTTACTTGTGCATTTATAAGTTACTTCTTGCTTCGACATAGAAAAGGAAACAAGCATCCTTGTCTCTCTAGGCTGACTTAACAATTTGTTCCAGTTCCATCCATTTCTTTTACTAATGGTGCAAAATAATTCATCTCAATGGATGAGCAAACTTCCATTGTGTGTGTGTGTGTGTGTGTGTGTGTGTGTGTGTGTGTATACATTGCCTCTGATTTCTGTCACTTGAGTTTGCTTGCCTTTCTTATTTGAGTCCTAGAAATTAGTGATTTTCTTAACTGCATAATTATATATTTTAAAGTCTGCAGTAGGTTTACCAATGTCTTCATTCTGAGCTTGTCAGTAGAAGGTGATGCTTTCTGTTTTCTGAACTTGTAAGCCCTGTTGACTCACATTCTGGTCAAGTAATGAGATACCCAATAACTTTCCAGCTGAACGTCACAGAATGTTCAGCAATAACCTTTTTTATGCTGTACATTATTTTTACTGTCTGCTCTGGCTACTTTTCCTTCTCTGTAAATTGTCGACTGATAATCATTAGCTTTAGGGACACAGGTGCCTAACTGGAACATGCCAATGGGATAGTTCCTTTGGCTAGTAGAATAAATCTGCCTGCCTCTTAGAATACAAGCAACATATTCCACCATTGTCTTTAAAAAGAAAAAAAAAGGAGTTGTAAATAAAGAAATCAATCCTTTTCTTCTCATTCTACTTTTTATCTTTTTCAGACATGTGTGTGTATGTGTAGGTGTGTGTGTGTGTGTGTGTGTGTGTGTGTGTGTGTGTGTTGGTACTGGGGCTTGAACTCAGTACCTCAAACTCTTGACTGGCTTTTTCCTTCAAGGCTGGTACTGTACTATTTAAGTCACAACTACTCTTCCAGCTTTTTGCTGGTTATTTGGAAATAAGTGTCTCTCAGATTTGTCTGCCAGGCTAGCCTCAAACCTTGAACCTCAGATCTCAGCCTCTGCTGAGTAGCTAGGATCACAGGCATAAGCCATTGGTGATTGGCTGAGCCATAATGCTTTTTATGACAGGACTCCCTATCAGCTATTTCTTCACAGTTTGGTGGTAAGCCAAACAATTCAGGATTATTTGAGAGTCAATTGCATTGATTTCAAGCCTGTGGCAATCATACACAGGAAGATCAGGACCAATGGTGCCTAAGTTTATCACCTATTTGGCTATGGAATGTCTTATTTAAAGGCTCCTCTTTGCTCCTTCCTTGAGTGTTGGTTCCTAGAGCTAAAGAGTCAGTTTCACTTTCCCTCTCTTGCCTGCAATAAGGGAGACAAATATTAACTTGCTTTCTAGGATTTATGCTTGTATAAATAATAAATCCATGACCTCAGGGTTCTGAATCAACTCAAATAGATTTTCCTTCTTGCTCTCTCTGGAGTGTATTTGGATAGGCATTAAAATTGTAAGAGGAAACCTATATTGGCCAGGTAGAAACTACCAACAAAAACGCACATTTTCTAGTTTTAGGTTTTCTTAAAAGTGCTCAATAAAATATCACTTGCTTTTGTGACCTCTATGTGATTTTTAGATAGAAATGGTCTGGAATGTGTATTACATCAGGAGATAATCACTTTTATTTTAAAATCAAAACCCTTCAGAAAACAGACATTTGAATTAGTATAAAACCTGCCATTTAAAAATATCTATGCCACTTGACACAAATTATGTTTCATATGGTAAGGAATCCTTATGAGTAGCTGGACACCAGTGGCTCGTGCCTGTAAGCTAGCTACTCAGGAGGCT
This sequence comes from Dipodomys spectabilis, assembly GCF_019054845.1. Classification (NCBI taxonomy): domain Eukaryota; kingdom Metazoa; phylum Chordata; class Mammalia; order Rodentia; family Heteromyidae; genus Dipodomys; species Dipodomys spectabilis. Next base: position 2,160,929 of record NW_024870701.1, on the reverse strand, counting down.
AAGATCTGAGGATCATGGTTCAAAGCCAGCCTGGGCAGGAAAGTCCATGGAACTCTTATCTCGAATTAACTATCAAAAAGTTGGAAATAGGGCTGTGGCTTAAGTGACAGAATGCCAGCCTTGAGCACAAAAGCTAGGAGGCAGCACTCAGGCCCTGAGTTTAAGCCCCAATACTGGCCTATATAGGCACACACAAAATCTCTTTAAGATATGTCTAACTTTTTGCTTTAATTTGTTCAAAGATACTCAAAAGTACTTTGTTCTATCTTCTGAAATTGCTTTGTATTTTTTTTTTTTTTGCTTTTGAATTTTGAAATGAATTGATCTTCCATTACAGTCTCCAAGGAAATAGAAATATTTTGGCTACTGTAAGCTTTCAACAAGGTCCATTAAAATGCAAATACCAGCCATTTATGTAGATGAAACCCACTCTCCATTGAATCAAAGGGCTCAATAAACTCAGTACAGCAGGTGTCCAGGATACTGTATTTACTTCCCTCCAGTTTATTGTGTGACATCCGGGCTCTTCAGTTATAAGCAGCATCCCATTTCTTACCAATGTTTGTATCTGTTCCTATTTGCTGTTGTCAAAGGTAAACTTAGAACATAAGAAGGAAAGAAAAAAAATAATGCATTGCTTATAAGACACAGAGCTCCCTGCTCTCATGAAGTATATATCATATATATGCATTTTTTCTTAGGTATTTTTTTGGAGGCAGGGCTGTTGAGCTTGAAGCTTCTTCATTCTGTGCCTACCTGATATTACAACTCATCTTGTTCATGGCATGTTTGAGAACTGCCCTTTTTATTACTCACTCATGTTACTGAGTAACGATGCCACAGTGGCTTACTATGAAAGATTGAAGGATAAAAATTTCCTTAGAATATAGCTTTAGAAGCATGTATCAATGAGCAAGTACTTTTTATGGGAGGGAGATTCTTTTTTATTGTGAAAATACTGTGCAGAGGGGTTACAATTACATGAGCAAGGAAATGAGTACATTTCTTACCAAGAATTATTGCCTCCTCCTTTGTTTCCCCTTCCCATCCCTTCCCATCTTCCCCCCCCACCACATTCCCCCACCCCCCCACCCCCACCCCCTCTATCCCCATGCCAAAGTTGTAAAGTTAATTTTTTTTTTTTGGTCTGGTCGTGGGGCCTGAACTCTGGGCCTGGGTGCTGTCCCTTAGCTCTTCAGTTCAAGGCTAGCACTCTACCACTTGAGCCACAGCACCACTTCTGGCTTTTTTTTTCTTCTGCTTATGTAGTGCTGAAGAATCGAACCCAGGGCCTCATGCATGCAAGGCAAGCACTCTACAACTGAGCCAACTTCCCAGCCCGTAAAGTTCATTTTTTGACATAACGTCTTGTACATCTCATTGTTACAATGGGTCCACCTGTATCTCTATTTAAACAATTTGTTTTTTCCCTTCCTCTCCACAAATTATACCAACATCAAATACAGTGAAAACAGGGGCTATACCTATACCGTAGGGGAGGGACATACAAAGCAACAAAGAAATATCATGTAAATATGCTAGAAAAAAATCACAAGAAAGCAAGTACTTTTTAAGAGCAGGGATTGTGACATTTTCTATTTTATCTTCTTGTAAATTCTACCATGATGCAAAAACATAGCAAGAGACAGTCTTCAGTGGATTTGGCCAAATGTTCCTGACAGTGCTGCTGATGTGAACTGACAATGGATTTTTCTAGATGCCAAAGGCAGCCACCAAGTAGGTTATGGATGTACTAGACATCCATAAATGCCTTAATGACTAGCAATGACTAGGGTATTGTTACACTTTCTGGCAAACAATGGCAGAGCTTAGTCAGATAACCATTAGCGCCCAGCATATTCAGCTCAGTCATATCATCTCATTTAAGCAGAAACTTACTCAGCATTGAGTTTCAGATATGATGACAATCAAGATGCTCTATTTTTCCTGCCTCCAAGATGCTCACTGACAGCTGCCTTTAACCATTTCTGGTAGACTTTGTTACGTACAGCCTTCAGGAGACAATATCCATGATGCAGTTCCATATATCCTATGCTTGAAAACGTTAAAAAGCAAATAATGAGTAAGATTAAAAACTGATGTCCTTACCTTATTTCTCCAACTGTTATTTTTGTGTTAAATATTTATTTAATATTTAAAATATTTAATTTATATGTAAGCATACTTATATATTCATTTGTTGAGTAATCACTCGATCAGTAAATCTCTCAGGAATCTTAGCTCAGATAACTATGTAAATAAGTATCCTCCTTCAATGTTTTTTTTTTAACTTTTCAGTCTTTATTTTTTTAATGATCTTTAAGTGGTTGTCCAAAGGGGTTTCAGTTCAACATGCCAACTTATGAGTACAATGCATCTCAATCAAGTCAACATTCTCCCCAAACATTAAACCTCTGAAAAAATAGAAGGACATCTAACATGAAATTGCTCTTGCTTTGTATATTCTCAGCTTAGTTGGATTCTGAAATGTGCAAGGATGGGGTGCCATTTGGAAGAAAAGTTACTGCAGATTATTTGTGTCAGTCCCAACTTCACATTGCAATCCTCATTCCCAGTGCAATCAAGTTCAGAGATGGAGCCTTCGGAGATAATTTTTATGAGCAGGGAGAATTTTAATGAATGGGATTCCTGCCCACATAAAAGAGGTCCATGAAGCCCGGTGCTGGTGGTTCAGGCTTGTAATCCTAGATACTCAGGAAGCTGCAATCTGAGGATCACAGTTTGAAGCCGGCCCAGGAGGGAAAGCCCATCAGATCCTCATCTCTAATTAATCCTGATAAAAACTGAAAGTAGAGGGCTGGGATGTAAGCACTTGCCTAGCAAGTGCAATGTCCTGGTTTGATCCCCAGTGTCAAAAAAGAAAAGACAAAAAGTACAGTTTAAAAAAAAAAAAAACCAACAAATGTGGATCTGTGGCTCAAGTGATAGAGTGCTAGCCTTGAGCATAAAAGCTCAGAGACAGTGCACAAGCCCTGAATTCAAGCCCCAGGACCAGAAAACACATTCTCTCTCCCTCTCTCTCTATCCCTCCCTCCCTCTGTCTCTGTCTGTCTGTGTCTGTCTGTCTCTGTCTCTGTCTCTCTCTCAAAGACCCATAAGAGCATAAGAGTTCCGAGTCTTTTATACCATCTGGGGAAACAGTGAGAAGACAGACACCTATGGACCAATTTCACCTGACCTTGATTGGCCAGTGCCATGAGCTTGTATTCCACCCTTCTATTGTTTATCAGCAACCCAGTTTACACTATCATTTTACTGTAATCATGCTGACTAATTCAAGAGGAAAAAATTTGCCTTTAGATTTTAGATTCTAGACACTGATGATAGTTTTCAGATGATGATGATAATAATAATGTTTTAGTAAAATGAATAGTGTCAGCTTTAATAGTCTGTTGGTATACAAAAAATCTATGTTTTCTGTACAAGATAGAAAATGGATAACTGTCACTAACACAAATCCATTTGACATGTGGGCATTCTCTGAGTTTAAATGACTTACAATTATAATTTGAACCCATTAACACTAAAAGTACAAAAGTATGTAGGAGACACTTGGTAAATAGTTCATGTTTATCATATTTGAAGTTTGGAGTGGGAGAGTTAGAAATGGAACTAGAATTCTATTACTATTTTAAAAACATGTTTTAATACTATCATCTTGAAAACTGCAACTAAAATAGATTGTTTATATCCCAAATGTTTAGGAAAAAAATTAACAGACCTTATCTAGTTTTTCATTTACAATGTCAGGTAATACCATATGATTTTTATCCACTTACAAGCTTAATAAGTCTAAGCTTGCTATTTTGAAAAGGTATAATTAAAAGGTTAAATTACTTTTAAGACACCTACATGGTCAGGCATGATGACTCATGCTTGTAATCTTAGCTACTCAAGAGGCTGGGATCTAAGCATCAAGTTCAAAGCCAACTAGGGCAGTCAAGTCCATGAGACTCTTATCTCCAATTAACCACCAAAAGGCCAGAAGTAGAGCTATGACTCAAGTGGTAGAGTAAAATAACTATAGAACAGCACCCAGGCCCCAAGTTCAAGCCTGAGTATTGGCACACTAACATCTAAATACTGGATGTCTCCCCATTAGAACTGGGCACACTAACATCTAAATACTGGATGTCTCCCCATTAGAACTGGTGCAGGACCAAAATTTAACATTTGCTCTTCCATTGACCAACCTGGTTGAGCACTTTCCAGTGAGAAGTACAGGGTTAACACCATGGATAGAGTGGTTTACAAAACAAAACTATTGTTCTTACCCAGCTCTCTCATTGTAATGGATAGGATAAGGAGAAGCTAGTGAGCAAGTTTGAGGTAATAACAGGTGCCAGGAAAACATACCCAGGAATCAAACTTACCCTCCGTTAACAGTCACTTGGACAGTAAGCCCACCTTATTTGCAAATTTATTCTATGAAGTTTTGTCTTTTTTGTTCTGGATAGTTTTCATAGAATTCTGAAGATACTTAGGAAATTTCTTCTTAGAATCACCAAAAAATACATGTTCAAATTGTATCAGAGAGATAATTTGATGTTTGTGTTTGATGTTTGTGTATAAAACATAATTTTTCTGAGCATATTGTTCATTCATTATTTGAAGAAAACACATAGCCAAATTTGATCTAGGATTTACTTTGTAACAGAACTGTTAGCTACCTGTGAAGAATTGTAAGCAAAATTTTCCTAGGACATTGATTGAAATGTCCTTAGATTAAGCTATCAGAAACAATTTGAGGGCTTGTATTCTCAGCTACATATATCGTTATTATATCTAGTAATCTTTATTACATATCTCTGGATTTTAACTTAGAGTTATTGGTGATACTTACTAGTAATTTGAGCCACTGTTAGTATTTTGTACCCAAACAACTCTATGTTTTGTGTATTTATTTGACAAACTAGTATATAATATGTTTATTAAGATCTATACATTATTGCTTATTTTTAAGTCCAGGAATGACTTGCAATTGCTATTTTATTAGATATAGTATTTATTTGATTCAATGAAGCAACAACATAAAAAAGAAGGCATAACACATTCTTTCTGGCATAAAGTGAGGTGTATTTCTAAATCAGTTTTCTCATGGTAGTAGAATATTGGGGATGATATTCCATGACATAATAATCAAATTGCCCTTTTCCTTTGTTTATACTGACTGTCAAATGATTTTAACCAATAAATTATGAGTCATGTGTACTAGTGTGCTTGAGTTTCTATCATACAATTTCCTATACTGGATGACTTAAACATCATTTTTTTCTCATAATTTTGGAGACTGGAAGCTTCTAGATCAGTTACTGGCAGAACTGGTTTCATCCTAAGGCATCTTTGTTTGGTTTGTAGGCACCTTCTGACTGTCTCACTGAGCTGTTCATATGACCTCTTGTTTGGAAGGTCACTTGAGGGATAAAACATGGGAGGAGAAGAAGTAGGAGAGAAAGAAGGAAGAAGGAAAAAACCAGGAGAGCTATCATGTCCACATTCTGTTCATAATAGTGTGTATTATCAATAAAAATCTTTGAATGTGAGTATAATGGGCTTGTGGAAATACAGACCTAGTCTCATTCATTTAGTATGGCATTCTGATAAGAAAGTAGTCTACTTACATTTTTATATTGAAGAAATGGTAGTGTAGTATTATTTATCTGGGACTTAAAACTCAACATGCTGAAAATCTCAGCTTTGAATTTGCTACCAGGAAATATTTTCTATTTCCTGATAGCTGCCATTGCCAACCCATCAGCAATTCTAGCTCTTGGCTAGTAAAATGCAGATACCAGAACCCCATTAAGATTTGGGAGGCAGGGACTGGGAAGGCGGCTTAGGGGTAGGGTGCTTGCCTTGCACGCATGAAGCCTGGTTCGATTCCTCAGCACCACATACAGAGAAAAATCTAGTAGTGGGCGCTGGGTTCAAGTGGTAGAGCGCGAGTCTTGAGCTGAAGAGCTGAGGGACAGCGCCCAGGCCCAGAGTTCAGGCCCCACAACCGACCAAAAAAGAAAAAAAATATTCATGATATTGTAATTATATTAAAAAAAAGATTTGGGAGGCATATTCAGTTGTAGTACAATTGAGTCTGTAATTCAGTTTTCCAATTAAAAAGATAAGCACATATTAAATTGGTTGTAATAGCTTTAAAAATAATTTAAGTACTGTTTTTGAGATGAAGTTGCAGTCTATTAAGAGGCAACTTTCTCTTATGCCTCATCCAATATAAATATGTACACAGCTTCTGAGTGTAATTCAAAGGAGGTAAGTGTTATGAACTTAGAGTAAGAACTTAATGCATTGATATAGATTATACAAGGATCTAATTCTTAGTCTGAACAAACCTGTATTTCCTTATTTCATCTTTCATTGTATTACATGTCTTCACTATTTTCTTCAGAAAATTCATCTTGGATCCTCCAAGTTGAACTTCATTCTCCTCAACCATGTCCTCTCTTATTGGAAACATATTTAGTACAGTTCTACTTTTCCATTGCTAAGTGTCTACCATGATACTGTATTACCATGATGCTGTTCTGAGCATGGAAATACTGGGTGCACAATGACCCGAGAGGAGTCAGCCAGGTCTAAATACACAGGCCATCAGAAAGCTGCAGATATGGTGAGGTTCAACCTAATATACCCTACGGGAACTTCAGTAACAGCTGACTCAATTTTCTTAATAAAGAAAAGTGATGAAAGAAAAATGGCTTGTATTATGGGCTGTGTTATCTTGAATTCCGAACTGTTCACTTGAGAATGATATAGATACTAAGTCGTGTGTGTTTTTTATTAAGCTGAGTATTTCTGTCAATGGCAACTATTTTTTTAAACTAATTATCTCCATGGATATCAGGATATTCTTGAACTTTATCTAACACATTTTTTTTTTTTTTTTGCTGGTCATGGGGCCTGAACTCTGGGCCTGGACACTGTCCCTCAGCTAGTCAGCTCAAGGCTAGCACTCTACCACTTGAGCCACAGCACCACTTCCGGCTTTTTCTGCATATGTGGTGCTGAGGAATCAAACCCAGGGCCTCATGCATGCAAGACAAGCACTCACTGAGCCACCTTCCCAGCTCTAAAAATTTTTAAATATATGGGCATTAATGCCATGGGAATTGCTAAGATTTGGGGACTGTGTATTCTTCATGCAGAGTTAGAAAAATTATATGTGCATGTATATATACATATATATAGGTACATATATACATATATATACCTATATATACCTATATAGGTATATATATGGGTACATATATACATTCATATATATGCAAGATATGGGGTTTAACATGATAATTTAATTTATGTGTATGTTATGCTATGATCGAATCAAGGTAATTAGCAATTCCATTACATTTGTGCTAAACAATCTTCAGACTCTTCTTCTGGTCTGATTTTCTCTCAGCAGTACTTAGGTTTAAAGGTAGGGCTTTGTAGCTTTCTAGGCAGGTCTTAATGTACCATGTCATACATATCTCCAGGCATTTTTGCTTTGTTTATTTTTCATATAGGGTCTCACACTTTTGTCCAGGCTGCCCACACATCATGATTCCTCTACATATGCTTCATACATAGTAAGGGTAATAAGTGAGAAGTACCATACCTGGTCTCATAATTCACTTTAAAAAACATATTTAGGGATAGATCATTTCTCAATTTGAATGTACATATGAATTGCCTGAGGGGGGATTGTTAATACCAGGCTATCTTGAGTTTAGCAGGTCAGTGGTTGGAATTCACCATACCTGCACTGTCAGTACATTTCTCTAGGAAGCTGATTACTGGTATAGACACCATTTTGAATGTCAAAGCAGAATTAAAGACATTTTTGTTTAAAATTAAATCATCAAGCAAACATTTTCCAGGCCACCAATGAAACAAAGGAATTAAGTCATGTTTGGCTCAGAGACTTACTAATACTTCCCTGGAGAGATTAGTCTTTCTTGCATTTATTACAACTTAAAAAAATCTCTCTTTTGAATGCCAGAATGACTATGCACAGGAAGGTGAGAGAGGTTGCCCTGTTATATGGTGTAATTCACCATTAAGTCTGAAGGATTCACAGTTATGTTGTGAACTTGCTGACATAAACATGGGAGCAGCACACCAAAGGCATCAGGCAGCAGCTTTTCTTCTTCATTTCAAGTGAAGTATTGGAAGGTGCCTTTGGCTTTTTTGTTTCCAACCCCAGTTTCTCCTTTTTTTGTTCCCCACTCCACTTTCTCTCTCTCTCTCTCTCTCTCTCTCTCTCTCTCTCTCTCTTTCTCTCTCTCTTTCTCTTCCCTCCCTCCCTCCCTTCCCTCCTCCCTTCCTTCCTTCCTTCCTCCCTCCCTCCCTCCCTCCCTTCCCTCCTTCCCTCCTTCCTTCCTTCCTTCCTTCCTCCCTCCCTCCCTCCCTTCCCTCCTTCCTTCCTCCTTTCCTCCCTCCCTCCCTCCCTCTCTCCCTCCCTCCCTCCCTCCCTCCCTCCCTTCCTTCCTTCCTTCCTTCCTTCCTTCCTTCCTTCCTTCCTTCCTTCCTTCCTTCCTTCCTTCCTTCCTTCCTTCCTCTTTCTCTCTTTCTTTCTCTTTCTTTCTTTCTTTTCTCTCTCTCTCTCTCAGGTGGCTATTAGAAATCAGAGCCTTGTGTTCTTGTTTGGCTTTTTCTTTCAGAGCTGATGCTCTGCCACTCTAGTCTGGCATTTTGCTGGTTAATTTGAGATGAAGTCTTGAAGACTTTTCTGCCCAGGCTGACTTCCAACCATGTTTCTCAGATAGCCTCCTGAAGAGCTAGGATTATGTCCATACCAGCAGCTGGCTTCTCTTAAGAAAATCTTTAGGTGTTCGTTCTCCATGTAAAACCAGAAATAGATCTGAGACTGTTCTATTTCAGCTCCTTTGTCTATAACTATGTGAATAATTCACCACTTGGAGAGAGGACAAGGATATCCAAATTTGACTCTAGGTCCAAGAGGAAGTTTCCATTCCAATCTATTAGTTATTGTACTTCAGGCAATAAAACAATCCACTTTGTGTCCCATGTGTACCAACAAAGCATAGCATCAGTAATTGGGAGTTGTGATAATATTTTTATTTCAGCATTCCACACTTTTCCTTACAGTATATTCTATTTCTCACTCCTCATCATATTTTTTTTTATCTTCTCAGCACTCCTTCATTTTTCTAAGACCAAGATTCTTTTCTGTTGATACATTTATTTCCATTGAGTTTACAGGTTAATGCATAATAAATGAATTCTTTATTCCTGAATAGAATTTAAAAGCAATAAAGGGGAAGAGGAGCTGTGGTTTGTTGTTAGAGCTTGAGTGAAAAAGGTAAGCAAAAGTGTGAGTTTAAGTGCTAGTATTGGCATAAACAGACAAACAAGGAGGGAATCATTCTAGTAGAGTTAATCTAGAATCTAAGAACAAAGAGAAGAAAAAAACAGCTCATAAAATTGTCATAATTCAATGAGTTGGGAAAATAGTAAGGCAGTTATGTATAAGTTTGGTTTGCAAAAATACAAGGCTTTATCTTGTCTATGTTTTAGTTACTGTTGGAATTTTGAAGAGAGCAGAGTAGATTCTTTATCTCTGAGGTCTTGAAGAAAAGCATAATAATTAGAGATAATGAGCATACTGCTATGGTTATAAGTCTTCCCAACTTTACAGAACTCAAACTCAAACTTTTTCTTTATTTATCTCTTAAAAACAATAGAAAAAAATTAATAAAACTTTCACAAAGGAAGGGGTGACATTGTCCACAAAAGAAATGTACTCATTATCTGACTTATGAAATGCACATCACCTTAGTAATAGTAATAAAATTATATGAAAAATGTTCAAGACAAGAGAACTAAAAAAAATGAAAGTATTTTGGCTTTGTTTTTGTTTCAAGCCTTACAATGAAATATCATGTGTGCATGAATGTCTTATTAAAATATTTTAAAGATTAAAAGAAAAAAGAATAGAAAAAAAGAACAAATACATACACGGTCTAAGAACTTCTTGTTTCCATATATTGGAGGTCATATTGATATACTTCATTTTATTTGGCCCAATGCACTAAGCAGTTGATGAATAAGATCACTTGTTAAGAATTGGCATGGGATGGGGCTGGGAAGGTGGCTCAGTGGTAGAGTGCTTGCCTTGCATGAATGAGGCCCTGGGTTCCATTCCTCAGCACCACATAAGCAAAAAGAAAAAAGCTGGAAGTGGTGCTGTGGCTCAAGTGTTAGAGTGCTAGCCTTGAGCTGAAGAGCTGAGGGACAGTGCCCAGGCCCAGAATTCAGGCTCCACGACTGGAACCCCCCTCAAAAAAAAAGAATAGGCAGGGGGTGGGGGAGTGTAGTCATGGAGATGGGAGGGCAGGGATGGTAGGGGAAAAACAAAGGAGGAGGCAAGAATCCTTAATAAGAAATGTACTCATTACCTTGCTCATGTAATTGTAACCCTCCTCTGTACAATATTCTCACAATAAAAAACTTATTTAAAAAAGAATATCATATACATATTCTAGTTCTTACCAAATTTAACACCCCAATAATCACCTTTTCAATAAAAATAAATAATAAATTTATCAACTTTCTATTCACTACTAATGAATAAAGAAGTAGATGTTATTCTTATAAAAGGAAAAAATTGACTTCTAAGAACTATATCAAATTACAGAATATGTATTGTTGTTCAACTTGTTTTGGAGCACCTTTAATATTGTAAATTTCCATTAAACATTATCCACAAACTTTGAATTTAAAAGTGGGTATAGGAAACAGAATGAACATTATGAACAAAGTAAGAGATGGCAATGGATGAAGCTTATTTACAAGTGCCACTTACCTGCTATTTTGCAGTATTTATTTAGAATTTTGTTCTTATGCCATATATTTCCTAGTATTTGTTAAAGCTTTCAGTTTTAATCTACTGTGATTCCACATATTAGCAAATGAAACAATTTGAAAATCATATTAAAGTAAATACAGCATTAATTTGCAAATCTTCATTTCTCCAGCTAAGCCAATGGTATCAATTGAGACTCGTGGCACAATTGAATCTGTGTGATTTTTGACATACTAGGGTGAATGTAGTGATTTAATCTAAGACTTGTTATACTTCACAGAATTTCTTAGAAATGATGAAAACTTATTAACTTTGTCCCCTAATTTAGCTTTAAAGTACTAGCTAACAATGCAGTTAAATTGTAATAGGTTAAGCAAATCTAATGTGTTGACGCAATGGAAACTAACATTGCACCAGTAATGCTAATTTTTCTGACAACAAAACATAATGTATGCTGGACACCAGTGACTCACACCTGTATTCCTAGCTAGTTAGGAAGCTGAGATCTGTGGATTGTGACTAGAAGCCAGATGGGCAGGAAAGTCAGTGAGACACTTATTAAACTACTCAGAAAAAGCTGGAAGTGGCCCGTGTCTCAAGTGGTAGAGTGCTAACCTTGAGCCAAAGAAGCTCAGGGACAGTGCTCAGGCCCTGAGTTAGAACCCCCGGATTGGGGAAAAAAGTGTATTAACATTCTGTGGTAGAGAAAGCACTTCAGATGATCAAAAATTTTAAAACTTTGATATGTATTGTAATCATTGAAATTTTACAGGCAATATTAAATTTATTATAAAAATACCAACAAAATGATCAGATATTTAAGGGTTTGAAGGACAGAAAATGCATTATGAAATTCATGATCAGCTCCATTTATACTGTATATAAGGATATGCTGTAAATTTATTATATATAGATTTACTATCTAGTACTAATATAGAAAATATTGAAAGTAAGGTTACTATTGAAAAAATACTCTCAGCGTAGAAAGCACAATGATAAAATAATTACTACTATACTTATGCAACTATGAATTTTCTCAGGATGTGAAAGAACACAGAGAAATAAAAGAACAGTCAATTTAGCTTATGAGTTCACACTTAATTCCTATAAGTGATTCACAATAGCAGGGATCTAATGCTACAGAATCTGGTGATGGTGAACACATTCAACTTCATATTGAAACAAGCCCTGAAATTTTTTTGATTGGATCATTTATTATATATTTTTATTGTAAACCTCCATATTTTGTTCCACAGTGGTTGAACAAGTTTACACTACCACCAACAGTGCAGTAGGGTTCCCTTTTGACCACATTCCCTTCAGCATCGGTTGTTATTAAATTTCTTGATTATAGCCATTTTAACTGGGGTGAGGTGGAATCTCAATGTTTTGGTTTGCATTTCTTTTGTGGCTAGAGAAGTTGAGCATTTCTGCATGTGTCTCTTGGCCATTCTTATTTCATCTTCAGAGAAGTCTCTCTTTAAGCCGTTAGCCCACTTATTATTGGGCAGTTGTTTCTTTGAGAATTTGTTGTTGGGGATTTAATTTTTTGAGTTCTAAGTTTATTTTAGATATGAGACCCTTGTCTGTTGCATGGCTGGTGAAGATCTTCCAATCCGTGGGTTTTCTATTGATCTTGCTAGCTATTTCCTTTGCCATGCAGAAGCTTTTCAGTTTTATGCAGTCCCATTTGTCCAACCTTTCTTTGATTTGTTGTGTTTCTGGGTCTTCATTAAAAATATTTCATCCTGTGCCAATGAGCCCAAGAGTTTCTCCTATTCCTTCCTATAATGTCTGTTATGACTTCGAAGTCTTTGATCCATTTGGAGTTGATTCTGGTGTAGGGTGATATATAAGGATCCAGCTTTAGTTTCCTACAGGTGTTTAGCCAATTTTTCCAGCACCATTTACCGAAGAAGCTGTCTTTCTTCCATTCTATTTTTTTAGCTCCTTTATCTAAGTTTAGATGGCTATAGGTCTGTGGGTTCATTCCTGGGTCTTCCGTTCTATTCCATTGGTCCTCAGGTCTGTTCTTATGCCAGTACCAAGCTGTTTTTATTACTATTGCTTTGTAGTAGAATTTGGAATTTAGTATTAAAATTTCTCCAGCACTGTTCTTTCTGCTGATTGTTTTTTCTATTCAAGGTCTTTCATAATTCCATATGAATTTTTGGATTGCTTCTTCTATTTCATTGAAGAATGAGGTTGGGCTAATGGTAAGTATCACATTGAATTTGCAGATAGCCTTTGGCAGTATTGCCATTTTTATGATGTTAATCCTTCCAATCCAGGAGCATGGGAGGTTTTTCCATTTCCTTAGTTTTGCTTTAATTTCCTTTTTTCAAAGTTTTTAAAGTTTTCATCATAGAGGTCTTTCACTTCATTAGTTAAGTTAACTCATAGGTTTTTTTTATTTTTTGTGAGTCTATTACAAAAGGAGTTGCTTTCCTGATTTGAATTGTGCTCTTCTTGTTATTGGCACACAGAAAAGCCTTTGATTTTTGAGGGTTAATTTTATACCCTGTTACTTTGCCAAAGTTTTGGATCAGCTCGAGTAACTTGGGAGTGGAATCTGTGGGTTTCTTTAAATACAAGATCTTGTCATCTGCAAAGAAGGAGAGTTTTACTTCATCTTTCCCTATTTGGATACCCTTTATGTTTGCATTATGTCTTATTGCTCTAACTAGATATTTAAAAACTAAATTGAAGATAAGAGGAGAGAGTAGACATCCTTATCTCGTTCCTGAATTTAGAGGAAATGGCTTTAGCTTTTTGCAATTAAGTATAATGCTGGCTGTAGGTTTGTCATGCACAGCTTTTATTATGTTGGGGAATGTTCCACGAATTCCTAGTTTTTCCAGAGCTTTCATCACAAAGGGGTGTTGGATCTTGTCAAATGCTTTTTCTGCATCTATTGAGATAATCATGTGGTTCTTATCCTTGCTCTTAGTGATGTGATGAATTGAATCGATTGATTTGCGTATATTGAACCAGCTTTATATTCCTGATATGAAACCTGTTTGATCATGGTCTATGATTTCTTTGATGAATTGATGAAGTCGATTGGCCAAAATTTTGTTGAGAAGTTTACATCAATGTTCATCAAAGCAATGGGTCTATACTTTGAGTGCCTGTCTGATTTTGGGATGAGGGTTTTGAAGGAGTTTGGTCATGAACTTTCACTTTCAATTTTATTGAAGAGTTGGAGGAGTATTGGTGTGAGTTCTGCTTTGAAGGCTTTGTAGAATTCTGCTGTAAATCCATCCAGTCCTGGGCTTTTCTTAGAAGGGAGGTCTCTTATTGCTGTTTCTATTTTAATGCTTGACATGGGTCTGTTAAGTTGGTTTAACTCATTTTGGTTTAGTTTGGACCTGTCAATATTTGCTAGAAATTTTCCAGATTCTCAAGCATCTTACTATAAAGGTTGAATCTTGGTTGGTTGTGTGGTGATGTTTCCAATCTCATCTCTGAGTTTGTTTATCTGGGTGTGTTCTCTTCTTTTTCTAAGATTTGCTAATGGTCTGTCAATTTTGTTAATTTTTTTCTTTCTTTTTTTATTGTTAAAATACCATACAGAAGGGCTACAATTACATGAGCAAGGTAATGAGTACATTTCTTATCAAGCACTGTTGCCTCCTCCTTTGTTTCCCCTTCCCATCCCTTCCCATCTTCCCCCTCTCCTGTCCCCTCCCACCGCCACCTCCCTCCCCTTGCCAAAGTTGTAAAGTTCGTTTTTCAACACAACATCTTGTACATCTTGTTGCAATGGGTCCACCTGTATCCCTATTTAAACAATTTGTTTTTTCCCTTCCCCTCCACAAATTATACCAACATCAACCACCTCTTTCTTTTGTTGATTCTTTCAAATTTTATGGATTCTAATTCATTTAATTCTGATTTAATTTTAGTTATTTGTTTATGTCTGTTGGTTTGGGGTTTAGTTTGTTGCTCTTTTTCAAGGAGTTTCAGGTGCCTCATTAAATTACTTGTTTCAGATCTCCAATTTGTTGATGTAGGAGCTCAGAGCTATAAACTTGCCTCTGAGTACTGCCTTTGCTGTGCCCCCGAGGAGCTGGTAATTTGTGTGTTCATTTTTGTTAAATATCATGAACATTTGAATTTCCTTTCTAATCTCTTCCATGACCCACTGGTGATTCAACAGTGTGTTGTTCAGCCTGCATGTGTTACAGGACTTTTTTTGGTGACTGTTGGTGTTGAATTCTAATTTTATTCCCTTGTGGTCTGAGAAAATGAAGGGTATAATTTCAATGTTTCTGAATTTGGACAAATTTGCTTTGTGACCAAAAAATGTGGTCTTTTTTGGAGAATGTTCCATGTGCTGCTGAGAAGAACATGTATTCTGATGCTGCTGGGTGAATTATTTGGTAGATATTTGTTAAGTCTATTTGATCTATGCAGTTGTTTAGGTCTGAGGTTTCTCTGTTGAGTTTTTGCTGGGTTGATCTATCCAGAAGGGATATTGGTATGTTAACGTCCCCAACATTTAATGTCTTTGGAACTATATGAGATTTTAGGGTGAGTAGTGTTTCTTGGATAAATTTGGGTGCTCCATTATTTGATGAATACATATTTAGAATTGTAATATTCTCCTGAAGCAGAGATCCCTTATTTAGTATGTAATGACCTTCTTTATCTCTTCTTATGAATTTTAATTTGAAGTCTATTTTTTATGAGTATTCTACTATATATTGTTTTCTTTTTTTAATTTTAATATTTATTTTTTGTGAACATACTGTACAGAGGGGTTACAATTACATGGGTAAGATAATGAGTACATTTCTTACCAAGCATTCCAGCCTCCTCCTTTGTTTACCCTTCAAATCCCTTCCCAGCCTCCCCCCCACCCAACCCCCCCCCCCCCCCCACACACACACCAAAGTTGTAAAGTTCGTTTTTGACATGACAACTTGTACTTCTCATAGTTGCATCCGGTCCACCTGTATCCTTAAACGACTTGTTTTCCCCCATCTCCTCCACAAGTTATACTGACATCAAATATAGTGAAAGCAGGGGTTATACTGTGGGGGAGGGACATACAAAGCAACAAAGAAATAATCTTATAAATGAGTTAGAAACAAATGCCTGAAAGAAAAAAAACATTTAAATACATATCTAAGGGTTCATTTTCCTGACATCACATTATCTGACCTTTCCTGCTTGATTCATACATATACTAGATATTACAAATAAGGGAAACCATGGGACCTATGATTCTTTGGGCTTGGCTTACTTCACTTAATATAATTTTTTCCAAGCCTTTCCATTTCCCAACAAATGGGAAAATGTCATTCTTTCTGATGGAGGCATAGAATTCCATTGTGTATATATACCACATTTTCTTGATCCACTCATCTACTGAGGGGCATCTAGGTTGGTTCCATATCTTAGCTATGGTAAATAATGCTGCAATAAACATAGTTGTGCTGGTAGCTTTAGTGTGGTCTTGTTTGTAAACATTTGGGTAAATGTCCAAAAGTGGGATTGCTGGGTCATAAGGGAGCTCTATGTGGAGTCTTTTGAGGAACCTCCATACTGCTTTCCAAAGTGGTTGAACAAGTTTACACTCCCACCAACAATGAAGTAAGGTTCCCTTCTGTCCACATCCCCTCCAGCATCTGTTGTTGTTAGAGTTCTTGATTATAGCCATTCTAACTGGGGTGAGGTGGTATCTCAATGTTGTTTTGATTTGCATTTCTTCTATGGCTAGGGAGGGTGAGCATTTCTTCATGTGTCTATTGGCCATCCTTATTTCTTCTTCAGAGAAGTTTCTCTGTAGGTCTTTAGCCCACTTATTTATTGGGCAGTTGTTTCTTTGAGGATTTGTTGTTGGGGGATTTAATTTTTTGAGTTCCAAGTATATTTTAGATATGAGACCCTTGTCCATTATATGGCTAATGAAGATCTACTCCCAATCCGTGGGCTTTCTATTGATCTTACTAGCTATGTCCTTTGCCATGCAGAAGCTCTGAACTTCATGCAATCCCATTTGTCCAACCTTTCTTTGATTTGTTGTGTTTCCGGGTCTCTATTAAGAAAATTTCGGCCTGTGCCAAGGAGACCTGGGGTTTCTCTTATTCCATCCTGTAATGTTTTCAGAGTGTCTGCTTTGACTCCGAGGTCTTTGATCCATTTGGAGTTGATTCTGGTGCCGGTGATATATAAGGATCTAGTTTTAGTTTTCTACAAGTAGTTAACCAATTTTGCCAGCACCATTTACTGAAGAGGCTGTCTTTCTTCCATTCTATTATTTTAGCTCCCTTATCGAAGATTAGTTGGCTATCGGTCTGTAGGTCCATTTCTGGGTTTTCAATTCTATTCCATTGGTCCTGAGGTCTGTTCTTATGCCAGTACCAAGCTGTTTTGATTACTATGGCTTTACAGTAGAGTTTGAAATTTGGTATTGCTATTCCACCAGCAGTGTTCTTTCCGTTGAGGAGCATTATTGCTATTCGGGGTCTTTTATTGTTCCATATGAATTTTTGGATTGCCTATTCTATTTCCTTGAAGAATGAGGTTGGAATTTTGATAGGTATCGCGTTGAATTTGTAGATAGCCTTGGGAAGTATTGCCATTTTCACGATGTTAATCTTTCCAATCCAGGAGTATGGGAGTTTTTGCCATTTTCTAAGTTCTGTTTTGATTTCCTTTTTCAAGATTTTAAAGTTTTCATCATAGAAGCCCTTCACTTCTTTAGTTAAGTTAATTCCTAGGTATTTTATTTTTTGAGGGGTTATTACAAATGGAGTTACTTTCCTAGATTCAGCCATACTTTTCTCATTGTTGGCATACAGAAAAGCCATTGATTTTTGGGGGTTAATTTTATACCCTGGTACTTTGCTAAAGTTTTGAATCAACTTGAGTAATTAGGGAGTGGAATCTATGGGATTCTTTAAGTACAAGATCATGTCATCTGCAAAGAGGGAGAGTTTTATTTCTTCTTTCCCTATTTGGATCCCCTTTATGTCTGTATCTTGTCTTATTGCTGTAGCTAGGCATTCTAATACTAGATTGAAGAGAAGTGGAGAGAGTGGACATCCTTGTCTTGTTCCTGAGTTAGGAGGAAATGGCTTTAGTTTTTCACCATTAAGTATAATGCTGGCTGTAGGTTTGTCATATACAGCCTTTATTGTATTGAGGAATGTTCCATGGATTCCTAATTTTCCCAAATCTTCATCATAAAGGGGTGTTGGATCTTGTCAAATGCTTTTTCTACATCTATTGAGATAACCATGTGGTTCTTATCCTTGCTCCTGTTGAAGTGATGAATAATATTAATTGATTTGCATATATTGAACCAGCTTTGCATCCCTGAAATGAATCCTATTTGATAGTGGTGTATGGTTTTTTCGATGAATTGTTGAAGTCGATTGGCCAAAATTTTGTTGAGAAGTTTTGCATCAATGTTCATCAAAGAAATGGGTCTATAGTTCTCTTTCTTTGATAAGTCCCTGCCTGGTTTTGGGATGAGGGTTATGATGGCTTCATAGAATGTGCTCGGTAGTGAACTCTCTCTTTCAATTTCATTGAAGAGTTGGAGGAGTATTGGTGTGAGCTCTGCTTTGAAGGTCTTGTAGAATTCTGCTGTAAAACCATCTGGTCCTCAACTTTTCTTAGCTGGCAGGTCTCTTATTGCTGTTTCCAATTCAATGCTTGATATGGGCCTGTTAAGATGGTTTAACTCATCTTGGTTTAGTTTTTTCATATCAATATTTGCTAGGAAAAGGTCAATTTCTGTCAAGTTCTCAAACTTATTAGCATAAAGTTTTGAGAACTATTCCCTTATAATGTTCTGAATCTTGGTTGTTTCCGTGGTGATGTTTCCATTCTCATCTCTGAGTTTATTTATTTGGGTGTGTTCTCTTCTTTTTCTGATAAGATTTGCTAAGGGTCTGTCAATTTTGTTAATTTTTTTGAAGAACCAACTCTTTGTTTTGTTGATTCTTTCTATAGTTTTTTTGGATTCTAATTCATTTAATTCTGATTTAATTTTGATTATTTCTTTCCGTCTACTGGATTGGGGTTTATCTTGCTGCTCTTTTTCAAGGAGGTTTAGCTGTGTCATTAAATTGTTGTTTTCAGATCTCTCCAATTTGTTGATGTAGGAGCTCAGATCTATAAACTTGCCTCTGAATACTGCCTTTGCTGTGTCCCAGAGGAGCTGGTCATTTGTGTGTTCATTTTTGTTGAATAGCATGAACATTTGAATTTCCTTTCTAATCTCTTCCATGACACACTCGTGATACAGCAGTGTGTTGTTCAGCCTCCATGTGTTACTGGACTTTCTTTGGTGGCTTTTGGTGTTGAGTTCTAATTTTATTCCCTTGTTGTCAGAGAGAATGCAAGGTATAACTTCAATGTTTCTGAATTTGGACAACTTTGCTTTGTGGCCTAAAGTGTGGTCTATTTTAGAAAATGTTCCATGAGCTGCTGAGAAAAATGTGTATTCTGATGCTGCTGGGTGAAATATTTGGTAGATGTCTGTTAAATCTAGTTGATCTATGCAGCTGTTTAGATCTGGGGTTTCTCTGTTGAGTTTTTGCCGAGTTGATCTATCTAGTTGAGAGAGTGGTGTGTTAAAATCCCCAACAATTAATGTCTTTGGATCTATATGGGATTTGAGGGAAAGTAGGGAAAGTAGTGTTTCTTGGATAAATTTGGGTGCTCCATTGTTTGGCAAATAGATATTTAGAATTGTAATATCCTCCTGAAGGAGAGATCCCTTAATTAGTATGTAGCAACTTTCTTTATCTCTTCTCACGAATTTTAATTTGAAGTCTATTTTATCTGATATTAGGATTGCAACTCCTGCCTGTTTTGGAGGCCATTTCCTTGGTAGATTTTGCTCCAGCCTTTAACATTGAAAATGTGTTTGTTTTTACAGGCAAGATGTGACTCCTGAAGGAAGCAGATAGAAGGATCTTGTTTTTTAATTCAACTAGACAGTCTATGTCACTTATATGGAGAGTTAAGTCCGTTAATGTTAAGAGATAGGACTGAGAGGTATTTGGGAGTTCCTGCCATGTTATCCACCTTCTTGGGGGTTGGCAACACTGGGTTCTTCCTATGGTTCTTGGATTCTCTGTTTGGATGCAGTTTCTTGGCCTTTATTGTGGTCTTGTTGGTTTTCTACGTGTAGGACATCTTTAAGAATCTTTTGTAGGGCTGGTTTGGTGGAGATGTATTGTTTCAATTTTTCTTTGCTAGGGAAGGTTTTTATTTGGCCTTCAGTTATGAAGGAGAGTTTAGCTGAGTACAGTATTCTTGGTTGATAGTTTTTTGTTTTTAGGGCTTGGCATACATCATTCCAGGCTCTTCTTGCTTTGATTGTCTCTGCTGAGAAATCTGAGGTGATTCTAATTGGTTTCCCTTTATAGGTGATTAATCTTTTCTCCTTCACAGCTTTAAGGATCTTTTCCTTGTTCTGAGTTGATCCTGTGTGGATTATAATGTGACGGTGGGATGTCCTATTCTGGTCTGGTCTATTTGGGGTTCTAAAAGCTTCTTGTTTCTGAATAGGCCTATCTTTTTGCATGTTTGGGATGTTCTCTGCTAGGATCCTGTTAAACAAATATCCTAGACTATTACCTTCTGTTTCTTGGTGCTCCTCTACACCCACTGTCCTTAGATTAGGCCTTCTGATGGTGTCTTCCAAGTGTTGGATAGATCTATCATATTTCTTGGACTTGTCTTTCATGGTTGTATGTTCTTTCTCTGTAATATCTAGGCTGTCTTCAATCCCTGAGATTTGATCTTGTGCGTGGTTTAACCTGCTTTCAAGACTTTCTACTTTGTTTTTTATTTCTTTTCCTTCTAATTGGTCAGCTTTGATGGCTTCAAATTCTTTGTTGAAGCTTTGTTTTAGATCTTGTATGGACTTCTTTACTTCCTTAATTTGGTGTTCAGTGTTTATTCTCAAATCACTTAGTTGATTGGTTATGGTTTCCTTGGACTCCCATTCCTTCTGTTGGGTTCCATTCAGCATTCCCTTTGTGGTCTCCCTGACTTCCTTCAGCTCTTTGTTAATGGATCCCATGAATGCCTTTAGTGATCTTTGTGTATTCTCATCCTGCTCTCTCAATTCCTGTATTACTCTTTGATTAGCTTCCTCCGGTTCATGCCATTCTTGTAGTTCTCTTTGAGTGTTCTCAGCCTGTTCACATCATTCCTGCCTTTCTCTTTGAGTATTCTCAAGCTGCTCACCCAAATCCTATATCAGTTTTTGAGTAGCTTCCTCACGCTCATGATATTCCTGTATAAACCTTTGGATTGCCTCCTCTCTCTCCCTCTCACGCTCATACCGAGTTCTTTGTAGGTTTTCAATCTTTTCCTGCATTGACCTTTTGTTTGCCTCCTCTCTCTCCTTATCAAGCTCATATAGAGTTCTTTGCATGTTTTCAATCTTTTCATTTATGATGTTTGCCAGCAGTGTTTGTAGAGCTATTTGGGAACTCTCCTCTGGATTATTCATTATCTGTTCTGTCCCCTGATTATCATGAGTGGGAATGGAGATACCCAGACTTGCCATTTTTCTTGTGGTTTTCCGGTTTACTCTGCCCATTTGGGATGAAAGTAACACCAGTTTTGTGCTAGAACATTAACTTAAGGCAAGCATAAACCAAAGTTTGAATTTGAACAGTCAATAGTCTGCAGATACAATCTAGTTCAACAGATACCTCTATTCAACATCAAACAACTATATATTAATGAGCTCTGAACCGCAAAGATGAATTGGTAAACCAGAAATTATTAGGGTTAGGGAGAGATGTGGGTAAAAATAGGAATAGAGTGATGTGGGAAGGTACAGGGAGAGTTAACTAAGTCCTAGTCTCAAAGCAGGAAATAGGTTGGATAGGATGAAAGTAGAGAGAGAGAAAACAAGAAGAAAGAGAAAGGGGAAAAAAGAGACCAGGAAAAATAGAAAAATAAATATTAATAATATGCAGATCGACAACAAACTATTCAAAGAATGTGAATATAATGAGAGAAGAGGAGGGATATAAAGGAGATGTGAAAAACTTAAAAATAAAAATATTTAAAATATTACATAGGTATAAAAAGGTAGTACTGCTATTAAGGAATTTAAGTCTCAGAAGTTTTGAATTGAGTAATAAATTTGTGGATTAAGTGTGTACACAATGGGGGATAGGGTCTAATAGTCAACTACGGGTTTATCTGAGGATGTGCAGAACAACAATTTAGTCCCATAAAGAAGAACAAAAGAGAGGAAAAGGTGAGAAGGATAAGGAAGAAAGAAAAAAAAGATCAGAAGTTCAGTCTAGCTAAGCAAAAAACAAAAAGAATTTTTTTTAAAAACAGAAAAAAAAAGAAAGAAAGAAAAACGCACACACGCATGTATCCCTAAAATAAAGATTATAAGGGGAAAAAAGTTACTAGAAAACCATTTTTTTCAAAAAAGGTAAAAATGAAAAATTAACAAAAGTTTTAGAAAAGAAAAAATATTTTTTTTTTGTAAAAGGTATAAAAAAAAAAGAGGAAAAAAAAGTTCTTTGATTTTTTTGGGAGGGTTGCTCTTGTTGGAGTCTCTGGTCTGCTTGTGGTCCTGTGGCTTGGTTGGTTACTTAAGTCAGTTTGTTTGGACAGGCAGAAAAATGCTCTGCTTTACCCAGGATTTTTCGATCCTCCTCCCAAGTTAGTTCAATGGGAGGGGGTGTGCTTTGAGTATCACAAAAGAGGGAGATGGCTTTTTCCTCAAGTTTGGAGATGCTGTGATGAGGCTAGGTTCTGGGTAGAGTTGAGGCCTTTCAGCAAACTCACGGTGCCCAGCCTGGAGCCACTCTCAGGGTTTCTGTTTACTGATGCTGAGGCTGCTAGAGAGAGGGGCAGCCTCTGGCTCTGATTACCCAGTGAAGAAAGCCACTCCTAGGGCTGGCGCCCGAGCTGGATGACTTTTCCCTGGGTGGAGCTGAGTCTGGCAGGTCATGCCGCCATTAAGTTCTTGTGACCTGCTAAATGACTCGTTTTATTCCAAGGCTTGAGTTGGAGCTAGCAGCTCTGCCGAGCTTTGTTGGTATCCAAGATGGAGATCTCTGGTACTGGGAGGGGGGGAGGGGTGGCCTTCCCTCCTCTGCTCCCTGAGAAGGAGTGAGGATGTCATGCCGAGGCTTGGTTCCTGGGTCTTCTCTGGTCTGCGAACTGCAGGATGAAGATGTCTGCTCCTTGTTGGTTCTTGCTGGTGTTGAGTAGAATCCGCTCGCCCACTGCATCTGGCTCCTTCGTCCCGGACTCTCTGTGGCTCAGGTATGGCGTCTGCGATCGCGGCCGCCACTGCTGCCGCTTCTGCGGCGGCTGCTGGCAAGGGCTCAGATGTGTCTCCTTGCCTGGATTTTCCCTCTCTGGCCTTACTCTCTGTCCTGTGATGGCACACTTCGTGTGAGTCTCTGGCTTACTACTGTTCACTGGAACTCTAAAACTGCTTTCTATGTGAGAGCTTGTTTTGCCTCCAGCTTCTCCTCTGCCATCTTCCCGGAACCTCTGAAGTCGATTTTATCTGATATTAGTATTGCAGCTCCTACCTGTTTATGGAAGCCATTTATGTGGGAGATTTTATTCCAGCCTTTCACCTTCAGAATATGTTTTTATGGGCAAGGTGTGTCTCTTGAAGGCAGCAGATAAAAGGATCTTCCTTTTTGATTCAAATAGACAATCTATGTTGCTTAATTGGAGAGTTATGTCCATTAATATTGAAAATTTGGGCTAAGAGGTATTTGGTAGTTCCTGCCATGTCATCCACCTCTTGGGGGCTGTGCCAACTGGGTTCTTCCTATGATTATTGGATTCTCTGTTTGGGGGCTGTTTCTTGGCCTCTATTGTGCTCTTTTTGGTTTTCTATGTCTAAGACATCTTTAAGTATCTTTTGTTTTGCTGATTTGGTGGAGTTATATTGTTTCAATTTTTCTTTGCTGTGGAAGGTGTTTATTTGTCCTTTGGTTATGAAAGAGAGTTTACCTGGGTACAGTATTCTTGATTAATAGTTGTTTGTCTTTAGGGCATGGCATACATCATTCCAGGCTCTTCTTGCTTTCATTTTCTCTGCTGAGAATTCTGAAGTTTTTATAAGGTTTCTCTTTATAGATGAACAATCTTTTCTCCCTGACAGGTTTAAGGATCCTTTCTTTCCTCTCAATTGTTCAGATTACAATGTGACAGTGGGTTGTCCAGTTCTGGTCTGGTCTAATTGGGGTTCTAAAGGATTCTTATATCTGAATTGACCTATCTTTTTGCATGTTTGGGAAGTTCTCTGCTAGGATCCTGTTAAATAAATTTCCTAGACCTTTCCCTCCTGTCTCTAAGCCTTCCTCTACACCCATTATACTCAGATTAAGCCTTCTGATGGTGTCTTCTAAATGTTGAATAGATCTATCATATTTCTTGTATTTGTCTTAACTACTTCTCTGTTCTCTATAATGTCTAGGCTGTCTTTAATCCCACATATCTGATCTTCTGCATGCTCTAATCTACTGTCAAGAGTTTCTACTTTGTTTTTTATTTCCTTTCATTCTAATTGGTCAGATTTGATGGCTTCAAATTCTTTGTTGAAGCTTTGTCTTAGATCTTGTATGGACTTCTTCACTTCCTTAATTTGGTTTTAAGCGTTCCTTCTCAAATCTCTCAGTTTTTGGTTTTATTTTCCTTAGACTTCCTTTCCTTCTGTTGGTCTTCATTCAGCATCCCCTTTGTGGCCTCCATGAATTTTTCCAGCTTTCTGTTTGTTGATTCCATGAATGCCTGTATTAATCTTTGTTTATTCTCATCCCGCTCACACAGTTCCTCAATTAATCTTTGATTTGCTATGTCATGCTCACAAAATTCCCGTATTAATCTTTGGTTAGACTCATTGCACCCATGCATTTCTGTATCACACTCACACAGAGTCCTTTGCAGGCTTTCAATCTTTTCCTTCATCATGTTTGACAGTAGTGTTTGTAGAGCGTTTTGGGAACTCTTCTCTAATTAACTGCTCTCTTGGCTGATTATCATGAGTGGAAGTTGAGAGACCCAGACTTACAATTTTTCTTGTGTTTCTCCAGCTTGTTCTGCCCATTTGTGTATGAAAGCAACACCAGTTCTATGCTTGAGCACTATTTTAAGGCAAGTATCATCTAAAGCCCTGTGGTTGTTCAGATTGTTTGACACAGTTAAAGTAAGTACAGATACAAAATAGTTCAACAGATACAATCTAGTTCAACAACAAACACTTAAGGATCAATGGACTAAGAAAATCAAAGACGGATTTAGCAGACCAGAAATTAATAGGTTTAGGGAGAATTGTGAGGACCAACAAGATTAGGGGAATGTGAGGAGGAAAAGGGAGAGAGGGAACATAAGCAAGACCTAAATCCTGAGAGCTTCCAATTGCTTTTCTTTTACCTTCCTACAGCTGGGTCTGCTGCCTGTGCTGCAGTGGGTGGTGCAGCCTCTGGCTTTGTGTACCCAGTGAGGAAAGTCACTCTTTCATGGGAAGAGCTAATTTTGCCTGGGAAAGCTAACTTTCTCCGGGGGTGGAGCTTAGTCCTACAGATCAGGTTCCTTTGACCTGTTGAATGGCTCCTATGGTCTTCTTCCAAGGCCTGAATTATGTTCTAGTTGCTCTGACCCATTCTTTGTTAGTATCAAAGATGGAGTTCTTCTCCAGTGGTGGAGGATGGGCTACCTTACCACTGCTGCTCTGTGAGAAGGAGTGAGTATGTCTTGTGAGGTACAAATGCCTTTCCCTTGGTTAGTAAGATGAAGATTTCCACTCCTTTGTCAGTTCTTGCTGGCCATGAGTAGAATCTGCTCACACACCTTCTCTGGCACCTTTGTCCCAGGCTCTCTATGTTGATATGGAAGCAGTGGCAGCAGCCACCTCTGCTGCCACCACTGACTCCTTCCAGTGCTCGAGTCTGTCTCCTTTACCAAGCTTCTGGAATTTTTCCTCTCTCACCAAACTCTGTACTATGATGGCACACTTGGTGGACTCTCTAGCCTTGGATTTTTCACTAGAGCACTAAAACTTTTTTCTTTGTGAGAGCTTATTTATCCCCCATCTTCTCCCCCACCATCTTCCTATGGACTCTAAGCCCTGAAATTTTTATAAGGTGCCTTTAGTGTATACCAAGAGCTACTTCAATAAAATTATTTTTTTTAATTTTTATTTATTTTTTACTGTGAAAATACTGTACAGAGGGGTTACAATTACATAGGCAAGATAATGAGTACATTTCTTATCAAGCATTGTAGTCTCTCTCCTCCTTTGTTTCCCCTTCCCATCCCTTCCCAGCCTCCCCCCCATCCTCCCACCCAAACCTCCCCCCCCCACCAAGCTGTAAAGTTCATTTTCGACATGACAACTTGTACTTCTCATTGTTGCAACGGGTCCACCTGTATCCTTATTTAAATGACTTGTTTTTCCCCTTCCCCTCCACAAATTATACCGACATCAAATACAGTGAAAGCAGGGGTTATACTGTGGGGGAGGGACATACAAAGCAACAAAGAAATTTTTTATTTCATTGATAACTCAGAGATACTTAGTACCAATTTTTAAAAGGATTAAGAAAAGTTCTCTTCCAAAAATTGGTTTTAGTTTTAATAAAGTACTGGACTAAGACAGCCCTACTGTAAGAAATATAAAATCAAGCACAGTGACAAGGTTAGTGGAGAATGAGCCAGTGTTGCACATAGATTGTGATTCATGTCTTTTGGATATACACAAACACACTTTCAAAAAAGAGATTGTTTTACAGGTCTGACTTTGTGCTATTTTTTATTACAATTTACTATTATGGACTATAAAACCTTTACAAAATAATCCAAAGTGTCCTTTACTTTATATGCTCTGCAAAAATTTATGTGCTGTGGGAATTATGGGCTCCTTCAAAATTTGGAAGTCATCTAGTTTCTGAGTTTCATTTAGAGAAGAGTATTGGACATATGAAGAGCTTCTTCTTTTCTTTTTTTTTTACTACTTTTTCTATGATTGCTAAACTATTTATGTCTTATCCCCCCAGTCTCAATCACAGAAAACCTATTCATTTAGGATTTTAAAGTTCTTTTGTATGGAAAAATGTAAGTAATATTTTTATTATATTTAAAAATATCAAGTCTATTAAGATGTCTTTATTTGTAATGTTATACATCAAACTGAAGCATAATGTGATACTTTCTTTTCTTTATTAGACTCCTGCTTATTCATCTCCCCAAAGAACTATTTCTTTTTTTTTTTTTTTTAATTTTATTTGTGAACATACTGTACAGAGGAGTTACAATTACATGGGCAAGATAGTGAGTACATTTCTTATCAAGCATTGCAGCCTCCTCCTTTGTTTATCCTTCCCATCCCTTCCTAGCCTCCCCCCTCCCCCCCTAATCCCAATCCTTCTCCTTCCCCCCCTCCCCCCCCCCCCCCCCGCACCAACGTTGTAAAGCTCGTTTTGGACATGACAACTTGTACTTCTCATTGTTGCAACAGGTCCACCTGTATCCTTAAACAACTGGTTTTTCCCCATCTCCTCCACAAGTTATACTGACATCAAATATAGTGAAAGCAGGGGTTATACTGTGGAGGAGGGACATACAAAGCAACAAAGAGATAATCTTATAAATGTGTTAGAAACACATGCATGAAAGAAAAAAAACATTAAAATACACATCTAAGGGTTCATTTTCCGGACATCACATTATCTGACCTTTTCCGCTTGACTCATACATATACTAGATATTACAAATAAGGGAAACCATGGGACCTACGTTTCCCAAAGAACTATTTCTATATATCAGTTTTACTCCTTTAAAATATTTTCAATTTTTTATATTAGCAAATTTGCTGTGCAGTTTTCTTTCGCTTAGGAAAATTAATTGTATTACTTCTAATTTTTCCCATAAAAGAAGAATTCACAACAGAATAATGTCTCTGAGTACAGTTGTGCCACACATCATATTGTGAGGCTTTTTTTTTCTTTGAA
The DNA here is from genome assembly GCF_019054845.1 of Dipodomys spectabilis. Lineage (NCBI taxonomy): Eukaryota > Metazoa > Chordata > Mammalia > Rodentia > Heteromyidae > Dipodomys > Dipodomys spectabilis. The sequence goes on along the minus strand of NW_024870701.1, from coordinate 2,133,101 downwards.
CTTAAGGCCTTGCTCTTGCTAGGCCACCTACTTAGCCAAGTAACCAGCAACATTTTCTAGTAGCCGATAATTGAGGTTTGATTATGGACTTTACCAGTAGTATACAAGTTGAATATTATGTTTCAGATGCATTAATTGAACTTCTTTCACTTTTATTTTATTTTATTTACTTTTTTGAGAAAAGATCTCACTGTATAGCCCAGGCTGCTTGTCAAAACCTCTTAAGTGCTGACAAAACATCCTATCCCTTTTTCTCTATTTTATAAAGATAGCATTTATGAATTAAAGAAAATGAAAATGTATGATCAATTATATGTTTTTATAAATATGTAATATAGTAATATTAATATATATTAAAAGATAAAATATATAAGAAAATATATAACATATAATAACATATATAATATAATAATAAAATCTATAATATATTGATACAATATATTATATATTACATGTAACATGTTACATATCGAATATTGAACAGTATATATATTGAACTATATATAGTTTGTAACTAATCCTAGGGCTTGAACTCTGGGCCTGGGCTCTGTCACTGAGCTTTTTAGATCAAGACTTGTATTCTACCACTTAAGCCATAGCTCTACTTTTGGCTTGTTTTTGTTTTTGTTTTTCTCTGATGGTTAATTGGTGATAATAATCTCATGGATTTTCTTTCACTAGCTAGCTTTCAACCACAATCCTCAGATCTCCTGAGTAGCTAGGATTACAGGTGTGAACTGCTAATGCCTGGCTCAACATTGTTTTCATTCCTACAAAATGAACAAAGATAGACATTTTTGAACTTTTGCATTCTTTTTTAAATTTTTTAATTTTTAATTCTGTTGTCAAGGTGATGTTGAGGGGTTACAGTTACATAAGTGAAGCAGTGATTGAGTTTCTTGTCTAACTTGTTACCCCTTCCCTCATTTTTATCCCTCTTTCCCTCCTGACAATCCTCCCCCCACCCTGCCAAGTTGTACAGATCATTTCCAACATATTGTTTTGTGAGAATCACAAAACACACAATATCTTTTACCATTTTGTTGTTCCCCTTCCCTTCCTTAGTTCAGACACATGTATATATAATACCCAGGGTACCAAAATCAAGTACAGTGACAATAGGGATAAACCTAGTGGGGGGGGGGGGGAGGACACAGAAGAAAAAGAAATCATGTAATACACTGAGAAAACAACTATCAAAACCTTGTGTTCATGTCTTGAAGTTCATTTCAGTTAGCATTATCTTATAAGGTCATATGTGCATGGCTAGCTATTGAGCTATTCTTCTCATCTGCTAAGATTATCCTAGACATATACTAATTATTACAAATGATGGAAACCATGGGACCTAGGTTACTTTAGTCTGGCTACTTCCTTTAATAAGATGTTTTTCCAAGTCCTCCCATTTCCTTACAAATATGGCAGTGTCATTCTTTCTGATGGAAGCATAGAATTCCATTACATGTATACATATAATATACATATATATCTTTCATTTTCTTGGTCCATTCATCTACTGAGGGACAGCTGGGTTGGTTGCATATCTTAGCTATGGAAAATAATGCTGTGATAAACTTAATTGTGCTGGTAGCTTTAGTGTGGCCTTGTTTGTGATCATTTAGGTAAATGCCCAGAAGTGGGATTGCTGGGTAATAGGGGAACTCTATATGTATTCTTTTGAGGAACCTCCATACTACTTTAAAAACCTGAAAAAGGAAATTAAAGCAGAACTAAGGAAGTGGAAAAAACCTCTCATGCTCCTGGAGTGGGAGGATTAACATCATGAAAATGATAATACTGCCAAAGGCTATCTACAGATTCAATACAATACCCATCAATCCCAACCTCATTCTTAATGAAATAGAGGAAGCAATTCAAAAATTCATATGGAACAATAAAAGGCCCCAAATAACAAAAACAATCCATCGCAGAAAGAACAGTGCTGGAGGAATATCAATATCAAACTTCAAACTCGATTACCAAGCTTCAGTAATCAAAACAGCTTGGTACTGGCACAAGAACAGACCTGAGGATCAATGGAATAGAACTGCAGACCCATAAATGAACCTGTAGACCTATGCCACCTAATCTTCAATAAAGTAGCCAAAAAGATAAGGTGGAAGAAAGACAGCCTCTTCAGTAAATGGTGCTGGCAAAACTGGTTGAACTTTTGCCTTTCTGATTCTAGCTTTTTCCCCCCTAATGTTGTCATAGTATTTGCTTTATGGAGATTTCTCTTGTGGTCTGCCAGATTTCTTGTTTTCTGTTTTTTATTTTCTTTCATTTTCATTAAGATACATTAATTTTACAAGAGGAGATTTCATTGCAACGCTTCCTCATATGTATTCAATGCATCAGAAGCAAGCTCACATCCTCCCCCTTAACCCATCCTCTCCCTTAACCCTTCCCCACTTCTTTAAATAATTCCATCAGGTTTGTTCTGTTTTCATACAAGCAATGAACTATCATCTTCTTAGCTCTCTTTACTCCCACTGTTGCCTACCATACCACAGACCCTATTTTATTCTTCTCCTTCATTTGCTTTAATGTGTATTAATTGCACCAAGGATTTTTATCATGGGTATTTCAGACATGCTTGCCATATATTTTGCTCAGAATAACCCTCAATAGTTCTCAGCATTTCTCACTAATTTTAACTGTACATTTAAGGTATCAGTCAGCTTTGGCTGCAATAAAAAAATGTGTAAACTTAACTAAAATTGATTTCTCACTATTCTGGAGGCTGAGAAGTCCAAGATCACAGTGCTGGCATGGTAGGTATCATTTTTAGGCCTCTCTCTTGGCTTGTAGTGACTGCCTTTTCTCTCTGTGAGCTCTTCTGTGTGCACTCACATAAGGAAGTTAACCCTGGGGAGGATCTCTAAGACCACCGTGAGGAACCCACTCTTACAATCTTGCCTCTCCGTCCCCAATGCTGTGCTTTTGGAGATACCACCACACCGATAGTTATGGTCTTAATTATTAAATTGTTAGAAGACAGATAATTAGACAAAGATACAAACTTACTCATAAGTGATATATTATTTAAGCTTAATTGTTTGGTGAAACTTTTTGAAATAATCTGTGTTATTCAGATGCCTATTTCTTTCATGTATTATTGTTTTGGAAATTGTTCTGTATTAATGTTTCTGTGGTTATAATTCATTAATTTTTAAATTGTTTTATGAAATTCATTTATTCTACTGTTGGTGAACATTTGGCTTATTTCTACTTTTAAGCATTTTGAAAGAGATTGCTAGGAACCTTTAGTTCAAATATTTATCTATCTACATATATGTACATATATACATACATGTGTGTGTCTATGTGTGTATAGCAGGTTTAAAATTACCTGGTTTGGATAGATGTATAATAGGTTTTTGTATTAAAAATAATTTTTAACATATTGTTGGTATGTTTAACTTATATTGTGGTGTAATTTTTTTTTTTTTTGGTCAGTTGTGGGGCTTGAACTCTGGGCTTGGGCGCTATCCCTCAGCTCTTCAGCTCAAGGTGAGTGCTCTACTGCTTGAGCCACCGTACCTCTTGCAGTTTTCTAGTGGTATATTGGAAATAAGAGTCTCATGGGCTTTCCTGCCTGGATGCCTTTGAACCATGATCCTCAGATCTCAGCCTCCCGAAGCTAGGATTACAGGCATGAGCCACCAGCACCTGGCTATGTGTAATCTTTTAACATTTATCTTATACCTTTTGCAGCTTCTAAATGTTAAATATTTTCTACTCATAATTCCAGTGTGTGTGTGTGTGTGTGTGTGTGTGTGTGTGTGTGTGTGTGTGTGTGTGTGTGTGTGTGTGTTTGCCAGTCCTGGGGCTTGATAGTAGGGCCTAGGTGCTGTCCTTGAGCAATTTTTTAATCAAGTCTTGTGCTCTACCACTTGAAACACAATTCTGTTTCTTTCTTTCTGGTAGATAATTGGAGATAAGACTCTCATGGACTTTACTGTTCAGATTGACTTTGAACCCTCGTACCTAGATCTCTGTCTCCTGAGTAGCTAAAATTACATACATGACCCGTCAATGTCTAGCTTCCATTATTTTAAGATAGCTATTCATGTCCTTTGCTCAATTTTTCCTGTTGTATTTGCCTTACGAATCATAAGATGCTGATATATTCTACATACTTTTACACATCACCTGCATCATGGCCATTTTCCATTTGATATCAGATTTTACTTTTTTTACTTCTATTGGGAATACTTTTATTAGAAATATTTTCGATAAAGACACAAATTTGGAGTAAACAGATATTTTTGTTTTTAAGTATTTCTCTATCCATGGTGCATCCTTAGTTCTTTCAATCTTCTTGTTTTTTTTTTAAATAAAGCATATTTCCATAAGAATCTTATGCATAATTTGAAGATTATTCCATTAAGTGACACACTTTTGTGGTGTTGTGATGCATTTGCTTTCCTGGTATACAGGGATTTGATCAAAAACTTTCATACAGATCTAACTATTATCCTAAATTCTCATTTAATCTATCAATATATCTGAAAGCTTTTGATCAATAGATAATTCTTTAAAGCTTGATTTTTTTTAATCCTCCAAATTTTTCTTAGTAATTTCTTGTTTCTGTGCTCATTATTTATAGTAGAATGTTGATTACAAATATTGGTATCCTTGCCTTGTTGGAGATTTCAGGGAGAATATTAAAATTTATCCTTTTTGGTAGATTAGTATTAGTTGTATCAATTGATTTTCTGTTACCATAATAAAATTCACAGCCTACATCTTTGTAAAGCAAAGAGGTTTAATTAACTCACAGTTCTAGAGATTCAAAGGCTTGACACTAACATTGTTTTTGCCCTGGTTAGGATCTCATGATGGCATTTTATGTAGAGGGTATGATGTTCAAGATGTAGGGTTGCTACTTATTGATGAGAAGCCAAAGTGAGGGCAAGAGCCAGATTTGTTTATATATAAATACATACACATATATACTTAATATAGTTTATACATTATATAATATATATCATATACATAGACATATGTATATATGCATATAAGGTCACATACATACATGTACCTATATGTATATACACATACACACATAAATACACACATGTGTATTTATACATATATGTACACATATATACACATGAACACATAAAGAAAATCAGGGGATTTAAGTCACACAATTGATAATTGGTAAAGTTTGTATTATTACCGAGCAGAATAGTTATCTAGCACTAGGGAAAGTAAACTACACTAAGGCTGAACTAATGAGAGTTTTCATGAAAGTAAGTGATGGAGTGTCAAGCAGTACTTGAAAGCTGAGTATTTTCACAGATAGGGAAGAGAACAATAAATCACGCAAGTGAAGACAATGAGTTTGAAATAACATATCTTATGTTCAATATAAATATGCAGATATATGCAACTCAGTAAAATCAGATTTTACTGGAATTTCACAAAATGTTAGCCATATACTCTCAAGAATTCTGGGGAGTTGGGTTTTTATTCAATGTCTAGATCAAATTTTCCCTACTATTTTGCTAAAAAAATGTTGAGCTTACTTACAACTTTAAAAACTATTATTAAGTATTTGTACAAAGAGGATATAATTCCATAAGTCAGTTTATGAGTATAGCACATCTTGGTCGGTGTTGTTACCTTTTCCTTTGTTCTCCTCCATTTCCCCCCATCCCATGCCTACCCTTATGTTATATACTTTATTTTTTTACATAATGTATATTAAATATAATAACTACATTTGCTCACCTTACCTCCTTTATACTTGTGCCCCCTCCCTCTCTAGTCCCTCTTTCCCTGTAACACATTCCAGATAACAGCTCTCTCCCAAGAACTAATTCAGGGTCCCACAAGAACTACATTAATCTTCCCCAACCACAGTGCTCTGTATGACCTAATGCCGTCCCACTAGACCCAGGTCTGAAAGGTCCCCCTGGCTTTTAATCTCACATCCTGAGGCCACACTTCCAACACTGGAATTACTTCGGGCCAGACTCAAACCTTCTCCAGAACATAGAAGCGGGAACATTCTGTTTTACGGAGCTAGCATGAAAATTCAGTTTGTTTCCAGTGTTTGACTTCTACAGATAAAGCATGTGCAGAACTGGGGATTCTTTTGGAAAAAGCGCTTAGGAAAGGAATGCTTGAATTGTACAAGTTTTCATTCTTTCCAAGATGTATGAGAGTACACAACATTTGGTGTTCTCCATCATTTTAGGTTTAGTGTGTGTGTGTGTGTGTGTGTGTGTGTGTGTGTGTGTGTGTGCGTGTGTGCGTGCATGCACATGCGCACGCACTGCTCATGGAACTTGATCTCAAGACTGGATGTTATCTCTGAGCTCTTTTGCTCAAGACTAGCATTCTACTACTTTAACCTCAGCTCCACTTCTGGTTTTGGTGGTTAATTGGAGATAAGAGTCTCACAGACTTTCCTGCCTATGTTTGTTTTAACAATAGTAAGAGTATTTAGTGGTTTTTCACTGAAATGTTTAATGGTATTTCTTTGCTGTATAATACTGTTGAGTGGTCCAGTTCAGTAATTCTTTCTTCTTCAGTGTTTAATCTCATTCTAAAACTATATTTTGTGTCAATCCAATTGTTTAACAGCTTTGTATATCTTCTTTCCATACCTAAATCTTGAAATTTTCTCTTTTTTAAATTTTATTTTATTGTAATGATGCTGTACAGAGGGATTACAGTTACACGTGTAAGGTAATGAGTACCTTTCTTGTCCAACATTACACGCTCCTTTGTTGTTCTCCCACTATCCCTTCCTTCCCCCTTCTCCCTCATTCCTCCCTCTCCCTTGAAGTTGTAAAGTTCATTTCTAATATAGTGTCTCGTGGGTAACATTGTGCAATGGGTCATCCTGTGTACTTTTTTCAGCATTTTGTATTCATTTCTTCTTCAGTGTTTAACCTAGTTCTAAAATTATATTTTGTGTCAATCCAATTGTTTAACAGCTTTGTATATCTTCTTTTCAAATCCAACTCTTGAAATTTTCTAGGCTTTTTTTCTTTCAAAATAATCCCAATTTTGTTACTTTTATTATATTAAAGATTTACATTATAAGTATAGTTCTATTACTTTCAATATCTACAAATGCTAAATTCATTTTTTCAGTTCTAGTTCATATCTATATGTTAACATGTTTCCTAACGCATTTAGGAATTTTGTTTTTTGTGTTCGCTTTGACAACACATACTAAAATGGGAATTTTGTTTTCATGTTTGTATTTTGGCTTAGAGCTTTGTAGAATTATAGACCTTGAAAACAGTCTTGCTAGGTTCTGAGAAGCATTACAAACTAGAACACCATTAAAATAAATAATTTGCTATAATAAGTGAGAATCGTTCAGGACATACAAGATTTTAGATTTACATGAATGCAGGCTATGGCTGAGAATCTTCACTTAACAATTTTTCTAACTACTTTGAGCAAAAGCTAAAACTCATATAAAAGTATTCTTATTTACTTTCTGCACCAGCTATGGTTCACCTGGTTGACCTACTAAGAAGATGAACCTTATTCAGGAAATTCCCATCTGTTGTCACCATCTATCTTGACTCAGGTTTTGTGATTTTTTAATACATTTTTATTGTAAAAATACTGTACAAAGGGGTTACAGTTACATGAGCAAGGTAATGAGTACATTTCCTATCAAACATTGTTACCTCCTTTGTTTTGTTATTTTATTTTAAAAAAATCAAGGTTCCCATGTCCACAGGAATTGCTAGACATCTTCATGAAAAATAGTTTAATTTCATTATTATAGTTTCTCTCAACAGACATTTGGCCTTTAAAATATGAGTACTTCTTCTGGGTGTTATTTACCAACAGGTAGTGCTCTGCATCCCTACTCTATTGCTGGAAATTGGATCCATAATAATTTCTTAAATGGCTTCTTATTATGGGAATGAAAAATGTGCTCCTCTGGTAGTGGAGAGATTGATATGGCAGGTGCATGACCGGTTTGCTGAGTGAATGATCAAATTTAAGGTCCGGTTTTTGTTTGTTCATTCGTTTTCCACAGCCATACCACACATTCCTCCACTAATGTAGCATGAACTTTCTGAATCCCAGGGATGTTCCATACACAATATGTTAGTTCACTTGTCATGGCATACATGGCATACAGTATGTCTCTGCCTCTGAAAGAGTTGAGTAACACTTTCCTATCGAGTCAGCTATTTTTGCTTTATCCCAGTCATCCACTCAATTATTCAGTGATGGGAAAAAGTCACTTTTTTACACTTTGTATATCCTAGTGTTTACACATTTTTCTGTTTAAAAGCTACATTTTTTTACTACAACATTTACCAGAGGTATTTGAAACTGAGTATAGATAGTTATCCACACTTAAATTGTATTCTAATAGTCCTTTAATGCAAATATAAATGCAATCATTTCCTATAGAATTTTTTGGGACTTTGCTGACTTAAATTTATGTCATTTTTATACACTTCATAAAAGTGATGGAAATAATTTCATAAAAGTCACCAATGGCTTAATTTTTCCTTACAAAATATAAACTAATTTCAATGAGAATTTGAAGTTAAGCTGTACCTTTCTTTTGCAATAGAAAAACTAATAAATAAGAAATCTTGGGATATTAGACCATGTTAGGCTATTCTGTTCTAAATTATTTAATATGACAACAAGATTCAATGATTCTGAGTCAGTGGCTATTGAATGATGTTTAAGAAGGTAGAAATTTACTATTGACCTTCACACTCAACTTGTACAGCCACCAGCAATGACTTTATCTCTTTGTCTAGAAAGTGAGTAAATGCTGCATCACAAAAGATAATTCTTTAAATTGAAGATTAATGTAACAGTCACTGTACTATAAATAAAATGAAATGTTTTATTGAGAAGATATAGGGTTTTTGTTGCCTAAACAATGGAGGAAATCAGACTAGGTAAAAAGGATACACACAGCTCTAGGAAGAGTGAAGCATGACAACAAAACACAGCCCAATTTAATGGTAATAACTCTAACAGGAAAACCATTGTAATTAACTCAAACTAGCTGTATTTTTCTTCTTTTTCTTGGGTGCTTGGCTTGATCCTTGTCATCCTTGTTGACAATTTCATCAAGCAGCTTGGCTACCAGATAGTAACTACGATTTAATTCATTTTTATTATAAACAATATTATCATTGATGACATTGATGCATTTCAGTCTTTTTCATTTAGAGGTTTTCTGTAATCAGTCCCACCTAATTCAAGATATTCTTTTCCATATCCAAGATTTAGTAATCTTTCAGTGATACTCTATGAATATCACTTGAAAGTCTTGGAAGGCACCTATGGGATATATGTCAAGCTCTCCAGCTAGATATTCAAAGTTTTCCAATCTTCTTCCCTAAGCTCTCATTATCTCCCTCATCTTCCCCATTCATCATTTGTCTGCGTCCAGTGTTACTTGTTTTCTCCTACTTCTGCAAAAGAAGACAATTATCCACACTATATAGAGTGCCAGTCATTGTTAAATATCTACTTGTGTCAACTTATTTAATAAAAAACCCAAGTTCTCTTAAAGTATAATCTACAGCAAAGAAATAATCTCTCTAATTATTCAGATTGCTTTCTTTGCTTTAAAATTACAAGATACATTCATAAGTTGGTTTCTTAAATGGCAATTCCTTTGTACAACTATATAAATATAATAAAGAAATAAAAACATAGGCTAAGATAAGGAGATAAATACATGTTTTTTTTAAACCACAATGACCTTGAATAAATTCACTGGTATAATTATGAGTAATTAACACAGCTAGATGAAGAAAACTGACTCATTGAGAAATAAAAATGTCTGTATTTTTTGAATAGTTTTACCTGCATGTAGATTTATTGGTTTATTCCAAGAAGAAGAAAATGAAAACTTCTAGAAGGTTGGTTTGTAAGATACAATCCTCTTCTTCAAAATGTTAGATTTTGCAATATTGAATATTGCAAACTTTGATCTCTAGTTGATTTCTAACCATCTGCACATAGTCAAATAACATAACAACTTTTATTAGATATAGCAAATTTTAATCTCTAGTTGATCTATAGTTGATTTCTAACAAAATATTTAGTTGATTTCTACAATCACCTCAAAATAGAACATTTTGTACCTCCCCCATGGTATAAGCCCTGCTTTCACTGTATTTGATGTTGATATAATTTGTGGAGGAGAAGGGCAAAAACAAATCGTTTAAATAGGGTTATAGATGGACCCATTACAACAATGAGATGTACAAGATGTTATGTCAAAAAACGAACTTTACAACTTTGGCGGGGTGGGGGATGGAGGTGGGGGAAAGTGAAGGTAGGGGGGTGTGGAGGTGGGGGGTGGAGAAGAGAAGGGATGGTATGGGGAAACAAAGGAGGAGGCAACAATGCTTGATAAGAAATGTACTCAGTATCTTGCCCATGTAATTGTAACCCCTCTGTATGGTATTGTCACAAAAAAAGAACATATTGATTTAAAAAATAGTTATTATTTCTAGGACACTAGCTGGGCCTGAGGATTGAATGTTTCCAGCTGAGGAAACAACATGGCTCTGCAAAGTTGGAGGTCCTGGTGTTTCAGGAAGGATGTGAGGAAATCTGGTTGACCTGATGATCTGTATCATGGAGAATGGAGAGGGAAGAAGCCACCAGATTCAGGAAAGTAGAAAAAAGGATGTCAAGGTTTTATAATAGAAAAAGATGGTGAAGTTTTGTCACATGTCTCTTAATGTATTAAACATTAAAATAAGTTTTGCACAGTGTCACACAATTGTACTCTTAACAAACTTTGGGACAGGAACATTGAAAGCTTAAGTCCAGCCTGAGCTAATGAGACTCAATAAGTAAGATTTTTAAGCAAGACTTATTACTCTTCTTTCTGTAGGTCAGATTAAGGATTCATCTGGCAGCAAAGGAGATGGATTGGGGATAAATATGACTTGTACAGATGCTACTTTATTCACAAGATAAATTGCTTGACTTGAACAAAGAAAATGGCAAAACAAACATACCATCCAGGACATAGTTGAGTGCTAATTAGGAAGGAAGACTGATGGCATCAGTTTTATTGATGGAATGTGATAGAATATGGAGAAGAGAGAACTTTGGTTTATTGAAGTTTCTGATTTGGATAACTGGGTGGCTAGAGATGCCATTAAATTTAATAAAAGTGTCCTACATTCCATTCAGTGTGTAGGATTGTGCATAAAGCATGGTGTTTGTCCTTAAATAGCTTCTAGTTTAGTAACTTCCAGTCTCGTGGAAGATGTAAGATGTCCAACTACAGCATAAGAGAGTTTACAAAGCTTATGGTCAGGGTCTACACTTGTCCTTTGTCAATTCAGCAACTATTTGTTGGATGAGCTAAGGCCAAAAGGAAGGAAAGAAATAGCAAAAGATCAATGCCTTTGTCTTTGCATCTGCCATACTCAGTAAGATATTTTCTGGGTGTGTCTTTTTGACAGAAGACACAGTTTGGGGATAGTGACTTAGTATTTGCAGAGATGTTGTACGATGATAGACTTTATATATAATTTCTAGTAGCTTGTCTTACCTGCTTATTTCATGATTGAAGTGAAGGTTTCTTTAGGCAAAGTAGTTCCTTCCCTTAGCATAAAACCCAAACTCAAATCCTAAGCAAATTTTGAGTTTTGTAAGTCCTCAAAGACTTCAGTTTTCTAGCTATTGATTTCCAGTGCATCTCTTGGAGTTTCTTTCCCTGCTTGCAACAATCACACAAACATCAAAGCTTGTTCTATGGGAGTGTGCATGTGCAAGTGGGTATACACACACACACACACACACACACAAAGATAAACCCCTGGGATAACCAGTGCTCAATTGATGATGTTTGAAAGATTATAAAAGGGAAATAAAGCTTTATTAGTGCTATATATTTCTATGAAAAACTTCCAAAGAAAATAGAAGCTACAGCCAATATGAATTAGGAAATATGTCTAAAACTTGTGGAAAATCACCCCAAGCAAAATACTTTAAAAATAAAGTGTTTTATAATGGGAACATTTAATAAAGTACCCTAGCCTCTTTTCATATTGTTACACTTATATCTTGTTCAGTTGAGTGCCTTACTAATCCAAATAGAGTCTGTCTATATAAATATATCTATATTGGGATCTGGCAATAATATTGATAAAATATTCTCCAACTTCTTGTGAAGCAATGGAAAAATACTAAGGAAAATAGACTCACTGCCCAGAGAAATGAGATTCAACCACAAGCATATGAACAAAGTAGACACACAATAGGACCATAAGAGTGTTTTGATTGCTTCTGCTTATAAACTTTTCCATTTCCATTTTCCAAAAGAAATGCTGACTCATTATTGTGTGGCACTTCTGTTGATTGCAAAGTATTATACTTTGCAGAAAGAATTTCTTCAAAGACATGCACCCTACATGAAAGATATGCACCCTGCAGGACTGTCTCACATGCTCTCAATTTCCAAAACTCAGAGACAGGATTGGCCAAAAACTGCATTTTGATATATTCTTTAGGCGATTAGACATATAGTTAACAGATGGCCTGTATAAACATATTGATATAGTAGTGCCAATGAATGCATTAGTTTTGTTATTATTAGTATGGTCTCTTGAGTTTTCTTCTAAATGGTTATGGTTGTAATTAAATTATAAGCTCTTGATTAGATATCCTCACCCTGAAATGAATTAATGGTAAATGTAAAAAGAATAATTGAAATTTGTGGTTTTCACATATAGTTCTGAAACATTATGTAATAATTAAGTCTATTGATTAAGCTCCCAGCCCCCAGTGTTCAAGGACATTCAATATTTCTTGCCTGAGACTGAAGTGTGCTCATGTGTGTATGTTCACACATTTGCATGTAGGTGTTGGGACAGTATTTATATGTGTACTTTAATAGTTCGTAGGGAACTACATGAGCATACCCACTTTAAAGAACTATAATAAGCCATGAATCAGGGTCTTACAAGTTGTATTTGCTTTATTGGAGTTGAAGGAAAAACTGTCTATTTAGTATGGCAGTTCCATACATATTTGACACAGAACTCTTTGTATAAGTAAAAGTTCTCAGCTTCTCAGCATTTGTTTCTTACCCTGACACCCACCATTAAGAGCTGAGCCAGGGAGTTCTGGTAAGATGGTGGAGGAGAAGCTGGAGTCTAAACAAGCTCTCGCATAGGAAGCAGTTTTAGAGTTCCAGTGAACAGTCCTAAGCCAGAGAATCACACCAAGTGTGCCATCACAGGACAGAGAGTCAGGCCAGAGAGGGAAAATCCAGGCAAGGAGACACATCTGAGCGCTTGCCAGTGGCCGCCGCAGCAGCAGCAGCGTTGGTGGCAGCGGCGATCGCAGGCGCCTTAGCTGAGCCACAGAGAGTCCGGGACGAAGGAGCCAGACGCAGCGGGCGAGCGGATTCTACTCAACACCAGCAAGAACCAACAAGGAGCAGACATCTTCATCCTGCAGTTTGCAGACCAGAGATGACCCAGGAACCAAGACTCGGCGTGAGGAGAAGCCTGACGTCCTCACTCCTTCTCAAGGAGCAGAGGAGGGAAGCCCCCCCCCCCCAAGTACCGGAGATCTCCATCTTGGATACCAACAAAGCTCGGCGGAGCTGCTAGCTCCAACTCAAGCCTTGGAATAAAACGAGTCATTTAGCAGGTCACAAGAACTTAATGGCGGCATGACCTGCCAGACTCAGCTCCACCCAGGGAAAAGTCACTCAGCTTGGGCACCAGCCCTAGGAGTGGCTTTCTTCACTGGGTAATCAGAGCCAGAAGCTGCCCCTCCCTCTAGCAGCCTCGACAAACAATTTAAATTCAGTAAACAGAAACCCTGAGAATGGCTCCAGGCTGGGCTCTGTGAGTTTTTCACAACTAGCGCCCGGGCAAAGCTACTGTTTGTTGAAAGGCCTCAACTCTACCAGAACCTAGCCTCATCACTGCGTCACCCTCTTTTGTGATACTCAAAGCAGATATGCCTACCATTGAACTAGCCTGGGAGGAGGATCGCAAAATCCTGGGTAAAGCAGAGCATTTTTCTGCCTGTTCAAACAAACTGATTTAAGAAACCAACCAAGCCACAGAACCACAAGCAGACCAGAGACTCCAACAAGAGGCTGGTTATGGACACAAGGGATATACAGGATTTTTCCCACCCCTCCCAAAAAAATCAAAGAACTTTTTTTTCTCTCCTTCTTCTTCTTTCTTTCTTTCTTTTTTTTTTTGGTACCTTATATAAAAAATTTTTTTTTCTTTTCTAAAACCTTTTTTAATCTTTAATTTTTGACTTTTTTGAAAAAAAATTGTTTTCCAGTAACTTTTTTTCCCTCTTATAATTTTTATTTTAGGGATACATGAGTGTGCGTTTTTCTTTCTTTTTTTGTTTTCTTTCTCTTTTTTTTCCTTTTTTAATTATCTTTTTGCTTTTTGTTTAGCTCTACTGAACTTCTGATCTTTTTTTCTTCCTTTCTTATCCTTTTTACCTTTTCTTTTCTTTCGTTCTTCTTTATGTGACTTAATTCTTGTCTTGCACATCCTCAGATAAACCTGTAGTTGACTATTAGACCCTATCCCCCATTGTGTACACACTTAATCCACAAATTTATTACTCAATTCAAAACCCCTCAGACTTAAATTCCTTAATAGCAGTACTACCTTTTTATACCTATATAATATTTTAAGCATTTTTATTTTTAAGTTTTTCACAACTTCTTTATATCCCTCCCCCTCTCTCAATATATTCACGTTCTTCTCTAAATAGATTGTTTTCGTTTCTGAATAATATTATTAATTTTTTCTTTTCTATTTTTTCTGGTCTCTTTTCGTTTCCCTTTCCCTTTCTTCTTTTTTTCTCTCTCCCTACTTTCATCCTACCCAACTTATTTCCTGTTTTGAGATTAGGACTTAGTTAACTCTCCCTGTGTCCCCTCACATCACTCTATTCCTATTTTTTACCCACATCTCTCCTTAACCCTAATAATTTCTGGTTTTCCAAATTCTTCTTTGTGGTTCGTAGCCCATTAACATATAGTTGTTTGATGTCGAATAGATGTATCTGTTGAACTAGATTGTATCTGTAGACTATTGACTGTGCAAATTCAGACTTTGGTTGATGGTTGCCTTAAGATAGTGTTCTAGCACAAAACTGGTGCTATGTTCATCTCAAATGGGCAGAGTAAGCCGGAAAAACACAAGACAAATGGTAAATCCGGGTATCTCAATTCCCAATCTTGATAATCAGGGAACAGAACAAATAATGAATAATCCAGAGGAGAGTTCCCAAATGGCTCTACAAACACTACTAGCAAACATGATGAATGAAAAGATTGAAAGCATACAAAGGACTCTGTATGAGCGTGATAGGGAGAGAGAGGAGGCAATCCAAAAGTTTATACAGGAATATCATAATCATGAGGAAGCTACTCAAAAACTGATACAGGATTTCCATGAGCAGCTTGAGAATACTCAAAGAGAAAGGCAAGAATGGCGTGAGCAGGCTGAGAACACTCAAAGAGAACTACAGGAATCCCAGGAACGGGAGGAAGCTAATCAAAGAGTAATACAGGAATTGAGAGAGCGGGAAAGAGCTGAAGGAAGTCAGGGAGACCACAAAGGAAATGCTGAATGGAACCCAACAGAAGGAATGGGAGTCCAAAGAAACCATAACCAATCAACTAAGTGATTTGAGGATAAACACTGAACACCAAATTAAGGAAGTAAAGAAGTTCATACAAGTTCTAAAACAAAGCTTCAACAAAGAATTTGAAGCCATCAAAGCTGACCAGTTAGAAGGAAAAGAGATAAAAACAAAGTAGAAAGTCTTGACAGCAGGTTAAACAATGCAGAAGATCAAATCTCAGGGACTGAAGACAGCCTAGATATTATAGAGAAAGAACATACAACCATCCAAGACAAGTCCAAGAAATATGATAGATCTATCCAACACTTGGAAGACACCATCAGAAGGCCTAATCTAAGGATAATGGGTGTAGAGAAGCACCTAGAAACAGAAGTTAATAGTCTAGGATATTTGTTTAACAGGATCCTAGCAGAGAACTTCCCAAACATGCAAAAAGATAGGCCTATTCAGATACAAGAAGCTTTTAGAACCCCAAATAGACCAGACCAGAATAGGACATCCCACCGTCACATTATAATCCACACAGGATCAGCTCAGACCAAGGAAAAGATCCTTAAAGCTGTGAAGGAGAAAAGATTAATCACCTATAAAGGGAAACCAATTAGAATCACCTCAGATTTCTCAGCAGAGACAATCAAAGCAAGAAGAGCCTGGAATGATGTTTGCAATGCCCCCAAAACAAACAACTATCAACCAAGAATACTGTACCCAGCTAAACTCTCCATAACTGAAGGCCAAATAAAAACCTTCCATAGCAAAGAAAAATTGAAACAATACATCTCCACCAAACCAGCCCTACAAAAGATTCTTAAAGATATCCTACACATAGAAAACCAACAAGACCACAATAAAGGCCACGAAACTGCGCTCAAACTGAGAATCCAAGAACCATAGGAAGAACTCAGTTTTCGCAGCCCCCAAGAAGGTGGATAACATGGCAGGAACTCCCAAATACCTCTCAGTCCTATCTCTTAATGTTAACGGACTTAACGCTCTAATCAAGTGACATACACTGTCTAGTTGGATTAAAACACAAGACCCTTCTATCTGCTGCCTTCAGGAGTCACATCTTGCCCGTAAAAGCAAACACATTTTCAATGTTAAAGGCTGGAACAAAATCTACCAAGCAAACGGACCCCATAAACAGGTGGGAGTTGCAATCCTAATATCAGATAAAATAGACTTCAAATTAAAATTGGTGAGTAGGGATAAGGAAGGTCACTACATACTAATTAAGGGACCTCTCCTTCAGGAGGATATTACAATTCTAAATATCTATTCGCCAAACAATGGAGCACCCAAATTTATCCAAGAAACACTACTTTCCCTCAAATCCCATATAGATCCAAAGACATTAATTGTTGGGGATTTTAACACACCACTCTCCCCACTAGATAGATCAACTCGGCAAAAACTCAACAGAGAAACCTCAGATCTAAACAGCTGCATAGATCAACTAGATTTAAGAGATATCTACCGAACATTTCACCCAGCAGCATCAGAATACACGTTTTTCTCAGCAGCACATGGAACATTTTCTAAAATAGACCACATTTTAGGCCACAAAGCAAACTTGTCTAAATTCAGAAACATTGAAGTTATACCTTGCATTCTCTCTGACCACAAGGGAATAAAATTAGTACTCAATACCAAAAGCCACCAAAGAAAGTCCGGTAACACATGGAGGCTGAACAACACACTGCTGAATCACGAGTGTGTCATGGAAGAGATTAGAAAGGAAATTCAAATGTTCATGCTATTCAACAAAAATGAACACACAAATGACCAGCTCCTCTGGGACACAGCAAAGGCAGTATTCAGAGGCAAGTTTATAGCTCTGAGATCCTACATCAACACATTGGAGAGATCGGAAACCAACAATTAAATGAGACATCTGAACTTCCTTGAAAAAGAGCGGCAAGATAAACCCCTATCCAGTAACTGAAAGAAAGCTATCCCACTTTTGGGCATTTACCCAAATGTTTACAAACAAACCATACTAAAGCTACTAGCACAACTATGTTCATTTCAGCATTATTTACCATAGCTAAGATATGGAACCAACCCAGATGCCCTTCAGTAGATGAATGGATCAAGAAAATGTGGTATATATACACAATGGAATTTTATGCCTCCATCAGAAAGAATGACACTGCCCCATTTGTTAGGAAATGAAAAACTCGGAAAAAATTATATTAAGTGAAGTAAGCCATGCCCACAGAAACATAGTTCCCATGTTTTCCCTTATTTGCAATATCTAGTATATGTATGAGTCAAACAGAAAAGGTCAGATAATGTGATGTTAGGAAAATGAACTCTTAGATATGTATTTTTATCTTTTTTTCTTTCATGTATTTGTTTCTAACACATTTATAAGATTATCTCTTTGTTGCTTTGTATGTCCCTCCCCCACAGTATAACCCCTGCTTTCACTATATTTGATGTCAGTATAACTTGTGGAGGAGATGGGGAAAAACAAGTCGTTTAAGGATACAGGTGGACGTGTTGCAATAATGAGAAGCACAAGTTATGTCGAAAACGAGCTTTACAACGTTGGTGGGGGTGGGAGGGGGGAGGACTTGGTAGGGGGGTGGGGGGAGGCTGGGAAGGGATGTGAAGGGTAAACAAAGGAGGAGGCTGCAATGCTTGATAAGAAATGTACACATTATCCTGCCCATGTAATTGTAACCCCTCTGTACAGTATGTTCACAAAAAAAAAAAAAAAAAAAAGAGCTGAGCCAGCCATGGCTCCAGATGCCTGGGAATTCTGTGCCTGCTGTTCTAGCGTTTGGAGAATGATGGCAGGAAAATTGTGAGTTTGAGGCTAGACTTAGCTGCGAAGCAATACTTTTGTTTCAAAGAAACAAAATCAAAATCAACTGAATTAAAGAAATATATTTGTATTTCATACATACCCTGGTGATGTATATGATGTTATTTGGCAAAGGGATTTTGTAGGTGCAATAAACATTAAAGGCCTTAAAATAGAAAGAAATTCTGGGTTTCTAGGATAGAGTCATTATAACCTTAGAGCACAGAAGTGATTCTAGCAGAAGTGATGAATGGATTTACAGTTCGCATGTCCCTGTGAGGGAATGGCCAAAGAGCATCAATATTGGGAGCTGTAGATCTGCGGGAAATGGTATTTACGAAGTCCAGATAAGTTGGGGATATGTGGACTATTTATTCCTTCAAAATACAACACTAGGAAGTAGGATGAGCAACAATCACAGAGAAACAGGCGTCAGAGGCAGATCAGTCATGAAACATTATGCACCAGGGCAAAAATAAGGTGGTAAAATTCTCTGAATGATTGTCTCCCAGGCTAGGGGAAAAGATGACCACAAATTATTTCTAGGATTTGGAATCAAGGTTGAAATATGTAAGATTCTGTGAAGTTTTTATTGTTCCTATATCTGTTTTTGTATACCAGGACTTGTTTCTAACAGCAGCAAAATCCCTGCAGGCAATAGGTCTGTATCTTTGGGTTTTTTTTTGTTTATATTGTTTTTGTCTTTTCGTTTTGAAATAGAGATAGGATAATTGAAAAGTTTGTTTCTGTGACTATATTTGCTGGAAATACAAACAGAAACTTGTATGTTTCTCCCTTTCTTTCTTTGTCTCGCTCTCCTTCCCTTTTCTTCTCTTACTTCTTCTTTCCTTTCTATTGAAAGACAGCATCTTGGTATATAGTTTATTTGGCCTACCTTTCACTACATAGTCCTGGCTGGTCTCAAACTCATAGTTTTTCTGCCTCCAACTCCTAAGCACTAGAATGTATGCCATAACACTCAGCTAGTAACAACTTTCAGGTAGTGAAAAATCAAAACTCAAAAAAGCAACTAGATGGTGTCCTAGCAACTATTGCAAAAGAGAAAAACAGAAGTCTGGAATCATCGTCAGACAAATAATTTATTTTTGAAGCATAAAATATCAAGTACTGTTTTCTAAGATTCAGATAAACTAATGCATAAACCCCCCAATAAATAAAAATAATACTAATAAATATAAATTACAAAATTTAAAGTTTTCTTGAATGCATAAACTTATCTCAGTAATGATTATTGGATAACATGGTACTGATATTCCAACATGATAAAACACTCAAATATTAACTCACTTGTGGTTCACATCTTGAAAAATCTACACTGCTTATTATCTAGTTCTTTGAAGTAAATAGCAAGTCTTCCTGGTAACAGCCTTCCTTATTAACTCATTGCATCTAAAGTTATGTTGAGGGTCCCTACATGAGTATATACTTATTTCCAAAATTATTGCTCTTTTTGGCACATAGTGATACATACAACCATGGGTGACTAACATGTATATTTGTGATGCAAAATAGTTAAGATACATTCAGAGAATGGATAGGTAACTACAGTGTGACTGTTATCTGAATGAAACACCAGAAAAGCCTACGTTCTTTTTTTTTTTTGTCAGTTGTGGGGCCTGAACTCGGGGCCTGGGCACTGTCCCTCAGCTCTGCAGCTCAAGGCTAGTGCCCCCCCCCCCATTTGAGCCACAGAGCCACTTCTGGCTTTTTCTGCTTATGTGATGCTGAGGAATCAAACCTAGGGCCTCATGCATGCGAGGCAAGCACTCTACCACTGAGCCAACTTCCCACCTCCTAAATTCAGTTCTTAAAGTTTAGGGGCATGTAAAATAATTTCTCACAGCAAAAGCATGTAAATCAACTCAAAATAAACACAACTAAATCCTTAAATTATATCCAATGTCCAATGCTATTTCAAAAATTGAACGAATTTCAAACTGTGGTGGCTGTGAAAAGGATCTTATTAATGATCAAATCAGGATCAACTAATCCATACTCAAAATTAGTGAAGGGTTCTCTAAGGAAAGCATTAATAAATGTGAATGGAAATTGGAAACTATACAAGGCAAATTATATTTTTGAAAATGTTTTCAGGAGGCATAATAGTGGCCAATCAGTACTTTGTTTCCTGTGTCACTGTCTTGTCCACTGTGAAACTGTTTAGGATCTATGTTACATATTCATAGAGTTGAAATATAAGAACACAGCCAGTTTCTTAGCCCATATAATTGACAAGTGGCTCTTGAGGATGGGGGATCTGTTAGTTTAAATCCTGGATTCTCTCTGCATTCATTCATCCACTTATTTTTTCTTTCTCTTATACCTCATGCTTCCTTATCTGACTCATCACTGTTCATACTCTGTTTGAAAGGTTTGACAGATTCCTGCCAAATATGTTTGCAAACTTTCATCATGGATGCGTATGGCAGTTCACAGTGGTCTTACAGTCTTAAGAGGTTACAGTGCCTCAAGCAAAATGAAACAAAATGAAAATCCATAAACTGTGAAAACAAAATGCATCATCGCTTCTGAGTTCTGGTGAATTCTCTGTTGACTTCACTTCTGTTATTATTTTTCTTTTCTCCCATTAGGCTTTTTTTTTTTTTTTAGCAACTTCCATAGTCTATTTCAATATAACACATTTAATCGCATTCTTTTCATGAATAATCTTGTGTACACACATCTATGTATATATTTGTGTGTATATCTACCTATCTATATATTGCATATATAGATATACACACACAAAGAGAGAAAAAGAGCGAGGTTCATACCCAGTCTTCTGTAGTCCCTAAATCTCTTGTCCTACCACTCTCCTTAATTCGCTTCCTTCACTTTTAAGCAATGATTATTGTGGTTAGATTTTTATTGGTTTGTTTTTGAGACACAGCCTTGATATGTAGCCCAGATTGACCTCAAACTCATGATCCTCCTGCTGGATTTACAGGTCTGTGCCACCATATTTTATAAAACAATGTTATGGGTCCAGCAAGGTGTTTTTTTTTTTTTGTTTTATTTTGTTTTTGTCAGTCATGGGTCTTGAACTCTGGGCCTGAGCACTGTCCCTCAGCTCTTCAGCTCAAGGCTAGCGCTCTACCACTTGAACTACAGCGCCACTTTGGGTTTTCTGGTGGTTTATTGAAGATAAGAGCTTCACGGACTTTCCTGACCAGGCTGGCTTTGAACCGCGGTCCTCAGCTCTCAACCTTCTGAGTAGCTAGGATTACAGGCGTGAGCCACCAGCGCCCGGCCAGCAAGGTGTTTTTTACACTCATCAATCACTATGTCTTACTAATCTAGTTCTTACCTAATTAATATGAAATTTTCACCCTGCATTCTGCATTCCCAGTTTAAGAAACGTATTAGCTTATTTTCAGTTTCCCTCTGGTGGGTGGAGGGGACATTTTCAGATGACGTAGAGGGAACTAGCTTAGATATAGAAACTCAAATGCTGCAGTTTCTGCTGCTTCATAGTGTCACGTCCTGAGGTAAGTTTCTTATTCTCTGTGTAGTTTTCTATACACATATTTAACTTTAGAAAAATAACACTATGTAGTTGCCTCTATGAAAGTATTATCTTGTTCTTTCTTTCTCAAAATGTTTTCATTGGGGCATTAAAATATATAGTTACACAAATTATTCAAATTACAAGGTGGGCAGATGTTATTTGCATCTTTCCCCATAGCAACTGTAAGATACAAAATAGCTAGTTTGAATTTACTATACTGTATTAATAGTTACTTAATAATTTCCATGAAAAATTCCCTTTGTGTAGTTACCATACTATATAAGATTTATTCCACTAGAGAGTATAGATAAGAAGGGAAGGAAAAAACATGTATACCAATCATTTTAGGAATATGTCAAAAATTATTATCTCACTTTAATGTTATGCAGCAGACATGTCAGATTATCTAACTATTCCATAATCTTGCTGCATCCAGCTATTATAACAAGATTTTTTATCTTATTATTTTTGTCACATTTTTATGGTCACTTGCTACTTTTTTAATTTTATTGATATATTACACAATTTTTCAACTATATACGAAGCTGAGATTTGGAAAGTCATGGTGCTTGGGTAGCTTAGCTAAAAAAAATTGAGAGACCTCATTTCAACAGAAATGAGTCAACTGGTCATGGTATCATATGACTGCTTTCCCAGCAAAAGTGGGGAAGCATGAACAGAATTGTGATCCAGGCTGGCCCAAGCAAAAAGAAAACTTCATCTCAAAAATAACCACAGCAAACGTAAAACAATCTGGAAATATGGTCTGAGTGGTAGAACACCTGCCTAGCAAGTGTAACCCCAGAACATGAGACAGAGTAAGAGAGATAGAGGGTGTGTTTAAGAGAGAGAGAGTACCTAAGTTATTACATTTCTTTTTTCTCTCCAGGTGAGATCATCTATCATGACCCAACAAAATGTCTCAGCAGGTGCGGAGCACATGTCAGTACCATGCTCCTATACATACTTCCAGACCTCCAAAAACGTGAGGTAATACATCTCTGCTCTTCTTAAAAACTATCTTTAAGTAGTTTTACAACGAAATTGCCATTTAACAAGCAGTTTATGAATGCAATATATCTTGATCAATGTTACAACTTTCGACATTCTCACTCATCCCTCCCCTACTCATTCCTTCCCTCATACTTCTTAATTTTGTAGGATATATTGGTTTCTTAACTGCATTCTTCTCTCTGTTCTTAATGACTATGATATTCCACTATAGCAACATAAAGTAAATTATAATATATCCCAACATTACCCAGTCTAATCTGCCAATTACAGAAAATGGTACTGGGAAGAGATATGCTGCTGTAACAAAGAAGTTTAAACACTGAAGTTCATGCTGTGGCTTAAAGTCCACTGAGGACAGAAAGGTAGCCATCTAGTTTTAGATAACCCTTTTAATTTTGGAGGTATCTTAGCCTCCCATTAGCCATCTGTTTTTGGACAAGTAAACCATTTTGTAAAGCTGGATCCTGAGATACTATGGGAGGCAGAGCCTGTGGCACACCAGAGGCAACTGTGGAAGGTTGGAAAACGCAGCATTAATTGTGCGTGTGCTGGATGCTTCTTGGCTGTATTTCATTAGGTATTACAATGAAGAGGTGTTTTTCAGCCACACAATTGCCAATTTTCAGCTTAATGAGAGGGAATTAGGCCAGTTAGGACTTTTGTTGTTAGAGGAGCCAACTGCTTTGACACCTAGAAGTAATAAGCATGAGAGAGGCTTTGTGACGACATGCTATAACCCGTCAGCTGACAGCTTACGTTGCCTGATTACAATGCCCAAGAGCAAAATTAAACTAAGTTTAAAGGCTTTGTAAACATCCTTGCACTGAAACAGAAGGGATGAAGGGTCCAGGTTTCAAGTTTAGAGAAAGGGAGAGTTACAAAAATACACAGGCAAACAAACGTATCACACACAATAACCCTGTCTAACAAGGGAATGTCGCATGCCCATCCTTGCACATCAATCTAATTATAACAGACAATTTAAGAAACTTTATTAAGCTTGCAAAAACAGCTATATTGCCAAAGAAGCCACAACTCTTGGGCTCATCTAGGTTGAAGCTAAGTTAAGTTAAGCATTGACAACAAATGGTAGTAAAATGTCTTTATGGTTTACCATGCCTATTTCTCCTTCACCTACATGACACTGCAGGTTGGCTGTGCCCCTGCTCCATGTTTGCTTTATTCTGGGTCTCCAATAAACACTGCAAATCATTGTGAAGAGGGCAAATATAGCATGGAGAGTGTGCCATGAGACTTAATGCATGCTCATGGTCGGAATAATGCAAAACCTACAGTCTGGCATGTAACTCTATTGCAAGTGAGAGCAATGGGTAGTGATGAAAGCTACCCCAGGCTACTAATGTCCTATGGCCAGATGTGAGCTCAGAAAGTTACATGACCTGAAAGACAGATAAACAGAGACACAAAGAAGAAATGAAGAGAGAAGAACAAAAGAAAAATTGAAAGCAAAGAGATAGAGACAGAGAAAGAGAGACAGAATGAATAATGATAGAAGAAAGGAAAATGAGGCTGAAAGAGTAGGAAAAAGAAGAAAAGAAGAAGGAAGGAAGGGAGAGAGAAGACAGAGACACACTAAGAGACAAATAAGAATGATAAAGGGAAAGAAACACAAATAGAAAAAGAAGAGAGAACAAAAAGAAAGAAGTGAAAGGAAGGAAGGAATAAAGGAAGATAAGAAAGAAGGAAGGAAGGAAAGAAGGAAGGAAGGAAGGAAGGAAGGAAGGAAGGAAGGAAGGAAGGAAGGAAGGAAGGAAGGAAGGAAGGACGGGAGGGAGGAAAGAAGGAAGGAATGAAGGAAGGAAGGAAGGAAGGAAGGAAGGAAGGAAGGAAGGAAGGAAGGAAGGAAGGAAGGAAGGAAGGAAAGAAGGAAGGAAGGAAGGAAAGTTCTCAGGACCATATTCAGACTCTTCCACAGGCCAAGTCAAGACCAAGGAATCCTCTTCAGTGGGATTTAGCAATTTATACAAAGAAATCTGTACTGTGTGTCTCTAGTGTTTCTATCACTAGTGTTTCTGTATGTATGTATATGTGTGTACATGTGCATGTGGTGTGTACCAGATCTAGAGCTTGTACTCAAGGCCTAGGCCCTGTCCCTGAGCATTTTTTTCTTTGCTAAAGGCTGGCACTTTACTATTTGAGCCATAGCTCCACCCCTAACTTTTTGGAAGTATATTAGAAGAGTCTCATAAACTTTCCTGCCAGGGCTGGCTTGAAACTTGAATCCTCAGATCTCAGCCTTCCTGAGTAGCTAGGATTACAGGCATGAGCCACCAGCACCTGGCCAACAGATCATTTGTTTATAAATTTGTGAACTCTGAGAAGTCAAAGCCATAACTGGACCTAATAAAACATCTAACTAAAGCCCTGACTGGGTGGAATTTGTGTGGTCTCCTCTCTGTGTCCTGTTCAAAGAAGAGTATAAAAAGATATTTGTTGACTAGAAGGGAAGTCTAAGAGCCTAGACTGTAATGTTTTTTGAATTCCCATAATTCCTTTCAATTTTCATCCACATCACTAGTGATAGTCTATAAGCTCAGAATGGGAGTAGAAGGTCTCTTTAAAGCAATGACTACGGCAAGGCTACAAGTTGTCCGGAGCCTTGCTTTTCCTGCAGGACTCACAGAGAGTCCTGTTCCAGGCTGTGCAGTGGAAAGTAAAGAGCCCCTGGATATGCTCACTGAGTAGTGTTGGACACAGATTCTACCAATCTACATGTGGCCCAAATCCTACATGAGAATACCCATTTATTATGTGAGGTACCTGAACTTTTAGAGGAGTCCACAGAGCTCCCATTTTTATCAAAGATGAATTCAATCATGATGAGGAAAGTGAGAATTCTATCTAAAATAGATTTTAATGTATTCTATTTCCTTCATTCCTTTTATTTTTATTTATTCATTTTATTTCCTTTCATATGGATATGTACACTTCATAGGGCTTTCCCCTCCTATTTAACCATCTTTGTGATTCTAGGAGAAAAATAAAATTATTAGACTAATGAGAGCTCTAACTATAAAAGTGTTATGCTGCAAACTGTGGATGGCAGGGTTTGTTTTTCTCTTCCCATGTAATGAGGCATCGGAGGTTAGACACACTCTGGAAAAAGGTTACTGTGGTTGTCTTTTGGGAATGCTGTAATGGGTGCTTGCTCTTTGTGTATTCCTCCTAATCAATGCAAAATAGGGGATTGTGGATTCCATAAGCAAATGCACAGACATTTAATCACACAAAGGCACACAGAGCCAAAAGAAGACTTAATTATTAATGATGCTGTGGTTAGGCTCAACTTCAATTAATAAATAATGTAAAGTACTGAATGTGAAAAAAAACATTACAATAAAAAATGAGGCAGACTCTTAGCAGAAACCTCCAAATCAACATTTCAGAAGTCATTTCTCAATATGAATAATTCCTTATAGAGGAGCTTTCCAGTCAGAACACTTCTGTTTATTTGTAGCCACACCCTCTGGCTGGCATGAGGCCTCATTAATATTTGCAAAATTCTTTTCATAAGAATATTCTCTTATTACAAAAAAGTTCATAATTGAAGCTATAATCTGACTTGATTAAAAAAAAATTGTCCTTCCCAAAGCATCACTAACACCGAGAAAGTAACAACAACAACAAAAAAAACATTTCTGTTGGCTATTTTGCTTCAATTGTGCTAAAGCCTTCAAAATTCAAAACTC
The DNA here is from genome assembly GCF_019054845.1 of Dipodomys spectabilis. NCBI lineage: Eukaryota > Metazoa > Chordata > Mammalia > Rodentia > Heteromyidae > Dipodomys > Dipodomys spectabilis. Next base: position 2,106,403 of record NW_024870701.1, on the reverse strand, counting down.
TTTTAAGCAAATTAGCAGTGATGTTAAAACAGTATACATTGGTTTCCATGCCCAGTGAATGGATCATCTGCTGCTTATGGCTAATGTAGATGATAAGTGACTTGTTTTGGAATCTAACAGCAACTAGCTAGACATCCAGATATGAAGATCTTCATCAGAAAATGCTGTTCCTTTAAATCAGCTTTGCCTTGTGTCCTCTTTTTTTCCATTAGAAGTACTTCAGAAAGACAAATAAGAAGAAATTGATCTGGGAAATCAGCATTTAAGAATTAATTTTTAACATGTGTTCAAGCCTTGCTACCTCTCCCTCTCATAACAGGAATAAAGACATTTTATTAAATACTTTTATCAAGTAAGATAAAATTAAAAGAAAACAAAGAAAAAGGTCTCTTGTTTCCATTTCCTGGAGTTAATTTTAATAAATATTGTTTATATGGTTAGATACACACACATAGGTATTTTGCCTTTGTGATCCTCTCTAAAGAATATCTATTTGTTCTCACTGTGTATATTTTTATATCCAGGATGTTTATCTGTCTTTGGGAGGAAAGGAGGGGCACAGAAATTGTGAGACAGGGCTGGGAAGGTAGCTCAGTGGTAGAGCGCTTGCCTTACATGCTCGAGGCCCTGGGTTCGATTCCTCAGCGCCACATAAGCAAAAAGAAAAAAGCCGGAAGTGGCGCTGTAGCTCAAGTGGTAGAGCGCTAGCCTTGAGCTGAAGAGCTGAGGGACAGCGCCCAGGCCCAGAGTTCAGGCCCCACGACCGGACCAAAAAAAAAAAAAAAAAAGAAAGAAAGAAATAGAGGGACAAAGGATGAACAAATGTAGCCGTGATACCCACTTGACATTATGTTGAAATTGAACTATATAACTTGTGAGTGAGAACAGGAGGGAAAAACTGGGAGAGAGAGAGAGAGAGAGAGATATTGTTGAAAAAGAAATGTACTTTCTATCTGATTTATATAACTGTAATCTCTCTGTACATCACCGTTACAAATAACGATAAAATGCATAAAATAGAAAAAGTAAATCTCCCTTTTTTTGGGGGGGAGGGGTGGTCCGGTCATGGGGCCTGAACTCTGGGCCTGGGCACTGTCCCTCAGCTCTTCAGCTCAAGGCTAGCACTCTACCACTTGAGCCACAGCGCCACATCGGGCTTTTTTCTTTTTGCTTATGTGGTGCTGAGGAATCGAACCCAGGACCTCATGCATGCAAGGCAAGCGCTCTACCACTCAGCCACCTTCCCAGCCCAGTAAATCTCCCTTTTATTTCAAGCGTTTTTCCACCTCAGTAATTGCATTTCTGAAAAACATGCTACTTTTGGATATCTTCATATCAAGCAGCTTGTGTGTGTGTGTGTGTGTGTGTGTGTGTGTGTGTGTGTGTGTGTGTGTGTGTGTGTGTGTGTGTGTGTGCGTGCACTGTTTGCTGTTATCCTTGGTGGAACTAATTTTTGGAATTTTTGATGTGGCTCAAACTCTCTAAGCATGATTTCATTTTTTAAATTTATTCTAGTTCACATACAATATTCATCATTTGTACTTTCTGGGATTCAATCTGAGATGATAGAATTACAATAATAAAGAGGTAGTTGTTCAGATGTTGAAACAATGCTCAGCTCTGTGCTTGAGGTCTGCTTCCATTCTTTTTTGTGAAGCACTACAATCTTCATTGAAAAAGGGATAACTTTTCCAAAATTGGCCACACAAAGTTACTAAGATTAAATAAATGAGTAAAAGAACTCTGTGAAACTTCTGCTTCTGCTTCTATTAGCTAATGCTTAACTTCCTTCATTTCCTTCAAAGACATTTACCCAGTACTAACTGGGTTGGTTAGTTACTCAGAGAATAGCTATACATTTTGCAGTATGCATTGATTTCTTATGACATAGAGTGTTCAATTATATAATTTATCTATATCAATTGTATTTATTTATTTTTTTATTATTGTGACAATACCATACAGAGGGGTTACAATTACATGGACAAGATGGTGAGTACATTTCCTATCAAGCATTGTTACCTCCTCCTTTGTTTCCCCACCATCCCTTCCCCTCTCCACCCTCCCCACCATCAATTGCATTTATTACCCATGTTCCACTATCCATAATATAAAATGGATTAAATTTTGAGGATTTTGAGAGAAGACAAAAATTATTGGTAAAGATGTATGAAGATTAGAACCATTCTACCCAATTTGTGGTGATGTAATGTAAGTGATGTGTCAGAATGTAATATAAAATAATCTAACCACATGGAAAATAGAATTACAGCTTCTCAAAAATTCAAAATACAACCCCCATATGATCCAGCTATATCACCACTGAGAATGTGTCCAAAAGAAATGAAATCTGGAGCCTGAAATCTGGACTCCCACATTGATTGATGTATTATTTATAATAGTCAAGGTAAACAAACAACCTAAATATTCACTAATAGATAAAGAAAAGGTGCTATGAATATAAAATGAATTATTAATGTTCAATCTTACAATGAAGTCAATCCTGCCGTTTTCCACCACATGGGTAAACCTTGAGGATAATATGTGAACTGAAATGAAGCACAAGGGAATGACAATTACTGCATTGTTCCATTTATTTGGGGGCAGAAATAGCTCCAGAAATAGAAAGGGAACTGGAATAGAGGACGGGAGGTTGCAATTCCCAAGACAGGAAGTTCCTAGATGAATAAGTCATAGTGATTTGCCTTACAATGCTGAGGCTACAATGAACACATTATCCTATACCTAAATTTTTTTTTAAAGGGGAGATCTCTTGTTAAATAGTACTGCCACAATTAAAAATAATAAGAAATCTTAGGATAGATGAAACTTCAGGGATCAATAGTAGCCCAGTGACCATTAGGAGAGGAACATTTTGTATGGTGGAATGTTCAGTCTTGACTATGGGAGTGCTCACAGGATGGAACACAACTACCAAAACACAACAAACCGAGCATTTGAAATGGGTGGAATCTGTTGTATGCTCATTGTGTTTCAATAAGAAGTTTTAAGATAATGCTAAGCGAAATGAACCCCAAAATAGGGACACAAAGGTTTTTTTTCTTTGCTGCTGTTATTTTTAAAGTACTTATAATGTACTATGTAATTTCTTTTGTTACTTTTGTATGTTCTTGCCCCATGGCATAACCCCCACTTTCACTGTATTTAATTCTGGTACCATGTATCTTGTATATACATTTTTCTAATTTGGGAAGGAGAAAGAAAATAACAAAACAAGGATACAAGTTGACCCATTGTAACAATGAGATGTACAGGACACTATGTTGAAAAAGGAACTTTATAACTTCGGGGTGGGGGAGGCAGGAGTTGGGGAGGTGGGGAGGGAAGGGATGGTAGGGGATAAACAAAGGAAAGGGTAACAATGCTCAAGAGGAAATGTACTCATTACCTTACTTATGTAAGTATAACCCTTCTGTACAGTATCTTTACAATAAAAATATACTTAAATAAAAAAGAAGTTTTCAAATGAACTATATGATCGGCACTTAAAATTAATCTTGTAGAAAAAGAATCAAAGGCAATGTTCCTTCTAAGGAAAAAGAGAAGGGGCCTCATGCTGATATCTTTGAAATGACTGTCTAGCATTTTAGCCTCTAAGCCTCATGGGCTAGGACACTTACAAATTACAGGGTCATTACCCTAGGGATTATCAAACCTAAAAGGGTTTTGCTCAGGAACCCCTTTCTAACCTTAAAATTGCCACTCTTATTGATTTTATAGTAACTTTGTTTTCTTTTATAAAATTGATTGCACTGTTGAAATGTGAATCTTTTATCACTGTGAATTTTTCTCTGTACATGGCTTATTTTCATTTTTGTTTTTATTACTTATTTTTTAAATTAGTTCAACTATAGAGTTTCCTAGAGTTTTATTTTTGTTGATATAAAACCCATTGTTTGTTTTTACAAGTCCTTTTTCCTCTGGTTACTCTAAATCTGTTATCTTCTGTCAGTAGTACCCTCTGGTGTCTGATGAGCAGATTCCATTTAATGAGGATTAGAGAGATAATATTCCCATTACTGTTTTCATTTATTAGCTGAAATACTTTCATAAAGATATAAGATATAAATAGATAAGATTCATAAGATATAAATAGATAGACAAAGATATAGATCTATATCTGTCAATTGTTTTCTTCCATAGTAGTATAGTGGTAGAGAGAATATGAAAGAAGATAAATGTTCTATTCTTTCAAGAATCTTAGCTCATTTTTTAAATCTCACTTTCCTGTTTCCTACTGCATTGATGGATGTTTTTCTCTTACATCTACTTTTTTCTTCTTTCTACTTTTTGCTTTCCTCATAAACTGAAAATGAGCATTAAGGGTAAGTTGTCAGCACCTTGATCAAACTTGTGTGGAGGCATTGGGAGGAAGATCACAGTTGGAGATTAGCCTTGGGCAAAAACATGAAACCCTACCCACAATGTAACAAACAAAAGAGGAGAACTCAATTGGTAGAGTATCTTCCTAAGAAGCATAAGGCTGTGAGAAGTAAACTTCAGTGTCAACAAAACAAAAGTAAAAGAGCATTCATGCCATACATTCTTACAAAACTGTGCTTAAGTTAGAAATGATGTATTTTAGTATATTTTATTTTTATTTTCATTCTTTTACATGCAGCCAAATTAATAATTTTGTCATCACCTCTGTCACCCTTTTGATGGGAAGGATACTGGGAATTCAACCCAGGGCCTCAAACATGCTAACTATGAGCCTTACTACTGAGCCTACTGAGCTACACATGCAGCACCACTATGCGGCTTGACTACCGAGGGCGTAGTCTCTACCACTGCAAGGGTAAAATATCATTCCTTTACCACAAAAAATATCCCCAGATCTTTTATTTTATAAACTGTTCTAACACTTCATCTCCTCTCAGGAGCTGACCTAATAGTTGTATCTTTGCAAGAATATCAGACAGATAGATTCATCCAGTATGTGGCACTTTGAATCTGGCTTCTTTCTATTAACACGGTATGTCTTGAATCCATTTGCGTTTTGCTCATCATTTGTTTACTCCTTTGTATTGTCTGGTGGTATACCATTGTGTAGATGAATCAGCTGTTTATCCATTCCCAAATCCAGGGCCATGGAAATATCAATTGAATTTTATTGTTATAAGCACTCATGAATGGAGCTTTTTGTTGTTGTCATAGGTAATACCTCTGAATGAAGTTTCTGGGGACATGGTAAGTATAAATCTATTTTCTTAGGAGTGACAAACTTGCCAAATCAATGGCCATGATGGGGATCAAACCCAGGGCCTAGTGCATGAGAAACAAGGGCTAAACCACGTTGAGACATGTTCCTAGACAGCTCAGGTTTTAAATCACATTTCTTTAGTGACTGATAATGTCATGGGCTTACTTGTATTCATATCCTTGGTGAAACATCTGTTCAAATTTTGTTTATTTTTAATAAGCTTTTTATTGCAAAAATACTGAACAGAAGGTTTACAGTTACATGAGCAAGGTAATGAGTATCAGGCATTGTTGCCTCCTCCTTTGTTTATCCCTTACCATCCCTTCCCTCCCCTCTCCACAACTACACTGCCCCTCACCCTCTGCCTAAATTGTAAAGTTTGTTTTCCAACATAGCGTTTTGTACATCTGATCCTTGAAATGGGTCAACCTGCATCCATAGAAAATATGGTATATATGTATGTATATATACACACACACAAACACACACACAATGGAATTCTATGCCTCCATCAGAAAGAATGACATTGTCCTATTTGTTAGGAAATGGAAAGACTTGGAAAAAATTATATTAAGTGAAGTAAGCCAGGCCCAAAGAAGCATAGGTCCCATGGTTTCCCTTATTTGTAATAACTAGTATATATCTGAGACAACCAGAAACGGTCAGATAAGTTGATGTTAGGCTAAATGAACTCCAAGATAAGGACTCAAGTGGTTTTTTTTCTTGCTATTGTTTCTAACATATTTATAAGGTGATTATTTTGTTGCTTTATATGCCCCTCCCCCACAGTAGAACCCCTGTTTCCACTGTATTTGATGTTGGTATAGTTTGGAGAGGAGAAAGGAAAAAACAAATTGTTTAAATAGGGATACAGGTGGACCCATTGCAACAATGAAATGTACAAGATGGGACGGGGGTGGTGGTGGTGTAGTCGTGAAGATGGGAGGGTAGGGATGGTAAGGGAAAAACAAAGGAGGAGGTAACAATGCTTGATAAGAAATGTACTCATTACCTTGCTCATGTAATTGTAACCCCTCTGTATGGTTTTTTCACAATAAAAAAACTTATTAATAAAAAATAAATCAAAATCCAGAAGTGGATGTGTGGTTGAAGTGGTAGATTGCTAGCTGTGAGTGATAAAGCCAAGCAAGAGCATGAGACCTGCCTGGAGTTGAAGCCCCAGTGCAGGCATAAGTAAGCAAGTAAGGAAATAAATTAATTAATTAATTAATTAATTAATCTTCCAACCTTGGGAAAAAAAGATGATGTTAAGCAAAATGAACCCCAAAATAGGGACACAAGTGGTTTTTTCTTTCTTGCTATTGTTTCTAACATATTTATAAGGTACCATGTGATTTTTTTGTTTCTTTGTATGTTCCTCCCCCATGGTATAAGCCCTGTTTTCACTGTATTTGATGTTGGTATAATTTTGGGAAGGGAAGGGAAAAAACAAATTTTGTTTATTTTTATAGCAGTTTACCTTAATAACTTTTGAGGTTTTTTTGTTCATTTATTTGAGATATAAGTCTTTTATCAAATATGCAATTAAAACCTTTTAGTTCAGTATATAATCTCTTCAGGTTATTGACAGTATACTTGGAAGAACACATATGTCATCCACCAAACACCATTGATTTATGTAAGAAATGTCCAAATGTCATTCAAATTTAAAAATTCACATTTTTGTATGATATATGTTTCAAGTGATTATTTTTCTATTCTAGATCCAATTAAAGATCAAAATTTAATTTAATTTTAACTCTCTATTTCCTGTTTTTAATACGTGCCTTAAATATCTAAATATAAATGAGTACTCATGAAAGTGCCACTTAATCTAGAATTATCTGATAGCTTTCCCATAATTAAACACTGGATATATATTTTTGGCAGAATGCTATTAGTTATGTGTGCCTGTTAATGTTTAATGTCCAGAAGTACTTAAGTGTTATCTTATTAGCAACCCTATTTGGGTGAAGAGGATGCTTATCAGGAGTTTAATTAAAAATGTGTATGCTTATTTCTCTTGGCAGTTAATAACCAACCAAAGATGTTTTGCTATGAAATTGGCCTGCTTCTCAATATCCTTGAGCCCATTATCTAATGGGGCTCCTCAACTAAATGCAGATATACAGTTGAATGCCACTTTTCTAATCCTGTCATTCTATACTTGTGAGTAAACAACCCCCTTACCTCTTACTCCTCTTTATCTTTTTTTTAAAGTGTCACATACTATGCAAGTTGATTTTCTTATCATACTTGTATTTGTTATATGTTTCTTTGTTATTCTTGTTGGCTCCTGGAAATTCTTACAATTGGCTGCTGTGTCCTTTGATATGACTCTATTTATTATTGGCAGCCCATTACTGCCTGGTACTATGAGCTGTCCTAGGATCTCCTACTTTTCCTGATCCTCACCTGGAGTCAGCTATATCTCCAGGGATTCCTACATTTTGTAGTAGAGAATGATTTTTGGTTAAAAAAAATTACTAAGTGCAATGGGCTCACTATTACTAAAGTGGCATTTATCATAGGGTCTTTAAGGTACAAATTAAGGAAATACGTATTTTATAAAATGGCATGTGTTCATACAGATACTTTTAGGTAAGATGTACTATTACAGAATATCTTTGCTTGCAGTGTAAATTTTTTTTTACCACAATGACGTTATTATGTTTGTATTTTGGCTTAGTTTATTTACATACTTCCATATATAAAATTATTTTAGAATTATCCTACTAATGAGAAACTTATTAAGCCAAAGTAAGGCTTTTGAAATTCAAGATGTTCTTTTTTGTGTGTGTGGGGAGGGGTCCAGTCATGGGGCCTAAACTCTGGGCCTGGGCACTGTCCCTCAGCTCTTCAGCTCAAAGCTAGCGCTCTACCACTTGAGCCACAGCACCACTTCCAGCTCCCCTCCCTTTTTTTTATTTATGTGGTGCTGAGGAATCAAACCCAGGGCCTCAAACATGCAAGGCAAGCACTCTACCACTGAGCCACCTTCCCAGCCCCAAGATGTTCTTTGTAATTAGTATTTTATTTTCATATTGAATGTTATAAATTAGCTGTGGAGTTAGGTACATTTATTCCTATTTATGTACAACTAAGCATTTTTCTCTATTTTTGAATTTATCATATTTTTAAATACATAAAATAACATAAAATATTGCTGTCAGTCCAAATTTAAAGTACCTGAAATAAGTACATGTCTCAAAATTTGAATCCCAAAGGCATCTTTCATTACTTTAAGGCTTACACTTTCTCTCTTCCATCTTTTTGTTCCTTCCTTCTTTCTCCATTGTATCTTATTTTTAAAAAATTTAGCTTAAAGATATATCTAGGTAATCAATAACTCATAACAGTTTATAAAGAATATTCTTTTGTGGCTACAGTAGATTCCATTATGTGAAATTATCTTAATGTATTCAACCAATTTGAAAAAATTGTTGAAAAGCCTTTGATTATGAATAGACATAAAGATTATATATAATATTTTGTCACTACAGTTTAATTTCCCCAACAGGTTTTAATTAGTTTATATTTCCAGCAACAATTAATAAGGTTTGGAAGCACAGAGGAGCCCTAGTCTTCAGAAATATATTAAGTTCACAACATAATAGACCCTAACACAAGCAAAGCTTTAGTGTAAATTTGTCAGCTGGGGGACTATCAGGACCACCTACCCTTCTGTGGGGAGTATATAACATAAATGAGGGAGGAAAGCGTCCCTGTTTGCTTCTCTGGTGAGTGGTAAAAAGAGTTTCTCCTATGAAGGCCACGCAAGGGATAGGATAATGCCTGATAACATTGTCCTGGTCATTAATTATTTTTATTGGTAAAATCAGTCACAAGATTAATAATTTGGGAAAGTTCTCTTCCCTTACTCTTAACAAATTCCATCCATAAATTTCCTAAGTTGTTCTGCACTTATTCCAGAATAGCATTTGGAATCCTGCAGGTTTTCTGATGTAGATCATTTTCTGATACAGGCTACTCTGCTCATAAAGATAGGGTTACATATTTTTTGAAACCAGTGGGATGATGACACATGCCACTAACATTAATCCACATTACTGTTTCCTTCAGAAGAAGCACAAATTGATTATCCTAATTTGTGAAAATATTTCACTTTATGCTGTTCCAGTGGAATTGTATTTGACTGTAGGCCCTTGTGTGCTTCACTTAGGGGAAGGAAAGAATGAACAGCTCTTTTTTTTTCCTGTGCACATGTGAAATTAACTCTTCTAGCAGTGACTTGCTCATATGCCAGCTTGTTTGCTTCAACAAAGCACTGGGAGTTTGTAGAGATATTCTGAAATATGGACTATAAAATTTTAAAAATTAAATATGTTCAACTACAGTATGTGTATTATTTTTGAAGATTCTAAATTATGAGCCATAAGAATTGATATTAAATTGTTTGAAAAGTTTAAATAGTTTTCCTTACTGCAGTGGAGGTGGAATTGGTTCTATAGTAGCACATTGAGGAAGAGAGTAGATCACCAGGGACATTATGCTTGGTTTCCTGTGTTCTTTTCCAGTCTGTCCTTAGACTTCTCAGTGGGTAATGTTATATACTAATGTAATTCTCAACCTCTTGGAAAAAACACATATTCTGAAATATCTCTGACCCAATGATATTCTGAAATCTCTCTGACCCAATGATAGGTTGTTGTTAGAGCAATCTTTATTTGATTTTTTTTAGGGGGTGGGGTGAGATCTTGTATCTCCCCTGTGTCTGTAACCAGTCTCTTGATGGAGTCTCTGGTTTGCTTGTGGTGTTTGGTTTTCCTGTGGCTTGATTGGTTTCTTAAGTCAGTTTGTTTAAGCAGGCAGAAAAATGCTCTGCCTTACCCACTATCCCAGGATAGTTCAGTGGGAGGGAGATCTACTCTGAGTATCACAAAAGTGGGACATGGTTGTTTCCTCTAGCTTGGAGTTGCTGTGATAAGGCTAGGTTCTGGGTAGGGTTGAGACCTATCAACAATCAGTAGCTTTTCCCGGAGAGGCTAGCTCCTGACACACTCACAGAGCCCACCTGGAGCCATTCTCAGGATTTATGTTTACTGAGTTTCAATTGTTTGTCTTTTACCCCTCCTGCTGCTGGGCATACTGCCTAGGCTACAGTAGGGAAGGGCTGCCTCTGGCTCTGTTTCCAGTGAAGAAAGTCACTCCTCCATGGGTGTAGCTGTCTCTGCCTGCGAAGGGCAACTTTCTCCTGGGTGGAGCTGAGCCTGGGAGGTCAGGTCAGGTTCCTGTGACCTGGTGAATGGCTCCTATTGTTTTCTTCCAAGGCCCGAGTTGGAGCTAGCTGCTCAGCCTGGTCTTTGTCAATATCAAAGATAGAAACTTCTCTGGTGGCTGGGGAGGGGCTCTCACCCCCCCTCCCTCCCTCCCGCTTGGTGAGATTACTCATGTCAGCCTCTTGGTTTCTGGGACTCTGGGACATCCCTGGTCTGCAATCAGCAGGATGAAGATTTCTGCTCCTTTTCAGTTCTTGCTGGTGGTGAGTAGAATCCACTCACACACTGTGTTTGGCACCCTTGTCCTGGGCACTCTCTGTTGAGGTGGCAGCTGTGGCAGCAGTCTTGCTGCAGATACCGGCAAGTGCTCAGATCTGTTTCCTTGACCAAGCTGCCTGGATTTTCCCCTCTCTGGCCAAACTCTCTGTATTGCTATGGCACACTTGGTGTGATTCTCTAGCCTAGGACTGTTCACTGGAGCACTAAAACTTCTTTCTACACGAAAGCTTGTTTAGCCTCCAGGTTCTCCTCTGCCATCTTCCTCCAGACTCCCATTTTTGTTAATCCTTTAAAAGCTATTTTAAAACAGCAAATATCTTGGTTATGAAACACAGTATTTGATAGGATCCACTTGAGACTATCTATTATTAAGTATTTCTGCACAATTCTTATCATATATGAAGAGAAGATATTCTGCTCTATAATGAAATTATTCATGCAAATGAATTTCTACTGAGAAAATGAAACCCAAATAAAAACATGAAAAACTTTTCTTTATGGATTAGTTACTGGGAAATATGTTTAAAGAAAGTAGACCCAGACAACCAATTCAAGTGCTAAGCACATCCATGGTATTTTATCCAAATTATATTAGCAGCTTTTTAAGGGAGGTCTTATAGAAAAGTACAAATGACTTTGAGGAAGAATCTATAATATTTGGATATAATAAAGTTAGTGTTGCCCCTTGATCTCTGGAAAGGTGACATGAATGTAAAGAGATGACCTCATGGATATTCTCAGGTTTCAGAAGTTGCTCAATGGAATGCCTCCCTGATTATCAGGGGATCATCTGGATTCTGCACTCCATCTCATGTGAGAATTCCACTCTTCACATGGAAGCCAGAAAAGACAGTATTCTGCTGGCATCTTTGGACAATGTCATTCCTGTAAACCTTTTGTTTCTTTTATTTTAAATGTATTTTTATTGTTAATGTTATTGTAGAGTTGATATACAGAGGCATTACAGTTACATGAATCAGGTAATGAGTACAATTCCTTTTGAACCATGTCTCCCCTTCCCTCACATTCTCGCAGGTTATCCCCTCCCATCCCCACTCGCACAATACATTTTCCGCATAGTGTGTCTAGGAAGTACCATTGTTGTATTTCTTCTCTCTCTGTTCCACCTTTTCTGTGCTCCCATTTACTCTCCAAAATGCAAACAAACCAACCTTTCCTTATCTGTCCATTGTCACCCTGTATTTCCTCTTTCATGGCTTGTTCTCTCATTTTTTTCTTTCATCTTTTCCTACTATGCTCCCTCATTGCCTACCACATGGCAAGCAAACAGAATAAATAGCAAACTTCCCTATACTTAAATTTCACATTGAATGTTACCATCTAAATTGTATCTTTACTTTCCTCTTGGATTTTCCTCAGTTGATGCCTATCCTTGAAACTTTCTAATAAAATCTTTTTATTTACATTTAGAAGGTTTGGTTATTGGGCTATATTTTGTGTCTGTATTTAAAATTCAGATTATTATTACTTCCTTTTCTGGATGGAGGAAAACAAATGAAAAAGAGGATGATTTCTGGCTACACCTCAGTGTCACCTCCTTACAATGATGATCAATGTCTTAGTTGACATTCATCTCAGACTATGAGCTTTCTTTCTCTGATTCTTTGCTCCTGTTCACCTGTCATCTTATCTGTAGTTGGAGTTCTAGTCTTCTCTGAACAATCCCTGCTTTGTCCAGCTTTTGTGCCTGCTCTCCCTCATTTCTCTTGATGAGTAGTCCCTTTTGCTCCCTCTTTTGCACATAGTTCCCTAGAATTTTTGTCTCTCCTATCCCATTGCTTACCCCTGCTAGGCGATAACTTTGTTACCTCTGAGGGCAGGGCTGTGTCGTCTCTTTTTTCTCTAAGTCAGACTGCTATTTCAGTTGATTCTAAATGCTGGCTTTCTTAGTTAGTACATTACACAAAAGGGAAATGGTAATCTGATGAGTCAAAAAACTGGAGACACAACATTTCAGGTGTGAAATGTATGAAAGTTGCAGTTCCACCCCAGCCAACAGATAACAGTTTATATCAATGATTTGCAGGATACATACATTTTTTTCCCTAGTAATATCCAGTTACATCTTGTGATCAATAGTTCTTCATATTGAATTCTGACTGAGCACAAAGAATGCCTTTTTATTATAAGCTCAAACAGGTATAGAAATATCAGAAAGAAAAAGCATGCTTTAGAGGATATTTTGTCTTAAGCCTGGGCAAAATGAACCTTAAACCAGAGTATAATCAGTTTCTAACATATCTCATATCATCATGTTCATCAAAATATTTAGCACCTGGATCAAAAGAAACAAGATGGAGGTGTAAGTCTGGTCAAGGTCCATGTATGCCTCATATCTAAAGCATATTTCAAACTAAAAAAATTAAATCCCCCCAAAACAAATCCTCAAAGAAACAATCACCTCATTAATAAGTGGGCTAAAGAATTAAAGAGAGACTTCTTTGGAGAGGAAATAAAAATGGCCAAGAGGCACATGAAGAAATATTCAACATCTCTATTCATAAAAGAAATGCAAATCTAAACTACATTGAGATTCCACTTTACTCCAGTTAGAATGGTCATTATCAAGAAATCTAAGAACAGATGCTGATGGGATGTGGATAAAAGAGAATGCTTCCACACTGTTGGTGGGAGTGTAAACTTGTTCAACCACTCTGGAAAGCAATGTGGTTCCTCAAAGAGTAAACATAGAGCTCCCCTATGACTCAGCAATCCCACTCCAGGGCATTTACCCAAATGACCACAAACAAGGCCATATTAAAGCTACCAGCACAATCATGTTCATTGCAGCATTACTTACCATAGTTAAGATATGAAACTCACCCAGATGCCCCTCAGTAGATGAGTGGATCAAGAAAATGTGGTACAATAAAAAAGAAAGAAAATGTGTATACACACACACACACACACACACACACACACACAAACACACACACATATACACAATGGAATTCTATGCTTCCATCAGAAAAAATGACATTGCCATTTGTAAGGAAATGAAAAGACTTGGGAAAAATAGTATTAAGTGAAGTAAGCTAGCCCAAAGATACATAGGCTCCATGGTTTCCTTCATTTCTCATAAATTAATAAATATCTAGGATAGTACTAGCAAAGGATCACAATAGTTCAATAGCTATGTACATATGACCATATAAGATGATGCTAACAAAATAAACACCAAGACATGGAAACAAGAGTTATTTTTTGTTGTTGTTATTTTTAATATACTATGTGAAGTCATTTCTTTTTTCATTTTATCCTTTATCCCCGGTTGCAACTGTTTTTGAGTTTGGCATACTGTGTCTTGTATATATGTTTATCTGAATTGGGGAAGGGAAAGGGAAAAACAAAATGACGGGACCAAAAGGTAAAGGTCACACCAATGCAACAACAATACTCACAAGACACTATGTTGGAAATGAACTTTAAAACATGGGGAGATTGACAGGAGGAAAAGTGGGAGAAAAATGAGGGAGGAGGTAACAACGTTCAATAAGAAATATATTTATTACCTTACATATATAACTATAACCCTTTGTATGACATACTGACAATAAAATTAAATTTTTAAAAAGGTCCATGTGTGCATGTATGGAAACGTCAATATAAATGGATGATAAAAAATATAAAAACAAGAAACTCCTGAAAAACGGATTGAATAAAAAGGTAAAATTGGAATTGCAAACTTACTGTATACTTGACTTTTCACTATATTACATACATGATTATATGTTTACCTAAACTTATATATGTGATTATATGTGCACAGACACACACACACACACACACACACACACACACAAATACACACACACACATGACTCATCCTACATGTCTTGGAGTTGAGGTCATAGAAACAAGACGTTGTGTCGAAAAACAAACTTTATAACTTTGGTGTGGAGGTGGGGGTTGGGGAGGGAGATTGGAAGGGATGGGAAGGGGAAACAAAGGAGGAGGCAACAAAGCTTGATAAGAAATGTACTCATTACCTTGCTCATGTAATTGCAACCCCATGTATGGTATTTTCACAATAAAAATATATAAATAATAAATAAAACCTGCTTATTAAAAAAAAGAAATCCAGTTCCATAGAATCAGTTCCTGTAGTACTGATTTTTGTGAATGAATTTTTTAAAAGTCTTAAGCAACACTTACATGGAAAGATGATGAAGGCAATGATTTAAATTTTTTTCTCTAAGTTTTCTGTAATTTTCCAGATGAGTTTCTCAGTAAATTGAAACTTTCAATTAGTGGGTTAGGCCTTCTTAATGTCATCTAGCCACTGCAGAAGAGATTTTTTAAAAAAGAGAATGTTTTTGGTTTTATTTCTTGACTCTTGAGAGATTACAAGAGCAATCATTATTTTTATAGTTGTATGACTAAGGCAAACCCAAGTGGATGAAGTGTCCTGGTCCTTTGAGCCTCTGATGTTTTTCTATTTCTGGAATTATTCTCATTGTTTACCAAAAGGTTTTAGTTTGTTTAATTTTGAGCATAACTTGAAACATAAAGCTGGATTTCCCTCTTTCTTTTGTTTTTTTTTTTTTTTTTCTTTTCAAAATAACCTTGCCATGTAGCCCAAGGGTGGCCTCAAATTCATCTATCTTCTTGTTTCAGCATCTTGAGTATTGACATTCCAAGTGTACATGACCAAATCCAACTATAACAATGTAATTTTTTATATTCCATTCTATTCTTTTTTAATTGTACCCAGTTTATTTATTCAAATTAAATATGAAAGACAAGATGGCCTAGAAATCTACAGAAGGTCCAGATTAACAAGAATCAATGTGGAAAAACCTCTCCCTTATACTACTACATTGAGATACTCTTCATTACTATGAAAGAAAATTTTCCCTAACCTGAGGCTTGAACTTGGGGCCAGGATGCTGCCTCTGAGCGTTTTTGCTTAAGAATAGCATTCTATCACTCAACTTCTAGTTTTCTTGGTGGCTAATTGAAAATAAGAGTCTCAAGGACTTACCTGCTCCTGCAGGCTGGGACCTCAGATCATGATATCCCAGCCTCTTGAATAACTAGAATTACAGGTATGAACTACCAGTGCCTAATAGGAAGTATTCTTTATTGTGTATAATTTCATTTTGTGCAGAAATATTAGAACCCTGTGGGCTTCACCCGTGTGTTGGATCTGTTGTCTGATCATTTTAAATTTGTAAGTATTAATGAGAACCTTTTTGGGGTATAAGTAAGCTTTTTGTGTTATTGTGATATCATCTTTCTGCCTAAAATGTAGCTGTTATTGTGATAAAGTCATCAGGTGGTTTTAGGACTGTGTTAATTTGAAAGCAACAGAGGATTCCTTTGACCAACATTAACCAAAGGATACTCAATAAAATGGTCAGTTGTCACATTTAAAGAGCACTGAACTTAGTAATTCTACAAAACATATTACTTGTAAAAGAGCAGAAAAGACATAATTCAGATGCAGCAGCAAATATATCCAGTAATCATAATTGACAGTACTTTTATATATTAAGAGAAGTTTTAAACTCAGCTTTTGAAAGGATAAAACATCCACAGAAAATTATGTAAAAGAAGTGAGCAGATAGCTCACAGAAGACACCTAAATGTCTAATAAACCTAAATATGTAGCTCAACTGGAAACAAAGGGAATAAAAACTAAAATGACATTGTATTTCATACCCATCAACTTGATTAAAATGACAAAGTCTGGTAACGTCAAGTGCTGCTGGAAGTCTGAAATTAGGACACCTATTGAATATAAACTTGTTAAACAATCTCACAAGACAGATATGTGAATATGTGCTTCACAGCACCTCTAACATGTCCATATGGGGATATGGGAAGAATATTTAAAGAAGTTTAATATAAAAGCAATTATATTAAAAATAACAAAATGTCCATATACAGATATATATGTAAATACATTTATTCCATGTCAAATAATGGAAGTCCAAGAGAAAAAAATTTAACCATGTGACCCATTCTACTATGGATGTATTTATATATTTTCTCAAAAGACTCGGTCAAGTGACATAATATGCAGAAGAGAGTGCAACACTTGAGCCATGGACAAAAGTCACACTTAAATATCTTGTCTTTGAATGCTTCCAACTGATTTAGGTCCCTGCAGAAGATTCAAAATAATGTCCCTTGGTTGGAATCAACTGAATAAGAACTCTAATCACAGACAAGCACTAGTGGCTCACACCTGTATTTCTAACTACTCAGGAGGCTGAGATCTGGGAAGAAAAGGTGAAAGCCAGTATGAGCAAGAAAGTCCATGAGACTCTTATCTCCAGTTAACTACCAAAAAGCCAGAAGTGGAGCTATGGTTCAAGTGGTAGAGGGCTAGCCCTGAACAAATAAACTTACAGATAGTACCCAGGCCTCCCTGAGTTCATACTCAGATAAATGTTTTGCCCAATAACTGGAATACTCTGCTGGCCAGATAGATTTTTAAGAAGTCTTCAGTTATCATAATGAGATCTCAAACATCTACATGTCAGATAGAGTTGTTAGAGTGTCTTCTATTATCTCTGGGCAATTTAGAGACGCCACCACATGGTGGGTCTGGAAATGAGCATCAAGGTCTGGTGGTACCCAGTGAGCGTTTGGAGAACAATTACTGAATGAACTGCTTAGAATCTAGTGAGACAGAACCTTGAAGAAAAGCTCATGGCACACAGGCACATTGTGAGATACAATAAAAAGAGTTGCCAGGTTTAAGTACTGTTTCCCTCAGGCCTCAGTCATGCTGTGACAGGAGCAAGGCTTTCTACGTCTCCGAAACAGTTCCTTTCTCATCTTTTCATAACACTGTGAGGTGTGAAGAGTTTCTCCAGCCACCATCTGTATCTCACCAGCATCTCATTAGATGTTAGGTATCCTGTGAAAAACAGGCTCCATGGTAAATTACACTGGTAAAGTGTCAATTCTGACAAGCCATGTCATAATCCAAAATCTTAGTGACTGAGTCAGCTGAGATTTATTTCTCATTCATAAATGCCCACAGTGGGCCTGCTTCAGCCTCAGTTGAGTTGCGTTTCTTGTCCTGACTCTGGAAGCGGAGAAGCCATTTGCCATGACACCAGGTATATTGCCGAGATAAAGGTAGACAGAGCATGGCAGCACCCATTGACCAAACTCTTATGCCAAGTAATTAACAAACACTGGATATTCCCCTCATTTTACCAGTCAAATCAAGTCTTGAGGCCCAGCCTGACTTGAAGAGGGTGTGAATACAGGATGATCAGTCCTGAAAAGAAATGGGTGTTAGGTAGTCCCTCACAAACATCAAACCATAGATCTTTCCCGAGCACCAAAGAAATGCATTCTAAATGCCAATGACTACTGTGAGTCTTCTGCCAGGACGATGGATAGAATATTAACCAATGTGTAAAAATGTAAGGCTTGGATAGGACACTATTTGTATTCAAATCTCACCTCTCAATGTTTTGCTGTCAACTTCAAATTTTAATTTCGTTTTTTTGCAAAGGTGATGTACAGAGGGGTTACAATTATATAATTAGGGTAAGGAGTACATTTCTTGTCAAACAGTGTTAACTCCCTCCCTCATTTTCTCCCACTTTCCTTTCCCCATGATTCCCCTTCTACCCAAGTTATAAAGTTCATTTCCAGCATAGTGTCTTCTGAGTATCACGGTTGCATTGCTCACCATTTGTCCTTTGACTCACCATTATGTTATTTCCTTTCCCTCACCCAAATCAGATAAATGTTCATTTAAGCTACAGGGTATCAAAATTAAAAACAAACAAGCAAACAGTGACAACGGGGGATAAACCGAAGGAAAAAATGAAAGAAAAAAGAAATAAATTCATACAGTTCCTTAAAAACAAAGACAAAAAACCCCTCTTGTTTCCATATTTTGGGGTTTGTTTTGATTAGCATTACTTTCTATGGTCATATGTACATAGTTATTGAGCTATTGTGATCCTCTCTCTGCTAGGACTATTCTAGACATACACTGATTATTACAATCTAGGGAAATCAGGCAGCCTGTGCTTCTTTGGGTCTGGCTTATTTCACTCAATATGGTTTTGTCCAAGTCTTTCCATTTCCTTATAAATGTAGCAGTCATTCATCCTGGTGGAAGCATAGAATTCTCTGGTTCCATATCTTAGCTATGGTAAATAATAGTGCAATGAACCTAGTTGTACTGATAACTTTAATGTGGCATTGTTTGTGATCATCTGGGTAAATGCCCAGAAGTGGGATTTCTGGGTCATAGGGGAGCTCTATGTTTACTCTTTTGAAGAACCTCTATACTGCTTTCCAGAGTGGTTAAACATGTTTACATTCCCACCTACAGTGTAAGTAGCATTCACTTTTGGACACATTCCCACCAGCATCATTTATTATTTGTTTTCTTGATAATGGTCATTCTAACTGGGGATTAAAGTGCAGTCTCAACATAGGTTTGATTTCTGTTTCTTTTATGGCCAGAGATGTTGAACATTTCTTCATGTGTCTATTGACCACTCTTATTTCCTCTCCAGAGAAATTTCCTTTTTAATTTTTTAGCCCATTCATAAATGGGGTGATTGTTTCTTTGTTATTGAGGGTTTGATTTTTTGAGCTCTAGGTATATTTTTATATGAGGCCCTTGTCTGTTATGTAACTAGTGAAGAGCTTTTCTATTTATCTTGCTAGCTATGTCGTTTGCCCTGCAGAAGCTCTGTAGTTTGATGCAATCCCATTTATCCAGCCTTTCGTTGATATGTTGTATCTCTGGATTGTTATTTAGGAAGTTTCTACCTGTGCCAAGGAGCCCTCGTGCATCCCCTAGCTCTTCCTGTAGTATTTTCAGGTATCTACTCTTACCTGGAGGTCTGTGATGCATTTGAACTTGATTCTGGTATGGGGTGATATATAAGGATCTACCTTCTTTTTCTACACATGTATAGCCAATTCTGCCAGCACCAATATTTAAAGAATCTGTCTTTCTTCCATCTGATGATTTTGGGTGTCCATAGGTCTGTGGGATCATTTCTGGGTCTTCAATTTTGTTCCATTGGTCCTCAGGCCTGTTCAGGTGCCAGTACCAAGATGTTTTTATAGCTATGGCTTTATAATAAGAGTTTGAAGTTTGGTATTGATATTCCTCCAGCATTGTTTCTCCTGCTAAGGATTGATTTTGCTATTTGGGTCTTCTATTATTCCATACGAATTTTTGGGTTGCTATTCTATTTCATTAAAGAATGTTGTTGGGATATTGATGGGTATTGCATTAAATTTGTAGAAAGTTTTTGGCAGTATCCACATGTTCATGATGTTAATCCTCCCAATCAAGGAGCATGGAGGTTTTTCCACAGCCTTAAATCTGCTTTAATTTCCTTTTTCAGGTTTGAAAGTTTTCATCACAGAGGTCCTTCACCTCTTTGGCTAAGTTAGTTCCTAGGTATATTTTTTTGAGGCTATTACAAATGAAGTTGCTTTTCTGATGTCAGCCTTGGTTTTCTGATTGTTGGCGTATAGGAAGGCTACTGAATTTTGTGGGTTAATTTTATACCTGTTACTTTACGAAAGTTTGGATCAGCTCAGTAACTTGGGAGAGGAGTCTATGGGGTTCTTTAAATACAAGATCATGTTATCTGCAAAGAGGGAGAGTTTTACTTCTTCTTTCCCCATTTGGATTCCCTTTATGTTTGCCTCTTTCTCCCTTTTATGTTTGCCTTATTTCTCTGGCTAGGAATTCCAATACTATATTGAAGAGGAGTAGAAAGAGTGGACATCCTTGTTTCATTTCTGATTTTAGCAGAAATGATTTTAACTTTTTACCATTAAGTATAATGCTGGCCGTAGGTTTGTCATACGCAGCATTTATTATATTGAGGAATGCTTCATGGATTCCTACTTTCATTCACCAGAGCTTTCATCATAAAGGGTGTGAGATCTTGTCAAATGCTTTTTCTCCATCTTCTGAGATGATTGTGTTGTTCTTGTCCTTGCTCTCATTGATGTGTTGAATTAGATTAATTGACTTTTTACATTGAACCAGCTTTGCAGCCTGGGAATGAATTTCAGTTGGTCATAGTGTATGAGTTTTCTGATTAGTTGTTGAAGTTGTTTTGGCAAAATTTTAAGAAGTTTTGCATCGATGTTCATTAAAGGAATGGGTTTATAGTTCTCTTTCTTTGATGGGTCCCTCCCTATCTGAGATGAGGATTATGGTGGCTTCATAGAATGAGTTTGCACTGGCAACTTTTATATAAGGAAAATATATAAGAGTTTGGGCCAAGAAATGTCTCTGTCTCTTTTCCAAAGGACCTTGGCTATAGCATGTTGGTTCATGGGTCCTTACAGAAGTTACCTGCCTCATACTTCCAGGTGTACTGCTACTATTTATGCAATGGATTTTTTAAAACTGCCTACCCTTCTTTCCAGGAGTACACTGTCATTTCGAATACAAGTGTCTTCCTTTTCACACTAAATTCTCTTCCCGTTTTGTGTTATCCTTTGCCTGTTTATTCTCCTTTTCCTACCAGTAAGATAATGTTGTTATATTAGACACCATTTTTCAACAATATGAGATTACTATATGGCCATACAAATGGAATTTAACTGTTTGTACCAAAAAGACTAACCTGCATTGAATCGAATTCTTTGAGTAATTTGCATATTAGATTTTCCAAGTATCTTAAGCTAGTGTTCATGTTCCATTCCTCAGCTGGAGAGTGTGATATTTGACATCCAATTGAATTGGGGGGAGAGAGGACAAGGGCTAAGAATTTATCATCTATAAATCAGGACCAGTGTTTATTCTAGGAATCAATGCGAAACTTAATCAGAGAAGGAAGGGATATTCAGACACAAACAATGTGATGAAAATTGGCTATCAGGCATTTGGGAAAGAGCATCTCAGGCAGTCTCCAAATGAATCCCCAAGGGAGGAGCTTCATTGGCATAAGACTACTGTGAAAAGAACAAAGAGAGTAAAGAATTAACAAAGGTTGGATCATGAGGAACTTTGTAGACCTTTAGAAAGACCTCAATATTTGAGGAAATGTGAGAGTCATTGGTGGGATTTGAGAGAAGACTCACATGACTTTACTCATACTTCCATCATTGAAGTGTCATGCTGGGCAACTGAATTGAGAACTATATCTGAGTCATGAGGTCATACCATTAGAAATTTTGGAATAATTCTGAAGAAAGATCAGTGGCAGCAGTGAAAATTAGTAAAACTCTGGATACATTTCACAGATGGATCCAAAAAGTCCTGATGGAGTAAGTGTGAATTTTGACTTCCCAATTTGGGCCGTAGGACCTTTGTGCCTTGGCTCTTTAGGAAGAACAAAGGTGGTATCAACACTAATAAGGGAGATTTTAGAAGAGTAGACCACAAACCCTATAGTTTCTTACATTTCCAACAATTATGTAGTGGGTTCAATACCTCTAATAACTAGCAAAATGCTATATTGGAGGTATGGCCCAAGTGGCAGAGAACCAAACATGAGTTTAAAGCCCAACTGAGAGGATGAGGCCCTAATTTCAGGCCTCAATACCAGCACACACCACATATACAAAAAATCGAAGTAACATTTGTCCTCATTTTTTTTCTGTGTGTAAGGAATAATTGAAACAATGAATGTAAAAATATTTTAGTGCTCTATGATAGAAAGTTTAAAGCATTTATAATTTTACCTAGACTTCTTTAATAGTTACATAGTATGAGTTTTTACTTCATGTATCAATGCAATAAAATATGATATCATTTGTTTTATATCTAATAGGCTCCAGACATTGTACATAAAGGTTTGAACTGTCAACTTGTAATCCTTACAGTAACTTTGCAGATATGGAAATGAAATTCAGATAACTTAAGTAAACTGTTAAGTTCAACCAGTATTAAGTACTATAACTATAATTCAAATTTGAACCCTTTCTTCTAACATACAAAACCTTACTAGTAGAGAGAAAAAATTTAAATATATTTAATAAATTGTTTTTTTCCTTTCTGAAAATTTTTCACATAGCATTACAATGATAAAAAAGAACAGTAGTAGAAAGCTGGATCTAAAATGACCCAGAAAGTCATTAATTATAAAACAAGACATACTTAAACATTTTAGATCTAGGAGCATATGAGAGAAGACCACCTGACATTTAAGGGCATTTCATGTGTGGACCCTGATATTAGTTTTTCAATTACCTAAAGGGAATCCAGGTGCTCCAGGGATTTGCCTTAAGTATGAAGAACTCATGTAATAAAATGCTGTGGTGCTCTTTTTCAGACTATTCGTCTACTGAAACAAATGTTTCTTATATAAAACACTTAATTTTTAATCCCTTTGATGGATTATCAGATAATTTACACATATTCATCTCTTCAAATATTTCTCATTTCTCTCTGGTAAAAACCCAAAATCATTTGTTCTAGTTGTTTGAAACATCCATCACGACATGATTGTCATTTGTAGTTACCCTCATGTATAAGGGCACATCAGAACTTTTTGATTCTTTTTAACTGGATTGTAATACCTACTGATTAATATATCTTTATGCCTTCTTCTTCTTATTCGCCCCAGCTTCTGGCCATCAACATTCTACTCTCAACTTCTATGAGATCATCTGTTTTAGATCCACATATGATGTATATTATGTAGTACTTACCTATCCTTGGCTTATTTCACTTATTTCATCCTATCTGTGTTGTCTCAAATAACAGAGTTCCATTCATTATTATGGGTGAGTCATCCATCCATTCTGTACATGTGTCTTTTCTTTATCTGTTCAAGAGTAGATGAACATTATTTCCTCTTCTTCTTCTTCTTCCTCCTCCTCCTCCTCCTCCTCCTCCTCCTCCTCCTCCTCCTCCTCCTCCTCCTCTTCTTCTTCTTCTTCTACTTGTATTTCTGCAATGAGTATGGAGGTGTAGTCTCTTCAGTGTACAGATTTCCTTTCCTTTCGATAAATCCCTACTCATGAAATTGTGAGATTATGTGATAGTTCTATTTTTAAAATTTAAGGAATTTCCACATAGTTTCCCACATTGTCAACACCATTTACATTCCCACACTGAACAAGTTTTCCCTTTATTGATATCCTCACTCAGATTTCTTACTATTTGGCTTTTCTTGGTAATAGCCAGGCTAACAGGTGTCAGAGGATACCTTATTTTGGTTTTTGTTTGCATTTCCTTGGTAATTGGTTATGCTAAGTGTTTTGTCACATATTCAGACATTTGTATGCTTTATTTTAAGAAATGTCTGTGCAAGTCCTGGCCTGGCAGTGTGGTGGGCCTGAACACATATTCACAGGTGCCAGCCTGGAGCCAGAAGCCTCGTGGATCTGCTATAGTTTTCACTTAGGTGGACCACATTGTGCTTCCGTCTCTTCTTCCCTCCTTCCCTCCATTCAAAGGCAGTTGATATTTTACTTTGAGCCCTGCTAACTCTGTTGAGGGAAACTTGGCATGAATAAACTTCCTTTCCCACCCTCTTCATACATAATTTATTTATCTTCCACACCCAAGCAATGTCATCTTTTACTTAGCTTCCTTAGCTCTTATGAAAGTATTGTAATATGCAGATGATTGTTTAAATGATTAGCTTTATGGATGAGTGGTTCTAGCAAGTTCTATTATATATCTACCATCATCACCACTTTACCCATTTTCTGAGGGTATAAAGAGTAGAGACAACAGTTTTATTTTCTTTAAACAGTTCACCAGAGTTCAAGACAAACTAAAACATCTCCATGATGCAGGTGGGAAGAGGGGATCAAGAATGCACGTGAGCTGTTTCTATGGACTAGGAGGTATTGCATTCTCAAAGATAGGCAATTTTCAATGTGAATTGCTCAGAAGCTACTTGATGAGATGTAAGTGGAGGTTAGAATTTTATTTTGGTAGTTTGATTCTTTGAATTTGACCCTAGTTAGATTAATTCTTATGCCCCACGGCCTCATACTCATGATATTATATTTCAAGATAGCAATGAAAGAAATAGAAATTGTCTTTGGAAATCAATTCATCTAGGGAATTGTGGGAATAACTTTAGCTTCTGTATAAGGAGCATAGACTAGATGCTGCTATAAATGAAAAATAAGGTGAGAAATGGAACATTGTCTTTTGATTTCCAAAAGCCAAGTACTGTGACCTTAAGTCTACAGACAAGGGCTAGGTTACATGAGATGTAGAGAATAGAAATGATTAGCTATTTGTTACCTCTAACTGTGTTGGAACAAGAAGATGCTATTGAAGTATTTGAAGAAATTTATTTGCAGAATTTTCTGGGAAAGAATAAACTAGCTCCTAAATATAAAACAATGAAGTTATTGATAATATTTGAAAATGATCAGGCTGTTGATTAAGGAAAATATCATAGAGAAAATAGGTGAGTAGAAATTCATGGAGAGCTTACCCAAATAGCTTCATATCCTTTATAAAAGCAGGTGAGGAAAAATTGCAAAAATAGAATGTACTGGAAGCAGCAGGCCCAGATGGCATGCACGATAGGATACTAAAGAGAATCAGCTTGTGAACTTACCAAACTAAGCTGCTCCAGTCAGTAATAAATCATGACCATTGAGTGAAAGGAGTATAGTCTGTTTCATGGAGAAATAAATATCATACTACCTATTAAAACTGAATGAAAAATAACAATCGACTTTGTCAGAAAACCATAAACAACAGGAAAAATATTTTCTACAAGCATGCGGAGAGCCAATACAATGAAAATCAATAAGTGGAAGCATTAAAAATAAAATATGAATTCTGATTTTTGTTTTATCCAAGTGAAGTAAATAACCCTATTTGAAATGATAGATTTATTTGTACATATATACAATACTAGCACGGCAGCAGGTTGACATAATGATCTCAGTTAACTGAACTTGTAAGACTTGGTTCAATGTAATTTGCTTGGCCTCTTGAATACTACCATTGACAATTTTTTTTCAATAGCTGAAAAGGGGGTCAAGAATCGACAACAATTTACTAAAACTAATTTAATAAAATTAATTTAGAAACTACTATGTAGTGATTAATTTTGCACATAATTTAGATACCTGTTTTATAAAGAGTAGGTATATATGTATTGGTAAAAATTACTATAACTAGGCCTGCCTGACAATATGGAATCAAAGATGTTTACCCAATGCATGCAGTTTTATGACTGATGAAAGATAAGCTGTAACTCTCTCCCCATCCTTTTCCTCCCTTTGGCCTTTAGTTCTCTATTTATTGTGGAGTGTGACCTGTTGTTTTGATAGATGAGTTTATCCACTGGTTCTGAATAATAATTTTTAAAACAGAGATGTGTATGGAGTAAAGGTGATGTAACAGGTAGATGTAACAGGTGGGTAGTATCCAAGGATAGAAGGACCTGTCATGGACTTACACACACACACACACACACACACACACACACACACACACACACACACACACACACACACACACACTGAGAAGAGAATCACAGCCACAATTGGAAAGGCCTATCTTCCATGTTCCTGATGAAATGATAACAAACACAAGTCAAAGTAGTGACAATCAAAATCATCTATGAAATGGTAACCATGTCATAATGTCCCCAGTCAATCCTTCAAATACGTGACAGGTAATCAAATGCAGATAAACTGCAGGGTTGATTGCATTTAGTAAAATCTGTGGAGTTTTCAAGAGCTCCTGTAGACACATTCTTTGTGATTGGAAATGTGTTTTCAATCCCTAAAATAGCTACTCTATTTATCAAAGGGAATGGGGTGTGCTATCATCACCCCACAGAGCACTGGAACTTTTCTCCATAGAAGGAAACTATAGGACATAACTGGACATTGATGACCATAGACATAGATGACTATATATAGTTGTGACCTGAATAATGATAGCTTCCCACTGAAGCAAATACTTTTAATTTCTCTTGGTATTTTCCATGTCCTCACCAGCAGAGTGGTAGTACAGTCAGTTCTATGGGGACACAGAGTTAAAACCAAGTGTCTGAAATTTAATAAATTAGAAAGTCTTCTGAGTAAATGAGAGAGTCTGCTTTTCTTAAGCTTTGATTTTGTTTTTTTTTTATTTTTATTTTTTGTGAACATACTGTACAGAGGGGTTACAATTACATGGGCAAGATAATGAGTACATTTCTTATCAAGCATTGCAGCCTTAAGCTTTGATTTTGTAATGGTCATTTTTTTTTATTCGAAGTGACTCAGGTGCCCTTTTCCCAGGTGGCTTTGTTCTCATCATCTATCATAAGTACAAGACTTCCTCACCAGTTCTTCCTTCGGCCTTGTTCTCCTCTTTCCCTTGGGTGCCTCTGAGATGTGCACAGACTTTGGTGACCAACCACAGAAGCATCTGGGAAAGATGGTCATTCACTCATCTTCTCTCTTATGAAAGATAAAATTCAGTCCAAAACATCTTATGTCTTGGGAAAGTAAAAGATCTGGGCACATTTTAGTGGAGCATAAAAGATAGGCAGATATAGTGTTCTTACGCATTGCTTTTCATATATATGTATGCATCTCTGTGTGTGTGTATATATGTATATTCTCATTGATTGATTTCCCTTTAGAGTATCCTAGCTGCATCATGATTCTTTTTCCCTAAGTCTTCTTAATTTCAATAAAACTTTTTTTTTTTTTTTGGTTGGTTGTGGGGCCAGAACTCTGGGCCTGGGCGCTGTCCCTTAGCTCTTCAGCTCAAGGCTAGCGCTCTACCACTTGAGCCACAATGCCACTTCTGGCTTTTTCTGCTCATGTGGTGCTGGGGAATGGAACCCAGGGCCTCATGCATGTAAGGCAAGCACTCTACCACTATGCCACCTTCCCAGACCCACAATAAAACTTTTTTTAAATTAAACAGGTTATAGAAGAATGTGGCATTATGTATTTAGCTGGAGATGAGTCTGTAGTTTGCAAATTTCATGGATGTTGGGACACAATGAAGATTACAACACAAAGAACAATTCAAGTAAGAAGAATAACTTAGTTCCAAGACCTCATAAAGGATCATTAATGATAGTTCATACTTTCATGAATACAGACCCAGTGTTATAAAAGTTTAATATATCCTTCAACAAATGAAACCTTTAACCTTTGCCATATTTATTTACATAAAACATAAAGAGAAATGGAGTTATAAAATATTATTAAATACATTTAATGGTGCTTGAATTATGTATGCTTAGAATAAAACACTCTGTGATTACTGGGTAAAATGTGAGATGGGCACCCAAAATGTTTCTAATAGTAAATAAAGCTCACTTTTTGTTGGATTTCTAATTTTTCTTATCTAAGAAGTTTAATCCTCAATAGATTTAGACAATCTTAGACTGATTTGAAATCTATTATATTCATTATATCAAAGCATCTTTTGATTGAGTTTAGAAGATGCTAATGTGTGTGTGTGTGTGTGTGTGTGTGCGTGCGTGCGTGTGTTTTGTCAGTCATAGGACTTGAACTCTGAGCCTGGCCACTGTCCTTCAGCTCTTCAGCTCAAGGTAAGCATTCTACCACTTGAGCCACAGCATCACTTCCAGTTTTCTGAGTGGTTTATTAGAGATAAGTCTCTCGGACATTTCTGCCAGGGCTGGCTCTGGAGCAGGATCCTCAGAGCTCAGCCTCCTGAATAGGTAAGATTACAGGTGTGAGCTACCGGTGCCTGGCTTTAATATTTTTATGGGAAATTTCGTACAGCACAATTCTTCACCTCACTCTGGCTGATGCTATTAATATTTAGTAATAAAGTAGCATTTCTAGCATGGAGAGAAATAATATTATCTAGCTAATCCTCAGAACAATCATTGGAATCAGGTTTCTGATTATTATGAGTTTTTTATTTCTAAATGAAAGGAAGAGAGTTTAAGCATTACCGAAGAAAATGAATAATATTGTTTCTGTTCTCAGGGCATCAAATAAACTAGGTGAAGGGTTAAAAAAAGAACCTTTAGGATGATTAAGGGAATAACTCTGGTAAGGAAACTTTGAGACTTGCTTTAGAGCTTCCTTCAGGCATTATGAAGTTGAAATGTTTATACAAACTACAATGTAGAAAATCACTACAAGGTAACAAATTAAATCCTTTGGAAGTAAGGAAAACTCCCTGGTCACATTTTTATGCTTACCCACAATTATACTGAAAATCTTTCCAAAAGTTTCCCATGAGCATGCCTTGTTGATATGGATGATTCAGTCCTACAGCATCACAATAAAGCACGTAATGTGAATTTCGGGGTTTCTTAGTGCACATAAGAATGATAAAATTGAGGGGATGGGTGGGGTTAGGAATGATGAGTGAAAATAATCAATAGATGAAGGAGTATTATATTTGTCAACTGACATGTTGAATTGAAACTTCCTTGTGCATTTATTTAATGATCATAAAGAAAAAATTATATTTAGGAGGTAAGAAAGGCAAAAGAATGAAGAAATAAAGATGGGGCACAGCCTTAGGGAAGAGAAATGAGACCTACCAGTATCTTCAAGGACTTCAATTCTCCCAGTTTAATAGAGATCCAAGCCTGCACTAGTGGCTCACGCCTGTAATCCTGGCTACTCAGGAGACTGAGATCTGAGGATCACAGTTCAAAGCCAGCCCAGGCAGGAATGTCTGTGAGACTCTTATCTCCAATAAACCACTCAGAAAACAAAGTGGTGCTGTGGCTCAAGTGGTAGAGTGCTATCCTTGAGTTGAAGAGCTGAGGAACAGCACTCAGATCCAGAGTTCAAGCCCCATGATCGAAACATATATATAATATATAAACATATGTATGTATGTATGTGTGTGTATATATATATATATATACATATATATATATATATATATATATATATATATATATAGAGAGAGAGAGAGAGAGAGAGAGAGAGAGAGAGAAGGCCTATCTCTAAAACCCAGAAGATAGCATAGGACAGCTGAAATGGGCTGAAGTACTGTCTTTCCAGGACATGTCTATGCCACCTGTTGGCTTTCTCTGCCATATTTTTTCTAATAAAGTTTCCTCTCATCTTAAATAAAAAGAAATAGGCTTACACTGTAGTCTTAAGCATGTGATGGCATATGTCTAAGATAACAGTGTATGTGACTTGATTTAAAACAGTGGGTGAAAATTTGCATCCCCACTCTTTTTTGAAATTTTATTGTCAAGGTGGTGTACAGAGGTGTTACAGTTACCTAAGTAAAGTAGAGATTACATCTCTTGTTTAACTTCTTACCCATTCCCTCATTTTTATCCCTTTCCCTCTCCCCAATCTCCCTCCCCTCAAGTTGTAGAGATCATTTCCAACATATTGTTTTGTGAGTATTGCTGTTGCATAGATTCCCCCTTTGTCCTTTGTCTCACCATTTTCTTGTTCCCTTCCCTTCCCTAGTTCAGATAAACATATATAAAATACCCAGGGTACCAAAATCGAATGCAGTGACAACAGGGGATAAACCACAGTGGGAAAAAAGCACAAAGGAAAAACGAAATCAACTAGTACATTGAGAACAACAAAGAAAAACCTCTTTTGTCCTTGTCTTAGAGTTCATTTCACTTAGCATCATCTTATATCGCCATATGTACATAGCTATTGAGCTAGTCTGCTCATCTGCTAGGATTTTTCTAGATGTATGCTAATTATTGCGTCCTCACTGTTTATGAGTCATAATCTTTTTGATTATGGAAAGTCTTGCCTCCATGTTGGTGTCAACTGTTTGATCAGGGTGGTGGTTGCTGGAATTTGTATCAATTTCCTAAAAGAAGTCTGGGAAGTTTCCTATATCAGTTGACTTCTTTGTACACAGATTTCACAGTAGCATGTGTTACTGTTTGATAGGGTTTACCTACAATAGAATGTGTTTCAAAATTGGAGTCATCTTCTTAAAGCATCTGCCGCTGCTTTATAAACCAAGCTCATGTCATATTATAAACCATTAGTAGTTATTTCAACAGTACTTGCAGCATCTTAGCCAGGAACTGGTTCCATGTAAGAAACTACTTCCCTTGCTCATGCATAAGAAGCAACTTCTCATCTGTTCAAGTTTTACCATTATATTGCAACAATCCAGCCACTTCTACATTTACAATATCTTTAGTGTCACCATCTACATGAGCTCTTTGACCTAGGTCTTCTGGATAATGCTGCGGCTTCCACACC
Source organism: Dipodomys spectabilis (assembly GCF_019054845.1). Classification (NCBI taxonomy): domain Eukaryota; kingdom Metazoa; phylum Chordata; class Mammalia; order Rodentia; family Heteromyidae; genus Dipodomys; species Dipodomys spectabilis. Next base: position 2,075,548 of record NW_024870701.1, on the reverse strand, counting down.
AGCTTGCATATTCACAGGGCAATTTGTCTTCCAAAGATGGCTTCTTCTAAACTCCATCAAAAGATGCTTTGGTATTAACGACTATAATAGAATTCAAATCCATCTATTGGGGATTAAATTTCTTAGATAAGCAAAATGATGAAGTCAACAAAAAAGTGAGTCTGGAAAGATTTCAAACCTTAGAAATCAACTTGGGCTAACCTCAGACTCATCTGAAGTCGCCTTGCCTATCATAAAATTGAAGCGAATTGGAGCTTTGCTTTGAATTTGGCTCTGACATCAGGGGTGTTGGGGCTGGTTTGATCTTGTATTCAGACCTGGAGCTTTTTCTCTGTATCTACAATAAGATCTTTTCACTTAATTATTAGGTATTCAGTGGCACAGCCTTTTTAATTTCCTTCAAAGACTTTTCCTTTACTTTCTCAACTTGGCTATTTGGTGAAAGAGGCTCTGCTTTCTGCCCACCTCTGCTTTCAATACACTATCCTTACTAAGCTAACTCATTTCAAGTTTTATTTACAATAAGAAATATATAACAAATTCTTGCCGGGCGCTGGTGGCTCATGGCTGTAATCCTAGCTACTGTGGAGGCTGAGATCTGAGGATCATGGTTCAAAGCCAGCCCGGGCTGGAAAGTCCGTGAGACAATTATCTCCAATAAAAACCACTAGATAACCAAAGTGGCGCAGTGGCTGAAACGGTAGAGCGCAGGAACAGCGCCCAAGCCCAGAGTTCAAGCCCCATGACTGACTATATATATATACACATATATAAAATTCTTTTTCTTTGAATACTCAGAAACCATGACAGATTTATTAATTGACCTAATTTCAATCTTGTTGTCAGATGGAAGTGGATGGAAAGGAAGAGAGGGATAGGGTGGGGCTGCCTGTTAAAGAATAGGAACACATAAAACATAAAAAACTCTGGGAAATTCACTATCTTACTGTGGTTTGTAGCATTGGAAATTAACAACAATAGTAACACCAAACGTCACTGGTAACAAATCATCATAGTAGGTTTATCAATAATGAAAAAAATATGAAATATAGAGAATAATGAAGTGTGAATATAGGACAAAATTAGGTATACAATTAGAAAAAAAACAGCACTAATGCATTTGAATACTCCATGTGTGGCAGATACAAATCTTTGATACATAAAAATGCAATATTTGCAAAGCACAAGAAAGCAAAGTACAGGGCTGGGAAGTTGGCTCAGTGGTAGAGCGCTTGCCTTGCATGCATGAGGCCCTAGGTTCGATTCCTCAGTACCACATAAGCAAAAAAAAAAAAGAAAGAAAGAAAGCAAAGTACAGATCAGCATGATGACACCCACTTGTAATCCCTGTACTTGGGAAACTGAGGCAGGAGGACTGAGTTGAAGACTAGCTTGGGCTACAAGATCTTGTCAAGAAAGAAAGAAGGAAATGAAGAAGAAAAAGAAAGTAAGGAAGGAAGGAAGGAAGATGAGAGAAAGAGATATAGAGAGAAAGGGAGGAAGGGAGGAAGGAAGGGAGAGATGAAAGAGATAGAGAAGGAGAAAGGGAGTAGGAGAGGGAAAGAAGAAGGAAAATCGAAGGGAAGAGAAAGAAGAAAGGAAGGAAAGAGAGAGAGAAAGAAAGAAAAAAGGAGGGAGAGAGAAGGAAGGAGAAAGAAAGAAAGAAGAAAGGAAAGGAAGAAAGGAAGGAAGGAAGGAAGGAAGGAAGGATGAAAAGGCACACCTAGAATTCTGAGGGAATTATTGTACAGGAAGCTTACTAGGTACTGGATCTTAACTTGTCAGGACCCAATAGGACAGACTCCTCCCCGCAACATAACACACTCAAGTTTGTAGGAAGCCATTTAGTATCTACAGATAAGATGCAACTGACAACAGGAACTAGCCATTTTTCTAAAGCTCAAGAAAGATGATCCAGGTGGACAATCTCCTCTTCTTGATCCAGTAGCTCTGCAGCCAAGGAACCTGAAAACATGCACTGACCTCCCTCTCAGAACAGTGGACAGTCTGGTCTCTGGCACTGGAGGAGATCCTGTTTCTCCACTGTGCTGGAACAGAGCCCAGGGTGCTCTACACCGTCACTCACCTCAAGATCCTTCAATCCAGAACATTCTATGGCTATTTTTGAGAACAAATTAAAGGGAGAATGAACTGGACCAAACCAAGCCTACTAGAGAAGCGTCTGGAATTACCAGATTTGTTATTCAAGTAATCAATGATGAAGAGTTAAAAAACAATCTTTTGTATTATGTGTAATTCTTGCTCAAATTGAATTTGAGTAACAAGAACATCAACAGTAAATCTAATTTTGTTAAATCTAAATTTGTTATTCACAACTCATTGTAATAGTTCAAATTTTAAATTAGGCTATGGATTTATAGTGGAATTACTGATATGAAAGTCCTGGTAATAAATACATATTTGCAATCAAGCAAACTCATATATAAAAGTCAATAAGCTTCTCAATATGAAAAGTGAAATTATCAGAGTCAATTCTGTATTATGAAAAAAAGGCTACACTTTTAAGAGTAATGTTATTTCCAAAAATGTTGGAAAATGCAGTGACTCAATATAAGCATGTATTTAATTGATAAAAATATTTGTCTCAAAAATATTTTAATTTTTATTATAATCAATTTGTAGCATGTTATAATGTCTAATTCATTACAACTCTAAATCAGACTCATTCAAACATTTGCTTTGTTCTTTATTAGATTTGCAACCTTAGACGAGTTCATTCATCTCAATGTTGCAATTTCTATAACTTTAAATATAACTAATAATTGCTGTCCCCTTCACCTGGAATAGTTTTTACCCTCCTTTTCTGTATATATTTTCCTATGGTAGATTAAGGATGTCTGTAAACTCTTTGCTACTTCTCTCGTTAAATGGTGAGAATGTGTTTCTTCTCTTTGCATTAGGGATCCTAACACTGTTAGGGATCCTAACCATTGAATATGGCAGAAATATGCCATATTCATTTCTGAGCCAAGCTGAAGGAATCATAGTACCATATATACTTGCTCTTGAATGCAAATATGCAAGATGACCAACTACTCTGAAACCAATATGGTGTGTAGATGCTCATTCAGTGTGGCATAGAAGAGGAGAATTAATATCGCCAGCCAATCTTTATTTCTAATGTATATATGTGATAAATATGTGTGTGTGCACACATCCATATGAAAACATAATTGTGCAGAGCTATCAACAAATACTTTCCTTTTTCATTCTGATAACACTAAGCATATGACTTGGCCACAATATATGGTCAAATGATTGTATAAATATAAAGAAATTGAATATATAATCCTGCTTTGTTTTGTTCTAGTAATTCGCTTTCCATTCCTTGCTGATTTCTATGTAACACTGCCACATTCCATAGTGTTTTTGAAACATAGGCCATCAACCCTGCCTTATAGACCATGTGTCCTCTCATTGTTCTGATACCCCTTTGGGGGCTCTTTCCTATCATCCTATGATGTCTTGTGTGACTCTTCCTGTGCCATCAGCCTTGTTAGGACTAAGCTGTGTCTACACGCTGGCCACAAGGAAGGACTTCTCTCAGCCCCACAAGTCAGCTATGCTTCCACCCATGTCAGGGCCTGTCAGCAGTTGCTTTCTTGTCTGGCACACTCTTATTTGGACTCTGAACTCATCTTTACTTGACTCAAACATAATCATAAAGGCACTGATTAACCCTCACACAAAGACTTCTGGACAAGAAAATCTCTACTGGAAAGAACACTTCTTTCTAGGTCCAAGTAATGATTTTTTGATGCCTGTCTCACACATCATTTACATAAAAGGGAGCCATGGTGTAATGGCCCTTCATCGGGACAAAGGGCTGTGATCCATAGGATGGCTTACTTGGAACAGAGAAAGAATATTACTGATTACAACTTTGGTAAAGGAAGTTTAGTCAGCGAAAATTGAGAACTAATTTTGTTGGAGTCTAGTCTCTGAAGATGTCATTAAAAATGAAGCTTTGGTTCAGTGCATCTCACCATTAAATCTGAGTCTCGGTAGCAAAATATAAGTACATGCAATCTTGATATAAATTGCCAGCTCAGTGATTTTTTTTTAGCTCTCTGCCTTACATATAGAAATTTAATAAGTACAGTAGTCTCGCCTTATTCGCAGGTTTTACAGATTATCTGTGGTCAACTAAGGCCCAAATGTACAAATATGATAGGATCTGTGTAAGGAAGTTCCATTTTGGCAGACTCAACCAATCAAATACTAAAAATATGCAAGAAAAAATTGAATCCATACTAACATGTACATTGATGTGAATATTGTCTTTGTCATTATTCCTTAAACAATAAAGCAAGTTTTATATAGGATCTATGTAGTATTAGGTATTATGAGTGATCAGCAGATGATTTAAAGTATACAGCAATATTGCATGGGTTAGAGGCAAATACTGCACCACATAATGGAATGGACCTACCTGCATTGCTGTGGCATGGATAACCACAAGGGTCCTGGAATCAACCCCCAGATGACTGCATTTGCCTTGACTTTTAAGAATCTTTATTATAATACATTGTTATGATTATTCTATTTTATTACTACTTAGTGTGAATATCTTACATTATCCAATTAATTCATTAAATGAAGTCATAAGTATGAAATTATAGGAACAAATCATGGTTGCTAGGTGGGGTTTCGTACTATCCACAGCGTTAGGCACCCATTGTGAATCTTGGGATGTATCTAACACAGATAAGAATGAACCTCTGTATGGGATGAAAAAAAAGCATTTATTTGTCTGAATTAGATGGTCAGCTACCTTTATTTGCCAGTTCTGTGCTCTTCCCAAACTTCCTGCTCAATTACTCTTTACTATAAACCTATTTCCTTACATGAACTTCTTTTTTTTATTCTTGTCACCATTCTCTCTTGAGTTCTTCAGAATCTGAGTTGCTTGACTGAACGTTTTCATTGTTATTCGTATTTACTTCCTGGTTTGTGTCCTTCCACCCCTACTCATACTTGTGGCCTTACCTTCCTTTAACTTTGTGGTCCTCATCCAATTAGCCCAATCAGGACCACCCCTCCTAACTACTCAAGATTTAGATGGTTGGGATCATCTTCTTTGCCAGCCCACAGTTTCATCAAATACCTGATTTGTCTTTTGAAGCTGGCATTATTACATCTGTTTTTAGTGACCCCGGGAATTAATTTACTTTTTGCCTTTATATTATGTACAACTCATGATATCATAAGGATCTTAAACATTGAGTTTATAACTCTCTCAGCTCTAGCCTCTCCAAAATCTACCCCCATATTTGATGTTCAAATTTGAGTATATCTTTGAAGCTGAAACAAGTTTTAACTTCCTGTTTGTGGTGAATCTACCAAAATTAACAGGCAAAGGTGCAACTATCAGGCCCCAGAAAAATTCACTATAGAATTTCGTTCCCAGTATTGTTTATTCCAGGGAGTAGTTGCTAAATGATATTTCTGTGCAGTCTAAAGATCAAAGAAAGACCTGCATAGCAGAACCTTATTCTATTTGAGAATTGTGTATATTTCATTATGTGATCTTATTACTAACTGTAGATATCCACTAGCAAAGTGATTTCATTTCAGTTCCTAAAATTATCAACCGAAAATAATTCCCAAGTCCTCTGTCCAAATATTTTTCTCCTTCATGCACAGCCAGTGTGAGCATTCACATTTGACATTTTGTCTTTGCAATAGGTATACTATCATTATCAGACCTAAAAGGAAAAATCAGACATTGAATGACAATCCTGGGTAACTATAGGTAAAGAAAATTCTTGTGGAGTTGCAAAAGACATGTATTTTCCCTCTGTAAACCTTTCAATGAAGATTTTACTGACATGCACATTGGTTTTCTGGGCTTCCTTGAATAAAAGAGGGCTGGAGAATCTATATCCTTCCGTTCATGCACCACAAATCACCATTTAATTGATGTTAACTGTCAACAAAGTAGTAAGATTGAGATATTGAAAATGGAAGAGAAATAGCTCCAGTCATAAAGGGGTCACTGAAAGTTAGGTGGATACCGTATGTTTCCATGAACACAAAGACGCCTGGGAATTGAAGCATTATTATTTTTTAAATTAGCAATTGAAGTTCTCTTAGGTATTGGCAATTGAACTTCTCTTAGTGAAGCAATGATCACAATGTGAGATTTAAATACTTCTCCCAGAAACTGGTAGAAGAGGCAGACAAATATTAGACAGAAAAATCTGAAGAGGAGGATTAATGAAATAGACCTAATTTGACACTTAGAGAATGCTGATGTGTTTATTGAAGTATATATAATCCTCTGAAATAAATAACATTTCCCCAAATTATACAATCAACCAATGTGTCACAGGATTGATTGATTCACTGATTGATTATATTTATTGTAAAGGTGATGAACAGGGAGGTTACAGTAATGAGGACAATTCCCTTTCAACACTTATTCTCTACCTCATTTTCTTCTGCTTAGCCCCCCCCCCACTCCACGCCCTCCCTTTACTGTATAGTTCATTTACAAGAATGTCAAGTGAGTATCAACGTTACATTAGGTAATCCTTTGTTCTGCTGTTTCTGTGATTCCATCTCCCTTCTGCATACACAAGACAAGGGTACAGAAACTAAAACAGAAAAAAATAGTAAATACATGCAGGACATAGTTAAAACCTTTTGTTTCCAATTCTTGGGGTTCATGATGATAAACTTTATTGTATATCATCCTATGCACTTAGCAATTGGGTTATTGAGATCCCTTGTGAAGAATATCATAGACATATTCCAGTTATTACGAATGAGAGGGAGAGAAAAAACCCATGTAATCTACTTTTGTGTAGGCCTGCCTTAGTTCACTTAATATAATTTTTCCAGGTCTTTCCATTTCCTTATGACTGGGACAATGTCATTCTTTCTGATGGAAGCATAGAACTCCATTGTGTATATATACCACATCTTCTTGATCCATTCATTTACTAGAGGGGCATCTGGGTTGGTTCCATATCTTAGCTATGGTAAATAGATGTGTCACAAGTTTTAAAGGACTAAAATTATACATTACTTCTCTGACCTCAATGAAAAATAATATAGCAAATTGACACCAACTTTTGAAAATACATATCTATATGTAATTCCAATCAAATAAAAATTACAAATTAGATGTGGTTTGACTGCATTAATAATAGAAATATAATAAATTGAGTATGATAGAATAGATACTACTTTGTTTGAGAGAAAATTTATAAACTTTGAAAGAATACAGAAGAAAAGTTAAAGATAAATCATCTAAATATTCATTTTAAGAACTTAGGGGAAAAAACTACCAAAATTAAGCCAAAAGAAACAGAAGTAATAAAAATGGGGGGAAAAAAGAAGGAAAGGACTTGAAAGGCATTTATAAACAAAGATATCCATGTGGCCAATAATGTTATGGGAAGGGAAAACAAAGGAGAAGGCAACAATGCTTGATAGGAAATGTACTCATTACCTTGCCCATGTAATTGTAACCTCTCTGTACAGTATTTTCACAATAAAAAAATATATGCTCAAACTCAGTTTTGAAAATTAGATCCATGATCAGATAATTGAGATACTTGAAAATTGAAAATACTGACAAACCCCATTGTGGGTAATAATTTAGAAGAACCAGTGTTAATTGCTTTGTTTTTTTTTTTTTTAAGAAAGAGTTTTTGTTTGTAGTCAAGGTTGGCTTCAAAATCATGATCTTGTTACCTCAGATTTCTAAGTGCTAGGATTGCAGGCATGAGCAATCACACCTGGCCTACAGGCTGAATTCTTTTTTTTTTTTTTAATTTAAATTTTTTTTTGTGAGAATACCATACAGAGGAGTTACAATTACATGAGGAAATAATGAGTATATTTCTTATCAAGCATTGTTGCCTCCTCTTTGTTTCCCCTTCCCATCCCTTCCCATACTCCCTCCCCCTTTTCCCTCACCTGATCCTCCCCCCCCCCCCCCCCCCCCCCCGCTACCAAAGTTGTAAAGTTCTTTTTTCTACATAATGCCTTGTACATCTAATTGTTGCAATGGGTACACCTGTATCCCTAAATGATTTGTTTTTTCCCTTCCCCTCCACAAATTATACCAACATCAAATACAGTGAAAGTATGGGTTATACCATGGGGGAGGAACATACAAAATAACATAGATATCATCTTATAAATATGTTAGAAACAATTGCATGAAGAAAAAAACAAAAAAAACATTTGTTATAAGTTATTAGTAGTTATCAAAATTGCTTCTGTTTCTTTGTAAAGCTTTTGACAGTCACTGTAATTGAACATCCATAAACCTATGAACCAACAATTCTACTTCTAAAGTTAAAATATTCCTCCTCACCCTAGTAAGTATTTAAATGATTTAAAAACTGTATGTTTGTAAGTTTTCATAATGACATTATTTATAACACAATTTGAACATCCATAAACCTATGAACCAACAATTCTACTTCTAAGGTTAAACTATTCCTCTTCACCCTGGTAAGTATATAAATGATTTAAAGACTGTATGTTTGTAAGTTTTCATAATGACATTATTTATAACACAAATCATAAAACAAATCATGAACAGAGAGTAGAAAAGTGATTTTTCATTTGTTTGCCCAGTGGAATGTAGAATATTTAACCACAATGAAACACATGCCTATAATTATCAGTTCCTTGCTAGATAGTGCATAAGATTATGAAAACACACTTTTGAGAAAAAAAATGGATGGATAAAAATGACTATATCAAACAGCTGTGAACTTTAAGTGAAGCAGTAACTATGAGAGCAGCATCCACAACCAAATTGTTTTCCCTCTGTGAGCATTCATTGATGTGTATACTTTGGATTTCTGTGTTTTGTGTACTATTTAAATACTTTTGCAATCTCATGTTATTTATTTTAATAAGCATTCTCTTATTTAAGAGGTATTCAAAATTCAATACAAACCTACTAACTATGCTGTTAATCTCTATTTCCAAGCTTTTCTACTAATAATCTTGATATAGATATTATTGCTGCAGTAATTTGTTTTAACTAAAATTATATGATCTAAAGAAGGAATGTTTTACAACTTACATTAGATAAATATAGTCAATTCTAATAAAAAGTAATTCTATGCACTGATAAACATAGCTTTTATTCTTTTCTTTTGTCTCAATTTTCCTTTATTTTATTTGCTCTACTGCATGAATTATTATTCTAAACTAAACTGTTATTTAAAATAATTATGTTTCTTCACTTTTCAGATAATTGTGCTAATTAAGACTTCTGAAAGTGTGTCTTTATATTTCTTTTGCTCTCTCATAATCATTTTTGGTGACTTCTATTTTTTATATGTAGTATAAATTATCTTTTACAAATCTTAATCTTCTTAAACGTTTTTGAGGATATAAAGATTATCTTCTCTACCACTAAATATTATAAGTATTTTCTTGCTCACTTGTCATGAGAGGACACAGCAAGAAAACAACCATTTATGAGCCAGAAAGTAACTATTGATGTTAGAAACTCCTCTTAATGGACCAATGCTAAGTAATTTTTAACACATTTGTTATGACTAGATTTGTGTCATTGGCACATTGGAATGGTCTCCAGAGAAATACGGATTTGGAAAATCAAGCCTGATTATTTATTAAATTTCCCTGGCTAGCTAGATCTGGGTTCCTAGAGGGCCTTCCTGGAGTCCATACTTTAGGTTGGCCACATTCTGCTGTCTGGAATCCCACTTAGAGAGTAGCTTTAATTAAATGCCACCAGAAACAAATTAAATTAATATAATCAGCCTTTTCTTAGTCATTAATCAGAGTGGCCAACTTTGTGGCAAACACATGAGAAAGCAGCAGTTTATGTGTGGAAATGAGGAGTGGGTTTGTGGGATGAAAATTCTCTTGATTTCTTAGTCATGAACATTCAGACATCAATAATGAATTTGCCCCTAAGATATTTTACATTAGCAGACAAGATTAAAAGACAGGGCTGGGAAGGTGGCTCAGTGGTAGAGTGCTTGCCTTGCATGCATGAGGCCCTGGGTTCGATTCCTCAGCACCACATAAGCAGAAAAAAAAAGCCAGAAGTGGCGCTGTGGCTCAAGTGGTAGAGTGCTAGCCTTGAGCTGAAGAGCTGAGGGACAGGGCCCAGGACCAGACTTCAGGCCTCACGACTGGACTCCCCCCCCCCCCAAAAAAAAGATTAAAAGACAGAGATGTTTCAAATTCCAGGGAATAAATAAATAAATAAATAAATTTTGATCTCCCAAGAATATATACACTATATATGTACACATACACACAGAAATGTACAGATGTGTATACATAAATATACACAAATATGTATGCAGATATTTCTCTCTATATATATTTATGATAGAAAAGACAGAGTGCCTATTTCCCTTCCAAAGACAGTACTTATTTCCATTACATGGAAGTCAAGGTAGTATCACTCTCTGAAGGAGATTGAAGGGAGAGTGGAGATGAGAAATCAGGACTACCTAATGTCACAGGATTCCTGTCATTCACCTCACTTTCTCCGGCAACACTTAGCTATTAACCCCAGCATCCTGTGGAACCTGAGGTCAGGAACATAGTACCAGCTATCGCTTTGCCTACTGTTCCTACTGTGAGCAATAAACTTCATTTGTCACTAGATCAAAAACCTTGGGTTTCTGCTATTTATCAAGCACTGACAGGCTAACCTGGTAGCTTTCAAGCAGGGTAAAATTTTACTCCTTTGTAATTCTTTTCTTGAAAAAGTCAGTTTATTTTTTTTTTAATTTTGTACCTGATAAATTGCTGGCTTTCTTTATGAAATGTTCCCATTTGTCTTTGTTAGTACTTTTGTTTTGGACCTTATTTGGTCTGATGTTAATATAATCGATTCTTTCTCTTAGTTTTTTTTTTTTTTTTTTTTTTTTTGCTTGTTTGTTTTAAGGGCATATATTTTTTGTATCCATTGGCTTTCAAGCTGTCTGTTGTTGTTTTTGTTTTTGTTGGCTGTGGGCCTTGAACTCAGGGCTTGAGCACTGTCCCTGAGCCTCTTTGTGTTCAAGGCTAGTGTTCTACTACTTGAGCCATAGCACCACTTCTGGTTTTTGTGGTTAATTGGAGATAAGTGTCTTATGGGGACTTTTCTTCCAGGGCTGGTTTTGAACTGGGATCCTCAGATCATATCCGCCTAAGTAGCTAGAATTATAGACATGAGCCACCAGTGCTCAGCCTGTGTTATTATGTTTAAAATATGTCTCTTGTAGATAGCATAGAGTTCAGTGGTTTTTCATATTAAGAAAAAAAATCTGTCTTTAATTTTGACTGTTTAGTGTAAACATTAAAATACCTGGATGTAAGTATCCTACTATAATTTTAAGTTGCTCTTTTTTCTGTCTATTTTCAGTTCCACTCTTCCTTTGTAATGTCTCTCAGGTGATTTGAACTTTGTAAGGATTGACATTTTTGTCTGTTGGATTTTATGCTATTTCCTTGAGTATAATACTTAGTAGCTTCACTAGGGACAAAAAAACATATCTCACAACTTTTCCCTGTGTCTTTTACTGGTTATTGTATCTCTTCACATGAAAGTGGGAATGTAGTCAAAATATTCAATATACATATGTAAAAATGGAACCAGACAAATTGAGGGAATATTTGGGGTTGGGAGAAATGGGAAGGGAGAATGATGGAAGAGACAATACTGATGAAGATATATCGTACTTATGAACTGACATGTTGAATGGATGCTCCTTTATAGAACTACTTAAAGCTAATTTTAAAAAAACCATAGCAATCTTGCCACATGCTTATTTACTATCACATCCTATTGGGTTATCCATAACACATATATGACATTTCCATATATTTTAAGTCCAGTAAAACACTATAGGGCTCTCTCTCTTTTTTGGGGAGGGTCAGTCTTGGGGGCTGAACTCTGGGCCTAGGGGCTGTCCTTCAGCTTTTCAGCTCAGAGCTAGCACTCTACCACTTGAGCCACAGCGCCACTTCTGGCTTTTTCTGCTTATGTGGTGCTGAGGATTCAAACCAGGGCCTCATGCATGCAAGGCAAGCACTCTACCACTGAGCCATCTTCCCAGACCTCATATTTGATTTTAGCAGTTGCAGGAATTTTTCTTCAACTAGTAGAATTTCCTTTACTATACCCTTAAATCAAGATGTGAAAACAAAATAATCTTGACTCCATCTATTAATAGAATTACTTGAATATGTCTATTTTCATCCTTCAACAATATTTTCATGACAGAACTTGGAAGCTAAGGGAATTAATTTTATTCTTTTCGTACTTTAATGATACTTTCCTAATGTGGTTTATATACATAGTGGAATTTTGCTCATCCATTAGAAAGAATATTCCATTATTTGCAAATAAATGGATGGACATGGAAGAAATTAGATTAAGTGAAGTAAGTCAGGTCCAGGCAAAGATCTTGTATGTAGAAGCTAGAACTAATTTATTAATGTACAAGTAAATACATACAAAAATGTATGTAAATGTACACAAATGTATTAATTGAAGTATGATATTTGCAAAGGAGAATTCAAATGATGCAATTCCTTAGAAAAACAAACTCACAGTCCAACAAAATGAATACCAAAAACTTGATACTTGAAAGGTGTGTGGGATTGTGCCAAGGGGAAGGAGCTAGACAAATGAAGAGAGAGGAAAGGGAGAGAATGTAGCCATCATATTTAATGATATCTCATGAAACTAGGAAAATTGAGGGGAAGGGTAGGTTTTGGAAAGAGAGAAGAACAATAAAAGAGGTTGGTCAAGATGTATTTTACTTATATATTGATTTGTTGGATGGTAATACCTTTATACAACTATTGAATGATGATAAAATATTTAATAAAATTTAAAAAGACACTTTTTTGATAACTAATGCTTCATTAGAAGTCATGGCTCATCTAAATTTTTGTTTTCCATATATGTATTGCTTTCCTTTTAGTGTTTAAGAAATTTTTTCTTTTTCCTTATTGTCTAGCAGTTTTACTACCATACCTTATGCATGATGTTTTAAAAATATGTGCTTTCCAGTATGGAGGTTCCTCAAAAGACTTCACATAGAGCTCCCCTATGACCCAGCAATCCCACTTTTGGGCATTTACCCTAATGTTTACAAACAAGACCACACTAAAGCTACCAGCACAACTATGTTTATTGCAGCATTATTTACCATAGCTAAGATATGGAACCAACCCAGATGCCCCTCAGTAGATGAATGGATCAAGAAAATGTGGTATATATACACAATGGAATTCTATGCCTCCATCAGAAAGAATGACATTGCCCCATTTGTTAGGAAATGGAAAAACTTGGAAAAAATTATATTAAGTGAAGTAAGCCAGGCCCAAAGAAACGTAGGTCCCATGGTTTCCCTTATTTGTAATATCTAGTATATGTATGAGTCAAGTGGAAAAGGTCAGATAATGTGATGTCAGGAAAATGAACCCTTAGATGTGTATTTTAATGTTTTTTTCTTTCATGCATGTGTTTCTAACACATTTATAAGATTATCTCTTTGTTGCTTTGTATGTCCCTCCTCCACAGTGTAACCCCTGCTTTCACTATATTTGATGTCAGTATAACTTGTGGAGGAGATGGGGAAAAACCAGTTGTTTAAGGATACAGGTGGACCTGTTGCAACAATGAGAAGTACAAGTTGTCATGTCCAAAACGAGCTTTACAACGTTGGTGCGGGGGGGGGGGGGGGGGGAGGAGAAGGATTGGGATTAGGAGGGGAGGGGGGAGGCTGGGAAGGGATGTGAAGGATAAACAAAGGAGGAGGCTGCAATGCTTGGTAAGAAATGTACGCATTATCCTGCCCATGTAACTGTAACTCCTCTGTACAGTATGTTCACAAATAAAATTAAATTAAATTAAAAAAAAAATGTGCTTTCTCTGTATTATCATTCACTGTTTCCTGAATCTGAAAAATTATATATTTCCTCCAACTTAGGAAAATATTTTTGGCTATTTTGGTCATTCTATTTTAAATATTCTCTCATATATACTTCCAAGACTTAAAATGTACATGTTAGACAACCTAATATTGTCACACTAGTTAACAAAGCTCTTCTTTAAGAAAAATAATTTTACTCTATATATTCCAGATTGAATCAATTCTATTTCATTATTCCAAGTTCACCTCATCTTTCTTTCCTCCTTTTATTATATTATTATGTCCATCTGCCACATTTTGTGCATCTTGTGTGCCCAAATATGTTAGCTTAAAAAGCTGCTTTAATTTCCTTTTTCTTTTCAAGTATATTATAGCATAAAAGGAAGGCTTGATTGGAAATGGAGCCCCAAAGAGCATAAAACATTGTTTTTTATTGTTTTGGTTTTTTTGTCGGTGGTGGGGCCTGAACTCGGCCTGGGTGCTGTCCCTCAGCTCTTCAGCTCAAGGCTAACACTCTACCACTTGAGCCACAGCACCTCTTTCGGCTTTTTCTGCTTATGTGGTGCTGAGGAATCGAACCCAGGGCCTCATGCATGCAAGGCAAGCACTCTACCACTGAGCCACCTTCCCAGCCCCATGAAACATTCTTTAGGATGAGAAGAAGCACATAAGGATGGAAAGTCGTAGGTAGGTAATAGACATACAGAGATGGAGGACTTTGGGGGAAACAAAGTGAATTTCTTTCCATTGTCACTTAGATTGGTTTCTAGAACAGAGAAAGGAGACTGGTTGGACAGCAACACAAAAGTCTCCTGTAGTTCTTGGAAATGTTTTCTCATTCCAAAACTATCTTTGTATGCTTCTAGAGCATGGACTTTATTGCTGAGCAATGGCCCTGATGAGTACACATCCTTTGTGGGTTTTTGGTGGAGGAAAGATGTACCTGCCATTGGTAGCACTGTGCATTTATAGATGGATGAGGAGTAACACATCTTTATATTTTACAAAACCACTGTGTCATACCACCTCTGAATCCCATGTGTCAAAGGTTTGGTCTCCAGGGTGGCACAACTGAAAAATGGTGGAAAGTTTGGGAGATGAGGCTCAGTGGTGGATCATAGATGCGGACATGCTCCCAAAGATGTACTTAGCCTGCTCCTTCCTTCCTTCCTTCCTTCCTTCCTTCCTTCCTTCCTTCCTTCCTTCCTTCCTTCCTTCCTCCCTTCCTTCCTTCCTCCCTCCCTTCCTTCCTTCCTCCCTTCCTTCCTTCCTTCCCTCTTCCCATAATTCCTCTCTCCTCTCCCTTCTTTTTTCCTCCTCCTCCTCCTCCTCCCTCCTTCTCCTCCTCTTCCCTCCTCCTCCTCCTCCTCTCCTTCTTCTCCTTCTTCTTTTCCTCCTCCTCTTCCTCCTCCTCCTTCACCTCTTCCTTTTTTCTTCATCTTTTTTTCCTTCTTCCTCTTCTTCTCCTCTGTCTCTGTCTCTCTGCATCTGTGTCTATATCTATTATATCTATGTCTGTCTGTCTGTCTGTCTGTCTCTGTCTCTCTCTCTCTGTCTCTCTCACTAACTCTAAGGTGCTCAGCTTTGCTCTGCCACACCCCTGCCATGATATGTTGCTTCACAACCAGGCCAGAGCAATGAGACCAAGTCTTGGCTTGGCTCCTCCCTAAAGTGAGCCAAAATAATCCTCTTTTGACCTGGTGATTTATCTTCAGTATTTACTTTTAGTGGTATGAAGCTAACACATGTGGATGCAATATTAGTTAATGATTATAACAAGGTGAGCCACACGCAATAGGAGCTCAGCAATGATCATTTTCTGATATATGTATAACTTGTAGTAATGTATCTACCTGTCTGGGCAGTGACTTAAAGCTACTATATACACTTACCATGAGAGGAATAATTTATGTTAGATATTCCTGGGCATGTTAGCAAGGGTGCTTTCACCCACCTATCTAAATCCCTTAGCCTTGCCATCTGTAGGTAATTCACCAAAAATACTTTTTTGGTAATTCCTAAAAAGCTACAATCATTTAAAACATTATTATATTTATATTCAAGCCCATTTGTTTTGTATGTGTCAGGGAAACTGAAGACAGCTTTAGATTGAGAAAAATGTATTCCCAGCTTTAAAACTTACTCTAAAAACTATATGAATAACTTCTATAACACCATTCCCTAACTGTAAAAATTGGGGTAACAGTTTTTCTCCCATAATGACTAAATTAGCTCCAGGCCTGACACACAGTAGCTGATATTTTATTATCAGTCTACAAATTTAATAACTGCATGTGTTATGGACATGGGTGGGTTGATCAAAACCATCCATTTGAAAAGAACATGGTCAATTCCCACAATTTCAACACACAGTATACATCTTCTCTGCCCCCTTGCTGATTTGTATTTGTATTTCCCTTTTCTCTACCAATTATCTAAAGCTCAGTTATATCAAGTTAATCCTCTATCTGGGGTTTTTATTCTCCTTGCAAACAAACTCACTCTCATTTCTAATCTTCCTGTAGCTCGTCAATAACTTGGTGCCTTTTCAATTCCAAGACTTTCCTAAGAATGTTTCCCCTCACATTTCAGCTTCTTTCTGACCCAAAACGTAGGAGCTCTGTTCAGAAAGAACAAATGAAGAGTTTAAAATAAAATCCAGGCATAAAGTTGCTAAGGAAATAGAAGAGGGATACATCTTAGTAGGGAAAAATATAAGACAGTTAATTTTTGGAAGTAGTTTAATGCTTATTAGATTACCCCTAAGAACACAGTCTATGATCTAAACCTGTGAAATTGCTTTTATTTCACCATTATTAATTTAATCTTTTAAATTGATTTCATGTTCCAGAGGAGAACTTTTATCAAGAGCTTGCTGGGTCCTTGTGACTATATTTACTATTATGTCTTCTTGTTATGCCAAATAAGTCAAATGATTTCTTACTTTTTGTCTTTTCTTTTTTGGTACTGGGGATTGAAGCCAAGATCCTGCACTTGCTAAGTGAGCACTTTGCCACTGAGCTACATCCAAGTCCAATTTCTTACTTTTAGAATATAGTGGTCAGTTCTTATAAGAGTCTAGGATTTTTCAGGTTAAGTCATATTTCTACCTTAAATTTCTTGCATCTGTAGGTTCATGAGAAATTTAAAGAAATGTGGGAAATATATTCCCAGGATGAAAAACATGAAATTAAACTTAAATGCAACAGAAAGTTACATCCTTACCAAAACTGACCTGGCTAAGTTTAAATTGTATTTCTTGTCTCGGATTGTGCATTGTATCTCTTAGGCTCATTTCCTAACTTCCTACAACTAATTTTCCCAATAGTTCTATGTCTTCAGGATTCTAGACCACTCTTTACATACTGCTTTACTCAGAATATTGCAATAATTTATCTCAATCACCACAAGGCTGACTATGAGGACAGTAATTGTGACTGCCCACTTTACCATCAAAATCAAAACATTAAGCATAGTTCTGGGATTAAAGTAGATATTCAATAAATATTTGTTGAATGAACCAATAAATCTAACATGTGCAAGGCCATATATTGTTTTCCTAAACATGCATTTGTAATAAAGACACAAGCAGAAATGGGCTTGGGAGATTCTGAAACCATTGTAACCAAGCTTATGGTTTTTCTGCATTTCTTTGTTTCTTTTTAAACATATTTTTATTATTTGTAAGTAGTTGTACAAAGGAATTGCTACTCAACAAAGCAGGTTATGAATAAAGTCACCTTGGCCAATGTCACCTCTTTCAACAGTCTCATCCCCTCTTCCAACCCATACCTACCCTCACTTCTCTTAATTTCATAGGATATACATTGAATTTTTGACTGAATTCTCCCTCTCTTTCTTCTCTTCATTCATCTTCTTTTGTTGTTTTAAAGTTTAATATTTCAATGTTTTTTCCAAATACGTATCTACAATGAGTATTTTTTATCTGATCTCTTGTGAATTAAATTTTATCATTTATAGCTCACTAATATCATGTCTAACAATTTTGGTATTGGTAAACAACAAAGAAAAAGACAGGGAAAGCATATTAAAAGGTTGTGTTTATGAATCATGAGAATATCAGGAGTTAAAAGTTTGGAGGAAAAGTCATTATCAGCATTTCAAAATATAAATCTTCCGGTCAAGAAAAAGTACAAGATAGAGTTTTATAAATCTGAGATCTGAAAGTATATGAATCATAGAAACAGGATATCATATCAACAAGGAAATGTGAACACATAGGAACAAACTCATTCATTTGAAATGTCTCATTCTGTTGTTTGAAGATTCATGACAAAAACAATCTTGAGCAATAAGTGCCTATATAGTTTGTAAAATGATACTTGGAGATGTTCTGTATATCTGAAGATTGTTTTCCAGTTGAATCTGAACAGTGAGATAGTCAGACATTGAGAAAAACTATAAAGCATTCATCTCCACTCCAACATCCTCCCTGAAGGTAATAAAATCACAAAGAAATTGCTAGTTCAAAAGGACTAGGGAACAAAGACTCAGTTTGCTTTACTTACTTTAAACAATGTGTTTTATCTTGAAAAATTTTGTTCCCATTCTTATCTATGTGTTTGTCTATCTACCTACCTGTCTGTTCTCTTTATATCTATTTACCTGCCATATATCTAATTATCTTTGCCAATGTATAAAAAGGTCAAAATGAAATATTTATATCAGTTTGATCTACTTAAAATAGTAGCTCTACTATGAGAGAACACACATATGCTTATTCAATGTATTTTATGTGCATCATAGTGGTAGTTATGAATAATTTCATATGTTAAAGTATGATAATACTGACAATGACTCTTCAACACCTATCTTCAACCATTTTGTGATACAAAATAAGGAAAGGATAATGATATACAACAAAGGGATCAAGTTCAATTACCAGTTAGACTGGAAGGGCTCCTTTTGGAAAATAAACAGATTAAATAAACTGTGAATGAAATATGATCCATTTAAATTTTTAGAAATCTATGACTTTATATAAAAATAAGTAAACAGGAAAAAAGAAATAATCTTCTCTGCAATGGGAACTCAAGAAACAGTAATCGTTTTGAAACCAGCACACTAACAGTTTGCTCAGATAGAAATTCATGGATAGATGTTAACACTGTGGAAATTCTTGGTGAGGATGTTTACATAGTCACAATTGTCTCCCCACAAATTACTTATTCACTACCAAAGAAAGAGCAATAACTTCAAACTAGAGAAATATTTGAATACGAACCAAATCTCCAACAATGATATACATCAACACCATCTATCTTCTAATTTGATATATTAGGAAGATGTGTAATTCATGGAGCATTCCATTTTAAAATGCAGAAACTGAGCCAAATCAAGAGATATCTAGAACTTAGACTGCAGAGGTTAAGGGATCATGGTTTCAGCCTATCTTAATCCCTCCCAACAAGGTCCTAAGACTCCATCTGAATCAATGGCTGGCTGAGTGTGGTGAACCACAATTGTCATCCCAGTCTGTACGGAAATACAATGGTTGGTGCAGGGGTGTGTGTTTCTGTCTTCCCAGATGACACAGGAAAGTATGAATACTATCCTAGCCCAGAGGAGTTCAGACATAAATCTAGATCCTATCTTGAAAATAACAAACACATAAAGGGACTGGAGATGAGACTCAAGTGGCAGAGAGCCTGCCTAGTAAGCACGAGGTCCTGAGTTAAAACCTATATGTATTTATGTGTATATAAATATTTATGTATTTATTTATGTATATGTATATATGTATGTATACATGTAGAGAGAGATTTAAAAAAAAACTCTAAATAAAGAGCCAATTAGATAGCCCTCCAATTAAATGGCCTCCATTCTTTAAACTTTTTCAGGTCAGAGATTAAAGCTGATGAACAATTCCAGATTAAAGGGGATTCAAGAGACACTGGGCGATCTGGCAGTAGATTCTTTGCTAGAGGACGACATTGTTCTATAAAAATAGTATGGGTGGGTTGGAAAGGTGGCTCAGTGGTAGAGTGCTTGCTTTGCATGCATGAGGCCCTGGGTTCGATTCCTCAGCACCACATAAGAAAAAAGAAAAAAGCCGGAAGTGGCGTTGTGGCTCAAGTGGTAGAGCGCTAGCCTTGAGCTGAAGAGCTGAGGGACAGCGCCCAGGCCCAGAGTTCAGATCCCAACACCGGACCCCCCCCCAAAAAAAAAATAGTATGGGTACAGTGGGCATAACTAAGTCTTCACAGAAGTGTTTCTTTCATAATTTAATTTATAAGAGGCTTCAGAAAGTAGAACTCTGGTTTAAATTCATGAGAGAGCTGTCAGAGAGCCCAAAGCTTCCCTCCAGTGAAACCCTGGGTACCCCTCTCTAAGCAAGGCCCATCATAATGGCACCTATGATTTTTCTTTTCATCTTCCCAGACCTCACACTCGCTCAGCTGGCTTGCTCCTGCTGGCACTCCACCATTTGAATTGTGTTTCCAAGCCTGGTTTTTTGCTGGTTAAATGGAGATGGACTTTTGGGCTCAGAGTGCCTTTGAAAGGCAATCCTCCAGATGTCAGCTCCTGGGTCTGTAGCACTACAGTGAGACATTGGCATTCAGCCTGCATTCCGTTTTAAAGGAATCTTCTTTTTCTTTAACTTCTTTATCCTGTCTACTCGTAATTCAAGGGAGGTATTGTTATTCGCCTTTTTTTGGTGGTGGCACTGGGATTTGAACCCAAGGCTTCATGCTTGCTAGGTTGGTACTAGCAAGCACTTATTTTTGAGATAAGGTCTTACTTCCCACATGAATGCTTGAATCTGGTCTATCTATTTCAAATTTTCTGTCATTGGTCCATCTACTTCAGCATTTCTGTCGTTGCTGAGATTACAGGCACACACCATAGCATGTAGCTCCCCTCCATAGACATGGTATCTTATGAACTTTTCCATCTAGGCTGGTCTGGAATCATGAGACCCCCCAATCTCAGCTTCCCATGTAGCTTGCATCCAGCTAAGAGTTGAGAAGGGGTTTTGTGTGAACTTCTCTACCTGGACTGTCCTCAAATTTGGACTCACCCTTTCTTAGCCCTCCAAGTAGGTAGGATCATAGGTGTGAGCCAGCAGTCCCTATCCACTCCCACTCTATGAAGTCTTCAATTATAAAATTTTACTTATTAAAATACCAATGTTTCTATACCTTATATAGTTCAAATGCTGGAGGAATTAAAGATGAAATACAACATTTGTAAGAAGTAAATGAGTATTAATCCCCATGTTTTATATTATTTCATCCTCACCATTAGCCAATGAGAGAAACAAAAATAGTTATTCGACCACCTTATGAATAGATTGAAATTTAGAAAAATTAAACCAGTAAAGTTATACAGCTAGTAAGTTGAGAGCACATCTTCTTTTCCTATATTTTAGATTTCTTCTTCATTACAAAAGACAATTCTAAGCTTCAGACCTGGGAAAGTGAGTAGGTAATGACAAGCAGCAAGAACATTTTGGTGAAAGATATTCTTCTCAGTTCTGGTTAAAATTGTTTTTCCTAGATTAACAATTGGCATTGTTTGACACTCCTAGAACTGATTTACAGATAGAGTCTTATTTCTCATGTTTTACTGTAGTGTTCTTTCTCTCTAGATAGCCCCTGCAACACCATTTCATTATATCTGCCAAGATCTAAGAAAAACGTTTTGCACACAGCTGATAAACAATAAGAGTTTATTGAAGGATTTGGATTCAGAAGTGTTAATAAGTTATACCATAACAGATCCAATATAGCCAGTATAAGATTACAGCAGCCCATCTTTACATTAATTTTAGAATGCAAGATCTTTATGAATTCCATTACAAGGAAACTTCTTCTAAAAGGTATAAGAGAGTTGCAAATGAAGATGGGAATAAGGGGATTTCCGAATGCATTAAGTAAAGTTTGCAGGTGTTTCAGTGGTGTGGGGCTGTTTTTGAACCATAACAAATGTAATTAGCTGGTGAGATTCTGGATCTGCAATTGTCAAGAGGCTGAATATAATTAAGCAGCTGCATGAAGAAGGCCATAATCAATGGTGAGAAAATGAGAAAGTACATGTGAAGCTTCAGTCTTCAGATATGAAGTCATCTTAGATAGAAATGTGCTAGCGTAATCAGAGTGAGTTCACAGCTCTCAGCACCTTATGGACATATACTGAAGTGAAAAGAAGTTCCTCCTCTGTCATTGAATTTTTACTGTGGACAGCTTCTGATCCAACAAAATAATTATCTTCCACTGTGTTAACATGTTACTCAGAAAGTACAATCACCGTTTAGTGAAACAATAAAGATTGTTTTGGGGGGGGGGGCATGGGAGACATTGTACTAAAAGAACCAAATACATTGTCTTTGGAATAAGACTTGCCTTTAACAGCTATTTAAAAAAAATGAAAAGCATCTTCCAACAGTGCTTTGTTTTCTTTCCTGTCAGTGTTAAATTTTATGTTCTTTCACATTGTTACTGGTAGAGAATTTACTATTTTGAAGGCTACTAAATCATTCCCAAAGCAATAGAGGATGGTTTAATATGTGGTGTGAAATGTGACAGTGGAAAGGAAAAAAACATTAATAACAGATACTGTAGATGTAAAGTCCTTTCATAAATAAATATTTTGGCAGTTGAGTGTTTTACAGGAAAATATAGATGATACCAATGACAAACAACCTGTTAATAAATTTCTGAGCATCATAGCTTGCAAGTAACATTGCTTTATTGGTTCATTATAATTAGAGAGCTAGTGACATTGAAAAATATCTCAACTAAACCTAAGCTTCATTTAGAAGTGTAAATTTTCTAACTTTTTGTTTTCCATATCTTCAGTTGTATGAATAACCTGGCTTATTTTCTATTACAAAGTTTTATTTAGTCTTTGCTATATAATCTCAAGTATATAATTTCTGTATTAAAAATTTGTTAATGTGTGACAGCTATGATCTTGGAGAAAGACAAAAGCATTTTGGTTATCCAGTGCTAGTTATGAGTATTTATTTATTTTAGGGCATAAAAATAAGGGTTTGTACACCAACCAAGTCAATCTAACATCTACATTCTTTTCGATAAGTGTGGAAATTTGGGTGAATAAGTGTTCTTCAGCATACTATCTGTATTTGTTAATAAAGTTTTATTGGAACATAGTCATGCCCATCCATATAGGCAAGAGCTACTTTTGTGTTACAATAGTGTAACTACGTAGTTATACCACTCTGGTAATCTCATATCCCTCAAGGGCTAAACTATAAACTGTCTGGTCAATTGTATTAAATATTCTCTAAAGCCTATGCTAAAGTAGGGAGAAGATGCAGTTCACTGGTCCCTTTTGCTGCTCATAATTGTGTAAAGATCATCACTTCCACACATACACAAACACATATGCACACTAATTTAGAAAGCTTGCAGCTACGAAGTATCAAGCAAGCCCAGAGAAGAATTGCAATCCTCTCTGTGACTACTTCTATTCCTAGAGTGTCTATAGCACAAATATAAAAATTCTCCATGTTTACTTTGTCTCATGCCCTGTTTTTACAAATAATCACTCAAATCCTTTAAAAAAATCACTTAATGCTCAACTGAATTAATTCATTTAATTTTATTACAACAGAATTGTAGATAATGCAGATGTTATTACACTTATTTTCACTGAGACAGTAAGTTCTGGCTTAGAAATTCATTAGGTTCTTATCAAATAGAGCTAATGAAGTTCTTGATCCCTAAGCTCAAAGCTTGTATTTTTGTCAATTCTCTTCTGCAAGACATGGTATCCTGTTTTTGTCTGTATCGTTTATTCATCCTGGGATTACTGAAAGACTATATTTCTAAGGTTTTCTTATAGATTATGGGGGGAGGGTGATTATATGCTTAAGTTTTTTGCCAGTGCATTGTAGTTAAAAGACATGTGAGTTGTAGCCAGACTTTGTCCTAAAAACATCTCACACCATGTCAGAGTTCCTTCTTTCCCTCTCCTGAGTATCATAATTCCAAGTGGAGAACCTTTAAAACTTGCACTATATTCTATGAGAATGAAAAATGAAACTAAGTTGGCATAAGACATAAAAAATCGAGTGGCTATCATTACAAGATAGGCTTACCTATCCTTATCAATACATCAATGATATTGCCCCTTCAATGACTTGGTTCACTTAAACATATTGTATTCTGAAATAGGTTCATTCTTTTTACCATCTACCATTCTCCCATGGCAAATGCATTATTGACTCTGTACCTTTCAATTAGGTAAAAATAATTTCTAAAGAACAAAATCAGGCTCTTTCTAGGTTTCCATTTTTGTAAGTATCCATTTGGTAATACTGAAGTTTGAGAATAGGATTCTGTGCTTGGTAGGCAGGCTACTTTTATAAATTAAGCCATTCCTCTGGTCTTAAAATTCTTAAATATATTTCTTATGAATTGTATTTTGTCAGCTCACTGAATTACTCCTCAAAGTTTCCTAAAGTAAACGTTGTGTCATGTGATAATAAGAATTTTGTTCTTCCTATTAAAGTCTTTTATGTTTTTATTTAACTCATTGCGTCTTGGAAAAATGTGTAGTATAGTGTTGCAATTATCATCCTAAGTTCTTGAGGTTTATGAAAGGATAATGCTTGCAGTAGTTTTCAGGTAGATAGTATCAAAATAAGGAAGTCATTTTCTGGTCTGAGTTTACCATTGCCTTCTAAATCATAAATGATTGCATTATTCTATTGAATTCCTAGTTAACATTTAAGTACTACTTTGTGTTATCTCCTTTGGTAAAACTGTTATGTAAATATTATTTTCCTTCTGGTTCACAAAGTAACATTATCACATTGTATTGCACTGTTTACTTCTTTATCTTTTGAGGTCTGTGAGTTTTAGTGAAGAAACTTGTTTTCCATCTCTGTGCCCTGAACACTAAAAAAGAGTTCTTCCTTTGATCTTTGTACAATACATATTTCTGTTTTGTTTTTCTGTGACTCTGATTGGTGGAGTAGTAGAACATACATTACAGGTCAGTAGAGATCTGATTTTTATGGCTCAGATCTTTTTTTTTGGGGGGGGGGGGGGGTCCGGTCGTGGGGCCTGAACTCTGGGCCTGGGCACTGTCCTTCAGCTTTTCAGCTCAAGGCTAGCCAGCACTGTTCCACTTAAGCCACAGCGCCACTTCCGGCTCTTTTTTCTGCTTATGTGGTGCCGAGGAATCAAACCCAGGGCCTCAGGCTTGCAAGGCAAGCACTCTACCACTGAGCCACCTTCCCAGTCCCCTCAGATACATATAGCTTGAGTTCTGACTGCAGAATTTCCTATTTCACTAATAAAACTTAAATGTAATGGTTTATTAAGTAGCTCATCCAAACTTTTTGGTAAGATATGTATTACTGTTATTATAAGCTTGGCCCTTGGTTTATTCTGTGTCAATTCCTGAGTAACATAATCACAAAGCTGTCGTCTTACCCAGAATGTCTCTAGTCAGTTTAGTTTAGGCCCTCTCCTAATCCCTGATTCTGTTCCAGCTCCCTGCTGAGTCTATACATTTGTTGTGGATGTGAGGACCAACTATGCTAACAGTATCCTGACCACCTTATCAATTTGTTTTACTAGGAGTTGGACCGTGGTGATGTACTATCTATTGAAAACAAGCGTGGTTTTGGAAACTGGACAACCATCCATTAGTTAAGAGCCTATTCAGTATCTGATAGCAACAAATACATGGGGCAGGAGGCAGGGAGTAATAATGGTCATGAAACAAATCCACAATGTGGTTGGTTAGCCAGCATGTACTTCTTTCATCATTGTGGCTTTTTGTTGAGGCCTTATTGAAGTCAGTGTGTTTACAGGTCATGTGAAATGGGGCATGGAGACTCTAAAATCGACTTAATTTTCTTAGAAGAAATATTGCAAAGAGAGCAAAGATACAAATAAGCAAGTTGTTATCAGAGCAACCAAAGATGGCATCAAGAATCTCATCATATTGGATAGGCCATGGACCCAGGAAAGAAAACTGGGGAATTCAGTGAGGGATTTGACCTCTCTTATTTACAGGAGCACTATTCTGGCGGTGAGGATGAGGTATAAAAAGAACTTCAAACTTATCCTGAAAGGCCAGTCCTGAATGAAAACACCCTTAAGCTTGTGATAAAAGGAGTTCCAAATGTGTGAGCCCAGAGTAGAAAGTGAGAAGTTGGTAATGGTCCCTTTTTGTTGTGAGAAACTATTAGAGATGGGTCTTGTTTAGAGAAAAGTCTCTGCAACATATAGACAGACAGATAGATTAAAGAAAGTGAGGAATGGATTAGACTGTCATTTACACTGCATTGCCATTAGAAATGCCTTGTTTAATTCCTGTTTTATTAGAAAGATTATTAGTGAAAGGTCAGACAGTGTAAAACATAGGGAACAACTGTAGTAGGGACATTAGCAGGGAAGAAGCAAAAAAACCCCCCATCAATTTCTAGGAAAGGGTACAACATATTGGCCCAGCCATGCAGGAGGTGGCCTATAACCAATAGGGCCTAGGGAATTATATGGTACCCAGTAAACTGTACTAACGTCTCATGTATTGTCCCCTTTATTCATTCATTCACAAGTATTTCTTGAATATTCATTCAATTCCATGTATGGACAGAACATAAGACAGGAAGAAAAGTAAAGCACTTTTGCAGAAAAGGTAAAAAGGTTGTGAATCTACAGATCACTAGTTCTGAGAAAGTGACTAGAAAAACTGTTTTTTTGTTTTGTTTTACTTTGTTTTGGTCGGTCTTGGGGCTTGAGCACTGGGCTTGGGCGCTGTCCTTGAACTCTTCAGCTCAAGGCGAGGGCTCTACCGCTTGAGCCACAGCGCCACTTCTGGTTTTCTAGTGGATTATTGGAGATAAGAGTCTCACAGACTTACCTGCCCGGCCTGGCTTTGAACCGCAATCCTCAGATCTCAGCCTCCTGAATAGCTAGGATTATAGGCGTGAGCCACCAGTGCCCGGCTTAGAAAAACTGATTTTAAATCTGATTATGGGTCAGAGAAACACACACACACACACACACACACACACACACACATATGAGAATGCATTTAGGCTATATCTAGGATATATACATATATATGTGTATGTGGTATATATAGATGTGTAATATATGTGTACATACATACACAGATATAACATGCATACATATACAACATATATGCATACACACATATATACACAGAGGATTTTATTATATGCATATGTATATATACAAACATGTGTACATATTATCTGTGCATGTGCACATATGTATATATTGTACATGTGCACATGTTTATATGCACATGCATACATATATCAATGTTTATATACATATATATACAAGATAATGTATATATGTATATGTACACAATACATATACACACAGGAAACATATATACACCTATATGTATGTGTATATATATGCCCTAAATAATAAAATAAATAAAATCAATAAGGATTTATGGCCCATTATCCTACTACATTTGGAATCATTACAAGTATGTCAAAAATGGCAAAACTTCACTGTGAAGGGAAGTATGATATAAGGACTCCAGGAAAATCTCATTTTCCATCTGAAGACCTCATGAAAGAAAAATCATTTTGCAAAATAGAGATAAAAACAAAGTTTACTTTTACCTCCAAATATAGCTGGAGAACTCCTTGATCTTTCCCCCAGTGGGATCAAAGGGAGTACCCCAGAGAAGTGACTCATAAACAGCTAATGTTCCTGGGCAGAGAGCATCAATGGCACAGTGAAACCCTGCAGTCTTCTAATTAGTGTTAGTTAAATGAGACCTCTGCCCAAAAATGACCTCTTCTGCCTTAGGTTTTTTAATAAGAGAGAGAAAACAATTCCAGAGGTAGATGTGAGGATATAAAGAACAAATATACTCATTAACTTAAAAGGGCTATTTTTTCCTATTCAGGTCATTTTTGCTGCTAGCCAAAGACACATTAGAGAAGCAAATATACAATGGAGCCTTTGGGCCAGGCTGCTTCTTCATCTTAACCATGACGACTCCCACCTGATTTGTGCAATTTTCTGGGTCCTCAAATGGTTATTCAGGCAGGAGGCTCCTGAAATCACTACTCTAAACCCATTGGTTCATGGTCATTCAATTCTATTTTTTTTTTTTTAAAGTGAACTTGTACAGTGGCTCTAGTAATAAAGACTCTCCTTTTCCTATGTTGAGGGACCCAGCTTATATTACAATCCAGGTGAAAAGACCAGTGTCTGATTCTTCAGTGTTTTTCACTCGATTCCAGTGTTCCAAGGGCCCTAAGATATTGTCACAAGTTCTTCTGAAATAAAATTCTTATTTTGTTTTCCTACTTTGTATGAGATGACAATCATGATAGTTCCTGCTTCTGAGCCTGTACCATGTCTTTTTAGATCGCAGCTGTGAAACTTGAAGACAAATGACCTTAAAGCCTTGACTTTCTGGTTCTGCACATAGGAAAGGAGTAGGCTGAAAAAAGGATTACTAATATAATTATCATTTCTTCTACCTCCAGATTCATGGAGGAATTGTCCTTTAACTATTGCTGTAAGGGCTTACCTCAAGCTCCACAATGTTATCTTGCTATTCTGCCAAGTTGGATTGGCGCTGTTTAAAACCATAGATGCATTTGTTTTCAGTAGCTACATGACAAATCATAACACTGCTTCAAACAACATACTTTTCCTTGGGGCAGCAGTCTCGGCACTGCTCCTAGCTCATTCACTCCGTGGATTGCAGTCTGTGAATAGGCTGGCATGATGAGATCTCCTGGGGTAAGTAAGATGCAGAGATAGTGGGCATTTTCCAGAAATTTTCCAAGTTGGGCTGGGGTTTAAATAACCAAGATCATCTTTTGTTATGATTCTGCTGTTTTGTTTAATGTAGACTTTCTGCTTTAATTCTGTATCTCATCTACTTTCCCGAGGGGCCACTTGTGAAACTCTTGACTCTCTCCTTATTTCTAAGTAAATCTTCAATCTTCTCACTTGGATCTTTCCATCCTCTTCCTTAAAAGACAAAAAAAAAAACACAAAACCTTCCCATGATTGATTTTCCATTTCATTTAAAATAAAACCCAGACTTTTTTCATGACTGTGAAGACTTAGACTCACAGCACACTTGAACTCCATCTGTCAGTACACATGGTTTTGATCCTAATTTCAGGCTCCTGGAAAAGCATTGAGATTCTCTAGCAATGGCTTCACACCTCTACTGTGCTCTGCTCCCCTTTGCATTTGTGCAGGCTCATGTCATCTACTGTCTTGGCCTTATACACCATCACTAGGTCTTAAGAAAGGAGTTTCTTGCTCCATGCCAGTGCCTCATGCCTATAGTCATAGCTACTCAGAAACTGATATCCAGAGGATCACAGTTGAAAGCAAGCCTAGAAATAAAAGCCACTTATGTTTCATCTCCAAAAATAACTAAAACATGGACTAGAAGTGTGGCTCATGTGGTAGAACTCCAGCTTAGCAAGCAAGTTGAGCAAGCATGAGACTCTAGTGGAACTCTACTATTATAAAAGAAAAAAAAAGGAAAAGAATAACAAAGAAAAGAAAATCTTTCCTTGATTTTACACATTGCATTTATCCACATGGCATTATTTAATTTTTTCCTGCTGTACTTCATTAGGAAATGGTCCTATCTATTCTTTTTATTTTGTATTTGTTCTGTCCTTGTTAGAATACATTTCTGCTTGTTCTTGCTCCTCACTGTATCTCCAGGGACCACATCAATCCCTGCCAGGAATAAATTGACTCAATATTTGTTAAATAAGTGAACGAGTATGACATGAATATTTTCTCTCTTCATTGTTCATAGGTCTTTCTCCTTAGGGGGTAATGCATAGAGAAGCCTTTCTTATCATTGTCTGTTTTTCTCATATTGTTTCCTTTCATTGTTTTATATTTTATTACATTTCTTATCTTGTAATTAAGGCTGAGGAGAAATTATGTGATGTACTTTAATTCTGCACACAGCAACACTGTGAATTCCTAACAGGTGTCTTCTAGTGCCTTCTATTTCTGTGATTGGATTATTGACACAAGGACATTTTTCCTAGAATGTTGGATGGATTCCAGTCTACCTGCTCTGGGCCTTGTCGCAAGTGCTGCTGAAAATGCTTCCTATCTTGCCATTGATGGTGCCTCCTTCCAGAACAATTTGGCACTGCATATCATAGCACACATGAGAGGAATAAGTAAAGTTCAACTTCAATAGAATTTATAGTGCATCAAGTCCAAGAGGAGAATTGTAGAACTGGGAG
Source organism: Dipodomys spectabilis (assembly GCF_019054845.1). Taxonomy (NCBI): domain Eukaryota; kingdom Metazoa; phylum Chordata; class Mammalia; order Rodentia; family Heteromyidae; genus Dipodomys; species Dipodomys spectabilis. The sequence goes on along the minus strand of NW_024870701.1, from coordinate 2,045,398 downwards.
CCACACTGTGACCTCAAAGCAATTTTTATTGACCCAATGAGACTTTACTACCATCAATCACCATGTAGTCTGACAGCTACTTGATATTTTTTGACCATTGTGTGAATTTCACTGACATCTTTAAGATTCTCTCCCCATCTGTCTCCTTGTCTGCTGTCCTTTCTCACGATCAAAATCCATTTACGGCCAGATTTGTTGACTCAGGGCACTCTGGTCTTTTCATAAATAAGGTGGAAAAATAGAATTTGCTGGTTATCCTTTCCTCTGTTTTCTATAGTTACACATGATGGGGTAAAGCTGTTCTACTCGTTGATAAAATTTATTTTCTCTTGGGCATCGTTTTGGAAAGAATAGCTAAATACGTCTTCACAGGAAGGAATGAAGGAATAGAGTAGAATTTTATACTATTTTTCCAAGTACATTTTTCTTTTAACAGAAGGAACAATCCTAGTCTGGAAGTCCACTCAGCTTTAATTGCATCTGTACTGACTTTTTAAAAAGGATTTAATTGTTCTTATGCCCTTTTGCTCTTTTTTCCAGTTTTACCAAATGAAACATAAAAATTACCAGTAGATTCAGGAGAAAAATGTCCAGTAGAAAAATAGGGTTTTTCTTTACCTTCTTATATTGCTATTTTACCTCCCTTTAAAACTTTCTCTAAGCCCTGCTAATCAAAGTTGTTCATATGTTAGTTTGTAAATCTATTATAGTTTAGATATGTGTCTAGCTTTTATTCTCCACAGTCAGGTTCATAACTGAATCCTTTACTAATTTGGAACTATGCTACGTTCATTAATTAATAAGCACTATTTTATCTGCTAAATAGCTGAACTAAATATGAATGTGGACTACATATTGCTCAGATATTACAAATGTGCTTTGAACATCTACTATGTGCTAGGCACTGTGGTCCATCTACAAAACTGAGACAGTATTACAGCTCCTATATTAGTGGAATATAAATATATGAATTTGATTTGGGAGTACAAGCTGATTGCACTTTAACACTATTAAGTGATACACATGCTATCTGAACCTAAACATTTCTTTGTTTTTTGGGGGGGAAGGAGGGTCTGTTGTAGGGCTTGAACTCTAGTCTTGGGCACTGTCCCTCAGCTCTTCAGGTCAAGGCGAGTGCTCTACCACTTGAGCCACAGCACCATGTATGGTTTTCTATTGGTTTATTGGAGATAAGAGTCTCACGGACTTTCCTGCCCGGGCTGGCTTTGATCCACAATCCTCAGATCTCAGTCTCCTGAGTAGCTAGGATTACAGGCCTGAGCCACTGGCACCCGGCTCTATTTCCATTTTCTAATGTCAGGAATCAAACCCAGGACTTGGTGTATGCTAGGCAAGTACTCCACCACTGAGCTACATACACCAAGAATTTTCATGGATTCCTTACTTTTCTAATGATAGCTATAAATGTCTTGCGTTGCACTGTAAATCATCAACTATTTTTTTGCTGATGGATCAAGAATGACTTCAGCAGGATTTTAGGAATAGTAAAATTGATTTTGGTTATAAAATTGCTCATAAAATAGCTTTTTAAATAATTGTACAATTACTAACAGGGTTTATGATGCATCATTTACTATGATCAACAATATATCATTTGTATATTCATTGATTGAACAGCCTTTTGATATATATTATATGATATATAATGTATGTTATATAACATATTTATTTCATATTAATCAATAAATTAGTCAATATTAAATAATATCAGTTTACATATTATTAATCATTATATCATGTTTTGTATTTTATTATATTTATTATATGCCCACAATTGATTTTTAATATAAATTAAAATTGCCAATTAACATTATTAATTAATACAGGATACATTATATTATATAACTAATTGATTGACTAATTAATATTAATATCATTAATTTTTATTTTACAATTATATTATATTGTATTACATATAACAATATTTATATATTGTACATCGTATATATTATATACATACTATATATAATATGATCTATTAGCATCTATTTAGTATCTATAGAGAAGTAAATAGAGGTATCGAGTAGCTTTCCTGAGGAAACAATTTAAGTAGAGAAGAGATGCACCATTACCATACACCACTCTGCCCCTATTTTGCCAGCTTGATTTCTACCAAGACAAATAAGAAATGTTAATTTCTGCCAACATCAGGTATACAGGGGCTTAAGCTTTCAGCTCAGCTGGATTTCCCCAAAGACTTGAACTTTCTTGAAATTATCACAAGGTGGCAGTGTGTCAAGCCTTAATTCAGAATGTTAAAGCCTATGTATTTATGGTATATTGACAATTTCCTCAGATGTAAACCTGAAAATAAGACTGGTAGATTTTAAACTCTTTGTATGTCCCTCCCCCACGGTATGACCCCTGTTTTCACTGTATTTGATGTTGGTATAATTTGGGGAGGGGAAGGGAAAATTGTTTAAATAGGGATACAGGTGGACCCATTGCAACAATGAGATGTATAAGATGCTATGTCGAAAAACAAACTACAACTTTGGGGGGACGGGGGGAAGGGGAGGATGGGAGGGATGAGGGGAGTGTAGTTGTGGAGATGGGAGGGCAGGGATGGTAGGGGTAAAACAAAGAAGGAGGCAACAATATTTGATAAGAAATGTACTCATTACCTTACTCATGCAATTGTAACCCCTCTGTATTGTGTTTTCACAATAAAAGACTTATTAAAAAAAGAAAGAAAAACTAAAGAAGAAGCTATTGTGACATCATTAAGAACTCAAATCTTAGGCAGTATATTTCTGAATAAAAATTTTTATTTTTCTCTCTTCTTTACTTTCTTTTTTATTTGGGAGAAATATTTTGTTGAGACAAGATCTTATTATGTATCTCAATTCAAACTAGTCTTGGATTTGTAATTCTTCAGCCTAAATTTTCTGAGCGCTTGGATTAAGGTATTAGCTAGTATGCCTGGACTGTACTTGTCTTTTATAATTTATTAGAAAAATAATCTCCTTTTCTTCATAAGGCATTATATCATTTTCCTATTTTCTGTATGAAAGCTAAGTGTATTCTTTATTTATGTGACATTGTTTGGGCAGATTTTGACTAATTTTGGTAGTAAACTGCCATATCTTACCTGTGTTGTGTTACTGATAATCTGATCTGGATTCCTCACCTCACATTACTGGAAGGAAAACTTGTGCTGCCAAAAGTGAAGTCAATGTCTGTGTTTCATATCTTTACCCTCAGGGAGAACTATGGATATTATTCTATGTGCAAGCATTTTGGTAGGTTTACTTGTAGCTCTCTGAAGACAAGTTTTATAATTTTTTCTTATGATTTTTAGATGAATAGATAAAACAAATTGTGGAAATAAGTATAAACTTGAGTGGCACCAATCTCTCCCAAAAATCTCACCTTCAATCCTTCAATTACTCCAAGGGAGTAATTGCTAGACCATATGGTAATTCTATTTTATTCTTTGGAGAAATTATCAAACCTTCCCACCATTTTCCATGGTATACTATGACTGAAGATGCTCAAGCATTCTAGTTTCTTCACATTATCTTAGCACATGCTTTCTGGGCTTTAAAAAATAGTAGTTATCCTGTATCACAATTCAGCATAACCAAAATGTAGATATAATCTAAGGCCCAAATTCAGGGCTTTAGTTTGTTAGGCAGGTACTTAACCATTTGAGACATGCCTCCAGCCCATTTTGCCAAGCTTGGGTTATTTTTGAGATAGGATATCCATTTTTGCTTGAAGCTAGCCTGGATAATGATCTTACCAATTATGCTTCCCACTGTACCTAGAATAACAGGTGCACGCCACCAGGCCCAACTTTCTCTGTTGAGGTAGGGATTTTGTGAAGTAATTTGCACAGGCTGGTCCTCAACTGTGAGCCTCCAAGTAGCTAGTTCTATCAGTGTGAAGCATCATGACCAGCAATGACTATTTGTACCTTATATGTTTGTTTGTAGACAGCATCATAATCCATCCAATGATAAATGAAACTGGAAAATTATAAGAATTATGTTAAAGCCTTTCAAAAAATAAATACCACTTAAAAATTTTACACAAACAAGTTTGAAATGAATACATGCATTATGATTTGTATTCTGCAGTACATATGGTATAATCTCTCAGTTTCATAATTATTGATTTCAGGCCCTAATTAACTTTCTTTGTAATTAGTAATATTTGTTCACCAAAATAGTTAAGATGACTCTGCCAAAATGACATAATATTGAAGTTCTGATATTTTACATAGATACAGAATGAGCCAGGAATGGCATTTAGAATTTCATATGTTGTACATGTAACCTTTAATTAAAGTTTTCTCTTCATATTGTGAGATTTATCTAATCATATTCAAATAATAATAACAAGGAAGACCTTTCCAAAGAAGGGCAAAACAATAGATATGTATTATTGAGGATACTAATCAAAGACTTAGGGGGGCATAATAATTTATCCTAGCTCAAAATTCAGAATTATTTCCACTGTTTGGTAACTTCTGTGCAGATGAAACTTTTCCCCCTCAAGCACACCATGATCAATGCTGACTATTTTAATTCTCCACCCTGCTGTGTGCAGCAGAGTGCAAAAAAATAAAAATAAAAAAATGGTGACTTTTAAAGGTAATTCCTGCCCAGTGCCAGTAACTCACGCCTGAAAGCCTATCTATTTTGGAGGCTGAAATCTGAGGATTGAGATTCGAAATCAGCCCAGGCAAAAAGTCCCAGTGAGACTCCTCTTAACCACTCAAAAACCTGAAGTGAAAAATAAAACCTGAAGTGTTGTTGTGGCTCAAGTGGTAGAGCACTAGCCTAGAACACCAAGAGGCTTAGGGACAGTGCTCAGGCCCTGAGTTCAAGTCCCACAACCAACACAAAATAAAATATAATGAAGGCAATTCTTAGCATGGAGAATATGAAATAGAGGAAAGTTCTAGGACATTCTTTGGTATGTCATGAGACATGCATGTTTCCTTACCCATTCTAAAAGGGTTCAGAAAAAAATTCAATCAAAAAATCATGTCAACCAGGTACTGGTAGCTCATGCCTATAATAGTGGTTACTTGGGAGACTGAGATCTGAGGATTGCAGTTCAAAGCCAGCCAGGATGGGAAAATCCATGAGATTCTTGCCTCCAAGAAATCAGCAAAAAAGCAGGAATTGGAAATGTGTCTCAATTGATAGAGCACTAGTCCTGGATTAAAAAGCTCAGGGACAACACACAGGCGCTGAGCTCAAGCCCCAGGTCCTACACCAAATTTTTTTTTTATCATCTCCTAATGATATATTGCCTAAGTAAAAAATTCTACATTGTGATTGTTGCTATTAAGGTTACATTTAAATATGTGCCCACTGTTCTCTAGGCTCTTCTGAAGCATTTTAGGTTAAATACATATATATATATATATATAAATATATATATATATATATATATATGCAAAGTTACCTTGGCATCTGTGTGCCAACTTGAACAGCAAAAGTAAACTGCCATATCCTACCTGTGTTTTGTTACTGATAATCTGATCTGGATTCCTCACCTAACATTACTGGGAGGAAAACCTGTGCAGCCAAAAGTGAAGTCAATGTCTGTGTTTCATATCTTTGCCCTCAGGGGGAACTATGGATATTCTATGTGCAAGTATTTTGGTAGGTTTACTTGTAGCTCTCTGAAGACAAGTTTTATAATTTTTTCTTATGATTTTTAGATGAATAGATAAAACAAATTGTGGAAATAAGTATAAACTTGAGTGACATTGATATCTCTCAAAGATCTCACCTTCAATTCTTCAATTACTCCAAAAGAGTAATTGTTAGACCATATGGTAATTCTATTTTATCCTTTGGAGAAATTATCAAACCTTCTCACCATTTTCCATGGTATATTATGACTGAAGATGCTCAAGCATTCCAGTGTCTTCACATTATCTTAGCACAGGTTTTCTGGGCTTTAAAAAATAGTAGTTTTCCTGTGTCACAATTCAGCATAACTAAAATGCAGATATAACCCAAGGATTCACTGGAGAAGCAATGTTTGTATACATACAACTGAATCTTACTAAGACTCACAAAGGGATTCTAATGCACAATGAAACATAAACACTAAGTAAAAAACTAGTCATAACAATATGCTTCTTCCTGAAATCAGGAAAGTAACTCCATTCATAATAGCCCTACAAAAAATAAAATACCTAGGAATTAACTTAACCAAAAAATGAAGCAACTCTATGATGAAAAGTTTAAAAACCTGAAAAAGGAAATAAAAAGAGAACTTAGAAAGTGGAAAAACCTCCTATGCTCCTGGATTGGAAGGATCAACATCATGAAAATGGCAATACTTCCCAAGGCTATCTACAAATTCAATGCGATACCTATCAATATGCCAACCTCATTCTTCAAGGAAATCGAAGAGGCAATCCAAAAATTCATATGGAACAATAAAAGACCCCAAATAGAAAAACGATACTTAACAGAAAGAACAGTGCTGGAGGAATATCAATACCAAATTTCAAACTCTGCTACAAAGCCATAGTAATCAAAACAGCTTGGTACTGGCACAAGAAGAAACCACAGTAGCAATGAAATAGAATCGAAACCCAGAAATAAACCCACAGACCTAGAGACACCTAATCTTTGATAAGGGAGCTAAAAAATAGAATGGAAGAAAGACAGCCTCTTCAGGAAATGGTGCTGTAAAATTGGTTAATCACTTGTAGAAAACTAAAGCTAAGCTGGGCACTGGTGGCTCACACCTGTAATCCTAGCTACTCAGGAGGCTGAGATCTGAGGATCATGGTTCAAAGCCAGCCTGGACAGAAAAGTCCATGAGACTCTGATTTCCAATAGACCACTAGAAAATCGGAAGAGGCACTGTGGCCCAAGAGGTAGAGCTCTCGCCTTGAGTTGAAGTGCGCAGGGACAGCGCCCAGGCTCAGAGTTCAAGCCCCATGAGCAACAACAACAAAAAAAAAAAAAAAGGAAAGAAAAGAAAAAGAAAATGAAAGGTAGATCCTTATATATCATCCTGCACCAGAATCAACTCCAAATGGATCAAAGACCTTGGAATCAAAGCAGACACTCTGAAAACATTGCAGAAAGAAATAGGAGAAACTCTAAGTCTCCTTGGTACAGACTGAAATTTTCTTAATAGAGACCCAGAAACACAACAAATCAAAGAAAGTTTGGACAGATTGGATTGCATGAAATTGCAGAGTTTCTGCATGGCAAAGGACATAGCTAGCAAGATCAATGATAAGCCCAAGGATTGGGAGAAGATCTTTACTAGCCATACAACTGACAAGGGTCTCATATCTAAAATATACTTGGAACTCAAAAAATTAAATCCCCCAACAACAAATCTTCAAAGTAACAACTGCCCAACAAATAAGTGGGCTAAAGACTTAAAGAGAAACTTTTCTGAAGAGGAAATAAGAATGACTAATAGACAGATGAAGAAAGGCCCAACCTCTCTAGCCATAAAAGAAATGCAAATCGAAACAACATTGAGATACCACCTTACCCCAGACAGAATGGCTAGAATCAAGAAATCTAGTAACAGATACTGGAGGGGATGTGACTAGAAAGGAAACTACTGCATTGTTGGTGGGAGTGTAAACTTGTTCAACCACTTTGGAAAGTAGTGTGGAGGTACCTCAAAAGACTCCACATAGAGCTCCTCTATGACCCAGCAATCTCGCTCTTGGGCATTTACCAGAAAGATCACAAACAAGACCATACTAAAGCTACCAGCACAACCATGTTTATTACAGCATTATTTACCATAACTAAGATATGGAACCAACCCAGATGCCCCTCAGTAGATGAATGGATCAAGAAAATGTGGTATATATACACAATGGAATTCTATTCCTCCATCAGAAAGAATGACATTTCCCCATTTGTTAGGAAATGGAAAGGCTTGGAAAAAATTATATTAAGTGAAGTAAGGCAAGCCCAAAGGAACATGGGCCCCATGGTTTCCCTTATTTGCAATAACTAGTATATGTCTGAGACAAGCAGAAAAGTTCAGGTAAGTTGATGTTAGGTGAAATGAACCCCAAGATAAGTTTTCAAATGTTTTTTTCTTTCAGCAATTGTTTCTAACATATTTCTAAGATTATTTCTTTGTTGCTTTGTATGTCCCTCCCCCACAGTATAACCCCTGCTTTCACTGTATTTGATGTTGGTATAATTTGTGGAGGGGAAGGGAAAAAACAAATCGTTTAAATAGGGATACAGATGGACCCATTGCAACAATGAGATATACAAGTAGTTATGTTGAAAAACGAACTTTACAAATTTGGTGTGGGGGGGAGGGGGATACTGGGTGGAGGGGGAGATGGGAAAGGATAGGAAGGGGAAACAAAGGAGGAGGCTACAATGCTTGATAAGAAATGTACTCATTATCTTGTCCATGTAATTGTAACTCCTCTGTACAGTATTTTCACGATTAAAAAAAAAAGATGTTAAGCAAAATGAACCCCAAGATAAGGACATAAGTAGTTTTTTCTTGCTTGCTATTGCTTCTAAGCTATTCATAAGGTACCACGTGATTTTTTTGTTGCTTTGTATGTCCCTCCCCCACGGTATTTGATGTTGATATAATTTCGGAAGGGAAAGGGAAATAACAAATTGTTTAAACAGGTATACAGTTTGACTCATGGCAACAATGAGATGTACAAGACACTATGTGGAAAAACGAACTTTACAATTTAGGCAGGGGGTGGGGAGTGTGGAGATGGAATGTAAGGGATGGTAGGGGCAAAACAAAGAAGGACACAAGAATGCTTGATAAGAAATGTACTCATTACCTTGCGCATGCAACTGTAACCCCTCCTCTGTACAGTATTCTCACAATAAAAAACTTATTAAAATACGCCTTCTCTAAAATATGCATTTGATTTATATGAGGTGCATGGGCCTGTTGTGGACACCTAGAATACAGGTGGTGGTCAAGGGCCATAGAAAACAGAGAATTGTTTAATCAAGACTAACATCAGTTTATAAGAAAAGGATTTAGGACATAGATGATTATTGAAGATTAGATATCATTGTCAATGTGTTTAATGTCACTGAGCTGTGTTCGTTAAATGGTTGATGTGGCAAATTTTATGTTATTTGTATTACAAAACTGGGGATAAAAAGAAAAATGGTATTATTGTGAATAAAAAGAAAAGAGATATGTGAATGTCAGGTGATGGCATGCTTTAATAATGTTTTTTTCCTTTGGTCTTATTGTGATCAAGTAGTCCTAAAATGTGTATTTGAAAGAATATCAAGTTCATGAATTTTGATATAGACTATATCTGGGAAACCATTTCCAAGATCAAGAGAATGAGCATGTCCATAAGGGTTCCCTTATGCTCATTTCTCTCTTCACCTGACTCACCCCCATACACCATGTCCCCATAAACCATTGATATGCTCCCCCTTGTCCTCCCCTAAAACAGATAAGCTTACACACAAGTGAAAAGGTACAGAAATTTATAACAGTGACAAAAGAGGGAAAAGAGCAAATTAACAACAAAAACTTCTTGTTACCCTCTCAGAGTTCATTTCAATAAACATTATTTTATTGGATCATATGCACATAACTATTGAGCCCTTGTGATCCTCTCCTAAGAGACCCTCCTTTGGTGTCACTGTGTGAATGTTTAGAATGTTGTTTAATTTATCATGTCCAAGTGTAATTTTTTATCTTTTACCATCTATAGTGTTTATTTTTAGATTTATTTCCACATTCTAACTACTACAAATTAGGGAAACTATGCAATGTACATTTTCCTGGGTCTGGCTTACTTTGGTTAATATGATTTTTTCCCCAGTCTTTCCATTTCCTTACAAATGGAGCAGTGTCATTCTTTCTGATGGAAGCATAGAATTCCATTGTGTCTATATACCACATTTTCTTGATCCATTCATCTGCTGAGGGGCATCTGGGTTGATTCCCTATCTTGGCTATAGTATACAATGTTGGTAGCTTTAGTGTGGCCTTATTTGTGGTCAATTGGATTAATACCCAGGAGTGGAATTTTGGGATCATAGGGAAGCTGTATGTTTGGTCCTTTGAAGAGCCTCCATACTGCTTTCCAGAGTGGTTGTACAAGTTTACATTCCCACCAACAATGATCTAGAGCGTATCTTTTTGTCCACATCCCTGTCAACATCTGTTATTTTTAGTTTTCTTGATAATGGCCATTCTATCTGGGGTGAGATCTCAATGTTGTTTTAATTTACAATTCTCTTATGACCAAAAATGCTGAACATCTCTTTATGCGTCTATTGGCCATTCTTCTTCAGAGAAATTTTTCTTTAAGTCTTTAGCCCATTTATTAATTGCACTGTTGTTTTTTGAAGGTTTGTTTTTGAGGGGTTTAATTTTTTGATCTCTAAGTATATTTTGGATATTAGGCCCTTGTCTGATGCCTAGCCAGTAAAAGTATTCTTCCATTCTGTGAGCTTTCTGTTTATCTTGCTAGCTATGTCCTTTGCTATGCAGAAACTCTTTAGTTTGATGCCATCCCATTTATCCAGTCCTTCTTTGATTTGCGTGATTCTGAATCTTAGGAAGTTTCCACCCATGTCTAGGAGCCCCAGTGTTTCCTTTATCTCTTCCTGTAATATTTTCAACTTATTTGGCCTTACACTGGGGTCTTTGATCCATTTGGAGTTGATTCTTGTGCAGGGTGATATATAAGGATCTCATTTCATCTTTCTGTATGTGTAAAGTCAATTCTGGATAGACACATTTTCATGTATTAATTGATTTGTCTGGAAAGTAAAATGAACTAGGATGTGTTTCCTTTATTTGATTGAAATGAGTGTCTATAAGTCTTATCCTGAATTTGCACTGAGTAACATACTACCTAAGATAAAAATAAATATCAAACAAAAAATTTGCTGAAACTCAGGTGGTTTTTGAGGAGATTTAGCTAACTTGTTCTTTGATATTTGTTGAGAAATCAAATATATAGTTTTCAAAAATCTTTTGAATTCAAGATTTTGTTTTATTTTCCTTTAAGTAACCTGCAAAACTGCCAAAGACAAATAGGTCAATGAAACAGAATATGGGGTCCTGAGATAAGATCCATGTAAAAATAATTGAATAATTTTTGACAGTGGCACAAAAGCAATTCAACATAAAATTGCTGATTTATGATCAATATGGGTTGTTGTTTAGAATAGTATCAGGAGCTCAACTAAGCACTTGCTGTGAGCCTGGCCAATAGCAAGGGTGTTGTAGTGTTTTGAGACACCTTGTTTCAACTAAAATACCCTTTCAAGTCTCTTGAAAAGAAAAGGCTAGAATATGTTCATTAGAAACCAATGTGTGTGTGTGTGTGTGTGTGTGTGTGTGTGTGTGTGTGTGTACAGTCATAGAAAATACAACTAAAAGAGATATTTTCAAATGATAATGTAGAGATCTATGCTTGACAAAAATGAGATATTATGTGAAGGGTAAACAAAGGAGGAGGCTGCAATGCTTGGTAAGAAATGTATGCATTATCCTGCCCATGTAATTGTAACCCCTCTGTACAGTATGTTCTCAAATAAAATAAAATTAAATTAAAAAAAATAAAAAAAATGAATGGCAATTTTAAAAAAGGAAACTGATTCTCAAAATGGGCCAGTACATCCAAATTGATAATAAAAGTACAGTAGATAGGTACTGAAAAATTATAGAGTGCAAACAAAAGGATCAAGAAAATAAGAAACAACAATGTTGAGTGTTTTGGAGAAACTCAGTGAATATATTTGTAAAAGGAAAAAGTAAGTATCTAAGAAATGCATTACTGGGAGGATGTAACTCAACAAGAATCAAAGAGAAACAAAAAAGGGAACTGTTCTTCCTCCTATACCACAAAAGTCTGGACTAAGCTGTTTTCTGTCAGTAGAATTACAGAGTGAGAAATTCTGAAAGATTAATGGGCAAAATCAAAGACTTCAAAAATGCATAAGGAAAAATTCTTGGAAATATCTTTTCACATATGAAGTATGTGGAGAACATAAAAAATTACATTAATTTGCTCATTCCCATTAAGCGACTTAGCATTTATAAAAAAGATGAGTAGCCAGATACTGGTGATTCAAGCCTATAATTCTAGCTACTCAGGAGGATGGGGTTGAGGATCATGGATCAAAGTCAGCCTAGGCAAGAAAGTCCTTGAAACTCATATCTCCAATTAACCACCAAAAAGCTGGAAGTGGAGATGTGGCTCAAGGGATAGAGTGTAAGCCTTGAGCACAAATGCTCAAGGACAACATCCAGGGCCTGAATTCAAGCCCCAGAAAAGAAAATTGGTGAATTAAGGGGTAAATTATGTATATATATATATATATATATATATATATATATATATATATTGTTGGTATAGCTGTTTATTGAGTTTATGTTGAGTGATATTTCAACTACAGTCAACCCAAAGTCCATTTCTAACATTTTTATCTCATAAACACCAAATTAAAGACAACATAAAAGCTTTTATATGTTACTCCTCCTTAATTCTTCATATTTACAAGAGTTCTAGAGTAAGAGTATGCGATGATACTGTGTTTAAGTTTAAATATTTTAATTTAATGAAATTTTATCACTTTTTAAGGTAATATGAAGTGCTACTCCACTCAATATAAAAGATTTTACTAAGTTTACTATTTTCCCCTTTGTTCTGCAGTTTTAAAAGCAATGTTTCTTAATGTAGGCAAAATACTTTTAAAAACATACTTTTAAAAACATAAAGTAAATGGTATCTTTTTTCAAGGGATTACTCACCAAAATTCTGTTTATATGGCCCACATGATAATATTTTCTGTAAATTAAAACATGAACATAGAAGTGCTGCTGTGGCTCCAGTGTTAGAGCATTAGCCTTGAGCTGAAGAGCTGAGGGACAGAGCCTGGCACCTGTGGCTCACGCTGGCTGTAATCTGAGCTACTCAGGAGGCTTAGATCTGAGGATCGCAGTTCAAAGCCAGCCTGAGCAGGACAAGTCCCTGAGACTCTTATCTCCAATAAACCATTAGAAAACTGGAAGTGGTGTTGTGGCTCAAGTGTATAGGTGCTAGCTTTGAGATGAAGAGCTAAGGGACAGAGCCCAGGCCCACAGTTCAAGCCCCATGACCAATCCCTCCACCCCCCCCCCCCAAATCTCTATCTATGACCATATAAGATGATGCTAAGTCATCAAGACAATCAAGACAATGGAATTCTATGCCTCCATCAGAAAGAATGACATTGCCCCATTTGTTAGGAAATGGAAAGACCTGGAAAGAATTATATTAAGTGAAGTAAACCAGGCCCAAAGAAACATAGGTCCCATGGTCTCCCTTATTTGCAATAACTAGTATATATCTAGGACAAGCAGAAAAGGTCAAAAGCTCTGTATATATAACCATATAATATGATGTTAAGTGAAATGAACCCCAAGACAGGGACAAAGTGTTTTTTTCTTTCTTGCTATTGTTTTTAAAGTACTTATAATGCACTATGTTATTTTTTTATGTTTCTTTTGTATGTTCTTCCCCCATGGCATAAACCCTGTTTTCACTGTATTTGATTCCAGTGCACTGCATCTTGTATATAGTTTTCTAATTTGGGGAGGGGAACTGAAAAAACAAAATGCTGAAATAAGGATATAGTTGACCCATTGTAACAATGAGATGTACAAGACACTATGTTGAAAACGAACTTTACAACTTGTGGAGTGGGGGAGGGAGGAGTTGGTGAGGAGGGAAGGGATGGTAGGGGAAAAACAACAAAGGAGATAACAATGATCCATAGGAAATGAACTCATTACCTTACTCATGTAACTGTAACCCCTCTGTACAGTATTTTTTACAATAAATAACATAGTTAAAAAAAAGATGATGCTAAGTGAAATGAAACCCAAGATAGGGATACAAGAGATTTTTCCTTAGTTGCTGTTGCTTTTAATATACTATGTGACTTTTTTCTTAATATATATATTTAACTGTATTTTATTGCCATTACTTTGGCTAAATGTAAAAGCAAAGCCATAATAAGCCCTTAAAGCCATCCAGGTAGTTTCAGAGATCAGAGAGAACTTTTTCTAAGTCAGCTATAAATTAGACTTATAGCCTCAGAAGAAAACACTGTTAATATAAATATGTTGTTATTATATGCTTTTTGAAAAGGCCACAGAGATTTGTTGAAGTCTTGATTTTTACCCTAACGGGAAATACTGATCAAATCCTTATGAAGAAGTCATGTTCTGTATCTCAGCAGAGAATTTTAATTAGCTCCATTCAGCTACTGGTTAGTTAATAAGTTAACTACAGTCATTATATTTCCCATTCTGTCTGTCTGTCTGTCTCTCTCCTTTTATCATAGAGGTGATTTCTGCTTTCCTCTAAGGCTTGCGGGAAGGACCTGCCCTTAGTGTCAAGCTACAGTTTTTGTTTTGTTTTTTTTTCATTTACAGTTTTTGTGTTTAACAAATATGCACAACCTCAGAACAGTTTGAGGGCTGCATCAGCTTCTTAAAGTCATTCATTCGTATATAAGAATGATTCTTGAATAACATTAAGGCTGTACTTAATAAAAGTACACTTCAGACTCAAAATTGAGCAGCACAAGATCCATGAAACAGAATTGAAACTTGAACTCTGGTCCTGGGCACTGTCCCTCAGCTCTTCAGCTCAAGGTAAGTGCTCTACCACTTGAGCCACATCACCACTTCTGGTTTTCTGGTGGTTTATTGGAGATAAGAGTCTCATGGACTTTTCCTGCCAGGCTGGCTTTGAACCGAGATTCTCAGTCCTCAGCCTCCTGAATAGCTAGGAATACAGGCATGAGCCACCGGCACCTGGCTTTCATGAAAGTCCAATTTTTAAAAATTCCATCAATATGGTAGTTATTTGCTCAGACAACTAATGTTGTTATTTTCAGTGATATTATTGGGGAAACATCTGATTGTTTATTGTTAAAGTGCCTCTAATCTTTAAATTACTAAGATTTTTGTTTTATATAAAAGAATAACCTCAATGATATCTAATTCTTTTTGACCCTTCTAGATTTTAAAAGCCAATGTTTTATTTTCTTACAATCTATTATTTTCACCATTTATATTCTCTGTTCTTTATTTAACCTGGATGCTACTGAAGTAAGGAGGTCAGGTCTGCCCAGAGCCATATTGGCCACATTGTGGATGGTAGGGTCTGTCTTGTCTTCATGCTGGGAGAAGGAAAAGACCTTGCCCATCATCTGCCTCCCAGTTGATGGATGTGTCCAGATTCCTGGAGGTAGTGGTGGGCACTTGGCTGATAGGTTACTGAATCTGTCAGTCCACTGCCTGGGACTGGGAATTTCCTGTGGACCTGCCCCCTACAATGACCCTATTTAGGCCCAGACCAGCACAGGTGCCATTATGCCATGCCATGTGTGTCTCCATGATCAAGTCCTGCATCCTGTCTACTGGCTGATCCAGTCATCATGGTGTCCCAACTCAGCTTTTTATTGGTATTTTTTTGTTCTTTCTTCCCTCTCTGGCCTGTTTGCTAGCTGTGTTATGTATATTTGAGGGGGATGTGGGCCTTTGTAACAACTGGCTGTCTACAGCATGCTAACTGGGTAATAAACACTCTAATATTCCATCTTTGAGAATGTGGCTTCCAGTATAATTCACCTTACAATGTCACCAAGGCAAATTAATTGTTCAACTGAGGTCAGATTGCAGAATCATATGAGAGTGAGTTTCATTTGATAATGTATACTAAGCCCACTAATATTCTGGAACAGAGTTTATTTCATGAGGAAAGTCAATCTATTTATAAATATGTTAGAAACAATTGCATGAAAGAAAAAAAAAATTGAATACTTATCTTAGGGTTCATTCCCCTAACATCAACTTATCTGACCTTTTCTGCTTGACTCAGACATATACTAGTTATTGCAAATAGTTGCTTTGCATGTCTCTCTCCCACGGTATAACCCCGGCTTTCACTGTATTTGATGTTGGTATAATTTGTGGGGGGCGAAGGGCAAAAACAAATCGTTTAACTAGGGATACAGGTGGACTCATTTCAATACAAGTTGTTCTGTCTAAAAACGAATTTTACAACTTTGGTAGGGGGGGGGGATCGGGTAAGGGGAGGTGGGGGGAGTATGGGAAGGAATGGGAAAGAGAAACAAAGAGGAGGCAAAAATGCTTGATAAGAAATGTACTCGTTATCTTGCCCGTGTAATTGTAACTCCTCTGTATGGTAGTCTTATAATTAAAAAAATTAAAAAAAGAAAGTCAATCTACTAAACACATTTAAGTTACTTTGGAGCTGACTTAGAAGATTCTAGCATCATTAATAGTAATGGGGCAGGCTTCCAGACCAATCAAGAATGGTAGAGAATTTTGTGGACTCAAGAAAGCAAAGGTATTCATGAAAAAATGCAGCTATGACATGTGGAATCTAAAGACAAGAACAATGCTTTTGTGATCTAGGTATTTCTATTCCTAGTGAGCAATACTGGTTGTTGGAAGGGCAGTAGAAGATTCGGTGGAATAATTCTAGATAGAAGATAATTCTTTGACTTTACAAGTTATAGAGCAAACTCAAGGAGGTTATTATGATTAGTATACTTGTTCCACCTACTTTAATTTAATGAGGCCAAGATAGTATAATCGATATTTTTTTTTTTTTAGTCGTGGGGCTTGAACTCTGGGTTTGGGCGCTATCCCTCAGCTCTTCAGCTTAAGGCCAGCACTCTACCACTTGAGCCACAGTGCCACTTCCAGATTTCTGGTGGTTAATTGGAGAGTCTCATGGACTTTACTGCCCCAGTTGGCCTTGAACTGTGATCCTCAGAACTCAGCATCCTGGGTAGCTAGGATTACAGGCGTGAGCTACTGGCACCCGCTAATCGCTTTTTTTTCTTACTGCAACCATAAGAAATAGTTGTAGATTATTTGCGGTCACAGACAGGAAGACTATTATATGATATATAAGGCTATAGCTTCAGACTAAAGTTCCATGTTCACATGTAGAGTTTTGTGTTCTTGAGAGGCCAATGATTTGTCTGTTGCTCAAGGAACATTGACTAGTTTTACATAAAACCCATCCATCAATAATCATGGACCTTGTGAGACTCTCCCCTCCTTCATCACTTCTTTGCCACGATGTTTCTTCATCTGATAATACCCATTCTTCATTCACAATACATGTCTACAACAAACACATCTTCACAATTCAATGAGCTCTTCCATTTGAGGCTATTGGTGAGAAAGTAATATGTAAAACTGAGATTTTCCCTGCAAGAGAATTTATTTCAAGAGATTATGAATACACAAACATTATGGTAAAGTGGCTGAGTTTATCATTTGGGTAGTCTTCACTGAGATATATGAAATGAAACCCAACTCTAGTCTGTGCTTGTATTTCTACATTTCCCCATTAGATGAAAATTGTTCAAATAGGTCAAAGATCCCCAAAAGAAAACCATGGTTACCCTTCCCATCCGGGTAAGCAAAGGAGGAGGCTACAATGCTTGATAAGAAATATACTCACTATCTTGCCCATGTAATTGTAACCCCTCTGTACAGTATTTTCGCAATAAAAAAAAAGAAAACCATGTTTATTTCACAGTTTGTCACATTTGAAAGCCCCACTGAATGTCACCCCTGAACACAAAGTATTTTTAACCAAATTAATTAGTCATTGTATAGCAATTAATAAAAAGAAGACATTGTGGTATTTGAGGACTGGTACTCAAGAAATACTAAAAGCTGAAGACTAGATCCTTGTAAGAACAGATGCAGAACATTCTATCAGGGGACTAGATTGGAGGGATTCATGGAGTTGCCAGAGTTTCTGATACATAATCACATAGTGTTGGTTCTTATCTTATAATCAAAAAATGCATTTTGTATTCTTTAACAGGTAGTTCCACAAATAAATTACTATTCATTTAAATGAAGGCAATGGCTTTAGAGGATATGTCATTTGTCATTTATTGAAAAGCAGAGTTTGCTTCACCAGAAGGTTAGTGGAGAAAAATTAATCTTGAAATAAATGACACCAAAAATGGTTACAGTTGGAAAGAGCCATGCTTATTTCTTTCTTGAAATCTGGAGCTTTTCTAATTAAAGCCAGGAGAAAATGTTTCTTTTCTTGACTTTTCTGTTGTTTGTAGTGGGATGAAAGACACCTCATAAGGTAGTTGGGAGAATGAGGAGATCTAAAGGTTACTAGCTGTGCTGCTAATAGGGAAAACAGAATAAGGATTTGTGGCTCTGTAATATCACTTTCCACCATAACTTCAAACATACCACAGATAATTGTTGCTCTGAGTAATCACACTCATTCTAGTGATTCTTTTTGTACTGAAATAAGAAGTCATGCTGGAAGCTTTAACCTCAAGTTTCATTGTGTGTCTCTGGATGTTATGCACACTTTTCTAATTTGTTTGGGCATATGGAAACAACTATCTTTAGTTTTTAAGTGTTCTGGTAAAAACAAAAAAGCTCTTATTCTGGGTCCTAAGGAAGGGAGGGAGGAAGGAAAGAAGATAGGAAGGAAGGAAAGAAAGAAGGAAGGAGAAGACAGTTGGAGGGAGGAAAGAACAAAGGAAGGGAGAAAAGAAAGGAAAAAGGAAGGAAGGAAGGAAGGAAGGAAGGAAGGAAGGAAGGAAGGAAGGAAGGAAGGAAGGAAGGAAGAGAGGGAGGGAGGGAGGGAGGGAGGGAGGAAGGGAGGGAGGGAGGGAGGGAAGGGACAGTGGGTGATAAGTCAGTTTCAACATCCATCTGTAAAAACCCAGTATGTAAATGGTTCACAATTTGCCTTGTAAACACCTATAAGTTACAAAGTAGAATAAATGTTGATAGGTATGATTGTGTATGAAATTCACAGTTGACTAGGACTGCATTTATTCTGATGTTCTACCATGGGTTTGTTTCAAAACTTTTGATTTTATTAAATAGAATTAATCTGTTCTTACACATTTTTTCTGAAAAGATGTATATTTAAAAAATTTATATAGGTGATGTACAGAGAGGTTACAGTGACATGCAAATACACTTCTTTTTGGACAATGTCACCCCATCCCTTGCTTTCTCCACATTTTTCCTTCCTGTCCCCACCCATAAGTTGATTTTCAACATAGTATCTACTAAGTACCTCTGCTGCCTTTGATCACCCTTTGTCTTTCCTTTTCTGTGCCCTGTCTTACCTAAACAAGACTAAAAGAAAAGAAAAACAGGAATAACAACAAAGAAAAACTTCTTTTCATTTCTTGGAGTTCATTTTGATGAATACTATTTTGTATGAGCAGAGGCACATAGGCATTGAACCTTTGTGTTCCTATCCTAAGTCAGGATATGTTAGTTTTATGGTTGTGGATATAGCTCGTTGGTAGATTATTTGCCTAGTGTGCTGAAAGATTTGCGATTCTATCCCCAGCAACATAAAATTTTAATAAGAATTTTTAATAAAAATATTTTAAACTCTTAGGAACACATTATAAATTGAACAGATGTTATAATGTTTTTGCATAGAACTCAGATTTTGAAATTTTGTATGAATAGGTAAAGTGGGATTAGAATTTATATTTAATTCATTATTACTCTGAAACAATTAAAAATGCATAGATTAACATATCAGTTTTACTTATTTTATTACCTTTTCCAGTACTAGATATCAAACCCACAGTCTTATGTGCAAGTAATTTACTACTAAGCCATCTTTCCAAATGATGATTAAAAATTTTAAACTGGATAGACATTTTCAGTGATGTTATTTTTGAATAAATGATATTTCCATAGAGTAGTCTTAAAATTTCGCATTAGTTCAAATTAACCTAGTACAATGAGCAGGACTTCCACAACCCCGAATGGCCCTTATCTTAGACCTGCGATTAAGACAATGGTTCTGTGTCCTCATCCAACATATTTCCTATACCAAGGTTGAGCCTATTTATTCTCTGTGCTCTCAAATGACGGCTATATGACCTTACCCTAACTCCTGAGCCAGAAGGGCAAAAATGTTGAAACGCACAGCACCTGCCCTTGCCATCTGCAAAGCATGATGCTTGACTTCCCACACCAGAGCATCCACTGCCACTGGAGAATGACCACACGTAGAGGGCCTGAATTTTATGACACCTAGTAACCTTGGATAATAAAAACCTCAAGCTACAATGACTTTGATTGAAGAAGTTGCATTTCGTTCAAGCTGTTCACCTCATGTTTTGAGTTGTATTGTGCATTAATAATAAATCATTCCTTGCTATCTTCAGACCTTTTATCACACCCTGGCCATGTCTTAGAGATTGCATCTGAAGAACCTAGGAACTCCATCCACTGGAAACAATAATTTTTAGTTTCAGAACAAAGGTGATTTTTTTCCCTAAAAAAAAAAAAACACCTTCTAATGGGGTATTCAGAAAGCTTCATTGGTAATTCACATCAAGTTTTTCCGAAAGTTTCCAAGACATATAAGAGTATGAATACTTCCTAAAGAATACCATAAAAGCAAAAAAAGTCCTGATATCAATATCACACAGAAAATGGCAAGAATTAAAAGTAAGTATAGCTTTTAAAGTGTAGATACACCACCACTCAATAAACTAGGAAAATAGAACCAATACCATATTAAAAAGACATGTATCATAATGAAGTATGACTTAATTTTTGACTTAATTTTTGTTTCTACATATGAAAACCCAATGTACTGCATTCACAGAATGAATGGAAAAACTACATGATCATTTCAATTGATGAAGAAAAACTAAGTCCAATACTTTGTTAAGATTAAAAAATATAGGAAAAGAAAGACAAATGTGATGAGGGGTATTTATGTGAACCCCACAGCTAACATCAAGCTCAGTGCTGAAAACCTGAAAACTGTCCCTCTCGTCAGAAACAAGCTATGGATACATGATATGTATCCTTTTCTTCAATATCATGTAAATATTTCTATCCTGGGTAATTAAGTAAAAAGAAAAAAAGCAAGAATGCAAAGAAGAAAAGAAGGCTGAGTTTGAAAAGGAGGAAATACAGCTATGTATATATATCTTTGTGTATTCACATCATTAACAGACACCACAAATATATTATATATGTATATACTTTTATGTAAATATTTATAGCAGCACTAGTCACAATATATAAAAGGGGACAATATAAAATTTTCACCAACTTATAAATCATATGGGAAGGACAATCTTGAATCCCTCTCTACTCCAAAATTATTATGGTCATTAGCACATTAATATATTAAATTGTCAATTTTGCCTTCCCTGCCACAAAGTATACCAACATCAAATACAGTGAAAGCAGCGGTTATATCGTGGGGGAATGACATACAAAGCAACAAAGAAATCATCTTATAAAAATATGTTAGAAACAATCGCATGAAAGTAAAAAAAATTTGAATATTTATCTTGGGGTTCATTTCACCTAACATCAACATATCTGACCTTTCCTGCTTATCTCAAAAACGAACTTTACAACTTTGGCAGGGGTGGGGGGGTGGGAAGGGAGGTGACTGTTGGGGCCAGGATATGGGAAGGGATAAGAAGGGGGAACAAAAGAGGAAGCAACAATGCTTGATAAGAAATGTACTCATTATCTTGCCCATGTAATTGTAACTCTTCTGTACAGTATTTTCATAATAAAAAAAATGGTGGGGGGTTGTGGGAGGGAAGGAGTTGGGAAGGGATGGAAAGGGGAAACAACGAGGAGGCTACAATGCTTGATAAGAAATGTACTCATTATCTTGCCCATGTAATTGTAACCTCTCTGTACTATATTTTCACAATAAAAAAGCAACAAAAAATTGTCAATTTTGGAAATACCTTCATTCAACTATTGCTTCTTTTTAGAAATATAATTTGATGCTGTTGCCTTTGAAATCATTTCAGTGTTGGTAGACTATATGCAAGCATTGAGTAAAACTGAAATTGATAGCTAAATAGGAAATTAATTTATGTGGATGAATGAGTATGGAGAATGTTATATATGTACACAATTGAATGTCATTCAACCTTAAAAAGAATATTCTATCATTTTGTAGCAAATTCAGTACAAATAGAGGATAGAGTATTAAGTAGGTAGCCAGAGGCAGGAAGAGAATTGTATATGATTTCTTCCTCACACATGATGTTTTAATAAAAAGGATCAGATTGTATGGTAAAGCTCACTAGAGGCTAGGAAAGTTGGGAAAAGCGAAATAGTGGAAGGTCAAGTTATAGCAGCCCAAATAAACAGAGTAATAAACTCCTGCGTTATACAGAAGAGTGGGGGACTATAACTCACAATAATCTCATATATTTTATGAATAAATAGAAAAGAAGTTCTTTGAAAGCACTAATATAAAGCAATAAGAAGACAGAAATATTAATCACTGGGCTGGGAAGGGAGCTCAGTGGTAGAGCGCTTGCCTTGCATACATGAGGCCCTGAGTTCGATTCTTCAGCACCACATAAGCAAAAAGAAAAAAGCCGGAAGTGGTGCTGTGGCTCAAGTGGTAGAGCGCTAGCCTTGAGCTGAAGCGCTGAGGGACAGCGCCCAGGTCCAGAGTTCAGGCCCCACAACCGGACCCCCTCCCAAAAAAAGAAGTATTAATCACTGTGATTTGATCAATAACCCTGAATTCATGTAGTGAAGTATCACACTTGTGTATCAGAAATATGTACAATTATTACACAGTAATCCAACATTTAAAAATGGAAATGTTTACCCAATTTCATCACCATATGGTGTTAGCATGGGTTGGATTATCACATCGTATCACATAAATTTGTACAATTAAAATGATAATTAAGAAGCTGAGATTAAAATTGTTGAACCATTGAAATGCTTTCCCAGTTTTTGGTAAGGTGGCTGGTTCCCAGCTAATATTGTTAAAGCAACTGTCATTACAGATAACAGTCATCACTATTTGAAATTACTAATTTGTTTACATGTGTATTCTCCCTCCTTGTACTATAAAGTCAACCTAAGAAGGAGGGACCTTGTCTGCCATAATCATTAGTCTGTGACAGACAAGAGGACCATTCTAGAGTTAGGTAATGGCAGGGGCTAGAATTGAACTCTCTTGGGGTAGTTCCTCAATTCTGTTATGCACAGAAACATTTTATGTCTTCAATGTTTTTATTGTAAAATGTAGGTTGTGATCATCATACATCACAGGATATTTTGAGATATTCAGTTACCTCATGCATGATAAGCACAAATAAATTTGTATCACTCATATCTCAAGCACCTAGTCTGTCAAATACATTGTAAGCAATGAATGAATATCACTTTCGAGAAAATGCAGATTGAAGCTTGAGAGAATGAAAAAGGACCAAAACAAGAACCAAGTAAATAGTCAACACTTTTTTGTGTGTTAATAAGGTACAATAAAATCAAAAGGACATGAAGGCTGGGCACCAAGTACTCATGAGCACAATCCTAGCTACTCAACAGATTGAGTCTTGACAATCATGATTTTTGGCCAGCCTGGGCTGTGAGATTTTTAATCTTTAAACAAGTGCCAAAAATCAGAAATGCAGTTGGGTTTCAAGGGGGAGAGTACCAGAATTGAGTGAAAAAGCTAAGAACAGTACCTAGGACAACTCTCTCTCTCTACTCTCTCTCTCTCTCTCTCTCCCTCTCTCTCTCTTTCTCTCTCTCTCTTTCTCTCATACACACACACACACACACACACACACACAACTTAGGAAAAAATAATGTGTGTAGAATAGCTCACATAAGCTTTACTACTCTGGACTTGGGCTTTGGTCCAAGCTCCCTAGGATCTAACAAAAGCATGTGGCCATAGTATTAAGTATACAGAATCCATTGTGTAGCTAAAACATGGGTATATTTATCACAATGCACCACATATCTTAAGCTTCATAAAAAATGTATTTCAAACTTTAGGTCATTTCAAAGGCAGCAGAAAGATATTAATGCCTTAGAATACTGCTACCATCTGGTACACTAGACTGATGTAGGGTCTACAGTTATCAGAGAATCCTTTCTACATTAAAACTTTCAGGTATGGTAAAATAGAACTGCTGTCAGGAATTTATGCATTACATTTTAATTTTATGAATCATTAGTATTTTAACATTTATTTTATTCTTTTTGAGAACAATGCATTCAGAGTTGGAAAAATGAAATATCTTGTGTGTGTGTGTGTGTGTGTGTGTGTGTGTGTGTGTGTGTAATCTAAGAAAGAGGAAAAGTTGAGATGCCCACAATGGATCGAATTTAACTTTAAAAAGTTAAAGGACAGTGTTTACATACAGGTTTCACATATTTATATATGTATATATATGTACATATACATATATACGCACATGTGTATATGTGTGTGTGTGTGTGTGTGTGTGTGTGTGTGCTCTTAAAGATCAGAGGATGCTTACTGGATTCGTGAGACATTCTTAAGCATTGTTATGTTAAGAAACAGGACATAAACTCTCAGTTCTGCTCTTCTGTCCTTCTGCTCTTAATAACCCCATGAACTAACCAGAATGTAAATGATGATGTTCAAGTAGTCTGCCAACCAGACTCCTTTATTCACGTCTCAGTAGAAAAGCAAGAAGTCCTCTTTCTTCCGCTCCTTATGGAATCCACGCTGAGGTAACAAAAGAACTTACAGAATGCACCTTCAAGGCAAACTAGCAATATGAACTTCCTGTTTTTACCAAACAGCAGCATAGGAATGATTCATGTTTCGTCTCCCTGGATTACAGACTCAAAGGGTGTATTTCTTAGATAGGTTAACTCTCAGTCCAACAAAAATAAACACCAGGAAACAGGTCCTCAGAAGGCAGGCATAGGGTCAAGGGGAAGAAGATAGGCAATGAAGAAAGAACCCAGAGATATCCTACAAAATTAAGAAAATTGAGGGAAGCGGTGAGGTTGGGAGGGATGTGGAAGAATGAAGAAAGGGGTGACATTGATCGAGATGCATTGTACTCAGGAACTCTTTTGTTAAGTGCTCTTTTACACACTAGTTAAGGATAATAAAAATGTATTTTTTAGAAAAGTATTACCTATTGACTCCACCAAATTGGTACAACCTTGTCCCTGTACTGGTTCCAAACAGAGTAGTTCAGAAGAAGACTAATGCAATAAATTTATTTCAGCACTATTCCTGAGAAAATAAGTATTCAATAGGATTGGCCAGATTTCTAAATCTTAGGGTACCTTTTCCTCACCTCTTCCAGTTGTCCCCCTTTATTCTGACTCACTAAGTTTTAATCTGTAGGTTCACAATATTTCATGAATGATCTCACCCCACGGGTGCCCCTTATTCAACTCAAGTCCTCTTCACATCTTACTCTCTTATTTTTCTTTTTGATCCAGGAAAACTTGCCAGATTTGAGGGTTTCCTGAAGCATCAGAAAAAAAAAATTACAAATACTTTGTGTGTTCTATGGAATCTACTTAAGTGCTTCTGAATTTAAAGTCAATAAGAAAAAATTCAACCATAAACCAAGCTAATTAACCTTTAAATGATTTGATTTATTGGAGCTATCTCTGATGAAACAGATCTGAGTTTCATTCTTGTCTTTACATATTTTTAAAGATGCAACTGAGAGAATCACTTAATCCTCCAACTTTCTCATCTCTAAAATGAAATATTTATTTCTCGTCGTAGTAGTAAACAGAGACATTGCCAAAGGATCTAGAGTGCTTCATGAATTAAACAACAGTCCCATACACATTTAAAGTTTTCAAGCTCAGAGAGACCACTTTTCATTGTGTGTATGGAAAACCAGTAAAGATAAGCATACACAACTATAACCAGTGTTCCACAAACCTCTGGGATGGACCCATTCTCTGTCAGGAAGAGTGAGTACAATTTTTTAAGTGTAATTATTCATTTGTAGAGTACACACTTGACTGAGAAATAGATTTTAAAATATATATAATTTGAAAAATAGTGAAGGTGTCAAATATACTTGAGAAATCAAGTTTTAATGTTAGATACTTTATTTCAATATTGGCTGACAGAGATGAACAATTTTAGCCCACACAGTGCCTGGAACCAAGGGAAAGGATTCCCTATTTGAGGACTGAGCCTGCTCATTATTAATTCTTGAGCTGCTCTCCCTCTGGGATTCTTTGTTCAATCAAAGCAGCTGTTCTCTCAGTACTGTACTCATGCTTACACACAATCATTGATTATAATTCTTTTGGTGCCAGTTATAGGGCTTCAACTCTGCATCTGGGCACTAAGCTTTTTTTCCCCTGAAGGTTAGTACTTTTCCATTGGAGCCACCACTTCACATCCAGCTTTTTGGTGGTTAATTGAAGGTAAGAGTTCCATGGACTATCCTGTCTAGGCTGGCTTGGGACTTCAGATCTCAGCCTCCTGAGTAGCTACGATTATTGGTGTGACCTGTTCCCAGGGCAAATGTCTTTTTGACTTAAAATATTCTCAAGATAATGAGTTTATTGAAATGTAGCTTCATCCTAAATCCAGAAACATCAGGGAAGCATTTGTCTACCTGTTCAAGTTGTTTGATTGCGAATGTTTTCCTGGTCAAACTAACCTATCAAAATAACTTTATAGTTATTTATAGGAAAGAAGAGGTGAAATAAGCCAGGCAACTATGGCTTATCTCCAACAAACTACTGAAAAATAGCTGAGATTGGAGCTGTGGCTCAAGTAGTATAGCACCAGCTGTGAGTTCAAGGACAATGCCTAGACTCTGAGTTCAAATCCCAGGTGTGGTAACAAAACAAAACAAAATGAAATTGAGAAGGGAAATCCCCCAAGTGCATAATAACATTGTTTAAAAAAATCCTTAATGATACTAAGTATCATGTTTAGTAGTAAGAAATAATACTAAGTAGTAAGAAATCACAAGATACTTTCCTTCAAAAGTCAAAAAAAAAGGCAATGATGTTCTAAATTACTACATTAATTCAGAAACATACTGGAAGTCCATATGTAATGTATTCAGGCAAGAAAAGGAAACAAATAGACAAAAAGAAAGAAAATAAATTGGAATGTAAGAAATAATACTACCTTTGTTTACATGTGGTCTTATTATCTGTATATAAAATTATCTGCATGTAAAATCCCAAAGAATAAAAACCAAACCTTCCAAAGATAAATAATTGATGATGGTCAATCATGGATACAAATATAGCATCAACATTGGCTTCTCAGTTAATGTAGTATTGCTTATAATAGCAACAAATTCAATAGACTAGGTATATATTGAACAAGTCATGTGGGTGATCTATTTGTGGAAAACAAAAATTCTAACCATAAATTCAAAGAAAATCAAGAAACAACATCTGTTCTTATAGGTCATGGGGCTTGAACTCAGGGCCTGGGCACTATCCCTGAGCTCTTTTGCTTAAGGCTAGAGCTCTACCACTTTGAGCTATAGCTCCTCTTCCATTTTTCTATTGGTTGCTTGGAGAAGAGTCTCATGAACTTTTCTGCCTGTGGTTGGCTTTGAACCATGGTCCTCAGAGCTCAGTCCCGTGACTAACTAGGACTATAGGCCTGAGCTACCATAAAAACATATTTTTAAAGTATCAATTCTGAACAGTTTGAGTAACAGATTTAGCACAACCCTAATCAAAATCTACACAAGTCTACACAATGATTCTGAAGTGTACATGGAATGGCAAAATACGTTTTCACATATAAGTATTAAACCTGTTGAAATTGTTTTAAAAGAGAGGGAAAAATAAGGGGGAAATAAAGAGGGAATGAGTTTGATCTTGGTACATTGTATATATTTTTCTATGTACCCTATGTACATATTATTTGTATTAGCATGCAACTAGTGTATGCTGATAAAAATTGTAAAAGTATACAAAACAATAACAAAGTCCTGTATAAACAAATATAATATTGAAGGACAAATTTGTAGGAATGATGCAACCTGAGCTTGACATTTGATATAAAACAATATTAATCAAAAAACATGCCAACAGCCAAAGATAAGTCAAAGAATCAATACATTAGAACCAAACTTCCTCAAATAAACTCACATAAATATATCCAAGTTAACATTGTCAGAGGGGAAGATATATTTCAGTGGAGAATCCTTTAGTTCAACAAATAATTCAAAACACACACACAAAGAAATTGTGTATTTTTTTCAAAGATTAACTCAAAATTATACGTGATCAGGTTGTTTAATTTGAAATCTTACTACTCATTATAATCTGTCAGAATAGCCTTCAGAGTTAATATGAGAGATGGAACATTTGTGATAGGAAAAAAATAGATGAAATAAATACAGCAAGTCCCTTACCTCCGTAAGTAACTCCTTACCCTTACTAAACACAAAACAAGATAATAAGATTCAGAGGCAAATGAGAGAGAAAAATCTTGTAATCTTGATTTTTGTTATGAATTTTTGGATAAAATAAGGAAAGCATACCTATGGGGAAAAAAAACCTGATGTTAGACTTTATTAAAATTGACAATTTATGTTCTTTAACAGAAAGTGTTAAGATAATACATATATACATAAATATATGTGTAAAAGGAGCTTTAAAACTCAATAGAAAGATAAATAACTCAAATAATAAGTGGGGAAAATATTTGAATAAATAATTCACCATAGATAGAGTGGTTGATTGATCAATTGATAGAGCAATAGATAGAGAGATAACAAATAAAGTCTAAAGGTGGTCAATATTGTTTCTTATTAAGGGGCTAAAAATTTAGACAACCTAAAATAGAAAAAAATGAACATTAACCAATACTGGAAAAGGCCACATGATAGAAATCTCATTCACTGTTACCAGTATGACCTATCGAAACTTATTTCAAAAGTTGTTTCTTACAAAGCTAATTATGGTCTTATTATGCCCACCACATAAGCTCTTTATATTAACTGAACTGATTTGAAAATATACATTCATATAAAAACCAAATAAAAAATATCTTTGTAGGGGCTGGAAAGGTGGCTCAGTGGTAGAGTGCTTGCCTTGCATGCATGAGGCCCTGGGTTCGATTCCTCAACACCACATCAGCAGAAAAAAAAGCCGGAAGTGGCGCTGTGGCTCAAGTGGTAGAGTGCTAGCCTTGAGCTGAAGAGCTGAGGGACAGTGCCCAAGCCCAGAGTTCAGGCCCCACGACTGGACCCCCCCCAAAAATATCTTTGTAAACTTTACCTAAAATTACAACTAACCTGAAAAGATCAGATGTCTTTCAGTATTATATGTATTATATAGTACATATAATTAATAACTTGGAGGGAATCTCTTAATGCATGTAAAACAATATGCATTTTTAATCATTTGACATTAGTGCTTCCATTCCATGATGGATACCTTGTAAATTATTTATGTGTAGCATGACCAATTTTCTCAGCAAAGTAATTTCTATCCTCACATTTAATATTAATTCTCAATGTTTTCACTTGTTTTTTCCTCACTGTCTTCTCTCCCTTTTATTTTTAAAAAAAATTCTTGTATTTCTGTTTATCTTCTGTAGTTTCTTACACTTTTTCAGCACATAAACAAGAAATCTTACAAGAACTGGCTAGATATGGTGATGGAAAGGAACATTTGAATTAATTTTTCTTTGGAAGCAGGAACTGATATTGAGGAGAATGGTTCAGGTGACAGAGAAGATGTACAAATTAAGTAAAATATTATTAAACATGTAGACATATACTAATAAGCATGGGCTTAAATGCTAAAAACGTGATGAAAAGCAGCAATAGAATACTACAAAGAGAAAATTATAAATATAGGGAATGTAAAAGATTATAAGTGTTGTGATTTAAAGGCTTGTGTTGGAGAAATGAATGATATAAATTTGGGCCCAAAAGGGAAGAGAGAATTTTGGATGTTGCCAAGAATATAATCTGGCACACTACATAATGTTATTACTAGTGCTCACACAGAGACTTTTTATATAAATGAAATTTTTTCTGCTGCATTTGTTGAGGTACTTGAATATTCTTACCTATGAAAGATAGGAAGGGTTGACAAGTTACTACTTAACGTGGGGACCTGTGACTGCAGATAGCACAGATGAGATATTTAATGTAGCTGTTTAGAACCTGGTATGAATGAGAAAGAAGTGTTAGGTCAGATTTTGCATAAGAGATTACATATTACAACTGAAGGCATCTGTTGGTGAGGTAGAGACAGAGTAAATGTTGACATGTATAAAATGGTTACGAGAGAGTTCCGGGAAGATGGCGGAGGAGAAGCCGGAATCTGAACAAGCTCTTGCATAGAAAACAGTTCAGAGTTCCAGTGAACAGTCCCAAGCCAGAGAATCACACCAAGTGTGCCATCACAGGACAGAGTTAGTCAAGAGAGGGGAAGCCAAGCAGACACATCTGAGCAGCTGCCGCTGCGGCGGCAGGGTCGCAGCGGCGACCACCGCCGCGGAGGCATACCTGAGACGCAGTCTGGGACGAAGGAGCCAGACGCAGCGGACAAGCGGATTCTACTCAACACCAGCAAGAACCAACAAGGAGCGGACAACTTCATCCTGCACTTTGCAGACCAGAGACAACCTGGGATCCAAGACTCCGCGTGAGTAGAAGCCCGACATCCTCACTCCTTCTCTGGGAGCAGAGGAGGGAAGGCCACCCCTCCCCCCCAGCACCGGTGATCTCCATCTTGGATACCGACAAAGCTCGGAGGCGCGGCTAGCTCCAGCTCAGGCCTTGGAATAAAACTAGTCATTTAGCAGGCCACAAGAACTTAACGGCGAAGTGACCTCACAGACTCAGTTCCATCCAGGGAAAAGTCACCCAGCTCAGGCGCCAGCCATTGGAGTGGCTCTCCTCACCGGGTAACCAGAGCCAGAGGCTGCCCCTCCCTCTAGCAGCCTCCACAATCAACTGAAAAACAGAAACCCTGAGAATAGCTCCAGGCTGGGTGCTGTGAGTTTTTTTTTCACAAAATAGCCCCAGGGAAAAGCTACTGTTCCTTGAAAGGCCTCAACTCTACCCAGAACCTAGCCTCATCACTGCATCCCCCTCTTTTGTGATTCTCAAAGCAGATTACCCTCCCAGTAAACTAACCTGGGAGGGGGATCTCAAAATCTTGGGTAAAGCAGAGCATTTTTCTGCCTGTTCCAACAAACTGACTTAAGAAACCAATCAAGCCACAGGACCTCAAGCTGACCAGAGACTCCAACCAGACTCTGATTACAGACAAAAGGGAGATACAGGACTCTTCCCACCCCTCCCAAAAAAAAAAAAAAAAAAAAATCAAAGAACTTTTTTTTTCTTCTTCTTCTTTTCTTTTTTTTCTTTTTCTTGTTTTGTTTTTTTTCATTTTTTGTTACCTTATATATATATAAAAATTTTTTTTTGCTTTTCTAAAACTTTTATTAATCTTTAATTTTTGCCTCTTCTGAAAAATAATTGTTTTCCATTAACTTTTTTTTTTTCTTCTCTTATAATTTTTATTTTAGGAATATGTGAATGTGTGTTTCCTTTTCTTTTCTTGTCTTCTTTCTCTTTTTCTTTCATTCTTAATTATCTTTTTGTTTTTTTTCTAGCTCTACTGAACTTCTGATCTTTTCTTCTCACTTTCCTATCCTTTCCATCTTTTCCTCTTTGTTCATCTTTATGTGACTTAACTCTTGTCCTGCACATCCTCAGATAAACCCGTAGTTAACCAGTAGACCCTATCCCCCATTGTGTACACACTTAATCCACAAACTTATTACTCAATTCAAAACCTCTGAGACTTAAATTCATTAATAGCAGTACTACCTCTTTATACCTATATAATATTTTAAGCATTTTTTTAAAGTTTTTCTCATCTCCTCTATGTCCCTCCCTTTCTCTCAACATGTTCATATTCCTCTATAAATAGATGGTCTTTTAATCTCTAAAATAACATTAATTTTTACGTTTCTATTTTATTTTCTGGTCTCTTTTCATTCCCCTTTCCCTTTCTTCTTTTTCTCTCTCTCTCTACTTACATCCTACCCAACCTATTTCCTGCATTGTGATTAGGACATAGTTAACTCTCCCTGTGCCTCCCCACACCAATCTATTCCTATTTTTTACCCACATCTCTCCCTAACCCTAATAATTTCTGGTTTTCCAAATTCTTCTCTGCGGTTCGAAGTCCTTTAACATATAGTTGTTTGATGTCGAATAGATGTATCTGTTGAACTAGATTGTATCTGTAGACTATTGACTGTACAAATGCAAACTTTGGTTGATGGTTGCCTTAAGATAGTGTTCTAGCACAAAACTGGTGCTATCTTCATCTCAAATGGGCAGAGTAAGCCGGAAAAACACAAGAAAAATGGCAAATTCGGGTATCTCAATTCCCAATCCTGATAATCAGGGGTTAGAACAGATAATGAATAATCCAGAGGAGAGTTCCCAAACAGCTCTACAAACACTGGTGGCAAACATGATAAATGAGAAGTTTGACAACGTACAAAGGACTCTGTATGAGCGTGATAGGGAGAGAGAGGAGGCATCCCAGAAGTTTATACA
This sequence comes from Dipodomys spectabilis, assembly GCF_019054845.1. NCBI lineage: Eukaryota > Metazoa > Chordata > Mammalia > Rodentia > Heteromyidae > Dipodomys > Dipodomys spectabilis. The sequence continues at coordinate 2,012,999 of NW_024870701.1, read as the reverse complement.
GGAATATCATAAGCGTGAGGAAGCTACTCAAAAACTGATACAGGATTTGCGTGAACAACTTGAGAATACTCAAAGAGAAAGAGAGGAATGGCGGGAGCAGGCTGAGAACACTCAAAGAGATCTGCAGGAATCCCACGAACGGGAGGAAGATAATCAAAGAGTAATACAGGAATTGAGAGGCCAGGTAGAGAACACACAAAGATCACTAAAGGCATTCATAGATTCCATTAACAAAGAGCTGAAGGAAGTCAGGGAGACCACAAAGGGAATGCTGAATGGAACCCAACAGAAGGAATGGGAGCCCAAAGAAACCATAACCAATCAACTAAGTGATTTGAGGACAAACACTGAACACCAAATTAAGGAAGTAAAGAAATTCATACAAGACCTAAAACAGAGCTTCAACAAAGAACTTGAAGCCATCAAAGCTGACCAACTAGAAGGAAAAGAGATAAAAAACAAAGTAGAGAGTCTTGACAGCAGGTTAGACCATGCAGAAGATCGAATCTCAGGGATTGAAGACAGCCTAGATATTATAGAGAAAGAACATACAACCATCCAAGACAAGTCCAAGAAATATGATAGATCTATCCAACACCTGGAAGACACCATCAGAAGGCCAAATCTAAGGATAATGGGTGTAGAGGAGCACCTAGAAACAGAAGTTAATGGTCTAGGAAATCTGTTTAACAGGATCCTAGCAGAGAACTTCCCAAACATGCAAAAAGATAGGCCTGTCCAGATACAAGAAGCCTTTAGAACCCCAAATAGACCAGACCAGAATAGGACATCCCACCGTCACATTATAATCCACACAGGATCAACTCAGAACAAGGAAAAGATCCTTAAAGCTGTCAGAGAGAAAAGGGTAATCACTTATAAAGGAAAATCAATTAGAATCACCTCAGATTTCTCAGCAGAGACAATCAAAGCAAGAAGAGCCTGGAATGATGTATGCCATGCCCTAAAAACAAACAACTATCAACCAAGAATACTGTACCCAGCTAAACTCTCCTTCATAACTGAAGGCCAAATAAAAACCTTCCATAGCAAAGAAAAATTGAAACAATACATCTCCACCAAACCAGCCCTACAAAAGATTCTTAAAGATGTCCTACGCATAGAAAACCAACAAGACCGCAATAAAGGCCAAGAAACTGCACCCAAACTGAGAATCCAAGAACCATAGGAAGAACCCAGTTTTCGCAGCCCCCAAGAAGGTAGATAACATGGCAGGAACTCCCAAATACCTCTCAGTCCTATCTTTTAATGTTAACGGACTGAACTCTCCAATTAAGCGACATAGACTGTCTAGTTGGATTAAAAAACAAGACCCTTCTATCTGCTGCCTGCAGGAGTCACATCTTGCCCGTAAAAACAAACACATTTTCAATGTTAAAGGCTGGAACAAAATCTACCAAGCAAACGGCCCCATAAACAGGCGGGAGTTGCAATCCTAATATCAGATAAAATAGACTTCAAATTAAAATTCGTGAAAAGAGATAAAGAAGGTCGCTACATACTAATTAAAGGATCTCTCCTTCAGGAGGATATTACAATTCTAAATATCTATTCGCCAAACAATGGAGCACCCAAATTTATCAAAGAAACACTACTTTCCCTCAAATCCCATATAGATCCAAAGACATTAATCGTTGGGGATTTTAACACACCACTCTCCCCACTAGATAGATCAACTCGGCAAAAACTCAACAGAGAAACCGCAGATCTAAACAGCTGCATAGATCAACTAGACTTAACAGCAATTTAATGATGCATCTAAACCTCCTTGAAAAAGAGCAGCAAGATAAACCCCAATCCAGTAGACGGAAAGAAATAATCAAAATTAAATCAGAATTATATGAATTAGAATCCAAAAAAACTATAGAAAGAATCAACAAAACAAAGAGTTGGTTCTTCGAAAAACTTAACAAAATTGACAGACCCTTAGCAAATCTTATCAGAAAAAGAAGAGAACACACCCAAATTAATAAACTCAGAGATGAGAATGGAAACATCACCACGGAATCAAGCAAGATTCAGAACATTATAAGGGAATACTTCTCAAAACTTTATGCTAATAAGTTTGAGAACTTGACAGAAATGGACCTCTTCCTAGCAAATATTGACATGCCAAAACTAAACCAAGATGAGGCAAACTATCTTAACAGGCCCATATCAAGCATTGAAATAGAAACAGCAATAAGAGACCTCCCAGCTAAGAAAAGTCCAGGACCAGATGGTTTCACAGCGGAATTTTACAAGGCCTTCAAAGCAGAGCTCACACCAATTCTCCTCCAACTCTTCAATGAAATTGAAAGAGAAAGGTCACTACCGAACACATTCTATGAAGCCATCATAACCCTCATCCCAAAACCAGGCAGGGACTCATCAAAGAAAGAGAACTATAGACCCATTTCTTTGATGAACATTGATGCAAAACTTCTCAACAAAATTTTGGCCAACCGACTTCAACAATTCATCCAAAAAATCATACACCACGATCAAACAGGATTCATTTCAGGGATGCAAAGCTGGTTCAATATACGCAAATCAATTAATATTATTCATCACATCAACAGGAGCAAGAATAAGAACCACATGGTTATCTCAATAGACGCAGAAAAAGTATTCGACAAGATCCAACACCCCTTTATGATGAAGGTTTTGGAAAAATTAGGAATCCATGGAACATTCCTCAATACAATAAAGTCTGTATATGACAAACCAACAGCCAGCATTATACTCAATGTGAAAAACTAAAGCCATTTCCTCTTAACTCAGGAACAAGACAAGGATGCCCACTCTCTCCACTCCTCTTCAATCTAGTATTAGAATGCCGAGCTACAGCAATAAGACAAGATGCAGACATAAAGGGGATCCAAATAGGGAAAGAAGAAATAAAACTCTCCCTCTTTGCAGATGACATGATCTTGTATTTAAAGAATCCCATAGACTCCACTCCCAAATTACTCAAGCTGATTCAAAACTTTGGCAAAGTAGCAGGTTATAAAATTAACCCCCAAAAATCAATGGCTTTTCTGTATGCCAACAGTGAGAAAAGTGTGGCTGAAATTAGGAAAGCAACTCCATTTGTAATAGCCCCACAAAAAATAAAATACCTAGGAATTAACTTAACTAAAGAAGTGAAGGACCTCTATGATGAAAACTTTAAAATCTTGAAAAAGGAAATCAACACAGAACTTAAAAAATGGCAAAACTTCCCATGCTCCTGGATTGGAAAGATTAACATCGTGAAAATGGCAATACTTCCCAAGGCTATCTACAAATTCAACGCAATACCTATCAAAATTCCACCCTCATTCTTCAAGGAAATAGAAGAGGCAATCCAAAAATTCATATGGAACAATAAAAGACCCCGAATAGCAAAAACGCTCCTCAACGGAAAGAACACTGCTGGAGGAATATCAATACCAAATTTCAAACCCTACTATAAAGCCATAGTAATCAAAACAGCTTGGTATTGGCATAAGAACAGACCTCAGGACCAATGGAATAGAATTGAAAACCCAGAAATGAACCTACAGACCTATAGCCATCTAATCTAGATAAGGGAGCTAAAACAATAGAATGGAAGACAGACAGCCTCTTCAGTAAATGGTGCTGGCAAAACTGGTTAACTACATGTAGAAAACTAAAGCTAGATCCTTATATATCACCCTGCACCAGAATCAACTCCAAATGGATCAAAGACCTTGAACTCAAAGCAGACACTCTGAAAACATTACAGGATGGAATAGGAGAAACCCTGGGTCTCCTTGGCTCAGGCCGAAATTTTCTGAATAGAGACCCGGAAACACAACAAATCAAAGAAAGGTTGGACAAATGGGATTGCATAAGGTTGCAGAGCTTCTGCAGGGCAAATGACATAGCTAGCAAGATCAATAGAAAGCCCACAGACTGGGAGAAGATCTTTACTAGCCATACAACGGACAAGGGTCTCATATCTAAAATATACTTGGAACTCAAAAACCTAAACCACCCAACAACAAATCCTCAAAGAAACAACTGCCCAATAAGTAAGTGGGCGAAAGACTTAAAGAAAAGCTTCTCTGAAGAAGAAAGAAGGATGGCCAATAGACACATGAAGAAATGTTCAACATCCCTAGCCATAAAAGAAATGCAAATCAAAACAACATTGAGAAATCACCTCACTCCAGTTAGAACAGCAAAAATCAAGAACTCTAACAACAACAGATGCTGGAGGGGATGTGGACAGAAAGGAACCTTACTTCATTGTTGGTGGGAATGTAAACTTGCTCAACCACTTTGGAAAGCAGTATGGAGGTTCCTCAAAAGACTCCACATAGAGCTCCCCAATGACCCAGCAATCCCACTTTTGGGCATTTACCCAAATGATCACAAACAAGGCCACACTAAAGCTACCAGCACAACTATGTTTATTGCAGCATTATTTACCATAGCTAAGACATGGAACCAACCCAGATGCCCCTCAGTAGATGAATGGATCAAGAAGATGTGGTATATATACACAATGGAATTCTATGCGTCCATCAGAAATAATGACATTTCCCCATTTGTTAGGAAATGGAAAGGCTTGGAAAAAATTATATTAAGTGAAGTAAGCCAGGCCCAAAGAAACATAGGTCCCATGGTTTCCCTTATTTGCAATATCTAGTATAGGTATGAGTCAAGCGGAAAAAGTCAGATAATGTGATGTTAGGAAAACGAAACCTCAAGTATGTATTTTAATGTTTTTGTTTCTTTCATGCATGTGTTTCTAACGCATTTATAAGATTATTTCTTTGTTGCTTTGTATGTCCCTCCCCCACAGTGTAACCCCTGCTTTCACTATATTTGATGTCAGTATAACATGTGGAGGAGATGGGGACAAACAAGTCTTTTAAGGATTCAGGTGGACCTGTTGCAACAATGAGAAGTACAAAATGTCATGTCAAAACCAGCATTACAATGTCGGTGGGGCGGGGGGGTATGATTGGGTGGGAGGGAGGGGGGAGGCTGGGAAGGGAGGTGAAGGGTAAACAAAGGAGGAGGCTGCAATGCTTGGTAAGAAATGTATGCATTATCCTGCCCATGTAATTGTAACCCCTCTGTACAGTATGTTCTCAAATAAAATAAAATAAAATTAAAAAAAAATAAATAAAATGGTTACTACTTTCCTATTCATTCTATATTATACTGTATATTCTCTGATATATTATTGTACATATGACATGCATTTCTACTTAAAGATTCCTATTTAATAATATATGCTAATGCTCAAAATATCAGAAACACAAATCATCAGTTTCAGATGATAAAAGATGTATTTAGTTTTCAGTATTGCAAGCTTCAATAGTATTTTTCCTATGAGCTGCCAGAAGTTACTATACTTCTCAATTTTGAAAAATGCATGATTGTAGGTAGGCATATGCTGAGTTGTCATCTAACAAATTCAAGATCTGTTATCTCCTAGGGAAATTTTCTGGCCTGATCTCTATTATAAGTATACAGAATAGAGATCATGACACAGATACCGACTCAAATATGCACAAATTACCTCAGAGAAGTTATCTTTATCACGACTTCTTTGAATACACATTAGCTGTCACAAGCTCCTCGATACAGCAAGTAGGCAAAGCAAGGGCTTTGAATGTTTAAAAATAAATACTGAAGCAGCAACTTTAGACTTTTAGAATTAGGAAGCATGATGTTCATAATTTTATAGCATTTGTAATAAATCTGTTTTCCAAAAATAGAAAAACAGGGCTCTGACTTCCTTAGGTTTTTGTTCCAACATCTGAATTTCTCAGGACATTTGGTGGTTTGCTAAGTTATCCCTTCCCACCTACTGCTAGAAATTTAATTCCTACCAATTACATTACCTCTTCCTATAGTATAAAAACAATGAATGAAATATCAATGGATTTTCCACCAAATAATAAATTTAAAAATACTTCAGAATACTTGTATGTACAGAGTATTTTTATATCTAGCTCCGTGTAAGCCCATGATCTCATGGCCTATGATATATTTCTATATTGTTAAATTCAGGAATGAATTTTGATTATTACTTTGAGTTTCATCACAAAGAAACCAGAACAAAATTAAGGATCTAATCTTTTGACAAGCTATGTAAAATCAACAGTATAAAGCATACAGCAGTTGTCAATCTTTTTGGAGAGGATACAAAGAGTTTCTTCCCTAGTCTTTTCCTAACACAATTAAAAAATTAATCCCCCAACTGAAAAAAATCAGCAAAATCAATGCAGTACAAGAAATAAGCTTTATATCACCAAATATTTGGATCTAATACTTCTTCAGTTACAACTGAAAGCATATAGATATACATGCATTAAATTATACATCATTTTTCCTGGTATAATTTCTATAATTTACAGAATTATGGAGCTGTTTGACACCTAACAATAAAAAATAATTAACTTTAATGTTGCAGTAGAGGATTTCAGTGCATTGAGAAGGAAACTTTTATCTAGAAAAAGCATTTTCTTGGGAAATATTACAGATTTTTCACATATAGAATGATGGTTTTCAGTGTTGCCTTGAATGCCTCAATAGTGATGTCCTCTCAGTTCTCTGTCATCATTTGCCAAACAACTTTATATCAACTCTCATTTACAGTCATTCTACACAAGATCTATCATCACACAAAATCCAGACTATCATATATCTTGAACCTTGGTATGTCAGTTCATGGTGGAAAGAAACATGGTTGGAGTTAAACGTCAGCTTGACAGTAACTAGTGTCAATTAATCAATATACTTGAGATTGTTCTCTCATCTAAAAAGTAGGTTCACTGTATATATGTGCACGCACACCTGCGCGCACACACACATACATATATAATCATAGTATTCTGCAAGAACTGTTAGATATTGAATAAGAAACAGTGCCATGTTTGATACGTAGTTTTCTATCAATGTTTTAGCAGTGCTGCTTGACAACAGAGATCCCCACGGATGAATTTCAGCAAATTATGGAGAAGAAATGCATTTGGACATTCAAGAGCATAAAATGTAATTGTGAAGACTGAACAAAATTTGGTAATTAAAAATTATTTCTATTTTCTTTAAAGTAAAGGAAATAAAGAACAGAAAACAAAGTCTCATGCATTAAGTCATGAAATTCACAATACAGAGTTGTGCCATGTCATACAGTAGCTACTAGCCATCTACGGCTTTTTGAGTTTCACTTGAACTATAAGACAACCTGAAATATACTCTAAGTATAAAATACACCCCAGATTTCAAAGAGACTTAACACAATAAAAATTTCACATATCTCAGTGATAATTTAAAGATTAATAGCTTGTTCAAATGACAGTAGTTTGAATAAGCTGGATAAAAAATGTGTCATTAAAATTTCTTTATTTTTCCTACTGTAGCCATTGAGAAACTTCAACTTACATGAGTGATTCATTTCTAGTGGGTAGAACCACGATAGAGGAAGAAACCTGGGAACAAACATCTATCCTGATGGCCTAAATGTTAAAAAATATATTCATAGGTTCATTCTTATTATTAGATAGCAATTTAGAAGCTTGCCAAAGGAAAGATATTCAAGTTGTATATAAGAAAATGAATATATTTTCTTTAGATAGTACACATTGTAAAGAAGACTTTGATGAGCTGTTGATAATAAAACAAACAAAAACAACCCTGAAACTAAGATGCTAAGAAGACTAGATTGAAATACCCCTCATTATAAAAAAAAATATAGAAAGTGGTACTGTGGGTCAAGTAGTAGAGCACTTGCCTTGAGCTGAAGAGCTGAGGGACAGAGCCCACACCAGAGTTCAAGCCCCAACTAACAAAAAAAAATGTAAAAAACATATAACCTTTTAACTAGTTTTCCAAAATTGCTCTTCCTTCTTGGAAAGTTTCTATGTAACTAGAGAACATGGATTATGACACCATCATTTTGCTACCCTACTGAAGAGGACAATTGAATGACATCCCATTGTAAATGATCAGTGCTTCATCAGACAGCAAAATCATTTCTTTTTAAGTGGTGATTGTCCTCTTAGGATTAAAGATTTGCAAATTAACATGCCAATAAATCATTTTAGCTATTTTGCAACAGCCAATGAAAATTTTCTTGCAAATTATATAATTTTGTCTGTTTTGTGATGAATATGAAACACAAAACTTTAAACAATGGGTGATGTAAAGATTCAAAATAGACCAAGCAGCTGTCAGACCCATCTATACTAAATATTAAATTCACCAATCTCATATTTCTCCAATTCAGAGTTATAGTACTATCCATTAAATAAACCATAAGGTAATTTGACCCAATCATTCCTAAGGAGTTCATTTACATAGCACCTCAATTCTTTCAGCACTAGGTAACCTAACATGGAAACATTTCCCATGTATTCAATGAGTTCCTGCTCTACTTGGAGTTAGATACATAGCCTTATGAGCCAGTTCCTTCATAAAACGTTTGGGAATTCATACTTACACTAATGGTGTCATTACAAAGTTATCAGAAATGGTATTTGACAGAGTCCCCTGTAGGTGTTTCTCTGAAAACTAAGTACTTCAGGATTTCATTGCATAGTGATGCACTTGTCAAGAAAACCTGGTTGTTCTTACTACATGAAACATTTTAAGACAATAACTAAAATTATGATAGCAGTATATCAGGGCCATCAGATTTTTACACAATTTCTGAAAGAATATTTATTACGGATACTTTCGTAAATACATACCCCCCTAAGATTTAGTATCACTTATGACTGTACCATAATTTCCATATAATTTGATATATCAATAAGACTAACAAGTTTAATGTATATCTTTCAGGTGCTCTAAGGGCACTTCTGAGAATATACCAAAGTTAATTTGAAATCAAATGACCTATTCTGGAATTTGACCTGGGAAAATCTGTCAAAATTCTTTTTTTTTTTTTTTTTTTACTTTTGCTTTTTTAGTAATTTTTTTTAATTTAATTTAATTTTATTTGTGAACATACTGTACAGAGGAGTTACAGTTACATGGGCAGGATAATGCGTACATTTCTTACCAAGCATTGCAGCCTCCTCCTTTGTTTACCCTTCACATCCCTTCCCAGCCTCCCCCCTCCCCCCCTAATCCCAATCCTTCTCCTTCCCCCCCCCCCTGCACCAACGTTGTAAAGCTCGTTTTGGACATGACAACTTGTACTTCTCATTGTTGCAACAGGTCCACCTGTATCCTTAAACAACTGGTTTTTCCCCATCTCCTCCACAAGCTATAATGACATCAAATATAGTGAAAGCAGGGGCTATACTGTGGGGGAGGGACATACAAAGCAACAAAGAGATAATCTTATAAATGTGTTAGAAACACATGCATGAAAGAAAAAAACATTAAAATACACATCTAAGGGTTCATTTTCCTGACATCACATTATCTGACCTTTTCCGCTTGACTCATACATATACTAGATATTGCAAATAAGGGAAACCATGGGACCTATGTTTCTTTGGGCCTGGCTTACTTCACTTAATATAATTTTTTCCAAGTTTTTCCATTTCCTAACAAATGGGGCAATGTCATTCTTTCTGATGGAGGCATAGAATTCCATTGTGTATATATACCACATTTTCTTGATCCATTCATCTACTGAGGGGCATCTGGGTTGGTTCCATATCTTAGCTATGGTAAATAATGCTGCAATAAACATAGTTGTGCTGGTAGCTTTAGTGTGGTCTTGTTTGTAAACATTAGGGTAAATGCCCAAAAGTGGGATTGCTGGGTCATAGGGGAGCTCTATGTGAAGTCTTTTGAGGAACCTCCATACTGCTTTCCAAAGTGGTTGAACAAGTTTACATTCCCACCAACAATGAAGTAAGGTTCCTTTCTGTCCACATCCCCTCCAGCATCTGTTGTTGTTAGAGTTCTTGATTTTTGCCATTCTAACTGGAGTGAGGTGATTTCTCAATGTTGTTTTGATTTGCATTTCTTTTATGGCTAGGGATGTTGAACATTTCTTCATGTGTCTATTGGCCATCCTTCTTTCTTCTTCAGAGAAGTTTCTCAAGTCTTTCGCCCACTTATTTATTGGGCAGTTGTTTCTTTGAGGATTTGTTCTTGGGGGGTTTAATTTTTTGAGTTCCAAGTATATTTTAGATATGAGACCCTTGTCCGTTGTATGGCTAGTAAAGATCTTCTCCCAATCCGTGGGCTTTCTCTTGATCTTGCTAGCTATGTCATTTGCCCTGAAGAAGCTCTGCAACTTTATGCAATCCCATTTGTCCAACCTTTCTTTGATTTGTTGTGTTTCCGGGTGTCTATTCAGAAAATTTTGGCCTGAGCCAAGGAGACCCAGGGTTTCTCCTATTCCATCCTGTAATGTTTTCAGAGTGTCTGCTTTGAGTTCAAGGGTGTCAAAATTCTTAGAGACTCAAAAGCTTTGATTAAGATGGATCACAGGTAACCAGGAATAACAGTTATTCATCTCAACAAATGAGAACCAGAGGACTTTGAAAGGCAGATATTGAAAGCCACAAAACCATAAGCTAAATCTTCCTTTCCACAATTCTTGATTTTTCTAGGTACATCAAAACAATACTCAATAGGAAATGGATTCATTACCTTGCCCATGTAACTGCAACCCCTCTGTACAGTATCTTTACAATAAAGAACATATTTAAAAAAAAGATGTAGGTCCATTTTGTATAAAAAATAAAGCAATTGTCCTAGGAAACTGTGTAGTTTTATAACAGGAACCCATATTCTAATTATTCATGATCAAACTTTAAATTTAATTACAGTTCTTAGGAAATTTAAATTTTCCTTCTAGTTTTGGCCAGCTTGATGATATATAAAATTTTCCCAATATTTATCTTCTATTAGCCTTCAATAACTTCTCATTTGATTTTATCTGTCTTCCCTTTCTTCATTTGTTCATTGTAAACCAAATATATCTAGCTTTTCTGTATTGCATAAAAATAAGGTGTACCATTATCAGAAAGAATTGTTTACACTTCAGTTCAATCAATCACCTATTTGCGAAAGGAATTATATCTATCTTGTCTGTTATTATGTCCTTGGGCCTTAGTAAATTAGGTTCTACATCAGTGGTCCATTCATTGTTTTATCAGTCTCAACTATCAAGGTTTTCCAATTAGCCAAGACACATTTCCCATTTCTCAATGAAAACAATGAATAGCTGTTTTTTCTTCAGAACAGTTTCTAGAGGTCTACTCCAATCATTAAAGATAAGTGAAAAATCTCCCACTAGTCAGAAACATATTTATCTTGTCCTCAAATTCTCTTCTCAATACACAACACAGTCAGAATGTTAATGGACAACTCTCAGTACTTCAACTCACTTAAAAATGACTCAGACATTGTTATAAATATCTATAACTTATATTGCCACGGCATGACTCCAAGACTTGAAGCCGCTGACAAAGATCCCAAAAAATATGACAAGTTTTGTCCATAAGCATGAAGAGTCACTTAATTACTCATTCTAAATGAGTAATTGAATTCCCTCTTAAAAGTTGAATTGCTAATTAAATAAAGCTAGCCATCAAAAGACTTGGAAAAATTATATTAAGTGAAATAAGCCAGGCCCAAAGAAACATAGGTCCCATCGTTTCCTTTATTTGCAATAACTAATATATGTCTGAGACAAGCAGAAAAGTTCAGATAAGATGAAGTTAAGCAAACTAAACCCCAAGATAAGGATATAAGTGTTTTTTTTTTATTTCTTTCTTGTTATTGTTTCTAACATATTTATAAGGTACTACGTGATTTTTTGGTTGCTTTGTATGCCCCTCCCCCATGGTATAACCCCTGTTTTCAATGTACTTGATGTTGGTATAATTTGGGGAGCAGAAGGGAAAAAAACAAATTGTTTAAATAGAGATACAACGCAACAAAAAGCACGTGGTACCTTATAAATACATTGAAACAATTACTTGTGTCATTATCTTGCGGTTTATTTCACTTAACATCATCTGACCTTTTCTGCTTGTCTCAGATATATACTAGATATTGCAAATAAGGGAAACCATGGGACCACATGATTTTTTTTTTGTTTTGTATGTCCCTCCCCCATAGTATGACCCCTGTTTTCACTGTATTTGATGATGGTGTAATTTGGGGAGCAGAATGGAAAAAACAAATTGTTTATATAGGGATACAGGTTGACCCATTGCATCAATGAGATGTACAAGACACTATGTCGAAAAATGAACCTTACAATTTAGGGGGAGTGGAGTGTATTTGTGGAGATGGGAGGGAAGCTATGGGAAGGGAAAAAAAGGAGGAGGCTACAATGCTTGATAAGAAATGTACTCATTACCTTGCTAGTGTAATTGTAACCCTTCTGTACAGTATTTTCAAAATAAAAAACTTATTTTTTAAAAAAAGAGATTGGAAGACACCATTCCCAAATATATCCCTACAGTATATTAATTACCAATAGTTAAACAGCTTTTTCTGGATCTGTTTTATCTGTCTGAAGACAGATCTGCTGAAGAAACTCCTTGGTTATCAATTCCAATAAACAGAACTTCTACAAGGAAACAGAGGTAGAGGAAAGGAGAATTTTTACTATGCTCAGAGAGACTTGTTATAGCATAAACTCTCTTCTTCTAGGAGCCCAACTATTTATTCTAAAGATATTTTTTTCTCACTGTTTGGGCCACTTTACTCATTTTGTGAAAGGTGATCCAAGAACCCTGGTTCTTTCTTGAGTTATTGGCCTAATTTGAGTCTGAATGAAATAGTTTCCTCCTTGTATTTAATTTTCAAGGATAAACACCACCATTGGCCAAAACAAAGAAATGCATAAGTGAGTATACTTAGGACAATAAGGTCAAAGGTGAGGCTTATATAGGCACAAACCTTTTTTCTCTTCCTTACTATAAAATCCTCTAATGACTGGTGTGGGAAGAGAGTCATCCTCATAAACCATAAATGGAGGCTTCTTGCACTGATGTAATTTTCCTTCACCAAAGACCGATCCCAGAATAATTAAGAACAGTTGGTTTCCCAACCCTCACCAGTGGTCTTTAATTAGAGCATGGAGTTTGAGGCAGAGTCCATCAACAAAGAAGGAAAAGCATTTTTCATTATCATCAAGTTTATCATTCCTTGTTGTCTTGAGCTCAAAATTTTATCCTTAAACAACCATTATTATGGCATAAGGCACAAAACTCTTCCACTACATTCCTAGTCCTTCAAGATTTTAACTGAAAAACAGCAGACCTCATTAATCAAACATTTGAAATTCAATAAATTTCAACCCGTTCTGGTCTTTTGCTCTTTTAAAAATGTATGTAAGAAAACTTTTAAAAGTTACATCTCCAAGTTGGGACCAGTGGCTCATAACCATAATCCTAGCTAGTTAGAGAGGCTGAAATCTGGAGGATCAAGTTTTAATATCTCAAGTGGTAGAAAAAGCTCCAGGCTCTGAGTTCAAACTCCAGTACAGGAAAAAAAACACAGAAAGAAAGAAAGAAAATCTTACTGTCTTTCCTTTATTGAAGTATCCCAGGAATAAGCTACCAGAATTTCCTCATTGTGGGCAGTATATTTTGAAAGTATTTCTGATAGAATTTTGTTCTGTTTTTAAGGAAAGAATACAGATTCTGATTCTGAAAATTCTTCTACATGAAATTATATAGAGTTACAGATGGAGGATTTGTAGACTTTGGGCCTATTCCACTTTCAGGCAGCTATAATACCCCTTCCAGAGATCATAGATCTCACAGCAAAAGTAACCTTGGATAGAATTCTAGAAGATGGAATTGCAAACAGCAATCTGTGAAGCTTCAGAAATGGAGAAGGAATTTTTTCATGGTCTCCAGACACAACAAGGAAATAGGAAGCCCATGGTCGTCGTACTTGATGCTCTTGGCATCACTGAAACTCGGCTTTGGATCTTGACAACTATCTAAAACTCAGTTAAAAAAAAAAAAAAAGACAATTACCAATGGTCTAGATTGATAAAGTTCATCAGAGTATACTTGTATAATTAAAACAAAAATGATTTGCAAAGCAAACAGCTCTTCAAATCAGAACAGACTCTGAGAATTCTCCTCAACAATCTGACCTGACTGCATGTACACCAGACAGGAGTCATGTACCAAGAGAACATAATTTGTTGCAGCTTAATTGATTAATGGCATCTAGAGCCTTTTTCAATTAACTTAATTCATTTACTTTGATTAAACTCCATATTGCTTTAGTCTGTTAGACTTAGTGCCAGGAGCATGGTACCATTCAACGGCTCTCACAGGCTTATTTAACACGTGTATCAATTATTCTCTCTTTTTTATTATCATCAAATGGGTTCATGTATGCACACCACACCCTTGATCAGCCCTTCTGTCACCCCTCCCCTCACATCTGTCCTATCCCCACTCAAGTTTCAGTTTCATCTTCAGATGTGTACATTGAGTAATATGACTGTATTTTCTTACAATTCTCTCGTTTTGTTTACCCCCCCCCCCCCCCCCGCTTCAGTTCCTGCTTCCTTAAGTCAAGACATCTTTTAGCTTCCTGGTATTCACATTGCTGAAGTGACTGTTAATAGTTCTAAGAAGTTATACCATGACATCTCACACCCTCTTTCCTGTATATATCCTCTAGTCAATTTGGTTTGTGTGTATGTGTTTTCAAATTTCTTTATATTTTAGGTCCAACTTCCACATGTGAGAAAAAATAGGCCCTTTTTGCTTTCTGAGCTTGACTTCACTCAATACGATTTTTTCCTCAGGTCCACACCCATTTTTCTGCAAATACATATTATTTTTCATAATGGATATGTAGGATTCATATTATTTTTCATAATGGATATGTAGGATTCATTATACACACACACATATATGTAATTTCTTGATCCATTCATCTTGTAGGGCATCTACATTACAAAAGAAACTATAGAACAATATTCTGCTTGGACATAGTTGCAGAATTTCTAAACAAATTGTTTAAAATTCAAATTTTATAGATGAAAAGATGATAGAGCATGGTCACAAAAAGTTTTAAGCAAGTTGTTAGAAAATTAAATTCAACAGTGAGAAGGGTACTCCACATGTTTAAGTGTGGAGATCATAACAGGAGCATAAAGTTATTCTAATACCTAAAATCACCTCAAAATGGGCAATAGCAATAAGATAACAGACTTGGAAGCCTAGAATCTCTTTCAATAGAAGAGGATTGGCATGTTGCTCAGAGGTAGAATATTTGCCTGGCATATGTGAGCCTCTGAGTTTTCCCCAACAAAGCATATATACACACCACCACCACCACCACCACCACCACAACCACCACCACTACCACCACCAATGGGGCAGAAGAAAGGGTCAGTAAACTCAATGCTGAAGCATTGGAATAATTCAGTCATAGTAACTAAAGAAGAAAAATACAATACAAATGACTGCAATATATATATATATATATATACATATGTATATATATATATATATATATTTATTTATTTACAGGATTTCCAGAAAGAGGAGAGACAGAACAAAAAGTTTACTCAAAGAAATAATCAGTAGAAACTCCAAGAGATAATCAATAAGGAAACAGGTGTTTAACATTACTACAGACCACATACACTCAACAGGCATTTTTGGAACATTTTATCCCCGAGGAGTACTCTTCTCAAGCTCATCTGGAATGTTCTCCAGGGAAGATCACATTTAAAGTCACAAAATGTCTTAACAGGTTTAAGAAGACTAAAAGCATATCTAATAACTTTTCTGACTACAATAAAAACAGATCTAAAAACCAACTGTAAAGGGGAAACTGGAACTTTCACAAAGGTATAGACAATGTATTTTTGGATAACCCAGGGGTTGGAGAAGTCAAAAGAGACCTTAGAAAATACCTCAATCTGAATGAAAGTAAAAGTATACACGTCAATAGCTATTGAAAGACAAAGTAATAAATAAAATATATGTACTTATGATTGGCTATTATTCATACTTGCCAACAAAATTTCTACAACAGATGACGAAATGTAGTAAGCTTTATACAAAATGGAATAACCTTTATACCAAGTTCCAAAAAGATACATATTGGCCAGGTATGGAAGTCTACACCTGTAATCCAAGCTACTTGGGAGATGGAGGTGGGAGGATTGCAGGCCAAGGTTCTGAAGCAAAAATACAAAACTCTACATGTAAAACACGCTAAAAGCCAAGGGACTGGAATATGATTCAAGTGGTAGAGAGCTTGCCTGGCAAGTATAAGGCCCTAAATTCAATCTCTAATAATAGTTAAGAGAATAAAGTCAATCATGAAATGGTTGTTGTCAGGGCTTGCGGGGAGGAAAGATTGAGAAATTCTCATTTCAAGAATGTAAAATTTCTGTAAAGCAACATGAGTAAGTTCTGGAGATCTCTTCTATTCAACGTAGCACCTACAGTCAACCAATCAGTATTGTATACTTAGAAGCTTAAGAAGGTAAGACTCAGCCGGGTGCCAGTGGCTCATGCCTGTAATCCTAGCTACTCAGGAGACTGAGATCTGAGGATCACAGTTCAAAGCCAGCCCAGGCAAAGAAAGTCCATAAGACTCTTTTCTCCAATAAACCACTAGAAAACCAGAAGTGGTACTGTGGCTCAAGTTGGTAGAACAGTAGCCTTGAGCTGAAGAGCTGAGGGACAGTGCCCAGGCCCAGAGTTCAAGCCCTATGACTGACAAAGAAAAAGAAGAAGGTATACCTCATGTTAAATGCTCTTATTATAATAAAATAAAATAAATAATAGATGTAAATTACTGTATATAACAAATTTTAAAATGGACATAACTTGACAATCTACATTTCTGATAAAGATTTAAAGGGACTAGAAACAAAAGAATCTTCTCAATATATTGTCATGAATATTCTGTATTTGTCATAATCTCACAGAAAAACTGAATGGTTTCTTTGCTAAGTAATAGGATAAGATGACTGCCATCAACATCTCTATTTATGTTTATAGTTGCAGAAACCAATAAGAGCAATTAGGAAAGAAAATAAGGCATCTATATTAAAAAAAATCTACTCTTTTTCACAGGTATAATTGTCAATGTAGAATATCCAAGTAAACAAACTCCCAAATCTACTAGTACATACTAGAAAAGTGGGTTTAGCAAGAAGACAAAATGCAGGAATGAATTGCATGTCTATATGCATTGTAAGTTATGAAAATATGAATTATCACAATAATAGAAAACATATGGCACATAGAGCTTTAATTCTAGCAGTCTGAAGATTTTTATGTCAAATGGTTTTACAATGAAAAATGCAAAACACCCATGAGAGAAATCAAAAACTTAAATCTACGGAGAGATAATTTGTTGAAGGACTCAAGACTGTTAAGATGCAAATTCTCCCCAAATATATTTAAATACTTAACCCAATCCCAATCAAATCCCAACAGCTGTTTTGTGAGACTTAAAAAATGTTGAAAATTGTTGCAAAAATGCTAATATTTAGATTAGTTAAAACAAGTCCCTGAAAGAAAGAACAAAGTTGAAGGACTAACCTTACTTAATATTTAATGTGTTGTTATTTAAAGTTTGGTTTTGGCAAAGATAAACAGTGAAAAGAAACAAAATTTTTCTGACTCATGATAAAAGAGACTGCAAAGGCTCAGATAAAGAAGTGTCATGTAGGGCTGGGAAGGTGGCTCAGTGGTAAAGCGCTTGCCTTGCTTGCATGAGGCCCTGGGTTCGATTCCTCTGCACCACATAAGCAGAAAAAGCTGGAAGTGGCACTGTGGCTCAAGTGGTAGAGAGTGGAGGGACAGGGTCCAGGCCCAGAGTTCAGGCCCCACAACTGACAATTTTTAAAAAAAAAAATAGTGTCATCTATATCAAGGAAGTAGCTAATGGAGAGAGAAGCAAGGAGCAAACTTCCCCCTTCCATAATTAACTCCCAAGATTGTAGTCGAGTTCATTTGTGAAGTCACAGTGCTATGACGTCATCATTGCTGAAAGGTTCTACCTCTTACTACCATCACAGTGGCAATGTAATACCAACTTAAATTTTGGTGGAAGCGTTGGAGCCACAGCAAGAACAAAACAGAAAGCCCAAAAATTGACACAAACATTTCTAAGCAACTCACTTCCAACAAAAATACTGTCAATTCAGTGGAGAAAGAAGGCTTTCATCAAATGATGTTCAGAAAATTGAGAAACCATAGTGAGAAAACACCACCAAAAACCCAAACTGAACTCTGATCTCCACCCTGCACCATATGTAATAATTGGTCTAAATTAATCATTGTTCTTATAAAATTTAAGACTGTAAAATCTTCCTGACAAAATTATTAGAAGACTATTGTGACCTTGGGTTAGAAAAGAATCCTTACACTAAGAAAACTATATGCATAAAAGACATAAGGTGATAGTTCCTATTTTGTGAAAATTAAATTTCTACTGTTTGACAGACCCTATTAAGAGAATGAAAAGAAAGAGAAAAAATTACAATGCACATATCTGACAGTGGACTCGTATTTAGAGTTTATAAAGAACTCTCAGAATGATAATATAAAGTAATAAAAAATTGGATAAAAATCTCGGAATAGGCATTTTAGTAAAGACTTCCAATGGTTGTCTGGGCCCAGAGTAGAAATCACACAGGGGTAAAGAGACACATTTGGGGATTGATGGATGTTTATTTCCCACTATAGTGATTATTATGATATATATGTATATAATTATACATATACATTAAAATATATAGTTTATCATTGAAAAATCATATCCCAATAAAACTATTTAAAAAGAAAACATTCAAATCCCATAAGTTATTTTGATTACTACAATAAGAGAAAAACCAAGGTGAATCCAGAAGTAATGCTTTTACTCTGAGACAATCTTTAAATATTTTCTTCCTATAATATTGCTTATTGGTATGCCTTGTGGTAATGAAGACTAGGTTCCTTATTTTAAAGTTCTATAGCCATCTGTAATGATAGTACAACTCTTTTCAGGAAAAGATCGTTATAATTTAAAATGAACATTACCTTCAGGGAACCACAATCCAAACCTATCCTAATGACACCTTGGGGCTGATAGAGTGGCTAATCTGCTCAACCATTAAAGGCAGGAGGTGACTTGTTGCATGGATACTGCTGTTAGCAGGACTCACTCGGGGAAATAAATCACTGCTCAGCTTCAGTAGTTGCTCATGTAATTGAGCTTGCCTGCAGAAAGAATGTTAGTAGACAGGAGAGTTAACATTGCTTTATAGATTTCTTCTCTTTGCAGGAATATAGGCTTCTCTTTACCACACACATACACACAAATTAAAAGTTACTGTGAGCTCAGAAGCCATTGCAGGAGCTGGGGCAAATTAACTACAATTCATTTTCCTTAGCATAGGGAAAATTTTACAGCATATAATTGACAGAAATGATTGACATTGGTACATTTACATTGGGAACTCTGTAGCTGTGAGCTGTCGAGTCAACCCAACATTGATTTTAAATATTCAAATAAAATCGAAAAAAATCAGTGAAGGAAAGTGGAGAGAACATAAAAACATGGAACGGCATCTTGCATTCATAGATTGGAAGTGTCAATGTTGTTAAAGTGTGCACACTAGCAAAAACAGTATACAGATCCAATGCAATCCCAGTCAAAATACCAGTAGAAAAACCAATTCTACACTTTATATGAAATCGAACAACAACAACAACAACAACACAGGCATTACAGGAGCATCACTATTAGCCTGTAAACCGACTACAAAGCTATAATAATGAAAAAACCATGCTGTTGGTATAAAGATAGATTTCTGTGGCTCACAACTATACTTTTAGACCCTCAATTAGGAAAGACCCAGAGAGTCAGAGTTCACAACCAGCCAAAGCATAAAGTCTGTAAGACTCCATCTCTGAAGAATCAGCAAAAGCTGAGCTGAAGGGGTGGTTCAAGTGGGAGAAAACTAGAATGAGCTAGAAAACTATGTGAAAGCATGAGACCCTGAGTTCAAATTCCAATACTGGGAAAAAAGGATAGACAGATACATAGAAGAGAATAGAGACTTTATAAATAAACTCACTCATCATCAGTTGGCAGTAGCCAACTGATTTTGACAAAATGCAAAGGATGTTAAGAAAACTGAATATCCATACACAGAAGAACAAGGATAGAACAATATCTGTCTCACATACTGGTTACTGAGATCAACTCAAAATGTGTTAAAAACTTAAATGTATGATCAAAAATGATGAAATTAAAATGCTTCAAGCCAAGGCTATTGATTTATATATAAGATTCAAGAAGCACCAGAAACAGGCAACAGGGGATTATAAAAAAAATAAAAAGGAAGCAATAGAAAGCACAGACTACAGGATGGGAAGAGACAGCATAATTAGAAAAAAATATTTTCCTATATACATACATAACATGGTAGTGTTTACTGTTCCAGAATAAAAAACAACAAGCAAGAATGGAGAATAGCAAGACAAACAGTGCTGAGGATGGAAGAGCAAAGGGAGTATTCCTACACTATTGGTGGGAATGTAAATTGTTGCAACTGGGGGTAAAACCTGACAAAGTCAACCCTTGTAGAACCAGTCGCAGAAGGCACCAATGGAAAGACCCTTTACCCAAGGCGTAGGCTTTTTGTAGGGGAATGGGAGACCATATCCAGCTTCATTGAGTTTGGAATGAACACTAAACAGGATGGGCAAATGCCACGTGCAAGGCAGCATGGGAATCTCAGGCAAGTGTATCAGCCACTGTCCACTTAGCTGGAGACCAGTTATCTGTCACAGCTGGCAAATTGTTCAATCTTAACAATGAGGAACAGTCTAATATTTTCTTTCCTTCCTATCCTTTTCCCTTTCCCTTTCAGTTATCTCCTCTCTTATCTCCTCTCTTCTTCACCTCTTCTCTCCTGTTTTTCTGCCATGCACTTTCTTGTGTATTTTTGTGCCAGAAATCCCCCTGGCTTGACTAGAACATCCACAGGCCACCTCACAGTGACAGGGATTTTCCCCCGGTGTCTGGCCTCTTTTGCTGAAATTGTGCTTTCATTGAACATAGAGATAATCTTCTGTTCTCACCCGATGACACACCCTTCCTCTCGGTTCCCAAAAAACTTCTCCATAGCTATACATTTAATCATGATTACAATTTAAATATGTCTTCTCAAGTAGACGTTTAGTGCCTTTAAGAAAGGGTTTGGGTTGGGTGCTGGTGGCTTCCACCTGTGGGAGGATCATGATTAGAGTCCAGCCTAGAGCAAAAAGTTCCTGAGACCCCATCTGACTCAATATAATATGGTACATACCTATCCTCTCAGCTATGTGGGGTGCTGCAATCAGACAATTGTGGACTGACCTGGGAGAAAATATTGACAAAACTCCATCTCAAGAGGAAAAAACTTGGCCACAGTGATACATTTCTGTTAGCTCAGTGATGGCAGGAAACAGAAATACCACATCTATAGACCATGCATGAGCCTGGGCAAAATGTGAGACCCTATATCAAAAAGTAACCAGAGCAAAACAGCTGGAATTGTAGCTCAAGTTGCCCAGTACATGCCTAGCAAGAAGGGTGAAGCCCTGAGTTCAAACTATCACTACCAAAAAATCCCAGAAATTATATTGTTCATATTTTATTATAGTGCATGGTACATAAGAATGTGATCAAATCATAATGTATTTGAATTGTGATAAATAAAACAAAGAAAAAGAAAGAATTTTGTGAGAACAGTCCATCAGATTCTTAAGGTAGGATATTTCTCCACAATCTCTTAGTGTGCTCTTAACCATGGCTTATTGTACAGATGCTTTTAAATAGGACCCTCAAGACAGTGAGTGAGAAATAGCCCTCCTATATTGTATCTGAAACTCCTATGGATAAATCAACTATAGCTTAAAGTTGGCTCCAGTAAATATTGGTTGAAAGGCAGATAGCAATAAATATATATACATACATTCATGTGTGCACGTATCTATGTGTCTACCATTCCTTATTCTTTATATACTATTGAAAATTATTTAAACTTTTTAAAATATGTCAACTGCTGCTTTAGGGCCCACGAGCTTAATAAAATATATGGTATAGCCAGGAATCTAAAATAAATTAGCTGAGTACATTTAATGCAGTAAATATTTGTCAATTATGTGTGAAGAGCACAGGAAAGATAGTGAAGTATTTAGAATTAGGGAAGAGCAAAGAAATGTGTAACTTTACCCGAATCCCAATTGGTTGGAGAGTTAGAGAATGGAAGACAAGCTATTTGTAAGCTGAATACCAACAGTCTATATTTCTAGGAGAAAAATGGAAAGGAAGGGCTAGCAACAGGAAGAGTCTGGGCTTAGAATAACCTTCAAAGATAGGTCTCCTTGGCACAGGCTGAAATTTTCTTAATAGAGACCCAGAAACACAACAAATCAAAGAAAGGTTGGACAAATGGGATTGCATGAAATTGCAAAGCTTCTGCATGGCAAAGATCAATGTTAAACCCAAGGATTGGGAGAAGATCTTTGCTAGCCATACAACTGACAAGGGTCTCATACCTAAAATATACCTGGAACTCAAAAAATTAAGTCCCCCAACAACAAATCCTCAAAGAAACAACTGCCTGATAAATAAGTGGGCTAAAGACCTACAGAGAAACTTCTCTGAAGAAGAAAGGATGGCCAATAGACACATGAAGAAATGCTCAACCTCTTTAGCCATAAAAGAAATGCAAATCAAAACAACATTGAGATACCACCTCACCCCAGTTAGATTGGCTATAATCAAGAACTCTAATAACAACAGATGCTAGAGGGGATGTGGACAGAAGGGAACCCTACTGCATTGTTGGTGGGAGTGTAACCTTGTTCAACCACTTTGGAAAGCAGTATGGAGGTTCCTCAAAAGACTCCACATAGAACTCCCCTTGGCCCAGTAATCCCACTTTTGGACATTTACCCAAATGATCACAAACAAGACCACACTAAAGCTACCAGCACAACTATTTTTATTGCAGCATTATTTACCATAGCTAAGATATGGAACCAACCTAGATGCCCCTCAGCAGATGAGTGGATTAAGAAAATGTGGTATATATACACAATGGAATTCTATGCCTCCATCAGAAAGAATGACATTGCCCCATTTGTTAGAAAATGGAAAGACTTGGAAAAAATTATATTAAGTGAAGTAAGCCAGGCCCAAAGAAGCATAGGTCCCATGATTTCCCTTATTTGCAATTACTAGTATATGTCAGAGATAAGCAGAAATGGTCAGATAAGTTGATGTTAGGTGAAATGAACCCCAAGATAAGGACTCAAATGTTCTTTTCTTTCTTGCTATTGTTTCTAACATATTTATAAGATGATTTTTTTTGTTGCTTTGTATGTCCCTCCCCCAGGATAGAAGCCCTGCTTTCACTGTATTTGATGCTCGTATACTTTTTGGAGAGGAAGGGAAAAGACAAATTGTTTAAATAGGGATACTGTTGGACCCATTGCAACAATGAGATGTTATGTCGAAAAACGAACTTTACAACGTTGGTGAGGGGGGAATGGGAGGGTTGGGGTTGGGGTTTGAGGCAGGGAGATGGGAAGGGGAAACAAAGGAGGAGGCAACAATGCTTGATAGGGAATGTCCTCATTACCTTGCCCATATAATTGTAACCCCTCTGTACAGTATTTTCACAATGAAAAAAAAAAAGGAAGAAAAATAAAAGATACTTTTATCAAATGTCAGGGTGGCAGTTTCTGGGGAGATGTTTTCAGGTCTCTCTTTGGTCACAGACCTTTTGGTGAGTAAATAGCTTCCCTCTGGATAACTCTGGAAGATTCTATCTGCTTCATATGCCTCTCTTCCAGTGACCTTAATTCCTTTTATTGGTTTAAAGTTTGGAGTATTTACAAAGAACATGTATCTATTTACCAAGATGAGAAATTCAAAACTCCTGCAGACAAATCTATTTAAGTGAAAATCTGTTATTTTAAATAACCTTGGTCTACTCTGGAGTAGACGCAGTCATTAAGAGAGGCAGTTACGCAGGTTTTACTCAGAAGGACATGACATGTGATCTCTTGTGTCATGTATGTAAGCATTGTCTTTCTGTGACAATGAGAGCTCTCAAAGGTGACCTCAAAAGTTTTGAGAAGAAAAACACAGTTCCCGTAAGTTTTCCAAGGTAATTTTTCTCTGACGACAAACTCTATTTTTAAATTTTATATTATTATAAAGATGCTATACAGAGGACTTAAAGTTACATGAGTAAGGCATTGAACACATTTCTTGTCTGACTACAAACTCTTACACACCTTATACTGGGACATTTTCCCCGAGTCTGTAACAAGCCAGAGAGAGAATGTCTGTCAGGAACATAGCCTTTGTTCCTTTCTCTGTTGATGGCTTTGGTGGCATTGGATACCACCAGATGCCACCACCAACCTGCCTATGGGAAAACCCATGCTCAATGTGTGCTACCATGGCCTGACATGTCATACAGTCTTCCTGCTATTATAACTCATGCTCAGGATTCCAGTACACTGCCATGTGCTGTGTTTGATGATAGTGTTGGCTCTACTCAGACTTTGAAGTGGGTGCTAGAGTTCCCAGAGACCTCTGGAAAAAGGAAAATTTGAATCATGGTCACTTTGCGTTCATCAGGCACACATATACCACATGCAGTGCACTTTGTGTAAACTTGACCTTGAACTTAAATGTATGGGTCAGGTCTGTAGTTTGTTTGTTTGTTTTATAATTTATACAAGCTTGGCATCCACATCACCCAGTGTTTTTTAAATTATTATAAAATAACCTTTAGGGCTGGGAAGGTGGCTCAGTGGTAGAGCGCTTGCCTTGCATGCCTGAGGCCCTGGAATCGATTCCTCAGCACCACATAAGCAAAAAGAAAAAAAGCCAGAAGTGGCGCTGTGGCTCAAGTGGTAGAGTGCTAGCCTTGAGCTGAAGAGCTGAGGGACAGACAGCACCCTGACCCAGAGTTCAGGCCCACAACTGGACCCCCCCCCAAAAAAATAAAATAACCTTTAAAATATTATAAAATAATTATTTCAAATACCCTGTAAGTGAGATGAAACAGGGTTTCATTCCAATAAAGACTCCTGCTCTTCTGGTCAAATCAGAATTCTATGGGTGCCAAGTTCCCATCTTGCGTTTTGTCTCTGATTATTGTCTGTGCAATAATAAAAATGACAACCAAGTTTTCATGCACATACACACAGATTATTCAAGCCCATATTTTCTTTTAAAAAGTTATTTATTTTATTGTCTTTAAGTAGTTGTATGAAAGGGTTTCAATTCAACATGTCAGTTTGTGAATACACTGCATCTTGATCAATGTCACCTGGTATCATTCTCCCACCCACAAACCTCAATTTTCCGACTTCCATGTTCACATATGCACATTTAATACTATGATTATATTTACCCACCATTTCTCTCTCTCCATTCATATACCACTTTTCCCCTTTGAGCTGCCTACCTGCCACTAACACACGTTTCACCTTTCGGTATTCATTTTATTAAGCAGTAAGTTAGTTATTCAAAGGATTTACACCACTAAAATCCTCCCCTGCATGTATGATACTTTAGATAACATGTTTGTTATATATGCATATGACCCTGCCTATGTGTACATATATATTTATAAATTAGATCAAAGGTCTACATATTAGAGAAAAATGTGGTCTATATTTTCAATGGAATTTTACGCATCTATCAGGACAAATGGTATTATGTCATTTTCAGGGAAATGAATGGACTTGGAAAAATTACATTAAGTGAAGTCAGGTTCAGAGGAAAAAAAGCTCATTTTTTTTTCTTAAGGACTATTGTAAAGTATGCTTAGGACATCTTGAGTTCTGACATCTTACCAAGGTTAAGACACATCGTGCAGGTTCCTGTTTCTGAACCCTAATTGCAAATTAAAATCATTTTAAGAACTTGAAAAATAGGAGTGTGTTCTGGTCTCCAGAGAAAAAAGAAATGATACTCAGTGGGGTGGGAGCAGCCTGTGAGCATTTTTAATCAAAGGGCATCAGAGATTCAAGAGAATGGGCAGCACTGGGGGCCACTGGCCCAGAGGAGCACTTCTTAAGCTTGACAGTGGAAGACGCATCTGCAACCTGGCTCGGCAGTGCTGGGACAAGGTAAGAGGTTCCACATCATCACCTTTCTCATTGGTTTCCCAAACATGGTATCAGATCACAATGTCTGTGTGGGAAGAAATGGCTCTGGTCTCCATTGCTCTGAAGGGTTAACTGGGATCCTCAGCTTAGAGAAAGGCTTCACATTCAAAGTAAGGCTCATAGTTGCCACCTATTTCTCCTGCCCTGAGCCATAGGGAGCCTCTGACATAACTGTTGACACTGTCATACCTTATTGCATTCAAACCCTTGTCTGTCTCTTCATTGCACTGGCAAGTTCCTAATTATCTTCCTAATTATCTTCACACACACACACACACACACACACACACACACACGCATGCGCCCCTGGTCCTGGGCACTGTGCATGAGCTTTATTTGCTCAAGGCTACCACTCTACCACTTGAGCAACAGTTCCACTTCCAGATTGTTTTTTGGATGGTGAATTAGAGATAAGAGCCTAACACGCTTTCCTACTCAGACTGGCTTTGAGTCATCGTCTTCGGATGTCACCCTCCTGAGTAGCTAGGATTACAAATGTAAGCAACCAGTACCCAACTTGTGCCTGAATTCTTTTAAAAAATGGTTGTTATTCCATATTCCTTACATCCTTTCTATTGTCTGGTAGAAAGTAATTGGTCAATAAACATATGTTGAATGGATAATATTTTTGAGCATGTCAATTTTGTCTCCCTCACAAATCTCTGAACTCTCTGAAAGCAAAGCCTGCATCATATAAGTTACAGATAACTCATATATATATATATATATATATATAGCTTATATATATATATATATATATTTATGAAAACATAATTAACGCCTTAACACTTACAGAGAGTATCACTGGGTTATAAAACCACACAATGCTTTGTAGCATTGTGAATTATTCATTCTGGTTCTTTTTTAGCCTCTGCATATCAGGTCCAGACTGTTGTTGCTGCCAATCAAATGTTAACACAAAACTTGAGCTGAAAATGAATCTTTTAAGAGGCCTATTTATAGCTTATGCACCTTCTTATGCATGGTGTAATTTGAAATCAAGAGTTTTCCCCTTGCAAAGTTTGGGGAACTGGAGAATTGGGACTGGGTTGCTTCTTGATTCAAGCAATAGTACACCAGTCCCTTCTCTTAAGTCATTTACAGGGGATTTTCTTAAGAGGAAAATTTGCTGGTGAGATCACTCAGGGGAAACTGTACCACTGGTGTAGGTCAGTGATTGACAGTGGGCGGTGCTGTATATCAGACTCTTCCAATGGTATCGTCACCATTTGCTAAAGTACTTACTCTGAGTTTCTGTTTCCACAGCTGCAGAACAGATAAAAATAGTGTATGCCTTCTGATTCTGGATTTAGAATTAAACCTTGCTTACAGTAGAGCCTAGTACTTACAAAGTACAATAAAATATTGTCTATTACTACTGCTCTGTTTTATGGCTCATGGTTTACCCAATAAGTTTATGTTATGTTATGTATAAGTTAGGGTTTCTGTGGTTGGGAGGAAGCAATATTGAGGCTTAAATTCAGGGCCTTCTCTATCTTGCTTGGCTTTTTGGCTTATGGCTGGTGCTCAAGTGAACTGCACCTCAATTCTGGTTTTTTGCTGGTTAATGGACATCAGAGTCTCATGGACTATTCTGCATGGGCTGGCTTCAAACTGTGATCCTCAGACTTCAACATCCAGAGTAGCTAGGATTACAAGCATGAGGCACCTACAACCAGCTTAGCATACATATTATTAGCCACTTTGTTAATATGGGTTACTTAAGATTTCAGTAGCTGATTTAAGAAAAAAGATCACATTTTTTTTTAAAGAAAGGTGACCTAATTTGTGATCTACTTGTTGACAACTGTTTTTGAATGGTTTTTCATTTTTATTAGATTTTCTAGTTTGTTTCATTTTTGTCTTTTGATTTAGCAAATTGCTTAAACTTTGGACACTTGGTTGTCAGAGATGAAACCAGTCATGTAGCGCCGCCCCCTCCCCCCACAGCTCAGCCCAGAATGGAGTCAAATTAGTCATGTTGTTGGCACCCAAAGAGGCATCTGTGGCAGCGGGTTAGTAGATAGGAAGATGGTGAACAGTAACACCAGCTTGACTAGGGTTTAATTTTCATTTGTCCCATTTCATTGACTGAATAAATTTGAAAGTAGAAGTTCCCAAGTTTTTATTATGGGTCTTAAAATGCCCAGTGTTTTATAGACACTAGTGTCTATTTATTCAGTTGTCTCTGTCATGATTTGGACATGTATGTAGAAGAGGAGGGGACAAAGTGAGGACGTGAATCATGGAGTGAGATGAGGAAGCAGGAAAAGAGAATACTTGAGGTTTGGGATGATCACACAGTGTTCTGCATGGGATTGTTTAGAGGATGGTTGTACAATGAACTAAATGTATGGGACAAATTCCTTTCCTGTTTTTAATCTCCCAGACTCTGTACTCTGGCAGAAGATTTCTTATATTTCAGGGTTCCAGTTTTCTTTGTTTCCTGGTAACCCTAAACTGATAGTTTCTCTCCTAGTCACTTATTCATGAAATCTGAACACAAAGTCCATTTCATTCTCTCTCTTTTTTTGTTTGTAATCTGGAAACAAAATCCGTTTCATTTATAAGCTTATTTATAAAGGTTTTTAAATAATGTATAGTTTGCAAAAATAATACAATTATGGAAGTTGCAGTAAAGAACAAAAATGAAATGTTTATCTTCTAGTCTCATACAATAGACACTGATATTTTCAAAACTTGAAATGGTAATGCTTTTCACTGAGACTCCTCTGGAGCGTTACTTGTTTAACGAGCATAATTTCTTTTTTTTTTAATTTAATTTTATTTTATTTGTGAACATACTGTACAGAGGAGTTACAGTTACATGGGCAGGATAATGCGTACATTTCTTACCAAACATTGCAGCCTCCTCCTTTGTTTACCCTTCACATCCCTTCCCAGACTCCCCCCTCCTAATCCCAACCCTTCTCCTTCCCCCCCCCCGCCCCCCCCCCCCACACCAACGTTGTAAAGCTCGTTTTGGACATGACAACTTGTACTTCTCATTGTTGCAACAGATCCACCTGTATCCTTAAACAACTGGTTTTTCCCCATCTCCTCCACAAGTTATACTGACATCAAATATAGTGAAAGCAGGGGTTATACTGTGGGGGAGGGACATACAAAGCAACAAAGAGATAATCTTATAAATGTGTTAGAAACACATGCATGAAAGAAAAAAACATTAAAATACACATCTAAGGGTTCATTTTCCTGACATCACATTATCTGACCTTTTCCGCTTGACTCATACATATACTAGATATTACAAATAAGGGAAACCATGGGACCTACGTTTCTTTGGGCCTGGCTTACTTCACTTAATATAATTTTTTTTCCAAGTTTTTCCATTTCCTAACAAATGGGGCAATGTCATTCTTTCTGATGGAGGCATAGAATTCCATTGTGTATTTATACCCCATTTTCTTGATCCATTCATCTACTGAGGGGCATCTGGGTTGGTTCCATATCTTAGCTATGGTAAATAATGCTGCAATAAACATAGTTGTGCTGGTAGCTTTAGTGTGGTCTTGTTTGTAAACATTAGGGTAAATGCCCAAAAGTGGGATTGCTGGGTCATAGGGGAGCTCTATGTGAAGTCTTTTGAGGAACCTCCATACTGCTTTCCAAAGTGGTTGAACAAGTTTACATTCCCACCAACAATGAAGTAAGGTTCCTTTCTGTCCACATCCCCTCCAGCATCTGTTGTTGTTAGAGTTCTTGATTTTTAACGAGCATAATTTCTTAAGCAGATCAATAATAGGAGAATGTTATTCAACGTCTCTCTGTTTTCAATAGTTTATGTTACCCAATTTGCCTGCCCTATTCAGTTCTTTTTCTGTACAGAATTGTACTTTCATGCCATAAGTATACATCTCTTTCCTTATTCATAACATACCCAAAAGTAACATCCTGGGTCCCATTAAAGTTCTTTATTTATAATCTCCATCAAAATCTGTAACTATGTTGTTTCTTGTTTCCAAGTTCTAAATTGAAGTTTTTGAAGTTTTGATGAAATGTTGTATGTTTTTCTTTTCTTTTTCTTTTTATTGAGATTTGCTTTTGTTTTTTGTGTGTACGTTTTTTATTGTAAAAATGCTGTACAGAGGGATTATAGTTACATGAGAAAGGTAATGAGTACATTTCCTATTGAGCATTGTTGCCTCCTCCTTTGTTTTCTCCTTACCATCCCTTCCCTCCTACTTCCACAACTACCTGAACCCTCTTCCCCCCCCCCAGCCAAAGTTGTAAAGTTCATTTTCAACATAGTGTTCTGTACATCTCATTGTTACAATGAGTCAACCTATATCCTTATTTAAGCATTTTGTTTTTTCCCTTCCCCTCCCCAATTAGAGAAGTGTATTTACAAGATGCAAGGCACTGACATCAACTACAGTGAAAACAGGGGTTAATACTGTAGGGGAGGAACATACAAAGAAACATTATAAATACATTGGGAACAATAGCAAGAAAGAAAATGATATATGTGTCGCAGCATTATTCACCATTGCTAAGATATGGAACCAACCCAGATGTTCCTCAGTAGATGTATGTTTTTATTTTCAAAAATTAGTGTAAGCTCAAAGTAATGGCTTAAGTGGTGGAGTATAGCCTAGAAGCACATGCCTCTGACTTCTAGCCTCAGTGCCTCTAAAAAAATAAAGGAGAAAAATGAGTGCAACCTTGCTAGGAAGACTGATGTTGAATGCTTTTTAAAATGTTTAATTTCCACTGCAACTCTTCTTTGATGAAAAGTACTTTGGAGTGCTTATCCATAAACATTTGTACTTCACTAACTTACTGAGTTCAAATGTCTTAAGCAGAATGAATTTGACTAAGTACTATTTGCAAGAATTAGTGACAAGATTGGCAATTGTATTGGAGAGAATGAAATGTAAATAAGGGGAAAAATGTAGACTATAGACAGTTAATATGAGGTAAAGTAGTTAAGAATTTCTGTGACTTCTTAATTCACAAACGAATGTTGACTCTGGGTAAAAGAATGTTCATTCATTCATGGAGGGGCAACTGGGTTAATTCCATATCTCGGCTATGGTAAACGAGTGTACAATGAATGTGGTTGTGTTGGTAGCATTACTGTGACTTTATTTTGGTTCCATTGAATAAATGCAGCAGTGGAATTTCTGGCTGTTGGGGAACCTTATGTTAGTCTTTTGAGGAACCTCCATACTGCTTTCCAGAATAGTGGAACAAGTTTATACTCCTACCAACAATGCAGTATTGTTCCCTGTTGGCCACATCCCTGCTGGCATCCGTTATTAGTTTTCTTGATAATGGCCATTCTAACTGGGGTGAGGTGAAATCTCAATAATTTTTTGATTTGCATTTGGTTTATCACTAGAGATGTTGAACATCTCTTCATGTGTCTATGGGCCATTCTTACTTCTTCTGGGAAGTCTCTCTTTAACTCTTTAGCCCATTTATTAATTGAGTTGTTGTTTGTTTGCAGATTTGTTTCTGTGGGGTTTAATTTTTTGAGCTCTAAGTCTATTTTAGATATGAGGGATTGTCTGATGCCTAGCTAGTAAAAACCTTCTTTCATTCTGTGGACTTTCTATTGCTCTTGCTAGCTATGCCCTTTGCCATGCAGAAGCGCTACAGTTTGACTTAATCCCACTTATCCAGTTTTTTATAATGCATTTTTATTGTAAAAATAGTATACAGAGGGGTAACAGTTACATGAGTAAGGTAATGAGTACATTTCCTATGGAGCATTGTTACCTCCTCCTTTGTTTTTCCCCTACCATTCCTTCCCTCCCAACCTCCCCAACTCCTCCCTCCTTCCCCCCCACAAGATGTAAAGTTCAGTTTCAACATAGTGTCTTGTATATCTCATTGTTACAATGGGTCAGCCTGTGTCCCTATTTAAGCATTTTGTTTTTCCCTTCCCCTCCCCTAGAATTTGTTGTGTTTCTCCATCTTAGGAAGTTTCAGCCCATGTCTAGTGTTTCTCCTATCCCTTCCTGTAGTACTTTCACAATGGAATTCTACTCATCAGAAAGAATAGTATTGTACCACTTATAAGGAAATTGGAAGCAGAAAATTTATATTAAGTGAAGTAAACCAGATCCAAAGAAACCGAGGTTGTTTGGTTTCTCCTCATTTATGGTAACTAGAATATGTTTATAAATCTACAATTAAGCATGCTGGATGGAAAAAAACCACTGGGACATGATAAATTAGACATAAATTAGGCATTCACATAGAGTGAGACCAAAGGACAATATTTTATTTTATTTTATTTTTTAATTTAATTTAATTTTATTTGAGAACATACTGTACAGAGGGGTTACAATTACATGGGCAGAATAATGCATACATTTCTTACCAAGCATTGCAGCCTCCTCCTTTGTTTACCCTTCACCTCCCTTCCCAGCCTCCCCCCTCCCCCCCACCCAACCATACCCCCCCCCCCACACCGACATTGTAAAGCTGGTTTTGACATGACATTTTGTACTTCTCACTGTTGCAACAGGGAAGGACAATATTTTAAATAAAGGATCCCAAAGGCGCAATAGCTATGTGCATCCAATCATACAAAATAATATTTATCAAACTGAACTCCAGGAAATGAAAACAAGAGGTTGTCTTCTTCATTGCTGTTTTTGTTTTCTTTTCCTTTTGTCTTGTTTGTTCATTTTTCTATCTTTGGGAGTGCAAGAGAGGGCATGAAAATGGTAAGATGAAGAGTGAACAAATGCAGCAGTAATAATAGACACGATATTGAAAATGAACTACTTGTAGATGGGGATGGGAGGGAAAACTGGGAAAGAGCAAGGGAAGAGGTGACATTGTTCACAAAGGAATGTACTCTTTATCTGATTAATGTAACTGTAATCCCTCTATACATCACCTTTAAAATAACAATTTTTAAAAATACAAAAAAAGTGTTGAAGAAAGCAAGATTTGCTGAAATGGACATTTTTACAGGACAATACAAAAGTTTACAAAGCTGATAGGATACACAGATTGATGGCATGAAGCAGTGTTATTTCCACTTTCTATTATAGGTATTTCTTCTAGTGCATTAAATGTCCCAGCCTGGTAGCTCAGGGCTGGAATCTCAGCTCCTCAGAAGATAAAGATTGAGAAAATTTCAGCTCTAGGCCAGCCTAGGCAAAATGTTAGTGAGAATCCATTTCATAAAACAAGCCAGGATCTTGTTTTCCCAGCTATCTGGGAGGCATAGATAGGAGAATCATAGCCTAAGGTCAGCTCTTAAAAACTAAAGTTGAACAAGTTTACACTCCTACCAACAATGCAATAGGGTTCCCTTCTGGTCACATCCCCTCTAGCATCTGTTGGTATTAGAGTTCTTGATTATAGCCATTCTAGCTGGGTTGAGGTAGTATCTCAATGTTGTTTTGATTCGCATTTCTTTTATGGCTAGGAAGATTGAGCATTTCTGCATGTATCTATTGGCCATCCTTCTTTTCTCTTCAGAGAAGTTTCTTGTTAAGTCTTCAGCCCACTTATTTATCCGGCGGTTGTTTCTTTGAGGCTTTGTTGCTGGGGGATTTAATTTTTTGAGTTCCAGGTATATTTTAGATATGAGACCCTTGTCGGTTGTATGGCTAGTGAAGATCTTCTCCCAATCTGTGGGCTTTCTATTGATCTTGCTAGTTATGTACATTGCTATGCAAAAGCTCTGCAATTTCATGCAATCCCATTTGTCCAAGCTTTCTTTGATTTGTTGTGTTTCTGAGTCAAAACTCTCCACATAGAGCCCCCTTGTGATCCAGCAATCCCACTCTTTGGCATTTACCCTAATGATCACAAACAAGACCATACTAAAGCTACCAGCACAACTATGTTTATTTCAGCATTATTTACCATAGCTATGTTATGGAATCAACCCAGATGCCCCTCAGTAATGAATAGATCAAGAAAATGTGGTATATATACACAATGGAATTCTATGCCTCCATCAGAAAGAATGACATTGCCCCATTTGTTAGGAAATGGAAAGACTTGGAAAAAATTATGTTAAGGAAGTAAACCAGACCCAAAGAAACATAGGTCCCATGGTTTCCCTTATTTGCAATTACCAGTATATGTCTGAGACAATCAGAAATTGTCAGATAAGTTGATGTTAAGCGAAATGAATCCCAAGATAAGGACTTAAATGTTTTTTCTTTCTTTCTATTGTTTCTAACATATTTATAAGATGAGTTCTTTGTTGCTTTGTATGTCCCTCCCCCCTGTTTTTACTGTATTTGATGTTGGTATAATTTGTGGAGGGGAAGAGGAAAAAGAAATTGTTTAAATAGGGATACAGGTAAACTCATTGCAACAATGAGATGTACAAGATGTTAGGTCGAAAATGAACTTTACAACTTTGGTGTGGGGGTTGGGGGTGGGCTGGGGGGGCGGAGATGGGAAGGGATGGGAAAGGGAAACAAAGGAGGAGGCAACAATGCTCCATAAGAAATGCTCTCATTACCTTGTCCATGTAATTGTAACCCCTCTGTAGGGTATTTCACCATTAAAAAAAAAAAAACTACTAAAGCCATGGACAAAATAGTAGAATGCTTGCCGAGCAAGTTCAGATTCCCATGCTGACAAAACAAAAACAAAAACAAAACAAATAACCAAAATCTTGAGATCAAAATGAATTCTACCTAATTTCTCTTTTTTATGTACATTGATATTGTTAAGTTTAAATATTGAAACAAAATAAACACCTCCCACAGCATGCAAGCCTTAAATTATACTCAGTAGATTGTTTACAGAACCATAGAAATATAGAGTTCTTCATACTTTAGATTCAAATACCCTGCAGTGGTTTGAGACATAGTTTCAATAATCTTGTTGTTGGAGAGACTACCTTATATATCAGTTTTGTTATATATGACCTTAAAAAATTTCTGAGGATTCTCCAAATATTTTTTCCTAATTAAGGCAGAAAAGTCCCCTTTAGATATACCACATAAGTGGTAAAACAGTTAACATAAAGTCAATAGGAGAATAAATAGTTCATATAGCTTATTGGTAATTGACAACATGAAATAGGAATAAAATAAATGTAGTAACGAAATAGATCTCTTGCTTTCAAATATATTTTATAGCCAAAACAAAATGTACAAATAGTAAAGTTTAATGATGTTCAGAAAACTGGGTGTCCCCTAAACTATCCTTCAAGACACACAAATATTCCAAAAGTGATCAAAGTGCCAGCTGTTTGTTGAAATAAACATTAGAGGGCTGCTTAAGGTCAATTGAATTAAATATATATGGGAATCTTTTTTGTAGTTGCTTGTGTTTAGCTGTTGCTCATTGACTTCTGAAACACTTCATTCTAGAGAAATAAAAAAAAAACAGTGTCTCACCAATTAGTGTGACTGTTCCTTAAAGTTAATTAACCTTTGATTCAATCAAAGGATATCCCAGCAAGTTCCAATTTATTTAGGATGAGGAGGACAAATTTCTTCCCCACAAATCTATTAGGACTTAGAATGTACTAAGTAGGTGTTAGATAAGGAATAATATCTGCAGTCAGTGAAGTGTCACTTCATCAACGGGAAGTGGGTAAATTTTTGAATTACCACAGCTTCCCTTTTTAGGTGCTGGTGGCTCATGTTTGT
This sequence comes from Dipodomys spectabilis, assembly GCF_019054845.1. Classification (NCBI taxonomy): domain Eukaryota; kingdom Metazoa; phylum Chordata; class Mammalia; order Rodentia; family Heteromyidae; genus Dipodomys; species Dipodomys spectabilis. The sequence continues at coordinate 1,977,268 of NW_024870701.1, read as the reverse complement.
AACCCTCACTATTCAGGAGGCTGAGATCAAGAGGACTGACATTCAAATTTATCCGGGGGTGAAAAGCCTACAAGACTTCATCTGCAAAATAACCAGCAAAAAATCAGGCTGGAGGTTTGGCTCAAATGGTAGAGCACCATCTAAACATTGGGGGAGTCCTAAATTTAAACCCAGGTATTTACCACCAAACAATTACTAAATAAAATTTCACTTGATAAAAAGTTACTTTCCTCTTAACCATTAGCTTCCATTTTACAGCACTTCCATGCTGCATTTTCTATTTAGGAAGATGTCCCATGATCATTTCATAGCCAAGTAGATATCAAATAGCTCATGCAGAACTGCATATCAAGGGAACATTCGTCAGCATCGACCCTCCAGTTTTTAACTCCCATGATTTTCAGTGAGTTTTCAAAACCTCTGGGTCCTTCCCACTGTTTCCAATGTTCTAGACCAAAACTTGCTTGAGAACTACAACAGCTGTGCTCTGCCCTAATGCATACGTGCTTCCCCCCAGGGCCAGCATACAATCAACTAGTCATGCACGCATTCAGCTGTGAGATTGTTTCCTCATTGTAATATATTAATATATGTGTGATCAAGATTGTCTGGCTAACCAATCTTTAGTCAAACTCTTTTCTACTAGAGCTCAGTGTTCTATTGGTCTCTGAGACTTAAGAGATAGTTTTGAAAACACAAAGTTTCTAACAGGTCAACACCACACCCTGAAAATAACCCTATCTACCATAAAAGGCCTGCTTGAGAAAACTCAAGACTGACAATTTGCAATGGTGTACAAGAGTGACCATATTGCTCTGTCTTCAATTACACTTGATATTCTTAATTTTTCCCCTGTTGGACAGAGGGAAAATTATACCTTGCTTTGTCTTTAACTTTGGTTGTTCTGATTATTTTTAAAATTTAATGAATTTCAATAGGATAATAGAAAGAGTTTTGCAAGGTATTCAATTAAAGTTTCCTATCCTAAATAACCAAATAATAAGTTACATGACAAATCTTGGGACATACATCACAATACTGACCTCTGCCATGATTCTGCACCAAAAATGCTTATAAGAGGTTCTTCTCTAGAAAATCCAGCTCCCAGTCAGAGAATTATCTATTGAGTGTTTGTTCAGTGTCTGGCTACTTCTTTAAATATATGATTATTTTGCTTTTGCTTACTCTCCTGTCTTACACCAATTTTGTTAGATTATAAGCCAACAGAGTTCCAGGTTGAAACATAATTGTTGACACTGTATTTCTTACTTTTCTATTATTTTAATATTGCTTTGATATTTCTTATTGATAATTTTTCAAGGTAATCAAGCTAGTCTGGTACACTATGCAGGATCTAAGATACCTGGAGATTATAAATTGGTCTGTTTCTATATAAAATAACACACCCAGCAGAAACTAATTTCTCAACCTTCAGGTGATCAATGATCATCTTTAATAAGATTGGAACCCAGCTGCTCAAGAAAAGACAAAAAAGGCCAGGCAATTTGCACTTGGTTCACGTTGGTCAGATGTGATGCAATCTTGTGTGCTGGGTCATCAATATGTTCTGTCTGGTCATCTGGAAGCTGAATTTTAGGTGCATCCATTATATGAACACTGTGTGTACCCTCTGATTGAAATCACATTGTCCAGATTCAATCATGCTTCACTAGGAAAGCAAGAAATAGCCATTAAAAGCAGGATTACATTAGCACTTGAGTTTTCAAACATTTGAGTGGATTTGGCTCTAACTCCACTGTGAGTAAAATTCAATAAATGAACTCCAAATTATAAAGTGGGGGAAGCAAATAGGGACACTGACTTTGGAGTCATATAAACTTTCAGAATTCCATACTGAAAACATCTAGGTAATGAGGGAATATTGTTCAAGGGACTGATCATCTGAATTGAGATCTGAATGGCAAGGGAAAGTCAAATAGGTTAGAATATGGGAAAGAATAATTCAGGCAGAGTGTACAGCAAGGGCAAAGGGATGAGCACTAGAATGACCATACCCTTTGTGGCACAGAAAGTACTGTACATGCATTCAGAGCATAGTAAAGTGAGTACTTGTGAGGTTCAAGTCAGGAAGGCTGATGAAAACACCCAGGCAGGGTCTATACAGGTATCCTGTGACATGGAAAGGGGCCTCACTGTACTATAAATATAACAAGTTGTAGTTGCAAGGGTTCTAATGAGAGTGCAATATGGTTCTACCTTCATGTTTAAAGGATCACTTGGGCTATTACAGAAAGAATTGGGCATGTGGGTTAGACACTGAAGCAGTGACCAGAAGCTATGGGTTGGGATAAAGACAGAGATAATTGCACATGGACTAAAATAAAAAGCAGTGGATATGGGAAAACACAAAGCCTGGATGAGGATTAGACGTGGAGTTGACTGCCATTTATTGGCTGCAATAAACGAAGAGCAGAATAAACTTAGAGATGACTTATGGTGATTTGATTTAGACAACTGCTCTGGCAGACATTGTCATTACCATTGATAGAAATGGGGGATATCCACAATGAACAACTCTGCCTTTTGCTTTGAGATGCCTGTCATTCACACATATCAAATAAGCAACTTGTCCTTCATGTGATGGTCTGGGCTACAGATATAAAGTTTGGAATTATTGACATTGAAAGCCACAAGAGGTGATATTAAAATTAACAAGATAAATTGAAGGATACATTGCAAAGGAATGCAGGTATGGGTTAATCCAGAGGGATTCTAATGTTTAGAGTTCCATTGGTAGGGAAGAGGAAAGAAGAGGGTAAAAGAAGTAGACATGTAAAATGTAAGAGGTAAAAGTTTCACTAACTATAAGAGACAAGAAGTAAACAATTATATGTAACCAAAAGTGGATTAAAAGCATGAGTACTAGTATCCAAAAGGGTACTGAGATCACACCTGTCATCCTAGTTACTCAGGAAGGTGAAATCTGAGGATTGTGTTTTGAAGGTCAGCCCAGGCAAAAAAGTCCTTGAGACTTCAACTCCACTTAATTACCAAAAAGCCAGAAGTGGAGTTGTGGCTTAAGTTGTAAAGTGGTAGCTCAAGACTACCACCCAGGCCCTGAGTTCAAGCCCCAGGACCAGCATGCACACACACCCATACACACACACACTCACATGCACTTTTTCTTTCTCTCTCTCTCTTTCATTCTCTCTCTCTCTCTCTCTCTCTCTCTCTCTCACACACACACACACACACACACACACATACACAAAGTATTAGAAAGTATCCATTGAAATAGAGAGGTGATCATGCTCTTGACAGAAACGATTTTCATCAAGAAATGAAGATTAAGTTCTAAGTGACAAGTGTGAAAGATTGTAAGGGAGGTGAAACAGTGGATGAATGGATAGTTCATAGAAAATACTTCCGAGGTCTCAAGAAGCAAAGAAGTCGCCAAGTAGCTAGAAAAGATGTAGGCATAAGGTAGCTGCATTCTGTGTGTTTGATTCTGGAGTGGATGTGTATAGTCTAGCAGCAACCCAATAGAAAAATAGCAGGGATCCAAGGGAGGAAATACCTTAAGAAGCAAAGCCCTTGAAAAGGCTAAATTGGGTTTTGTTGCAAAAGGTATAGGAAGTATTACCCTTGCCAGGGTGTTATGCTTTTAAAAGAAAGGGAGAATTGAGGTTTTTAGATTTAGCTAGGAAAATATGCTTAATATTTCAGCTAATATTCAGTTAACATGCTTAATATTGCTTCAATATTTCAGTGGGACTTGATGTAAATTCAAAAACTATGTGGAAAAGTGTTGGCAAGGGAAGGGATTTCACGGGAAGGAAGAGGAGTGAAATATTTTTTCCTTATAATGGGGAAAGATCTTTGCTTTATAAAATTGAATAGAGTTTTCAGGAACTTTTGAGAACCTGATTGAGGTTCCAAATTAGTTTCGAGGTTTTCCTTCTAGAACTTCATTGCATGAAGATAGACACAAAGAGAGTTAAAGTTTAGGTCTTGCCCTGTGAATTTCCTGAACATGTAATGGGAACATACAGGATTTTCAGGTTGGTAGAAAAGAGTATATTGTTGGCTTGTTATTTCTCCAATTTGTTTATGTAGGCACTTAGAGCTGTAAGTTTTCCTCTGCATGTTGCCATTGCTTTGTCACAGAGCAACTGGTATTTTGTGTGTGTTTGTTTCTCTTATGTACCATAAACATATGAATTTTTGTTTTGACGTCTTCTATAACCCACTGGTGATTCCACAATGTGTTTTTCCATCTCCATGCATTAGATAATTTTCTATGGTGACTTTTGATGTTGAGCTATAATTTTATTCTGGTATGGTATAACAGAATGCAGGAAATAATTTCCATATTTCTGAATTTGCACAGGTTTGCTTTGTACCCTAACACGTGATCTATTTTGGAGAATGATCCATGTGCTGCTGAGAAGAAAGTATATTCTGCTGCTGCTAGATGGAATAATCTTTGGATATCTGTTAAGTCTAATTGGTCTACACAATTGTTTATTTCTGAGGTTTCTCTGTTGAGTTTTTGCCATGTTGATCTATCCACAGTCAACAGTGGTATGTTAAAGTCACCAATGATCCAAGTGTCTAGATCTATGTGTGTTTTTTAGTGTAAGTAGTGTTTGATGAAGTTGGGTACTTTGGCATTTGTTGTATAGATATTTAGGATAGTTATATCCTTCTAAAGGAGAGATTTCTTTATTAGTATGTAATATCCTTCTTTGTCTCTTCTCACTAATTTTAATTTGAAGTCTATTTTAGCTGATATTAGGATTGCAACCCCAACCTATTTCTGGGGGCCATTTGCTTGATAGATTTTGTTCTAGTCTTTCACTTTCACCATATGTTTGTGGGCAAGACTTGTCTCTTGAAGACAGCAGATGGATGGATCTTGCTTTTCAATCCTACTCATCAATCTATGTCATTTAATTGGTGAATTAAGTCCATTAATATTAAGAGTTAGGACTGAGAGTGTTTGGCAGTTCCTGCCATGTTATCCACCTTCTTATGGGTTGTACCTCAACATTTCTTACTATATTTTTCTTACTATATTTATCTGGTTCTCTGGTAAGGGGCCATTTCTCTGCCAATATCATGTTCTTGGTGGTTTTCTATGTGTAGTATGTCTTTGAGTTTCTTCTGCAATGGTAGTTTGGTGGAGGTAAATTATATCAGTATTTTCTTGTGGTGAAGGGTTTTTATTTTTCCCTCAGTTATGAAGGAGAGCTTAGCTGGGTACACTATTGTTGGTTGGTAGTTGTTTGCCTTGAAGGAGTGGCATACCTCATTCCAGGTTCTCCTTGTTTTCATGGTTTCTGCTGAGAATTCTGTAGTTATTCTGATTTTTTTTTTCTTTATTGGTAATTAATCTTGTCTTTTTTGACAGGATCCTTTCCTTGGTTTCTGTTGCTCCTGCATGGATTACAATGTGGCAGTGGGATATTATGTTCTGGTCTGGTCTGTTTGGGATTCTTTAGTCTCCTTGTATCTGAATGGGTCTATGGTTTTGGATGTTGTGGAAGTTGCCTGCTAGAATTCTGTTAAATATATTTCCTAGCCTTTGTAGTTTCCTTCTCTTGATCTCCCTCAATCTTTATTATTTTCAATTAGATCTCCTGATTGAGTCCTGAAGCTCCTGTAAGACCATTCTTGTTTCTTGAATTTATTCTGAATAATTTTTCTTTCTCTGTAATATCTAGTTGTTCTTCAATTCCAAAGACTGTCTTCTACATTATATAATCTGCTGCCAAGAATTTCTATTTTTTTTTTATTTCCTGCCTTCCAACTGATCATTTTTGATGGCTTCAATCTTTTCACTGAAGGTTTGTTTTAGATCTTTTACAGACTTCTTTACTTCCTTGATTAGATTTTCAGTGTCTTCTCTCATATCATTTAGCAGACTGACTTTTGCATTGGACTCCCTTTCCCTCTCTTGTATTCATTCAACTTTCTGTTTGTGGATTCCATGAATCCTATTAATCTTTGGTTAGCCTCATTCATGCTTACACAAAGCCATGTGCAGGCTTTCAATCTTTTCATTTAATATATTTATCAGCAGTGGTTTTAAAGCATTTAGGGAACTATCTTCTAGATCTTTCATTGACTGCTCTATTGCCTGCTTATTTTAAGTGAAAGTTGAAGTTCCATGACTTGTCATTTTCCTTGTGTTTCTATGGTTTGCTCTTCCTATTTGGAAACAAAAGCAAATCCAAAACCACAATAGAACACCATTTTAAGTAAAAAGAAAAACAAAACAAAAAACCAGAGCCCTGTAATTGCACAGACATTAGAGGTTCAAAATCATAGGTATTTCCCTATTTCTTTTTCCTTTTCTTTGTTTGGGGAGGAGTAGTTTGGTTCTGGAGTGGAGATTAGATATAGTTGTAGCTAGTGAGCAATCTATTGTAAGCGATAAAACAATCTGAACTGAGAGATAACAGGATGAGCCAATTAAACACAGTCAAAACAGAAACAAATACAGCCTAACTCATAGACAAACAATTAGGACCAATGGACTAAATAAAATAGTGGGAAGGACCAGAAATAAAGGAAAACAGGTCAAATGAAAGTAAAAGAAATATTAATAGATAAAATGAAAAAAAGAAGGAACAAATAAGAATAAAGGAATAAATAAAGGGAAAGGAAGAAAACTAGGACCTAATATAAAAAAATAAATGTATATATATAAACAGCAAAATTTTAAAAAATAATAGAGAAATAGAAAATTAAGCAATCAAAAATACCACCTGAATTAAGTATGCATGTAAATAAGAATGAGGTCTAGTAATCATCATAGACTGTATATCTAAGACCAAACAGAACAGCAATGAAAAAGAAAAAAAAATTATTCTCCAATTTGTTTGGGGGTCTTTGTGTCTCACCAATACTTGTTATCCAGTTTTTTGGTTAGAGTCATTGATTTCCTCGTGGTGGTCAGCTCTCCTTGCACCCAAGTTGGATATGGGAGTGTGATTCCCAAACTCAAGCCTGTCTGAACCTAACTTAAAACTCCAACGAATGAATTCTGAAATCAATTTGTTTGAGAGGGCAGAATAAAGTCCTGCCTACAAACTCGGGGTCTTTGTAAACCTTCTCCAAGCCTAACTTGGTGGAAGTAGGGATTTGCTATGTGTGACAACCAGGAAGGATGTGGCTGTTTTCTGGCGCTTAAAATCTCTGCAGTGAGCTTGGGTGTAGGTGGGGCTGTGGTATCTGCAACCAGTGGCTTTCCCTAGAGCCTGAGGCCCTCCTTTTCGCCTAGTCTGAAAATATCCTCAGCTTTTATGGCCTGTTCAGCTTTTTTTCCCAGTGAGATTTTAGACACTTTGTAATTCCAAGGTGCCCAGCTAGCTGGGGGTTGAGTTGCAATATGTCAGGAGTGCTGAGCATGTCTTTGTTCACTGTTGAGGGACAGGTCTGCCTCCCCCTGGGCAGGGCTACCTTTACCTGGGTGAAATTTTCGTTTTTCTACAGAGAGGAGAGGTGTAACCATATCCAGTTCCTTTGCGTTCTTCAAAAAGGTCATTGCTTCTCAGGCAAAGTGTTTCCAGCCAGGTGCTCTGGCAGGCTCTCTGCCACTTTCAAAAATGGTGTTCTTCTCAGGTAGGGAGGTGGGGTGTTTCCTTCCAGATGTTGTTCCCTGGGAGGGAGGGAGGATGTCTTTCCCTTAGTGAGTGTTTCAGACCATCTGGGATTCGACAGGTTGTCTCTGTGTCCCTCTGTGGTCAGCAGGGCTGTGGATTCTCGTTCCTGGTCTCTAAAATTTGCACTGGAGGTGAGTGGAAAACCTGAAGGCATTGTCTCTGTCCCTACCTTTCTCATGGCTCCTCAGGCCTCTGTTGCTGCCCCCTCCCCCCCATCGGCAGGTATTTAAATGTCTTCTTATGCAGGCTGCTTATAGTTTTCTTCTTTGGTATAAATGTCTGTATAATTATAGCTTACTGGGTATGATTCTCTAGCTGCGGATAGCTTGGTTGGACTCTAAAACTCTGCTTCTTCAGAGAGAGCTCTCTTGGTTCCCTGTTAACTTTCTACCATCTTCCTTATACTCTGTTATCCAGTCTTTTTCCATGGTAAATCCAGGAGACAAGTTTGGGACTATTAAAAAAAAACCACACAGAATGTTTTCTACTCATAAAAAGATGCTGGTTCATAGTTCAGTGGTTTTTTTATGCACTTTTTTTGAAATCTTCTTGACTATAGTTGTAGCTGGGGGAGATAGTCACTATTTGAAACCACATCTACTTTTGGAATACTCTTTTCCATTTCTCACCAAAAAAAAAAATGTCAAAAGCAGTGGGTGTTGTTGGCTTTGATCCTTGTCTCCCCAAGCACTTGCTTCTCTTCTGACTGAGCTAGAGAGCAATTAAGAGCATCCTGAGCTATTAATCAAAAATGGTGTTGAAGTAAGACAATGGCTCTGGGGCTGAGACGTGAGTGTATAAGAGAACTATTCTTGTAAATATAAAAATAACTTACAGTCCTGTCAGGAAAGGTGTGATGAGGATACTGTGACCTAGGTCTTTCAAACATCGATAATAGAAGGGAAGTGACAAGGAAATTGGTGAACACTAGGGATAGGGAGAGCAAAGTATAACATGTGAATGGCATAGCTCTCAGGGTAGTCAAACTTCTGGAACAGTGAGGAGAGACAAGGCCACCTTCAAGGAGACTCCTGCCCACTATTACTTCCAAGGTGTGAGCTTTGAAGAATGTGTGAAAACAAATGCCTGCTACTAGATGGCAAGAGTTCTCTGAGGAGAGCCAGCTTCTGGAGATGGAGGGAGCTTTTAGAAGAAAGACACAAATGGAGCTTATGTAAGCCATGGAGTTTGCTGGTCACAGTATACACTAAAAAATACTTATTATCCTGGTTTATCACACTGAGGCAAGTAGAAGCTTAGAGAGGATCTTGTTTGTAAAACTTTTCTAGTCACATCACATTTAGGTGGCTGCACAATTTGGCTTCATATATACATATATATTTAATACGTATATTTAATACGTCAGTATCTTTATTCAATCAAAAATGTTTCTGAAATAAAACATAGGAAAATGTTAGTATCTTTAAACTTGCTTTTGAATCAGCAGGAAGGAGGAGGGGGAAAGCTACAGGGGGATGAATATTATAGAAGTTTGATTTATGTGTGTGTGTGTGTGTGTGTATGTATGTATACCTATGTAGCACACTTAAATATCAAGAAGTTAACACTGAGGAGGCAGGAGGTAGAATGGTTAGGAAAAAGGCATATGATGGAGGAATACAGTCAAAGTACATATGAGTAAATTTCACCATGAAATATCTTTGTACAATTTATGCTAATAAAACATTTTAGATTAACATATATGTCTACGTAAGTGACAGCACTGGAACTAAAAACACTCCCAGGAGACCATGAGAGTTGTTTGGGTAGCTGATAACATGAGTGTGTTTGTAAAGTTTTTCCCTTTGGTTTTCAAGTCATTGGGTTGCTGCAATGAGAATGTGTTGTTTCAGTAATAAGAACAACATTAAGATTATTTCTTATTGGGCACCAGTGACTCATACCTAAAAGGCTAGTGACTTAGAAGGCTAAAATCAGGAGGATCTCCATTTGAGGCTATTACATACACACACAGGAGACCACTTCTCAACCAACAGCTGAGCATGGTGGTGCATACCTACTGTCCAAGTATGATGGACAACAGAGTTTGAGAGGATTGCAGTTTCAAGTCAGTCCAGGCAGAAGCTTCCCTAAATACATTCATTAGTATATAAAAAAAAAACCTTGCTTTCTTGCAGGGGCAGAAAACCAACTCAATGGACCATCCCAACAATGCTGATACTTAACATGCTTTTGTTAGCACAGCTTTGGACAGCTACTTCACATATTTTTCTGGTAATGCATGGATTTTCTGCCTCTTCTCAAAGCTCTCAGTGCACTGATAGATAGTGGACTGTTGATAGTTTGAGTTGACTATTCCTTCAAGAAAATTCTTCACGCATTGGTCCGTGGTAACTTTAGATTTTGATCCTTCAGTACCTGCTTTAAAGCAGGCCTGGGGTGGAGGGAGGAGGATAAAACAGGGATAAATAGACTTGGTTATGGAAAATTGTTTGACTCATTCACTATGTAGTAAGGACATCTCTGCATTCAGATATAAAAGTTGTATGTCACCACAAGAAATATGATTATATATCCCTCGTGTCTTTTTGGTATCAGTTTTTAAATTTTGCAATTCTTATTCAATGATTACTTTCATGCTCATTTTCACCAACATCTGAAATTTTAACTTTTACTTTTTTTCCTCTCCCCAAACTTCTGGTCAAAAGGTGGTTGAGAGAGTGGGTAGGGTTGTCATAGCAACAAACACATACAAAAATAAGTAGAAATCCTTATGAACTTTGGGAGCAAAGCCTTTCTATGGATAAGAATATAAAATATTTTTAAAAAAAAACACAAGTTTGATCTCTTTCTCCCATGATTAGGAAAAAAGAAAGAATTTTTATGGTAATTAGATCTTTAGTTTTCTTTTATCTAGCAGTACAGAGAAACTCAAACAACATCAAAACCAGATGTGGGTCACAATAAAGCCCTAATTGTGTCCCAGGACACAATGGATGTGGACACATCTGGACACCTGTGTGGTGGGCCTGGGTACAAATCCTCTTGAAGGTTTCTTGTCTATAATGAAGAGGAAACCTTAGATCGTCTCCTTACCCAGGTAGCCAGATCACTTTTTTTCTATCTACTTTTCAGTGAAATTTTACTCTGGATGTTTGGCAGGTGGGAAGATTCTGGGAGACACTGAAAAATATGTACAGATCATGAGCCTGCCAATCCATTCCTAAACTTGTTCCAAGGGTAGAGGTGTTTAAAAACATGCTCACCCAGTCTGTCTTGGTGGTACAAGCTTTTCAGGTTAGCATTCAGGAGATTTGAGATTTAGGATTATTCTTAAATAGGAGACCGGGTTAGGCCTCAGAACAAGATCTTCTCTCAAAACGAAAACCAACACAAAGAAAGGAGCCTTCTTGCTGGGTGCTGATGACTCACATCTAATCCCAGGAGGCTGAGATCTGGAAGATCATTGTTTGAAGAAGCCTGGGTAGGAAATCTCTCTCTAGACTCCATCTCCAAAATAGTCATCAAAAAGCCTGATTGGAATTTATGGTTCAAACAGGTCACAGACCAGACTAGTAGGCACAAAGCCCTGAATTTAAACCAAGTACTTCCTAAGAAAATGAAAAGAAAAAGAGAGAAAGAACATGCTTTTCTATTACCAAAGCAAGTGAACATGTAAAATGTGTTTTCTGTAGATACAGGTCTAGAAAAAGATTTTTTTTTTTTTTATTTTGGAGATCTGACATTTCCTCCTAAGGGAAGTGACTCAGCTAGATTACTTTAAATTCTGCTTTTTCACTGAGAAGTCCTAGGACTGGTTCTCCCATAGGGCCTTTAGTGGATCATTCAAATGTACAATTAAAGACAAAGGTCACAAGATATTTTTTAGCTCTAAAGTTAAAGGCAATTTCCAAAATATACTTGAATCATTTCAACACGCTATTTTCCTTCACAATCTACCCATACTCTCTCATGGCCCTTTCATAAATACTATTTAGACAATCAGTTGAGGAGATTGATGAAGGTTTACAGAACAACATGAATGATAGCTTGTGGGAAGTTTGGCTTATAACCAAATATTTGTGATTTTTGTTGTTGCTGCTGTTATTGGTACCAGGCCTTATACTTCCTAAGTGCTCTACTTCTTGAATCATGCCCCTTGTCCTTTTGTTTGTAGTTTGCATTCCAAGTAGGGTCTCATGCTTTTACCCAGGCAGGTCTCAGTCTATGATCCTCCTGAGTAACCGAGATTGCAGATATGCTTTACTGTGTACCATCTTGTTTATAAGATAGGGTTTTTCATTAATTTTGGCCTGAGTTGGCTTCTCTCCTATATCTACCTCCTAAGTAGCTGGGCCATGCGTCATCATGCACATTTGTGATGAATTCATATGTGTAACAAGAAAAGTGATGCTCATCCACACCATGCAAAGAAGTGTGAATTTATCCTAAGCATTTAGCTTGTATCTATCATAGCTCTGTTGACTCAGCGCCACCTAGTGATCACTTGCAAGTGCAGGATTGTATGCATCTGGCCATATTCCCAGTTCCATCTCTTCTCTTTTCTTTTTCTTTCTTTCTTTTTGTTATTGCAAAGATGATGTACTAAGGGCTTACAGTTCTGGGCACTGGTGGCTCACACCTGAGGAGGAGCTGAAGAGGCTGAGATCTGAGGATCATAGTTCAAAGCCAGCTTGGACAATGACATCTGAGAGACTCTTATGTCCAATTAACCACCAGAAAACTGGAAGTAGTGCTGTGGCTCAAGTGGTAGAACGCTAGCCTTGAGCTGAAGAGCTCAGGGGCAGCACCCAGGCCCAGAGTTCAAGCCCCACAACCACCACCACCAACAAAACAAAACAGAACAAAAGAAGGAGAAGACAACAACAAAAACAAAAGGCCTACAGTTACATAAGTCAGGTAATGAGTACATTTCTTTTTGAACAGTAGACCTTGAAGGTCATTAGACTATCTTCATGCTTTGAAGAATACTGTTTTGGTTCACAAACTACATTTACACAGTCTCTTAAATCTATAGTCACAAAACCAGGGCCATGTTGCTCACGGAAGTCAACCTCCTGGTATATCGGTTCTATCATGATGCCTGCAATGGTTCATTCCAATGTAGTGGCACCTCCTATGGAGGAGACCACTGACTTCTGGACACTCTGCAGCATAGACTCTGGATGATTCTCACAAACTCACATCCAGTCCTACCACTAGCATTTATTTATCCTTGAACTCTAACTAATTTAACTTAAGTAATTTAAAATATATCAAATCAATGTCCTTCTCTTAAAGGTATTACATACATCCATAAATGCATGCACATAATTACTATGCATTATCTTAAGCATAAGATACGAGCTCAAATAAACCATAATTGTAAGTAAATTTATTTTTAATTTTTTATTATCTTTAAGTAGTTGCACAAAGGGGTTTTAATTCAATCTTTCAATTTATGAGTACACTGCATCTTGATTCATGTCACCCCTACCATCATGCTCTCCCACCTCTCCCTCTACTCCCCACCCCACCCACCCTAAGTGACTTGGTTCCATTTTTACACAGGTTCATTGACTATTACAACTGTACTCAAGACATTAGTAATTCAAAATCTTGAAAAAGGTCAAGATGAAAATGGTTTGAATTCTTCAAAACAAGAAAAGATGCATTCATTTATTTTGCACTGTCATCAAACATCGTAGGAATTTGTAAGTAAAGAAATCAAGTTTTTGACTTGACATCTGAACGTGGTTGGAAAGCTGCATGCTTAGGGACATAATATCCCAGTACTTAAGGATTCAGGGCATACAGAGTTGAGAGGATGCAAGAAATTCCAGCACTTTGGGCCTAGGTGTATCCCTTTGCTCTCTTTCCCTTGTAATAGTTCTCATGGGAATGATGGACAGTTTCTTTGTGTTCATGGCCTTCTTTCAAGAATCCAAGTTTCTAGTGGAACATAGGAAGAGAATAAATTCCACCCACTGTTATTACATCGCTTACTTGTGTGCTTATAATTACTCTGGTGCTATTTTAGAACCAACGGCACTGCCTCATAAATGCAGAAGACAAATTAATCACACATTATTGCAAAGTGAGATCTCTCCTTGACCCTCTTGTTTCATTTGGTATCATTCACACGAAACCTCTATATTTCTTTTTTTTTTTTTTTTTTTTTTTTTCTGATTTTATTTTATTTTATTTTTTTTTTTTAATTTAATTTAATTTTATTTGTGAACATACTGTACAGAGGAGTTACAGTTACATGGGCAGGATAATGTGTACATTTCTTACCAAGCATTGCAGCCTCCTCCTTTGTTTATCCTTCACATCCCTTCCCAGCCTCCCCCCTCCCCCCCAATCCCAATCCTTCTCCTTCCTCCCTCCCCCCAGCCCCCCCCCCCACCAACATTGTAAAGTTCGTTCTAGTGATAGCAGAAAATAGATGGTATTCAGTGATAATTATATGACCGGAAGTTGTCAACAAATAGATTTACTACCGAGAGTCATTATCCTTTGATGAGAGGTGAGAAGAGGAAAGGAGAGGAGAGATTGTTTGTGTGTCTACCATGAAATTATACCTTACTATTTTTTCTCTCCAGCATGCCACATCCGAAATGACTCTACATGGGACTAAATTGTTCAATCAGAAAATGGCATCTGATGCTATGTCAGACAATGAACTTACAACTTTGGCAGGGTGGGGGAGATGGGAGGGCAGGGATGGTAAGGAGAAGGCAACAATGCTTGATAAGAAATGTACTCATTACCTTGCTCATGTGATTATAACTCCTCTGTATGATATCTTCACAATAAAAACTTATAAATAATAATATAAAAAGAAAATGGTATCTGACTTGGGTAATAAGTTTAGACTTGCAGCATCCTGGAGTGGCTAACCAAATTGATCAAATCTATTTCTCTCTGTTTTTATATAAAAATGGGTGAATCTTGAAAGGTAAGTATGAAATTATCTTCAGAAGTGCAAGATCCTTGCTCCTCTCATTACTTCTCATAACAACTGATTAAGGCTTTGGGAGAGAAAAGGGCTATTACATAAAAATACAGTGACAAACTAACCTAGGTCCCAAGACTGAATGAGGACTATGTTTTACATAGATCTCAAAGACATGTCAAGAAAAAAAAAGTAATTTCCTGGAAGTTAACAGAAGCCAAGTTTTCAACTGAAAATGGGTATTAGAGGGAGAAATGTTCAGGATAAAAGAAATACAGAACAGAGAATAGTGTGGGAAATGGTGAGTCAGAACAAGAGAATAGAAAATGTCTCAAATATCCAGGTAATGATGGGTAGCACAGTTCTAAAACGAAATGCATGTTTCAATTACAGAATGGTTAACATCCTATCTATAAAATATGAGAGATCTATAAGACTACGAGATGATGAATGAAGAATGAAGGGATCCTACTTGCACTGAATCTTTGCAGCATGAAAGCTTTTAGGCTCAAGAGGTGAGAGAACCCACAGTATGTGATTATGGGTGGATTTTACCACACTTCCCTAGATGGCGTCCAGCAAAAAGCGGCTTAAAAGAAAATGCAGGGAGAACAAGAGTCCCATTCTATCACAGGCTTCAGGTGTCTTGTTAGTTTTACTACAAACAGATCATAGGAACCAAACTTCCCAGTCTCTTTTACATCCTTGAAAGACAGAAGAAATAAAAGAAGTTTTGCTTTAGATTTTGTTCTGCAGACAAAGTAGAATTTTAAGGCTGATGGAGAGAAAAGGTGCAAAAAGTCTTTATGTGATCCTGCTACCAAGATCAGAAACTGGAAATTCAACCCAGATTAAAGAACATGCATTTTTAAATGCTCAGAGACTTTATGAGCGTTCTCTGTACAGAATCACCCAGCTCTTGTTCTTCAACTTTGAGTGTGGTTCCCAATGAGCAGCAGTGTTTCTATTTATGTTTTTTACTTCTTGTTGAACATCTGCATTTTGTCATGTGCATGCTTCTTAAAGTAATTTTGCTATAAGATGTTGATTGTGTCTCCATGTGGACATATGCAGAAGATACCTTAGAATTTAGGGTGGAATTGTAGTAGTGGAATTGAATTTTTAGAGATTAACAGCATATGAATTTAGCATTCCTCTAGGGAAAGCTGAGAAATTTCATTACTATGTTCATTTCCTTATGTAGCAGAATCTGATCATCAAATCTTAGTGAATATAATTGCTGAGCCATAGTGTACAGACTCTCAATGAGACTGTACATAATATATAATATATATGACATATGATATATGAATTGTATATTCTTCTCTTGCTAGACTCTGGCTGTTGATATTTTTGCTCCACATTTTCTTGCATAGCTAGCATCTTGCTTCTCACTATGTAGTCCTTGATATAGTCCCTTATTATTCTATACAATCATCATACCAAGGGTGACAATGTGCAAACAAAGAAATGTACTCATTACCTGACTTAGGAAATGGGAACCCCTCTGTACAACACTTAAAAAATAACAGAATTATATAGGAAAACAAACAAACCTCACACCAAATTTCTTTAAGCATGTATCTTCTAGCTTCTGTTTAGGTCACATTGTTTTCTTGTGAGCTAAATTATAAATTCAAACTTGCATTTTACCCTTAAAGTTAGCATAGAGATAGGGGATCTAGATGTTTAGTGCTTTACTTCTCTCCTTCTCCTAGAGATGTACATAGAGAGAATGAAATGGAAACACTATGATAGGGATAGATATATTGAAATGTTGCTAAGACATTCAGGTGTTGTCATTACTGGCACCACCCTTGTTCATATATTGTGTTACCAATGATTTAGATCTTACAGTAATAATGCTATGTAAGAAACTAAACAGTGACTTGCAGCAATGAGTGTTTATTTTACACCTATACATCTTCAGGTGAGCTGAAGATCTGTGCCCCTTGGTTGGAGCTGGTTGAGAGACTGTATTCAATCTGTGGTCTAGTTGGCTTGGGCTTGAGATTTAAGATCAGGCTAGAACTGCTGGCCATATATCATTCTGGCTGAGCAGTGATCTAAGACATGATTTCTTAGAAACAGCAGAAGACAAAGAGAATACAAAACACTTCACATGTTAGAGTTTTTGGCTATGACAACTATTTTCATTCCTTCAGCCAATGAATCACAAGAGAAATTCCAAAGAACGTGGGAATTATATTCTGACTCGAGAAGAAAAATTAAATAAATGACTTCTTACTGCACAATACTGAAGTCTATCACAGGAAGCTTAATCATCAGAGAGCTGCTTTTTTTCTAGGTTTTTCTGAAAGAGCATGCAATACCATTGTAACAAATAATTTGTGTGCTTATGTATAATGATAATAGTCTTGGTTAATAATTCTCAAATTATGATTTGTTATAAAGAATCAAACTAATTTTGGCCTATGTAGGATAAACCTGAAAATCTAACTTACAGTACAAGGACTATAGTAATAATACTGTATACAAAATATTTCACTAATAGAGTATATTTTAGATGGTTTACCACACAAGTACAAAAGTAACTCCAGAAAGGGATGACTAGATGAATTTGCTTGGTTTACAGTACGTGTGTCTATCAAAATATTATATTGGCCAGGCTGCATACCTATAATACTGTTAATTTGGTGAGATCATGGTTCAGCTAGCTTTGGAAAAATTTTCATTATATCCCCTTCTCAACCAATAAAAAGCTGGATGTGGTGGGTCATGCCTGTCAACCCATCTATGTGGAAGGCATAACATATGAGTATCATCCACTAGGTCAGCCCACGCATAAATGTGAGAGACTGTCTGAAAATAACTATAGCTGAAATGGCCAGGGGTGTGATTAAAGTTGGAGAATCTCCATCTAGTAAGTGTAAGGGTCTGAGTTAAAAATCCAAGTGTGTGTGTATGTGTGTACAAAATGTTGTACACCATAAATATGTACATTTAAAACATAATGAAGAACAACGGGAAATTAGGGAGTCATGAGTACATACGAACAAAAGCTCACTATTCTAATTGCAATCTGCTGGATATTTAAATTAAATGTTATTTATACTAAGGAACAAAACCATTCAATGAAAACAAATTGTCATAAAACAGTAATGTCATTAAGAGTTATAACACAAGATTTAAGTCAGAAAATATTACAATGTTTATGATGGCCAGAACCAATATCATTTAATAATTTAAATTAGCATCATAGTTAATGGAATTAAATTAAATGGAATTAAATTAAATGATTCTAATTAAAATTAGCATCTTAGTTAATGGATCTCTAAAACACTGAAAATTTGAGAAGTTACCTTTTGATACCAGAATAAAAAGATTTCAAGTTTTGTATGAAGAAGAAATAGCAAAGGGGTTTTGCTCTGCATTGTAATGATTTAAAGTAACTATAAACAAGTTTATTCAAAAGTGCTTAAAAACTTTCACAAAACAAATCAATGACACTTTGGATCCAGAAGACGCTTCCTTTAAGTGTGGAAATTGAACATATAACAACTATAGCATTTCAATTTAGTAGTGGAAAAGATAGATTTTAACTGAAACTAGTTTGGCATATTTGGCTGTCCATCTGGAAGAATATAGACTAAAAACTTTATCATCTACCATATATAGAAAGAAACTCCAGATGGCATTTATAATCTCAGTTTAAATAGTAACACCACAAAAATTTAACAGGAGAAAAATGCTTTTCTAATCTCTAAGTGTGGGAGAGCTTTAAAAAAATAAGAAAAGACACTCACTAATCATAAATGAAAAGACAGAAATAAGTAAATTTAAAAATGCTATATGTGACTAAGGTACCTCTAAAACACCCCCTTCCACTGCTTCCTCCTCTCCTCCTGTCTGTCTCACCCTTTGCCTGCTTTTCTTCCCTCTTCTCTATTGTGTCTTAATATTAGAAGTGCATTCTTTCTCTTCTTCGCTAAGGATTTTACTTCAGGGACGTGAGAACAGTGCTGAGACCCACCATTGCAAACGTTGTACTATGAATTCCAAATGTCATGAGCTCGGATGTGCAAAACTCCAACTTTGTTTTCCTTTCTTTGCTTGCCCTGCTGGATCTCATTCTGTGGGCAATAACCTTATTCTCCTCATTTCTAAGTGCACTCAGTCAAATGCAGTGATTTTCCCTTCTCCTAGAATTTGATGGTGGGCCCCCGGGCTTTCATAGACGATAACACAGCATCTGAAATCTAAGACTATGGGCTTCTGGCCTTGGCCATGGTGGGGACTCCGCTGCCACAAGGGTGAGCTGTGGATGGCCTGTCATCTTGCCATTCTTCTCTCAGAGAAAGCTCTTTTCCCTCACATACAAGGACACAGCACAGTTGTGGACATGAAGGGCCTGTAGCATCTGCTCTCTCTAGAGTCCAACGGAAAATAGGGATTTCTCCAAAGGCCCACTGCTGTCACGTGGACTCTATTCTTAATATGGCTTTTTTCCTACCTGGGCTTGAACTGAGAAGCAGGGTGCTGTGTATGAGCTCTTAAAAAAAAAAAAAAAAAAAGGTTGTCACTATCACTGGAGCCAGGAGCCACAGCTCCACTTTGGGCATTTTTTGGTGGTCAATTGGAGATAAGCATCTCACAGTCTTCCTGTAATCCTCAGATCTTAGCCTCTTAGTAAGATTACAAGCTTAAGCCACTGGTGGCTTGGTCTTTCCTTCTTTCTAAAGATTTAGAAATGCAGATTTAAAAGTTCAAAATCTCCTTTTTGAGACATTGATCAGAATGCTTTCTACTCATAAATTGCTTTGTTAAATAGTGATTCCTATGTACTACTACTTAAAGATTAAAAAACAGTATTTCCAGATGTCTTTAGAGATTCAAAAACCAGATGAGTTTTTCAATATAGACAACTATAATACAACTACTATTTAATCATTTAATTAATAGTATCATATAACAAGACCCACTGATTAAAAACACAGAATGAACAAGAGTGTGAAATTAATTCATAGAAGTATACTTCTGTTATTCTCTTTATCTTCCATTTTGAATTCTTTTAATATCCATATGTAAGCTCATTTGCTTACATGAGCTATATATAAATTGTTGCAATCTTAAAACAGTATTTTTTATTACAACTTCCCAGAGTATTGGTTCTCTCTAGCATTAGAAAAAACCAAGTAGTCTAAATATCATAATGCATAATCTAATTATGAGTGTAATTACATAAAGCTGTCTGACTTTTATTCATCCCCAAGGACAAATATGACTTTCAGAAATTCTGTTTACCTGTGCTCACTCAAGTTGTAACTTAATAAACATTTAAGTAAACTTAGAGGGTATCAACTGAAGAAACATCTTAAAAAATTGGAACCTATATTTATAAGTGACCATTTATAAGAAAAATGAGCACTAAACTTTAAATTAAATTCATGTATTAATGTTTATCATATTTTGTACCTTAAATATTTGCTTATCTAAACACAGATCAAACATAGAAACATAGAATTTACCTTTCTATATATTCATTTATTAGAATGGTTGTTTCTGTTAATAAAATTTGACATTATCCACAGTAAGGAATACATTTTAATTATTACCATAATAAAAACTAATCAGAGATGAAAGCTGCTATTAAGAAGTGCTTGCTGAAGAACTCTAATAACAACAGATCTAGAGGGGATGTGGACAGAAGGGAACCTTACTTCATTGTTGGTGGGAGTGTAAACTTGTTCAACCAGTTTGGAAAGTAGTATGGAGGTTCCTCAAAAGACTCCACATAGAGCTCCCCTATGACCCAGCAATCCCACTTTTGGGCATTTACCCAAATGTTTACAAACAAGACCACACTAAAGCTACCAGCACAACTATGTTTATTGCAGCATTATTTACTATAGTTAAGATATGTAACCAACCCAGATGCCCCTCAGTAGATGAATGGATCAAGAAAATGTGGTATATATACATAATGGAATTCTATGCCTCCATCAGAAAGAATGACATTGCCCCATTTGTTAGGAAATGGAAAGACTTGGAAAAGATTATATTAAGTGAAGTAAGCCAAGCCCAAAGAAACATAGGTCCCATGGTTTCCCTCATTTGCAATAGTTAGTATATGTATGAGTCAAGCAGAAAAGGTCAGATAAGGTGATGTTAGGGAAATGAACCCTAAGGTATGTATTTAAATGTTTTATTCTTTCATGCATTTGTTTCTAATGCATTTATATGATTATTTCTTTGTTGCTTTGTATGTCCCTCCCCCACAGTATAACCCATGCTTTCACTGTATTTGATGTCGGTATAATTTGTGGAGGCGAAGGGGAAAAACAAGTCGTTTAAATAAGGATACAGGTGGACCCATTGCAACAATGAGAAGCACAAGTTGTCATGTTGAAAACGAACTTTACAACTTTGGTGGGGGGGGGAGGAGGATTGGGGGGGCTTAGAAGAGATGGGAAGGGGAAACAAAGGAGGAGGCTACAATGCTTGATAAGAAATGTACTCATTATCTTGCCCATGTAATTGTAACCCCTCTGTACAGTTTTTTCACAATAAAAAAAAAGAAGTGCTTGCTGAATAAATGATTCTATTGAAAAAATACCTTTCTAAAATTTTTCCTTTTATGACTTTCACTTGTCTTTGTTAGTGGTCACTGACATTACTAAACATTACTAAACTCTCTTCTCTAGCTACTTCCTGGAGATGACATACCATACTAAAGAATAAGATTCAACGAATTTGAATTGGATTATTTAAAAAAACATTTTGACCAATTGACTAATACAGGAAAAAGTAAAGTTTAAAATCCAAGTTGCCCATTGCCATCTGTTTGTGTGTGTTTTATTTTAGTTTGTTACCACAATTAAGACTTTCAGAAACTAAGATGAACATGGGGAATCTAAGGGTTAAACAAGGTGAGGCCAACCCAGGTAGACTAGAGCAGCTCTTGATGACTAAAGAACACTCCAGACCCTAGAGCAATGCTAGATCACAATGGATAGGAAAAGCCAAGCCACGGACAGCATCGCGAAGCTAGAGAAGAATGATTGTATGGGTCACACTTTCCATAACCCATTTCCCTGTCACATGAGTCACAGAACTTGGAAAACATCACTCAGTCAGATGGAAAAGTGTCGCACTCCAAATAAGATATTTACAGACAGGACTGTTACCAGGAGACAAGACTGGAGACTATTTGTTCTCAAAAAATTAATTTTACCTATACAACTTTGAACCTAGACATCTTAAGGGAAGCTTTAATTATGCAGTATAAGAAAATATTTAGTGATAAATATCCTCAGGTAGCTCAACTGGGCAAAAAGAAGAAAATTCATATAGTTACACACACCATTTATCAGCTAGATTGCAAGCACCTGGGTGAAATGTCCATTATCTGTCACATCCTTCCTGTCCCTTAGTTCTATGAATGATGATGGTATGCTAATACCACATGGGGTCATCTCTAGTGCAGGTGAAAACTCTCTTTTCACTGTATCTTAAGACATCTATATTATATTCAGTATGATGCAATTTTGTTTTTGCCAAATAATGAAGACAAAGCAGACATACTCCTTATCCATGTAAGGCCAGTGTTCTGAAAGGGCTGTATGGACTTTTGAGCTGCATTCTGGTGCAGCAGGAGCCCAGGAGAGCTGCCTGGACAGGTACACAGAAGAGGGCAGGAGGGGAGAGAGGAAAGAAATAGGGAAACAGAAAAGCTTGCTAAAACCTCTGAAGAAGGAGCCCTGTGTTCTATCTTGAGTGTAAATATGCCAAAACACAGGCAAAGGCCATTTGGGCAGAGAGGACAAATCAGATGGAGGTACACAACTGAAGGTAAATGAGCTGTGGTTACAATTGATTCCACAAAGACCATGGATCAGAGGATGTGAAGTCACTGGGCTCACAGGATTGAAGAAAACAGACATATCCTCCTAGATCTCTCCCAGATTCCAGAGGAGACTAGACACTGAACTGAATGATGACATGATGAATGGTACAAAGGAGATTGTGTCTGTATGACTGGGGTGAGATGTGACAAGAGCTCCTCTAACCAAATGATATGGGGTGAGATCTGTGACAAGTCGATGAAGTCAGTATAATTGTTGATCCCATTAGAGGATCAAAGCAGAAGAGAATGGGGGCACATTTGGCAAGCCTAAATAGGTAGTTTGGCAAAGGGAAAAGTAGCAAAGGGAAACTAAAGACACAGGAAGAAGGCAGATTTTTCAAAGTGTCCTAGACAAGGGGAGATGGCTTTTGTTTTTTCCTGGAAAATATGTGTTGAGCATTGTATAGTATTACAAACACACAAAAAACTAAGAGTAGAGTGTGAGAGATGCTAGAAAATTAGAATATTTATATAGATTATAGGTAGGTAGATATAGAAATAGATAGACATGAATAGATATGTAGAACACATAGAGGAATGTACACCTGTTCATCTTGGTGCATTTGGATTTGAGTTCTGAAAGACGAGTAGGTTGCCTGATGCTGGTGGCTTACGACTGCAATCCTAGCTACTCAGGAGGCTGAGATGTGAGGACTGTGGTTCAAAACAGGCCTGGACAGGACAGTCCATGAGACTCTAATCTCTAATTAACCAGCAAAAAACCCAAAGTGGAGCTGTGGCTCAAGTAGTAGAGCACTATCCTTGAGCAAAAACAAAAGCTCAGGGATAACACCCTGGCCCTGAGTTCAAGCTCCAGGACTGGCACATTTACACTCACACAAACACACACACATACACAGAGAGAGAGAGAGTAAAAATAAAAATGAATAGGTATTTGACAAGGGTCCTTTAGTTTATTCCTTAGCATTTTAATTTAGCTGTTCATTCACTAAGTCTGGAATACAGTAAAAGACACAAGCTACTCAGCCCAGTCCTTTATGTACTTCTTTGAAGGTTTCTTTGTTATTCATCTGGCATTCTCACTCCCCAAACAATGACACAAAATAATGAGCCCATTTTCAGCAGGAGCTGTCAAATTAGCAACATTACAAAACAATAATCAGAGAAAATGGATGGTGGTGTTCACGCTTTAGCAATGGCTACCCTCTGGGGAACTATTAACAAAACCTAGCAAATGGATCAGTATGCAATTTTAATGAAGTCAGGAGATTTCAGATAGAAAATTACATAGGAAATATTTTTATTTCATTTCTATGAAAACATTTGTTTTTCTTTGAACAAATGCTACGTCCTTTGCCATGGTAAGCACTCAGAATCCAGTCAAAGAAATCATGTGCACTGACACTTTGGAAAAGTGACATTTGCCAGTGATCAGTCAGAGATCACCTATGATTGTCACAGGTTAGCAGTGCTGTTTTTATCCTTAAATATAAAAAGAGCAGCTCCATTAAACAAAGAGGATAATATAATACTGATATTCAGAGACTAATTGGTCACAATTAGAACATTTCCCAAAGGATATTTTTTAGAGGTCTGTATATTCTAACTTTATTTCTGCATCCTTGCAGGTAAAAAGGGCTGGATGAATTAATTAAATTTATTATTAAATTATAATTAATTTTAATTGTCCTTTATTTTTAAAAGATTCTGTGAAATAGATATAATAATTCATATAAACCTAACGAAATTCCTGTTTCTTCTTCTCCTTTTCTCCCCTTCCCTCTTTTCTAATCCCTTTCCTTCCTTTCCTTTGTTCCCCCCTCCCTCTCTGTATTTCTCCCTTCCAGTTCTCTCTCTTTCTCCCCCTTTCTTTCCTTTCTTTCTCTCTCTCTCTTTCTTTCCTTTTTTCCTTCCTTCCTTTTTTCTTTCTTCTTTCTTTTGTCTTGCCTTTTTTTCATGTTGCATTATCAAAAACTTTTGCTGTTAAATGATCATTGCCCATTAAACAGAGAGTGAGTTAACTGTCTTGGCTAAAGTGCTTTCTAGAAACCATTCTTCTAGTTAATACTAATTTGAAACTTGTGAGTGACAGGCACTGTTCCAGTCTCTGGACAAATTTTAGTTAGCAAGGCATACAGATCCTATTTTTATGATACAGGAAAACCAAAAGGCAAAATAGCAATTGGAATCATAATATTTAAAATTTAAAGTACAATGCTTGATAAGAAATGTACTCATTACCTTGATCATGTAATTGTAACCCCTCTGTGTGGTATTTTCACAATAAAAAACAACTTGTTAATAAAAAAAATGGTGATATAAACTGGGTACTAGTGTCACACCTATAATCCTAGCTACTCTGGAGGCTGAGATCCGAGGATCACAATTCAAAGCAAAAAAAAAAGTACCAACAAAACCTCAAGTAAAACAACAACAAGCAATATTAATTGACTGACAAAGAAAAAGGAGAAAAACTTAAAAAATATAGGGCATAAAGAAAGGTGTAAAGACAGGCAAAATAAGCAAGTCAAATACAATCATATTAACAATACATGTGAGTGGATTAAATTAACAAATGGTAACATATAACTATTTAGACTGGATTATAGAAATTCCAGTAACACGATATTAAGAAAGGATATAAATAAAATGTGAAAGATAAAAAGAAGAAAAAAGATATACCACACAAATATGAAGTATTCAAGAAAGTGTAAGTTTTCTGTTTGTATAAAACAGTATAGCTCTAGCAAGTGGAGAAAGTAATTGTATATGTATAAATAATTCAGCTCAATATAAAGTTATAGGCATTCTATCTTTCATCATCATGGAATGATTATTCTAAGTAGCTAGAGAGAGAGATAAATGAAGCCAAGGAATATCTAAATGAGGATAGCGAAGAACAAAAAATGAAGTGGAAGAAGAATCAAGAATTCTGGATCATTATTCCTGTGTAGAAAAGCAAGGTAAAATCTAATGAGCACATGGAGATTTAGAGGTATCCTTGGAAAAAGATAGATACAGGTATGGTAGTGGGAGTGTGAAAGCTGCAGAATTCCTTCAGTTTTCTTTACTAAAAACCCACTCTCATTTGCATATATGTGAGTGCAGGAGTGTGAGTATGCATGTCTGTGTGCTATTTCTAGGATAACACTGAGGATATTTAAATGATGTGTTAGCAAAAAAGACCCCTTTTTACAGTGGATATAAGTTTCAGAAAACTGTCCTCAAAAACTTGATTTCTATGGGGATGGCTCAGTGGTAGAGTTCTTGCCTTGCATGCATGAGGCCCTGGGTTCGATTCCCCAGCACCACATAAGCAAAAAGAATACAAGCCGGAAGTGGCACTATGGCACAAGTGGTGGAGCGCTAGCCTTGAGCTGAAGAGATGAGGGACAGCGCCCAGGCCTAGAGTTCAGGCCCCACGACTGGACCAAAAAAACCCAAACAAACAAAACAAAAAAACTTTGATTTCTAGTAGAGAGAAACAAATAATAAAAATTAAATCAGAAATCCATAAATTAGATATTTTTAAACCCATAGAAAGAATCAACAAAATGAAGAGTTGGTTCTTTGAAAAAAAAATAACAAAATTGACAGACCCTTAGCATATCTGACTAGAAAAAAGAAGAAAGCACACCCAAATAAATAAAATTAGAGAAAAAAATGTGAATATCATGACAGAAGCAAGCAAGATTCAGAACATAAGGTAATACTTTGCAAACCTTTATGCTAACAAATTGGAGAATATGGAAGGAATGGAAGAATTCCTAGAGAATATTGATATACTCAAACTGAACCAAGAAGATTTAAGCCAACTAAATATACACATAACAAGTAATGAAATTGAGATGGTAATAAAAGACCTCCCATCAAAGAAAAGCCCAGGACCAGATTGATTCACACCTGAATTCCATAAAGCCTTTAAAGGAGAGCTCATTGCAATTCTCCTCAAACTCTTCAATGAAGTTGAAAGGGGAAGATCACTACCAAACTCATTCTATGAAGCCACCATAGCAGTCATTGCAAAAACCAGCTAGGGACTCACCAAAGAAAGAGAACTATAGACTAATCTCTTTGAGGAACATTGATGCAAAACTTTTCAATAAATTTCTGACCAACTGAATTCAACAACTAAACAAAACAATCATACACTATGATCAAACAGGGTTCATTCCAGGGATGCAAAGCTGGTTCAATATACATAAGTCAATTAATTTAATTCAGCACATTAACAGGAGCAAGGACAAAAACCAGATGATCATCTCATTATACAGAAAAGCCTTAGACAAGATCCAAAATCCCTTTATGATAAAAGCTCTGGAGAAGGTAGGAGTACATGGAACATTTCTCAATATAATAAAGGCTGTATATGACAAACCTACAGCCAGCATTATATTTAATGAAAATTTAAAACTATTTCCCCTAAAATCAGGAATGAGACAAAAATGTTCACTCTCTCTAATCCTTTTCAATATAGTATTGGACTTTCTAGAAAGAGGAATAAGACAAGAGAAAATCTTAAAAGGATCCAAATGGGGAAAGAAGTAAAACTGTCCTTCTTTGCATATGACATGATCCTGTATTTAAGGTCCCTACAGATTTCTCACCCAAGTTACTTGAGCTTATCCTAAAATTTGAAAAAGTATCAGGGTATAAAATTAATCCATAAAACCATTATCATTTCTGTGTGCCAACAATGAGATGATAAAGACTGAAAATAGGAAAGTAACTCCATGTAAAATAGCCTTCAAAAAATCATTCTAGGAATTAATTTAACCAAAGGTATGATGGACCTCCATTATGAAAATGTAGAACATCTGAAAAAAGAAACTGAAGTAGAATTAAGGAAATGAAAAACCTTATATGCTTCTATATTAGAAGGATTAATATTGTGAAAATGGCAATACTGGCCAAAGTTACTTACAAATTAAATGCAATATCTATCAAAATCCAAACAACATTCTTCATGAAAAATCATAATGAATAATGAAAATCCCAGAATAGCAAAAACAATCCTTAACAAGAAAAGCAGTGTTGAAAGAATATCAATACCAAACATAAAAATCTATTACAAAGCCATAGTAATAAAAAGTTTGGTACTGGCACAAGAATAGGTCTGAGGACCAAAGAATAGAATAGAAGACACAGAAATGAACCCACAGGCATATAGCCACCTAATTTTTGATAAGGGAGCAAAAAACACAGGATGGAAGAAAGACAGCTTCTTCAACAAAAGGTGTTGGCAAAATTGGCTATACACTTGGCAGAATACTGAATCATTATATACCATTATATATCATCCTGCACTAGAATCAATTCAAGATGGATCAAAGAAATCTCAGTATAAGGCCAGAAACCATGAAACTATTACAGGAAAGGATAGGGGAACACTATAGGGCTTCTAGACATGGTCAAACTTCCTAAGACCCAGAATCACAACAAATCAAAGAAAGACTGGATAAATGGTATTGCATCAAGATGAAGAGATTTCTGGCAAAGGATATGGCTAGCAAGATAAATATCTAACAGAATGGAAATTTTTTATTAGCTATGCATCAGACAAGGGCCTAATACCCAAAATGTACATAGATATATACTGAGAATACCCCCAAAAATAAACCCTCAAAGAAACAACTACCCAATTTCTAAATAGGCTAAAGACTTACAGACCCATCAGAAGAAGTATGAATAGCCAATAGAACATGAAGAAATGTTCAATATCTTTGGTCATAAAAGGAATGCAAATCCAAACAACATTGAGAATTCTGGCTATTTTTAATATTAACACCAACCAAGTGTGCCAAGGAAAGCAAATTTGTTGCAAATAAACAAAACCCAAAATTAAGTTAAATGATTTTGGAATATGTACTTGTTTCAATGAAATTAAGAAAGGAAATTTAACTAGTTATTCAGAATAACTGTATTTTATTAACTGTAATATTGTAATTAATCACAAATTCGTTTGATATACAGATAAGTTCTCTACCAACTTTGATTCTGGATTTTGAAAAAAGTAGTGTAATATATTGACATTCGTTCCTCCCTCTGAAAAAAATAACAGAAAACAGAATTTGGAAATTCTTGGGAAATTTTACATCAGTATTTTTATACATTCCCAATACTCTGTGTGTTATTATTTTAAAAACCTTATCAACATTTCCTAGTAAACTTTATAAAATGTACTGTTTACTTCATATAAAAAAATCAACAAAAAAGGTTAAACTAATAGGCAGAAAATACAAAAGAATCTCATTCCTTTGAATACATTCATTCAGTTTTTTGAGGACATATATGCTAGGTTAATAATTTCAAATGTTTAGTATATGGGGCCAGTCCCTAGTGTTTCAGGCCTATAATCCTGAGTCAGGAGACTCAGGAGTCTGAGATCAGGATGTTTTTAATATTGCACTGTTAGTGGTCCTTTTTTCCTTTTGTATTTTTTTCTGTTCCCCCCACTTTTGTTGCTGTTTTCAATTTCTGAACCCTTTGTCTTAAGTCAGGTTTTCAGAGATACAATTTTGTACATCACCATTTGTAAAAACTTCAGAATGCTGAGAAATCCAGTAACTTCACCTTTGGTAGCTCAAAAGCCCCTGCATCATAAGATTATTGGATGGCACATCCAAACATCGTGTTAATTTGAAGCCATGTTATATATCCCAGCTGCAAGGGGATATATATTCCTAATTATGGATTTAATGACTTACATTAATTCTGAGAGAAGAAATCATGGATATTCCTCCCGAAATTAGAGAAATAGGTTCTGAAGATCTCATTCAGAAGCAACACACCATGAAGTTTCTCCATGACATCAAGATGTGCCTACAATATATACCCTCTCTTGCAAAGATAAACCTTACCATAATCCCATTTGCCAAGTGTGTTCACTATACAAGGGCATAAACTCAGAGGTTCTTAGGATTAAGATGGGAGCATCTTAGTGGATGGACCATATTCTCTTTACCAAGGACCAAAATACACTCTACTTAATGAATGAGGCATGCGCAAGTATCAACCATCTATTTCCTGAAGAATATATTCCTTGTCCCATTCCTTCAGCTCTATGCAATTTTTGTAGAATGGAAAACAGAACTTTCATTCTGGGTGTCAATGCTTAATGAATTATTTAGGAATATTTCTATTATTGTTGATTTCAGTGATGCTGCTAATAGAAACAACATCATTTAACCATGCTAAGGAATGAAAAGAATGAACAGTTTCCCATTTTATTTTTTATGAAAATACTGTTTTTTTCACAGCCTCTCTCCTGGATTGCACTGTGGAAAAAGCCTTTGCCAGATCTGGGAAGACAGCAAGTGGGGTAGCACAGACCATGTTTGATGAGGAAAATAAAACAAACTACTATTATCACAGAGATTTATTAACCTCTGTCCTTTCTAAGTTAAAAATTCATGAGTGAAGCAGGAAATAAAATGGTACAGGTTCCACAGGTTCTTCCCCCTACTGTGCCTTTTCCTCACATCCACTTTTTCATCTTGTAAAAATTATGCTTCATTTTCATCTTGGCCTTGTTTTACTTGAAATAATCCACCATGGTGAGTGCTGGTAGCTCACACATGCAATCCTAGCTATGCAGGAAGCTACAGTCTGAGAAGCAATGTTCAAAACCAGCCTGGGCAAGAAAGTCCATGAAACTATTATCTTACAATTAAGTACCAAAAACTTGAAAGTAGAGCTGTGGCACAAGTGATAGAGCCTTAACTGTCCTTGAGCACTAAAGCTCAAAAACAGTGCCCAGATGCTGAGATTAAGCCCCTAGGACTGTCACAAAAAAAATAAAAAAATAAATACATAAATAAATTTATTTTAAAAATCCTCTACAGCACCTTGCAGGAATTTAGTTACCCTTTGTGAAAAACTTTTATGTGGGTTGCATACTATTACTTATCCACTGTCTATTTTCATTTTTCAAAGAACCCTGATCCAAAATTCCCATATCACCTTACCCTAAAACAAGTTTTAAATGCACATTTTATTCCAAGATATCCATTGACTTTACATTGCTGCTCTCAGTATTAATGCTGTCACTTAAAGTCCCCATTGTCAGCATTCATGTCAAGTAAATATCAGTAAGCAATGTCATTTTATTTGCATTCAGATCTGCAGAGCACAGTGACAAGTTAGCCTCTGAGAGAAAAGCATTTGAATACCAGGAGGATGTGCAAGTCTCACTGGTGTCAGTTTTAAACCAAGTCACATTGAGAATAATTTTTAAAGTCTCTGAATTTATATTTGCTAATTATATGCAAGCCTAAAGTACCAGAAAAAGATACCAAGGTAAGATAAAGAAATATTACTCTTTTTTTTATCACAAACAAGACCACACTAAAGCTACCAGCACAAATATGTTCATTGCAGCATTATTTACCATAGCTAAGATATAGAACCAAACCAGATGCCCCTCAGTAGATGAATGGACCACAAAAATGTGGTATATATATATAATGGAATTCTGTGCTTCCATCAGAAAGAATGATATCGTCCCATTTGTTAGGAAATGGAAAGACTTGGGAAAAATTGTATTAAGTGAGGTAAGCCAGGCCCAAAGAAACGTAGGTCCTATGGTTTCCCTTATTTGCAATAACTAGGATATGTCTGGGACAAGCAGAAAAGGTCAAAAGCTATGTACATATGACCAGATAAGATGATGCTGAAAGAAGTGAACCCCAAGATAGGAACACAGTTGTTTTTTCTTTGTTGCTATTGTTCCTAAGGTATTTATAATGTACCATGTGATTCTTTTTGTTTCTTTGTATGTTCCTTCCCCACAGTATAACCTCTATTTTCACTGTATTTGATGTTGGTGCCCTGCATCTTGTATATACACTTCTCTAGCTTGGGGAGGGGAAGGGAAAAAACAAAATGTTTAAATAGGGATACAGTTGACCCATTGTAACAATGAGATGTAGAAGACACTATGTTGTAAAACGAACTTTACAATTAGGCTGGGAAGGAGGAGGGAGAAGAGAGGGAGTGTAGTTGTAGAGGTGGGAGGGAAGGGATGGTAGGGGATAAACAAAGGAGGAGGCAACAATGCTTGATAAGAAATGTATTCATTACCTTGCTCATGTAACTGTAACCCCTCTGTACAGTATTTTTACCATAACAATGTATTTTTAAAAAAGGTAAAGAAGTAAATAATCATAGGGTCTGTACACTGGTGGCTCACACCTGTAATCCTACCTACTCAGGACAAGAAATTCAGGTTGTCTTTCCAATTCCATACCCTACTAGTGCCCTTTGTTTTTATGTTTTTGTTGTTGTTTACTTGTTTATTTATCTTCAATACTACATATGACAAAAAGCATGCAATATTTTTGTAAGACCATCTTATTTAATTTAATTAGATGATCTCCAAATCTATATATATTCTTGCAAATGGCATATTTAATTCCTCTTTTGTAGCTGAGTAATACTTCATTCTATCTATCTACCTATCTTTCTATCACATTTTCTTTATAAATTCATCCATTAAAGGACACTAGGCTTATTACATAACTTGACTACTCTGTATAATGCTGGGATGAACACGAGTGTGCAGGTATATGAGGATAAACTAAACCAACTGTGTTTCATTTAAATTTTAATGTTATTGTCAAGGTGATGTACAAAGGGGTTACAGTTATATAAGTAAGATAGTGAGTATATTTCTTGTCAAACTTGTAACCCCCTTCCCTCATTTTTCTCCCACTTTCCCTCCCCTTACCCCTCAAGTTGTACAGATCATTTCCAACATAGTGTCATGTGAGTATCACTGTTGCATTGGTTCCCCCTTTGTCCTTTGTCTCACCATTTTTTGTCCCCATTCCCTTCCCTAATTCAGATAAACATATATGCAATACCCGGTGTAACAAAATCAAATACA
Source organism: Dipodomys spectabilis (assembly GCF_019054845.1). Lineage (NCBI taxonomy): Eukaryota > Metazoa > Chordata > Mammalia > Rodentia > Heteromyidae > Dipodomys > Dipodomys spectabilis. Next base: position 1,945,004 of record NW_024870701.1, on the reverse strand, counting down.
GTGATAAAAGGAGATAAACCATAGGGAGAAAACACACACACACACACACACACACAAAGAAATCACATAGTATATTAAGGACAAAAACAACAAAGTAAAACCTCTTGTGTCCAATTCTTGGAGTTCATTTCACTTCACTTAGCATCATCTTATATGGTCATATATACATATCTATTTAGCTATTCTGCTCATCTGCAAAGATTATCCTAAACAATATTAATTATTGCAAACAAGTGAAACCATGTTACGTTGAGTCTGGCTTAATTCCCTTAATATGATTTTTCCATCTTTCCATTTCCTTACAAAGGGGCAGTATCATTCTTTCTGATGGAGGCATAGAATTCTAGTGTGTGTGTGTGTGTGTGTGTGTGTGTGTGTGTGTGTGTGTGTGTGTGTGTGTGACATTTTCTTAATCTATTCATCTACTGAGGGTTGGTTCCATATCTTAGCTATGGTGAATAATGCTGTGATTAACATAATTGTGCCTTGTTTGTAATCATTTGGGTAAATGTCCAGAGTGAGACTGCTGGGTCATAGGGGAGCTCTGTGTAGAGTCTTTTGAGGAACCTCCATACTACTTTCCAAAGTGGTTGAACAAGTTTACACTCCCACCAACAATGCAGTAGGGTTCCCTTTTAGTCATATCCCCTCCAGCATTTGTTGTTATTAAAGTTCTTGATTATAGTCATTCTAACTGTTGTGAGGTAGAACCTCAATGTTGTTTTGATTTGTATTTCTTCTATGGCTAGAGAAGTTGAGCATTCCTTCCCGTATCTATTGGTCATTCTTATTTCCTCTTCAGAGAAGTCTAAGTCTTCAGCCCATTTATTAATGGGACAGTTGTTTCTTTGAGGATTTGTTTTTGGGGGATTTAATTTTTTGAGTTCTAAGTATATTTTAGATATGAGGTCCTTGTCTGTTGTATGGCTAGTGAAGATCTTCTCCAAATCCATGGGCTTTTTATTGATCTTTCTTGCTATGTCCTTTGCCATGCAGAAGCTCTGCAGTTTCAAGCAATCTGTTTTTCCAACCTTTCTTTGAATTGTTGCATTTCTGGGTCTTTATTAAAAAAAATTTCGGCCTGTGTCGAGGAGCCCTTGAGTTTCTCCTATTTCTTCCTGTAATGTTTTCAGGGTGTCTGATTTTACTTCAAAGTCTTTGATCCATTTGAAGTTGATTCTGGTGCAGATTGATATATAAGGATCTAACTTTAGTTTTCTACAAGTGTTTAACCAGTTTTGACAGCACCATTTATTGAAGAGGCTGTATTTCTTCCATCCTATGCTTTTGTCTCCCGTATTGATGATGAGGTGGCCATAGGTCTGCAGGTTCATTTCTGGGTCTTCAGTTCTATTCCTTTAGTTCTCAGGTCTGTTCTTGTGCCAGTACCAAGCTGTTTTGATTACTATGGCTTTGTAGTAGAGTTTGAAGTTTGGTATTGATATTCCTCCAGCTCTGTTGTTTCTATTAAGGATTGTTTTTGCTATTTGGTGTCTTTTATTGTTCCATATGAATTTTTAGATTGCTTTTTCTATTTCATTGAAGAATGAGGTTGGGATAATGATGGGTATTGTATTGAATTTGTAGATAACCTTTGGCAGTATTGCCATTTTCACGATATCAATCCTCCCAATCCAGGAGCATAGGAAATTTTTCCACTTCCTTAGTTCTGCTTTAATTTCTTTTTTCCAGTTTTTGAAGTTTTTATCATAGAGTCCCTACACTTCTTTGATTAATTCCTCGATATTTGGGGGGGGGGTGGGAGCTATTATAAAAGAGTCACTTTCCTGATTTCAGCCTCATTCTTCTCTTATTGGCATATAGAAAAGACATTCCTTTTTTTAAAATGTTTTTTATTGTGAAAATACTGTACAGAGGGGTTAGAGTTACATGAGCAAGGTAATGAGTACATTTTTTATCAAGCATTGTTGCCTCCTCCTTTGTTTATCTTCTACTATCCCTTCCCTCCCACCTCCACAACTACACTCCTCCCACCGACCCCCCCCTCCCCGCCTAAATTGTAAAGTTCATTTGTCAACATAGTGTCTTATACATCTCATTGTTGCAATGGGTCAACCTCTATCCCTATTTAAACAGTTTGTTTTCTCCCTTCCCTTCCCCAAATTATACCAACATCAAGTAAGCCATTGCTTTTTGAGGGTTAATTTTATACCCTGCTATTTTGCCAAAGTTTCAGATCAGCTCAAGTAACTTGGGAGTAGAGTCCAACTTTGCTTCTTTAGAGACTGAAAAATTCTTAAGACTTATGCTCTTTGAATTTTTTTTTGTCTGTACTGGTTCTGGGGCTTGAACTCAGAGCTTGGTGCTCATTATTTACTTTTTCACTCAAAGCTATCCACTAGAGCTGCAGTTCCATTTTTGGTTTTTGGCTGGTTAGTTGTAGTTAAGAGACTCTCAGATTTGTCTGCCCAATCTGGCTTCTTAGCTTCTTGATAATCTATGATTACAGGCATGAGCCATCAGTACCCAACTGTGATTGACATCTTCATATGCAGTACTTAAGAGAAGCCAAAGTCTTGTAGAAAGTCAAAAAATCACTACAAACTTAGATTCTTCTCGGATGTATGTATAAGGAAAAAGGCATATATTATATTTACTTTTCCAAATTCAGGCAATTAAGAAGAAAGATGTCATGTGGAGATTAGCTAGAACTTAATGAATTATTTGAAGATTTACTTGTAATAAATTATCTGTAGAATTTTAAACTAATATACTAATACATTTTATAAAAGGACAAGTACTGTTTGTGTGCAGGTGATAGGACTTGAACTCAGGGCCTTGTGCTCTCACTAGATTTGAAAACTCATTGTTGGCACTCTACCACCTGATTCATGGCTCCAGTTCAGCCTTTTGAAGGCTATTTGGAGATGGAGTCTGATGGACTTTCCTGACCATGTTGGCTTTAAATCCAGGTGTCAGCATTCTAAGTAGCTAGACTTGCAGGCATGAACTACCTGTATCCAGTGTAGGTCATCTTGTTATAATAGACACAGAACCAGAAATTTTCAAATGTAAATAATCAGCACTTTATTAGCTGATGCTTTTCTAGATATTTTGTTTGTGTGTTAGATTTAAGGAAAAACATGACATGTTTATCTAATTTCTTTACACTGCTGAGGTTTCACTCTCGGTATTTGTACTTACACTAATTATAATTGAATCACTTTTGAGATATTGTAACTTCTAAATGAATCAAATGAGAAAATAATACTAAATTACAAAATAATGATTTCTTTTTGTTTTTAATTATGAACTGGCCTGTGTAGCCAAAAGTTTTATACAAAAGCAATTTAGCAAATAATTCCACATTAATTGGATTGATTGGCATTTAAAATTATATATGTAAGATGTAAAATGTGAAAGAGCTACTAGAATATTAATTACAAAAATTATGTGCATTGCCTTCATCTTACTTCATATTAACTGAAATATTCAAGTGACTTATATTTTAACAATGGATCTCATACTAGTTTTAATTTGGGAGAAAAATCACTGCTATCAATTTAATTGCTCATTTGAAATATTACAGTAAGAACACAAAAATAACTGTCATTTCCAGTTCTTAGTTATTGATAATTTCCTCAATTGTTAGAAAACTTTCTGGAAACTGCCATATAGTTTGTTATGATAAAAATACAAAGGTTATTTCGCTCAATTGCTGGGAACTTAATTAGAACACATCCGTTATTTAGAATGTTTGTTATTTCCTGTAAATTCATCTAATTAGAAAGTCCTTAGAGATTTCTATGAAAGTAGATGAGCCACCAAAATGAGTTGTCCAAACTGGATATTTTTCCTCATCTTGAATGAGCTCACAGCATCATAGACATTTGGAAAAGCATCAGAATTATAACTTTGCTGTTAAAATGTGATGGGCTGTAACCTCATTGTTTTTTTCTATCCCCTCGTGATAGGACTGTCATTTATTTCTCTAATTTATGTGCAATGATATTTGTTTGTTAAAATGCTTTTTCCCCATACTGAAAGCTGGACATGTTACATTGCTAAATACAAAACGCATTATCCCATTATCCCTTGCTGAGGTTAGTTAGTGGGTCTTCAGTGAGAGCACTTGTGTTTCTCTGCAGAACAGCTACAATGTGCTTAACACTTGTATGTCCACAGACGCAGGGCCTCCTCTCCTGCACCCTGATTCCATGTCCTCAGTTGATTCTGGGCTTCACTAATTTCTTCCTGAGAGAGGCAGGGGTGGGGAGAATGTGGTTTTTGCCTCTTTCTGGCAAACCTAAACTTTTCTTTGTCTGGTAAAAGATATGGGGGATGGGGATTTTTTTTTAAAAAAAATTAAATCTCCGTCTAACAGAGGTTTTGTGTCTTTGACTGTGGTCTTTGTGAATGCTTATTCAGTTAAGAAATGGGCTACATATATATCAAGATGCTCTGTCAATAAAGTAATGAAAACAAAATGTTATCTTCTTTTCCAGTTCAACAGTTTGGTTACCACTGATAAGAAATGTCTTTGGTTTAAGTGTGCTGATTACTATATATTATTTTAAAAATAAATTTATATGTGGGTTGTATACACACAAACATTTAGCAGTGTAAATGCTTGACTCTGTCCTTATAAAATGATATCATTAAATCTTTATAAAGTTTCTATATTGTAGCTACTTTTATTACCGGTATTCTACAAGGAGAGCTAAGACACAGACTGGTCTATCTACACATAATACATATATATTTACATTTATTTACATTGTATGTAATGTATATTAAATAACAATAAAAATAAAATACTGAATGGTAGTGGCTCATGACTATAATCCTAGCTACTCAGGAAGCTGGGCTCTAACTGCAATTTGAAGCTAACCAGGTAAGAAAGTCTATAACATTGATCTCTACTTAACCAACAAAAAGCCAGAAGTGGAGCCGTGGCTTAAGTGGTGGAGTACCATCTTGAACACAAAGCTTAAGGAACGTGCCTAGGCTTCAGCACTAGTGCACTCTCTGTCTCTCTGTCTCTCTGTCTCTGTCTCTCTCTCTCACACACACACATACACACAAATAAATATATAAATAAGTAAAATCAGTTAAAAGTTAATAATTTTATATAATAAAAGAATAGCATTTTATTCTATTCCTTTCTCTACATGTAGTTTCAGAACATTGAATGATTTTTTTCTTGGTGACAGAGAAAGACTAGAAAGGGCTGTCTGAGAAAGAATATCCTTCGCATGCAGGGTAAGATTCTACTGTTATTTGCCCTGTTGGGTATGATTTTGCTGTGGAGAAGGCTCTTGGTGTATCTGCTAAGGACTATGGGAAGAACTTTCTTGGATTCACCATTATTATCAGCTGGGTTGGACATAAAACCTATGAAATTGCAGATGTCTTCCTAATAATGTAAACTTCCTCCAGCCATGTCTTAGTCTCATTAGCATCCATACTTAACATCTGCAAGTTTGACAAATACACCTTTCACTTGTTCTTATTGTAAGATGCTAGCAGGAATTTTTTTTCCCAGGTAAATGAAACTCAACTGTGACCCCAGAGCATCTCCTCACTCTAGATATTTTTTTTTCTTTTTATTCTTTTTTTCTTTTTTTGATAGTCATGGGGATTGAACTCTGGGCCTGGGCCCTGTCTCTGAGCTCTTCAGCTCAAGTCTAACACTCTACCACTTGAGCCACAGCGCCACTTACGGTTTTCAGGTGGTGTATTGGAGATAAGAGTCTCACGGACTTTCCTTCCCTTGCTGGCTTTGAACCACAATCTTTAGATCTCAGCCACCTGAGTAGCTAGGATTACAGGCATGGGCCACTGGTGCCTGGCTCACTCCAGATCTTAAGATAACAATTTCTTCTCCAACCTCAGTATACTGATGCAATGAAAACAAATCAAAATTATTATTTTATTTTTTAATCTCTATTAAACATAAGATTCATGGCTTTCAAGCTATTTGCATGGCGAGCTGAATTCAGAACTTGCTGAGAAACCTTTTAAAGGTGTCTCTCTTTCTTTTCTTTTCTCAATTTTCATTTCAAACCACTGGAAATTAAAAATGAACTTATTAATATATTCCTTTAACAATTTATAGATAAAAATCATACATTTGGACATCATAGAATACTAGTTATAATTAATTTATATCTATCTGCCTAAAATATACATTTTTCTGGACAACTAATATTTCTGAAATGTATTTCCAGTTTTGATTATCTTTATGAATATCTTTTCCAAAATACAAAGAATATCTTTAGTTCCTTCAGTAGGGTATACCAAACTTTACTTACACTTTTTTAGATGACTCAGAGTTGAGATATAATTTTTGGTCTATGTCATCCTGAGAATTCGCAGATGGTGTTTGTTTTTGTAGGATTTCCAAACTCTTCTGTGCTTAGAAGTTTTTGGGTTTGATTTTATTTTATTTATGTTTTTTCTTATTCATTTCAAGTTTTAGCTGACATTTCTTCATGCTGACAACTTGCTTCCATTGAAGTCAAAGTTTATATAATCTGTTCAGAAAGCAGTCATCTTCCTTATCCCTCCCTCCCTCTCTTTTTTCCTCTCTTCTTTTCTTCTTTCCTTCTTCCCTTTCCTTTTCTTTCTTATTCTACTTCTTTTTTCTTTCATTCTTTCTTCCTTCTTTTCTCTCTTTTTCTCTTTTCTCTCTTTCTCCTTTCTCTTTCTTTTCCCTCCCTCCCTCCCTCCCTCCCTCCCTCCCTCCCTTCCTTCCTTCCTTCCTTCCTTCCTTCCTTCCTTCCTTCCTTCCTTCCTTCCTTCCTTCCTTCCTTCCTTCCTTCCTTCCTTCCTTCCTTCCTTCTCCATATCCCAGACCCTGAAGAGTTGGGACTTTAGGAATAGACCACCAGTATCTGCAGTCTTTAGGTTTTCCTGAGTTCTATGATTTTCTTTTTGAACAACATAGAGTGATAAGGCAGTTGTTCATTCAATTAGTGTTGTTTATTTATATGCAATAAGTAAGTGGCACCTGGACCTGCCATTTATTCTCACAGATATTGTAAGGCATCATTCTCAAGAAGTTCATATTAAGAGGGAGCAACAGATGTGTCTAATTCCCACAGCTTTCCAGAATCCCAGAAAGGGAATGGAATGAGCAAAGCTTGTAACTTGCTTGTCAGGTTGTCCAAGGACATCTCAGCGATCCAGCCTCAAACTGTATTCGTTCACTAAAGGAAATGGGGCAGAGGGACTGAAGCCCCCTCCCAAGAAGACGCAGCACAGGGCGCGGGACCTGGCCCGATCTATGCACTCGATGGAGTTCCCGCCCTGCAGTAACCCGAACATTGGCACCTCAGTGGACCAGTGAGCCTGAAGTTCCTAGAAGGCATTGTTTTTAATCCCCAGGAATTGTGGGCAGGATGGTGCCTGTGGGATCCAGTGGGGAAAAAATGCTCTTAACTGGAAGAAGCAAGCCCTCACCACCCTTGTGCGGTCCCTGGAGTCCATAGCCCATGTGCAATGCCTGCTCCTGACACAGGGAATCCTGAGGGCCTGTCCTAAACACGTCAGCTGCATCCCCTGATCTCACGTCCCCATCAGGCTGTGCTTTGGGTCCGCCACTGGAAACCCTATTGGCTAGACAGGTGTGGTTTTCCTCCCCTCAAACAAACAAGGAGCATGAGTACATGCTCCTTCCCATATATCTCCAAAAGTCATCCCATTTGCGAATTAGTGAAGTGAGCTGAATATTTTGGCTACAGATACTTAAGAAAATCTTCATGTTCTCCATTTTGTTCTAAATAAGTGGAAAAACCAAGTTAAGAAACTTCTGATAAATTGGGTCTTCTTATAATTCATAGCAAGTGTTGTGAACTGCTTCAAATTCTTAAGGAATTTAATAAAACTAACACCAAACATATATAGTGTAAGACCTTTACATTTATAGTTACTATTAAAGTCTGCTCATTAATTTTGGAAAATTTGTATCCTTAAGTATGTGAGAATTTGACTCTATGCTTTTTATTTCCAATTTGGTGTTATATATTTAATTTAAAAATGTCATGTTACTCTCAGTCTTTTAAAGAAAACAATTTTCACCCTAATATAGACGAAAAGTTTTCTATATTATCTTTATATAGTCACAAATATTCATATATATTCACATGTATATCTATGCATGTTGTAGTTCTTTACATTTCAAACAACGAAAGAATTACCAAGGAATGTATTTTTAAATCCACCTTGGGTTCTCAGTGGCTGTGTCAATATCCTTTGATAATTTCAAAGACAGATGTGACTCTCAGCTTCTTCAAAACACAGTGTAATAAGATACTTAAATTCATTATCTCAAATTTTATTTCTGTTGGCATGATAAATTTTCCTAATAGTCTCTCTTTCCCTCATGTGATAATGTTTTTTTCTAACAGCATCAGTAAAGCCCACTTGGATAGAGATCATACTTGATAAAGGTAGATGGATCCATATTGAATTGATGAGGACTCAAAATGAAGAAGATTCTAAAGGTCAATTGGTCCTACAAAGCTTCCATTGGGGGGTTTGCATTACAGCAAGTACTTAGCTTTCATGCACAAAGCTAACTGCACAAGTCATCTGTAAAGCAGACTTTAGAATGTCCTGATAACAGATTTGATTTAAAGTCCTGAGGGTAGCTCATTCATCTGAATGCAATATGAGAGTTTCAAGCCACTGGTGAAAATCTTTCACGGCACGGATACCCGCTGTGACCTTTGGGAAAGAAAGCATTCTGGCAGAAATCTTTACATTTTTGGGTACATAATGCTCTAACCGTTCTAAATTCAGTAATAGATGCAGGTGTGATTTGAGGTTATTGAACAATAAGAGGCTGAGTCACTAGCATTATATTATATGAGTCATAGGGGAAAAAATTTCATTCAAATCAAGTCCTGAGGTTAATTTCATATGATTCCACACTTTGAGGGCTAATCAAGATTTCTGAATACTTTTTAGGGCTCATAGTCTGTAGTTCTGGCTCCTTTGAGATATAAAGAGAATTTTCTCCATTCTCCATGGCTTTGTGGCAATGACTGGTTATACTAATTAGCCCAAAGTCCTTCAATAAAATGGCATCACATCTCTCTTTGTTAAGTAAATATAAAGAAAAGTAGAAGGTAGTCTTAAGGCATAGTTAATAAAGATTATTCTATACTTATTCGGTTAAAGTATTTACATAACTTTTACACTTCTTATGATCAATGATAAAATAAATAGTTAAATGCCACCATGTTGTTTTTGTACATCCAATCCATGTTGTAACATTTGAAAGGCTTTTGAATGACACTCATTACAATCAAAGTTTCTGCATTTCTTGTCCTTACTGGACATCCCTTCTCTCCTGCCATCTCTCCTGAACCTTTTAAGTAGCTATTTGAATCATTAAGAGGGGACCAAGAGGAATTAATTTGGTCATGAAATGCTTCAGGGTCAATAAAGAAGACTGAATACTGCCAAATATTCTGAGTTGTCTCACTGGACTCCATTCAAAATGAACATGAAGCCTAAGAAATGTGAGGGGTGACCTTGTCAAGCTCAGTCTTCTACCCTTGGCAGAACACTGGCCCTATGCATGTCTGTCCAAGCAATGTCTTCATCCTTTTCATGAAAGTGACAGCAAGAAAATGTCACTTTCTTTCACCATCTAGATACATTGCACCTTTTACCTTTTGTACCAAATCCTACTTCAGTGTGAGCTATACATTAAATGATTTTGTTTGAATGCAAAATTTCTTATAGACTCATCTTTCTAGCCCTTAGATTCAATGGTAGAGGACTTTCCTAGCATTCCTGAAGTGCTGTGTTCAAACCCCAGAACTGCAAACAAAAAAAAAGATTAAAATCAGGAGCTAGTAAATGGAATGGATATACTACTGGAGTAGGAGGGGGGTCAGGAGGGAAAAAAACTGGAGGAAATGAGGGAGGGGTGACACTGTGCAAAAATAAATGTTCTCAATACCTGATTTATGTAACTGTAACCCCTCTGTACATCACCTTTACAACTAATTTTTAAAAAAATATTATTATTGGTAATTATATAGCACAGTAAAAAGTAGTAAATTCTCTATCCAATTTAGATAAATATATAGCTAAATACATCTGTTGACAACAGTCTCCGTTTATGAATTAAGGTGATGAGGCATCCAATGAGTTAGGTGCAGAAGAAGGTCATGGCCCTATGTATTACACATTGTATAGCTTACCATTGTAAACATGTAAACATTTTAAACCATGTAAATGTTGTAAACCATGTATATAACTACATGGTCAAACTCTTACAGATATCCAATACATCAAAACATGAACTCTCTCTCTCTCTCTGCATATATATATATATATATATATATATATATATATATATATATATATGGCATAGCCAATGATATTTTGATACATATAAATATTATGTAATGTTCAAATGATTCTAAATATCTAATTCTTTACTTACGAGGTTTTAAAATGTTTTCTTCCCACCTTTTGAAATTTTCAGCATACCCTTGTCATCCACAGTCTCCCTCCTTTCCAACAGCACAAGAAACATCTTCTCCTAAGGAGTTATAAATTAGCAGCCACTAATTATATCAACTCTGTCCAGCTTCTGGTAGCCATCATTCTACTCTCAACTTGATGAGATCAACAGTAGCAGATTCAATATTTGAATAAGCTCATATAGTAACTTGTCTTGACTTATTTGATTTAACAATGTTCACATCCATACATTTTCTTACAAAGGACAAGATTTCAATTGAAAAAGTCCTCAACATTGGGAAGGAAATCGTGATCCTCTAATTTTCAGCTTCTTTATTAACTAGGATTACAGATGAGAGTCAGTGGTACCCAGTTGGCTACTCTCCTTGCAGTACTTTTACAAATTTAAATAGTACAATATCGTTATTTTACACTAACTTTAGAATTCATTGCTTCCCAAGTTGAAAGCTCCCTTACCAAGTCTCCTGAAATCCTTAAGATGGTTAGTGAAATCATTACTTTTTTGTTCTTTATATATGAATATTATTATAAAGATACTGTAGAGAGGGGTTATAGTTACATGAGCAAGGTAATAATTAAATTTCCTATGGAACATTCTTACACCCTCCTTTGCTTTTCCCTACTGTCGCTTCCCTCCCCACCTCCCCAACTCCTCCATCCCTCTGCAAAGTTGCAAAGTTCATTTTCAACATACTGCCTTGCATGTCTCATTATTACATGGTTCATCCTGCATCTTTATTTCAGCATTTTGTTATTTCCCTTCCCCTCCCCAAATTAGAAAAATGTATATACAAGATACAGGGCACCGGAATCAAATACAGTGAAAACAGGGGTTATAGCATATGGGGAGAACATACAAAGAAACAAAAAACAAATCACATAGTACATTGTATGTACATTAAAAAGAACAGCAACAAAAATAAAATCTCTTGTGTCCCTATCTTGGGGTTCATTTTATTTAGCATCAGGGTTTTTTAATTTATTTTTTTATTGTGACAATACCGTACAGAGGAGTTACAATTACATGGGCAAGATAAGGAGTACATTTCTTAGCAAGCATTGTTGCCTCCTCTTTGTTTCCCCTTCCCATCCCTTCCCATACTTCCCCTCCCTTTCCCCACCCTATCCTCCCCCCCCCCCCACCAAAGTTGTAAAGTTTGTTTTTCGACATAATGACTTGTACATCTCATTGTTGTAATGGGTCCACCTGTATCCCAATTTAAATGATTTGTTTTTTTCCTTCCCCTCCACAAATTATACCAACATCAAATACAGTGAAAACAGGGGTTATACCGTGGGGGAGGGACATACAAAGCAACAAAGAAATAATCTTATAAATATGTTAGAAACAATTGCATGAAAGGAAAAAAAAAACAAAAAAAACATTTGAATACTTATCTTGGGGTTAGCATCAGGTTTTATGGTCATATATACATAGTTTTTTTTACCTCTTCTTCTTGTCCTAGACATATACTAGTTATGGCAGATAAAGGAAACCACAGAACCTATGTTTCTTTGAGTTTGGCTTGCCATTTCCTAAGTCTTTCCATTTCCTAACAAATGGGACAGTGTCATTCTTTTTGATGGAGGCATAGAATTCCATATTTTCCATAGAATTCCATCACATTTTCTTGATCCATTCAACTACTGAGGGGCATAAGCTATGGTGAATAATGCTGCCATAAATTTAGTTTGTGCTGGAAGCTTTAGGATAGCCTTGTTTGTGATGGTTTGGTTAAATACCTAAAAGTGGGGTTGCTGGGTCATAGGGGAGCTCTATATGGAGTCTTGAGAACCTCCATACTGATTTCTAAAGTGGTTGAACAAGTTTATATTCCCACAAACAATGCAGTAGGGTGCCCTTCTGTCCACATCTCCTCAAGCATCCGTATTAGATTTCTTGATTATAACCATTCTAACTGGGGTGAGGAGGAATCTCAATGTTGTTTTGATTTGCATTTCTTTTATGGTTAGAGAAGTTGAGCATTTCTTTATGTGTCTATTGGCCATTCTTTTTTCCTCCTCAAAGAAGTCTCTCTTTAAATCTTTAGCCCACTTATTAATCAGGCAGTTGGTTCTTTGAGGATTTGTTGTTGGGGGATTTAATTTTTTAAGTTCCAGGTATATTTTAGATATGAGACCCTTGTGTATTATATGGCTAGTGAAGATCTTCTCCCAATCCATGGGCTTTCTATTGATCTTGTTTTGCCAAGCAGAAGCTCTGCAGTTTCATGCAATCCCATTTGTCCAACTTTTCTTTGATTTCTTGTGTTTCTGGGTATTTATTAAAATTCTGGTCTGTGTCAAGGAGAGCTAGAGTTCCTCCTATTCCATCCTGTAATGTTTTTAGGGTGTTGGCTTATACTTCGAGGTCTTTGGTCCATTTGTAGTTGATTCTGGTGCACAATGATATATAAGGGTCTAGCTTTAGTTTTCTACAAGTAGTTAACCAATTTTGCCAGCACCATTTACTGAAAGGCTGTCTTTTTTCCATTCTATTTTTTTAGCTCCCTTATCTAAGTTTAGATGGCTATAGGTCTGTGGGTTTATTTCTAGGTCTTCAGGTCTATTCCATCAGTCCTCAGGTCTGTTCTTGTGCCAGTACCATGCTGGGATGTTTCCCACTGTTACTTTTATTTTTTTTATTGTGATTAAATGATCACATAAATTTCACAAAATTCACAGTACTGTGGGACAGTGATACTTAGTTAAATTCACAAACACTTTCTAGGCTTCATGGGGCAAATTGTCTATATTGTGGTCAATAAAGTTTATGAGTTCTATGAGCTTTGATAATACAGTTATTTCTTTCACATTGGGTGATATGTACATTCCTTTCCTTTTGCTTAGTGTCAGCTATTGCTTCATTCCAGCTCATTCCCTTCCTCCCATCACTGCCATTGAGTTGTTTAGTTTGTTTTGATCAATGTCCAGTGTGTTTTCCCCTCTTTCCCTCTGCTTCTGTGTCCCCCTCCTAGTTTCCCTCTGATGTGCATATATATACCATACATGTGGTCAGCAGCATGGGGTCATTCGATCAGATGAAGGGAGGTCCTTTGTTTCTTGAGTCTTGTTTACTTTGTTGTATCACCTTACATTTTGTATTTAACATCCACTTATCAGGGAGACCATGTGCCTTTTGTCTTTTTGCTCTTGGCTTACTCACTCAACATGATTTCTTCTAGTTCCATCCATTTCCCTGTGAATGCCATTATTTTGTCTTTTCTAATGGCTGCATAATATTCCATTGTAGACAGGTACCACAATTTTTGGATCCATTCATCTGTAGTGGGGCATCTGGGTTGTTTCCATATCTTGGCTATTGTGAACAATGCTGCAATAAACATGGAGGTGCATGTGTCCTTGTATCTGGGTTCCTGTTGTTCAGGATAGATGCCTAGGAGTGGTATGGCTGGGTCATAGAGGAGGTTAATATTTAGCTTTCTGAGGATACTCCAGACTGCTATCCAAAGTGGTTGTATAAGTGTACATTCCCACCAGCAGTGTAACAGGGCTCCTATTTCTCCACATCCCCTCCAGCATTTGTTGTTGGCTCAATTTAGGATGCAGGCTATTCTGACTGGGGTAAGGTGGTATCTCAGGGTTATCTTTATTTGCATTTCTTTGCAACCAGGGATGGTGAACATTTCCTCATGTGTTTCTTTGTCATTGTTTAATCTCTTATTCTGAGAAGTCCGTCTTTAGTTCCCTTGCCCATTTAGTAATTGGTTTGTTGGGTTTGGGAGGGATTAGTTTCTTGAGTTCCCTGTATATACTGGATATTAACCCCTTGTCTGATATATTGCTGGTAAATATTTTTTCCCATTTAGTTGGCTATCTTTCTAATTTGGTTGCTATATCTTTAGCTGTGCAGAAACTTTCTATTTTAAGGTAGTCCCATTTGTCTAGTGTCTCTCCAATTTGTTGTGGCCCTGGATCTCTGTTCAGGAAGTTCTTGCCTACTGTTCTTGCCTACTCTGTTCAGGAAGTGTCTCTCCTACTCTGTCCTGCAGTAGTTGCAGAGATTCAGGTTTGATGTTAAGGTTTTTTATGCATTTGGGGTTGATGTTAGTGCATGGTGACAGGCTGAGGTCCACTTTTAGTTTTCTGCATGTGGCCTCCATGGTTTCCCAGAACCATTTACTGAAGAGGCTGTCTTTCTTCTATTCTATTTTTTTTTAGCTCCCTTATTGAAGATCAGGTGGTTATAGGTCTGTGCATTCATTTCTGAGTCTTCATTTCTATTCTATTGTTCCTCAAGTCTGTATTTGTGCCAATACCAGGCTGTTTTGATTACTATGGCTTTGTAAAAGAGCTTGAAGTTTGGTATTGATATTCTTCTAGCACTATTCTTTCTGCTAAGGATTGCTTTTGCTATTCGGAGTCTGTCATTGTTCCATATGAATTTTTGGATTGCTTCTTCTATTTCATTGAAGAATGAGTTTGGGATAGTGGTAGGTATCGCATTGAATTTGTAGATAGCCTTTAGCAGTACTGCCATTTTCATGATGTTAATCTTCCCAATCCAGGAGCATGGGAAGTAGTTCCACTTCCTTAGTTCTGTTTAATTTCCTTTTTCAGGATTTTAAAGTTTTCATCATAGAGGTCTTTCACTTCTTTAGGTAAGTTAATTCCTAGGTATTTTATTTTTGTAGGGCTATTAAAAAAGGAGTTGCTATCCTGATTTCAGCCATGCTCTTCTCATTGTTGGCATACAGAAAAGCCATTGATTTTTGAAGGTTAATTTTGTACCCTGCTACCTTGCCAAAGTTTTGGATCAGCTTGAGTAATTTGGGAGTGGAGTCCATGGGATTCTTTAAATACAAGATCATGTCATCTGCAAAGAGGGAGAGTTTTACTTCATCTTTCCCTATTTGGATCCCCTTTATGTCTGCATCTTGTCTTATTGTTGTAGCTAGGCATTCTAATACTAGATTGAAGAGAAGTGGAGAGAGTGGACATCCTTGTCTCATTCCTGAATTTAGATGAAATGGCTTTAGTTTTTTGCTATTAAGTATAATGCTGGTTGTAGGTTTGTCATGTACAGCCTTTATTTTGTTGGGAACTATTCCCTGGATTCCTAGTTTTTCCAGAGCCTTCATCATAAAGGAGTGTTGGATCTTGTCAAATGCTTTTTCTGCATCTATTGAGATAATCATGTGGTTCTTGCTCTTTGTTGATATGACATATTATATTATTTGATTTATGTATATTTAACCAGATTTGCATCCCTGAAATGAATCCTGTCTGGTCATGGTGTATGATTTTTTTTTTGATGAGTTGTTGAAGTCGATTGGCCCAAAATATTTTTAAATATATGTTTTTTCTTTTTTTAATTTTTTATTGTGAGAATACCGTGCAGAGGAGTTACAATTACATGGACAAAATAACGAGAAATGTACTCGTTAAATACATTTTTATTGTAAAATAGTGTACAGAGGGGTTACAGTTACATGAGTAAGGTAATGAGTACATTTCCTATCGAGCATTGTTACCCCCTCCATTGTTTTTCCCCTACCATTCCTTCCCTCCCCACCTCCCCAACTCCTCCCTCTCTATCCCCCCAAGTTGTACAGTTTTTTTCAACATAGTTAGTGTCTTGTACATTTCATTGTTACAATGTCTCAACCTGTATCCGTATTTAAGCATTTTGTTTTTTCCCTTCCATCCCCAAATTAGAAAAGTGTATACAAGACACAGGTCACCAGAATCAAATACAGTGGAAATAGGGGTTATACTCTGGAAGAGAAACATACAAAGAAACAAAAAATCACATAAAAACAATAGCAAGAAAGAAAACAACAACTCGTGTCTCTGTCTTGGGGTTCATTTTGCTTAACATCATCTTATATAGTCATATGAATATAGCATTTAACCTTTCCTGCTTGTCCCATACATACACTAGTTATTGCAAATAAGGGAACCCATGGGACCTATGTTTTTGGGGGCCTGGCTTACTTCACTTAATATAATTTTTTCCAAGTCTTCACATTTCCTAATAATTGGGGTGATGTCATTCTTTCTGATGGAGGCATAGAATTCACCATATATATATATATATATATATATATATATATATGTATATATATATATATATATATGTCACATTTTCTTGATTCATTCATCTAAGGAGCATCTGGGTTGGTTCCATATCTTAGCCATGGTAAATAAATAATGCTGCAATGAACATAGTTGTGTTGGTAGCTTTAGTATAGCCTGGTTTGTGATCGTTTGGGTAAATGTGGAAAAGTGGGATTGCTGGGTCATAGGGGTCTCTATGTGGAGTCTTTTGTGGAACCTCTATACTGCTTTCTAAAGTGGTTGAACAAGTTTTCATTCCAACCAACAATGTAGTAGGGTTCCCTTTTGGCAAAAATTTTGTTAAGAAGTTTTGCATCAATGTTCATCAAAGAAATGAGTCTATAGTCCTCTTTCTTTGATGAGTCCCTGCCTGGTTTTGGGATGATGGTTATAAATTATTACTTTTATGTTATCAAATTTTATAAATTTTAAAATTGCTTTCTAGTCATAACAAGAATTCAGAATTTAGTATTTTCAATATCTGTAAAGTCTAAAACCAGAAACAAACATTTATAATATGATTACATAAACAACATTGCATGCTGCATTCATTGCACTCTAAAAATCAAGGTTTTAAATGATCTGGTACAAATGTATCTTTTTCAATAGTCATCAACTCCAATTATGCTATGTTTATATTTTATGATTTAAAAAAATGTATCTTTTCTGTCCTAAAGTTTACAATTATGTTTTCTTAAAAGAGATAAATATATGATTGTTTATAAATCATTTTTATATTCTAATATATATATTAAATTAAAATTAAATATACCTTTGGATAATATCTGTTTTATTTTTGTTCATTGAAAAAATCTTATAATCCACACCTTGTCTAATTTAGATTATTTCATTCCTAGGTCTTCTGAAGAATTATTACCTTCTAATATTATTACTGCTCCTTTTTCCTCCTCCTCCTCCTGTTCCTCCTCTTCCTATTGCTTCTCTTCCTCCTCTGGCTCTTTCTCCTTCTTTTTCCTCCTCATCTTCTTCCTTCTCTCCTCTTCTTGTTCTTCTTCCTCTTCTGCCTCCTCCTTCTGTTTTGGTACTGTGGCCTGAAGTCAGGGCATTATACTTTTGCTTAGCTCTTTCTGCTCAAGGCTGGTGCTCTGCCACTTGAATCACACTTCCAATTCTGGCTTTTTGCTTCTGGTTAATTAGCCATAAGAGTGCCTCAGATTTGACTGTCCAGCCTGGCCTTAAACTAAGATCCTCAGATCTTAGGCTCCTGAATAGCTATATAATTCTTTATTTTAAATCTTAATCAATACCATCATTGGTTAAATCCAATATCTTTCTCCTTTACTATACTGATTTTTTCTTTTTCTTTGGTTTGAAGTGTAACATTAAGTATTTTTTTAAAGGGTAAGCTGGATACCAGTGGTCATGCCTGTAATCCTAGCTACTTAGGAGGCTGAGATGTGAGGATCATGTTTCAAAGCCAGCATGGACAGGATATTCCATGAGACGCTTATTTCCAATAACCCACTAGAAAACCAGAAGTGGTACTGTGGCTCAGGCGGTAGAGCATTCTCCTTGAGCTGAAGAGTGCAGGGAAAACACCCACGCTGAGTTCAAGCCCCATGACTGACAAAAAAGCGGATGGGGTGGTACATGACAGTAAAGTTTTATAGTTTCTGGATATTGTAAGAGTCTATTTTGTCCTTGCACTTGGTTAACCATTGATTATGCATTCAAATATAAATTTCTGATTCAATGAAATTTTCCTTCCAAACGTTGAGGACTTTTTCAATTTTCTTGTAACCCATAGGATTGCTAACATGGGCAATCTTCACAGGAAGATTTTGGGTACTCGTCCTATCTCTAGGGTCCTGATACTTCACTGGCAGACATTTAATTGTGTGCATTTTGCCATTCTCTAGTCATTATCATTTATTGTCCTCCCATATTGGGGTAAGAGAAGACAGTGTTTCATTTAATATTGCAGCTCCTCTTGGTAGGATTCTTTAAGTAGCAGTATACTCTATAAAAGCTAAAAATTTTCTGAATTAATCTTTTGTACAATTCCTTATTCCTATTAGTCTACAACTTTGTTGTTTGATTCTACTTCCTGAAGTTCTTTTTCCTATGTGATAATAGTGATAATATCTTTTTTTCCAGATTGAATTTTCCTGGATGGTAATCTCTCCTTTGCAATCTGTTAATTTTTTTGGTCAGTACTGGAGCTGGAGTCCAGAACATTATGCATGCCAAACAAATACTGATTCACAGAAATATCCTTAGCCTTTAATTTTTATATTATACATGATTATCTATAAAATCTGTAGCTCTTGATGGTTTTTTCTCTTATATGATTGTTAAGAAGTAAAAAAAAAAAACAATTATACTTGCAACATATCAACAAAATGCATATTGTGTAAAAATGACCAGAAGTTAGCTATAATAATAATGACCCTTATGTTATATGGCTTCTCTAAATTCGATCAACTTTATATTTTTCTGGAGAGAGTAGTAAGTAAGATGATAAAAGAAGTCTTCCTAGTATTTTTGTAATTTTTTTTTTGTTTTTCCTCCTTCTTTCTAGTGCTTAGGATGATGTTAAATATAATATTGCTTTTACAAATTCCTCTGAATAGATATTTTCATCTTTATGGTCATGTTTTGTGAAGTAAAAGAATTATGTTTTTATGAGATTCAATATTTATGTGTTATAATTATCTTGAACAAAAAAGAGAATCAGCTTATTGGCTTTGGATGCATTTAGAGTTGGTTGATTTTAGTAGATGTGGACTGACATGTCTATTATGGCCAGGAAAAGATTATCTTTAGGGGGTTGGCCTTCTCACAAAGATTTTGAGAATTCAATAGAAAAACAAATTGAACTACATACATGGAATTATTATTCATTTACCCATATTACTAGCCAACTTTGTTTTATTCCATTACTGAAAACTGAACACCTGCTCTCCACACTCAGTATTTTGAAAACAACTCAGTAGGTTGTGCCTTACACAGTGGCTTCTTTGAAAGTACAGGTGTTTTAGATCTAGGGCAGTAAACATGTTCAGCAGGCTGCCATGCCAAGCTGCAGCACAAACTTCACGATTTCTGAAAATTGTCAACCATCTGAGGTAATGCTCTAATGAAAATACAATAAAGTTTTATTAACCAAGACACAGTGTATAAATCAACTGTGTTGTTAAAGGGAAACTCCTTTGTACTATTACTTAAAATATTTTTAATACACTAAGCACTACAGGGAAGGAAATTTATTTTATATGAAATCAACGACATTGTTCCTAAGCCATAGAGGACAGGTCTAAATTTTATAAATAACACTTTAATATATTTGGTAATAAAATAAATGAGAATTACAATATGCAATTATATATGAATTATATTATCTAAGTATGACCTGTTGTTAAAACATCAAGCAACTTTGCATGGAAAAAAATTTTAATAGCTCACTTGACATAATTCTATTTTCAGCAAGCCAGAACAGGTTTTAAATGTCTAAGTTTGATAAGTTTGAAAATCTTTGTTCTGTTTAAAGTTTAGCATTAATGTAACAGAACTGAAGCTGAATTCAATTTATTCCTATCTCTGTTTAGCCAGAATCTTCAGTAGGAAATATGGAAAACAAAAGACCATTAAACAACTGCAAATCAAATCCACAATGAAATAAACTTAATACCACCAAGATGGCTACAATCACTAAGACAAATAATAACAACTTCATATTTTGCAAATGTAAACTAGTACAGCCACTTTGGAAAGCATTTTGGCAGTTCTTCAAAACATTAAATCAGGGGTCACTATATGAGCTAGAAATTCAGCTCCTTATTTTCCTATTCCCAGGAGAAATTTCCAAATAAAATAAAGATATGTATATATATATATATATATATATATATATATATATATATATACAAAACTCAGACATTCATGTCAGTTTAACAATATTTAAGTCAGCATAACCAAAAAAATGGAAATCATTAAAATATCCATCAACAAATGAATAGAAAAGTAAATTGATATGTCAACAAAATGGAAGACCAGTCAACAACTGCAAAAAGAAATTAATTTTCAGGCACCAGTTGTTCACTCCTGTAATCCAAGCTAATTAGGAGGATAAAATCTGAAGATCACATTTCAAAGTCAACCTAGGTAGAAGTCCATGAGATTTTTATCTCCAATTAGTCACAAAAAGTGATATTTAGGGTCACATGGTAAAAGAGCACAAAAGATCAGGGCTAGTGCCTAGGCTCTGAGTTCAAGCCCCAGGAAGAACAGCAAATCAGTGGTTAACAAGGTACAGTGAGACTATGGTAATAGCTATTTAATTCTAGGACTATACTAAAAAAATAATTATGTACTTCCAGGAGATGCATTTTATGGCAGGTGAATTACAGACTCATAAAGACATTAAAAAGGAGCTGAGTACTGGTGTCATGCCTGTAATACTAACTATGCAGGAATCTGTGATCTGAGAATTATGGTTCAAAACCAACCCAGAGGCAGGAAAGTCTGTAACTTTCCTTGTTTGACTTCCGCAAACAAGAAGTCAAACTGTGGAGCTCAAAGAGATATATTGCTAGTTTTGAACAAAGGAACTCAGGGACAGCATCCAGGCCCTGAGTTTAAGCCCCATGGCTCACCAAAAAAAAAAAAAAAGTTAAAAAGGAACATTATCTTTTTTTTTTTTTTTTTTGGTCAGTTGTGGGGCTTGAACTCTGTCTGGGCCTGGGCGCTGTCTCTCAGCTCTTCAGCTCAAGGCTCGTGCTCTACCACTTGAACCACAGAGCCACTTCTGGTCTTCTGAATGTTTTATTGGAGATAGGAGTCTCATGGACTTTCTTTTCTGGGCTGGCTTGGAATCATGATCCTCAGATCTCAGCCTCCTGAGTAGCTAAGATTACAGGTATGAGCCATCAGTGCCTGGTTCAGGAATATTATCTTTTAGACAACAAGTTGATTTTAGACATAAAAGAAACATCTTTTAGACAATAAGTTGATTTTAGACACAACAGTTATCTTTATTCAGCACAACAAATTGTAACATGAGAACACTTAAGATTTTTTTCTTTTATCAGTTGAACTACTATCATTTACTTCAAATGGAATAACTGTTACTTTACAATTTATTTCTGTCTATGTAAGGACACTGGATAAATTGTTTTTAGCTGAGTACAATAGACTTGTGCTGAAGAACCACAACAGGAATATTAACTCTCTGGAAAGTTAAGTTTCTCTCTCCCCTCCTTGCAAAAAAAAATGCAAGTGAACATGAGCCATATAATAGCATATAGGGTGTCATAGTCTTTCAGTTAAATCTAAGAACCACTTATATGAAATGATTAATCATTATGATCAGTAATGGCAAATTATGCAATGCAATAGAGACTAAGATAGATGCACATACAAGAAAGAAAATAAATCCTGGGTAAGATGGAAGATTAGAAGCTTCCTCCATAAAACTATGCAAATAGATAAGAATGAGAAGGCATATAGTAATCATAGTTCAGCAATATTCTGAAGACAGAGAAGAAACACATCAGGAATCAAAGATGTGCCAGGACAGCTATATAGCTTCAAAAATTAATAATACTATACATTAGCGAAGGAAGAAAATAAAAGCTAAGAATATGAGATCAGAACTTTGAACATATTTTTAAAGTATCAATGTGGGACTAAGGCATTTCGTCCAATAAAATCAAGCACACAACAGGAAAAACAAATGAGCTCAAGTAAAAAAATCAGTGAGGGCAGACATGTTACATTTGATTGTATTTTCTCAAGCTTTTAGTTGCAATGTTAAAGCGTTATACATAAAACGTTTTAATGAAGACTTGTAGAATCCTTTCCACAGATAGATATTCTGCCTAGCCATTGATAATGCCACATACTAAACAGTTAAAGTAATGTTCACAAGATCATCGACTCTGTAGAATTGCCAATAGGTCAGAAAACTGTCTGTTGTATTTCGTAAATACCTCTGTAATTATTAGATTTCATTAAAATTAAAAACATAATTGTTTAAACTAATAAGCAGAAATTTTGACCAAGAACAAAAATTACCTCTAGCCACTGTACTCCCACTTGACCAACATAACTACTCTACAATTTTTAACAGTATCTAGTGTTCCTTTTCTTATTAATAGATGTAGTGTTGGAACATAAACTATTGCTACTTGCTAAAATAGCCATCGAGATAATTGTATCATATATCAAATGTTGAATTTCATGTGGTATAAATAACTAATGCTAACAAAGCTTACCTGAAGGAGATCAGATAAGGTAAATATGGAGGTCATATTTAAACACTTGAGAGAATTTTAGTACTGGGAAGGTATTCAATCAACAGAGTCACCTAAGTTTTGTAAAGTTTGGAAATAAACAATCATGGTCCACAATTATGTGTCTATAATAGCATGACTACATTAATGCTGACTGATACAATATGATTTTCTGTCCATCAATTATTTCTGCATCAGGGAAATGTATCCTGTCTGATAAGTAAGCACTTGTCATTAAGGGACTTACAGCTCTGCTCTGAAAATCTTACTGTTTCAATTTTTTTATCTGGTCAAATATGGCACATTCAATAAGATGATCTCTAGATATGAGTTTCTTTTCATATAAAAGAAATGATCTGCTTATTGTCACTATGTAGATCCTTCTGACTATATTTCATTCAGTTTAATCAAAACTCTCTTAGGGGAGAGATGAATGAGAATGTTGAAAGGGATGACATTGATCAATATGCACTGTATTCATAACCTACTTTGTTAACTGGCAACTCCTTTGTACAATTACTTTAAAATAATTTTTAAAAAGTATAAGTAAATCTCAATCATATTATGTTCTAATAAATTTAATGTTGGTTAAACTTCGCTAAATTTCTATTGCTGGTGGCTCATACCTATAATTCTAGCTACTTAGGAGGCTGAGACCTGAGTATTATGGTTCAAAGTCAGCCTAGCCAGAAAAGTCCATGAGACTCATATTTCAATTATCCATTAAAAAGCTGGAAATGAAGGTGTGGCTTAAGTGGTAAAGTGCTTGCCTTGAGCAGATGCTCAAGAACAGTGTCCAGGACCTGAGTTCAAGTACCAGGACTGGCATACACAGAGGGGGAGAGGAAGAGAGAGAGAGAGAGAGAGAGAGAGAGAGGGAGAGGGAGAGGGAGAGGGAGAGGGAGAGGGAGAGGGAGAGGGAGAGGGAGAGGGAGAGGGAGAGGGAGAGGGAGAGGGAGAAATTTTGATAAGTATACATGCATTATAATAATTCAAGTCTGGTCTATCTCTAGAATAAAGTAATTCAGCATCATTAGAAGAGTTCAGTTCTACTAATGGAGTTACGCATTCAGTTGATTATGACAATTACATATTATTCTATTTATTATTCTTCAACAAATACAGAGTTTGGTACCCAGTAGGAGTCAAACATTCACCTTAGATTACAATGCAAACACTTTAGAGATAGTTGATCCCTTCATGGAGAGGGCACTGGAGATTGAACCCAGGATCTAATGAAGGTTAGGCAAGGTCATTGGCACATCCCAAACTCTAGGTTAGTTCCTAAATGGTTTCAAACTCATGTGGAGGATAGCACAGTTATAGCCTTACAATTTTAGAATTAGAAAAAAAATTCAGAAATTATATAGCTTCACCATTTTACTTCAACAAATATCAGTGTTCAGGTCTGTGAGAATAAAAAAGCTTATTAAAGATTATAAAGCCAGCAATGAAAGCTTTAAGAAATGCAGGTGGGAATCTTTTTGACTAGCCAAATGCACATTATCTATTTATAGTAGTTGTGTGAATAACTCATTGCTCAAGAGAAATAAAATACTATATGTGACTAAGTTATTCTATGGTGCTTATGATAATATAAATTTCCTCCTTAGATGAGATCTTGGAGAACTATGAAGCAAACAAATACATAACAACAAAATCTGATTTGCTTTCCATTAACTTATTGCTCAGGTCTATTTCTCTTCTGAGTGCTATTTTGACGAGGTAGTTCTTGAAAGGATTTTTCTCCCTCACACTACATGGTAATGACTTTCTATATGCTTTCTTCTTGTGCAGATTTATCATGAATGGAATAGATTTTTACATTTAAGGTTAGATAGAATTTTCTTGCTAGTAAACACCTTGAAAGGGGCCTTTTCTCTTTGGGGCCAATTTTATAGATTGTGAAATATAGAGGGTCCTTGGGCAGTCTTTATAACTTGCTATATATCCTGCAGCTAGAGTACACCAGTAAGAAACTGTGATTCAGGCCCAAACCTGTCACCCTGTTTGAGACACTCACAAAGTTACTGTGTTTACCCACTTACTTTAAAATAAGAGAAACGTGATCGTAACACATCCTTTAATACTATACTAGTATAGTTAAAAAAGGAGACAAATGTTTATTCATTGGATCATGCTGGATGGTGATTATTCTGGTAGTCATATAACATAGATACATCATAGGTTTGTATTTCTTCATCCTCTTAAGATTATATAATGCTATGTGACATTTGTTAGCCAAAAAAGTGTAAATATAAACTATAGGATATGAAACCAGCATCTACCGATGTTTCAAAGCATTACATAAACACTGGAAAAAATACAATAGGTAGATGAACCTTTGCCTGTATTTCATGTAGATATTTTTGTTGCATAAGTGATTTACAGAAGGATTACAGTTACATAAGTCAGGTAATGAGTACATTTCTTCATGAAGTGTGTCACCTCTTTCCCCATTTTCTCTAAATTTTGTCCCTTTGGATCTCCCTCCCCAACAAAGTGTCTAGGGAGTATCACTGCTTCATTAGCTCACCATTTGTACCACCATTTCTATGCTCGTGTGTGTGCATATGTATATGTGTATGTGTGTTTCAAGTACTATTTGTGTTTACTTGGTAATCTCATCATAGATCTAGATACAGGCATTTCAGACCCACAATTGGCTGAGTGGATATGACTCAAAGATTGCATTTGAACATCCTCTGGTCCTTAAATATTTGTTCATGACAAGATGATCTTATTTATTATGAATCTGGTTCTTTCAGTTCCTTTTGGACATCAGCTTCTTTTCCCCTTCATATTTCTATCCATGTTATTCTAAGTAGAAAACCATTCCTTTTGGTTAGTTATGAATCCAACTAATATGGCCAGTTGAGGCTCATCAGTTTCATTCCACATGGAATGGCATCACATCAGGGAAATTGTTCTTGTTCTTCTCCAAAAGATTTTGTGCTATTTTCAGAATTGTCACATCACTATAAATATCAAGGTATTAATTGTAAATAAATTTCTACATTATGCCCATCACCACTAGACTGCAAAAGTAGAGGTTGTATCTCACCTATTCATTTCTGTATCCTGTTTTCCCAGATATTTAGCAGGTGAGAGGTTTGATAAACTGAAGGAATACAAAGATCTCTAGTTATACATGTATTTTTAAATAGATATGGTAACTATTACCTTCACAATTGAATTTCTCAGATTAATTCTTCCAGCTTATTTCTTCTGAGATCAATCATAATTGTATCCTCCTCATTAATAAATGTTTTGCTCTTCTATGTTTGTATTTTATTGCTCTAAGATGGCCAATGAGACTTTTTAAATTTAGATATCTACCCATATGCTGATACACAGTTTGAACTTGCATCTCAATATTTACTAACACATGAAAAATACTTAGTTTGAGAGTACTCATAAAGAAATAATTTTCTGAATTTTTCCTGATTCTAAGATGAAAAAATGCTGGAACACTATTGATTGGCTCAGATATATGAACAACTGAGGATTACGATAGTTGTATTCTTTCTCTTCCTTGTTCTCATTCTCAGCTGTTTTATTGTTCCATAGCATCTAAGTTTGTAATATTTACTTTTTCTCTGCAGCCACAATTTTCATTGCACTTAGTCTTATTTTGATATTTGAATTATTATTAGTATAATTTTCTCAACAGCAGAACATTTTCTCATATTATTCTGTTCATCAAATTTTCTACAAATGTTTACTACATGTTGTTTTGTGTGCATGTGTGTGTACGTGCGTGCGTGCGTGTGTGTGTGTGTGTGTGTGTGTGTGTGTGTGTGTGTGTGTGTGTGTGTGCTGGTCCTGGGGCTGAACTCAAGGGTTGAGCTCTGTCCTTGAGCTCTTGTACTCAAGGTTAGTGTTCTATCACTTAAGCTGCAGCACTACTTCCTGCTTTTGGCTAGCTAATTGGAGATAAAATTCTCATGGACTTTCCTACTTGAGCTGACTTCAAATGGTTATTCTCAGATCTAAGCCTCCTGAGTAGTGGTAGGCATAACCTACCAACATCTGGCTGAATATATATATATATATATATATATATATATATATATATATATACAAATATTAATATATTAAGGACTGTGTAATGCTATTTTAATATCTGCATTCTTAACTGATTAGTTATGTATATGTATTTCATTGACATTTTGTCTGAGATAGATAGCCTTGGTTTACATTTTGTCCCACAAAATGTGAAGACGGTCCTCCCATATCACATCTTTGAATGTAGTTGTGAAGAAATCCAAGACCAGAACCTCTTATCTCCTTTGGAAAAGCAATCACTTTTCTACATGATGATAAAAACAACTATTTCTTCACTCTTCAACTTCAGTAATTCATCTAGATGTGATTCAGAATCTACAGTTCTAAAATATTTTATTTCTCTTGGAAGATGCCATGAGTTTGTTTTTATTTTTATTTTTTATTGGTTGTGAGGCTTGAACTCTGGGCTTGGGAGCTGTCCCTCAGCTCTTCAGCTCAAGGTGAGTGTTCTAGCACTTGAGCCACAGCACCACTTCTGGCTTTCTAGTGGTTAATTGGAGATAAGAGTCTCATAGATTTTCCTGCCCGGGCTGGCTCTGAACCATTATCTTCAGATCTCAGCCTCCTCAGTAGCTAGGATTACAGGTGTGAGCCACCGGCGCCCAGCTGCCGTGAGTTTTAAAGTGTTAAATCTTTCTTCAATTTTTTAAAAAATTATAAAATATAACACTGTTTTTGTCAGTCACAGGGCTTTAACTCAGGACTGGGTATTGTCCTTGACCTATTCTTGCTCAAGGCTAGTGCTATACCACTTTGAGCCAAAGGTTTATTTTCCAGTTATTGAATAGTTAATTGGAGATTAGAATCTTATAGGGACTTTTCTGCCAGAATAGCTTTGAACCTCAATCTTCAGATCTTAGCTTCCAGAGTAGTTAGGTTTACAGGCTAATGACAGAAGTGTTATGTGACCTTGAGGAAATTACTTCACCTCTTAATTTCTTTTATTTATTTTTTATTATTATCTTTAAATAGTTGTAAAGGAGTTGCCATTTTAAAAATAGTTTATGAATACAATGTATTTTAATCAATGTTAACTTTTTCAACATTCTCTCATCTAACCCACCCCTCCCCTCACTCTTAACTTTGTACAATATACATTGGATTCTTGTCTGCATTTCTCCCCTCTTCTCCTCTTCATTTCTCTTTTCCTCACTTTCCCATCTTACACAAAGATGGTTTGGTCCAATACCTCAAGTGCTTGGAAATTCCTCATTGCCATCACCACAGGGGGAGAAAAGCTAAAAATCCAGCACATCTTCTTAGAAACCTCAGGGAATTGAGTTTACTGAATAAGCTTCTTCCTCTAAAACAATACAGAGATAGGACCATGAGAAGAGAGGCTAAAGGAGCTAATGACCATTAGAAATACTTACCAGCAATTGAACATTGTTGGAGGATGCTGTGGGTCAAGTGTTAGAAGTACTTGTGAGTTCTATTTCAGGCAGGCCCACCAGGTTCTTAGGGATGATCAGAGAATATTGCTTATGTTTCCACCATTTTGTAATATGTCTAGGAGAATAGTAACATTTTTGTGTTATGTGCAGAGCATTGTTTTGTTCTTCATAATGCTCTCGTGGAAAATAATTTTGCAAAAACCAAACCATTGAAAGGAAAAGAAAATACAAAACTCCAACCCTGTGTACTCTTCTTCTCCCATGTCAGGGGTATCATTTTCAATTTCTTTTTTTTTTATATATACTTTTCATGGTAGAGGTCTTTTACCTTCATGGTTAAGTTTATTCCTAGTTACCTAGAAAGACTCTTGTGAATGAAATTCTTTTCCTGATTTCTTTCTTAACCTGTTCATTGTTGGTATATAGAGAAGAAATTGATTTTATATGTGGATTCTATATCCAGCAATGTTGATGAAACAATTATAAGAACTAAGAGGATTGTGGAATCTCTAGAGATTTTTAACTATAGAATTAATGCCATCTCTTCTTTGATGAACATTGATCCAAAACTTCTCAACAAACTTTTGGCCAATCGACTACAAGAATTCATCCAAAAACTCATACACCATGATCAAACAGGATTCATTTCATGGATGCAAAGCTGGTACAATATACACAAATCAATTAATATAATTTATCACATCAACAAGAGCAAGGATAAGAACCACATGGTTATCTTAATAGATGTAGAAAAATCATTTGACAAGATCCAACACCCCTTTATGATGAAGGTTCTGGAAAAACTAGGAATCCAAGGAACATTCCCCAATACAATAAAGGCTGTATATGATAAACCTACAGAGAGCATTATACTTAATGGTGAAAAAAGCGTTTTCCTCTTAAGTCAGGAATGAGACAAGGATGTCCACTCTCTCCACTTCTCTTCAATGTAGTATTAGGATGCCTACCTACAGCAATAAGACAAGATGCAAACATAAAAGGGATCCAAATAGGGAAAGATGAAGTAAAACTCTCCCTCTTTGCAGATGACATGATCTTGTATTTAAAGAATCCCACGGACTCTACTCAAAAAGTACTCAAGCTGATTGAAAACTTTGGCAAAGTAGCAGGGTATAAAATTAACCCTCAAAAATCAATGGCTTTTCTGTATGCCAACAATGAGAAAAGCATGACTGAAATCAGGAAAGCAACTCCATTCATAATAGCTCCACAAAAATAAAATACCTTGGAATTAACTTAACCAAAGAAATGAAGGATTTCTATGATGAAAACTTTAAAAACCTGAAAAAGGAATTCAAAACAGAACTTGGAAAATGGAAAAACCTCCCATCCTCCTGGATTGGAAAGATTAACATTGTGAAAATGGAATACTTCCCAAGGTTATCTACAAATGCAATGTGATACCTATCAATATTCCAATCTCATTTTTCAAGGAAATAAAAAAGGCAATCAAAAAATTCATATGGAACAATAAAAGACCCTGAATAGCAAAAACACTCCTTAACAGAAAGAACAGTGTTGGAGGATTAACAACACCAAATTTCAAACTCTGTTACAAAGCCATAGTATTCAAAACAGCTTGCTACTGGCACAAGAGCAGATCTCAGGACCAACAGAATAGAATTGAAAACCCAGAAATGAACCCACAAACCTATAGTCATCTAATCTTCAATAAGGGAGCTACAAAATAGAATGGAAGAAAGACTCTTCAGTAAATAGTGCTGGCAAAACTGGTTAATCACTTGCAGAAAACTAAAGCTAGATCCATATATATCATCCTGCATTAGAATCAACCCCAAATGGATCAAAGACCTCGGAGTCAAAGCAGACACCCTGAAAACATTACAGGAAGGAATAGGAGAAACCTCAGGTCTCCTTGGCACAGGCCAAAAGTTTCTTAAGGGAGAACCAGAAACACAACAAATCAAAGGATGGTTGGACAAATGGGACTGCATGAAATTGCAGAGCTTCTGCATGGCAAAGGACATAGCTAGCAAGATCAATAGAAAACCCATGGATTGGGAGAAGATCTTCACTAGACATACAATGGACAGGGCCTCATATCTAAAATATACCTGGAACTCAAAAACTTAAATCCCCAACAACAAATCCTCAAAGAAACAACAGTCCAATAAATAAGTGGGCTAAAGACTTACAGAGAAACTTCTCTGAAGAGTAAAGAAGGATGACCAATAGACACATAAAGAAATGCTCAACCTCCCTAGCCTTAAAAGAAATGCAAATCAAACTAACATTGAGATACCACCTCACCCCAGTTAGAATGGCTAGAATCAAGAACTCTAATAATAACAGATGCTGGAGGGAATGTGGCCAGAAGAGAACCTTACTGCATTGTTGGTGCGAGTGTAAACTTGTTCAACCACTTTGGAAAGTAGTATGGAGATTCCTCAAAAGACTCCACATGGAGCTCCCCTATAACCCAGCAATCCCACTTTGGGGCATTTACCCAAATGATCACAAACAAGACCATACTAAAGCTACCAGCACAGAGATCTCTATTGCAGCACTATTTACCATAGCTAAGATACGGAACCAACCCTGATGCCCCTCAGCAGATGAATGGATCAAGAAAATGTGGAATATATACACAATGGAATTCTATGCTCCATCAGAAAGAATGATATTGCCCCATTTGTTAGGAAATGGAAAGACTTGGAAAAAATTATATTAAGTGAAGTAAGCCAGGCCCAAAGAAACATTGGTCCCACGGTTTGCTTTATTTGCAATAACTAGTGTATGTCTGAGACAAGCAGAAACGGTCAGACAAGTTGATGTTAGGTGAAATGAACCCCAAGATAAGGACTCAAATAGTTGTTCTTCCTTGCTATTGTGTCTAACATATTCATAAGATGATTTCTTTGTTGCTTTGTATATCCCTCTCCCATGGTATAACCCCTGTTTTCACTGTATGTGATGTTGTTATAATTTGTGGAGGGGAAGGGGAAAAACAAATTAAATAGGGATACAAGTGGACCCATTGCAACAATGAGATGTACAAGTCATTACGTCTAAAAATGAACTTTACAACTTTGGTGCAGCTGTGGGGGGTGGGTAGACTGGTGAGGGGAAGAAAGGATGATAAGGGGAAACAAAGTTGGAGGCAAAAATGCTTGATAAGAAATGTACTTATTAGAGTTCTTGATTTTTGCCATTCTAACTGGGGTGAGGTGGTATCTCAATGTTGTTTTGATTTGCATTTCTTTTATGGCTAGGGAGGTTGAGCATTTCTTCATGTGTCTATTGGCCATCCTTCTTTCTTCTTCAGAGAAGTTTCTCTTTAATTCATTAGCCCAATTTATTGGGCAGTTGTTTCTTTGAGGATTTGTTGTTGGGAGATTTAATTTTTTGAGTTCCAAGTATATTTTAGATATGAGACCCTTGTCCATTGTATGGCTAGTAAAGATCTTCTCCCAATCTGTGGGCTTTCTATTGAGCTTGCTAGCTATGTCCTTTGCCATGCAGAAGCTCTGCAACTTCATGCAATCCCATTTGTCCAACCTTTCTTTGATTTGTTGTGTTTCTGGGTCTCTATTAAGAAAATTTCGGCCTGTGCCAAGGAGACCTGGGGTTTCTCTTATTCCATCCTGTAATGTTTTCGGAGTGTCTGCTTTGACTCCGAGGTCTTTGATCCATTTGGAGTTGATTCTGGTGCAGGGTGATATATAAGGACCTATCTTTAGTTTTCTACATGTAGTTAACCAATTTTGCCAGCACCATTTACTGAAGAGGCTGTCTTTCTTCCATTCTATTTTTTTAGCTTCCTTATCAAAGATTAGATGGCTATAGATCTGTAGGTTCATTTCTGGGTTTTCAATTCTATTCCATTGGTCCTGAGGTCTGTTCTTGTGCCAGTACCAAGCTGTTTTGATTGCTATGGTTTTATAGTAGAGTTTGAAATTTGGTATTGATATTCCTCCAGCAGTGTTCTTTCCGTTGAGGAGCGTTTTTGCTATTCGTGGTATTTTATTGTTCCATATGAATTTTTGGATTGCCTCTTCTATTTCCTTGAAGAATGAGGATGGAATTTTGATAGATATCACTTTGAATTTGTAGATAGCCTTGGGAAATATTGTCATTTTCACAATGTTAATCTTTCCAATCCAGGAGCATAGGAGTAACAGATGCTGGAGGGGATGTGGACAGAAGGGAACCTTACTTCATTGTTGGTGGGAATGTAAACTTGTTCAACCACTTTGGAAAGTAGTATGGAATTTCCTCAAAAGACTCCACATAGAGCTCCCCTATGACCCAGCAATCCCACTTTTGGGCATTTACCCAAATGTTTACAAACAAGACCACACTAAAGCTACCAGCACAACTATGTTTATTGCAGCATTATTTACTATAGCTAAGATATGGAACCAACCCAGATGCCCCTCAGTAGATGAATGGATCAAGAAAATGTGGTATATATACACAATGGAATTCTATGCCTCCATCAGAAAGAATGACATTTCCCCATTTGTTAGGAAATGGAAAGGCTTGGAAAAAATTATATTAAGTGAAGTAAGCCAAGCCCAAAGAAACATAGGTCTCATGATTTCCCTTTTTTGCAATATCTAGTATATGTATGAGTCAAGGAGAAAAGGTCAGATAAGGTGATGTTAGGAAAATGAAGCCTAAGATATGTATCTTAAATGTTTTTTTTCTTTCATGCATTTGTTTCTAACGCAATTATAAGATTTTTTTTGTTGCTTTGTATGTCCGTCCCCCACAGTATAACCTCTGCTTTCACTGTATTTGATGTTGGTACAATTTGTGGAGGGGAAGGGGAAAAACAAGTCGTTTAAATAAGGATACAGGTGGACCTGTTACAACAATGAGAAGTACAAGTTGTCATGTCGAAACGAACTTTACAACTTGGGGGGGAGGATTGGTTGGGGAGAGAGGGAGGATGGGAAGGGATGGGAAGGGTAAACAAAGGAGAAGGCCACAATGCTTGATAAGAAATGTACTCACTATCTTGCCCATGTAATTGTAACCCCTCTGTACAGTATTTTCACAATAAAAAAATAAATTTTTAAAAAAGAAATGTACTTATTACCTTGCTCATGTCATTTTAACCCCTCTGTACAGTATTTTCACAATTAAAAAAAAACAATTAATGCCATCTTTGAAAATAGGGAAAATTTTTCTTGATTTCATGGTTGTCATTCTTTATCTTGGCTTGTAGTTCTGCCAGAAGGCATCCATGTGCTCTATTGGATAAGAGTGCGAAGATTGGAAATCCCGGACTCATTCTTGACGTTAGAGGAAATGCTTTCATTATTCCCTGTTATTACAACATTACATATAGAGGTCTTTCTTTCATACAAAGTCTTTATAATACTGAGCTGTGCTCTTTCTACTCTTAGTTTTTTCACAGTATTTATCATGCATGGATGTAGAATTTTGTCAAAGGCTTTTTTTTTGGCATCAACTGATGACAGTTAAGCAAATTCTTTGAAAAGAATTCAAATCTCACCGTACAAAGCAGCAAGCACTGAAAGATAAGTACTAGATAATTCAAAAGGTTATGTCTACCCAAAAACCTGCACATAATTATAGCCGTTTAGCTTACCCTGACAAATCTAGATATCCTTCAAAGAGCAAGTTGAAAATTAAAATACCCATTCTGCATTTATATATTATATATACTCATATATATATATATATTTGTATATTATATTTATATATTATATTATATCTTATATTACATATTACTCAGTGATAGAAAAGATATGAGCTATCAAACCATGAATACACAGAGTAGAAATTTAAATAAACATTTCTTAACCAAAGGAAGCCTGACTGGATGCCGATGGCTCACATCTGTAATCCTAGCTACTTAGGAAGCTGAGATATGAGGATCATGATTCAAAGCCATCATGGACAGGAGGAAAGTCTGCAAGACTCTTCTTTCTATTTAACCAGAAAAAAAAATCTAGAAGTGTAGCTGTGGCTCAGAGGTGGAGTGCTAGCCTTGAGGACAAAAGCTCAGAGACAGTGCCCAGTCTCTGAGTTCATGCCCTAGCAACAGAATGTGCACATCCACATGCACACATGCACACACACACACACACACACACAAAGAAGTGAACCTGAGAAAATTCTACAGACAAAACTAAATGTACCATACTTTGGCAATGACATTTTTACTTTCCTAAGATGAGAAATCAATACCCATTTTGTAGAAACAATGCATCCAACTTTGTCCCAGGCATGTGACCACTGAGCCTGATCAAGATCAGCCACCTGATCTTGAAAGTGAACAGGGCACTGAACTGCTAAGCAATGATAGTGTGTAGGTCAGGTTGTTAAGTATAATTTTTTACTTAAATATTTTCAACTTGTAATTTTTAAGCCTTATGCAGTCTTAAGTTTAGAAGCATGTATATACTGATTTTTGTGGCATTCTGGAAGAGGCAAAAACACAAAGACTTTAAAGGCCAACAAACAGCCTAGTGGTTTTTGAGAGTTTAAGGAGCAGGACTGGGATACTGAATGAGTAGGGCTCAGAAGAGTTTTAGGGTATCAAACATAATCTCTATGATAAAGCAATGATGACTACATGGCATTAGACATTAATCAAACTTCAGAGCTATACAACAGAAAGTTCTATAATATATTATTGTTAATCACAAGTGTAACAAATGTACAGCAATACCACAAAAGGGCACTGATAAAGAAGCTGTGTAAGGGAGCTAGATGAGAACTCTGTTCCCTCTGCCCAACTTTCTATGAAATGTGCTCCAAAAAGCAATGTACTGACTTTAAAATAAAGCACAAACATTTACATACACAGCCCAAGTACACACTACTGTTACCACAACCTGTATATGATAAGGTTGCTTTGCAGCTAGAGAGTCACCTGCAAATCTGCTACTGACCTGGAGTTACCATAAGAATGAAGTGGCCAGCTAGAGTTTTCTATGTGCCATTTAAAGTCAGAGTGCCCCTGAAGCCTAGGGCTTGCTCATACATATTACTGAAGGTACACTTCAGAATACAAGACACAAGGAACTGGCTCACAAAACAATACAATAATAAGATCTTTCATTTTCAGTTATTTTGAATTGACATGATATTTCATTGTGGCCCAACAATCACTTAGTTAATCATGTAGATTTGTTAATTGTCTTAATCTGATGATTCTTTAATTTTATGACCATTTGAAAACCATTCTATAAATACTCAGATTTATTACAGTGACTTTTCTCATCTGTTGGATTAAGCCTAGAGAGCCATCTCAACATTAAAGCACATACATATTTTTGGTAAAAAGAAATAAAATGGAAGCAGCTAATTGAATCCCAAATGTAGAGAACCACATATTTTTATTCATAGCTTATTACTAATTTATTAAATATATGACTGTCTCTTCAGAAAACTTCCTTTCCATTCCCTGTAAAGCCATTAAAAATCTCCTTAATCTTTTCATCTTTTTGTAATTCAGAGTAATTTTAACTTATCTATTCCAAGTTTATTCTACTTAATGCACATTTATGCTAGCTCAAATGGAAAGACAGACTCTAGGATTCACTACAAAGAAATAGAAGAGGTATATTATCTATTCCATACCCTTTAAATTCACTGCCTCCTTTAAGTTACAATGACATTTCTGCCTGTTGAAGAAAAAAAAATGACCAGACCTCACTTACAAGGTTAATTAAAGAAATGATTCTTTCCAATTTATATAAATGCCATTAAAAGCATGTGACTGAAGCACTGCATTGGTGGTTTGGTAGTGATGATTCCTTATATACCACATGCCCTCACTGTCTTTAAAAAATACTAGCATTTGGCTTTATTAATTGTTCATTTCTACAAATGACAGTGCTTTTGATAAAGTGTAAATACATAACAGAACACCTAGAAGCAGATCCAGTGGACATTCTTTATTTTTTACTCTTGGAATACTATGGTGGGGTCCACTTTACACTAACAGCACACAATAATTTCAGCTCTACTGCCTTGTGGATCTATTTGTAATTAAATGAGATAAAAATCAAATAATAAAATATTCTTCAGTTGCACTATCTTCATCTCAAGTATCTGGTAGCCAAATGTGCCTAGAAGTTACCACTGTTTTGTGTGTATGATACTGGAGTTTGAACTAAGGGCCTGGTGTTGCTAGCCAGGGTCTCTACCCATGAGCCATGTCTTCAAACCTGTTTTTAAGCTGGTTATTTTGGAGATAGGATCTTGCTTCCTGCCTAGACACATGCTTCCAACACAACTTACCTATTTTTAGACTTCCTATACTTTTCATGATTAAAGGCATGCACCACCACTTCTAGCTTCTTCCATGAAGAGGGAATGTCATGAACTTTTTTGCTCCAGCTGACATATCTCAGCCTCTCACATAGCCAGAATGACAGGCATAAGCCACTACTAGTTATGTGTTGAGAAGTCTCATGAATTTTTCTGCCTGGTTTGGCTACAAACCACTATTCTATCATTCTTAGCCTAAGTAGCTAGGATTATAGGCATGAGTTATTGGTGTCCACTAGGCGCTACCGTATTAAACAAAGCACATCGATCACATTTTCACTATTACAGAAATGCCTTTGAAACAAAGCAAGTTTGACATTTCCACAGACTGGGGTTTGAATTTTTGCTTTTCTTTGAAAGATATGAGTAAAACTAATGATGATGCTTTTGAATATTCTAAAATATGTTTTACAGCAAAACATGGGCTGTGGGTTCACTTGGAGATTGTTTTTCTATACCCTTTTATTAATTATGTAAAGATAGAATATCCCCCCCCCCCAATGTTATTTTTAACTAGGAAAAAAAAAGCTATTGGTCCAGGGGGACCAAGATGGCAACAGGACAGTAGGGAAACACCACAGCTCTCTCCAACCAAAAAAAAAAAAGAGTTCAAGTTCCAATGTTTAATTTCCCCAAGAGACTGACAACAGCAAAAAGACAAACACCCAGAGAAAAAAAAAGGCAGTGGGAAAAACAAAAAAGAAAGAAAGAAAAGGAAGTATTTCAGAACAGAAAAGCGTGACCCTTCCTCCAACCATTTCTGGCCCTGCAGCAAATGCCAAACTGTAGACTCCAAGCTCCAAGGTTTCTCGGTTTGCAATCAGCAGGTCTGGCACCAGTACCTTGGTCTTCTTCTGCACTGGCAATCTGCAGACAACCCCCTGTGGCTCTGGAGTCCCCGGGGTCTCAGGTAGCCCCTGATGGGCTGGGCTGGCTTCAGTTTGGCCACATCTCACTCATGGAGCAGAACGGCTCTATCCTGCCAAAGCCACTCAGCTCCACAGGCCCATAGGGGGAACCCCGGAGCTACAGGGGTCCCCGCAGAATGCCAGTGAGAAGATCCTCAAGGTACTGTTGCTGATCCAGAGAGTACAAACAGAGACAAACCTAGGAGCTCAGAATCTGCAGGGAGACCCCTCCCCCACCCCCCAGCAGAGTACAACACAGCCTGAAGTGCCAACCCAGACAGAAGCAACAGAGGTAGAGACAGGAGAAACACTGACCCAGAGCCACCACCACCCGACCAAGCCCACAAGCATCTCAACCGAATGCAGATTGCAGTGGCAACCAGCAACCTACATCACACAGAAACAACAGCTGGAGAGTTTCCAAATAGCTCCAGGGTGTGTACCCCACAGGGGACAGCATATCCTCCCTCAAGGGAGACCAGAGCTGGCGGGAACCCCCTGATCTTGACACAGACCCCTGCCCAAATACCTGGACTATAGGTCCCACTAAACCTGGGAACTGTTCAAATGCCCCACCAGCCCACGGAACACATCCAGCTGCCAGGTTAGATCAAAAGTGCCCCTTGAAGAGAGCTTAAATACCCACACTGGGAAGAGTACCTGTGGGTCACAGGAGCCAGCAGTGGAAGAAATCTGAACTGTGTACCAGGCTGCGTAACCCAGCAGCACAGGTCCAACTGGCATGCCTCAGGCAGAAGACTGGAAGCCAGGGCCAGGCCTGGGGATCAGGTGCTTGAGCAGCACAACCAACTCCTCCTGACTGAAGTCAGAAGTTGAACACATGCCTCAGCAGCAGGAGAAAGCAGGGAACCACACTCCCTGGGAATCACACCTGTGACGGCAAAAGACATGTGTGTCCAGGGCAGGAGAACCAAAAGCCCAAACCCCACCATAACCTGACCTGTATACCCCAGGCCAGGGATGGGTAGCTCAGGCTGCCAGTACCTGATAATAGTCAGGACCTCAGGCTGGGAAGGTGGCTCAGTGGTAGAATGATTGCCTTGCCTGCATCAGGCCCTGGGTTCAATTCCTTAGCACCACATAAGCAGAAAAAGCCAAAAGTGGCACTGCAGCTCAAGTGGTAAGGTATTACCCTTGAGCTGAAGAGCTGAGAAACAGCACCTGACCAAACACCCCACCCTCTCCCCCCCCAAAAAAAATCAGGAGCTCATAGCAGACTCCAGCAACTGGGAGATTACATCCAGCACACCTGATCTTGCCAAAAGCACCTGTAGGAGTAAACAGAAGCAGTTTAGGCTGTTCAGTCATTCTAAAGGCAGGAACTGCCAGTGACCTACGGCAGACAGCAGAGAGCCCTACATGGGTCAAACTAGCAGCTGGAGGTCAGACTCTCTCCCAACAGAACCAAGACCAGGTAAAGACTCTCAGCCAACCCAGAGCCAAGAATGAGCTTCATCAATTGATCCAGGAACCAACCCAGAACCAAGCAAAGACAGCCACCTATTGACCATAACAGTCAGAATTTCATATTAGTTTCCAATAATCCCTGAATCCCCATGTGAAAATCACAGAGAAAAATTACAAGGTTTATAAAAACCAGGATAGCAAGCTACCCCCAAAAGACAGCAGCCAACCAGGATAGAGCTCCAATGGAAACAAAGTAGGAATGGAAGACAAATGCTACATCCACAAGATGCTGGAGGCAATGACTCAAGAATTAAAGTGAAAAATAGATCAGATATTTAAAGAACATAGAAATGAAATATCAAAAGAGATGCAGGACTTCAAACAGGGGATGCATGCAGTACACACCTCACTAAGAGATGAGATTAATACCAACATAGAACCAACATAGAAGCCATAAATGGATCAATTTCCTCCATGCAAACCACAATGGAAGCCATAGTTAACAGAGTGTACGAAATGGAAATTAGAATATCAGATACAGAAGACAAAATGCAGCACCTGGAAAAAAGTAATGGATATGGGAAAATCACTTAAATTATGCCAAAGGGAAATCCAAGAGCAAGCAGACAATGCCAAGAAATTTAACCTTCGCATAATTGGAGTGGACAAAGGTGAGGAATATCAAAGGATGGGTATGCAACACTTATTCAGCAAGATTATGAATGAAAATTTCACCCATCTTAAAAGAGAACATCTGACCCACATAACAGAAGCATATAGAACACCTAACAAGCAAGATCTCAGGAGAAACACTTCAAGACACATTATAGTAAAAATGATAGATCTGAATAATAAAGAAGCAATCTTGTATGCAGCAGAAACAAAGAAGGAGCTATATACTACAAGGGAAAAAATTAAAATCACTGCAGATCTCTCCACACAGACACTGAATGCCAGAAAGTTCTGGGAATGTACAATCTGAGAACCAATAACTGCCAGCCGTGACCAATATACCCAGCAAAGCTAGCGTTCACGTTCAATGGAAAAACTAAAATTTTTAGTAGTAAAGAAAAACTAATGAATTCATAAACAATAAGCCAGCATTACAAAGACTATTAAGAGGGGAACACAACCTGAAGAAAACAATCAAGAACAGGGATCCTCATCAGACAGGTATCACTAGAAGTCCAAATAAGTAAGCACAGGAGGAAAGGAAAGAAGAAAAACTCAGGAACAGGAAATTGACAGGAAACACAATGCATTTCTCTATAACAACCATAAATATTAACAGACTCAATTCACCAATCAAAAGAAAAAGAACTACAGATAGGATCAGAAAACATGACCCATCCATATATTGCCTTCAGGAGACCCACCTCACAGCCAAACATAAAAACACACTCAGAAGGGTTGGATAAAGATCTACCAGGCAAATGCTCCCACCAAGAAAGCAGGAGTAGCTATCCTGATATCTGACAAAATAAACTTTTCATTAAAATTGATACAAAAAAACAAGGAAGGACACTACATACATACAGGGAACAATCCAAGAAGAGGGTATTACCATTATCAACTTATACTCCCCAAATGTTGAAGCACCCAAATATGTTAAGCAAATACTCTCAAACTTATAGAATAAAATAGATCCAAATATTATAATACTAGGAGATTTTAATACCCAACTCTCACCAAAGGACAGGTCTACCAACCAGAGGATTGGCAAAGAAACCCAATTGGGGTCATATTTCAAGTGGAACTGCTTGACATCTACCGAGTTTTTCACCCTAAAATGACACAGTACACATTCTGCTCAGCAGCTCATGGAACATTCTCCAAAATAGAGCATATCATAATTCATACAAGGAATTTAAACAAATATAAGGGGATTGACATAATTCCCTGTATCCTATCTGGCAACAGTGGAATCAAGCTAGTTCTCAATACAAAAGCATACTGTAGAAATTACTCAAATGCATGGAAATTGAACAGCACACTTCTAAGCAACACCTGGATAACAGAAGAAATTAGAGAAGAAATTAAAAAGTTCCTACAATTCAATGAAAATGAATACACATCACAAAGAAACCCGTGGGACACAGCAAAAGCAGCCCCAAGGGCCAATCTATCACCCTCAGTGCCCACATCAAGAACGAAGAGACAGACCAAGTAAACAATCTCATGTTGCAATTGAAACTGCTAGAAAAACATGACAAATAGGAACCTAAAGTTACTAGATGGAGCCAGATAACCAAATTAAGAGCTAATCAACGAGATAGAGACTAAGAAAACTATAAATAAAAGTCATAAAACAAAAAGCTGGTTTTTTGAAAAAATAAATACAACTGATGGACCTTTGGCAAGATTAATTAAAAAAAGAAGAGAGGAAACCCAAATCAAAAAGATCAGATGCTATGGGAAAAATCACAACAAATACCCAAGACATCCAAACAATTATAAAAGACTATTTCCAGAAGCTATACTCACTAAAGAAAGAAAACCTAGCAGAAATGGACGCATTTTTAAAGAAATACAAGTTGCCCAAACTGAGCAAAGAAGAAATAAATCAATTAACTAAATCAATATCTTACAATGAGATACAGGAAGCCATCAGAAGTCTTCCAACAAAGAAAAGCCCAGGACCAGATGGATCCACTAAGGAATTCTATAAGACCTTGATAAGAAATGTACGCATTTCCTTGTTCATGTGATTGTAACCCCTCTGTATGGTATTTTTCACCAAAAAAATAAAATAGAAGAACTAATACCCATACTCTTCAGACTACTCCAAGAAATAGAAAAAGAGGTAGCTATCCCAAACTCATTCTACGATGCCAATACTACACTCATCCCCAACCCAGGGAAAGACCCAACAAAAAAAGAGAACTACAGACCAATCTCCTTGATGAGCATAGATGCAAAAATCCTTAACAAGACTCTAGCCAACAGAATCCAGAAACACATAAAAAAAATCATACATTACCACCAAGTAAGCTTCATCACAGAGATACAGCGATGGTTTAACATACATCAATAAATGTAATCCATCACATCAACATATCCAAGGTCAAGAACCACAGATTATTTCCATTGGTGCAGAAAAGGCTTTTAATAAGATATAATATTCATTCATGTTAAAAGCTATGGAGAAAATAGGAATAGAAGGAACGTTACTTAAAACAGTAAAAGCCGTATATGACAGAACAATAGCTAAAATTATACTAAATGGGGAAAATCTACAACCAATTCTCCTAAAATCAGGAACAAGGCAAGGATGCCCACTCTCTCCACTCCTCTTCAATATAGTTCTGGAACCCTTAACCAGAGCAAAAAAAAAAAAAAAACAAGAAAAAGACATTAAAGGGATCCGCATAGGGAGGGAAGACGTCAAACTATCCCTTTTTGCAGATGACATGATACTATACCTCCATGATCCCCAAAATTCCATCCCCAAACTCTTAGAACTTATAAACCACTTTGGCAAAGTGGCAGGATACAAAATCAACCCACAAAAAACAGTTGCCTTCCTGTACACAAACAATGTACAAGCAGAAAGGGAAATCAAGGAAACAACCCCATTCACAATAAACTCCCCCCAAATAAAATAAGAATTAACCTAGCCAAAGATGTAAAAGAAGTATTTAATGAAAACTATAAAAAAGGAAGAAATTACAGAGGACATCAGGAAATAGAAAGACCTTCCATGTTCTTGGATAGGCAGATTTAATAAAGTGAAAATGGCCGTACTGACAAAAGTAATATACAAATTAAATGCAATTCCTATTAAAATCCCAATGATGTACATTACTGAAATTCAGAAAATAGCCCAAAAATTGATATGGAACAACAAAAGACCTAGAATAACCAAAACAATTCTAGGCAAAAAAGACATGGGAGGGATCTCGATACCGGACTTCAAACTCTACTGTAGAGCCATAATAACAAAGCCTTGTACTGGCACAAAAACAGACCTGAAGAACAATGGAATAGAATAGAAGATCCAAAAATAAAACCACATGCCTACAGTCAGCTGATATTTGACAAAGGAGCCAAAGACATACAGTGGAAGAAACAGCCTCTTTAACCACTGGTGCTGGGAAAACTGAGTGGTCACATGCAGAAAACTAAAAGTGGACCCCAGCCTGTCACCATGCACTAACATCAACTCAAAATGCATTAAAAACCTTAACATCAAACCTGAATCTCTGCAACTACTGCAGGACAGAGTAGGAGAGACACTTGAACTTATAGACATAGGCAAGAACTTCCTGAACAGGGTCACAACAAATTGGAGAGACTCGACAAATGGGACTACCTTAAAATAAAAAGTTTCTGCTCAGCTAAAGATATAGCCAACTGAAGATAGAAAGATAGCCAACTAAATGGAAAAAATATTTACCAGCAATATATCAGACAAGGGGTTAAGATCCAGTTTATATAGGGAACTCAAGAAACTAATTCCTCCCAAACCCAACAAATCAATTACTAAATGGGCAAGGGAACGACAGACTTCTCAGAATAAGAGATTAAAAATGACAAAGAAACACACAAGGAAATATTCACCATCCCTGGTTGCAAAGAAATGCAAATAAAGATAACCCTGAGATACTACCTTACCCCAGTCAAAATGGCCCTCACCCTAAATTGAGCCAACAACAAATGCTGGAGGGGATGTGGAGAAATAGGAACCCTATTACACTGCTGGTGGGAAAGTACACTTATATAACCACTTTGGATTAGCAGTCTGAAGTATCTTCAGAAAGCTAAATATTAACCTCCTCTATGACCCAGTCATACCACTCCTAGGCATCTATCCTGAACAACAGGTACCAGGATACAAGGACACATGCACCTCCATGTTTATTGCAGCATTGTTCACAATAGCCAAGATATGGAAACAACCCAGATGCCCCACTACAGATGAGTGGATCCAAAAATTGTGGCACCTGTATACAATGGAATATTATGCAGCCATTAGAAAGGACAAAATAATGGCATTTGCAGGGAAATTGTTGAAACTAGAAGAAATCATGTTGAGTGAGTAAGCCAAGAGCAAGAAGACAACAGGCACATGGTCTCCCTGATAAGTGGATGTTAAATACAAAATGTTAGGTGATACAACAAAGTAAACAAGACTCAAGAAACAAAAGACCTCCCTTCATCTGATTGAATAATTACTAAATGACCCCATGTAGCTGATCACATATATGGTATCCATCAGAGGGAAACTAGGAGGAGAACACAGAACTAATGGGAAAGAGGGGAAAACATACAACAGTGGGACTCATCAGCTGCCCTGGACATTGATCAAAACAAAGTAACTCAATGGTAGTGATGGGAGCGAGGGAATGAGTGGGAAAGAGGCAACAGCTGACACTAAGCAAAAGGAAAGAAATGTACTTATCACCCAATGTGGAACAAATAACTGCATTGTCAAAGCTCATAGAACTCATAAACTTTATAGACCACAATAAACAATTTGCCCCATGAAGGTTAGAATGTGTTTGTGATTTTAACTAAGTATC
Source organism: Dipodomys spectabilis (assembly GCF_019054845.1). Lineage (NCBI taxonomy): Eukaryota > Metazoa > Chordata > Mammalia > Rodentia > Heteromyidae > Dipodomys > Dipodomys spectabilis. The sequence goes on along the minus strand of NW_024870701.1, from coordinate 1,900,587 downwards.
ACTATCCCACAGTACTGTGAAATTTGTGAAATTATGTAATCACTTAATCACAATGAAGAATTTGCAAAAAAATGCTATTGGTTAGGAAGTCAACAGTCAAGGTGCAATTTATACTCGAGTCAACTGACAGGATACTCATTTTTTATTCTACCCTTCCATACTGCTTTATTATAAGATTATAAGATTATTTAATCTTATTGCTTTCCAAAACCAAAGAAAGACATGAGTAAGTGATTTCACTTCGAGTGAAATCACTGGTTCTTCTAACCTGCAACAGCATGTGACTTTGTTCTCAGACATACTGAGAACTTCTAGTTTTGATTTGAGATGCACTGTTACATTCTCAATGGATCTTCATGGAGGACTCCCATAATTTTATCCATTTTTAGGATTGCCTAGGTTGCTCCACAGAGTGCAGATTCTGCAGGTCCCATGTGAGTTCAGGGATTTCCTTCAGAGACAGTTGCAACAACTCAAGAACATGCCATCTGAGATGGAAATGGTTTTCTGTTAGCCTATGTGATATGAAATAAGAAAAATTGGGAAGATATCCTAAATTGTTATGTATGTGATGTCAAAGGATGTGCTGTTGTCCTGAATGTTAACTATGAGAAAAAATGGAGATGACTTATGAGGAATGTTCAACATTCCTTTATTACCACTGAGATTGAACATGTAGAGGCTAAAAACTGATTAAGAAGAATGTGGGCTTGTTTGAGTCACATTAAATATGAAGTGACTAATTTGACATCTAAGAAGTAATGTTGGTACACAGTGAGATACACAAAGATGAACATCTACTTCAAACACATACAGTCACTGACTTCATTATTTTGTGAAGCAATCTAATCCTCTGATGGCCAATCCTAATTGTTAGAAAATTCTATGAAATTAAGACAAAATGATCCTGTGAATAATTACTCATATATATCTATCTTCTAGGTCTAGCTTCCACATATGATTTTTTAAAAGTGTGGCTATTGTCCTTCTGATTATACCCAATGATCATTATTCCTTCTCTCCAGGAGAAAAGTAAGTAATTTTGCAAATAGGTCGTTTTGCCCTGATCTTCTCTTCTTATCCAAACTAAGCATCATACGCCTCCATTTTCCCCATCCCAAGTGATTTGCCTGTCAAGATTATTCTCAGGTGAGCCCTTCCTCCCCCATTTCATTATCAAGATTTTAATGAACTTGAATCATACAGAATCTGGCCAGAGTTCTGAAAGGAAATAAATTCATCTTGTGCCTTCCTTCTCTTTCTGTATTATGGTTGAGCTCATTAATTTCTGTTGGCTACATATTCTTTCACTCTCTGCCCCAAGCATTATTATATTATTATTATAATTGTGATTGGATTTTCTCTTGTATCTTGATTAGTATTTATCTCTAAATTTACATTTTCCAGGAACGTTACCAATCTTTTTTTTAAAAAGTACTATTCATGTAGAGGATTGAGCGGAGAGAGAATGGGCTTTTTAAAAAGAGAAGTATTAGCATTGTTGCCTAGAAACCAAAAAGACATTTAAAATAATAGGATGAATTGGGGAAAATCAATGGAAATATCATCTAAGATGACATTTGATTTAGGTGAGAAGTATTTTGTGCAGCCTTGGCTTGATGAAAAAGAAGCACCAACTTTGTTTACATCAAAGATTATACTTTGCAGCATAAACTTACTTCAGGTTTCATCTCTATGTTACTCTAAAATCATGCATTTTCCTGATAATTGCAATGCACCTGTTTACCTCAAAGCCCCTTGTTTAACCACACATTATTTTTGGTATCTGTTTATGTGTGAAATGCTATTTATAAGCCTTTACACTTTTTATTACCAAATATTGAATGCTATATTAAGCCAACAGTTCCTTTAATTTGGAAGAGAGGTTTGATTTATAATATTGACAACGGACTAAAAGAGTAATTGAACTCTTTTTATATCCCTTAATGTATTGTACTAAAGTGATTACAACCCTTTATCTTTAACTTACTCTCAGAAGTAAATGGAGTAAATGATCCTGTGAATAATTACTCACATATATCTATCTTCTAGGTCTAGTTTCCACATTATACTGCAAACAGACAAATGAACAATCATAATTACATTTTTTAATGGTTCAGTAATAAATCATTGTGTATATGTACCATAATTTCTTGATCTATAGATTAGTGTAGGGGCATTTGGAGTGTTTCACAGCTTGGTTATCATGAATAGTGCTAACAGTGAACATGGGTACACAAATGCAGAGGAGCAGGGATGACAGAAAGCGATGGAGGGAGAGTCTGTTCAAGGCACAGTGTATGTATATATGTATATATCAAAATGAGACTCCTTTGCACAACTAATCAATGATAAGAAAAAATAAGAAAAAATGATTTGCATGTTCAGTGCCAAATTTAGAATCGAATCCAGCATGTTTGGATGTTCATTTTATAAAACTGTGTTTTCTGTAACAGCACTAATACTAGCCTTCCAATTGTAAGTTCCTGATGTAGTATAGGGTACTAAATTAATGTTCAAATGGACTTCATGATGGAAGACAAAACAGAAATTTAAATATCTTGTAACTTAACCATATGAACATTCAAGAGGATGCTCTTTACATTCTCCTTTTCTTTTTTCTATCTCAGTGATCCATGAATATATCCAGTTCTGTTGCCTTATATACCAGTTCAAAGATAGTAAAACCTAAGAAGCAAGCCAAGAGAATGAATTCTAGTCATAGGTTTATTAAAGCACTAAGTAATGCAATGGCTTATATCATAGACTAATAAATCTGAATATTTTAAAATTTAATTTGATGACTTTTTCCTTTAATTAACTTAATACTTTGAGGGAAATACCCGCAGACTCTTTTTCTGGATGAGTGTCATTAATGGCATTGATTCTTGGACAAATTATATATGATCCCAAGTACAAGTTCTGGAAGAGTTGTCGGCATGGGAATCAGTTGTATAAGCTAGTTCTTTACTCATTCCTTAAAAATATTTAGAAAACATAAAGAAGACTGATGATATAGGTTAATCTCTTCTAGAGAATGATTTGTGTAAGGTTATTAGACAGTGGCTTTAGAAGGATTTATTTATAACAAACAACTACTATATTGTTAGCTCCATGAAAATGGATTTTTTTTTTCAGTACTGAGTTCTAAGCTTAGTCTCACACTTAGTCACTTTGGTTGCTTGGCTGATGCTCTACTACTTGAGACATGATGAGTCTTGTTGATTTTTTGAAACATCATCTCACTGACTTTTCTGCCCAGATTGGTCTCAAATCAGGATCCTCTGGATCTTATCCTCCTTAGTAGCTGACATTATAGGTTTACAATTCTTTTTTTTTTTTTGGATCCAACTTTTTTCCATATGTATTTTTTATTGTAAAAATACTGTACAAAGGGGTTACAGTTACATGAGTAATGAGTATATTTCCTTTCGAGCATTGTTATCGCCTCCTTTTTTTTCCCCTACCATCTCTCCCTCCCCACTTCCTCAACTCCTCCCCCCACCCAGAAATTGTAAAGTTCATTTTCAACATAGTGTCTTGTACATCTCATTGTTACAATGAGTCAACCTGTATCCTTATTTAACCATTTTGTTATATCCCTTCCCCTCCCCAAATTATAAAAATATATATACAAGATGCAGGACACAGGAATTGAATACAGTGAAAACAGGGGTTATATCATGGGGGAAGAACGTACAAAAGAAACAAAAAAATCACATAGTGCATTATAAGTACATTAAAACCAACAGCAAGAAAGAAATAAAAAATACTTGTGTCCCTATGTTGGGGCTAATTTTGCTTAACATCATCTTATATGGTCATATGTACATAACTTTTGATCCTTTTTGCTTGTCCTAGACATGTACTAGTTATTGCAAATAAAGGAAATCATGGGACCTGGCTTACTTCAGCTAGCATAATTTTTTCCAAGTCTTTCTATTTCCTAACAAATGGGGCGATGTCATTCTTTCTGATGGAGACATAGAATTCCATTACACACACACACACACACACACACACACACACACGTATCACATTTTCTTGATCCATTCATCTACTGAGGGGCATCTGGGTTGGTTCCATATCTTAGCTATGGTGAATAATGCTGTGATAAACATGGTTGAGCTAGTAGCTTTGGTATGACCTTGTTTGTGATAGTTTGGGTAAATGCCCAAAAGAGGGATTGCTGGGTCATAGGGGAGCTCTATGTGGAGTCTTTTGAGGAAACTCCATACTGTTTTCCCAAGTGGTTGAACAAGTTTACACTCCCACCTTGATCTATTTTTTTTTCTGCAAAGTTTCTATTATTGTGACTGGCACCTAATAGGTATTCAATAAATAACCCCTGATATGATTCTGAAATTAGCATCTATCACTTCCTTCTTCTTTCTAATAGTTTATTTCACCCCTTCATGAAGATGCCTTCATATTAGCTTTTTAGTTTCTTGGTACTCTTTCATTTATGGACTATCTGCTTCTTTGGCTGGCCTTTCTGCATTATCCGAGCTTATATTCTGAATACAGAAATAAGAAAAGGCACGCAAAGTTGAACTTACGGAAACCAGCATTGAAAGAACACACTTCATGAAAAATTATGCTTAACAAAGCAAATGTCATTCTCCTCCTCCTCCTGCTGCTCTTCCTCCTTCTTCTTCCTCTTCATCATCATCATCTTTCCCCTTCTCTTTCCTCATTCCTTCTCCTCTTTCTCCTCCCTTTTCTTCTTCCTCTTCCTCTCCGAGTATCTCTCTTCTCTCTCTCCCTCCACACCTCTCTAATCCCACTATCTCCATCTCTCCTTTCCCCTTTGCCTATAATTACTGCTTTTTTTTTTTTTTTTGTCGGTCGTGGGGCTTGAACTCTGGGCCTGGGCGCTGTCCCTCAGCTCTTCAGCTCAAGGCGAGCGCTCTACCACTTGAGCTACAGCGCCACTTCCGGTTTTCTGGTGGTTTATTGGAGATAGGAGTCTCACGGTCTCTCCTGCCCAGGCTGGCTTTGAACCGCGATCCTCAGATCTAGCCTCTTGAGTAGCTAGGATTACAGGCGTGAGCCACCAGCGCCCGGCTATAATTACTGCTTATACTTATACCCATTTCTTTATAGACTCTACTGCCATTTTATACTGAAAATTGCTACCTGATGGTAGCAGAGCTAACCAAATACTAATTATTACTTATTAACTATGCATTAGGGATTATACACATTTGTTACCTCAGGTACTTTTCAGATTCATTCTAATGAACATTCTACCTCACCCTGAAAAAGTTAATAAACTGTTAAGAAAAAGCTTGTAGAAACACTCAAAGTTTCTTGTGATTGGCTTCTTAGAATATAAATATTATGACAACAAGGACAGCAGTCAGATTCATTTCATACAATATCCACTCAGGATAAAGCATGCTTCATTGTAGTAACTTAATAATATTGAATGAAAGAAATTGCCAGACAATATGTGGATATCAGCCATTGGTTAACAGAGCTAACATCATTAGGGTTCATAAAATGATACCAAAACTGAAGAGAAACACTCAGTGAGTGCTGTATAGAAAACTTGAGTAACAGGTTTTTCTCCTATGAGTGGAAAAAGTTGTGAATGAGCAAAATCAGACACTTCTGACTGGTTAAATTCTTTCTCCCTTCATGGCCTAACATAATCTTATCTGGCTTCAGTTTTCTTGCCTATTAAAATGGGACAATTGCACCTACATAACAGCTTTTCTAACAATATTATGAAAAAAAAGTTGAGCACAGTGTTTATACTTGTGTGTGTGTGTGTGTGTGTGTGTGTGTGTGTGTTGTGTCTTGGTCCTGGAGCTTGAACTCAGGGCCTATGCACTGTCTGTGAGCTTTTTTGCTCAAAGTGGTAATTCTACTACTTGAGCCATAGCTCTACTTTCAACCTTTTGGAAGTTTATTGGAGTTAAGAGACTAATGGGCTTTCCCTTGATCCATGATTCTCAGCTCTTAATATCCTGAATAGCTAGGATTAGAGCCATGAACCACTGATGTGCAGTTTAGGATTTCATTTTTACTATGAAAAGATTTATTTAGTGTCTACTGTATGGCAAATATTATAACAGAAACAAAGCTACATGCGACTAAGCCACAGACAGATATTACAGTCTTGGTACTTGGATTTGTAAGATTTATTCAAAGAGTCAATCAAATAAATTAAAAAGAATTGTCTTTGTAATTAGTGATGCTAATATAAGTATCATTAACACTTATTTTTTATTCTGCAAGAGACTTACAAAGAATGGTAGTGAATGGATTTTAGAATTTTAATAATGTAATAGTTGCTCACCTTTGTTATTAATATTTTAGGTATATATCCTACATAAATTATTCCATAAATCATGTCACACATGAAACTTTGTCAAAGCTTCAGAGTATTAGAAAATGACTGCAAATTTTATAACCACATTTCCAACTACTTTTTCTTCAAGTATATTAAAATACAATGAATAAATTATTAATTTTGACTAGTAAGGTGGAAGTTTGGGATTATATAAGTATTATACTAAAATAACACAGTGATCTCTCTTCTATTATTAATAGAAGTATCTGATAGATGCTGAAATTCCCTGAAAATCATCATAACCAAGTCTGGCAGTCCAGAAAATGAGCAAGACAGAGTAAGATTAAATATATGACTTTTGATTTTTTAAATTCTTAATTTACTCGTTTCTTAGCAAAAAAATAGAACAGAAATCTAAAACAGATTCTAAAAGAGATAAAGCAAGCAGAAAAACATAAGACGTCCATGCCTTTGCTCACTTCTCTCAATGAAAACATGAATCTTAATTGAATAGCAATCACACACTATTGTAACCTTCTTCATCATTTCAAACATACAGAACAAGACTAGTGCAATTATATAAAATTTGTAGTCTTGGATAAAGATATGATTTTTGTGATAGAGGAAAAATCAACATTTTTCTATCTCCTAAATAATTTGTATTAGAATTAATTTATATTAAAAATATTCTAATATAGATGTATAAGAAATATATGTATAAGAAAGATACATGTCCTATTGGTACCAATTAATAATAAAAAAAAGAAATTCATTTTGAGGAATTGGCTTTTGCAGTGACAGAATGAGAAATCCAATCATCTGATCTGCCAGCTGAAGACCAGGAAAGCAGAGGGTATAGTCCTACTCTAAATCTGAAAGTCTGAAAGTCAGAGGTTTAAGTCCCAGTGTGAAGATATATCCCAATTCAAGCTGCCTGAGTCTCAAGTTTTGATAATGTAGCTGACAATTGAATTATGGTTTTTTTATTTTTTTATTGTAAAGGTGATGTACAGAAGGGTTACAGTTACATGAGTTAGGTAATAAGTAGATTTCTTGTCAGACTTGTTACCCCTTCCCTCATTTTTCTCCTACTTTCCCTTCCCACCCCCAATTGTACTGATCATTTCCAACATGTTGTCTTGTGTATGTCGCTGTTGCATTGGTTCTCCCTTGTCCTTTGTCTCACCATTCTGTTGTTCCCCTTCCCTTCCCTAATTCAGATAAATGTATATACAATACCAGGGGGCCCAAATCAAATACAGTGACAACAGGGGATATACCATTGGGGAAAAAACATACAAAAGAAACAAGTAATCACATAGTACATTAAAAACAACAACAACGAAGGGAAACCTCTTGTGTCCATGTCTTGGGGTTCATTTCACTTGGCATCATCTTATATGGTCATATGTACATAGCTATTGAGCTATTCTGCTCATCTGCTAATATTATCCTAGACATATATTAATTATTGCAAATAAGAGAAACCATGGGACCTATGTTTCTATGGGCCTGGCTTAGTTCACTTAATATGATTTTTTCCAACTCTTCTATTTCCTTACAAATGGAGCAGTGTCATTCTTTCTGATGGAAACATAGAATTCCATTGTGTGTGTGTGTTTGTGTGTGTGTGTGTGTGTGTGAGAGAGAGAGAGAGAGAGAGAGAGAAAGAAAGAAAGAGAGAGAGAGAGAAAGAGAGAGAGGTTAATTCCTAGATATTTTATTTTTAGGAGAGCTCTTTCTGATTTCCTGATTTCAGCTGTGCTCTTCTCATTATGTCTGTGATATAATAAAGATAATTCTAGTCAATATGTTCTTTAGTATCTTCTTCATCACTTTTATAACCTAAATGCTTCACTTTGAAACATCTATGACTAGTAATACACTAGTTTGTGGATGCAGAAACTCACACTGTTGAAATAACCACAGGAAATTTGACTGCATGTGCTATTAAAGAGCAGGGGCAAATGTCTCAAGCCTGTAATCCTTACTACTTTAGGGATGGAGATTGAAGCATCCAGATTTGATTCCAGCTATTACAGGTTAAACAAGAAAATGATATGACTCCATCTCAGCCAGTGGCTGGTAGTGACCCTTCTCTCAGCTTCAGTGAAACACAAATAGGATAGTAGTAGAAGTTGGCCCAAGCCAGAAGCCAGAGACTGTCTCAAAACTAACCATTGCAACTGGTGGAGTGACTCAAGTGATAGAAAACTTGTCTAGCCGTGTGAGGCCCTAAATTCAACCCCCAGTACCAAACATTCTGATGGGTGGTTTTACTCTTTTCTTTCTTTCTTTCTTTCTTTCTTTCTTTCTTTCTTTCTTTCTTTCTTTCTTTCTTTCTTTCTTTCTTTTTCTTCCTTCCTTCCTTCCTTCCTTCCTTTCTTTCTTTCTTTCTTCCTTCCTTCCTTCCTTCCTTCCTTTCTTCTTTCTTTCTTCCTTTCTTTCTTTCTTTCTTCCTTCCTTCCTTTCTTCCTTTCTTTCTTTCTTTCTTTCTTTCTTTCTTTCTTTCTTTCTTTCTTTCTTTCTTTCTTTCTTTCTTTCTTCTTTCTTTCTTTCCTTCTTTCTCCCTTTCTTCCTTCCTTCCTTCCTTCCTGCCTTTCTTCTTTCTTCCTTTCTTTCTTCCTTTCTGTCTTTCTTTTTTCTGTCTTTCTTTCTTTTTTCTGTCTTTCTTCCTTTCTTCCTTCCTTTTTTTTTTGTGCCAGTACTGACTTTGAACTCTGGGTCTGCATGCTATCTTGAGCTTTAGTGCTCAAGACTAGTGAGCAGTTGACCACTTGAGCCACAGTTCCTCTTCCATCTTTTTGATGGTTAATTGGAGATAAGAGTCTAATGGACTTTACTGTCGCAGTCTAGCTTTGGACCCAGCTCCTACAATGTTGGATTACAGGCATGAGCCAGGGGGTGCTCAGTGGGTGTTATTTTGCATTTTAAAAGAGGATGTCACTAGTAATTTCCCTCATCTGTCACTGAAAACAATACTGATCACCAATAACAGCATTCTGATAATCATTCCTCACATGGTGTGACAATTGTAGCTTATGAACTGCCTCTTTTACTATTTTATTGAGTTCCACCTTTGATGGTTTATATTTCCTTTTGTCTAAAAGACAAAACAGAACAGATTTGTCAAAGATGACCCAACCATCAAGAGCAAAACAATAATTGTATCAACCCCAGAGGTTTCATTCAGAGTTGTGGAGACTGATGAACTGCCTGGGGCTACCTGGCTGAGCTGCAAATAACACAAAACAGCCTTCGTCCCACCTCCATGGCCACCTTCCTTCAGTGTGCTAAACCTATGCTCATTGTTCTCATACTTTTTGACAAGAAATTTGGCTAATAAGAATCATCAGGAAGTGGGGAGTATTGGGTGGGGGGCGGGGAGGAGGATGGGAAGGGATGGGAAGGGGAAACAAAGGAGGAGGCTACAATGTTTGATAAGAAATATACTCATTATCTTGTCCATGTAATTGTAACCCCTCTGTACAGTATTTTCACAATAAAAAAAAGAGAATCATCAGGAACATTTCATTTTAATAAGATAAATATTTCTAAAACTTTTTGGGGAAATTTCTAAATAGCTAAGAGTAGAAGATTCAATACTTTTTCTTTTCTGTTTTTTAGAATTTATAGTTGTTCAGGACAAACTGAAACCTAATACACCAAATATTCCAACAAGCTAATTTTCTAATCATTTCAAAATGGTTAACTTTTCAATGAGGAAGGAGAGAAGGAAGAGAATGGAAATGAAAGAAAGCAAGAATGGAGAAGAAAGATAGAAGAATGAATATGTATGGGTGTTTAAAGGCAACATTTTAAATCAGTTATTCACATTTTTTCATGGAGTCATATTTAATGACTGACATATGTTAATCTAAAAGATTCCATTCTTATATCTCTCCCTAAGTATCCAGGTGGAGATTTTAAGTACAAAAATCCTGCCCTGGTTTTACACTACGTGAATCAAAATACGAATTTTCCTCATGTATTGATTTTAATCTGTTAAATCATTTGTGCATATTGCTACTTAATTTCTTCCTAGACTTTGGCAGTCAAAATGCTTATTGCAGCCCAGAACTTTTCCCAGTTTGTTTTAAGTAAAAGCTCTTGGTAATATCACAGCAGGATTCTTTTGTGTACCACAGCTCACTGGATGCACTTCAATGATTCTGTTTCATAGTAGAAACCCGTAAAACCAACCAAATCTTTGATCTGATAAAGCTTAGATTAAATTAAGGTTTCCCAAGAGAAAGCCATGAGTGATGCTCCAGCTGGTCCAGAAGGACACAGAGTTTCTGTGAGAGGCCAATCATGCAAGGGGGTTAATTGCATATTCAAGACACTAGAACTCTGGTTTTACCTCAAAGATGAACACAAAATGAGCACAGACCACAATAGTCGCTGTACCTCTCCAGGCAAAAGTTAAATACAAGCACACAGACTTCAGTTGCTCAGACTCCTATCTATTCTGTGTCAAACAGAAATACTGCTGTGGGGGAGGGAAATTCATCTACACTTTTTGATGGGTCAGGAAAATTCACAACAGGAAACACCTTGTACAACTTTCTACTATGATATTTATGATAATATCACAAGTGAACAAATAAAATGTCTAATGACTTCAGATATACAAATGTCTACTTAAAACGTTGGAAATTTTTACCTTAAGCCCAGAATTGACATTGAATTTGTGGAAGAAGGAGACTTTTTCCCCTCTAACTTCAAATTAATATTAAAATCCTGATTTTTAAAAATCATATCTAGGTAAAGTAAATTCTGCAGATTTTCTGGCTTGTTTCCTATTTGATGAGAGAATGTGTGGGCTTTACAAAAAAAACCAATGTTTTGTCATAGGTCTATTTTAAGCTGATAATAATTTCATTCACCAATACAATCTAAACATTTACCTCTTCTCCCCACATTACATGTTACTGATGTCAAATTGTACATCTATTTATATTGCATTGCCATAAACACAGGAACTTTGCTGCCCGGGCTGGATTTGACCTGTGATCCTCAGATATCAGCCTCGTAGGTAGCTAGGATTACAGGCCTGAGCCACTGGGACCCAGCTATTTTCACTTTTTTATGTAGAAAATATCCAATTATATTTTAATATCTCAGGTCACAATAATGTGTAGAAATTGAGGGAATTGAATAAGAAAATAATGTTCTTTTACAGAACATATGACAAAATTCAATCTCTAAACAGGTAAAAAGATTCTTGAATCCCTGTTACAACAATGGTTATACCAATGTAGACTGTAATAAAATATAAAGGGATTATATATTAAAATGAGGAAAAAGGTATCTTCACTTTTTTTCTTTATTTTTGCTCCTCTAAATGAGTAATTTACTGGTTCTTTCTTCAATTTGATCTAATTTACTGTCAATCCCCTCTATTGAAATTTTTGTTCATCTATTCTACCCTTCAGCTCTATAGTTTTATATTTTTCTCTCCTTGCTGAAATTCTAATTTTCTTTCTTTGCTCTTTGTTATACAAGCTAAAGCACAGTTTTCTAAAAATTATTTTGAATTCTCTGTTGCATAAATCACACATTTCCAATTTGTTAGGGTGCACACCTGGAAATTTATGTTTTATTTTATGTAAAATATAATATCCTGCTTGTTCATTTTGAATTCTTGTTCAAACTGTTCCCTTTAAAATTATTGAATTATGGTTTTATAAGTCTCTAGACTGTTAGGCCTCGTCAACTTTCCCAGTAGGTTGTGTTAGAAGCTTGAGGAGGAGCTTAGGAAAATTTGGGAGCTAGATGGGTGATACAATTTTTCATCAAGACAGACTGGCTGCTTGATACTATCACTCCATGGAGCTGGGGGTGAGGAGACTGGGAAGTGCCCCTTGGCTCAAGCAAGTTCCTCAAAGACTAGTTATTGCCTGCACTGTCAGTTATCAGAGAAAGGCCAGTTAGAATGTAGGTCTTTGCTGCTCATGTGGGAAAGCTGGGATGATAGTTGTTCAATCTCTGTGCAGGGGGAAGGTGAGAGCTGGGATTTCTGCCTTTTTACTCAGTGTTGAGTTAGGGCAGATGAGCACTGGGGCGTGCTCAAGTAGCCACTCAAGCCCAATTCCTAAGGTTATACAGTTCCTGAGCAAATGTCAGGCCACGAGCTCTCAGAGACAAGAAGTTGTGATGCTGAATATATGATCTAAACACTTTGCTACTCAGTGATAGAAGAAAGAGTTTTTCTTTCCCTATGAATTTTTCTCATGAATTTTCTTATTAATTACGATTTGTTGTGCTAGAGTATTAAAACTACTTTCTGGATTTCTCAAAAAGGGAATAACCCATGCTGTTTATTTAAATAAGTTTTTTATTGTGAAAATACCATACAGAGGGGTTAAAATTACAAGAGCAAGGTAATGAATACTTTGTTGCCTCCTCTTTTGTTTTTCTTCTACCATCCCTTCCCTCTCAGCTCCACAACTACACTCCCCCCCTTTCTAAACTGTAAAGTTCGTTTTCCAAAATACTATCTTGTACATCTCTTTGTTGCAATGGGTTCGCCTATGATGAGTATATTTATGGAAGAATATAGAGTCTAGAGCTTTGTATTGCACCCTATGTTTTTACCAATCTAAAGTAGATAATGTCATATACTCCATTTCTTTCTCATGACTTAGTATTTTATTTGAGGTGTTTTTGCTACCTGAAAAAAGTCAGTAATTCTATTACATGAATTTCTATGACTTCTCATTCTCCATGTATAATCTGAAGGTGTCTTTTAACTTTATTTCCATTAAGAATTGATTTAAGGGTCTGGGAAGGTGGCTCAGTGGTAGAGTGCTTGCCTTGCATGCCTGAGGCCCTGGGTTCAACTCCTCAGCACCACATAAGCAAAAAGAAAAAAGCCGGAAGTGGCGCTGTGGCTCAAGTGGTAGAGCGCTAGCCTTGAGCTGAAGAGCTGAGGAACAGCGCCCAGGCCCAGAGTTCAGGCCCCACAACTGGATCCAAAAAAAAAGAATTTATTTAAAACTGCATACATGTGCTAAAGGAAGTAGGACATGTGGATTGAATTCAATGGGAAACAACAGACAGAATGAGGGAGAATGATAAAAAATAAAATAGCAATAAAAATACATAAAATTTCTAAAATACTCCAACCGTTTGTCTATTCAGAATTAGTTCTAGAAGGGCACTAGTGGCTCATGCCTGCAATACTAACTAATCAGGAGGCTGAGATCTGAGGATCACAGTTTGAAGCCAGTCCAGACAAGAAAGTCTCTGAGACTCTTATTTGAGCTGTGGCTCAAAGTGTTAGAGTACTAGCTTTGAGTCTAATGCTCAGGGACTGTGCCCAAACCCTGAGTTAAAGTCCCAGAACCAGCACACAAACACATACAAAATAATAATAATAATATTTCTATTCTAACACTATTTTCCCATAAAAAGTACATCATGCACATTTCAATTTCCTTTTTGTTGTTTATCTGGTCTAGTAACCTCCAACAATTCAAATGAAAGAGATTAATGGAAACATTGAGTCAAGAAATATCTCTAGTATACAAAACCCTTCATGCAAGTATATGTGCATATGTATGTGCATTAGTGTGTGTTGCCCTTTGTATGCTTACAGACACTTTTTATTTTGCAGGAATGCAGTGTTGTAAAGCAGATTGCCATTGCATAAACACAGCATCTCTTCAGCTTTGTCTATATCTCAGAAGTGGAAATCTTCCAGCTGCTTGGTTGCTCTCTGATAAACAATTCACCTCACAGAGGCATTGATTAAAAGAGGAGGAGAGGTAGAGGTTTCATTAGGTACCACTAGATTTATACTATCTTCAGAAAGTATGTTTATTAATTAGCTCTCATTTACATATCACAGCAATGAGTGATATTCTTCACCATACCTTATTGATTAGAAAATATTTTCAAGAGATTCTAATTTCTTCAGGAAGTTAAGGTCAAGAAAAAATATTAGACATGATGAAGAATCCACCCAATGTCTTTTGCCATTCTTTTTATTTATTTATTTATTTGGACATAGAGAGGAAAACATTTTTTAGTTGACAATGTTGGATAAAGATCCTAGTTTTATACTACTTTCAAGTATTGCTGCATTTGAATTTGTAGGATTGTGTTTTATGTGATAAAAATCTGAATAATAGATTAATCTTTGGGAATAATTTATAAGCATAAAATTTTTAATTTGGGAAAGTTGATTAAGGGCCTCTGAACACTGTCTTTTCTATGATGGTTAAGAAATATTTCCTTGATTAAGTAATACTAATTGTAAAATAGTGGTTGTAAGATATTCACTCTGAGAGGATCTCTGGTGATGAAATATTTGTGACTTCCTAAAGAGCTTCTATGAAGTTGTATGTTGTTCACATTTAAAATTCTTTTTATTATTTATTTGGAACATTCAGAAGTATTTTACTTTCTTTTAAAATTTTTTTGGTGGGTCATCGGGCTTGAACTCAGGTCCTGGGTGCTATTCTTGAGCTTTTTTGCTCCAGGCTAATGCTCTTCCACTTTAAGCAACAGTTCCATTTCTGGTTTTCTGGTGGTTTATTGGAGATAAGAATGTCTTGGACTTTCCTTCCCAGCCTGGCTTCAAACCACAATCCTCAGATCTCAGCCTCCTGAGTAGCTAGGATTATGGTCATGATCATAAATTATATTTTTGTCTTTAAGGAGTTGTAAAAAGGAGTTCCCATTCAAGAAATCAGTTGATGAATACAGTATCATTTGATCAATGTCACCCATTTCATTATTCCCCTCTATGCCTTAAAATTTTACATCTCGCCTCTCAATTTTCTTAATTTTACAAGATATGTACTGAATTTTATGACTTCATTCTTCCCTCTCCTTATCTTCATTTGTTTATGAATCCACTTGAATCCACTCCCACTTTTCAAGTGTCAGTTTCTTAATATTCATTTTGTTGGACTATGAGTTATTCTTTCTAAGGATTTATACCATTAGACTTTTCCCCTGAAAATGCCATTTTCATTTACTATATTTGTGTACACTTTCATACAACCCCAACATGTTTGCTTACATATACATTTATACATTTATAAATTAGTTCTAGCTTCCACATATAAGAGAATATGTGTCCTTTGTCTCTTTGAGCCTGACTTAGTTCACTTAACAATATTTTTTCAGGTCAATCCATTTCTTTGCAAATGATGTAATATTAATCTTCCTAATTGATGAGTAAAATCCCATTGTGCTTATAGACCACATTTTCTTGATCCAGTCATCCATTGAAGGTTATCTGAGCTGTTTCCATACCTTGGCTACAGTGAATAGTACTGCAGTGAGCAAGATTATGCAGGTGAATTTTACTTTCTTTATTTCATCTAACAAGCCATAAATTTGAACATTTTTATTAAAAAATGTAAAAGCTGTTGCATTGGTTCCCCCTTTGTCCTTTGTCTCACCATTCTGTTGTTCCTTTTCCCTACCCTAATTCAGATAAAAGTATATCTACTACCAGAGTACCAAAACCAAATACAGTGACATCAGGAGATATACTATAGGGGCAAACCATTCATGAGAAACAAAAAAAAAATCACAAAATGCATTAAAAACCACCACAACAAAGAAAAACCTCTAATGTCTATGTCTTGGAGTTCATTTCGCTTAGCAGAAACATTCACAAGACAATATGTTAGAAATGATCTGTACAACTTGAGGTGGGGGAGGGAGAGTAAGAGAAAAGTGAGGGAAGGGATAACAAGTTTGACAAGATATGTACTTATTACCTTACTTATGTAACCGTAACCCCTTTGTATATCACTGACAATTGAAAAAGAGAAAAAGAAGAAGAAAAATGTAAAATTAATTCTAATTCCTAAGGTGTGATGATATCAATAACTTGGGGGGGGGAGTGTGCACATGTGCACATGCACACATGTGCATGCTACTGGACGTCTTGAACTTAGAGCGCTGTGATGTTGCTTGGTTTTCATGTTCAAGGTTGGTGCTGGTGCTCTATCACTTGAGACACAGCCTCTACTTCTGTGGAGTTTTTTGGTTTTGTTTTTTTCTTTTTGATGGCTAATAGATAAGAATCTCAAACCTTCCTGCCCAGACTGGCTTTGAATCATCATCCTTAGATCTTAGCCTCCTGAGCAGCTGTGTGATTACATGAATGAACCACCAGTATCTGACTCAGTCAATAACTTTTAGCCTTATACTATCTGTTGATAATCAACTTATTTATTTTTTAAAAGTAAGTACAATATTTCAAAAAGTCCCTCAAAAATTCAGAATCTGCTACATTGCAATATTGTGAAACACAACTTGACAGAAATTCAACACATACTGGCCTGCTGGAAGGCACACTTACAGAAGGAACACATACTGATAATTTCCAACCAATGGAATGTCATACAGGGGAAAATAAGCAAAGACATATCAAGTTTACAAATTGTTGAACAACAGACACACTTTAAAGCAACTGAGTAGCTACCAGATAAACTTGAAGGAAAGAGGTCCTCATTTACATTTAACAGGCATTTATATCATATAATTCTGTTATTGACTTGTACATGTTAAACATGATTAATTACTGCACTAGTTCTGATTTCTTTTTCTAATGCATAATGAAGAGTTGTTGTAAATATATAAATATACACACATATACATATATACACACTATATAAAATGTAGCACTAATTTAAACATTAAACATATTCATATTGAAACTTCAAGAATTTGAAATGAGCAATACCTAAATTTAATTATTAATTGCAGTATCAGTGAAATACTTTAAAAACTGGTCTACAAAAGCCCAGCAATCTAGAATTCTATATGCAGCATAATGGTTCTTCAAAGGTAAAGGAAAGAATTCTAGTGATATGAAAAAAAAAACACCAAAAAACAAAAACATAGAAGAAAGTCTTTGCAAAACATATCTGATAAAGATCTATAACACAAAAATTCCTTAAAAATAAAAATTGTGAGTACCTTCCTTTTCAAATACCTGAAGAGATACATACCAACAAAGTACAGATAAAAATAAGCATATGAATACATGCTCCATATAATATATTTCTAGAGAACTAAAAACTAAAACAGGAAGGACACAACACTGCATGCCTAATAAAAGAGCCTAAAACCACATGTAGACTGAGAACTCCCAATCACAGATGATATGAATGAAAACCAAATCAGACCCTTTGGAACTGTTGAAGGGTAGAAAGCTAACTGCCCTCATTAAATAATCTATAAATTACACTCCTTGGTATTGAATTAATTTGAAAAACTTATTCACATAACTTACTCAAGGATAATTTTATTCTAAACTGCTAGAACTTAGAAGCGAGCCAGATGTCCCTGAGAAATAAATGGATTGATGAATTCTGTTCCAATTAGATATCAGAATTCATTCAACACTGAAAGAATTAAGCTAACTCTAACCAGAATATAGCATGGAATAACCTTAAATGCATATTACTGTATGGAAGAAGCTAGTCTAAAAATGTGGTAGTATTCAACTTATAGGACATTCTGGCACAGACAACACTGCAGCCTTGGTGGTTGTCAGGGGCTTCAGGGAAGAAAGGATGAATGACTGAGCTAGAGTGTTTTATAAGCTGTTGAGAATACAATTATAGACACATGTCAAATGGTAGATGCATTTGTCAAAAACAGTAACACATTTAAGAGTGAACTCTAACATAAACTCTAAACTTGGAGCAATCATCATTTTTCAACCATGTTCCTCTGCTCTAAAAATCATACCACTCTTGTGGCACATCAAAGGTGGGGCTGGACTGTAAAATAGAATATGTCAGGCATATATAAAAATATAATTTACACTTAATTTTACTATGAATCTAAAACTGTTCTAGAAGTGAGTTCCTTTGAAAAGCAAACAAAGCTGAGATCTGAATACCTTGGTTTGAAGCCAGCCAGGGAAAGAAGGTTCATGAGATTCTTATCTCTAATTACCCACCAAAAAACTGGAAGTATAGCTGAGGGTCAAGTAGTAGAGCACTAACCTTGAGGGAAAAAGCTAAGCCACAGTGCCCAGACACTGAGTTCGAACTCCTATAGTAACACAAAAAGAAAGAAACATATAAAAAATAAAAAGAGAAGCAAATACAATTAGTAAGTAAAAATATTAGAAATAAAAAGTGAAACAATGTAAGACTAAAATATAAAATGTTCATATATAAAAACTATAAGGTAAAATACAAGCTAATAATATAACAAAAATGTAAAAAAGGTGGATTATAATTCAATAAATTTAGAAATTGAAATCATATTTTCTCAAATTAAAACCGATAAAATGCACAGATAGAAGACATGCATCCCTGTAAGAAAAGGATAAAAGAAATTCTTTAGAAATTGCAAAAATAAGCCAGAATCTTAGATCAATATAAAGAGAAGTAGTTGAGCAGAAACAAATTAAGAAACAATAGAATATTTAATTGTTTAATTTTTATTCCATATAATAGAAACCCTTTCAATGTAATTATTGCAATAGTGTGTTGTGCAATTACAGCTTACCTGTAAGTAAGGGAAGTGCTCAGGGTAACAGGAGGGAAGGGCTGGAAGAATTGGAAATCAAAACTACATTGAGGCTGGGAATGAGGATTACAGGTAGAGTGAGAGCCTTGAGCCAAAGAAGCTCAAGGACAGTGCCCAGACTCTGAGGACTGGCAACACACACACACACACACACACACACACACACACACACACACACACACGACCTACATTAAGATACCACCTCACCACAGTTAGAATAGCCCTTATCAAGATGCTGATGGTGATGTGGCCAAAAGGGAACACTACTACACTGTTTGTGGGAATGTAAACTGGTTCAACCACTCTGGAAAGCAGTATGGAGTTTTCTCAAAAGACTAAGCATAGAGCTCCCCTATGACCCAGCAATTCCACTCTTGGGCATTTACCCAAATGACCACAAACAAAACTATACTAAGCTACCAGCATAACTATGCTCATTGCAGCATTATTTACCATAGTTAAGATATAGAATCAACACAGATGCCCCTCAGTAGAAAACTAGGTCAAGAAAATGTGGTATATTCTATACTTCCATCAGAAAGAATGACATCACCCCATTTGTAAGGAAGTGAAAGTCTTGGGAAAAAATTATATTAAGTGAAGTAAGCCAGACCCAAAGAAACATAGGCTCCATGGTATCCCTTAGTTGTAATAATTAGTATATGTCTAGAATAGTCCTAGCAGGTTCATAATTGTCCAATAGCCATGTACATAGGGCCACATAAAATGATGTTAATCAAAATGATCTCCATGATATGGAAACAAGAGAAGTGTGTGTATCTGTGTGTGTTTTCTATTTTTAGTGTACTGTTTTCAGTATTTCTTTTGTCTTTCATTTTTTCTCCTCTAGTTTATTCCCATTGTCACTACTTCTGATCCCATACCCTTTGTCTTGTATATAAGTTTATCTGATTTGGGGAAGGGGAGAGGAATCACTGAAATAAGTGGGACAAAGGGTAAATCTATGCAACAACCATCCTCACTAGACACTATTTTGGAAATTAACTTTACAACTTAAGGGAGAGAGGAGTTGGGGAGGAAAAGCATGAGAAAATGAGGGAAGTGGTAACACTGCTCAAAAAGAAATGTACTCATTACCTTTTGTAAATGTAACCCCTCTGTTCATCATCTTTAGAATGAAAGAATTGTTTTAAAAAGATACACTAGATAGATGGAAGTGTATACTAAACATTCTACATTTTGAAAGAAGTGTAAAAGTAAACAAAATATGAATACAAACAATATGAGCACATTAGGTCTACTTTTACAAATTTTGTAGTAAAAGTAGGAGGAGGCTACAATGTTTGATAAGAAATGTACTCATTATCTTGCCCATGTAATTGTAACCCCTCTGTACAGGATTTTCACAATAAAAAATAAAAGAGAGATAATAGAAGAATGAGTAAAACAATATTAAATGATGTATCTGAATGGGAAATCTAAGCCTGACATGGTAGCGCACACCTGTAATTCTAGTACTTGAAAAACAGAGGCAGGAAGATAACAAGTTTAAAGGCAGCCAGAGAGACTATCTCAAAAGAAAAATGTGAAAATAAAAAAACTAGAGACATGACCCAAAATGATAAAATGCTTGCTTAGCATGCCCAAAATCCTGGGTACAAAAAAGTATATTTAAATATATACAAAGTGTGCTGAAGAGTAGCAACTTCAGAAAGAGAGAATTCAGAAAAAAAGGATATCATCAGAAATAAGAGGGGCACTAATAATGATGAATGTATTAATTATCTAGGTAGTCATCACCTTTAACATGTATGCATCAAGTAACAAATGGCCCCATAGTTGAGGCAAAAGCTGATAAAGTGCTATGAGACATAGAAAATCCTACTCTTGGGGCTGGGAAGGTGGCTCAGTGGTAGAGCGCTTGCCTTGCATGCATGAGGCCCTGGCTTCAATTCTTCAGCACCACATAAGCAAAAAGAAAAAAGCCAAAGTAGTGCTGTGGCTCATAGTGGTAGAGTGCTAGCCTTGAGCTGAAGAGCTGAGGGACAGCGCCCAGGCCCAGAGTTCAAGCCCCACAACCGGACCCCCCCCCCCAAAAAAGAAAAGAAAATCCTACTCTTAGAGCTCAACTTCAGCACCCTTCTTCAGTAACTGACACATTAAACATCCAGCAAAACAAGAAGGTTAGAGTTGACTTCAATAGTACAATCAGTCAATTTCACTGAATTGACATTTATTAAACACGTTAGAGTTACACCTCATCCCAGACAGCAGAACACACATACCCTTTAAACCTGCTGAAGCATTCATCATGGCAGATGATATGCTGGGCCATCAAACACATCTAAACAAATTTGAGAAAATAGAAATCGCAAACAATGTGTTCACAGAACACCATGGACTTGCTTAGGTGTCACCAATAGACAAATAGATAGGAAATCCAAAATCTCTCAGAAACAAGGGAACAGCACACGAGTCAGAGATACCCCATGAGAAATTAAAAAGTGTGTCAAGCAAATTAACATCTAGACAAAGCTCATTAAATTTTGTGGAATACAACAGCTCAAGACAAAGATCAATAATCATATTGAGCTTTCGAAAACTTAGGAAACTTGAGGAAACTGAAGCATGAAGGAGAAAAGAAATAGTAAAAGTCAGAGCAGAAATGAATGTTTGTTCTACTCATATTGCATGTTTAGGTGTATCAGATCTTTACATTGTACACCCCAAACATTTTTTATTCATCAATTATGTATCTAAAACATTAAAATATCTCATTAAAAGAGTAATACAGTACTTATTATTTACATCTATGCATTTAAAATATCCATTATTCAAAAATACAAATAGACATACATACACACACAAAAGTATGAGCACTAGTGGCTTATTCCTGTAATGCTAGCTATTCAGGAGGCTAAGATCTGAGAACTGAGGTTTGAAGCCAGCCTAGGGAGGAAATCTGGAAAGACTCTTATTTTCAATTAACCACCAAAAACATGGGAGTAGAGCTGTGGCTCAAGTAGTAGAATGCCAGCCTTGAGCAAAAAAAACTAAAGGATAATGTCCAGGCCCTGAGTTCAAGCCTTAGTACCTGGCCACACATACAAAAGGTATATAATAGATACATGTATTTATTATTTTATGATTAAAGGAATTTTATGATTTAAGTGTAGATTTATATAGTCAGAATTACAGCCTAACTAAAAGCTGCACTGTCATTGCTTCTTGCACCCAGAGAAGACCATAACTTTCCCAATCATGCCTCCTATAGCTAGAGATCTGAGTGGTTATTGGTCAGTCACCTTTGTAAATGTACTGTAGTATCAACACCTAGAAATACGAAGAATGAACTTCAACCAGGTTATCAAACAATCTACACCTTCCTTGGGATCCTCATAAAAATTTTTTTTGAAGTCAAGGAAGTAAAAAAATACATAAAATATTTCAGCTAATAAAGTTTCAGAAATGAAAAGATTTGGAGACATCTAAGCTTCATACTACAAAATTCCCAGAGATAAAACAAAAGTAAATTGGTTACTGTTATCTATCTATCTTCAGGCATGTGAAAAATTATTAGAGTAGCAGCGTCTCTTTCTTGATAGATGACAGCAGAGTAAAAACAAAATAACAAAAGGTGTGAACACATGAGTCAGGAAGATGTGGTCTTGAATACATATGTAAAATTAAGGACTTGATTTTCTGGCAATTGAACTCAGGACCCATTGCCAGCAAAGCAAATACCATACCAGCACAGATATTCTTTTGCATTCAGTTTTGTTTTGCTTTTTTGTGTTTTTCAAAAAGTGTTTCACACTTGTACTGTGCTGGCTTCAGACCATGGTCTTTCTACTGTCACTTCCCAATCAGCTGGGATTATAGGTGTGAACCACATACTTGGCCCAAAAATTTGAGAGAAAAAGAAATGAGATGAGGAGAAGAAACTATTAGAAAATATTCAAAATATGAAAGAGGATTGATTCGGTAAATCAAAAAAGCTCATCCATTTTTAATAGTTTACTGAAAGACACTTAAATGTATGTATATATTTAATATATGCTGAAACTGCTCTCCAGGAATAATCAGATTATCTTAAAAGCTTTTAGGAAAAACATAATGTGCCACTTATATAGGAATGACCATCATACTGGCACAGGACCACTCAACTGCAAATTTGGAAGTGATAAAAATAAAATTCAATCTCCCTTAGAAAATAACAAATTGTTGTAGCTGCATTTCTGAAAGTATGAAAAGCAATAGGTTGTGTTTAATTGCAAATATTGTCTATTTTCCATTTATACTTCTCCTTACCAATGGGTGGGTTATTATTTATTTATTTATGCATCTATTTTTTGTGCTAGTCCTGATGCTAGAACTCAGTGTCTAGATGCTGCCCTTGAGCTTTGCTGCCCAAAGCTGGTGCTCTACCACGTGAACCACAACTTCCCTTCCAACTTTTTGCTGATTAATTGGACAGAAGAATCTCACAGACTTTGCTGCCTGGCTTGGCTTGGAAGTGATCCTCAGATCTTGGCCTCCTAAGTAGCCAGGATTACAAGCATGAGCTATCATCTCCTAGCCCAATGGGCTATTTTCAATTAGGTGTTAATATTTAACCATGTTGTTAAAATCAACATACTTATTGACTCTTTGTTGATTTACCCTACCATTGGAGAAAGTACTGTTGTTTGGTTATTTCTAAAATTGTGAAAGCCTCACACATTTTTTTTTTAATTTTATTTTATTTTATTTGAGAACATACTGTACAGAGGGGTTACAATTACATGGGCAGGATAATGCATACATTTCTTACCAAGCATTGCAGCCTCCTCCTTTGTTTACCCTTCACCTCCCTTCCCAGCCTACCCCCTCCCCCCCACCCAATCATACCCCCCCTTCCCCCCCACCGACATTGTAAAGCTGGTTTTGACATGACATTTTGTACTTCTCATTGTTGCAACAGGTCCACCTGAATCCTTAAACGACTTGTTTGTCCCCGTCTCCTCCACATGTTATACTGACATCAAATATAGTGAAAGCGGGGGTTACACTGTGGGGGAGGGACATACAAAGCAACAAAGAAATAATCTTATAAATGCGTTAGAAACACATGCATGAAAGAAACAAAAACATTAAAATACATATTTGAGGGTTCGTTTTCCTAACATCACATTCTCTGACTTTTTCCGCTTGACTCATACCTATACTAGATATTGCAAATAAGGGAAACCATGGGACCTATCTTTCTTTGGGCCTGGCTTACTTCACTTCATATAATTTTTTCCAAGCCTTTCCATTTCCTAACAAATGGGGAAATGTCATTCTTTCTGATGGAGGCATAGAATTCCATTGTGTATATATACCACATCTTCTTGATCCATTCATCTACTGAGGGGCATCTGGGTTGGTTCCATATCTTAGCTATGGTAAATAATGCTGCAATAAACATAGTTGTGCTGGTAGCTTTAGTGTGGCCTTGTTTGTGATCATTTGGGTAAATGCCCAAAAGTGGGATTGCTGGGTCATTGAGGAGCTCTATGCCTCACACATTTTATTAAGTGCCTTGAAATTCAGTCATTGTATCTTCCTAATGATTGACTTTTTCTCATTGAAGTTTCTCTAACTTTTTTATCTTTTTAAAAGATTGTTCTCAATTCCACTTTCATATTAAACAGTTTGAGTCTCTGCATTATTATCTAGTAAAGAGAGTATCACTGGGTTTACCACTGGTTTATCATCCAAGTGCTTCTGCATTAGTATGAAAAATTTTAGCAATTTCTTAAAATGTTTTATTGTTATTATAAAGAGGATATATAGAGGAGTTACAGATACATGCATCAAGTAATGAATACATTTTGGACAATGTCACCCCATGCCTCACTCTCTCCCAGTTTTTCCCTTTTATCTCTGTCCACAAGGTATATAGTTCATTTTCAACATAGTGTTTAGTAAGTACAACTGCTGTATTTATCCAACCTCTGCCCCTCCATTTCTGTGCTTCCCTTTAACCTCTCAAAGACAGATAAATGAAACAAGATAAAAGAAAACAATAATAGCAACAAAGAAAACCATATTGTTTCCATTTCTTGGAGTATATTTTAATAAATAGTATTTTATATGATCAAATGCACATAGACATAGTGCCTTCATGTTTCTCCCCTAGATAATCCTCCTTTGGTCTCACTGTGTGTGAGTAACTGGAGTCCTGTATAAATTATCATGTCCTATGGTAGTTTAGATCTAGAGAAAAGTGCACCATTTCAGTCCTTGAACTTGGCTTATCTCACTTAAAATAACATAATATTATTTTTTCTAATGGCTGTGTAAAATCCCATTGTGTATAGCACCACATATTTTGGATCTAGTCATCTATTATAGGGCATCAGGGTCATTTCCATAGCTTGGCTATTGTGAATAGTGCAGCAATGAGCATGGTTGTGCAAGTTTCTTTAGCTTGTGATGTTCTGGCTGGATGCCCAGAAGTGGTATGGCTGAATTGTAGGGAAGATCCATGTTTAATTTTTTGAGGAACCTCCAGATTGCTGTTCAGAGTGATTGTACTAGTTTACATTCCCACCAACTGTGCAATAGGATTCTTTTTTCCCAACATCCTTGCCAACATTTATTGTTGTTCATATTCACACTGTTGGCTATTCTAACTGGGGTTAGATGGAATCTGAGTTGGTTTGATTTACATTTCCTTTATGGCAAAGGAATGTTGAGCATTTCCTCATGTGTTTTATTATCATTCTTACCTCTTCTACTAAGAAGTCTCTCCTTAGTTCCTTTGTCCATTTAATGATTGGTTTATTAGATTTGGGAGGAGTTAGTTTCTAGAGCTCCTTGTATATTTTGGATATTAGGCTTTTGATGTATTGTTGGTAAAGATCTTCTCCCAGTCTGTTGGCTGTCTTTCTAGTTTAGCAACTATGTCCTTTGCTATGCTGATTTTTTCTTCTTTTTTGTCAATTGTAGGCCTTGAACTCAGGGCCTGGGCACTGTCCCTGAGCCTTTCTGTGCTCAAGGCTAGAGCTCTACCACTTGAGCCACAATGTCACTTTTGGTTTTTGAGTAGTTAATTGGAGATAAAGAGTCTCATGAGGACTTTTCTGCCCAGGCTGGCTTTGAATCTAATCTTCAGATCTCAGCCTCCAGAGTAGCTAGTATTTAAAGGCATGAACCACTGGCACCCAGCTGTGCAGAAATTGATGTTATCCCATTTGTCAAGTCTCTCTCCTATCTGCTGTGCCCTCAGACTATTTTTAATAAGTTTTTTAAATTGTGAAAATACTGTACAGAGTGGTTAAAATCATATGAGCAAGGTAATGAGTACATTTCTTATCAAGCATTGTTGCCTCCTTCTTTGTTTTTCCCTTACCATCCCTTCCCTCCCATCTCCACTACTACATCCCCTTCACCCCGCCTACGTTGTGAAGTTCATTTTTACACATAGCATCTTATACATTTCATTGTTGCAATGGGTCCACTTGTATCTATATTTAAACAATTTATTTTTAATACTGTACAGAGGGGTTACAGTTACATGAACAAGGTAACGAGTACATTTCTATTCCAGCATTGTTGCCTCCTCCTTTGTTTTTTCCCCTACCATCCCTGAGACTTTTTTCCAAAAGTTTCTGCCTATGCCTGTGCATTCTAAGTGTTTCTCATACTCCCTCTTGCAGTAATTTCAAGATTTCTTGTCTTAGACTAAGGCCTTTGATTCACTTTGAGTTGCTATTAGTGCATGGTGACAAACAGGGATCCACTTTCAGTTTTCTGCATATAGATGCACAGTTTTCCCAACAACAATTGTTGATGAGGTTATCTTTTTTCCACTGTATATCTTTGGCTCTCTTATCAAATATCATATAACTGTAAGGATATGGTTTTATTTCTGGGTCTTCTAATCTGTTCCATTGATTTTCATGTCTATTTTTATGCCAATACCAAGCTCTTTTTGTTATTATAGCTCTGTATTAGAGCTTGAAGTCTTGGATGTGATGCTACCAGCATTGCTTTTATTTTTGCCTAGAATTGATTTAGCTAAAATTTTGTAGGTTGCTTTCTCTATTTCAATATAGATATCATTGGGATTTTGATGGGGATTGTATTGAATTTTAGATGATTTTTGGCACTATGGCCATTTCCACAATATTAATTCTACCTATTTTAGCATATATTAATATATTTGTCTTAGCATACCACTTTTGTCCTACTTATACTTATTTTAAAATTCCTTTTCATTTTTAGTTAACAAGTAGAACAGCACTGTGATCCTTGAAAAATGAGAAGCTAAGAAGCTAAGAAACTAGGTCCAGCACATGTTCCACAAATTCTACAAGTTTCCTTATAAAGCAATTTAGTCCATAATAAAGGAAACAGCAATGCATAAAGGTCTTTTTAATTATCGAACTCAAATCTGGGTATAGGGAAGTAGAGACAAATAAGATTGGAGAATAGCAGACTGCAGAGGTGGAGAAGAGAGATCTAGAGATCAAGAGAACTCCACAATCTTTGCACAATCTTCTGCTAAGCACTAAGCCATCCATGAGTTGTCTGGACAGAGATCACATACATGGGAGATGGAGCAGCTAGAATTGTGACAGAAAATGTAGAAAGGGTAATAGAGAGGAATAAAACTCCAATAATTTGCATAAGTAATCCTTGAAATTCTGGTGAGTGTTAAGAGTCAATATGTGTTAGGTGAATGTGGAAGAGAAACATCATGAATATGTATTGGATTTATCTTGAGATTGAGCATAAATTCGAATACATACTTAATGAGGTGAACCCCCCAGGAAGCTGCTAGAAGAACAAGTTCTGTAGCTCATGCAGAACTAAGAGCTCTACATGACTACCAATCAAGCAGATAAGAAACCACAGCAGATACTTTGAACATTCATTAGTGGTGACATCTTAGCAGGGAAACTAAAATAGCTCTACAGTGAAAGGTATTTTACATATATTCTTATGAATCTTAAAAATAACTTGCTAAGATATAAAATCCATCTGCACAAAAATGAAGGCCCTGCTAGAAAAACTTTATCATTCTTGAGAAAACAACAAAATCCAGCCACTCAACAGAACAACAACCAAATGTCAATCACCATATTTTTAAAACAGGGATACTCACAAGACACTATGTTGGAAAGGAACTTTACAACATGGAGGGGGGAGTTGGGAGGAGGGAAAGTGGAAGAAAATTGAGGGGGATGAATAACAATGTTCGACCAAAAATGTACTAATTACATTACTTATGTAACTAACTGTAACCCTTCTGTACATCACCTTGACAATAAAATTAAATTTTAAAAAATGAGCATGTGAAACAGAAGGAAAATGTGACAAGTATAAATTTATAGGAATAGAATCTAGAATGCAGATGGGAGACAATTAGTAGTAAAAGTCAAACCATATTTAAGATGTTCAAGATCTGTTATTAAGATGTGTAAGGCTGAAAGAAAAATCTATGTAAAATGATAAGTGATATGGAACCTATACAACATTTTAACAAGGCAGAAATCTCAAAGATAAATATATATATAGTTTGAATTAAAAATTAATTGGGAAGGCCTAACTAGAGTTCAATGTGGCAGAAATGATAAGTGAACTTTAGAAAATAGTAAGGAGCTTTTCAAAATAAAACACAGTGAAAACATTTAATGGAAGAATTTAATAAAAGGATGGACATATTGGTCCAGTGGACAGAATGTTCCAAGAAAATTCAGTGGGAAAAGGAAAGTCTATTCAGAAAACACTGCTGGAGTATGTGGCTATTCATTTCAAATAAAATGACCTGAAACTTCAGTGTATATCAATCACCAAATTAACTCCAAAAGAACTTATGATCTAAATGTGAGAGGAAACTTCTAGGAGAATACACAAGAATAACACTTTGGGATAGCAAACACTTAAAAACCAAAATATAATTTTGCTGAATTATAATTTATCAAAATTAAAACCTTTTGTTCTTTAGCATTCTCTGCTAAGTAAATAAGAAGGTAAAAGCTAGGGTGGAGAAAATAATCATTGGGGTTTTATCTAGGTTGTATAAAATATTCTTAACAGCCAGGTGCCTGAGGGTCACAGCTATAATCCTAGCTACTCAGCAGGATGAGATCTGAGGATCACAGTTCAAAGCCAGGCTGGGCAGGAAAGTCTATGCGACTCTTTTTTTAAGTTCTTTTTATTTATTTTTTATTGTGAAAATACTGTACAGAGGGGTTACAATTACATGGGCAAGATAATGAGTACATTTCTTATCAAGCATTGTAGCCTCCTCCTTTGTTTCCCCTTCCCATCCCTTCCCAGCCTTCCCCCGTCCCCCATCCAATCCCCCCCCCCACCAAAGTTGTAAAGTTCGTTTTCAGCATGACAACTTGTACTTCTCTTTGTTGCAATGGGTCCACCTTAATCTCCAATTAACCACAAAAAAGTGGGGCTGTGGCTCAAGTGGTAGAGTGCTCTCTTCGAGCTGAAGAGCTCAGGA
The DNA here is from genome assembly GCF_019054845.1 of Dipodomys spectabilis. Lineage (NCBI taxonomy): Eukaryota > Metazoa > Chordata > Mammalia > Rodentia > Heteromyidae > Dipodomys > Dipodomys spectabilis. The sequence continues at coordinate 1,871,314 of NW_024870701.1, read as the reverse complement.
ACAGAGCCCAGGGCCAGAGTTCATGCCCCACAACAACAACAACAAAATCAATAACAAGGAAACAAAAGAATAAATAAAAATTGAAAATAGGAAAAATCATCTCCTAAGAGAAGATGATGAATGATCAATTAATAGATGAAAGTAGTATTAAATCATTACTCAGTAAGGGAATGAAAATTGCTAGTCTAGTATGAGGCCAGCTCACACACACTTGAAAGTCTTAAACAAACTGCAAATATGTATATAAAGGTCTCAACATCTAGCTCAATCAGTAATAGCCCTCATTGCTGTCATTATGAAGGATGCTGAATAGGATTGTAAAACCCATGTTGTAATAGGGCGCATAAAATCAGACACAAACTTCCTGACCTTTCCCCATCCAACTGTTTTCTAAAACATGTGTTACTTTTGCATATTCTAGAATCTTTTTCATAATGTAAGATAAAATTCCACTGTACTTTAAATATCCAAAGGTTTATTTCTTAATTATCTAGTGATGGTATATATCCCAATTTTTTCACTTGTTCATTTTTTTAACTGAGATGTTCATCGTTTATTTTCATAAGAGCTTGAAAGAGCTCTATTGTACAATACCTGTACAAATTGAGATAAGTACTTATTTTGTAATACAAATTGCATTTTCTTTCCAAGCTTGTCACTTTGCTGTTTTTTGTGATGTTTCAGTCTGGATCACAGCAGAAAGCAGGTGGCACAGCCAAGGGGGTCGTTTAAGGAATTTAATAAGTTTACAAAGCTGTGGGGAAGAGACCTGACAATGAATAATGAAACACCCAAAGATTACCCACAGCAGGGGATGGTAACATCTCTAAACCTTGAGGAACCACAGGAAGGTAAGATAGGGGAGGGCAGCAAAAGCTGGCACTCTCAGTCACCTTCAGGTGACTCTGATTAGCCAATAAAATCCAGGAGTCAAAAGGGCATGGGAGCCCAATGCTGCCATTCGTAAAGTTTGGCCCCTGGAACATAAAGCAAGGCAGAGAAGAGCAAAGCCTAAATCCACAAATGGTCCTTGATCTGTAGATGAAAGCTTTCAGACATTCAAGACTAAATAATCGTCTCTTTATCACTCACTTTCCAGTTTTGCATTTAAAATACCTTCCTTGGATTATATAATTTTTTCTTACACTTTAATTTTGCATTTGACAGGATTATCTTCAGTTTCTAAATGATGGTTATTCTCTCTTGCTATAAGATTGGGCTTTTCTCCCTTTCTACACTTCCTTCATGCTAGACTGTTCTTTTCATCAGATAGTTGTCTCCCAGTCATATGCTTAACCAAACTGAAATTATACTTTAGGTCTGTGATTTCAAAAACCTTATGCTCAAAAAGGAGAACAGTGCCTGGAAAATGGCAAGAAGTATGGAGTCTAACTTTAGTTTTCTACAAGTGTTTAACCAATTTTGCCAGCACCATTTACTGAAGATGCTGTCTTTCTTCCATTCTATTTTCTTAGCTCCCTTATTGAAGATCAGTTGGCTATAGGTCTGTGGGTTCATTTCTGGGCCTTCAGTTCTATTCCATTGGTCCTCAGATCTGTGCTTGTGCCAGTACTAAGCTGTTTTGATTACTATGGTTTCGTAGTAGAGTTTGAAATTTGGTATTGATATTCCTCCAGCACTGTTCTTTCTGCTGAGGATTGATTTTGCTATTTGGGTCTTTTGTTGTTCCATATGAATTTTTGGATTGCTTCTTCTATTTCATTGAAGAATGAGATTGGGATATTGATGGGTATTGCATTGAATTTGTAGATAGGCTGTGGCAGTATCGCCATTTTCACAATGTTAATCCTCCTAATTCAGGAGCATATGAAAACATTAAAGGAAGGAATAGGAGAAGCTCTAGGGCTCCTTGGCACAGGCTGAAATATTCTTTTTTTTATTGTGAAAATACCATACAGAGGGGTTACAATTACATGAGCAAGGTAATGAGTGCATTTCTTATCAAGCATTGATGCCTCCTCCTTTGTTTCCCCTTACCATCCCTTCCTATCTCCCCCGCAACAACACAACAATTCAAAGGAAGGTTGGACAAATGGGATTACACAAAACTGCAGAGCTTCTGCATGGCAAAGGACAAAGCTAGTAAGATCAATAGAAAGACCACAAATTGGGAGAAGATCCTCACTAGCCATACAACAGATAAGGGTCTCATATCTAAAATATACATAGAACTCAAAAAATTAACCCTCCCAAAAAACAAATCCTCAAAGAAATAACCTCCCATCAACAAGTGGGATAAAGCCTTAAAGAGAGACTTCTCTGAAGAGGAATAGGAATGGCCAATAGACACATGCAGAAATGTTCAACTTCTCTGGCCATAAAAGAAATGCAAATCAAAACTATTGAGATTCCACCTCACCCCCAGTTGGAATGGCTATAATCAAGACCTCTAATTCCAACAGATGCTGGAGGGGATGTGGCCAAAAGGAAACCTTACTGCATTGTTGTTGGGAATGTAAACTTGTTCAACCACTTTGGAAAGCAGTATGGAGGTTTCTCAAAGACTCCATATAGAGCTCCCCTATGACCCAGCAATCCTACTTCTGGGCATTTACCCAAATGATCAAAACAAGGCCATACTAAAGCTAACAGCACAATTGTGTTTATTGCAACATTATTCACCATAGCTAAGATATGGAACCAATCCAGATGCCCCTCAGTAGATGAATGGATAAGTAAAATTTATATATATACATATATATGAATTCTATGCTTACACCAGAAAGAATAAATGACTTTGCCCCATTTGTAAGGAAATGGAAAGACTTGGAAAAAATCATATTAAGTGAAGTAAGCCAGACACAAAGAAATATAGGTCCCACGCATTCCCTTATTTGCAATAATTAGCATACATCTAGGATAATCTTATCTGATGAGCAGAAAACTCAAAAGCTATGTACACATAACCATGTAAGATGATATGAAGCAAAATGAACTGTAAGATATGGACACAAGAAGTTTTTCTTTGTTGTTTTAATGTACTATGTGATTTACTTTTTTTTTGTTCTTCCCCCTATGGTTTATTCCCTGCTGTCACTGTATTTGATTTTGGTACTCTGCATCTTGTATATACATTTATCTAATTTGGGGAGGGAGGTGAAAAGGAATAACAAGATACTGAAACAAGGACACAGGATGACCCATTGCAACAATGATACTCACAAGATGCTATGTTGGAAATGAACTTTATGACTTTGGGTGGGGGGCAGGATTAGGGGAGGTGGAGGAAGGAAGAGATAGTAGGAGAAAAACAAAGGTGGGGGTAACAATGCTCGACAAGAAATGTACTCATTATCTTACCTATGTAACTGAAACCCCTCTTTACAGCATCTTTACAATACAATAAAATTTTTAAAAAGAAGTATGGAGTCCTCGGGTCAAATGCCCACTTTATTCTCTCTAAGAGAAACCAGAAGAAAAGATTGATAGTATTTGATCAGACCAAAATATATCATAAAATGCAACCTTGTGTTAAAATGTATGTTATTTAAAAGTGATTATGGTTCTGACAGAATGAAGCAGAGAAGCCATGAGATCCAAAGATGTTTTAGGAAGCCCCGGAGCTGGAGTGCAGATGTATTTTGGGGAGAAAAGAAAGACAGGATTATAGTCAGTCCTTTCTACTTTCATATGTATGGCATTTTAAAAATCATGTGTAACAAGTGTTACACCACTGCTTTAGCTGAGTAACTGACTCCTTACTTAGACTCATGAATGAACTCAAAGCAGAATAAAAGCTAGGCATCCCAGCCTCCATTTTGTATCTGTGTCCTTTGTGCTGAGCCATGATCTCCTGCAATTACTTGGTAACCATGTTGGAATGCTGTGAAGACTGGATAGCAGATAAACATTTGCCAATTGTCAATGGCTGTTATTGTCCTGACCAGTTGTGAGACAATGAATGAGCTAGCTCCCAGAGCATTCATGGTGCCGCCACCATTCAGGACACACCAGTGATGGGGACTATTTAATAATTAGGGAGAGCTCTTCTCACCTCCAGTTCTTCTATTTAAACATTAAGCAAATGTTTTAAGTTGACAGCCTCATTTCTTCCTGCAGCTGACCTCATTATGTAATATTTTTCCGGTTTTGCCTTTCACTATCATTCCTCTTTAAAAAAATTAATTAATTCTGTGTGTGTGTGTGTGTGTATGTGTGTGTGTGTGTGTGAGAGAGAGAGAGAGAGAGAGAGAGAGAGAGAGAGAGAGAGAGAGAGAGAGAGAGAGAGAGAGAGAGAACTGCTACTGGATTTGAACGCAGGGACTGAGCTCTGACTCTTAGCTTTTTCTATCAGGACTGGCACCTTATCACTTGAGCTAAACTTTCATTCTGGCTTTTTGCTTTTTTGCTGGTTAATTATAGAAGGTTTTCTTTTTAATGGGGTTTGAATTACAATCCTTGGATCTCAACCTTCTGAGTAGCTAGGATTACAGGTGTGAGCCACCAACATCTGGCACTCCTTGCTTTATTTGGCTTATTGGGACCAGGGAACAGATCTGACCTGTGAAACCCAGGCTTTAATATCTCTTATAACAGTTGAAAGTCCACCCTGTGTTGTACAATAAAACCACATCTTTTGTCATTGCCACACTCATACTTTATTTAGACATTAGTTTTTAAATCAAAGTGAATCAGCACCATTGCATCCATTTCTCCCCAAAGCAGAACTTCTTTGATGGATGGTTTTATCCTCATGACACCAGATACTTTAGTTAAAATGAACAGCAAGTCCTCCTCTAACACTGGACAATTTCATCCTGGAAAATTTGAAACATCACCATGGCGGGGAGGGGGGGAACTTTGCAAATTTATGAAGCCATATGTTTGAAGTGAGGTAGACTGACTGTCATCCTGAGTATGGTACATATTTGTCAGAGTTTATTTTCTGCTCTGTGACAGATCTGCAGTGATCGTCCAACTGACTCAGACCTTCTGCTTAATTTCTCACACGATAATGTGATTTCTACCTTGGTAATCCAACAGATGGCTTGTCTCTTTCTGTCTTGGGAAGAATGAGAAAGGGGATCAGCTTCGGAGTTTGGTAGAGCCTTTGTGGAAGTTCTGACACAGATCATGAGCACCTTCACACCTGTGTAGAAGCAAGAAGTGTTTCTGACCTTTATTGCCAACTTATCAAGTTTAATCACTGTGACTTCACATTGCCAGCTTGGTAACACATGGAAAGAGGGCAAGTCCCCTGGCATTGTCTATTCCACTTACTAAACTTCTGGTGTTGTGGCTACACTTTTCTGTTTTCATGAAGAGAAACTTTCTATTTAGTCTTAAGTAGAAGATCTCTCGGTCTCTCTCTCTCTCTCTCTCTCTCTCTCACTCTCTCTCTCTTTCTGTCTCTCTCTCTCTTCGTCTCTCTCTCTCTCTTCATCTCCAACTACAATGCAGGCTAAACTCTCACTGTTTAAATAGAGTTGCAAGTGGACCCATTGCAACAATGAGATATACAAAATGTTATGTTAAAAAACGAACTTTACAACTTTGGTTGGGGGGAGGAGTGTACTCATGGAGATGGGAAGGAAGGGATGGTAGGGAAAAAACAAAGGAGGAGGAGGCAACAATGCTTGATAAGAAATGAACTCATTACCTTGCTCATGCAACTGTAACCTCTCTGTGTAGTTTTTCACAATAAAAAAAACTTATTAAAAAATAAAAATAAAAAATAAATAAAGATATAGCTTAAAAAGTGTTCAATATGAAAGACTGAAGGTTTTTAGCTCTAAAGTAATTTTTAAGGGGTGACAAATTCATATTTCAATTACAGAACTTGCACAGATATTATTTAACATTTTACAAACATTAACCAAATGGCTTGGCCAAATCTCTACATCTCAGAATTAATCCTCTCTCTCCCTCAGTGGAATTCTTATGCTTGTTTCCTCAGGACCATCCATAATAGTAACAGGTAGATCCTGTTTTATCTGCACTTTTCACAATTGTTTATCATATTGAGTGTGAAACTAAATATTACTGATCACTCAAGGTATAAGGAAAGCATGCAGCCCTTTGACTTAAAAAAATGATGTAGTGATGTCTGCAAAATTTAGAAATATCCATGTACATATGTGCTGTCATTTTAATTTTTTACATGCCAGTGAGGACTTATGCATTCTTTCACTTTTTTGTGGTAAAATATAAAATTCTCTCTTGCAACCACATTAACTGTACAGTTCAGTTCATTCACTTCATTGGGTAGCCAATATTGCCATCCTCATCTAGAACTTGACTGATTCATACCCAGCAGTCCACAGATGCCAGTCACAGCAGATACTCGACATAAAGATTCATAAAGCATTCAGGTGTGCTTCAGTTTCTGATATCACAGGATATCCCTGTCATTTCAGATATGTAAGGCAGTCAAGACCTTGTTGAACTGTACTCCAGATAAAATGTCAAAACTAGGAGGTGACTGAAGCCCTGTAGATTATTTAGTATACACACAGAAAGTGTATCAATTCTGAAATGTGCATAAAAATCACATGACTGGATAATTTAAGGAATTTTATATTCGAATCCTTATTTATTTATTTTTGGTGTTGGTCCTGCAGCTTGAATTCGGGGCCTGGGGCTGTCCCTGGCTATTTTTTCTCAAGGCTGACACTCTACCATTTGAACCACAGCTCCACTTCCAGCTTTTTTTGGTAGTTAACTAGAGATTAGAGTCTTGTAGATTTTCTTTGCTGGGCTGGCTTTGAAACTTGATTCTCAAATTTCAGCCTTCTGAGTAGCTAGGATTACAGGTATGAGCCACCAGTGCCCTGCCATATTCCAATTCTTATTTTCTTGTAAGTGTGCATAAATACACACAAAATTCATATGTATAAACAAAATATTTGCCTTTGAGCCTATAATGTAACTCTTAAAATCAAGTAAAATTCTGAAGCATTTAATTAATTGAAAATTTGAATAAAACAAATACTGTAGACCAAATTATTATGAAATGTATATGTCTCTGCCTAATACAATATGCAATATAAGATGATATCAAAATAATAAGTCATTCTGAAATATATATATATCTGTGTTATACAGGATTATATAAGATGATATCCCAAAAATAAAGTAAAAATAAAATTCTGAAGCATTGAATTACATTAAAATTTGAAAGGAATGAAGTAGAATACATTATTATGAAATATGTATGTCTGTACAAGATGATATCAATTACTATGTCTTATATTTATTGAGACTTTACAGTGTGCTTTTCTTTGCCTGTTCTCAAACTTTACATATACTAATTTATTTATTATTTACACTTGTAATAGAAGTGATATCATCATGTCTATTTTACAGATATGGGAACAGAGGTAAAGAAGGTTAACTAACTTGTCTAAGCCCTGCAGCCATAATTTATGGAGTAGAATACTTGAACTCAAGCATTCTAGTCCAAAGACTATATCTATAACCTTTATCTTATATTCCCTCACAAATTGTTAAAAATTCATTCATTCATTTTCTTACCTTACTGTTTTTATTTCAACCAACTTATTTGGAGAGAATCAGAAGCTTCTCTTTTTTATTCGTGGCTGGTCCTGGGGCTTGAACTCAAGGCCTGGACATTGTCCCTGAGCCTCAGCCTTTTTGTGCTCAAAGCTAGAACTCTACCACTTGAGCCACAGCACCACTTCTGGCTTATTCTGAGTAGGTTATTGGAGATAAGAGTCTCAAAATGTCAAGAATAATTAAGTGCATAATATGTTCAAATAAGTAAATAAATAGTGCATACTGACATAAATACCTTACAGTCTCTCAGTATTCATGAACATTGGCTACATCATAGCCCCCGTAAGTAAGTTGAGGTGACCAATTCGGTTTGTTTTAGGAAATATGGGTTCTCATAAAGACAGGAATATCACATTTGTAAACATAGGTCTATGTGGAGTTGCATATATCCTTTTGTTGAACAACCATGAAAAAGTCTTATTTTCTTAGTCTTAGAGATTAAAAAATGGTATCTGTATGGACCAATTTGCCTAGATTCACAAAGCATGTTAGAAATTATATACCATGGAAATACAAATCATCTTATTTCCATCTTCCCATGTTCTAGTGGGGCTTACAGTTTGCATCAACAAGAAAAGTCATTTCTTGTCATATCTTGCCAAATTCCTAATTCCCTTTCTCCACATCTGTAAGCAAAATAAAATGGCTGCCATGAAGCTGTTAAATTCTGGAGGATTTATTACATAGAAAGAGAAATTAGAAGAACACACAAATAAAATAAAATATATTGCTTGCCCACCGCTTAATAACTATGAGGAAGCTAAGATTTTGGGGATGTTCAGAAAACTAACTATGATATCCCTTGTATAGTTTCTCAGCATAATATAAATCCTTCTGAATTTTTTGTTATTGTGAGAGGTTTTTCATTTATTGGCATGGGAGAGAAGTTACTTTTTATAATTTTAGGTATGTCTATTTTACACTGGAATTTAAATTAATTCATGTAATAGTTGGAAGGTTTAAATCTCTGGATTTCAGAATAGATTCTCCCAAAATAATTCTTTGCATTACATTTACATTTATAAATATTTAATCCTATCTCTTAAGATGCAAATCACATTTTTCCCTTTGTGAAAAAAAGAAATACATAAATAGTCCACCATATAAAAACTATTAAAATTTTACACAACCTAATTAATTGAAGAGTTAAAACTTTCAGATCTATGAAATGATTTCATGAAATTATCTATGAAACTTCTGATAAGCTGAGGGGCTGTGGCTCACACCTGAAATCCTAGCTACTCAGGAGGCTGAGATCTGAGGATGGAGGTCCTGTCTGGGCAGGAAATTCTGTGAGGTTTTTATCTCCAATAAACTATTAAAGAAGTTGCCCTGTGGCTTAAGTAGTAGAGTATTGCCTTGAGCAAAAGCTCAGGGACAGTGGTAAGGCCCAGAATTCAAACCACCAGGACTGGCCAAAAAGAAAAATAAAAAAAGCACAAAAATCTTCTGATCACTATGTGCTTTCACAAAGGTTGCAAAATATTAGCATATATTCTTTTCCTGTAAAAAGATGTAAATAAAAATAATACTAAAATATCAGAATAACTCAAAATGGTGAGGTTTAATCAAGTGTCTATATTGAATACATTTATTTCCAATTTTCGATTTTATAAGTAGATAAATATGGCAAATTTACACATTACTATTTTGGATGGCCTTTAAAATTAGGTTAGTCATTAAGCTTTCAAAAAACTTTGAAGGCATTTCTTGCATGCATTACTTGTCCTATTTATAACTAATTTATTTTCTTTTCAACACACTAAATGAAGTGCAAGCTTTATTTGTTGTTGTTTTGCTTTTGAACAGAATCCTGGGAAGGAGGCCAGAGTAAGCCTGGCGGGGGCTGGAGGACTCACACAAAGTTCCTTTACCCTTTCCATTGTTTCTCTGAACCTGAAATGTGTTTTTTGATCTTCTACCTGGTGGCTTCCAAGCTGTTGAGCAAACAGGAGCCTAGTGCTTGAGTAAAGGTGAAACTGCATTCTGGCACGCAAACAATGAAGTGAATGTCACACTCTGATTAAAAACTGTGCGTTTTCTACTCAGGAGTTAGTTTGCAGAACTTTTTTAAAAAAATCTTTTTGCCAAACATGAAGTTCACACACTTGGCTAGGATACAAAGCCATATAATGCAAAATATTATTCACTCACAGAGCTGGTGAACATGATCGAAGCATGTTATAGACACTTATGAAAATGTCATGTGAAACACCTCATTTTATACAAGGAATATATTTTAACTTAAAGAGTTAACAAATTTCAGATGAATCTAATTTTTAACTTTCATTGGGAAAATGGCTCCCTGTGAACTTAACTTTTTCTTTAATATCATCTTAATTTGTTTGCAAATTATAAATCACTGAGAAGTTAATTCATGTAGACAATTTTTAAAAATCACTTTTTTTCCTTTCTTTTTTTTTTTAACTCAAAGCCGGTGCTCTATCAGTTGAGCCACAACTCCACTTCCAGCTTTTGGCTGATTAATTGAATGTAAGAATCCCATGGACTTTTCGCCTTGTCTAGTTTAGAACTGTTACCCTCTAGATCTCAATTTCTTGATTAGCTGGGATTATAGGTATGAGTGATCAGCACCTGGCCATTTTTCACTCTTTGAGCCCTTCTTAGTGCAGGTACTCCACTGCAGGTTACTTCACACCTAGTGATTTACTGAAGTTTTCCTCTTACTGAGACAGTACTTGTTACCTCCATCTTCCAGTCACTAATGCACAGAAGAGTTCTTTAATCCAAACTCACACAGTGTGTGAGGAGCAACACTAGGCACTAATATGTGAGCTATCTGACTGACCCAGGTATTGGCCACTGACTCAAGACAATCCACTGTCTTGTAGAATAAGCTCAAGAATGTGGAGACCCACATGTTCAGGACCTGCGCCCATGAACCAGCAGCAAGCGCTGCAGGAAGTAGAACTGGGCCAACACATAATTGCTGCTCTGCACTGCCTGAATCGCCTCCTGACCTGCCATCCCCACATGGATGTCTGCAGCTGCAGGACACTTGAATTCGTCCTCCATATTTGACTGATTGTTTAGCTACAGTGGGAATGTGATTGTGTCAGTCAACACTCAGAAAGTTTCATCACTAATTGCAGTTCACTACTGAAGTGAATTAAAGAAAATTAGCATGAAATTTGATGCTTAAATTACTCAGGTCCTACTAGCACCCCACATCTTATTTCCATCATCCCTCTAACTGTAATGCTCCACTCCTTTCCAAGTTGTACGTTTCCAAACACCCCATTTAGTTTCATTCTCCTAATACTCTGTTACTCTGTAGAATGTTTTCTCCATTATCCTAGCATTTTTTCACTTGTGGGGGGGGGAGGGAAGGAGGGAGAGAGAGAGAACAATTTTTCATTTGTTGGTTTTGTGCCAGTACCAGGATTTGAGCTCAGAGCCTTATGCTTGCTCATGTGCTTGCTCATAGCTGGCACATGAGCCATGCCTTCTCCCTGCATTTTGCTGGCTGTTTTGTGCTTGAGAAAACTACCAGGCTGGCTTTAAATTTGGATCTTCTGATCTCAGCTAGGATTACAGGTATGAGCCACTGGCACTTGCTTTGAATTCTCATTCTTCAAACTCATTGAACAAGGGTGGATAGAACAGCTGCATAATGATCAAATGTGCAACTCAACCACATACTTAATAATTTTTTAATTTTTATTTATTTTTTATTGTGAAAATACTGTACAGAGGGGTTACAATTACATGGACAAGAAAATGAGTACATTTCTTATCAAGCATTGTAGCCTCCTCCTTTGTTTCCCCTTCCCATCCCTTCCCATCCTCTCCCCGCCCCCCACCCAATCCTCCCCGCCCCCCCCCCATCAAACTTGTAAAGTTCGTTTTCGACATAACAACTTGTACATCTCATTGTTGCAACGGTTCCACCTGTATCCTTATTTAAAAGACTTGTTTTTCCCCTTCCCCTCCACAAATTATACCGACATCAAATACAGTGAAAGCAGGGGTTATACTGTGGGGGAGGGACATACAAAGCAACAAAGAAATAATCTTATAAATGCGTTAGAAACAATCATATGAAAGAAAAAAATTTGAATACATATCTTAAGGTTCATTTCCCTAACATCACCTTATCTGACCTTTTCTGCTTGACTTGGTCATATACTAGATATTGCAAATAAGGGAAACCATGGGACCTATGTTTCTTTGGGCTTGGCTTACTTCACTTAATATAATTTTTTCCATATGCCTGATATTAAACAAGTTTCCAAGGTCTCAGGATTTCAAGTAAGAAAAAACTGATAAAGTCTCATCCATACAATTTTTTCATCTTTTTCATTCTCAAATATTTCTCAGCCAATGATTACCCAGAAAAGTAACTTATTATACTATTATATTATTATTATTATATTGGGGCTGGGAATGTGGCTTAGCAGTAGAGTGCTTGTCTAGCATTCATGAAGATCTGGGTCCCATTCCTCAGTATCATAAAACAGAAAAGATCAAAAATGGTGCTGTGGCTCAAATGGTAGAGTACTAGCCTTGAGAAAAGCAGCTCAGGAACAGTACCCAAGGCCTGAGTTCAAGTCCCAGAACTAGCAAAAGAAAGAAAGAGAAGAAACAAAAAGAAAGGAAGGAAGGTAGGAAAGGAGGGAGGAAGGGAGGGAGGGAGGGAGGGAGGGAGGGAGGGAGGGAGGGAGGGAGGGAGGGAGAGAGAGAGAGAGAGAGAGAGAGAGAAAGAAAGAAAGAAAGAAAGAAAGAAAGAAAGAAAGAAAGAAAGAAAGAAAGAAAGAAAGAAAGAAAGAAAGAAAGAAAGAAAGAAAGAAAGAAAGGGAAACTTCTTGTCTTAGAGTGAGAACATCAGCCTTGTGCTTAATTTATGCCTTCCTAGCCACTTGCCAAGTTTCTGATAATGTCTTCTTCACATGCCTTATTAGTTTAGTGGAACATCTGAAAAGGCACAGTTGAACACAGCAGATGGTGAAACCCAATCCTTGAAATGGGATTATAGTTGATTCCTTGCCAAAGAGTTGACAGATGGGTGCCAGGCACATACCTCCAGGGCAAAGGGCGCATGCACAGCAATTATACAGGGACATATGTGTTTAAAGAGCAAACTCTGGTTCTGCCATTTAAATCAATAAGTGATAACTGGCAATTGAAACTATCTGGTCTTGATGTGCCTGGAAACTGCTCTTAAATTTTGCCCTTGTGTGTGACTACCAATTGCTTAGAAACATAATGATCAGATGGCACAAGGACATTGCAGTTAGATTACTATTTCCATCAATGGGTTGCTAGGATTGGGAGAGCTTGCCCTGACTCCCTTTCTCCTCCCCTTTGAATGGCTAGCATACCTGTGAGCATTCAGTAGGTGAACAATGTGTGATCAGGGTTGTCCTTCCATATGTCATGTATATTTGGGTGGCCACAGACAGGGCCACAGGAAGAATTGACAAAGATGAGCATTCCAGAAACTCAGCAAGGTGTTTCACATTCAGTTTTCTCTTCACTTTGTTCCAGCCAGGATGTGATGATGATGGTGCCTTTGTTCTCCAATGAGCCCAACCTAGAACTACATCACTGACAGAATTTCCTGTGGTTCACTTGAGTGTGTGTCAGTGTATGTTAGAGAGAGAGAGATTAATGCTATATGTGTACATGCATATGTGTGTACAATCTCACATATATGTATCATATATTATAGAGATAAGTGCTTCAATGAGAGCTGCTTGTCATTTATTATCACTGATGATGTATTAGTTGTTACTTGTCAGTAAAAGGTAGCTAATATCTTTGTATTTCATTTTTTTCAATGTATTTATGGCATATAGAAATTTATATCTCAAATCATGTAGGTATTTTTATGTCTTTGTCAATTTGAAACAGCTCCCAGTGGCTCATGCCAGTACTCCTAGCTACTCAGGAGGCTGAGATCTAAGGACTGCATTTCTGAAACCAGTTGGGACAGGAAAGTCTATGAGACTATAATCTCTAATTACCACCCCAAAAAGTCAAAAATAGAACTGTGGCTCGAGTGGTAAAATACTAGATTTGAGAAAAAACAAAAACAAAAACAAAACCACCTTCAGGGACAGCACGTAGGTCCTGAGTTTAAGCCCCAGGACAGATACAAAATTAAAAGAAGATAAAGAAATAGTTCCATGTGATCAAAACTTTAAAATGCAGCAAGGATCACAGGCTGAATTAAAATTAATCTAAAATCATACCAGTAAAATGAAAAAATCATTGGGAAGATTCATAGAATACTATCATACCCACTGTCTGGTTATGCATGCATTATTTTAAGCCATGCCCATATGTATCTATATATGATTATACATTAATATATTATTTACTTTTTATATGCATATATGAACACATTTGTACTATCCCTATATGTGTAGAAATATGATTTAAATCTTGGTTTTATCTATAAAATATGGTCACATCACCTAACTTAATGAGTTGTCAAGAGGCTAGAGTATTATCTATAATAATTTTAATTTAAATAGATATTGTGTGCCTCTAAATTGTTTTCTTATTCTCCATGCTTGGATTGTCTACATAGGTCTTTTCTGTGCTTATAACTCTTATTAAGTGTTATGAATAATTTTTCACTTGAGAATTTCTCAAATAGACTGTATGCGAGACTCTGTTGGACTCCCTGTTGGATTCCAGGAAGATTCCCTAATAAACACTGCTACAATACACATTTTTAAATATATTAAAATCACCTGCCTTTTCTAGGCTCACAATAACTTAATCTTCATACTTGATTATAATCTAACTACTTTATACAGCACAAGTGGAAATATGCCAGAAATGTTCATTTATTTTACCAGTAAAGTTGTGATACATGGTTCACTGTTGGAAGAGTAATTACAATTATTATGACAGTTAAAGGTACTCATTAATTAATTATTTCATTTTATCAGTTATTAGATTATCCCTGGATTCTGTTGATATTTTTGGTAGAGAAGAAACTATATATATATTTTCAACATATTTCTGGGTATTAGAGAGCCACCCTTTATGCATTGATATTGCATAATAAATGTTAACAACTTTGAAAACTTTATCTACATGTAAAACAACTAAATATTTCCATAGTAAATTCCAATGAAATGTATCAAAAATTAAAGAATATGATTCTATTTATATGAAGTTCAAAAATGGTTAAAAAAAAAAAAAGCTCTATTGCCTCTCTGTGTCAAGGAATGCTCTACCACATGTTCATACTGAATGTCTGAATCTTGGTGCTAGAAAATTCTTAGTGTTGGTCTGGGGAGTACTTAGCATGCCTAATGTTGACTGAATGACAGCTCACTCATAATTTGATTGTGTATGTCTGTAACACCTAATAAAATGTTAAGAATATAAGCTTTCCCCCAACTTGCCCACCTACTCTGTTTGAGTCTCCCTTCCTTCTTCCCGAAACATGAAAAACTCCAGACACATCCCAGGCTCCATACAGTGAGGAGCTCAGTTTTCTTACTTTTTCCCTCTGGCATTTATATTCCTTTTGTGCATCTCATGTTTCTTCAGGAATTGATTTTATGGAAGAAGTCAATGCATTGTGCTTCTGTCTTTTTCTTTATCTTTTCCTTTTCTTTTGTGCTGCTCCTGGGGTTTGAACTCAGGGATTTGGTGCTGTCCCGGAGCTTTTTTTCTTGCTCAAAGCTAGTGTTCTATCACTTGAGCCACAGCTCCACTTGTGGTTTTTGGTGATTAATTGGAGATAAGAGTCTCACAAACTTTCCTGACTGATCTGGCTTCTAACTAAAATCCTCAAATCTCAGCCTCCTGAGTAGCTAGGATTACAGGCATCAGCACCTGGCTGTGCTTGTGCTTATTTCTCATCACAGAATGAACACTAGCAGCTTCCTCTAGTGACTCTTAAAAACATTTAATGGGCTTTAATATGCCAAATTGCTTTCTAAAACATCAGAACAGCAACACCAGGCATTGAATGAACTGTCACAATGGTTTGGAATATGCATTTATATTTTAAATATAATGGCTAATAAATCACTTCTCTGTTTTACTTTAATTTATATTCATTTAGTAGCAACAAAATTAAACAAGATCTAATATGTTTGCCAATTACAGTCCTATCCTTCTCAGTCATTTTGCATATGCGTTTATAAGCCACATGATGTTGTCCTTCTGAGTGGTATTAAACATTTCACACTTTTCAGATATTCTGTTTCTTCCTTCTGATACTCACAGGAAAGATGATGAAAACATTTTGAAATGTTATGAACTCAACTGCAAGAACAAGTAAGCCTTGCCTCCTGTCTGTCAGGAAGCAGGGGGTGAGGAATGTGGTATTTTCCTCTTTGAAATCACACATGCTTTTCTACCCACAAGGTGCAAACATGTGTATGGTTAATTCAATTCAAAGTCAGTTATTGAGTTGCTGGTGTTTATGCCCAAAAAATGAAAAGAAAAGAAAGAGAAAAAGGAAAAGAAAATAAAGAGAGATCTAACAACATTGAGTTCTGACTTTCTGTGTAGCCTTACCACTTAAAAAGATGCTGGCACTGGGGCATCTGTCAACTAGCACAGATGTTGTCAGGCATTGAAAAAATTCTGTGCTCAAGTTTCAATCTGCTATTTACATCTGCTGCAGAGCTCACAGAATGTGGCTTCGGTTCAAAAGAGAGAAGACAATTTATTTCACCTGCCTGGTAGTCTTCCTATTGCTATTCAAGGAAATATGAAAGGAATCGTTTTCATGAGAAATTCATAGAGCTGGATGTTTTCCAACTCAAATCTAACTCTAAAGTGGATGGTCATACACCCAGATAGCACAGAGTGCACCAGAGATCACCTTCCTTCCTTTATATCTTGAGACCAGGTACTTGAGGGGCTAATCTTTTTGGCAGCTTCTATAGTAAATGGAGGCATAATTGCCTTACAATGGAGTGTTATCAACTCATTGGATGGTGATATACTAGAAATAAATGTCTAGAAGCTTAAAATGAATGTCCTACAGGACATTGTCTTCATTAAAGAGCTATACTATGTCCTGGGAAAATCACATTCTAAGATTTTTTTTACAGTAGTTATTAGGATGGTGGACAACTAAAATGACATATTTTAGTAAAATGCTCACGTCTTATATTAATATTCTACAGCCTAAATTGTTTCTTTCCTGCCAAAGAGGTAAGAGGGAAACCATGAAGAGGGTACATCAACAAATCTACAGCTCTTCCTACCTTTCTCATCTTCATTTTTGGATGAAATTTTCCATTCAAGCTATTTTCAGTTCACAAATCTGTGCCACTAATTATATTTATGTGGTTGTGGGTGGACCTTTCCCACCTCTGACTGTGGCATCACTCCAAAGAGAAAGTGTGTTTCCACTGAGCTATTAATTGCTCAGTCACTTGTGTTTCCCTTTTAAGCCTTTTTCTGCCTTCATGAACTTGCCTATTCAAGAAAGTTTTTGGAAGTGGTCATACGGTAATTGTCCCTCAGTGTCTGGCTTCTTTCACTGTGCAGTGTTTTCAAGGCTTTGCTAGGCTGGGTAGCCATCAGAGCTCTACTTACTTTCAAGACCAAAAACAAAACAAGACAAAACAAAAAGAAATTCCAAACAAGTAGAAGAGTGTCGTCATAATATTCAATGCGCATATGTGAAACTGCAATAAGGTAACTTGAAAGGGGTGACATTGCTCAAGATGCATTGTATTCACAAACTGGCATGTTGAAGTAAAACTCCTTTGTACAACCACTTAAGGATAACAAAAAGTTAACATAAAATATATAAAAGATCGAATAACATGTTTTGATAGGCACATACCACATTTTGATGATTTACATACCACATTTATCTGTGGATAGACAGGAAGTTTTCCACCTTTCGATAATGTGGAGAGAGCAGCAATGAAGGTGACATGAGACGTGTTTGAGTTCTTACGTTAATGCAAGTATCTATGTAGTTTAGCTTTTAGTGCTGCTGTTTCTTTTCTCATGCTTTTAAGTAGCATATGATTTCTCGTAAACAAGGAGACACGAGAGCTAATTGTGCCTGTTGAAATGCTTCTCTCACATCATTGCAGTCTTTGTTCACCTTGACAAGGATTGATTTGGAAAGATGAAAGCTGAGTGGGACTGTTTAAGCTTGATCATGTATTATTTAATATGATGGTGCCATGTCTGTAGTTATTTTCTTGGACATCTATGTCTTCTCTAACAATTTTGGTGTCACTGTTGGCATTTGCATGGCTACTACTTGGTTGCAATGATTGTGTGAAAAATAATTTCTTAATATTATTTAATATAGTCTTTCTTTTCTGGCCACTGCTGTAGCCTGTAATCTTAGCCCTACATTAGTCAATCCAAGAGTTTTGGACAAAGCACAATGAAAAGTATCAACCCTGAGCTCCACTCAGAATCATTTGAATTATCCTTGAAAGTAACTTTAACATTCTTCGCTTCCTGATGTTTCAGGCTCCTAGATGCAAAGATGTGACCTTTAGCTTTACTGCTCACTTTTATCCCCGTGAAATCTTAAATTACAAGGGATACTGAGCTTCAGTTAACTGTCTCACTTAACAACATACTATGCTGTTTGTTTTTGCCATTTAATACACAAAACACCAAGTGGGTATAAAATGTAGAAGAAATTGATTCTTTCTAGCTAAAGTGTTGCAAGGTACAACATCCCATCAGCTTTAACCTTATTTTCATGATGAAATCTATTTCTGGTTGCATTTAAACAAATGCTTTTAAGATCTTTTGCAACTCTAGAAACTTAGACAGTTATAAAAAAGGTAATATAGTCTTTTTATGAATTTTCTTTATTGTGAAAATACTATACAGAGGGGTTACAATTACATGGGCAAGGTAATAAGTGCATTTCTTACCAAACATTGTTGCCTCCTCCTTTGTTTCCCCTTACCATCCCTTCCCATCTCCCCCCCACCCACCCCCTAGTGCCAAAGTTGTAAAGTTCATTTTCGACATAACATCTTATACATCTCATTGTTGCAATGGGTCCAACTGTAATATAGTCTTTGTGTTGTTGTTCTGGTGATTCTAAATGATAAATATGATGTTAAACCATTTTCATTTTTTACATTCATTTTGGAATTAGAACTAAAGTTTAGAGTTTTAAATATATTCACCTTGTGAAGATTGCTGATTTCCCTTTTTGCCCATAAATTATGTAACAGTACTTTATTACTGGCTGTAAAATTATGATTTGTAAAATTAAAAAACAAAGTCATCCATCACTACTAAAATTATAAATAAGAAGTCAATAAATCACAAGATACATGCGATGAACTGCCTAGAATTCTAATTGTAATACATATCTTTTATCCAGTGAAATCACAATCATATTCTATGCATACCAGGTATGTAAGGGGAAAGAAGCTGGAATGTAAGAAACAAAAAAAAAAGAAAAACATCATCAATAGAACATGGTGAGTTTCTTCAGGATCTTTGCCTTTCTAGGAATGTGTCTTTCATAACTGTGGGACTATGTCTAGGAGCACAATTATTCCTTAACCACACAAGATAATTTTAAATACAGATAATCTAATTTTGCTTAATTGGATGTTGATAGTATTAACTGCTGTTCACAGCTGGGAGTTAACAGTCAAAACACCTGGGGAACATTGTTCTCAACTTCTCAGGAGAATTTCCATTTGGGTGACTCAATAAGTCTCCAATGATGTATCAGAAAGTGTATTTTGAAAAAGGTTGTCAGAGTTTCATCCCCACATATAAATGATGTACATAAAATTACTCTTTCATTAAGTCTTATCCCACTTACTTATTGGGCAGTTGTTTCTTTGAAGATTTGTTGTTGGGGGATTTAACTTTTTGAGTTCCAGGTATATTTTAGATATGAGACCCTTGTCTATTGCATGGCTACTGAAGATCTTCTCCCAATCCATGGGTTTTCTATTGATCTTGCTAGCTATGTCCTTTCCCATGCAGAAGCTCTGCAATTTCATGCAATCCCATTTGTCCAACGTTCCTTTGATTGTTGTGTTTCTGGGTCTCTATTAAGAAAATTTTGGCCTGTGCCAAGGAGACCTAAGGTTTCTCCTATTCTATCCTGTAATGTTTTCAGAGTGTCTGCTTTGACTCCAAGGTCTTTGATCCATTTGGAGTTGATTCTGGTGCAGGGTGATATTAAGGATCTAGCTGTAGTTTTCTACAAATGATTAACCAATTTTGCCAGTAGCTTCTCTGAAGAGGAAATAAGAATGGCTAATAGACACATGAAGAAATGCTCAACCTCTCTAGCCATAAAAGAAATGCAAATCAAAATGACATTGAGATACCACCTCACCCCAGTTAGAATGGCTATAAATCAAGATTCTGGAGTGGATGTGCATAGAAGGGAACCCTACTGCATTCTTGGGAGTGTAAACTTGTTCAACCACTTTGGAAAGTAGTATGGAGGTTCTTCAAAAGACTCCACATATAGCTCCCCTGTGACCCAGCAATCCTACTCTTGGGCATTTACCCAAATAATCACAAACAAAACTATACTAAAGCTAGCAGCACAACTATGATTATTGCAGCATTATTTACCATAACTAAGATATGGAACCAACCCAGATGCCCCTCAGTAGATGAATGGATCAAGAAAATGTGGTAGATATACACAATGGAATTCTATGCCTCCATCAGAAAGAATGAATTTGCCCCATTTGTTAGGAAATAGAGACTTGGAAAAAATTATATTAAGTGAAGTAAGCCAGGCCCAAAGAAGCATAGTCCCATGGTTTCCCTTATTTGCAGTAACTAGTATATTTCTGAGACAAGCAGAAAAGGTCAGATAAGATGATGTTAAAGAAATAAGCCCCAAGATAAGGACACAAGTGGTTTTTTTCTTTCTTGCTATTGTTTCTAACGTGTTTATAAGGTACCATGTGATTTTTTTTGTTGCTTTGTATGTCCCTCCCCTATGGTATAACCCCTGTTTTCACTGTATTTGATGTTGGTATAATTTGTGGAGGGGAAGGGAAAAAACAAATTGTTTAAATAGGGATACAGGTTGACCTATGCAACAATGAGATGTACAAGTCACTATGTTGAAAAACAAACTTTAAAATTTAGGCAGGGTGGGGAGGAGTGTAGTTGTGGAGATGGGAGTGAAAGGATGGTAGGGGAAAAACAAAGGAGGAGGCAACAATGCTGGATAAGAAATGTACTCATTACCATGCTCATATAATTGTAACCCCTCTGTATGGTATTTTCACAATAAAAAACTTACTTTAAAAAATAAAATAAAATTGCTGTTTCTGGTGATGTGTCACTTTCATTCACCTTCTGATGAAGTCATTTGCAGGGAAAAGAAGCAGTAATTATTGGGTGGAATGACCTTGAGTATGTCCTTGTGTTCTTCATAGGCCAGTAGTAATAGTTACCTGTATTAGTACCAGTTTTAAGGAAAGGGAACTTCTGTGTCTACAGCCATGACTTAATAAGTCAGCTCAGGAATATTAGCTCTAGGGTTATACTTGAAAACTTCAACACATTGCAAAAGATATAGTAGGGTTTTTTGTTGTTGTTTTTGTTGTTGTTGTTGTTTTACATTATCAGTGTACGAACTCAGGGCCTCTGCAGATGCTTTACCCATTGAACCATACTTATATCCCAGCCTTTTGCTGGTTAATTTGGAAATGGAATCACGCAGGCTTTTCTGCCTGCAACATCAGATTTCTGTCTCCTGGGTAGCTAGTATTATGGGTGTGAACCAACAGCATCTACCTAGCAATAACATTTTTATCTCTCTCTCCCTCTCTGTCTCTCCATCTCTGTCTTTATCTCTCTGTCTCTCTATCTCTCTGTGTCTCCCTCTCTGTCTCTCTTTTTCTGTGAGTGCATGGGTATGTGCAGTTGTGAAGGTCCTAGAGCTGAACTCAGGGCCTGGGTGCTATCCCTGAACGTTTTTGTTCAAGGCTAGTGTTCTACCGCTTGAGAACACAGTTCCACTTCCAGTTTTTTGGTAGTTAACTGGAGATAAGAGTCCCATGAACTCTCTTCCTGAGCTGGCTTCTAACCATAGTCCACAGATCTCAGCCCCCTGAGTAGCCAAGATTACAGGTATGAGTCACTGGTACCTGGGTAATATTAACATTTTTAATAGAAAAATCTACAAATATTATTGCCATTAATATGCAAAGAGTTTTTAAGATATGCAAAAACCAGTGCCATCTACACTATATAAAACATATAATGTACAAATAGCCAGTGCTTTACAAACACAGCAATATTAGTTATATACAGTTTTTCAAGACAAATTTGTGAATTCAACAGGAGACAAGGGGGAATCTTTGACTCTGATTTTCTGCATAG
Source organism: Dipodomys spectabilis (assembly GCF_019054845.1). NCBI lineage: Eukaryota > Metazoa > Chordata > Mammalia > Rodentia > Heteromyidae > Dipodomys > Dipodomys spectabilis. The sequence continues at coordinate 1,849,462 of NW_024870701.1, read as the reverse complement.
GGAGCAGATGTTTCTCTATTTCCTCTTCTTTTAACCTTGTTATATTAAAATAAATCCTTGCTGAAACTCAAAGAACACAAAAGTAAGGTAAAATAATAGGTATTAATTTAATGGAAAACACTCCCACCCAACATATTTCCATGTAATTCACTGGCCTACTGTGTGAGAGTCCATATCATCATACAAAATATGGCAAAAATGTCTTGAAGATAGTCTATTTTCTGATAATTTTGACATTGATCAAAGATAAATTCTTTTTCAACCTCCAGGTGAAAGCATACAGACAGGATGCCAAATTTGCTTCTGTCATAAATGAAATGACTACAGCATTGAAATATCTGACATCTTTCTTTCAATGGGCAAAATCAGTGTAAAGTAGACATTGTAAGATTTGAATAGCATGGGAAGGAGCAAAAAGGATTTTTCCTCCAGGTTAGTTCTTTTGACAAAGTAAGGGTTGGTTTTAGGATTATGAGTCATAGATTTGCTGAATTTAATAACAGTTCACTACTTAGATACCTATCATATACAGTAGAATATATATATATATATATATATACCTATATATATATATATATACCTAGCATACACAATAGAATAAATCCCCTAATTCATATACCTTGGCTGGTCATTTTCTGTCATTCAGTATACCCACAATGGTATCTTTAATTCTGAGACTATAATGCACAGACATTTGTATTATTTAGGATTTGTGCCATGTGAATTGTGTATTGTTCCTAACTGGTTTTAGCTAGGAACAAACAAATGAGCTATTCCCTAGTTCTTATACAAACAACATCCTATAGACTTCTTCTAATTGGGTTAGAAAAGAACACTCATTTACTGGACTTGGAACCAGTCAATTTGATTGAATTAAATTGAGCAAGTCAAAGATCGATAAAACTCATCAATACAAATCAGTGAGTTCCAATAAATAGACGAAATCTAGTTAAATTAAAAAATGAGAAAGCAATTAAAAATAGCCATTTGTAAGCTGTCTTGTGCTGATTCATTCAGTTTCAAAATCTGGCAGTGAAGGAAGAGAGCTGAATTAAGTGTTTCTTTTGAGGTAATGATGTCTTGCTGTTTCTATAATTATCAAAAGCAGACAACTATCACTAACAGATACAAAAATGTGAGGAACAGAATTAAATTGAGAAATCTCAAATCACAAGTATACATCAGGGAGTTCATGGTTTACTTTTTTTCTTGCAATCTCATATTGGTTCTCAGAATAAATGTTGATCCAATTGACTATGTCAGCTGAATTACTGAAATGGCCCTTATGTTGAATTCATTGCCTAAGATATTTAAGATGGATGGAGACATTTTGGGTATATATTAAACAATTATCTAAGTACTGTAAGTTTTTAAAATGTGTTTTACTCTGAGAGAATAACACAAAACCTTCAGATGTTGGGTTGTTGGAAATAACTGCCATTTTTCTGGATTGCTGGACTTTTAGAAGCTGGCAAAAGATTTAAGTCAGAGGGTTAGATTATTTGTGTGATTAATGTGGGAAGTCCTAACATAAACTGGGTAGACTGAGGCACACAAATCAGTTGCTGAGATGTGGAAAACAATCTCCACGAATATTACATTCATTTGCTTACATAGGCAAGCAATCTTTTTCCCTTCCTAAAACGATCTAAATTGGCGCTGTTAACTTTCAACTGCACCTTGTCATTCCACAGGACTTACTTGGTTGTAAACTGACAAGAGTCAATGTGCAGCTGGGTGCCGATGGCTCATGTCTGTAATCCTAGCTACTCAGGAGGCTGAGAGCTGGGGAGCAAGGTTCAAAGCCAGCCTGGGCAGGAAAGTCTGTGCGACTCTTATCTCCAATAAGCCATTAGAAAACCTGAAGTGGCTCTGTGGCTGAAGTGATAGAGCACTTGCCTTGAAGAGCTCAGAGACTGTGCCCAGGCCCAGAGTTCAATCCCCACAACGGACTAAAAAAAAAAAGTCACTGTGCTACTGCTATGGATTGCTAAAAGGCTCCTGGAAGAGATGGCACCACCTCACTGTTAGTCTCGCCAGATCCAAGGCCTCCAACACCTGAGCCAACCCTTCTCACTAGATTCCACTCCACAAACTTGTAGATTCCTTTGTCCTCTTCTGGGGCACAGATGGTTTCTCTACTAAAGCTATCTGTCCCCTGGAAAGCCCTTTCTTTGTGACAATAGTATAAAGGACGTCTGATCCTGCTGTTTTTCCAAACAGCTGGGGTAAGTATTTCCTCTGGCTCCAAAGAAATGTGTAGCCCCAGGAAAAGCTCGCTCTGGAGCAGTCAAGACAGCTGTTTTCTTCTCATGTTCTCAACCTCTGAGATGAGATTTAAACCAGTCTGGAGCCTGCCTTAGGACTGGAGAAAACAAACAGACACAAATCGAAGCCTTGTCTTTGAAAAGCAGAAAACAAAGCTGAAATTCCCTCTGATTTCCAGACAGAACAAAGGAAGTCCATATTTACAGACAACCTGCCAGGCCAAACCTTTGGCACTCTTCTGTAAGAATTCACTGAGTTCTCCATTAGTCACTAGTTACTCATTCTGAGCAAAAATCACAAGATTAGAGACAGTGTGAGATATTTTATTAAAACAAAACATTGTCTACTTTATACAAGAATAATAGATCCCATTCTTTGAATCCTAATTTAGTATAGTACAGTAACAACTTAATACGTGCAGAATGCATATGAACATCTGAGAAGATGAACTCCTATCATCACTAGTATGCTTATTCCTCAACCCTAAACAAAAATTATGCTAAGTGGAAATTATCACAGAGGACTATACTATAAATTAATATAATAAGATTTGGGTTCAAATTATGTCTACCATAACTCATAAGAATGGCCAAAACAGAAAATCAGATAGTAAAAGAAAATTCCTCATAAAATGTGACCAAAAAGCCCGCATGGCAATATATGCTTGAAATCTCAGCTAGTCTAGAGGTAGAGGTAACAGGATCATGAGTTCAACCCGTAGACAAAGTTAATGAGACCCTATCTCAAAAATAAGATTAGCTGGGGGTCAATGACTCATGCCTGAAATCCTAGCTACTGAAGAAACTGACATCTGAGAATTGCAGTTTGAATCCAGCCCCAACAAGTAAGTCTGTGAGATGCTTACCACCAATTACCACCAAAAAAACTCCAAAACAAAACAGAAATGGATCTATGGCTCAAGTGGTAGAGTGCTAGACTTGAGCAAAACAAGCTTAGGGACAGTGCTCAGGCCCTTGAATCCAAGCCCCAGGACAGGCATACACACACACACACACACACACACTCACACACACACACACACACACACACACACACACACACACACACACACACACACGGGGGTGGGAAGCTGCCACTGTAAATCCATCTTAGAGATACAGTGCTTGTATGGTAAGCATAGGCCCTGAAGTCAATCCTAGTACTGCAAGAAGAAAATAAAAAGTGGTCAAAGCAACTTATGAACTTATGAAAGAAGTCTCAAGACCAATATTCCACTTAGAGAACAGTCTAACAAAATTGAAAGATTTTAATTATGTATATACCTAAAATAATTGTATAATTTATTCTCAAAATTGACAACCAATAGTAATAGGTGTTAGGGACTGAGTATTCATAAAATTCATATATGCTCTCAGGATGACTTCATTGGAGATAAAGTATAATTGAGAGTGGTCATGTTTCCTAATCTTGTAAGATGAAAAACCAAAGAACTCACTCACATCTCCGTATACACATGACATTATGCCATTTTCTTCAGCAGAACTCGGTTTCCTCATCTGTAACTTAAAGTACCTGGATTCATGAGTTTCTGGCTTTTTTTTCAAACAAAGCCAAGAAATCTGCAAGTAGTGTACTCTGAACATTCCTTAAATTATTATGAAAAGTTCTTAACACTTATGTACCTGAGAGTAGTAATATCAATAACAAAATTGTTTTGCTGAATTTTGATTTTTGCCTTTCTAAGGAATTACATTATTTGAGATCTCCCTTGAATCTATTGTAATTCAATGAATACATTTGTGTACATTTGCCTACCACTCAATGTATTTACTTATAGGTTTATAAGCTAAACCCAAATAAGGAAAAACATTAAACCTCTTTGGGCCTGACTTACTTCACTTAATATAGTTTTCCAAGACTTTCTATTTCTTAACAAATGGTACAGTATCATTCTTTCTAATAGATGACTAAAATTCCATTGTATACAAAATGATTTACCACATTTTCTTGTTCCATTCATATATCCTTCTTGGGGGTACTCGAAAGGAGAGGGGCAGGGTCAAGGGGAAAGGGGCAGATGAATGAAGAGGAGAAGTGGAAAGAAATGCCATCAAGAATCCAGTGTACATCCTACAAAATTATGAAGAGGGAGGGAAGGAATGGGTAGGGAAAGGATGGGTGAAAATGTTGAAAGAGGTCACATTGATCAAGATATACTATATTCACAAACTGCTTGGTTAAATGGCAACTCCTTTGTAAAACTACTTAAAGATAATAAATAAATAAATAAATGTGTCATATGAAATTAAACAGTGTGTAATATATTTGTGATATGCACACATACAGGGTACATATTGTATGTATATATGTACATATGTATATATACATATATAATACATATACATATGTATGTGTTATATACCCATTATATGTATGTATAATGTATACACATATATAATACATATACATATGTACATATGTATTATATGTGTATTATTATATATGTACATATACATTCAAATGAAAGTATATTTTATGTTTGGATAGATACAGTTATAGGATTTATTTTGTCAATTTTAAAGCAAACCTTTTCCTATATACTCTTGAAACTTTAGTGTGTAGCAACAGCCATCACCAGCACTGACTTGGGTGGAGGGGGAGATCATACTATAAATGTCATCACTCAGATATGTGTAAACTTAGTCAAAGCTGTTCACATAACAAGCAATTCAACTACATTGCAGATATTGGGTTCTTAGGTTAAGCCTCAGCCCTAAGACAGGGATTCAGAAACATGGCAGAGCTCTCAAATAAACATGAAGAGAGACATATTTCCCTCAGACAAGACCAGGGTTCCTCCTACTACTTGGGGGAAATAGGATAAAGAAATAACTAAGTTACTGGAGATAGACAACCAGGAGTCTGATATAATTCCCAGGGATGGTATTTGTAGTGTGTCTTCTGAGTGTTTATTTGAACTAAAGAATAAAATGCTTTAATGGTCTTTATGGGCAATTGCAAACCCTTGCTTTCAGTCAATGAGGCTATTTACAATTCACTTAGAGAAGGGACGTAGATTCTGGTCATTATCTGGAGACTTTCTACTGATTGATAACATAAAAATTCAAGGGTAGTTGTATACAGAATTTTTTCAGATGAGGACTATTGATTTACAAGAATTCCTGGAAACACTGGGTAAGACTTTTCTTGTCAGTGCTTCTTCATAGATGCTTTCAATGAGGCAGGAAAATACCTGCATTGTCAGAAATATATCAACAGGAGTATCCTTCAATTTGAAAATGATTCGGGATGGAAAGAATAGGCTGGGAACAAAGCTCAGTGTTCTACCGAACACTGACCAAGCAAGCATAAAGCCCTGTATCCAAACTCCAATATCATAAAAAAATAAAAATATAAGGTATAAGACTCAACATATCCAGCCTGCTGGTGTTCATTTCCTCATTCATTCAACGCCTGGCAAAAAAACTCCAGAGAATCTACTAGGTGCTGAGGAAGAAGAAATAAAGACTGAGTTCTTGCCCTCTTGAAGCCTTCATTCTAAGAATTTTATATTCATGATATAAGCATGTAATCACAAGTTAAATCAAGCCAATATGTAGCACTAAAGATACAGATACAAATACAAACCTAGAACAACCCTTGTTAGTTGAGGTAAGCCAAGCTCAGACAGACAAAGGGTGTGTGTTTTCTCTCATATGTGGAAGACATAATGAATTATACAGGCCTCTAGACATTCACACACAGTGAGACTAAAGGAGGACACTCGAAAGAGAGGAACAGAAAGGCACAATGGCCCTGTGCACCTGATCATACAAAATAATACTTAACCTAAAAGAACTCCAGGAAATGGAAGCAAGAGTGGTTTTTCTTTTTTGCTGTTTTTATTCTTTTCTTTCTTTTTGTCTTGTTTGTCTATATGTCTTTGAGAATGTAAGGGAAGGCACAGAAATGGAGGGACAAAGGCTAAACAAAAGCAGCAGTGCTCACCAGTACTGGTACTCACCAGACACTATGTTGAAAATGAACTATATAACTTGTGGGTGCGGATGGGAGAGCAAAACTGGGACCAAGCAAGGGAAGGGGTGACATTATCCAAGAAGAAATGTACTCGTTACTTGACTTATGAAAATGTTACCCCCTCTATCTTTAGCATTTTCAAATAAAAATAAAACACATACAGATGCAAAAATAAGACTCAACATACGTAAGGTCTAGAAAATGACAAATAATGTATGTTGCCAAAAAAACAACAACAAGATTATTTGGTTGCACTCTAGTCTAGACTATTTGACTATGTGTTATGTTGTTATATTCCCTTTCTCATACAATCTTTTTTTTTTTTGTCAGTTGTGGGGCTTCAACTCAGGGCCTGGGTGCTGTCCCTGACTCTTTTTTTTCTCAAGGCCAGCACTCTACTACTTTGAGTCTCCGCTCTACTTCCAGTTTTCTGGGTTTTGAATCATGATCCTAAGATCTCAGCCTCCTGCTTAGCTAGAATTACATCTGTGAGCCACTAGTGTCCAGCTCCTTTCTCACAAAATCCATGGCTGTAATTGAGCAATGGTCTCAAGTTACCCCTTCTTGTAAGAGATGGGCATTCTGAGAGGGCCTTCTACTTAATTTTTTTCTAACTGATTTTAGTTGTAATGGCTATTGCTGCTACCAGTACAATTTCCCTTAAACCTTTTGTGACTTTCTATGAATCTTACAAGGTCACAAAAATCACACTCATAAATAACTTTCTAATATGTCCTTTCCTGGACTGTGTTGATGTTGATATTTAGCTTTAATAAACCATTTCTTAAGTCTCTTGAAGATCTTTGCTGGTCTTAAATGTCATTATTCATATTCAACATACACACTCAATAATAGGGAAAGATCTTCTCTTATCTGTATTATATCAACCCTATGTGGGCTTCCACATATTTTAAGTATAACTCAGTATGGTTAATAATTAAGTATATTAAGTATACGGATAATTGGAAGCCCAAATAGAGATGAATTACATATTTCAGAAATCTCAAAAAAACAGTCTCTCATCCATAACCCTTGGAAGGTTCTTTATGTCAGTGTCTTAGCAACATTTCTAAATGTATGATTCTTAACCAGAAGGGACCAGGGAAAAGGGACCAATTCCATTTTGGACAAAGTTAGTTATATCCTGTAAATTCTGCTTATAATTTAAACCATTCCTCTTCTAGGAAGCTCTTTCCTACATGTATAACTACTGACAGCTACAGGAGATATCATTGTTTAAACATTTTGCCTATACATCTGTTTGGCCTGATCTATAAGCCCTTTCTATTTTCCATGTTATTGCAAGTGACAATGACCAAACTTTCTGCTTTATCATATTTACTTCCTTTTCTTGTGTCATGTACAAACATGGTGCCAGTTCTGCTCTCTGCTGGGTCCCTAGATAAGAGCAAGGATGTATTTCAAGTATGTGTCATGAGGACAAATTGCTTCTGGGCATTAGAGTCACTGGATGCCACACAGTGGCATTATTATAAACTTATGCCTTATGATTGGAAAGAGGCAGTTTGGGAAGTATCATGATATTCGTAGATTAGGAGATGGGCAGTAAATAGTCCATTGTTTCCTATGAAACTGCTTCTTGCTCTAGCATAGCTCGGCTATGTTTGTTTAGGAGGAATACTTTCTTCCCTTATATATTTTTTCCTAAAATGTATCACAGGGTTTATTCTTTATAGAGAGAAATAAGCTGTTCTTTTCTCCCTGGTGAATAATTTATAGGAATCTTCTTAGTGATAGTTGATCAATAAAAAAGGAGATTTTTAAGAAAATGTTTTCTAACATAAGAAGTAAATCACAGTCTGGCAGACCAAATAAACTTCCATCTATTGAATTCTACTGCTATTCATTTTATTATACATGCCCCAGGTACCAAACAGGGTAGGAAGATGAGAGGTCATCATTAATGCAATTTCTCTCACTTATTTCTAAGGACACTGAGTTTATGAAAGTATTGAAAGTTTCATATTGCCGTAAGACTTGAAATTATTGTTTCATTTTTCAGTCAGAAGATATGAGATATCATCAGAACTTAACAAATACTCTCCATAAATTAGTTCAGAGATATAACAAAGACACACTTAGTGATATAGACAAAGTCAGGAGTTGGTCTCCACAGAAATAGGTATGGTATGAGACAACAGAAAAGAAAGCCAGAAGCAAGCAAACAAATGTATAACCAGTTGTGATCTGTGAGTGGTGTGTGATTTCCTATCAGTTTACATGGAGCTGTCATCTAAATTAGCAAGGGATAGCAGAGCATTTTCAAGTGTTTCAGCTACATTGAAAATAGAATGACTTTTTGGCAAACTATTCTTTATTAATATAACAAAAGGAAATATACCTGCTTGGAGACCACATATCAAAGAATACAGAAGTCTAGATTAATCCCATAAGCTAGGCTTTTATTCATGAACGTAAGAAGACATGTAATTTTATCTTGACAAGAAGGTATCATAAATTCCATTTGAAGCACTGTTGCAAAAATTGAATGCTGAACCCTGGAAAGTTTGGTCATAGAAAAGTAATTACATTGTAGGCTTTGCAAACTCCTCCAGCAGATAGAGTTGACAAAAGCCTTCTGGTCTATAACCTTTCTGATCTATAGCCTTTCTGATCTATAACCTTTCACATAGTCAACAACTATATTCAAATACCAATTTAACCTTGATTTCATCCATTTGGGAGAAATTAGTGAAGGTGACGGACATGTCAGACAGCATGGTTCAAGAACGAAAGATGAGTGAAACAGGCCATTTTAAATCCCTTCTGAAAATGCACAAGGTCTAGTCTGTGACAAAAGGGATAATCCATAATTTGTAAGGAAAGTTCTTAATATTACAATCAGAACAGGTGGGTCTAGGAGAAGCAGAAGTATAAGCATCTAGCTCTAGCACCAAGGAAGGGTATTAACTGCAGGCTTAAATGAACAAGGGAATGGAACCTGGAAGGAGAAAGAAAAGGAGTAGATTTGGCTTAGGAGCTCAGATTTATAGTGATAGAACCAGGAAGTAAAATTCCATGACCGGTTTTTTCTTTCTCCCATTTTCGGTCAAGCTTCCTGTAAATTTATCATCATTATTATTCTCTAAACAGTACAACTATTGTTTACATAGCCCTTACATTATATATAGTATTATAAATAATCCAAAGATGACTTAAAGTATAAATAACTGCATAGGTTAGATGTAAACACTGAGCCATTTTGTGTAAGACATGAGCATTCATGTGTTGCATCTGTAGGGGTCTTGGAAACAATTCTCTGCAGATACTGAGGGTTGACTACACACACACACACACACACACACACACACACACACATGCATATATATATATATATATATATATATTACCAATAGGTTCTTAAGTCCAATAGGTTTATTGATTATTTGTGAGTATAACAATATAACAACTTTTTAATGATCTTGTAGCTCTCCAAATGCCTCAGGCTGTATTTATGTACCTATTCAATCAATAACTATTGAATAGACTCTATGAACATTTTTATGGTTGAAGAAAATGAGATAAAAATGATCAGTTCTTCTAGCTGTTCTGTAGCTTACCTAGGAAAATGAGAAAATAAACAGGAAAATTGCGAAGTGTTCTTCTATGGAGATAGACAATGTAGATAAAAGACACTGTGGTCCCAATTCGAGGAGCTTATTGATTATCAGTGACAAATGTAGTTAATTCACAGACTGCCTACAAAGGCTTTGAGGACTGGTTCTACTCAATCTGAAGCTACCACACCTTTCCTAGGCATCCATCAGCCAAGAACTGAGCCCAAAGTTGGGTGTTAGTGGAGTCTGGCTATTAAAGCTTAGCATTATAGACCTTTAATGTTTAATCTAGAATGTTCTTTGGATTGATTAACACTTTGTCGTACCACTACTGTCCATGATGCTTAACTGTCCATTTTTCTTCCCTTTCTTTTTTTCTAAACTATGCATAGTTGAGTTTCACCTGCTCAGTCCTTCCTTACACCTCCTGATCTTTCACTCACATCTTCATCTCAGCATCTGCTTCAAAGAAGAACTGAATGACATGAGGGTTAAGCGTTAAGTATAGAATACTATGTAAGCAGGAAGCAATAGTCTGTGAGACTCTAATCACACTTGGAAATGTCCTACACAGTCCTGTGTAAGTTCCTGTTGTCTAATATAATCATAGCACCTATAACCTACAAAAGATTAGTGTGACAAGATGTACTATGTCTTATGCTTGAATTCCCTTGATGTTCCAAGAAGCCATTAGGGATGTGTTCTTTTTACTACTTTTCATCCTTAGATAACTGGGCTGATATAAAAGACAGTATTCTACTATCTCTTTACCTGTGGTAGATAAATGGGTAATTTTTTTAGGACCATAAAGAGAAAATCTTTGTCATGACTTCTTCTACATTTGTTTGAATATATTGATCATGTCCATTCAGAGAGGCGCGACTAAGCTTTATCAATCTTTATTCAACAATGAAATTTCTTAAGCCATATCATTGAGGGTAGTACCTGCAACATATTGTACAATTATTGCATATTTAGTTAATAATTGGACTTAAATTCCTTCAGTGTCATAAGCTTCCCTTTATTTTCCTTAGGTTTGTCTGAGGATAAACCTGTCAGAACCTCTGGTACATCTAAAACTGTACAGTGTGACATAGGTTAATAGTGCGCATATCATGTACTTGGTATGGTGCTGGTGACTCACTCTTGTAATCATAATTACTCAGGAGGCTGAGATCTAAGGATTACAGTTTGAAACTAGCCCAGGCAGGGAAAGTCCATGAGACTCTTGTCTCAAATTAACCAGAAAAAGCTGGAAGTGGACCTGTGGCTCAAGCAAAAGAACTTTTGCCTGAAGCAAAAGAGATCAGGGACAGCACCCAAGACCTGAGTTCAAGCCCCAGTGCTGGCACAAAAAATGTATTTTGAACTATTTTAAGCACATTATATAGTACTACATTTGTTCTTGTTTTTATTTTATAAACTGGAAATATATTAACATATGTATGTATGTATGTAGGCAAAAAACGAAGAAATCAATCATACAGATACAAAATATTCACCCAAATCCACTGTTAGTAATTAAGTCAGCAAGATTAGGAACCAAGTTTTCCTAATCTCAAAATCCAATTTTTAACCTACTTTTTTGTTGGAATGTTTGCACTGCACATTAAAGCATTGACACGGGCTGGGAAGGTGGCTCAGTGGTAGAGCGCTTGCCTTGCATGCCTGAGACCCTGGGTTCGATTCCTCAGCACCACATAAGCAAAAAGAAAAAAGCCGGAAGTGGCACTATGGCTCAAGTGGTACAGCGCTAGCCTTGAGCTGAAGAGCTGAGGGACAGCACTCAGGCCCAGAGTTCAGGCCCCATGACCGGACCCAAAAAATAAATAAATAAATAAAGCATTGACACATGCTATGTTTGCTGTGTGTCTATTTTTTTATTTAATTTTTTTTTCCCTGTCATGGGGCCTGAACTCTGGGCCTGGGCACTGTCCCTCAGCAATTCAGCTCAAGGCTAGTGCTCTACCACTTGAGCCACAGCACCACTTCTGGCTTTTTCTGCTTATGTGGTGCTGAGGAATGGAACCCAGGGCCTCATACATGCAAGAAAAGCACTCTACCACTGAGCCACCTTCCCAGCCCTTTGTGTGTCTATTTTAAATATGCTCCATTATATCACCTCTTCTTTTGTTCATTGGTTCCTTTGTTGAAGTAGAGTCTTACTATATAGCTAAAACTGACCTGGAACTGAGATGCTCCTGTCTCAGTCTCCTGAGTGCTGGAATTATAGGTACGCACCCACCATGTCTGGCCCATATAACCTCTTGTATTTATCTATGATGCTTAGTTCATTTTGTTATGCTTAACTTGCAAGATACTGATAGAACAATGGATTGAATTAACTTACTCTGAGAATTTTGACTTACTAAATGTTCTTTGTCTTTCTCTATTGAAAATAAACAGGAGTAATCATATTGATACTTGCTTCTCAGTTCATAGGAGGGCCACGTTTTTTTCTCCCCAACATTTTTTATTACTTAGTATAGTTCTAGGTTTATAGTAGTGTTCAAAAATAATTGTCATATGGGTTGCTATAATAAAAGAGAAAATAAATATCACAAAGCTGAAACATAGTTTGATGGAGGGAGTTTAGTAGGAAGGGGTAGATAAAGGAAAAAGGGAACACTCATTATGAACATTATATACTCAAAATGCTCAATTTATGTATTTAACAAGGGAAATGGGTGACTTGATATGACTTGTAGAGGAAGAAATGTACAAGACGTTATATCGAAAAATGAGCTTTACAACTTTGGTGCAGGGGAGTGGGGGGGCAGAGGAGAGGGCGGGGGAGGGGAGATAGGAAGGGATGGGAAGGGGAAACAAAGGAGGAGACAACAATGTTTGATAAGAAATGTACTCATTACCTTGCTCATGTAATTGTAACCCCTCTGTACGGTATTTTCACAATTAAAAAAAAAGGAAAGTGGAAAGGGAAGATGGATGAAAGAGTAACTCTGATCAAGATGCACTGAACATATAAATGGACATGTTAAATTATAATCCCCATATGCAACAATTTGAAAATTTAAAAAGATAGCTCATGTGAGTGCGTATCAGAATACCTTAGGTGTATTTCACTATCAATTAATGATAGACATTATTACTAATTTGAATTTTGAAAATGTAAAGAACAAAATATATATATTTTTTAATTTTTTGGTTACTGGCATAATTCGGGTTATTGAGATATTATAATTTTTTATTTTTATATTATATTTTAGTGTAATGATGCTGTACTCATGCTGTACATGAGTAAGGTAATGAGTACATTTCTTGTGGAGCATTATTACCCCTTTCCTTATTGTTCTCCCACTATCCCTTCCCTCCTCCACCTTCCTCATTCCTCTCTACCCCCTAAAGTTGTAAAGTTCATTTCCAACATAGTGTCTTGTGAGTCTCATTGTTGCAATGGGTCATCCCGTGTCCTTGCTTCAGCATTTTGTTATTCCTCTTCCCCTCCCCAAGTTAGACATATATATAATATATATTATTTGTATATATATATATATATATATATATAGAGAGAGAGAGAGAGAGAGAGAGAGAGAGAGAGAGAGAGACATATACAGGGTACCAGAATCAAGTACAGTGACAACAGGGGATATACCTAGGGGGAAGAACAAACAAACAAAACAAAAAATCACATAGTATATTAAAAACAACAACAGAGAAGGACCTCTTGTGTCCATATCTTGGGGTTCATTTCACTTAGCATCCTCTTATATGTTTATATTATTCTCTTTATAACATAGATGACTTTGCTTCTAGTCTCATGTTGCCTGAACATGCCTCATGTTGTTCTCACTTACTTATAAAAATATCAGAACTAGATGTAACAGAATCTTTTAGTAGCATAGAAATTCTCCCCTAGGCTAAAAGTAGATTCTGAGTTTATGCTTCTATCTAGATGGCTGTTTATTCTTTTAGACTTCTAGAGATTTATAACTGACAAGGGCCTGATAAATCACCAATAACTTTCCCTCTGAACAACCAAATGACTTTTAGCAAATGATTACCCTTCCCCACTGCCTCCCTCCTGGCCACTCTCTACAGGATCTTGAGTGTCAGATAGCATCTGGTGAAGACTGAAGATGTATCTCTAGGGACACTCTTTGACCCTGCTTGCCATTTGCAGTAAAGATGCATCAGGTCCAAATTGAAAGGAATGGGAATTGATTGTGAAGGCAAACATCAGGTTTCATTCCTAAACAGTAACAACAGATCTAACTCCAAGAGAATAATCTGTCCAAATGTTACAAAGCACAAAGATAGGGAGCCAGACTTGTTGGCTTGTTAGATTGCTTACTCTGGATCATTGCTAAATTGAAGATATTTATTCTTTCCTGTTTCACTAATATTAATACTGTCAATAGTAGTCACAAACTTGAAGGGATTTTAAATGTTTCTCCTTTTTTATTATTTCATCATTAAATAATTTGAAAAATTTAAAAATGATACTAAAAGCCGACTCAGAGTCATGATTACACAATGCAGACTGACAATATGTATTTGTTTTCTGTTCTTTTCCCCCATACGCATAAAAATGACATAAAAATAAAAATAAATATCAACTTCCATGACAAAGACAATGACATATGATAGAAGAGCATAGGAAGATTTCAATGAATTTTCAGATGATAGAAGATGGGGAGAATCTTTTCCTTTCTTCCTTTTTTTTTTTTTTGTCAGTCGTGGGACTTGAACTCTGGGCCTGAGCACTGTCTCACAGCTCTTCAGCTCAAGGCTAGCACGCACTCTACCACTTGAGACCCAGAACCACTTCTGGTTTTCTAGTGGTTTATTGGAGATGAGTCTCATGGACTTTCCTGCCCGGGTTGGCTTTGAACCACGATCCTCTGATCTCAGCCTCCCAAGTAGCTAGGATTACAGGCGTGAGCCCATGGTGCCTGGCTTAGAATCATTATTTTTCAAAGAGTCATCTCCCATAGGAAATGAGTCTAGGCATGTGTTAAAAACTTCCAGTGAGAATTAAATTCTCAGAAATACTGAAAATATAGGTTAGGAAAGGAAACTCAGATACAAAATGCTGTCACATTCATATCTTCACCTGCATCACAGGAAGCCAGGCAATTGTGACATTCTCATGCCTAGAAAAGAGAAGCAAATTATTTGTAGAAATTGAGCCTGTCAGTCTCTGGATAATAGGAAATCATGTTTCAGTGGAGACTAGATGTGACTGGCCAGATAATAAACCACAGAATGAGATTTCCCCTGATCAGGTCATGTGGTAACCTAATGGCTCATTGTTCAAGTGTTCAGTCTCTACTACAACAAAATGAAGTACGGTTTTTTCTCAAAAGGAAAGTAATTCCCCTCAGAGATTGAAGTATCTTACTCTAAGATGTCAGCATTCGTACTATGACGTACCAGCAGGATCCTGTTAAAATCTCTGAATGGCATTTCTATCACTGGTACTTGAAATACCATCAAATATGCCTGATCTTGTTTGGGGATGTATTCAAGAGTTTAGCTCTTAAAAGTCAGTTGGTAATGGCCTAGAGATGGATGAATGACTTGAGTAGATGCCAATAGCAAGTAAGTCTTTGGCTTTGTTTTACTTGTGGGAGGGATCTGAATTAATATCGTATCCTTCACTTAAGAAGTGGTAACTTGTCATCTCCTAATGGCAGCTGACTACTATAAATTTTACTGAGGGGAATGTTTTGGTTTGTTTCTTTGTTTTATAGAGGTGGACTTGCTTTTGTTTTGGGCTATTCGAGTATTTATTTTCACGCTTCTGACATATAAATGTCTTACTAAAAAATGTAGAGTAGGAGCCAGGCGCTGGGGGCTCATGCCTGTAATTCTAGCTACTCGGGAGGTTGAGATCTGAAGATCGCAGTTCAAAGCTAGCCAGGGCAGGAAAAGCTGTGAGACTCTTATCTCCAATAAACCACCAGAAAACCGGAAGTGGCACTGTGGCTCAAGTGGTAGAGTGCTAGCTTTGAGCTGAGGAGCTGAGGGACAGTGTCTAGGCCCAGAGTAAAAGCCCCATGACTGATTTTAAAAAATGTAGAGTAGGTACCACTTCTTACTGATTAAGAGAGTCCACACACTGACATCAATAATATAAACCAGTAGGACATGTTATGGAATAAAAACAACATGATCAAGGACAATGAAGGCATAACACTGTCCTAAAAAGCTGCAAACAGTCTTCTCTGGTAATATTTGTTAATGATTCGTGTTGTTCCAGAACAATAGCTTGCTAAGCAGGTGTAATGAATATGTTATTTAATAAATGAAACCAGACTTGGAATAGTAGCTTCAGATGGAGTCACACTTGATTAAGTTTCCATAATATTTTTGCAGAATTATCTGGTTTTGGGGTGAGCTACCTGGGGGAGTCCAAGGAGAAGGTGGTCATCACCATCATGAGCCTTTCTATTCCCTGGTGGTAGCACTCATCTATGTGATCACTCAGAGTACACTGGATCAGCTTTGGAAACCATACTCTTCTAGGTAGATGAAGTTAATGCTTTCAATTTGGCCTTTCATACCACAGCAGCCCTCAATTCACAGGTGAAGAAAACAGTGCAGGAATTCTGCCAGTGCAAATGATGTCTATTTTAATAATAGACTTCACAGTGAGAAACAACCACACAATGAATTAAAAGAACAATTTCACTATGAATAAGATGAATTTGAGTAAACCCATTGGAATGTAAAAGATTAAAAAATGTGAAGTAAGCCAGGCCCAAATAAACATAGGTCCCATGGTTTACCTTATTTGCAATAACTAGTATATGTGTAGGACAAGCTGAAAAGGCCAAAAGCTATGTACACATGACCATATAAGATGATGTTAAGTGAAATGAACCCCAAGATAGAGACACACATATCTTTTTCTTTCTTGCTATTATTTCTAACATATTTATAATGTACCATGTGATTTTTTTTTGTTTCTTTGTATGTTCCTCTCCCACAGTATAACCCTTGTTTTCACTGTATTTGATGTCAGTGCTCTACATCTTGTATATACACTTCTCTAATTCTGGGAGGGGAAGGGAAAAAACAAAATGCTTAAATAAAGGATATAGGTTGACCCATTGTAACAATGAGATGTACAAAACACTATGTTGAAAATAAACTTCAGGGCTGGGAAGGTGGCTCAGTGGTAGAGCGCTTGCCTTGCATGCATGAGGCCCTGGGTTCGATTCCTCACCACCACATAAGCAAAAAGAAAAAAGCTGGAAGTGGCACTGTGGCTCAAGTGGTAGAGCGCTAGCCTTGAGCTGAAGAGCTGAAGGACAGCGCTCAGGCCCAGAGTTCAGGCCCCATGACTGGACCCCCCCCCAAAAAAAAAAGAAAGAAAAGAAACTTCATAACTTTGTTGGGGAGGAGGGGTAGGTGTGGAGGTGGGAGGGAAAGAATGGTAGGGGAAAAACAAAGGAGGAGACAACAATGTACTCAATACCTTGCTTATGTAACTGTAATCCCTCTGTGCAGCATTTTTACACAAAAAAAAAAGCTTCCAAAAAAGAATCTCATAAACTATTTCTATTCACTATATCTATTCACTATATATTCTATTCACTATATCTGTGAACATGATAGTCAACTGGCCTGTACCATAGCTCTCTAAGATCCAAACTATTTTGATAATTGCTTTGACTCCACTGTCCATTGTAGTGATCCTTATCTTGTGTGTCAATAGAAAAGCAGACACCATGTGAAAATGGGTCGTTAATATAAACAGAGAGACAGAAATGCTAAGGAAGACTAAAGAAACACCATGCATCAAAAACAGCAACAGAAGTAAGGAATGCCTTCAGAGACTTGTCTATAAACTACACACAGCCAAGGAAAAATGATCCTAAAGGTAAGTTAACAGAAATTTCCCAATGCTGACCAAGAAAAGAATAAGCATGGAAAAATAAACAGAAACAATACTATGAAATGTGAAACTATTTAAGAAAGTGTAATACAGGCAAAACTACAACAGCAGAAGTAGCACAAGAGAAAACATAACAAAAGGCCTTGCTGAAATATCATGGCTGTGAAATTTCCAAAACTCAGGCAGACACTAAACTACAGGTCCAGGAATTCAGAGAACGTTAAGTAAACTGCTGAATAGACAGGCAGAGAGAAAGAGATAGACAGACAGACAGAAACAAACAAAAAGAGAGAGAGAGTGGGAGGAAGGGAGAGAAGAAAGAGAGAGAGAGAGAGAGAGAGAGAGAGAGAGAGAGGAAATGGTAAAGACAGAGAAGAGAAATATAAAGAAATATACCAGGCATATTCAAACTTCAGAAAGCCAACCACAATAAGAACATTTAAAAAGGAGCTTCAAATTAGCAAAAACAATGGAAGGACCAAAAAAATACACTCATCATCTGAAGTTATGCAAATGAGTAAAGATAGTGAAAGTTCTCTTCTTTCTAACTAAAGATCTTCTGCCCTCAGTACAAACTGCTGCCTCTCCATTAGAGGATTGTTCTAATTCTGCATATTAGTGAGACCTTCCATAATGATTTCACCACCTGCCCCTATCAAAACACTCTGTGACCCTCTTCCAAGATGTACTTTTCTCACTTGAACTCATCTCCATTTAACATTTTACATATTATGTTTAGTATATTTTTAATTACATCTATTACTCAATAGAATCTCCACAAAGACAAGGAGGCTTATCTGATCTATTCATCACCTGTAAGACTGCCCTACCCACAGTGTTTGTTTAAATCCATTAAAATAGACAAATTATCTAGAACACTCTGAAATAAAAGGGTTGTGTATTCCATTCTGACAACAACAATAACAATAATAATAATAGCAATAATTTATTTTTTTTTGGAGGGGGTCCGGTTGTGGGGCCTGAACTCTGGGCCTGGGCTCTGTCCCTCAGTTCTTCAGCTCAAGGCTAGCACTCTATCCCTTGAGCCACAGCGCGACTTCTGGCTTTTTTCTTTTTGCTTATGTGAGGAATGGAACCCAGGGTTCATGCATGCAAGGCAAGTGCTCTACCATTGAGCCACCTTCCCAGCCCCAATAATTTATTACTTAGTCATCACAAGGTCTTTATATTTAAACTTTGTTTTCAGTATTTCATTATTTTTCTCTGAAAATAATCCAAGGAAGCAGGGTCATACAAAAGAGTTATTTCAGTGCAGTGGATCAATTCAATTTCATGTCACATGACTGGCACTAGGAAAATGATAACCAATAATGACCAAGTAGTACCAAGTACAGATTGAATAGTTCCTCCAACCTCCCATTGCCTCATTCAATTAATTGCAATTTGGTAACATATACCCTTCCCCATCATCACAACCACCATTGGATATTTTACTTCTGAAAGTATGAAGTGGCCTCATCAATGGAGAAAACTACAAAGTGTGAATTTGGATTTGATATGGCCAACACTTCAGGGAGTTTTCTGAGGAAGTATGCTACATTCTAGTTGTTGTCTTTAAGATATCAGGTGAACTTGGAGGTGGCAAACTGCCACAGATCTCCCTAGCAGCAGGGAGAAGCCGAGAAGCTGAACACTTCTGGGAAAGAAATAGCCTTGTCTCACTCCATTGGTGGGAACTGGAGGAGAGTAGCTATTAGGGTTTTCTTAGAAATAGAAGAAACCAAATCGGAGATAGTTGAGACAGAGCTCTAAAATTTGCACAGGAAGTTGCAAAGATGGGTGGCCTTTTAGAAAACCCCAAAAGTCTAGTCTCATTTTGGGAGTACATATGGAATTATCACTTGCAAAATGATCAGACATTACATTCAGGCTTGTTGCACCAAGAATGAGTATAGACTTCTTGCAAAGCTCATTGACAAAGGGAAGTTCCTACTGAGGGGCTGATCTGAACATTGTCAACAGTCAAACTTGCAGCTGAAGAAATAAATGCCTCAATTATAAAGTTGGGGGAATCTGGCCAATGTACTGCCACACGCATTTCAGTCTCTGTTGCTCTTCTTAATCAAAATGTGTCACTACGATTTATGATTTTAACAACCTACAGTTGTTGATTCTCTAATCCCTGGGTGCTGGAATACTTAGAATGCTGAGGCTCTAGAAAGGCAATTACACAGGAAAAGAAATCAATACTGCAAAAGGTCTGTGTTTGTTTTACGATAAACAATAAAAATCATTTGGGAACATTTTTTATAATGTAATGTTCTCCATAAGTCAAAGCACAAGAAATTTTAATGAGAATTATAAATACTTGGAACCAAAAAGTAATATTACAAACTCAAAAGTGGAATGCTAGTAGTAATTTATTCATTGCTTAAGGTAGAGGGTAAATTATTATAATCTATTCTATTAAAGCAATTTGTCATTAGAAAGTGATTAGTAAGGAAATTGCTACTAAGCCCTCACTTCAGTTACACAAACTAAATTATTGCAATGTGATAAATTTGTATAGGCAAGAGTCTTAAGCAGAACTCTGTGGGAAATGAACCATCAAGTTATATATCAAAATGATGGAATTCAAACAGTGAAAAGGCATGTGAAGCTTGTTTATTGCTATTGCAAATACTAGTTCATAGAGCACCAAATTATAATTGCATGATATTAAATTTAGTGACAATAAGCAGATCACTAAACTCTTTCTGCTTTGTCTTTCTTCCTTCTTTTCTTCCTTTCTTCCTTCTTTTTCTTTCTTTCTCTTTTTCTCTTTTCTTTCTCTCTTCTTTCATGTTTTTCTTTTTCTTTCTTCTCTTCTTTCTTGATTTCTTTCTTTCCTTCATGCTGGTCCAAGGGCTTGAACTCAGGACCTGGGCAAGGTCCCTGAGCTGAGCTTTTGTTTTGTTTTGTTCTTGTTGGCTGTGAGTCTTGAACTCTGGGCCTGGGAAATGTTCCTGAGCTCTTCAGCTCAAGGCTAGTGCTCTACCACTAAAGCCACAGTGCCACTTCCGTTTTTCTAGTGGTTCATTGGAGATAAGTCTCATGGACGTTCCTGCCCAGTCCAGCTTTGAACCATGATCCTCAGATATCAGCATCCTGAGTAGTTGGACCAGCTACTCAGCTGGTAAGCCAACAGCACCTGGATTCAGTTTCTTAACCTGTGCCACTGAGACAATGACAAAAACCAATCCTTTCCTGCTGGGAAAAGTGAAATCATAAAGGTAAAGACATTGAAAACCATCCGCAATAAACAATATGCACACAATAGGATTGCTATTCTAGATACTGCATAATGCTAACAATAGGTATGCTTTATGCCTTACAAAATGAGAAAACAATTTTTCAGATATAAGAAACATTAGCATTATATTTCCCGATTATATTTCTCGATTATATTTTCACATGTAAAATGTGTTCCACTTTGTGGAGCTATAATAAAGAGTAAACACCAAAAATTTGCACATTTTAATTTTAAAAATACTGCACAGATGTATTCAGATGATTGTCATCACTAAGTTCATGGCACCATCATCAAAGTCCCGAGTTATCATTGCTCATTCTCATCAAGCACACAAAGATGTCATATCATCATCACCCTGCCCCATCAAATGCATAAGAAATGAAGCAAGTGCCATATTTCACTTTGTGCAACCAAATTGTGAGCTTCCTTTTTTTTTTTTTTTTTTTTTTTTTTTCAAATAAACTTTTTTTATTGTGAAAATATTGTACAGAGGGGTTACAATTACATGGGCAAGATAGTGAGTACATTTCTTTTTTTTTTTTTTTTTTTTTTTTTTTAATTTAATTTAATTTTATTTGAGAACATACTGTACAGAGGGGTTACAATTACATGGGCAGGATAATGCATACATTTCTTACCAAGCATTGCAGCCTCCTCCTTTGTTTACCCTTCACCTCCCTTCCCAGCCTCCCCCCTCCCTCCCACCGAATCATACCACCCCTCCCCCCCCCCCCCGACATTGTAAAACTGGTTTTGACATGACATTTTGTACTTCTCATTGTTGCAACAGGTCCACCTGAATCCTTAAACGACTTGTTTGTCCCCATCTCCTCCACATGTTATACTGACATCAAATATAGTGAAAGCGGGGGTTACACTGTGGGGGAGGGACATACAAAGCAACAAAGAGATAATATTATAAATGCGTTAGAAACACATGCATGAAAGAAACAAAAACATTAAAATACATATTTGAGGTTTCGTTTTCCTAACATCACATTATTTGACTTTTTCCGCTTGACTCATACCTATACTAGATATTGCAAATAAGGGAAACCATGGGACCTATGTTTCTTTGGGCCTGGCTTACTTCACTTAATATAATTTTTTCCAAGCCTTTCCATTTCCTAACAAATGGGGAAATGTCATTCTTTCTGATGGAGGCATAGAATTCCATTGTGTATATATACCACATCTTCTTGATCCATTCATCTACTGAGGGGCATCTGGGTTGGTTCCATGTCTTAGCTATGGTAAATAATGCTGCAATAAACATAGTTGTGCTGGTAGCTTTAGTGTGGCCTTGTTTGTGATCATTTGGGTAAATGCCCAAAAGTGGGATTGCTGGGTCATTGGGGAGCTCTATGTGGAGTCTTTTGAGGAACCTCCATACTGCTTTCCAAAGTGGTTGAACAAGTTTACATTCCCACCAACAATGAAGTAAGGTTCCTTTCTGTCCACATCCCCTCCAGCATCTGTTGTTGTTAGAGTTCTTGATTTTTGCTGTTCTAACTGGAGTGAGGTGATATCTCAATGTTGTTTTGATTTGCATTTCTTTTATGGCTAGGGATGTTGAACATTTCTTCATGTGTCTATTGGCCATCCTTCTTTCTTCTTCAGAGAAGCTTCTCTTTAAGTCTTTCGCCCACTTACTTATTGGGCAGTTGTTTCTTTGAGGATTTGTTGTTGGGTGGTTTAATTTTTTGAGTTCCAAGTATATTTTAGATATGAGACCCTTGTCCGTTGTATGGCTAGTAAAGATCTTCTCCCAGTCCGTGGGCTTTCTATTGATCTTGCTAGCTATGTCATTTGCCCTGCAGAAGCTCTGCAACCTTATACAATCCCATTTGTCCAGCCTTTCTTTGATTTGTTGTGTTTCCGGGTCTCTATTCAGAAAATTTCGGCCTGTGCCAAGGAGACCCAGGGTTTCTCCTATTCCATCCTGTAATGTTTTCAGAGTGTCTGCTTTGAGTTCAAGGTCTTTGATCCATTTGGAGTTGATTCTGGTGCAGGGTGATATATAAGGATCTAGCTTTAGTTTTCTACATGTAGTTAACCAGTTTTGCCAGCACCATTTACTGAAGAGGCTGTCTGTCTTGCATTCTATTGTTTTAGGTCCCTTATCGAAGATTAGATGGCTATAGGTCTGTAGGTTCATTTCTGGGTTTTCAATTCTATTCCATTGGTCCTGAGGTCTGTTCTTATGCCAATACCAAGCTGTTTTGATTACTATGGCTTTATAGTAGAGTTTGAAATTTGGTACTGATATTCCTCCAGCAGTGTTCTTTCCGTTGAGGAGCGTTTTTGCTATTCGGGGTCTTTTATTGTTCCATATGAATTTTTGGATTGCCTCTTCTATTTCCTTGAAGAATGAGGGTGGAATTTTGATAGGTATTGCATTGAATTTGTAGATAGCCTTGGGGAGTATTGCCATTTTCACGATGTTAATCTTTCCAATCCAGGAGCATGGGAGGTTTTGCCATTTTTTAAGTTCTGTGTTGATTTCCTTTTTCAAGATTTTAAAGTTTTCATCATAGAGGTCCTTCACTTCTTTAGTTAAGTTAATTCCTAGGTATTTTATTTTTTGTGGGGCTATTACAAATGGAGTTGCTTTCCTAATTTCAGCCACACTTTTCTCATTGTTGGCATACAGAAAAGCCATTGATTTTTGGGGGTTAATTTTATAACCTGCTACTTTGCCAAAGTTTTGAATCAGCTTGAGTAATTTGGGAGTGGAGTCTATGGGATTCTTTAAATACAAGATCATGTCATCTGCAAAGAGGGAGAGTTTTATTTCTTCTTTCCCTATTTGGATCCCCTTTATGTCTGCATCTTGTCTTATTGCTGTAGCTAGGCATTCTAATACTAGATTGAAGAGAAGTGGAGAGAGTGGGCATCCTTGTCTTGTTCCTGAGTTAAGAGGAAATGGCTTTAGTTTTTCACCATTGAGTATAATGCTGGCTGTAGGTTTGTCATATACAGCCTTTATTGTATTGAGGAATGTTCCATGGATTCCTAATTTTTTCAAAACCTTCATCATAAAGGGGTGTTGGATCTTGTCGAATGCTTTTTCTGCGTCTATTGAGATAACCATGTGGTTCTTATTCTTGCTCCTGTTGATGTGATGAATAATATTAATTGATTTGCGTATATTGAACCAGCTTTGCATCCCTGAAATGAATCCTGTTTGATCGTGGTGTATGATTTTTTGGATGAATTGTTGAAGTCAGTTGCCCAAAATTTTGTTGAGAAGTTTTGCATCAATGTTCATCAAAGAAATGGGTCTATAGTTCTCTTTCTTTGATGAGTCCCTGCCAGGTTTTGGGATGAGGGTTATGATGGCTTCATAGAATGTGTTCGGTAGTGAGCTTTCTCTTTCAATTTCATTGAAGAGTTGGAGGAGAATTGGTGTGAGCTCTGCTTTGAAGGCCTTGTAAAATTCCGCTGTAAAACCATCTGGTCCTGGACTTTTCTTAGCTGGGAGGTCTCTTATTGCTGTTTCTATTTCAATGCTTGATATGGGCCTGTTAAGATAGTTTACCTCATCTTGGTTTAGTTTTGGCATGTCAATATTTGCTAGGAAGAGGTCCATTTCTGTCAAGTTCTCAAACTTATTAGCATAAAGTTTTGAGAAGTATTCCCTTATAATGTTCTGAATCTTGCTTGTTTCCGTGGTGATGTTTCCATTCTCATCTCTGAGTTTATTAATTTGGGTGTGTTCTCTTCTTTTTCTGATAAGATTTGCTAAGGGTCTGTCAATTTTGTTGAGTTTTTCGAAGAACCAACTCTTTGTTTTGTTGATTCTTTCTATAGTTTTTTTGGATTCTAATTCATTTAATTCTGATTTAATTTTGATTATTTCTTTCCGTCTACTGGATTGGGGTTTATCTTGCTGCTCTTTTTCAAGGAGGTTTAGATGTGTCATTAAATTGTTAGTTTCAGATCTTTCCAATTTGTTGATGTAGGAGCTCAGAGCTATAAACTTGCCTCTGAGTACTGCCTTTGCTGTGTCCCAGAGGAGCTGGTATTTTGTGTGTTCATTTTTGTTAAATAGCATGAACATTTGAATTTCCTTTCTAATCTCTTCCATGACCCACTCATGATTCAGCAGTGTGTTGTTCAGCCTCCATGTGATACCGGACTTTCTTTGGTGGCTTTTGGTGTTGAGTTCTAACTTTATTCCCTTGTGGTCAGAGAGAATGCAAGGTATAACTTCAATGTTTCTGAATTTAGACAAGTTTGCTTTGTGGCCTAAAATGTGGTCTATTTTAGAAAACGTTCCATGTGCTGCTGAGAAAAACGTGTATTCTGATGCTGCTGGGTGAAATGTTCGGTAAATGTCTGTTAAGTCTAGTTGATCTATGCAGCTGTTTAGATCTGCGGTTTCTCTGTTGAGTTTTTGCCGAGTTGATCTATCTAGTGGGGAGAGTGGTGTGTTAAAATCCCCAACGATTAATGTCTTTGGATCTATATGGGATTTGAGGGAAAGTAGTGTTTCTTTGATAAATTTGGGTGCTCCATTGTTTGGCGAATAGATATTTAGAATTGTAATATCCTCCTGAAGGAGAGATCCTTTAATTAGTATGTAGCGACCTTCTTTATCTCTTTTCACGAATTTTAATTTGAAGTCTATTTTATCTGATAGTAGGATTGCAACTCCCGCCTGTTTATGCGGTCCGTTTGCTTGGTAGATTTTGTTCCAGCCTTTAACATTGAAAATGTGTTTGTTTTTACGGGCAAGATGTGACTCCTGCAGGCAGCAGATAGAAGGGTCTTGTTTTTTAATCCAACTAGACAATCTATGTCGCTTAATTGGAGAGTTCAGTCCGTTAACATTAAGAGATAGGACTGAGAGGTATTTGGGAGTTCCTGCCATGTTATCTACCTTCTTGGGGGCTCCGAAAACTGGGTTCTTCCTATGGTTCTTGGATTCTCAGTTTGGGTGCAGTTTCTTGGCCTTTATTGCGGTCTTGTTGGTTTTCTATGTGTAGGACATCTTTAAGAATCTTTTGTAGGGCTGGTTTGGTGGAGATGTATTGTTTCAATTTTTCTTTGCTATGGAAGGTTTTTATTTGGCCTTCAGTTATGAAGGAGAGTTTAGCTGGGTACAGTATTCTTGGTTGATAGTTGTTTGTTTTTAGGGCATGGCATACATCATTCCAGGCTCTTCTTGCTTTGATTGTCTCTGCTGAGAAATCTGAGGTGATTCTAATTGGTTTCCCTTTATAAGTGATTACCCTTTTCTCTCTGACAGCTTTAAGGATCTTTTCCTTGTTCTGAGTTGATCCTGTGTGGATTATAATGTGACGGTGGGATGTCCTATTCTGGTCTGGTCTATTTGGGGTTCTAAAGGCTTCTTGTATCTGGACAGGCCTATCTTTTTGCATGTTTGGGAAGTTCTCTGCTAGGATCCTGTTAAACAGATTTCCTAGACCATTAACTTCTGTTTCTAGGTGCTCCTCTACACCCATTATCCTTAGATTAGGCCTTCTGATGGTGTCTTCCAGGTGTTGGATAGATCTATCATATTTCTTGGACTTGTCTTGGATGGTTGTATGTTCTTTCTCTATAATATCTAGGCTGTCTTCAATCCCTGAGATTCGATCTTCTGCATGTTCTAACCTGCTGTCAAGACTCTCTACTTTGTTTTTTATCTCTTTTCCTTCTAGTTGGTCAGCTTTGATGGCTTCAAGTTCTTTGTTGAAGCTCTGCTTTAGGTCTTGTATGAATTTCTTTACTTCCTTAATTTGGTGTTCAGTGTTTGTCCTCAAATCACTTAGTTGATTGGTTATGGTTTCTTTGGGCTCCCATTCCTTCTGTTGGGTTCCATTCAGCATTCCCTTTGTGGTCTCCCTGACTTCCTTCATCTCTTTGTTAATGGATTCCATGAATGCCTTTAGTGATCTTTGTGTGTTCTCTACCTGGTCTCTCAATTCCTGTATTACTCTTTGATTAGCTTCCTCCCGTTCGCGGGATTCCTGCAGATCTCTTTGAGTGTTCTCAGCCTGCTCACGCCATTCCTCCCTTTCTCTTTGAGTATTCTCAAGTTGTTCACGCAAATCCTGTATCAGTTTTTGAGTAGCTTCCTCACGCTTATGATATTCCTGTATAAACTTCTGGGATGCCTCCTCTCTCTCCCTATCATGCTCATACAGAGTCCTTTGTACGTTGTCAAACTTTTCATTTATCATGTTTGCCAGCAGTGTTTGTAGAGCTGTTTGGGAACTCTCCTCTGGATTATTCATTATCTGTTCTAACCCCTGATTATCAGGATTGGGAATTGAGATACCCGAATTTGCCATTTTTCTTGTGTTTTTCCGGCTTACTCTGCCCATTTGAGATGAAGATAGCACCAGTTTTGTGCTAGAACACTATCTTAAGGCAACCATCAACCAAAGTTTGCATTTGTACAGTCAATATTCTACAGATACAATCTAGTTCAACAGATACATCTATTCGACATCAAACAACTATATGTTAAAGGACTTTGAACCGCAGAGAAGAATTTGGAAAACCAGAAATTATTAGGGTTAGGGAGAGATGTGGGTAAAAAATAGGGTGAGCTTCCTTTTGGCCATCTATAGGCAGACATGACATGGACAAATGTTTGTAAGTTAATGAAAGTATTAACATCATATAAATGCTTTGAGTGACAGAAATTAAGGCCAGATCATAGATTTGTGAACTAGGCAAGCTTAGTCTGCGTTTTAAATGCTTAGGAAAAAATCTGATAAACAGTAGTGCTTCTCTAATTTTAAGATAATTCTCAATGTCTTATGATAGTAATAAAAATTATAGGATAAATTTCACACAAATCTTGATAAACATGTGAGAAATCAGTATCCTCAGTGTTTGTAACTCATAAGTAATATGAGAGAAAATCTAGCTTAGATGTACACAGAAAGAAAATATCATTGGTCTCAAAGACCCTTCCCTAAAGGTCTCAGTAACATTTTGTAGGATTACCAGAAATATTTCTCAATAGTTGATGTACCAAAAATACATTTTTTCTCAAGCAGTCTTTCTGTTAATATCTGAAAACTGCTTCTGAAATGAAGGTCCTATAATCACATTGGTCCTAAATTCTGAGAGTTGCCATGTACAAATCATAAAGGGATCAATCCCTTTAATCTACATGTGATAGCTAGCTAGTCTCTAGAAGGGGCCTCTGTTGATTGATGTCCTTGAAAATCTCATGTTGAATCAGGGTCTTCTGTGACCATGCAAACAACAAAACATAGCCTAAGTAAAGGACTATGTTTTCTGCAGGTATTGCATTTCAGAATCTCCTTTAAACTCACACCTGTCAAGTGTGTGTATGTGTGTGTGTGTGTGTGTGTGTGTGTGCTCACATGCACATGTGACAGGAGGGGGTGGGGAGAGAAGCTGGCCCATTAGGCCTTTAGCACTCATTCAATACTCTGGAGATGTCAAGATGAAGAAGAGTTGATACGTCTAGCCAATGGCTGGCACCAAGATATGGCCATCTGAATGAGGTCCTTCTGCAGGTGGATCCACCAGACATAGTCAAGCTTTCAGATGATACACATCAGCTAACATATCTGCAATTGCTTGAGGGACCATCAAGTAATGAACTTTTACTGTACCTTTTATAAGTTGCTGAACACTGAGTCCATGTGAGGACAATGCATGACCATCTTATGCCACTATTTAAGATATAATTCCTTTATAGTATTATATAAATGGGACACAACATAATTTACATTCAAAAGGAATTCTACCATATTATTTTGCCTGAGAATGTAGCATCAATGATAAGTGTAAATAGATGTGTGTGTGTGTACATAAGAGATAAAGAAACTTTTACAAGAGGTTTTGGGAAGAACAGAGGTGTCTCTATTATCAATAGAAAATAATCTGTAATCAGCAACAGAAAACATTCCATGTGCCATGACTGGCTTCAATCCTAGCCACTCAAGAGGCTTGGATAGGGACAATCAAGGCTCAAGGGTAGACCAGTCAAAAGTCTATGAGATTCTGCATCTTGAACAAAAACACGCATATGATGGCACATATCTGTCATCCCAACTATGTTGAATACATAAATCAAGGGATCACACTTCAGACTTGCCCAGCAGAAGTGAGACCCTATATGAAAAATAACAAATCCAAAAAGAGCTGAGAATATGGCTCAAGCAATGGATTGCCTGCCTAGGAAAACAAGGCCATAAATTCAAAGTCTAGTACTGAGCCCTTCCTAAACAATTTGCAAGGAAGGAGCATGTGATAAAATAGAATAAACTAGCTTCCTGACTAAATTGGTTCTCCCACTTCATAGAAGGGACTTCAGTTTGAACAGCCTTTGGATTTAAGCAATGAATGTTCAAAAGTGCCTGTCCTGTCCTTCTCTTGCTGGCTTATTGCCACAACTGCCAATCTCTGATTCATTCCAGAAGGAAAAGCTACTCATATCTAAAAGTAAACACTTCAGATTTATGTGGACAAGGCAGGAACTTGACTGTGAATTTCATATTAGGGGAGACTGTTATGCAAACTAAATATGCCAGAACAAATATATTTGAAATCATAAAAATAAATGATGGCTTAGTTTATCTTCTGTGCTCTTCTATCCCTTACTATTTTCACACAGCCTACAGTTTCTCTGGACAAATCATTCCTTTCATAAAGCCCAATTCTTATTGCTTAGAAATAAGTTGGTAGGAACTTTGATGTTAAAATGAGGACATCTTGATAATTAGGGCACACAGTACATTAAAACGCAGGCAAAGCCTACGTTTTAGGCAAAGCCTAAAAAAATTTAACAGACATAAAATTCTGCCTGATTCTTCTTAATGTTTATTTTGTGTGTTAGTATATAAAAGTTTATAATGAAGAAAGAGAAGTGAATATTTCATGTATCCATTCTTTCATGATTTAAAAAAGTTAGATGTTTTCCTTCAGAGAAATCTCTATCTAAAAGTAGATGTTTCATACGCAATTTTTCCATAATAGTGTAACATTTTCAGCTCAAATGATAAAGAAATATTAGATCTAGCAAACCTTTACTAATGAAAACCTGCCATAAAGTGTAATACAACATTATGGGCTGTATTCATAGTCTCAGAAAATATAAGATTTTAGAATGGGAATAAAACCTAAAACTGATAAGAAACATAAAAAGAATAGGACTAAGTCATGAAAAAACACCAAAAAAGGAAAAGACAAAATTACCTTAGTAATAAAAATAACTTATTGTCTATGGAAAAATATACTCAATATAAATTTAATATGTAGAATTATGTACATTAGAGGATAATGTAGCATTAAAATAGAAAGGAAAATAGGCAAAAATCCTGTAATGTAATAAAATTAGAGATATAATATGTTGACATTAAGGACAGGCAAAGAAACAATAATCAGAACAAAAAAAAAATAAACAGAACTAATAGCCAAATCCTAAGCTAAGTCACATTAATGGAAATGGAAATAAAACAGATTTCATTGAAAGGGTATGTCTGGATTCCTGGAAAAATAACATATTAATCATCTAAAACTAAATATTTTCACAAACAGAGCTATAACTAGATATTTTTCAGCTATTCATGAAACATAAAACTACATTCTTACTAATTCCAGATAGAAAAGTGAAGACCTAAGTGTATTATACAGGAGAAGTACTTTGGACCTATGAATCCTAAATAAAACAAATAAAATAAAATTAATAAATAAAAATGTTTGTTTTAATCCACCATCTATCACCATATCAGAATATTCCATCTTGAGTAATTTATGCAAAACAAAGTTTCACATATGATTCTAAATTCTGGGATGTCCAAGAGCATCGTGTTGGAACCCAGAGAGGCTTTGAGCTTCATCATAATGCAGTGGAAGGACAAACGTGCAGAAGCACATTTTTACTCTTTGTTACTATCTAGAAATCCTAGTTATTTTATAGTAAAAAATGCTCTTCACCCAATGTATTCTCACCTGTAACTACAGCACTCAGGAGAATGAGGCAAGCAGCTCAGGAGTTCATGGCCAACTTATACCCTGTTGAAAGTCTGTGTCAACAGACAAAAAGAAAAAAAAAATGCTTTCTTGAGTTTTATGTATTTTATGGCTTATGGTTGGAAAGTCTAAATTCTGTGGTCTGGAATACTGGTAATACTAATTTCATAGTTATAAATTGGTTATTTTAGGAATTACTAATTGAAACATCATTCTTTGTCCTAATTTTTAATTGTACTAAGCAAAAAAATACATTTTTTTCTTTAATTATTTTTACCTTTTTTCCAGTAAGTTCCATAATAGAAAAATCATCCTTTAAATTATGTCCACATTGAACATCAAAGTTAAGCATTGTTCTGTACATACTAACTTTGTTCTGTAATACTGAAATTAAGTTCTTGTTTTAGAAGAAGAGCAACAAACTGAATGTCAAAGGAAAATGGCATACCAGGAATGTGCAATATACTTTAGTACGTCAGACAATAGCAAAGGCATTACCAAAAACTTGTGCTTCAAAAATTTAGAGAAAGAAGCACATGGATGCTGAGATCATGAAGTTTTCAGTTCGAGACTAGCCTTGAGTTAGTTTTGTTTCACCTGCATAATTAATCAAATCATTTATTTCTAACATTGTAGCTGAATCTTTTAAATATTGTGGTTACAATCACTTCACTTGTCTCTTGCTTTCCAGTTGCAAAGTTTCAATACAAATATCTTATCCTAAACCATTGTTTTAAGTAAATTAATTTTATTGATTAACTAGTTGAATCAATATAATCAAAATTAAATGGCTTACTGCCCGCATGCCATTCATCAATAAAGTTAATGTAATAGTCAAGCAAGTTTTATTTATAAAATGCCTTGGCCAAGTGCAACTTTCATAAATTATTTAGAAGCAGTTTTATGTTTAAAAAAAAGCCAAGATGCCCTACAATGGATGAGTAGATCAAGAAAATGTACACACACACACACACACACACACACACACACACACACACACACACACACACACTCACTCACTCATGAATGGAATTTTACTCATCCATTATATTATATCATTTGCAGGAAAACAGACCTAGAAAAAAAAAGTCATGTTAAATGAAGTAAGCCAAACTCAGAGATAAACAGCATCTATTTTCTCTTATGGATAGAAGCTAGACCTAAAATACAAATATGCATACCTGTTGACTCATATATAGAGAAGCTAGATTTACAAAGCAAATATGCATGATAAAATATACTATACAGGGCCCAATGCATTTACACACAAACAAAATGATGAAAGGTGGACTACTTAAGGGAGGAAGGATAGCTTCTCCAAACATCTAACAAGCTGTTTATCAAAATGAATAAAAGGTTGTTGAAACATGTTTAGGAGAGAACATAGGGGGAGCACAGGAACGGAGAGTAGTTATTATATTCAATGTACATTATATAACAAATGAACTAAGTAACTTGAGGATAGTGATGGGGGGTAGGGATTGAGGAGAACAAAGAAAAAGTTGATATTGACCAAGAAGTATCGTACTCATAACCTTACTTGTGGAGTTGTAACCGCTTGTACAACTCAATAATAATAACAAAGAAAATTACCAAATGAAAAAAACAAACCATTTATAAGGTCTCCATCTCAGTGGATACTAGTAAATTAAGCACATTCATAGGTAAAGAAGCAAGAATCACTAGTGGTTACATTACTTGCACATCTTCATAAATTGGATCTTACAAGAACATATTCTTTATTCTAAGAAGAGGTTTATGGATTATTTTCTCTTATTTTTGAAACCATTCTAATCTTTTATAACTTATGGATGAAATTACTATACTCAGCTACAATATAAATATAAAAACTTTACAATATAAAGAAAGTACAAAGAAAACTCCTTGCATAATTATTTCTAATGTTTTATAATTAGTATAAAAAGGAATATAAAGTCTATTCTGTACGCCTCTCTGCAGGAATGGAAATGGAAGGCCAGGGAGACACACAAACAGATTCAGCTATTAGGAAGCAGAGGGATGAGAACACAGCCAGTCTGTCCCTGAATCTCAGTGTTTTGGGATTTTGCTCAGGAACATCAATTCTTTGTCCAAAAGTAGTGTAGCATTTTCATTTGCAATTCTAACAGAAAATCCAAACTTGAGTCATCATCTTCTCTAATAACTTCTAATTCTAGAAATGATATCACCATCCTTTTGATCATTTACCTACCATAAGCCTAGGGATTATTTCAAACATTTTCCTTTTTCAGTAACCCCACATCCAGTAAGCCTATTTTCTAAAATTCACTTCTAAAATCCATTCATTCTAAAATTCATTCTAATGGATGTCCTTATATCCATGTTACCTTACCACTATCTATTATCTACTGTGCTAGTAAAAGTTCTCCTGCCTAACTATTCAGCAGCTCTCATCCATTCCATGCTGAACCTTGTACTGGAGGCCAGGTGCTTGCAGGCATTGCACCTGTCCTGTGCTGCTCATGCTGCCCGAAACACCTTTGGCGTTCCCTCCAGTCACTCTACCATGTCACGGCTAGACAAAACACAGCTCAGATCACAGCTAAAAGTCAATTTAAGTGTTATTAAGTACCACATTAACATTCCCTACAGGGTAAGTATTATGTATTATGCATAGCTCTTTTTGTCTACCCTAGACCCTGGAACAATGCCTCTCTCTCTCTCTCTCTCTCTCTCTCTCTCTCTCTCTCTCTCTCACACACACACACACACACACACACACACACATACACACACACACATTTAATGATTTACTTAATTGATCAATCACTTAACCCACCGACCATCAAAAGCCAGGAGAAAGTATGCCTGCCAGTTTTCACATTCCTTTTTTTAAAATATTTATTTATTTATTATTGTGAAAATGCTGTACAGAGGGGTTACAATTAGATGGGCAAGATAATGAGTACATTTCTTATCAAGCATTGTAGCCTCCTCCTTTGTTTCCCCTTCCCATCCCTTCCCAGCCTCCCCCCGCCCAATCCTCCCCCCCCCACCACCAAAGTTCTAAAGTTCGTTTTCGACATGACAACTTGTACTTCTCATTATTGCAACGAGTAAAAGAGCTAAATAAATAACCGAGAACTCTATGTTCTAAAAAATGAGAGTTGTTATATGGGTGTTTGTGTATTTGTCAGATGGAATTATAGTTATGATCCAATGTGTGTAATTAACCCATTCTCCTGTTGCATCAAGTATTTGAATATTTCTTATTTAAAATAAGGAATTATGGAGTGAAAAAGTATGCTTGTAAACTCACAGACATAAATTTACTCATAAAATGAATTATCAGAGGTAGGTTGGTAATGTAGTGAAATAAGCCAAGGATAAGTAAGAAAATGGTGAAGTTTCAGTGTCCCTAGCATGTTGGTGGTTTGTGAAAAATATTGGGTTAACTGTCTTTAAATTGATTCATAGGATGATTCAGATCTTATACTATATTCTGGTATGCTCTAAGAGGAGAGATTTTTTTAATCATATTTATTATTTATGGTGAATAATAGGTTATTTGTTTATTACTGTGAGTCATTTCAAGACAATGAAAAGAAAGCTGGATAAGACTAGCTCAGATGATTTAATTTCCCCACTTACAAAAAATATTATTTTTTGCAACTTTCTCTTTCTCAGGTTTGATAAGTTCATCCTCTTATGAGTTTAAAATAACCTTTTCAGTTCCATGCATGAGGTTTGAGAGGAAAAAGAAAGATTTGAAAGTTTGCTTAGATTTGGAGTATTCAAATAAGAATGTACTTTCTGGTTACTGTTAGCCTGAAATAGATTCCCCATCCCCCATTCTTTGCTCTCAGGTTTTGCTAAACAAAACACTTCTTTCTTCTCTTCTTTTTCCAGGTTCCCAGCACAATTAGAGTTGTGCTGATTAACTCTGTGGCAGAAGCATAGCTCTGAATTTGGTTCAAGAGGTCAATTTTGAATTTCTTTTTAATATTTTGTTAAATCAGTAACAGCAAAAGGTCAGCTTGGTTCTGAGTAGAGCTTTTGCCTTTATTGTTTGTCAGTTGGCCTCAAGATATCTTGTGCTGAGAGAGTTCTGAATCTGAAATGGCCTGCTTCTAACTTTAAGTATTAGCTTTGTCCACATACAGTACAGACACCAGATTGATAAAATTATTGAATAATCAGTATTACTATGAGTGTTATTTAGCACATAAAGATAACATCCATAACAAAAGTAGCTGTTATATCTCTTAGCATTTTATTATGAATGCTTGTTAAAATAGATCATTAAAAATACTAGGCAAAATACTCAACCAAGAACACAGTTATTGATGAAAATTAGTGAGGAAAGAATTTAGTGGGGCTGAGAAGGTGGCTCAGTGGTAGAGCGCTTGCTTTGCATGCATGAGGCCCTGGATTCGATTCCTTAGCACCACATAAGCAAAAAAAAAAAAAAAGCCGGAAGTGGCGCTGTGGCTCAAGTGGTAGAGCCCTAGCCTTGAGCTGAAGAGCTGAGGGACAATGCTCAGGCCCAGAGTTCAGGCCCCACGACAAGAACCCCCCCAAAAAAAGAATTTAGTGACCATTATGCTAACTTCTTTAGTTTGCTTATAAAATAATCTCTCCATGATGCTAAATAACTCTGTTCCTTCCACTTTCTCATAGTCTATGAAAGCAGCAGCAGCGACACTCTTGCTTAGTATATATGGAGTAAATCTCCTGACCTTTAGTGTTTGCATTAGAATGTTACTTAACATCTATTTTGCTGTAAATTGTTTAACCCATCTACTTTTCCTTACATTATTTAGAAGTCCAACTTGCTTAAAAATAAATTTCAATTTATGGATGAGATGGAGACAAAGTCTAAATTTTCCCTATTTCATGAAAAAAAACCTATGGTGTTAGACAGAAGACAGAGACACAGAGATAAAAACACAGATAGCAGAAATACAGACAGGTAAAAAGAGAGACAGAGGCAGAGAGAGAAACAGAGGCAGAGACAGACAGAGGCAGAAAGAAGCAAAGGCAGAGACAGAAAAGAAAGAAAGAAAGAAAGAGAGAAAGGAAGGAAGGAAGAAGGAAGGAAGGAAAGAAGTTACCAACCAATGGTTTTCAGGATACCAAGCATCAGCTAATCAGAAAACACAAGGACAGTGACTATGAGAG
This sequence comes from Dipodomys spectabilis, assembly GCF_019054845.1. Lineage (NCBI taxonomy): Eukaryota > Metazoa > Chordata > Mammalia > Rodentia > Heteromyidae > Dipodomys > Dipodomys spectabilis. Next base: position 1,813,389 of record NW_024870701.1, on the reverse strand, counting down.
ATGGGAAACAAATGTGAGCCCTGTGAGTTCAATAGCTTAAAGCCTTAGGAGAAGGTACAGGCATGGCAGAGAATGAAAACTTAGGCAGAACACAGTAGACTAAGTAAAGGGATGAAATAGAAAGTGCAGGTGGGCAAAGGCAGGTTAGGAACCTAGTGTACAAGAGATAACTCAGCAGATCTTTGGAATATCCTTATTGATATTCAACTGAGTGTATAGAATGTAGTATAGAATACTCCTACTGGGTCTAGAATAGCTCCCATTTCCACAAGCCTATAGATAGAAAAACCTCTTAACTCATGAAATATTGCCAGAATCTTCATAGAGTTCTTGTCTCGCCAGGAATAATATATTTCTCCAAATTCTCCTCTGATCAGCTTATAAAATCTTTAAAAACATAATTTCTATTTAAGTCACTATTGTGCATGTGAAACTAAGAATTTTCAGGGAAATGTTGGAATAAGCAACAACTAAAAAGATAAAGGCCACAATGCAAAGTACCTAAAAGTCATAAGGAGGAGAAAATCAACCAGTCAAACCTCACACATTACTAACAACAATATCAGAATTAAAGGACAAATGTCTCAAACATATACTATGCCTGTTCAATATGGCCAAAACATTTAGAAATACAGCAAATCCTTAAGTCAAATTTCTAGACATTGAAACTACAGAAAGGAAGTAGCACTGTGGCTCAAGTGGTAGAACAGTACTATTGAGTACAAAGAGGCTCAGAGACAGCACCCAGACCAAGAGTTCAAACCCCAGGACTGGTTTTTTTTTTTTAAGACAGTAAAAAGAAACTACAAAGAGAAAAAAACTACACTGAAATGGATTAATAGCATACTGGACATTTTAGAAGAAAAAGATAGTACACTTAAAGACCGAACAACAGAAATATTCCTAAATTAAAAGAAAAGAAGAAAGAATGAATCCCAAGTAGCCTAGCATGCAATAACTGGAGTCTGAAAAGAAGAAAAGAGAGATGAGAGAATAAAACTGTTGAATAAAAAAAACCAATGACCCAATAATGGAAGATGGACCAAGAGAGCCCACAACAGAGGGCAGAATACAAGCCTTGTTCAATTTAAGAGGATTAAGTTTGTCCATGAGATGTTCTTTTATCACAATCAAACCAAATTAGACATAGTTTGGCTATTTCATTGTAGTCAAATGATGGGATCATCCAAAATGCAATAGATGAATGTATAAAGATGTAATGCACATATATTAAGGAAAACTGCACAGCCATAAAGAAACATGGCATTGTGTCATTTTCAGGAAAAATTGATGCAATTGAAGGATATATCTTAAATGAGAAAGTTCAAAAAAGCATTCCATATATTTTCACATATAGTGAAAGCCATACCTAAAAGCCTTGTATATCCATAGACATATATACATATGTATCTATATACATTATGTATATAGAGACATATACATATATACACATATTCACCATTATTTATATAGATAAACATAAAATGAAGACCAAACTAAGGGATTGCTCAAAGGAGAAGGGAGAGGAAAAGAACAAAGAAAGAAGGTGAATAATTCTGTAACACATGGCAAACATGTAACATGAAAAACAGCATAAAGAAACAGGATATGATGTTGATGACAGGGCAGTGAGGAAAGAGAAACAAACTGTTTCCACCTTCTTGGTAGCTCACATCAGCAATTGATTACATTTCAACATGTGAACCCTCGGGTACACATTTGAGCTATATCCACATCATAGAAGGTGTCTATACAGCAGGTTAGACCATGCAGAAGATCGAATCTCAGGGATTGAAGACAGCCTAGATATTATAGAGAAAGAACATACAACCATCCAAGACAAGTCCAAGAAATATGATAGATCTATCCAACACCTGGAAGACACCATCAGAAGGCCTAATCTAAGGATAATGGGTGTAGAGGAGCACCTAGAAACAGAAGTTAATGGTCTAGGAAATTTGTTTAACAGGATCCTAGCAGAGAACTTCCCAAACATGCAAAAAGATAGGCCTGTCCAGATACAAGAAGCCTTTAGAACCCCAAATAGACCAGACCAGAATAGGACATCCCACCGTCACATTATAATCCACACAGGATCAACTCAGAACAAGGAAAAGATCCTTAAAGCTGTCAGAGAGAAAAGGGTAATCACTTATAAAGGGAAACCAATTAGAATCACCTCAGATTTCTCAGCAGAGACAATCAAAGCAAGAAGAGCCTGGAATGATGTATGCCATGCCCTAAAAACAAACAACTATCAACCAAGAATACTGTACCCAGCTAAACTCTCCTTCATAACTGAAGGCCAAATAAAAACCTTCCATAGCAAAGAAAAATTGAAACAATACATCTCCACCAAACCAGCCCTACAAAAGATTCTTAAAGATGTCCTACACATAGAAAACCAACAAGACTGCAATAAAGGCCAAGAAACTGCACCCAAACTGGGAATCCAAGAACCATAGGAAGAACCCAGTTTTCGCAGCCCCCAAGAAGGTAGATAACATGGCAGGAACTCCCAAATACCTCTCAGTCCTATCTCTTAATGTTAATGGACTGAACTCTCCAATTAAGCGACATAGACTGTCTAGTTGGATTAAAAAACAAGACCCTTCTATCTGCTGCCTGCAGGAGTCACATCTTGCCGGTAAAAACAGACACATTTTCAATGTTAAAGGCTGGAACAAAATCTACCAAGCAAACGACCCCCATAAACAGGCAGGAGTTGAAATCCTAATATCAGATAAAATAGACTTCAAATTAAAATTCGTGAGAAGAGATAAAGAAGGTCGCTACATACTAATTAAAGGATCTCTCCTTCAGGAGGATATTACAATTCTAAATATCTATTCACCAAACAATGGAGCACCCAAATTTATCAAAGAAACACTACTTTCCCTCAAATCCCATATAGATCCAAAGACATTAATAGTTGGGGATTTTAACACACCACTCTCCCCACTAGATAGATCAACTCGGCAAAAACTCAACAGAGAAACCACAGATCTAAACAGCTGCATAGATCAACTAGACTTAACAGACATTTACCGAACATTTCACCCAGCAGCAACAGAATACACGTTTTTCTCAGCACCACATGGAACGTTTTCTAAAATAGGCCACATTTTAGGCCACAAAGCAAACTTGTCTAAATTCAGAAACATTGAAGTTATACCTTGCATTCTCTCTGACCACAAGGGAATAAAATTAGAACTCAACACCAAAAGCCACCAAAGAAAGTCCGGTATCACATAGAGGCTGAACAACACACTGCTGAATCATGAGTGGGTCATGGAAGAGATTAGAAAGGAAATTCAAATGTTCATGCTATTCAACAAAAATGAACACACAAAATACCAGCTCCTCTGGGACACAGCAAAGGCAGTACTCAGAGGCAAGTTTATAGCTCTGAGCTCCTACATCAACAAATTGGAGAGATCTGAAACTAGCAATTTAATGACGCATCTAAACCTCCTTGAAAAAGAGCAGCAAGATAAACCCCAATCCAGTAGACGGAAAGAAATAATCAAAATTAAATCAGAATTAAATGAATTAGAATCCAAAAAAACTATAGAAAGAATCAACAAAACAAAGAGTTGGTTCTTCGAAAAACTTAACAAAATTGACAGACCCTTAGCAAATCTTATCAGAAAAAGAAGAGAACACACCCAAATTAATAAACTCAGAGATGAGAATGGAAACATCACCACGGAAACAACCAAGATTCAGAACATTATAAGGGAATACTTCTCAAAACTGTATGCTAATAAGTTTGAGAACTTGACAGAAATGGACCTCTTCCTAGCAAATATTGACATGCCAAAACTAAACCAAGATGAGTTAAACTATCTTAACAGGCCCATATCAAGCATTGAAATAGAAACAGCAATAAGAGACCTCCCAGCTAAGAAAAGTCCAGGACCAGATGGTTTTACAGCGGAATTTTACAAGGCCTTCAAAGCAGAGCTCACACCAATACTCCTCCAACTCTTCAATGAAATTGAAAGAGAAAGCTCACTACCTAACACATTCTATGAAGCCATCATAACCCTCATCCCAAAACCAGGCAGGGACTCATCAAAGAAAGAGAACTATAGACCCATTTCTTTGATGAACATTGATGCAAAACTTCTCAACAAAATTTTGGGCAACTGACTTCAACAATTCATCCAAAAAATCATACACCACGATCAAACAGGATTCATTTCAGGGATGCAAAGCTGGTTCAATATACGCAAATCAATTAATATTATTCATCACATCAACAGGAGCAAAAATAAGAACCACATGGTTATCTCAATAGACGCCGAAAAAGCATTCGACAAGATCCAACACCCCTTTATGATGAAGGTTTTGGAAAAATTAGGAATCCATGGAACATTCCTCAATACGATAAAGGCTGTATATGACAAACCTACAGCCAGCATTATACTCAATGGTGAAAAACTAAAGCCATTTCCTCTTAACTCAGGAACAAGACAAGGATGCCCACTCTCTCCACTTCTCTTCAATCTAGTATTAGAATGCCTAGCTACAGCAATAAGACAAGATGCAGACATAAAGGGGATCCAAATAGGGAAAGAAGAAATAAAACTCTCCCTCTTTGCAGATGACATGATCTTGTATTTAAAGAATCCCATAGACTCCACTCCCAAATTACTCAAGCTGATTCAAAACTTTGGCAAAGTAGCAGGTTATAAAATTAACCCCCAAAAATCAATGGCTTTTCTGTATGCCAACAGTGAGAAAAGTGTGGCTGAAATTAGGAAAGCAACTCCATTTGTAATAGCCCCACAAAAAATAAAATACCTAGGAATTAACTTAACTAAAGAAGTGAAGGACCTCTATGATGAAAACTTTAAAATCTTAAAAAAGGAAATCAACACAGAACTTAAAAAATGGCAAAACCTCCCATGCTCCTGGATTGGAAAGATTAACATTGTGAAAATGGCAATACTTCCCAAGGCTATCTACAAATTCAACGCAATACCTATCAAAATTCCACCCTCATTCTTCAAGGAAATAGAAGAGGCAATCCAAAAATTCATATGGAACAATAAAAGACCCCGAATAGCAAAAACGCTCCTCAACAGAAAGAACACTGCTGGAGGAATATCAGTACCAAATTTCAAACTCTACTATAAAGCCATAGTAATCAAAACAGCTTGGTATTGGCATAAGAACAGACCTCAGGACCAATGGAATAGAATTGAAAACCCAGAAATGAACCTACAGACCTATAGCCATCTAATCTTCGATAAGGGAGCTAAAACAATAGAATGGAAGACAGACAGCCTCTTCAGTAAATGGTGCTGGCAAAACTGGTTAACTACATGTAGAAAACTAAAGCTAGATCCTTATATATCACCCTGCACCAGAATCAACTCCAAATGGATCAAAGACCTTGAACTCAAAGCAGACACTCTGAAAACATTACAGGATGGAATAAGAGAAACCCTGGGTCTCCTCGGCTCAGGCCGAAATTTTCTGAATAGAGACCCGGAAACACAACAAATCAAAGAAAGGTTGGACAAATGGGATTGTATAAGGTTGCAGAGCTTCTGCAGGGCAAATGACATAGCTAGCAAGATCAATAGAAAGCCCACGGATTGGGAGAAGATCTTTACTAGCCATACAACGGACAAGGGTCTCATATCTAAAATATACTTGGAACTCAAAAAATTAAACCACCCAACAACAAATCCTCAAAGAAACAACTGCCCAATAAGTAAGTGGGCGAAAGACTTAAAGAGAAGCTTCTCTGAAGAAGAAAGAAGGATGGCCAATAGACACATGAAGAAATGTTCAACATCCCTAGCCATAAAAGAAATGCAAATCAAAACAACATTGAGATATCACCTCACTCCAGTTAGAACAGCAAAAATCAAGGACTCTAACAACAACAGATGCTGGAGGGGATGTGGACAGAAAGGAACCTTACTTCATTGTTGGTGGGAATGTAAACTTGCTCAACCACTTTGGAAAGCAGTATGGAGGTTCCTCAAAAGACTCCACATAGAGCTCCCCAATGACCCAGCAATCCCACTTTTGGGCATTTACCGAAATGATCACAAACAAGACCACAATAAAGCTACCAGCACAACTATGTTTATTGCAGCATTATTTACCATAGCTAAGATATGGAACCAACCCAGATGCCCCTCAGTAGATGAATGGATCAAGAAGATGTGGTATATATACACAATGGAATTCTATGCCTCCATCAGAAAGAATGACATTGCCCCATTTGTTAGGAAATGGAAAGGCTTGGAAAAAATTATATTAAGTGAAGTAAGCCAGGCCCAAAGAAACATAGGTCCCATGGTTTCCCTTATTTGCAATATCTAGTATAGGTATGAGTCAAGCGGAAAAAGTCAGAGAATGTGATGTTAGGAAAACGAACCCTCAAATATGTATTTTAATGTTTTTGTTTCTATCATGCATGTGCTTCTAACGCATTTATAAGATTATTTCTTTGTTGCTTTGTATGTCCCTCCCCCACATTGTAACCCCCGCTTTCACTATATTTGATGTCAGTATAACATGTGGATTAGACGGGGACATACAAGTCATTTAAGGATTCAGGTGGACCTGTTGCAACAATGAGAAGTACAAAATGTCATGTCAAAACCAGCTTTACAATGTCGGTGTTGGGGGGGAGGGGGGGTATGATTGGGTGGGGGGGAGGGGGGAGGCTGGGAAGGGAGGTGAAGGGTAAACAAAGGAGGAGGCTGCAATGCTTGGTAAGAAATGTATGCATTTTCCTGCCCATGTAATTGTAACCCCTCTGTACAGTATGTTCTCAAATAAAATAAAATAAAATTTTAAAAAAAAAAAAAGGTGTCTATAAAAATCTAACCATTAGGGGCTGGGAAGGTGGCTCAGTGGTAGAGTGCTTGCCTTGCATGCTCGAGGCCCTGGGTTCGATTCCTCAGCACCACATAAGCAAAAAGAAAAAAGCCGGAAGTGGCACTGTGGCTCAAGTGGTAGAGCGCTAGCCTTGAGCTGAATTGCTGAGGGACAGAGCCCAGGCCCAGAGTTCAGGCCCCACGACCGGACCCAAAAAAAAAAAAAAAATCTCACCATTATATCATATGCTATGATGAAAATTGTAATCCTTCTCCCTTGAAATCTGAATTGTCTCAAGGATACCAACATTACAAACCGGATCAGATCAAACTGGGGCCAATGAAGTGATGCCAGCAGTAACAGAATGCACATTCCTTTCACACATACATGAAACATTTTCTAGCACAAGTTGAACATGAGCCCAGAAGACAAACCACAGTAAATTTTAAAAAGACTGAAACTATGTGAAGTATCTTTTCTAACTCTAATGGTATGGAACTCAAAATCAATAACAGAAAGAAGTTTGGAAAGTCCAGAAATACAGAAAAAGCTAAAGAAAGTGCTTCTTAACAAACCATAGGTCAAAGAAGAAATTAAAAGATAAATTTAAAAATACTTTTAAGCAGATGAAAATAGCTGCACAGACTATTAAAACTTATGGGATAGAGCAAAATCTATCCTAAGAAGGAAGTTTATAGAAATAAAATCAATCTAAAAAGAAAAATTATATATATATATATATATATATATATACATGAATGAAGGTACACATCAGTAACCCCAGTATTTAGGATATTAAGACAGAAGCATCATGAGTTTGAGCTATCTAGTGAGATCCTTCTGAAGAAGAGGAAGAATAAGAGGAGATAGATGAAGAGAAAAAAAGTCTCAATTAAGCAATTTGACCTCATGTTTCCAAGAAATACAAACATGAAAAAAGAAAAATAAATGAATTTGATTTGGGGTTGGGAAGGATGAGGGAGAATAATGAAAATGGGTGACACTGACCAAGATGATTTGCACTTACAAGTTGAGTCGTTGAATGGTGAATCACTTGTACAACTACTAAAATATAATAAAAATATAATATATAAAAGAAAAGGAAGACCAGCAGAAATATGAGAAATAGAATATGTGTAAATGGTGTTTTTTTAAAACAACTTAGTGAAATAGACAACCATTAGCCTAAGATAAAAAGAGACAAGTTTCAAATGAGTAAAATAAGGAATAGAAGAGGAGGCTTTGTAAATGATACCATGGAAATGATAAGGATTCTAAGAGGCTATTATTTGTCCCACATTAAACAATCTTAGAAGAAATGGAAATGGATCAATTTTTATACACATAACAACCTGCGGAGAATAAATCACAAAGAAAAAGGAAATAAAAGCCCGAGTATGGAAGTTGACTCATTACTAAAACTCCTCTACAGGCAAAAAAATTCAGTACAAGTAACATTTCATGGTCTAATGCTTATCCTTTAAAAAATTGTTCAAAAAAATCAGAGAAAATGCTTTGAAAAAAAGTTTAATTCAAGAGGGAACACCGAATTTTTTAATGTGTTTGCCAAAGACAGATGAGGACATAGCAAAAAAAGAATATTACCGACCAATATGCTAATGAAAATACATGAAAAAAATCCTCACCAAAATATCAGGCAAGTTCAACGGCACATTATAAGGCTCATTTACCATGATCAACTATGATTTATTCCTGGGATGCAATGATGATGCTTCGACACAGACATATTAATAAACGTGATACCTCATATTGACGTTATGAAGGACAAAACTCAATCTGAACATCTCATTAAATGCAGACAATGCACTTGTTAATATTCAAAATCATTCAACAAATCAACAAATTAGATATAGAAATACTGTTACCTCAATCTATTAAAGGCCATACATGTCAAACCACAGCTAACATTGTACTAAATGGTGAAATTTTGAGATACTTTCATTTGATTCTAGATGAGGACACTAACACCTATTCTTACCAGTGGCATCCAAGTAATCCAAGCTAGAGAATTTAAGCAAAAGAAAAGAGAAAAGATCTCCATCACCATTGTTTGCTGATCTTATAGTAGGAAAAAACCCTAAGGATATTACAAAAACTCTTAGCAATACATGGATGCAGTAATGCTCCACAACACAGAGTCAGCACACTAAAAAATCAGTAGCATTTCTACACATTAGTAACCATCCTGCCAAAGTAATCAAGTGAACAGTCCCATTTATAATAGCTGTAAGAAGCATTGGATACTTAGGAATAAGATTAGCACAAGAGATGTAAGATCTGTATATATTAATAAAAAGACACAAATGAATAGAAATCCCATGGTTATGGACTGAAACATGTATTTTCAAAATGATCATATGTACTACCCAAAGTGATACACATACCCAGTTCAATATCCTAAATTTTTTTATTGTGAAAATATAGAGAGGGGTTACAATTACTTGGGCAAGGTAATGAATATATTTCTTATCAAGCATTGTTGCCTCCTCCTTTGTTTCCCCTTCCCATCTCTTCCCATCTCCCCTTCTTCCCCTCCCCATTCCCCCAAGGCAAAGTTGTAAATGAACTTTACAACTTTTTTTTTGTCAGTTGTGGGGCTTGAACTCTGGGCCTGGGCACTGTCCCCAGCTCTTCAGCTCAAGGCAAGTGCTCTACCACTTGAGCCACAGTGGTTTTCTGGTGGTTAATTGGAAATAGGAATCTCATAGACATTTTTTCCTGGACTGGCTTTGAGCCATGATCCTCAGATCTCAGCCTCCTGAGTAGCTAGTATTGCATATGTGAGTCACTGGTGCCCAGCTCCTTCTAAAATTTTGATATCTGTTTTTAAAATAATAGAATGGACAATCTTCAAAATCACATGGAACCACAAAAAAATCCTGAATAACCAAGGGAATTATGAACAAAAGAACAAAGCTACCTGATTTCAAACTGTAAGTATAAAGCAATAGGAATGGAAATACCATGGTGCTGGCTTAAAAATGAATTAATCAATCGCAAGAAAGAAAAAAAAAACATTTGAATACTTATCTTGGGTTCATTTCATCAACTTATCTGATCTTTTCTGCTTGTCTCAGACATATACCAGTTATTGCAAATAAGAGAAACCATGGGATCTATGTTTCTTTGAGCCTGGCTTACTTCACTTAATATAATATTTTCCAAGTCTTTCCATTTCCTAAAAAATGGGGCAATGTCATTCTTTCTGATGGAGGCATAGAATTCCATTGTGTATATATACCACATTTTCTTGATCCATTCATCTACTGAGGGGCATCTGGGTTGGTTCCATATCTTAGCTATGGTAAATAACACTTCAATAAACATAGTTGTGCTGGTAGCTTTAGTATGGTCTTGTTTGTGATGATTTGGGTAAATGTCCAAAAGTGGGATTGCTGGGTCATAGGGGAGCTCTATGTGAAGTGTTTTGAGGAACCTCCATACTACTTTCCAAAGTGGTTGAACAAGTTCACATTCCCAATGATTTCTTTGTTGCTATGTATGTCCCTTCCCCACGGTATAACCCCTGCTTTCATTGTATTTGATGCTGGTATAATTTGTGGAGGGGAAGAGCAAAAACACACTCTTTAAATAGGGGTACAGGTGGACCCATTGCAACAATGAGATGTACAAGTCGTTATGTCCAAAAACGAACTTTACAACTATGGGGGGGTAGGATGGGAAAGGATGGGAAGGGGAAACAAAGGAGGAGGCAACAATGCTTCATAAGAAATGTACTCATTACCTTGCCCATGTAATTATAACCCCTCTGTACCGTATTTTCACAATAAAAAATTAAAAAATTAAAAAATGAACTAATCAACCAATGAACAGAACAAAGAGCCTAGAAATGAACCAGGAAGCTAGGCATGATGATGCATGTCTGTAATACCAGCTATTTAGGAGACAGTGGAAAGTGGATCATGAGTTTGAGATTACCTTGGTAAAGTTATAACAAGTTTAAAGGTACTTCACCTTCTGATGTTTCACTTATTTGCTTGACAGAACTCTACAAATAGTCCATCAATCAATTTTGTTCCTCTTGCTTAATTGTTGCCAAAGGGAGAGAGAGGGCAAGGAGGCATGCTTGCTTTCTCAGAATTGAACCTGATATTCCATTGGCATTGATCAATTTAGCAGAGTTGTGTTTGTTAACTGAGCAGGGTGATAGCTGACAGTGCTCATAAGGGTGCAAAGAATGGGCAGGTTACCATAGAAATTGGCGAAGACTTCTGAAACTAACTTTTATTATGAAACAAAACCTTTAAAGATGTTTATACAGAAGAAGAAAGGTAAATTTACCTTTAGCCCTCTTAGTATCCACCTGAAATTCCTGAAAAAACAGACTAAGAAACAAGCAAATTTATTAGCAATTATATTTCTCAAGTAAAGAGTAACTTTCAAAGAGGCAATTTCAAAATTTTTTTTGCTTATATAGCAGCTACAACAAAGAAGAATTTTAGAGAAGGGAGAAGACCAAGGAAAAGGAACTTGAGTCTCTGGGGAGAGCAAATTCTAAGAATGTCCAGTATAGGGAAATGCATTGGGGGTAATGGTTAGATGGTCAAGTTGGTTATCTCAAGTCCCCCAGTGTCTAACTGAACCAAAGACTAAATCCCCTGACGATCTCTTATCCTTTCTTGTAGAAAGGACAGGAAGGATACCTTTGCAAATTTATGGATTGAATTATTGTAAGTGGAGGAGGGCAGAGAACTTTAATTGGGCACAATTTCAAATTGTTCCAACTCCATGTAATGTTTGTATAAAACTTCTTAAGCAGAAGATAGGTATTCCTTTTCCATCCTTTCTAGTATATTGACATAAACCAGATCCTTGTATTGAAGTAAGGAGGTCGGGTCTGGCTGTAGCCATATTGCTCACATGGTGGGTTATAGATCTGGCATCTTGTCTTCATGCTGGGGGAAGGAACTCCCCCCTCCCCATAACCTGCCTCCCAGATAATGGGCCTGCCTGGACCCCTGGAGGCAGGGGCAGGCACTTGGCTGATAGGTTACTGAATCTGTCAGTCCAGGGCCTGGGACTGAGAATTTCCTGAGGATCTGCCCCCTGTGCAGATCCATTTAGGCCTGGACCAGCCTAGCCTCCAGACTCCATGCCACATGTGTTTCTGTGATTGTGTCCTGTTTCCTGGCTCATCTCCAGTCATCCTGGCATCCCAGAGCTGAATTGGCTTGTTGGTATTGTTTTTGTTATTTCTTTCCTCTTTAGCATGTTTCCTGGATGTGTTATGTGTATTTGTGTGCTGCAACTGTATTTGTGTAAAAATTGGTGGCCTGCAGCCTATTAACTGTATAATAAAGACTCCAATATTGTATAATTTTAAATGTGGCTTCTGGGATGATTTACCTTACAACAGTATCTTTAATTTTCCTCTTCCACCATGACATTTATATAAAGCTTAACTAAGAAAGGTGTTGTCACTTTATATGTAAAAATAATTAAACTAACATTTGCTTGCTGATAATTTTACAATACTATTCTTCCTGAACAAGTTATGATAATCAGAAATCTCAGCACTGGTTCTATATATCATATCCTGGGAGTGAATCACCTAAAACTCATGAGAAACCACAAACTAACACTGCTTTCCCACTGGCTGCCTCTCCATGAAACCATGTCACATTGTTTGACCATGGTCAATTTCAGTAACTTAGTCTCAGGACTCTTTTTTTCTTGGTATGGTAAACACAATTTTTGTAATCAGAAATATACTGTTACTTAGATATCACTTTGAAATAAATGTTATTTTTCTTTTAAATATATACAAAAGAAATATATGGAAAATTATATTTTTAATTTAGAGAGAAAGGGATATAGTACTTTGGTTGGCTCTTAATTGCAACAATAAATGACAAGAGTATGAGAAATTTCTGTGTAGACATTTAGTTATGAAGACAGAATGGCTTCTGGCTGTTAATATGGAGAATATTGTTTTACCCATTTGTATGTTTTATAAATACTGACAATGAAGAATAGAAAAGGGAAAAGATTTCCCGGCATTGTAATAGAAAGAAACAGTAGGGAGATGTTTTCATTATGCACTAGCTATTTCTCAGTATGAAAATAAGGAATTCTCCAGTGAAGTTTTGCTTGTTATATTTTTGTTTGGTTTGGTTTAGTTTAGCCTAAATATTTATGCCTTTGTTTCCTTTCTTGTTCTCGTCATTTTCTTACTCAATTAAACAATTTCTTTCCTTCAAATAGTCAGTCATCAAGAACAAGGAAGCCTGAGAAACTGTTGCAGTAAAGAGGAGTCTAAGGAGACAATGTGGAGTGGAATGTGGTACCCTGGATAAGACATAAATAGACTAAGGGTCTTTGGTCTAAATTGAGAACATCTTGGCTGGAGGTGTAATGAAGTAATAGAATGCACATGAGGCAAGTGCAAAGCACTAAGTTCAGTCTTGAGAACTGCAGGATACAAAAGCAAAAACAAAAACAAAAAATACTAAGAACATCTGAATAACCTAGGGACTTTAATAGCGATACATAGGCATTGGCCTAATTGTTGTGATGTCTTGCCATCTTACTTTCTATCACTGTGATGAAATACCCTAGGAAAACAACTTACAGAAGTAAATTATTTACTTCGACTTGCAGTCCATTGTCAGATGGCTGTATTGTTTTTGGGCCTGGCTGAGGGTGAACCTGATGGTAGGGAACATGAAGGGAGCAATGCAGCTCACCTCCTAGCAGATAGGAGACAGAGAAGGAAGGAAGGGAGGAAGGAAGGAAGGAAGGAAGGAAGGAAGGAAGGAAGGAAGGAAGGAAGGAAGGAAGGAAGGAAGGAAGGAAGGAAGAAGGAAGGGAGGGAGGGAGGGAGGGAGGGAGGGAGGGAGGAAGAGAAAGACAAAGAACCTAAGTATTATCCTCAAACTCACACAGGCTCAGTGACCTACTTTGTCCATTAGACCCCCATATCTGAATGGCCCATTGAACTATGAACTCATCAATGAATGAACCCATTCAATTCATGATGTTAGGGCCTTTGTGACCTAGTAACCATTAAATGACTGAAACAGACATCTCATGAGGCTCTTAGGGACATTACAGAACCTCACCAAAACAATGTAAGAAACTGAGGAGTAGACATCAGCTATGATGTCTTAAAAACCTCTATACTGTCTCCCTAGATTTTCTGTAAGTCTAAAGAGATTCTAAAATTAAGATGTTATCTTAATATTACTTTCTTTCACCTAAACTTATACATTAGTTTCTGAAAAATTATTCCTTATTAAAAATACATTAATACAAAACTACGTTTCCATCAATTATATATGAATTTTATCATTTCTGAAATATTATAACTTAATATTCCTGACCTATATTATAACTTGAAAAATAATAAAATGAGCTCTTCAGTAGGTTTGCCAAACTCTTACAAACACATCTACAAAAATATATAATTTTCACACCTTTCTTTAAGAATGAAAGGTATTTATCAATATTTACCCTATTTTTCCATTCTTCTCTGTTCATGGATAGAACCAAGAAGAGAGACAGAAAAACAGAGAGGGGAGAGCAAGAGAGAGAGAGGAAGGAAGGAAGGAACGAAGGAACGAACGAAGGAACGAAGGAAGGAGAAAGACTTACATGTCAAGTCTTCCTATCTTAAGAAATTTATGATACAATTTTCATTTTCCATCGGCCATATTTTGCTTCTTTACATCAGTCTTATTTGCTGCTTTATTATTATTATTATGGTTTCTAAAACTCAATCTTTGTTCTTAATTTTTTATTCCTATCTCCAAGATCACACCGCCAAGTGACCCCAGCCACTACGTGGAGTGCAGTCTCCCAAGTCCTTGCCCACTGAGCCGTGGGCAGAGTTGGTCACACCCTTTTCCTTACAACATGTCTTCCTGTGAGATCTCTAACATCAAATCCTTTTGAATTTTTTAAAAATATTTTAACTGTAAAGATACTGTACAGAGGGGTTACAGTTACATCAGTAAGGTAATGAGTGCATTTCCTATCCAGCATTCTTACCCCCTCCTTTGTTTTTTCCCTACTATCCCTCCCCTCCCCACCTTCCTGACTCCTCCCTCCTCCTCTAAGTTGTGAAGTTCGTTTTCAACATAGTGTCTTGTACATCTAATTGTTACAATGGGTCAACCTTTATCATTGATTCAGCATTTTGTTATTTCCCTTCCCTTCCCCAAATTAGAAAAATGTATATACAAGATGCAAGGCACCAGGATCAAATACAGTGACAACATGGATTATACCATAGGGGAAAGAACATACAAAGAAACAAAAAATAATCACATAGTACATTAAAACAACCACAAGAAAGAAAAAACCCTTTGTGTCCATACGTTGGGGTTCATTTTGCTTAGCATCATCTTATATAGTCATATATACATAGCTTTGGTCCTTTTCTGCTTCTTTGGTAAGATTATACTAGATGTATACTAGTTATGTCAAATAAGGAAAACCATTGGACTGGTTTCTTTGGGCCTGGATTACTTCACTTAATATAATATTTTCCAAGTCTTTCTATTTCCTAACAAATGGGGAAGTGTCATACTTTCTGATTCAGGAATAGAATTTCATTGTGTGTGTGTGTGTGTGTGTGTGTGTGTGTGTGTGTGTGTGTGTGTGTGCATACATACCACATTTTCTTGATCCATTTATCTACTGAGGGACACCTGGGTTGGTTCCATATCTTAGCTATGGTAAATAATGCTGCGATAAATGTAGTTATTGCTGGTAGCTTTAGTATGGCCTTTTTTTTTTTTTGTGATCATTTGGGTAAATGCCCAGAAGTGTGAGGTCTGTGTCACAGAGGAGCTCCATACTGTTTTCCAGAGTGATTGAACAAGTTTACACTCCCACCAACAATGCAGTAGAGTTCCCTTTTGGCCACATTCCTTCTAGCATCTATTGTTACTAGATTTCTTGATTATAGCCATTCTAACTGGTGTGAGGTGGAATCTCAATGTTGTTCTCAATGTCTCATTTTGATTTGCATTTCTTTTATGGCTAAATAATTGAAGGACCTCTATGATGAAAACTTTAAAAACCTGGAAAAGGAAATTAAAGCAGAACTAAGGAAGTGGAAAAACCTCCCATGCTCCTGGATTACAAGGATCAACATCATGAAAATAGCAATACTGCCAAAGGCTATCTATAAATTCCATGTGATACATATCAATATCCTAACCTCATTCTTCAAGGAACTAGAAGAAGCAATCCAAAAATTCATATGGAACAATAAAAGACCCTGAATAGCAAAAACGATCCTTAACAGAAAGAACAGTGCTGGAGGAATATCAATACCAATTTCAAACTCTTCTACAAAGCCATAGTAATCAAAACAGCTTGGTACTGGAATAAGAACAGACCTGAGGACCAATGGAATAGGACTGAAGACCCAGAAATGAACCCACAGACCTATAGCCACCTGATCTTCGATAAGAGTGGAAGATAAAATAGAGTGGAAGAGAGACAGCCTCTGCAGGAAATGGTGTTGGCAAAACTGGTTAACACCTGTAGAAAACTAAAGCTAGATCCTTATATATCACCCTGCACCAGAATCAACTCCAAATGGATCAAAGACCTTGAAGTCAAAGCAGACACCCTGAGAACATTACAGGAAGGAATAGGAGAAACCCTAGGTCTCCTTAGCACAGGCTGAAATTTTCTTTTTTTTTTTTTAATTTAATTTTATTTTATTTGAGAACATACTGTACAGAGGGGTTACAATTACATGGGCAGGATAATGTGAAATTTTCTTAATAAATACCCAGAAAAATAACAAATCAAAGAAAGGTTGGACAAATGGGATTGCATGAAACTGCAGAGCTTCTGCATGGCAAAGGATATAGCAAGCAAGATCAATAGAAAGCCCACGGATTGGGAGAAGATCTTCACTAGCCATATAACAGACAAGGGTCTCATATCTAAAATATACTTAGAAGTCAAAAAATTAACTCCTCCAACAACAAAGCCGCAAAGATACAACACTTCCATTAATGTGGGCTAAATACTTAGAGACTTCTCTGAAGAAGACATAAGAATGGCCAATAGTCACATGAAGAAATTCTCCTTTTGACTTTATTCACCTAAACAACAATGAAACATTTTGTTACTTCCATTTTTCCTAGGAATCTTCCAAGTTGGAATCCCAACTACTCAAGGCTTTATCCAAGGCTGTTTTTTCTTCTAAGGACATATTTCCCTGCTAAATAGATTATGTATTTCAATTCTTCCAGTGTATAAAGTCCTGACTTTGTATTTGAGTTTGGGCCTCTCTTCCCACTTTCCCCATCCTGGACAGTATCAAGGCAGTGGGCCATTGTCCTTCCCTGTGTCCATAAACCTCGCTGCTTTGGGTTTGTGCTCTGTGTCAGCTTTGAGTTCTCAGTGACTTCTGAACAAGGACTTGACACCTTTGCTTTTTCAGGGATAGATAGCTTTCTTCACTTGGATATTTGTTCATGAATATAAAACTCAAAACATATGGGAAAATTTCCCAATCTACTCTTTAATTATTGCTTATTTCAGTAAACAGAATAGAAGCATGCCTATTTGTCATCTTAAATATTCATTTAATCATCATATGCTTTTTATCAGTACTACTGGGCACAAGTTAAATCTGCTTTTCTACTGCCAGCCTCAAGTTCTTCTGATGGAGGCATTAGATGCCACCTTTGTTTATTTTTCCACGACCAAATTGGTACTTCTTTAACTTGCTTCCATCTTAATCTACTTTGTATATTAATGTATTTTTCTAGCATAAACTTTGTCATAATGCTAACAGGCTAAAAGTAAGCACTAACATTTATCTACATGGGGAATACTGCTGCTACAATGCTTTTGTTCACACAGCTCTTCTATTAACATATGGACCATAAACAGAATCTTGGGTCAACATTCCCTAAAATACTAATTAAACTGAAAGTCAACCATTAAATAAATACTTCTAAAATAGAAGGAAAATTAAATAAATACTTATAAATCAATGCTTATAAAATGTAAGTACAATGATTTTACTAAAACAAGGCAGCACACTTAAAATCAATCAATCAATCAATCGATTCATTTTTTAAAAGAAATTTGAGGATTATTCAATAGGAACAAGTTTATAAAATATTTTGAAACTAATCTAAATAAAAAATGTGAGGTTAAGCCAGGCACTGGTGGCTCACACCTGTAATCCTAGCCATTCAAGAGGCTGAGATCTGAGGATCACAGTTCAAAGTCAGCATGGGCAGGAAAGTCTGTGAGACTCTTATCTCCAGTTAAACATCAGAAAACTGGAAGTGGTGCTGTGGCTCAAGTGGTAGAGCACTATCCTTGAGCTGAAGAGCTAAGAGACAACGCTCAGGCCCACAGTTCAAGCCCTACAACTGACCAAAAAAAAAAAGTGAGGTTGTCAATAGATTATTGTAGAAGCTTGTATTTTCCAGGCCATATTTGTGGCTATAGTTTGTTTCATCATCATTCATGAATCTATGAACCCTTAGTTCTTGGGTAGCTTATGTTCAAATTATGTGTGTGTGTGTGTGTGTGTGTGTGTGTGTGTGTGTGCGCGCGTGTATATATGCATGTATATATATGTATTATATGTATATATAAGCGTGTATGTAAATATATTCTGATATATGCAAATATATACATGACATATGCATACATTTATATATTAAAGGTACTAAAACTTATTTTTTCCTTGTCAAAATAAATCTGTGTATTCTGTTTCTAGAGCAGAGGTCTTTCTAATTTTCCAAATAATAAACAAACAAAAATGTATATTACTAGGAACAGTCATTGTCTTTTATTAAAAATAAATTGTGATTGTCTTGTCCTGGAAAGCAACAATAAAATTTTACCAAGGGCCCAGCTGTCTTTGTCTCAGAAATAAATTATTTGATTAGTCTCTATTAAGTACACAGTTGAAACTAAAGGTTCAGCAGCTAGAAAAGCTAATGAAGAAGTGTCAGAATATTAATGAATGATTTTATGAGAAGAGTGCTTCCTTTATTCTGTTACTAAATTTTGTTTTTTGGGGGGGTCCAGTCGTGGGGCCTGAACTCTGGGCCTGGGCGCTGTCCCTCAGCTCTTCAGCTCAAGGCTAGCGCTCTACCCACTGGAGCCACAGTGCCACTTCCAGCTTTTTTCTTTTTGCTTATGTGGTGCTGAGGAATCGAACCCAGGGCCTCATGCATGCAAGGCAAGTGCTCTACCACTGAGCCACCTTCCCAGCCCCTGTTACTAAGATTTGAGCTCAGGACTTCTCCTTCATCAGCCTGCTTATTCAGCTGGTGTTCTACACTTGACCCACACCTCCAGCCGGCTTTTTGTTTGTTAATTGTAGGTGGAGTCTCAAAACTTCACATCTCATGCTGTCCTTGGATAATGATCCTCCAGATCTCTGAGCAGCTATGATTAGAAGCTTGAGTCACTCACATCCAGCTTAGAAAATGTCTTTTAGATTCATTTGTATCTGTTGGAAATCTAACATATTAATTCACTATGTTATCATTACTAACTTAGATCCACATGAAGAAATAAGAGGTTTCCTCTTAACTCTGGCTACCATTCCCTAAGTCATCAAGTAAAGTGAACAACAGATCTGAGTGCTTGTCTTAGCAAGCAAAGTGCCTGGGTTCAAAACTACAGTATTGGTTTAAAAAAAAAGTTCAAATGATGGACTTCATGGTGACTATGTGTATGTAAGGCAAAACTCCAAATTCTGGGTGTTAATTTTGACCTACGGGGATCTTTGTTCAGACTCTGGTACTCACGTGCTGCTGCCTTTCAATGTACCCCTAGCATTTTTACCACCAGTGACCGGTTTCAGATATTTAAGATAAGAGTCAGGAATATTTTCCTTATAAATTCTCAAATACTAGATTCTTGAATACTACTCATTTGTAAGATGAGGCTTCCAAACAACACAGAAGGAAATACCTTCATGATCCTGGAAAAGATTGTACTCATCACTCTCAGAGTATCTTTTTTTTAGTCCTATTTAATTGTGATTAAATAGTATCCCATATCATGAAGAAATTCTTATAACACATTGATCTGAGGTCTTATAATTCAGTTAGTTTACCCTAAAATAATCCCTCAAATACACTGAATAGGTGTTTGTATCCTGCAGTTGCATATTAATTTATTTAGGTGGTGTTTTTGTTTTGTTTTGTTTTTTGCTAGTATGGGGGTTTGCTTGTTCAGCTGGTGTTCTACCTTGTGGGCAATGCCTCCAGCCTGACTATTTTGATGATCATTATGAAGATGATACCTGAGCTGTCTTCAAATCATGTCCCTCTGATATCATCCTTTTGATTATCTTCAATGAAAGGCATGGACCACTGGTGCCTATCTTGAATTTGGATTTTGATATAATATGTGTAGGTAAAACTAAAAAGTATTTAAACACAGGCATCAAACACAATGCATAGTCTACAAAATTAAGAAAATCAAGTGGAGGACTGGGGGTTGAGAGGGGTCGGAGAGAATGATGGAATTTATGACACTGACCAAGATATGGCAGCTCCTCTGCCCAACCACTTAAAAACAGAAGTAACATTATATTTTTTAAAAAGGAAATATAGTCTCCCCTCTGGCCACACTCCTTGGGGCAAAACAATCAGACGCACCAGGTGTTAAAGAGGCAGTAAAATAAATCTTATTGTTGTCACGTTATTAGAGATACAGCATGGAACTAACCAGATAGAACCCATGCCATTGAGGCCCTTATATACATATGATATTATAAATGACTATGTAGAATTTGAGACTTCATTTCTTACTTAAACTTTAGAACATCAGCTACCAAGGAACAACAGTATCATTCAAACACAAACTCCCATCTCCAACTATTTCATTAGTCATTTTGATGTGGCTCAGCTTGTGACAAACTTCATCTTCTTACAGGGACAGCTAAGAGTAATGAAATATGGAAATGCCACTGAAGGATGTCACAGAATGTGTCAAATACCCAGTGAACACCACTTGACCATCTTGAAACATTCTCATTAAAGAATTGATGACATCTCTTATAAATGTCAACATCTTCTAGCAGCAAGTGGTTTTATTCTTAGCAGTTTCCTAAAAGAGTTTGATAGATGAACACATTGATGAATGAGTAAGAGGACAGGGACCACAAAGCTCACAAAAGCCTGTTTCAGTTCACATAATTCATAGTGGTTTCCTTGGCCCCTGAGAATTGGCAACATAATTTTAAAGGAAATTCAGCTAGTTCTATCTTATTTATTATTTTGTTTACTAGAGAGCCTGCCTATCATTTTTGGACTAAATATAAATGCATAATAAGGAATTTATTTTAAGGCTTTCAAATATATTTCGCTAGAGCTGTGAGCCTTAACACAACATCAAGACCCAAGAAAATGAAACTCAAGCCTGTGGCTGTTCAATATTATTTGTTTCCAGAGTAATGGCTATTTATAGTTGAAAGGTTCTGTACTAGAGACAAATCAATGTATTTACAGAATCTTCCAAAAAGAAAACTGGAAGTTATGTGGTCTCATAAATCACTCTGAGGAAATTTATCTGGAACTTGAAAATTGAAAAAATAAATTAAAACATTGTATTGACTAAGGGGTGGACTTGTATCTTTGATTAACATTATGATGACTGGGCTATTTCCTAACTCCAACAGGGCAGAGGTTAATTTATAGATATTTTTGGTCTACGAAATTGCAAATAACTTCAGTACAGTAGAGAATATAAGCCCTCAAAACATAGATCCTGTAGTTTTGCATCCAACTTAGCTATTTTATTTTAATATTTCTTTTTTGATCTATGTAGCAGTATTTAGGCTCTCAACCGCTATGTAGACCAGCTTTACTATCTTACTGGTTCATTAATATCATGAGTTCAGTTCAATACAGTTTACATATACTCATGTCTTGTAACCGAATTCCAGTTGGACACGATTTTTGGGAAAGATGTAAATGGTCCTTCATGATAATGAAGGAGGGGGAGTGAGTCACAGCCACAGAAAGACTAAGGTCAGATTCTGCAGGTTTTCCCCCACAAGTGGAGAATATTGACAGCATTACTAGGGTGAAACATGAGGAAATAGAAAAAGGAAAAGCCTTAAAACATTCAGCTTTCTTAGTAAGAAGCTTTCTACTTACCAGGATCTTTATAGTCACTGCACTCTCTTGCTATAAGTAGCAAGGACAATAGTATTTTCACTGTACAGGTAATCAAACTAGACCTTAGAAAGGTAGCATGATGTAGACCCAGGTCCATTTCTGCATCCTCTGTATTCTACATAGCTCAGTTCAGACGAAGAGTCATAACCTTCAAGCCTGGTGGCTTTCATTTGAATCGTAGTATCTCTTTTCTACAGAAAAAGGAAAGTGAAATATTTAGGTTATGCTGCTAATAGATTGGTCTCAAATGTTTTGGTGACAATAAATGCTTAATTAATCAAAATTAACTGATTTGTCATAGGGGAAATATTGAAGTCAGATGACAAACATTCAAAACAATAAATACAATCATCTCTGACTACTTCAAGAGCTGTTTCAGTATTTTATATACCTAGACACTAATGGATTCCCTTTACTTATTATCTGGCTTATCTTAAAAGTGCTACAAAGCTGATTTTCAGGAATTGTTCTCATATACTTACCACTAAGTGTTACCAAATTTTGCACAGAGTCAGGAACTATGTTAGACACATATATGGGTTATCTCATTTAACGCTCTCAAAAGATTTGAGAAGTAATGTTCTTAACCATACCCTATTTATTGTATGACAGGAGGTTCAGAGGTTATGAAACTTGCCAAGTTTACTGGTGGAATAAAAACCTATAGGGCATATTATTGATTCTCTTAGCCATCAAGTATTATCATATGCATAGGACTAAATACCACCTCATTTAAAAGTGTAACGTGTAGTCATATACTAGTGGCTCACACCTGTAATCCTATCTGCTCAGGAGAATGAGTTCTAAGGATTTCCTCTTACAGTCAGCCTGGGCAGGAAAGTTCTTGAGACTCTTATCTCCAGTTAACCACCAAAAAAGCTGAAAGTAGCTATGTGGCTCAAGTGATATAGCACAAGCTTTGAGAGAAAAAAGTATGGACAATGCCCCAGCCCTGAATTCAATCCCCAAGACTGGCACAAAATCAAAAGGTGTATTTATAAAACAAATATACTCACACCATCATTGTATGAGCACAATTAATACATGGCAAAAATAGTTCAGTAAAAATGACATGCTGAGAAAATGATTTTGGTAGATTTTTTTTGAGTATAGACTACACATCTAGTTTTAATCTCATTAGTTAAGTTAATGGGTTTATACATTAAACAGAACCATGTATTTGGAAACACAGTGTAACTTACAAGCAGTGGGTAAGTAATGGCCAGTAACTGTCTCCTAGCAAAACCAGGCCATTTCTATAGTTCTCAATGTGTATCCATGGCAACAGGTGCCACAAATGTACAGCATTATTATAAACTCTCAGGGCTGAGAAATTTCATTTGTCCAGGTTAAAAGAAGTCTTCTTCCTATATAAACAAATAAATAAGCACAAGGCTTACCATAGATATGAAAAGTGCCTCATATTTAAGGTTCATTTTATATTTAGAAAGGTATACTCACAATTTTAAAGTATTTTTGAGCATTGTTTTTCATTTCTATTAACATTTACCTCATTCAGTCTCAAAATATGTAATCTTCAAATGGTTGTGCAAAGGGGTTACAAGTTAACATGTCCATTTGTGTGTCTAGTGCACCTTGATCTGAGTCAACTCTTTAGTCATTTCCCCCTAATTTATCTACCCTTTCCTTCCTGGAATCATGTTAGTTTTCCCACTTTATCACACATATTCAAATTGTGCACAGTTAGCTTCAGGTACATAGAACTATGTTTGAGTCTTTTAAAATACTAATAAAGATTGAATTTCTGACATTAGCCGATTTCTTCCTGATTTCTGACATAGATTAAAAATATATCTCAAGAGTTACCTCCAACTAGACTTGGTACTCATTTTCAGATCTCAAATGAAAAGGTTTTTTTTCAGCTGTAATAGTCTAGTTCTGACAATTGCATTTCTAAATATTATTTGGTTACTGAAAACTATCATCCATCACATTTCCAGTAATACATATTGGCTTCTCCTTTCTGGCTGTATGATATCATCCACTTATGAGTAAATAGGGCCACACAAGGACACAGCTCTGGAACAGACTGGATTCCTCTCCTACACCTTGTCAAGGAAAAATCTAATCAGTAGTTTGTTCTTGAGAAACATATGATGTCAGAGACCCACTGAAACACCTCCAGAAATTCTTATATGGTGGTAACTGACTAGCTGTACTAGATCTAACCATTATTTTTCTTTCTACCACCTGGAATGGGGAGGAGCATTTGGTACACTTTGGGAGAGAAATAGAAAAGCATGCATTTAGTCTGTGCAATTAATGTTTCTACACAGGAACAGAAGCATTTTAAAATTTGGTCTGAAGAAATCACTGGATGTTTACTTCTTGCTTTAATTTCTTGTGCTAGGAATTGACTTCCTATCCCTTTGATTATAGCTTTTGAATGAGAATTTCAGATTGAAAGATAAAGAACACCAGTAGAGAGAAGCAGGGAGAGAAAGATAGCCTGATGTTAGAGAACCATAGTACTTTTTTGGACTTGTCCCATTCCAAAGTCATCCCAAGCCAGGAAAAAAAGAAAGATTATATTATTTAACAGGATGCAGGAAGGCCATGAAAGACAGTAGCCATAGGTCTGTTTCTCTGCTCACCTTGTGGCCATCAAAGATGGAAGACAATCAGATAATATGGGAATCCAGAGACTACAATATTGAAAATAATTTCAGTAGTTAGTTAAGGAGGCCAGCAAATTGAAAACAATCTCAATATTGCAAGCTCTCTTTTCTACCAATATGCAACTTTCTTGTCCAGTTGTGCAAAGATTCCTTTTCATTTGACATGATCTGTGGATACAGTGGTTTTAGGTATGGATCAATGGGTATAGTCAGTATGAATTAGAAATTTTTGTATCAACTAACTCACTACAGATTAATTAAAAGTCTTGGGCAAAACTTGGACTGAAATATAAGCTAAAGGGGAAATTGTCCACAAAAGTATGAATCATCTATCAGCACAAAGGTTTAAGGTAGAGAGGAGACTGACTCAGCTACCCTGCAGGGAGTTAGAACAGTGTTTTCCCATCCAGGTGAAGACTGACAAGGGGAATTGAGAGTCCAAGGTCTGGTTCACAGAGTTTACGGAAAACTCTACCATGGCCTCCAGCAAAGGCCATGAGACTCAGAGCAGTCCAGTCACCGTCATGTCAATTATAAACACATTCCATCTCTTTTAAGGAATCCTCTATTGTATTTAGTACTTTTCAATACCCTGAAGTCGTGCACACTTGGACATGTTAATTTGTATATGAACCTTCAAAGTTATACACTAATACCCACCTTTATTAAGAGAAGGAATTGGGGGTCCAGAGAACTTCAGTGTAAGACAAAGTTGATAGAAATTGAGGGTATACATTTTACCTGCATTGCAAAACATTTACACAATGCTGTCAAGATGCTATATTTTAAAATAACATGTTTTTAATTAAAAGAGCATGTTCTCAACATATTTATGCACTTATGTGTATATGAATTTTAAGTTTAAATACATTTTTAAAAGCCACCTGCCTTTCACTAATTTCCTTGAAATAGCTAATGGTATAGCCACATATAGACATGGCATATATAATTAAAATTTGAAAATTGATGTCAAATACAAGATCATGCTAAATGTCTAGTGGAAATAGGTACGTAAAATATTTTCTTGATGTGGGAGTAACTTTTATAGGAAAAGATAAGAGGAAATTACAGTAGATCTCACTGGCATCTAAACAACCAGAAACTCCAAAAGAACACAACCCATGGTATGACAATAAAACAATTATATATTCTATGAAGAGAATGAGTGCTAATGAAGTGAAATTTAATAGCGCAGAAGTACCAAGGGCTTAAACTTTATATTTGTTTGCTAGTTTTCACAATAGGTTGTGAGCTAACAAAAGTCATGAATAAAGTAATTTACTTTTTAAATTTTGTGTCCCTTTCTCCCCATCTTAATTTTAACTGTGGAGGTGAACACAACGGGTATGTAATAAATACTTACAAAATATTTAGTTCATTTACATGAATTAAGTGATTTAGACTTGTCCATCTAAAATGAGAATAGTCCATCTCAGATTTCAACCAATTCCAGATAATGCCTAGAGATAAATTATGGTTACCAGAGAGGCAGAAATGCTGCTAGTTAGTGCCATTAATTCAGTAGATCCACCAAATCTGTGGATTTCCCAGGTATGGACTGCCAATAAAAAGCACCAGAAAAAAATAACAATTTCACTCAGAGTTTTTCTTGCTATTTTCTGTAAGCAATATAATACAACAACCTATATTCATAGCATTTATGTTTTATTAGATATTATAAGAACTCTAAACTGATTTAATACATAAATAATATATATTGCCTATATCCAAATATTATATCAACTTACAGAGAAACTGAAGCAAACTTGGATTTTGGTATTTGGAGGAGAGGGTTCCAGAATTAATCTTGTTAAGAATACTGAGGAGTAACTCTACATGCAAGGTCATCTAGGGATGTATTTAAAATTCTACAATGTCTCCATTGTGAGAGAACGTATTCATTTATGCATGAATACACATTTGTAAAAGGCAGGAAAAGAGATTTTCATACCATCAAATTTCCTTTAGACTAGTCTGAACAATAATATTGCTTGTTAAAAGAACTCAGTCAAGGTTAGTAAGGATAAAAATGATTAACAGCTTTTTTAATTTTTATCAACCAACCATGAGAAAAAAATTAAAGTTTCCCATGAAATATTTTTTGAAAACTAAAACAGTAATCTTAGGTTGTACTGATATTGCCACAATCCTTAAAAGAGTCAGAGATGAATGATACCACATTCAGCCATAAAGAAGAATGAAATTACATGATTTGCAAAAGAATGGAAGGAATTGGGAAATCATCAGATTAAACGAGATAAGCCAAGCTCAAAAACCAAATATCACATTTTGCTCATGTAAAATGAAGAAGAAAGAAGGAGGAGAAGGAGGAGGAGGATGACGAGGAGGGGGAGGAGGAAGAGGAAGAGGAGGAGAATGGGGAGCAGGAGAGGGAAGAGGGCGAGGGGGAGAAAAGAAAATTGTGATGCTGATTATGACAATAGGGTATGTGTATAAAAAGTAGTAGTAGGGTACAGCAGAAAAGAGGAGGTGGAAGGAAAGTATGCTGGAGGGTGAAGAGGTAAAGGACATAACACATAAACACATGAAGATAGCATAATGAAACCCACCAAATACTACTGTTAGGTAAATGAGAAGGAAAGGGTCGGAGGCATAGACTCGCAAGACCCCGTCTGAGTTCCTGTGTGCCATGAGGGTGCACTGGCATGCATTCCTCTGGGGGAGGAAGGGGAACGCCCTTAACTCCATGCAGGGGAAAGATCATGGGCCCGGTGCCATTCTCAGATGATGGTTTTCGGGAAGTGCCATTCGTGCTTGTCCTCGTTAATTGTGTAGAACTATGCCTCAAGATTCCTTTTGTGTTTTTTTTAATGGAGCCCACCTGCACCTTTCTGAACATTGATTAAAGGTTGCTAATCGTCCACATTCCCCAAGAATTGTTTAAGGTCATCTTTCTGCCCTGTGATTGGCCCCTGACTACAGCCTTACCTTCTGTGCCCCCATGCCCTATATAAGAGTATGATGTTTTAATAAATTTTGTCTATACCTGCATGGTATGGTCCCTTTCTGCCTACCAGGCACCGAGTTCCTGGGTCTCGCTGTGCAAACAGCAACAGAAAGGGGGCTAAGGGAATATAAGAAAGGAGTGACTTGTTCAAAGAACAGTGCAAGCAGTATGCCTGCAGAATACTCTACAGTACCTGAAGAATTATCACAATGAAATCCCTTGTACTCTAATGATTTAAAAATTATACCCCAAGAAGAAAGAGAAAAAATATTTTAGTAACTTTATCGATTTTAATAACTCTAATTTATTTCAGAAGGATAAAAAGGCTTTGTAATACTTCTCTATTTTTGAAACAGAACTTGGTACTAAGCAAAACATTTTGTGTCTGTCTCGTAGTTTGTATATATGTTCTCATTTCTCTGACATAATATGAAAGGATTCTTATGAGAAGGGTGAAACCTACTTTTCAATATATTAAATATTTTTAAAGCATTTCAAGTAGATTTTTAAAATTTGAACAGCAAGGTGGGAAGGATTGAAAGTTTTAGGCCTAGTGAGATGTCTCTAAAAGCAACACATATATACATACTATGTACGTATATATGTTTGCATGTATGCTATTTGCAGGAAAAATGTATATAAATGCACACATGCATAGATATTGACACAAACATAGATATGTACATAATTGTAAATACTTCTCCTGCTTTCTGCCACTCATGGCTTGGAAACATGATGTGATGCAAATAATTCTTCATGAGAGAGAAAATCACCACAATAAACGAAGCCGAAGGAACAAGAGCCAACCTGGAGAATGCCATGAGTTTTTCCAACCTTCCTTATCCTGCTGCAATTTAAAACTCCCAGGATAATCTTATATATATTTCCCTTGTTCTCAACCCTAACACAAGGACTCTTTTCTTGGGCATAAGGAAATCTGAAAGTGGCATTAATGTTTAGAGAAGAGTGGACCCAACTGGTATGTTTCTGAAGTCCAAGTTATTTGGTTCTTTAATCCAATATATTGTTCCATGTGTCACTAGCAAACCGATAATTTGATTTGTAAATAGTCATATTCCATGAAGATCAGAAAACTACCTCTTTACATGGAATAATATGCTACTGAATTACTTCAGCAATACACCTCTGTAGAATTTATAAAAGCTTTGCACCATCAAATTCTTCCAATTAAACAACACACACACACACACACACACATATTTAATCTGCAAGGCTCAACTCCAAAAGAGATGGGGGAAAAGCTGTGCTGACAGTTGGTGCTCCATTCCTTCTCCAGTGTGGGCCTTTGACAACATTGGAGGTGACTCCTCTAGACAATGTTTGTGCTTCACTACAGATAAGGAATGAGGATGAGGGTTGGATTACAGAAATGGGCATGGGAACTCAGGATGCTTTCATTACAAGACGGCAGATGGGTGCAGAGTCTGACCCACTCAGCCTGGTCCAGAGCCTGGCTGTGGGACTAGCAGGATGTGGGGCTTAAAGGTTGCTTTATCAAATATATGAAAGGAAGGGAACAGAACCTGCCTGGCAGAAAGAGGCTTTGGAGATTGTAGCAGCCAGTTAGCTTGTGGCCCCATCTTCTGCTCAGAAGCAGCAAGCACAGAGGAGCAGGTGCACCCAGCTCAAGGCCATCCCGCACTGCTGTCAAGGTCTAAATACTGGGCAAAGAAAATGGGCTTTCAGTGGGCAACGGGGGAAACCTGAGGGGTTCTGGGGATGACCTATGGCCCGCTGGTCCTCAGAAAGCTCTGAGCATCCAGTCTCCACCCTTCCACGAGTGCCCACAGCACGCATGCGCCCTTCTACGGTGGTGTCTGGTTTGTGACATCACAAAGGGCCAAGCTGGGCAGAGCGTCCTCAGCTACCCAGAAGAGAAGGAAGGAGGTGTGGCGCTCTCTCCATTTCTCCTCGATTTTTGCCGATTATTCGCCCGAGATTCATTGTCATGAGAAAGTTTCTCAGCAAATCTCGTTGCGGGCCTCGCTGTTCGGCTGAGGTGAGTGTACAGGGCAAGCCCCGGGCCTGCAGGCCGGCCTGTCTGTAGGATGGCCCAGCATGATGTCAGGCTGGTACTGTCTTCATCCCAGCCTCACCGAGCCCCCCAGAGGAGCTGCCCTCTGCCAGAGGCCACAGCCCACACTCCGGGCAATGTCCCTTTGGCATCGGGGGAAGATTCGATGAAAAGAACGGTGTCTGTGCTGCCAAGTGGCTACTTGGGGACATTGAAAAACCCCGGAAACATGACGACCTCTTCTTCTTGGTGTGGATCCTCGCCTCTCATGTCACTACCTAAACCGCTTGCTCATGTCATGGAGCCGAAGACATCACCCTGTCCCCATCCTCATCACAGGGACACAGAGGCCAAAGGCCAAGAAGGTTCCAACTGGGAGGTCTTTATTCACAGAGAGCCTACGGGGCAGGCCAGAGAGCAGAGGGGTCACCTTCGCAATGTACCATGCTATCCTGTGAAGACCAAGAGAAACTTCACGCTGGAGGGAAGCTGTCCTCATCCCTGGCAGGGAATCCTTCCCAATGCTGGAAAGGAGGAGGTGGCTTGTGCGCCTCCTATGAGTACCCCATCTGATGGCCGTGACAACCCCAGCTCACAAAGCTCCACTCTGGACAGGCTTGGGGAAAACCATACCCCCAACTTCTCAGACTCCCAGGAGTCACGTAAGGGGGTGAAGGCTGAAAATCCCACAGCTAGTCCACTAGCAAACCACCATGCTCCACCAAAGCTGCCTGCTCCTACAGCCTCCCAAAGAGGATTATCCGTGCCGTCTGAACTTCCCCTGTTCTTGCCGCTGTCAGTACCAGTACCCTGGGATCGAGGGGAACTTCCTCCACCAGCTAAACTTCCTTGTCTAGAACTACAGCCAGATTGGGATATTTGTAAGAAAATACTGTCTTGTAGAAGTCAAATCTGTAAGATAGAAGCTTCAGAAGGTAAACAAGAGGAGGTGACACATAGCAGTATCACTATGACCGCCTCTTTTGTTCCTCTACCTGATGCAGGGACCAATAGCTGCCAGGCCCTGCCTAGTTGCACTTCAAATATTTCAGCTCTTCCCAATACCACTAATGGAAAAGTGCTGGACACTGGGGCAGACATCCCATTAGGTTCATCTAACACTAAAGAGGGACTGACACCTAAAATGCCCAGTTGCCCTTTGGCTTCCCCCGCAGAACCTCTTTCTCTCAGTACCCCTGCCTCTAATTTGGGGGTTCTAAATAGTGAGAATGAAGACCAACTTTATGTATCAAGAGCTGCAATCCCTCCTACTTCTCTCTTCCCCAGACCTCTCCCCACTATACCTTTGCCTGTCCCCTGCACAAGGGAAATCCCTATCCCTTTGTGTATGGATTCCCTTCCCCCTCCTCCTCTTTTCTACCCTATACCCCCTCCTGTAGTTCCACCTACCGGGAAGAGTCTGAGTATTGACACCACCAGAGATTTTGTTATGCTTGCCCCCACAGTATCCTCTGGTGTGGCTACAGATGATGACATAGTTTACATGGATACAACACCACCTTCTGAGGAAGTTATTTTCACATCTCCCCCAGTCTCCAGCACCAACCCCTATCCAATTGCCCAGGTCCCACATGGTCTGCAACAGGGGTACCTTTTCAATGGGTCAGTACTCATCAGCCCACCTATACCCCAAGTCTATCCATTCCTCAAGGTCTCCTGCATCCTGTGCCAGGGGCATCTTCTGAATGGGTTAGTCCCCACAAACCTCCCTCCACCCCAATCTTATCTCTCTGCCCCAGACCCTCCTAGCTTAGACCAGGGACACCTTGTCATGGAGCCAGGCCCCACTAACTCAACTCAGCCCAAGGGCCCCTGGCCTTCCCTAGTTTTGAACCAGCCCATTGTGCCTCAAAATTATCTTTGGTGTATCATCCCTAATGTGCAGCAGCACAATGCCCCTATTCCCCCATGTGCCATTCCTTCAGTCCTTCCCAACATGGGCCCAGCCATTGTCCCCTTTTCTGGAGGCAATGTCTCCCCACAAGCTAAACCACCTATGGATGATGATGATGATGATGCTATGGATACAACGCCACCTTCCCAGGCCTCAGTCTTTCAATCTTCTCTTGTCTTGAACAACCCTGCATTGAACCAGGTGCCTCCCACTTCTGACTACCTGCCACACAGTGGAATGATTTCTACCATGCAAGGATCCAACAATTGTTTTTCACAGTTGCAGCTCATGCAGGGATCAAACCCCAATATCAGCCATCTTTCCAATATAAAAGCCAGCTCTCACCCCACATTAGCGGCCTCTAATGGACAATATGACAATTGTTTTCTGAGTGACCCAGCAATCCTAACAATACCAGCTGTTAGCTTACCTGCTCCACCAGTTCAATCACCTAGAAACACCATCATACAATGGAGCCATATGACTGTGACATCACCTTCATCTGCAGTGGACTCTGCTGTCAAAACCCAGCAGGCCTTATGTGTACTTTGTGCACCATCATGCCTCCAACTGCTGGCATCAAAATCCTTGGGGTAATAGGCTCTGGTGACCCTAATTCATCAATTCACCAAACCATGCCTGGCACATCAGTTGTTCTGTCAAATGCAGAACACTTGGGATTTGGTACATCCACCAAATGGCTCCTGTTCCAAACCTAAAGCATTGCACATCAACTGCAGGCATAAGTTACAAATGTAGAAGCATCTAACTTTCTAACAGGACTCAGCATGACTTCTTCTCTTCCCCTTACACAAACAACCTTGGTCTTAACTCCACACAGCGTGACTGATACAGCAGGAGGTTCCAATGGACAGTACAAGAGGCCTGTGTGTGACTCAGTCATCCTCCCTGGCTTAAGGAACAGCCAGGCTGGGCCAAGCCTCATCCGGTTTCAGTAGAAATACAAATGGCAAGAGGCCAGAATTCTTTTTATCCACTCTATATTGCAACATCCTTTGTTTCCCCCATTAAATACACAAAAACCTAGTCCTCATTAAAAAGTAAAAGTTTGAGTTTGGTATAATTTTTTTTTAAGTCAGAACTATTTACCAGAAAATCCTTCATGGCCTAAGGGCCTTCTCTTAAATACGCAGGCTAATTCTCCCATCCCCAGATGGCCTCAGCTTTGAGCTAACCTCATTTCTGATGGTGTGGTTTCTCATTGCTACAGAGAACAGAAAAATACACAGATAAAATCCACTGAGCCTGTTTCATGGATCACTGCTTTCCAGAGATTTCATAATCCACCAGAAACTAACTTTGGGGATGCTTTACCTTTCTATAAAATAGAAAATGGGAAAGAAGTAGTGGGAGTAGAGGAGAACCACAAGTTACCCAACTTCCTTTTTTTTTGAGATTTTTGAACCAATGATAAGCAAGCATACACTCTCCTCTTTATTTTAGACGCCCTGAGAGCTTGAAAGGTCTCAAACATTCCCCTACCTGTAGTTCCACAGAAAGAACATTGGGTTTCACTTACACAAAAGTGACAATTACTTTCAGTGAGGATACATAGTGTCAGGTGCTTCAGCTGGAGAAGTACCTGGCTGTAATTCACAATGAAGGAGCAGCAGGAAATAAAAAAGGAACTCAGTTCATGTCAGCAATCCTGTAACAGGTGGCAACCTGCCCTTATGAGAATCTAACCATTTTAGGAGCAGCTATTAAAAGGTAAAAAGGAATAGATAAATAAGGGAAGTTTTATGATAATTATTTTATAGACATTTTTCTTCAGCCTAATACAAGCAACAACTGCATATTCATGCCAGATATGAGAGGAAATGAGACAATTAGGCAAACAGTGCATTAATGCTGAGGTTCTTCCACTGTCAAAAGTCCTTAGCTGGATACTTCCAGGGAATTGGGAGGACAGGGTACCTGAGATAGATGCTGGAAAGGGCAATCAAGCCATCAACTGTGTTGCTGTTGCTCATCTAGACTGAGGACCAGTAATACAGTTATCAATAGAACATAATGCATAATAGAAATGCAGAATCTCAGTGCCTCATCCCACATCTTGAAGAGTCATAATCTGCACAGCTCCCATGTCATTTGTGTGCTCACCAAATCTCAGATGTACTCATAACTCATGCTATCTAAAAAGTAGGGCCAGCTCAGACATGGTGAAATGTTGCTTTATAGATTTAGCAGGCAAAATCCGGAAACCAAATTTCTCAAAAACTAGAATCCCAGGAGTTAAGCCTCTATCTTGACCTCTTGCCACACTGTCCAACAACAATAGGCCTTGAAGGCAGGGGTGTTGGAGTTTGGTGAGGAAAGGGGGAATGGAAAAAAATCACATTTCAGCCTAATTCCATTGCAGTGATGTCAAGTTCTTGGTAGAAGAACTTAAGTTCTCTGAAAGGTGGCGGTTCATTACTAAATGGAGAATTGGGACACTAATTAGAGGAAATGCATTTTGTTCAAAGCTGTCTGAAGATTTTGAATTTGAGAATTTGGAAAACTCTGTTGATTCAAACATCTGGAGTACATCTGTGTCATACCTGATCTATTTGCAGCAAATCTTATGTTCATAGCTCATCAAAGAGTGTCTCTTGAGTCTCCTGATGGACTTTTTTCTCTCATTGCTGTTGTTTCTCCCACCTTAAGGCAGATGTAATCAGAAATACTCAGAGGATTTGTAACTGATAAGGGAAAGAAGCAAGGAGGACAAGGGTAACTACTAAGTCACCAAAAGGTAGCAATATTTGTTTAGAAGAGTTTCCCTCAATTATTCATGTCTGTTTTACTGTGAAAAGCATTGAAAACAACTAGCCAATTTTCTTGAAACTCCAAGAGCAAAGATAATACTCTTAAAATTCTTGTATAATTGTTAGTTCTGGGGAAATAATAGAAATACTAAAGTTGCTTTAAAAAGTGTCACACCCAGGAAGAATCCACCCATAGAAGTGAGCATAAGGTATAGCCAAGGTTGCCAGGCAACATTCCCAAGATTCTTGGCTTTCTGGATAGAGTACTTAAGCTGTATTAAACTTTATTTTCAATAAGTAAAAACTTACGTCTTTTTAGTAGCTTGGCTAAATTTTCTAATGGTCTTTAACTTTCTTATAATATCAACAACCTGCCAAGATTTTTCAGATGGAGAGATGATCTATTTTTCAACCTTTTCAAACTGACATTTGTAGTAAATAGTAAAATTAATATACCAATATGTTAGCGTATTAGCTTGCTAATTAGTACTGTATATAGCAGGAAACATAGTGCAAGCCTTGGTAGTTTTGCCACTCAAACTTAGTCCATGCCTCAAAAATAGGGAGTAAATAATATTTAAGAATATATTATGTATTTTGAAACTCATAATTTTAATAAGATGTTCATCAATTTTACAATGAGTATTTAGTCTACCTAAGGCTAAAATCTAAGTATTTGACTGGCTTCATGGTTTTTATAAAATAGTATGAAAAAAAAGTTTTTAACATGTGGTAATTGAATTGATTTTAAATTAATTTTAAAGAGAGTTCAGAATTTGTACCTCTCCTAGAGCTTTCAGATCTTCAGTTTCAGTTATAATGCTAAATTGAGTGCCAAAGATACGCAAGTAGAAAATAGACTGTTCTCTAGGTGTAAGAGTAAGGGACAAAACTGATGAGCAGAAGCAATGTGTCAGAATCTAAAAACGAAGCATCCATTTGAATGAAAGCAGAGGTTAATTTTCACTAGCTCAAAATCAAGCACAAGGCCAATAAAAAGGATCTCTGGGTTGTCAACAGTGAGTTCCACATACATTCTGAGAGATGTATTGACCTAACACTATGAGGAGATAACTGTAAAATGATTAGAAATGAATTTTCTAGGGATATGGAACTGGACTACAGAGTAAATTGATGTGTCCCACTAAATCACTGGGCTTGGCAAAGAAGGTTGCACTCTTCATAGAGGTTTTATTCACCTGATTCTCCGCTAAGATTTTCTTCCTTTTCATAGATGATACCTGTAACACATGAAACATACTAGGATTCAGAACAATGGTCTAGAGAATAGTCAATAGTAAGAAATATAAAGATAATCAAGGTTTTATATTACAACATAGGGACTTCAAGAAATCCATAATTAATATATTAATATACCAAGTACATATAAAAAGACTCTGTTTCCAAAAAAATGGAGGGAGCAGATATTTTTCCTTTTTTTATTGCCAAGGTGATGTACCTTTGATTACAGTTACATAAGTAAAATAATAAGTACATTTCCTGTCAAAATTGTTATCTCTTCATTTTTCTCCTACTTTTCCTCCTACCAAGTAGTACAGATCATTTCTTGAAATTTAGTGGAATGAAGCCTAAGATAAGTATTCAAATGGTTTTTTTTTTGTTTTTTTTCCTTTCATGAAATTGTTTCTATCATATTTATAAGATGATTTCTATGTTGCTTTGTATGTCCCTCCCCCACAGTATAACCTATACTTTCATTGTATTTGATATTGGTATAATTTGTGGAGGGGAAGGAAAAAAAATCGTTTAGAGATACAAGTGGACCCATTGCAACAATGAGATGTACAAGTTGTTATGTCGAAAACGAACTTAACAAGTTTGGTGGGGGGTGGGGAGAGGATCAGGTGGGGGTAAGGGAGGAGTATGGGAAGGGATGGGAAGGGAAAACAATGAGGAGGCAACAATGCTTGATAAGAAATGTACTCGTTATCTTTCCCATGTAATTGTAACTCCTCTGTACGGTATTCTCACAATAAAAAAAATTAGATAATGATTATTATGATTGAATCTTGAATAAGGCTAATTTTCTGAAAGGTAACCTTGAAAAGAAAGACTAATTTTTGATATATAATGGTTTATTAAATAATTTATAACTTAGCTTACAGAGCAAATTTTCTGAGACCTAATCATAAAAATATTTAGTTCATAGGAACTCAAAAAAAGCAGCTCATAAAATTGTACACATTTTCAAATATTATAAATCATTAGAAATTTCTACAAGCTCTGCTGATTATGAATTTAGATAAATATCAAGTAACCTGTTCATTTCATTGTCTTATGCTCACTTAATAGCTCCACTAATGGATAAACATGCGTATTTTAATCATATTCATTAAGATATAATGAACTCACTGAGGTTATAGTGCAGCTGTGTATGTATATGAGGGAGAGACAGCATATTCACCACACATCTGTCTTCCTATAAATGCATTTTGTATCTTATTAATGATTAGAGTAAAATGCAGAGAGCAGATGTGTATATAAAAACACTTAGGTTATAAAAATTATATAAGCATCACATATACAAATTATAATATCAAAATCAAACTCAATGAACAATATTAGAAGAACTATATATCCACTTAGTCACTATTAGATAATCAAAAATGATGGAGCATTGCCCCCACTGAGCAGGAGAATCCTATTCTCAGAGACAAAAAGGCATTAACAATAGCCTTGATTATAAGGAATTTAATGCAGAGGCCCATGAAAACACTCACTCATTAACACAATGTTATATTCAGTGTAGGCATGACTAGTTTTTTTTGACTAATATCTTTTGTCTCCTTAACTCCCTACAAAAGGAAATTATATAACATCTCACACCAAATGTGGAGGAATGATTATATGACATTATTTAAAAGTCAAAGAGTATCAGGTATGATGGCATAAATCTGTAATCACAGCACTCAGAGATTGAGGCAAGAAGGATTGGGAGTTCAACATCAGCCTGGGCTACATAGCAAGTTCAAGGCCAGCTTAGCTATGGAGCCAGTTCCAATCTCGCCACAACACACACACACACACACACACACACATGCAAGCATGCATGAACACACACCAACAAAAAATAAATAAACAGAAAGAAGGGTAAGTTAGAGGGAAGTAGAGAGAACAACGCTCCCTCTAAATTATAAACTGGTTATCTTTATAAAGCCAACAGCTTTATAAATTCCAAGTTTTGAGAAGCTTGATACTATTTGATTAAATGACTTGGATATTTTTGTCACTATTGTAGAATCCTAACTGCTGAGAAATGCATGGGAATTTAGCTAGCTAGCTATCTGTCTGTCCATCCATCTGTCTGTCCTCCATTCTGTCTGTGTGTCTATCAAGATAAATACAGATGAATATTAAACTTTATGATGTCGAGGATTTTATCAGCTCAACATTATAATGAAGAGTAGGCATTCTTGAGCATGAGCTAATTTAATGAATGAAAAATTATTTTCATACTGTACTTAATCTTCTTTGGCTGTAATTGTTTTTATGAGAATAAATTTCAATTAATTTTTGAGAGACACATAGTTTTACATAGTATTCTTGTAATATTTCTTCCATTTTGGAGTATAGAGTTTTCTCTTCCCCTCTGCTAACTATTGCAGATTTTTGTTTTTTTGTTTTGTTTTTTGTCAATCATTGCAAGATAATGTAAACTTAAAGTATTGCGTGTGTATTTTTGGTTTATGTAGGTAATATAATATTGGTTTATGTGGTTAATAATAATTTTTTTCATTCCTTTTTCCTTCCTAAAATGAAATATCCGGTGTAGCAACCATTATTGGAATCAAAGATTGGGAAGAAAAGTTATTTTGTTCAGAGCATCAAATTCTTAATACTATCCTTGGCCCACCAAATGATAGTATGTGCTAAAAAGTTATATCATAAAAAATGAAACAAAAGCGTTGAGGAAAAACAATTAAGTGAAAAAACCACATCTATGAGCTACTTTCAAAAGCAGTGATGTCTATGCCACTCTCAAAATCTTTTATCTCCACAGAAATGACAATGCAGTGTAAAGGATGAAGTTTTGAGGAGCTTGATACTATCCCATGCAATGACCTGCATATTTTTGCCCCTATTTTAAAACAAATTAACAAAACAAGAGTCGAGCTAGAAATACCAGAACTGGTGATTGTGACACAAATATACTAGGGAATCAGTATGGCTCAGTAACTAAGCAACAGGTTCAAAACTGAAGTGCAACAGCACATTCTGAACCCCAGTCAACCTCAGCAAGATATCTAGTATGTTAACAAATCCAGGTGCAGGGTTTTTTTTAATTGCAAATATAAACCAAAATAGCATAATTCCTGCTGTATTTAAGTGTGAAATTTCTTAGATTTTTGTATTTGGATGTAAGCTTTTTCTCTTTCTTGGTTTTCTGCCTTCTGATCCATGATGAAGCTACATAAAAGGTATGAAAGAAGTTGTTTGGCTGCACTGCCCCATCTACTTTGAAAGACAGCCATGTTCTATCCACTTTATGAGGCAATGCTACCAAGTTCTGTGTTTTGGACTCTGGCTCAAAGTCATTTTCAAGGCAAATTTGTTCTCTTTCTTGTTCTAGTTAGAAGGCCATGGTGATGATACCAGTAAAAGACTGCCGCAGAGAATGTGGTGATGTTTTTTCTGTGTTAACAACCGTGTCCACAGGTGGCCACATGGATGGCCTTGGGTTTTCCAGTTTCTCCATTTGAAAAATTAACAGCAAAAACAGAAAAAGAGTTAAGTGAAAAAAACCACACCTGTGATCTACATTTACATGATTCAAGGAATGAGTACATTTCTTTTTATACACTGACATCTGTTCCTTCGTTCTCTCCCAGTCCTTCCTCCTGTCTCTACCCATGAGTTGTACAGTTCACTTCCATCAATGTCCAGTGAACTCCACTGCTGTACTTTTTTAACCTTCTTTCTCTCCAGTTCTGTACTCTCACCCCACCTCCTGAAGGTATACAGGAAAATACACCATATATAAGGTAAAGAAGACAATTATCAAAAAACTAAAAGCTAAAAAAGAAAAATAAAAAAAGTATTTTGCTTCCATATCTGGGGAGTTCATTTCAGTATGTATATTATTTTATATAAATATGAAAGGGTGCATAGGCATTGTTTCGTTTTTGATTCTCTCCTAAGAGTATCCTCTTGACAACTTAACTCTTATACAATCATAAAAGTCAGAAGCAAGATAATAAAACCAGTGAAGAAGATTCTAGAGCAAAGGAATAGTATACAGGAAGAGCAGGATGTTGGATTTTGATGCTGTTTTACTTTCATCTTTATTTGTCCATGGGAAAAGAAACAAAAAAGGCAAGAGAACTGAATGATAAGAATGGAAGAATTAAAGTATAAGTTTAGAAAAAAAATTAAGGAAAGACGAAAAATCAGATCTTAAGTAGTCTTGGGGCACTTTGCTCCAGGAAACTGGCCACATAGAAAAACAGGGGGAAGGGAACCTTATAATAGTGACAGAATAATAAAGATACAATTTCTAACAGAATGAGTTGACTGCAGAATTTTACCCTGATGTGTAGCTGCTTTCATGTGGGTTGTTCTGTAAAACACCTAATTAGTAACAAAGGCTCCAGAAGTACAAAAAGATATCCATACAATATGAATCTAAAGAACATAGTGATAGAAAAAACTATAAGTGATTATATTATTTGAGATTTCCCTTCAATCTACCCTATTTCAGTTAATACTTTTGTATACATTTGTCTATCACCCAGCATATTATGAGTTTGGAAGCTAAATCTAGCTTCCATATGTAAGGGAAAACATGGATACTTTGTTTCTGGGCCTGATTTATTTCACTTAACATATTTCTTTTCCAAAGCTTTCCATGTGTTTACAGGTAAAAATGTCATTCTTTCTAATGGGTGAGCAAAATTCCATTGTGTATATATGCCACATTTTCTTGATCCACTTGTCCATTGAGGGACATAGGGGCTGATTCCATATGTTAGCTATGCAATAAACATGGTTGGGTTGACAAAATGAAGCACCAGAAAGCAGGTGCTTGAAAGGAGTAGGTGGGGTCAAGGAGAAAGGGGTAGAATACCAAAGAGAAGAAAAGGATGGAAATTCAGACAAGAATGTATTTCCAATGTATATCCTACAAACATAAGGAGAGGAGGAAAGGGGTGAGTTGGGGAGGGATGGATGAGAATGTCAAAAGGGATGATATTGATCGAGATACATTGTATTTGTAAACTGTTTTGTAAATGGCAACTCTTGTACAACTACTTAAAGATAATAATAATTTAAAAATAAAAAGAAAAGACTCTAAAGAACATTGAGAAATGGATATACCGAACATGTGGACTCTGAAAGTACCTAATTCCTGCATTCATATAGCTGATGGAGCCCAAATTCTTTTTTTTTAGTTTTATTTTCTTGTAAAGGTGCTGTACAGAGGGGTTACAGTTACATGAGTACAGTAAGAGTACATTTCTTGCCAAGCATTGTTACCCCCTCCATTGTTTTTCTCCTATTATCCCTTCCCTCCCCTAACTCCCCCACTCCTTCCCTGACAAGTTGTAAAGTTCATTTCCAACATAGTGTCTTGTGAGTCTCATTGTTGCAATGGGTCATCCTGTGTCTTTGTTTCAGTATTTTGTTATTCCCCTTCCCCTCCCCAAATTAGATAAGTGTATATACAAGATGCAAGGTACCATATACAGTGACAACAGGGATATACCATAGGAGGAAGAACATGCAAAAGAAGCCCCAAAAATCATATAGTACATTAAAAACAACAGCAACAAAGCAAATCCTCTTGTGTCCATATCTTGGGGTTCATTTTACTTACCATCATTTTATATGTCATATGTAGATAGCTTTTAAGCTTTCCTGGAGCCCAAATTCTTTTATTGATAGCTTGACATTTTGAGTGTTTCTAAAATTTCACCAAAGCTCAACTCAGCATTCAGCAAACTCCTAATAACGTTTCTCCAATAAAGTAGAGAAAGCCATCCAAAAATTCATATGGAATAATAAAAGACCCAGAATAGCAAAAGCATCCTTAGCAGGAAGAACAATGTTGGAGGAATATTAATACCAAACTCTAAACTCTATTACAAAGCTATTGTAACATAAACAGCTTAGTACTGGCACAAGAATAGACCTGAGGCTAGAGGAGAATGAACATCCAAGAAAGGAGACAGTGAGAGAGGCTCCTGGGAAGTGACCAAAGACAGGGCAGGGTGAATGGCATGGTTAATGTGGATGGACGCCTTTCAGTCTTCCAAATGTTATTTTTCCTATTTCTACTGTAACATACTGTGACAAACAGTGATTTAAAACAACCCAGATTTATTATCTGACATTTCCATAGGTCAAAACTCCAATATGGGTCTTGCTCAGGGCTAAAATTAAGATGTCAGAAGGACTGTGTTCCTTTCTAGCAGCTCTGGAGAAGAATCCTTTCCATTCTTTTGACTGCGTTTCCTAGCCCCCTCCATCCATCTCCAAGGCCAGCAGCATTGTCTCTCTCTGATTCTTCTTCCCCCATCAAGTCTCTTGGACCACAACTGGGAAATATTCTCTGCTTTCAAGAAGCCTTGTGAAATGGTGCTGGCAGAATTGGCTATACATGTGTAGAAAACATGTATAGAAAGCCCTGTACCAGAATCAATTTCAAATGGATCAAAGACCTCAATTTAAGGCCAGGTACCCTGAAAATATTACAGGAAGGGATAGTGCAAACACTAGGGCTCCTAGGCATGGGTTGAAATTTTCTAAGGATCCAGGATTACAACAAATCAAAGAAAGACTAGGTAAATAGGATTGCATTAAACTGAAGAGTTTCTGCCTGGCAAAGGACATAGCTAGAAAGAGAAATAGAAAGTCCACAGAATGGGAGATCTTTAATGGTTAAGCATCAGACAAGGGCCTCATATCTAAAATATACTTGGAGCTCAAAAAATTTACCCCTGTCCCCCCCCCCTGCAAAAAATAAACCCGCATGGAAATTTCTAGCAATTCAACCTTCTATCAGTAGCAAACACTCTAATTCGAGAAGATTTACAGCTTCTTTCTTGACTATGTTCTGGAACTTCTCTATTTCTCCTCTCTGACCTCCTCTGTTTTGGGTCAACCATACAGAAGCCGGGGGCAAATCTCAGTGCTGAACTTCTAATGTAGCTCAAGATAGGCGGCTAGAGTTCAATAAATATTGATTGATGGTAATAGAGACAGTATCACTCTTCTTAGATGTCTTGTCACCGTGCCCACAGGAAGCTCCTGAGAGCCGGCACTGTGCAGGGTAGTTTCCATGACAGCAGAAATTAAGCACCAGCAAACTTGAAGCCACAAAAAGTCATGGGACAACATTCCCTGAACCTTGCATCATTCATGAGGGTTTATATATATACACATATATATATATATGTATATATATATATATATAATTTCAACACAAAGAACAGACAAAAATTTCCAACATGTCTTCTCCATAAACTGTAAAATTGTGTGAAGGCATTGCCTAAACATCATAGGATTACAATCTTTCAAAGCTACAGCAGTAAGAGAGTCTCAAGAGTGTGGAGAATGAAGCACATAATCTCTTCTAATGTTTTAGCCTTCATCCACAGGAAGAACTATATTTTGTGATTTTTCAGGCAATGTTGTTGATTTTGTTTGGGATTTGCGCTCAGGGCCTCAACCTTCTAGGCTTGAATAAGATGATCAAGAGGCCCTATCATTGAGT
Source organism: Dipodomys spectabilis (assembly GCF_019054845.1). Taxonomy (NCBI): domain Eukaryota; kingdom Metazoa; phylum Chordata; class Mammalia; order Rodentia; family Heteromyidae; genus Dipodomys; species Dipodomys spectabilis. The sequence goes on along the minus strand of NW_024870701.1, from coordinate 1,770,305 downwards.
AATACACTAGCCCCAAGGCAATATTGAAGGGGGGAAAAAAAGCACGTGTTGCCTCTCTCGGTGCAATCTTGTACCTCCTTAGGATTGCAGTAGGCCATTTTTCTAGGCAGAAATTTGATATATTCATCAGGTTACATTACTAGCAGTAGAGATGAAATCCTGTAAAAGCAATGTGTCATATTCAATTTCTTTCTAAAACTTGTGTCTCTATCAGCCTGAATTTGTTTCAACTGTGATGACCTGGGTGACATCCTCAGTGCTGATAGATGATTCAGATTCTGCTGGGCTAGAGTCTCTGTCTCTGTCTCTGTCTCTGCCTCTCTCTCTCTCTCTCTCTCTCTCTCTCTTTCTCTCTCTCTCTCTCTCTCACACACACACACACACACATACACTCCACACACAGAAATACTTCTTGTTTTCACTTCTAACAATTCAGCTATAGGAATAAAACATGCCTTAGTAGAATACTACATGGAGAAGAGAGAAACAGTGTCATCCATGGAAGTACTCACATATAAGTATATAAAATAAAATTGTATCATTTCCAAATTGTGCTTGTTTATTCTATACTGGGGGTGCCATTTGAGATACTGACTTCTCCTACTGTTTTCTGTTTGTTTGTTTGTTTGTTGTTAGTTTTTGAGACAGGGTCTGGCTACCTTCGTCTAGGCTAGCCTCACATTCACAACCCTCCAGGCTCTACCTTCTTGAATAGGTGGGATTACAGACATGCCCTACTACCTATGATTCAAATTGCATTCTTTCAATCACCATAATTCTAAAAGCATAATTAGAAATCCATAGTTGGGAAAAGAGAGAACTAGCACTCAAAGAATGCCTCTTATTTACCATGACTATACTGAACATGTCTCTTAGAACATTTCCCATTTTGTTTAAGAAACAAAAGTTAACTGAGACATTTGTTAAAGTTGTCAATGGTAATGTGGATGTGTGAGCCAATTTCTTTTTATACAACATAGTCAAACAATAACATCTATCACTTATTGAGAGTTTATCATTGGCCAAACTTCTGGTTAATAAACTGCCTTTTATTCTTCCCAAAAATGCTATATGAACTATTTTTGGATAAGAAATCAAAGATTTAGAGAATAAATTACAATAAATGACACAAGATTTAAATGGCTATGTAACCTTGAACTCTAAAGGGCTTACTTATTTACTCTCTTCCTCTCTATTTATGGATCTTGTCTAAATGAATTAACTCATACCAGCACTTGCTAAATTATTACCTCTGACCTCTTGGGGTCTTAGGCTAACTAAGGAGCTCACAAAATAGGTGACATGTCCATTCTCAGGATTTTAGCATCATAATAATACTTTTTTAAAAAGTCTCTGTTAAAATCTCTCAACGATATTTTAAAAATACAGCTGTGTCAATAAGAGTTGAAATCCCATTAAGAAGATTTGTAAAATATCCCTCCTAAGATAGGAACTATATCGGGTTCTTATGGAGTTTAGAGGTGGAGGGAGAAGGTGATAATGAAATAAGATGTTTTCGGCTCAGAGTAAAGCAGCTCCACGTGTAAAGCAGTTCCCATTATTGCTGCCTGGCAAAGTTGGTTGCAGGGTCTGTTTTCTTGGAAAATGTAATGTTAAGATAAACTTGCAATTCCTTATGTGGGATTGAAATCAGCGAAGTAAGGAAAGGCTGTTCCATTCTTAATCAAGTGGCATCCAATGATATAGCTTCCGACAGTCTATGGTCTTAAGTTTCATAAAACAAAACCTGTGTCAATGGGTAAATAGAGCCTTTGGAGGTTTGCAGGGTGCAACTTCTCAAGTTTGGTTCACACAGTGCATTTTTATCAAGACGTACATAAGTCACATTGCTTTTCCAAACTCTGTCCTTTCAGGTACCTTCCTAGCTCAACAGAATCTCCATCGCTTCAACCTAAAATCTCACGACCAGAAAAGAGGAATATATTACAGGATGAAGGCATAGAGAGGGTGCCTGGGGCTCATTGCAGGAAGGTGTCAATCACCTAGGAAGATGAAGGAGGTTGGTAAGGACAGCTATGTGACTGGAAGGAACTGTGATGCACAGCCAGCTGCAATTCAGAAGAAATAATTACAAAGAGGAAATACACTGACCTCTCCACCTCTCTCTGTGAGAGAATGAAAAAAGAGAGAGTGGTCCTTCATTGGAAAATTCTTTAATGGATGTTTCAATATCAAAGATGTGTTGGATTTAGGTAAGAGAAGAAGGCCAGGATTATTTGAAAAGAGTGTAAAATCTTCCTCCCCTCATCATCAATTAAAGAAACATGATGGAAAAGACCAGTAAAGAACAGAATAGTTCAGAAGAGTTGGAGAAAGAGAAGTGTTCACTCAGTGAAGTGCAGTAAGGGTTGGTGCTTTGCATTATCTTTCAACTACACAAAAAAATTTAAGAAGGAGGATTCTGGAAGATGAGACCGAAGGAACTGATTGCTTTTAAGGGAAAAGAATGCTAATCAAATTTAGACAAGTGTGTAGATTTCACCGTTTCCCAAGCTACAGCTAGATAGAGCAAGGTCTACAAGGTATTTCTTAATACCTGTTGTCCATGTTCCCTTGTCTCTGATACCAGGTGCTTGAGTTTCAGGTGAGTACATAAAATTGTGCATTTCTAGCCTTAAATCAAGATGTATCCAGTGTAATTAGTATTCAGCCAGTGGAATTTTGATTGAGTGTAGAACTGGGAAATGAGCTTGGTCAGCTTCCTACCTTTCCTTCTTTCGTATGGGATGGCTGGAACTGAGAAATGTCCAGAGCCATGAGAGGATAGCCAAGTGCCATGCAGGGTAGAGGAGCAATCTAGCAGGAATTCAGGTCCCTAAGGATTTGTGGAAGCTGTTTGTCCGGCCATACCTAGTCTATCAATCTCCAGTCATCCAGTGTCACTTGAAAGCTTTGTCACAACACAACCTTGGTGATGCACTGGGTCTCTGCACTAATGTCTCTACTTTGCTGTAGTTGTTTCTCACTAATGTGACTTGTAGCCACCCCAAAGTGTGCATTGCTAATAGATGCAAGGTGAGATGAAAACATAAAACATTCTTTGACCAAAACATGGCAGTAGCCAACTTCAGCTACAAAATAGGTCTCTGTCTCAAAGATGAAGAGCATTGGAATTGATGTGCCTGGAGACTTTTTTTTTTTTTAAAAAAAAAAAAAGGTAGCAGGTGAGAGTCACTGGATTCAAATCCTTTTCTATTCCACTTACTGTATAAATTTAGCCAGGCTAAACCATTTTTGATTCAATTTCCGTATCTATAAAATGAGAATAACTGTAGAATCTATTTTTAATGTTGCCTATAAATCAAATGAGTTAATGTACATGCAATGCTCAAATAAGAAATGCTATTAACCAATCTAACAAAGAAACTAAAGTACTTCAACTCAACAGCTAAATAGAAGTTTAAACTCTAAAATTTGATCAGGACAGCAAAGTTAATAGAACATAACATTTGATACTGTTCCATAAAGTATTGGAGAGAATTGTTACACCAAGAAATCTTCTTGGAACATTCTAAAGTCTAGAAACAATTGATATAATTCAAGTTTAGCTTTGCTAGTGTTGGTCCAGCTGTCAGCGTGATACAAAATGTAAAGGAATAACTTCAACTATCTTTTCCATTAAATTGTAGCTTTCCAATACTGCCTTCACCCATTCATTGAAATAATATCATTTAATAATTACAAATACTTTTCCTATATGTTTTGTCAATTGAAAAAAATGATTCATAAAATATCAATCGAAGTAACCAATAATTAAATTTCTTTTTATGCTTTTCCAGTTCTGGGGATTGAATCCAGGACCTTGTGTATACAAGGCTAGTGCTCTACCACTGAACTACATCTTCAGCCCTACATGTTTTAATCATGGTACTAAACATTAGTTTTTATCTCCTTTGGAGGAAGAAAGTTGCAATTTTCTATGAATCTTTCCAGATAACTTTCCTGGTATGGAAATGTTTGACACTTCTTGTCACCTATGGACTTTTGAATAAAACAAACAAGGACATAAGAACCACTTTTCAGTAAAGTAAATAGATTAAAATACTGTGAACAGCAGCATCATGATCAAGGCTGATGTGGCCCTTGTCTATGCTTACTGTCAGGTTTTATTTCTTTCCCCTTGATATGTTACCTCAGTCGTTTAATGGCTTGTTTCCACATAGAGTGAAAATATGCTGGCCAAGTGGAATCATCGTCACCACTTGGTATGGGTATATTCAAGCTAAATTTATAAATAGGAAGCTTGAAAGGTCTAGCTGAGAAAACACAAAAGTTTGAGGAGGAATCATGCAGCAGGAACAGCTGGCCTTTCTTCTTCTTGTGGAGATGCAGTTTATAAACTTTCTCTCTCTATGAGTCTTTTGCACCATACTGAGAAACTTCCAAATATAACTCCATTACAGAGCCTTCCAAAGAAACTAAAACCATCCATGCAGATCCAGAGTGTAAAATGGATGGAGGATGTTCAATATTCATCAAAATGTTTCATCTTTGTTGCTGCTGAATCTGCAAGGACAAGAACTAAGCCCTGCATGACAACAAGCACACAGTTATGCCTGTAAAGTTCAAGGGATATTTGAAGCAAATCTTTAGTAGTACAAGATGTACTGAAAAAGACAATGCATTGTGGATATTTTCACTATATTAAGTAATCATCATTCAATACTATAAATATTTTCCAAGTTTGAATTTTGATTTCTTCCCTTTTTCCTTTCTTTCTCTTTTTCTTTCTTTTATTATAAATTGACCCAGAAATTTTAACAGTGGGCAGCTCAATTAGAAGAATCACCGTATGAAAGTTTTTTCTGCCTATTTTGGAAACTTAATGGTGAAGTCTGCTTCTGTCTCTTCTCGTCAAAGTTTCTCTCAAGTTGTTCTAGTAAACTAATGAATCTTAGAAATTTTATAGACTTCCATGAGAAACAAGTTCTAAAATTAGCAAAAAGCAAAGGAGGTCAACTGTAGTCAAAATCATGTCATGGGGTGAGTCTGGACAAAATGACAATGTCACCACCATGGACACCCTGGTAACAATGGATGCCACCACTGCCATGGGTGTAACCAGTGTGTGGACACAGCCACACCACTGCCAGCACCTACACAGACTTCCTGTGTCACTGTCATCAGCAGTCTGGCTCTGCACATGTGTGCTGCCAGTGGACCTTGCCTCGCAACAGCATGCTACTGCCACCATGGCAACAGAATTCTAGATTATTCTTTCTTCATTCCATTATTTCCTCTAGATGGCATGATAATGGAAGAAAAAGTGGGCTTCAGCTAAGACCTTAACTACTACCTGAGAGGAAAATTGGAGTGAGAGGGGGAAAGAGAGAGAGAGAGAGAAATCTACCTCCTCTTCCTCAACCCAATTGTATAGATTGTTCATAAATGAGAATACTATCTGAAAGCTGAGTGAGAAGGGCAAATATTGGTCATATTCATTTGTTTGCCTAATTGCACTGGAATTCTTTCCTCCAAATTACATCAATACGTATCTTGTTATAGTAAAATATAAATTTGTGCATGAAGCTTTGATCTTCTTGTGCTGTCATTTCAAGAAGAAACAAGTCAAATCTTTTTCAGTCTATCCATACCTGGTCATTATCTTCTGATCTTACTCCCTAGACGCATTATAGCACCACATACTCTATAATAAATGGATAAAATTGTACAATTGACTCTGTTCAATACCATCTTTATAAAGCAATGAGGAAGAAGATGGAGAATTCAAAAGAAGTTATATTTTATAAAGATAATTCCTTACAAGTACAACATTTTATTTTCTTTAAGTATTTTAAGTAGTTTTACAAATGCATTTCCATTTAACAGCATAGTTTATGAATATAATGTATCTTGATCAATATCATCCCTTTCAACATTCTCTCCTATCCATCCCTACTCACTCTTCTTAACTTTGCAAGAAAAACATCAGATTCTTGACTGCATCTCCTCCTTCTCTTCATTCCACACCTTTGTGTACCTGCTTCCTGGTGTTTTTCTTTTATGAACTTTGATTTTGCCTTTCTAATGAATTACACTATTTGACATCTCCCATGAATCTACTGTATTTCAGCCAGTGCATTTGTATGCTACCAACATATTTAGATTTTGTATTTTTTATTAATGTTTTTTCATTGTGAAAATACTATACAGAGGGGTTACAATTACATGAGCAAGGTAATGAGTACATTTCTTATCAAGCATTGTTGCCTCCTCCTTTGTTTCCCCTTACCATCCCTGCCCTCCCATCTTCCCCCACTCCTACTCCCACCCCAGAGTTCATATTTCTGTATCTGGCCCTGAGAACATACTCAGAACAGTTCCTCTCCTCCCCTTGTCTTCCCCTTCAACACCCACTTCAGATTTCTCCTGCTTTGTATTTCATAAAGTGAAACAAAACTAATTTCTTGAGAAATCCAAATCTTGTTGATCCTGTCTATATGCAGCATTACAGAGACCTTAGTTAAATGATTTCACTTATCTCTATGTTCATTGAAAGGCACTCGCTTCTTCTATTGACTTTAGTAAGGACTGATCACTTAGGCCAACACTCAAAGTTCTTTTTGGCCTTAGATTCCACCTTTCAAACTGAAAATGAGTTTTCTTAAATTTGATTCTGTATGTGTGTGTGTGTGTGTGTGTGAGAGAGAGAGAGAGAGAGAGAGAGAGAGAGAGAGAGAGAGAGAGAGAGAAAGAGAGAGAGAGAGAGAGAGAGAAAGAGAGAGAGAGTATCCTAAGGTTTGAACTCAAGGCCTAGACACTCACTTGTTTGTTCAAAGCTAGCACCCTACCATTTAATGGTAGCTAATTGGAAATAAGATTCTCATAGACTTTCCTGCCTGAAATGGCTGTGAGCTATAATCCTCAGACTTCAGCCTCCTTAGTAGCCAGGATTTTAGACATGAGTCACTGATTCCTGGTTCAAACCTAATTCTTTACCTCAGTATCTACAATGTTCAATGAAAATCCTAGTACTGCTGGTGACTGTGAATTTCTTAATATGATGTATGAACTCAACCTTATTCTTAGGCTCATGGCTCCAAATTAGCATTTATACCCAAACCAGGTTAAACAAATTCTTGGTTTCCAAACCATGGTCTGCTATGGCTCCATACTTTTCCAGGTATTGCCTCTTTAAAATTCCTATTCCTGGCCTGGTGCTGGTGGCTCAAGCCTATAATCCTAGCTACCCAGGAGTCTGAGATCTGAGGATCATGGTTCAAAGCCAGCCCAGACAGGAAAGTCCATGAGACTCAACTTCAATAACCACCAGAAAACCTGAAATGGTGCTGTGTTTCAAGTGCTAGAGTGTTGGCCTTAAGCTCATGGACAGTGCCCAGGCCCAGACTTCAATTCCCATGACTAACCCCCAAAAAGGTTCCCATTCCTTTTTTCTATCCCCATATGTATAAATGTAAGAGTTAGAATAGAGATATTTGTAAACTAAATACTTTCATGCATTCATGTGTGGGTATACATAGACTTTTACACATCACAACTTCCGAACAGTGCATAACAAATGCAAACTGGATGCTCATCAAATGAATGAAGTCTAACGAATAGCTCAGAAGTGAGTAAGAAACAGAATGAACACACAAAGCATGATAAATAAAATAAATAATTAAAGTGAAAAGATGTACTATCTTTAAAACAAAAATATTGCTATACATGATAGCATAAGCCTACAACCCTAGTGAGAGCAAGCAGTTGAATTGCTGTATGACCTACTATATGCCTGCAATGCCAGCATTCAGGAAGCTGAGGCAGGATGATCATGAATTCTGGGCCAACTTGGGCTACATGATGAGACCATGTCTCTAAAATCTAAAAGCCCAATTTCATTAGCATCCAATTTTAGCCTCCACACAAGAAGTCATGGGAATTCATCAGATTTGTTCTTACATAAAGAAACTGGACAAGCTGAAAGTCATTGACTTTTTTTAAACTCCATCTGAGAGCTGAAGTTTTGGTACATCATCACCCTCAAATTTGGAGAGATAAGTAAATGTAGAGAATGACAAGTGATAGTAATTGACCTGCAGCAGAGATCACTAGAGCCCAAACCAAGTAGAAACTTAAAATGATATTCTGATGAATCACTAGATTCTGAGTGCAGTCTATTATGAAAGCAAGGAACTCCTAGGGCTCCCTTTGTACCTTTTAAATCTTCTATGAGAAGTCTCAATAGATTCTCACAGTGAAAACGTGGAAAAGAGGTATGCATGTTATCAATAGGAGGCAGAATTACCATTGGGAACATATCAATAGGAAAGGCTAACTATCTAGGAGAAAGAATTTTTCCAAAGACTTGTACCACCTCAAGGAAGGAGATTTAACCCTTGTCACTTTCTTCTACCTTTCTATCTTAACACAAAAGCTAACTAAGTGGTAATGGTGAAATCTCAGAACAAGTGCACATTCATGCTCAAAACATAGAATCTAATCACAGCATTCAGAGCACTTTACATCCCCACACCTCCAAACTCAGTGACAAACGTCTGCAGAACAGTAATAGTGACATTTTGTACTTCTCATTGTTGCAACAGGTCCACCTGAATCCTTAAACGACTTGTTTGTCCCCGTCTCCTCCACATGTTATACTGACATCAAATATAGGGGGAGGGAGGGGGGGTATGATTGGGTGGGGGGGGAGGGGGGAGGCTGGGAAGGGAGGTGAAGGGTAAACAAAGGAGGAGGCTGCAATGCTTGGTAAGAAATGTATGCATTTTCCTGCCCATGTAATTGTAACCCCTCTGTACAGTATGTTTTCAAATAAAATAAAATAAAATAATAATAAAAAAAAAAGAACAGTAATAGTGGATTAACTATAGCTGAAAAAAACTCTCTGAGAGAGAATGTTAACGGCAAAAGAAAGTCAACAGTTGAGTTGAAAACAAAGGATGCTAAAGGTATTTGATGCCTCTGGCACAGACTAAAGCAATTAAACACAGCACCAATTCTAACCCCATATTTCCATAAACTTGACACAGAAAGTATTCTTCCCTCAGTGCCTACTATCTGATTCATCATACTTAGTTTTTAACAAAGAAATTACAAACCATGCTAAAAGACAAGAAAAGGTGCAGTTTGAAAGACAATAGGAGAACCATGGACAGAACCAGATATAGCCCAAAATTTGACATTGCTGGAGGAAATGTACAATATAATTGTTATCCTGGAATGGAAATGACTCTATATAAGAACAGAAGACAAGGTAACCAAAGTTAGAATCTCTAAAAAAAATAAAAAGGAATTGCTAAATACAAGAAAACACTATAATATAAATAAACCATACATATATACATATATAAATATATATGAAGACATATATACATACATATATATATGTATATATATATATATATATATATATATATATATATATACAGGCTGTTGTAAGCACATATATATCTTGCTCTAAGTATTTCAAGGAGCTAGAAAAAAATGACAAACCAGTTACAGTGAACATAGCAAATGCCCTGGTTTTGGTTTCTTAAACCTTTTCCAATTAAAAAACCCAAGGCCTCTTGGAGTAATGTTTAATTCTAGAAACTGGGAAATAAATATATAAAATAATTCTAAAGTAACTTACAGTGACAAAAATGTAATTTACAATAACTTTACAATTTATATCAGAGAGACATAAAGGTCCACTGAAAGACTTCCCAATGGTCAAAGGTGCTATTTTTACAGTAATAACATAATATAGCATTAGGTTACAACTGTAAAAAGATATACTATAAATATTATAAATACTACAAATATAAAATAAATATTTCATGAATCTATATTTATATAAACAAATGATTTAATTCATAGTGAAAGAGAATAAACATTATCAGTGCTGAAAAAATTCAAATAGTGATGTACATTCTCTTCCATCAAGCACAGCAATCCACTCCCTAAGCATCGGTTATGCAAGTGGTTTCCTTCTTAAAAGTACAAAATAGAAAGTGAGAAAAAAGTAAAATGATAGGAAGTTGGGAATTTAGCTCAGTGGAGCAGCACTTGCCCTGCAAGTAGAGGGCTCTAAGCTTGTCTTCAGCTCTGAAAAAAAAACATGGAGTAAAATGATAATTTAGCATACAGAAATATTTGTCAGGTCTCCAAGGTTACCAGTGATGTCAATGGCATGTAATCGTGCTGTAAGCTAGAGAAAATAATATTTGGTTGTCTGTGACCTTTATATATGAATGAATGACTCTAATATAATTATAAGAAAACATTAGACAGATGGGATACTCTAAAATGTATCTGAACTGCACCTTATAAGGTCATCAAAAGCAAGGGAAGTTTGAAAAACTGTGACATCCACGAAAATCCTAGAGCCAAGTATGATGACATATGCTTATCCCAGCTATTTCAGAGGCAGAGACAGGGGATTAAGAGTTCAAGGTTAGCCAGAGAAACATCAGTGAGTCTTTATCTCAAAAACAAAATATAAAATAAAATGGCTGCGGTATAGCTCAAGTGGTAGCGTTCTTGCCTAGTCTGCCTATACAAGACTCTGTGTTCAACCTCCAATACCACAAAAAAGCCTAAATAAAGTATAATCAATTCTATATGGAATGCCATCTAACATGGGATTCTGGGATAGATAAACACATTAGATAAAGGCATTACATGAAGAAAAAAAAGAAAACCTGCACAAAGTTTAGACTTTAGTTAGTGATAATATAGCAACCTTGGCTCCCTAATGGAATTAAATGTACAATGCTAGTTATAACAATAGATGTGGAATGTATGATACGTCTGTGTATTATTTTTTTTTCTGAATCTAAAATATTCTAAAAATAGCCAGTAGACCTCAGGATTTGAAGTGGATTTGAAATATGTTGTATAAGAAGTTAAATGCTGAAAGCCATGGTGCAGAACAAATCCACAATAGCAACTATGGAAACAATAAATAACGTGAAAGGGCACAGTCAGTGGTGGGAATAGAGATCACATTGAGGTCAATGGATGAATAAGAAGAGTTCAGGGCCTGCAATGAAAGACTAGTGAGTAGTTTCATAAATCTAGGCTTCCAGATTGCCATGAAAGAAACATATACATTGAAAAATAGAAAGTGCTCATCCAGCAATACCATGGCCTTCATCCAAAAGATTACAAAGTACGATACAGTAAAGCCACCATCATAAACATGCTCATAACCATGTACCATAACCAATGTATAGAATCAGTCCAGGTGCCCACCAATGATGAATGGTCAAGAAAATGTTATATATATATACATATATATGTATATACATATATGTATGTACATATATACATATATATGTATATATAATGGAATTTTACTTATCTACTAGAAAGAATGATATTACATCACTTGCAAAGAAATGAATGGACATGGAAAAATTATGTTAAGTGAAATTAAGTCAGACCCAGAGATACAAAAGACACATTCTCCCTCACATGCATGAAGCTAGAACTAATTTATAAATGCACAAGTGAACACCTACAAGATTATATGCAAGTGCATGCAAATGTGTTAACTAAAGCATGGTATTTACCGGAGAGAATTCAGTGTAATTCCTTAGAAAAACTAACTCACAGTCCAGCAAAATCAATACCAGGAAACTGGCACTTGAAAGGTATCTGTGGAGTGGTCAAAGTGAGGGAGGTAGAGGAATGAAGCAATGAATGGAGTGGAAGAATCCAGTCACATTATTCAATGCATAGCTATGAAGTTAAGAAAATGAAGGGAAGGAGTAAGATTGGGAAGGAGGTGGGTAATGATGAGAGGGGTGACATCAATCAAGATTCATTGTACTTATAAGCTGATTCATCTAATTTAAACAAGACCAAAATGTCAGTTCTTTTTTTTTTTAATTGAATTTAATTTTATTTGTGAACATACTGTACAGAGGGGTTACAATTACATGGACAGGATAATGCGTACATTTCTTACCAAGCATTGCAGCCTCCTCCTTTGGTTTACCCATCACATCCCTTCCCAGTCTCCCCCCTCCCCCCCCAATCCCAATCCTTCTCGTACTCCCCCCACCCCCCCACCCCCACACCGACGTTGTAAAGCTCTTTTTGGACAGGACAACTTGTAATTCTCATTGTTGCAACAGGTCCACCTGTATCCTTAAACAACTGGTTTTTCCCCATCTCCTCCACAAGTTATACTAACATCAAATATAGTGAAAGCAGGGGTTATACTGTGGGGGAGGGACATACAAAGCAACAAAGAGATAATCTTATAAATGCGTTATAAACACATGCATGAAAGAAAAAAACATTAAAATACATATCTAAGGGTTCATTTTCCTGACATCACATTATCTGACCTTTTCTGCTTGACTCATACATATACTAGATATTGCAAATAAGGGAAACCATGGGACCTATGTTTCTTTGGGCCTGGCTTACTTCACTTAATATAATTTTTTCCAAGCCTTTCCATTTCCTAACAAATGGAGCAATGTCATTCTTTCTGATGGAGGCATAGAATTCCATTGTGTATATATACCACATCTTCTTGATCCATTCATCTACTGAGGGGCATCTGGGTTGGTTCCATGTCTTAGCTATGGTAAATAATGCTGCAATAAACATTGTTGTGCTGGTAGCTTTAGTGTGGTCTTGTTTGTAAACATTTGGGTAAATGCCCAAAAGTGGGATTGCTGGGTCATAGGGGAGTTCTATGTGAAGTCTTTTGAGGAAACTCCATACTGCTTTCCAAAGTGGTTGAACAAGTTTACATTCCCACCAACAATGAAGTAAGGTTCCTTTCTGTCCACATCCCCTCCAGCATCTGTTGTTGTTAGAATTCTTGATTTTTGCCGTTCTAACTGGGGTGAGGGGATATCTCAATGTTGTTTGGATTTGCATTTCTTTTATGGCTAGAGATGTTGAACATTTCTTCATGTGTCAGTTGGCCATCCTTCTTTCTTCTTCAGAGAAGTAAGTCTTTCGCCCACTTATTTGTTGGGCAGTTGTTTCTTTGAGGATTTGGAGGGTTTAATTTTTTGAGTTCCAAGTATATTTTAGATATGAGACCCTTGTCCGTTTTATGGCTAGTAAAGATCTTCTCCCAATCCGTGGGCTTTCTATTGATCTTGCCAGCTATGTCATTTGCCCTGCAGAAGCTCTGCAACTTTATGCAATCCCATTTTTCCAACCTTTCTTTGATTTGTTGTGTTTCCTGGTCTCTATTCAGAATATTTCGGCCTGAGCCAAGGAGACCCAGGGTTTCTCCTATTCCATCCTGTAATGTTTTCAGAGTGTCTGCTTTGACTTCAAGGTCTTTGATCCATTTGGAGTTGATAGTGGTGCAGGGTGATATATAAGGATCTAGCTTTAGTTTTCTACATGTAGTTAACCAGTTTTGCCAGCACCATTTACTGAAGAGGCTGTCTTTCTTCCATTCTATTGTTTTAGCTCCCTTATTGAAGATTAGATGGCTATAGGTCTGTAGGTTCATTTCTGGGTTTTCAATTCTATTCCATTGGTCCTGAGGTCTGTTCTTATGCCAATACCAAGCTGTATTGATTACTATGGCTTTATAGTAGAGTTTGAAATTTGGTATTGATATTCCTCCAGCAGTGTTCTTTCCGTTGAGGAGCGTTTTTGCTATTCGGGGTCTTTTATTGTTCCATATGAATTTTTGGATTGCCTCTTCTATTTCCTTGAAGAATGAGGGTGGAACTTTGATAGGTATTGCATTGAATTTGTAGATAGCCTTGGGAAGTATTGCCATTTTCACGATGTTAATCTTTCCAATCCAGGAGCATGGGAGGCTTTCCCACTTTTTTAGGTCTTTGTTAATTTCCTTTTTCAAGATTTTAAAGTTTTCATCATAGAGGTCCTTCACTACTTTAGTTAAGTTAATTCCTAGGTATTTTATTTTTTGTGGGGCTATTACAAATGGAGTTGCTTTCCTAATTTCAGCCACACTTTTCTCATTGTTGGCATACAGAAAAGCCATTGATTTTTGGGGTTAATTTTATAACCTGCTACTTTGCCAAAGTTTTGAATCAGCTTGAGTAATTTGGGAGTGGAGTATAGGGGATTCTTTAAATACAAGATCATGTCATCTGCAAAGAGGGAGAGTTTTATTTCTTCTTTAACTATTTGGATCCCCTTTATGTCGGCATCTTGTCTTATTGCTGTAGCTAGGCATTCTAATACTACATTGAAGAGAAGTGGAGAGAGTGGGCATCCTTGTCTTGTTCCTGAGTTAAGAGGAAATGGCTTTAGTTTTTCACCATTGAGTATAATGCTGGCTGTAGGTTTGTCATATACAGCCTTTATTGTATTGAGGAATGTTCCATGGATTCCTAATTTTTCCAAAACCTTCATCATGAAGGGGTGATGGATCTTGTCGAAGGCTTTTTCTGCATCTATTGAGATAACCATGTGGTTCTTATTCTTGCTCCTGTTGATGTGATGAATAATATTAATTGATTTGTGTATATTGAACCAGCTTTGCATCCCTGAAATGAATCCTGTTTGATCGTGGTGTATAATTTTTTGGATGAATTGTTGAAGTCGATTGGCCAAAATTTTGTTGAGAAGTTTTGCATCAATATTCATCAAAGAAATGGGTCTATAGTTCTCTTTCTTTGATGAGTCCCTGCCTGGTTTTGGGATGAGGGTTATGATGGCTTCATAGAATGTGTTCAGTAGTGACCTTTTCTTTCAATTTCATTGAAGAGTTGGAGGAGTATTGCTGTGAGCTCTGCTTTGAAGGCCTTGTAAAATTCCACTGTAAAACCATCTGGTTCTGGACTTTTCTTAGCTGGGAGGTCTCTTATTGCTGTTTCTATTTCAGTGCTTGATATGGGCCTGTTAAGATTGTTTAACTCATCTTGGTTTAGTTTTGGCATGTCAATATTTGCTAGGAAAAGGTCCATTTCTGTCAACTTCTCAAACTTATTAGCACAAAGTTTTGAGAAGTATTCCCTTATAATGTTCTGAATCTTCGTTGTTTCTGTGGTGATGTTTCCATTCTCATCTTTGAGTTTATTAATTTGGGTGTGTTCTCTTCTTTTTCTGATAAGATTTGCTAAGGGTCTGTCAATTTTGTTAAGTTTTTCGAAGAACCAACTCTTTGTTTTGTTGATTCTTTCTATAGTTTTTTTGGATTCTAATTCATTTAACTCTGATTTAATTTTAATTATTTCTTTCCATCTACTGGATTGGGGTTAATCTTGCTGCTCTTTTTCAAGGAGGTTTAGATGTGTCATTAAATTGTTAGTTTCAGATCTCTCCAATTTGTTGATGTAGGAGCTCAGAGCTATAAACTTGCCTCTGAGTACTGCCTTTGCTGTGTCCCAGAGGAGCTGGTAATTTGTGTGTTCATTTTCGTTGAATAGCATGAACATTTGAATTTCCTTTCTAATCTCTTCCATGACCCTCTCATGATTCAGCAGTGTGTTGTTCAGCCTCTATGTGATACCGGACTTTCTTTGGTGGCTTTTGGTGTTGAGTTCTAATTTTATTCCCTTGTGGACAGAGAGGATGCAAGGTATAACTTCAATGTTTCTGAATTTAGACAAGTTTGCTTTGTGGCCTAAAATGTGGTCTATTTTAGAATACTTTCCATGTGCTGCTGAGAAAAACGTGTATTCTGATGCTGCTGGGTGAAATGTTCGGGAGATGTCTGTTAAGTCTAGTTGATCTATGCAGCTGTTTAGATCTGTGGTTTCTCTGTTGAGTTTTTGCCGAGTTGATCTATCTAGTGGGGAGAGTGGTGTGTTAAAATCCCCAACAATTAATGTCTTTGGATCTATATGGGATTTGAGGGAAAGTAGTGTTTCTTTGATAAATTTGGGTGCTCCATTGTTTGGCGAATAGATATTTAGAATTGTAATATCCTCCTGAAGGAGAGATCCTTTAATTAGTATGTAGCGACCTTCTTTATCTCTTCTCACGAATTTTAATTTGAAGTCTATTTTATCTGATATTAGGATTGCAACTCCCGCCTGTTTATGGGGGCCGTTTGCTTGATAGATTTTGTTCCAGCCGTTAACATTGAAAATGTGTTTGTTTTTACGGGCAAGATGTGACTCCTGCAGGCAGCAGATAGAAGGGTCTTGTTTTTTAATCCAACTAGACAGTCTATGTCGCTTAATTGGAGAGTTCAGTCCGTTAACATTAAGAGATAGGACTGAGAGGTATTTGGGAGTTCCTGCCATGTTATCCACCTTCTTGGGGGCTGTAAAAACTGGGTTCTTCCTATGGTACTTGGATTCTCAGTTTGGGTGCAGTTTCTTGGCCTTTATTGCGGTCTTGTTTGTTTTCTATGTGTAGGACATCTTTAAGAATCTTTTGTAGGGCTGGTTTGGTGGAGATGTATTGTTTCAATTTTTCTTTGCTATGGAAGGTTTTTATTTGGCCTTCAGTTATGAAGAAGAATTTAGCTGGGTACAGTATTCTTGGTTGGTAGATGTTTGTTTTTAGGGCATGGCATACATCATTCCAGGCTCTTCTTGCTTTGATTGTCTCTGCTGAGAAATCTGAGGTGATTCTAATTGGTTTCCCTTTATAGGTGATTACCCTTTTCTCCTTGACAGCTTTAAGGATCTTTTCCTTGGTCTGAGTTGATCCTGTGTGGATTATAATGTGGCGGTGGGATGTCCTATTCTGGTCTGGTCTATTTGGGGTTCTAAAGGCTTCTTGTATCTGGACAGGCCTATCTTTTTGCATGTTTGGGAAGTTCTCTGCTAGGATCCTGTTAAACAAATTTCCTAGACCATTAACTTCTGTTTCTAGGTGCTCCTCTACACCCATTATCCTCAGATTAGGCCTTCTGATGGTGTCTTCCAGGTGTTGGATAGATCTATCATATTTCTTGGACTTGTCTTGGATGGTTGTATGTTCTTTCTCTATAATATCTAGGCTGTCTTCAATCCCTGAGATTCGATCTTCTGCATGGTCTAACCTGCTGTCAAGACTCTCTACTTTGTTTTTTATCTCTTTTCCTTCTAATTGGTCAGCTTTAATGGCTTCAAGTTCTTTGTTAATCTCTGTTTTAGGTCTTGTATGAATTTCTTTACTTCCTTAATTTGGTGTTCAGTGTTTGTTCTCAAATCATTTAGTTGATTGGTTATGGTTTCTTTGGACTCCCATTCCTTCTGTTGGGTTCCATTCAGCATTCCCTTTGTGGTCTCCCTGACTTCCTTCAGCTCTTTGTTAATGGATTCCATCAATGCCTTTATTGATCTTTGTGTGTTCTCTACCTGGTCTCTCAATTCCTGTATTACTCTTTGATTAGCTTCCTCCCGTTCGTGGGATTCCTATAGTTCTCTCTCCTCCCGTTCGTGGGATTCCTGCAGATCTCTTTGAGTGTTCTCAGCCTGCTCATGCCATTCCTCCCTTTCTCTTTGAGTATTCTCAAGTTGTTCACGCAAATCCTGTATCAGTTTTTGAGTAGCTTCCTCACGCTTATGATATTCCTGTATAAACTTCTGGGATGCCTCCTCTCTCTCCCTATTATGTTCATACAGAGTCCTTTGTAATTTGTCAAACTTCTCATTTATCATGTTTGCCAGCAGTGTTTGTAGAGCTATTTGGGAGCTCTCCTCTGGATTATTCATTATCTGTTCTAACCCCTGATTATCAAGATTGGGAATTGAGATATCCGAATTTGCCATTTTTCTTGTGTTTTTCCGGCTTACTCTGCCCATTTGAGATGAAGATAGCACTAGTTTTGCGCTAGAACACTATCTTAAGGCAACCATCAACCAAAGTTTGCATTTGTACAGTCAATAGTCTACAGATACAATCTAGTTCAACAGATACATCTATTCGACATCAAACAACTATATGTTAAAGGACCTCGAACCGCAGAGAAAAATTTGGAAAACCAGAAATTATTAGGGTTAGGGAGAGATGTGGGTAAAAAATAGGAATAGATTGGTGTTGGGAGGCACAGGGATAGTTAACTGTGTCCTAATCACAATGCAGTAAATAGGTTGGGTAGGATGCAAGTATAGAGAGAGAGAAAACGAAGAAAGGGAAAGGGGAATGAAAAGAGACCAGAAAAAAAATAGAAACGTAAAAATTAATGTTATCATAGAGATTAAAAGACCATCTATTTAGAGAGGAATGTGAATATGTTGAGAAAAAGGGAGGGACATAGAGGAGATGTGAAAAACTTAAAAAAATGCTTAAAATATTATATAGGTATAAAGAGGTAGTACTGCTATTAAGGAATTTAAGTCTCAGAGGTTTTGAATTGAGTAATAAATTTATGGATTAAGTGTGTACACAATGGGGGATAGCGTCTACTAGTTAACTACGGATTTATCTGAGGATGTGCAGGACAAGAGTTAAGTCACATAAAGAAGATCAAAAGAGAGGAAAAGGTGGAAAGGATAAGAAAGGGAGAAAAAAAGATCAGAAGTTCAGTAGAGCTAGACAAAAAACAAAAAGATAGTTAAGAAAGAAAGAAAAAGAGAAAGAAGACAAGAAAAGAAAGGAAAATGCACATTCACGTATTCCTAAAATAAAACTTATAAGAGGGAAAAAAAAGTTACTGGAAAACAA
The DNA here is from genome assembly GCF_019054845.1 of Dipodomys spectabilis. NCBI lineage: Eukaryota > Metazoa > Chordata > Mammalia > Rodentia > Heteromyidae > Dipodomys > Dipodomys spectabilis. The sequence continues at coordinate 1,751,780 of NW_024870701.1, read as the reverse complement.
TTATTTTTTCAAAAAAGGTATAAATTAAAGATTAATAAAATTTTTAGAAAAGGAAAAAAAATTTATATATATATAAGGTAGCAAAAAAAAAAAAAGAAAAGGAGAAGAAGAAAAAAAAAAAGTTCTTTGATTTTTTTTTGGGGGGGGGGGGTGATGGGTGGGAAGAATCCTGTATCTCCCTTTTGTCTGTAACCAGCCTCTTGTTGGAGTCTCTGGTCAGCTTGAGGTCCTGTGGCTTGATTGGTTTCTTAAGTCAGTTTGGTCGAACAGGCAGAAAAATGCTCTGCTTTACCCAAGATTTTGAGATTCCCCCTCCCAGATTAGTTTAATGAGAGGGTGATCTGCTTTGAGAATCACAAAAGAGGGGATGCAGTGGTGAGGCTAGGTTCTGGGTAGAGTTGAGGCCTTTCAACAATCAGTAGCTTTTCCCTGGGGCTATTTTGTGAAAAAACTCACAGAGCCCAGCCTGAAGCCATTCTCAGGGTTTCTGTTTTTCAATTGATTGTGGAGGCTGCTAGAGGGAGGGGCAGCCTCTGGCTCTGGTTACCCAGTGAGGAAAGCCACTCCAATATCTGGCGCCTGAGTTGGGTGACTTTTCCCTGGATGGAGCTCAGTCTGGCAGGTCACTTCGCCATTAAGTTCTTGTGATCTGCTAAATGACTCATTTTATTCCAAGGCCTGAGTTGGAGCTGGCAGCTCCTCCGAGCTTTGTCGGTATCCAAGATGGAGATCACCGGTGATGGGGGGGAGGGGTGGCCTTCCCTCCTCTGCTCCAGGAGAAGGAGTGAGGAAGTTGGGCTTCTACTCACGCCGAGTCTTGGATCCTGGGTCGTCTCTGGTCTGCAAACTGCAGGATGAAGATGTCCGCTCCTTGTCGGTTCTTGCTGGTGTTGAGTAGAATCCGCTCGCCCGCTGAGTCTGGCTCCTTGGTCCCGGACTCTCTGTGTGAGCGCTCAGGTATGGCCCGGCTGTGGTCTCCGTGGGGACCCTGCCACCACTGCCGAGGCGGCTGCTGGCAAGCGCTCAGATGTGTCTTCTTGCCTTGGCTTTCCCTCTCTTGTCTAATTCTCTGTCCTGTGATGGCACACTTGGTGTGATTCTCTGGCTTAGGACTGTTCACTGGAACTCTAAAACTGCTTTCTATGTGAGAGCTTGTTCAGATTCCAGCTTCTCCTCCACCATCTTCCCGGAACTGCCCAAAATGTCAGTTCTAAAATTACTGCAAATATGGAAAAAAGTAGATCTGGATTACTTTTTTTCTGAGTTAGGATCCAGTGCAAAGCTGGTCTGACAAGCATCTTGTAATATACTATCCACTGGGTTTCAGATTCCCAGCACTTAAGGTTAATGGATACTTTTCTAAATATAGAAACCAAGGATGAGCTTTGCTCAAAGGAAATTGTGGTCAATCTGAAGCAGCTCTCAATGGGCAAAACTTGAACAATGTGAGCAACGTTGTTTTACATAGTACTGAATCTTAACGCAAATTATAAAATGTACACTCTTGTGCCTGATGGTGTTAGTAAATTATTGCATAAATAAATGAAAGAGATGAGCAATCACTTTTTTTGAACCCAACCATTTTAATTTGGTTGTTTTTCAAGTAAAGTCTCAAGTTTTTGCTTGGGCCAGCCTCAGTTGGTAATCCTACCTTGGCCATTCACCTAGCTGGGATCATAGAGACATGACATCATGCCTGGGTTATTGATTGAGTCAGGATCTTACTAAATTTTTGCCAGGCTGACATCAAACCACAGTCCTCATTTGTACCTCCTGAGTAACTGGGATTATAGGAATGAACCATCACACTTCTACATCATTCTTGTATAGCAATTTCAAATGGTATTATGCAATATATCTCCTTTCAGAAAGTAAAGCTATATATGTCTTATCTTGTTAAAAGTATACTGGACTTAATGACTCAATTCCTAAGGATACATATAAACAGAGAAATGAATTTAACTTTGCAGTAGAAAAACATTTTAGATGTTTCAGACATCACTTTAAAAGACCAAAATAAACTTAGAGGTGCCCAATGGATCATATGATTAAATGATTTCATATCAGCATGTAGCTGTGATATGATAAGAAAAAAAAGAAAGGTTGTTATCTGTGAATTCTCAGCAGAAATCCAACTGACAGTCCAGTCTGTCACATGAAAACATAAGTAGACCCAAACTTAAGGGTTTTTCTACCAGTTGTCTTCACAACTATCAACATCTTGAAAAGCAATGGCATGGATAACTTGTCAGAGATAGAAGACTAAGGAGACATGAAAGTTAAATGCACCATGTGATATTTGGGTTCAGATCCTGAAATAGGGAAAATAACCATTAGCAGAAAACCTAGTGTCATAATAATAAAGTTTTGCAGTTGACTTAATATTATCATAATAGATGCTGGCATTTTAAGATTGAAAAATGTTCTGAGGTTCTGTAAGACGACATCCAGGACAATTGTCTAATAAAGGTAGTGAGGTAAAGGGCAGAAGACAGCTTTAAGGTCACTCTGCAAAGTTTTCTGTAAATTAAAATTATTCCAAAATAAAATTGTTTTTTGAGAATACAAAGTAAGATGGAAGACTATAAACCTGACATTAAAATTAAACATTCAAAATTATGAGATCGTTATTCAGATTATGAAAGCTCAGAAACTTAGGAGTTACCAGAGCCAAAGGAGGGGGTAACAATGCTCAACAAGAAATGTACTCATTGCCTTACTCATGTAACTGCAATCTCTGCACAGCATCTTTACAATACAAAAAATGAAAACAAAAAAGAATTTATACACACATTCATTCACATGCTTACAAGAAAATATTTTAAATCATTATTCTTATTTAGAGATAATGAGTCACAGAATAGACTAAAAACTTGAAGAACCACCCCAAAGTCCAACTCATGATCTAGGTACCTAAAGTTCCTAGCTTCATCTAAAGAAAAGCTTGGAATCTTCTACTTTTTTATATTCTATAGAACCATATATCCACAGATTATTAGTATCATTAAACATTAAACTATTTTTAATTAAAAACAATGGAAAGATCTGTCTTCAGTTTAAAACAGAATTATTATGTTGCCCTTACTGCTTCTACTTAAATCTGCACTCAAAATATGAAAAATTAAATACTGTACACTGATATCGAGTTACCATACCCCCCAAAATAAATGAAATAGATTTAAAATTTCCAATATAGACTGTTTTATGTCACTGAGATGTGAGGCAGGTCTTTAAGTAGAAGGCTTTTAATCCACCAATCTTGTCTGTTCCTGTGTCAACGAGTAGGAAATGAGGTGCTGGGTCCTTTTTGTTGTTCTAGAAAATGACTATGAGCCCCACAGTTTTTAGTATTATTCATCTTCTCAAAGAGCAGGACTTCAGAATGCAACTGCTTGGCAAATATCAGATTTAGCAGTAGTGACTCAGGAGGACATTATGATGGAGGAAGAACCCAAGTAGTAACAGGATGAATTACGGGAAGCATGGTCTCTTTAAGGAATGCATCATGGAGAAAGTAAGGGGACAAGAGACAAAGAGAGTAGCAGCCATATTGCAACAATGAGATGTACAAGACGATATGTCAAAAAACGAACTTTACAATTTAGGCGGGAGGTGGGTTACAGGGGGGGGGTGTAGTTGTGGAGATGGGAGTGAAGGGATGATAGGGGAAAAACAAAGGAGGAGTCAGCAATGCTTGATAAGAAATGTACTCTCCCCTATGACCCAACAATCCTACTTTTGGACATTTACCCAAATCATCACAAACAAGCCCATACTAAAGCTACCAGCACATCTATGTTTATTGCAGCATATTTGCAGTTTATTTACAATAGCTAAGATATAGAACCAACCCAGATGCACCTCAGTAGATGAATGGATCAAGAAAATGTGGTATATAGCTCTCTGTTCTTTTCTGCTCTCTCTCTATTCTTTTCTAGCTCTTTCCTCTCTCTTTCCCAGCTCTCTCTCATTCCCAGGCCTTTCCCAGCCACGTGGAGTGCCAACCTTGCCTGGTCCCAGCAGGTCTACTGAATAAACCTACCCCTTACCTGAAAAAAAAAAAAGAAAAAAAGAAAATGTGGTATATAAACACAATGGAATTCTATGCCTCCATCAAAAAGAATGACATTGCCCCATTTATTAGGAAACGGAAAGATTTGGAGAAAATTATATTAAGTGAAGTAAGCCAGGCCCAAAGAAACATAGGTCCCACGGTTTCCCTTATTTGCAATAACTAGTATATGTCTGAGACAAGCAGAAACGGTCAGATAAGTTGATGTTAGGTGAAATGAACCCCAAGATAAGGATTCAAATGTTTTTTTCTTTCTTGCGATTATTTGTAACATATTTATACGATGATTTCTTTATTGCTTTGTATGTCCCTCCCTCACAGGTATAATCCTTGCTTTCACTGTATTTGATGTTGATATAATTTGTGGAAGGGAAGGGCAAAAACAAATCGTTTAAATAGGGATATAGGTGGACCCATTGCAACAATGAAATGTACAAGTTGTTATGTCGAAAAATGACATAACATAACGGGGGGGAGGGGGTAGTTGGGGGAGGATGGGAAGGGATGGGAAGGGGAAACAAAGGAGGCAACAATGCTTGATAAGAAATGTACTCATTACCTTGCTCATGTAATTGTAACCCCTCTGTACAGTATTTTCACAATAAAAAACTTATTTTTTTAAAAAGAGTAGCAGCCATGTTAGCAGTATAATCTGGGATTGTCATATTTTAAATACGTAGCACATATTTTTTTAATTATCTTTATGAAATTGCACAAAAGGGTTTCAATTCAACATGTTTGTGTGTACAATGCATCTTGGTAAGTGTCACCTCTATATCTCCCAATCCATCTCCTCAATTTTCCGTTTTCACATACACTTTGAATATTATGATTTCATTCTCCCACTCTTCCTCTTCTCATTTGTTTGCCTACTCCCCTTCTATTAATTTGATACCTTAAATTCGCCCCTACAAATGTGATCCTTTAGCTAATATGTCTGTGTAGATGCAAATATGACTCCATGTGTGTTTACATATATATTTATGAGAGATACCATGCATGATTTCCCTCTCTAGGCTTGACTTGCCTTACCTTTTAAAAATATTTGTATCTGTTTATAATTTCAAGAAAAGAAAATATAGACTCTACATCCACAGATATGCATTATCTAGAACATTCTGAAATGCCAAAGTAGCTGTACATTTCAGCTTGGGGTTCAGGGTTCAATGTGGAAAAAATAATAAAACAGAAACCAATTGTACTTAATTTGAGGTAATTCAAGTAGCTCATCTGTTCTGGAAATGCCTAGCAATGAATGGTGGGAACATATCATATGAAATCCATTCAATGTACTAATAATAACTTGTGATTTTGAGGGAAGAGTACACTCCTGAGACAGGTCTTCCATTTGAATGCAAGAAATTCTTATATATTGTGTACTTTAATAATCAAAGACAAACAAACCAAAGACATAAAAAGTAAGTGATTTGATGAACTAATACAAAAAAATAGAAAGAACAGATGAGTGGGTATTTGGTATTTGTTTGCTTAGTCTTTCCTTTATTTTCTCTAAGAGCAAAGTCTTTTTTGAGTTTGAAATGCCTTTGTTCCAAATAATGAGACTGTCAATCACATGCTGGCTTCTAGGTGTTGAGAATTCAGACTGAGTCATCTAAGTGTTCCTGTAATTTTGAGATGTATTGGTAAACTGGGATGGCCATGTTGCCAGGACAATAGTTCTCTGTCAGTCTTCATATAGAATCATGGTAAAAGGGACTGTAGCTTTCTGAGATCACACATTGCCAGGAGTGCTGTGAGTCAGGCAATATCTTTGTCCTCACGCTTTATCTGATTATGAAATGACAATCTAAGATGTAGCAACATTAGCTCCAGCTGACATGAGAATATGGGGATGGAGATCGATTAATAGCTTTCAGAGTTCAGTCAGGGATTATGCATAAACTTGGCATTTAGAAACATATCAGTAACTTCTGATTATTACCTAAACAGTACAAGATCTTTTTTTAACCACTTTCAACTTTTGAATATCTTCCTCCCCCCGCTCTCTCTCTTCTCTCTCTCTCTCTGTCTCTCTCTCACTCTCTCTCTCTCCCTCACCCCTCTTTGTGTGTGTGTGTGTGTGTGTGTGTGTGTGTGTGTGTGTGTGTGTGTGTGTGTATGCTGGTCTTGGGGCTTGAACTCCTGGCCTGGGTGCTGTCCCTGAGCTTTTGTGCTCAAGACTAGTGTTCTATACTTGAGACACAGCTCCATTTCCATATTTTGGGTAGTTAGAGATAAGAGTTTCTTGAACTTCTCCGCTTAGGTTGTCTCTGAATTGTTATCCTCAGATCTCAGCCTCCTGATTAGCTGGGGTTACAGGCAAAAGTCACCAATATTCTGTTTAATAATACCTGTGAAAAGAAATTAACAATTCTCCCACAGTTTCTCACTTTGTATAACAACAATAAAAAATTCTATAACATCAAGACTTGGAAACAAAAGGTTCTTATTATGTCCTATATACAGTTATTTCTATTTTTCCTCTTTCTGTTTTAATTTTCTATGCCCTTTGTCTTGTATATCAGTTTATCTGATGCATGAGAGAAAAAGGGAATAACAGAAACAGCAAGGCAAAGGATGAACTAATGCACCAATGATACTCACTAGACACTGTTGGAAATGAACTTTACAACTTGGGTTGGGGGAGGGGAGTGAGGGAGAAAATGTGTGAGGGGTAATGGTGTTTAAAAAGAAATGTACTCATTACCTTACTTATGTAACTGTAACTTCTCTATTCATCACATTTACAATATATTTTAGAAAATTATCTAACAACAATAAGAAATATTGGTAAGAGAATAAGATAATTGCTTATTATCATGTGTAGTTTTGAGTAAGCTCAAGAGTTCTTTTGTCTTAGATACAAATATGTCTCTGTATAAAGCACATTGTCTCACACTTTCCCAAGGAAAGCAGATGTCTTCATTTTAAGCCTGTCAGGGATCTGAACTCACACACTGTTGTTAATACTGGCACAGACTATCATAGCACAAGGCAGCAGCAGAGCAGTTACCTAAGCAGCAACTGCCCTCCCATGGGAGCTATCACACTAGAAAACCCTTCTACTGCTTCAGCCTTGACATACTCTGCCAGCTTGCTCAGATTTCTCTTATTCCAGGCAGGGATGATTTGTGAAAAAGTGGCCTTTGACCACTGCGTGGGCCGCTCATGTCAGTGTTCTGCCAGTTCCCAAATAAGCTCATATTTTCAATCCTTTACCTATGCCAAAAATATTAGCTATGAAAGCAAAGCCATCTCCAAAAGCTCACCTGGTATTAAAATGTATGTGACAGACTATTACTGACTTTGCCACCTGTCATTGGATCATTTGGCAGAAACTTTTCTCCAGTGTTATAATTTAATTTTCATATATCCACACAGCTAAGGCACAAGCAAAACGGAGATCTGTATTAAGGCTCATGTGTGCCAGAAATATTCATTAAAACACTCAATTGTATTTGTTATTGCCAGATATCCAAGTTGTTTTCTCTTCTTTTTCAAATGAGAGACTAGACTCAGAGAGGTTAATAGGTTAGGCAAGATTTATAAATTAGACAGAAACAAAACAGACACATTAAACCAAAGCCTTAGTATGGCTTTGTTTGTAGTCATTTAGGTAAATGCCGAGGAGTGGGATTGCTGGATCATAGGGGAGCTCTATGTTTAGTCTTTGGAGGAACCTCCATACTACTTTCCAGAGTGGTTGAACAAGTTTGCACTCCCACCAACAATGCAGTATTGTTTCCCTTTGGCCACATCCCGACCAGCATCTGATGTTATTCATTTCTTTTTTTAATAAGTTTTTTTTGTCGTAAAAATACTGTACAGAGGGGTTACAGTTACATGAATAAGGTAATGAGTACATTTCTTATCAAGCATTGTTGCCTCCTCCTTTGTTTTTCCCCTACCATCCTTTCCCTCCCTTCTCCACAACTACACTCCCTACACCCCCTCCCCCCTCACCTAAATTGTAAAGTTCATTTTTGAACATAGTTTCTTGTACATCTCATTGTTACAATGGGTCAACCTGTATACTTATTTAAACATTTTTTTCCTGCCCCTTCCCAAATTATACCGACATCAAATACAGTGAAAACAGGGGTTATACTGTGGGGGAGGAACATACAAAGCAACAACAACAAAAACCACATGGTACCTTATAAATACATTAGAAACAATAGCAAGCAAGAAAAAAACCACAAGTCCCTATCTTGGGATTCAAACTGGTGTAAGGTGGAATCTCAATGTTGTTCTGATTTATATTTCTTTTGTAGCCAGAGATGTTGAGCAATTCTTCATGTGTATCTTGGCCTTTGTATTTCCTCTTCAGGGAAATCTCTCTTTAAGTCTTTAGCCCACTTTTTAATGGGATGGTATGTCTTTGGGGGTTTGTTTTTTGGGGAAATTAATTTCTTGAGCTATAGGTATATTTTAGATATGAGGCCCTCGACTATTGTATGGGTAGAGAAGATCTTCTCCCAACCTGTGGAGTTTCAATATATCTTGCTAGCTATGTCCTTTCCTATGCATAAGCTCTGCAGTTTAATGCAATCCCATTTATCCACCTTTTTTTGTTGTGTTTCTAGGTCTTAGGAAATTTTCAGCTGGGTGCTAGTGGCTCACAATTCTAATCCTAGCTACTCAGGAGGCTGAAATATGAGGATCTAGGTTCAAAGCCAGCCCAAGCAGGAAAGTCCATGAGACTCTTATTTCCAATTAACCACCAGAAAATGGGAAGTAGTGCTATGGCTCAAGTGGTAGAGTACTTGCCTTGAAGCAAAGAGCTCAGGGACAGTGCCCAGGCCCAGAGTTCAAGCCCCATGACTGACAAATAAAAAAAAGAAAGAAAGAAAGAAAAAAATTTTCAACCTGTGACAAGAAGCCTATTGTTTCTCCTATTCCTTCTTGTAATACTTTCAGGGTATCTGCTTTTATCTCGAGGTCTTTGATCCATTTGGAATTGATTCTGTGCAGGGTGATACATAAGAACCTAACTTTAGTTTTTCTGAATGTATTTAGCCAGTTATGCCAGCACCATTTGTTGAAGAGGCTTCTTTCTTCTATCAAGAGTATGTGGTATATATACACAATAGAGTTCTATGCTTCCATCTGAAAGAATAGCATTGCTCCATGAAATGGAAATGGAAAAACTTGGAAAAAATATATTAAGTGAAATAAGTCAGACCTGAAGAAAAGTATGTTGCATGATTTCCCTCATTTGTAAGTACTTGACAATATCTATGATATTCTTAACAGGGGACCTCAAAAACCCAACTGCTCAGTGCATTGCACCATATATAATGAAGTATATCAATATGAACTCCAAATATATGGAAATAAGAGGTTCTTTTATGCCCTGTATGTAGGTTTTTTTTCAATTCTCTTCATTTTCTGTATCTTGTGTCTTGTATATAAAATCATTCAGTATATGGAGGGGAAAGGGAATCACAGAAACAGCAGGACAAAAGATGAGCCAAAGCAACATTGATACTCACTTGGCAATATATTGGATATGAACACAACTTGGGGGGGATAGGGAGATAATGAGGGATGGGTAACAATGATTTTTAAAAATGTACCTATCACCTTTTTAGTAGAAATAAAATATTAAAAAAAAGTTAGACACTCTGGTTAAAATTTCCCAGTGATCTAAAACTACTTCTTGAGGATATGAATATATACTTTACTGCCCATTTTTATTTAGGAAGTTAAAGACAAATGTGCACATTCTACAGGGCTATAAAAACTCATAAGATCTCAAAGCTTATTAGAAATTCAAGATTTCATTTCTCAGTGCAGTAAATGGTTCCACAGTGGTCTAACTGGGGTTTGCCCAGTCGCAGAACATTCGTAAAAGGTAGAGTCACAAGAAGTCCTTATATTACAAAATAGGTCATTCAATGTTAGACAATCTCTAATTGTGAGCAAACTTTTATTTACATGGAACAGTTTTCTTCTCTTAAATGTCTATCTTTAGTTTTCTCAGATATCACCAAACAAATTTGATACTTGGTTCACATAAAAATCCTTTTTAGCTCAGTACTAGTGGCTAACTACTCAAGATGCTGAGCTCTAAGGAGCAATGTTTGAAGCCATCCTAAGCAGAAAAGGCTATTTTATTTCCAATTAGCAAATGAAAAGCACTAAGTAGAGCTGTGGCTCAAGTGGCAGAGCATCAGCCTTGAGCAAACAAAGCTAAGGGACATTGCCTAAGCCCTGAGATCAGCCTCAGTGCCAGCACACACACACACACACACACACACACACACACACACATCTCTTTTTTAATAGCACTACAATGCTCCCACTTTTTCCAAACTTTGCCTTTAACTGGGATGAAAGCTGAATCCTTCAGTGCTTCCCCATGACATGGTGTGTAGCTACACTCCTCCAGCATCCATTATGCCACATCAAGTGGCAGATGTAGACTGACTGACAGAGCAGGTGGCAGAGATTTCTCATAAGCTGTTTATATAGGCTAAAATTAAACTTTTTCTATATGTCAATCATGTCACATGATTGACTCATATTCAGTTTGGATTCAATCTTACATAAATAGCTAATAAATCAGAGCATTATATAATAGTTAATAGTCAAACCAAAACGTGTTAAAAGTGATCCTTTTTATCAGATATTATTAGTTCCAAGACTAAATGGGCATGTTTTAATTTTTATTTTTTTTGGGGGGGGGGGGTCCGGTGGTGGGCCTGAACTCTGGGCCTGGGCGCTGTCCCTCAGCTCTTCAGCTCAAGGCTAGTGCTCTACCTCTTGAGCCACAGCAACACTTCTGGCTTTTTTTTCCTGCTTATGTGGTGCTGAGTAATTGAACCCAGGGCCTCATGCATGCAAGGCAAGCGCTCTACCACTGAACCACCTTCCCAGCCCTTAAAATTTTCTAATGCTTTTTTTTTTAATTGTTATTGTAGAGTTGAAATACAAGAGGAATTACAGTTACATGACTCAGGCAATGAGTAATGAGTACAATTCTTTTGGAGCCATGTCTCCCTTTCCATCACTCTTCCCATGTTTTTTCCTCCCATTCCCACCCACAAGATATATAGTTCACTATTCACATAGTATCTAATGAATATCATTTTTGCATTTGTTCACCCTTGTTCCACCTCTTATATGCCTTTTTACCTTCCCAAATACAAACAAATTAACAAGACAAAAGGAAAAGAAAACAAAACCAGAAACAATGGCAACTAAAATATATGCACATACACTATAACATGATAGATTATAAAGGACTCTAGATATTCACACTGAGGCGAAAGGAGGATTTGCATAGGAGTGGCTGAAAAAGGCACAATAGCTATGTGCACATGATCATATAAAACAATACTCTGGGGCTGGGAAGGTGACTCAGTGGTAGAGTGCTTGCTTTGCATGCATGAGGTCCTGGGTTCGATTTCTCAGCACCACATATGCAGAAAAAAGCCAGAAGTGGAGCTGTGGCTCAAGTGGTAGAGCGCTAGCCTTGAGCTGAAGAGCTGAGGGACAGTGCCCCAGGCCCAGAGTTCAGGTCCACGACCAACCCCCCCCCAAAAAAAACCACAATATTCTATGAAATGAACTCCAAGACAATTTTATAATTCTTTAAAAACATTCATAATCCTTAATAATTAAGTTATATTTTGTTTGTTTTATCTTTAAGTTTTATAATAAATATAATAGACCTATGAATCACATATCATTGCCATTTTAGATTTAAAATCATCTAGAATAAATCAGATTAAGTATCTCAGTTACAAAGTAACTACATGTTACAGAGATTCAAACCTAGGTGTTCTGATTCCAAAATCTTAGTTCTTCATAGTATTGTAACCCATCTACAACTTTTTGTCGCCATATATGTTTGACATATTTTCTTCTATAACTTTATTCAGTGGTGACAAATAGATAGAACATTAAAAATAAAATGAAAGTAAAAACCTCATAAAGGAAGAAAAGTGTAGAAAGCAAAATCTTCACAGGATAGTTAACGCAACTATGACTATACCCAACAACAATTATTTCATCTAGCTTTTCCTATTGCCATATAAAACTTTCAATTCACTCTATATAACTAATTATGCTAAAAAGGAAGTGGTACCACCATGGGTTATCTTCATTTATCTTAATAAGCTCATATTTTACTTCAATAAATATTATTTCAATTTTAAACATTTAGAAACATATTTAATAACTCATTCTGAAATTTTATCAGAGTCCATATTAAGATCATTACTGTATATTTTCAGATTTTAGTTTCTCTCCCTTCTTTCTCTTTCCTCCCTCCCTCCAAACCTCCCTTCCCTCCTTCCCTCCCTTCCTTCCCTCCCTTCCTTTCTTTCTTCCTTCCATCTTTCTGTATCTGGAAAGCACATTAAATGCCTACTGTATACTAGGCAATGTGCTTACTGCTGAGAAAATGCATGTAAATAAAACAGGATTTTACAAACTAGTGCAACAGATAGAAGAACATATTAAGTAAACAATATGGCATACACTGCAATAAAAATATTACAAAGTGTTGTAGAAAAACAGAAGAAATGTATAGAGTGGGGAGAAGGCTATGAAGCTGACATCTGAGTAAAGCCTTTGAATGAGATGTTGTTCAGGTGGACTCACTGAGAGAACAACAATTCAGAGGTGAAAACATGAGCAAAACTAAAGAAGCAAAGATCAGTGGGCCATCAGCTAACAATGGGATATAATAGCCAATAGCCTGTGTTTTTCAATATTCTAATTAATGTTATATATCCAGTTCATTGTCTTGGGCCTAAGAGGCTAATCATTGTTTTTCATGGAAGCACATGTATCTTATAGAAAGATAACTCTGGTATTTGTATGAAAAACAGATTTAAGAGACTTGTTCCTTTTTACAAGAGTTAAAAGGAACCATTAGAGGGGGCTGGGAAGGTAGCTCAGTGGTAGAGCGCTTGCCTTGCATGCATGAGGCCCTAGGTTCAATTCCCCAGCACCACATAAGCAAAAAAAAAACGCCGGAAGTGGCGCTGTGGCTCAAGTGGTAGAGTGCTAGCCTTGAACTGAAGAGCTGAGGGACAGTGCCCAGGCCCAGAGTTCAGGCCCCACGACCGGACCCCCCCCCCCCCCCAAAAAAAAAAAGAACCATTAGAAGGGTATTATACTTCATCTGGTAAGAAATGATGTTAATCTGATTTGTAAAATTAGCCGAGAGGAACTCATGATGAACCAAACTATGATTATGGTTATCATGGTTGAACACATGGCCCCTAGCAAAATTCATTCACTTACCACAGTTGTAGTCTTAGGTAAACTAATATTTTTGTTTATTTGTTTTATTGTGCTGATCTGGAAATTGGGATGACATTAGTAGCATATAGCATGCAAGATAGTCCTAGAGTCATTTTAGCAATTGATATATCACTACATTATTACTAAGAAGGAAAATCCATATTGAGGCTCAAAGAAGAGATAATTGACTCACATACTGAATTTGAAATGTTTTCAGAATGTTTTCTAGCACTCTCTAGAAAGCTGGATATACTTGATTCTCAAGAAAGGTACAGAGTTATCTGTTGACAGTTCTCAAAAATATCAAGGTAGAAGACATAATCCAGTCAATATTAGAAGGAGAACAAGTTTAAGATGGGCATGTAGGCATATGCTGTAGCTCAGAAAGAGATGAAAGTAGAGGAGCCAGACAGGATGACTGAAACAAAAGGATGAGAATAGAAATTGGGAAGGAAAACCCATGACTCCAAGGGTACAGAAATGTAAGAATGAGGATGGCTCAACAGAACTAAAGGTGAGAATGAAAACAGGTAAAATGAGCACTGGCACATGGGAGAATATAGTGTTGGAACAATGTAGAACATGCTAGGCAAGGAATCAGTGGGTTAGAGGAACGGGAGCAGTGACATCAGTGACCCCCTCGGAAAACATGGCTATGATAATGGCGGTAGCTGCCATATGCACAGAAAATGGAAACACTAAAATGAAAAAAAAAACAGAAAATGGGAAAGTTACCATCTAAGAGGGGGTAATGAGGATTCAAGTGAAAAGAATAACTTCATGGGAAAAAGAACAGGTTTCCACTGGAAAGGGAAAGAATGCAAAGACAAATAACATTTCAACATAGTGTTGTGGAAAGGACACTACATTATCTCCAAAACGCACAATAGAAGGAGCCATTTGGGCAGCATATGAAGGATCCTATAGTACTACGCGTTGCCCACATGGGGAAAATGGGACACTAAAACATTCGTTTATGTGATTGTCATGCTGTACCACACTGAAGTAGGAAATTCTGATGCTGTACACACATAAATCAAACACATACTGTTTTGGAGGGAGATGTTCTCATAGTCATGGGTGGTTAAAGGAACATAGCCGTATGTCCTTTTCATTTTAACTTTATCTCTGGAGATGTCTTCAGATACATGCTTTGCATGCATTTCCTCACTTGATTTGAGTTAAAGTCTTAAACAGATGACTGCACAAGCCAACATGCTTGAATACCCAGTTTCCAAAAAAGAAGCTAGTGGAACTTGTTTTCCTATATCTTGGCTCTTCGATATGCCTATAAATGCCCCAAGAGAGACTAATGCTGTTTGATGGAAATGAAATGAATCTCAAATTCCTTAAGTGTTACTCTTGCATATAAATGACTGTTGAAATTTATTCTCTAGTAGATTTTCTCTACCATCTGGGATGGCTTCTGGCATTTGGAGTTACATTCCTGTTCCCAAGTCATGGTGGTTTGAGCCAACAAGAGATAAGACCATCTGTAAATTAATAATTGCCGTCCTTCTGTGGCACTTCTGCTCAGTGTTTACTGTCATATCATTAGCTGATTTAGTGAGTCTTGATTTTTGAATAAACATAAAGTTCTTGTGGATAATTTTTGCATATTTCTAAATATGTGTGTGCCAATACCAAGAAAAACAAATGTTCTGTTTCCGACATGATAACTGGTACAACTAGATTTCCTGGGTCTATTCTTTGTTCTGTTCTTACATACAGCAAAGCCTCTAAATATAAGTGCTAAAAATAAATGAATAAGTATATATATATATATATATATATATATATATATATATATATATATATATAATGTCATTGTGAGCTTTTTTTGCTTTTCCATTAGGAAGGAAAAGTTGACTGGTTTTCTCTCAAATGAAATGAAGGTTTTTTTCAAGTCAATTTTATAACATCTAAGTATTTTCTTTTTTTATTACATCAAGATTTGGGCCACAGTCTTTCTGTACTCTTACGCATAAAGTAAATAGGATTGGTTATCCATAGAGAAAATGGGCTCATAGCATAACTCAGCGTGCACAGTATGTGCAGTATGTGCAGTTCATGCACAGTATGTGCAGAACACATTAAGGAAAAATGACTCAAAGCCTCATTCCACAAAATATGCAGTTATCAAAGTTTTTAAATATTTAATGATACTTTGCATGGGGAAAAAGAAAATCATGAGTGGGATAAAAAGTTTTGCATACTTAACAGGCAAGCTTTTATTTATAATACATATTGTTCAGCTGTAAGTTCAAATCTTTCTAAATTTAGAGCGATTTTTCTCTGGCTTTTCCAGAGTAACAGAAAATATGGGCATATGTAGTTTATTCAATGGCAAAGCTCCTAAAGTTTTCTAATTATCTCCTTTGCATGGTGAATAATTAACATCACTTCATTTCATGTTTTTTTTTCACTTGATATGGAGAGTACAGGAAAGGTTGCTGTAACAAAAGTGTTGCATCAATGTTGGGGCTATCCTGAAGGATAGGATATTTTTGGTAAAGGCTTGAATCAGCATGCCTCAGAGCTTTTCTTGAGCACTTTGCCATAAATAAGCCAATTAGTCACTATTAATTTTTATTCTGTTGGATTATATTTTGTCTCTTTTCTTACTTTCATTTTTTTCTCATTTTAGATGTAATTGCCTGTTTCCTTTATAGCTCCCTGAAATTAGTCCTGACATAATTGATGTTTTTTTTTCCTCTTCCGTACTATATGTCTTTCTCTTTAAATGCATCCCCAAAATCGTATGTAAAAACTAAGCTGATGCAAAAAAAATGCTGGAGCTGTAATTCAAATGTGAAAAGGGCTTGCCTATCAGGCAAAATGTCCTGAGTTCACACCCTAGTATACACCCTCAAAAAGTTTAAAGTGGAAATTAATTAGGAATGTCTTAGCAGGGGATCACAATAGCCCAATCACTTAATGGATAAGACCATATACAATGAAGTGTATCAAAATGAACTCCAAGAATTGGAAGCAAGAGGTTCTTATTATGTTCGTTTGCAGTTGTTTGTATTTCTTTTTCTATTTTAGTTCTTTATACCCTTTGCCTTGTATATAAGTTTATCTGATCTGTAGAAGGGAAAGGGAACCACAGAAACATCAAGATAAATGCAACAATGATACTCACTAGATACTATGTTGGAAGTGAATTTCACAGCTCTGAGAGAGGTGAGTGGGGAGGGGGAATTGGGCGAAAATGAGGGAGGGGTAGCAGTGTTCAAAAATAAATGTACTCATTACCTTATGTAACTGTAACATCCTTCACAATAAATATTATTAAATGTAATAGATAACTTTAAATTTACATAAAAAGCATGGGGTGCATTTAAAGAGAAAGACATATATCACTGAAGAGAAAAAAATCAAGTATCTCAAGGTTAATTTCAGGCAGCTATAAAGGGAACAGGCAATTACATCTAAAATAAGAAAAAAATGAAAGTAAGAAAAGAAACAAAATATAATACACCAAAATAAAAATTAATAGTGACTAATTGGCTTACTTATGGCAAAGTGCTCAAGAAAAGCAAAAGAAATGTCAGAGTTATTACAATTAAAAAGTGAATATCTCTAAACATTGGGAAGATATTTTTAAAATTAAATTTAGGTACACATACATGAATTTGTGGAAAACATCAATAAACTGTAAATTTTGATAAAATACAGAAGTTTATAACAAATACATTTTGATTCCAGAAAATAAATGTTTATACCAGGTCCCTTAATATTCAGTAAGAATATTGGCTTTGTAATCAACCTTTGCACAAAAACTCCAGGCCACATATAGCTTTATACATGAATTTTCCCAAATACTTAATTTTAATAAAAGAAATCTAATGTGAGCTCTCCCAGATAGCCCAAAAAAGCTAAGTAGTTTTTTGTTCCTGATTTGTTTTCTTGCCTAGGGTTGAAAAGCTATTTTCATGTCCATCAAACTAATGTCATTACCAAATTGAGGGATACCGATCTTATAAATATCTCAATCCTCATATAGAAATAATATGACAAAAATTCAACACCCTTTGGTACTAATTATTTTAAATAATTTCTAAGCTTCAAATGGAAAACATGTATTTATCTGATAACAATTATCCCCTCCAAATCTATGGTAAACATAAGTATTGATGTTAGTATAGAAAGAGTCCCTCTCTGGACAGAAATAGAGAACTTAGTTTCTACAATCGTGATTTCTGATGGACAAAATATTTGAATTAATGAGAAAACTCAAAAAGAATGCTTGATGCTAGTTCTGTATGTGAAAATATATTCAATTCTTATCAACCAACATAAAATAATAGGAAAGAAAATATGGACATGATATAATTTGTAGTTGCATTTTAAAAAATGAAGTAAAGCTACCAAAAGAAGTACATTTAAAGAGAATATTCTATGAAGTTATTAAGATACAAACCTAAATTCATGGAAAATATACTTTGTCCAGGGATTGAAAGATATTAATTCTTTCACAATATTTTTTATAATCTTCATGCATTAAAAGATCAATAATCATGAAAGTTTTTTCAGGGAGAAGAGCACTCTAATGTTCAGTATGATTCAAAAGTATATGATGTGATTTAAAAGGACAGAATATATTTGTAAAATAACATCTTGATGAAACACAAGTCACATTGACCTTACAGTCGTTTTTCAAATAAATGCTATTAAAACTATTAGATTCTATTTAGGCAAGGTGTAAGGTGCATTAGAATAGTATTACAAAATAATAGAACAACCTCAAAGAAAATATGTGTTTTAGGGTGAGAAATGAAATTAGTTGAATTTATACTCTCCAGAGGTTTTATTTCTATTGAAATATTTCTTGCTATTAATACACTCTCAAAGCATACCAGAAAAGTCACATTAAAGTCACCTCTTTAACATTTCATTTAGACAAATCGTTTAAATAGGGATACAGGTGGACCCATTGCAACAATGAGATGTACAAGTCGTTATGTCAAAAATGAACCTTACAACTTTGGTGAGGGGGGTGGAGGTTTGGGTGGGGGTGTGGGAGGTGGATAGGAAGGGATGGAAAGGGGAAACAAAGGAGGAGACTACAATGCTTGATAAGAAATGTACTCATTATCTTCCCCATGTAATTTTAACCCCTCTGTACAGTATTTTCACAATTTAAAAACACTGGGAAAAAACATTTCATTTAGATACAAAATTTTTATAAATCTAAAGAAACCACATATACTGAAAAAGTGATAAATGAATTAGAAAAATGAAATAAAATAATTTTCACAGCAAAAATTCATATACAAAACATCCTACACCTATGTGCATTATTTTCTTGATATTACAAATATATAGTTTCAATTAAAAATAAACATGAAAATATAAACTGATATTTTGGGGTTTATGTAAAAAATCTTATATTGAAATTTTCTGAAAATGGAAAAGTTCATGCATCTACCTTTGCTTTAAAAAATAGCAAAAATTACATAGTAATAGAAATGTAATTGTCGAAATTATAATGATCTATTTTAATTACTTAGAATTATTAATGAATTGTTATGATGTAATATAATAATTTTATAACTGACATTGTTCTCAAAATGCTAAGTAAAATTATTATTTGTTTCCAAATCGAAGTATTGCCTTAGGAATCTTATTGAGAAGTCCAGTTGCTCTTGCCTTAGCAGATCAATAGTTCTTGACAGTGAAATAATGATGAAAATAATCTAAGAACCATAAAAATTTAATAATGATTTCTGTACTATTTGTATTCATAGCCCAAAAGTCATGTAAAAACTTGTTTAAGTTGAGGTATTTTCATAAATGTAGTCAAGAAAAACACTTAAAAGAAGTAAAAGCAGAAGAGGAACTATTAGGGAATTCAAAAGGGGATGATTATGTTTAAAGTTGTGATGTGATATATGGAAATGCTAGAATAAGTCCATTATTTTACACAACTGGTACATGCTAATACAAATATTACAAAAAATGTACAATAACTCATGAGTCATGGGTTCTTTTTATTGCTCATTGCAACTCATCATTGTGTTAAAAGAACTCTCAGATACAGACAATAATAAATATATTCAAAGGTTTTTATAATATTTTCCTTATTTTTAATCATATTAAAGTTATAAATTTTCAAAAGATGCTCACTATTTCATCATGTATGTGTATTTGTAAACATGTAAGGAGAGATCATACATTAACCATTTTATAAATATGATCAAGAATTTTAAAAATATTGAAAATGTGATAGGTCCCCAAAGAGGTCTCTTTTCTTTTTTTATTATTATTAATAAGTTTTTTTAATTGTGAAAATACCATACAGAGGGGTTACAATTACATGAGCAAGGTAATGAGTACATTTGTTATCAAGCATTGTTGCCTCCTCCTTGTACATCTCATTGTTGCAATGGGTCCACCTGTATCCCTATTTCGACAATTTGTTTTTCTCCATCTCCTCCCCAAATTATACCAACATCAAATACAGTGAAAACAAGGGTTATACTGTGGGGGAAGGACATACAAAGCAAAAAAGAAATCATCTTATAAGTATGGAGGTCTCTATTTTCAAACTAAAGCTTCCCCTGGAGAAAGCAAGCTATCCTCCCATTCTTCAAAATGATCACTCAGATATATTTAGAAACTACTGGCATTGTTAAAGGAAAAAGACTACAAAAATATCCCAAAAATTCACAAGAAAGGTTTTATACCAGACTGCTGTGACAGGTACAAAGACCACTGCAATGGGATTTTGAAGGAGAGAGATTAGACCCATTTCTAAATATAGCATATGCAAATCGGAAGTTTAAAGCCAAGAATCAAGGTAGAAGTCATTACATAGAAAATCCCAGAAGTTAAGGTGATTCTGGTTAAACCAACCTAAAAGAACTGCTGAAGACAGGCCAAGATGGTCAGTCATCACAGAAGAGATAATGGAAGACAGGGAACTCACTTAGGTATCCAAGTTGCTAGACACAAAAGGAGAGAGACTTTCTTGTCAAATAGTATGATTTTTGTTGAAATTGGATTGTTTTTGCACAAAAAGTTAGCCACATCCTTTTTAGCATCTGTTATTGTTCATTTTCTTGATACTAGCCATTCTAACTAGAGTGAGATGGAATCTCAGTGTTGTTTTGATTTGCATTTATTTTATGGTCAGAGATGTTGAACATTTCTTCATGTTTCTAATGGATATTCTTATTTCTTCTTCTGAGAAGTCTCTTTTAAAGTCATTAGCCCATTGGTTAATTGGGTTGTTGATAGACCACAAACAACACCACACTAAAGCTACTAGCACAACCATGTTCATTGCAGTATTGTTTATCATAGCCAAGATAAAACCAGATGCTCCTCAATGGATGAATGGATCAAGCTATTAGGCATATATACACAGTGGAATTCTACTTTTACATCAGAAAGAATGATATTGTCTGACTCATAAGAAAATGGAAAGACTTGGAAAAAATTATATTAATAAGCCAGGCCCAAAGAAACATAGGTACGATGGTTTCCCTTATTTGCAATAACTAGTATATGTCTGGGACACACAGAAAAGGTTAAACCCTATGTACATATGACCAGATAAGATGATGTTAAGCAAAATGAACCCCAAGATAGGAACACAAGTGTTTTTATTTTTCTTTCTTGTTATTGTTTCTAATTTATTTATAATGTGCCATGTGATTTTTTTTTGTTTCTTTGTATGTTCTTTTCCCACTTTATAACCCCTGTTTTCACTGTATTTGATGTCAGTGCCCTGCATCATGTATATACACTTCTCTAATTCGGGGAGGGGAAGGGGAAAAACAAAATGCTTAAATAGGGATACAAGTTGACCCATTGTAACAATGAAGTATACAAGACACTATCATTGAAAAATGAACTTTACAGTTTAGGTGTTGTGGGGGAAGCGGAGGGGGAATGTAGTTGTGGAGGTGGGAGGGAGGGATGGTGGGAAAAACAAAGGAGGTAACAATGCTTATTGTACTCATTACCTTGCTCATGTAACTGTAACCCCTCTGTACAGTATTTTTACAATAAAAAAGTATTAAAATTATATTAAGTGAAGTAAGCCAGACCCAAATAAACTCAGTTTCCATGGTTTCCCTCATGTGTGGAAACTAGAATATGCCTATAAATCTACAAGTAAATACACTAGAAAAAGATCCAAAAAATACACTTGCACTTGATAAATTATACAGGTGTCAAGACATTCCTACAGTGAGACCAAAGCTGGTTATTCTTAGGAAAGGATCACAAAGGATCAATAGCTATGTGCTTACAATCATATAAAATGATACCTATTAAAATGAACTGCAAGAAAAAGAAAGAAGAGAATTTTTTCCTTATTGTTTACATTTTTATTTATTTTATTTTTATTGTAAAGATACTGTACAGAGGGGTTACAATTACATGTAAGGTAATGAGTACAGTTCCTCTTGAGCATTGTTACCCTCTCCTTTCTCAACTATCCCTTCCCTTCCTACCTCCCTAACTCCTCCCTTCTGCCACCGAAGTTGTAAAGTTCATTTTTATTGGGTTTTTTTTGTTTGTTTTATTGTGAAAAGACCATACAGAGGGGTTACAATTACATGAGCAAGGTAATGAATACATTTCTTATCAAGCATTTCTGCCTCCTCCTTTGTTTCCCCTTCCCATCCCTTCCCATCTCCCTGCCCCACCCCGCCTTTCCCTTCCCCTCCCCAAATTAGAAAAAGGTTTATTCAAGATGCAGGGAACCCAAATCAAATACAGGAAAAACATTTATTATACCATGAGGGAAGAATATATGAAAGAAACAAAAGAAATCACATAGTACATTATTAGTACATTAAAAACAAAAGCAACAAGGATTAAAAACTCTTGTGTACCCATCTTGGGGTTAATTTCACATAGCATCATTTTATTTGATTATATGTGCACAGCTTTTGACATTTTGTACATGTCTGGCAAGATTATCCTGGACATATGCTACTTATTGCAAATAAGGCAAATCATGGGACTTACGTTTCTTTGGGTCTGGCTTACTTCACTTAATAAAATTTCTTCTACGTCTTTCCATTTCCCAGCAAAGAGGTGGTTTCACTCTTCTTGATGAAGACATAGAATTCCATTGTGTGTGT
Organism: Dipodomys spectabilis; assembly: GCF_019054845.1. NCBI lineage: Eukaryota > Metazoa > Chordata > Mammalia > Rodentia > Heteromyidae > Dipodomys > Dipodomys spectabilis. Next base: position 1,729,343 of record NW_024870701.1, on the reverse strand, counting down.
GTGTGTGTCTCTGTGTGTGTGTGTATCTCACATTTTCTTCATCTATTCATCTACTGAGGGTCACCTGGGTGGCTTCCATATCTTAGGTATGGTGAGTAATAGGTGTGCTGGTAGCTTTTCTATGGCCTTGTGTGATCATTTGCCCAGAAGTGGTATTTCTGGGTCATAGAGGAGCTCTATGTGTAATCTTTTGAGGAAACTCCATATTGCTTTCTAAAGTGGTTGAACAGTAGGGGGGACCAAGATGGGGACGGGGCAGTAGGGAAACGCCACAGCTCTCTCCAACCAAAAAGAGAGTTCGAGTTCCAACGCTTAATCTCCCCAAGAGACCAACAACAACAAAAAGATGAACACTCAGAGAAAAACCAGAGGTGGAAAATAACAAAAAAGAAAGAGAGGAAAAGAAGAATTTCAGAACAGAGAAGAGCAAAGACCCCTCCCCCAACCTTTACTGGCTGCAAGGCAGTGTGCCAAGTGGCCGGCCAGCCGGCCCGGCGGGGGCTGCCGGAGCCCCAGAGACACAGGTGGCCACTTGCAGATCACCAGGTACCGGTTTGCAGAACAGGGGATCGCCAGGAACAGAGAAAACCTACCAGCCGGGAGTCTCCACGAGGATCCCACCCCCACCCCTCACTCTCCACCGGAGCAGAGAGGCTCCATCCCGCCAAAGCCGCCCAGCACCAGCAGCCCTACAAAGGGACCTGTCGGCAGACCACATGTTGGCAGACCACCCGCCCGATCGCGATCGCAACAACCCGGCAGGGGTGGCCCGGGTGCCAGAGACACAAGGGGCTGCCTGCAGATCACCCGCACAGAAGTCGCCTGAGGCACCGACGTCAGACCCACAGGATCTCTATAACCCACGAAGAAGCCGCCTGAGCATGGACACTGTTGACCCTACAGCTTCGATAGAGGCAGAGACAGAAAAGAATCACACAGAGCCACCACCGCCCAACCCAGCCCACAACCACCCCAACTGAACTCGGATTGGAACAACAACTGACAACCTACACCACACAGAAACAACCAGCTCCAGGGTGAGTACCCCACAGGGGACAGTGTATCCCTCAAGGGAGACCAGAGCTGGAAGGAATCCCCAGACCCTGACCTAGACTCCGTACCCCAACACCCGGACCACTAAAACTGGACCCACTAAAACTGGGAACTGTTCAAGAGCTCCACTAGCCCGTGGAGCACACTCTGCTGGCCAGGCCAGAGCAAGAGTGCCCCTGGAAGGGAGCTTAAATGCCCAAGCCAGGAATAGCACCCTTGGGTCAAGACTACCAACAGTAGAAGAAATTTGAACTGTGTCCTCCAGGCTGCATAACCAAGGTGGTATACACATCAGCACAGGCCTAACGAGCGTGCTCCAGGCTGGGGCCAGAACCAGGCCCGGGGATCCAGCGCCTGAACAACACAACCAACTCCTCCCAACTGAAGTAAAAAGCTGAGCATACGCCTCAACAGAGGGGAGAAAATCAGGAAACAACAATCCCGGGAAGCACGCCTGTGACAACAAAAGACCTGGAGGCTCAGGACAAGAGAAGCCCAAACCCCACCAAAACTCCACCCATATACCCTAGGCTGGGAATTGGGCAACACAGGCTGCCAGCACTGATAGTAAGCAGGAGCTCAGGCTGATGAGGCGGCTCAGCAATAGAGTGATAGTCTTGGATGTATGAGGCCCTGGATCTGATTCCTCAGCATCACATAAGCAAAAAGGGTCAGAAGTGGTGCTGTGGCTCAAATGGTAGGGTGCCAGCCTTGAGCTGAAGAGCTGAGGGACAGCACCCAAACCTAGAGTTCAAGCCCACAACCAGCCCAAAACAAACAAAAACACATCAGGAGCCCATAACAGACTCCAGTATTTGGGAGAGTGCATCCAGAGCATCTGATCTTCCCAAGAGCACCCGTAGGAGCAAACACAAGCAGTCTAGGCTGCTCAACCCTTCCAAAGGCGGGAATTGCCAGCAATCTACAGCAGAGAGCTGAGAATCCTAAGTAAGTCAGAATAGCAGCTGGAAATAGGCTCCCAATAGAACCCAGATCAGGCACGGACTCTCTCTACCAATACAGAATCAGCAACCAAGCAAAGACAGACACACCAAAACAAAATTGAAGAGCAGTCTCCTGAACCCCCATGCGAAAATCACAGAGAAAAATCACAAGGTTTACCACCACCCAGGACAGCAAGCTCACCTCAAAAGCCAGCAGCCATGCAGGGGAGAGCCCCAGTGGGAGCAAAGCAGGAATGGAAGACAAAAGCTACATCCAAGGGTTGCTGGAGGCAATGACTCAAGAAATAAAGAGAGAAATGGATCAGAAATTGAAAGAGCACAAGGATGAACTATCAAAAGAGATACAGGATATCAAACAAAAGTTGGATGCAAAAATAGAAGCTGCACAAACCTCAGTAAGAAGTGAGATAAACGCCAAATTAGAGGTAATGCATACTGATCTCACCTCATTGAGAGGTGAGATCAGTACTCTGAGAACCAACATTGAATCCATAAAGGGATCCATTTCTTCCATGCAAACCACAATAGAAGCCACGGTCAACAGAGTGAATGAAATGGAAGGTAGAGTGTCAGATACAGAAGACAGAATACACCAACTGGACCAAAAAGTGACAGATATGGAAAAATCACTCAAATTAAACCAAAGGGAAATTCAAGAGCAAGCAGATAATGCCAAGAAATTTAACCTTCGCATAATCGGAGTGAACGAAGGTGAGGAATTCCAGAGCAAGGGAATGCAACACCTATTTAACAAGATAATCAATGAAAATTTTCCCCACCTCAAAAACGACCATCTTAACTACATTACAAAAACTTATAGAACACCCAACAAGCAAGATCCCAGGAGAAACACTTCTAGACACATTATAGTAAAAATGATAGATCTGAATAATAAGGAAACAATCCTGCATGCAGCAAAAATGAAGAAGGAGCTATACTACAACGGGAAAAAAATTAGAATCACTGCAGATCTCTCCACACAAACAATGAATGCAAGAAAAGCCTGGGAAAGCACCATACGAGCCCTGAGAGCCAATCACTGCCAACCCAGACTAATATACCCACCAAAGCTAGCATTCACATTCGATGGAGAACTGAAAACTTTTAATAGCAAAGAAAAACTAAATGAATACATAAACATTAAGCCAGCTTTACAAAGAATTCTAAGAGGGGGACACAACCTGAAGAAAGCAACCAGGAACTGGGACCTGCCCCAAACAGGCGTTATTCAAAGTCTAACTGAGCAAGCACAGGAGGAAAGGAAAGAAGAAAAACTTAGGAAAACAGAATGGCAGGGACAACAATGCATCTCTCTATACTTTCTCTTAATATAAATGGGCTGAATTTGCCAATTAAAAGAAAACGAACTGAGGACTAGATCAGAAAACAAGACCCATCCATCTGTTGCCTTCAGGAGACCCACCTCTCAGCCAAACATACAAACAAACTCAGAGTGAAGGGGTGGAAAAAGATCTACCAATCAAATGCCCCCAGTAAGAAAGCAGGTGTAGCTATCCTGATATCTGACAAAATAAACTTTTCATTAAAATCAGTACAGAAAGACAAGGACGGACACTACATATTAATAAAGGGAACAATCCAAGAGGAGGATATAACCATCATCAACTTATATGCCCCAAATATTGGTGCACCCAGATATGCCAAACAAATGCTCTCAAACTTACAGAATAAAATAGATCCCAATACGATAATACTAGGAGACTTTAACACACCACTCTCACCAAAGGACAGGTCTACCAACCAGAGGATTGGCAAAGAAGCTACCGAATTAAGTGAGGCCATACTTCAAGCGGAATTAACTGACATCTACCGAGTATTTCACCCTAAAACAACACAGTATACATTCTTCTCAGCAGCTCATGGAACTTTCTCCAAAATAGACCATATCATAGTTCATGCAAGGAACTTAAGCAAATACAAAGGGATCGACATAATCCCCTGTATCCTATCTGACCACAGTGGAATCAAGCTAGCTCTCAATAACAAAGCATACCGCAGAAATTTCTCTAATACATGGAAATTGAACAGCACACTCCTTAACAAGGCCTGGGTAACAGAAGAGATCAGAGAAGAAATAAAGCATTTCCTACAACTCAATGAAAATGAAAACACCTCACAAAGAAACTTGTGGGACACAGCAAAAGCAGTCCTGAGGGGCAAATTTATCGCCCTCAGTGCCCACATCAAAAGAATGGAGACAGACCAAGTAAATAATCTCATGTTGCAATTAAAACAGCTAGAAAAACAAGAAAAAATGGGACCTAAAGCTACTAGACGAAGCCAGATAACCAAATTAAGAGCAGAGATTAACCAATTAGAAAATCAGAAAACCATAACCAAAATAAACCAAACAAAAAGCTGGTTCTTTGAAAAAGTAAACAAAATTGATGGCCCGTTGGCAAGATTAATTTAAAAAAAGAAGAGAGGAAACCCATATTAATAGGATTAGGGATGCCACGGGAAACATCACAACACGTACCCAAGATATCCAAACAATTCTAACAGACTACTTTCAAAAGCTATACTCTCTAAAGGAAGAAAATCTGACAGAAATGGATGCATTTTTAGAGAAATACAAGTTGCCCAAACTGAGCAAAGAAGAAGTTAACCAATTAAATAAGCCAATATCTTATAATGAGATACAGGAAGCTATCAAAAGTCTTCCAACAGAAAAAAGCCCAGGACCAGATGGGTTCACAGCAGAATTCTATAAGACCTTTAAACAAGAACTAATACCCATACTCCTCAAGCTCTTCAGAGAAACAGAGAAGGAGGGAGCTATCCCAAATTCATTCTACGAAGCCAATATCACACTCATCCCCAAACCAGGCAAAGACCCAACCAAAAAGGAGAATTACAGGCCAATTTCCTTGATGAACACAGATGCAAAGATCCTTAACAAGATTCTAGCTAACAGAATACAGAAACACATAAAAAAAAAAAAATAATACACTATGACCAGGTAGGCTTCATCCCAGAGACACAGGGATGGTTTAACATACGTAAGTCAATAAATGTAATCCAACATATCAACAGAGCCAAGGTCAAGAATAAGATGATTATCACCACAGATGCAGAAAAGGCCTTTGATAAAATTCAACATTCATTCATGCTAAAAGCTCTGGAGAAAATAGGAATAGAAGGAACATTTCTAAAAACAATATAAGCCATTTATGACAGACCAATAGCCAATATTATACTTAATGGGGAAAAACTACAACCAATTCTCCTAAACTCAGGAACAAGGCAAGGATGCCCACTGTCTCCACTCCTCTTCAATATAGTCCTAGAACCCTTAGCCAGGGCAACAAGGCAAGAAAAAGACACTAAAGGGATCCGCATAGGGAAAGAAGAAGTTAAACTATCCCTTTTTGCAGACAACATGATACTATACCTCCACGATCCCAAAAACTCCATCCCCAATCTCTTAGAAATCATAAATCACTTCTGCAAAATAGCAGGATACAAAATAAACCCACAAAAATCAGTTGCCTTCCTATACACTGATAATGTACAGGAAGAGAGGGAAATAAAGGGAGCAACCCTATTCACAATAACCTCACAAAAAATAAAATATTTAGGAATTAACCTAACCAAAGATGTAAAAGAACTATTTAATGAGAACTATAAAAAGTTAAAGAAAGAAATTGCAGAAGACACAAGGAAATGGAAAGACCTCCCATGCTCCTGGATAGGCCGACTTAATATAGTAAAGATGGTAATACTTCCAAAACTAATATACAAATTCAATTCAATTCCTATTAAAATCCCAATGACGTACATCACTGAAATACAGAAAACAGTCCAAAAATTCATATGGAACAACAAAAGACCTAGAATAGCCAAAACAATTCTAGGGGATAAAGACAATATGGGAGGGCTACCCATGCCGAACTTCAAAATCTACTACAGAGCTATAATAACAAAGACAGCATGGTACTGGCACAAAAACAGACCCGAAGACCAATGGAACAGAATAGAAGATCCAGAAATAAATCCACAGGCCTACAGCCAGCTGATATTCGACAAAGGAGCCAAAGACATACAATGGAAGAAACACAGCCTCTTCAACCGCTGGTGCTGGGAAAACTGGGCAGCCACATGCAGAAAACTAAAAGTGGACCCCAGCCTATCACCATGCACCAACATCAACTCAAAATGGATTAAAGACCTTAACATTAAACCTGAATCTCTGAAACTACTGCAGGACAGAGTAGGAGAGACACTTGAACTAATAGGCACAGGAAGGAACTTCCTGAACAGAGTCCCAGGGTCACAACAAGTTGGAGAGAGACTCGACAAATGGGACTACCTTAAAATAAAAAGCTTCTGCACAGCTAAATCTATCGCAACTAAGCTAGAAAGACAACCAACGAATTGGGAAAAAATATTTACCAGCAATATATCAGACAAGGGGTTAACATCCTGTATATACAGGGAACTCAAGAAACTAATCCCTCCCAAACCTAACAAACCAATTACTAAATGGGCAAGGAAACTAAAGAGGGACTTCTCAAATGAAGAAATAAAAATGGCAAAGAAACACATGAGGAAATGTTCATCATCCCTGATGGTGAAGGAAATGCAAATAAAGACAACCCTGAGATACCACCTTACCCCAGTCAGAATGTCCCACATCCACAAATCAGCCAACGACAAATGCTGGAGGGGATGTGGAGAAAGAGGAACCCTATTACACTGCTGATGGGAATGTACACTTATGCAACCACTTTGGAAAGCAGCCTGGAGGGTCCTTCGAAAGCTAAAGATTAACCTCCCTTACGACCCAGTCATACCACTTCTAGGCATCTACCCTGAACAACAGGAACCAATATACAAGGACACATGCACCTCCATGTTTATTGCAGCACTGTTCACAATAGCTAGGATTGGAAACAACCTAGATGCCCCACCACAGATGAATGGATCCAAAAATTGTGGTATCTATACACAATGGAATATTATGCAGCCATTAGAAATGACAAAATAATGGCATTTGCAGGGAAATGGATGGAGCTAGAAGGAATCATGTTGAGCGAGGTTAGCCAAGAACGAAGAGACAAACGGTACATGGTCTCCCTGATAAGTGGATGCTAAATCCAAAATGTTAGGTGATATGACAAAACTAACAGGACTTAAGAAACAAAGAACTCCCACTCATCTGGTTGAACCACTACTAAATATCCCCATGCTGCTGATCAGATATATGGTATATAACATGTGAACACCGTTATATGTTACAGACTGTGATAGACAATTTGCTCCAGGAAAGTTAGAATGAACTTGTGACTTTAAATGAGCATCATTATTCCACAATACTGTGAATTTCCGGAAATTATGTAATCACTTAATCACAATAAAAAAAAAAAGAACCTCGGGGAAGGGAGGGAGGGAGGGGATGGTAGGGGGAAAACAATGGAGGGGGTAACAATGTTCAAGAGGAAGTGTACTCATTACCTCACTCATGTAACTGTAACCCTCTGTATAGTATCTTTACAATAAAAAAAAAAGGAAAAAAAAATAAAGTGGTTGAACAAGTTTACACTCCCACCAACAGTGCAATAGGGTTCCCTTTTTGCCATATCCCCTCCAGCATCTGTTGTTATTAGAGTTCTTTCTTTTTTGTTTTTATTTTGTTTTTGTTTGGTTTGTTTTTTGAACTCTGGGCCTGGGCACTGTTCCCCAGCTCTTCAGATCAAGGCTAGGGCTTTCTCACTTGAGCCACAGCACCACTTCCAGCTTTTTCTGTTTATGTGGTGCTGAGTAATCGAACCCAGGGCCTCTTGCATGAGGGGCAAGCACACTAACTCTGAGCCACCTTCCCAGCCCTAGATTTCTTGATTCTAGCCATTCTAACTGGGGTGAGGTGAAATCTCAATGTTGTTGTGATTTACATTTCTTTTATAGCTAGAGAAGTTGAACATTTCTTTGTGTGTCTATTGGCCATTCTTATTTCCTCTTCAGAGAAGTCTCTCTTTTAAGTCTTTAGCCCACTTAATTAATTAATTAATATGGCAGTTGATTCTTTGAGGATTTGTTGTTGGAAGAGTTAATTTATTGAGTTCTAAGTTTATTTTAGATATGAGGTCCTTGTCCATTGTATGGCTAGTGAAGATCTTCTCCCAGTCCATGGGCTTTCTAATGAGCTTACTAGCTACGTCCTTTGCCATGCAGAAGCTCTGCATGGCAATCCTATTTGTCCAAACTTTCTTTGTTTTGTTGTGTTTCTGTGTCTTTAATAAGAAAATTTTGGCCTGTGTCAAGGAGCCCTAGAGTTTCTCCTATTCCTTCCTGTAATATTTTCAGAGTGTCTGCTTTGATTCCGAGGTCTTTGAGCCATTTGGAGTTGATTTTGGTGCAGGGTGATATATATGGACTTAGCTTTAGTTTTCTACAGGTGTTTGACCAATTTTGCCAGCACCATTTACTGAAGAGGCTGTTTTTCTTCCATTCTATTTTTAGCTCCCTTGTAGAAGATTAGGTCTGCAGTTCATTTCTGGGTCTTCAGTCCTATTCCATTGAAACTCGGGTCTGTTCTTGTGCCAGTACTAAGCTGTTTTGGTTACTGTGGCTTTGTAGTAGAGTTTGAAATTTGGTATTGATATTCCTCCAGCACTGTTTTTTCTGTTAAGGACTGCTTTTGCTATTCAGGGCCTTTTATTTTTGTGTGGATTATTTTGTATTTGTATTTGTGTGGATTGCTTCTTCTATTTCATTGAAGAATGAGATTGGGATACTGATAGGTATCACATTGAATTTATAGATAGCCTTTGGCAGTATTGCCATTTTCGCGATGATAATCCTCCCAATCCAGGAGCATGGAAGATTTTTCCACGTCCTTAGTTCTGCTTTAATTTCCTTTTCCAGGTTTTTAAGGTTTTCATCACAGCGGTCCTTCACTTCTTTCGTTAAACTCCTAGGTATTTTATTTTTTGTGGGGCTTTAACAAAAGGAGTTGCTTTCTTGATTTCAGCTGCATTCTTCTCACTATTGGCATACAGGAAAGCCATTGATTTGTGAGGGTTAATTTCATACCCTGCTATTTTGCCAAAGTTTTGCATCTGTTGGAGTAACTTAGAAGTAGAGTCCATGGGGTTCTTTAAATACAAGATCATGTCATTTGCAGGGAGGGAGACTTTTACTTCATCTTTCTCTATTTGGATCTCCTTTATGTTTCATCTTGTCTCATTGCTCTAACTAAGCATTTTAATATTAAATTGAAGAGAAGTGGAGAGAGTGGACATCTTTGTCTCATTCTGAAATTTAGAGGAAATAGCTTTAGCTTTTCACCATTAAGTATAACGCTGGCTGTAGGCTTGCCATACCCAGCCTTTATTATATTGAGGAATGTTCCATGGATTCCTACTTTTCCCAGAGCTTTCATCATAAATGGTGTTTGATCTTGTCGAATGCTTTTTCTGTATCTATTGAGATAATCATGTGGTTCTTATCCTTGCTCTTGTTGATGTGATTAATTAAATTAATTGATATGCCTATATTGAACCAGCTTTGCATCCCTGAAATGAATCCTTTTTGATCATAGCGTATGACTTTTTTGATGAGTTGTTGAAGTTGATTGGCCAGAATTTTATTAAGAAATTTTGCATTGATGTTCATTGAAGAAATGGGTCTATAGTTCTCTTTCTTTGATGAGTCCCTGCCTGGTTTTGGATGAGGTTTAAGATGACTTCATAGAAAGAGTTTGGTAGTGAACTTCCATTTTCAATTTCACTGTAGAGTGGGAGGAGTATAGGTGTGAGTTCTGCTTTGAAGGCCTGGTAAAATCCAGCTGTAAATACAACCAGGTGCCAGGGCTCTTTTTTCTGCTTTTATTTAGATGCTTAATATGGATCTGTTAAGTTGATTTAACTCATCTTGATTTAGTTTGTGCATGTCAACATTTGCTAGAAATTTGTCCATTTGGGGCTGGGAAGGTGGCTCAGTGGTAGAGCGCTTGCCTTGCATGCATGAGGCCCTGGGTTCGATTCCTCAGCACCACATAAGCAAAACAGAAAAAAGTCGGAAGTGACGCTGTGGTCAAGTGGTAGAGAGCTATCTTTGAGATGAAGAGCTGAGGTACAGCACCCAGGCCCAGATTTCAGGCCCCACAACTGGACCCAAAAAAAAAAGAAAAAAGAAAAAAAATTTTTCCATTTCTTCCATATTCTCAAACTTATTAGCATAAAAGTTTAAGACGTATTCCCTCATAATGTTCTGAATCTTGGTTGTTTCTGTGGTGATGTTTCCATTCTTATCTCTGAGTTTGTTTATTTGGGTGTATTCTCTTCTTTTTCTAATAAGATTTGCTAAGGGTCTGTCAATGTTGTTAATTTTTTTCCAAGAACCAACTCTTTGATTCTTTCTATGGTTTTTTTGGACTCTAATTCATTTAATCCTCATTTAATTTTAATTATTTGTTTCTATCTTCTTCTTTGGGGTTTAGGTTGTTGCTCTTTTCCAAGGAGATTTAGTTACCTTGTTAACTTGTCGGCTTCATATCTCTCAAATTTGTTGATACAGGAACTCAGAGCTATAAATTTGCTCTGAGTACTGCCTTTGCTGTGTCCCAAAGGAGCTAGTAGATTATGTGTTCATTTTTTAAAATATTATGACCATTTGAATTTACTTTCTAATCTCTTCCATGACCCACTGGTGGTTCAACAGTGTGTTGTTCTTCTTCCATGCATTACAGGATTGATGGTTTTGGTGTTGAATTCTAATTTTATTTCCTTGTTGTCTGAGAGAATGCACAGCATAATTTAATGTTTCTGAAATTGGACAAATTTGCTTTATGACCTAAAATGTCATCTATTTTGGAGATTTTTCCATGTGTTCCTGAGAATAATGTGTAATCTGATGCTGCTGTGTGAAATATTCTGTAGATATCTGTCAAGTCTATTTATGCAGTTTTTTAGATCCGAGGTTTTTTTAGATCCGGGGTTGAGTTTTTGCCTGGTTGATCTATCCAATGGGGATAGTGGTGTGTCAAAATCTCCAACAATTAATGTCTTTGGATCTATGTTAGATTTGAGGGAAAGCAGTGTTTCTTGGATAAATGTGGGTGCTCTGTTATTTGGTGAATAGATATTTAAAATTGTAATACCCTCCTGCAAAGAGTTCCCTTAATTAGTATGTAATGACCTTCTTTATCTCTTCTGGCTAATTTTAATTTGAAGTCTATGTTATATGATATTAGGATTGCAACTCCCACCTGTTTATGAAAGCCATTTGCGTGGTAGATTTTATTCCAGCCTTTCACTTTCAGAATATGTTTGTTTTTGTGGGCAAGGTGTGTCTCTTTAAGACAGGAGATAGAAGGATCTTGCTTTTTGATCCAACTAGAGAATCTATGTTCCTTAATTGGAGAGTTTAATCCATTAATATTGTGAGTTAAGACTGAGAGGTGTTTGTCTGTTCCTGCCTTTTATCCATTGGGGGGGGGGACCTCTACCTTGATTGTTCTTGCTGTTTGTTGGCCATTCACTACCAATATGCTGTTCCTCTTGGTTTTCTATGTTTAGAACATCTTTGAGAATTTTTTGTAAAGCTGTTTCAGTAGCAATATATTGTTTCAGTTTTTCCTTGCTGTGGAAGCTTTTTATTTGTCCTTCCACTATGAATGAGACTTTACCTGGGTAAATTATTCTTGGCTGGTCGTTATTTGTCTTTAGGGCATGGTATACCTCATTCCATGCTCTCCTTGCATTAATGGTCTCTGCTGAGAAGTCTGAAGATATTCTGATTGGCTTACCTTTATGGATGATGGTTCTCTTCTCCCTGGAAGCTTTAAGAATTCTTTTCTTAGTTTCTATTGATTATATGGACTACAATGTGGTGGTGGATGTCCTATTCTGGTCTGATCTATTTGGGGTTTCAAAAAGTTTCTTGAACCTGGACAGGCCAGTCTTTTTGTATATTTGGAAAATTCTTTGCTATGATTCTGCTGAATAAAGTTTTTAATCTGTTGCCTTCCCTCTCCAGGTCCTCCTCAATACCTATCAGTCTCAAATTAGGCTTTCTGATTGTATGTTCTAGCTCCTGCAATGATCTATCATGCTTCTTGGTTTTGTTATGAATGTCTATATGCTCTTTCTCTTCTGCCTCAGAGATTCTGTCTTCTGCTTCCTCCATTCTGCTTTCAAGGCTTTTTGCTTTGTGATTTATCTCCCTTCCTTCTTGCTGGTATTCCTTAATGGTGGACAGCTCTTTATTGAGGTTTTATTTTAAGTCTTGAATAGATTGCCCTATCTCCTGGAGTTGGTTTTTGGACTTGTCTTTCCACCCTTATAACTGTGTGTCTATCTTTTCACTGGACTTTCTTTCTCTTGGAATTCCTTTATCTTTTTTATTTGTGGGGACCATGAAGCCATCTATTAATTTTTGGTTGGCCTTGTCACATTCTCATATAGCCCTATGCAGGTTGTCTACCTTTTCATTTAGCGGATTTACCAGCCATGCTTTTAAAATATCTCAAGCCTTATCTTCTAGGTCATTATGGGACTGCTCTATATCTTGTTCATGTGGAGACGAAGTTGGGGTTAGTTGGCCATGTTTCTTGCATTTATGTGGTTAGTTCTACCCATGTGGAGAAAAGATCCACTCTAGTATGACAATAGGACAGTCTTTTAGTGCAGGAGCCAGCCTAGCGTCATGTAGATGTATAGAACTTAGGGTTTCAAAATTATGGGTAGGTGTTTCCCTATTTACCTCTCTTTTTCTTTGTTTTGAAAGGGGTGTTGTGGTTCTGGGGTAGAGATTACAGAAAGCTGTTACTTGTGAGATGATCTGGGTTTGGCTGGTAAGTAGTCTGCACCTTAGAGTTAACAAGATGGGTACATTGTACTCAGTCAAAATGGAACCAACTGCAAGTTGGCTTAGGTATAAACCATTAGGGATCAATAGACTGAAGAAAATGGAGAAGAGAAGGGTTAAGATTGGATAGATATGAGCTTAAATTAAGAAGAAATGTTGTGTATCATTATAGTAGAGTAGTATGAACAGCTTAGAAGAGAAGTATGTGTAGTAGGAAGAGAATAGAGACCTTGTTTCTGAGTGAAAGAGGTAAAAAAGAATTTGAAGAAAGATTATGTAAGGAATAGCTTAGAAATCTAGATGAAAATAAGAAAAGAAATTAGATAAATATATGTATATTTTGGAGAATTGTGAATATTAGAAAAAGTTTCATTGAAAGAGTAATTACTATGTTTACATACATAGAAGGCCTTACTTTGTGCATAGAACTAGACAAGTTAGCTCTGATGGAGTAGTAGTACAATGTGGAGAGAAACAAAGAGGAAAGAATGAGAGGAAAATAGAAAATTAAAATTAGGAAATTGAAACATGGAAGAAAAAACTAAATAACAGTAGAAAAATAGAAGATTTAAGTAAAATAGCAAATCTAAACACAACGAAAAATAACACAAAGAAACAAAAACAATCAAACATTAAAAAAATCTAAAGAGTGAGTTTTGGGGCATTTTGGTGGGAGCTTGAGTCTCCACATACTCCTCTAAGCCGATTCTTGATAAAACGTTGTATGCCTTGCACTAGTCCACTTCCCTTGTGGTTTGGTTGGATCCAGATGGCCTTTTGACAAGGGAACCTGACTGCTACGTAGAATCTCACTCTCAGGCTTGATGGGCAGGAGTTGGGGGATTCAGGTTTGTAATTTGTTGTCACAGGTGTGGAGATGTGTTCCCAAGCTTTCCCAGGTAACCAAAGAGGTTTAGGAACAGAGCTTGAATCTGTGATCATTTCTGATGCCCTCTCTTTTGAGTCTGGGCTTGAGTCAGAGAGTACTCTACAAAGAATTTCCGCCCTCAGGGAGTGGACCCAACTGGGTTACTCACAAGATCTGTAGCTGGTGGTGGGCTGGACCATGGAGATTGTGTTGTGGCAGCCAGGACAGTATTACCGGGTTCTCAGTAGGAGGGTTTGAGCATTGGCAAGACCAGTAGGAGGGTTGGTGCCGGCAGCAGCTGAAGGATCTTGCTTTGCAGGGTGGGGAGTCTGGGCACTTGGAGGACCAGGTGGAGCTTGGGGTGATGGGCTGTGGTGGGCAGTGGTGGTGTTGGGCTGCAAGCGGCAGTGATGGGTGGCAGTGGGCAGCCTTGGGTGTTGCCACTGGAGGCTGCGGGCTGTGTCAGGGTGGCAAGCTGGGGCCACCTAGTTCAATGGGTGGTGCCATCCACAGCAGTTCTGGACTGTGTTGGCAGTGGCTGTGAAGGCATCGGCTGGGCTTGTGCAGGGTCAGCAGAGCTCAGAATGATGCCATGGTGGCTGTTGGAGCCCAGGTCTGTGCCTGGTGGCAGAGGGAGGGAGCAGGTCCTGGTAGAGCACCCAGTAGGTGGGGTGGTCAACCTGTGGGGCGAGGTATTGGCTTTACCTGTGGTGTCCTGGGGGCCATGCACAGAGGTCCTCTGGGGTCCCCCAGGTGCTGCCCACACGGGACCTTGTATTGGCTCCAGCTGTCATTTGGGGGCCCTTACCCAGTGGTGCCGATTTATGGAGGTTGCAATGGCAGTGTTTGCTGAGTCCACTCCTCCTCTGTAGCAGCCCAGCGGGTGGGTTGGAGCCAGCACCCGCTTGCTGACTCTGGGGGCTTCACCTGTTTCCCTCCTGACTTTCCACGGGTCTGGTGTTGAGTGTTTTCTTCAGTTTCTGGATGCTTCTCTGCTTAAATTCTTCAGAAAGCCTCAGCACAGCGCATTGCAGTAGAGGTCCCACTCACTGCTGCTCTTTTGGCCTTCCTTTTTTGCCTATTGGGATATTCCTCTGTATAAAGAAAAGTCTTTAGAGATTTAGCGTTTGATTGGAGTGCGTCACTTGAGGTAAAGTGTTTGCTGTGACCCTAGATCTTAGTTTAGTCAGAGACATGTAGTGGGGCTACACAAGATGGTGAGAGTGTCACCATCTTGACTCCTTCTTGGTTTTGTTTTCTTTACCTATTTTCTTGTTTGTTAGTTTATCTGTCCTTGAGAAGGTAAGGGGCACAGAAAAGGTGGGTCAAAGGATGGACAAATGCAGTGGTGACATTCACTAGACACTGTGTTGAAACTGGAGGAAAGCAAGGGAAAGGGAAAAACTGTTCAAAAAGAAATGTACTTCATACCTGACTTATGTAATTGGAACCCCTCTGTAATTACTTTTATAATAACAACTTTTTAAAAAAGAATTGTTTGACTTTTATGTCATAACCTATAATAATCAGTTCAGATCACACTCAGCTCAGTGGTGGTGGTGATACTACTCAATATGCTTTCCTTATTTGATACAAATGGCTTGGGTGCCTATTGCTAAGCTTAGGAAACTTTAAAAACATGATATACATTTCCCAATATTCTTTCTAAAGCAAAATCATGGCCATATAATTAAAAACATTTTTTTAATTTAATTTTATTTTATTTGAGAACATACTGTACAGAGGGGTTACAATTACATGGGCAGGATAATGCATACAATTCCTACCAAGCATTGCAGCCTCCTCCTTTGTTTACCCTTCACCTCCCTTCCCAGCCTCCCCCCTCCCCCCGACCCAATCATACCCCCCCTCCCCCCACCCACACCGACATTGTAAAGCTGGTTTTGACATGACATTTTGTAGTTCTCATTGTTGCAACAGGTCCACCTGAATCCTTAAATGACTTGTTTGTCCCCATCTCCTCCACATGTTATACTGACATCAAATATAGTGAAAGCGGGGGTTACACTGTGGGGGAGGGACGTACAAAGCAACAAAGAAATAATCTTATAAATGCGTTAGAAACACATGCATGAAAGAAACAAAAACATTAAAATACATGTTTGAGGGTTCGTTTTCCTAACATCACATTCTCTGACTTTTTCCGCTTGACTCATACCTATACTAGATATTGCAAATAAGGGAAACCATGGGACCTACGTTTCTTTGGGCCTGGCTTACTTCACTTAATATAATTTTTTCCAAGCCTTTCCATTTCCTAACAAATGGGGAAATGTCATTCTTTCTGATGGAGGCATAGAATTCCATTGTGTATATATACCACATTTTCTTGATCCATTCATCTACTGAGGGGCATCTGGGTTGGTTCCATATCTTAGCTATGGTAAATAATGCTGCAATAAACATAGTTGTGCTGGTAGATTTAGTGTGCTCTTTTTTGTAAACATTAGGGTAAATGTCCAAAAGTGGGATTGCTGGGTCATAGGGGAGTTCTATGTGAAGTCTTTTGAGGAACCTCCATACTGCTTTCCAAAGTGGTTGAACAAGTTTACATTCCCACCAACAATGAAGTAAGGTTCCTTTCTGTCCACATCCCCTCCAGCATCTGTTGTTGTTAGAGTTCTTGATTTTTGCTGTTCTAACTGGAGTGAGGTGATATCTCAATGTTGTTTTGATTTGCATTTCTTTTATGGCTAGGGATGTTGAACATTTCTTCATGTGTCTATTGGCCATCCTTCTTTCTTCTTCAGAGAAGCTTCTCTTTAAGTCTTTCGCCCACTTACTTATTGGGCAGTTGTTTCTTTGAGGATTTGTTGTTGGGGGGTTTAATTTTTTGAGTTCCAAGTATATTTTAGATATGAGACCCTTGTCCGTTGTATGACTAGTAAAGATCTTCTCCCAATCCGTGGGCTTTCTATTGATCTTGTTAGCTATGTCATTTGCCCTGCAGAAGCTCTGCAACTTTATGCAATCCCATTTGTCCAACCTTTCTTTGATTTGTTGTGTTTCCGGGTCTCTATTCAAAAAATTTCGGCCTGAGCCAAGGAGACCTAGGGTTTCTCCAATTCCATCCTGTAATGTTTTCAGTGTCTGCATTGACTTCAAGGTCTTTGATCCATTTGGAGTTGATTCTGGTGCAGGGTGATATATAAGGATCTAGCTTTAGTTTTCTACATGTAGTTAACCAGTTTTGCCAGCACCATTTACTGAAGAGGCTGTCTGCCTTCCATTCTATTGTTTTAGCTCCCTTATCAAAGATTAGATGGCTATAGGTCTGTAGGTTCATTTCTGGGTTTCATATTCTATTCCATTGGTCCTGAGGTCTGTTCTTATGCCAATACCAAACTGTTTTGATTACTATGGCTTTATAGTAGAGTTTGAAATTTGGTATTGATATTCCTCCAGCCGTGTTCTTTCTGTTGAGGAGCGTTTTTGCTATTCGGGGTCTTTTATTGTTCCATATGAATTTTTGGATTGCCTCTTCTATTTCCTTGAAGAATGAGGGTGGAATTTTGATAGGTATTGCGTTGAATTTGTAGATAGCCTTGGGAAGTATTGCCATTTTCACGATGTTAATCTTTCCAATCCAGGAGCATGGGAGGTTTTGCCATTTTTAAGTTCTGTGTTGATTTCCTTTTTCAAGATTTTAAAGTTTTCATCATAGAGGTCCTTCACTTCTTCAGTTAAGTTAATTCCTAGGTATTTTATTTTTTGTGGGGCTATTACAAATGGAGTTGCTTTCCTAATTTCAGCCACACTTTTCTCATTGTTTGCATACAGAAAAGCCATTGATTTTGGGGGGTTAATTTTATAACCTGCTACTTTGCCAAAGTTTTGAATCAGCTTGAGTAATTTGGGAGTGGAGTCTATGGGATTCTTTAAATACAAGATCATATGATCTGCAAAGAGGGAGAGTTTTATTTCTTCTTTCCCTATTTGGATCCCCTTTATGTCTGCATCTTGTCTTATTGCTGTAGCTAGGCATTCTAATACTAGATTGAAGAGAAGTGGAGAGAGTGGGCATCCTTGTCTTGTTCCTGAGTTAAGAGGAAATGGCTTTAGTTTTTCACCATTGAGTATAATGCTGGCTGTAGGTTTGTCATATACAGCCTTTATTGTATTGAGGAATGTTCCATGGATTCCTAATTTTTCCAAAACCTTCATCATAAAGGGGTGTTGGATCTTGTCGAATGCTTTTTCTGCGTCTATTGAGATAACCATGTGGTTCTTATTCTTGCTCCTGTTGATGTGATGAATAATATTAATTGATTTGCGTATATTGAACCAGCTTTGCATCCCTGAAATGAATCCTGTTTGATCGTGGTGTATGATTTTTTGGATGAATTGTTGAAGTCGGTTGGCCAAAATTTTGTTGAGAAGTTTTGCATCAATGTTCATCAAAGAAATGGGTCTATAGTTCTCTTTCTTTGATGAGTCCCTGCCTGGTTTTGGGATGAGGGTTATGATGGCTTCATAGAATGTGTTCGGTAGTGAGCTTTCTCTTTCAATTTCAGTGAAGAGTTGGAGGAGAATTGGTGTGAGCTCTGCTTTGAAGGCCTTGTAAAATTCCGCTGTAAAACCATCTGGTCCTGGACTTTACTTAGCTGGGAGGTCTCTTATTGCTGTTTCTATTTCAATGCTTGATATGGGCCTGTTAAGATAGTTTAACTCATCTTGGTTTAGTTTTGGCATGTCAATATTTGCTAGGAAGAGGCCCATTTCTGTCAAGTTCTCAAACTTATTAGCATAACGTTTTGAGAAGTATTCCCTTATAATGTTCTGAATCTTGGTTGTTTCCGTGGTGATGTTTCCATTCTCATCTCTGAGTTTATTAATTTGGGTGTGTTCTCTTCTTTTTCTGATAAGATTTGCTAAGGGTCTGTCAATTTTGTTAAGTTTTTCGAAGAACTAACTCTTTGTTTTGTTGATTCTTTCTATAGTTTTTTGGATTCTAATTCATTTAATTCTGATTTAATTTTGATTATTTCTTTCCGTCTACTGGATTGGGGTTTCTCTTGCTGCTCTTTTTCAAGGAGGTTTAGATGTGTCATTAAATTGTTAGTTTCAGATCTCTCCAATTTGTTGATGTAGGAGCTCAGAGCTATAAACTTGCCTCTGAGTACTGCCTTTGCTGTGTCCCAGAGGAGCTGGTAATTTGTGTGTTCATTTTTGTTGAATAGCATGAACATTTGAATTTCCTTTCTAATCTCTTCCATGACCCACTCATGATTCAGCAGTGTGTTGTTCAGCCTCCATGTGATGCCGGACTTTCTTTGGTGGCTTTTGGTGTTGAGTTCTAATTTTATTTCCTTGTGGTCAGAGAGAATGCAAGGTATAACTTCAATGTTTCTGAATTTAGACAAGTTTGCTTTGTGGCCTAAAATGTGGTCTATTTTCGAAAACGTATCATGTGCTGCTGAGAAAAACGTGTATTCTGATGCTGCTGGGTGAAATGTTCGGTAGATGTCTGTTAAGTCTAGTTGATCTATGCAGCTGTTTAGATCTGCGGTTTCTCTGTTGAGTTTTTGCCGAGTTGATCTATCTAGTGGGGAGAGTGGTGTGTTAAAATCCCCAACAATTAATGTCTTTGGATCTATATGGGATTTGAGGGAAAGTAGTGTTTCTTTGATAAATTTGGATGCTCCATTGTTTGGCGAATAGATATTTAGAATTGTAATATCTTCCTGAAGGAGAGATCCTTTAATTAGTATGTAGCGACCTTCTTTATCTCTTCTCACGAATTTTAATTTGAAGTCTATTTTATCTGATATTAGGATTGCAACTCCCGCCTGTTTATGAGGGCCGTTTGCTTGGTAGATTTTGTTCCAGCCTTTCACATTGAAAATGTGTTTGTTTTTACGGGCAAGATGTGACTCCTGCAAGCAGCAGAGAGAAGGGTCTTGTTTTTTAATCCAACTAGACAGTCTATGTCGCTTAATTGGAGAGTTCAGTCCGTTAACATTAAGAGATAGGACTGAGAGGTATTTGGGAGTTCCTGCCATGTTATCCACCTTCTTGGGGGCTGCGAAAACTGGGTTCTTCCTATGGTACTTGGATTCTCAGTTTGGGGTCAGTTTCTTGGCCTTTATTGCGGTCTTGTTGGTTTTCTATGTGTAGGACATCTTTAAGAATCTTTTGTAGGGCTGGTTTGGTGGAGATGTATTGTTTCAATTTTTCTTTGCTATGGAAGGTTTTTATTTGGCCTTCAGTTATGAAGGAGAGTTTAGCTAGCTACAGTATTCTTGGTTGATAGTTGTTTGTTTTTAGGGCATGGCATACATCATTCCAGGCTCTTCTTACTTTGATTGTCTCTGCTGAGAAATCTGAGGTGATTCTAATTGGTTTCCCTTTATAGGTGATTACCCTTTTCTCCTTGACAGCTTTAAGGATCTTTTCCTTGTTCTGAGTTGATCCTGTGTGGATTATAATGTGAAGGTGGGATGTCCTATTCTGGTCTGATCTATTTGGGGTTCTAAAGGCTTCTTGTATCTGGACAGGCCTATCTTTTTGCATGTTTGGGAAGTTCTCTGCTAGGATCCTGTTAAACAAATTTCCTAGACCATTAACTTCTGTTTCTAGGTGCTCCTCTACACCCATTATCCTTAGATTAGGCCTTCTGATGGTGTCTTCCAGGTGTTGGATAGATCTATCATATTTCTTGGACTTGTCTTGGATGGTTGTATGTTCTTTCTCTATAATATCTAGGCTGTCTTCAATCCCTGAGATTCGATCTTCTGCATGGTCTAACCTGCTGTCAAGACTCTCTACTTTGTTTTTTATCTCTTTTCCTTCTAATTGGTCAGCTTTGATGGCTTCAAGTTCTTTGTTGAAGCTCTGTTTTAGGTCTTGTATGAATTTCTTTACTTCCTTAATTTGGTGTTCAGTGTTTGTTCTCAAATCACTTAGTTGATTGGTTATGGTTTCTTTGGACTCCCATTCCTTCTGTTGGGTTCCATTCAGCATTCCCTTTGTGGTCTCCCTGACTTACTTCAGCTCTTTGTTAATGGATTCCATGAATGCTTTTAGTGATCTTTGTGTGTTCTCTACCTGGTCTCTCAATTCCTGTATTACTCTTTGATTAGCTTCCTCCCATTCATGGGATTCCTGCAGATCTCTTTGAGTGTTCTCAGCCTGCTCATGCCATTCCTCCCTTTCTCTTTGAGTATTCTCAAGTTGTTCACGCAAATCCTGTATCAGTTTTTGAGTAGCTTCCTCACGCTTATGATATTCCTGTATAAACTTCTGGGATGCCTCCTCTCTCTCCCTATTATGTTCATACAGAGTCCTTTGTAATTTGTCAAACTTCTCATTTATCATGTTTGCCAGCAGTGTTTGTAGAGCTATTTGGGAGCTTTCCTCTGGATTATTCATTATCTGTTCTAACCCCTGATTATCAAGATTGGGAATTGAGATACCCGAATTTGCCATTTTTCTTGTGTTTTTCCGGCTTACTCTGCCCATTTGAGATGAAGATAGCACTAGTTTTGCGCTAGAACACTATCTTAAGGCAACCATCAACCAAAGTTTGCATTTGTACAGTCAATAGTCTACAGATACAATCTAGTTCAACAGATACATCTATTCGACATCAAACAACTATATGTTAAAGGACCTCCAACCGCAGAGAAAAATTTGGAAAACCAGAAATTATTAGGGTTAGGGAGAGATGTGGGTAAAAAATAGGAATAGATTGGTGTTGGGAGGCACAGGGGTAGTTAACTGTGTCCTAATCACAATGCAGTAAATAGGTTGGGTAGGATGCAAGTAGAGAGAGAGAGAAAAAGAAGAAAGGGAAAGGGGAATGAAAAGAGACCAGAAAAAAAATAGAAACGTAAAAATTAATGTTATCATAGAGATTAAAAGACCATCTATTTAGAGAGGAATGTGAATATGTTGAGAAAAAGGGAGGGACATAGAGGAGATGTGAAAAACTTTAAAAAAATGCTTAAAATATTATATAGGTATAAAGAGGTAGTACTGCTATTAATGAATTTAAGTCTCAGAGATTTTGAATTGAGTAATAAGTTTGTGGATTAAGTGTGTACACAATGGGGGATAGGGTCTACTAGTTAACTACGGGTTTATCTGAGGATGTGCAGGACAAGAGTTAAGTCACATAAAGAAGAACAAAAGAGGAAAAGGTGGAAAGGATCGGAAAGTGAGAAGAAAAGATCAGAAGTTCAGTAGAGCTAGACAAAAAACAAAAAGATAATTAAGAATGAAAGAAAAAGAGAAAGAAGACAAGAAAAGAAAGGAAAACACACATTCACGTATTCCTAAAATAAAAATTATAAGAGGAGAAACAAAAAAAAATTTACTGGAAAACAATTATTTTTTCAGAAGGGGCAAAAATTAAAGATTAATAAGTTTTAGAAAAGGAAAAAAAAATTTTATATATAAGGTAACAAAAAACGAAAAAAAAAAAAACAAAAAAAACAAAAAAAGTAAAGAAGAAGAAGAAGAAGAAAAAAAAGTTCTTTGATTTTTTTTTTGGGGGGGGGGGGTGGGAAGAGTCCTGTATCTCCCTTTTGTCTGTAACCAGAGTCTGGTTGGAGTCTCTGGTTGGCTTGAGGTCCTGTGGCTTGATTGGTTTCTTAAGTCAGTTTGTTCGAACAGGCAGAAAAATGCTCTGCTTTACCCAAGATTTTGAGATCCCCCTCCCAGGTTAGTTTACTGGGAGGGTGATCTGCTTTGAGAATCACAAAAGAGGGGGATGCAGTGATGAGGCTAGGTTCTGGGTAGAGTTGAGGCCTTTCAACAAACAGTAGCTTTTCCCTGGGGCTATTTTGTGAAAAAACTCACAGAGCCCAGCCTGGAGCCATTCTCAGGGTTTCTGTTTTTCAATTGATTGTTGAGGCTGCTAGAGGGAGGGGCAGCCTCTGGCTCTGGTTACCTGGTGAGGAGAGCCACTCCAATGGCTGGCGCCTGAGCTGGATGACTTTTCCCTGGATGGAACTGAGTCTGTGAGGTCACTTGGCCGTTAAGTTCTTGTGACCTGCTAAATGACTCGTTTTATTCCAAGGCCTGAGTTGGAGCTAGCAGCTCCTCCGAGCTTTGTCGGTATCCAAGATGGAGATCACCGGTGCTGGGGGGGGAGGGGTGGCCTTCTCTCCTCTGCTCCCTGAGAAGGAGTGAGGACGTCGGGCTTCTACTCAGGCCGTCTTGGATCCTGGGTCGTCTCTGGTCTGCAAAGTGCAGGATGAAGTTGTCCGCTCCTTGTCGGTTCTTACTGGTGTTGAGTAGAATCTACTCGTCCGCTGTGTCTGGCTCCTTCGTCCCGGACTGTGTCTCAGGTGTGCCCCCGCGGCGGTGGTCGCCGCTGCGACCCTGCCGCCGCCGCGGCAGCTGCTGGCAGGCACTCAGATGTGTCTGCTTGGCTTCCCCTCTCTTGAGTAACTCTCTGTCCTGTGATGGCACACTTGGTGTGATTCTCTGGCTTGGGACTGTTCACTGGAACTCTGAAACTGTTTTCTCTGCAAGAGCTTGTTCAGATTCCAGCTTCTCCTCCACCATCTTCCCGGAACCCCTAAAAACATTTTCAAGACTTAGTCTATGAAAATATTTTTGGGGAAAAATAAAAACAAAGACAAAAACCAAAGAAAAAAATCTTTAACTACGTGGCTCTCACGGACAACCTTCAATTCCTTTGCTTTGTTGTTTACCACTAAATTTCTGACTGTTAATGTTACTTCTTTACCTGACAAACTGCTGATTCCATTTAATTTCTCTTCTTGTCTATCCAGTAACCTGGGCAGATGAGCTGTTACTTGTCTGGCTTTTATGGCTTCCTGAAATCTGAAAAATGCATATCAAAGCTGTGTGATTTTAGTTTAAAAAGCTGGGATTCCCTGAAGAACATTGATTTCTCAAAGCATAGAAACCCTATTACAATTTCTTTGGCCCTAATTTTCCTTTTTGAAAGCACTTTTTATACCCATATAATCATAGACTCTAGTACAAATCAAGTCCTTTGGATCTAAGCTATGTTAGTGGCATGATGGCATTACAATGGTAGAATGGCTACATCTTTTAAATAAGCTACAGACATGCCCAATGTGCCATATCATACTGTGCTGGTATTGTGTGTAAAGAAACATTTTCATATACTCTTATGCACAGCAGCACAATAGATTATATGAAGATAAGAAGTATGAAAATAACTCTTAATGTCTTTCTTCCCTTCTTGCCTCCTTTCTTAACTAAGTTTAGGATTAATCCTGTGTGTCCCTTTATCTATTTTGTTAGGAGCACAAAAATTAGTATTCATACTACCTACAAAAAAAACAAATGGGACTTTATTGAATTTGGTAACAATTTACTTCTCAAAGCAAACAGCAATTTGAAAATCTCTATAACAATTATTAAGTAATTTTATTACCAACAATAAAGGTCTTTTTTATTCTAGATGGGATAGATGTAGATAGATAAAAAGTAATTGAAATTTACAATTATGTCCTTTAGGGCATATTTCTAGTAAATCTCCATGTATGAGTCAGACTGAAAATCATTTTAATCTACTCTGATATCTAAATATTTTTATTAAAATATTTATTAGATGTTTTCACAATAATTGCAACTTGCTCCCTCAGTTAAATGCTAATGCTGTAAAATTGTAAATAACACCTATCATTTTGAAGGGTAATCACGTGATTTTTCTAAATCATTTTTTGCATGCTGCATGAATTTGATCTTTAAGAAGAAATTGTCTGCATTGATAATATAATCCAAATCTATATTGACTCTGGCTTATAAATAAGAGAAGAAAGCTATGCTGATAATAATTGCACAAAGTCATTTCCATCTTTCTCATGATCTCTCCCAGCTAGGAACAATATAGGGTAAGTTTTGAGCTGGGGGTAAAGTGAAACTTTTCATCTGTCTAGGAAACAGATAGCTTAGGGCACAAATGTAGACAGATTACATAGTATGCTGCAACCACAGCTTTTTGAGAAGTCTATGTTTTCAAAATCTACACAGTAATTTTCTTTTTGAAAACAGAATATTTACACTAGCAAATATAGGAAATTATTTAGGAACACTATCTACGTATTTTATTTGTTGTCGAATGACTTCTATTTAAAATGAGCCTTTTCTTTTTCATGGAATAGTACATTCATCATTGGAAAGGAACTGGGAATATAGCTCAGTTGAATACTACTGTGAATATATGAGGTTCTGGGTTTGATCCCCAGGACTAAAAACAAAAAAACAAGGGAAGGAAGGGAAGGGAAGGAAAAGGAGGGGAACAAATGATAAAAGAAAGAGATGGAGGGACAAAAAGGACGGGGGGAGGAAGGAAGGAAGGGAGGAAGAAGAGGAAGGAAGAGGAAAGAAAGAAGGAGAAATGTGAAATGACAAACTGTTATTTGGAAGTATATTTAGCAATGGTTTTCTCAAAAACAAACAAGTAAATATAGTGCAGCAAATTAGTCTTATTTGGGGTAATCAGCAACATTTGAACTGTAAAAAATTATAACATTTATATCTACAACCATGTACTTAATAACTTAATTGAAAAGGTGATTTTCTTTATATTAAATAATGAATTGTACCACTATCTGAACATTTTTCATAGGTCATTGATTCAATAATTTTCATATGGTCACGCTGTGATATAAAATCGTTAACTGATTAAAAAAATATTCAAAATACAAAATGTCCAGAAGTTTTAAGATTTTCAAAATCACTAATTAGGTTTCAAAGTTCATGGTGTACGTTATCTTCAAGCAAAAGAAAATCATGCCATGTTTGACACAAAAATCATGAAACATTCACAGTTTTTTCAGGAAAACAAAGTAGACCTGCACATTGTGTGAGTTTGGATTTTCTTTATGTACTTAAGTGAAAAAAATGTTGCTAATGATTAAATGCAGAACAAATATAAAACCCTGATATGTTATAAATCTCAACTATATTGTAAGACATTACAGATATACAAAAAGTAAAATCTTTTCCTTAGTTATGTTATTGTTTACTTATTTAGCCATATATGGCTGGTGCTCTTGCCTATAATCCTAGCAACTCAGGAATCTGAAGGTTCATGATTCAAAGGCAGCCTGGGCAGTGGAAATTTATCTACAAAATAACTAGCCCAAAAGCTAGACAGAGGTGTGGCTCAAGAAGTAGAATGGCCATAAGTAAGAAAACTGAGTGTGTTCCTGAGGCACTGGGTTCAAGCCACTGTGTCTATGTGTATACACATATATATATATACATATGTGACACACCCACATATGTATATGTATATAAATAATACACATATATATCTATAAGCTTAAATATATGTGTATATTATATATACTCAGAATACATATGAATATGTGTACATATATACATATGTATACATATAATATACATATGTGTATATATGCTCTTTAAAATAGTTTTATATCGGTCTCTGATAGCTTATGTATAAGTCTCAGAGAGAGAAAAACTGAAAGAGAGAGAGAGAGAAAGGGAGGCAGGGAGGGAGGGAGAGAGAAGCAGGCAGAGGCATTTGACAGACCTTCCCCCACAAATTTTTGACAGAGAGCAGGAGCTCTTTAAAGTTTAATGTTTAGCACTTCCTGTTTTCAATAAATGATGGGAAGAAAGAGGGAGAAGGCATAGGAGGGCAGGAGGAAGCAAGAGAGAAATTATCCACAGGCCAGAAGGGGCACCATGGAGACACAAGTTCAAAAGAGAAATGTAGCTAAGCACAGATCAGCCCTCCCACCACCAATGACTTAGAAAATGGATGCAATATATAACTGAGTATGCAAATATATAGGTCTAGTAAATATGAATAGTTCAACTCTTTTCAGACATGGTATTATTGGATTACAGGATTGTGTTCTGCCCCATTTGTAAGGAAATGGAAAGACTTGGGAAAAAATCCTATTAAGTGAAGTAAGCCAGACCCTCAAAAAACGTACGTCTTATCATCTCCCTTATTTGCAATAATTATGTATCTAGGATAATCTTACAAGATGAGCAGAATAACTCAATA
The DNA here is from genome assembly GCF_019054845.1 of Dipodomys spectabilis. Taxonomy (NCBI): domain Eukaryota; kingdom Metazoa; phylum Chordata; class Mammalia; order Rodentia; family Heteromyidae; genus Dipodomys; species Dipodomys spectabilis. Next base: position 1,702,615 of record NW_024870701.1, on the reverse strand, counting down.
ACTATGTACATATGACCATATAAGATGATGCTAAGCGAAATGAACTCCAAGACATAGACACAAGAGGTTTCTCTTTTTTGTTGTTTTTAATGTACTACATGATTCCCTTTTCTTTTCTGTTTTCCCCCTATGGTTTATCCTCTGTTGTCACTGTATTTGATTTTGGTACCCTAGGTATTGTATATACGTTTATCTGAACTAGGGAAGGGATGGAGAACAACAAAATGGCGAGACAAAGGACAAAGGGGGAACCTATGCAACAGCGGTACTCACAGACAATATGTTAAAAATAATCTGAACAACTTGCGGGGAGGGAGATTGGGGGAAGGCAAAGGGAAAAAATAAGGGAAGGAGTAACAAGTTAAACAAGAAATGTAATCACTACCTTACTTGTATAACTGTACCCCCTCTGTACATCACATTGACAATAAAATTTTAAAAAATTAAAAATTAAGAAAAGAGAAGGAAGGCAATGAATTAAGTTATAATAGACTGATTCTCGGCCATGAGGTGTTTTCCAGCACTGAGCACAGGACCAGGAGTCTAAGGAGCAGCTGTCCCTGAGCTGAGGAGGAAAGGGTCAGTTCTAGAGTGATGGGAAGGGGTGGAATTTGTGAGACAACTGTACAAGGAAAAAGTTCTAGAAATATGTGCAAGGTATATAAATATACATTCAGTATGTACTAGCAGAGAACATTCTAGAAACTCCTTCACAAAGCTTAAGAACAAACACTTTCAAATATTTAAGAAATGTGACAAATATCAAAATAGAGTTGAGATTAGCAATAAAAACACTAAGTCTCAATATGAGTTCTTCTCTTAGGAGCTTTTTAGATAACTAGGTATAAGCTTCCAAACTTAGAGATGCTTTTGTTCTATTTGCATTGTTAAACTTAATTGCATTCTGTTGAGATAACACAGTCTGTATTCAATTTGACTTATAAATATATTGAAACTCATCCTGTGGCTCACCATGTTTACAATTGTGATAACCAATTAGTGTGTGTGTGTGTGTGTGTGTGTGTGTGTGTGTGTGAGTGAGAGAGAGAGAGAGAGGAAAAAGAGCAAGAACAAGAAGAACAATAAGAGACTTCATTAAAGTTTTCATTTTGCTAGCACAAGAAGCTTAATTGTGTTGTTCAATTTAAAGAAAGCTTTACTGATTTTTTTAATGTGATTTGTCATCAATTACTGAAGTTATTTCCTTAAATCTCCTCCTAAGGTATTTTTGGGTGTTGACAGCATTTTTACAATGTGAATTTCACATATTTACCAGTTCATTTGACATACACAAACTTTGAATTAGCATATATTTGTGTTAATTCTTTTCTTTTCTATTCTTTTTTTATTGTGAAAATACCGTACAGAGAGGTTACAATTACTTGGGCAAGGTAATGAGTACATTTCTTATCAAGCATTGTTGCCTCCTCCTTTGTTTCCCCTTCCCATCCCTTCCCACTCCCCCCCCACTACCCGCACCCCATTTCCCTCCCCCCCCCACACCAAAGTTGTAACAATCAACATTAACGGATTTAACTCTCCAATTATTTTCGATGTTTGATTTGTTATAAGCATGCTTTCCTTAAAATATACGTGCCTTGAGGTCTCTATTTGGGATGGTTTTTACTTTCAGTTACTTGCAGTCTCTTTCGTCTTCTTATATTAAGATTCAGTCTTTCTTCTAAGTTTGGTACGTAAAAGCAGCATCTATTTGCATACTAAACCTTGTCTTATTATTCCTATAGATACTAAGTTCAATTCATTTATTTTTTATCTTATTTTTTTATATTTTTTATATATTTTATATTTTTATATTATTTTTTATAGATACTAAGTTCAATTCATTTATTTATCTTCTTTTTAGTTTATTGTATTGTTTATTTTTATTTTTATTGTAGAGGTGATATACAGAGGGGTTGTAGTTACATAAGTATGGTATTAGTGCATTTCTTTTTGGACAGTGTTGCCTCTTCCCTCATTTTATCTGCTTTTTCCCTCCTGACACTCTCCCCCATAAGTTGTATAGTTCATTTTCAGCATAGTGTCTAGGAAGTATCATTGCTGAATTAGTTCAACCTTTGTTCCACCATTTCCATTCTTGGTCTTACCCTCCCCAGATCAGATTAATTCATATAAAGAACAAAGGATATAGAAATCAAAAATAGTGACAAAAGAAAAAAAACAGAAAAAATACAAAAAGTAAAATAAAAATACCTCTTGTTTCCATTTCCTGGAGTTCATTTCTATATGATCATATGTATATAGCTATTGAGCCCTTGTAATCCTCTCCTAAGAATATCCTCCTTTGACCTCACTGTATGAATGTTTAGAGTCCTGTTTCATTTATCATATACAAAAATATTTTTTGTATTTTAATATCCATTGTGTTGACCTGTGGATTTATAGACACATTCTAATTATACCAAATGAAGAAATTCATGCAACCTATACTTATTTGGATCTGCCTTACTTCACTTAATATAATGTTTTCCAAGTCTTTGCATTTTATTATGAACGGGACAATATCATTTTTTTCTGATGCATATATATACAAATTTCCTTGATCCTATTCCCACACTAAGGGGCATGTGGCTTGGTTCCATACCTTAGATAGGGTAAACAATGCCACAAGAACATGTTTATGTTGGTAGCTTTTGTGTGGCCTGATTTGTGGTCAGTTGGATAAATGCCCAGGAGTGGGATTGCTAGGTCATAGGAAACCACTATGTTTAGTCTTTTTAGGAACCTCCAAACTGTTTTCCTATATTTTCTTTTTTTTTTAATTTAATTTTATTTTATTTGTGAACATACTGTACAGAGGAGTTACAAATATATGCGCAGGATAATGCGTACATTTCTTACCAAGCATTGCAGCCTCCTCCTTTTGTTTACCCTTCACATCCCTTCCCAGCCTCCCCACTCCCCCCCAATCCCAATCCTTCTCCTCCCCCCCCCCTTCCCCTCCCCCCCCCCCACCCGCCCGCACCGACGTTGTAAAGCTCATTTTGGACATGTCAACTTGAACTTCTCATTGTTGCAACAGGTCCACCTGTATCCTTAAACAACTGGTTTTTCCCCATCTCCTCCACAAGTTATACTGACATCAAATATAGTGAAAGCAGGGGTTATACTGTGGGGGAAGGACATACAAAGCAACAAAGAGATAATCTTATAAATGCATTAGAAACACATGCATGAAAGAAAAAAACATTAAAATACATATCTAAGGCTTCATTTTCCTGAGATCACGTTATCTGCCCTTTTCCGCTTGACTCATACATATACTAGATATTGCAAATAAGGGAAACCATAGGACCTATGTTTCTTTGGGCCTGGCTTACTTAACGTAATATAATTTTTTCCAGGTTTTTCCATTTCCTAACAAATGGGGCAATGTCATTTTTTCTGATGGAGGCATAGAATTCCATTGTGTATATATACCACATTTTCTTGATCCATTCATCTACTGAGGGGCATCTGGGTTGGTTCCATATCTTAGCTATGGTAAATAACGCTGCAATAAACATTGTTGTGCTGGTAGCTTTATTGTGGTCTTGTTTGTGATCATTTGGGTAAATGCCCAAAAGTGGGATTGCTGGGTCATAGGGGAGTTCTATGTGAAGTCTTTTGAGGAACCTCCATACTGCTTTCCAAAGTGGTTGTACAAGTTTACATTCCCACCAACAATGAAGTAAGGTTCCTTTCTGTCCACATCCCCTTCAGCATCTGTTGTTGTTAGAGTTCTTGATTTTTGCCATTCTAACTGGGGTGATGTGATATCTCAATGTTATTTTGATTTGCATTTCTTTTATGGCTAGGGATGTTGAACATTTCTTCATGTGTCTATTGGCCATCCTTCTTTCTTCTTCAGAGAAGTTTCTCTTTAAGTCTTTCGCTCACTTATTTATTGGGCAGTTATTTCTTTGAGGATTTGTTGTTGGGGGGTTTAATTTTTGAGTACCAAGTATATTTTAGATATGAGACCCTTGTCCATTGTATGGCTAGTAAAGATCTTCTCCCAATCCGTGGGCTTTCTATTGATCTTGCTAGCTATGTCATTTGCCCTGCAGAAGCTCTGCAACTTTATGCAATCCCATTTTTCCAACCTTTCTTTGATTTGTTGTGTTTCCGGGTCTCTATTCAGAAAATTTCGGCCTGAGCCAAGGAGACCTAGGGTTTCTCCTATTCCATCCTGTAATGTTTTCAGAGTGTCTGCTTTGAGTTCAAGGTCTTTGATCCATTTGGAGTTGATTCTGGTGCAGGGTGATATATAAGGATCTAGCTTTAGTTTTCTACATGTAGTTAACCAGTTTTGCCAGCACCATTTACTGAAGAGGCTGTCTGTCTTCCATTCTATTGTTTTAGCTCCCTTATCGAAGATTAGATGGCTATAGGTCTGTAGGTTCATTTCTGGGTTTCAAATTCTATTCAATTGGTCCTGAGGTCTGTTCTTATGCCAATACTATTCAATTGGTCCTGAGGTCTGTTCTTATGCCAATACGAAGCTGTTTTGATTACTATGGCTTTATAGTAGAGTTTGAAATTTGGTATTGATATTCCTCCAGCAGTGTTCTTTCCGTTGAGGAGCGTTTTTGCTATTCGGGGTCTTTTATTGTTCCATATGAATTTTTGGATTGCCTCTTCTATTTCCTTGAAGAATGAGGGTGGAACTTTGATAGGTCTTGCGTTGAATTTGTAGATAGCCTTGGGAAGTATTGCCATTTTCACGATGTTAATCTTTCCAATCCAGGAGCATGGGAGGTTTTGCCATTTTTTAAGTTCTGTGTTGATTTCCTTTTTCAAGATTTTAAAGTTTTCAGCATAGAGGTCCTACACTTCTTTAGTTAAGTTAATTCCTAGGTATTTTATTTTTTGTGGGGCTATTACAAATGGAGTTGCTTTCCTAATTTCAGCCACACTTTTCTCATTGTTGGCATACAGAAAAGCCATTGATTTTGGGGGGTTAATTTTATAACCTGCTACTTTGCCAAAGTTTTGAATCAGCTTGAGTAATTTAGGAGTGGAGTCTATGGGATTCATTAAATACAAGATCATGTCATCTGCAAAGAGGGAGAGTTTTTATTTCTTCTTTCCCTATTTGGATCCCCTTTATGTCTGCATCTTGTCTTATTGCTGTAGCTAGGCATTCTAATACTAGACTGAAGAGAAGTGGAGAGAGTGGGCAACCTTGTCTTGTTCCTGAGTTAAGAGGAAATGGCTTTAGTTTTTCACCATTGAGTATAATGCTGGCTGTAGGTTTGTCATATACAGCCTTTATTGTATTGAGGAATGTTCCATGGATTCCTAATTTTTCCAAAACCTTCATCATGAAGGGGTGTTGGATCTTGTCGAATGCTTTTTCTGCATCTATTGAGATAACAATTGTGGTTCTTATTCTTGCTCCTGTTGATGTGATGAAAAATATTAATTGATTTGCGTATATTGAACCAGCTTTGCATCCCTGAAATGAATCCTGTTTGGTCATGGTGTATGATATTTTGGATGAATTGTTGAAGTCGGTTGGCCAAAATTTTGTTGAGAAGTTTTGCATCAATGTTCATCAAAGAAATGGGTCTATAGTTCTCTTTCTTTGATGAGTCCCTGCCTGGTTTTGGGATGAGGGTTATGATGGCTTCATAGAATGTGTTCGGTAGTGAGCTTTCTCTTTCAATTTCATTAAACAGTTGGAGGAGTATTGGTGTGAGCTCTGCTTTGAAGGCCTTGTAAAATTCCGCTGTAAAACCATCTGGTCCTGGACTTTTCTTAGCTGGGAGGTCTCTTGTTGCTGTTTCTATTTCAATGCTTGATATGGGCCTGTTAAGATAGTTTAACTCATCTTGGTTTAGTTTTGGCATGTCAATATTTGCTAGGAAAAGGTCCATTTCTGTCAAGTTCTCAAACTTATTAGCATAAAGTTTTGAGAAGTATTCCCTTATAATGTTCTGAGTCTTGGTTGTTTCCGTGGTGATGTTTCCGTTCTCATCTCTGAGTTTATTAATTTGGGTGTGTTCTCTTCTTTTTCTGATAAGATTTGCTAAGGGTCTGTCAATTTTGTTAAGTTTTTCGAAGAACCAATTCTGTTTTGTTGATTCTTTCTATAGTTTTTTTTGGATTCTAATTCATTTAATTCTGATTTAATTTTGATTATTTCTTTCCGTCTACTGGATTGGGGTTTCTCTTGCTGCTCTTTTTCAAGGAGGTTTAGATGTGTCATTAAATTGTTAGTTTCAGATCTCTCCAATTTGTTGATGTAGGAGCTCAGAGCTATAAACTTGCCTCTGAATACTGCCTTTGCTGTGTCCCAGAGGAGCTGGTATTTTGTGTGTTCATTTTTGTTGAATAGCATGAAGATTTGAATTTCCTTTCTAATCTCTTCCATGACCCACTCATGATTCAGCAGTGTGTTGTTCAGCCTCCATGTGATGCCGGACTTTCTTTGGTGGCTTTTGGTGTTGAGTTCTAATTTTATTCCCTTGTGGTCAAAGAGAATGCAAGGTATAACTTCAATGTTTCTGAATTTAGACAAGTTTGCTTTGTGGCCTAAAATGTGGTCTATTTTAGAAAACGTTCCATGTGCTGCTGAGAAAAACGTGTATTCTGATGCTGCTGGGTGAAATGTTCGGTAAATGTCTGTTAAGTCTAGTTGATCTATGTAGCTGTTTAGATCTGCGGTTTCTCTGTTGAGTTTTTACCGAGTTGATCTATCTAGTGGGGAGAGTGGTGTGTTAAAATCCCCAATTATTAGTGTCTTTGGATCTATATGGGATTTGAGGGAAAGTAGTGTTTCTTTGATAAATTTGGGTGCTCCAATGTTTGGCGAATAGATATTTAGAATTGTAATATCCTCCTGAAGGAGAGATCCTTTAATTAGTATGTAGCGACCTTCTTTATCTCTTCTCACGAATTTTAATTTGAAGTCTATTTTACCTGATATTAAGATTGCAACTCCCGCCTGTTTATGGGGGCCGTTTGCTTGGTAGATTTTGTTCCAGCCTTTCACATTGAAAATGTGTTTGTTTTTACGGGCAAGATGTGACTCCTGCAGGCAGCAGAGAGAAGGGTCTTGTTTTTTAATCCAACTAGACAGTCTATGTCACTTAATTGGAGAGTTCAGTCCGTTAACATTAAGAGATAGGACTGAGAGGTATTTGGGAGTTCCTGCCATGTTATCTACCTTCTTGGGAGCTGCGAAAACTGGGTTCTTCCTATGGTTCTTGGATTCTCAGTTTGGGTGCAGTTTCTTGGCCTTTATTGCGGTCTTGTTGGTTTTCTATGTGTAGGACATCTTTAAGAATCTTTTGTAGGGCTGGTTTGGTGGAGATGTATTGTTTCAATTTTTCTTTGCTATGGAAGGTTTTTATTTGGCCTTCAGTTATGAAGGAGAGTTTAGCTGGGTACAGTATTCTTGGTTGATAGTTGTTTGTTTTTAGGGCATGGCATACATCATTCCAGGCTCTTCTTGCTTTGATTGTCTCTGCTGAGAAATTTGAGGTGATTCTAATTGGTTTCCCTTTATAGGTCATTACCCTTTTCTCCTTGACAGCTTTAAGGATCTTTTCCTTGTTCTGAGTTGATCCTGTGTGGATTATAATGTGGGGGTGGGATGTCCTATTCTGGTCTGGTCTATTTGGGGTTCTAAAAGCTTCTTGTATCTGAATAGGCCTATCTTTTTGTATGTTTGGGAAGTTCTCTGCTAGGATCCTGTTAAACAAATTTCCTAGACCATTAACTTCTGCTTCTAGGTGTTCCTCTACACCCATTGTCCTTAGATTAGGCCTTCTGATGGTGTCTTCCAGGTTTTGGATAGATCTATCATATTTCTTGGACTTGTCTTGGATGGTTGTATGTTCTTTCTCTATAATATCTAGGCTGTCTTCAATCCCTGAGATTCGATCTTCTGCATGGTCTAACCTGTTGTCAAGACTCTCTACTTTGTTTTTTATCTCTTTTCCTTCTAATTGGTCAGCTTTGATGGCTTCAAGTTCTTTGTTGAAGCTCTGTTTTAGGTCTTGTATGAATTTCTTTACTTCCTTAATTTGGTGTTCAGTGTTTGTTCTCAAATCACTTAATTGATTGGTTATGGTTTCTTTGGACTCCCATTCATTCTGCTTTGTGGTCTCCCTGACTTCCTTCAGCTCTTTGTTAATGGATTCCATGAATGCCTTTAGTGATCTTTGTGTGTTCTCTACTTGGTCTCTCAATTCCTGTATTACTCTTTGATTAGCTTCCTCCCGTTTGTGGGATTCCTGCAGTTCTCTTTGAGTGTTCTCAGCCTGCTCACGCCATTCCTCCCTTTCTCTTTGAGTATTCTCAAGTTGTTCACACAAATCCTTTATCAGTTTTTGAGTAGCTTCCTCACGCTTATGATATTCCTGTATAAGCTTTGGGGATGCCTCCTTTCTCTCCCTTTCACGCTCATACAGAGTCCTTTGTAATTTGTCAAACTTCTCATTTATCATGTTTGCCAACAGTGTTTGTAGAGCTATTTGGGAACTCTCCTCTGGATTATTCATTATCTGTTCTGACCCCTGATTATCAAGATTGGGAATAGAGATACCCGGATTTGCCATTTTTCTTGTGTTTTTCCGGCTTACTCTGCCCATTTGAGATGAAGATAGCACCAGTTTTGTGCTAGAACACTATCTTAAGGCAACCATCAACCAAAGTTTGCATTTATACAGTCAATAGTCTACAGATACAATGTAGTTCAACAGATACATTTATTCAACATCAAACAACTATATGTTAATGGGCTTTGAACCGCAGAGAAGAATTTGGAAAACCAGAAATTATTAGCATTAGGGAGAGGTGTGGGTAAAAAAATAGGAATATATTGGTGTGGGGAAGCACAGGGAGAGTTAACTATGTCCTAATCCCAATGCAGGAAATAGGTTGATAGGATGCAAGTAGAGAGAGAGAGAGAAAGAAGAAAGGGAAAGGGAAATGAAAAGAGACTAGAAAAAAATAGGAATGTAAAAATTAATATTATTATGGAGATTAAAAGACCATGTATTTAGAGAGGAATGTGAGTATATTAAGAGAAGGGAAGGGACATAGAAGAGAAGCGAAAAACTTAAAAAAATGCTTAAAATATTATATAGGTATAAAGAGTTAGTACTGCTAATAAGGAATTTAAGTCTCAGAGGTTTTGAATTGAGTAATAAATTTGTGGATTAAGTGTGTACACAATGGGGGATAGGGTCTACTAATTAGCTACAGGTTTATCTGAGGATGTGCAGGACAAGCGCTAAGTCACATAAAGAAGATCAAAAGAGAGGAAAAGGTGAAAGGATGAGAAAGGGAGAAAAAAAGATCAGAAGTTCAGTAGAGCTAGACAAAAAACAAAAAGATAGTTAAAAAAGAAAGAAAAAGAGAAAGAAGACAAGAAAAGAAAGGAAAACGCACATTCACGTATTCCTAAAATAAAAATTATAAGAGGAAAAAAAATTTACTGGAAAACAATTATTTTTTCAAAAAAGGCAAAAATTAAAGATTAATAAAATTTTTAGAAAAGGAAAATTTTTTTTTTATATATATAAGGTACCAAAAAAAAAAAAAAAAAGGAAAAGAAGAAGAAAAAAAAGAAAAAAAAGTTCTTTGATTTTTTTTTTTTTATTTTTTTGGGGTGGGAAGAATCCTGTATCTCCCTTTTGTCTGTAACCAGCCTCTTGTTGGAGTCTCTGGTCAGCTTGAGGTCCTGTGGCTTGATTGGTTTCTTAAGTCAGTTTGGTCGAACAGGCAGAAAAATGCTCTGCTTGACCCAAGATTTTGAGATCCCCCTCCCAGATTAGTTTAATGGGATGGTGACCTGCTTTGAGAATCACAAAAGAGGGGGATGCAGTGGTGAGGCTAGGTTCTGGGTAGAGTTGAGGCCTTTCAACAATCAGTAGCTTTTCCCTGGGGCTATTTTGTGAAAAAACTCACAGAGCCCAGCCTGGAGCCATTCTCAGGGTTTCTGTTTTTCAATTGGTTGTTGAGGCTGCTAGAGGGAGGGGCAGCCTCTGGCTCTGGTTACCCAGTGAGGAAAGCCACTCCAATGGCTGGCCCCTGAGCTGGGTGACTTTTCCCTGGATGGAGCTGAGTCTGGCAGGTCACTTCGCCATTAAGTTCTTGTGACCTGCTAAATGACTCGTTTTATTCCAAGGCCTGAGTTGGAGCTAGCAGCTCCTCCGAGCTTTGTCGGTATCCAAGATGGAGATCACCGGTGCTGGGGGGGAGGGCTGGCCTTCCCTCCTCTGCTCCCTGAGAAGGAGTGAGGACGTCGGGCTTCTACTCAGGCCGAGTCTTGGATCCTGGGTCGTCTCTGGTCTGCAAACTGCAGGATGATGTCCGCTCCTTGTCGGTTCTTGCTGGTGTTGAGTAGAATCCGCTCGCCCGCTGCGTCTGGCTCCTTCATCCCGGACTCTCTGTGTGAGCACTCAGGTATGGCCCCAGCTGCGGTCTCGGCCGCAACTCTGCCGCCACCGCCGCGGTGGCTGCTGGCGAGCGCTCAGATGTGTCTTCTTGCCTTGGCTTTCCCTCTCTTTTCTAACTCTCTGTCCTGTGATGGCACACTTGGTGTGATTCTTTGGCTTAGGACTGTTCACTGGAACTCTAAAACTGCTTTCTATGCGAGAGCTTGTTCAGATTCCAGCTTCTCCTCCGCCATCTTCCTGGAACCTTTCCTCCTATAATATTTTCAATGGATCTGGTCTTACATGGATTTTTTTGAATCATTTGGAATTGATACTGGTGCCAAGTGATACATAAGGATCAAGCTTTAGTTTTCTCTCATGCATAGCCAATTCTGCCAGCACCATTTGTTGAAAAGGCTGTCTTTCTTCCATTCTGTTTTTTGGCTTCCTTATCAAACATTAGGTCACTATAGGTATATAGGGTCTTTTCTGAGTCTTCTATTCTGTTCCATTTGTCCTCAAGTCTATTCTGATTGCCAGAACCAAACTTTTTTTTTATTACTATGGCTTTGTAATTGAGTTTGAAGTTTGGTATTGATATTCCTCCAGCACTGCACTTCCTGCTAAGGACTGTTTTTGCTATTTGGGGTTTTCTTTATTCCTCATGAATTTTTGGATTGCTTCCTCTATATCACTGAAGAATCTTGTTGAGATTTTTCATGGGTACTGAATTGAATTTGTAGATAGCTTTGGGCAGCATTGCCATTTTTACAGTGTTAATTCTTCCAATCCAGGAACATGGAAGTTTTTTCCATTTTCTTAAATCTACTCTAATTTTCTTTTTCAGATTTTTAAAATTTTCATCATAGAGTTCCTTCACATGTTTGGTTAAGTTAATTCCTAGTTATTTTTTTGAGGCTAATACCAAAGGAGTTGCTTTCCTGATTTGACTTCTTCTCATTATTGGCCTACAAGAGGCTATTAAGTTTTGTGGGTTGATTTTTATACCCTGTTACATTGCCAAAGTTTCAAATAGCTTGGGTGAAGAATCTATAGAGTTAGTTAAATGCAAGATCTTGTAATCTACACAGAGGAATCAGTTTTTACTTTTTTCCCTATTTGGATCCAATTTATTTTTTCTTGACTAATACCTCATGCCCCGAATTCCAGTACTATATTGAGGGGGAGTGGGGTGAGTGGACATCCTTATCTTGTTCTTGATTTTAGAGGAAATGGTTTTAACTTTTCATCATTAAGTATAATGCTGGCTATAGGTTTGCCATATACAACCATTAGCAAATTGAAGAATGTTCCATGGATTTTTAGGTTCTCCTGAGCATTTATCATAAACAAGTGTTGGATTTTGTCAAATGCTTTTTCTGCATCTACTGAGATGATCATGGGGTTCTTATCCTTACTCCTGTTGTTGAGTTCAATTACATTTATTGACTTGCATATATTGGACCAGGTTTGCAAGTCTGGAATGAATCCCATTAGATCATAATGTATGATTCTTTGGAGTAGTTGCTGAATTCAGTTGGCTGGAAATTTATTGACAAGTTTTACATTAACGTTTATCAAAGAAATGGGTCTATAGTTATCTTTCTTTGATGAGCCCCTTTTCGGTTTTGAGATGAAGGTTATGCTGGCTTCATAAAATTATTTTAGTAGTGATCTTTCCCTTTTATTTTCATTGGAGATTTTGAGTAGTATTGGAGGGAATTCTCCTTTGAAGGCTTTATAGAATTCAACTGTGAATTCATCTGGTCCTGAGCTTTTCTCAGAAGGGAGGGTTTTTAAATTGAAGTTTGCATTTCATCACTTGTTATGGATCCTTCTAGTTGGTTTAAATCTTCATGATTAAGTTTGGGCATATCAATCACTAGGAATCCAATCACATCCATTTTTCCCAGGTTTTCCAATTTGTTAGCATAAAGGTTTGCAAAGTATTCCCTTATAATATCAATCTTGTTTCTGTTGTAATATTCCTATTATCATCTGTAATTTTATTTATTTGGATGTGTTCTCTCCTTATTTTGATCGGGTTTGCTAAGTTCTATTTTTCAAAGAACCCACCCTTTTTTTCATTGATTCTTTCTATGGAATTTTTTTTTTGGAGGGGGGGGTCCGGTTGTGGGGCCTGAACTCTGGGCCTGGGCCCTGTCCCTCAGCTCTTCAGCTCAAGGCTAGTGCTCTACCACTTGAGCCACAGCACCACTTCTGGCTTTTTTCTTTTTGTTTATGTAGTGCTGAGGAATCGAACCCAGGGCCTCATGCAAGCACTCTATCACTGAGCCACCTTCCCAGGGCTTCTATGAATTTTTTTAGTCTCTTATTCATTTATTTCTGATTTAATTTTGATTGTTTCCATGTGTCTATCTACTGTTTGGGGTTTGGTTTGTTCCTCTTTTTCAAGGAGTTTAAGGTGAATCATTTAAACTATTGATTTGAGATTTTCACCAATGTTTTGATATAGGCACTCAGAGCTATAAATTTTACTCTGAGTACTTCTTTGCTGTGTCCCAGAGGAGATGGGTATTTTGTATGTTCATTTTTGTTAAATTCCACAAATGTTTTAGCTTCCATTCTGATTTCATCAATGACCCAATATGGACATTCAACAGTGTTGTTCAGTCCATATGTTAGAATTAGTTTTGTGATGGCTTCTGGTCTTGAACTCTAATTTTATTCTGTTGTAGTATGAAAGAATGCAAGGAATAATTTTAATTTTCCTGAATTTGCACAGCATTGTTTTGTGACCTAAAATATGTTTTGGAGAATACTCCATGTGCTGCTGAGAAGAATGTATATTCTGATGCTGATGGGTGAATTATTCTGTAGATGTCTATTAAATCTAGTTGGCCAATGCAATGTTTCTCTTTTGAATTTTTGCCAGAAAGATCAATCCAGAGGTGACAGTGACAGTGATGTGTTAAATCACCAACAATCAATGTGTTTGAATCTATTGATGTTTTCGGTTAAGCAGTATTTGTTTGATGAAATTGGGTGTTCTGGCATTTGATGTATACCTCCTGTTATATATCCTCCTGTAGGAGAAATCCCTTTATTAGTATGTCATGTCCTTCTTTGCCTCTTCCCACTAATTTTAATTTTAAGTTTCTTTGTCTGATATTAGTATTGCTACTACAGCCTATTCATAGAGGCCATTTGCTTGATAGATTTTTATTTAAACGTTTCACTTTCAGAATATGTTTGCTTTTGTCAGCAAGTTGTGTCTCTTGAATATTGGGGATGGATAGGTCTTGCTTTTGATCTGACTAGTCAATCTATGTCATATCCTTTAGCTAGTGAATATTTTTTCATTGTACTCCTTCTCTTTGAATCTGTTTAGTTCTCGGTTTGTGGACTCCATGAATTCTTCTAATAATACGGTTAGTCTCGTCACGTTCAGCAATACTCTTGTGTAGGCTTTCTATGCATTAAACATGTTATCGTCATTTTGAGAACTATCTTCTAGGTCCTTCATTCTCTGCTCTATTTCCTGGTTATTTTGTGGGAGAATTGAGTTTCCTTGACTTGCAATTTTTCTTTTGCTTCTATCATTTGTTCTGCCCATTTGGAAATGAATGCACTCAAATCTGAAACCACAACAGGACAAAATATAAAGTATCAACCCAAAGCCCTACAATTGCATAGACTTTAAATCAGAGGTTTTAAATTATAGATGGATATCCTCTGATCAAATGCTCCTTGACTTTTGTTTGAGAAATGGTATTGTGGTGCAGAAAAGGAGATTATACTTAGTTTTAGCCAGTGAGCAAATCTGTTATTAGGGTCAGGATAAACCAAACCAAACCAAAAAGATAAGAGGATAAACCAAGTAGACTGAATCAAAGTGGAAACAAAAATGTCAAACAGACAAACAATAAGGAAACTAAGGAATAAAGAAAAGAAAGATAAAGAGAAGGAACACAAAGAAAACAAATAAAAATTAAATGTAATAGAAATAAAAAGAAAAGAAAGGAAAGGTGAAAAAGGGTAAAAGAATAAAGAAAAGGAAATAAAGAGAAGGAAGAGAACTAAAAACTAAAAATTAAAATAAAAAATAAAAATTGAACAATCAAAAATATAACCAGAATTAAGTATTCACACAAGTGAGAAGCAAGCTTAGCAATCACTATAGACTGTATATCTAAGACAAAACAAAACAGAAAAAGAAAAGAAAAAACAAACAAAAAAAAACAAAGAAAAACAAAAACGAATTCCCCAATTTGTTTGGGGGAACTTGTGTCTCTCATTATAGGGTGTGCAATCTTCTAGTGGAATTTCTGTTTTAGCTGCTGAGATATAGAGTTATAGCCTGTAGCCAGTATCTTGGTGGCACTGAGGGGTGGAAGGTGGGATTTGGTGAAGCTCCTTATTTTACAGGTAAGAGGTGTCTCTAAAGTTTGTAGGTTGGGATCCACACTGCTAAGGCCCACTGTGCTGGAACATAGTTGGATCCTGAAGTCTTCTTGATATGGGGATATGGCAGTTACCTAGATTTCTGTTCTCAGTACAATAGAGAAATACCTAGATTTTTAAGGCTTGTCTGTACCTTGCTTATAAATCTGAGAGAAAAGATATCTACTCAGAGTGACCAGAAAAAACGTTCTGCCTTATGGAATTGGAGTCTCTGGAGCCCTCTTCCCAGTCTAGATTATGCAGCACTGGGATAAGGGTAGGGGCTTGGCTCTGGAAACTAAAAGAGGTAGGAGATGGCTTTAACTTCAGCCTAGAATCTGCAGAGTGCTTGGTGTGGCCAGTGCTGGGATGTATCTGGAATCTGTAGCCCCTTCTAGTCAGGCGGCTAGTACTAGAGTTCCTACACTTGGCACAGCCTGGAAACACACTAGGCTTTTACGATCTGTCTGTCTGTTGTTGTTGTTGTTGTTGCTGTTGTTTATCAATGAGATATTAGAGACTTTCAGTTTTATAATTCCAAGGTGCTCATCTGGGCTTCAGGCCTGGCTAGAATGCTGCCCTCTTCCTTGCTCACTGCTGTGGGTTAGGGCTTCCTCCTACTGGACAGGTCTTTTACTTGTCTCCATAAAGGGGTGGTGCAAGAGTATCAGGTTCCTTTACCCTTTCCAAAATGGCACCACTTCTCTGGCAAGTGTTTCAGGCAGCCACTTTGCCACTTTCAAAAATGGCGTCATTCTTGGGTAGGGGTAGGGTTCCAGTCCAGATGCTGTTCTTTGGAAGGAAAGGGTATTCAGGGTTCCTGGTGATGCTTCGGACCGGTCTGCATTGTAGCAAATTGTCTGTATCTTGCTGTGGCCAGCTCAGCTGTGGGCTCCCGTTCCTGCTGTCTCCCATGTGGGCTCTTCAAATTCTGTGGTGAAGATTCGTGTAAATCCTGGGGCATGTCTGATGCCACCACCCCCCGCCACTGTCACCGCTGGCCCACACTGGTTTCTGTCTTCTTATGTAATCATTTGATAATCTTCTTTTTTGGTGTATATCTCTGTATAATTATAGCTTACTTCGTATGACTCTCTAGATGTGGAGTGCCTGATGGGACCCTAACAATCTGCTTCTTCGGAGAGGGCTTGAGTTGTTCCCTGTTCTCTTTCCCCCATCTTCCTTGAAATTCTCAATTCTCTTATAATGATTTGAATACTCATTTGAGTTTGTATCCATTATTTGAACTTTACATTTATACTGCTTTCCCTCTAATACTTTTCTTTGCAATCTCCTTTCTGAACATTGACGATTGTAATAACAGTTTCATAAGTGTACCCACATGTCCAATTTACTAAGATGTCAATATAGAGATACAAAGGTTTTCTTTGAATGTGGATGGCTATTAAACCTCAATAAAGTTGTTTCATTCCTCTTCAGAGAAGTTTCTCTTTAAATCTTTAGCCCACTTATTTATTGGGCAGTTGTTCCTTTGAGGATTTGTTTTTGGGGGATTTATTTTTTTGAATTCCAGGTATATTTTAGATATGAGACCCTTGTCCATTGTATGGCTAGTGAAGATCTTCTCCCAATCAGTGGCTTTCTATTGATTTTGTTAGCTATGTCCTTTGCCATGCAGAAGCTCTGCAATTTCATGCAATCCTATTTGTCCAACCTTTCATTATCTTGCCCATGTATACGGTATTTTCATGATATTAAATAAATATAGAAAGTTGTTTCAAAAGCATGATTTAAAAACTATTTCATTGTTTAGAGTTTATCTTAACTTTTTTGAATTTTATGTCAATCTTAGTTTTATTCTTCTTATTCAAATGCATCATAATTTGTCTAGCATATCATCATCATCATCTTTTTCATACAGGGTATCTCTATGTATCCTATTATTATTTATTTTTTTTTGTCGGTCGTGGGGCTTGAACTCTGGGCCTGGGCACTGTCCCTCAGCTCTTCAGCTCAAGGTGAGCGCTCTACCACTTGAGCTACAGCGTCACTTCCCGTTTTCTGGTGGTTTATTGGTGACAGGAGTCTCACAGTCTCTCCTGCCCGGGCTGGCTTTGAACCACGATCCTCACATCTCAGCCTCCTGAGTAGCTAGGATTACAGGCGTGAGCCACCAGCGCCCGGCTTATGTATCCTATTATTAATTCTCAAGCCTCAGCCAGTTAGTGCTAGGATTGCAGGCATGTATATATCACTTTGTCTAGTCCACTATTATTAACTTGGTTCTGAATATCAAACCCAGGGCCTTTTATATACTATGCAAGCACTCTTCCACAGAGTCATGTCTCTAGAGTAACATTCTTTTTTAAAAAATATAAAATCAGTGTTTGCTGATTCTAATCCATATGATTATGTTTCTTTATTCATCCTCCTTTCTTTGTAAGTCCAATATCTTTAACTCTGAGCTAACAAAATAATGAAGTCCTTCCAGTGTAAATCTGAATTTCACATTTTATTAGACAGAACATGCTTTTAGTCTCACCATCATTACTGAGTAGTATTAAGGTCATATTTGATCAAGAGTATGATGTGATATTGGTTATTCTGGGCATAAAGGGAATATGCCCTTTTTCATGGATTCATTATATGCAGTTTTGGATAAGTACAGTGAAAAATAAATAAATGAGTAAAATTCAAACAGAAAAAAATTAATTCCTGTATGGGCACTACACAGCTCAATTGATGCATAGTTCCATTTTTACATTATCATATTTGTGTCTAAATTGTGGCAGGATCTGCTCTTTTTACTATCTTCCTTGAAAACCTCAGTTTTCTTTTTTTACATTTTTTAAATTTGTAAAATTAGTGTACAGAGGGGTTATAATTACATGAGTAAGTTAATGAATACATTTCCTATGGAGCATTGTTTCCTCCTCCTTTGTTTATCTCCTACCATCCCTTCCTTCCCCACCTCCGCAAACCGCCCCCCTCGCCAAGTTGTAAAGTTTGTTTTCAACATAGTGTCTTGTACATCTCATTGCTACAATGGGTCATCCTGTGTCCTTGTTTCAGCATTTTGTTATTTCCCTTCCCCTCCCCAAATTAAAAAATTGTGTATACAAGATGCAGGGCACAGATGTCAAATATAGTGAAAACAGGGGTTATACCATGGGGGAAGAACATACAAAAGAAACAAAAAATCACATAGTTCATTTTAGATACATTAATAACTATAGCAAGAAAGAAAAAAACAAGCTGTGTCCCTATCTTGGGGTTCATTTCACTTATCTTATATGAAACCCTCAATTTTGTAATAATGATTCCAATAATTAATCATATGAGTTCACATCCATTATTTGAACTTTTCATTTATACGGCTTTCTCTCTAATACTTGCCCTTAATTCTTTGAAAAACTGAATCCCCACAAGCAAATGGTGCCAGGAAAAGGACGACAAAGGTGAGTGTGCTTACATTAAGAGCTAAGATGAGCATTGTATATTTGTTGAAAAGCAACATATCTTTAGTGGAAACTTGGCACTGCTATGAGAAAAAAATAAGTTTAGCACCTGCTGAACAGTACCTAACTGTGTCTATTGTGAGCATTCATGGTTTTCCTTGACAGTGGTCTCTTTGAAATCATATTCTAACAGATATGAAGGGTTTACTATTTTTCATAAAATGTTAAAATTTTGTGTTCTATAAAAATATTTTTGGATATTTTTTCTTTTATGCACTACTGGAACTTGAGCTCAGGATCTTATGTTTGCCAAGCACGTATCCTAATACTTAACCCACATTCCCAGTCATTTTATCCTTTAGTTATTTTTCATATAGAATCTCATTTTTTAATCCTCCTAAGTATAACTATCCCTCCACGAAATGGGATGATCAGAGTGCATGTCACACTCAATTTGTTGATTGATGGAGTCCTAGTAACCTTTAATCCAAACCTGCCTCCAATCATGATCCTTTTTATCACTACTTCCAAAGTATCTGGAATTATAGTTTTGAGCTTCCATGTCTGACTATTTCTGGAACTTTTTTTTAAATCCTATTTATTATATTAAAATTTTTATATTAAACTTTTATTGTAAAGATGATGTACAGAAGAGCTATAGTTACATAATGTGTAATGAGTACATTTCTTTTTGACCAGTGTCAACTCTTCCCTCATTTTCTCCGTTTTTTTCCCTTCCAACCCCCTTCTCTAACAAATCATATCGTTAACTTTCAACATAGTGTCTAGTAAGTTATCACTGCTGAATTAGTTCACTCTTGGTATTACATTAAACTTAATGGGGAGTTAGGACAGATTCGAATTCATCAACTTAGTGTTTTAAACTTAAACCCTAAAATAAAGTCTGTGAAATTTGGTTCAGATGCTTTGTGTTAGTTTTCCATTGCTATAATAAATGTCTGCAAGCATCAACTTAATAAGAGAAAACGGTTGATTTGGACTCACGTGTTTGGAGGTGTCACTTCATTATGTGGCTTTCAGAGTCTGTTGGGCGGTACCACATCCTGACTGGAAGCTTGCAAGGATGGAGAGCCACTCATCCCTTCCCCTGTCATGGGGAAGCACTGGTTCTTAATGTATGCCCTCCTCCATTTTATATGTTGAAACCTATTCAATCCAACATCATCTATTAAGACATGGGGCTGGTGAGAGAGGAAGCAGAAGAACTCCAGCCAAGAAGTAAGCAATTCTTGGAAGGCATCAGGACTGAAAAAGCAGAGGGTCCAAAAGAGCTCCAAGGAGCAGCAGATGCAGCAGCATTTCAACAGACAGGGAGAGTAAAAGAGCTCCAGCAGGCAGTGGGAGCAAGTAAGCAGCAGAAGGCAGTAGGACCAGGTAGGTGCTGGCAGCAAATTGCAGCTCAAGAATAGAAGTGACTCAATGCCTGTAATCTTAGCTACTCAGGAGGCTGAGATCTGAGGATCACAGTTCATAGCCAGCCGGGGCAGAAAAGTCCATGAGACTCTTATTTCCAATAAACCACTAGAAAACCGGAAGTGGCGTTGTGGCTCAAGCCGTAGAGCGCTTGCCTTGAGCTGAAGGGGCGCAGTGATAGCACCCAGGCCCAGAGTTCAAGCCCCATGACCGACAAAAAAAAAAAAAAAAAAAAAGAAAGAACACAGCATGGTACTTGAGCACAGGAGACCTCAAGCTTCATCTTCCTGATTGGAATAAGAGACTAGACTCAATATCTTAAGCAATAACAGACAAATTTTTGGTATCTGAGTCCCCCTAGTCTCCTAGGAATTCAAGCGAATGTACTGCAATTATTTTACTACCTAGTTATACCTAAACAGGAAACCTCTAACTAAAAAATCATTAGAGATTAAACCCTTCAACCAAACACCTGCACTGGGATGCAGAAATCCTAGTATAGAAACATTAGTGAAAACAGAAATAGATTTCCTCCAAGTGATAACAATTGAAAGGAAGTAAAATGGATGACATTCCAAACGATGGGCCCAACATACCAATAACAAGAATGATCGATGAAATATAAAAAGTGATGTACAAGTACTTCACTGGAGTCAAAGAAGGAACACTTAGATTGTACATATCTATGGAAATGCCACAATGAAACACCTTTCTGTTCTTTATAAACTAGCCCCTCTGGGGTATTTTGTTATAGTATCCTGAATAGACATAGACACATGCTAATGATATTTGGAGGGTGAGAGTCAAAAAGAAAAAGAAAAGATGCTAACCTGGGAGTTACCTCAACTTTACTTATGCTCTGAAGTCATCAGTGTGAAGATGAAGCTCATCCTAAGTGAATCCTGCTGTGAACCCTGTGGAGAACGAAAAGATGGAGGAGATGAGATGATGATGACCAGCTCCTTCTACCCACTAAGATCTCAGATCATGGTCTCAGCAATTTATCTGAAATACTAGCCATTAGGCCTCATGTTGACATTTTAATTTTACCTTATAGCAATTATCATTCAATCACATTTTAATAAGTTTAACTTTCACTTAGTTACAGATTACATTAAAATAAAATTGAAATATAGTTACATAATTCAATTGTGTGGTCACATGACTTTAATTTTCAATAGCCACATATGAAGCATAAAGAACATTTTCATCATTATAGGATGTTCTATTGGACAGCATTGGCTCAAACAATTCAACTTGGGGCTGTGAGGTCCTCTAACGCAAGCCACAGAGATTCTAAACAAGGCAAAGTCAAAAAACCTTGTGCTTATTCACTGGAAAAAGGTTGAATTCAGGGAATCTAAAAAGTTGGTTTTGTGTGAGAAAATACTGTCTGAGGCAAAACTGAGTTGTGAGAGATGAAAGTACATCTGAATGTCTCCATTCAAAGCCAGAATAAGAAGAGAATTCCTTCTGTACACCTTTGGGACCAAATCTGCCCAGGAGTGTACGACTGAAATTGCTATAACAATGCTATAACTCTCCACCACACAGAGTGGATGGAGAGTGAAGGGGGGTGGTGAGGACGGTGGAACTTTTCTGTTCATATGTACAAGGTGAACTGTTCATGAATGAGGCAAGAGGAATTGGAAGATTAATAAACATTTGGTATATAAAACACTGTTTTAAAGTTCATTGTCACGTAAGGCAGTAACTTTTAGATTAGATGGGCATGATAAGATCCAAATGGAAATGCACATATAGAACTGTTGCTTAAGTATTCTTTCATGATAGTTAGGAAGATTGAGGAAAATTATGACAGACATTATGCTAGGTTTTTGTTTCTTTTTGTGTGTTTGTTAGTTTGCAGTTTCCACTCTCATGCGAAACTGCTTTTGTAAAATGTATGTTTTTTTATATACATTTTTATTGTAAAAATACTGTACAGAGGGGTTGCAGTTACATGAGTAAGGTAATGAGTACATTTTCTATTGAGCGTTGATACTTCCTCCTTTATTTTTCTCCTACCATCCCTTCCTTTCCACCTCTCCAACTACTTCCTCCCTTTCTAACCCTTCCCCCCCCACCAAAGTTGTAAAGTTCATTTTCAGCATAGTCTTGTGTACATCTCATTGTTACAATGGGTCAATCTATATCCCTATTTAAACATTTTGTTTTTTCCCTTCCCGTCCCCAAATTAGAAAAATGAATATACAAGATGCAAGGCACCAAAATCAAATACAATAAAAAAAGGGATTATACCTTGGGGGAGGAACATAACAAAGAAACAAAAAAAATCACATAGTACATTATAAATACTAAAATGTATGCTTTTTAAGTAGTTGTACAAAGGGGTTTCAATTCAGCATGTGAGTTTGTAAGTCTAATGCATCTTGATCTGTGTCAGCTCTTCTATTATTCTTCCCCATTTTTCCCAATCTCACCCATCCCCTCAATTTACCTGTTTCCATTTTCAGGTATATCCATGGAATAGTATAATTGCATTCAGCCACCCTGTCTCACTCCATTTGACCTCTTCTCTTCCCCTTTGACCTCCTCTCCCTCTATAATACACGTTTCAGCTTTTTAGTATTCATTTTATAAGGTAGTTGCTCAAAGGAGTAAACATGTTTCTCTCAAAATACAACATCAAATTCTGAAAGAATGAGTATTTTCTGGTTGTATAACAGAGTAGAAAACTAAATGTATCCACCTATCTGATATGCTTTATTTCTAACTAAGGGTCTACAAATGTGCTCCTTCTTTGAATCCTACTCATGTATCTAGACCCAACCTGAATGAACTCTGTATCTTAGGAGTCTTGCCACTTACAACTGTCATTTCATTTAAAGGATGTTTGGAAGAGGAGCTAGGAGTATCCACATATCCCACAACCGTAACTTATAGAAGAGTTCTGCCCACTCTGTTAGTACTGGTAGTTTCAATGGATTAAATGAGAAACAGAGAGAAAAGCACTGTCCTTTTTTCCTAATGGAATTTAAAGCTTGGCACCAGAAATATCCCCCACAAATTCAAAACCTGCAGTGGATTTTTTTTAAGTACAGGAAAAAAGTTCCCTGAAAAGGCAGGAGTTCAGCTGAGGATGGATAGAAAGGAAGGAATACAGGAGGGAAGGAAAAAGGAGGAAAGGAGGGGAAAAGGGAGAGAGAGGGAGTATTCTCTCGTTACAAAGAGCTTTAATTTTAAAAGCTGTGATTGTTTCCATTGATCTATGAGGTCATCTTCGTCAAACACCGAACTTTCCGTTGGAATTCAATATGGTTTTGGACATTGTATTCTATTTTATTGATCTGTGTATTCAAATATCAGGGCAACGCTGTTTTAATAACTGAAATTTATAGTAGACTTGAATATCAATCAGGATTAGTTCTGCTTTGGAGCTTTTCCTTTCCAGTGGTTTCCTAACTAATCAGTCTTTTTTTTCCCCTATTGGAGTCTAAGGTTCAGCTTCTCTAGCTTCATTAGCTAGCCATTAGGATTGCAACCAGTTGAAACAAAGTAGATAGATTTCACCTGTTGATGATATTGAACCTTCCTAGTGATGAACAAACATCCTTTCCTTTATACAATTCCACCTCTGGCTCCCAATATGCTTTATAGACTTTATATTCAGTCTGACCACATCTGGCCAAGTATACACTGAATAGTTTATAATAGATTTGTTTTCAAAAATATCTAAAAAATTGATTGGTTTGTTCTTCCATTTTATATAAAAATGTACTTTTAAAGTGTGGAACCTAATTATCAAGCACTAGAAATCACCAAGTGGTTTTTAAAGGTCTAGCTCATTAATTATTTAAGAAGAATTTGTATCAAGCTAGAAGACATATGATCTTATAATTTGGGTTTATACTTTTAATTGAATGTTTGAACCATTTATAATGTCACAGTCTTTAAGGATGACCTTAATAATTGCCATTTAAAATTTCTCAGATTATTCTGTAAGAGATCTTAATAATGTTCAAGTGTGTTGGGGGGGGTGTTAAATTTTATTTCTTCTTTTATTATAAAGCCTAGCATTTTAGGAATAACAAAGCACAAAATAACTAGTTCTAACTTTCCTAAAAGTACATTATTTCATTCTTCTTTAAAAAATGGATATATGATAGACATTTGCCCCTAAAATAAAATGTTGCAAGCTTGCATTGGAGAAATTTTCACAGTAGTAAGTGACATATTTAGGCAAATAACAATTTCCACATAACGACTTGTACTTCTCATTGTTGCTTTGGGTCCACCTGTATCCCTATTTAAATGACTTGTTTTTTCCACTTCCCCTCCACAAATTATACCGGAATCAAATACAGTGAAAGCAGAGGTTATATTGTGGGGAAGGAACATACACAGCAACAAAGAAATAATCTTATAAATGTGTTAGAAACAATCGCTTGAAAGAAAATAAACATTTGAATACATATCTTAGGGTTTATGTTCCTAACATCACCTTATCTGATCTTTTCTGCCTGACTCAGACATATACTAGATATTGCAAATAAGGGAAACCATGGGACCTATGTTTCTTTGGGCTTGGCTTACTTCACTTAATATAATTTTTTCCAAGTCTTTCCATTTCCTAACAAATGGGGCAATGTCATTCTTTCTGATGGAGGCATAGAATTCCATTGTGTATATATACCACATTTTCTTGATCCATTCATCTACTGAGGGGCATCTGGGTTGGTTCCATATCTTAGCTATAGTAAATAATGCTGCAATAAACATAATCGTGCTGGTAGCTTTAGTGTGGTCTTGTTTGTAAACATTTGGGTAAATGCCCAAAAGTGGGATTGATGGGTCATAGGGGAGCTCTACGTGGAGTCTTTTGAGGAACCTCCATACTACAACTTTGGTGGGGGGGCGGGCGGGGAAGATTGGGTGGGGGGACAGGGGGAGGATGGGAAGGGATGGGAAGGGGAAACAAAGGAGGAGGCTACAATGCTTCATAAGAAATGTACTCATTATCTTGCCCATGTAATTGTAACCCCTCTGTACAGTATTTTCAAAATAAAAAAATTGAAATTAGAAAAGAGTAATTGAGTGGGTGATTTTGAACAAAGTATATTATATTCAAATATGGATATCACAATGAAATCCTTTTGTAATACTAATATTTAGAGAAAATAAAATAGGAAAAAAAAAACAATTTCCAGGCTACCCATAGTGATACAGCCAGTAATTCTATGGCTACAATAGGCCAGCCTGGGCAAAAGGTCAAGAACCTAACTGAAATATGACTACAGTGCAAAAACTTACATCTGGATCATGACTCGGATGGTAGAGCACCTAACTAATAAGCAAGTGGCTTTGCGTTCAAACCTCAAAACTATAATAAAAGAAAATTAAATAAAATTAAATTTCCAGAAGATAACTACTCTAGGCTGATTTAAGGAGTTATTAAGTCCATTTTTACTTTATTAAATTTTATTTTATTGTTAAGGTGCTATACAGAGGGGTTACAGTTACATGAGTATGGTAAAAAGTAGATTTTCTTTTTTTTTTAGGCATTCTTTTTTAATTTTTATTTCATTTTTTTTTATTGTGAAAATACGGTACACAGAGGTTACAATTACATGGGCAAGATAGTAAGTACATTTCTTATCAAGCATTGTAGCCTCCTTCTTTGTTTACCCTTCCCTTCCCATCCTCCCACCCCCCCACCTAATCCTCCCCCCCCAAGTTGTAAAGTTCATTTTTGACATGACAACTTGTACTTCTCATTGTTGCAACAGGTCCACCTGTATCCTTATTTAAACGACTTGTTTTTCCCCTTCCCCTCCACAAATTATACTGACATCAAATACAGTGAAAGCAGGGGTTATACTGTGGGGGGGGGGGGGACATAGAAAGCAACAAAGAAATAATCTTATAATTGCATTAGAAACAAATGCATGAAAGAAAAAAATCATTTAAAATACATATCTTAGGGTTCATTTTCCTAACATCACCTTATCTGACCTTTTCTGCTTTACTCATACATATACTAGATATTGCAAATAAGGGAAATCATGGGACCTGTGTTTCTTTGGGCTTGGCTTACTTCACTTAATATAATTTTTTCCAAGTCTTTCCATTTCCTAACAAATGGGGAAATGTCATTCTTTCTGATGGAGGCATAGAATTCCATTGTGTATGTATACCACATTTTCTTGATCCATTCATCTACTGAGGGGGAGCTAAAAAAATAGAATGGAAGAAAGACAGCCTCTTCAGTAAATGGTGCTGGCAAAATTGGTTAACTACTTGTAGAAAACTAAAGCTAGATCCTTATATATCACCCTGCACCAGAATCAACTCCAAATGGATCAAAGACCTCAGAGTCAAAGCAGACACTCTGAAAACATTACAGGATGGAATAGGAGAAACCCTAGGTCTCCTTGGTGCAGGCTGAAATTCTCTTAATAGAGACCCAGAAACACAACAAATCAAAGAAAGGTTGGACAAATGGGATTGCATGAAGTTGCAGAGCTTCTGCATGGCAAAGGACATAGCTAGCAAGATCAATAGAAAGCCCACTGATTGGGAGAAGATCTTCACTAGCCATACAACAGACAAGGGTCTCATATCTAAAATATACTTGGAAATCAAAAAATTAAATCCCCCAACAACAAATCCTCAAAGAAACAACTGCCCAATAAATAAGTGGGCTAATGACTTAAAAGAAACTTCTCTGAAGAAGAAAGAAGGATGGCCAATAGACACATGAAAAAGTAGATTTTCTATCGAGCATTATTACCCCTTCCTTTTTTTTCTCCTACTTTCCCTTCCCTCCCCCATCTCCTCCACTCCTTGCCCCCAAGAAGTTGTAAGTTCATTTCCAATATATTGTCATGTGGATATCATTGTTGCAATGGGTCGTCCTGTGTCCTTGTTTCAGCAATTTGTTATTCCCCTTCCCCTCCCCAAATTAGATAAAATGTATATACGAGATGCAAGGTACCAAAATCAAATACAGTGACAACAGGGGATATACCATAGGGGGAAGAAAATACAAAAGAAACAAAAAAAAATCTCATAGTACATAATAAGTACAATAAAATAACAAAAAAACCCACTTGTGTCCTTATCTTGGGGTTCATTTTGTTTAGCATTATCTAATATAATCATATGTACATAGCTTTTGAACTTTTCTGCTCATCTGATAAGGTGATCCTAGACCTATACTAACTATAGCAAATAAGAAAAACCATGAAACCTATATTTCTTTGGATCTGGCTTATTTCCCTTAATATGGTTTTTTCCAAGTCTTTCCATTTCCTTATGAATAGGATGATGTCATTCTTTCTGATGGAAACATAGAATTCATACACACACACACACACACACACATATCACATTTTCTTGATCCATTCATCTACTGAGGGGCATCTGGGTTGGTTCCATATATTAGCTATGGTAAGTAATGCTGCAGTAAATGTAGTTGTGCTGGTAGCTCTAGCATGGACTTGTTTGTGATTATTTGGGTAAATGTCCAGAACGGAGATTGCTGGGTCATAGTTGAGCTCTATATAGAGTCTTTTGAGGAACCTCTATACTTCTTTAGAGAGTGGTTGAACAATTTTACACTCCCACATCTCCTGCAGCATCTGTTGTTATTAGATTTCTTGATTATAGCCATGAAAACTAGGGTGAGGTGGAATCTCAATGTTGTTTTGACTTGCATTTCTTTTTGGCCTGAGAATTGAACATTTCTTTATGTGTCTATTGGCCATCCTTATTTCCTCCTCAGAGAAGTCTCTCTAAATATTTAGCCCACTTATTAATCAGGTGATTGTTTCTTTGAGGATTTGTTGTTGAAGATTTAATTTTTTGAGTTCCAGGTATATTTTAAATATGAGACCCTTGTCTGTTATATGGCTAGTGAAGATCTTCTCCCAATCCGTGAGCTTTCTATTGATCTTGCTTGCTATGTCCTTTGCCAAGCAGAAGAGCTCTGCAGTTTCATGCAATCCCATTTGTCCAACCTTCCTTTGATTTGTTGTGTTTCTAGGTATTTATTAAGAAAATTTCGGCCTGTGGCAAGGAGAGCTAGAGTTTCTCCTATTCCTTCCTGTAATGTTTTCATGGTGTTGGCTTTGACTTCGAGGACTTTGATCCTTTTGTAGTTGATTCTGGTGCAGGATGATATATGAGGATTTAGCTTTAGTTTTCTACAGGTGATTAATTTTGCCAGCACCATTTACTGAAGAGGCTATCTTTCTTCTATTTTTTTGCACCCTTATCAAAGATTAGATGGTTATAGGTCTGTGGATTCATATCTGGATCTTCAGTTCTATTTCATTAGTCCTCAGGTCTGTTCTTGTGCCAGTACCAAGCTGTTTTGCTAAATATGGCTTTATAGAGTTTGAAGTTGGTATTGATAGTCTTACAGCACTGTTCTTTCTGCTGAGGACTGGTTTTGTTATTTGGGTCTTTTATTGTTCCATATGAATTTTTGGTATGCTTATTGTATTTCATTGAAGAGTCAGGCTGGGATATGATAGATATCACATTGAAAAATAGAGTTGCTCACCTGGTTTCAGCTTTGCTTTTTTCATTATTGGCACACAGAAAAGCCATCGATTTTTGCTACTTTGCCAAAGTTTTGGATCAGCTGGAGAAACTTAGGAGTGGAGTCCATGAGGTTCTTTAAATACAAGATCATGTCATCTGGAAGAGGGAGAGTTTTACATCATCTTTCCTTATTTGGATTCCCTTTATGTTTGCATCTTTTCTTATTGATCTGGCTCAGCATTCTAACACTCAATTGAAGAGGAGTGTAAAGAGTGAACATCTTTGTCTCATGAATTTAGAGGAAATAGCTTTAGCTTTTCACCATTAAGTATAATGATGGCTGTAGGTTTGTCATACACATCCTTTATTATATTGAGGAATGTTCCATGGATTCCTAGTTTCTCCAGAGCTTTCATCACAAAGTGGTGTTGGATCTTGTCGAATGCTTTTTCTGTGTCTATTGAGATAACCATGTGGTTCTTATCTTTGCTCTTGTTGATGTGATGAATTACATAAATTGATTTGCCTATATTGAACCAGGTTTGCATCACTGAAATGAATCTTATTTGATCATAATGTATGATTTTTTTATGAATTGTTGAAGTTGATTAGCCAAAATTTTGTTGAGAAGTTTTGCATGGATGTTCATTAAAGCAATAGGTCTATGGTTCTCTTTCTTTGATGATTCCCTGTCTGGTTTTTGATTGAGGGCTATGATGACTTCATAGAAAGAGTTTGATAGTGAACTTTCAATTTCATTGAACAGTTGAAAGAGTATTGGTGTGAGTTCTGTTTTGAAGGCCTTGTAGAATTCAGCTGTGAATCCATGTGGTCCTGGGTTTTCTTAGATGGGAAGTCTCCTATTGCAGTTTCTATTTTGAAGCTTGATATGGGTCTGTTTAGTTGATTTAAATCATCTTGGTTTAGTTTGGGCATTTCAATATTTGCTAAAAGTTCTTCCTATTAAGTCCATTTTTATCAAAAGTTTTAATTTTTGGAGCCAGAGAATCCTTAAAACTCAGTGTCTTCTTCAACTTTTAAGTAACAATGTTGCAGCCGATTATTATCTAAATTTCTTTTTAGCCTCAGAACTTGAAATAAATATCCAAATTCAAATTGAAGTCCTGACTAATATTTAAGAACTACTAGAATCACACCATTTATGAGCAATCAACACACTTAAATAACAAGTAAATGATAAGTATCTTTTAATTTTTTTTAATTTTATATGGAGATTTTAAATTTGTTTAGATTTTTTATTGTCAAGGTGTTGTACAGAGGAGTTACAGTTATATAACTAAGGTAATAAATACATTTCTTGTCCCTTCCCTCATTTTTCTCCCACTTTCCTTCCCTCAACCCCTCCAAGTTGTACAGCTCATTTCCAACATACTGTCTAGCAAATATCACTGTAATTTTAAAATTAAATTTTAAATAAACAATAACAAAATTGGTAGCAATAAAGAATTTTGATTTGATAGAATTTGATTTTGTTGGTTATGATTTTTATATTTATCAATATACTCAGCTATATTTAAAATAATTTAAATCAATTTATGCAGATATCAACTTAAAGTCCATAATTCATTTTCACGGTTATACTATCCTAATAAATTATAAAAGGACACCTATTTAGAAACCACTTCAAACATTTAGATTTCTATAAAAGTAGTAAACTTCAAGTCAATTTAGGTTTATGGCAGTGATCATAAAAGTATTAACTTGGAGCACAGAAGATAAGGATATGTTATCTTATAAAAGATCAAAGATTTAAAAAGTAATGCAACATCATGTTATTTACATATTTTTTGCTATTTTCTATTTTAAATATTAACAGTAAATAGTGTTGTTTTCTTTCTTTGGTACTTATGATCACAACAGGTATATTGAGAGATTTTGTATTTTTTCACTTGTAGTTATTGCAGACCAGATATCCTCCAAAGGACAAAGGGAAAAGACAAGAGCCAGGATGCCTTTCATTGCTATGACATGATTCCAGTGTCCAGGACTACTTCAAATTTCCTCCATCTGCAGCTGGACGGAGTAACAAGAGACATAAAAAGCCACTTGTGGGATGCTAAAAGAAGAGCTACTTCCTTAATCTTCCCAAACTTGAGTATGGGAGAATAATAGGTCAGAAATTGGGAGACCTAGCCACCAAGAGCTTGAGCTAGAGCAACCATCTGCTTTTCTTCTGGCCAAATGGCCAATAAACACAGAGAAAGACTGAAAGGAAGTATATTTATTTGCAAACATTAAAGAGGTCATTGTGAAAGAACCTGGGAGGGAAAAAAAAGAAGTAGATAGGCACTGGTGGCTAGTTAGGAGGCTGAGATCTGATGGTTAGGGTTCAAAGCCAGTCAAGGCATAAAAAGTCTGTAAGTCTTCATCTCCAAAAATAACCAAGCCAGGCATATGTGGCTCATGCCTGTAATCCTAGCTACTCAAAAAGCTGAGATATGAGAATCACAGTTTGAAGCCATCCCCAGTAGGAAAGTCTGGGAGACTTTCACCTCTAATGAACTATTCAGAAAAAGTCAGAAGTGTTACTGTGGCTCAAGTGGTACAGCGCTAGCCTTGAAAACAAAGAGGCTCAGGTACAGCACCCAGACCATGAGTTGAAGTCCCAGGAGAGGCAATAAAAGAAAAAAAAAAGTAAAAACAAAGAGCTGGCCTGGAGGCGTGGCTTTTAGTAGTAAAGTACTAGCATACCAAATAAGCCAAGCAAGTATAAAGGCCTGTACCCGGTACCAAAAAACAACAATAACAACAAAATAAAGATAAGTATAAGGAAATTCATGACAGACTTTAAATTGTCTTCCTTTCTAGCATCACACAACAAAGGGCAAGAGAAAAGTCATGGGAGAATTCACTAACTCAGTTTGTAGCCAGAAATAGGCACATGAGCCATCTGAAGTATAACAAGGTTGGAAGACTAAGCACTTGCATTATATCTCCATTTTTGCTTCTGGAATACGTATGAAATATTGGTGTAGGTGAGTCAGATGTTGCCAGACAGGTGGCTGCTGGTAACTATGAAATGACCAGGAAAGCAAGGCTGTGAGAGGAAATCAGCTGCAAAGATGAGGGAAAGCTTGTGCTGTGCCCTGGTGTTCACCCCATGACACATACCTTCATTGTAAGTGTGAGGGTTTATCTAGAAACAAACCCACTATAAACCAGAGGCCTTCTCAAGGGCTGGAACCAAGTATTGAATTTGAAGAGAAATTTGAATGAAAGTATCAGTGATTCAGGTATATGTAGGCTGTTACTCAGATAATTTTCATATTCAAGTGTAGCTTGAATGATTTAATTATTTCTCTATATGAAACTGAGTTGATGAGTTGAGAGTAAACTTTTCATGTTTTTGGCAATAAACCCTCGTTCTAGGAAGCCTCCATAATAGTTGGATTTTCCCCATGATTTCTCTTAGTTCTAACAAGAAATGTGTCTTTTTTTTTGAAGGTGTTAAGCCAGTTATATCTGACTCATTTGCTCCTAACCTTTTGTTGTACCTGGAAAGTTGTGCATGTGTCACTAACAGAGTTACATGGAAGTGTAGGGGAATCACTTCAAGTCATCAATACCTGAAATTATTTTTATCTAATATCCCAAAAATAGACAAATGGTATTGCATCAACCTAAGAACCTGTTTATAGCAGAGGAAACAAGAAGCAAAGGGGAGAGACAACCTGTGGAATGGGAGAGAGAATTTGCAACTATAAGTCAGGAGCCAGTGGCTCATGCCTGTAATCCCAGCTACTAGGAGGCTGAGATCTGAAGATTTTGGTTCAAAGCCAGCCTGGGCAGAAATGTCTGTGAGATTCTTATCTCCAATTGATCACCAAAAAGCTAGAAGTATCTCAAAAAGATAGAGCACTAGACTAGAACAGAAAAGCTTAGGGACAGTGCCTGAGTTTAAGCCCCAGGATTGGCGCGCACACACACACACACACACACACACACACACACACACATGTGCGCATGCAAATTGCAAAACATTAATCTGATATTTTAATATACAGAATTTAAAGAAAACAAGATCACAACAATCATATTTTAAATGGGAAAATGATTCATATAGACATTTCTTAAAAATGAACATATGTCCAGCAAGTGAATGAAAAAATGTTTAATATCATCAGCCAACAAAGCAATGCAAATCAAAACCATACTGAGATATCATCCATTGTGTCTTGGAGATGGGTTATTTCCATGACCATCCTTCCTTTGAACCAATTGACTCTCTGGGTCCTCATCTATACAAATCAATTTTTTCCCTGCTGAAATGTACATACGGATTATAATTTATTTAACATTTTTGGGTTTTTGTTTTGTTTGGTTTGGTTTGGTGGGTCATGGGGCTTGAACTCTGGGCCTGGGAGCCTGTCAGTTCAAGGCGAGCTCTCTACCACTTGAGCCACAGTGCCATTTCCCAGATTATAATTTATAGTCCTAAATTTTTCATAGTGATAGTTTAAGACATACATATGAGGGTCAGTCATCATATCCAAGTTTTAGCTTCAAGCCCTGTCTGACTATCTTTATACATAAGGCATTTCAACTCTCAGAATCTTCAGCTGAAATTGGTGATGGTATCATATATGAACCCAGGTAAAATAAGGTAATTTATTCAGCAATTGCTTAGTACCATTTTTGACCCACAAAACGTACTCAACAAAAACGCTTACTAGGATACTCTTAGGAAAGGAATGTAAAGGTTCAATGACTATGTGCATCTAGTTATATAAAAGAGTATTTATCAAAATGAACTCCAGGAAATGGAAGCAAGAGGTTTTTTCTTTGTTGTTGTTTCCTTTCCTTTTGTCTTGTTAGTTTACCTGTCTTTGGGAGGAAAGGGGGTACAGCAATGGAGGGACAAAGGGTGAACAAATACAACAATGGTACACACTAGACATTATGTTGAAAATGAACTATAAAACTTGTGGGTGGGCATGGGAGAGAAAAACTGGGAGAAAGTGAAGGAAAGAGTGACATTGTTCAGAAAGAAATGTACTCTTTACCTGACTTATGTAACTATGTCCCCTCTTTATATCACCTTTATAATAACAATTAAATAATTAGATAAATCTCTTCATAGCATCAAGATTATTATTTGTTGAGTTATTTATTCAGCAAGCATTCACTGGACATTTTCTATGTGCTGGGCATTGTGCTGGGCATGCAACAAAGAACATTGATGGCATGGTTCTTACCCTCATGGAATTCTTATTCAGGGATTAAAGATAAATGTTGTTAGACACTCTGAAATGATGCATGCTTGTTCCTGGATGGCCTTTTAATTGAACCATAGCACATAAAACTCTGAAGCATTCACACTTGGTTTGGGTTTGGTAATACCCTCACATTCAGATTCACCACTACATATGATGGTTATTTTTCTTGTCCTGGTTATTTTTCTTCTCACTCGATTCTTATAAGAAGGGAAAGCTATGTGTCCATCTTTATGATCCATCTATATATCTAGGACTCCTTGGGCTATTTTTGTTTCGGTCAGTCATGGGTCTTGAACTCTGGGTCTGAGTGCTGTCCCTGAGCTTTTCAGCTCAAGGTGAGTGCTCTACCACTTGAGCCACAGCACCACTTCTAGGTTTTTTTCTGGTTGCTAATTGTAGATAAGAGTCTCAGGGACTGTCCTGCCTGGGCTGGCTTTGAACTGTGACCCTCAGATCTCAGCTTCCTGAGTAACTAAGATTACAGGCATAAGCCACCAGCACCTGACTGGGATATTTTATTCTATATTATATTATCTTCAAATAGCTAGAGGTTTCAATTCAACATGTACCTTATGAGTATAATGCATCTTATTAGTGTCACCCCTTCCAGCATTCTCCCTGACATCTCTCCGAACCTCACCCATCCCTGCAAGTTGCCTGGTTCCATGTTCACATATGTACCTTGAGTATTATGACTTTATTCGCCCTCCCTTCCTCTTTCTATTAGTCCACCTCTCTCCCCTTACACCTCCCCCCTATTAGACAAGAGGGTTCACAGGTATTCATTTTGTTAAACTGCCTGCAAACTGTTCCAAGGCATTGCACCATGGGATCTCACTCCTGTGTATGCCACATTTTAGTTGTTTGCTCGTTTATTCCACCTTGGTTCTTTCCTAAACCACCTTCATCCCTCGCACTTCACTAGCCTAACAATTCCTTCATGGAACCTAGTATCATCCTGCCCTCAGTAGAATCATCATCCCTACCTTCATGCAGCTAGCACTCAATAACTTTTCTCAAACAACCTCTCATTCTTGAAATCCGTACATACAAGCAAGCCATCTATTTATTCCAGCACCAATAAAAAGCACATTTAGGTTTTACTGGAGTGGTCTGTTTAACTCACCTGCTTCCTTTTCTGTTTGACTCCTGATCCAACAGTAACTCCAAATACCACACGAAAAAAACTCACAAGTTCTACCCTCACGGACACACTATTACTATACCGCATTCAACTTAACTCTCTCATGCAGTAACATGGGATTTTTCTTATCATAAAAGTATTTTTCCATCTTCACAATGTTAAATGTGTACATTTCCAGATCCAACCAAGGCCTCTTCTGTTTCCTCGACTAAAATTGTTCTTTTTTTCCTTTCTTTTTCTTTTCTTTTTTTTTGCAAGTCCTGGAGCTTGAACTCAGCCTGGGCACTGTCTCTGAGCTTCTTTTGCTCAAAGAGAGTGCTCTATCCCTTGAGCTGCAGCACTACTTTCAGCTTTTTTGAGTAGTTTATTGGAGATAAGACTCTCAAGGGGGCTGGGAAGGTGGCTCAGTGGTACAGTGCTTGCCTTGCATGCATGAGGCCCTGGGTTCGATTCCTCAGCACCACATGAGCAGGGTGGGGGGAGAGCCGGAAGTGGTGCTATGGCTCAAGTGGTAGAGCGCTAGCCTTGAGCTGAAGAGCTGAGGGACAGCGCCCAGGCCCAGAGCTCAGGCCCCACGACCAGACCTCCCCCCGACACACAAAAAAAAGACTTTCACGGAGTTTCCTGCCCAAGCTGACATCAAATCACGATCCTCAGGATCACAACCTCCTGAGTAGCTAGGATTACAAGTATAAGCCTCCTGTCATTCTTTTATCACATCTTGACACCCATTTCTTCCTAATTTCCCAAGTTATAAACATCCTGTTGGGTTTTGCTCTCTTGTTGTTGTTGTTTTATTCTTTGCCTATTCCAGACTCTGTAGTTAACCAATTAATGTACAGTATCATTAACACCAGCCACCTCACAGCTCCTTATAAATTTTCCTACCAAATCTATCTTGCAAAATGTAATACATACTCATGCTAGGCATTGTCAATGAAAAATGTATAGCTGTTCTGAAAACAGATGCATTGAACATGCGTTGGCATGTGTTGTACAACTTATCTTTTCAAGGTTGCCTGCTCATCACTTTAACTCCTTCCTTGTTCCCCAAATAACTTTTGTCCAATTTTATAGTTTTTCTGAAAGTCTCAAGCCAATTTCTATTAACTCCTCTCTATTTTTCCCACCCATGAAAGAAATGAACTCATCTCCTACTTCATGAAGACACAGAGACCATCAGCTATTCCTTTGGATGTCAGCTAGGAAACCTAGATGGCTGGAATCTTTTGAAAGTCCTATTGAATACATGGCTTGGGGCTTTTGCTGGTTGTTAGCTGGCAACTTAACTGAAACTACTTGCCTAAGTATGGCCTCCTTGTGTGGCCTGTGTTTCCTTGGAACAAGATGTCTGGAATTCAAGAGAGAGAGAACATGGTGAATAGTGTATTGCTGGTTTTAACTTACCTCAGAAGTCACACAGAATCATTCCTGTCACATTTTGTTTCTTAGAAGAGAATTACTAAAAGTTAATGGCCATGTTTTGAAACAACGACAACCATACTCATTGCCAGCAACAATAGAATCATGTTCTATGGCATATTAATTTGTAGCTTCTCAAGTAATTTCTTCTAGAAAAAGGAATCTTTCTTTTTCCATTTTTTTGGACAGATAAGGGGCTTAAACTCAGGGATTGGGTACTGTCCCAGACCTTTGTCACTCAAGGTTAGTGCTCTACCACTTGAGCCACAGCTATACTTCCAGTTTTATGGTGGCTAATAGAGACATATGGACATTGCTGCCCATGTTGGCTTTGAACTGCAACCCTCAGACCTCAGCCTCCTGAGTAGCTAGGATTACAAGCATGAGCCACCAGTGTCTGGTCCCCTCACTTTTTTGTTTTTATTGGGATTGAATTCAAAGCACTCCACCACTTGAGCCATGGCCTCCGTCCTTCTTTCTTTTAGCTTATTTTTCAGTAAAGTTCTCCATAATTTTTTCCAAGACTGCCATCAAACTATAATCTTCCTGCCTCTACTTCCTCAGTAGACATCATGTCTACCATATTTTGCCCTAGGAATAATTCTTTTGTGTGTAATATTATTGTTATGCCTCCTGGGACCATTCATTACATCACAATGGGTCTTATATTTTTATTGGGTTTCTCCTGTCTTCACTGACCTAGAATCACAGCTAATCTAAAAGAATTTATACTATGGCATGCATCGTATCAAACATTTCAGTCCATACCCCAAGTTATATTATGACATCATTTCTCCACTCCTTTGCAAGTATCTGTTTATACAAATAATTGTCTCCTCGATACTTGTTTTGCTTTCTTGAGTCCTTTTTAGGGAACATCACATAAGCAAATATGTTTGTTTTACATGTAGGCACATAAACAAAGTTGTCAACATTTCCATCCTAGAGATTATTTGGAAATACAATGTTATTTCCACATTGTGGAAGCTTATAAATATTTTTCAACTTCTAATCTTCTTAAACTTAAATCTTTTAAGCTTCTTTCACTTTCTCAAGATAAATGCATCTTCTACATCATAATATTTATAGATAAACTTTGTAGATTTTTGTAAAATCTTATAAAGGTTTATATACTTTTACTGAAATTTGAACAGGGAAATTCATTTAAAAAAAAAAAAAACTCCCCAAAAGTTAACTATAGTAATTTCTTCACCTTGTGCCTGGTCCAGTCACATGCTCTGGTCCAATCTACCTCAGCTCTAATTCAATCAACACTCATTTCTCAAACCTTGATTTTCCAACCTCTCTTCCTCTCTCCTACAGAAAGACCCCCAAGAAGGGCAATTTATCTCTTTCTGGCTCTTATGAAGAGGAATCTATCTGAAATTTTGAAAAATATGTCCATTTATTTTGTCCAGTACATCATCTCTTCCTCTAAAACATGCCTCTTACCCTCTGAATAGGCTATTAGATCTCTCTTTCAGATGAGCATGTATAAAGAGGAAACTCAATACTGATTAGAGACAGCTGAGCCTTTTCGGATTGACTATCAAACTTATCTCTATTTTTCTCCACATGCTGGCCCATCCACCTCTTATTCCTGTGAATAGTGGTGCAAGTCTCTGCCTCACTACTGTCATATTCTAACAAGCACTGAAATTGGGCCACATGCCATGGGAGAAAACTTTATTACCAGAATTCAGTTGTTGCCCAGCTCCTTCTGTCCATGTCTGCAGTCTGAAAAGATGAAAGCATCATCTGTCTTTTTCCTTGGCAGGTATTGGCCATGAATATATTTATTACATCAACAAGTATAGCAGATACATCATAAGCAATAGCAGAATACATCAGCTCTCTTGGTACTTATGAGACCTGGCAATGTCAGAAAACAGACCTCTTTCCTAACTCATCATCCTGGAAGTAAATTGGGAGGAGTAATATGTGTCATCAACTCTAAGCTAACTCTGAGGATTAACTAAATGGTAAATGTTGACCCAAACCATTTTCCCCCACTCTTAAACTACTTTTTCAAATCAGAATATGTAGCAACAATTAGGCCTTAGTTCTAGTAAGGGGTAGTCACTTTCAGAAGGCTTTGGGCCTGCATTTCCCTAAGACTCTGATTCAGCTTGTTCAGTAAATCTACATCACCTTGAGTCTTGTATACATACATTACCTCAGGTAACTAAAGGTAGTCTGGAGATTGAGTGCATACATATACTCATCTTGGAAAAATGCACTTTTGTCTATGGGGGGCATAAATAGGCACCAATATTGGACCATGTGCTTCCACTGGAGGACAGGGTACAATGGGGTTTTACCGCATTGGTGGGGAACAGAATATGAACTTGTACTCACAAT
Organism: Dipodomys spectabilis; assembly: GCF_019054845.1. Taxonomy (NCBI): domain Eukaryota; kingdom Metazoa; phylum Chordata; class Mammalia; order Rodentia; family Heteromyidae; genus Dipodomys; species Dipodomys spectabilis. Next base: position 1,664,289 of record NW_024870701.1, on the reverse strand, counting down.
AAAGCTAGTGCTACCGAACAGGCCTGTGAATCTATGTGAGTGCTGTTGTGCCATTGTGCCATGTACTGCAGTCCCTATTGATGAATCTGAAAGACAGAGAGCTTTGAAAAAAGTATGATCTTCATCTCTACCATGCCTCAGTATCGTTTTGGCTTGTTCAAATTAAAGAACCTGAGAACTAGCAATACATCCAGCATGATGGCGATACAAGATACCACTACTTGTTGGGCTCTTGAAGAAGAATTGTTTTCCTATAGGTTCTACGTTTTGAGACCCTTGTCTGATGCCTTTAATTTATATTGACCATGTGTTGGCACTGAATCTGAGATCTTCTCTTTGAAGCCCTATAGAACTCTTCTATTTTTATCTTTATTGTTATTATAAAGGTGATGTACAGAGCAGTTACAGTTATGTAAGTCAGGTAAATGAGTGTGCTTCTTTTTTCCCCTCATGTCCTCACCCACAAGTTGTATAGCTCACTTTCCACATAATGTCTAGTGAGTACCACTGCTGCATTTGTTCATCCTTTGTCCCTCCGTTTCTATGTCCCTACTTACCCTCCTGAAGACAGATAAATGAACAAACAAGACAAAAGGTAAAGAAAACTGAAACAACAAAGAAAAAAATCTTTTATTTCCTTTTCTGAAATCCATTTTGATAAATATTATTTTATATGATTAGAGGCACATAAGTATTGGGCCTTTGTGTAGAACATTTAATTTTTGCTAGTAGACAACAACCCATGCCAATAATTCAGCCTCTGCTTGCCTAAAAATCTCCAAGAGTTACCAGTTCCTTGAGGGTTCAGGTGTTGATGACTGAGCCAAGTTTTTTCATCTTCTTACTTTCTTCCAAAAGAGTTAATTTCCTAGGACATTTTGAGTCTGCAAGTATTAGGCAAAAATTACTTCTTAGCTCACAACTTCATAATAAAGTTCCTTTGACTTTGTTCAGTTTATGAACTCACATAATTCTTAATCAATTTAGTTCTGCCTTTCATAAAACCCAGTCTTGAAAATCAAATCCTTCCAAATATCACACCTCTAATCTCAGTGAATCCTCTGTCATTTGTGTGGATCTGGGTCCATTCAGAATCTAGCCACACATTTTGTTTTATTAACACCCAGTGCCTTGCACTGCAAATTCAACATCTGAGTGATCAGGGCAAAGGTGTGCTTTCAGTTCAAAGTAATAATTTTACTCGCAGTGTCGTCGCCTGATGACTAAATCCAGTCAAAAGGTACTATTTATTTACTTATGATAGAACTAGGGTTTGAACTCAAAGCTCCAGGATTCCTCTGTACCTTACCGCTTGAACCACATTTCCAATCTGGTTTTTTGCTGATTAGTTTGAAGATGAAGTTTTCCAAACTTTTCTGCCAATTCTTGTTTCAAATCACAATCCTCCATATGTCATCCTTTTGAGTAAAGATTACAGGTGTGAGCCACCAGTGTGTAGCTCAGAGACTTGGTCTTAAGTAATCACTATCCCTTAGAGTCAAGCTGATGGTGGGTTCTCAATGTATGTTGATATTGCCTGCCCTCTTGCTCTGGATTACTGTCAATGTCACCATACTTTATGTGCTTAGTAGAGAGTTTTAAACACATTTTACTTCAATTCATTAAGCAGAGACATAGAATATTTAGAGTAAGTGGCATCAAGACTTAAAGAAGCTTAAAACTTTGGATGCCCCAATTTTTGTACAATCTTCAAGATTGATGAAAACTTATTTTTAGATCACAAAAAATATGGGCAGTTACTTTTATAGTTATTAATGACAGTTGTCAGACTCATGACTTGACTGAAGATGAGTCAGACTGGCTATAAAAGGCTTTTGATTCCTTGACACAAAAGGAAAAGAAAGGCACCTATAATTGTTTATAAGCTGTCCAAAGAAAGTCTGCTAATTACATATTTGGGTATTTACCTGGAACAGTCATTATGGGAAACTAATGAACTTGTTCAAAGGATACAAACAGTTGTCACCTGCTTTGTCAGTCAATAATAGTAGAAAGAGGCAATTTCCATCACTGTAGGGACCCACAAGTATATTCACAAGCCAACCAAATTTTAATTAACTTCAAAGCCTACATACTGCGTCACTGCCTCTTTATTACATAAAAGTCATGTTTTTAATATAAAAATATGATATGAAATTGCACATGTCCCTGTACAGGAGAGATGAAAGACAAAGGTAGTTTTAGCTTTTGAGAGCTATAACATACCCAACAAAGGGCAGAAAGTACTGGACAAAGAACACAAATAAATCAAAATATCTCTTTTGCTATATCTTGGTCAGTGAAAGCAGTAATTATGATTTATTAATGAGACTAGAGTTAGAGAGATCTCTCACTTTATGTACTTTGCTCATATTGCATTATGTTCTGAAATATATAGTGATTTCTATAAGGATATGTTATAATTTGGAGATAGAAAAATCACAAAATTATGTTCAGGACAAGCATTAAACCTGATTATGAATAACTGTGATGAGGCATAAATGAAATGAAGACATTTTAAACTAATTATTATAGGAAGGGTAGTAATTTTATTCTGTTAAAAGGACAAAGGTAGGCATCTCACAGTGTAGTTGAAGAGGAAAATTTGGATCCTATGCTATTTGCCTACAGACATTTTATTCAAACTAAAGTAAGAACTTAACTCACCTAAATTTTCTTCCCATGAACCTAACAAGTATATGTAGAAATTTATACATAAAATAAAAAATCTTTAATTAAATAAAATTTTTTGCTATTAGATTTTCTATTTTAGAAAGTTTGGAGCCGAGTGCCGGTAGCCCATGCCTGTAGTCCTAACTGCTCAGGAAACTGAGATCTGAGGATCGTGGTTCAAGGTCAGCCCAGACAGTAAAGTCCATGAGACTCTTATCTCCAATAAACAGCTAGAAAACCAGAAGTGGTGCAGTGCCTTAAGCAGTAGAATGCTTGCTTTGAGCTAAAGAGCTGAGGGACAACACCCAGGCCCAGAGTTCAAGCCCCACAAGCAACAAAAAAAAAAAGAAAGAAAGAAAGAAAGAGAGAGAGAGAGAGAGAGAAATAAAGAGAGAGAAAGAAAGAGAGAAAGAAAAAAAGCTTGGTTTTAGGCAGTATAAAATTAATAACCCAATAAAGAAAATGAAAGGCAAGAGTTATGTTTCCTTCTTCCCTCCCTTGCCTCCTTTCTTTGTTCCTTCTTTCTTCCCTTCCACTTTCCTGTTTTAAGCAGTTTTACCAAAGTATAACTGACACATAACACTATACTGATTTTTAAAAATACTGTCTGACAAGACAAAATGTTCATATATACAGGTTAAACCTGCATCATCCCACCTTCTCCTAACTGGGCAACCACTGTTCTACTTTTTCTCATTATATGAGTTTGTAGTTTCATTTTTGTATAAATGGCATAAGATACTATCCATTCTTTTCATGAATTTTCTGACTTTTTTCACTTGCTACCATTGTTCTGTGATTCACCCATGACATCATAAATATCAGTACTTGACTTCTTTTTATTACCAGAAAATATTCCATTGTGTGGACAACCCAAAATTTATATAGCCAATCACCTACCATTGAATATTTTTGATTTTTCTAGTTTTTGACTCTATTACAAATAAACCTACTATGAACATTCATGTACATGATATTACCTTTTTGAGTAAATATGATTATGATTGGTCTCTGCTGCATTCATGTCTAAGATTCTGACAAACTGCTGAATTATCATCTCAAGGAGTTGTAGCACTGTACATTCCTGTGTATGGTAAAGAGCGTTCCTCTTGTTCCAAATCCCGTACCAACAGTAAGTCTCTGGCAGAACTGGTTTCTGAACAAATGTCCTGGTCTCAGATGATGTTTGCTAGTGTATCTTCACCTACAAATAAAGGCAAGGAAATTACACTACTGGCACTCATCTTACTCAAGAAGATGACCTAATTATCTCCCAAAGACTTCACTCTCTTATAATGTTGCCTTTTGATTAGTATTTTAACATACGACTTGAAGTAAATGAATACAAGTATTCAGATATGATATAAATGGAATCACAGAGTCAAGATTCAGCCAATACTTTTTTCTGGTCTGTGATTTTAGGAGTCTCATCTGAGGTAAATTACTATAGCCTTATGGGCGATTAGCTTAGAATTAACTCATCCTATGGCAGCCTCACTAGTCCAAGAGCCTAAAGAAGACCCTGCAGTCCTGTTAGATGCAGGTTAAAATTGTTGTGACAATCATTTGTGTCACACAGCCCACCATCAAATTAGTCATGACTTTCAAAGAAATGAAAAACAATTCTCACCATTCTACTGGACAAAATTCAAAGAATTGTCAACTCTCTTTAATTGACCGTTACATATATAATACTAGTTACTAATATTTCTAGATAGCTCCTCCTTCTAAGTAATGTCTTCATATTCATTAGGTTGAGATAACTTTCCCATATATGCTATCTGATAACCATCCACTTTGGGTGTAAACAGGTCACGGATGGCTGATTATAAAATTTACCTATACAATTTTTTTTTTAGAAATTCAACAAGCACAGAAAAAATAAAGGAGAAAAACTAGCCTATAATCTGAACAGAGGAAGATATCTATAATAATAAACTTTTGCCCGTATTTTAGATTTGTTTTTCCCTCCTTCCAAGAGAAATGTTGAAACTTTGAATGAACCCCAAGATATGGCAACACGAGGGTTTTTTGTTTTTGTTTTTTACTGTGGAAAATTACTTTTTTTCTTTCATTTTTTTTCATTTATCCCCTGTTGTCACTGTTTTTTATTTTGCTACTTGTGTCTTGTATATATGTTTATCAGATTTGGGGAAGGGAGTAGGAATCACAAAAGGGTGAGACAAAGGACAAAGGGGAACCAATGCAACAGTAATACTCACAAGACACTATGTTGGAAATAAACTTTACAACTTGGGGAGGGGACAGGAATGGGGGGTGTGAAAGTGGGAGAAAACAAAGGAAGAGTAACACTGCTTGACAAGAAATGTACTCATTACCTTACTTATGTGACTGTAACTCCTCTGTACATCACCTTTGCAATAAAATAAAATAATATTTTAATGTGTAGTAAAATTCAGGTAAGACAGAAAAATTAATTCTTAAGTTCTATAAAATATCTATAGTCTATAATTTATGATATATTTCCAAATAACAGGAGGAGTTTGGTACTCCCCTCAGAGCATACACATGATAACTGCTTGCAATGGAACTGCTAAAACTCTAACTGACCATTATACATTGTGTTCATGCATCCAATCATCATACTATACCTCATAAATATGTACAGCTATTATATCTCATTAAAAAAAGAAGGGTCAGTCATGGTGGCTACCTGGAAAAAAAAAGAGGAAAATCATGGTTTGAGGTAAACGTGGGCATAATAGCTAGGGAAATCATATCTCAAAATATAAGGTAGACATGGTGGACCCACATCTAATCTCAACTACATTGCAAGTGGACATAGGAAGAAAAAAAAGCCATCTTGGCAGAATACTGATCCTCCTTGGAAAATAAACTAAAGTACAAATGGATGCACAAAACCCTGAGTTTAAACACTTATATTTCCAGACAAATGATAGATAAAAAGATAGAAGAGAGGAAGAAAGAAGAAAAGAAGGGAGGAATTGAATGTGATTTAAAAAAAATAAAATTTTTGAGCTTGAAAGAACTTAGAGGTAAACATTTCATTATTAATCTTCCTTATTTTTTTTACTATACTTACATTTTGTCATACATAGTTGAGATTTTATACAACTAATTTGTTCTTGTATTTGCAGTGTTATCATGTATTTGTGTCTTATGCTGTAATGAAATGCTTTTACTCACCAAACATATGTCAAGGGGCTCAGATATCAGCTGTTGTCTAAGTTGTTGGAGGACATGCTTTAGTTTGGGTCTTAATAGTTTCCCAGAAGTCTATGTGTGAAGGGCAGGGTCCTCAGCACAGCACTATTGGAAGTAGTTGAGTCATTATGAAATGTGGCCTCACAGGAGATTCTCAGGCCACAGGCATGACCTTGAAAGAGATAGTGGGACCTCAGACCTTTCTTGTTCTTCTCTTTTTACTCTCTGCCTAATCATGAGTTGAGAGTTCTGTTCTGCCATAAGCTCCTGCCATCATGTGCTGCTTTACCACAGGCCCAAAGCAACAGGGCCAATCGATCATGGACTGAAACTTCATAATCCATAAACCAAAATCAACCTTTCCTCTTTATAGATTGATTTGACTTGATTACTTGCTATGGTGTCAGATGCTGATGAGCAGAGGAACACACATCCTTGTTATGAAAGAGAGACAATGAACAAGTAAACATGTTAAAAATATAGGAAGCTATGAATGCTATTAAAATTAACCTGGGTGCCCACTTGGCTGCTTTGGATGGAAAGTCAAGTAAACTGTCATTCATGAGAAGCTGTACAGACTCTGATCTGACTACCACAAGCAAGAAGAAACATTAAGGATGAAGATCCCCCTCCCCCACAAGGCAGGTGAGATAAATGCAAATGGCTCATGGCCTTCATGAACTTAACATGTCTGAGGACAGAGAAAAGGCTGTATGGTGACAATGGGCTGAAAAGGAGGACAGAAAAGAGCACCATATGTTTGGGGGACAGAAGAGCCAAACGTGACCTTGGAGGCAGAAAAGTTGATATTTATCACCATTGCCATGAGGAGCCCAAGAGGATTTTAAATAAGGTTTTACTATAACCTAATTGTTTGCTTAAAATAGTATCTGTCAACTGTATGAAGAATGACATATAAGAGAGACCAATAGAGAAGGTAAAAGAGTAGTTTGAGAATGCAATGGTTTCAAAATAGTAGGCATATGGCAAATACAGCTGCAAGACTGACAATATTTCTTAATACAGTGGATTTGGTAGAGGCAGAAGGGAAGGCTGCATAAATGTAATGATTATGAGGGCTAAGTTATCTACAGCATACTTCAGCTGTAAATCAGTTATCTGCACATAATACATTTTTACTTTTCCTAGAGCTACATGAATAATAAAGCCATTCATTTAAATAGCAGTTATCATTAAGGCTTATATCCTAGCATCTTCGGTATTTCAAATGAATTCAACTTCAACTGCTCTATTGAGTGAGCCAGAAAAGCTAATGGCTTAAGGGTGAATGAGCTGTCAGTGAGAATACCCACTACCATATAATATTAGAATATATTGATTTGTTTTAAGAGAAACAGTTCAAACTTGGCAAATGTGGCAAATCACAAACTGCCAAGTAAACATAGTTGGATTTCAGTGTCATGTGGAAAGGCAATGTCAATCATATTTCTCATTTGCTGTATAATGATCTGTAATATTTTTACCTTTTGCTAGAAAAGGTTCATAACTAGTAAACAAGACTTGTAGCTTGAGCCCAGAAGACATCACTTTACAGCAGAGTACAGGGACTGGGGCTCTGTTCGGTTGCATTTGTAATTCTTTGCAGTGTGAAATCTCTTAGCCAAAGATCTATGATTTAGAAAAGAAGCTCGGAAGTCATTGTAACTGATGAGCAATTAGCACCCTGCCTCAGCACCCCAAGCAATCTGCCATGGCCCAACACCTGTTGTTTGTCCTTAGGTGGTCATGTAATTGCTAATGAATTATAATCAAAAGTCATCCCATTGCAAGCAGCAGTGCAAACAGAGAGTGCAGAATTTCATTTTCAACTCTCAGCAGCAAAGGAGGAAACAGCAACACTGCAGAAGCAACGTGTATATCTAAGTGGCCCTCTGAATTCTACTATAAACCTATTCTGAGGAGTTACTTTGTATCCTCATCTTAATTTAATTGTGTTCTTCTACCCCTTAAACATGAAAATCTGTAGTCAGATTTGATGGGGAAAAACAATCTGCAGATAACCATGTAGGAGAAAACAGCCAAGTGATTTAGTAAGGAAGCCAAGGAATTTAGTAAGAACTCAAGAAATGTGAAAATAGCCGTCTTTCTGGCTCTGCTAGCAATAGCTTAGTGAAATTGATATGGTCCAGAGCCCTGTTGGGTCACTTGCTGCGTTGGGATAATGGGGTTCTCCTTCTAGTTACATTGTCAGTTCTGCTTTCCCTAGTGTTATCACCATTACCACACCCCTTTCTTGCCTCACTGGGACAAACATCTGCCAGCAGCTCAAGTGTTAATCTCAGCCTTTCAGAATCTCCTTGGAAAAGAAGACTCTTCCCTGACATCCATATCAAAGGTCCTAGAGCCCCCAAATACATTGGTAGAGGCCCAACGTTTTAATTGAGCAGGAGGAGGCTGCATGCTGACCCTGGATTCACAGAGATTAGCACTAGGGTGGGCTAGGGCAGGAAGAGGGTTTCCTAGAGAGTCCTAGGATGTGCCATAGAATTCAAACTCCACAACTCTTCCTCTTCCTCTGTATGTTACCTCAAAGAAGTTTCAAAAGTCCTCTGTGTCTCACAATTCACAATTAGAAAATGGAAATACAACTCCTGCTTCAAAAAATTGATGTGAAAATTAATGAAATTCTATAAGTAAACACCCAGTGTGAGCACAGGGATGGAACAGTGGAGATGTAGGTGCATTCTCTTCTTCCTATTCCAAGAAGAAGGAAGAACAGAAACAAGTATGAAGGTCAGAAGCAGCTACAATATCTTCACTCTTCTGATTTTCTCTTTCAGCAACAGAGCCATCCACTTTCTTTGAGAACTAAAACTTCTGAGCTACTGTGTTTTCCAAATTAAAGTAACATTTTACCATCTCACTTAAGAGCACCCAGTTCAAAATACAATATTCTACCTGTGATGTGTCTAACACAAAGCTGACGGTATGTAATCTTTGATCTTAAAATACTTGGGATTTTCATGACAGGCAATGTGACGCTTCACAAAGACTTGACCCAATCAATAGTGCACACTTCAAACCAATATGCTTTCAAAGATTGTCTCTTTTCAGCCAGGCTTGTGAAACGGCTCTTCGGAGCTTATTCTAAAAGGTTTAATCCTATTCACTATTGTCCTACAAGACTTAGACAATTATTTCTGTATGCCAACATCCTGTTCAATACAGATAAGACATTCCTTAAGGATTCATATCCTGTATGAATTTGGACAGTATTTCCTAGTGTCTTTATTTGCAATGGGAACAAAATTCAGGACACCAGATCATTTAGCATGTCCTGTTTGCCAAGAAATTGTTAGAGGTGTCCCCAATATCCCAGGTATCTGACCAGTCTTGAATTTTAATCATGTGCTATCAGCTAACACACATATGTGCACCTTCCACATAGAGGTTTGTGGCTGGCAAGGACAGAAAGTTCCATTGTCATATGTATGTAATTATATTTTAGCCTTCAACTCCAATTGCTTTGCGTCGTTGATCATCACTACTTTCTCAACATCAAGGCCTCTGCTATGATTCCATCATGTCAGAACAACTAGCTGCTCATCTGTGGAAGAAGTACAATCAAGCAGCCAAATACCAGAAAATGAAGATTAGGATCACTTAGATGTGCTTATCAACTCATTCTCAGACAAAGTCAATTAAAAAAAATCAACTTAGAGCATTAAAAACCAGACTAAAAAGATTTTAAGTTTTGAGTGTTTGAGTGATGGATGTAAATGAGTGTGTGTGTGTGTGTGTGTGTGTGTGTGCTAGGACTTGAATTCAGAGTCTAGGTGTTGTCCTGAAGCTGGTACTCAACCACTTAAGCCAGAGCTCCACTTCTGGCTTTTTTGTGGTTGGTTGGAAATAAGAGTCTCACAGACATTCTTGCCTGAGCTGGCTTTGAACCACAATCCTCAGATCTCAGCCTTCTGAGTAGCAAGGATTACAGTAATGAGCCACTGGAATTTGGTTAGTGATTTTGTGTTTAACAGAACAACATGTCAGTCTCCCTGCCCAAGAGAACCAAAGGTAATTTATCAAATACTGGCAGGTTGAGGAGCTAGCCTCACTTGTGTGACATACTCCAACCCAAAGAACTCCTTTGTGACATCATCCAAAATGCAAGAAATTTCCACTGCTGAAGCTGTTAAACATTTTAAGGTAAGGTCTAGCTCCAAAACTGCCACTTAGTACCCCACAGCAGTGTGGTGAGGACTCACAATTCCTGTGAGAGCCCAGATCATCCTCACAATACTAGAAAGTGGGGAGAGAAGCCATGAGAACAGCTTAATTTGTAACATGACTGCATCACTGAGCGGGTGCTCTGCCACTTAAGCCATGTAACCAATCTTTTTGCTTTAGTTTTTTTTTTCAGTGATGTCTCCTTTTGCCTAGGGCTGGACTTACATCAATATCCTCCTATTTCTGACTCTTGACTAGTTGAGATTACATGATGAAGCACCATGTCTAGCTTCTTTAGAGTTAGGGTCATGGTAATTTTCCTTTCTTCACTGAGTGGTCCTGGAATTGAGATCTCCGTTTCCTATACAGTTGGGATTATAAGCATGAACCCTTATGCTTTTTAAATTTTTTAAAAACTTCCCATAATGAACAGAGCTTTACAAGCATATAGAAACCATGTATAAGCTAGATAATTATTTAGAAAATAATCATAAAATAAAATGTATCATTTATAAATCAGTATTTAACTTACAAGGCAGAAAGCCATCATGCATCAGCCTTTCACATGTTTTATTCACAATCTTTCTATCCAACAGATTGGAACGTGTTTGTCCTAAAAGTGCTTGCTACAAAAGAAGCAACCTTTTAGAAGAATGAAAAAGAAGATGAGAAAGAAGGAGGGCATATGCTAATAAGGATACCAACACATCCCTGCCACAGCCAATGTTTACCTTATTCACTCTCAAATACCTACTTAATACCATATACATAAAGTGACTTTCTAACACCGTAGTGTGTGTATGTTAACAGTTATTGTCTACTTACTGAAAGATTTATTACAACACTACTAAATGACAATAGATTTATAGTCACTAAGTCACCCTGGAGTTTTGCCTGTCTAGGAAACTGTTTGTGAAATGTAGAAGTGATAGCTCCAAAACAATCTCTTTATCTTTAGATGTTAATTCCCCCTACCCTCAGAAATGCTTCTGTATTCTGTGCAGGGCAACAAATTGTGTAACAGCCCAAGGTAATAAAGGTCAAAAAAGGAACAAACAGACTCTTACACAGCTCAGCATATTCCCAAGGCAGCCACAGTTGTTGAGTTTGTAACACTTGAACTTTATAGCAAGAGAGGTTAGGTTTACTTTTCTTCTTAAGCCTATATTGAGAGGATGTGACACAATCAAAGCCTCCCTAGATAAACTCTGGCTTAGTTAGCAAGTACCATGCGCCTCTTGCCAGGATATCATGACATTATTCGTGACCAAAATCAAATGTGACCCTACTACAAAGTTCTGGGTTCACAACCAATGTGAAGCTGAAGTGAGCCCAGGTATTTTCCAGAATACAAACAAATTCATACACTTAGCACATTCCAAGGAGGAAAACTCCTTGCTTCTTCCAAGTTTGCTGGATAACAGGAAGGAGAAAAACACATTTAACAGGGACTCAATGTAAACAAATGTTTGCATGAAACCACTAAGGAAAAGCAATCAGTATCAGAGACCTGTGGCCCTTATATGTTTTAGTTGTCATTAGACTGGAGCCAAATAAAAACAGGTAGAATAACTAGTATAAATCAGTGTTACTTCACAGGAATAAAGAATGGCCACTTTTTAGAATAAAGCTTCTATGTTTCTCTCAACTGCCTCTGACCTCTGAGAGGTATGACCTCAAACTAAGTCCAAGTCAATAATGAGGCAGCCAGAAAAATAAAAACATCATAGTTAGGGAGTCCAAGAGAAGAGGAAAAGTAAAGAAACAAGGAGGAATAATAGTCAATAAGACCAAAAGACCAAATAAAGGAAAGGAAAACCATTGGATTTCCTGGAACTCAAGTAGCTGCTAATTCTTGAATGAAGATTCTTATCTGAACGGGGCTATAGGAGAGAGGGGAGCCTGGGACTCCCGCAAGCCAGGATTGTGTCTGCGTCTGTGGATGACATCCTGTGAGAACAGAGAGGAGTTACTGGTGAGATGGGAAAGTTCAGAGTCCCATGTGTAGCAGGGTATAGGAAATAAAATGAACATAGGCCACAAAGACTAGTGTGAATGCCTGTCAGAGATCAAGGGAGGTATAGCTAAGAAGAGGCCAGTTCTGTAAAACTGACCTTGCAGCTGCAGTGTTTCTTTTGCATTTAATTTGGGCTTTCATTCTGGAATACATTTGTCCTTCAACAGTTCATACATTCATGTAGACAGTGGGAAAATCTAAAGGCTCAGTGCTACTGGTAGAAGAAAAACAGCTTTTGTAGTATGTATGGATTTGTTAATACTTTGAAGTAAAGGAAACAGAGTTAATGATGAGCCACAGCCAAAGGAGTTTCAAAGCAATTTTTTGTGATGGTTTTGTTCCATTTTATGTTAGTTTAGGATAGGGCAGTCAAAACTGTCCTTTTAAAATCAGGAAGAGCTGGGCATGATGGCTCAAACCTGTAATCCCAGCTATTCAAGAGGTTTAGGTCAGAGGATCACAGTTCAAAGATAGTCACAGCAGAAAAGTCTAAAAGACTCCATTTCCAACTAACCAGCAAAAACCAGAGCAATAGGCATAACTCAAGTGGAAGAGCACAGTCCAGTCAAAATTGTGAGGCCCTGAGTTCAAGCCTGAGTACGTACACACACACACACACACACACACACACACACACACACACACACACAAGTTGAAACCAAACTGTCTCATATGTGAAGGAAAGATGGAATGAATTAATGAAACAAAACTCAGATGAAGTTCACAGCTGGATATGACAATACAGAAAGGTAGATTGAAAAATAAGAGTGAAAAAAATTAACAAGGGAAGAAAAAGTTAGCAGCATAGATGGTAAAAATAAAAATTTGAAGGTGAAAGAGAAGTTCAGTCAGTGCCAAGGAGCCTCATTCTTCTCAATGGTCTTGCATTTGACATCTGCTAAGAGCTGTCAGACACAGGGGTGGAACTGAGGCCTGAGGTGAATGCTAAATGTGAAGAACAAATTATAAGGAAGCAGAAGAGGCATGAGATAAATAAAACGAAGCAGAGAACAGCAAGGTGATGAGAGGTAGCCAAGATTTGAGAGGATGCAGGCAAAATCCCATGACCTTGCAGCACTAGGCAACACAGGAACAGAAGGTTTGATGGGGCCTACAGTCTATGATTGTCAGGAGCCAAAAGTTGAGAACTCCCCTATGACCCAGCAATCCCACTTTTGGGCATTTACCCAAATGTTTACAAACAAGACCACAATAAAGCTACCAGCACAACTATGTTTATTGCAGCATTATTTACCATAGCTAAGATATGGAACCAACCCAGATGCCCCTCAGTAGATGAATGGATCAAGAAAATGTGGTATATATACACAATGGAATTCTATGCCTCCATCAGAAAGAATGACATTTCCCCATTTGTTAGGAAATGGAAAGGCTTGGAAAAAATTATATTAAGTGAAGTAAGCCAGGCCCAAAGAAACATAGGTCCCATGGTTTCCCTTATATGCAATATCTAGTATATGTATGAGTCAAGCGGAAAAGGTCAGATAATGTGATGTTAGGAAAACGATCCCTTAAATATGTATTTTAATGTTTTTTTTCTTTCATGCATGTGTTTCTAACGCATTTATAAGATTATTTCTTTGTTGCTTTGTATGTCCCTCCCCCACAGTGTAACCCCCGCTTTCACTATATTTGATGTCAGTATAACTTGTGGAGGAGATGAGGACAAACAAGTCGTTTAAGGATTCAGGTGGACCTGTTGCAACAATGAGAAGTACAAAATGTCATGTCAAAAACGAGCTTTACAATGTCGGTGTGGGGGGGGGAGGGGGGAAGGATTGGGTCGGGGGGAGGGGGGAGGCTGGGAAGGGAGGTGAAGGGTAAACAAAGGAAGAGGCTGCAATGCTTGGTAAGAAATGTATGCATTATCCTGCCCATGTAATTGTCACCCCTCTGTACAGTATGTTCTCAAATAAAATAAAATTAAATAAAAAAAAAAAAGTTGAGTCTTTCAACATAATAGGCTTGACTATCTCACTGGAGCATCTTGAAGCTGAGTTTACAGAATCCGACCCTCATCCTGCCCTAAGTAAACATCCTGCAACTGCTAAGGACCACCTTTTCCCCCTGCCCTAAGCAAACATCCTGCACTGCTACAGCCAATGAAAAAGCTTCCTTATTCCAAGCATATAAATACCCCTGTGTGAAAAATAAAAATTTGCAGCTTGATCAGAACCCTTGTCTTGCTGTCATTCTTCGTGTCTCTTGTCCCTTCATTCCTTCTAGCTTAGGTTCACTGCCCTCGTTGACGTCCTGCAGGTCGGGACATATGATGTAGATAAATACAGGTGAATTTTGATCCTGATGAAGTTTGGATCCTGATTGTGCCCTAAAGATACATTAGGAGGCACTAATCTAGAGATTATATAACCTTTAAGTGGTAGAGACTTAGCAGGAGGTCTTCAACTATTGGGACCTTCCCCCGTTGGAGATTCTTGGAAATCAATGTCTTCCTCTTTTTCTTCTAGCCTATGAATTGAGAAGTTTTACTGTGTCTTCCAGCACTAACAGAGACCCAAAGTCAATCTTAGACTGGAACCTCCAAAACCACTGGCCCAAGTAAGCCTTCAGCTGTTAATCATGTCAGACTCAATGGAGAAAAGCTGGCGGACTTCATTCTTCTAGATACACAACTTGACTTCTCTGAATTAGAACTTAAGCTGCACCACAGCAGTCAGTCCATGGTGTATGTTTTGCCTTTTATATCAACACACTTAGCTCCTCCTCCTCCTCCTTCTCTTCCTCCCCCTCCCCCTCCCCCCCCTCCTCCTCCATCTTCCTCCTCCTCCTATCCTGGGGCTCAAACTCAGAACCTAGGTGCTGTACCTGAGCTATTTTGCTGAAGCCTAGCACTCTACCACTTGAGCCTCAGCTCCATTTCCTAGTGGGTTTTTTTGTTTGTTTTTTTTGTTTTGTTTTTTTGTTTTGTTTTTTTGTCTAGTGGTTAATCGGAGATAAGAATCTCAGGGATTTTACTGCCCATTCTGGCTTTAAACCACGATTCACAAACCTCAGCCAGAGTAGCACCAAGCTTAAGTTTTCTTTTAGCCAAGGAAAAAGGGTGTTTGGCTGAAGAGAATGTATGACTAAAATAGTATAAACAAAATTTGTCTCCAGAGAAGGAGTGGCTGTCTTTCTACAGGCAGTAGCCCCACAGAGGATAAAGCTGAGGAAAACTGATTCTCAGCCAGTGGATGGGGCTTTTGGATCCAGTTTGCAATATATGGGGGGAGACTGGAGGGTTCAATTAAAATATTGAGTTTAAAGTCAGCCTGGGCTGCGTAGAGAGATGCTGTCTCAGAAAACCAACAAGCACATAATACTATGCAGAAAACTTTTTCCTTTTTATTTAGATATGGTCATCTTTGAACCTTTCTTAGAATTTCTTTTTCTAGAATTTCAATAACACCCATTAAAGTTAGATGATCACACTGGTATTTGTCTATCTTCCTAAGTAGAGCTGCTCTTATGTTGGGGGATTACCCTTTAATGTCCATAGGAGCCCGAAGTTCCAGCCATTACTTTCTACAAAGAAATATGAAAACTCAGTGTGGTGGCTTTATTAGCTGAGGAAATTTAGGAAATCCAGATTGCCAATGACCTGCCATCTTCATAGACAGGTGTGAGGATGTACCCTAAGGCAAATGATTAGACACTCATTTGCATTTTTGAGAGCCTCTGTTAGGAAATCTGTAGCTAAGAGAAATAAAACTCTCAGAGGAGACAGTAAGAAATCTCAGGCAAAAAGACATTGGACAAAGTCTCTGAAATCTTCTGAAATTTGTATTTTTTAATTAAATTTAGGTTGAAACTGCAAAATAGCCATGAAAGTATCTTCAGGTCCTGGTTACTTATAATAATTAAAATTCATGTATAATGTAGAAATCTTTTTTTAATTTAATTTTATTTTTTTGTGAACATACTGTACAAAGGAGTTACAATTACATGGGCAGGATAATGCGTACATTTCTTATCAAGCATTGCAGCCTCCTCCTTTGTTAACCCTTCACATCCCTTCCCAGCCTCCCCCCCCCAACACCCCACCCAATCTTCCCCCCCCCCAACGTTGTAAAGCTCGTTTTCGACATGACAACTTGTGCTTCTCATTGCTGCAACAGGTCCACCTGTATCCTTAAATGACTTGTTTTTCACCATCTCCTCCACAAGTTATACTGACATCAAATATAGCGAAAGCAGGGGTTATACTGTGGGGGAGGGACATACAAAGCAACAAAGAGATAATCTTATAAATGCGTTAGAAACAAATGCATGAAAGAAAAAAAACATTAAAATACATATCTAATGGTTCATTTTCCTAACATCACATTATCTGACCTTTTCCGCTTGACTCATACATATACTAGATATTACCAATAAGGGAAACCATGGGACCTATGTTTCTTTGGGCCGGGCTTACTTCACAATATAATTTTTTCCAAGTCTTTCCATTTCCTAACAAATGGGGCAATGTCATTCTTTCTGATGGAGGCATAGAATTCTATTGTGTATATATACCACATTTTCTTGATCCATTCATCTACTGAGGGGCATCTGGATTGGTTCCATATCTTAGCTATGGTAAATAATGCTGCAATAAACATAGTTGTGCTGGTAGCTTTAGTGTGGTCTTGTTTGTAAACATTTGGGTAAATGCCCAAAAGTGGGATTGCTGGGTCATAGGGGAGCTCTATGTGAAGTCTTTTGAGGAACCTCCATACTGCTTTCCAAAGTGGTTGAACAAGTTTACACTTGCAAACGTAGAAATCTTTTGTAAATATTTTAATACTTTATGTATAAAGTATTACATATATTTTGCTGATAAAAATATGAAATCTAGACTGGAGAGGTGACTTGACAAACTTTCATGGCTCCTCATTTCAGAACCAGCAAAAGTAAAGGATTCCAATTTCCACCTCAGTCTCTCCTTCTACTCTATGAATGAGCAGTGGTAGAATTCTGTAATCACCATTCTGGTCATTTTCTAGAATAGGTCACAGACCAGAGATTCAGATTATAGTCCCAATTATGTTCCTAATGAAGAATGTGTTTGAGAAGTCATCTTTTTTAATTTAATTTTATTGTAAAGAAGCTGTACAGAGGGATTATAGTTACATGAATAAGGCAATGAGTCCATTAAGTCTCAATCACTGTTACTCCTTGTTGTCCCACTATCCTTACCCTCCCCAACCTCCCAAACACCTCCCTCCAGAAGTAGTAAAGTTCATTTCCAATACACTGTCCTGTAGGTATCATTGTGGCAATGAGTCATCTTGTGTCCTTGTTTTAGCATTCTGTTATTCCCCTTCCCCTCCCCAGATTAGACAAATGTATATATAAGATTCAGGGTGCCAAAATCAACTACAGTGACAACAGGGAATAGGCCATTGGGGGAAGAACATACAAAGGAAACAAACAAAAAATAAATCACATAGTATATTTAAAACAATAACAATATAGACAAAACTCATGTGTCCATATCTTGGGGTTCATTTTACTTAGCATCATCTTTTTTTATATGTTTTTTTGTAAAAATACTCTACAGAGGGGTTACAGTACATGAGTAAGGTAATGAGTACATTTCCTATCTAGCATTGTTACCTCCTCCTTTGTTTTTCCCCTACCATCCCTTTCCTCCCCAACTCCCCAAATTCCTCCTTCCCCCAAGTTGTAAAGTTCATGTTTTACAAAGTGTCTTGTACATTTCATTGTTACAACAGGTCATCCTGTATCCTTGTCTCAGCATTTTGTTATTTCCCTTTCCCTCCCCAAATTAGAACAAAGCTTTACAAGATATAGGACACTGAGGTCAAATACAGTGAAAACAGGGGTTAAACCATGGGAAAAGAACATACAAGAGAAATTTTTTAAATGACATAGTATATTTTTAGATACATTAAAAACAATAACAAGAAGAAAAAAAAGAAGTTGTGTCGCTACCTTGGGGTTCATTTCACTTAGCATCATCTTATATGGTCATATGTACATAGCTTTTGATTTTTTCTGCTTGTCCTCAATTTATACTAGTTATTGCAACTAAGGGAAACAATGGGACCTATGTTTGTTTGGGCCTGGCTTACTTCACTTAATATAATTTTTTCCAAGTCCTTCCATTTCCTAACAAATGGGGCAATGTCATTCTTTCTGATGGAGGCATAGAATTCCATTGTATATATCCACCACATTTTCTTGATCCACTCATCTATTGAGAGGCATCTGGGTTGGTTCCATATCTTGCCTATGGTAAATACTGCTACAATATACATAGTTGTGCTGGTAGCTTTAGTATGGACTTGTTTGTGATCATTTGGGTAAATGTCCAGAACGGAGATTGCTGGGTCATGGAGGAGCTCTATGCTTAGCTTTTTGAGGAACCTCCATACTTCTTTCAAGAGTGATTGAATAAGTTTACACTCCCAACAACAGTGCGGTATTGTTTCCTTTCGGCCACATCCCCTGCAGCATCTGTTGTTATTAGATTTCTTGATTATAGCCATTCTAACTGGGGTGAGGTGAAATCTCAATGTAATTTTGATTTGCATTTCTTTTATGGACAGAGATATGTGTATTGGCCATTCTTATTTCCTCCTCAGATAAGTCTCTCTTTAAGTTTTTAGCCCACTTGTTGATTGGGTGGTTGTTTCTTTGAGGATTTGTTGTTGGGGGATTTAGTTTTTTGAGTTCTAAGTATATTTTAGATATGAGACCCTTGTCCAATATATGACTGGTGAAGATCTTCTCCCAATTCATTGGTTTTCTATTGATCTTGCTAGCTATATCCTTTGCCATGCAGAAACTGCAATTTTATGCAATCCCATTTGTCCAACCTTTCTTTGATTTGTGGCATTTCTGGTCTTTATTAAGAAAATTTCAGTCTGTGCCAAGGAGCCCTAGATTTAATCCTATTCTGTCCTGTAACATTTTCAGGGTGTCTACTTTGACATCGAGATCTTTGATCCATTTGGGGTTGATTCAGTGCAGGGTGATATATAAATGTCAAGTTTTAATTTTCTACAGGTGTATAAACAATTTTTCCAGCACCATATACTGAAGAATCTGTCTTTCTCCCTTATCGAACATTAGGTGGCTATAGGTCTTTGGGTTCATTTCTGGATCTTTGGTTCTATTCCATTGGTCCTCAGGTCTGTTCGTGTGCCAGTACCAAGCTGTTTTGATTACTATTGCTTTGGATTAGAGTTTGAAATTTGGTATTGATATTCCTCCAGGAATTTTCTTTCTGTTAAGGATTGTTTTTGCTATTTGGGGTTTTTTAATTGTTCCATATGAATTTTGGGATTGCATCTTCTATTTCATTGAAGAATGAAGTTGGAATATTGATAGATATTGCATTGAATTTGTAGATAGCCTTTGGCAGTATTGCCATTTTCACAATGCTAATCCTGCCAATCCAGGAGTATGGGAGTCTTTTCTACTTCCTAAATTCTGCCTGAATCACCTCTTTTAGGCTTTAAATTTTTCATCTTAGTGGACCTTCACATCTTCAGTTAAGTTAAATGCTAGGTATTTTATTTTTTGTGGGGCTACTAAAAAAGGAGTTGCTTTCCTGATTTCAGCCACACTCATCTCATTGTTTGCATACAGAAAAGCCCTTGATTTTTGAGGGTTAATTTTATACCCTGCCACCTTGCCAAAATTTCGAATCAGCTCGAGTAATTTGGGAGGGGAGTCCATGGGATTCTAAAATACAAGATCATGTCATCTGCAAAGAGGGAGAGTTTTACTTCATCTTTCCTTATTTGGATCCCCTTTATGTTTGCATCTTGTCTTATTGCTATAGCTAAGCATTCGAATACTAAATTGAAGAGAAGTAGAGAGAGTAGACATCCTTATCTCATTCCTGAGTTTAGAGGAAATTGCTTTAGCTTTTCACCATTAAATATAGTGATGGCTGTAGGTTTGTCATACACAGCCTTTTATGTATTGAGAAATGTTCCATGGATTCCTAGTTTTTCCAGAGCCTTCATCATAAAGGGGTGTTGGATCTTGTCAAATGCTTTTTCTACATTTATTGAGATAATCATGTGGTTCTTGCCCTTCCTCTTGTTGATGTGATGAATTATATTAATTGATTTGCATATATTGAACCAGCTTTGCATCCCTGAAATAAATCCTGTTTGATCCAGGTGTATGATTTTTTGGATGAGTTGTTGAAGTCGATTTTCTAAAATTTTATTGAGATGTTTTGCATCAATTTTCATCAAAGAAATGGGTCTATGGTTCTCTTTCTTTGATGAGTCCCTGCCTGGTTTTGAGATGAGAGTTATGGAGGCTTCCTAGAAAGAGTTTGGTAGTGAACTTTCACTTTCAATTTTTAATTGAACAGTTGGAGGAGTACTGGTGTGATTTCTGCTTTGACAGCCTTGTAGAATTTAGGTATAAATCTATCCGGTCTCGGGTTTTTCTTGGGTGGGAAGTCTCTTATTGCTGTTTCTATTTCGATGCTTGATAAGGGTCTGTTAAGTTGTTTTAAATCAACATGGTTTATCTTTGGCATGTCGATATTTGCTAGAAAATCGTCTATTTCTTCCATATTCTCAAACTTATTAGCATAAAGGTTTCAGAAGTATTCCCTTATAGTGTTTTGAATCTTGGTTGTTTCTGTGGTGATGTTTCCATTCTGATCTCTATGTTTGTTAATTTGGGTGTGTTCGCTATTTCTTTTTAATAAGGTTTGCTAAGGGTCTGTCAATCTTATTAATTTTTTTGAAGAGCCAACTCTTTGTTTTGCTGATTATTTCTAAGGTATTTTTGGATTCCCATTCAGTCAATTCTGATTTAATTTTAATGATTTGTTTCTGTCTGCTGGATTGGGGTTTAGCTTGCTGTTCTTTCTCAAGGAGCTTCAGGTGTCTCATTAAATTGCTGGTTTCAGATCTCTCCAATTTTTTTAGTATTGTGAAAATACTGTACAGAGGGGTTACAATTACATGGGCAAGATAATGAGTACATTTCTTATCAAGCATTGTAGCCTCCTCCTTTGTTTCCCCTTCCCATCCCTTCCCATCCTCCCCCTGACCCCCCCACCCAATCCTCCCCGCTCCCACTGCTCGCCCCCTTACCAAAGTTGTAAAGTTCGTTTTCGACATAACGACTTGTACATCTCATTATTGCAATGGGCTCACCTGTATCCTTATTTAAATGATTTGTTTTTTCCGCTTCCCTCCACAAATTATACCAACATCAAATACAGTGAAAGCAGGCGTTATACTGTGGGGGAGGGACATACAAAGCAACAAAGAAATAATCTTATAAATGTGTTAGAAACAATTGCATGAAAGAAAAAAAACATTTGAATACATATCTTAGGGTTCATTTCCCTAACATCACCTTATCTGACCTTTTCTGCTTGACTCAGACATATACTAGATATTGCAAATAAGGGAAACCATGGGACCTATGTTTCTTTGGGCCTGGCTTACTTCACTTAATATAATTTTTTCCAAGTCTTTCCATTTCCTAACAAAAGGGGCAATGTCATTCTTTCTGATGATGGCATAGAATTCCATTGTGTATATATATCACATTTTCTTGATCCATTCATCTACTGAGGAATATCTGGATTGGTTCCATATCTTAGCTATAGTAAATAGTGCTGCAATAAACATAGTCGTGCTGGTAGCTTTAGTGTGGTCTTGTTTGTAAACATTTTGGTAAATGCCCAAAAGTGGGATTGCTGGGTCATAGGGGAGTTCTATGTGGAGTCTTTTGAGGAACCTCCATACTAGTTTCCAAAGGGGTTGAACAAGTTTACACTCCTACCAACAATGCAGTAAGGTTCCCTTCTGTCCACATCCCCTCCAGCATCTGTTGTTTTTAGAGTTCTTGATTTTAGCCATTCTAACTGGGGTGGTATCTCAATGTTGTTTTGATTTGCATTTCTTTTATGGCTAGGGAGGTTGAGCATTTCTTCATGTGTCTATTGGCCATCCTTCTTTCCTCTTCAGAGATGTTTCTCTTTAACTCTTTAGACCACTTATTTATTGGGCCATTGTTTCTTTGAGGATTTGTTGTTGGGGGATTTAATTTTTTGAGTTCCAAGTATATTTTAGACATGAGATCCTTGTCCGTTGTATGGCTAGTGAAGATCTTCTCCCAATCTGTGGGCTTTCTATTGATCTTGCTAGGTATGTCCTTTGCCATGCAGAAGCTCTGCAACTTCATGCAATCCCATTTGTCCAACCTTTCTTTGATTTGTTGTGTTTCTGGGTTTCTATTAAGAAAATTTCGGTCTGTGCCAAGGAGACCTAGGGTTTCTCTTATTCTATCCTGTAATGTTTTCAGAGTGTCAGCTTTGACTCCGAGGTCTTTGATCCATTTAGAGTTGATTCTGGTGCACGGTTATATATAAGGATGTAGCTTTAGTTTTCTACAAGTAGTCAACCAATTTTGCCAGCACCATTTACTGAAGAGGCTGTCTTTCTTCCATTCTATTGTTTTAGCTACCTTATCGAAGATTAAATGGCTATAGGTCTGTAGGTTCATTTCTGGGTTTTCAATTCTATTCCACTGTTCCTGAGATCTGTTCTTGTGCCAGTACCAAGCTGTTTTGATTACTACGGGTTTATAGTAGAGTTTGAAATTTGGTATTGATATCCCTCCAGCAGTGTTCTTTCTGTTGAGGATCGTTTTAACTATTCAGGGTCTTTTCTTGTTCCATATGAATTTTGGGATTGCCTCTTCTATTTCCTTGAAGAATGAGGTTGGAATTTTGATGTGTATCGCATTGAATTTGTAGATAGCCTTGGGAAGTATTGCCATTTTCACGATGTTGATCTTTCCAATCCAGGAGCATGGGAGTTTTTGTCACTTTCTAAGTTCTGTTTTGATTTCCTTTTTTAAGTTTTTAAAATTTTCATCATAGAGGTCCTTCACTTCTTTGGTTAAGGTAATTCTTAGGTATTTTATGTTTTGTGGGGCTATTACGAACGGAGTGGCTTTCCTAATTTCAGCCACACTTTTCTCATTGTTGGCATACAGAGAAGCCATTGATTTTTGGGGGTTAATTTTATACCCTGCTACTTTGCCAAAGTTTTGAATCAGCTTGAGTAATTTGGGAGTGGAGTCTGTGGGATTCTTTAAATACAAGATCATGTCATCTGCAAAGAGGGAGAGTTTTATTTCTTCTTTCCCTATTTGGATCCCCTTTATGTTTGCATCTTGTCTTATTGCTATAGTTAGGCAATCTAATACTAGATTGAAGAGAAGTGGAGAGAGTGGACATCCTTGTCTTGTTCCTGAGTTCAGAGGAAATGGCTTTAGTTTTTCACCATTAAGTATAATGCTGGCCGGAGGTTTGTCATATACAGCCTTTATTGTATTGAGGAATATTCCATGGATTCCTAATTTTTCCAAGACCTTTATCATAAAGGGGTGTTGGATCTTGTCAAATGCTTTTTCTGCACCTATTGAGATAACCGTGTGGTTCTTATCCTTGTTCCTATTGATATGACAAATTATCTTAATTGATTTGCATATATTGAACCAGCTTTGCATCCTTGAAATGAATCCTGTTTGGCCGTGGTGTATGATTGCTTGGATGGATTGTTGAAGTCGATTGGCCAAAATTTTGTTGAGAAGTTTTGCAACAATGTTCATCAAAGAAATGGGTCTATAGTTCTCTTTCTTTGATGAGTCCCTGCCTGGTTTTGGGATGAGTTATGATCCCTTCATAGAATGTGTTCAGTAGTGAACTTTCTCTTTCAATTTCATTGAAGAATTGGAAGAGTGTTGGTGTGAGCTCTGCTTTGAAGGCTTTGTAGAATTCCACTGTAAAACCATCTGGTCCTGGACTTTTCTTAGATGGGAGGTCTCTTTCCAATTTGTTGATATAGGAACTCGTAGGTATAAACTTGCCTATGAGAACTGACTTTGGTGTGTCTCAGAGGAGCAGATAATTTCTGTGTTAATTCTGTTGAATATCATGATCATTTTAATTTCCTTTCTAATCTTTCCATGACCCACTCGTGGTTCAACAATGTTTTGGTTAGTCTCCATGTGTTACGGAACTTTCTTTGGTGTCTCTTGGTGTTGAGTTCTAATTTTATTCCCTCTTGGTCTGAAAGAATGCAGGGTGTAATTTCAATGTCTCTGAAATTGCACAAATTTGCTTTGTGACCTAAAATATGGTCTATTTTGGAGAATGTTTCATGTGCTGCTGAGAAGAACATGTGTTCTGATACTGTTGGGTAAAATACTCAGTAGATGTCTGTTAAGTCTAGTTGATCTATGTAGTTGTTTGATCTGAGGTTTCTCTGTTGAGTTTTTGCCAGATTGATCTATCCAGCAGAGAAATTAGAGTGTTAAGTCCACAACAATTAATGTATTTGGGTCTACGTGAGATTTGAGGGAAAGTAGTGTTTCTTGGTTAAATTGGGGTGCTCCATTGTTTGGTGAATAGATATTTAGAATTGTAATATTCTTCTGAAGGAGAGATCTCTTACTTAGTATGTACCGACCTTCCTTATCTCCTTACTAATTTTAATTTGAAGTCTATTTTATCTGATATTATGATTGCAACAACTGCCTGTTTTTCAGGGCCATTTGCTTGGAAGACTTTATTCCAGCCTTTTACTTTCAGAGTATATTTGCTTTTGTGGGAAAGGTATGTCTCTTGAAGACAGAATAACAATACCAGACTTCAAACTCTACTTAAAGCCATAGTAATCAAAAGAGCTTGGTACTGGCACAAGAACAGACCTGAAAACCGGTGGAATAGAACCGAAGACACAGAAATGAACCCAAAGACCTACAGCCTCCTAATCTTCACTAAAGGAGCCAAAAAAATAGAATGGAAGAAAGATAGCCTCTTCAGTAAATACTGCTGGAAAAATTGTTTAAACACCTGTAGAAAACTAAAATTAGACCCTTATATATCACCCTGAACCAGAATCAACTCCAAATGGATCAAAGACCTTGATGTCAAAGCAGACACTCTGAAAACATTACAGGAAAGAATAGGAGAACATTACAAGAAGGAATAAGACTCCTTGGCACAGGCTGAATTTTTCTTAATAAAGACCCAGAAAAACAACAAATCAAAAAAAAGTTGGACAAATGGTATTGCATGAAACTGCAGAGTTTCTGCATGACAAAGGACATAGCTAGTAAGATCAATAGAAAGCTCACAGACTATGAAAAGATTTTCACTAGCTATACAACAGATAAGGGCCTCATAACTAAAATATACTTAGAACTAAAAAACAAACCTCTAAAAACAAATCCTCAAAGAACCAACTGCTTTATTGATAAGTGGGGTAAAGACTTAAAGAGAAACTTCTCTGAAGAGGAAATATGAATGCCAATAGACACATGAAGAAGTGCTCAACTTCTCTAGCTATAAAAGAAATGCAAATCAAAACAACATTGAGATACCACCTCACCCCTGTTAGAATGGTTATAATCAAGAAATCTAATAATAACATATGCTGGAGGGGATGTGGCCAAAAGGGAATCCTACTGTATTCTTGATGGGAATGTAAACTTTCTGAACCACTTTGGAAAGCAGAATGAAGGTTTCTCAAAAGACCCCACATAGAGCTCCCCTAGGACCCAGTAATCCCACTTTTAGGTATTTACCCAAACGATCACAAACATGGCCATACTAAAGCTACCAGAACAACTGTGTTTATCGCAGCATTATTTACCATAGCTAAGATACCCCTCAGTAGATGAACAATCAAGAAAATGTGGTACACACACCCACACACACACACACACACACACACAAAATGGGATTCTATGCCTCTATCAGAATAAATGGCATTGCCCCATTTGTTAGGAAGTGGAAAGACTTGGAAAAAATTATATTAAGTGAAATAAGCCAGACTCAAAGAAACATAGGTCCCATGGTTTCCCTTATTTGCAATAACTAATATATGTCTAGGACAAGCAGAAGGGGTCAAAAGCTATATACATATGACCATATATCCTGATGCTAAGTGAAATGAACCCCAAGATAGGGACACAATAGATTTTATCTTTCTTGATGTTCTCTTTAATGTACTTAAAATGTACTATGTGATTTTTTTTGTTTCTTTGTATGTTTCCCCCCATGGTACAACCCCTGTTCTCACTGTATTTGATTCCAGTGTCCTGCACCTTGTATATACATTTTTCAAATTTAGGGAGGGGAAGGGAAAGAACAAAATGCTGAAAGAAGGATACAGGATGACCCACTGTAACAATGAGATATACAAGACAGTATGTTGAAAATAAACTTTACAACTTTGGTGGGGGGGAGAGAAGGAGTTGGAGAGGTGGAGAAGTAAGGGATGGTAAGGAAAAACAAAGGGAGGATCTCCAATTTCCAGAGGAAATTGACTCATTACCTTGCTCATGTAACTGAAACCCTTCTGTACAGTATCTTTACAATAGAAATATATGGGAAATGGTCAAAAGGAAACACTGTTACTTTGTCAACTACATTGTTGGTGAGAATGTAAACTTGTTCAACCACTCTGGAAAGCAGTATGGATATTCTTTAAAAGAGAAGTCATCTTTTATCTCCATGGATACATTTCACTTTTAGGAAGTCAAGGAGGGAGAGAAGAAGAATAGAATGGTGGAATGGTGGGAGGTAAACTAAATGCTACTGCACTGGGGGAAAAGAAAAGGAAAACTCAGTTAAGCTTTCCTTCTAACTGCCTTAAACCTCCTCCTAAGAACTAGAGTCACTACTGATATCTCCTCCACTAACAGTAGCTCTGGTGACACCTGAAATCCCAGCTACTCAGAATTCTGAGATCCAATGACTACAGTTTGAAGCCATCCTGGGCAGGGAAGTCTGTGAGACTCTGATCTCCAATTAACCATCAAAAAGCCAGAAGATGAAGATAATGGTAAAGTGGTAAAGTGCTATGCTTGAGCTAAAAAGCTTAGGGACACTACCCAGGCCTTGAGTTCAAGCCCTAGAATCCTTACCCTTCCACCCCCAAAATGGAGTTAAAATGAAAGAACAATGAAAAGTGAATTCCTTAAAGATTTTCCTACATCCTTTCTAAGATTTTTCCTAATGGAATATCAATTCTTGGCTGAGCTAACATAGCACCCACTAGTCAGTAATGGTCAGTAATGGTCTTGTTGATGACTTACCTTCCATGGCTGTTACCAGTGGCTTTAAAACACTCATCTTGGATGGAGAGGATGCCTTTGGCATAGGGGAAAAATCATAACACTTTATGACATCCCTGAGGATCTCCTGTTTGGAAATCCACCATAAATAGGAAACATGGCAAGAACGACATTGAACAAGAGTATCACCAGAGAAAATATCCCTGCTTATTAGCAAACTTAGCAGAAATTTCCCAGGGATGATAGTGTTCACTAAGTGAAAATATTAATTAGCACCTATAACCGTAGAAATCAACTCATATCAACCAAAATTTACAGGAAAATTATTAGATGATTTTCATCCAAACACCATTATTTTTAACTCTCTTCCTCAAGTGGAGAGTGGTGAGTTCCAAATGACATAAAACTAGATGGCATAATTCCCAATGACCTAAAACATACTCAGGTACATGGGACAAAGAATAGGAACATGAGGACCTGGAGAAAGAAATCCCAGCAAAGAGTAATCTAAGAACCTTTTCAAACCATCCTCTGAGCCAATTCAAGGGAGCATCTCTTGTAAGTCACAGAATCACATGTCTTAAAACAAGAAGTCAGGTGAATAATGTTCCATTTATTTTATTTAAAAATAATGATGAAAAGCTGAGCACTACCTGTTGTTTACTCCTGTAATCCTAGCTACTGAGGAAGCTGATATCTGAGGATTGCAGTTTGAAACGAGCATAGGCAAGAAAGTCCATGAGACTCTTATCTCCAATAAACTACCCATAAAAAGCCAGAGTGGAGCTGTGGCTCAAGTGGTAGAGCACTAGCTTTCAGCAAGAATATGTTTACCAACAGCACCCAAGTCTTGAATTCAAGTCCCAGCACAAATACCAAAAAAATTAAAAATAACCAATAATAATGATGATGATGATGAAATCCGTGACCACAGAGGAGGGAAAAAAACACTCAGACTAACCTCACAAAGTATAATACAGATATCTGCATAAGAATATGGACCCAAATTTCAAAACTGCCCATTCTGCTTACGATATTAAGATAGCAAAGTATTCAGTCAGCATAGAGCTCATTTCCAAGGACCAGTGGTCAAACCCAACAATGTCCCAATTTTCCACCACCCAGCACAATTTATGCATCACAAGGACAATAGAACTGACCTATCTGGATGTCTTGCTATAATACCATCAATCAGGGAAGCATTGTTCATCCTAAGTACCTTTTTCACAATTATTTAATTTCTTCTTCATGATTCCTTAAGTGGCTGAGGCTTCTTAACATTCTATATCACAAGGGATTGATTTCCACCTGTAAGCCAGGAATTGGTAACCCAAACAACCAAAGTTGAAAACACAAAGTTTGACCCATTATTTTTTTATACGTTATTTTTTATTGTATGTCACTAGCTAAAATGTGTGTGTGTGTGTGTGTGTGTGTGTGTGTGTGTGTATGTGCTGGTCCTAGGGCTTGAACTCAGGCCCTAGATGCTGTCCTGTGCTCAAGGCTAGTGTTCTACCACTTAAGCCACAGCTCTACTTCTGACTTTTTGGTGGTTAATTGGACGTTAAGAGGCTCACAGACTTTCCTGCCCAGCTGGCTTTGAGCTGTGATCCTCAGCTCTCAGCCTTCTGAGTAGCTAGGATTCAGGTGACACAGTGCCTGACAACCTAAAATATTTTTTAAATCATAAAATTAATTAAAGCATGAAGGATCATTTCCTTAAGTATAATATCTTGATAATATTCTATACTGTTTTGCACTCTCCCAACACCCATGCTGTAGCTCTGAGTGTCAACTGTGTTTAAATGTTACATCATTCTTTGCTAGGTAAGGCCTGCTCAACCTTCTGACCAGCACTGACCATTTCTAACCAGAAATTTGATTGCTTTAAGATCAGAGGAGTGACAGTTGAGGTTAACTTGTTACAAGTGGTTTTCTGATATCTTCAAAGTTGACATCCCCAAAATGGCCTTCTCAGAGAGCCATAGAAATCTACTATCACCACATTTAGTGGTACAGCCCAGACAGGTTGCTGAGGTTCTGACCACCCAGCCTGGATACAGCCCTGAATTCCAGGGGAGAGCTGGTACTTCTCTCACCAAAAGCCTTCCTGGCCCAACCAGTCTCTCAAAGTCTAATATCTGTTCCTGTGAGATCCCTACTTCCCGGAGTGTAATGAGTGATAGGTAGCAGCAACTTCTTCCCCGCAAGTTTCTTTTCCAGAAAGCTTAGAGTGTGCCTACAGGTCATTAGCTTCGGTTGCCACAACAAAAACTTCCATATTTTAATTAGTTTCAAGGATTTTGAAGTATTTTTAGATGGTGACACAAAGTCAAACAAACAATGAATCGTAAGGAAATAATTAACGATGGGTCAAACTTTGAATCTGTTGGTGAAGGAAGCAGCTGAACACATGATGAGTTTCTGTCTTTGGCTCTGTTTTTCAGCTGAAAAAAAAACTTTACTTTTCTCTCGGTGATTCAAATGAGCATTCTTGTTACTCTTCCTGTCACAAGATTCTTTGATATTTTTTTAATTACATTTACCCAAGACTTTAATTTGAAATCCATTTTATTCCATTTACATTTTTTCCTTTCACATATTCCAGTGACCCGAAGTTCAATGATGATAGGTCCCAGAAATCCCTGTAACAATCTCCCTAGCTTTTCCTAGAATCCAGATTTGATTGCTACAAGGCAGATGGGCAAGACACTGAGAAAAACTATGGTAAAAACAAGTACACTGTTGTTCAGAAACCATGCATTGTCTGGGATCCAAAAGACTACGTGGGTCTATAGTTCTCTTTCTTCAGTAGATGAATGGATCAAGAAAATGTGGTATATATACACAATGGAATTCTATGCCTCCATCAGAAAGAATGACATTGCCCCATTTGTTAGGAAATGGAAAAACTTGGAAAAAATTATATTAAGTGAAGTAAGCCAGGCCCAAAGAAACGTGGGTCCCATGGTTTCCCTTATTTGTAATATCTAGTATATGTATGAGTCAAGCGGAAAAGGTCAGATAATGTGATGTCAGGAAAATGAACCCTTAGATGTGTATTTTAATGTTTTTTTCTTTCATGCATGTGTTTCTAACACATTTATAAGATTATCTCTTTGTTGCTTTGTATGTCCCTCCCCCATAGTATAACCCTTGCTTTCACTATATTTGATGTCAGTATAACTTGTGGAGGAGATGGGGAAAAACCAGTTGTTTAGGGATACAGGTGGACCTGTTGCAACAATGAGAAGTACAAGTTGTCATGTCCAAAACGAACTTTACAATGTTGGTGGGGGGGGGGGGCTGGGGGGAGGGAGGAAGGAGAAGGATTGGGATTAGGGGGGGAGGGGGGAGGCTGGGAAGGGATGTGAAGGATAAACAAAGGAGGAGGCTGCAATGCTTGGTAAGAAATGTACACATTATCCTGCCCATGTAACTGTAACTCCTCTGTACAGTATGTTCACAAATAAAATAAAATTAAATTAAAAAAAAAAAAAGAAAAAAAAAAAAAAAAAGACTACGTGGGCAGAGAAAAATCTAGAAATTCAAAGTTGAGAAATAAAGAAAACTGTAAAGAATTGAGTTATCCAGAGTTCACCAAGGAGCAAATTCAGAGGACTGATAAAGTTTGGCCACACCAGTTTTAGTTTCCATCCCTACCAAAGTGTATTGGACCAAGAGCTTCCATAGAACACTGTCCACTAACCACTTCTTCCCACCTGTATCCACCATTGAGCCTTTGAGTGCATTCAAGAGTGCAAAGCACTGGAGATGTAGAAACCAGATAAATCTGAAATGACATGTTATGTGCTAGATGTAGATCTTAGCTGAAAAAAACAAAAGCAAACAAACAAACAAAAAAACCCTTATGAACCTCCAGGCAGATAGATGGAGACTCCAGAAACAAAGAGAAGGCAGGACCCAGAACATTAATGAAAGCCTTGGAGAAATGGGGAAGTCAAAGGCAGGTTTCCAGGAATCTTCCTTTTGTGGCATTCTCTTCTCTGGGATGCTTTGAACTACTAGGTAGCGAGCCAACAGCCAATTCCAAAAATGGATGGCAGGTTGTGTGGAAGGCTGAATAACGGCTCCTAAAAGATAGCTAACTTCAGTCCCTGGAGCCGAGATACATGCTGCCTTCTATGGCAAAAGGGGCCTCTCAGATGTAGCTAATTAAACAATCTGAGATGGTGGAGGTTATGCTGATGAATCCAATACTATAACAAGCATCGTTATAAAAGAGCTGGAAAGAGCTTGAAGGCCAAAGGAATGTGACACACAAACAGAGGTCTGTGTGTGTGTGTGTGTGTGTATGTGTGTGTGCGTGAGAGAGAGAGAGAGAGAGAGAGAGAGAGAGAGAGAGAGAGAGAGGTGACCATGTTAGGCTGCTGGCTTTAAAGATGGATGAGAGCCATAACTCATGGATGCACATACCTCTGGGTACTGAAAAAAGGCAAGAAAATAGACTGATCCCTACAATCAGTCCTACTGATTTCTTGATTTTAGTCCAGTGGGAAATACTCAGGATTTCTGACCTCTGGAACAATGAAATTATAAGTTGTACAGTTTTTCTTTTTCTTTCTTTTTTTTTTTTTTTTTTTGTCAGTCGTAGGGTTTGAACTCTGGGCTTGGACGCTATCTCTGGGCTCTGAAAAGGGCTCAAGGCGGGTGCTCTACCACTTGAGCCACAGTGCCACTTCCGGTTTTCTAGTGGTTTATTGGAGATAAGAGTCTCACGGACTTTCCTGCCCAGGCTGGCTTTGAACTGTGATCCACAGATCTCAGCCTCCTGAGTAGCTAGGATTACAGGTGTGAGCCACCGGCGCCCGGCAGTCGTACAGTTTTACACCACCACATTCATGCTAGTTTGATACAGTGACAGTGAGAAATTAATACAGAAGGAATATATGCATTCTTATAAATGTGGTGTGATAAGGTTCAAAGGTGGCCACTGCTAAGAAAAAGTCTAGAAATTTTAAACCAGTAGCAAAACTAGGACAGCACTAGACTACAGAGGTTAAGAATGAGGATTTTGTTTTTCCCTTCCCCTCCCCAAATTAGAAAAACGTATATACAAGATGCAGGGCACCAACATCAAATACAGTGAAAACGGGGGTTATACCATGGGGGAGGAATATACCAAAGAAACAAAAAAATTTGCATTTCTTTTATGGCTAGGGATGTTGAACATTTCTTCATGTGTCTATTGGCCATCCTTCTTTCTTCTTCAGAGAAGTTTCTCTTTAAGTCTTTCTCCCACTTATTTATTGGGCAGTTGTTTCTTTGAGGATTTGTTGTTGGGGGGTTTAATTTTTTGAGTTCCAAGTATATTTTAGATATGAGACCCTTGACTGTTGTATGGTTAGTAAAGATCTTCTCCCAATCCGTGGGTTTTCTATTGATCTTGCTAGCTACGTCATTTGCCCTGCAGAAGCTCGGCAACTTTATGCAATCCCATTTGTCCAACCTTTCTTTGATTTGTTGTGTTTCCGGGTCTCTATTCAGAAAATTTCGGCCTGAGCCAAGGAGACCTAGGGTTTCTCCTATTCCATCCTGTAATGTTTTCAGAGTGTCTGCTTTGACTTCAAGGTCTTTGATCCATTTGGAGTTGATTCTGGTGCAGGGTGATATATAAGGATCTAGCTTTAGTTTTCTACATGTAGTTAACCAGTTTTGCCAGCACCATTTACTGAAGAGGCTGTCTTTCTTCCATTGTATTGTTTTAGCTCCTTTATCGAAGATTAGATGGCTATAGGTCTGTAGGTTCATTTCTGGGTTTTCAATTCTATTCCATTGGTCCTGAGGTCTGTTCTTATGCCAATACCAAGCTGTTTTGATTACTATGGCTTTATAGAAATGTTCAACATCCCTAGCCATAAAAGAAATGCAAATCAAAACAACATTGAGATATCACCTCACCCCAGTTAGAACGGCAAAAATCAAGAACTCTAACAACAACAGATGCTGGAGGGGATGTGGACAGAAAGGAACCTTACTTCATTGTTGGTGGGAATGTAAACTTGTTCAACCACTTTGGAAAGCAGTATGGAGGTTCCTCAGAAGACTTCACATAGAACTCCCCTATGACCCAGCAATCCCACTTTTGGGCATTTACCCAAATGTTTACAAACAAGACCACAATAAAGCTACCAGCACAACTATGTTTATTGCAGCATTATTTACCATAGCTAAGATATGGAACCAACCCAGATGCCCCTCAGTAGATGAATGGATCAAGAAAATGTGGTATATATACACAATAGAATTCTATGCCTCCATCAGAAAGAGTGACATTGCCCCATTTGTTAGGAAATGGAAAGGCTTGGAAAAAATTATATTAAGTGAAGTAAGCCAGGCCCAAAGAAACATAGGTCCCATGGTTTCCCTTATTTGCAATATCTAGTATATGTATGAGTCAAGCGGAAAAGGTCAGATAATGTGATGTTAGGAAAATGAACCCTTAAATATGTATTTTAATGTTTTTTTCTTTCATGCATGTGTTTCTAACGCATTTATAAGATTATTTCTTTGTTGCTTTGTATGTCCCTCCCCCACAGTGTAACCCCCGCTTTCACTATATTTGATGTCAGTATAACTTGTGGAGGAGATGGGGACAAACAAGTCGTTTAAGGATTCAGGTAGACCTGTTGCAACAATGAGAAGTACAAAATGTCATATCAAAAACGAGCTTTACAATGTCGGTGTGGGGGGGAGGGGGAGGAAGATTGGGTGGGGGGGATTGGGGAGGCTGGGAAGGGAGGTGAAGGGTAAACAAAGGAGGAGGCTGCAATGCTTGGTAAGAAATGTATGCATTATCCTGCCCATGTAATTGTCACCCCTCTGTACAGTATGTTCTCAAATAAAATTAAATTAAATTAAAAAAAGAAACAAAAAAATTCACATAGTATATTATAAATATGTTAGAAACCATAACAAGAAAGAAAAAACAATTTGTATCCCTATCTTGGTATTCATTTCACTTAATATCATCTTATATGGTCATATGTACATATCTTTTGGCCTTTTCTACTTGTCCCAGACATATACTAGTTATTGCAAATAAGGGAAACCATGGGACCTATGTTTCTTTGGGTCTGGCTTACTTCACTTCCAAGTCTTTCCATTTCCTAACAAATGAGGCAAGGTCATTCTTTCTGATGGAAGCGTAGAATTCCATATATACATATATATATATGTATGTATGTACACATATCACATTTTCTTAGCCATTCATCTATTGAGTGGCATCTGGGTTAATTCCATATCTTAGCTATGGTAAATAATGCTGCGATAAACACAGTTGTGCTGGTAGCTTTAGTATGATCTTATTTGTGATCATTTGGGTAAATGCCTGAACAAAATACTTAAATAGGGATACAGGTTGGCTTACTGTAACAATAAGATATACAAGACACTATATTGAAAATGATCTTTACAACTTTGGTGGGGGGGTCGGGGAGTAGTTGGGGAGGTGGGGAAGGAAGGGATGGTAGGGGAAAAACAAAGGAGGAGGCAACAAGGCTTGATAAAAATAATGTACTTATTACCTTACTCGAGTCACTGTAACCCCTCTGTACAGTAATTTTACAATAGAAAACATATAATCCCCCCCCCCAAAAAATAAGGATTTTATGTTTCTTCTGCCAATAGGTTTAGTTGGTACCAGAACAAGGTAAGATGCTGAATAAGAACTTTGAGAATCAGAATCAGAAAAAGAATCAACACAGTCCTCTCGTTACTTCAGCTGTTCCCTACAAGTCATTCATTCATTTTAATTCATTCACCAAAGCAAGGCTATTGAACACAGGGGCCTGAGATAAGAATAAAATGGTTAAAATACTCAATTTCATGGAGATGTTAATCAAGCTTCCAAGAATGAGAGTGCCAACCTTCTTTGGGAGAAACACTCTCCTAATCTTTTTGTGTTGTTTAAAATTCTCCATGCAGGCTGAAAGAATTGTTCACTAACCCCCACAATCCCTTGAACAAGACAAATATAATAATCTAGTGATAAAAGTACTATTATGCATTCCTATAAAAATATAGCTATAGACTGTCATAAGTAGAATATCATGGGTACCCAGAATTTAACAAAAAATTGCCTTTCAGAAGTACTGTATTCACAAAAGAACACTGCATTAAAAACACAAAGAAAGTACAGTTTTGCTAGAATATTCAGGGGAAAATATTAGGAGCTTTAGCAAGCAGATTGAAAGAGAAGAACTGCCAATCTTATCCAAAATTGAATTATCAAGAAAGTACACTAAATCTTCCCCCATAGGCTGCATATAGACTCCAATGTGAAAGAGTAAAGAAAAAGAAATAAGAGCAATTCCTCCAAAAAGCTCTAAACAAGGAGAACAACAGGATAAATGTAGGCAAACTTTTTCTAGAAGAGCTAATAGTAAATATTTTAGGCTTTGCAGGCCAGGGACTCTGTTACAACTGCACAACTCCGCCATTGTATTGTAAAGCAACTATAGATAAATGTGAATTGATGGATATAGCTGTGTATCAATAAAACTTTATTCATAAAAAGAGACAATGCTCTCATATTTGGCTCCCTGGCTGTCAAAATTTGCCAACTTCTACAATGACATAAAGTTCATTTTGCTATGAATGTAAAACCCAAAGTTGAATACAAATACATTTGTTCCATCATCCCTCCTTCCTATATCAACAACAAAATTGCTTAATGGGGGATCCAAATAGGGAAAGATGAAGTAAAACTCTCCCTCTTTGCAGATAACATGATCTTGTATTTAAAGAATCCCATGGACTCCACTCCCAAGTTACTCCAGCTGATTCGAAATTTTGGTAAAGTAGCAGGGTATAAAATTAACCCTCAAGGGCTGGGAAGGTGGCTCAGTGGTAGAGCACTTGCCTTGCATGCCCAAGGCCCTGGGTTCGATTCCTCAGCACCACATAAGCATAAAAAAAAAGCCGGAAGTGGTGCTGTGGCTCAAGTGGTAGCGCGCTAGCCTTGAGCTGAAGAGCTAAGGGACAGCACCCAGGCCCAGAGTTCAGGCCCCACTACCAGACACACACAAAAAAAAATTAACCCTCAAAAATCAATGGGTTTTCTGCATGCCAACAATGAGAAAGGCATGGCTGAAATCAGTAAAGCAACTCCTTTTGTAATAGCCCCACAAAAAATAAAATATGTAGGAATTAACTTAAAGAAGTGAAGGACTTCTGTGATGAAAACTTTAAAAGCCTAAAAAAGGAAATTAAAGCAGAACTTAGGAAGTGGAAAAAACTCCAATGCTCCTGGATTGGGAGGATCAACATCGTGAAAATAGTTCCAAAGGCTATCTACAAATTCAATGTGATACCTATCAATATTTCAACCTCATTCTTCAATGAAATAGAAGAATCAACCACAAAATTATTATGGAACAATAAAAGACCTCAAATAACAAAAACGATGCTTAACAGAAAGAACAGTGCTGGAGGAATATCAATACCAAATTTCAAACTCTACTACAAAGCAATAGTAATCAAAACAGCATGGTACTGGAACAAGAACAGACTTGAGAACCAATGATATAGAACTGAAAACCCAGAAATGAACCTACAGACCTATAGCCACCTAATGTTCGATAAGGGAGCAAAAACAATAGAATGGAAGAAAGACAGCCTCTTCAGTAAATGGTGCTGGCAAAACTGGTTAGTAACCTGTAAAACTTAAACCTAGAACCTTATATATCACCCTGCACCAGAATCAACTCCAAATGGATCAAAGACCTCGGAGTCAAAACAGACACTCTGAAAACATTACAGGAAGGAATATGGGAAACTCTAGGGCTCCTTGGCACAGGCCAAAATTTTCTTAATAGAGACCCCAAAACACAACAAATCAAAGAAAAGTTGGACAAATGGGATTGCATGAAATTGCAGAGCTTCTGCATGGCAAAGGACATAGCTAGCAAGATCAATAGAAAGCCCACAGATTGGGAGAAGATCTTCACTAGCCATACAAAAGACAAGGGTCTCATATTACTTGGAACTCAAAAAAAATAAATCCCCCAACAGCAAATCCTCAAAGAAACAACTGCCCAATAAATAAGTGGGGTAAAGACTTAAAGAGAGACTTCTCTGAAGAGGAAATAAGAATGGCCAATAGACACATGAAGAAATGCTCAACTTTTCTAGCCATAAAAGAAATGCAAATCAAAACAACATCGAGATTCCACCTCACCCCAGTTAGAATGGCTATAATCAAGAAATCTAATACTAACAGATGCTGGAGGGGATGTGGCCAAAAGGTAACCCTACTATATTCTTGGTGGGGATGTAAACTTGTTCAACCACTTTGGAAAGAAGTGTGGAGTTCCTCAAAAGACTCCACATAGAACTCCCCTATGACCCAGCAATCCCTCTCTGGGGCAGGCATTTACCCAAATGTTCACAAACAAGACCACACTATAGCTACCAGCACGACTATGTTTATTGCAGCATTATTTACTATAGCTATGATATGGAACCAACCCAGATGCCCCTCAGTAGATGAATGGATCAAGAAAATGTGATATATATACACAATGGAATTCTATGCCATCATCAGAAAGAATGACATTGCCCCATTTGTTAGGAAATGGAAAGACTTGAAAAAAATTATATTAAGTGAAGTAAGCCAGGCCTAAAGAAATATAGGTCTCATGGTTTCCCTTATTTGCAATAACTAGTACATGTCTAGGACAAACAGAAAAGGTCAAAAGCTATGCACATATGACCTTATAAGATGATGTTAAGCAAAATGAACCCCAAGAGAGGGACAAAAATGCTTTTTCTGTCTTGCTATTGTTTTTAATGTACTTATAATATAGTATGTGATTTTTTTTGTTGTTTCTTTGTATGTTCCTCCCCCACGGTATAACCCCTGTTTTTGCTGTCTTTGATGTCAGTGCCCTGCATCTTGTATACACACTTTTCTAATTTGGACAGGGGAAGGGAAAAAACAAAATGCTTAAATAGGGATACAGGTTGACACATTGTAACAATGAGATGTACAAGATACTATGTTGAAAAATGAACTTTACAACTTGTGGCCTGGAGGGAAGGAGGAATTTGGGAAGTGGAGCGGGAAGGGATGGGAGGGGAAAAACAAAGAGGAGGTAATAATGCTCCATAGGAAATGTACTCATTACCTTACACATGTATCTGTACACTATTTTTACAATAAAATGTATTAAAGAAAAAATTGCCATATGAAATTAAGGACATTACAGTGCGTTTTAAGTTCTATTTTGTCATCTTGCAAGAGCCATCATAGGATGGCTGTGACAATTGAAATAAATTATGTATTAAAATACATATGTGGTTTAAAGCCAGCCCAGGCAGGAAAGGCCCTAAGACTCTTAGCTCAAATAAACTACTTAGAAAAAGCTGGGTACAGTGCTGTGGCTTAAATGGTAGATTGCTAGTTTTGAGCACAAAGAAGTTCAGGGATAACACCCAGGCCTTGAGTTCAAGCTCAAGCCCTAGGATTCACACACACACACACACACACACACACACACACACACACACAGAGCCATGCAGTGCCCATAATAAATGGTACTATTATAGTTTCCAATGTCATTTCTTATAATAAACTGTTGCATCTTTGTAAGTAATTATTAGCTTTTCTTCCCAAGTCTAGTGGGTCACTACCAATTGACCTGCTTTGCCACTGAAATTGAAACTTATATATCAGCTCCATTCTGTGTCATTTGGGAGCTATTCAGAATTCTACACCTCCTCTTTTTTTTTTCTTTCACACGTTTGTTCTCTTGCCTTTTTTTAGCTGACTTTAAAGAGTTTGGAAAGCTGAGTATTTATATAATAACTTGAGGGACACAGAAGGCTATAACCAGTGTCCTAAGAGTTTTGCTCTGGTTCTAAAATGAGCCTGAGGTGGTAGGGAAAAAAAGCTTCATCAGAAATAGTCTGAGAAGATAGAGAGAATGCAAGTAAACTATTTCCAGGAGCTAGACAGTGATCCAAGTTTCAGAAACAGACCTAGGAACTCACCTAGGGAATTTTTGACAATGAGCACATCACAGGAGACCATGCTCCTTTTATATCTTCCATAGGCCTTGGATTGTGCAAACTATTGCAGACAGTTGAGCAGAGGCAGACACAGCCTTTTGAAGTTCTCAGTCTTATTGACACATTCTTTTCTGGCTCTTAGATCCATTTCTCTGTTGTATTATTAAAAAATCTATTATGAACAAAAAGGTTATATTACATAAGTGAGGCAAAGAGTACATTTCCTTTTGGACAATGTCATCCCTTCCCTCCATCTCTCCCAGTTTTTCCCTCCTGTCCCCACCCACAATCATTTTCTACATGGTGTCTAGTGAGTAACATTGCTGCCTGTGTTTTCCCTCTGTCCCTCCATTTCTGTTCCTCCCCATTTCTAGAACTGGCTAGCACTGTCCCCAGAGTAAACATAAATATCAACAATCAGAAGTCATGGGGGGGGGGGTTCAGAGCCATTTTTCAGAGCCACTCTTCTTTTGAGAACATTCTGAACCCCCACACTTACTTCTTATTCCTTCATCAGGTTTCAAACCAGGAATGGAGTTGAGTCAATTTACAGCTGGAATAGCAAACTTGAGCTTTCTCTCAGGGGCACCAAGAGAGCTGGTGTTTGACTCCTGGCCATGGTAAGGGTGATAGGATTTATCCCATGCTCTTCCAGATCCCAGAGTTCCCTTTCCTGTTTAGTTTACAGCAGTGTTCTTAAACCACCTATCAGTAGACATTTTAAACCCAAATACATGCAAGGAAACTGCAGATAGATTCCTCAGAGAACAAATTTTGGGGAGGCCTTAGAATTCCAGGCCTTAAGAAGGCTACCCAAGTTCTCCACTACTTAGCCATACCCAGCTCTCAGACTGAATTCATCCCCAATCAAAACAAAATGTTTGCCTCTCTTGGTATTTAGCCTCACCTTATGTATAGATTGTCTTCATAATGGATTGTTTCTAATGTGCTTCCATTTTCAGAGCAGATCTATTGTTTCACAAACATATGATGATCAACTTCACTAGAAATTGGTACTGGCACAAGAACAGACCTCAGGAACAATGGAATAGAATTGAAAACCTAGAAATGAACCCACAGACCTATAGCCACCTTATCTTCAATAAGGGAGCAAAAAAATAATAGAATGGAAGAAAGACAGCCTCTTCAATAAATGTTGCTGGCAAAATTGGTTAATCACTTGAAGAAAACTAAAGCTAGATCCTTATATATCTCCCTGCACCAGAATCAAATCCAAATGGATCAAAGACCTCAGAGTCAAAGAGACACCCTGAAAACATCACATGACAGAATAGGAGAAACCCTAGGTCTCCTTGGTACAGGCCGAAATTTTCTTAATAGAGACCCAGAAACACAACAAATCAAAGAAAGGTTGGACAGATGGGATTGCATGAAATTGCAGAGCTTCTGCATGGCAAAGGACATAGCTAACAAATCAATAGAATGCTCACGGATTGGGAGAAGATCATTAGCCATACAATGGACAAGGGTCTCATATCTAAAATATACATGGTATGGAAAAATTGAAAACCACACAACATCCCTTTTCCTTCTAAAACACAGATTGAATGGAGACAGATAAATCCACACTATGCACACAGAAGGGTAATCTGATGACCACTGTAGTGAATAATTTGGAAGTACCTAGTGAAGCTGGATATGAGAGGCACAAACCCAGTGATTCTTCACTTCTGTGTCGATGATGTTCCCAGAAAATGCACCAAGAGTGAACAGAATGTTAACCACTGCAATCTTTGTCATAAACAATGTCGCACAGAATAAGGCTTATCTGAGAGTTCCGGGAAGATGGCGGAGGAGAAGCTGGAATCTGAACAAGCTCTTGCATAGAAAGCAGTTTCAGAGTTCCAGTGAACAGTCCCAAGCCAGAGAATCACACCAAGTGTGCCATCACAGGACAAAGAGTTAGTCAAGAGAGGGGAAGCCAGCAGACACATCTGAGCGCCTGCCAGCAGCTGCCGCGGCGGCGGCAGGGTCGCAGTGGCGACCACCGCCACGGGGGCATACCTGAGACACAGTCCCGGACAAAGGAGCCAGATGCAGCGGACGAGCGGATTCTACTCAACACCAGCAAGAACCGACAAGGAGCGGACAACTTCATCCTGCACTTTGCAGAACAGAGACGACCCAGGATCCAAGACTCGGCATGAGTAGAAGCCCGACTTCCTCACTCCTTCTCAGGGAGCAGAGGAGGGAAGGCCACCCCTCCCCCCCCAGCACCGGTGATCTCCATCTTGGATACCGACAAAGCTCGGAGGAGCGGCTAGCTCCAGCTCAGGCCTTGGAATAAAACGAGTCATTTAGCAGGTCACAAGAACTTAACGGCGAAGTGACCTCACAGACTCAGTTCCATCCAGGGAAAAGTCACCCAACTCAGGCGCCAGCCATTGGAGTGGCTCTCCTCACCGGTTAACCAGAGCCAGAGGCTGCCCCTCCCTCTAGCAGCCACCACAATCAATTGAAAAACAGAAACCCTGAGAATGGCTCCAGGCTGGGTGCTGTGAGTTTTTTTCACAAAATAGCCCCAGGGAAAAGCTACTGTTTGTTGAAAGGCCTCAACTCTACCCAGAACCTAGCCTCATCACTGCATCCCCCTCTTTTGTGATTCTCAAAGCAGTTCACCCTCCCAGTAAACTAACCTGGGAGGGGGATCTCAAAATCTTGGGTAAAGCAGAGCATTTTTCTGCCTGTTCCAACAAACTGACTTAAGAAACCAATCAAGCCACAGGACCTCAAGCTGACCAGAGACTCCAACCAGACTCTGGTTACAGACAAAAGGGAGATACAGGACTCTTCCCACCCATCCCAAAAAAAAAAAAAAAATTAAAGAACTTTTTTTTTCTTCTTCTTCTTTTCTTTTTTTCTTTTTTTTGTTTTGTTTTTTTTTTTTCGTTTTTTGTTACCTTATATATATAAAAAAAAAATTTTCCTTTTCTAAAACTTTTATTAATCCTTAATTTTTGCCCCTTCTGAAAAAATAATTGTTTTCCAGTAATTTTTTTTTTCTCCTCTTATAATTTTCATTTTAGGAATACGTGAATGTGTGTTTTCCTTTCTTTTCTTGTCTTCTTTCTCGTTTTCTTTCATTCTTAATTATCTTTTTGTTTTTTGTATAGCTCTACTGAACTTCTGATCTTTTCTTCTCACTTTCCAATCCTTTCCACATTTTCCTCTTTTGATCTTCTTTATGTGACTTAGCACTTGTCCTGCACATCCTCAGATAAACCTGTAGTTAACTAGTAGACCCTATCCCCCATTGTGTACACACTTAATCCACAAACTTATTACTCAATTCAAAACCTCTGAGACTTAAATTCATTAATAGCAGTACTACCTCTTTATACCTATATAATATTTTAAGCATTTTTTAAAGTTTTTCACATCTCCTCTATGTCCCTCTCTTTATCTCAACATATTCACATTCCTCTCTAAATAGATGATCTTTTAATCTCTATAATAACATTAATTTTTACGTTTCTATTTTTTTTTCTGGTCTCTTTTCATTCCCCTTTCCCTTTCTTCTTTTTCTCTCTCTCTCTACTTGCATCCTACCCAACCTATTTCCTGCATTGTGATTAGGACATAGTTAACTCTCCCTGTGCCTCCCCACACCAATCTATTCCTATTTTTTACCCACATCTCTCCCTAACCCTAATAATTTCTGGTTTTCCAAATTCTTCTCTGTGGTTCGAAGTCCTTTAACATATAGCTGTTTGATGTCAAATAGATGTATCTGTTGAACTAGATTGTATCTGTAGACTATTGACTGTGCAAATGCAAACTTTGGTTGATGGTTGCCTTAAGATAGTGTTCTAGCACAAAACTGGTGCTATCTTCATCTCAAATGGGCAGAGTAAGCCGGAAAAACACAAGAAAAATGGCAAATTCAGGTATCTCAATTCCCAATCTTGATAATCAGGGGTTAGAACAGATAATGAATAATCCAGAGGAGAGCTCCCAAATAGCTCTACAAACACTGCTGGCAAACATGACAAATAAGAAGTTTGATGACGTACAAAGGACTCTGTATGAGCGTGATAGGGAGAGAGAGGAGGCATCCCAGAAGTTTATACAGGAATATCATAAGCTTGAGGAAGCTACTCAAAAAATGATACAGGATTTGCCTGAACAACTTGAAAATACTCAAAGAGAAAGGGAGGAATGGCATGAGCAGGCTGAGAACACTCAAAGAGATCTGCAGGAATCCCACGAACGGGAGGAAGCTAATCAAAGAGTAATACAGGAATTGAGAGACCAGGTAGAGAACACACAAAGATCACTAAAGGCATTCATGGAATCCATTAACAAAGAGCTGAAGGAAGTCAGGGACACCACAAAGGGAATGCTGAATGGAACCCAACAGAAGGAATGGGAGCCCAAAGAAACCATAACCAATCAACTAAGTGATTTGAGGACAAACACTGAACACCAAATTAAGGAAGTAAAGAAATTCATACAAGACCTAAAACAGAGCTTCAACAAAGAACTTGAAGCCATCAAAGCTGACCAACTAGAAGGAAAAGAGATAAAAAACAAAGTAGAGAGTCTTGACAGCAGGTTAGACCATGCAGAAGATCGAATCTCAGGGATTGAAGACAGCCTAGATATTATAGAGAAAGAACATACAACCATCCAAGACAAGTCCAAGAAATATGATAGATCTATCCAACACCTGGAAGACACCATCAGAAGGCCTAATCTAAGGATAATGGGTGTAGAGGAGCACCTAGAAACAGAAGTTAATGGTCTAGGAAATTTGTTTAACAGGATCCTAGCAGAGAACTTCCCAAACATGCAAAAAGATAGGCCTGTCCAGATACAAGAAGCCTTTAGAACCCCAAATAGACCAGACCAGAATAGGACATCCCACCGTCACATTATAATCCACACAGGATCAACTCAGAACAAGGAAAAGATCCTTAAAGCTGTCAAGGAGAAAAGGGTAATCACCTATAAAGGGAAACCAATTAGAATCACCTCAGATTTCTCAGCAGAGACAATCAAAGCAAGAAGAGCCTGGAATGATATATGCCATGCCCTATAAACAAACAACTATCAACCAAGAATACTGTACCCAGCTAAACTCTCCTTCATAACTGAAGGCCAAATAAAAACCTTCCATAGCAAAGAAAAATTGAAACAATACATCTCCACCAAACCAGCCCTACAAAAGATTCTTAAAGATGTCCTACACATAGAAAACCAACAAGACCGCAATAAAGGCCAAGAAA
This sequence comes from Dipodomys spectabilis, assembly GCF_019054845.1. Taxonomy (NCBI): domain Eukaryota; kingdom Metazoa; phylum Chordata; class Mammalia; order Rodentia; family Heteromyidae; genus Dipodomys; species Dipodomys spectabilis. The sequence continues at coordinate 1,619,832 of NW_024870701.1, read as the reverse complement.
CTGCATCAAGAACCATAGGAAGAACCCAGTTTTCACAGCTCCCAAGAAGGTGGATAACATGGCAGGAATTCCCAAATACCTCTCAGTCCTATCTCTTAATGTTAACGGACTGAACTCTCCAATTAAGCGACATAGACTGTCTAGTTTGATTAAAAAACAAGACCCTTCTATCTGCTGCCTGCAGGAGTCACATCTTGTCTGTAAAAACAAACACATTTTCAATGTTAAGGGCTGGAACAAAATCTACCAAGCAAACGGACCCCATAAACAGGCGGGAGTTGCAATCCTAATATCAGATAAAATAGACTTCAAATTTAAATTCATGAGAAGAGATAAAGAAGGTCGCTACATACTAATTAAAGGATCTCTCCTTCAGGAGGATATTACAATTCTAAATATCTATTCGCCAAACAATGGAGCATCCAAATTTATCAAAGAAACACTACTTTCCCTCAAATCCCATATAGATCCAAAGACATTAATTGTTGGGGATTTTAACACATCACTCTCCCCACTAGATAGATCAACTCGGCAAAAACTCAACAGAGAAACCGCAGATCTAAACAGCTGCATAGATCAACTAGACTTAACAGACATCTACCGAACATTTCACCCAGCAGCATCAGAATACATGTTTTTCTCAGCAGCACATGGAACGTTTTCTAAAATAGACCACATTTTAGGCCACAAAGCAAACTTGTCTAAATTCAGAAACATTGAAGTTATACCTTGCATTCTCTATGATCACAAGGGAATAAAATTAGAACTCAACACCAAAAGCCACCAAAGAAAGTCCGGTATCACATGGAGGCTGAACAACACACTGCTGAATCATGAGTGGGTCATGGAAGAGATTAGAAAGGAAATTCAAATGTTCATGCTATTCAACAAAAATGAACACACAAAATACCAGCTCCTCTGGGACACAGCAAAGGCAGTACTCAGAGGCAAGTTTATAGCTCTGAGCTCCTACATCAACAAATTGGAAAGATCTGAAACTAACAATCTAATGACACATCTAAACCTCCTTGAAAAAGAGCAGCAAGATAAACCCCAATCCAGTAGACAGAAAGAAATAATCAAAATTAAATCAGAATTAAATGAATTAGAATCCAAAAAAACTATAGAAAGAATCAACAAAACAAAGAGTTGGTTCTTCAAAAAACTTAACAAAATTGACAGACCCTTAGCAAATCTTATCAGAAAAGAAGAGAACATACCCAAATTAATAAACTTAGAGATGAGAATGGAAACATCACCACGGAAACAAGCAAGATTCAGAACATTATAAGGGAATACTTCTCAAAACTTTATGCTAATAAGTTTGAGAACCTGACAGAAATGGACCTCTTCCTAGCAAATATTGACATGCGAAAACTAAACCAAGATGAGGTAAACTATCTTAACAGGCCCATATCAAGCATTGAAATAGAAACAACAATAAGAGACCTCCCAGCTAAGAAAAGTCCAGGACCAGATGGTTTTACAGCGGAATTTTATAAGGCCTTCAAAGCAGAGCTCACACCAATTCTCCTCCAACTCTTCAATGAAATTGAAAGAGAAAGCTCACTACCGAACACATTCTATGAAGCCATCATAACCCTCATCCCAAAACCAGGCAGGGACTCATCAAAGAAAGAGAACTATAGACCGATTTCTTTGATCAACATTGATGCAAAACTTCTCAACAAAATTTTGGCCAACCGACTTCAACAATTCATCCAAAAAATCATACACCACGATCAAACAGGATTCATTTCAGGGATGCAAAGCTGGTTCAATATACAGAAATCAATTAATATTATTCATCACATCAACAGGAGCAAGAATAAGAACCACATGATTATCTCAATAGATGTACAAAAAGCATTCGACAAGATCCGACACCCCTTTATGATGAAGGTTTTGGAAAAATTAGTAATCCATGGAACATTCCTCAATACAATAAAGGCTGTATATGACAAACCTACAGCCAGCATTATACTCAATGGTGAAAAACTAAAGCCATTTCCTCTTAACTCAGGAACAAGACAAGGATGCCCACTCTCTCCACTTCTCTTCAATCTAGTATTAGAATGCCTAGCTACAGCAATAAGACAAGATGCAGACATAAAGGGGATCCAAATAGGGAAAGAAGAAATAAAACTCTCCCTCTTTGCAGATGACATGATCTTGTATTTAAAGAATCCCATAGACTCCACTCCCAAATTACTCAAGCTGATTCAAAACTTTGGCAAAGTAGCAGGTTATAAAATTAACCCCCAAAAATCAATAGCTTTTCTGTATGCCAACAATGAGAAAAGTGTGGCTGAAATTAGGAAAGCAACTCCATTTGTAATAGCCCCACAAAAAATAAAATACCTAGGAATTAACTTAACTAAAGAAGTGAAGGACCTCTATGATGAAAACTTTAAAATCTTGAAAAAGGAAATCAACACAGAACTTAAAAAATGGCAAAACCTCCCATGCTCCTGGATTGGAAAGATTAACATCGTGAAAATGGCAATACTTCCCAAGGCTATCTACAAATTCAACGCAAGACCTATCAAAATTCCACCCTCATTCTTCAAGGAAATAGAAGAGGCAATCCAAAAATTCATATGGAACAATAAAAGACCCCGAATAGCAAAAACGCTCCTCAACGGAAAGAACACTGCCGGAGGAATATCAATACCAAATTTCAAACTCTACTATAAAGCCATAGTAATCAAAACAGCTTGGTATTGGCATAAGAACAGACCTCAGGACCAATGGAATAGAATTGAAAACCCAGAAATGAACCTACAGACCTATAGCCATCTAATCTTCGATAAGGGAGCTAAAACAATAGAATGGAAGACAGACAGCCTCTTCAGTAAATGGTGCTGGCAAAATTGGTTAACTACATGTAGAAAACTAAAGCTAGATCCTTATATATCACCCTGCACCAGAATCAACTCCAAATGGATCAAAGACCTTGAAGTCAAAGCAGACACTCTGAAAACATTACAGGATGGAATAGGAGAAACCCTGGGTCTCCTTGGCTCAGGCCGAAATTTTCTGAATAGAGACCCGGAAACACAACAAATCAAAGAAAGGTTGGACAAATGGGATTGCATAAGGTTGCAGTGCTTCTGCAGGGCAAATGACATAGCTAGCAAGATCAATAGAAAGCCCACGGATTGGGAGAAGATCTTTACTAGCCATACAACGGACAAGGGTCTCATATCTAAAATATACTTGGAACTCAAAAAATTAAACCACCCAACAACAAACCCTCAAAGAAACAACTGCCCAATAAGTAAGTGGGCGAAAGACTTAAAGAGAAGCTTCTCTGATGAAGAAAGGATGGCCAATAGACACATGAAGAAATGTTCAACATCCCTAGCCATAAAAGAAATGCAAATCAAAACAACATTGAGATATCACCTCACTCCAGTTAGAACAGCAAAAATCAAGAACTCTAACAACAACAGATGCTGGAGGGGATGTGGACAGAAAGGAACCTTACTTCATTGTTGGTGGGAATGTAAACTTGTTCAACCACTTTGGAAAGCAGTATGGAGGTTCCTCAAAAGACTTCACATAGAACTCCCCTATGACCCAGCAATCCCACTTTTGGGCATTTACCCAAATGATCACAAACAAGACCACACTAAAGCTACCAGCACAACTATGTTTATTGCAGCATTATTTACCATAGCTATGATATGGAACCAACCCAGATGCCCCTCAGTAGATGAATGGATCAAGAAAATGTGGTATATATACACAATGGAATTCTATGCCTCCATCAGAAAGAATGACATTTCCCCATTTGTTAGGAAATGGAAAGGCTTGGAAAAAATTATATTAAGTGAAGTAAGCCAGAACCAAAGAAACATAGGTCCCATGGTTTCCCTTATTTGCAATATCTAGTATATGTATGAGTCAATCGGAAAAGGTCAGATAATGTGATGTTAGGAAAATGAACCCTTAAATACGTATTTTAATGTTTTTTTCTTTCATGCATGTGTTTCTAACGCATTTATAAGATTATTTCTTTGTTGCTTTGTATGTCCCTCCCCCACAGTGTAACCCCTGCTTTCTCTATATTTGATGTCAGTATAACATGTGGAGGAGACGGGGACAAACAAGTCGTTTAAGGATTCAGGTGGACCTGTTGCAACAATGAGAAGTACAAAATGTCATGTCAAAACCAGCTTTACAATGTCGGTGTGGTGGGGGGGAGGGGGGGTATGATTGGGTGGAGGGAGGGGGGAGGCTGGGAAGGGAGGTGAGGGTTAAACAAAGGAGGAGGCTGCAATGCTTGGTAAGAAATGTATGCATTATCCTGCCCACGTAATTGTAACCCCTCTGTACAGTATGTTCTCAAAGAAAATAAAATAAAATTTTAAAAAAAAATAAAAAATAAAAAAAAGAATAAGGCTTATCTATGCAGCCAATAATATAAATTACTTAAAATGAATAAACTATAGATATCTGTCTACATAAGGAAAATTCAAAGGCAGAGATAAGTTGGAAGACAAAAATAAACTGAAAAGGACTCAAATATGGTTTAGTATCCTAAAATTGCTGCCTATGTAGAAAAATACAGATAATGCATGAGAGTAATGTCCAAACAATTCAATAGAATGATTATTTAAACCCAAGGATACAGAGATTAAAAGATGGAAATGAGACTTAAGCTCTAAAATGTACTTTTGATATTTTATTCTTAAGCTAGATTGGATTGGATTTCTGTCACTGGCAACCTAAAGAAAATTGTTAAATAATCTTTTTCATGTGTAGTTATATATATTTATGTATATATATATATGTATTTATATACATAATGTGCATGCATGTTTCCAGGTTTATACATATCTTTTAGGTGTAGCTTCTATAGATGAGTAAAAACACACAGCATCTAGCTTTTTAAGCTACACTTAACTTGTTCAGAATGATTTTTCTCCAATTCTTTCCATTTTCATCTATTCTAATAATTTTCCTCCAAATGATACTTTAATTTTTTTGTTATTTGTGGAGCTTGAACTCATGACTTGGGTGTTGTCCCTGAGCCTTTTGCTCAAGGTTAGAGTTCTACCACTTTGAGCCATAGCTCCACTCCTGGTTTGGGGCTGGTTAATTGGAGATAAGAGTCTCATGGATTTTCCTCCCCAGGGTGGCTTCAATTCACGATCCTCAGATCTTGGGTCTGAGTAGCTAAGATTACAGGCATTAGCCACCAGCACCTGGCAACATTTTAATTTTTGTAGCAGTGTATATTCCCCAGTATACACGTATGTATATATGTATGTATATGTTTGTGTATATATGCCACATTTTCCTTATCGCTTACCTGTTGGTTGGAGGACTCTGAAGTAATCTTGAAAGATTGGAGGTTTTAGAGAATTTTGTGGTCACTTTCTCCTAAAAATGTTAAATATGAAAAAAACGGTACACACTCAGTGTGTACACTTGGATTATGTATATTGCCAACATCAAATTAACACCCATCACTGATCTCAGTTATGCTTTTTAGGGGAGAACACTAGGGATACTTATAATCTCATTTCATCAACTTTCAAAACATGGAGTATTATTACCTGTAGTTTAACATCATGTTGTATGTTACATTCTCAAGTCTTACTTACCTTATAATATAGGTTTTACTCTCTCACCAGTTTCCCATAACCCTCCAAAACCACTACTCTAGTCCTTAATTTTTACCTCTCGACTGCCCCTGATCCTTCAATCGCTGCCCACTCCCTGCACAACATCACTCTTTATCTGGTTTGGAGCTGGACATTTGTGATGGCACATATAAATTAGAGTAGCCTCTTCATAGTCCTTAACAATCAGAGTTTTATTAAGAGCAAGCTCTGTTAAAACAAGCCTGTCCAAACTAGAATGTGCCCATTCCTCCACTAGTGTCCTTTCAGTCAGATTTTCTTCCTAAGTCCCCTACCATAAACCATGAAGGCCACTGTACTACAGTCCTACTTCCTTGGGCTTCCATCCCATAATCACATAACAATATCCTTGGTTTAGGGTCTGCCTTTGAATGGATATGTTTGTCCTCATGAGGTATATGTGTCTGATTCCCAAGTAACTTGAATTCTCTACATAGCCAGTATTACCAAATTTCCACTCAGAATCATTTCCCACACGATCTTTATTTTTAAGGAAAGAGCACTATTTAAAATCGAGTTCTTTTTCTCACTCACACAGTTTCCTTATTTTAATCTGTTTCATTTCATTACAGCGAGGTTCCAGTACACCTGTCTCGCTGTTTGCATGCCATGTTGTCTTCACACACGCTCCTCTTTGTGTCCCTTCTCTTGTTGTTTGCAAAATATCCACAGGCTCGCTTGCTTTTCACAAAAACAGTTTGGGCTTTCAAAAAAACTATTGTTGTTCTAGTGTGTTCTACTCAATTTCATGTAAATTATTTCAAATACTTTTCTGCAACATCCATAAGATAATGTTGGTGAAATAGCTTTCTAAGTAGGTCTTCAGCAAATTGGAGAAGAGCAAAAGTCCTAAACTGTTGATAAAAGAGATGTTTTCATTTTAGACATCAAGAATGGAGTGTTAAGTTCTATATACTGTAAAGGGAGATAGTATGTAATTATGCATTTTTATAGCTTGTGTCTCTTTCTATAAGCAGTTATTTCCTTTGTCTCTTCTATATCTGTAAAGTACCAGTATCATCTTCTCTGGTCTTGGGCTATGTAATGAAACAGCTTCCAAAAGGAAAAAATGATATAATCAGGTGTAGGTCACCTATGATACAGTTTCATCTCTCTCCAGGGCTGACAATTGTTGTTACTAAAGTATACCCTGAATAACCTTTGCTGGTTTCCAGCAATGTTTTTGCAGTTTTGTGCTCTATCTGACTATGTAACTAGATAAAATCAGAAACATGAATTCCAATCTGTATGTTTTGTTTGTTTCTATTCTCTCTGGTGTTGGGAAAAATAGATTTTCTCAGGACGTCAACATCAAAATCCATGCTTCCATAACTAAAGATTAGGTGATCACAGCCTCAAGAAGTATTATTAATATGAACTATTGCAAAGTTTCAGAAAACTAATTATTCAACATGCTTCAATATAGTCAGATGATTTTTCTCATTTGTAATAATTATCCCACATACCTGGACTCAATGCTAAGTACTCCAAGAGCTAGAAGATAAATTATCCCTCTCTGTCTGTAAGTTAACTTGTAAAGCATCAATTATTTCTCTTTAAGAGTATTTCCCTAAGATATGTATTCAAATGTTTTTTTTCTTTCATGCAATTGTTTCTAACACATTTATAAGATTTTTTTGTTGCTTTGTATGTCCCTCCCCAACAGTGTAACCCCTGCTTTCACTGTATTTGATGTCGGTATAATTTGTGGAGGGGAAGGGGAAAAACAAATCGTTTAAATAGGGATACAGGTGGACCCATTGCAACAATGAGATGTACAAGTCATTATGTCGAAAATGAACTTTACAACTTTGGTGGGAGGGGGAAGCGGGGAGGATGGGGGGGAGGATGGGAAGGGATGGGAAGGGGAAACAAAGGAGGAGTCTACAATGCTTGGTAAGAAATGTACTCATTATCTTGCCCATGTAATTGTAACCCCTCTGTACAGTATTTTCACAATAAAAAAAAAGAGTATTTGATGTTTAATGCTATATCTGGATAATACTTGGTTATTCAAAGGTCCCATTAATTAATTAATGGATTTATCTTAAATATATCTAAACACATGTACACACATAAGCTCAAATACACATATACAAAAGTGAAATTGATCATTTTGTTCATTCACATTCATACAATATTATATATAGTATATATACTATATATACTATATATATATATATCCACATATCAGCTAAGTCCTGCTTATATTAAGCTTATTAACTGCAACACACCACCTAATGTAAGGCACAGATACACTGTGTCTAAACAGTTTTTGCAAACTCCCTATAGCCACTTTCTTGTGATCACTGTCTCTGTCTTGCATGCATGTTTTGCCAGCCAGGATGGAAAACCAAGTCTTCCCTAAAATCTACCATACACATAAACAAATCTACCACACAAATAAACAAATGGAAGACAAATTTTAAGGGGTTGGCAATTTTAGCATTTGTTCACACACATCACTGTGAATAAACATCAGGAAAGGAGCCGGTCACATACTAGACAGCCTCCTGCTGTGTCTCCATTTCTGCAAGCCCTTCTCTAAGGCTCTGGTCCCAGGGTATAGCCATGCTCTCTGTCCAGTCAATTGGCTGAGTCCACTTCACCAAAAGATGATTTTGTGCCTCTGAAGAATTCCTCTAAAAGCCAAAAAATCTCAATATTCCTCAATCAGTCATCCGTGGCTCATGCATGTAATCCTTGTGATTTGGGAGGCTGAGTTTGGTGGAGTCACGATATGAGTCCAAGCTGGGTTGAAAAATCTCCACAAGATCCTTTTTCTAGGTAAATAAATGAATTAATGAATACATACACATATATACATATGTATCTTTATATGTGTGCATGTATACCCACATATGTATTTGTTTATTGTGTGTGCATATGTGTACATGTGTATAGAGATGTATACATATACATACATGCACACAATGGAATTTTAATAACCCATCCATTATACCACCCATTATATTATTTGCAGTGAATCAGATAGACCTGAAAAAATCATATTGATAAAATTATCAAAGACAAAGGGGGGATATTTTCTTTCATATGTGGAAGTTTATGCCTCAAGTATAAATGTACTTGAGAACACAATCAGGGCTCTAAGCAGAGATAAACCATCAGACTGACTACAGAATGCCCAGATCCAAGAGTGAGATTTCATGCTGTAACTTCTTTGATATTTAACAGACAGCGCAACCAATGAATGCAGGAAGCTGAAACATACTTTGACTAAACAGGTCAGAGCTTAAGGAGGAAGAATTAATGAACAAAATACAGACTGGTAGAAGGACATAGCCATAACCATCAACTTACATACACAAAAACCGAAAATTGGGGGAGATTGAGAATGAGAATAGATGGAGAGAAGGGATGGATCCTGCATACATGGAAATGCACAGGATAAAGCAAAACCATTTTGAACAGATATTTGAAGAACACAATTAAAAGTATTTCTTCTCAGCAAAGTCTGTGGGAGAAGCTTAACACAGTGGATTACACACAGGTACATGCTGAGGTAGGACATGAGACTCTCTCAAAACTAACAAGCAAAAAATCCGGCTTGGGCCTCAGCAATAAGCGCATCTGCCTAATAAGTGCAAAGACTGGAGTTCAAACCACACACACACACAAATATGTATATATGTATATAATATTCTTCATTTTGCACAGAAATATTGGGAAAGAGAGAAAATAATAAGCACCAGATGATATTTCACACAGTCTACAAATGTTAATCTTGATAATGATGAACTATGAAGGTAGCAGTGATTGACTAAAACCATATATCTAAGTGACCAAACCAAGCTTTGGGTTCTCCGGCTCTGACCTTCTATAATACAGCACGTTATATTTGAAAATACATTGTAGAAATTATTGTGAAAAATAAAAGGGAAATTTTAAGTCCAAAGGAAGAAACAGCTACGTAGGTTCATGAGCAATCTGAGTCCTTCCAGAGTCAACATAAATATTTCTCAAAAATCCAAATACGCATAATTTTGTGAAGAACTTTAATTGGAAAGGGACAAGGTAGAGTCTCATATCAGTTCTGACAAGGTTAGTCCTGGAGATGTATATGATGGGTGGAACAATAATATATGTGCACAAAGATTTTTTTAACTTAAAATGATACATTAAATCCACCCAAAAGAAGCCATGGGCATTTGAGTGAGTGAGCTCAAGCACGCAGAGAAACAAGTCAAGTAATGTTCCTTCTAGAATATTTCAAGGCATGCCATCAAAATGACCGGCCACACTACTATGTGCCACAATGTACTCAAATATCTGGCTATTTGATATTTTTGTTTTCTTTTCGCAAATGTTACTTTTTAGCATAGTTTTAGACTCACAGCAAAATTTAGCAGGACATAAGAGTGTATATGAAACATATGTGCACACACGAACAGAGCCTCCCAATGATTTACACACAAAACCACAGTGGTACATCTGTGACCACCTATTCATCTTCATTAACACGTCATTATCACTGATGTCCCTAATTTACACTAGGATTCACTTTTAGTGGTATATATGCTCTGTGTTTTCAACATGTGCATCCTGTCATGTATCCCCTACAATAGCGTCTTATGGAGCATTTCGGGTACCCTAAAAATTCTTTGTGCTCCATATGTTCACCCTCCCTCCCACAAAACCTGGCAACCAGTGTTCATTTTACTTTTTCCATAATTTTGCCTTTCCAAAATGTCCTATAGCATAGGAAGCATATTGCCCACATCATATAGTATAGGAATCCTGTAGCCTTTTCAAATGATCTTTTTTTTACTGAGTAGCATTCAAAGTTTCTGTATGTGTTTTCATCTCAATAGGAAATTAAATTTTAGCACTGGATAGTATTCCCTCTCTGAATTGATCATAATTTGTTTAACCATTAACTTATTTAAAAAAAGTGATCTGCTTGCTTCCAGGTAGAGTCAATTGTGAATTTTGAGGCTATGAGCATCCACACGCAGGTTTTTGTAAAGACTTAAAATTTCCACCATTTGAGTAAATATGAGGAGTACAAGTTGTATGGTAAGAGCATGTTTTGTTTCATAAAAAACTACCAAACTATCTACATCTGTACGCTTTTGCTCTCCTACCAACAATGGATTAGTTCCTATGGCTCCACATCCTTGCCACCACTTGATAATGTCAGCACTTGGGTTTTAGCCACACAAATATGTGTGTCATGCTATCTCAGTGTTATTTTAACTTGCTGTTCCCTAAGAATATATGATGTTGGGGCTTAGAAGGTGGCTCAGTGGTAGAACGCTTGCCTTGCATGCATGAGGCCCTGGGTTCGATTTCTCAGCACCACATAAGCAAAAAGAAAAAAGCCGGAAGTGGTGCTGTGGCTCAAGTGGTAAAGCACTAGCCTTGAGCTGAAGAGCTGAGGGACAGCGCCCAGGCCCAGAGTTCAGGCACCACGACCAGACTCCCTCAAAAAAAAAAATATGATGTTGATCATCTGTCCGTGTGCCTTTCTATCATGTATAGAGCTTCTTCAAAAAGATCTTGTTTTCTCTTTCTCTCCATTTCATCTTGAGAGATTTCTCCCAACCTATTCTTCAGTTTTCTTATTATTGCCTGACTCTATTCTACATAAGTCCATTGACAGAATTCTTCATTTCTGTTACAGTGTTTTAGATAGCCCCCATTTCCTTTTTAAGCTTTCTTACAATATCCTCTCCAAAGACATTGCCTATTTGATTTATTAGAGTGCTTAAGACATTAATCATAGTTACCTTAAATTTCTTTTCTAGTAACTCTAGCATCTATGTCTTATCTGAGTCTGTTTTAGATCATTTCTTTATCTTTGCAGTCTATACTTTTCTTACGTTTTGGCATCCATTCTAATTTTTTTTGTTGGAAGATAAGCATCTTGCCTCCTAAATATATGCTAAAGCTAAATAGCCCTTTCGTGTGAAGACTTATATTAATCTGTCCAGGAGTTGGACTGTGTCTATTTGTTATGGCCACAGGCATCAGAGGCTTGGAAATTCTTTTGCTAACCTTGTTTTGGGCCCTGGGTAGACTATGGGGTTTCCCTTTGTTCTGCTCCTGAGAGTTTATATCTGGCAGATTTTCCAGTTACCATCCACTGCTATTATACTGAGGAAGCAAAAGAGATGAAGCCTTCTATAACCTGACTCAGTAGCTATGGTTTGATGGGCCTGTGGTCTAGGCCCAAGCCTTCAGGTGTTTCTTCTCTCCCTCTACAAACACCACTCTGCCCTGACTGCTTCCTCCTCTATGTCCTGGATGCCATATCTTACATTGATTTTCCTTCAGATACCTTTCCTGTGGATTATGTTTGTTTTGGCCTTTGTGTATTTGTGTTTTGTTTGGTTTTTGTCTCCTTAGGTGACAGGAAGGATGGAACCATCTCCAGTTGGGATAAGGTTTCATTCAGTGTGGTCTTGTGGCAATACAGTCTACTTTGGAGGATAGGTAAGTCTTGATTATAGAAGATTTCTCAAGCCAAATCTCTGAGGGAATTTCTCTTGGAGCCTGAGCCTAAGAACCTGGTGAGGATCCAGAGGGAAAGCTTTCCCTCCTCAGGAGAGTTGCCCTTGCATGGAAGGGCACACTAAACCTCCTGCAACTCAGGTGCACTTAAGAAAAGATGAGTGATTCCCACTCAAGGGAAGAGATTCTATTGTGTCCCAATAGACACACCCATGTCACTTGCTGGCTGCGCAACCTCAGGTTTCTGATGGGTCAAAATAAGTCATTCTTGTGCACCAACTCCAAGCTTTTCATAAAGTGGAGTGGAAATCAGAAGTGAGTTGACAACTGACAAGTTTTAGAACTTACCCTCCACATTTTTATTTTTTTTATTTTTATTTTTATCGGTTGTGAAGCTTGCACTCTGGGGATGGGCTCTGTCCCTGCACTCTTCAGCTCAAGGCCAGCACTCTATTACTTGAGCCACAGGCCCACTTCCAGTTTTCTGAGTGGTTTATTGGAGATAAGAGTCTCACGGACTTTCCTGCCCAGGCTGGCTTTGAACCACGATCCTCAGATCTTAGCCTCCTGAGTAGCTAGAAGTACAGGCATGAGCCCCTGGTGCCCCACTGACCTCCACATTTGAAGGGAATTTTATGCAGAAACAGGTCCCAATAGACTGAAAGAAGGCTTTGCACTTGTGTATGGAGCTTTAGTTTTCATTTTAATGTTTCTTTCTTTCATCCATCTCATTTTCAGCTTTTGAAACTTCATCTTTTAACTTCTTTGGATTTCTGACTCATTTCATGACTTTTTTCAGGCTATGGAATGTAACATTTCAGTGGCCTGAAATGTTCCCATAGTCCTTTGTTTCATCAATTTTAAGAATAGCATATAGTACATTCTCATGGGTTTTCCAGATGCCATTTCCATTTTGTTTTGTTGCATTATTTCTTTTCTTTTCATTCCCCTTGTTTCTTTGTTTTACATTTTCCTCTAATATTAAACAGATTTGTTAGGGAGATTCATTTTGGCCCAGGCTTTTGCCAACCTTGTCAAAGCTCAGCTCTGCTGACATAGCCAAGATTCTCAATATGGCAGCCTATCCTGGGCAAGCTCCTTGGTGTTTATGCATCTTACACTTCTCAGTCATGAAATGATTGATCTCAATCCTAAAGCTATTTACAGGATTATTTGAGATAAGGCAGGAGACACTTTGGACCATGCCTGGCCAATAGAAAGTGCTATCACCCCTCCTACCCACAAGCTGAGCCATAGCTTTCAGAGCTGCCAGCCCCAGGCAGTGTTTGCAAGACAGTGCTCTGCTGCAAACTTGTGGCTACCTCCGACCTAGTATGACCCACTCACACTTGCTATGGATACACCATTATGAGCCTAGTTCTCTATTCCTAAGCAGGTCTGTTGTAGTGGGATGGCAAGCCTCCTTCTTACCTGGCTGTCCGAAATCTTCCTATGTAAAAGAACTTTTAAAAGGGCGTCACATTTACATCTACAAGAGAGTTTCCTGTGTTTGTGCTGTGAATTGTCTGTTTCCCCGTGCCTCTCTTGCCCTACTTCAATGCATTTGAAAGGGGTTTCTTATTATTGCTTCCTTACTTGTTGTCAGTATTATTAAACTGAAGATTGCAATTTTTCCCATAAGTTTGTGAGAACAAGACTTGGGCCATTTTCTTCAATGGTATCATATTTCAGCCCTTGTTTAGGATACAGTATCATGTCTTGTCTTTATTACTACATTATTTTTGGAGACATTTTAGTGGGAGCAAGAAAAGCTTGCATTGCCATCTACCATTTAAAAGCAGAACTGGAATCTCAGTATGGTAACACACACCTGTAATCCCAGATGCTCGAGAGGAGGAAGCAGAATGGTTGTGAATTTGAAGCTAGGCTTGGCAAAGTTAGTAACACCTTATATCAAAATCAAAAGACAAAGTGATTAGGGGCATGGCTCAAGTGGTGGAGTACTTGACCAGCATTTGTTAGGTCTTGTGTTCTAGTCTCAGTACTGCTAAATAAATAAGTAAATAAATAAATATTTGAACTTATATCTTTAACAAATAGTTTAAAGGAAGCAGTAAAAATGTAAAGCAATGTGTTCACTCATGATCTTAACAGATTTGATGGTGGTTTGACTCCCAAGAGTCCAGGTGCTCAAAAAACACCTGTGGTGAAAATTATGACACCATGGAACATGTTAGGGGTGGGGCCTGGTGGGAGGCAGTTGGGTCTTTGGGATTGCTGCCCTCGGAAAGGATCAGTGTCTTTCTCCCAGAACCCCAATTAACTCTCATGAAAACAGAGTGTTTTAAAAACAGGTCCTACACATACATGATCTGTTCTGCATGTATCCTCCTCCATCCATTTCTTTGCCACATTGTGACACAATGAAGAGGCATGAACTGGAGGCTGAACAAAAGAAGCTGCCCAATCTTGAACTTTGGTTTTCCAGAACTGTGAGCTATAAAACGTCTTTCCTCTATAGAGTATGCTGCTTTAGGCCTACCACAGTAAGACAGGTGTTGAAAATAAAAGCATCTCTTTTTGTTCCAGACTCACTACAAGATCTGTCCCAAAACTATTTTGTAAGCCCGAATCACTAAAGCTCTGAGATCATCCTTTAAATAATTTCCCTAAGAATTACAGTGTTAAAGAGGTTTGGGTTGTTTGGAAATTTAAACCCTAGCAAAAGACCTTGTATTTTATTCTTACATCACTTTACATATGAACGGTAGATGAGATGAAATCACATCACAAAGATTACATACAACCAGTTAGGAGGAAATACAGAGCTAAAGCTTGGTTTCGAGTTGTTGTTGTTATTATTAGGGCAACATGTTGAAATCCAGTCATAAGTTATATTATATTCGCTGAATGGATATTAAATCATTTTGATTTTTATAAAGGGAAAATGACGTTTGTTAGTTCTTGATGTTTCCTACCCATTCTTACATTCTAACTGAAGCTGAAAGAACCAATCACAGCTGAGATGGTTCTGTCTGAACAGGACAGGTCAATGGAAGAGAAGAAGCCTCTGGTTCTGATAGTTTCCCTTGCCTAGCCCAGCTCAGACAAGGCCTTGACTTTCTGGTTTTCAAATGTTTTCCTTGTATCTTTTATCATCCTCAAAAAAAAAATAATAGAGCTCCAAAGGCCGGGCTCGGTCTTCAAATGTCTAATATAAAAAGAAATTTCTTCCCATTATCTTTTATTTTTCCCTTCACTTTTACGTAAAGTACTCCTGCACGCAGAAGCCCCCTCCCCCAAATGGCTCACTTGTTACTATCCATATCTTGATCTTGGATCCTAAGTTATCATTCACTAACACATAGAGCTTGAAGGATGTAGCCCAGGCTGAAAAAATACAATAACAAGTTGGGGGGAAAAAATCTACTGCCCTTGTGGGGATTGAGTTTAAAGCTCACAAGTCCAAGAGCAAGAATATACAAAAGTGATGTATATCTTCCCACAAACTAATTGAAATGCAAGGGCCCATTAAATTCAGAGCTGTAAGAAGGAAACACTATGTTTATTCCTCTCTTCTTCTATTGTGGCAGCTTCGGTATCCTGAGACATGCTGGTATATTTAGTACCATCTGATTCATACTCATAAAAACTTCTTCTTGGGGTCTCATTTCAAGGTTGGACTTTTAAATACCACCACTTCCTTCATTGCCTAGTGAGAAATATTTTAAGGTATTTAACGTGAAATAATCAAAACTCTAAGCTTACTAATGAAATGAAACTACAAATGCCAGTAATTTCCTTTTTTTCCATTTTATTTTTTATTGTGAAAATACTGTACAGAAGGGTTACAATTACATGGGCAAGATAGTGAGTACATTTCTTATCAAGCATTGTAGCCTCCTCCTTTGTTTCCCCTTCCCATCCCTTCCCATCCTCCCACTAGACCCCCAATCCAATCCTCCCCGCTCCCCCCCACTCCCTCTTCCCACCAAAGTTGTAAAGTTTGTTTTCGACATAACGACTTGTACATCTCATTGTTGCAATGGGTCCACCTGTATCCCTATTTAAACGATTTGTTTTTCCCCTTCTCCTCCACAAATTATACCGACATTAAATACAGTGAAAGCAGGGGTCATACTATGGGGGAGGGACATACAAAGCAACAAAGAAATAATCTTATAAATGTGTTAGAAACAATCGCATGAAAGAAAAAAACATTTGAATGCATATCTTAGGGTTCATTTCCCTAACATCACCTTATCTGATCTTTTCTGCTTGACTTAGACATATACTAGGTATTGCAAATAAGGGAAACCATGGGACCCATGTTTCTTTGGGCCTGGCTTACTTCACTTAATACATTTTTTTCCAAGTCTTTCCATTTCCTAACAAATAAGGCAATGTCATTTTTTCTGATGGAGGTATAGAATTCCATTGTGTATATATACCACATTTTCTTGATCCATTCATCTACTGAGGGGCATCTGGGTTGGTTCCAGATCTTACCTATAGTAAATAGTGCTGCAATAAACATAGTCATGGTGGTAGCTTTAGTGTGGTCTTGTTTGGGTAAATGCCCAAAAGTGGGATTGCTGGGTCATAGGGGAGCTTTATGGGGAGTCTTTTGAGGAACCTCCATACTGTTTTCCAAAGTGGTTGAACAAGTTTACACTCCCACCAACAATGCAATAAGGTTCGCTTCTGTTCACATCCCCTCCAGCATCTGTTGTTATTAGAGTTCTTGATTTTAGCCATTCTAACTGGGGTGAGGTGGTATCTCAATGTTGTTTTGATTTACATTTCTTTTATGGCTAAGGAGGTTGAGCATTTCTTCATGTGTCTATTGACCATCCTTCCTTCTTCTTCAGAGAAGTTTCTCTTTAAGTCTTTAGCCCACTTATTTATTGCGCAGGTGTTTCTTTGAGGATTTGTTGTTGGGGGATTTAATTTTTTGAGTTCCAAGAATATTTTAGATATGAGACCCTTGTCCATTGTATGGCTAGTGAAGATCTTCTCCCAATCTGTAGGCTTTCTATTGATCTTGCTAAAATGCCAGTAATTTCTAAGAGCAGCCATTACAATAATACTTTTGATGGACTGTGCTACTGAAGCTAATTGGGCTGTTCTAATAGAATGTGAAATGAAATAGAAAGAATGTATGGCATAATAAGCTTAGATGTATCCTTTGGGGGAGCTGCTGGAGTCATGGTCACCTTTGCCTGAGGAGTGGGACTAAGTGGGTAAATGGATAAGCATTCTCCAGAGGCCCAGGTGTTAACGTGTGGTGCTATTGAGACCTACAGGGACCTTTAGGAGCAAGGACATAGTGGAAGATCCTGAGGTCAAAGGGTGATTGAAGAGATTGTCCTATTCCAGTCACATCTTGTTCTCTCTTTGCTTCTGGGCTCAAGAGATGGCCCAACACCCAGTGATTTACTCTACCTCATCTTCCTGTTGTAATGAACTGGACTTGCCAGAGACCCAAGGCCCACGGGTCTGTCAATCTAGGGATAGAACTTCTAAAGTATGCACCAAAATAGGTCTTTTTGCTCTATAATTTAATTGCTCCAGGTATGTCATTATACTGATGGAAAACTGACTAATGCAATGGATCAACATTATATCTGTATGTTGGGCCAGGAACAAGGCTATATATGTGCACTCCCTGTGCTATTTGACCATCTCTGTCAGTTGTCCCTACATATTACAGGAAGAGCCAAACAACTCAACTGACATGATACTCATGAAGCTCCACTCACAAGCACAAAAACCATTGAAATTTTGTCTTCATGGAATTTTCAACCAAATTACATGATCCCTGCCAAATGATGACAAACTAAGTAGCTGTAACTAATGTTCGTCTGTCAGCTTTGTGGTTCTATGGGCATAAGTTAAGTGGGCTTGGCTAGATTCTGTATGTTCCATAATGGCAGCACAAGACAAAAATGAAGGTGTTAATTAGGCTGAGCTTTTACGAAAGCTTTAGAGGACAATCTACTTTCAAGTTCATTCAGACTACTAAATGAATCCCTTGCCATTGGAAGCCTATTTCCTTGCTGACTATTGGTTAAGAGTTATTCCCATTTGCTAGGTCAACTCTTAGTTCTTTGCAGGTGTGGTCTACGCTGTCTACCAGCCAAACAACAGTCCTTATTATTCTTCATATACCCCAGACTTCCCCTTAGCCTCTTTCTTTGCTGTCATCAGAGAAAGTTCTCTACTTGTAAGGACTCTGATTCGATCAGAGCCATCTCTAAATCAGTTATGCTTAGAAATGCTGCTGGCTGTCAAATGGCTCACACCCGTAATCCTGGCTAACATCTGAGGATCTTAGTTCAAAGTTAGCCAGGACAAGGAAAGTCTGGGAAACTTTTCCACGAAAGTGATAGAGCACTAGCGTTGAATTGTTTAAATAGGGATACAGGTGGATCCATTGCAACAATGAGATGTACAAGATGTTATGTGGAAAAACAAACTTTACAACTTTGTCTGGGGTGGGAGGGAGTGGGAGAGTTGGGAGGGAGAAGAGGGAAAGGGGTGGGGAGATCGGGAGGGATAGGAAGGGAAAATAAAGGAAGAGGCAACAATGCTTGATAAGAAATGTACTCAGTACCTTGCTCATGTAATTGTAACTTCTCTGTACAGTATTTTCACAATTAAAAAAAGAAAACATTAAGGGAAAACACTCAGATCCTAACCCTGAGTTCAAGTTCCGGTAACAATACCAAAGATAGAGACAGACAGAGACAGAAAGAAATTATAATTCCTTATATTTACAGTTTCCAGAGATAAATGTACCTGCAGTCAATTTTTTGTATAATATGGCAAATTTAATCACCACAGGCTATCTAGCTGCTATATACATAGATATTCAACTTCTTATATTAATGTGCTATTAGAATTTAACCTGTATTGGGTACCTTGATAGTGTAATCAAGGTAGAAACTGGCCAAATGTGTAGCCTCATGCCTGTAATCCCCTCTACTCAGGATGCAGAGATCAACAAGACTGCAGTTTGAGACCAACCTGGTCAAAAAGTTTATGAGACCTCATCTCACAAATAAAAGCTGGTCTCAGGTCAGATGCCTATCATTCTACCTACTGAAAGCATATAAAGGAGGATTAGAGTCCAGACTGGCCTAGGCATAAACATGAGATCCTACTTGAAAAATAATGAGAGGAAAAAGAGCTGAGACATGGTTTAAGTGGTATAGTGCATGCCAAGGTAGAAGGCAAAGAAGGTGCACTGTTGCACCAAGAAACAGATTACAAGACAAGTCACAAGAAGGCTTCATGAATAGGTTAAAAACAGACTAACATACCTGTGGAGAGGTGTGATCCAGAATGTTCTGCTGTGCCTAACTCTTCACCAGTGTGGGCTCAACTTACACAGAATGTCACATGGGACATACAGGCCTTGAATATCCTCTGCACAGGCCGAGTTAGGGAAGTATGGGTTATCTTTTATTCTGGGAACCAATATCCCATGTGAAATGTTTCATCAAAATACGTAAGGATAAAATGGTATCTTGAGCCTAAAATGTACTGCAATGGGCGTGCATTTGCTGTGAATGCAACCATTTGCCTCCTTTTCTCCTCAACACCAGTCATAGTGTTAGGAAGCCTTCTCTTTCAATATCCTGTGCTTTGAGTGTGTTTTTCCCACCAATGATTTATACATTGGAAGTTCACTCCCCCATTTGCAATTGCATAAAGGTTGTATGGAACCTTTAAGAGGTAGGTTCTAATGGGAGGTCTTTAAGTAATTGAGTGTTGCCCTCAAAATAGAATGGTGATCTCCTGAAGTGAGTGCTTTTCAGAGTTCTTGCAAAGCCTGAGCCTTCTCCCCAAGTCTCTCTCCATTTCCAATTTCAACATATGATCCTTTCTCCCTTATGCACTCTGCCATGCACCATGGGGTGCTTATGTGAGGCAGCAGTATACTGATTGGACTTTCTGCATCCAAAGGCATAGCTCAATACAGTTCTCCTTCTTAAGAAGCCTGCCTCAAGCATTTTGTGATAGTACTAAAACTCTGACTAATAAACCATATGTGCAGTAGCTGCATATGTTTACTTAGTCCTTTCTCCAAGTGTAAATGTGTTCTCTGTCACAATAACAAAACCAGAGACAGTACGTTACCCAGGCCTAGGTAAATTAGCACTATTCCTTATCTTAAATTAGCTAGAGAGAAACTTTGTCCCGTGGTTGGAAGCAGTAAAGACTTTTCCTTGCTAGTTACAGATTAATGTGCAGATAGTAAATACTTTTTACTGTCCAGACAAAAGCCTTCTGAGGGTTAACTCTTCAAATGAAGAAAGTAACCAATAAACAATAGCATAAATGCAACTGAAGTCCTTATCAAACCATACCTGAAGACTATCCTATCATTGAGATGAGAGGAATAATTTAAGCTACTTTGTATTCAGCTTTTTCTGATGTGCTACTGAAGTCATCTGTCCCAGTACAATAAGGAATATAAAAATGACAAATAAAATAAAAGAATGAAGTTAAATACATGAGATCTGGTTTTCTTTTAGTGTCTCTTATGTACCATGATTAAGAAGTAAAGCATTCTGGGTTCTAAAAGCAGTTTCAGCAGAGACCATTATATGTCAGGTGAAAAGAGTATGTTGTTAATGCAGAGCAGAACTGTGTTATAAAATTAACTTTGAGAAAGAAATAAGGGAGAGAGAAAACTCTCAATTTCATAGCTCACTGCAGGGGAAGTCATTTCCATTTTCATTTTCTCAATTTTTCCTCATTACGCTTGATTTGTTAGCAGCAGCAGAAGCTCCCATTTTTCACCCTTCTCTGTGAGCTTTCTAGCACCATGTAGCATCTCTGTAAGTTAATATTTTAGTTCCAGTAATAAAGTGCTTGCAACCTACCAGAACACCTACATAATTTCCCTGCCATTGTAAAAGCTTGTTTCTGCTGGGTGCTGAGTTTAGTTCACATTTGTCAATGGTACAATCATCTTTTTCCCTAAAAGCAAGAGCCTGGAGAAGTTCACAAGCGCCAGCCAGCACTTAGCCAAGCACATCTCCCTTGAGGCTAACATGACCAAAAGGCATACACACTAAGAAAGACATGTAAGCAATCATTAAGGTTTGTAATTTGCTGAAAAACTCCAGTGTTTGGCTCATTGGCTCCAAGAGAAAGTAACAGGTAGAACCTCATTTGAAAACCTCCCTCAACACAAAGAAATCATTTGTAAATGAAAAGTGTGAGCCAGAAAGTTATGCTCTTCAAAGTTGAGTAAGGAATTAATCTCCATATGTCTTTGACTTTTCATCTGTGAAAGTAAGTTCATAGATCTTTCCAAATAGAGTAATTATAAGCATGTAATTAAATGCTATCATATGTTTATAAAATAAAGGAAGCTCATCTGAAGAACATGAGGATTGCAGTTAATATTTGTGACATACTGGAAATTTGTTAAGAGAGTTGATTGTCTCTTACCTCACACACACACACACACACACACACACACACACATGCCACAAGGTAGTTATGTAGGATGACAGGTATGTCACTTTGGTTGACTGTGGTAATTATCTCTCCAGGTATATGTATCACAAAATATCATCCGTGCATCTCATTCACTAATGGCAAATGCTTATACAAGCCTTCATTTCAATGGTGCCATCTCCATCTGCCTGGGTTCCTGAGGGACTTATAGAAAGCGCCCCTCACCACCACCAAATTCACAATTGGCATGTATACATGAGAAATAAATCTTTGCACTGTTCACAAGTGGCATCCTTGTGCTTCCAGCATAACCTAATCTATCATGATTAAATCTAGGATCTTTATTAGAATGTAATGAACCATAGCCCAAGACTTACCCTTCTTTACTGCTCCCCAAAACAATTCAAAATCCATTTCCATTCTAGAAATTGTAGCAGTTATCAATATGTGAGCAACTATACAATTTTAAATTTGAATTTTTTTTAGAGTTGAGCAGCTGAGCAAGGTACAGATACAGCAAAGTATGGAGTGAATAAAGAAATCTTGAACTAACAGGTAAACTCAGTGTGGAAGGTATAGACATGTCTTGTTTCAGTGAAGAGGATCATTAAAACAGAAGGGAACTAGAGGGAACAGGGAAATGCTGGCGAAGGTAACTAAAGCAGGACCAGACTATAGGTGGTCTTGAGGGTCACAGTAAAGAACTGGTCTAGCAATGGAATCAGATGCATGCATGATGAGGCCCTTAACAAAGCCAGCAAAACTAAGTCTATAACAGATTTAAAAATAGGGTTATATTTTTAATATATCCATTTTTCAAATACTTAACTTACATGCAGCTAGTTGATTAAAGACACTGCTAAAGATCTAGGCTCCTTTAATTTTATTGTTCCTTCATCCGTAGCATGTATCTTTGATTCTCAGGACTTCATGACAGCTGCCATTCCAAGCAAACCATCTTAAACCTAACCTAGAAGAAATTAGAGAAGGAAGCAACATAGCTAAGAGAGAAAAATTTCCAAAATCCCAAGTAGATTTATGGAATTTTTTTGGAGTTTGAACTCAGGGTATTGTGGTACTAAAAGGAATTCTACCATTTGATCCATGCCTCCAGTACTTTTTGGTTTCATTATTTTTCAATAGGGTCTTGCATTTAAGCCTAGATTGTTACAGACCACCTGTGTCTGGTGTGACAGGCATATGGATTTCTTTTCAAGGTTAGTCCAGAGAGAAAAGTTCATGAGACCTCCTTCTCAGCTAAGTGCTAGGATGGCTGTGTGCTTTTGTTATCGAATTTAATTAGAGGCTGAGACTGAGATGATCAAACTTCCAGGCATGTCCAGGGTAGAAGCCCATAAAACTGCATCTTAATGGAAGATCTGGGCACAGAGGCACACTTCAAATCCCAATTAGGACAAGAAGCCTAAAAAAGGCAGATTGTTGTCCAGGTGCATGTATAAACAGGAAGTAAGACCTTGTCTTAAAAATAAACAGAATAAAATAGGAATGGAGGTATACCTTAGTAGTAGAGCACATGCTAATATGTGTAAGCCCTTGAGTTCAAAACCACAACACTACAAAAATATAAGAGAAAGAGGGAGGGAGGAAGGAAGGAAGGAAGGAAGGAAGGAAGGGAGGGAGGGAGGGAGGGAGGAGGGAGGGAGGGAGGGATAGTTATGTAATATGGAATTCAGTTGTAGTTATTTACATTTCCTCCCTTGATAATCTAATCTCATCTTGTGGCTGTTAATGGCAAACATGTGCCAATATTTTCCCAATTTGGATCCCCAGCCAAAGATTTCTTCCCCAAACTCCACACTTTCACATCCAACTACTACCTACTCAAGTCTCTATTTAGTTACAAAAAACATCTCAAAACCAGTATGTTCCGAACAGAGCTCCTGACTTGTCACTCTCTTCAGCCCACTGCATTTTCTAACTGGCCACTCAAGCTCAGCCATTTTCTCTTTATAGACTATTTGCAACCCAGTAACTAAAGCAATCCTTCTCAAATACCAGCCATAATTTGTCAGTCCTTTTTCTCAAAGAATATTCACAACAGATCTTCATTTCATTAAATGTAAGAATCAAATTTCTTGCAAAGGCCAATATGGTTGCCCTACATGACCCAGGCTCCCATTTGTCTTTACCTTCTATTTTCCTTCTTCCTCATTCAATCCCATCCAGCTGGTCTTTTACCTCTTCTTGGAGCATGCCAAAGTCTTTTCTACCTAACTACTCTTTGCTACTCTGTAATATCAATGCCATGGCCCCATCTATTCAAGGTTTTTGCTTAACTATGATTTTCTAAATAAGGTCAATCCTCAAATCTTATTTAACACTGTGCGTTTTTACTGGTTCCTCCTTTGTTTCCATACCACATATTACCACTCATATCCTTTGTAATTTACTCACTCAGATTTGTCATATTTATTTCCTTGTCACCCTTTATTAGAATACAACTGCCATTTTGTTATTTGGCCTACGTCAACAGCCTTTAAGAGGGCCTGGCCTATAAAGAAAGTATCGAGCATTGTTGACTGAATGAATGGAATTTTCTGCTGAGAAGTTAGCTCCTTACAATAACATCTTTAGTTATCTAATAACAGGAGCAAAAAAGCATATTTGGGGGCCTGGAAAGATAGAGCTCTATTACTTGCTAAAATGTCCACATCAAGTGACATTTCCACACAATAAACATTAAGTTTACCTTTTACCCATCACCTCATTAGAATTATACTTGTATGACTCTCTTTAAAATAAATTACGAATGCTTTGGACAAATATGAAACAGGTTACTTCCAAGGTAGCCAACCAGCAAAGTAAGCATCCGATGACATGATGCATGAGTCTATGCATTCAAGAGGAAAGGATAAGTACTGAGAATTTTAAAGATCTCGTGTACCTTTTACAAGGTCACAGCATATTCAGACACATAAAATGGATAAGGAAGTGGCATGAAAACATTTGAATAAACATTGCCAAAAGTTTCATGAAGGGCACAAAATTTGAAACATTTTAGATCAAGTCCAAATGAGAAAAGAGATCCATCTCAATGTATTTCTGGAGGAATACTTTATCCCCCTATTAATTTTCTGACATAAGGCAAGAATGACTCTTAGAGAACCTCTCTATGCTCTAAGAGTATGATTCCATGCCCTAGAGTAATATATAGCCACTGCACTTGTATTCAAAAGGAAATATCCCTCATGCTTTGAACTGCCAAGTCCCATGCACTATTTCTCCAGGGTTTAAATTTAAACAAAAACAGATCCAGAACGTGATTGATGGTGAGTAGTTCCTGGATGAGATTCATCCAGTTCTGCTGAGCATGGCAGAATGGAGGATCTGTGAGTGGAAGGTAGGGCTCATGGGGGTGATGGCTCCCACAAGAGCTTATCTCTATCAGGAACACCTGAGGAATTACAGATCAAATGCCACAATGGAAAAATTTGTCCTGAAGTCATGAAAGCCATGCCTAGAGAGCAGGGCTTTATTTTCAGGACCATGGTTACATAGAGTTATGATGTACTCCTCCCATCAAACCAAAATGTAAGCAAAATCTACCAGAAGAAATTGTTATTTCTAGAGAAGTAGTATATTTTATCTAAATTTGCCCACACAATTTTGAATTTTTCTTTTTTCATTTATTTTTATTGTAAAGGTGATGTAAGAGGTGTTACAATTACGTAAGTCAGGTATTAAGTATATTTCTTTTTCAACAGTGTCATGTCATGCCTTGTTTTCTCCCAATTTTTTTCCTCCCAACCCCCAACCCCAACAAGTTGTATAGCTCATTTTCAACATAATGTCTAATATCACTGCTGATTTAGTTCACCCTTTGTCCCACCATTTCTATACTTCCACTTAACCCCCTCCCCAACAGATAAATGTGCATACAAGGCAAAAAGTACAGACTTGAAAGAGATACCAAACAAAGAGGAAGAGCAAGCAAAAAAACTAAAAAAGTAAAATAAAAACCCCTCTTGTTTCCATTCTTGGAGTTCATTTAGTAAATATCATTTTATATGATCATATTCAAACAGCTATTGAACCCCTCTGAAGAATATCCTTAAGAAAATATGGGGGTATTTCAAAGCGAACATTTCCTATCATTCTACTCCATGAATTTCTAAATGTTAGTTATAAATAAAAAGCTGGAAAAATTTTCTTGTTACTCATTGGAGGGTTTGGGGAAGTATAAAGGGAAGGTTGAAGTATACCTGGTGATTGACAGTATCAGGTGTTTAGCCCCTGTACAGAGGGGTTACAGTTGCATAAGTCAGTTAAAGAGTACATTTCTTTTTGAATACTGTTACCTCTCTCCCTACTCTCTATTGTTTAACTTCTTTTTTTCCTTTTAAATAAAGTTTTGTTTTTTCTTTTAAATTTTGTTTATTTTATTTTAGTTTAGTTTTTTGTTTATGTGGGAGCAGAGAATCAAACCCAGGGCCTAATGAATGCTAAGCAAGCACTTTGCCACTGAGCCACTTTCCCAGCTCTGTGTTTAGCTTCTTAAAACCATTTCTTTCCTACACCTATGTTAGGCTTAAGCATTTATTTTTAACTATTTTATACTATTTTCATTTACACACCATTTATATTTCATCAGTCCCTGTGTTTAGCAAAATCCGTCCATGTTACAGTCATTTCCAGAACCTTCCAAAAGTGTTTTGAGGGTAAGATAATCCATAAGATTCCATTCTCAACCCACTTCTATTATATTAATTTTCTCCTTTTTTCCTGCTCTAATGAGTTATTTTCTCATAAAAGAAGAACTTTCCTTTTATTTGACTTTGAGCACAACACTCAGTTCCAAAGTTCCATGCCACTAGAAAAACAAATTAGAAAAAAAATTAAGCTGTTATGTAATTTTTCAACAGCCTGGAAAAGGTAGAGGGCAAGGACTATGGCAGAGTCAAATATAGTTTCCAAGCAATCCAAAGAAAATATATAATTCAGCAAGTAATTCTCACTGAACTTAGAGTAACATGACTCACAAGCAGCAAAGTGTTCGATAAAATATGCTGAATGGGAAATGACTCAGTGAAAATATTATTCAGAACAAGCAATTACAGAGTGAAGGTATTACCCACAGCAGACAATTACTCAGTGAAAATATTACAAGGAGCGGGCAAATATTCAATCAAACATTTGACAAGGAGAGCAATTATTCAATAAACAATCATATAATTGTACCCAATGGGGCATACTTGCCATACAGCATACAAATCACTTACAGACACTAGGATAATGTTCTGCCTGTTGAAAATGTGGATAATTTATGATGCCCATTTGTCATTGTTGAGATAATTTCATTTCAGGCTTACTTTCAAGTAAACAACATTTTAAAATGTATACAACCATTCTAAAAATCAATTTTTCAAATAATCTTGTTTCAGATTTTGTGTCAGATTTTTTTGTCTCCTCTCTCCTATTCTCCTTTTTTTTCTGTCTTTTTCCTATGTATCCTCTTCTGGCTGCTAGTCCTTCTAGCTCACTATTTTCTTCTTTCTCATATTCTAAAGGATAAGATTGAATTTTAAATAGCCCGTGTTTATTATTAAATCTTTCCTCACTTAATCATTTATCAATGTATTTTCTGAGAAGGCAGAATGTCATATATTGATAGGCGATGGGTGCCATTTGTAATGCTAGATCCAGGCAGAATATAACTATACTTTTAAGAAGTGTATAAAATTTTTAAATGATGATAGCAAATAAATCAATAAGTACATATTTCAACCAGCAATATTTATTGACTGCCTTCTCCCTGCTAGTTGCTACGCTAAAGCATACATATGACAAGTCCTTTTCTAAAGGTGTGTTTGGTTTGTGGGTGAGTTTCTAGTACTATTAGTGAGACTGATCACAAACCAAACATGTTAACATACTATGGAAAAGAACATGACATCGGAACAGCTTGTTGCCTGGTGGATCATATCTATAATTTTAAGCTACTTAAGAGGCCAAGATCTAGGGGATTATGGTTTGAGGCTGGTTTGGGCAAAAATAAAAGCAAGATTCCATCTCTAAAATAACCAGTATAAGGCCATGCTAGAAGTATGGCTCAAGAGAGAAAGGTAAACAAAGAACTATGTTGCAGTAAAGCTATTTTGAGGTACCAGAGCCTTGGCTAAGAATGGCAGAAAGATAAACACTTATCCTGGTTTGTGAAAAATAAGATGAGAAGCAACTTAGGAGATAAAATAGGATGAGAAAAAGCCATGGAAGCAGTCCAGTGTTTCAGGGTGTGAATGGTAAAGGAACAACAGTGCGAAAGTAACCTGACAGAGCAGGTACACACAGGAAGTTCAATGCATGGCAAGCTAATATTTGTCTTTTACATTATTTGAAAGGCAGGGAAAGAGGACTGAATATAGTTGATCTCCCTATGTACACAAAGAAGACTGAAGGTGGTGAGTAGTCAAGAATGGAGGGCTGTGAAGGTAGCTTAGTGGTAGACTGCTTGCCTTGCATGCAAGAGGCCCTGGGGTCGATTCCTCAGCACCACATAAGCATAAAGGCCAGAAGTGGCTCTGTGGCTCAAGTGGTAGAGCGCTAGCCTTGAGCTGAAGAGCTGAGAGACAGCGCCCAGGCCCAGAGTTTAGGCCCCATGGGAAAAAAAAGGATGGAAGTGCTTTTGATGTAACACAGGGAGTAAAGGATTTTCAGAAGAGTAGCCAGCCCTGGAATATAGGGAAAAGATAGAGAAATCATGCCATCAGAGAATACAGAACTGAGATGAATGGAAGGTGAGATGAATATCAGCTGCAGGACATGACTCAGGATGAATATGGGCTGCAGGTGGATCCAGGAATCCTGTGACATTCTAGAAATTGCCAATTTCTTTTTGAGGTTTTCAGGTTTCCTTTTGGAGGGCTATCATCACATTGGCTCAACGATATGAAAACTGTGGGGAGGATTCTAGTGCACAACAGCTCTTTTGTCATCTGTGACTCACTTTTCTTTTGGTAACTATATTCCAACTCCTTAATAGAGGAATCAGCTTTCTTTCAGACCCAGGAGACTTAGGACAAGCTGGGTTTCCATTCTTCCTTTGCCTCAATGATTTCTCCCATACAGGAGGCACACAATCCCCTTTAAGTCACAGGGAACTAAGTCACTGGGTAAAGGAATCTTTCCTTCCTGGATTGGGTAAGTGAAGGAGTGGAGTTGGCAGTGATCGTGGAAGTGCTAAGCCCTCTCTTCTATGGTGCAGTAACTGGACTTAGATGAGATCCATGCCAGATTTCAACATCACAGCACTACATGGGCCTGGGGTATGACTGAGTATTCTGATCAAGCCACTAGGAAGGCATTTCCTCATCTCCTGATCTGTACCAATATTATAATATTTTTCCATTTTATTTTTTAAGCCTTAACTGGATTTTTGTGTCCCTTTTTATCCCTCGTGCTGGAAATTTGTTGAACCCAGGGCTTTACACATAATTGGCAAGCACACTACCACTGAACCACATCCCCAATCCAGGATTTGGTGTCCACACACACATACACACACACACACACACAAACACACACACACACACACACACGTCTTTTTGTAAAGGTGATGTACGGAGGGGTTACAGCTATCTAAGTCAGGTAAAGAACACATGTCTTTTTGAACACTGTCACCTCCTCACTCATTTTCTCCCAGTTTTTCCCCTCCCCATGCCCCTGTCCCCCCAAGTTGTTAAGTTCACTTCCAACGTGTCTAGTGAAGATCACTGCTGAATTGGTTCACCCTTCTCGCACTGTTTCAGTGCTACCTCTTCCCCTCCCCAAATTAGATAAATTTATAGATATACAAGACAAAGTGTTCAGAGATCAAAAACAGTGACAAAAGGAAATAAACCAAAGGAAAAGAAAGAGAAATACAAATCATACAACAAAAACCTTCTTGTTTCCATTTCTTGGAGTTCAATTCAGAAAACATCATTTTATATGGTCATATGCACATAGCTATTGAGCCTTGTGCTTCTCTCCTAAGAATATCTTCCTTTGTTCTCAGTGTATGAATATTTAAAGTGCTGTTTAATTAATCATGTCCAAGTGTAGGTTTTTTTTGTCTTTTACTCTCCATTGGTTTTAATTGTAGATTTATGGGCATATTCTAATTATTAAAAATGAGTGTTTGTATGGGAAAAAATCTTTCCATAAAAGTTGAAATTTTGAGATAGTTTAACATGGGGCTGCTACATATTTATGTAGTTACATAATAATGCAACTAAGCTAAATCAGTGAAATTACCAGAAATAGTAGACTTTTTATGAAGGCTTCTTTATATTTGGAAAGCCTGTCTTGTTGGATATTCACAATAGGTATTAGATTTCATTATTTATACCTTTAAGGATTACATATAATGATTAAATTATTTTCAGGTTGTACAAATCACAAGTGTTGTGAATATAAACTCGTGTTTTCTGACACCATATTTGATATGTCCATAATATAAAACAAACTTATCAGCCAGACAAAGAACCACAAAAAAATTCATATGGATAAAAGCAATTAGCAAAGGCTAAAACCAAGAGGAGGCTGATATTGGAAATATCTAATGAATTTTAAGATGATTTTTAATGAACTTCTGAGTGAGAAATTGTAAGCCATTTTAAACCAATTTTTAAATAGTAACCTCAGCAAGTGAAAGATATTGAGAAGAACCAGTGCTCAGTGCATCCATTCCTTCCCTGCACCATAGACACCAACAATACTCCAGACCAAATCCTTCATACTACATGAGAAGAATATTCATGAGACCTGTGGTAAAATATATATACATATATGTACCTATGTGTGTATATGTGTACATATATGTGTATATACATATATATGTGTGTATATGTGTGTGTGTATATATGTATATATGGACATGATAAACTATACAGGCTTCTAGGCATTCATACAATGAAACCAAAGGAGGATATTCTTTCTATATTTCTTTTTTTAAATTTAATTAATTTATTTATTTTTGGTGAACATACTGTACAGAGGGGTTACAATTACATGGGCAAGATACAAAGGAGGATATTCTTTTTTTTTTTTTAATTTTATTTTATTTTATTTGAGAACATACTGTACAGAGGAGTTACAATTACATGGGCAGGATAATGCATACATTTCTTACCAAGCATTGCAGCCTCCTCCTCTGTTTACCCTTCACCTCCCTTCCCAGCCTCCCCCCTCCCCCCCACCCAATCATACCCCCCTCCCCTCCCCCACACCGACATTGTAAAGCTGGTTTTGACATGACATTTTGTACTTCTCATTGTTGCCACAGGTCCACCTGAATCCTTAAACGACTTGTTTGTCCCCGTCTCCTCCACATGTTATACTGACATCAAATATAGTGAAAGCGGGGGTTACACTGTGGGGGAGGGACATACAAAGCAACAAAGAAATAATCTTATAAATGCGTTAGAAACACATGCATGAAAGAAACAAAAACATTAAAATACATATTTGAGGGTCAAAGGAGGATATTCTTAAAAGGATCACAGAGACCCAATAGCTATGTGCATCTGATCATATAAAATAATATATATCTAAATGAACTCCAGGAAACAGAAACAAGAGGATTTTTTTCTTCTTTGTTGTTGTTTCTGTTTTCATCTCCTTTTGTCTTGTTTGTTCATTTTTCTGCCTCTGGGGGGGGGGGGAATAAGGGGAGGCCCAGGAATGGTGAAGAAAGGGTGAACAAAGGCAGCAATGATATTCACTAGACACCGTTGAAAATGAACTACAGGACTCCTGAATAGGGATGGGAGGGAAATACTGGGAGAGCGAGGGAATGGATGAGGGAATGGTCAAAAAGAAATGTACTCTGTATCTGACATATAATTGTAACCTCTCTATACATCACCTTTCATTAAAAACTAAAATTAAAAAATATAACCCAAATGAGAAATAAACCTTAATAAATGTGTGTATTATTTTTACAGCACATTAACGAAACCTATCCTGTCTGACAGGATGAAAAACCTTTAAATTTTACAACACGATAATTCTCTAAAACTTGCTATCAAATAAGCAGAGAATTAAATTTACTCCATGTGAAATTTCAAAAAAAAAGTATACCTCTTCAAAGACAGCCATCTAATATTTAAGTAAGCCTCTCAAGAAACTTCTACAGTATCTATTTCATGCGGGCCTCTACTTATAAGCATATACCTGCTTTCTTCTGTGATACCTACAGTGAAAAGAAGAGGAAAGAACATTTAAATTTCCAACTTTACTAGGAAAAATAATATGTGTCAACCTATAAATAAAAAATATAATAAAGACATTTAAGGTAAATCTGAATCATCAGAGTTCTTAATAGTCTTAATGCATATGTGAATCTCCAGGAAGAAAGGAAAAAGACAATTTCTTAAAACACTCAAAAATTTTTTGATTCATGATTATTTTTATGTACTACAATTTCTTCTCACAAGGTAAAGTTACACTGTCCTAACTATATTATGCTTTTTTCTGTTTTGTTTTATTTGGGGGGATTTTTGTGTGGTTTTGTTTTTTCCTGTGTTTTGTTTTTGTACTGGTCCTGTGCCCTGAACTCAGGCCGGGGGACTGTTCCTGAGCTTTTTTGCTCAAAGCTAGGATTCTACCACTTGAGCCAGAGCTCCACATCCCACTTTTGCTAGTAGTTAATTAGAGATAAGACTCCTGTGGAATTTCCTGCCTGGACTGGCCTCAAACATTGATCCTAAGATGTCAGCCTCATCAGTAGCTAAAAGTACAGGTGTGGACCAGCAGCACCTGGCCTATATTATGCTTTAAAATTATTAATCAATCTTAGCTACTTTACATTCACTAAAGAAGTACTTAATTGCCAGGCCCGGTGGCTCACAATTATAATCCTAGCTACTCAGAAGGCAGAGATCTAAGGATTGCAGTTCAAAGCCATCGCAGACAGGAAAGTCTGTGAGACTCTTATCTCCAATTAACTACTAGAAAATTTGAAATGGTGCTGTGGCTCAAGTGATAGAGAGCTAGTCTTGAGCTGAGGACAGCATCCAGGCCCAGAGTTCAAGCCCCAAGACAACCAACGACCAAAAAAAAAAGTATTAATCAGTATTAATTATCATGTGAATGAACTACAGGAAAATGTACTTAAACTTGTTTCCACTGTTAGAAAGCTGCAAAAAGGCAGTAATAAAAGAAAATAGCAGAGGGGGCTGGGAATGTGGTTTAGTGGTAGAGTGTTTGCCTAGCATGCATCAAGCCCTAGGATCAATTCCTCAGTACTACATAAACAGGAAAAGCCAGAAGTGGCACTGTGGCTCAAATGGTAGGGTACTAGTCTTGAGCACAGAGAGGCTCAGAGATAGTACCCAGGCCCTGAGTTCAAGCCCCAGGACTGGCACCAAAAAAAAAGAAAAAGGAAGGAAAGAAGGAAGGAAGGAAGGAAGGAAGGAAGGAAGGAAGGAAGGAAGGAAGGAAGGAAGAGCAGACATCAAAGACATCAAAGTAGTCTCCCTACCATTTTCCAGATCCTGGAAATAGTCATAAATCAGAGGAGTTGTAGCCTCTCTAAATTTGTGTTTCCTTATAGAATAAATCAATAATCTGACTTGGCTTATCAAGGGCTTTGATTTGAATTTAAAAGGTTTAGGTGTGATATTTTACTGTAATTATCCATACCCAGTTATTTATTTCAATGTCTTTTCCAAAATGAAATCCTGAAAACACAGTGCCCAAGACTTGTTATAACTCAGCTCGTGCAATAACAGCTTTAATGACAGCTGGAAATGCAATGCCTATTTTAAGGCTCATAATAACTGGGCTGGCATTATGTTTTACAAATTAATGACCTAATTATCCAGGCCTTTATTTATTTTAATTACCTGGTTAGCAGAATGATGTTGACTTGTGAATTACTTAAATCAAAAGGGTAGGATGTAATTGTCACTCCGCATCAATGAGGTCCATTTTCCTTCTTAAGCAAATTAAGCTGTATTTAATAGGTTTTCCCTTTCAGAGGGGGAAGATGAATTGTTCTTCCTACTCTATATGCTCCAATAATGTTTCTCAATACCTCTTCCAACAGGATCCTTCCATTCACATTAACAATGAGAAATGTTAGTTCTTTCAAAAGTCCTCTATTTTCATCATGGAGGGATTTGAGAAGGAAAATCGAGCTATTCACATTCCTCACTAAATTTTACATCTCTAAATTGTTTCAACCAGATGTATGTCATAGTCGTGTCACGTAATCACTTCTATTTTAATCAATGCATCTTAAATTATTAAATCCATGTATCTTAATTAAAGAAAACAAGTTTTCTTTAAAAAATATTCATGTTACAATATTGAGCAGCGAAAATAGTCATATTTTTGAAGAGTAATTTATAAAAGTCACGTACTTTGGGTAGTTACTAAGAGGATTTATGGTTTTCAAATGGACTATGTTCAGGTTTCAGATAAGGGTTGTCATAATTGCTAGTGTAAATAAGGTATTCTTTATTCACAAGGATATGAGGAGGTTTGAAAATCCTTACAGAAAGAAGAGACAATGGCAAAAGGCATGGAGGGAACCAAACAGGAAACAAAAAAGTCATCTGAGATTGAAATGAATTAGTTCCAGGGAAATACGGCTGATCACAGAAACAAGTTTCTACGACTAGGTCTACTTCAGCCACATGCAGGAAACAGTCAGGAGGGCAGAAGTTCCTAGTTAATAAGAAGATGAGAAGGACATCTGATCATACCTTGAAATGGAATTTAAGCAGTAGGAAGAAAGCTGAGACTGAAACCTGGGAGGGTTACTTCCAACCTGACTTAAATACCAAATTCTCAGAATTTAGTGGGTTCTAGAATGAGAAGGCTCAGGTGAGTTCAACAGAATCCAGCTGCAATGTAGGAGGAAGGCTGTGTCTTCATGGAAGGAACTTTTCACCCGAGATGTTCAAAACAACCAAAATGTTTCAAAGGGAGATTTTTCTTCACTGACTTTCATGTCTTCTACATTAGGTTCATCATAATCTGGACTTTAATTTTTAAGCATTCTTTTAATCTATAATAATTTCGTGAAGAAAATTATCTGTATTTGAATCTTTGAACACTTTTGTTGACTTTTCAAACAAGTGTTTTCTTTTCCACTTATAATGTGCTCTGCACCAACTGTGCATGCTATGCCTTCATGAAATTTATATTTTTTCTCTTCATATTTTAGCTAATGACTATGAGTTAATGCATTCAAAACTACTATGTGCCCTAGAGTACTTTCATGATTCACCAAACATTACTTTTCTTAACTTTCTATTTTACATATCCATGTAGTTCTATCAATCTGAATTGTTTAACAATGTTTTGCCATTATTAGTATGCTTCATTTATATTTGAAGACCAGTCTTTAAAAAAAAGAAACCCTTAACAATGTAATAGGGGAAAATAACTATTTTCAATGGATTTTTTCTTAAAAGATTTAAGACTTTAAATATTATTTTGCATGAGAATACAAAATAAATGAGAATACATGACCTGGCTCATTAAATTCTTATACTTACAGCCATCACTATACCTTTCATCCTATTTATGCCAAAATTTGAAACCTTGGGCTGGGAAGGTAGCTCAGTGGTAGAGTGCTTGCCTTGCATGCATGAGGCCCTGGGTTTGATTCCTCAGCACCACATAAGCAGAAAAAGTCAGAAGTGGAGCCATAGCTCAAGTGGTAGAGTGCCAGCCTTGAGCTGAAGAGCTGAAGGACAGTGCCTAGGCCTAGAGTTTAGGACCTACGATCAAAAAAAAAATTGAAACCTTGTCTCCAAAATAAAAATTTTTAAGTCTGTACTGAAAACATTGCATTTGACACATGATAAAGTAAAAGAATCACAAGTTGAACCATCATAAGCAAGGGACCATATATACTTATTTCAAGTGTAAAAATGAGTTCTTGGCTTTCATGTGGGTAGAGGAAAGGAATGGGTGGGGGATTATGTCACAATCTTCTAGGGACTAAGAGCAAATATTCAAATGTTATGGTGCTGTGCCAAGTTACAAGGATAAAGGCTGGGCAGTTAGCATATTTTTAGGGTAATTTTGCAAGTTCCTATATTAGTTATATGGCACTAAATAGTGAATGCCTCCCAAATTTAACCACATAAAATGATATGCATATTGAATTCTACAATTACTATGATTATGAATCTAAACATAGTTTGTGGAGTATCCTTCAGAGTTTCCCAGAGGATAGAATCGACTGATTCACATGGTTACTGACAGAAATCCGCTCTCTGGGCATTCTTGGATTGAGGACTCAGTGATTCGGGGGTTGGTGACTGATGATTGGCTCTTTCTCACATTGAGCTTTCCCAGAGACCATCTCTCCACATAACAGTTGGCTTGTCCAGTCAACAAAGTCTAATGGAAGGGAGAGCACTAGCAAATAGACATGATCATCTTTTATGCTTCAACCATGAAGCATAAAGGCTAGACTGAGCCATTGTTTCTGAAAAGCAAGGATCAAGACCCAGACTGCACTTTGGATTGGAAATAATAAATAATAAGAGAAGTGAATTGCAGGAGGAGGCAAGGATCCCTGAGAGCCACATCAAATGTGGCCAGCTACCATTCCCTGGGGACCTGAAAGACCTTCTTTCTTGCCCTCTGCCTCATCTTTGGCTTCTTTTGTTTTTAAATGGCAAACAGATTCACTGCCTGTTTCAGCCTTCACTGAAAATGCATGAAAACACCTTTAAAAGGAAACTTGAATCAGTCAATCGTAAACTTGTGGTGAAGGATATTTTGGTCCATGTTCTTCATTTGACAATGTGAGCTAACAGGAGGTAAAGGAAAATGCAGTTTTTATTTATTTTATTCCATGCATTCCACCTATCTAATGACAGTTTATTAAGAAGTGGACATGTGTTAAATACTTCTGATTCTACTTGGTCGCTAACAAAAATTCATAATCATTATGTTCAATTAATCTCTTATCAGAGACCAAAAAAAGACATTTACTATCCCAGCCAGTTAGACTCTACCCAAATCACTGAAAACCAACATGATTAATACTAACACTACTTGGTTTAAAAACCTACTAATTATTATTATTTTATAATGTATTTTTTACTGTAAAGATACTGTACAGATGGGTTACAGTTATATGAGTAAGGTAACGAGTACATTTACTATCAAGCATTGTTACCCCCTCCTTTGTTTTTCCCCTACTATCCCTTCCCTCCCCACTTCCCATTTCTTCCCTCCACCCCTTACCCCCGAAGTTGTAAAGTTCCTTTTCAACATAGTGTCTTGCACGTCTCATTGTTACAATGGGTCATTATTTTTATACTTTGGTTTCCATAGTTACAAATCCTTAGCTGTTCAGAATAAGTTGCTGCTCAGGGGAGTCTTTGTACTGGTTTATTTTGCTCATTGTGAGTAATTCCAGAATCGGAATGAAGATGAACACCTCTTTCTTAATAGTAAGCATCTCCTAGGTTTCTGCTGTTGTTCCCAAACCATCTTTAACATTTGAGTAATGTCTTATTGAAAATCTCAATGGAAATGTGTTGAGTAGGTGGGATGATTTCGCAACACTAGGCCCCCTTCTATATCTCCATCTCTGTGTCTGTCTCTGTGTCTCTCTCATTACTTTTTTAATTGGGTCTTATTAAGCAGCTCAGTCTAGCCTTTAACTTGTAAACTTCCAGCTCAGAAATTGTGTAAGCCAGTCATTTTTTACAGTTTGTATATATTTAGGTTTGTCCTTGAGTCACATCAGCTGGAGCATCAGCTGATCTGTCCTGGACTGGACTGGACACCTAACTCTTCTAAGACAACCTTCCTAAAAAGGCTGAATGATCAGAAAGCCCCTCTGAACTGATGGCATACTTTGTCAAGTTCAGTGTACACTTCCTAGAAGTTTCTGGGGTTTTAGAAGCTTACCTCAAGGTATTATGAGTGAATATCATGATTCTTGATATTCTACAAATCCTTCACTGGATTCCCACATTGCTTACATTTCACTATCTAATCTTAGCTCACAAGATTCTTCATTTCCCTACCATGATTACTATATGTCTGACATCTAATTTATTTTGTTCCTTCCAGGACCAAATTTTTCTCAACTCAAACTAGTTGTTCTCTATGCTTTTTTCTTTTCAAGCTTCAGCTGAACAGGTACTAGTTCAAAAAGTTCTCTGAGCTGGTATTAAATACCTTATTTTCCAGAGATTTGTTTATTATAGAGACAACACTGAACCTATATTTTTGCTGATTCTTTTGATGCATTACTCCCCCAGCAAAGCATAAGCCTTATGAGAACATAGCCTTATCCATCCTGCTCATCAGTGTAATATCTGCCTAGCACAGAGCCTGGCACATGGGTTTATCTTCAGTGTTAGACCATTCTACTTTTGAAAGCTCAATATAGAATAATGCACATATGAAGGTTTCAATGAAAAATGCTGTGGTTAAATCTAAAATAAATATTTATACAATAATAGAAAATTTTAAAATACATTGAAAGAAAATAGAGAGCATTTTCCTAATTTTTTTCTTTTAACTTTCATTAATATAACTGTTATGCACAGCCAGGTATGGGTGGCTCCTGCCATTAATCCTAGCTATTCAGATTGCTGAGATGTGAGGATTGAGGTTCAAAGCTACTCCAGACAGATCAAAGAGATTTTTTTTTTAATTTTATTTTATTTTATTTGAGAACATACTGTACAGAGGGGTTACAATTACATGGGCAGGATAATGCATACATTTCTTACCAAGCATTGCAGCCTCCTCCTTTGTTTACCCTTCACCTCCCTTCCTAGCCTCCCCCCTCCCTCCACCCAATCATACCCCCCCACACCCCCCCCCCCCACCGACATTGTAAAGCTGGTTTTGACATGACGTACAAAGAGATTTTTATCTCCAATTAACCAGCAAAAGAGAAGAAATGAGACTATGACTCAAATGGTAGGAGGCCAGCCTTGGGTGAAAAAGTCAAGCAAGAGGGAAAGTCCCTGAATTTAAGTCTAAGTACTGGCACACACACACACACACACACACACACACACACACACACACACACACACGAACTTCCATCATCATTCCGGAAGAGAGTAAGGATAAAGAAGGGACTTTCTTATGTTTAATGGGCATATATGTGACTGCATGAATATAATACAAGACTAGTATCCAGAAAGAACTTCTAAATTCCTGGTATTCTTTTTTATTCTTTTTTTTATGATTTTTTTATTGTGAAAATACTGTACAGAGGAGTTACAATTACATGGGCAAGATAATGAGTACATTTCTTATCAAGCATTGTTGCCTCCTCCTTTGTTTCCCCTTCCTATCCCTTCCCATCTCCTTCCCCCTAAAGTTGTAAAGTTTGTTTTTCAACCTAACGACTTATACATCTCATTGTTGCAATGGGTCCACCTGTATCCCTATTTAAATGATTTGTTTTTTCCCTTCCCCTTCACAAATTATAGCAACATCAAATACAGTGAAATCAGGGGTTATATCATGGGGGAGGGACATACAAAGCAACAAAGAAATCATCTTATAAATATGTTAGAAACAATTACATGAAAGAAAAAATATTTGAATACTTATCTTGGGGTTCATTTCACCTAACATCAACTTATCTGACTTTTTCTGCTTGTCTCAGACATATACTAGTTATTGCAGATAAGGGAAACCATGGGGCCTATGTTTCTTTGGGCCTGGCTTACTTCACTTAATATAATTTTCTCCAAGTCTTTCCATTTCCTAACAAATGGGGCAATATCATTCTTTCTGATGGAGGTATAGAATTCCATTGTGTATATATACCACATTTTCTTGATCCATTCATCTACTGAGGGGCATCTGGGTTGGTTCCATATCTTAGCTATGGTAAATAATGCTGCAATAAACATCATACTGGTAGCTTTAGTATGGTCTTGCCCTAGCCATAAAAGAAATGCAAATCAAAACAATATTGAGATACCACTTCATCCCAGTTAGAATAGCTATAATCAAATAATCTAATAACAACAGATGCTGGAGGGGATGTGGCCAGAAGGGAACCCTAATGCATTGTTGGTTGGAATGTAAACTTGTTCAACAACTTTGGAAAGCAGTATGGAGGTTCCTCAAAAGACTCCAGATAGAGCTCCCCTATGACCCAGCAATCCCACTTGTGGGCATTTACCCTAATGATCACAAACAAGACCATTCCTAGTATTCTTGAGAAAGACTGATAAGAAGTCAGGTAGGTGCTATGTACCACAAGTTAAAGAACTTAAAAACTGAAATTTAGCCGGGCGCCAGTGGCTCACGCTTGTAATCTTAGTGACTTAGGAGGCTGAGTTCTGAGGATCTCGGTTCAAAGCCAGCCCAGGCAGGAAAGTCCATGAGACTCTTATCTCCAATAAACCACTCGAAAACCGGAAGTGGCGCTGTGGCACAAATGGTAGAGAGCTCGCTTTGAGCTGAAGAGCACAGGGACAGCGCCTAAGCCCAGAATTCAAGCCCCACGACTGACCAAAAAAAACAAACAAACAAAAAAGTAAAATGTGTAGAAAATCCTTAAATATCTTTGAGATCTGTTAATAAGGCAAAAATTATTTAATGTATAATACTCTATCCTTCATTTTTTCTATTATCTAGGTTTTCCAGAGAACAAGAACAGAAGATGAAAGGTGGTGAGTCTGGTTAAAGGAGTTCTGAGTTCCAATACACATGTAGCCACTTATTAGCTATGTGACCGTGAGCAAGTCACTTAACAGTCACTTAACAGTATGACAGTTTCCTCATATACCAAAGGTTTTGATAAAAATCACATAAAATAAAAATATAAAGAGTTTTTATCATGTGTCAAATGATGAGGAAGTATATTGTTCTCCAGTAACTGTACAGAGCCCTGTGCCAAGCTGAAGCTGTGAGGTCTGAAGAGGTCCATAGATTGGAATGCCAACCTCTCAGAAAAGCTCCCACAATGCTGTGGGATAGGGCCCTGGGAAGATCGACCAGTCTTGGCTTAACAAGAATTCAGATTTCTATCCTGCATATGGGACAATTTGACTCTAAACTGTCTAGGAACTTGAAGGTAGAAGGATTATGCAAATTGTAAGCTTTTTACTGTTTAGTTCTAGTTCCCAAGATGAGGAAGTCATCTACCACTTGTATATAAAATATTGGCACATATTGTTGATGCTTATACTTTACCTTCTTCACATGCTTATGCAATAAAAACCTTGGTAATGGAAGCTTGGGATCTGAAGCTGGTAGAAGACTACAGATCCCCCTGGAACCCCAAACCTCAATTTCAAGAGGGCTCCATGATTCAAGCCTATAATTCTACCTATTTAAGAACCTGACAACAGGAAGATCATAGTTCAAAGTCAACCCAGGGGACAAATTCGTGAGCCATTTTTTTATCTCAACGAAAGAAGTGGGTATAATGGCTCATGGCTGTCATCCAGCTATTGTAGGAAATAAAAATAGAAGGATCATGGTCTCAGCATAGGCTCACTCCACATAATATGAACTCATCCAAAAAATAACCAGTATCTAAAAAGCTGGAAGTGACTAGCAATAAGGAGACTCTGAGGTCAAATCGAGTACTCTATACATATATAGGTATAGTTCTGTGTGCTTAAATACCACTATATCTCCCTACAGGATTTATGAGAGGCTAATTAAGTAAACATAATAGGTTCACTCTAAAATGATGTGTTTGTACTCCAAAACCCTTCTTGATTTGCATGTATAAAACTCTTATGAACTTTTCGCTTTGTATTGTGTACTATTCATTGAGTGGAGGGATTTTTCAGCTTTTCCCCCAGATTTATCCCCACCTCAACCTACTCAGAAATTTTGTTACAAAATTCTGTTGGTTATGGTCTTTACATAGTACAATAAATATAGAGTTGCTCAAATATTTCAATTCTCTGAATTTTTCTTTCACGTTTTATTTCTAGAATACATGAAACCTTTTATAAGTCCCTAGTAAGAGAGTATTATGAAGGAAGGGAAGAAAGGCATGGATAGAAGAATTACTTAGGAATCATCCCTGTCCAGTCTTCATC
Organism: Dipodomys spectabilis; assembly: GCF_019054845.1. Classification (NCBI taxonomy): domain Eukaryota; kingdom Metazoa; phylum Chordata; class Mammalia; order Rodentia; family Heteromyidae; genus Dipodomys; species Dipodomys spectabilis. The sequence continues at coordinate 1,578,248 of NW_024870701.1, read as the reverse complement.
GTGTTTCTCATACGTATCAGCAATAAATCACTTGCCTGGCAGTTTGGAATTTTGGGACCCTATATCTAGTGCCATAAGCTTTCTTGTTGCTATGCTCTTTACTTCTTTTCCACCACTTTTTCAGTGGAGTGGCAAAGTCCATTGTGACTCCAGACCTACTATTTTTATTCCCTTTGGCAAGAGAAAGCCAATGAAGTAACTCTGTTACCTAGACCACAGCTGTCAGATCCATGATGGCCTCTGACCTGAAGGGAGCAGGTTCTAGACATATCAGCAGCCATTACATGTATTTATGAGACAGCCCTGCCAAATCGCTCTGCTCCTGACTCATTGTCAACAGAAGCCTCTCTTAAGATATTCAGAAGGATCCAGCAATCAGGATTGGTAAGCAGATGCCTAGAGGTATAGAGAAAGGAAGCAGTTCACATAAAGCACAAGTTGGTACAGCAATGGAAGCATACAGCTGTGATTTTCAGGAATCCCAGGAGGAAAACAAACAGAAGCAAAGAAAAGCCAAGTTCTTCTGCTCAGCAATGATCATTTCTCAAACAGCAATTATTAGAGTCTTATTAGATGACCAGTGCTTGCTGTCAGATTGGTAAAGCCATAGCTGTATCTCAAAGGACATTCTAAGCTTCAAGAAACAGTAAATGTCTCCAGATTTATGTGTTCTCTAAGTATCCTTAAAAGACCTTCATAGTTAGAGGTTAGTACCATCCCTCTTCCATGCAGTGATTAAGAACAAAGCTTACACATCCAATGTTGCCCATTATTGTGCTCTTCTTGCACACCAACTTCAGTAAATGACTCTCCATATTGTTTATTACTTGATATTAAACTCCTAGAATGATAGACCCCTATATCTTGAAGCCTCTGGTATTTCCAAGGACTGGATTCTGTCTCCCATGTCTCCATATTATGGTTGGTCTCTCATTAGCTTCTCATGATGTCTTCCAGATTTTCCAACTGCCAGCTGGCTTGCTGGACTCTACCTAGCTGCCAAGTTCTCTAAATTCTTGTTTCACCCACCTGGAGACAGATCTTCCAGATGGTAAAGTACAGGGTCATCTGCTGGTGCCTTGCCAGCAAATGATGTAGTCTTCTTCCTGTCACCTGTTCTCTACCTTTCTGCACTGCCTACTCCCTCCTGCCATGAGCCATTTCAGACTTGCCCTGGGATGAACTCTCTAGGTCATCAGTGTAGCACTCCACAACTTTGGTGTTAGGCTGACTGTTCCACTGCTCATTCAAGGTGAGTTTCCTTCTGCCTGTGCCAGAGAACTGCAATCACTGTCTAACTGGTCTGACAAATAAGATCATCCAGCCCTTCTACATGCCCAGTGAGCCACCCTCTTAGTTTTTAAGAGAGACTTTGAGGGCATGCTGAGATTGGAAAAATGTTAATAATACTTAGGAACACATTCACCATGTGTTTAGAAGCCTTTGCCCCACCTACAAGGAGCTTGTTAATAAATTTCTAAAATTACTCTATGTGTTCTTTTGTTCTTTGCCCATGAGCGTTATGTTATATTAAATTATCATACCTCCTTTATCTTTGTATACACTAGAAACCTACATTAATATCATATACACCATTAACTCAGTCCATAGACAGTTTTGAGGTACTATAAGACACGATATCAAATAACTATTAGTTATTCAAAGAGATATAGTACTTTGTGCTCTCAAAATGTTTATACCCTGAGCAGGAGAATAAAAAATCAGGCAAAGAAATGACCATTGAATATACAATAAAAAGGGAGCTCCAAAAAGAGGGACTATAGAGTCTGGAGAAAGATAGCAGAGGAGAGGCTGGAGGCTAAATAAGCTCTCACATAGAAAGCAGTTTAAGTGTTCCAGTGAACAGTCCAAGGCTAGAGAATCACACTAAGTGTGCATCACAGTACAGAGAGTTTGGCCAGAGAGAAAAAAAATTCAGGCAGCTTGGTTAAGGAGACAGATCTGAGCACTTGCTGGTGTCGGTTGCAGTGGAGGAAGCAGCAGCCACCATATCAATAAAGAAAGCCCAGGACAAAGGCTCCAGATGTGGTGTGCAAGTGGATTCTACTCACAGACAGCAAGAACTGACAAAGAGCAGAAATCTTCATCCTGCTGATCGCAGACCATGGACGGCCCGGAAACCAAGAGACTGGTGTGAGTACCCCCAAGACTTCTCACTCCTTCTCACAGAGCAGTGGTGGGAAGGTAGCTCCCCACCACCACCACCAGAGAAGAACTCCATCTTTGATAACCAGCTAAGCAGCTAGCTCCAACTCAGGCCTCGGGTCACAGGAACCTGACCTGACCTGCCAGGCTCAGCTCCACCCAGGGGAAAGTTGCCCTGCCCAGGCAGAGGAAGCTCCACCCCCAGAGGACGCTCCACCCCCAGAGGACTGACTTTCTTCACTGGGTAAACAGAGCCAGAGGATGCCCCTCCCCACTGCAGCCTAGGCAGCAGACTCAGCAGCAGGAGGGATAAAAGAAAAAGAATTGAAACTCAGTAAACATAAATACTGGGAATGGCTCCTGGCTGGGCTCCGTGAGTGTCTCAGGAGCTAGCCCTTCAGGGAAAAGCTACTGATTGCTGATAGGCTTCAACCCTACCCACAACCTCATCACAGCAACCCCAAACTAGAGGAAAAAGCCATCTCCCTCCTTTGCGATACTCAAAGCAGATCTCCCTCCCACTGAATTAGCTTGGGAGGAGGATCACAAAGTCTTGGGAAGGCAGAACTTCTTTCTGCCCATTCAATCAAAATGACTTAAGCAACCAACCAAGCCACAGGAAGACAAAACACCACAAGCAAACCAGAGACTCCACCAAGAGACTGGTTATGGAGATACAGGAGAGATACAAGAACTCCCCTCCCCTCAAAAAAAAATCAAAGAACTCTTTTTTCTACCTAATTTTTTTAATTAAAAAAAGTTTTCTTTTTTTTTCTTTCATAATTTTTACTTTAGGTGTGTGTGTGTGTGTGTGTGTGTGTGTGTGTGTGTGTGTGATATATACCCATTGTCGATTATTAGACCTTATCCCTCATTGTGTGCATACTTAATTCAGAAATTGATTACTCAATTCACAACCTCTTGGGCTTCACTCCTTTAAAAGTAGTATTATTTCTTTACCATTTTTAATTTTTTTACTCTTTATTTTCATTTTCCTTTTTATCTCTCTCCTCTTATTCTATCATTTTCTTCTATCAGTATTATTTTTTATACTTACATAATTTTTAAGTGTTTCATTTTTTAATTTAAATTTTTGTTTTTTTCATTTTTTCTTGTTTATCTCTCTCCTCTCTGAAGTTAGGGTTTGGTTAAATTCACTCTTTCCTTTTAGCTCTCCATATTCTTCTAATCCTATTTTTCTTCACAATTCTCCCTAAACCTTTTAATTTCTGGTCTGCTGAACTCCTCTTTGACATTCTTAGTCTATTAATCCATAGTTGTTTGATGTTGCATTAGATTGTACCTCTTGAAATAGATTGTATCTGCAGCCATTTTGATTGTGTCAATCAATCTGTGTGACTATAGGACAGTGGTTGATGCTTGTCTTGGTGTTACTTTTATACCAAATGTGCAGAACAAGCTGGAGAAACACAAGAAAAATAGCAAGCCCAGGTATCTCGACTCCCACTCATGATAATCAGGTGACAGTACAGTTAATGAATAATCCAGAGGAGAGTTCCCCAAAAGCTCTACAAACACTGTTGATAAACATGGTGAATGAAAAGATTCAAGGACTGCAAAGTCTTCAGTGGGAGTGTGATAAGAAGTGAGATGAGGCTAACTAAAGATTAATACAGGAACTTTGCAACCATATGAGGCTAACCAAAAATTGATACAAGATTCTTGTGAGCATGAGGAAGCTAATCAAAGAGTAATACAGGAACTGTGTGAGTAGGACAAAAATAGACAAGGATCAATGGAGCCATTTATGGAATCCATAAACAGACAGCTGAAGGATTCCAGGGAGGCCACAAAGTGAATGCTGGAATGGAACCTGTCAGAAAGAAAGGGAGTCCAAGGAAACCATAAGCAATCAACTATGGGATTTGAGAAAAAACACTGAACACCAAATTAAGAAAGTAAAGAAGTTCATACAAGATCTAAAACAAACCTCCAACAAAAAATTTGAAGCCATCAAAGCTGACCAATGAGAAGGAAAGGAAATAAAATCAAAGTAGAAAATCTTGACAGTACATTAGACCATGCAGAAGATAGAATCTTGGGGATTGAAGACAGCCTAGATAACATAGAGAAAGAACATACAACAATCCAAGACAAATCCAAGAAATATGATAGATCTATTCAACATTTAAAAGACACCATCAGAAGGCTTAATCTGATGGTAATGGGTGTAGAGGAGCACCTAGAAATAGAAGTTAATGGTTTAGAAAATTTATTTAACAGGATCCTAGTAGAGAACTTCCCAAACATGCAAAAAGATAGGTCTATTCAGATACAAGAAGCCCTTAGAACATCAAATACAACAGACCAGAACAGGACATCCCACCATCACATTATAATCCACACAAGATCAATTCAGACCAAGGAAAGGATCTTTAAAGCTGTGAAGGAGAAAAGATCAATCACCTATAAAGGGAAACCAATTAGAATAACCTTAGATTTCTCAGCAGAGACAATTAAAGCAAGAAGAGCCTGGAATGATGTATGCCATGCCCTAAAGACAAACAACTATCAACCAAGAATACTGTACCTAGATAAACTCTCCTTCATAACCGAAGGTCAAATAAAAACCTTACACAGCAAAGAAAAACTGAAACAATGTATCTCCACCAAATCAGCCCTATGAAAGTTACTTAAAGATGTATTGCTCATAGAAAACCAACAAGAGCACAATAAAGGCCAAGAAACCGCACCCAAACTGAGACAATAAGAACCATAGAAAGAACCTAGTTGTCACAGCCCCTAAGAAGGAGCAAAAGATGGCAGAAACTACCAAACACCTCTCAGTCCTAACTCTCAATAGTAATGGATTTAACTCTCCAAATAACCAACATAGATTGTCTAGTTGGATTCAAAAGCTAGCTCCTTCTGTCTTCTGCCTTCAAGAGTCAATCCGTGCCCATAAAAACAAACATATTCTGAAAGTGAATGGCTGGAATAAAATCTACCAAGCAAATGCCCCCAATAAACAGGCGGGAGTTCAAATCCTAATATAAGATAAAATAGACTTCAAATTAAAATTAGTTCCCAAGGCTATCTACAAATTCAATGTGATACCTATCATAGTCCAACCTCATTCTTCAAGGAAATAAAAGAGGCAATCCAAAAAGTCATATGGAACAATAAAAGACCCTGGATAGCAAAAATGATCCTTAACAGAAAAAACCATGCTGGAGGAATACAATACAAAATTTCAAACTCTACTACAAAGCCATAGTAATCAAAACACCTTGGTACTGGTCAGGACCAATGGAATAGAATTGAAAACCCAGAAATGAATCCACAGATGTCTAGCCATCTTAATCTTCGATAAGGGAGCAAAAAAAAAAAAAATAGAATGGAAGAAAGACAGCCTCTTCAGTAAATGGTGCTGGCAAAATTGGTTAAGCACCTGTAGAAAACTAAAGCTAGATCCGTATATATCTCCCTGCACCAGAATCAACTCCAAATGGATCAAAGACCTTGGATCAAAGCAGACACCTCGAAAAGATTACAGGGCAAATAGGAGAAAATTTAGGTCTCCTTGGCACAGGCTGAAATTTTCTTAATAGAGACCCAGAAACACAACAAAGAAAGATCGGACAAATGGGATTACGTGAAGTTACAGAGCTTCTGCATGGCCAAAGGACATAGCTAGCAAGATCAATAGAAAGCCCACAAACTGGGAGAAGATGTTCACTAGCCATACAACGGACAATGGTCTCATATCTAAAATATACCTGGAGCTCAAAAAATTAAATCCCCCAATAACAAATCTTCAAAGAAACAACTATCCAAAAAATAAGTGGGCTAAAGACTTACAGTGAAACTTCTCTAAAGAGGAAAGACGGATGACCAATAGACACAAGAAGAAATGCTCAATCTCTCCAGCCATAAAAGAAATGTAAATCAAAACAACACTGAGATACCACCTCACCCCAGTTAGAATGGCTATAATCAAGAATTCTAAAAACAAAAAATGAGGGAGAGGATGGAGCCAGAAAGGAAGCTTACTTCATTCTAGGTGGGAATGCAAACTTGTTCAACCACTTTGGAAAGCAGTATGGAGGGGATGTGGACAGAAGGGAACCTTACTGCATTGTTGGTGGGAGTGTAAACTTGTTCAACCACTTTGGAAAGCAGTATGGAGGTTCCTCAAAAAACTCCACATAGAGCTCCCCTATGACCCAGCAATCCCACTTTTGGGCATTTACCCGAATGATCACAAACAAGGCGATTCTAAACCTATCAGCACAACTATGTTTATTGCAGCATTGTTTACCATAGCTAAGATATGGAACCAACCCAGATATCCCTCAGTAGAAGAATGGATCAAGAAAATGTGGTATATACACAAAATGGAATTTTATGCCTCCATCAGAAAGAATGGCATTGCCCCATTTGTTAGGAAATGGAAAGATGGAAAAATTTATATTAAGTGAAGTAAACCAGGCCCAAAGAAACATAGGTCCCATGGTTTCCCTTATTTGCAATAACTATTACGTGTCTGAGACTAGCAGAAAAGGTCATATAAGATGATGTTAAGTGAAATGAACTCCAAGATAACGACACAAGTAGTTTTTTCTTTCCTGCTATTGTTTCTAACATATTTATAAAGTACCACGTGATTTTTTTTGTTGCTTTGTATGTCCCTCCCCCACAGTATAACCCTTGTTTTCTCTGTATTTGATGTTGGTATAATTTGTGGAAGGTAAGGAAAAAACAAATTGTTTAAATAGGGATACAGGTTGACCCATTGCAACAATGAAATGTACAAGATACTATGTCAAAAACCGAACTTTACAATTTAGGTGGGGTGGGGGTATGGGGGTGGGGAGTGTAGTTGTGGAGATGGGAGGGAAGGGATGGTAGGAGAAAAACAAAGGAGGAAGCAAGGATGTTTGATAAGAAATGTACTCATTACCTTGCTTATGTAACTGTAATCCCTTCTCTGTACAGTTTTTTCACAATAAAAAGAAAATGAAAAAGAGCAGCAAGCTAACCCTAATCCAGTAGACAGAAACAAATAATTAAAATTAAATCAGCATTAAATGAATTAGAATCCAAAAAGAAAAAAAAAACCATCGAAAAAAATCAACAAAACAAAGACTTGGTTCTTGAAAAAAAGTTAACAAAATTGACAGACACTTAGCAAATCTTATCAGAAAAAGAAGAGAACACTCCCAAATAATCAAACTCAGATATGAGAATGGAAACATCACAGCAGAAACAACCAAGATTCAGAACATTAGAAGGGAATACTTCTCTAACCTTTATTCTAATAAGCTTAAGAAACTGGCAGAAATGGACAATATCCTAGCAAATATCGACATGCTGAAACTAAACCAAAATGAGTTAAACCAACTTAACTGACTCTTATCAAGCATCGAAATAGAAACAGCAATAAGAGACCTCCCATCTAAGAAAAGTCCTGGACCGGATGGATTTAGAGCTGAATTCTACAAGGCCTTCAAAGAACTCATCCCAATACTCCTCCAGATCTTCAATGAAATTGAAGAGAAAGTTCACTACCAAACTTTTCTATGAAGCCATCCTAACCCTCATCCCAAAACCAGGCAGGGATTTATCAAAGAAAGAGTACTATAGACCCATTTCTTTGATGAACACCCATGCAAAACTTCTCAACAAAATTTTGGCCAATCCAAAGGACATAGCTAGCAAGATCAATAGAAAGCCCACGGATTGGGAGAAGATCTTCACTAGACATACAACAGACAAGGGTCTCATATCTAAAATATACTTGGAACTCAAAAGATTAAATCCCTCAACAACAAATCTTCAAAGAAACAACTGCCCAATAAATAAGTGGGCGAAAGACTTAAGGAGAAACTTCTCTGAAGAAGAAAGAAGGATGACCAATTCTCAACCTCCCTAGCCATAAAAGAAATGCAAATCAAAACAATATTGAGATACCACCTCACTCCAGTTAGAATGGCAAAAATCAAGAACTCTAACAACAACAGATGCTGGAGGGGATGTGGACAGAAGGGAACCTTACTTCATTGTTGGTGGGAGTGTAAACTTGTTCAACCACTTTGAAAAGCAGTATGGAGGTTCCTCAAAAGACTTCACATAGAACTCCCCTATGACCTAGCAATCCCACTTTTGGGCATTTACCCAAATGTTTACAAACAAGACCACACTAAAGCTACCAGCACAACAATGTTTATTGCAGCATTATTTACCATAGCTAAGATATGGAACCAACCCAGATGCCCCTCAGTAGATGAATGGATCAAGAAAATGTGGTATACATACACAATGGAATTCTATGCCTCCATCAGAAAGAATGACATTTCCCCATTTGTTAGGAAATGGAAAGACTTGGAAAAAATTATATTAAGTGAAGTAAGCCAAGCCCAAAGAAACATAGGTCCCATGGTTTCCCTTATTTGCAATATCTAGTATATGTATGAGTCAAGCAGAAAAGGTCAGATAATGTGATGTGAGGAAAATGAACCCTTAGATATGTATTTTAATGTTTTTTTCTTTCATGCATTTGTTTCTAACTCATTTGTAAAATAATTTCTTTGTTGCTTTGTATGTCCCTCCCCCACTGTATAACCCCTGCTTTCACTATATTTGATGTCGGTATAATTTGTGGAGGAGATGGTGAAAAACAAGTCGTTTAAGGATACAGGTGGACCCGTTGCAACAATGAGAAGTACAAGTTGTCTTTACAACTTTGGTGCGGGGGGGGGGGGGGGGGGGGGCGGGGGGGGGAGGGAGGATTGGATGGGGGAAGGGGGTGAGGCTGGGAAGCGATGTGAAGGGTAAACAAAGGAGGAGGCTGCAATGCTTGATAAGAAATGTACTCATTATCTTGCCCATGTAATTGTAACCCCTCTGTACAATATGTTCACAAAAAATAAAAATAAAAAAAATTTTGGCCAATCGACTTCAACAATTCATCCAAAAAATCATACACCATGATCAAAAAAGTTTCATTTCAGGGATGCGAACCTGCTTCAATGTATGAAATCAATTAATATAATTCATCACATCAACAAGAGCAAGGATAAGAACCACATGAATCCCCCCAAAAAAAGTCCTCACAGAAACAACTGCCCAAATAATAAGTGGGCTAAAGAAAGAGAAACTTCTCTGAAGAGGAAAGAAGGATGGCCAATAGAAGAAATAGAAGGAAGCATGAAGAAACGCTAAACTCTCTGGTCATAAAAAAATGCAAATCAAAACAACATTGAGGTTCCACCTCATCCCAGTTAGAATGGCTATAATCAACTACTCTAATAACAACAGATGCTGGAGGGGATGTGGTCAGAAGGGAACCCTAATGCATTGTTGGTGGGAATGTAAACTTGTTCAACCACTTTGGAAAGCAGTATGGAAGTTCCTCAAAGACTCCACATAGAGCTCCCCTTTGACCCAGCAATCCCACTTTTGGGCATTTACCCAAATGATCACAAACAAGGCCATACTAAAGTTACCAGCATAACTATATTTATTACAGCATTATTTACCATAGCTAAGATATGGAACCAACCCAGACACCCCTCAGTAGATGAATGGGTCAAAAAAATGTGGTGTATATACATACACAATGGAATTCTATGCCTCCATCAGAAAACATGACATTGCCCCATTTGTTAGGAAATGGAAAGACTTGGAAAATTTTTTATTAAGTGAAGTAAGACAGGCCCAAAGAAACATAGTTTCTCTTATTTGCAATAACTCGTAAATGTGTAGGACTAGCAGAAAAGGTCAAAAGCTGTGTACATACAAGATGACGTTAAGCAAAATGAGCCCCAAGATAGGGACACAAATATGTTTTTTCATTTTTGCTATTGTGTCTAATGTATTTATAATGTACCATGTGATGTTTTCTTTCTTCGTATGTTCCTCCCCCACAGCATAACCCCTGTTTTCACTGTATTTGATGTCACTGTCCTGTATCTTGTATATACACTTCTCTAATTCGGGGAGGGGAAGGGAGAAAACTAAATGGTTAAATAGGGATACAGGTTGACCCATTGTAGCAATGAGACACTATGTTGAAAAAGAACTTTACAAATTCAGTGCGGGTTGTGGGGTAGTCATGGAGGGAAGGGATGGTAGGGGGAAAACAAAGGAGTAGGCAACAATGCTTGATAGGACATGTACTCATTACCTTGCTCATATAACCATAGCTCCTTTGTACAGTATTTTTATAATTAAAAAAAAAAACATAAAATAAGAGGGAATGCCAGGCACTGGTGTCTCACACCTATAATCCTAGCAACTCATGAGATGAAGATCTGGTGGATAGTAGCTTGAAGCCAGCCTAAGCAAAAAGGCCCACAATATTTTATCTCTAAAATAACCCCCAGACTGAAGGCATGACTCGAGTGGCAGAGAAAGTCAAGTTTGTGTAAGGCCTTGACTTCAAGCCTTGATACTAGGTAAAATAAAAGAGGAGGTTGCAATTCATCCAGCCCCAAGAGGAAAATAAACAGGTAGAATCTAAGGAAGTGTGGACTTGATCTAAATCTTGATTTCACAATAAATAAATGTTTATCAAGTTGGAATGATATGGGGAAAGTGGCAGTGTCAGGGTAGAAGGAAAAGACAGCAGGATCAAGGTGCGTGATAGAGTTGGAAATCTAAGAATATCATATCTTGTATTATTCCTAGAAATTAGATTTCCCAACTTCCCTTTGTGTCCCATACAGCTATAATTTTCACTCCTCTATAATTGTCAATCATAGCAATATAACAAAATTCAAATCCTTCTGCATCACTAGAAGTACTCTTCACCCCTATCTCTACTCTCCAATACTGATTTTTATAATCATTTCTCACTTGCTCTAGTAATGTTGAAAGTAACTGTCTTAAGTAGTAACAGTTAATTCTTTGGACAAATTATGTGTAGTGTATCCTGTGTTGTGTTGCTGTATCTTCCTTTAGGACCTCCATACTTCTCCTAGCTTTGAGAAATGTTGGCAGCTCAGGACTCACAATTACAACCTTCAAAAATTGAAATCTGTGGAAGGAAGATCCCTTTTTCAACATTTTCTCTCTTTCTAGGAAAAGTTAACATCCAATAATTGGGACACCAATAACTACAAAGGCTGAGCCTTGGGCTGGGAAGATGGCTCAGTGGTAGAGCGCTTGCCTTGCATGCATGAGGCCCTGGGTTTGATTCCTCAGCACTACATAAGCAGAAAGAAAAAAAAAGCCCAAAGTGGCACTGTGGCTCAAGTGGTAGAGCACTGGGGGGGAGGGGGGAGGCTGGGAAGGGAGGTGAAGGGTAAACAAAGGAGGAGGCTGCAATGCTTGGTAAGAAATGTATGCATTATCCTGACCATGTAATTGTAACCCCTCTGTACAGTATGTTCTCAAATAAAATAAAATAAAATTTAAAAAAAAAAAAAAAAGTGGTAGAGCACTAGCCTTGAGGTGAAGAGCTGAGGGACAGTGCCCAGGCCCAGAGTTCAGGCCCCACGACCGGACCCAAAAACAAAACAAAACAAAACAAAAGCTGAGCCTGGTCTGCATTTAGTGCAACAAAACAGCCTATAGAATTGGGTAAGATGCTATTGGTAGCTACAAAACTGTTCATTTTCTCCATCTGCCCAGTAAAGCTTTCCTACCCCTTCAAAAGGATCACCTCTGATTTCAGCCTGCTCACTAAACTACTTGTGTCAAAACCTAACTTTTGGTGGCTATTTCTCAGGAAAAGCCACTATTTAATGCCAACATTGTTTTCAAGAAGGAAATCTAGCAAATCATTAAGCCCATCTGCTAAGCCAAGGACAGTGATATATCTGAGGAGGATGTAAAGGAATGAAAATGATCTTGATAGGGGCAGTGCAGCCTCCAGTTCTAAAGACAGGTATGTCTGCCCCAGGAGGTGCTGGTTCATCTTTCCAACCCCCCCAGGATTAAGTACAAGATAAGGGGTGTAGGCTGTTTTGCCCAATCTATCCATTTACAGATCTAGGAAGTTGTGAAATCCTTCTTTCTTGGAGGCCTTAATGATAGAATTAATTTCCTGACACCGACAAGAGTCTTTTCAGACTGAGGGAGCAGGCTAAATTATTTTTCAAAACTCAATTTACACTGGTTTAAAAAGTGATGTAGCAGATTAAACAGATGCCAGCTCATTCCTAAAATCTATGCTTAGGCCTCCAGAGATCTGATGATCTATGGAGATGTGTGTTGGGCCTCCAGAGGTCTGATGATTCAGAACCTTTGGTGGAGGCCCAGGAATATGTATGTTTGACAAGCTCGCCAGACACTAAATTCTGAAAATAGCTGCCTGCTATATATCACGTGTGTGTGTGTGTGTGTGTGCGCGCGCACGCGCGCACGTGCACATGCATGCATGCATGCTTCCCATTTATCCTCTCCTACTCTTTCCTCTAAATTGAAGCTCCACTCCTCATTGCTATGTCTATGAATATTCCACTTAGCTTTTTATGAATGATCAACCCTTATACCGTAGGAGACTTAAGGCTATAAATAAAGATTAACTTCCAAATTACATCAGCAGCAGACTCTTTACTCACCCTGGACTGCTGGAGCCAACTCCCAAAGGCCCCATTCTTTAGCCTTTCTACTAATTCATCTTCCAACTTGGTTTCCATAAATTTTTTACTTGGAGCCAGCCCCAGACATTGTGTATAGTAGTATGAGCATACATGTGTGCCATGTACACACATACACACACACACACACACACACACACACACACACACACACACACACTGACCTCCCAGAAACTTCTGAGAACTTCTCAAGGCCCCACAGCATTCCATACACATTTGCCTTGCAGAATAACATAGATGAAGACAAACACTGATCACTTACCATCAGCCAGGCCTAGGGAAAAGTCCTCCCTATTTTATCATTAATCCTGGCAGCAACCTTATGAAGAAGTATGATCACTGTCCCATTTTTCAGATGAGAAAATTGAGCCTCAACGAAATTAGTAACATGAATAAAATGACATAGCTGATGATTAATAGCTGGCACTGACTTCAGACTGTTAACTAGTTAACTACCAGTCCTTACCATTATTGCCTGGTAAATAACTTGAAGACAAAGCCAGGTCATTCTCCCTTGCTTCATATTTTCCCCATCATCACACAGAAACTGAATATTCATCAAGTCTGAAACCTTCAACATGTACCAAGTTCATCCTTAGAGATGGAAAGGGGACTCATGAGGACATAGTACCTAGGACAGTGAGAGGAAAGGAATGATCCCCATTGGGAAGACAGCTTCTTTGCTGTATGATGGAAACATTCTATGCCTAGATTATGGTGAGTGTTGCACAACTCTGAACACATTGAGAACATTTTAAATGGATGGCTTTTTATGGTATGTACATTTTTTCTCAATAAAGATGCTAGTCTGTAAAAAAAAAAAAAAAAAAAGGTAATGCCCAATTTGAAATGAAAGCTATTTTTGTTTTGATGAAGAATGCATTAAGGAAGGGCCTCAGAAAATTCACTTGGGCTTTTTTTCTGCTATAAGGACTGTATATCAAGGGCAGGTATTATCTCTGATTTATCTTGTGGATATATCTTAATATAGTTTTCTTTACAGCTTTCCATATAGTAAGACTGGGAAGTGTTGATAATCAAATGTAACCAACCCTATGCTGAAGCCATGATATGTTACTAAAGAAGAAAGGTTACTGAGAAGGGCCCTTCAGCAATTTTATTAAAAGATATGATAATGATTTACCCCTGGCATACAACAAGCCTATGGCATCATCTCAAACAGCTTTGAAATGAGTGTGGGTTTGTACCTCCTAAGGATAAAATTAAAACCTGCACATTCTCTCACACCAGCATTATTTATCAAAATGACAGTGCGAACATTTTTCTTATGGCTTAAAATGGCACATCGATGATAATTACTTTAATCTATTTTTCAGTACACCATAAGATGCTTGAATTGCTAATGTAATTTGGAAGTTAATCTTTATTTATAGCCCTAAGCCTCCTATAGTGTAAGGGCTGATCATTCATAAAAAGCTAAGTAGAATATCTATTCATAGACTGCTGCAATGAGGAGTAAAGCCTCAATTTAGAAGGAAGAATAGGACAGGATACAGAACCTATAAAATTCATCTTGTACTTTCTGTTTCCCTTGTTAGATTAACTTGCAGTAGATAAAATTCATTACATCATTACCTCTCTTGTTAGCATAGAAGAGCAGATGTCCTGGCTTACTAAGTCTGAGTATAAGATAAATTCATTTGCTGACCACTAATTAAGCATATATCATGTATACCCATGTATGGATGTGGATATCCATGTATGGATATCTTATGAACTCGCAATGTAGAAGCTGCAGCAAATAGAATAGAGAATCCTGAGGTACAGATTCCACTTGAGCAGTAACTTTGATTGGGTTTCCTCATTGTTCTAACTCAATGATGAAAAAAATAGGAACATCATAGTTGGGTACTAAGTAAAAAAAAAGACATGGTTTTTATTATGACCTAATAAGAAAGTCATGACCATTGATTCAGTACTTAAACTTTGTGGTTTGTTAATTAACACAGGACCACTATTATCTTCTGTTTTGGGGATAAATAATCTCAGCTTAGAGGAGATAAGTGATTCATTCAAGATTATGCTATTGACATATAGCAGAAATGAGAGACCCCAGTGATATTTCCATGGTGCTCACCCATTAACTTGTGTCTTAAATATTCTATTCACCCACAGAAAATGCTATCTTAAAATTGTGTCATGGAAGTTGCATTTCTAAATACCAGAAACATTTCATTACTTAACATCATCATGAGCTGAGTATAGGAGGCTCACACCTGTAATCTTAATTACTCAGGAGGCTCAAACCTGAGGACTGAAGTTCAAAGCCAGACCAGGCAGGAATTCTATGAGACTCTTATTTCCAATTAATCAGAAAAAAAACTGGAAGTGGGGCTGGGAATGTGGCTCAGTGGTAGAGTGTTTGCCTAGCATGCATGAAGCCCTGGGTTTGATTCCTCAGTACCACATAAACAGAAAAAGCTGGAAATAGTGCTGTGGCTCAACTGGTAGAGTGCTAGCCTTGAGCAAAAGAAGTTCAGGGACAGTGCCCAGGTCTTGAGTTCAAGCCCCAGGCCTGGAAAAAAAAAAAAGAAAGGAAAAAAGCTGGAAGTAAAGTGCAACTCAAGTGGTAGAGGGCCAGCCTTGAACACAACAGCTATGGGAAATCATCTAAGCCTAAATTTAAGCCCTAGTAGCACAATGCATGTGTGCATGCACATACACACACACACACACACACACACATACACTACCACAAAATGGAAATTTCATACTACCTATAAATTTATCCTATTTGCAAAAACTATTTAGAGCTATGCCCAGTAGAACATAGTAACGCTGAGAACTATATAATATAATCTGAAACAATGCCACATGCAAATTTAAAGGTTAATGAATATTTCTATGACTATCACAATAAAGAAGTGTTTTCCTTCTAGAAAATGCTCCAACCATTATTGTGGTATTATGAAAGAGTTAACACACCTCCCTGAGTGCTTCCCAGTTCTCTGGGAATATTTCCACAGCTGGGTCTGGCCCCTAGAGCCTCTGGAGGTCTATTGTAGCTTCTCTGTATGAAAATAATTAACCTAGGAGGGTAAACAAGGACCAGAGAGATTTCCCTTGGCAGACACCAACATTAACATTTGACTCATGGTAATGAGGCAGCAGTGACAGTCTAACTCTGCTGAAACAGGGTCCTTTATGCTTGCAGTTCATAAGCACCTGCTACTAACTTCCTTTCCCAATTCAAAATTCACTGGGTTTTGCTTTGTTAACAACACAGAAATCACCACAGCAACAACTGCAGTACCAAATGGCATTATATCTTTGAGCTTGAGAATTCGCAGGATGAAAGTTCTTAATCTATAGCATCATATGGAAAGGAAAGATTGTCCAGAGACTGTTGTGTTAGTCAATATTGCAAGGCACAATTGTAACCAAAAACTGCATTAGCGTTTTGATTAACCAGACAGATAAATATTCAAAAACAGTATGTTAACTCCTAATTTTTAATGTGAAAATAAAGCTTAAAGCAGCCAAACAGGCAGTTCAATAAACTGGTTCGATAAACCAGCTATGATCTCATTTTTGACATTTACATCTAACTCCTGTTATCTTATAATGCCCTTTTTGTGTTTATTTCTGCTCTTACTAAATAAAAATCTGTAACCCTACTCAGATGCTTTTCAAGAATATCAATCAATAAGTCAGGGGGCTGGGAAGATGGCTCAGTGGTAGAGTGCTTGCCTTGCATGCATAAGGCCCTGGGTTCGATTCCTCAGCACCACGTAAGCAGAAAAAGCTGGAAGTGGCGCTTTGGCTCAAGTGGTAGAGCCCTAGCCTTGAGCTGAAGAGCTGAGGGACAGCGCCTAGGCCCAGAGTTCAGGCCCCACGACCAACACACAAAAAAAACAAAACAATCAATAAGTCAGTGTCTTATCTTTTATCACATATCACATCACAGAGAGACCTGAGACAATCAACTGGTAATAGATTGGCCTTTCTCAGGGAGTTCTCAAAGGAAATTTCCATTCCAGTGGTATGCAGCTCATAGTTCTTAAACATGAAAAAGTGAGCCGTAAATAAATCTTCAAAATGTATTAAAATATCTCTTTATATTGTTTCCTTAGAGAGCAAGAAAACCAGAAGCTGGTCAAGATATAAAGAAGACATCTGGAAAATAAAGGGGACAGAAGCCCATTTCTCCCAGGAAACTGCTCAAGAATGATCATTTTTAGCCCTGTCTCATTGGCAAAACAAAACATAGAACCTAGGCAATGAAATCTAGGTCTAATCAAAATGAAGGGCTAATAGTATAGCTCTTCATAAAATTGATACAACTCCTAAAGAATTAAACCCACCAAGAGAAAAGATTGGTAAGTAAGCTCTCTTAAGGCCCCTTGCTTAATAAACATATTTTTTTTACTCTTCTGTTTTATTAACTGCAGTGCTAGGGGAGTGGGGCTTGAACTCCAGGCCTGGGCACTGCTCCTGAGCTCTTTTGCTCAAGGTTTGCACTCTACCACATGAGCCAAAGCTTCATTTCAGGCTTTTTGGTAGTTAATTGGAGATAAGAGATTTATTGCCTGGACTGGCTTCAAACAGCAGTCCTCAGATCTCAGCTTCCTGTGTAGCTAGGATTCATGTGTGAAGTCTCTAGTCCCTATCTAATCTTGCTCTTTTACTCAGCCTGGATTTCTCTTAGCTATATGATCCACCAAAAATATCAACACCAGTAGATGACTGGAGAGAGGAAAAAAAATGTTCCCCAGGAGAATGCAGTGGTATCTGGGTCTGAAAGGATCATCGGAGCTAACATTCTAAGGAACATGAGCTCACAGTAGAGAAATCATGGAAGGAACGGGAGTTACATGAGAAAATACAAATGAGTGAAACAGCTTCAACAAGACATCAACAAGGATTTCAGATATTCAGGGTTATCCAGAGGAGGATATGAAATGATTGTTTCTATTATTTTGATTTTAAATGTGTTAATAACTAATTTATAGATATAAAGGGACAAGAGTATAAAAGTGAAACAAATTTGAAATAAGTGTTAGAAATGACGAAACAACTTGAGTCTAAAACTTATTGTGTACACAAGGTCACTATTTGCTTTCTGCTAACTTTTATCACGATTTATTAAATTCAACCTTCAATCTCCAGATATTAATGTGCATGAATTCTGTGAGATCATTTCTAGAAGCCTCTCCTCACCATCTGGCCATGGCACCATTATGCAGGATTATAATTCTGTGATTTTCCTAAACTCTAGAACCCAAACACTAAATATGATTCAGGTTGTTTCAGCTGTATCCTCCAGCCTGTTTCCACAGCAATTCTGCCTGCTATTTCTGAATAGAAGATTGCTATATTCCTCACAAGGAAAAAATAGTATCTCCACCTTTCAGCAATGTAGACAGAATGGTCCTAAATTTTCAGTTAAAACCTTGGCATCGTGAATAACTCAAAAACATCTTAAGTAAGAGAAGGAAGAAGCAGATTTATTCCAGGTTGTGTATATAGTGAATAGTCAAAGGGCAAGAAGTAGAATGCATAGAGATGAGTAGCCATCAGTTTCTACAAACAACACTCAAGGATGAGAGAGTTACAGTAAGCAGGAGAAGGAATCGTCAATAATGGTGAGATATAAAGTACCGAAGCTTAGTACTTAAGAGTCTGCACTAAATCCTGCAAATGCTGGATTTAACGATTAATGGCCTTCCAAGCTCTGGCAAACTATAAATTCTTCCCTTTTCTATGGGAAGAATTTCCTTTCAGAGTAATGTGAAGCTATAATAATCCAGGAAATGTAATATCTCAATAAATAAATATTAGCCAGTTTTTGGATTTTTCTGAAGATCTGGGATTTGGGGGAAATAATGTTATTATTCTTTCTTAAATAAATTATAATATTTTGAAAAGATTTTCTGCATTTCACATATTATAAGCAGCTGAAATATTTAAAGTACTGTATATGATATCAAATAATTTCCTTGAATTTTCTAGGAAACAAATGGCTTTCCAAGACTACCTTAAAGGTGAACTAACATAAAAGTGCACAAGAGCTTTATGTTCCTTTTCTAAAATTGACACAATATTGACAGTACATAATAACATTATTTAAGGAGTGCAGTGATATCTCAAAACCTGTTATATTTCAAAACATATAATTATCAGATTAAGGTAAATGGCATATCCATCATTTCAAACATTCATCATTTATCCATAGTGAGAAACATTTAAAGCCATACCTCCAACCAATATTGAAATATACAATTGAGTTATACAAAATGTGTTACTTATGTTATCCATAGGCTTATCTGTGTAATGAAATAATGAGTTACTATCTCAGCTGTAACCCAAAGCATAGCTCAGAAATAGATCTAGGTTGAATATCTTTCAGTCTCTGCATTGTCCAAAACAAAAGCCAGTAGGCTATTTTGACTTTGTAAATTTAGGTGAATTAGGATGAAATGAAATTAAACATTCAATTCCTTAATTCCACAAGGCATGCCTTGTGTTTGAAACTTACATTTACATAATGGGCACACATGTACTTCACCCAGAACTCTCCAGTAAACAGCACTGTCAGTTATAAACTGAAGTGACTGGCATCCCATCCCAGCTAATTTTACCTGATTAGTAAAGATCATTTTAAAGTCACTGGTGAAATCAATCTTCAACTTAGAGTCTAATGAGATCATTAAGAAATTTTATTTCATAAATGTTTCTATTCATTATTCCCAGGCAAATTGTATTGGTTATCACATCTGTATTTTTCAGTTCTAGTACTGGGAAATTACATGGTACCATATGTTTTATGGACAGTTGGTAATTTAAAACACATGTAAGAGATTCCCCAAGCCATCATTTGTTAGGATAATCATATATAAATTATGCAAATGCATTGTCCAGATTCCTCAGTCCTATACAGAAAAATGATACTTGGGTGTCATTGAGGATAATCTTGTTAGGAAGGTAGTTTAAACTGCTGTCATTGCAAAACTGACTTCTTAGTTTAGACGTTTCACAACAAAATTTTTGATATCTAAATTGTTGCTTTACCATGCATCTCTGCCTTAATTTCGGTTCATTTTACTGGAATCATCTGCTCTTTTAGTGCTTTCGTTTCATCACTACTATCTCTATGAACTACTAAACAAGCTTCTCCTGGCTACAAATCAAACAGCTTGTGTCCTGAGCTGTGGCCCTCCCAGGTTCTCCCTCATGACCTCTATGACCTCCTGATTTAGCACATAGCTGACACAGCCTTCAAGGAATCCTACTTGCTCTAGAACCCTCCCTAATATTATTTATATCACATGAACTCATTGTGACCAACTTTGAGGTGAAAAAGTGGCCACATGACTTATAATGAATTCTAAGAAGGCACAAGAAAAAAAATCAAGGAAATAAAAATAGTCCCCCTTTTTTTTTTAAAAAAAAAAAAAAAAGGAAAACCTACAAGCAGAGAAGAGAATTGAAAGACAATAATTATGTCCAAGATTGGAGATAAATTAGAAATCATTGGGGAGATAGTTGGAATAGGTGGGAAGATATAGGGATAGAGAGAGTTGCAAATAAGTGATTTAAAAATTGTCTAGTCCAACTTCTTAGTATAGCAAGTGAATACAATGAAACTGAAAGAAGATGATTGTGTGTCAATGTAGTATGATGATTTTTTAAAATCATGACAAAGACTAGCTCATCTTCATACTGGCTAAGTCAAGTCAAGCAGGGTATTTATTCTCTATACTTATTAATTTGTCAGTTTTTCTCATATAATTGAGATTAGGTTACCAAACACTGTCACTTGAGTGATTTATAAGAATTAAATGAAATAACATGTTTCAAATGTTGGAAGAGAGCCTAATAAGCCTCAAGGAGGTGATGATGATGACAGTGGTTGTGGTGGTGAGGAAATGGCAGCACTGATGGCAATTGTAAAGATGATAATGTGATCATGCAAGACTATCTGCAAGGTGGTGGCAAAAATAAAATTTGAATCCATGTTTGTGTCTACTAACATGCTGCTCCATGCCATGTATCAGCTGCCTCTGCTAGGGCAATAGTAAATACTAATTTGTTCCTAAGGAACTTTTGATATTTATAGATATGAATGTTTTCCAAGACTCTACAACTGAACTTTTGACTTTGTCAGAAAAAAGCACTAGATCAAGTCTCCCAGAGTTCTAGCTTCTCCAGGTAACTCATTCATGATGTCCTAATTTTTTCAACTCTTGTTTCCAAGATTCGGTTATAAAGAATGTGGTTTTTTTATTGTGAGGAAACAGAGGTCAACTGGCCTCTGTGAAGGATGAGCAGCTTGTTGTTTAGTGAAAAGCTACCACTTAACTATTTTGTCTTGGTTGTCCAGTGTCCATACGTGGTTCCTCTGGTCTCTCGGGTCATCTAGTTCCAGATCAGCAGATTGCAGCGGTGAATGTCTCCTGTCAGCATCCATTCTTGACAAATGTCCAAACTAATGCCACAAACACCTATTTCCATGTAGGAAACTGGCTGTTTTCCAGAGCTTCATTGAACCAGTGTCCTTAAATGCCTGACCTTTCTACTCTCAATCCCAATTTAAAAGCCTGTGTAAATGCCTTGCACCTCTTTAACTACCAAATAAAGGCATGCTTTTATAGTCATTTCAATTTAAGGTCACCAATCTAATGTATCCACTAAAATAGAATTGATATATACACTTCTATCTAATATATCGAATAAAATGGAATGTGTATCTTCATTGAAAAATATGTGAGAGTTTTTTACTTTTTTTTTGCCAGTCCTGGGGCTTGAACTCAGAGCCTGGGCACTGTCCCCTTAGCTGCTTTTGCTCAAGGCTAGCACTCTACCACTTGAGCCACAGTACTACTTCCAGCTTTTTCTGTGTATGTGGTACTGAGGAATCGAACCCAAGGCTTCATGCACGCTAGACAAACACTCTACCACTGAGCCACCTTACCAGCCTCTACTTTTTAAGTATATATTTTTATTGTTGTTATAAAGGTGTTGTACAGAGGGGTTACAGTTATGTAAGTCAGGTCAGATGAGTAAACTTATTTTTGAATAATACCACTCCTTCCCTTAATCTCTCCCAGTTTTTCCCTCTCAACCCCTCCAAGCTGTGTAGTTCATTTTAACATAGTGTCTAGTGAGTATCACTGCTGCATCTATTTACCCTTTGTCCCACTCTTCTACACTCTCCCTTATACTCCCCAAAACAGATAAAGTTACAAACAATGCAAAAGGCTTTACCTTTACAAAAATATCAACAAAGAAATAAAACTTCTTATTTCCATTTCTTGGAGTTCATTTCCATATTATTTTCTATGATCATATGCATTTTGCTATTGCACCTTTGTAATCCTCTCCTAAGAATATCTTTCTTTGGTCTCACTGTGAGAATTTCTAGAGACCTACACAATTTATCATGTGCCAGTGTGTTTTTTGTCTTTTATCATCCAGTATGTTTATTTGTAGATTTATAGGGACATTCTAGTTACAACAAATGAAGGAAAACATGAAACTGAAGTTTCTTTGGGTCTAGCTTACTTCACTTAATATAACTTTTTCAAAGTTTTTCCATTTCCATATGAATGGGGAAATGTCATTCTTTCTGATGGAAGCACAGAAATCCATTGTGTATGTATACCATTATTTTCTAAATCCATTCATCCATAAGGGGCATCTGTGTTGATTCTGTATCTTGGCTAGGTAAACAATGCTGCAAAAAGCATGGTTGTGCTGGTAGCTTTAGTGTGGCCTTGTTTGTGGTCTATTGGATAAATGCCTAGGAGTGGAATTGCTGGGTCATAAGGAAGCTCTATGTTTAGTCTTTTAAGGAGCCTCCATACCGCTTTCAAGTTTATACTTTAATTTTGATATTTTCTCTTTGAAGTATATTATAGGCAAATATGAAAATATCACAATGAAGCTCCTTTGCATAATTAATATTCACAAATAAAAAATCAATTGAAGAAAAAAATAAAAGCTTCATCTTATGAAAATCTATCCCATTGGTCCTGAGGTCTCTTCTTGTGCCAGTACCAAGCTGTTTAGTTACTATGGCTGTTCAGTATTTTCACAATAAAAAACTTATTTAAAAAAATCTATCCATGATCTGAAAAGTATTACTCTAAGAGAAGTAGGCCAGGCTCAGAAAGACAAAAGCAACATATATGTTCTCTCATATGTGGCTCACAGAACCCACATACAACCTCTCATGTAAACATGCATAGGGTCCTACGCATATGTACATGCATTAACATATTAACAATTAACATATAGTTGAACAAAATGATCAGGAAGCTGAAACAAGATTCAACGGGGAAGGTTAATGGGAAGGGACTGCTAAATGAAAGAGGATGACACCCAGAATACTCAATGTATATATGTAATAAAGGAAGTGGGAAAAGTGAAATGAGACTGAGGGTAAGGGGCAAATAGGATGGAAGAGAATGATGAAAGGGATGACTCTGATCAAGAGACACTGGACTCATCAATGGACATGTTAAATTGTAACCCCCTTGGACAACCATTTGAAATTTAGAAAAAAAAGTTACAAAAATCTATCTTCTTTATTTTCCCATTTTGTTGTTCAAGAATCTGGATTTATAATGCCACATGCAATATTAGAAAAGTATTCTACAAACTAATCCTATGCCATATGCTTATGAATAGGAATTAGCAGCCCCCACTTCCACCCTAAAAACATCTGTCTCAACTTACTGCCAGCCTATTTAGATCCACAGAATCATTTTACCTGGATCTTGATTCCTCTCTGTTAGCATGTTTATTTAAAACTTTCTCCAAACTTAGAAAGTTCTGTGCCTTTCTGGATACACATTCCAAAAATAAAGTCAAGATACTTACATGCTAATTTTAGTTTATTTCACTGGTCAGTCTTCCTGATGACAAATTGCTACATTTTCACACTGCCACTTAGCTAAAAAGTTTGCTAGCTTACAAACATATCTCGTAAGTATCTCCCAACAGCATTCTGTTTTCCCAAAGGCAAGAGATTAAAGAAAAAATTAACATTTTTTTTTGTCCATATGTCTTTCTATCTTTGTTGGCCAAGGAGGAATAGCCAGTTTCCATAGAACAAGTGTCTTCTTATTCATATAAACAGAAGGCTGCCATATGGAAGAATACAATCCATACATTATCTCAGTGTTAGACAAAGCATTTGTTGTCCTTTTCACTTCTAAAGATGCCACTACATTTAAGAGATATACATAGGCCCAATGCAGAAAAGGTAGAAAATTTGTAGAAATAAAAAAAAATTGACAGAAACTGTCATTTGCTAAAAATAAGTTTTTTCAACACAAACCAAACTTAGCACAACTGTGGGTGAGTATAAGACAGTTTTCTGTTAGTATTGTTGAAAATGAATTGTTGGGTTGTCACTATGAATGAGACCAAAGGCTCAGAAATTACTTGGCAAATGAAATTTTACTTCTGCAGAAGAATGCCCAAGTGACAAGTCTGACTAGCAAGCACATTGTAGGCAGGCAGTCTGCCCAGGTTTTATTATTAGAACATAGCTGCCCTCCCTTCAGACTGACTGCAGGAAGTAGGTTCACCGCCTTATGTGATTGGCTAGTTTGAAATGAGATCATCAAGAATACCTAGTCGAAAGCAAGAACTAGTTTTTTCTTTCAAAATCCCTTTGTTCATAACAGGATGTGGCATAATTGAGATCACTTTTTGTTTCAAAAAGGTTGCATCAGTTTGACCAAAAGAACATGGAGATAGTTTAGGTTACATACCAATTTAGGAGATGGCTGCTACCCTTAAAATGGCATCTCATGCATCAAGCATCCATTTGACAAAAAATATCTTAATTCTTACAGTACCAATGAAAATATTCTAACAAGCTCTTTTCTCCTTTGTAATGTCAGTATCTGCTATGTCATCATTTATATGCCAATTAATTATTCAGAATGTTCTGTACTTTGTAGGTGCCTATTACTTATGACAAACTTAATTTTAGACATTCAAGGAATTGTTGGCAAATATGAAATTCTTTACCATTACTTGGCAATCCATGAAAACTCAAAGACA
The DNA here is from genome assembly GCF_019054845.1 of Dipodomys spectabilis. Lineage (NCBI taxonomy): Eukaryota > Metazoa > Chordata > Mammalia > Rodentia > Heteromyidae > Dipodomys > Dipodomys spectabilis. Next base: position 1,553,475 of record NW_024870701.1, on the reverse strand, counting down.
ATTCTTATAAGAATTATTTTGTCTTGGAAGTTCCATGAAAGATTTGAGGTAACTTGCTTCTCATGTCTCTCAATTATGATTTTTTTTGTCTCCAGGCTGTTTTTGAATTTTTAAACTCAAGTAATCCTCAGCTATTTGAATAGCTGAAGCTATAGGGAATTAACACCATTTTGGACTCAATTGTAACATTATTGCTAATGAAATATTGTTAGTGAAATTTTTTCTACTACATATTATGAACAAAGTACATTTCTATATAGTAATTCCTGTGGTAATTTCACACGCAAATACATACACTATTCAGACCAAATAATATAATGAAAGATATAAAAATAATTCTGAGTAAAGAATAGCACATCTACACTGTTACCAGCATCTCCAATATCTATTCATCTCTATTTTCCATCAATGTACTCCATTTTTCACATCATATAAGCCATAAATTTTTCTGATTTTTAAATTATTATGGCAGAAAATATTTGAATCAACTTTTTCTAACTACAGCCCCTGCTCACAAACTGTTGAATTCAGTAATTGATTTGGACTACTAAGTACAGAAATACACCAACAGAAGCTCTCCTTACCAAGCAACTAAAATCAGACTGTAAATAGCTCCATTACTTGCTTGTTAAAAACTTTGTAATTTCATTCATAATGAAAAAATTCCAATAGGTTAATTTCTGTGTTCATAAAGTAAATCAATTATGAAGTGGTGCTGGGGTTCAAGCGGTAGAGCGCTAGTCTTGAGCACAAAGAGGCTTAGGGACAGCACATCCCCTGAGGTCAAACCCCACACATAATAGAAGACCATGAATAGCAGAAACAATCCTTAGCAGGAAAAACAGTGCTGGAGGAATATCTATACCAAACTTTCAAACTCTATTATGAAATCACAGTATATATGATAGTATCATTCATATATATATATATATATATATATATATATATGTTTAACTGATTTGGGGAAGGGAAGGGGAACAACAAAATGTCAAGACAAAGGACAAAGGGTGAACCAATACAACAGTGATACTCACAAGACACTATGTGGGAAATGAACTTTACAACTTGGGAGAGAAGGAATTCAGGATTGGAGGGATAGGAAGAGAAAACAAGAGGGGAGTAACAATTTTTGGCAAGAATTGTATTCATTTCCTTTCTTATACTGTAACCCCTCTGTACATCACCTCTAAAATAAAAAAAAAATTGAGTATATCAACTACTTTGATTTCTCAACTGTTTTCCAAAATACTAATCATGTCAAGAAATTAGTACATCAAGGCAAATTGAAATGCAACAAAATAACAAAATAAATCAATGCTATCAAATCATAAGAAAAAGATCCTATAATGCAAATGTTTCCCCATTTGGGTCTTTAGAGGACTAGAGATTCTGCACAAGCATAATAAGGGTTGATTTTGCTGTGTGAAGTGAAAACTAGTATCCTCCAACCAGATTCAATCACAGTCATAAATCCCTACTCTGTACTAGGTTCTAGGGCTCAATGTGTTTCTAAAAGAAATATTGAAGACATTTCATTTTGGACCCAATTCTGCATAAAGTTGATGAGTCAGAACTTCCAGAAAATGCAGGAAGCCAAAAGTTTTGCTTTTTGCTCTTCAGTTCATACTAAAATGTGTATCTTTCAGTTCATACAAAAATGTGTATCTTAACTTATCATAACTCACACCATTTCATCTCATGGTATAGAATCCAGCAGCTTTTTTTTTTTTTTAATTTTAAAAAGCAATTCATATATAAAGACTTACATGTGTACATAAATTAAATATTATACTTGGACCCATTTCAATCCTGTAAATTTATCCTAAGGAATTAGTCAAGTAAAGTGTCCAGATACTTACATAAACACATTCATCACAGCATTGTTTATAACAGCAAAAATCAAATAATTGAAAACATGCTACATTTTCAATGGTAAGGAGGTTGTAATGTTATGTAGTAGGGTAAATACTACAGATTGGTCTATGGGAGTCATCATGATTTAGGAATAATTTTTAAGTGATACCTAAATAAGTTTAAATTCTTTTTTATTTTTATTTTTTTTTTGTTTTTTTTTAATTTTTTTTTATTTTATTTTATTTTATTTGAAAACATACTGTACAGAGGGGTTACAATTACATGGGCAGGAAAATGCATACATTTCTTACCAAGCATTGCAGCCTCCTCCTTTGTTTACCCTTCACCTCCCTTCTCAGCCTCCCCCCTCCCCCCCACCCAATCATACCCCCCCTCCCTCCCCCCCACCGACATTGTAAAGCTGGTTTTGACATGACATTTTGTACTTCTCATTGTTGCAACAGGTCCACCTGAATCCTTAAACGACTTGTTTGTCCCCGTCTCCTCCACATGTTATACTGACATCAAATATAGTGAAAGCGGGGGTTACACTGTGGGGGAGGGACATACAAAGCAACAAAGAAATAATATTATAAATGCGTTAGAAACACATGCATGAATGAAACAAAAACATTAAAATACATATTTGAGGGTTCGTTTTCCTAACATCACATTCTCTGACTTTTTCCGCTTGACTCATACCTATACTAGATATTGCAAATAAGGGAAACCATGGGACCTATGTTTCTTTGGGCCTGGCTTACTTCACTTAATATAATTTTTTCCAAGCCTTTCCATTTCCTAACAAATGGGGAAATGTCATTCTTTCTGATGGAGGCATAGAATTCCATTGTGTATATATACCACATCTTCTTGATCCATTCATCTACTGAGGGGCATCTGGGTTGGTTCCATATCTTAGCTATCGTAAATAATGCTGCAATAAACATAGTTGTGCTGGTAGCTTTAGTGTGGCCTTGTTTGTGGTCATTTGGGTAAATGCCCAAAAGTGGGATTGCTGGGTCAATGGGGAGCTCTATATGGAGTCTTTTGAGGAACCTCCATACTGCTTTCCAAAGTGGTTGAACAAGTTTACATTCCCACCAACAATGAAGTAAGGTTCCTTTCTGTCCACATCCCCTCCAGCATCTGTTGTTGTTAGAGTTCTTGATTTTTGCTGTTCTAACTGGAATGAGGTGATATCTCAATGTTGTTTTGATTTGCATTTCTTTTATGGCTAGGGATGTTGAACATTTCTTCATGTGTCTATTGGCCATCCTTCTTTCTTCTTCAGAGAAGCTTCTCTTTAGGTCTTTCGCCCACTTACTTATTGGGCAGTTGTTTCTTTGAGGATTTGTTGTTGGGTGGTTTAATTTTTGAGTTCCAAGTATATTTTAGATATGAGACCCTTGTCCGTTGTATGGCTAGTAAAGATCTTCTCCCAATCCGTGGGCTTTCTATTGATCTTGCTAGCTATGTCATTTGCCCTGCAGAAGCTCTGCAAACTTATACAATCCCATTTGTCCAACCTTTCTTTGATTTGTTGTGTTTCCGGGTCTCTATTCAGAAAATTTCGGCCTGAGCCGAGGAGACCCAGGGTTTCTCCTATTCCATCCTGTAATGTTTTCAGAGTGTCTGCTTTGAGTTCAAGGTCTTTGATCCATTTGGAGTTGATTCTGGTGCAGGGTGATATATAAGGATCTAGCTTTAGTTTTCTACATGTAGTTAACCAGTTTTGGCAGCACCATTTACTGAAGAGGGTGTCTGTCTTCCATTCTATTGTTTTAGCTCCCTTATCGAAGATTAGATGGCTATAGGTCTGTAGGTTCATTTCTGGGTTTTCAATTCTATTCCATTGGTCCTGAGGTCTGTTCTTATGCCAATACCAAGCTGTTTTGATTACTATGGCTTTATAGTAGAGTTTGAAATTTGGTATTGATATTCCTCCAGCAGTGTTCTTTCCGTTGAGGAGCGTTTTTGCTATTCGGGGTCTTTTATTGTTCCATATGAATTTTTGGATTGCCTCTTCTATTTCCTTGAAGAATGAGGGTGGAATTTTGATAGGTATTGCGTTGAATTTGTAGATAGCCTTGGGAAGTATTGCCATTTTCACAATGTTAATCTTTCCAATCCAGGAGCATGGGAGGTTTTGCCATTTTTTAAGTTCTGTGTTGATTTCCTTTTTCAAGATTTTAAAGTTTTCATCATAGAGGTCCTTCACTTCTTTAGTTAATTCCTAGGTATTTTATTTTTTGTGGGGCTATTACAAATGGAGTTGCTTTCTTAATTTCAGCCACACTTTTCTCATTGTTGGCATACAGAAAAGCCATTGATTTTTGGGGGTTAATTTTATAACCTGCTACTTTGCCAAAGTTTTGAATCAGCTTAAGTAATTTGGGAGTGGAGTCTATGGGATTCTTTAAATACAAGATCATGTCATCTGCAAAGAGGGAGAGTTTTATTTCTTCTTTCCCTATTTGGATCCCCTTTATGTCTGCATCTTGTCTTATTGCTGTAGCTAGGCATTCTAACACTAGATTGAAGAGAAGTGGAGAGAGTGGGCATCCTTGTCTTGTTCCTGAGTTAAGAAGAAATGGCTTTAGTTTTTCACCCTTGAGTATAATGCTGGCTGTAGGTTTGTCATATACAGCCTTTATTGTACTGAGGAATGTTCCATGGATTCCTAATTTTTCCAAAACCTTCATCATAAAGGGGTGTTGGATCTTGTCGAATGCTTTTTCTGCTTCTATTGAGATAACCATGTGGTTCTTATTCTTGCTCCTGTTGAAGTGATGAATAATATTAATTGATTTGCGTATATTGAACCAGCTTTGCATCCCTGAAATGAATCCTGTTTGATCGTGGTGTATGATTTTTTGGATGAATTGTTGAAGTCGGTTGGCCAAAATTTTGTTGAGAAGTTTTGCATCAATGTTCATCAAAGAAATGGGTCTATAGTTCTCTTTCTTTGATGAGTCCCTGCCTGGTTTTGGGATGAGGGTTATGATGGCTTCATAGAATGTGTTCGGTAGTGAGCTTTCTCTTTCAATTTCATTGAAGAGTTGGAGGAGAATTGGTGTGAGCTCTGCTTTGAAGGCCTTGTAAAATTCCGCTGTAAAACCATCTGGTCCTGGACTTTTCTTAGCTGGGAGGTCTCTTATTGCTGTTTCTATTTCAATGCTTGATATGGGCCTGTTAAGATAGTTTAACTCATCTTGGTTTAGTTTTGGCATGTCAATATTTGCTAGGAAGAGGTCCATTTCTGTCAAGTTCTCAAACTTATTAGCATACAGTTTTGAGAAGTATTCCCTTATAATGTTCTGAATCTTGGTTGTTTCCGTGGTGATGTTTCCATTCTCATCTCTGAGTTTATTAATTTGGGTGTGTTCTCTTCTTTTTCTGATAAGATTTGCTAAGGGTCTGTCAATTTTGTTAAGTTTTTCGAAGAACCAACTCTTTGTTTTGTTGATTCTTTCTATAGTTTTTTTGGATTCTAATTCATTTAATTCTGATTTAATTTTGATTATTTCTTTCCGTCTACTGGATTGGGGTTTATCTTGCTGCTCTTTTTCAAGGAGGTTTAGATGCATCATTAAATTGCTAGTTTCAGATCTCTCCAATTTGTTGATGTAGGAGCTCAGAGCTATAAACTTGCCTCTGAGTACTGCCTTTGCTGTGTCCCAGAGGAGCTGGTAATTTGTGTGTTCATTTTTGTTGAATAGCATGAACATTTGAATTTCCTTTCTAATCTCTTCCATGACCCACTCATGATTCAGCAGTGTGTTGTTCAGCCTCCATGTGATACCGGACTTTCTTTGGTGGCTTTTGGTATTGAGTTCTAATTTTATTCCCTTGTGGTCAGAGAGAATGCAAGGTATAACTTCAATGTTTCTGAATTTAGACAAGTTTGCTTTGTGGCCTAAAATGTGGTCTATTTTAGAAAACGTTCCATGTGCTGCTGAGAAAAACGTGTATTCTGATGCTGCTGGGTGAAATGTTCGGTAAATGTCTGTTAAGTCTAGTTGATCTATGCAGCTGTTTAGATCTGTGGTTTCTCTGTTGAGTTTTTGCCGAGTTGATCTATCTAGTGGGGAGAGTGGTGTGTTAAAATCTCCAACTATTAATGTCTTTGGATCTATATGGGATTTGAGGGAAAGTAGTGTTTCTTTGATAAATTTGGGTGCTCCATTGTTTGGTGAATAGATATTTAGAATTGTAATATCCTCCTGAAGGAGAGATCCTTTAATTAGTATGTAGTGACCTTCTTTATCTCTTTTCACGAATTTTAATTTGAAGTCTATTTTATCTGATATTAGGATTGCAACTCCCGCCTGTTTATGCGGTCCGTTTGCTTGGTAGATTTTGTTCCAGCCTTTAACATTGAAAATGTGTTTGTTTTTACGGGCAAGATGTGACTCCTGCAGGCAGCAGATAGAAGGGTCTTGTTTTTTAATCCAACTAGACAGTCTATGTCGCTTAATTGGAGAGTTCAGTCCGTTAACATTAAGAGATAGGACTGAGAGGTATTTGGGAGTTCCTGCCATGTTATCTACCTTTTTGGGGGCTGTGAAAACTGGGTTCTTCCTATGGTTCTTGGATTCTCAGTTTGGGTGCAGTTTCTTGGCCTTTATTGCGGTCTTGTTGGTTTTCTATGTGTAGGACATCTTTAAGAATCTTTTGTAGGGCTGGTTTGGTGGCGATGTATTGTTTCAATTTTTCTTTGCTATGGAAGGTTTTTATTTGGCCTTCGGTTATGAAGGAGAGTTTAGCTGGGTACAGTATTCTTGGTTGATAGTTGTTTGTTTTTAGGGCATGGCATACATCGTTCCAGGCTCTTCTTGCTTTGATTGTCTCTGCTGAGAAATCTGAGGTGATTCTAATTGGTTTCCCTTTATAAGTGATTACCCTTTTCTCTCTGACAGCTTTAAGGATCTTTTCCTTGTTCTGAGTTGATCCTGTGTGGATTATAATGTGAAGGTGGGATGTCCTATTCTGGTCTGGTCTATTTGGGGTTCTAAAGGCTTCTTGTATCTGGACAGGCCTATCTTTTTGCATGTTTGGGAAGTTCTCTGCTAGGATCCTGTTAAACAAATTTCCTAGACCATTAACTTCTGTTTCTAGGTGCTCCTCTACACCCATTATCCTTAGATTAGGCCTTCTGATGGTGTCTTCCAGGTGTTGGATAGATCTATCATATTTCTTGGACTTGTCTTGGATGGTTGTATGTTCTTTCTCTATAATATCTAGGCTGTCTTCAATCCCTGAGATTCGATCTTCTGCATGGTCTAACCTGCTGTCAAGACTCTCTACTTTGTTTTTTATCTCTTTTCCTTCTAGTTGGTCAGCTTTGATGGCTTCAAGTTCTTTGTTGAAGCTCTGTTTTAGGTCTTGTATGAATTTCTTTACTTCCTTAATTTGGTGTTCAGTGTTTGTTCTCAAATCACTTAGTTGATTGGTTATGGTTTCTTTGGGCTCCCATTCCTTCTGTTGGGTTCCATTCAGCATTCCCTTTGTGGTCTCCCTGACTTCCTTCAGCTCTTTGTTAATGGATTCCATGAATGCCTTTAGTGATCTTTGTGTGTTCTCTACCTGGTCTCTCAATTCCTGTATTACTCTTTGATTAGCTTCCTCCCGTTCGTGGGATTCCTGCAGATCTCTTTGAGAGTTCTCAGCCTGCTCACGCCATTCCTCCCTTTCTCTTTGAGTATTCTCAAGTTGTTCACGCAAATCCTGTATCAGTTTTTGAATAGCTTCCTCACGCTTATGATATTCCTGTATAAACTTCTGGGATGCCTCCTCTCTCTCCCTGTCACGCTCATACAGAGGCCTTTGTACATTGTCAAACTTTTCATTTATCATGTTTGCCAGCAGTGTTTGTAGAGCTGTTTGGGAACTCTCCTCTGGATTATTCATTATCTGTTCTAACCCCTGATTATCAAGATTGGGAATTGAGATACCCGAATTTGCCATTTTTCTTGTGTTTTTCCGGCTTACTCTGCCCATTTGAGATGAAGATAGCACCAGTTTTGGGCTAGAACACTATCTTAAGGCAACCATCAACCAAAGTTTGCATTTGTACAGTCAATAGTCTACAGATACAATCTAGTTCAACAGATACATCTATTCGACATCAAACAACTATATGTTAAAGGACCTCGAACCGCAGAGAAGAATTTGGAAAACCAGAAATTATTAGGGTTAGGGAGAGATGTGGGTAAAAAATAGGAATAGATTGGTGTGGGGAGGCACAGGGAGAGTTAACTATGTCCTAATCACAGTGCAGGAAATAGGTTGGGTAGGATGCAAGTCAGAGAGAGAGAGAAAGAAGAAAGGGAAAGGGGAATGAAAAGAGACCAGAAAAAAAAATAGAAACGTAAAAATTAATGTTATTTTAGAGATTAAAAGACCATCTATTTATAGAGGCATATGAATATGTTGAGAGAAAGGGAGGGACATAGAGGAGATGTGGAAAACTTTAAAAAAATGCTTAAAATATTATATAGGTATAAAGAGGTAGTACTGCTATTAATGAATTTAAGTCTCAGAGGTTTTGAATTGAGTAATAAGTTTGTGGGTTAAGTGTGTACACAATGGGGGATAGGGTCTACTGGTTAACTATGGGTTTATCTGAGGATGTGCAGGACAAGAGTTAAGTCACATAAAGAAGATCAAAGAGGAAAAGATGGAAAGGATAGGAAAGTGAGAAGAAAAGATCAGAAGTTCAGTAGAGCTAGACAAAAAACAAAAAGATAATTAAGAATGAAAGAAAAAGAGAAAGAAGACAAGAAAAGAAAGGAAAACACACATTCACGTATTCCTAAAATAAAAATTATAAGAGGAGAAAAGAAAAAAAAAAAGTTAATGGAAAACAATTATTTTTTCAGAAGAGGCAAGAATTAAAGATTAATAAAAGTTTTAGAAAAGCAAAAAAAAATTTTTTTATATATATAAGGTAACAAAAAACGAAGAAAAAAAAACAAAACAAAAAAAAAGAAAAAAAGAAAAGAAGAAGAAGAAGAAAAAAAAAAAAGGTCTTTGATTTTTTTGGGGGGGGGGAGGGGTGGGAAGAGTCCTGTATCTCCCTTTTGTCTGTAACCAGAGTGTGGTTGGAGTCTCTGGTCAGCTTGAGGTCCTGTGGCTTGATTGGTTTCTTAAGTCAGTTTGTTGGAACAGGCAGAAAAATGCTCTGCTTTACCCAAGATTTTGAGATTCCCCCTCCCAGGTTAGTTTACTGGGAGGGTGATCTGCTTTGAGAATCACAAAAGAGGGGGATGCAGTGATGAGGCTAGGTTCTGGGTAGAGTTGAGGCCTTTCAACAAACAGTAGCTTTTCCCTGGGGCTATTTTGTGAAAAAAACTCACAGCACCCAGCCTGGAGCCATTCTCAGGGTTTCTGTTTTTCAATTGATTGTGGTGGCTGCTAGAGGGAGGGGCAGCCTCTGGCTCTGGTTACCCGGTGAGGAGAGCCACTCCAATGGCTGGGGCCTGAGCTGGGTGACTTTTCCCTGGATGGAACTGAGTCTGTGAGGTCACTTCGCCGTTAAGTTCTTGTGACCTGCTAAATGACTCGTTTTATTCCAAGGCCTGAGCTGGAGCTAGCAGCTCCTCCGAGCTTTGTCGGTATCCAAGATGGAGATCACCGGTGCTGGGGGGGGGGGGGAGGGGTGGCCTTCCCTCCTCTGCTCCCTGGGAAGGAGTGAGGAAGTGGGGCTACTCACGCCGAGTCTTGGATCCTGGGTCGTCTCTGGTCTGCAAAGTGCAGGATGAAGTTGTCCGCTCCTTGTCGGTTCTTGCTGGTGTTGAGTAGAATCCGCTCGCCCGCTGCGTCTGGCTCCTTCGTCCCGGACTCTCTGTGTGAGCGCTCAGGTATGGCCGCGGCTGTGGTCGCCGCTGCAACCCTGCCGCCGCAGCAGCAGCTGCTGGCAGACACTCAGATGTGTCTGCTTGGCTTCCCCTCTCTTGGCTAACTCTCTGTCCTGTGATGGCACACTTGGTGTGATTCTCTGGCTTGGGACTGTTCACTGGAACTCTGAAACTGTTTTCTATGCAAGAGCTTGTTCAGATTCCAGCTTCTCCTCCGCCATCTTCCCGGAACCCTTCTTTTTTTTTTATTACTATAGCTTTGTAATAGCGTTTGAAGTTTGGTATTGATAGTTATTCCTCCAGCACTGTAATTTCTGCTAAGAATTGTTTTGCTATTCAGGGTCTTTTATTATTCCATATGAATTTTTGAATTGCTTCCTCTATTTCATTAAAGAAGGATAATGGGATATAGCCTTTGGCAGCATTGCAATTTCCTTTTTTGTTATTTTAAATATATATTCTTTATTGTAAAGATACCTTATAGAAGGGTTACAGTTCCATGAGCAAGGTAATGAGTCCATTTCCTATCCAGTATTATTACCCCTTCCTGGCTTTTCCCCTACCATTCCTTTTTTCCCTACCTCCCCAATTCCACCCTCCCCCCCTTCCCTGCAAAGTTGTAAAGTTCATTTTCTTTTTTTTTTATTGTGAAAATACTGTACAGAGGGGTTACAATTACATGGGCAAGATAATGAGTACATTTCTTATCAAGCATTGTTGCTTCCTCCTTTGTTTCCCCTTCCCATCCCTTCCCATCTCCCACCCCCACCCCCGGTCAAAGTTGCAAAGTTTGTTTTTCCACATAAGGACTTGTACATCTCATTGTTGCAATGGGTCCACCTATATTCCTATTTAAACGAATTGTTTTGCCCTTCCCCTCCACAAATTATGCCAACATCAAATACAGTGTGGCTCAAGCGGTAGAGCACTCACCTTGAGCGGAAGAGTGCAGGGACAGCACCCAAGCCCAGAGTTCAAGCCCCACGACCGACCAAAAAAAAAAAAAGGTAAAGTTCATTTTCAACATCTAAATATTAAAATGGGTCACCTGTATCCTTATTTCAACATTTTGTTATTTCCCTTCCCCTACCCAAATTAGAAATATGTATATACAAGATGCAGGACACTGGAATCAAATACAGTGACAACAGGGATTATACCACCGAGGAAGAAGATACAAAGAAACAAAAAAAAATCACATAGTACATTATAAGTACATTAAAAAGAACAACAAGAAAGATAAAATCTCTAGTGTCCCTATCTTGGAGTTCATTTCACTTAGCATCAGGTTATATGGTCATATGTACATAGCTTTTGACCTCTTCTGCTTGTCTTAGATATATACTAGATTTTGCAGATGAGGGGAACCATGGGACCTATATTTCTTTGAGTCTGGCTTACTTCACTTAATATAATTTTTCTGAGTCTTTCCATTTCCTAACAAACGGGGCAGTGCACCACATTTTCTTGATCCATTCATCTACTGAGGGGCATCTGGTTTGGTCCCATATCTTAGCTATGGTAAATAATGCTATGATAAACAGTTGTTCTGGTAGCTTTAGTATGGCCTTGTTTGTGATCATTTGGATAAATGTCCAGAAGTGGGATTGCTGGGTCATAGGGGAGCTAAGAAAGGTTGGACAAATGGGATTGCATGAAACTGCACAGCTTCTGTGTGACAAAAGACAGAGCAAACAAGATCAATAGTAAGCCCATGGATTGGGAGAAGAGTTTCACTAGCCTTACAATGGACACGGGTCTCATATCTAAAATATACTTAAACCTCAATAAATTAAATCCCCCAACAACAAATCTTCAAAGAAACAACCACCCAATTAATAAGTGGGCTAAAGATTTAAAGAGAGACTTCTCTGAAGAGGAAATGAGTAGACAATAGGCACATGAAGAAATGCTCAACTTCTCTAGCCATAAAAGAAATGCAAATAAAAAAAACCATTGAGATTCTACCTCATCCCAGTTAGAATGGCTATAATCCAGAATTCTAATAACAACAGATGCTGGAGGGGATGTGGACAGAAGGGAACCTTACTGCATTGTTGGTGGGAGTGTAAACTTGTCCAACCACTTTGGAAAGCAATATGGAGGTTCCTAAAAAGTATTGCCATTTTCACAATATGAATCTTCCCAATCGAGGAGCATGGGAGGATTTTCCACTTCCTTAGTTCTTCTTCAATTTCCTTTTTCAGGTTTTTAAAGTTTTCATTATAGACTTCCTCCACTTCTTTGTTTAAGTTAATGCCTAAGGTTTTTTTTGGGGGGGGGGGGGCAGGTTATTACAAATGCAGTTGCTTTACTGATTTCAGCCTCTCTCTTCTCATCATTGGCATACAGAAAAACCATGGATTTTTTAGGTTTAATTTTATACCCTCCTACTTTGCCAAAGTTTTGGGTCAGGTTTACTAACTTGGGAGTGGGGTCTATGGGATTCTTTAAATACAAGATCATGTCATCTGTCAAGAGGGGGACTTTTACTTTATCTTTTCCTATCTGAATCCCCTTTACGCTTGCATCTTTCCTTACTGCTCTAGTAAGAAATCTAACACTATATTGAAGAAGAATGGAGAAAGTGGACATCCTTGTTTTGTTCCTGAACTTAGAGGAAATGGGTTTAGCTTTTCATCATGCTAATGATGCTAGCTGTATAATGCTAGCTGTAGGTTTGTAGTACACAGCAGTTATTATATTGAAACAGCTTGGTATTGGCACAAAAATAGTCCTGAAAACCAATGGAATAGAACTGAAGACCCAGATATAACTCTGCAGACCTATGGCCACCTAATCTTTGATAAAAGAGCCAAAAATAGGATAGAAGAAAGACAGCCTCTTCAATAAATGGTGCTGACAAAATTGATTAAAAACCTGTAGAAAACTAATGTTAGATCCTTATATATCACCCTGCACCAGAATCAATTCCAAATGGATCAAAAACCTCGCGGTAAATGCAGATACCCTGGAAAAATTACAGGAATAGGACAAATTCTAGGGCTCCTTGGTACAGGTTGAAATTTTCTTAATAAAGAACCAGAAACACAACAAATCAAAGAAAGGTTGGACAAATGGGATTGCATGAAAGTGCAGAGCTTCTGCATGGAAAAGGACATAGCTAGTAGGATCAATAGAGAGCCCACAGATTGGGAGAAGATCTTTACCAGTCATACAACAGACAAGGGCCTCTTATCTAAAATGTACTTAGAACTCAAAAATTTGAAGCCCCCAACAAGAAATCCCTAAAGAAACAACCACCCCATTAATAAGTGCACTAAGGACTTAAAGAGAAACTTCTATGAAGAAGAAATAAGAATGGCCAATAGATACATGAAGAAATGCTCAACTTCTCTGGCCATAAAAGTAATGCAAATCAAAACAATATTGAGATTTCACCTCACCCCAGTTAGAATAGCTATAATCAAAAAGTCTAATAACAACAGATGCTGGAGGGGATGTGACCAAAAGGAAACCCTACTTCACTGTTGGTGGGAATGTAAACTTGTTCAACCACTCTGGAAAGCATCATAGAGATTCCTCAAAAGACTAAACATACAGATCCTCCTATGATCTAGCAATCTCACTTCTGAGCATTTACCCAAATGACTGCAAACAAGGCCATACTAAAGTTACCACCACAACCATGCTTATTGAAGGATTGTTTCCGTAACTAAGATATAAAACCAACACAGATGCCCCTTTATAGATGAATGGATCAATGAACTGTGGTATATATACACAATGGAATTCTATGCTTCCGTCAGAAAGAATGACATCTCCCCATTTGTAAGGAAATGGAAAGACTTGGAAAAAATCATATTAGAAGCAGTAAGCCAGATCCAAAAAACATAGATTCGATAGTTTCCCTCATTTATAATAAATAGTTTATGTCTAAGATAATCCTAGCAGGTGAGAAGAATAGCTCAATAGCTATGTACATATGACCATATAAGATGATGATAAGCGAAATGTACTCCAAAATATAGAAACAAGAGGTTTTTCTTTGTTATTTTTAATGTACTATGTGATTTTCTTTTTCTTTTCTATTTATAATGGTTTGTCTCCTGTTATTACTGTATTTGATTTTGGTACACTGGATATTGTATATATGTTTATCTGAATTAAGGGAAAGAAAACAACAAAATGGTGAGACAAATGACAAAGGGTGAGCCAATGCAACAGTGATACTCACAAGACAATACATTGGAAATGAACTGTACAACTTGGAGGTTGGAATAGGGAGAGAGGGTGGGAAAGTGGGAGAAAAATGAGGTAGGGGGTAATAAGTTCAACAAGAAATATATTCACTACCCTACTTATGTAACCGTAACCCCTCTGTACGTTACCTTGACAATAAAATTAAATTTTAAAAAAAGAATTCAGTAGCCTCTCCCAACAAGACCTTACAGAATGACTTCAGAATAGTCACTATGAAGAACCCCAAGGATTTGGGAGATCATTTCCTTCAAAGAAGATTTATCCTTCACAGTTGTTTATTAGACTTCAATTCCAGGAAACACAAGTGGTATTTAGTCAGATATAAAATAATGACTTTTATGTGTAGTCTTTTGAAGAACATCCATATTGCTTTCCAAAGTGGTTGAACAATTTACACTCCCACCAATAATGCAGTAGAGTTCTTTTTGGCCACATCCCCTCCAGCATCTGCTGTTATTAGATTTCTTGATTATAGCCATTCTAACTGGGTGAGGTGCAATCTCAATGTTTTTTTTTTTCATTTGCATTTCTTTTATGGCCAGAGAAGTTGAGCATTTCTTCATGTGTCTATTGGCCATTCTTATTTCCTCATCAGAAAAGTCTCCCTTTAAGTCTTTAGCCTACTTATTAATAGAGTGGTTACCCCTATGACCCAGCAATCCCACTTTGGGCATTTACCAAAATGATCACAAACAAGGCCATACTAAAGTTATCATCACAACTATGTTTATTGCAGCATTATTCACCATAACTAAGATATGGAACCAACCCAGATGCCCCTCAGTAAATGAATGGATCAAGAGAGTGATATATATATATATATATATATATAGATGTATATATATATTGATGTATATATATATATACATACACGCATACATACATATATACATACATACATACATACATACATACATACAATGGAATTCTGTGCCTCCATCAGAAAGAATGACACTGTTCCATTTGTTAGGAAATGGAAAGTCTTGGAAAACATTATATTAAGTGAAGTAAGCCAGGCCCAAAGAAACATAGGCCCTATGGTTTCCCTTATTTGCAATAACTAGTATATGTCTAGGACAAGCAGAAAAGGTCAAAAGCTATATACATATGACCATATTAGATGATGTTAAGCGAAATGAAACCCAAGCTAGGGACACTAGATTTATATTTATTGCTGTTGTTTTTTATATGCACTTATAATGTACTATGTGATTTCTTTGTTTCTTTTGTATGTTCTTCCCCCATCATATAACCCCTGTTTTCACAGTATTTGATTCTGGTGCCCTGCCCTAATTTGTGTAGGGGAAGGAAAATAACAAAATGCTGAAAAATAAGCATAAAGAATGACCCATTGTAACAGTGAGATGTACAAGATACTGTTGAAAATAAACTTTACAACTTTTGTGGGGGATAGGGAGGATTTGGGGAGGTAAGGATGGAAGGGAAGGGAAGGGAAAAACAAAGGAGGAGGTAACAATGCTCTTTAGGAAATGGACTCATTACCTTGCTCATATAACTGTAACCCCTCTGTACAGTATATTTACAATCAAAATATATTAAAAATAATTATTTTTAATGTTTTCATTGTCTTTAAGTAGTTACACAAAGGAGTTGTCAATCAACAAAGCAGTTTATAAATAGAACGTCTTTTTTTCCAACAGAATTATTTCTTTTTTTTCTTTCCATAAATATTTTTGAAAAATACTGTACTGTACAGAGGGGTTACAGTTCCATGAGTAGGGTAATGAGTACATTTTTTATCGAGCATTGTTACGGCCTCCTTTGTTTTTCCCTAACATCCCTCTCAATGAGTCTTTTTTAATTTACTTTTATTATCAAGGTGATGTACAGACGTGTTGCAGTTACACAGGTAAGGTAATGAGTACATTTCTTGTCAAACATTGTTATGCCCTCTCTTATTTTATAATGAATCTTGATCACTACTTTCAATATTTTCATCTATCCCTCCCAACCTAACCCTTCCCTCACTTTTTTTTGAAAAAAAAAGAAAGAAATTTAGGAAAAAACAGTAAAGCAGAGAAAAATCTGAAGATTTGAAGAGCTATTTTCTTTCATAGATTAATTTGACAGCCTTTACAAATGTGAAGATGCTGTTAGTGGATGCATGTATAAACAAAATGTAATACCTATGCCCAATGAAGCATCTTTGACTTTTAGGATATATCTTTCCCTTTTTTGATGATGTATATATAAAATTTTATTTATGCTCATTGCTTACTAACCTTGAATATAACACTCATATAATCAACTTATTAATAAAAAGAATAGCTATTTCTGAAAAATATTTAAATGCAAGTTATTTCTATTTCTGATCTGTATATTATTCATACATCTCTTTATATTTAAAGCTCTATTATTTTGTACAAATGTCTGACTCTGAATTCTTTTATCTTGGATCAGAGAGCAACATCATTTATTCAATTAATGTGACATAATGTATTAAAAGCCATATATAATAATTAATGGAAGCTTTAATCAATTAAAAAATAACCCAAAACATTGGATGGATCTTGTTTTTTTTAATTTTTTTTTTTGTCTGTTGGTTGTGGTTCTTGAACTTTGGGCCTGGGTGCTGTCCCTCAGCTCTTCAGCTCAAGACTAGCACTCTACCACTTGAGCCACAGTTCTACTTCCAGTTTTCTGGTGGTTTATTGGAGATAAGAGTCTCATGGACTTTCCTGCCCCAGGATTGCTTTGAACCATGATCCTTAGATCTCAGCCTCCTGAGTAGCTGGGATTACAAGCATGAGACACCATGCCCAGCTGGATCTTGTTTTTTGATCCAACCTGCTGTTCTTTTTCTTTTGGCTGGAGAATTGAGTCAATTAATGTTTAGAATTAATATTGAGAGATGTATCATTTTTCCTGTTTATTGATTTCCTGCTTTTTGTTTCAGAAATAGGAAGAATGTTATAATGGTGTTTGTCCAGTCTTGTCCCTGAAAGTTAAATCACAGAGCACTTATTTTACTTAGTGAAGTTTAACTTAGGGACTGTTGAGTCTTTGTTTTCATCAGGAGCAATTTTTAGTAAGCAATAGTTTTTAATAGCATTTCTGCTGGTATGTTTGTAATCCATTGAATGTCAATAAACAATAAGCTCTTCTAGCATAAATTTTAGCCTTAAGTTGGTATTTTCATGTGTCATCAAGTTTTTTTTCTCCTTCCAAAGTTTATGGTTAAAATTCTGTCATTCCTTGCATACTTGATGGCATCTATGTGAATATTAATTGGGTGATAATGAGTAAAATTTGAATTCAAAATTCAGTTTGCCCTTTCTTAAAATAATTGCCCTCTATATAATAATTGTGATGAAATATAGTCATAAAACAAATGTCTGTACATCTTGATGTACAAGATGCTATGTTGAAAAATGCACTTTACAATTGGGGGGGGAGTGTAGTTGAGGAGGTGGGAGGGAAGGGATGGTAGGGGAAAAACAAAGGAGGAGGAAATGATTCTTGATAAGAAATGTACTCATTACCTTGTTCATGTAACTGTAACCCCTCTGTACAGTATTTTCACAATAAAAAACTTATCTTAAAAAAACCTGATGGTCATGAATAAATAGTACAATTTTTTAATGTCTGAGAAAGATTAAACTAAAATCAGTCTTATAAATTCATATGTAATTAATATTCAATAATGACTCTTTATGTAAAGACATGATTTTCAGAAATGTTCTGTTTAGACAGTAAGTTTTTTCTTTCAGATGTTAAGCCAGAGCGTTAATATATGAGTTTTCAATTGAGAACTACTATTTTGCTGGGTGGAAAAATCTCTGTAAGTCAGGTCTAGTCAATCTAATATTTAAGGGTTCAATTTTTTATAAAGAAAGAAAAAGTTCTCAGATGTCACAAACAAAATTTCCACAAAGGCATTTTCTCGTGGATTGACAACAGCTAATCTCCTTCTCTTAGATAGAGGGTTCTTTGTGTAAGAAACTAAATAAAACCAAGGCTAGCTCACATAAGCTGGAGCTAGGATCCTGGGGCATGCAAATCATTTCTCCAGAGAGAGAGCTTCTGCTCTGTTTTGACAGTTTTCTGCCCTCTTACCATCTGGGTGTCTGGTAATTATTTGTGATGGTCTGGATGCCTGGTTTGGTAATAGCCTTGTCACAGATTTAGCCATAGACAATATAGTTGGGGAGAATTTTTCCCCCATAGGCCAATTTTCTAGGCTTAATGTGAAACCAAGAAGAAAATACCTTGTCAAATCTATGTGCAGACATAATTAAATAATGCTGAATGGAAACCCCTGAGACTATACTAATTTATAAATACCTGGAACATTTCCATTAAACCTGGATACGGTATTGAATTTGTAATAAGAACCCATACTACATACTCTAAAGAATTGTTTTATGGCCTATATTTTAAGACACAAAGTGATTTGTGTTATTTTTTCAATTGTCCCTAAATTTAACCAAAACCAATATCCACCTTCTCTTTAACAGATGACACACTTAATTTTCAGGATGGAGAGACCAGACAAGATTTATTTCATTTAATTTTTTTAATCTTAATCAATATGTTTATCATTATAATAAAACTAAAATATTCCAGTTGCACATATTAAAATGCAAGTAAAATTTTAGGGATAATAAGTTTATCTCATACTTCAGATAAACTAACTATATAACTCAAACAATTGATATTTATAAAATAAGGTTTTATTTTCCCTCTAGATGACAGTGGGTTTATTTAAGATGAAAACTGAATAAATCTTCAACCAAATTGGCAGCTTCAGTTTAACGAGATTTCAGAGAAAAACTAAAAAAGCAAACATTCTGTAGTTATCTTGCAGATTACAAAGTTTTTTTTTTATTTTTTATTGTGAAAATACAGTACAGAGGGGTTACAATTACATGGGCAAGATAATGAGTACATTTCTTATTAAGCACTGTAGCCTCCTCCTTTGTTTCCCCTTCCCATCCCTTCCCATATTCCCCCCTCCCCTCTACCCAATCCTCCCCGCTGCCCCCCGCCCCCGCACCAAAGTTGTAAAGTTCGTTTTGACATAACGACTTGTACATCTCATTGTTGCAATGGGTCCACCTGTATCCCTATTTAATTTTTGTTTTTTTAATTTTTATTTATTTTTTATTGTGAAAATACTGTACAGAGGGGTTACAATTACATGGGCAAGATAGTGAGTACATTTCTTATCAAGCATTGTAGCCTCCTCCTTTGTTTCCCCTTCCCATCCTCTCCCTGCCCTCCCACCCAATCCTCCTCGCCTCCCCCCCCACCGAAGTTGTAAAGTTCGTTTTCGACATAACGACTTGTACATCTCATTGTTGCAACAGGTCCACCTGTATCCTTATTTAAACGACTTGCTTTTCCCCTTCCCCTCCACAAATTATACCAACATCAAATACAGTGAAAGCAGGGGTTATACTGTGGGGGAGGGACATACAAAGCAACAAAGAAATAATCTTATAAATGCATTAGAAACAATCCCATGAAAGAAAAAAAAAACATTTTAATACATATCTTAAGGTTCATTTCCCTAACATCACCTTATCTGACCTTTTCTGCTTGACACAGACATATACTAGATATTGCAAATAAGGGAAACCATGGGACCTATGTTTCTTTGGGCTTGGCTTACTTCACTTAACAAATGGGGCAATGTCATTCTTTCTGATGGAGGCATAGAATTCCATAGTGTATATATACCACATTTTCTTAATCCATTCATCTACTGAGGGGCATCTGTGTTGGTTCCATATCATAGCTATAGTAAATAATGCTGCAATAAACATAGTTGTGCTGGTAGCTATAGTGTGGTCTTGTTTGTGAACATTTGGGTAAATGCCCAAAAGTGGAATTGCTGGGTCATAGGGGAGCTCTATGTGGAATCTTTTGAGGAACCTCCATACTACTTTCCAAAGTGGTTGAACAAGTTTACACTCCCACCAACAATGCAATAGGGTTCCCTTCTGTCCACATCCCCTCCAGCATCTGCTGTTATAAGAGTTCTTGATTTTAGCCATTCTAACCAGAGTGAGGTGGTATCTCAATGTTGTTTTGATTTGCATTTCTTTTATGGCTAGGGAGGTTGAGCATTTCTGCATGTGTCTATTGGCCATCCTTCTTTCCTCTTCAGAAAAGTTTCTCTTTAAGTCTTTAGCCCACTTATTTATTAGGCAGTTGTTTCTTTGAAGATTTGTTGTTGAGGATTTAATTTTTTGTGTTCCAAGTATATTTTAGATATGAGACCCTTGTCCATTGTATGGCTAGTGAAGATCTGCTCCCAATTCGTGGGCTTTCTATTGATCTTGCTAGCTATGTCCTTTGCGATGCAGAAGTTCTGCAATTTCATGCAATCCCATTTGGCCAACCTTTCTTTGATTTGTTGTGTTTCTGGGTCTCTATTAAGAAAATTTTGGCCTGTGCCAAGGAGACCTAGGGTTTCTCCTATTCCATCCTGTAATGTTTTCAGAGTGTCAGCTTTGACTCCGGGGTCTTTGATCTATTTGTAGTTGATTCTGGTGCAGGGTGATATATAAGGATCTAGCTTTAGTTTAATACAAGGAGTTAACCAGTTTTGCCAGCACCATTTACTGAAGAGGCTGTCTTTCTTCCATTCTATTTTTTTAGCTCCCTTATCGAAGACTAGATGACTATAGGTCTGTAGGTTCATTTCTGGGTTTTTCAATTCTATTCCACTGGTCCTGAGGTCTGTTCTTGTGCCAGTACCAAGCTGTTTTGATTACTATGGCTTTATAATAGAGTTTGAAATTTGGTATTGATATTCCTTCAGCACTGTTCTTTCTGTTGAGGATCGGTTTTGCCATTCAGAGTCTTTTCTTGTTCCATATGAATTTTTGGATTGCCTCTTCTATTTCCTTGAAGAATGACGTTGGAATTTGGATAGGTATCGCATTGAATTTGTAGATAGCCTTGGGAAGTATTGCCATTTTCACAATGTTGATCTTTCCAATCCAGGAGCATAGGAGTTTTTGCCACTTTCTAAGTTCTGTTTTGATTTCTTTTTTCAAGTTTTTAAAATTTTCATCATAGAGGTCCTTCACTTCTTTGGTTAAGTTAATTTCTAAGTATTTTATTTTTTTTCAACCACACTTTTATCATTGTTGGCATACAGAAAAGCCATTGATTTTTGAGGGTTAATTTTATACCCTGCTACTACAAAGTTATTCTTAAACTTGGATAAATAGAAATAACTGATCCTATGATAGAAAAGGTATACTTATTCTCTACTTCCCTTTTCTTATTAGAACAGAAATTATCCATAGTTTTTAAGCTCCTCTTTTCCAAGATACCTCATTAGTCTCAGTCAAAGGCAGATCTACTCCTAGGGTTCAAGGTAGGTAATCATTCAATAATGGACAAGAGATGTATATTAGGGGTAGGGGGAGGATGGGAAGGGATGGGAAGGGGAAACAAAGGAGGACCCTACAATGCTTGATAAGAAATGTACTCATTATTTTGCCCATCTAATTGTAACCTTTCTGTACAGTATTTTCACAATAAAAAAAGAGATGTATATTAACCAAGTAGCTAGTGAACTTCTGGGAATATTCTAACTCTTTTTAAAAAAAATACTTAAATCCCTCCACCCTTTTCCTAAACACTGCTATACATGGATGTGAAACCATAATGTCTGTAGTCATCTTACCAGACTGAAGATGAAGCCAGCATAGGGAGATTTATAAATGCCTGGAAAAAAAAGGAAGCCAAAAATATAGAAAAACTCACCAATACCATTTTTTTCTGTCAGTTGTGGGGCCTGAACTCTGGGCCTGGGCACTGTCCCTCAGCTCTTCAGCTCAAGACTAGAGCTCTACCACTTGAGCCACAGTGCTACTTCCGGCTTTTTCTGCTTACGTGGTGCTGAGGAACCAAACCCAAGGCCTTGTGCGGGCAAGGCAAGCACTCTACCAGTGAGCCACCTTCCCAGCCACCTCACCAATACCTTATAGTCAAACTGCTCACTATATTAGCCAATATATTTTTATTATGATTCAATTTGAGTCATGCTTCTGTTACTTACAATTGAAAAAGTCATCAGCTACAGTGGTTTAAGGTAGAGCCCATTAACTTTACAATTAGTAAAATATGTACTATTGAATTACTTGGTTTTTGTTAAAATATTGACTTAAGGATCCCATGTTTAAATGGACTATTTAGATATATTAAGGTATTTTTCTTGATTAAAATCTTAATATGTTATCATTGGCATTTACCAGCACCCAATTACTTGCCAGATTAATTAGTTATCATCTAGACATAGGATCACTTCATTAATTAATCATGAATTTATTGAGTATCTGCAATGAGCCCAGTATGGCTTCAGCTAGTGCAGATGCAGTAATGAACAAAACAGAACCTTGTTCTTTTGGAGGTTATATTCTGGAGGAGGAAACAGACTATGGATATGTTTATATAAACATATGAGATGATAGATGGTAATTAACTGTTGAGAAGTAAAATCATTTGGACTGTCTTCAAAAAGAGAGTCCAATTGTCTCAGTTCTCATTCATAGTTGAGCAAAACCTATGAGATGTTAGGGAAAGAGACTGGTTAAAGGATGGAGGCAGCATGGACATAGGCAGAATAGTGTGTGTAAAAGGCCCTGTAGGTGAAGGAGGCGCCTCCCTACTTTTTCACTTCCTTCCTGCATCTTCAAGTACTAGGACCAACAAGAAATGCAACAAGGGTGGGCTGCAGGGAGCAAAATGAGAACAAGAAAGATAAAGTGGAGAGGGAACAAGAGCCAGTATGAACTTACAAGAGAGAGAAGACCCAGTCAGGAGTAGCAACACTCAATTATTACAAGAAGCCTGGCTTCAGGTATATTTTGAAGATAGAGCCTGTCGGGAGCCAAAAGTTGAGTCTCTCAACATAATAGGCTTGACTATCTCACTGGAACATCTTGAGGCTGAGTTTTCAGAATCCGACCCTCATCCTGCCCTAAGCAAACATCCTGCAACTGCTAACCACCACCCTTTCCTCCTGCCCTAAGTAAACTGCACTGCTATGGCCAATGAAAAAGCTTCCTTAACGGCCAATGTAAAAGCTTCCTTATTCCAAGCATATAAATACCCCTGTGTGAAAAATAAAAATTTGCAGCTTGATCAGAATCCCTGCTTGCTGTCATTCTTCGTGTCTCTTGTCCCTTCATTCCTTCTAGCTTAGGTTCACTGCCCTGGTTGACGTCCTGTGGGTCGGGACAATAGCCAAGGATGAACTGTGTGTTTTAAGAGACATATATGAGTCCAAAAATTATGGCTTTAAGGGGTTTTCATTTTGTTTCTGCATAAGCTTGTGTTAGCACTAAGAGAAAAGAATGTTATGGATGAATAAATTTCCTTGGAAGGGGTCAGGGTTTATTTTTGGACTAGCAAAAGATGTGTTGTATATTAGATACTCAAAGGAGATGTCAAGAAATCTGTGGAATCTAAAGAAACATAGTCTACTGTTCAGGGGAGAGCTCAAGACTGGACTTATACATGTAATAATTGTCAATTACTGTTGATATGCAAAAGCATGATTGGGAAGGTAAAAGTTAAATTATAAAGTAAGGGGCTGGTGGTATAGCTTAGTTATAGAGTGCGTGCTTGACACGCACACAGCCCTAGACTCAATTCCAGCACCAAATATAAAAATGAATAAGAAATCCAAGGACTGAGCTCTGAGAGGACGTGATAAAGGACCAGTATTTTGAGGACAGGGCTCAGAAAAGGCTGTTGCAATGCAAAGAAGATCCCTACTTCCAATTAACCCAAAGACTCAGAGAAAAGGGAATGCAGAAGATGGGGCTCATGCGTGACCAAATGATTGTCTCTTTGATTCATTCATCCACAGAGTATATTGACAGGGCCTGGAAAGTTTAATGAGGGTTTGATTTTGTAAATAGATCATTTAGCTGCAAGTGACAGAAAGCCTAGACTGAGGCTAGAATAAATGACACAGTGAGTATTTATATCACATAACAGTGATCCTACAGGAAATGCAGATCTAATGTAGAGCCCAAGGCTCCTTTTCTCTCCCCTGTAAAACTCACCTTGCTCTTTCTCCCTCATTGGCTTAGGTATCAGGACACTCCCCAAATGATCACAATTGACCCTGACTTCCCATTAGGAGGAGAAAAACAGATCATCCCTTGCTGTAGGTCAGACTACGCAAGAACAGTCAGAAGTGGTAGGAGCCAGGGCAGTTTATTTCAGTGACTGGGTCACATAAATGCTGATGATGACATAATCAAGAAGGAAATGATACATAAATGATGCCCAGAGATGCTCTTGAGCTCATTAAAAAGGATACATTTTAAGTGCTTTATAATTGGGGTTTTTTTGCATCTATTATTAGCCTTAATCAATCTCTCAAGGGCAATACCAAATCTATCCAAATCTCTTTTCTTAGTTTCCTCCCCTATGAACCTCCAGTTTCTTACTCAAATTTAAACCAATTTTTCTCTGAGCCTACTGTTCAGCTATCACCAAGGGACTGTACATTATTATGCATGCTCACACAAAGAAAGAGAGAAGACAGGACCAGAAGGTATATTTCTTTAGTCCTTTAGGGAAATATTTTCTAGAAGGCACTAATAAGATTATCCTTCATTATTTGACTGGCCAAACCAGATCGTATACCCACCCCAACAGCAGTAAATGCTAAGGAGGTAGAATATCATCACTAGACTAAAATGACCACCTTTGGCTTACAAAAAGATCCCTCTGCTGGGTGCTGATGGCTCACATCTATGCTCCCAGCCACTCAGGAGTCTGAGATAGAGAGGATTTCAATTCAAAGCCAGTCCTAGCAGAAGAATACTCCAGACGCCATACTCCAAATAATCAGCAAAATGCTGGGCTGGAGGTGTGGCTCAAGTGGTAGAGCTGCCACCTGGGCAAAGCAAGTTGAGTTAAAACAAATAAACACTTTGCTTTCTGAGGAACTCATATACAAGGACATCAGGATTTGATTGGCAAGAAGGAAGAAACTGGATAGTGAGTATACAGCCGATGATACCTGATGCAATGTTGGAGGGGAGGAACTTCATAAAGCAAAAGAAAAGAACAAAACATTGTGAAAAGAAGAAGCGATACTGCCAAAACTCAACAGCCAACTGCTGTATTCTACAGGTTTCAAGATTATGAAATATTATGAAGATTGATTGGGATTTCTTTGGGGAGAGGGGAGTCATAGGGCTTGAACTTGGGGCCTGGGCACTATCCCTGAGCTCTTTTTGCTCAAAGCTCCTGGTCTACCACTTCTGGTTTTCTGGTGGCTCATTGGAGAAAAGAGTCTCATGGGATTTTCTGACTGGGCTGACCTTAAATCACAATTCTTAGATCTCAGCCTGAGTAGTTAGGATTACTGGCATAAGCCACTGCCACCCAGTGGATTAGGATTTCTAAACCACTTCTAGTACTAATATTTTGAGAATCTTTTGATTAAAACCACATATGTATCTATGAAATATCATTGGTCCATTATAAGAGATCTTAGTATGTAATGGCTACGATTTTAAGACATTAGCTGGCTGGTAAAATATTTCAATGTACTCTACTATGTCAGGTAAAATATTTTATAAAAAAAAAAACAGGCTCCATTTGATACTAATCTGATAAGTTTCACAATGTAAATGGTTTTACTTAAACTTATACCAGAAAACTGGCACTATTTAAAATGCAACTTAATGGAGTTAAAATTGATGGAAAGGAGGCAGAAAACCAGATTAATGATAGATTAGGTAAATGTTGGTGATGTCAGTCCCAAAGGACACTTACAATTTATCATGTGTCTACTTTCCTCTCTTTAAGTGAGCAAACTTTAAATTGATGCTTATAAAAGCCATGTCAGCTCTCAAATTTCTTCTGTTCTCATCAGCCATGTATAGTAGGTCCTGTAGAATTTGACCTTTACTACTCTTCATGTGCTTCTAATTGGGTCTCAGTTGCATTAATTGCATGTGAGAAGGTTATTTTAAGAAGGTAGAGAAACACTCCATGTTGTAAATGTGCAGAATTATCATTTCAATGAGAAAACTATTCTCTCATGCAAAAATCAACTTTCTAAAATGATACATAGAAATATATGGTCTAATTTACTCTCTCAGTCCCAGATTAAATGATAACTGAACATTTCCCCTAGAACATTTTATAATTGATAGCCCACTGACCTAAACAATATCACCACTATTGATTTTCTGTTGGACAAGGTTAATAGCTTGTCTGTGCTTGTCTTATGTGCCTTCAATTTATATGTGGCATTTATTTCTATGTTTTTTATTAGTGCCCTCCTTGCTAATCAAAAGTCATTTAGTAAATAAGATTATCATTATTTATGTCCATGATTAAGTTTCTCTAATAATGAGACTATTAAGTAATATACCAGAGTTCTCTCAAAGAAAAGTAAATATTCCTTACTCATTTTAACTTAGATTCTAAACATTCATCCCCCCCTCAGGTCCCAAAAGATAATTCCAAATTAATTACCTGACTGCACCAATTAGAAGTAATGAAAATCATTTCAAGTAAAAAAGAAAAGATAAACGAATTGATTCTTTATGAACTAGTCACCTGAAGCTTTTCTTTCACTTTTCTTTCATATTTAAAATAGCTTTCTCCAGGTCAGACTGGGTATAATTCTTAAGAATTATTACATCATTTTTCTTTGGAAGTATAAAATAGAGTTCACACTGTTTTCTGAGAACAGCTTTTGTCACCTGATAGAATAACGAATGGGACAATGAGGAGGAAAACATTAATTAAAATTCCCAGAAATTGCACATCATGCCAGTGCTCCCAAACTTTCCAGACTGCAAATAAATCACATAGTACTGACTATCTGAAAATGGATGAGTCATTACTAGAACCAAAGATGGCTTAATGTGCGAAGTGTCACTTTGGGCAACCTGTATCAAATTTGTCCTTTGACCTAATGATTCACTTTCTATTTATGAAGAAGTATTTCATTATTTACAGTCAAAATACATATTGGTCAAAGCATCTGAATTTAAAGAAAATTTAGCCAAGCTACTATTTTGAAAATGTGCATGGGCTGGGAAGGTGGCTCAGTGGTAGAGTGCTTGTCTTGTATGCATGAGGTCCTGGGTTCAATTCCTCAACACCACATAAACAGAAAAATCCAGAAGTGGCACTGTGGCTCAAGTGGTCGAGTGATAGCTTTGAGCTGAAGAGCTCAGGGACAGCGCCCAGGCCCAAGTTCAAGCCCCATGACTGACAAAAAAAAATTATGCATAATACTAACAAGATAACTGTGCAAAATCCAACTTAGAGCACAGCACATGACAAAGTTATCTAAAGCAAGGCTCAGTTAATTGTGAAAAAAAAAACTTCTGCCTTTTGCAATGAAAGTTGTCTGGGGTGGGTTAGAAAAGTTGCTCTTCCCTGAACAACAGAAAGCTGTTGTTCAGGTTGTCCTGACAACCAAGGAGTTTGTCATCCTGTTGACAAGTGTTTCCACAGCATCTCATCAGACTTATTGAGTCTCATCTCTATAGTTGTTAGCTGCTCTAGCAGCTTTTAGTTAGCCTGTACCCATTCTCAGTTCCATTAAGTGGCAATTCAAGTATTCCAAGCTGAAATAAGGAAAATATGAACAATTCACTCCCACAATGTACCACCAAGAAACATTATATCCAAGAATAAAATGAGAAGTAAAAGAAAGTAAATAGGCCCAGTGTTGTCCCTGCTTTCATTGAGGGCTACGTATGTTTTGCAAATTGTTCCTAATTGTCATGCCTTTTGACTATACAGTTTGCCTTTAACACATCTAATCTTTCAAAGCTTTTCTTCTCTTCAACCATGTCTTTTAGTTTCTATCCTTCTGGTCTTCTATCAACTTGCTTAATTAAGTCTGAGACAAATGGCCTCCAGTCTACTGTCCAACTATAAGCTTGCTTCCTCTCCTGAATAGGAACATCTGTTTCTGCTTGTTTTTTGTTCTTGTTCAGTTTCTCCTTTCTTAGTGCTAGATTACTCCTCAGTAACTGCCTACATAAGTCTTAGGTCTTAGGAAATTCAGTAGGTAAACTTTCTGAGCCTCTGATTCTCTAGAAATGTTGCAATCCTACTGAACAATCAAGTAAAAGACTGGCTGAGTATAGAAGTCTAGGTTAAAATTGTTTTCTTTTGGACTGACACTATGACCTCATTGTCTTGTAGCATACAATCTACCTGTCAGGAAGCCAGATGTACTTCCATTAACCCAACTCTCATATCATACATTGTCCCTTCTAATTTTTTTCAGATTTATGGAGTCATGATAAATGCTCGACTATGAAATTATCAGACATTTAGATCATGATATCAGGTATTGACCAATACTTAATTCTGAAATATTTTCACTGGCGTTTTATTTTAAATAAGAGAGAAAAAATATGAACTAGATAAAGACTTAACTAAAGTCTAGAGCAAGTTGTTTATATATAGAGAGAAAAACAAAAGGTAATATTTTAAAGTATCAATTTTCCTATCTTCATATCTACATGAATTAATGTAATGGGCTGCATCTTTCATCTGTTGACTGTTTAAATGTCTTCTTTAGGGGACAATCCTGATGGCTTTGCCTCCACATCTCTGAGTTTCTAGTCTTATTTCTAATGCTTGGTAGCTATGAGACCTGAAACACATTAAGAACATCTCTATAACCAACCTCCTCAATTCATAAAATAACGATAATCCCTCCCACCCAGGAAATCTGACACAGTACACTATGCTTGAAGGACTGCAGCCAAAACTCAACAGACATCATTTTTTTCTACCACAGGATGGCTTTAAAACAAAAAAAAAAAAGATATACAGTGTGTCTTTAAATACTAATGGCCTAATCTGAAGTTTGACCATTAGCTAATTCTTCTAAAATTTGAAAAAAACAAAACAAGCAATAATTCCTACAGTCAAATCTATCTAGTCTATGCCATGAAAATGCATTTTAACTTCTCAAAGAATGAGATTTGTTAGATTGATCTTTTGGGATGAAATAAAGCGGAGTAATGCTAAGCACTTTTTAAAGATTTTTTTCTAAATGCAGATCTCTAATTATAATTATTGAGTAGATTCTTTTCTTCCCTTGTCTATATTACAGCCACATCTTGAAAAATCTTTCAAACCCT
Organism: Dipodomys spectabilis; assembly: GCF_019054845.1. Taxonomy (NCBI): domain Eukaryota; kingdom Metazoa; phylum Chordata; class Mammalia; order Rodentia; family Heteromyidae; genus Dipodomys; species Dipodomys spectabilis. Next base: position 1,524,401 of record NW_024870701.1, on the reverse strand, counting down.
TGCTAGTCAAATAAAAATGTTTAGCATTCTTTTTTTAAAAAGATCTTTTCTGAAAAGGGCTTCAGATTGTCTATGTACAATTACGCTATTTGAAGGCTCCTGGGTGATTAGTTTTCTCCACGTTGTTAATTAGGAAGATGTATCAAAATACCAAAAACCATTATGAGCAGCCTGCCTTAAAGTGCTCAGATTTTTCTAAGCTTCATCTTGCTTTAAAGTGTCTGAAGAGAGTCTGAGTCTGTAATAAATCAATCATTCTGATTTGGCATTCCTTCCCCGATCAGCAATAAAAGTAATCACACATCCTGGTTGAATTCAAGACAGAAAAATGGTGTTTCATCACTTGCTCAGAGCAATGTTAGACTTTTGTCCTACAGTGTTCCTAACTGCATACCTGAGGAGCAATTGCTCTCTGCAAGGTCAGGGAGACCTTCACGGATGTATTCAAGTCTTCCTCCAAGGAACCCTCCAACTCCTGCGCCACAGTGTAATCACACTCAGAGTATACTTATATACGCAAGAGAATGTCCTGTGTCATGCCAGCAAAAAGACTAAAAAGCATGAAGATGGCATTTGTGCTTCTCTCACATTTTATAAAAAGCAGTGAAGAGATGCATGTCTGCTATGTGTCATCTGTTTTCTTTTTGATGGATGTGTTTTTGAATTGTTTTTTGTGAAGACAAATGTATAAATATTGCTTCTCTAGGGCAGCCTTAAAAACTGTCTACTTAAATGCTTTCATTTTACAAGGTGTTGCCTAATACAAATTCTGGTTATAATTTAGTTTTACTAAATACTCTCAGTTATAATATACATATAGACCATATGTCACAAACATATTCAATTTTCAAAATATAGTATACTTACAACATTTCGTTTTTTGTATTGTGAAAATACCGTACAAAGGAGTTACGATTACATGGGCAAGATAACGAGTTCATTTCTTATCAAGCATTGTTTCCTCCTTTTTGTTTCCCCTACATTTCTAATTCTGGTAATTTACACTTCTGTTTTATTTCTAAGAGTTCGCACTGAGAAATTAACCCAAATGGGCTCAAACATGTAAGAAAATAATGCTCCTCATTACTTTAGGTATAATATTGAAAATGTGTGTCTAACAAATTCTATAAAATTTGGATACATATAGAATTCTTTGACATAAATAGATGGATAGATAGATAAAAATAGCTTCCAAAACATATCAATGATAGAGGAAAATGTACACATAAAATACCCTAACTTGGTCTAAATCAAGTATGTTTTATTTATACACCATTCAGTATATAACAGATATGTTCAAAAATGCATAAATATATATAATGTATTAAAAGGACATATATATATATTTGTCAGTAATAGTTACTTCTAGATAGTACCAATTATAGAAGATATTTAGTATTTTTTATGTCACTGTGTATTTTATGGGCCATATAATGAATGTGTAGTTTTTATTGAAAATGTTCTTTTGATTTAAGAATAAAATTCAATGGGATATTGAATCCTAAGTCAGTTGTGCTTGTGCCAGTGGTTTTGATAGATATGACAGAGATAGATAATGGTCTTCTGAAGTCTATTCTCTTTCTTAGCAGCAGCGTTAGAGAGAATTCTGCCTGTTTCCTGGAATTAGGCTCTGTATTCTCCAGCCTCTCTTTTAGCTGGGGGTGGCCAGATATCTGACACTAAGGCAATTAAATGTAAGAATAAAATGCTCTTTGGAGCTCTCTATGGGAAACCTCTTTGATGGAAAATGAGGAGATAGAAGCACATTTTTGCCTTCTCCAGTTCCTCTTCTGCTATTCTGAAACAAAAGAGATGACCTGAAAGATGGAGGTCAACACCTAGAATGGCAGAACTTAGCCCTAGAAGGAACTTGTATCTTCACCATGAAGTCATTGTACTGGCCCGAAATTCTGTTTTTGAGAGACAGGAATAAATTTTTGTTTAAGCTGTATTATTGGGTGGTGGGGATTCTTCTCTCCTGAACATGCTCTATCATCCCACCAACAATGAGCTTTTAACATCCCAGCAATTACATTAAAGGGGAGCAGTAGGAATTACAAGGTCGTTATCACCTTCAAGACAATAGTTTATGTTTTGGCCACAGAGAACTAGGTCAGAAACGAAAATTAAAGCTCACAGCAGCAAGACCCAGAGTAGTTCCTGAGAAATATGTATAAACCATTTGTTCCCATGTAAAAAGCCGGCACTTTTAGTCAAAATTGCTTCATTTCCGTTACTCTTTTAATGGCATCCTTTAATGGATTTTCCTGTCAAAGGAGAAATCCCTTAGGATTCTCTTCCTTCCTTCTTCCTGAACAGCTAGAATGTAAAGTTATTAATTTTAGTGACACAATTATTTCTTGGCAGGGTTAAGTTTCTCCTTTTCAAGCTATACTCTTCATGTCTAATTGTTTAGCTCCAGATTTTTATTTTATTTTTTTAATTGTGAAAATACTGTAATGAGGGGCTACAATTACATGGGGAAGATAATGAGTACATTTCTTACCAAGGATTGTAGCCTCCTCCTTTGTTTCCCTTTCCCATCCCTTCCCATACTCCCCCACCACCCACAATGAATCATCCTTCCACCTCCCCCCCCACCAAAGTTGTAGTTCGTTTTTCGACATAATGACTTGTACATCTCATTGTTGCAATGGGTCCACCTGTATCACTAGTTAAACGATTTGTTTTTTCCCTTCCCCTCCACAAATTATACCAACATCATACACAGTGAAAGCATGGGTTATACCGTGGGGGAGGGAAATACAAAGCAACAAAGAAATCATCTTATAAATATGTTAGAAACAATTGCGTGAAATGAGAAAAAAACAAAAAAACATTTGAATACTTATCTTGGTGTTCATTCCCCTAACATCAACTTATCTGACCTTTTCTGCTTGACTCAGACATATACTAGTTATTGCAAATAAAGGAAATCATGGGACCTATGTTTGTTTGGGCCTGGCTTACTTCACTTAATATAATTTTTTCCAAATCTTTCCATTTCCTAACAGATGGGGCAATATCATTCTTTCTGATGGAGGCATAGGATTCCATTGTGTATATATACCACATTTTTTTGATCCATTCATCTGCTGAGGGGCATCTGGGTTGGTTCCATATCTTAGCTATGGTAAATAATGCTGCAATAAACATAGTTGTGCTGGTAGCTTTAGTGTGGTCTTGTTTGTGATCATTTGGGTAAATGCCCCAAAGTGGAATTGCTGGGTCATAGGGGAGCTCTATGTGGAGTCTTTTGAGAAACCTCCATACTATTTTCCAAAGTGGTTGAACAAGTTTACACTCCCACCAACAATGCAGTAAGGTTCCCTTCTGTCCACATCCCCTCCAGCATCTGTTGTTATTAGAGTTCTTGATTCTAGCCATTCTAACTGGGGTGAGGTGGTATCTCAATGTTGTTTTGAGTTGCATTTCTTTTATGACTAGAGAGGTTGAGCATTTCTTCATGTGTCTATTGGCCATCCTTCTTTCTTCTTCAGAGAAGTTTCTCTTTAAGTCTTTAGCCCACTTATTTATAGGGCAGTTGTTTCTTTGAAGATTTGTTGTTGGGGGATTTAATTTTTTGAGTTCCAGGTATATTTTAGATATGAGACCCTTGTCTGTTGTATGGCTAGTGAAGATCTTCTTCAAATTCATGGGCTTTCTATTGATCTTGCTAGATATGTCCTTTGCCATGCAGAAGCTCTGCAATTTCATGCAATCCCATTTGTCCAACCTTTCTTTGATTTGTTGTGTTTCTGGGTCTCTATTAAGAAAATTTCTGCCTGTGCCAAGGAGACCTAGGGTTTCTCCTATCCCATCCTGTTATGTTTTCAGAGTGTCTCCTTTGACTCCGAGGTCTTTGATCCATTTGGAGTTGATTCTGATGCAGGGTGATATATAAGGATCTAGCTTTAGTTTTCTACAAGTGATTAACCAATTTTGCCAGCACCATTTACTGAAGAGGCTGTCATTTTTCCATTCTATTTTTTAGCTCCAGGTTTTTAACTACTAAGATTTTATGAAGCCCTCATGAAATTTTGTAAGTGAAATGTTTAGTACATTAGACTAAATTCATGACTATTTCCTCAGTCACAGTGAATTTCATTTGTTATAGTCGAGACATAAGGTTCAAAAACACAATGTAAAACACATTTAGTGTATCATTCCAAAGGATGGAATTTCCCATCATTTCTCATCTACTAAACTATAGTATCTGCAACAATTTCTCAGCAGTTTCCCCATGTAATAGTGGACTTTATTCTCATTTTTTCTTTTTTTCTCTTTTCCATATTTTCTTAAACTTGTATTTTTCTAGTGCATCACTTTGTCATTGAATCCTTGTTGTAGATGATTCTATCATGCTGGCTTGTCTTTCCTGCAAGTTGGACCTCTTGATGGCCTTATTGATTAAATAACATTCTCTCCTCTAAAATAGTGGCTTTGCCTAACCTACCTGTTCACTTCTAGTTCTCTGGCACAGGAGATAAATAATGATGATCACTTTTGGAGCATTTTAATGTGTGTGTCTTATGTTCCAGGTACTACTCTGGGTGTTTTGTATGAATAACTCTTACTAAATGCTTAAGACTATCATATGCACAAAGAAAACTTTTCAGAAGATAGAACCGAGGCCCAGGTAATGTGAGGAATTCATTGGAGGTCACATAGTTTGTAAATGATCTTTCCCAGAGCTCTGTGAAGCTAAAGAATGACACTAATAGGACCAAAGATTTGTGGCTATAAATTTAACCTTGGCACATTCTAAATCCTATCTATCAGAATGTGCTCTCTGCTCTGCTGGCCCCCATAGGTCCTCAAGGATTCATCATTAGTCACCTACCCTCCTACCCTTAGAGGTATATTACAACCTTATTCTTGGTTACTTTGAGTTTCATTTGTCTAATAGCTTGAGTCATACATTTTTCAAGCACAACACTTTTATTATCTTATTCCAAATGATAGTACCAATCAGCAATTTTCTCACTCAATCTTTGAACCTAGATCTGAGCCCCCTTATTTATATTAGCCCACCTTAGCTGATATAGATATACCTTTATATGTGTAACTTTGAGTAGCCATCTTTTGGGTACTTCCTAAAGAAAGCTGAACAGGCTTCAAAAACCCTTCAAATGAGCACCAGTTCCCAAAGCTCCTGACTCCTCAGAGATGTATCTCCAGCAGTGAATAAAGCCTTCACATTCTAGCTGTTACCTAACTACTCTCTAGATCTCTTTGCTGAGAAAATGACTCAATAGCTATCTAAAATTGCCAACTCCTCAGCTTTCTCTCTTGAAATAGCCTCAGCTAATCTGTGGCCTGGGCCACCATTCTAAAGAACATAACACTTTGCAAGCTACCAATGAACTCCATATTGCCAATGTGATGGGAACTTTCAATAAGATTTACTTTCTTCTGGGATCCCATGAAATCTTAGTGCACATTTTTGAAGGCACGATAAAAAGGCAAATCACATGTAGAAAGGGGAAACAATGGAGAGCATTTCTTATAACCTAACCACACAGAAGAACTCTAAAAAATCTATAAAAATCATAACTTTACTGGAGCCCATTCAAGAGCTGAGCTTGTAAGGCCACCAGGTGGGCAAAATTCCACAATCTAAAGTCCCTGTGACAGCTGAGATGGAAAACCATTGCACCTTTAGAAAAGCACAAGAAGGAGCTGCCATTATAAAAAAAAACTGACTGAGAGAAAACAGCTAATATTGTTCTCTTTCTCCCTATTTGCAGCTTGCTCATTCGTTTGGAAAAAAATAATTTTAACTCACATACAAAACATAAAATCTGCAAATATTAATGATGTACCACAAATATGTTTTTTACATTCAATGTCTTGAAATACACAATATTGTTATTTATAGTCCTGGTTATCAACTCACCAGGACTTCTTGTTTCTATGTAACAGTAACTTAGTACTAGTGAGCCATGTTTCCTCATCCTTCTCCCCACCATAATTTTCCTCTCTATTAATAACCACCACTCCACTCTGAACAAGTATGTCTAACTCTGGACCTGATAATCATGCCCAGACCAGCCCCAGACTTCTAGGTTCTACTTGCACTCATACTATCACCAAGCTTTGTCATACACTGAACCTATTGCTTATAAGATTAACACAACACTAAAAGAGATCAAGGTCCACACTAGTATGACTATATATTACTGAGATGAACTTGTGGCCCAAGACCACTACAACCAGCCATAGTTGTTGCTAGCTGGCCCAGAAATGTGATAGACTGGGGCTCATGCCTTTACCTAGCACAAAGCTATTCCAGGTTCCATCTATTCACTGGCAGCCTGGGGATTAACTGTTAGGATCTCCCCAGTAGTAGGTTTCACCAGCCTAGCTCTGAGTTCCAGGGTGAAATCTTGTGCTTCCTACCCTGTCATAATCCCAATATGCCCTATTTAGGGCATCATACTGCGCTGTGCTGCCTATGCTGGAGTAGTAGTGAAGGCATCACATGGCCACTCATGGCCAGACATGGTTAAGTGAATGACCTGTAGATCATTTGGTATATGACAAGATATACATGTATGCTTCTCAGATGATTTTTGCCCACTTCCTACATCCCATCTGCCTATACTGCTAATGTTGTATGGCCTGCAAATGATGTTATAATATCCAAGCCGCTATTGGCAGAATAAAATTTCCCTGCATACTGAATCGCATCTGAGTCCCACAGCAGCAAGAATAACGCCAAGGGTGCATGCAGGCCCAGGTGCATGTGTTTGTATGCAGGTGCCTGGTGCTGAGGCTGGTCTAGAGTCTGCTTATAAGCACTGGCCTGGTGATGGCTGTGTTGCCCCACACTCAGGGTCGAGTAGTGGAGACAATCCACAGCTACCTAGGCTGATGCTAAGCTGGATTTTACCTTGGTCTCAAAGCCTCAGAGGCTTACACAGTCTCAAGTCTCAGGGCAAAGGCAGGTATGCCCCAAGTCTACTGCAAGGCTAGAAATGATGCTACTGATAATCAGATCTGTCCTACCCGTGCTCAGCCCTCCACCAGATGCTAGGTTGTCTAGAGACTCCCTCTGCGAGCTCTAGTCTGCATAAAAGGTATTCAGTTTCTACTAGGTGTTGAGTCTCACCATGGTGGACCTGACACTAGGCTCTAAGACAAAACACTGGGCTAGTTTTTAATGTCCTGTTAGCCAACAGGTAGAGTCCTACTCCCTAATCCACCGGAAAAGATGGCAGAAGGAGTGTCTACTGTTGGCCACCTGGCTTAAAGCAGTTTCAGTCACCCGAGCAGAAGGTATTGGTGTAGTGAAGAGGGTCATGGAGGTTTGGCTGGCAATAAGTTTTGCTGGAATAGGTCTCCTTTGGAGTTTCAGGCCTGAAATTAATTCTGTCTCTCCCTCAAGCAGTCGATGTTTCTCTCCATGCTGGGTTGCATAGACATTGAGATGGGAGAAACCCTTTCCTTCCTGTCTTTTTTCTTTTCATTATACTGGAAACAGGCACTACTTTCTCTTCTCTGATGTCCTTAGGTCCAAAAAGAGTACTTTTGGTGAGTGGATAGCTTTTCAGCCTGGTTCACCATGCGATTTTTTGCTTCTTTTGTATGTTCTTCCCCCTTATTGTCACTGTATTTGATTTTGGTACCCGGGTATTGTATATACATTTTTCTGAATTAAGGAAGGGAAGGGGAACAACAGAATGGTGGGACAAAGGACAAGGGGGAACCAATGCAACAACAGTATTCACAAGACAATATGTTGGAAATCAGCTGTACAACTCAGGGAGCTATGGGAGAGGGAAAGTGGGAGAAAAATTAGGGAAGGGGTAACAAGTTTGACAAGAAATGTACTTATTACCTCACTTCTGTAACTGTAGCTTATGTAACTGTAAAAAAAAAAGATTACTAAAGGATCTCAGTCTCACTTAGCCAACATCTTGCTCTACCTCCAACAAATTAAGAACTAAGTATGAGCTGGTGAGACACAGCTGAGGTTGTACTCACTGCAAGCTCTTATTAAATTTGGAATAAACATTTGATATCCTCAGGCCTCATAAGCAACTTTTTTAATGACAAGTGGTAATTTTACCTTTACTAATATCTGCTTCTGAAATGATCAAAATATTTTAGTTATGTAATTTCTATTTCACTGAGGCTTCCTAACGCAGCAAAGGCAGAAAATGCCAGGTAATATTAAATATAGATGCTAGTCAATTTACTATGAGGTTAATCTTGAGAAATATAAGATAAAGATATTATAAATTAAAAATATTTGATGCACCTAACTTACTAACCATCATAGCTTAGCAATACTGCCCTCCCTGCACAATAGTTATTCATCTCATAATTATGGCTGACTGGGAGGGGCGAGTCAACACCATTCTCAGCATCTTAACAGACTGTCATAACCTTTGCCCATGGAGAAAGATCCAAATTCAAAATTTGTAATACAGTCTCTAATGGATATGAATCATTTTTGTACCGCAATCACAAAATCATCACTCAAAATAATTGTAAGAGATCATCTTCAAATTATTTGAGGGTAGACTGTTATAAGTTAAAAACAGATATGAAAACTCTAGAGCTAATTTTAAATAAAATTTGAAAAGAATAGTGTAGACAAACTGGAGAAATTCCTTAAGTAATTGAGAAGGTAAGGAAAAAAGAAAATGAGCAAAGATGAAGAGGACAACTAGAAGGCTAATTATGATTGTTAACTTAAATGCAAATATATTAAATGGTTCTATGAAGGGAAAATGGTATAAATACTTAAATCAAGGCAGTTTGTATTACAGAAAACTTACATAAGTAGAAAAATATAGATGGATTAAAAGTCAAAATAAATCTAAGTAAATGGTTAGATGTAACATGTTCATATATCATGGGTAGATTAAATATAACTATGTATACTCAATATAATTGTTAGTTCTCTCACTTATCTAGAGATAAGATATAATGCTAATCTAAAGCTGAAAAGAATCCTTAAAAGAAAAGTTTCTTATAAAATGTATATTATTTGCAATAACTAGTATATGTCTGGGACAAGCAGAAAAGGTCAAAAGCTATGTAGATATGACCAAGATAAGGACACAAGTGGTTTTTTTTCTTTCTTGCCATTGTTTCTAACATATTTATAATGTACCATGTGATTTTTTTGTTTTTTTTTTTGTAAGTTTCTCCCTCATGGTATAATCCCTGTGTTCACTGTATTTGATGTTGGTGCTCTGCATCGTGTATACATACTTCTCTAATTTGTGGAGGGGAAGGGAAAAAACAAAATGCTTCAATAGGGATATAGGTTGACCCATTGTAACAATGGGATGTACAAGACACCATGTTGAAAAACAAACTTTACAATTTAAGCGGAGGTGGGGAATTGGGGTGGGAGTGGGGGAGTGTAGTTGTGGTGGAGAGAGGGAAGAGATGGTAGGGAAAAAAGAAAGAAGAGGCAACAATGTCTGATAGGAAATGTACTCATTACCTTGATCATGTAACTGTAACCCTTCTGTACAGTATTTTTACCATAAAGTGTATTAAAATAAAAAACTTAACAGCAAGACTCATAGAAAAATTAATAAAAATGTATATTAAAAAACAAAAGAACTAGAGGATACAAACACTTTGAAGAATGGATTATTCATACAAATTTTTTAAGCTAAGCATAAAGGAGTCACAAAATCAATATGGCTTCAGAAAAAGAATAGACATATATAGATATATATAGTCAACAGAAGAGAAAGTAAAGCAATAAATACTATGCTTCTTTCTTACTGATGACTGCCCAATCTTTGCTAGCTCTGTCCTTAGCTTCATAATATTGAAATTTCCTCACAGTGCCATTCTAAGTCTTCCTTATTAATCATATCTTAAATGATGTCAAGTTATCTCATATTTTAAATATCACATATTCTTCTAACTCTCAGATTCATATCTCAATCTAGGATCTAACCTCTGAGCGTTGGGATTCTTTTTTTCAGTGAACATTTATTTTTTTCATTTATTTATTTACTTATTTATTTATTGTACATTTTTTATTGTAAAAATGCTGTACAGAGGGATTATAGTTACATGAGCAAGGTAATGAGTACATTTCCTATTGAGCATATATCCAGTGTCCTAACCAACATCTCTACTCAGATGTCTAACCAACATCTCACAATCAAGCCCCTCCTTAAACAAACTACTAACCTCTCTCCAACATCTGCATTCTAGAAGCTGCTTCCTTCTGGTTAATTAGTCCAAGTAACTTAGAATAATCCTTAATTTCTGTTTTTACAGACCACAACCAAACTATCACCTTCTGTTGTTTCTACTTTCATACTTCACCTCTTCCTTTAAAAGAATCTACAAATTAATCACTTTCCACTGCTTTTGTTGCTATTACCTGTCAGAGTGGTCATTGCACACATTTCTCTTGCTTCAACACTGCTCATATCTCTTCCACACATCTATAGGGATCTTGTTAAATAAAACATAATTCGTAGCAATTCATTAGCCTTCATTGACTCCATCTCACATACAGGAACAGACCAGGTTCTTGAAATGGCCTTCTATTTCCTACCCATCTGAGTCTCCATTATCTCTTTTGATCTTTTTATTACTACATTTGTGCTGGCTGTTGCTGGTCCAATTTCTCTAGCCTACTGCTATTCTGCAAGAGATCCAGGTACTTTCCCCACCCAGAGCTCTTCAGTTTCAGTTCCCTGTGCTCTAAATACTCATCTTCAAATACAAAGCTCATTCCTTCAATTATCTGTCAAAATGTTATCTTTTCAATAAAGTCTTCCCACAGCTCTGAACATCTGCACATTCTATAATACTTCCCATTCCTTCTTTTTGTGCACATAATAAACTATACTCTTATTTATAATTACACATTCATAGACTTACATCCTCCTATACAGAGATCATATACTATATATTGTAGATTTTACATTTGGTGTCACATTATATTACTGTATATATTCAATGTAGCAAAATTTTATGTACTGTACATCTCTAGCCATTATCAAAGTGCATGGTTGTGAATATGCGTGGGATAAGTGAAACAGAGTGGCTCCAAAACCTCTTCTCTATGAGCTGAACACATTTTTGAAGATATCCCAAATAGACTAGAAAACATATTTTTCAACTAAATCAATATGCATGAGACATCTAACATTTTAAAATTCAGTGTGCACAAGGCAAATGTGCAATTGATTTTCCTCTCACCTTTTTTTCTCACAAAAGTTTCTAATCCAATGAAATAAGTCATTAATCATTACCTTTCTTTATATATAACATTATATGTACACAAATTTGATTTGATCAGTCATGTAACTGGTTACATTAAATGCCTAACAGGTCTGTAAAGGAGAATCTAGATTTCCTGTCATTTGTGACAATATGAGTAAAACTCATGAGCCTTATGTTAAGTGACATAAGCCAGACATAGAAAGACAAGTATCACCCAATCAAATTAATCAGTGAATCTAAAGCTGATATCACAGAATGTAACAGTAAAATGATGGGTTCCCACTGGATTGGGAGAGTAGGGGAAAGGGAAGAATGAGAGCAAGTTGAGCAATGAATACCAAATTATAGTTAGGAGCAATAATGGCTGATGCACATGAGGGTGATTATAAATAATAATATACTGTATATTTCCACAAACTAAAATAAAGGATTTTGAAAGGTTCAACATCAGGAAATGACACATAGAGAGGTTTGTATTGATTTGAGCATTATACGATGTCTACATGCAATGAAACATTGCAGGCTACCTGTGTGCAACTTTTATGTTGTATCAATTAACTAATTAAATACGCATTTGTAAGCATTTCAAATGGTTAAAATTCCCTAGGTTCCATGTTCTGTTATTTTTGTGAGTTTATGTTTAAAAGGAGATATAAGTTTAAAAGTTATATAACATAATATTAATCTGACATATGAGCAACTACCCTTATGTTAGCCTAGAGCAGATTTATCAGTACCATGTACTTCACTCCTATTCTTCATTTTATTGTACTTCTCTTAATAGGATGAAATATTCCCTATTTCTATTTTTACAAGTTATTTTTACTAGTAAGAATTTAAAATACAGATTTTAAAATCCATAGTTTAAAATCATATAATGAAGCCTATGAAGATATAAGCTGAAAAGAGTTTCAAAGGTTTTACTATTCCCAAAGGAGTTGAATTGGATCTATAATAAGTGAAGACATCTTACTAATTCTGTCAAATTTTTCTCTTGTCAAGAGGAATGGTAGAAAAATGATGTTCTATGGCTGAGGTTATTAACTAAACTTATTGAAATGTACCCATGTGTAATACTGAGCCATCTAAATTAGGTCAGGTCAAAATAATATATCTGGTTATCTCATCTTGGATTCTAGGCTTACAGAAAAATAATTCATTAAAACAGTCTGTGTGTTCATACAGGATAATCTTTAGATTCAAAATGGCAACTTCAAGTACAAGAGGTGGCAGAGAACAATCTGGAACTCTGAAATACATACACATATAGTACATGTTATTTATGATATTATAAATATATGCTATTTATGTTATAAATATATATATATTCATATGACATATAACATTAGATAATCTTTCTATTTCAATTTATTTTTTATATATTTTTTACTCTACAGCTTGAAAACTGCTTTGACAAACAAAATTCATAAAGAAGCTACTAAAGTAACTTCTCAAAATGTGGTACTGTGTGTACTACACACAGTTTGTAGATTAAGACTAATTTTAAAATACCACATTTTGAGAAGTTACTTTAGTAGCTTCTTTATGAATTTTGTTTGTCAAAGTAGTTTTCAAGCTGTAGAGTTCATTAGGTTTTAAAGAAGATTTTAATGATTAAGTCATAAATTACTATTTGTTACTAGCTATTAACTACGGCAATCAATAAACAAACACTGTATAGCATTTTAAAATAGTGAGTGTTTATGTGTTCACTGGCCCTAAAATGTTACAATTTTGCATGAATATAAATTACAATATTAAAACTATTGGCCAATTATTTCTAATTTTGAGGACAAAAACAAAACTCATAAACACATGTTGGTGAAAAAATAATTAAATGTCAGGGATGCCCCAAAGGATTCATGATGGAAACTGACTCATTCCCTCCTCAATATTTATCAGGTACCCATAGCCTAATTAAGCGTGTGAATGATTGGAGACTGTGAAAGAAATGAGACAGGGGCAGCAAGAAGTGTCAGTGAGAGGTTCCTAGCAAAGCTTCTAATCAGAATGCAAGTGACTGAATGAAGCCAAAATTCAACCAAGGAAGCAAAGCACAGAAGAGCAACCTTTTGAAGACAAGCACTCTAACCAACAATGTCAGTCATATTTAACCTCATTCTATTACTTCAGTTTTTCCCTTTCACATTGGGACTGGTTGCAAATGTAAAAGTCTTCTTGTAGAAGGAGAGGGAAAGAATTCCATCAAAGTATTCAATGCATATCTTAAAAACTCGAAAAGTTGAGGGGGGGTTTGGGTTGAAAGACACAGGGAAGAATGAAGAAAGGGGTGACAATGATCAAGATGTGTTGTAGTTGCTAACTAATGTGTGGAATGGTAACTTCTTTGCACAACTACTTAAAATTAATTTTTTAATGTAATACTTTTAAAGTGTTATTTTAAAAGTTGAGGCACATTCTACATATGAAAGTGTGATCAGTAGACCCCTAAGCATGAAATCCATACACAGTCCTGTGAGAGGGGAGGACGTGGTGAGGAGAATGGGGTAAGTCTAGTCAGAGAAGGAGCCTCCCCAGGCTGCTCATGGGAACACTTGTCTCACCAGGCCGCAGCAGCTCAGGGGAAATGTGCAGACACCTATATCTTTTGCTCTTCCATGGAAAGACACTAGAACCCCAAAGATGCTCCTTCTCCTGGGCATAGAACAGGTGGAGCAATATTTATGTTCAGTCTATGAGTGGTGCTAGTACTTGTCTTGGTACCACTGTGTTCCACCGCCCCCCCCCCCGAAGGTGCTACTTTGCTCATCCTTACCACTGCAGCACCTGTCTTGTCCTGTTCTATACCAGCTCCCATGGATGCTGCCCTGAAGACCTCACACACATCACACTTTCAGTCTAATACAACAAAATTATGAGATTCCAAACCTATTTCCTTCAGACCACCAATCAAGCTTTTCTCTTTGAGAGATTCCCACTTCTGAGCTTAAATTACTAACTAATCCAAAACATCCTTCTCTTTTCAAAGGTAACTTTGTCTTCTTTTATTCAGGCATCAGCATATATTGCCATCTACAAACTAATCAACAGTGTCATATCCTTGTCATTTCCCAAGCATAAACCAATTAAGCTCACACTTTCAATTCCAAAGTCCAAATAGTCTAAATATTTGGTCATTTCAAGTGATAAGCTCCCAGGTAAAGAACAGAAAATGAAGAGGCCTAAAACTCTCACAACTGCCACATGCTCCTCAGACAACATTGCCATGGTCATTTAGACAATTTTCTAATCAATTTATTATGGGAACATCATCAGACATCAGTATGAACTTATCAGGCAATGACACTTGTCAAACCAGCCTGGGATACAGGCCCTAACTTCTCAATCACCTGTGTAACCTTGCACATATTCCTCAGACCCTTACCCTTTTATCAGTAGGGGTGAGATTTGAAGCAGGAAGCCAGGAGACTCCATGATTCTTCTTTTATTTTTATTTTTTATTTTTGTCAGTTGTGGGGCTTGAACTCTGGACCTGGGTACTGTCCCTAAGCTCTTCAGCTCAAGGCTAGCTCTCTACCACATAAGCCACAGTGCCAGTTCTGGTTTTCTGGTGTTTTCTTGGAGATAAGAGTCTCATGGACTTTCTTGCCCAGGCTGGCTTTGAACTGCGATCCTCAGCTTTCAGCCTCCTGAGTAGCTAGGATTATAGGCGTGAGCCACCAGCATCTGGCTTGGTCTTCTTTTGTATGGTCAGAACCAACCTGCAATGGCTTCTCTGCTCCTGTCAGTCATTCATCCTCAAAAGGATATTCATGTCTATTGTGTGTCAGAAAATATAGAAGGTACTAAAGATAAATAACACCCCCCACCACCATGTAAGCCTGTTGCTAACAGTCTTATGAGGAATACTATCAAATAAACAGACACTTACTTAGAAATTGCTAAACAAATTTTTACCCCTCGTCTTGCATAAAGGACCATGTTACTGGCACCATAGATTTAATTATCCAATTATCTTTTCTGCTGGAATAGTTTTTTTCTTGAATCCAGTGAAGAAGGAAGGTGACCTATTATGTTTAATGTTATTGTGATAAATCTGAGTATTAAGACAAGTTGTGTGATGTTGTAGTGGCATTGTATTTCTCTCTTGATGTGTAAGCTCTGTTTGGCTATTATACCTTGCATGCTTTGTTGGTCTTCTCTATTTCTTAGCTGGGGGAAAGTCAGTAAGCTATAGCAATACAGATATCCATTGCTGCTCTGCAGTCTTCAGGTCCTCATTAGAGAAAAAAAGTTGTTTGTGCCATGAAGACCCTGATTCCATTAGCTACTCTTTACTAGTTGCTCAAAAATTGACCTAAATCCTCCCACACCTACATGTTGCAGCTATATCTAACTTTTATTTCTTTCTCCCTGTTTGGCTCCGTCAACTCTCTGCCATTCTTAGCTTTAATTTGTGGGACATTTTGCTCTCATTAAAAAACTAGATTCCTGGGAAAGAGCGAGGGAAGGAATGACATTGTTCAAAAAGAAATGTACTCTTTACCTGACTTATGTAACTGTAACCCCATTGTACCTCAACTTCATAAAAACAATTAAGGGCTGGGAATGTGGCTCAGTGGCAGAGTGCTTGGCTAGCATGCATGAAGCCCTGGGTTCAATTCCTCAGTACCACATAAACAGAAAAAGCCTGAAGTGGTGCTGTGGCTCAAGTGGTAGAGCACTAGCTTTGAGCGAAAAAAGCTCAGAGACAGTGCCCAGGCCCTGAGTTCAAGCCCCGTGACAGGCAAAAATAATTTTAAGAAAAAACTGAATTCATTGAAATCCTCTTTTAAACCCTTACCAAGCTGGTTTGCTTCTTTGTTGTTTCCATCTCTAATCCTGCAATGTACTGAACATGAACATAGTATACTCACATACACATATGCACACCTGCATGTACATGTACAGAAGCACACATATACCCACATATACACAGACGCACATATACACTCTTCTGGGTAAACACACAAAAAACCCATGAAATGTTTCAGGACAAATTCAACTGGTAGCTTTTAGATCAAAGATTTTTTTTTTACTCTAGACACTAGGCAAACATTTCCTGGAAAATAACAAAGGAGATTATTGTGCTAAAATAGAAATAACCAGTCTTACAAATCGTTTACCTAATTAAGCAGTATTTATTTTCCATCTCTTCTGATGACTTCCAAAAATCTCCAGGGACTAACTGAACTAAAAGAACTTCAATCTCACTTAAATTTCAGTTACTTTAGCTTGTTACTAAAACCAACCCTATAATATAAACAAAAAAACACCTTCATCATCAAACTTTTTAACATTATACTATTTTTTTTCATTGTGAAAATACTGTACAGAGGGGTTACAATTACATGGGCAAGGTAATGAGTGCATTTCTTATCAATCATTGTTGCTTCCTCCTTTGTTTCCCCTTACCATCCCTTCTATACATATATGTATTACTGTGTCTAGCTTTTTCACCCATTCTCATAATATTTTAGTGCACATATATAGAACTAATAAAATATTTAAAAACATAGGTACATGATGTGGCTAAAATGTAAGAGCAGAATGGGGAAGGAGGAATAAATAAGTGGACTAAGGAAGGTTCTTAGGATAATGAAATTACACAGCATGGTACTATTCTTTATAATCTACAAGAATGGATATATATACATATATATGCATATATGTGTATATACACTATATTTGTGTGTAAATATGTGTATATGAATATGTACTAGCCAAACATGTATCTGTATACACACACATGTGTGTGTGCATGTGTGTATATATTTCTCTGACCAGAATACACATCCAGAGAAATAGTGGAAGATTAGAGAAAAGGAGTATGACTACACAAATCAAAATGCAATATGCAAATAGAGCTGGGGCTAAAGAAACTTGCCCCTAATGGAACCAAGAAAATTCATTATTTAGTTGTACAAACAAATGAACAATTCCACAGTCAGGTTATGGGCACAATGCTTCTTGATCAATGTCACCTCCCCCATTGTCCTTCCCCATTTCCCCCTCCCAACCTTACCTTCAAATTTTTTTAAAACAAGTTTTTTATTTTGAAAATACCATACAGAGGGGTTACAATTGCATGAGCAAGGTAATGAGTACGTTTCTTATCAAGCATTGTTGCCTCCTCCTTTGTTTTTCCCCCTACCCTTCCTTCCCTCCCATCTCCACAACTACACCTACCTTCAAATTTTGTAGTTCAGTTTTTTACCAAGTGTACACTGAATGTAATGACTGTGTTTGTTCACCTTCCTCCCTCCATTCCTGTGTTCCCTCCCTTATTCTCCCCAAACCATGTGTCCACTTCTTGGTATTGATTTTTATAGACAGTGCATTAGTTGTTCAGAGGGATTACAACTTTGGATTCTTCTCCTAAGTATATCATCCTTCCATCCAGTGTCCTTATGTGTCTATGCAGAGACCTGTATATGATACAATTAGTGATACTATTAATGCATGCCATTGCAAGTTCTTTACACATGTGTCCACCAGCATGCAATGTACAGCAACCAGAGTGAACCCCAGTAAGGCATCAATACCAATTCACCAATTGCACCAAATGTATTTATTGGGCTGGACATACAGAGTAAGGATGCAGAGGAGTAGGAACATATAGGGACTGGGGGACTTTATGCTTATTTTTGCTATGAACCTAAGATATAAAACTGAAGGGTTAAAAATGGAGCAAACAGAGCAAGAAAAGAAGTGTTAAAAATAAATAAATGAAAGCACAGACAAAATGTGCTCGTAAGGATCAACCTGCAAAACAGTTGTATTGAGGCCATCTACACAGAAGGGAAGTCTGAGTTGAGGAATATGGATTGGTGGATACTTACCTCTGTGTTTCTCTGCCTTGATATCCTTCCACAGCTGAAATAATCACTGATAGGAATAAAATTCCTTCAGCCCCATAAGTGATATTTTTCTATTATCTACTTTCGATGATCATAAGATCTCTGTGATAACAGGGGGAAAACACAGTAGTAAAGAAAAGAAGCGTGACCTCCTTGCTCCACTGCCTTCAATAGCATCATGGGAAGTTCTCTTTTTACAACATTTTAAAGTCTGAGATCAAGTTGACTAATTCCTTCCTTTCCAGAATGAGATACTGAAGATGAGACAAACTGACATCCTCCTCACCACACCTACCCAGAAACAGATCCCATCCCAGGCCCAAGGAGTTGAGTTTAACATGCTATCAGGCAGGCCATACTGCAACTTAAAGAGTAAGAAGAATTCAATTTGCATGGGTTTCTATTATGCTTGCTCACTAAAATGTCTGTTAAGTATTGGTATTCTGTGTCTGCCCCTCCAATTCCTCTAGCTGTTCACCCTGTACTATCCTTAGCTGACCTCATCCGTACAGCCTAAATCTAAGACTTCAGGATGACAGCAGCTCTCCTGAAAAACAAACTGCAATGCAGAGTGAATATTTCCATTAGTACATGACTGACAGGTCCAAAAATAACCTAATTATCCTATCTGAACTCAAATCTCTTCCTACTCCCCTACCTACAATAATGATACCCCTACTCACTCAGCTACCCTGCCAGAAGCCCTAGGCCCTTTCCCTTCCTTCAGGCCTATTGTTTACCTGCCCATCAGTCACGTCATCTTTCCAGCCAGACATCTGGTTTATCTAGCCCTTCCATCCATCCCACTCGACTGTCTCACCCAGCATCACATGCGTACAGGCTATAGTAACCTTTCCATATCAGTCTTTTCTAAAACACCGAGAAAATTTTGTCATTCCTTTCCTCAAAATCATTCTCTGTCATTCTGTCACCATAAAAAGAAGTCCCTAACCTGAACTTCCTATGCAATATCCTAAATAACCTTAAACTCTGCATTCTTTTCAGTCTCATTTTTGATCACTTCCTCCTTTTTACCTTCCAACCATGAATTCTGAGCTTCTTGTAACTGATTACAAGATACACTAATATGGCCCTGCTCTTTGATCCTTGCTGGACGACATCTACCCCTCCTTTCCAGCCTTGGGTCCATCAAACTGCCTCTTCCTCATTTTTCAGGTTCAGGTCACAGTTGTCTGTTTATTCTGTGGGACCATGCAAAAGATGAGGTCTGTGGATACAGATGGCCCTAGTGTTGGTATTTTCTAATCAATCAGGGCTTTTAACTCATATCTGCAAGAGCTGTGGTTGAGGAGAGAGAAACCGCAAAGCTAAATCTCTCACTCTCTCATAGCCAATCACCAGCCCTTCAGGTTTAACTAATTTTGAAAATATCAGCCTTAGGGAGGAGAGAATGGCAATACACCAGGAACCATTGTCAGGGATGAAAACCCTGAGATCCACAAAGGTGGTCGTTGATCCCAATGCACCTGTCTCCTCTCCAGCATTTAGGAAGGTGAATGCATTATAGATGCTTAGACCCTGACCCTTAGAGAAGGTTCATTCTGTATATGATGCCACATAAAGTCAAGTAAGTAATCTGGAAAAGCTAAGATAGCTTGTGAATGCTCGTTGCCTTGAAACCAGTCAAGCAAATCCACCACCAACTTTGACAGTTCAGGTTGAATGCCTTCCTTTGTCCATATATTATACCCTACACCTTGAAGAATTTCAATATTCATCCCTCTCTAACTCTTCTAACAGCTTCTTGAAACAGAAATTGCTTTCTGAATGTCTGATGAATAAGTGTTGCTAGAGGAATGAAAACCCTTAAAAAAAAAAAGTACTACTTCCAGATCCAGTGCCTCCCCTCTGTTTTAAAACCAATAGCTAACTATGCTTCCTTTTGTTATAGGAAACCAACATAACCTGCACATTGCCATGACAAATGCCAGAGCCTATTTTGTAATGGTGAATGTCTCCTCTCCAGTTTTGTTGATATTATTGTTCTATCTCTGACTGCCACTTGTCACTACCTTAAAAATACATACATATCTTTCTGGTTCTGCTTCTAAACACTGGTTAAGCTAACACAGTGTGGTTCACACCTGCAATCATAGCTACTTAAGAGATGGAGATCAACAGATGAACGCAAACAAAAGGTTTTCCAGATTCCATTTCAACCAATGAAAAGCTTCATATAGGCCAGGTGCTGGTAGCTCACTGTAATCCCAACTACTCAGGAGGCTGAGAACTGAGGATTGAGGTTTGAAGCAAGACTGGGCAGGAAAATCTATGAGACTCTTAGCTGCAATTAACCACAGTGGAGCTGTTGCTCAAGTAATAGAGCACTAGACTTCATCAAAAGAACTCAGGAACATTACCCAGTTCAAGCTCCAGTACAAGCATTAAAAGAAAAAAGCCTGCAACTATCATCCCAGCTACATGGGAATATAAATAGGAAGACTATTGGCCAGGCTGACCCAGAAAAAAAGTGAGACCATATTTGAAAAATAAAACCAAAAAGGGCTGGGTGCATGGCTCAAGTGGTGGAGCATTTGCTTAGCAAACATAAAGCTCTGAGTTCAAACCCCAGTACAGCCAAAAACTACAGGCGGATTAAAATTTAAAGTTCTATTTCATGAAATAACTTTACATGACATGAATATTCTCCTCACTTATTTCTTAGAGCCTGACCCCAACACACGATGCTCTCTTCAGACTTTCAATTTTACTTTGATGTCTTCAATTCTCTGAATTTTTTGGGGTTTTTTGTTTTGTTTTCTTTTTGTTTTGTTTTTTTTATTGTGAAAATACCATACAGAGGGGTTACATTTACATGAACAAGGTAATGAGTACATTTCTTTTTTTTATGATTTGATACTTTATTTCTTTTTATTTTTTTATTGTGAAAATACTGTACAGAGGGGTTACAATTACATGGGCAAGATAATGAGTACATTTCTTATCAAGCATTGTAGCCTCCTCCTTTTGTTTCCCCTTCCCATCCCTTCCCATCCTCCCCTCCCACCCCACCCAAACCTTCCCGCCCCGCCCCCCTGCACCAAGTACGTTTTCGACATAATGACTTGTACATCTCATTGTTGCAATGGGTCCACCTGTATCCCTAGTTAAAAGATTTGTTTTTCTCCTTTTCCTCCACAAATTATACCAACATCAAATACAGTGAAAGCAGGGGTTTTACTGTGGGGGGGGGGGGACATACAAAGCAACAAAGAAATAATCTTATAAAAGTGTTAGAAACAATCACATGAAAGAAAAAAAAACATTTGAATACATATCTTAGGGTTCATTTCCCTAACATCACCTTATCTGGCCTTTTCTGTTTGACTCAGACATATACTAGATATTGCAAATAAGGGAAACCATGAGACCTATGTTTCTTTGGGCCTGGGTTACTTCACTTAATATAATTGTTCCAAGCTTTTCCATTTCCTAACAAATGGGCAATGTCATTCTTTCTGATGGAGGCAAAGAATTCCATTGTGTATATATACCACATTTTCTTGATCCATTCATCTATTGAGGGGCATCTGGGTTGGTTCCATATCTTACCTATAGTAAATAATGCTGCAATAAACATTGTTGTGCTGGTAGCTTTAGTGTGGTCTTGTTTGTAAACATTTGGGTAAATGTCCAAAAGTGGAATTGCTGGGTCATAGGGGAGCTCTATGTGGAGTCTTTTGAGGAACCTCCATACTACTTTCCAAAGTGACTGAACAAGTTTACACTCCCATCAACAATGCAGTAAGGTTCCCTTTTGTCCACATCCCCTCCAGCATCTGTTGTTATCAGAGTTCTTGATTTTAGCCATTCTAACTGCAGTGAGGTGGTATCTCAATGTTGTTTTGATTTGCATTTCTTTTATGGCTAGGGAAGTTGAGCATTTCTTCATGTGTCTATTGGCCATCCTTCTTTCCTCTTCAGAAAAGTTTCTCTTTAAGTCTTTAGCCCACTTATTTATTGGGCAGTTGTTTCTTTGAGGATTTGTTATTGGGGGGATTTAATTTTTTGAGTTCCAAGTATATTTTAGATATGAGACCCTTGTCCGTTGTATGGCTAGTGAAGATCTTCTCCCAATCCGTGTGCTTTCTATTGATCTTGCTAGCTATGTCCTTTGCCATGCAGAAGCTCTACAACTTCATGCAATCCCATTTGTCCAACCTTTCTTTGATTTGTTGTGTTTCTGAGTCTCTATTCAGAAAATTTCGGCCTGCGTCAAGGAGACCTAGGGTTTCTCCTATTCCATTCTGTAATGTTTTCAGAGTGTCTGCTTTGACTCTGAGGTCTTTGATCCATTTGGAGTTGATTCTGGTGCAGGGTGATATATAAGGATCTAACTTTAGTTTTCCACAAGTAGTTAACCAATTTTGCCAGCACCATTTACTGAACAGGCTGTCTTTCTTCCATCTATTTTTTTAGCTCCCTTATCGAAGATTAGATGGCTATAGGTCTGTAGGTTCATTTCTGGGTTTTCAATTCTATTCTGTTGGTCCTGAGGTCTATTCTTGTGCCAGTACCACGCTGTTTTGATTACTATGGCTTTATAGTAGAGTTTGAAATTTGGTAATGATATTCCTCCAGCAGTGTTCTTTCTGTTGAGGATCGTTTTTGCTATTCAGGGTCTTTTATTGTTCCATATGAATTTTGGGATTGCCTCTTCTATTTCCTTGAAGAATGAGGTTGGAATTTTGATGTGTATCGCGTTGAATTTGTAGATAGCCTTGGGAAGTATTGCCATTTTCACGATGTTGATCTTTCCAATCCAGGAGCATGGGAGTTTCTGCCACTTTCTAAGTTCTGTTTTGATTTCCTTTTTCAAGTTTTTAAAGTTTTCATCATAGAGGTCCTTCACTTCTTTGGTTAAGTTAATTCTTAGGTATTTTATTTTTTGTGGGCTATTACGAATGGAGTTGCTTTCCTAATTTCAGCCCCACTTTTCTCATTGTTGGCATATAGAAAAGCCATTGATTTTTGAGGGTTAATTTTTACCCTGCTACTTTGCCAAAGTTTTGAATCAGTTTTAGTAATTTGGGAGTGGAGTCTATAGGATTCTTTAAACACAAGCTCATGTCATCTGCAAAGAGGGAGAGTTTTTCTTCAAGCCTCCTCCTTACCTCTTCCCCTTACCATCCCTTCCCACCTCCACTCCCCCTCCCTACTCCCTAAAGTTGTAAAGTTTGTTTTTCCACATAATGTCTTGTACATCTCATTGTTGCAATGGGTCCACCTGTTTCCCTATTTAAACAATGTTTTTACCCTTCCCTTCCACAAATTATACCAATATCAAGTACAGTGAAAACAGGGATTATACCATGGGAGAGGGACATACAAAGCAACAAAAAAATCATCTTATAAATATGTTAGAAACAATTGCAAGAAAGAAAAACCATTTGAGTCCTTATCTTGGGGTTCATTTCGCCTAACATCAATTTATCTGGCTGTTTCTGCTTGTCTCAGACATATACTAGTTATTGCAAATAAGGGAAACCATGGGACCTATGTTTCTTTGGGCCTGGCTTACTTCACTTGATATAATTTTTTCCAAGTCCTTCCATTTCCTAACAAATGAGTGATGTCATTCTTTCTGATGGATAGAATTCCATTACACACACACACACACACACACACACACACACACACACACACACACACACACACACACACCACATGTTGGGCAGTGCTTTCTCAAATTCAGCAAAAAATGGTAATCTCTTTTTTTATTGTATTAAATGGGCTTAAAATGACTAGCTTAGCATGCTTACTTGAGAAGTAGGGGTTTTTTTCTTTTCTAGAATTTTCACTTTTTTCCAATACCCAAGTTTCTAAGTATTGAAAAAAAGAGATATGAGAACACCCTCATGCTAGGTGTGCATATTAGCCATTTGCTTATGGAATGTGGCTTTATAAGTTCACAAAGGAGACGACAGTAGTAGTGGTACTCTCCACTTTACAGATGGTGTAGAAACACTGCATGAGATTAGAGGGTTGGGTGTATTTTCAGTTCAAACATTCAAACCCTGATGATCTACCTTAAAGATATTATCCACAGGAACTGGAGGCATGGCTCAAGTGGTTGAGGCCAGTCATGAGACAAGAAAAATAATAATGTAGACACCTAAATCCAGCCAAGTAAAACAGAATGCTAAGCATTGTTCAAAACGGTCAGGCATTATTTTTCACTATATTTTAACTCAATAGCCAGTAGAACTAATTATCTATGGAAACAATACTTAGATAAATAAATAGAGTTACTGAACACAGAAACAAAAGTGTAAGTAAAACTGACAAGCATGATTTATGCTGAATTTTCATTAAAACTATGACCTCAACAACCAAGTATTCTCCTATGAATTTGGGAGTCTGGCATTTACTTAATTACAAGTAAAAATTAGAAGACTTTAGGCTTGTGTTTTCCAGTATTCCTCTCTGACATCACAATAGTGTAGAAAGTATGCCAATAAGCTTCACCAATTTAGAGAAATTACCCCACCATCTCTCTTTTTTATAATTGTGCATTGGTTATAAATAAAGGCTAGGAACAAAATCATTATTTTGAGGAAAATGCTAAGCACATTAAGTTGCAAGTCTTATGGATCTCTTTCAGAGAATCACAAGTAATATAAATAGCACATGATATGAAACTGACATAGTGAAAACAGCACGGACTTGCTTAGTTACATCTGCTTCATTCACTCAGTGAAGTCAGCTCTTATTTTGTTAGTTATATCAAGATGTGAAGGAAACCTAGGTATATAGAAAACCTTGAAGAGACACAAAATGTGATCAAATGTAGATATCTGAGTTGGTGAAAATTTTCATCTTTCCTAATTTGAGGGGAAAATCTCTCTAAAACAAATAAATGCAAATATTATATTCCAATGCATTTCATTAACTGGACCCAGCCTTCATTTAGCTTTAGTATCCCACCAGATTATTAATCAGGGTCCTGAGGGAAGTCCAAGCTTTTCTACTCAGTTCCCATTCATTTCCCCATTCTCCCTGGAAATATTCTGTTAATCCTTGAAAGCAAAGCTCTGCTATTACCTCCAGGAAGGCTTCTTTATTGACCCTCATTTGAATCAGCCAATATATCACCCCCTGTGACAGTAGCATCTATTAATACCATTTTATAACAATCTCCCATTCCCCTCAACCCCCACATTGTTTTAACTCTTGACTGATATACTTCTCTGCTACTGACCACTGCAGAGATCTAGCTACCACTCTTTTTCTTGATGGAACACAGGAAGTCCTTACTGAGAGCAAGTTACATTCAATGAGAATCACCTTTAGAGAGGGCTGTCAATCTGATCACTTTCTAATGCACGTTATACAATATAAAACATCATCCCATTCGGTGTAAGTCCCTATGAAGTAGCATGAAGCAGCACTGTTAACTTCTGTTAAAAGTTGTATCACAGAGTAATGAGGGAATTTTGTACAATAGGACCTGGGAACCTGTAGAAGATAGTTCAACAAATAAATACTTATTCTGTTGGACCACATAGCCCTATTGTTCCCATGGTATGCAAGAGCAAACTGGTCAAGGAGGCCCCATGGGGCATCTTTAAGATACTTACTCCCTATAGCAATCTGTCACTGGTCTTTGTCTAGCTCCTCTAAATTACTGAAGAGCTTCCTCCTTATCTTCATACCCTATTAATTTTCTTTTCCCTATACATAGAGCAAGGCAGACTTCAAATGTACATTGTTAACCTAACTACATAGAAATGCTATCTACCATGTAACCAATAAGATTAAGCACACTTGAAATAATTTTTTTAAATGTCCAGGTGCAAGTAATAAAATAGGAATTCACAAATAGCCATAGCTTCCCTTGTTCCCTGGAAGTATGTACAAAATATCAATCCTAAATCAGTCCTTATTCCTGATGAAAATCTATGCTGTGGGTCTTACTAAGGGAAGATATGACAATGAGACCCTACAGACCTCAGAACGGGGTCCTATTTGGCTGGTAATTGGAAATAAGAGTCTCCACACACTTTCCTGCTCGAATGAGCTTTGAACCTCAGTCCTCAGATCTCAGCCTTCTGAATAGCTAGGATTACAGGTGTGTGTCCTTGGTGCACAGGCAATCAGATTTATATATTTTTCCACCCATATTCTTTTTAATGCATTTTTATTGTAAAAATAGTGTACAGAGGGGTTGCAGTTACATAAGTAAGGTAACAAGTACATTTCCTATGGAGCATTGTTACCTCCTCCTTTGTTTTTCCCCTACCATCCCTTCCCTCCCCCTCCCACATTCCTCCTTCCCTCCCCCCCACAAGTTGTAAAGTTCATTTTCAACATAGCATCTTGTACATCATGGTTACAATGGGTCAACTTGTATCCCTATTTAAGCATTTTGTTTTTTCCCTTCTCCTCCCCAAATTAGAAAAGTGTAAATCCAAGATGCAGTCACCAGAATCAAATACAGTGAAAATAGGGATTATACCATGGGGGAAGAACATACAAAAGAAACAAAAAAATCAAAGATTAATACAGGATTGTGAGCGGGATGAGAATAGACAAAGATTGGATATATTTTAAGATTGATGTTTCATTGACTTTCTGCTCTCCCAGAGTTTATCCTAGAGATGAAAGAACAAGTTAATATTAGAAAATTCATAGTGTTAATGTACTTCATTACTTCAGTAGATTGAAATTTTTAAAAATCTGTCTTATCATTTGAAGTGTTATAGAAAAATCATTTGATAGAATTCAAAACTATACATGATTAAAGAAAAAACAAACTCACATAACTAGCAAAAGAAAGGAAATATATTCTGGAAAAACTGCTACAAAACATAGAAAAAACAATAGTGAAGATATTTATGATCTCAGCATTGTGAAATATATCTTAAGATCACAAAAGACAAACTTAGAAAGAAATGTTAATATTTTTACTACATTAAGAGTTAAAACTCACCAGGCACCGGTGGCTCATACCTGTAATCCTAGCTACTCAAGAAGCTAAAATCTAAGGATCATGGTTCAAAGCCAGCCCAGGCAGGCACATCTGTGAGACTCTTATCTCTAATTAATCACCAAAAACCCAGAAGTGGCATTGTGGCTCAAGGGGTAGAGCACTATAGTGCCTTGAGCAAAAAAGCTCAGGGACAGAGCCCAGTCCGAGTTCAAGACCCCCAAAAAACAAAAAGAATTAAAACTCATATGAAACTTCTATGCATCAAGACAAATTAGTTTTCTTTTTCATTTTGGTTTTAGAAATATTGTCTTACTATGTCCCGACCTGCAGGACGTCAACGAGGGCAGTGAACCTAAGCGAGAAGGAATGAAGGGACAAGAGACACGAAGAATGACAGCAAGACAAGGGTTCTGATCAAGCTGCAAATTTTTATTTTTCACACAGGGGTATTTATATGCTTGGAATAAGGAAGCTTTTTCATTGGCCATTAAGGAAGCTTTATCATTGGCCATAGCAGTGCAGGATGTTTGCTTAGGGCAGGGGGAAAGGGTGGTGGTTAGCAGTTGCAGGATGTTTACTTAGGGCAGGATGAGGGTCGGATTCTGAAAACTCAGCCTCAAGAAGTTCCAGTGAGATAGTCAAGCCTATTATGTTGAGAGACTCAACTTTTGGCTCCCGACATTACTATGTAATGCAGGCTGGCCTCAAACTCAAGATTTTCTGCCTTAGTTGCTCTGCAGAGTACCAGCATTCAGTCATGAGCCATCACATCCAGCTTAAAACAAATTCTTTTTTTTATTGTTTCATTATAAAGATATGGGCACAACAGGTTTTTTTCTTTATTGTTGTTGTTTTTAATGTATGATATGATTTTCTTTTTGTATATGTTTCCATTGTCGAAATGTGTAGAAAACTTTATGGTTTCATAGCCATATTGTTCTTAGTAAACTTTTTAACAAAGATTTGTCCTCATTATTAAAACATGAAAATAAGGAAAGTATTTTCTATTTAAGCTCAAATTACAAAATAAACGGTTGACAAATGAAATATGTGCCTTTAACTTTTAAGACCAACATCATTTTGGACTTGTTTATGTTATTTCCATTGTCATTATTATTTATTTTGTAATGTCATAGAGATATGTCGACCTACATTGGAGCAAACCTTCCTGGTTGATGAACAAAAGTCTCTGGTGAGCCTCCATTCCATGATTTTGCAAGAACGATGATTTTTATTGTGTCCAAAAAGTGACTTCTAATAGTGAGGAAACCAGATTGGAAAGCCTTTGGGAAGCAGGGATATTAAAGTCTTGAGCAATTCTTCATTTTCTCTGAGCTCCCAAGCAAGCCTATGTGGTCAACTCTCCAACAGACACCCTTAGTGTAAAGGCTACACAGCTTCCCCTGACAGTTCCTCAGCCATTAGATTAGCATCTCAAGAGCACTTTACAAACATTAACCAATTGCCAGGAGAGAGCAGACACAAAATGCCAGGAAATGAGCAAAGCAAGAGCATGGTTATATAAAAGCTCTAGTAAAGATATGTTTACACATTTGGAAATAATAATTTAATATTGGCCTAAAACAAAAAATTTATAGACTATATCTACTCATAACACTAAGATTATTCCTTAGTAAAGAGTCAGTGTATAGTAAGTTCTAAGTAGAACCTGTGAAAATTCGTTTTCCTCCTTGATTTCTCAAAAGGAAAAATAAAAACATTTACATGGACATGGGTTTTTAGTAGATAGTATATGTGAGACTCTATACAGTCATTCTTCCCAAAACTTTAGTCTTCCAGCTAAGACCTAAAAAAAAAATCTGGCAAGGAATGAGCAAATAGTTCTTTTGGATTCTATTTCATGTGCTATCTACGGTGACTAACTCACTTTCTATTGGGGGGCAATTTAATTTTGGTAAGGTACCAGTAATCACAAATAAGTCTTATTTCTTTACAGTTTGCTCTTGTTTTCAGCCTTATTGTTTGATCAAGCTATAAAAGGAAAAACTTCTGTATATTAAAATAGTTAATTACTATGAATGTCATGTGACAGGATGAAATGTTGACCATTTTCATCATCACCGTTACCAGTTACTAGTGATCTACCAGATCATAAGTAAATATTTGAGTGGTGGAAGGGGATTGAGATGACTTGCAAGCTAAGTACAGACTTCTTAGAATAAGTAAAAATGGCCAATAGATATATGAAAAATGCTCAGTGTCATTGGCCATAAAAGAAATGCAAATTAAAACAGCACTGAGATTCCATCTCACCCATCGTGAATAATACAAATGACAACAGATGCTGGCTTGGATGTAGGGGCAAAGAAATTTTGATACTCTGTAGGTGATAATGTAGACTTGTTCAATCACTCTGAAAAGCACTTTGGAGATTCCTCAAAAAACAAAAAAACAAAACATAGAACTACCCTATGATCCAGTTATACAATCCTTGGGCCATTATTCCAAAAGTTTACAAATCAGAATATAGTAAAGCCACTAGTACCACCATATTCATTGCTGCACTATGTCACTATGTACCATAACAATGGTTTGGAAGAAGCACAGATACTCCTCAATGGACAACTGGATCAAGAAAATATGGTCTCTTTACGCAATGGAATTTTACTCATCCATTAGAATGAATGTATGGCATCACTTCCAAAGAAATGGATGGACCTGGAAAAAGTTTGTTTTAAGTAAAGTAAGTCAGGACCAGAGAGACAAAGAACTTATGTTATCTTTCATATGTGGAAGCTAGAGCAAATTTATAAAAGTACAAATAAACACATACAGAATTGTATGAAAGTACAAGGAATGGGAAGGGGAAACAAAGACGAGGCAACAATGCTTGATAAGAAATGTACTCGTTATCTTGCCCATGTAATTGTAATGCCTCTGTACAGTATTTTCACAATAAAAAAAAGAAAAAAAAGAAATGTACTCGTTATCTTGCCCATGTAATTGTAACTCCTCTGTATGGTATTCTCACAATAAAAATTTTTTTAAAAAAGAAAGTACATATAAATATATTAATCAAAGTATGGTATTTGCAGAGGACAATTCAAATGGTGCAATTAATTGGAAAAATGTACAATCCATCAAAATGAACATCAGGAAACTGGCACTTGAAAGGTTGGGAGGGGGCTAAGGGAAGGAAAATAGATGAATGAAGAGAGAGGGGTGGTGGCAAATACAGACATAATATGCAATGCATGTGCTATAAGTCTAGGAAAATTTAAGGGAGGGGTTGGTTTGGGAGGGATGGGGGAAAATGATGAAAGGAGGACATCAATCAAGGTGCATTATAATTATAAACTAATTTGTTAAATGGTAACTCCTTTTTACAGCTTAAAGATAATAGCAATATAATTTAATAAAAATAAATATGTTTTGAGTCTTAACATAAATGTATTAGTTTAATAAATAGGTAAATAAATATACAATTTCCCAAGCCAGGTGTGCTGGTATACTCCTATAATCCCAGCCCTCCAGACACTGAGGCAGAGTGATATCAAATTTGAGGCAAGTCTGCATTGCATGACAAATTCCTGGCCAGTCTGGGCTTTTAAAAACTCAGGTTTTACATCAAAACAACATTGAGATTCCAGCTCACCCCAGTTAGAATGACCATTATCAAAAAATTTAATGCTGGTGGTGATGTGGCCAAAAGGAAATACTAGTACACTGTTGGTGGGAATGTGAACTTGTTCAACAACTCTGGAAAGTAGTATAGAACTTTCCTATGGCCCAGAAATTCCACTCCTGGAAATTTACCCAAGTGGCCACAAACCAGCTCTCACTAAAGCCACCAGCACAACCATGTTCATTACAACATCGTTTACCATAGCTAAGATATAGAATCAACCCACATGCTCCTCAATGGATGAAAGGATCAAGAAAATTTGATATATATTCACAATGGAATTCTATGTTTCCCTCAAAATGAATTACATTGCCCCATTCATAAGGAAATGGAAAGGCCTGGAAAAAAAATATACCAAGTGATGTAAGCCAGATTCAAAGAAACATAGTCTTATGGTTTTCCTCATTGCAACAACTAGAATATGTCTATAAATCTACAAATTAATCCCATGGATAAAAAAAGACAATTACACTTCAATATGAGTAATTAAACAGCACTCTAAGCTTTCGCACAGTGAGAACAAAGGAGGATATATTTAGGAAAGGATCACAAAGGCTCAAAAGTTACGTGCATATGATGATATAAAATGATTCCTATCAAAATGAAATCCAAGAAATGGAAGCAAGAGGATTTTTATTGTAGTGTTTGCAATTCTTTCTTTTTTTCTTTTGGAATAATCATTTTTTCACTGTTTTTGATTTTTGTTCCCTTTGTCTTGTACATAAATATAATTGATTTAAGGAGGGAAAGGGAATCAATTCAGCAATTATACTCTCTAGACACTATCTTGGAAATGAATTTTACAACTTGTCGGGGAGGGCATCAGGAAGGGGAAAAGTGGGAGAAAATGAAGGAGGAGGTAACATTGTTCAAAAAGAAATGTACTCATTACCTGATTTATGAACTGTAACCCTTCTGTACATCACTTTTACAATAAAATTTAAATTAAAAAAAACCCTCAGTTTTTCTAGCTATTGTATTGAAAGGTAGCAACATGGTAATTAGAAGCTTGGACAACTTAGCCCCCAGCCTAAGATCCATCCTTGACAACATTACGTACAAGCCTGTCTAATGCACACTTTAAAGAGTTATTGAGTCCTTCCCTCCATTACTTAGATACATTTTTCTACATTTTAAAATAGTGATTTTGTATTTTAAAATGTAAAAGTCTCCATCATCCTCCCTCACTACTCATCTAGGCTAACTTTTCTCAACTTAACTTCTAGCCCACTGAGCTACTTTAAAAAAAAAAACAAACTTTTCATTGTGAAAATACTGTACAGAGGGGTTACAGTTACATGAGCAAGGTAATGAGTACATTTCTTATCAAGCATTGTTGCCTCCTCCTTTGTTTTTCCCCTACCATCCTTTCCCTTCCACCTCCAAAAACACTGAACTTCTTCTCACTGTCTCATCTCTGCACCATTATGTCCAAGATCTGGAACTCCCTACTGACCAGTGACGTAGTAACAGGTGTGGTAATTTTCAATGTAACTTTTTAATTTCCAACCAAGAACAGCTTGTCAGAAAACGTTCAGGACGGCAAAATATTCATTGAACTACTCTGAAGTTTATTTAGGTAATGCTCATAAGTATCCCTGAAACTATTTTCTAGTCATTCCTGAACATTATTTCCTAAACTATCACATTTTTAAATAAAGGCAATGTGTACCTATGGCAACTTGTGGAATATATAATTTATGCTTTGGGGATGGCTGTAATCGCTGTGTCTGTGCTAGAAGAAAGTGTTGAACTATTAGTAGAATGAACTTGAGCACTGTAACGGAGGGCTCACTAGTCTCTAGCATTTTATCTCAGCATTTTAAAAGTTGAGCTTCTCTTTACCATTGATCTTCTTCTTGTATGCTGAAAAATTAAAAGGATATAGTTTTCCCTTGGGGCATAAGAGGAGAAATTCAGATTATTGTTCAAATCAAAGAAGACCATAAAAATCAGCTCCCTCTGGGTTTTTTTAAGTTCCCAAACAAATGGCTAGACATATCTGGAGTTGTGACTAAAACCAACATATTCCCTCAGTCATACTTCACATGTGGCAACCCAGTACTAAGCACTAGAGAACTAGAGAATTCTCCTTCTTCCTCCCTCCCTCTTTCTTTCCTCCCTTCCCTCTCTCTCTTTCCCTCCTTTTCTCTCCCTCACCCCCCTCACATATATACGCTCACCAAAGACTCCTTCTTGCTTGGTTCTTTTTTGTGCCTATCCTGGGGCTTGAACTCATGGCATGGGTGTTGTTCCTGAGGTTTTTTTTTTTTCCTCAAGGCTAGCACTCTAAATATATATATATATATATATATATATATATATATATATATATATATATAAAGAAAATGCAAACAATTTACTCTTTATTGATTCTTCTGTGAAGTAGGCAGCAGGCCATCCTCAGCCCAGGAGACTATACACAGACGTAACTCAGCATTGAGTAGCACCAAGGATGAATGAAGCACAAGCCAATGCTAAGAAGGACTCCAGAGTTAACAGTTCCAGTAAGAAGAACTTCATGTGAAGATAAGATTCCTTGTCTCCCAATAAACCTAAAGCAAAGTAACTAGTAGAATTTTGAAGTGAAGAAAGAAGAGAGAGATTGTAATAAGAATTTCAATTATGTAAGTAATTATACTTGCTTAGGTTCCTTTCAAGTAAATTTAAAAATTATTTTGGAAAGAAAAATTCATGATAGGAAGTATTTTCATGTGAAAATAGCTGATTATGTGGATTAGTATAGCTTACTTGTAGAAATGCCATCTACAAAAGTGTGTACATTTTAGAGTGATTAGTGGCAACAAAGCTGTAGAACAAGTTATTGACAATATTCTGAGTATTTAAACAGTGATTGAATGGATAAATGTAAATGGAGCAAACTATTGTCAGTATAGATGTTGGAAAGTTAGCTTCCATCAAACTCCTCAGGCATCCAGTAGCTATGGGTCATACTGAGAATGAGGAACAAGTGACTAATAGAGGCATCTAGAGGATGAGATGAAGGAAATATGTTACTTTTTGCCAAATCTAACGAAGTACTAATATTAAATTAGGTGAAATGTGAAAAAAAAGGCTAGCACTCTACCACTTGAGTCAGAGCTCCTCTTCCAGCCTTTGATCAAGACTCATGAACTTCCTTATCTATGCTGGCTTAGAACTGTGATCCTCAGATCTCAGTTCCTGAGTAGTTAAGATTACAAGTGTGAGCCACTGGTGCCCAGATGTTGCTTAACATCTATTGTGAGCTGTAATTCACACATTTCTTTCTATTCCTTTCTCCTTGGCCTGCTGCTTCAGTCACTACTCCTTTGAGCTCAATATTTGGTAGTTTCTGGCACTGCTCCCTCATCTACTGACTTGAGCTCTTTCCATTATCCTAAGCCACTAAATGTCCATGTCAATGACATTTGTAAAATCTCTATCTCAATGCTTCTACTTTATTTCCAATTATAATTTTTCAGGCTTCACTGCAACAACCCACCATCCAAATTACAATACAAATGCACATTAACCAAACTTCTTCCATAATGAAGAGGCTGGCCATCAGTTGCCTTTCTATTCTCTGTCACTCAAGGGCATCTCCTTCAGCAGCCTTCAGCCACACGGACTTTCAATGTCTCCCATCATTGCCTATTATCTTCATTTCCCTCTTCATCCAGCTTGAATGACAATGATTATTCCATTGCTCCTCACTTCTTGTCCTTTCCTCATCCTACTTGTGAATGGATCACCTCTGTCTTTTATGAACTCAACTTTTTTGGCTTATGGATTCTGTTATTTGAGGCTTCTATAGTCCCAAATAAAAGGTTCTCATCTCCATTTGAATTCTCATCTTCCCACTAGGATTGCTAAAACCCAACAACACTGAATGCTATGGTTGGCTGTGATTTGTTCTCCAAAGTCTCATGTGTTAGAAGTTTGGCTCCCAGTATGGCAGGAATGAGTGTTGGAAAAAACATATAAGGGATGACCAACTGGGAGGCAGTTAGGTCATAGGGGAACTGACCACAAAAGGATAACATAGTTCTCATGGAGTCCCAGTTAGTAAGAGATAAGCTCTTATGAAAGAAAAAGTCTGACTCCTGAACTACTCTCTAGCTTTCTGAAGTGTCATGTGCCCAGTTGTGCATGCTCGTTCTCTCTTGTCTCTCTCTCTCTCTTGTCTCTCTCTCTCTTCTCTCTCTTCTCTCCTCTCTCTCTCTCTCTCTCTCTCTCTCTCTCTCTCTCTCTCTCTCTCTCTCTCTCTCTCTCTCCCCTCTGCATGTGTTCTAATCAAGCTGTCATCAATGAGTCTTTACCAGAGGCCAAAATAGTGGTATCATCCAATCTTGAGCTTTTAGTCTCCAAAATTATGAAGAAATAAACCTTTCCTTTTTTCTTCTTTCTTTCCTTTCTTTCTTCTTTCCTTCATTTCTTCTTTTTTCTTCTTTCTTTTTTTCTTTCTTGTACTTGGGCTTGAACTCAGGTCTGGGCACTGTCTCTGAGCTTTTTTTACTCAAGGCTAGCACTTTACCACTTGAGCTACAGCTTTACCACCAGCTTTCTGGTGGTTGATTGGAAATAAGAATCTCACAGACTTTCTTGTCTGAGCTGACTTTGAACAATGACCCTCAGATATCAGACTCCGGAGTAGCTAGAAATTATGGCCATGAGCCACCTCAAACTCAGATTTATTGTAACAACACAAAGTAGATTATGATTTTGACCCTTATGCTGATCCTCCACCAATTCAGGTCTGTTTTCTCCTTGGGCTTTTTCAAGTATTCTTCCTTCTGTGTGCTGGGGGCATCTTTTTCTTCAGGCTCTTCCCAATTGTCCCTTCTATCATGTTTTTGCTGGATATTACACAGAGGATTTTCTGTCCATCTAAATCTCATCTCAGTTATGCCTCCTCAACCTTTTATAGGACAATTATGATCATATATCATTATATATTTATTGACATGATATAACTCTATGAGGGAAAAGCCATGTATATTTTATTTGCCAGTTCATCTTCAGTGTCTAGAACACAATAAGCAATCAATGATGACAAGTAAAACTGAATAATGATGTTTATATACCTGATCAGCAATACAACAAGGAAATTGTTTTTGCAGTTTAGGAAACATTAGATATAGCAATTATATTTATGCTGTCTTGAAACAATTACTGGTATTTTCTCCCCTATACACAATAGAAAATAAGCTCAAAATTGTTAATAGTTGCTTAACATCATTGTTATTAAACATGTATTTTGAGTTAATACATCTACTTTGTATTCACTTCCAGAGGCACATTGTGACCCTGGGAAAATCCTATAATCTCCAAGGCCTAATTTTCTTTTTTAAAAAATAGTAACAATAGTACTAACTTACAAAGGTTGTTATGTAGAAAATGAAGCATAATTCAGATTACAGCCCACTGCCAAGCATTTAAGGTACCCCACAGAGGTTAGTCTCTGCTGATCTCTATTTCTACATCATTAATGTTAATATTACCATTTTGTATGTGCCCTGAGAGTGATTCATTAAGCCAATGAAATCACCTTATACTCGCTATTTCAGAGTTTCTAAATCATTTCAAAGTTTCAGGAGGAATAATAAGCTCTCGATTACTCATGTTTACCTCTCCCTCTGGGATTGAGGAACCGGTCTTGAACAGTAATGATCATGGCTTCCCCTGCTTGCTGTAGCCATACTGCTAAAGTTGGTTGTAACCAACGGTACCCAAAGGTGATTCTCATATGCCAAGGTCTAAGGCCATTCTGCTCTCTAGTCCTATTCCTGCATGTTATTTCATTTGGTGCCATATGAATCATTTTTAGTTCTGAAGCTTCTCTGACAAGAAAGTGAGCAGTTCTTCACACTCATTCTTTTTCTTGCTATTGGCATCTGCTCGATATTTTGTCAATATAGTTCTGCTAGAATTTGGAAATGTCTTCCAGAGAACTATATATTACAGACCAGCTCATGGAGTACTAGGAGATGGCAAGATCATTAGGAGCACAGTCCAGTGGAGGAAGTTAAGTCATCTGGAGGGCGTATTATTAAGATTGCTGTCTCTTGACCTTTTTTCCTCCCTCCCCTTCCTCCTCTCCTCTCTCTCTCTGCTGGCTACAATGAGGCAAACAGTCTTCCTCTACCATATGCTCTGCCTGTGGTGTACTATGCATGTGCCACAGAACCAACAAATTTCTAACCAACAAACTTCTAAGCTGTGACCACAAATGAAACTTATTGAAGTTGATTTTCTTAGCTATTTTGTTGCAGTAATGTAAAGCTGAGTAAAGCAGATCCATTACAGCCACCTTTTAGGGATCAATCACAAAACCATAGTTACTAAGGCCGCCATAATGAAGTTCCACAGACTGGATGGCATAAACAATTTCTGTCTTCTTAGTTCTAGAGACTGAAGTCTGGGATGGAGGCATCAGCAGGTATGTTTCTAGAGGGACCTCTCCTCTCAGCTTGCAGATAGTGTCTCCTAGCTCTGGCCTCACATGGCTCTCTGTGTAAGCACAAACAGCCCTAAAGGCTTCTTCTTCAGATAAAGAAACTAGTCTTTCTAGATTAAAGCCGGACTGTTCTTACCTCATTAACCTTGGCTTCTTTCTTTCTTTCTTTCTTTCTTTCTTTCTTTCTTTCTTTCTTTCTTTCTTTCTTTCTTTCTTTCTTTCTTTCTTTCTTTTTTGTTTTGCCTGTCCAAGGGCTGGGAAGTTGGGCCTAGGTGCTGTCCCTGAACTCCTTTTGCTAAAGCTAGCACTCTATCACTTGAGCCACAACACGAATTCTGGCTTTTTAGGTGATTAATTAGAAGAAAAGAGTTGCATGAACTTTATGGCTTGGGCTGGCTTTAAGCCAGGATCCGCAGATATCAGCCTCCTGAATAGCTAGGATTAGAGGTTTGAGCCACTGGCTCCTAACTACCTTGACTTTTTTAAAATTTTATTTTCTTGTAAAGGTGCTGTATGGAGAGGTTACAGTTACATCAGTAAGGTAATGAGTACATTTCATGTGGGACATTGTTACCCTCTCCTTTGTTTTTCTCCTACTATCCTTTCTCTCCCCTACCTCCTCACTCCTCCCCCAACCCCGACCAAAGTTGTAAGGTTCATTTCCAACATAGTGTCTTGTTAGTCTCATATGGGTCATCCTGTGACCTTGTTTCAGCATTTTGTTATTCCCCTTCCCCTCCCCAAGTCAGATAAATGTATATACAAGATGCAAAGAGGAAGAAACAATGAAAAAACAATGAAAAAAATCACATAGTACATTAAAAACAACAACCTTGACTTCTCAAAAGCCCTTTTTCCAAAGTTTCCACATTGTAGGTTAGGACTTCAACATAAGAATATAAGGAAGTGCACAATTTAATTAATTAATTTCTAGTAGACCTAG
Organism: Dipodomys spectabilis; assembly: GCF_019054845.1. Taxonomy (NCBI): domain Eukaryota; kingdom Metazoa; phylum Chordata; class Mammalia; order Rodentia; family Heteromyidae; genus Dipodomys; species Dipodomys spectabilis. The sequence goes on along the minus strand of NW_024870701.1, from coordinate 1,486,340 downwards.
ACTAGGAAAACCAATTAATGGTCCTTCATGAAATCTCCTAGTCCCTCAAATAGCCAATAAATTATTCTAGATTGATTTCATACACCTTTTACTCCCTCAACTATTTTCCTTTGAGATATTTCCTTCCTTCTTATTTCTAACTTGGTAGATAATCTGTTGATAAATTAAGGATAAGATTCCTTACTCTCAATTTGATAAACTTACCTCCACCCACTCATCCCCACACATGTGCAGATCCACATGAAACAGTTTGATCCACCCCCCCCACACACACACACTTATACACATAATGCACCTACTTTTGATTTTAATATCCAAAGACAAACACCCAAGGTGATAATATTCAGGGTCTTTCTAATCTCTGAATATTTTCCCAGATAGTAGACAAAAATGACAGCTTTATTAAGAATCAGTCACTCCTTGAATTTCAAGTCATTCATATGGCACATGTTCTCAGTCTCATAGCCTTAACGGACCTAATCTGTTATAAAATCCCTCTGTTAACACAAAAGTTATTTTCTCAATTGGCTGTTTGACTCTTAAATTAGGGTTTGCACAGCATTAAAGGAAAAGATGTGGCTTTACATATATACACATTTGAGTCTGAGCATGTTAGATTCTGTTGCTAATGAGGGAAATGTAGAAGTCAAATCTTCAGACAATTTGTGCTCACATATACAAGAAGCTCTATTCCTCAATGTTTTATTGCCTTGTTTTCACATAAAACTATGTTTCTGGTCATATAGCAGATGACCTTAAAATTTCTAGGTGACAACTTGCTCAACAGTCACACATTGATCTGCCTTCAGGTTGCAAGCTCTACACCCTGATATAAATATAAATAAAATGTAAAATATAAATAAGAACAACCCTCAGAAACCTTGCAGTCACTGCAATTCTTCGTCTTTGCTAAAAAATAACCAATCATTTTTCTAATGTGCTTCATCATCAACATGTCATACACATTTTTGGTTAATACTTTGCAACTTAGCACATATTTTCATGTAACTACCTCACTTCTTCCTTAAAGTAATCCCCTTAAGTACATGTCATTAACCATGACTTGAAAAATCGGTATTAAAAAAACGTGAGTTTAAGAAAAGGACAGGGTAAAGTAATGCTACCAGTATTCCAACTGTAAATAAAAGATGAATAAAAAATGGTTGAGTTTAATGGAACTAGGAACCTGAGGGTATGGGTGGGGGTGGGCTAGATAAGAGGTGGCAGAATTATGGAGGGCATGACAATGATAAAGATGTAATGTACTCACCAATTAACACGTTGAATGGAAACCCCCTTGTACAAATACTTAAAGATAATTGCCGGGAATATGAATTCGTGGTAGAGTGCTTGCCTAGCATGCATGAAGTCAGGTTCAATTCCTTAGTACTACATAAACAGAAAAAGCCTGAAGTGGCGCTGTGGCTCAAAGGATAGAGTGATGGCCCTGAGCAAAAGAAGCTGAGACAGTGCCCAGGCCCTGAGTTCAAGCCTCAGGACTGGCCAAAAATAAATAAATAAATAAATAAAATTCATATATACTATATATAATATAGTGTTTATATATGTTATATATACATACATACTACATTTTCTTGATTAATTTATCCTTTAAGGGGCATCTTGGCTGATTCCATACATTGGCAATAGTATGAACAAGGGTGTACTGGTAGCTTTAGTGTGGCATGTTTGTGGTCTGTTGAATAAATCCCCAGTTCTGAAATTGCTGGGTCATAGGAAAGCTCTATGCTTCATTTTTTTCCCCCATTTTTCTAGCTATTTTTTATTATTATAGTTTTTATTGTGAAAAAAACTGTACAGAGGGGTTATAATTACATGGGCAAGATAATGAGTACATTTCTTATCAAGCATTGTAGCCTCTTCCTTTGTTTCCCCTTCCCATCCCTTCCCATCCTCCCCCTCCCGCCCCCCCACCCAATCTCGCCCCACCCCCACCCCCACCAAAGTTGTAAAGTTCGTTTTCCACATGACAACTTGTACTTCTTATTGTTGCAACAGATCCACCTGTATCCTTATTTAAACGACTTGTTTTTTGAGGAACCGCCATACTGCTTTCCACAGTAGTTCAACAAGTTTACATTCCCACCGACAGTGTAGTAGAGTTCCCTTTTGGCCATATTCCTGCCAGCATCTGTTATTGTTAGTTTTCTTAGTACCATTCATAAGGAAATGGAAAGACTTGAAAAAATATATATTTAGTGAAGTACGCCATACCCAAAGAAACATAGCTTTTCTGGTTTCTCCTCATTTGTTATAACTAGAATGGGCCTATAAATCTACAAGTAAGCATATTGAATGGTAAAAGACAAAAATAATATACTTAGATATGATAAATTATACAGGATTCTAGACAATCACACAGTGAGATTAAAGGAGGACATTGTTTAGGAGACTATCACAAAGGCTCAATAACCATATGCACATGATCATATAAAATGATATTTATCAAAATGAATTCCAAGAAATGGAAACTAGAGGTTTTTTGTTATTTTTTCTCTTTTATTGCTGTTTTTGTTTCCTTTACCTTTTGTCTTGTATGTAAGTTTATCTGTTTGGGGGAGAATAAGGTCAAAATGGTAGGTCAAAGAGTGAACAAATGCCAACAGTGATACTCACTAGACACAATGTTGAAAATGAACTATATAACTTGTGGGGGAGAAGAAAGGGAGGGAAAAACTAAAGGAAAGTGAGGGAAGAGGTGACACTGTTCAAAAAGAAATATACTCATCACCTGACTTCTGTAACTGTAACCCTTCTGTACATCACCTTTACAATAACGATTTTCAAGAGAAAAAGAGAAAAACATTTGTAGTTACCCAAGATCGCAGAGCTAGTTCTCAAACACAGGCCTTATCCAAAACCCAACATCTGTGTCATCAAGAAATGTCTAAGACCTTGGAAAAAATTATATTAAGTGAAGTAAGCCAAACCCAAAGAAACATAGGTCCCATGGTTTCCCTTATTTGCAATATATAGTATATGGATGAGTCAAGCAGAAAAGGTCAGATAAGGTGATGTTAGGAAAATGAACCCTTAGATATGTATTTAAATGGTTTTTTTCTTTTATGCATTTCTTTCTAACACATTTATAAGATTATTTCTTTGTTGCTTTGTATATCCCTCCCCCACAGTATAACCCCTGCTTTCACTGTATTTGATGTCAGTATAATTTGTGGAGGGGAAGGGGAAAAACAAATCGTTTAAATAAAGATACAGGTGGACCTGTTGCAACAATGAGAAGTACAAGTTGTCATGTTGAAAACGAACTTTACAACTTTGGTGGGGGGGGGGAGGATTGGGTGGGGGGTCAGGGGGAGGCTGGGAAGGAATGTGAAGGGTAAACAAAGGAGGAGGCTACAATGCTTAATAAGAAATGTACTCATTATCTTGCCCATGTAATTGTAACTCCTCTGTACAGTATGTTCACAACTTTACAACGTTGGTGGGGGGGGCAGGGGGGAGGACTGAGTGGTGGGGAGGTAGGGAAGGGATGTGAAAGGTAAACAAAGGAGGAGGCTGCAATGCTTGATAAGAAATGTATGCATTATCCTGCCCGTGTAATTGTAACCCCTCTGGACAGTATGTTCACAAAACAAATAAAATTAAATTTTAAAAAATTAATTAATTAATTAATTAAATTTAAAAAAGAAATATCTAAGACCTTACCAAAGTTATGTTCAGAATGGTTTTTAGGGGTTCTAGTTTATCATTTCATCTAAATATCATGTTCTTTATAATTTAGTAAATAATTATCTGCCAGTTCCACATATGCATATTTTCTGCTTGAGGTTTGTCTTTGCTACTACCTAGGTTAGTACTCAGGATCTTACATTTGTTCAGCTTGTGTTCTACTACTTAAGCCATGCTTTTTGCTAATTATTTTCAAAGTAGAGTTTCTTAGACTTTTCTGCTTTGGCTGACTGACCGTCAATCCTTCAGATCTCAGCCTCCTGAGTGTCTAGCACTGCAAGCATGAGCTATTGATACCAAGTCACATATAAATTCTCAAAAACAAAGCTTCTAAGCACTCTGAAGAGGATAAAGACAGAAACCTTACACTGATAGCTAAATAATAACATTATAAGCAGTTGGCCCATACTAGTTCAGTTCTTTGTAAAATAATCTAAATATTCAGAAAAGTTGATCTTGGTCAAGTTTCATAACCCAAAATGATGTTTTGCAAATAAGAATATTTTCACCTTCATTATGCTGGTATGCAAAATTCAGTTCTGATAATTAATGTTCAAATTGCCACTACACTATTAAAATCCCTATGCAACAAAATGTCTGCTGAAAATTTGATTGTAAGAGTCCTGTATTTACATGGTATTCTATTTTTCATTTCACACAGCGAAGCTTTGCTGCCAAAGAATTCACCTAGATATAATGAAAACTAATCCAAGAGCACATAAAGCTTATGGACAGTATTTTTGCCAAGCTGTCAAATATAGGAGTCTTCAAACTTGGTCACATGTTGGAATCACCTGGGGAACTTTAAAATTTTACATGTCATGTTCCACCCTGAGAATGCTCATTTAATTGGCCTGAGGTTTCACTCAGGTATTTGAGATTTCTGGAAGCTCTGAAAATCTGTGAAGTTGCAAGAAAGCTCAAAAACCATTGCCATGGGACAGAAAAAGGTGGTTTCAGGACCAGCACAGGGTGACCACTTGTTAGAAATGAACCTAACTCAGTCCAGTCTTCCTAATCCTATTGAATCAAAACACATAGTAAGGGAATTTGAGATTTAATATTTGGAGTAAATTATTTGTCACTCTTTTACAATAAATAACATTCTGAAAAAGGGGTCTGTCTTTCTTACCTCTCTTTCCATTGAAAACCAAGTATGCAGAAGTTGGGTACTGAAAGACTGCAAATAGAAGCAAAGTTTACTGAATGCCCAGGGTGGGGAGGGGAGCATGATAGAAGGTGCCTGCCTATTCCATGCTTATAATTTCACTCGGTTATTGTATTGGGCCAATAATTGGAAATGGCTTTCTGAAACAGAGTAAATAGATATCATGGAAGTCAAAATCATCATATCTCCATTTCAGATTGCAAGTATGGATTTGCTTGAATTTTTCAAAACAAAGTTTAACTAGGGATACAGGCGGACCCATTGCAACAAAGATTACAACGGATTTTGATTTTCCCCCATATTGGGTGGGGGAAAAGTCTTTTGATCCAAACCACTTGGTTTCCTCAGCCTGTTTGCCAGAAGACTATATCACAATGAATATAAGAGCCCCCTCTCATCAGCATGGAATAGTAGTTTGTAGAGTTTTCTCAAGTGAATGAACTACCAATTGAAAGACAGACTTTTGTAAATGCTGTGAAAGTTTTTCTTTGTATTAGAAGGTAACAAAAGAAAAGGGAAAGTCCTATATCTTCCCTATGGCAAATCTGAGATGAAATCTCACCTGTGTGTTTTGACAGGTACTTACTTCTTTGCCAGAAGGTATCAGAGGGATCTTTAGGCAGATACCCATATCCACATAGCTAGTTACCTGCTGATGTTTACAGGCTCAAAGAACAGAAATCCATCTGTCTGACTTTCTTCAAAGAGCTTGAACTTATAACACCCTCTAAGCACGTCCCATGACAAAACTTTTAATATATATATATCAGACCAGATTGTTCATTCATTCTGCTGTACAGTTGATTGAGGTTGTTTCTGGTTTTTGGCTATTCTAAATAAAGATGAAAAGTACTCTTCTTCCTTCCCCTCCTCCCCTTCCTCCCCCTCCTCCCTTTCCTCCCCTTCCTCCTCTTCTTCCTCTTCCTCTTCCTCCTCCTCTTCTTCCTCTTCCTCCTCCTCTTCCTTTTCCTCCTCCTCCCCTCCTCCTCCTCCTCCTCCTCCTCCTCCTCCTCCTCCTCCTCCTCCTCCTTCTTCTCCTTCTTCTCCTTCTTCTCCTTTTCTCCTCCTCCTCCTTTTCCTCCTCCCCCCATTCTTCCTTCTCCTTCTCCTTCTTGCTATTTTTCTTGCTCTTTTTCATTTTTAAAATTGTATTGTAAAGGTGAAGTACAGAAAGGTTACAGTTACATGGGTCAGGTATTGAGTACATTTCCTTTTGAATAGTGACACCCTCTCCCTCATTCTCTCCCAGTTTTTCCCCTCCTGACGTCCATCCCCTTAAGTTGTATAGTTCATTTCCAACAATGTCTAGCGGGTTTCACGGCTGAATTGGTTTATCCTTTGTCCCATTGTTTCTGTGCTTCTCCTTCCCTCCCCAAACCAGTTAAACTTATATACAAGATAAAGTATACAGAAATGAAAAACCAGCAACAGAAGGGGTGAGTGGAAAAAAAACAAAGGAAAAAAGGAAAGAAAGAAAAACAGAACCACAAACAGCACAACAAAAAAACTCTTGCTTCCATTTCTTGAAGTTCACTTCAATAAGAATCATTTTGTATGATCATATGCACATAGCTATTGAGCCATTATGATCCACTCCTAAGAATATCCTCCTTTGTTCTCACTGTGAGAAGGTTTACAGTGCTGTTTAGTTAATCATGCCCAAGTGTAATTATTTGTCTCTTAATTATCCATTGGGATTACTTGTAGATTCATAGGCACATTCTTTTTTTAATAGGCACATTCTTATAATTACAAATTCTTTGAATATGGCTTCCTTTGCTTAGTATAATTTTTTCCAGGTCTTTCTATTTCTTTATGAATGGGGCAATGTCATTCATTCTGATGGACACATAGAATTCCATTGTCTATAGATACCACATTTTCTTGATCCATTCATCCACTGAGGCACATCTGGGTTGATTCAATCTTAGCTATGGTAAACAATGTTGCAATGAACGTGGTTGTGCTCATACATTTAGTGTGAGCTGGTTTGTGGTCATTTGGGTAAGTTCCAGGAGTGGGATTGCTGGGTGATAGGTAAGCTCTATGTTTAGTCTTTTGAGAAACCTCCATACTGCTTTCCAGAGTGATTGAACAAGTTTACATACACACCAACAGTGCAGTAGAGTTCCCTTTTGGCCACATCTCCACCAGCATCTGTTATTGTTAGTTTTCTTGATAATGGCCATTCTAACTGAAGTGTGGTGGAATCTCAATGTAGTTTTGATTTGCATTTCTTTTATAGCCATAGAAATCAAATGTCTCTTCACATGTCTATTGGCAATTCTTATTTTCACTTTGGAGAAGTATCTCTTTAAATCTTTTGCCTATTTATTAATTGGGTTGTTGTTTCTTTGAAGATTTGATGTTTGGAGATTCTATTTTTGAGCTCTGAGTATATTTTAGATATGAGGCCCTTTCCTGATTCATAGCTAGTAAAGATCTCCCATTCTGTGGGCTTTCTATTTATCATTTTAGCTATGTCTTTTGCCTTGCTGAAACTCTTCAGTTTGTTGCAATCCCATTTATCTAGTCTTTCTTTGATTTGTTGTGATTTTGTATATTTACTTAGGAAGTTTCTATCAAGGAATCTCAATGTTTCCCTTATCAGTTCCTGTAATATTTTCAGGGTGTCTGGTCTTTCATTGAGGTCTCTGATCAATTTGGAATTGATTCTGGTGCAGGGTTATATATAAGGATCTAACTTTAGTTTTCTGCTTGTATATGGTCAATTTTGCCAGCACCATTTGTTGAAGAGGCTTTCTTCCAACCTGTGTTTTAGGCCTCCTTATCAAATAGTAGGTGGCTATAGTTCTGGGGGTTCATTTCTGGGTCTTCAATTTTATTCCATTGGTCCTCAGGCCTATTCTTGTGCTAGTAAAAAACATTATTTTCTTTTTTTACTATAGCTTTGAAATAGACTTTGAAGCTTGGTACTGATGTCTTCTAGAACTGTTTTTCCTGCTAAGGATTGTTTTTGCTGCATTATTCACAAAGCCAAGACAGAAGTCAATACTGCCACTTTTTACCAAGGGATGAGAATATACACAAAATGTGGTGTGCATGCAGAGTGAGTGTGCATGAGTGTGTGTATATATGTGTGTACAAAGGAATATTGTTCAACCACAGAAAGGAAAGCAGTATTGACATATACAACATCATGAATGAACCTTAAAAATATTCTAAGTGAAAAAGCCAGACATGAAATGCTATACATGGTGTGGATTCAATTTGTATGAAATATCCAGAGTAGATAAATCCATAAAAAATTCAGAAAGGTTGTTGGCAGGGTCTGGAAATGGAGTAAATAACAATGACTGCTTAATTTGTATAAGTACTTTTTGGGAGTGGGGGAGTGAAATTAAGATATTTTATGACTTGGTAAAAGGTAGTGGTTGCACAACATTGAGAATGTACCAACTACTACTGAACTATGTGTTTTATAAGGCTTAATTTTATGTCTTATGAGCTAAATTATGAATTTGAGCTGATGTATCTTTTAAATCTATGTGCCAAAATAGTATTATCCTATTCAGAGAACTAAGAAATATCATAAAGCAATTGCAAATATTAGAGTCAAGATCTTTATGGAACGAAATTATTCTTAAAATTTGTTAAAAAGAAAAAATAAATAGATAAGAGTACAGTTAAACTATAGAAATTTTGTATAATTCTTTCAAAATTAGTTCATAAAACTAGCTCAGTTCATATCCGAACAAAGCAGAGCTTGTCGCTGAGATTGTAAAGATAGTACTGAAATCCTTAACAGAGCAAGACGGCAAAACAGTCAAGATAATTTTAAAGAAGAGAGGGACTAGAACATCTTACAAGATAGCATAAAAATCACAAGTTACTTAAAATTAGAAAGGTTTTAAGGAATATAAGCAAACTAATAGGACTAATTTGAGACCTAAAAGTCAGATAGACTTACATTTATATGAAACCATGATGCATAATGAGTGGATTTCAATCAAGTCAATGTAAGAAGAATGACACTGTGAAAAAGAATTTTCTACCTTTGTGGAACAAATCCAATTAGATCTCTTCTTTTTTTAATGAGTTTTTTATTGTGAAAATACTGTACAGAGGGGTTACAGTTACATGTGTACATTTCTTATCAAGCACTGTTGCCTCCTCTTTTGTTTTACCCCTACCATCTCTTCCCTCCCACCTCTTCAACTACACTCCCCCCCCCCACGCCTAAATTAAAAAGTTCATTTTTCAACATAGAGTCTTGTACATCTCCTTGTTGCAATGGGTCCACCTGTATTCCTATTTAAACATTTTGTTTTTACCCTTCCCCTTCCAAAATTATACCAACATCAAATACAGTGAAAACAGGGGTTATACTGTGAGGGAGGGACATACAAAGCAACAAAAAAATCACATGGTACCTTATAAATACACTGGAAACAATAGCAAGAAAGAAAAAAAAAACACTTGTTTCTCTATCTTGGAGTTCATTTTGATCTCTTCTTAATATCAACGTAAAAACTAGTTGTAGGTTGATTGAAGGTACACATATGAAAACACAAAACTAAAATTCTGAAAGATATTGCATAGGATGTCTAAATCAAGGCACACTAAACAGTAAAATAAAGGAAAAGACTGAAATTTTTCTTTATTAAAAATCTCTTGTGACAAAGGTGATTTCGGTTAAGACATTAACTACAGAAACGAAACATTTCCTCTTAATGTAACTGACAGTGGGTTCAGCTTAAGAGTAAATAAATTTACCATACACAAACCTGAATGTAAAAGGTAGCCCAACAGAAATGAGCAAATTCACAGAAGTGGAAATATGAATATATGTTCAATAAGCAAATGAAAAGATTCTGTTTCACCAGTTATTCATGAAATGCAACCTAAAGCAATGAAGAGTTATTTTACCTATCACATGAATTTTAAAACTCTGCCTGATAACACCAAGGATTGGTGTATACTAGAAAAGAATGATTATTCAAGCCAGATACCAATGTCTCATACCTGTAATGCTAGCTACTCAGGAGGCTATAATCTGAGGATTGTGAGTTGAAGCCAGCCTGGACAGAAAAGTCCATGAGCCTCTTAGTGCCAATTAAACCATCAAAACACCAGAAATAGCCAGGCGCTGGTGGCTCATGCCTGTAATCCTAGCTACTCAGGAGGCTGAGATCTGAGGATCGTAGTTCACAGCCAGCCCAGGCAGGAAAATCCGTGAGACTCTTATCTCCAATTAACCACCAGAAAACCAGAAGTGACCCTGGCTCAAGTGGTAGAGCATTAGCCATAAGCTGAAGAGCTCAGGAACAGCTCCCAGGCCCAGAGTACAAGCCCCGCAATCAAAACAACAACAAAGCCAGCAGTGGAGCAGGAGCTCAAGTATAGAGCACTAACCCTGAGCACAAAAGCTCAGGGTGAACATTAAGGCCCTAAGGTTAAGCACAGGACCAGCACACACACACACACATACATACACACACACACACACACACACAGAATGCTTATTCGCTATTGATAATAGTATAAATCAGTATAATAAGAGAGAGCTAAAATAATTGTTATGTCAAATCCAGAATTGCTTTCATATACTCATAAAACCTAGGAAAATTTACCTGTTTATGCTTATTGTTCATGGCTTCATTTTTTATAACTGGAAAAATTTGAGAACAGTTTTCATGTGCATATCATAAGGTTATAGAGAAGTGATTGCAAGTGGCTTCCCTACTACAAATGGGACCAATTTAACTCATTGGTATTGCTTCCCACTGCAGCACATCTACAATTATGTTAGCATCTTAGCAAGGAGCCCAAGTCTATAAGGTCAGAAGGAATCAGTTTCAGTGACTTTAACTCATAGTACCTTGAAAGAATTTGAGTAAATAAATCTTTGTAGAAGGATTTGCCCCTATTCCCTAGATATAGCAGCGATGTTTAATATGAAACAAGCTACTGGAGGTATACATGTGGAGCAAAACATTATGAAAAGTCAGACACAACTTGGTCTTTAACTGATCATTGTCCCAGCTGGACAGACCCAGGTCAATTGCTCTGAATTTTTGAATCCCAGTCAGTTCTCAACAGGATGTTACTTCCTCATATTGTATTGGTCATGAGTCTAAAATTCAATGCCTGTAAAGCTCTTGAGAGAGATGTTTTTTCTTTCAGAATCATACAAAGACATTTCCAACCTTTGGGCTCAAATACTTATGGGAACCTACTACTTCCCAGAATATAGTCTATTTGTTGTTTCTAAGCGCCATTACTCTGCTTGGTAATGAATGACTTAATAGTTCATACGTGGAGGCTTTCCTCAACAAGCTGGCAGATCACTGCTTTACCTATGACTGTTATCAAATTATTCCATAGAGCATCAGGTGACTTCCCTTTGGCATTGACTCCAAAATCAAGTCTCATTGTGGGATGCTAGTGGCTCATGCCTAAAATTTCTTCTACTCAAAAGGCTGAGATGCAGAGGATCTTGATTCGAAAGCAGCCTAGGCAGAGTGCATGAGAACTGTGGTTCAAATAGTGGAAAGCCAGCTGAGCAAGTTCAGGTCCTGAGTTGAGTTCAAAGCCAACCATGGAGGAAACCATAGGACCAATGCTTCTTCGGGCCTGGCTTACTTCACTTAATATAATTTTTTCCAGATCTTTCCATTTCCTAACAAATAGGGCTATGTCATTCTTTCTGATGGAGGCATAGAATTCCATAAATATATATATATATATATATATATATATATATATATATATATATATATATCACATTTTCTTGATCCATTCATCTACTAAGGGGCATCTGGGTTGGTTCAATATCTTAGCTATGGTAAATAATGCTTCAATAAACATAATTGCACTGGTAGCTTCAGTATGGTCTTGTTTGTGATCATTTGGGTAAATGCCCAAAAGTGGGTTTCCTTTATTTGCAATTACTAGTATATGTCTGGGACCAGCAGAAAAGGTCAAAAGCTATGTACATATGACCAGATAAGATGATGTTAAGTGAAATGAACCTCAAGATAGGGACACAAGTGGTTTTTTTTCTTGCTATTGTTCCTAACGTATTTATAATGTGCCATGTGATTTTTTTGTTGCTTTGAATGTTCCTCCCCCATGGTATAACCCCTGTTTTCACTGTATTTTATGTTGGTGCCCTGAATTTTGTATATACACTTCTCTAGCTTGGGGAGGGGAAGGGAAAAACAAAATGCTTAAATAGGGATACAGGTTGACCCATTGTAATAATGAGATGTACAAGACACTATGTTGAAAAATAAACTTTACAATTTAGGCAGGGTGGGGAGAGGGGAAGGGGGGAGGGGGGAGTTTAGCTATGGAGGTGACAGGGAAGGGAGGGTAAGGGAAAAACAAAGGAGGAGGCAACCATGCTTGATAAGAAATGTACTCATTACCTTGCTCATGTAACTGTAACCCCTCTGTACAGTATTTTTACAATAAAAAACACAATTAAAAGCATAGGGAAATTTAAAGAAAGAAAAAAGAATTTGCAAAGACTAGTGAGTGTGATCATTATTATATAATTTGCCACCCAAAAGAGTATACTTTCTCGGATGTATGCTGAATGTTATAGTTTTAGTTAATATCCAGAGAATAAAATATAGGGTCAATATAAACTTTTTTCTCAAAGAAGACAAAACTTTATTTGATGCTTATTGCTAAGGAGAAATTTTATAGGGGAGATCTGGTTATGCTATGCACATATTTGTAACATTTTCTAAATCTTGCAGACATGACTTCTACATTCTATTTACATCAGTTAATTTGAATCTATACATAGAGATATGTGTTCAAAATATAAACTATAAACTATATACACCCTATTGATTTAATTGCCTCTTCAGAGAGAAACTTTTATTTTGTATTTATTTTTAATTTTTTTAATATTATTGCAAAGGTGGAGTTACAGTTACATAAGCCAAGAAAAGGAGGGTTTCCAGTTACATAAGTCAGGTAATGAGTACATTCATTTTCTAACAGTGTCAACCCCCTTCCCTCATTCTCTTCCCTTTTAGAGAGCAGTAGATTTTGTTTTGGGGTTTTACTTCTTTGTGGAGTTTTTGGGTTCCTTTCTTTCCCCTAGTACTTAAATCTGTACCTTGGGCTTCCTGGACAGATCTTCTACTACTTGAGCCATGCCTCCAGTACTTTTATTGCTTTAATTATTTTTCACATAGGTTCTCATGTCTTTGCTCAGGGCTGGCTTCATACTGTGATCCTCCTACACATACCTTCCTCAAAGTTGGAATCCCACGTAAGCACCACCACACCTGGCTTATTGAATCAGTTGGGATCTCATTAAAAATTTTGCCTGGGCTGGCCTCCATCCCCTATCCTCCCCATCTCTGCCTCCCAAGTACTTAGGATTACAAACAGCCAACCAACAGATGTCAACAACACTGACATGCCTCTGAGGTTTGAAATTATTGGGACACAGATACACACATATACACATATGTTTGCACACACAAATTAAAGTTTTGATAGACCTCAATGGCAAGTGGAAATTAAAATTGGGGTCATTTCTAGGACTCTTCATAATTTTTCTTGTTTCACCAAAACATGTGGAAGGTAAGACCAGACAGCAGAATTTCTTGAAAAACACTTCACATGAACACTTCTGTAATCTTCTTCTGTAATTCTAGATGTTAGCAAACTGCTAATTGGAGGAACTAGAACACTTCTGCTAACAAGGGAGACAGTACCAACCATCATGCTAGGATTTAGGCATTATGCAGTTTGCTCCAGGCAATGGGGACATATAGTCTCCAGAGATATATGGCTGTGGCTTTACATATATCAATAATTGTTACAACTAATTCATTCCGGTACTGGGACTGTACTTATTTCATGATCATTTTGTCTTGGGAGCATTCTGTAGGGAATTGCAGCATTCCAAGTGGAGACATTCTATGAATCTCCTTTTGAGATTTATTTTTATGGCCACAGTGGGCATTTATTCATACCCACTTTGAAATTGTTCCAAACTAAAATCCTTGTGGCCAAGCCTGAGGGGCTTGATCACCCATCTGTTTAGGAGCTAGAAGAAACTCGAAATTATTTTTAGGGGAAAATCTTGGCTTTGTTTCTCAGCTCCTGCTCAAGTCCATCACTTTGTGGAGTCAGAAGGACCTCCTACTCTCACATATGCAAATCGCAATTTTAGCTGGAAAAGTACATTATCAAAAAGACCAACTATAAATATTAGTCTAAGGAAATATGCGCAAAGAATGTAAGAAGCTTCCACAAATTACAATGGCAAACCTTGCTGCAGTTCAGAATTATCAACACTTAAGGACGGAATATGTGAGGGTGCATTCAACAGGAAACACAGTCTATATCCCCACACTTCCCTGAGGATGATGTTAAACTCACTGCTCCTTACTAACACTAACCTAAATCCTGGTTGAGAGAAGTAAAAACGTTCCTATAGAGAATTAACTCAGTTGAGCTTATCTATTCACTCTTTCAAGTTTGAAAGTCATTCTTGTATTAATAGGACTCAGAATGCCTCACATGTGGATGGGGTATTTGGCTCCTCCTATATTATGCGTACTTGAAGGATGAAGAAACCGTGCAGCATATGGTATTTGTTGCAGATACTGTCCATTTTATGAGCATGCCCTCTCCGTGAGGTTCTGAGAGTAAATTTTCTGAAGGTAATGCTGTGGATGCTGAAAAAATTGACTGTGACTGTTTTGCCCTGTAGGCAGTGAAAATCATGTTTACCTCTCAGGGTTAGCTGTAAGAAATTTAAAAGCCAAACTTAAAGGCCCCACTTAATGTTTGTGAACCTGTTATATGTATTTTTACCTTCTCACTCCACTTGTAATGAGCTCATCTTTCTAACCGTTATTGCCTCTTCACCATAATTCTCTGGCCTACAAAGGTTTTACTACACTACACTAGCTTTGCAGTATATGTAGAAGGTGGTAAGGCACAGAGAGACAGACAGACAGACAGATAAGCAGAAACATACATAAAGCCACTGAACTTTATTTTCTCGAGATAAGTAGAATTTAATCTACTATTATTTTTATATAATTATATTTATGTAGCTCAATCTAGCTTACTCTCTGATGTTTCTTACCCCCTTAGAGCCAATCCTATTCCTCACTCACACAATCTGTGAAGGAGCAGTAATATTTTATTTTACCCACCCTTCTTAAAGCTTCCTGACACAACCTGGATTCTAAGCTGTCACCAGCCTACTTTTCTTTTCTACCCCTCACTGTAGGTAGCAGGAACATGTATGCATGAACTCTGCTTTGGCATTCTAAAACAGCTCAGGAGTCACTTCCTTTACCAGAGGTTTCTGCACTGAAACTCTTCCCTCACCTTGCTTGCTCTTCTGCCCACTTTGACTTGATAGTCTCTTAAAAGTCCACTTCTTATAAGTAACTTTCCAAACCAGCCACAGAATTTAAACCCTAGTGTTTTCCTCAAAAGCCTAAGTAATGGAAAATTGTATTTAGCTGTTTCAATCCCATCTGTGAAATGGGGCCAGAGACATCAGGATCCTTCAGGATCCTTTGCTTATCTCCCCAAAGCAAAGTCAGTGATAACTACTCAGTGGTGAACAGTGATGTAACTATTAAGACTGGAGGCTCTGATTGGAGATGGATGGAATGCACTTGCTTTATGAGATGGACATGAGCCTTTACGGAACATAGGTGGAATGGTAGGGTTTAAGGATACGTGTTGGTTTGCCAGGAGAAACTGGGGATATGTCTGTGATATTGCCAAAGAAGACTAAGGGAGAAAATACCCATCCTGAATATGGGTGACACCATATTTCACAATTGTGGAATAAAAGAAGAAAGGAGAGAGATACTGATAGTATAAACATAATCTCTTCCCCCCCCCCTCTCTCTCACACACACACACATACACACATCTCTGCTTCTTGTGCACCATGAGGTCTGCTCTATTCTTGCCACTTATTCTGGCCTCTATGATATCCAGCCTCACCATGGCCCAGAAACAAAGCCAGATAATCATGATATTCAATCTTACCTCAGGCCCATAGCAATGGAATCAGCCAACCATGGTCTGATATCATGAAACAAAAGAAATCATTCCTTAATTTGTTTTACTCAAGCATTTTGTCACAGTGAGGAAAATCTGACACATACACTCAGCCACAAAAGCTATAGAAATTTTTGTCTTTTATTACCCATTGGGTTTACTTGTAAATTTATACGTACATTCTAATTATTACAAAAGAGGGAAACCATGCATCTTATGTTTCTTTGGGTCTGGCTTGCTTCATTTAATATAAATTTTTCCATCTTTTCATTTCTTTATGAAGGGGGCAATGTCATTCTTTCTAATAGAAGCATAGAATTTCATTAAGTGTATATACCACATTTTCTTGATACAGATACACTGAGGTGTATCTGGGTTGATTTCATATCTTAGCTGTGGCAAACACTGCTGCAATGAAAATGGTTGTGCTGCTGTCTTTGGTATGCCCTGGTTTGTGATCATTTGGATAAATGCCCAGGAGTGGGTAGGACTAAACATTCACATAGTAAAAACAAAGGAGGATAATCTTATGAGAATTTCACAAGGGCTCAATAGCTATGTGCATATGATCATATAAAATGATGCTTATTAAAATGAACTCCAAGAAATGGAAGCAAGAGTTTTTTATTGTACTGTTTCCAGTTCTTTTTTTTTTCTTTTTGCTTCTTCCATTTTTCTTCCCTCTTGTCACTGTTTTTTTTTTATTTCTGCACCCTTTGTCTTGTATGTAAGTTTATCTGATTTGGGGAGTGGAAGGGGAAACACAGAGATGGTGGAACAAAGGGTGAACCAATTCAACAGTGATGCTAGACTCTGTGTTAGAAATAAATTGTATAATTTGGGGGAAGGAGAGGGAGAGAAAAAACTGGGAGGAAAATGAAAGAAGAGGTGACAGTTTAAAAAGAAATGTACTGGATAGGAAGGGGAAACAAAGGTGGAGACAACAATGCTTGATAAGAAATGTACTCATTATCTTGCCCATGTAATTATAACCCCCTTGTTCGGTATTTTCACAATAAAAAAATAAATAAATATACTAATTACTAATAAATATACTAATTACCTGACTTATGTAACTGTAATCCCTCTATACATCACCTTCACAATAAAGAAAAAAATTAAAAAATTAAAAGAATATAGAATTTAATAAATCCAAAGATAATGTTAATAATGAATTTTTTTTTGGTCAGTAGTGGGGCTTGAACTCTGGGCTTAGGTGCTGTCCATCAGCTCTTCAGCTCAAGGCTAGCACTCTACCACTTGTGCCACAGTGCCACTTCTGGTTTTCTAGTGGTTAATTAAAGATAAGAGTCTCACAGGGACTTTCCTGCCCTGGCTGGGTTTGAATCACAATCTCAGCCTCCTGAGTAGCTAGGATTACAGGCGTGAGCCACCAATGCCTGGCTTAACAATGAATTATACTATAACTTTTCATAATATAAAGAAATTTCATTTTCTTATTTTTTTTCTTTTTTAGTTGTGCTGGTCCTGGTCTTGAACTCAAGAACTGGGAACTGTCCCTGAGATTTGTGCCCAAGGCTAGAAATGACAGCCCTGCTTCTGACTTTTTGCTGCTTAATTGGAGAGAAGAGTCTCACAGACTTTTCTGCCTAGGCTGGCTTTGAACCATGATCCTCATATCTCAGCCTCCTGAGTAGCTAGGATTATAGCCTTGAGCTACTGATACCCAACTAGAATTTTCTTCCTAAATTGAATTTTATTTTCTTTTTTGATAATAGTAACATGAATCAGTAAATAATATGGAGTATAAAATTAGGAAAAATAATCTTGATTATATGCCATTTAGCTCCAGGTAAAAATAGAAAGTACCACAGGTCACTGACATCTAAAAACATTCATAGAAATATGCATTAAAGAATATTTGCCCTGGCCATTGTCTTTCAGAGTTAAATACAGCAAGTAAAATGAAGGGAATCATGTCAGGGTTGCTAAGATATTCTGATGGCAGTAAATTTCAAAAATATAGCTAAAATTGACCCCTGGTTAAACAAAACAAAAACTATTTCTAATTCTTCACCCAATAAACGACATATGTGCTTCATCAAATCCGAGAACACAGAATGAGACATATAGACTTCTTATGAGCTAGATTTTATGAAATTTTATGACAGCATACATAATTAGCAAAAAATTTACCTTAATTCATAAAATAAAAATAATCATAATTCTTTGACTTGCTGTTCTTCAAATGTATCAAGTGTCCAACTTCTCTTTTATCAGAAATATTGAACTGCTTATTTATGGTAAGTGGAAGTGATTCTTCTCTTTATTTTAGAGTGAGGCTACAGTGTGAGTTTTATATGCCAATTTTGGACACAACACTAAAGTTCAAATCATAAAACGTGAGCTATGTACCTACAGAAAAAGGTTACATTTCCTGGGGGAACTTAATACTCACCCACACCATATGGAGAATGTTTTCTCTGTTCTTACTGTGGCACGTGGACTAGAATATATTTAGTTCTGGCCTAACTTAAACCTCTTGATTGATTTAGAAGCTGATCGTTTCTCAGTGACATCATGTTTTATTCGTTTTATCGTTCATTAAAGAATGTAAGTCTATTTGCTTCAGGCTTAGCTCTTTTCTTCCCCTGGAAGTCAGGTGGGCTAAACACACAACACAAACCACAAACACATGACTAACAAAGGCTATATTTGGAAATATCTCCTGACTTGTCTCTACCTTCCTATTAAGCAGTTCATTTCCTCTAAGTCACCTTTAAAAAAATTCTCTCTGGGCAGTATAAGACAGCCTTATATTATGCGAGACATCCAGCTTATTCACTATATACTCTGTCGTGTAGATTTATTTCCTCAATACCTTCCCAGAATGCAGAAAGAGGTCAGTCTTTGCTCTAGGGTTCCTAGAAAGGTCTAGTTATCTTATTTTCCTAGTATAACCAACAATATAATTTTTCTTGCTTGATTTATTTTGGTCTATTTAATTATTTTAGCCAATGTAACTCTGGGAGACCATTCGGTCATTACTCACTTCCTTCCAAGTGAAATGGGGCCACATTTGTGCCAGCTCCCTGGGGAGAAACTCACTTCTGCAGAATTGTGTTCAGAGCAAATCTGCACCACAGACTTCACTATCAGATTTGAGGCCAGAAAAAAATATTGTCTTCAATAACATGCAGAGCATCACAATTGTTTCTTTTACCATTGGCCTTTCTGTCTTTTCTTACCCTAGGTTAAACTGGAGAGTTGCCTTATGAGGTTAATAAATCATCTATTTTATTCAATGTGCCCTCTCTCCAATCTGTTTTTCTTCTCCTCCCAGAAATTAAACCCACATAGCTACACATAATGTTTCAAGTGACTGAAACAAAAGGTATTTTCTGTTTTATTCACCTTTAAAATGAAACATTTCTATCATCCATTCACTTACTTGAAAATCTTTAGAATATCCCCCTCTCACTAGGTTCTAGTCTAGATGCTAAGCATGTGGCAGTGATCATTTCAAGCAAACATCCACTCTGGGGGAGCACCCATTCCAGGGAGAAGGGAGGAGCCCTGAGGACAGTAAACAATCATGGGCACTATGCACAGAATGCTGTGTGCCAAGAAGCCCAGGAAGGTTTAGGAAAAGGCCACACATGCAGTATGTTGCAGACAGAAGGCTTGTTGTGCTGTTTGCACTGAAATGATACAGGGATTTGAGAAACTTACACACTTGTGTAGAGTGCTTGGCAGCCAAAATAACTAAAGATGAGTCTTTTATGTTCATTAATACCTGTACGGCTCTTCTGCTAATCTGTGTCTGTATAAAAAATGGCTCCAATACTCTGCTTCAGCTTCATACAATAATTCTGCTCATGATTCTGTAAGTCTGACATGGAAGGGCAGAGAAGGCTCAGCTGTGCACCATGGTGTCTGGAGTGACTTGAATAGTGAGGAGTTGTAGCTATGAGTGCCTGAGACCCCTTCCAACATGACAAGCTCAAGATCATCAGGTTTTGACATAGTGTCTCTGAGCTCCAACAAATGTCCGAAGAGGCAGGAGGTGAAAGTCACCAAATTTACAATATCTGGTAAAGTTGCCCCTCTGTCCTATTCTTTTAGACACAAAGCCTACCAGATTCAATGAGACAAAGGGGAAATTCTCAACAGAGTAGTATCAAAAACATTGTTGAGCATCTTTACACTGCCAAATGTCCTTGGACAAGTGTCATGATTTTCTCACACTACTATTGGCTCAGCTATTAGTATCAAACCAAATATACCTTAAATTTGTGTTAGCAGTACTAAGAAAAGCCAGGTGTTTGGGAAATCATAAGCTCTCAATATATATTATTCTTTTTATTTTTCCTTTTTTTATTGTGAAGATGATGTACAGAGGGGTTACCATTACATAAGTAAGATAATAAGTACATTTTTGTCAAACTTGTTACCCTTTCTCTCATTTTTCTACTGCTTTCCCTCCACCCCAAGTTGTACAGATCATTTCCAACAGGAAGAGAGAAATGCTAGACAAGATATATACTCATTGCCTTACTCATGTAACTGTAATCCCTCTGTATAAGAGCTTTACAATAAAATAAAATTTTAAAACAAACACAAAAAGTATATCTAATACCAGGGTACCAGAATCAAATACAGTGACAACAGGGGACATACCATAGGGGAAGCCTGTTCTTTTAAAACCATTGTTAATTAATTTTATATACCCTCTCATCAAACACTGTATTTATAATGGCACATTTCCTCTCAGACATTGATTAACTGGAGTTCAATACTAGGTGACAACGACAAATTTGCTTTTCATATCATTTTGGGGAGGGCACACATTTTGAGCAGATTTATTTATTTATTTATTTATTTGGTCTTAAATCATTAAAGAATGTACTTTATTTTTTTCTTTTCTTTTATTGTAAAGGTGACATGTGGAGGAGTTAGTTACATAAGTGTGGTGATGAGTACATTTCTTGTTCTTGCTGTATGAGTCTTTCAGATTCCTGTTTATTCATTCTTTGATGTCTTTGATAACTTTGAGTGATAATACTAAGTATGGTATCTTGGGTATCTTGTTGATACTTAAGGGTAGTTTCTTGGATATTTTTTCTTTTTTTTTTTTTTACTGTAAAGGTACTATACAGAGGGGTTAGCATTACATAAGTAAGGCAATGAGTACATTTTTTCTTGAACACTATTACCCACTCCTTTGTTTTTCTACCACTATCCCTTCCGACCCCCATTCCCCCCCCTGTGAAGTTGTAAAGTTCATTTCCAACATAGTGTCTTGTGAGTATCATTTTTGCATGGTGGCATCCTTTG
The DNA here is from genome assembly GCF_019054845.1 of Dipodomys spectabilis. Taxonomy (NCBI): domain Eukaryota; kingdom Metazoa; phylum Chordata; class Mammalia; order Rodentia; family Heteromyidae; genus Dipodomys; species Dipodomys spectabilis. The sequence goes on along the minus strand of NW_024870701.1, from coordinate 1,465,135 downwards.
TCCTTGTTTCACCATTTTATTGTTTCCCTTCCCTTCCCATATATCATATATATATATATATATATATATATATATATATATATATATATATATATATATATGATTTTGGTATATATAGCTGATTTGGGGGTATATATACATACACACACACACACACACACACACACACCACAGGGTACCAGATTCAAAGTCAGTGATTGCCAGGGACATACTAAAGGAAAAGGAAAAATGAAAAAAGTAAAGAACTTGATAGAGTACATTGACAACAACAAGGTCAACAACAAAAAAAGGACCTGTTGTTTCCATGTCTTGGAGTTCATTTCAATTAGCAACATTTTATATGGTCATACGTGCATAGCTATTGAGCTATAGTGATCTTCTGCTAGCACTATCGTACATAAACTAATCATTACAAATGAGGGAAACCAGGCAGCCTATGTTTCTTTGGGTCTGGCTTAATTCACTTACTGTCATTTTTACCAAGTCTTTCAATTTCCTTATGAATGAGGTGATGTCATTCTTTCTGATAGAAGCATAGAATTCCATTGTGTATATATACCAGATTTTCTTGTTTTAAGTTTTTTATTGTGAAAATACTGTACAGAGGGTTTACAGTTACATGAGCAAGGTAATGAGTACATTTCTTATCAAGCATTGTTGCCTCCTCCTTTGTTTTTCCCCTACCATCCCTTCCCTCCTACCTCCACAACTACACTCCCTCCCCTTCCATGCCTCCTAAATTGTAAAGTTCATTTTTCAACATAGTGCCTTGTACATCTCATTGTTGCAATGGGTCAACCTGTATCCCTATTTAAACATTTTGTTTTTTTCCCTTCCCCTCCCCAAAATATAGCAACATCAAATACAGTGAAAACATGAGTTCCTCCATGGGGGAGGAACATACAAAGAAACAAAAAAAAATCACATAGTACCTTATAAATACATTTGAAACAATAGCAAGAAAGAAAAAAATCACTTGTGTCCCTATCTTGGGGCTCATTTTGCTTAACTTCATCTTATCTGGTCATATGTACATAGCTTTTGATCTTTTCTACATGTCCCAGATGTATACTAGTTATTGCAAATAAGGGAAACCATGGGACCTGTGTTTTTTGGGGCCTGGCTTACTTCTCTTAACATAATTTTTTTCAAATCTTTCCATTTCCTAACAATGGGGCAATGCCATTCTTTCTGATGGAGGCATAGAATTCCATTGTGTGTGTGTGTGTGTGTGTGTGTGTGTGTGTGTGTGTGTGTGTGTGTGTGTGTCACATTTTCTTGATTCATTCATCTACTGAGGGGCATCTGGGTTGGTTCCATATCTAGCTATGGTAAATAATGCTGCAATGAACATAATTGAAGTAGCTTTAGTGTGCCCTCACTTGTAATCATTTGGGCAAATGCCCAGGAGTGGGATTTCTGGATCATAGGGGAGCTCTATGTTTAGTTTTTTGAGGAACCTCCAAACTGCTTTCCAAAGTGGTTGAACAAGCTTACATTCCTACAAACAGTGTAATAGTGTTCCCTTCTGACCACATCCCAGCCAGTATCTGTTATTATTTGTTTTCTTGAGAATGGCTAGTCTAACTGGGGTGAGGTGGAATCTCAATGTGGTTTTGATTTGCCCCAGCAATGTTGTCTATTTCTTCATGTGTCTATTGGACATTCTTATTTGTCTTCAGAGAAGTCTTTTTAATTTTTAGCCCACTGATTAATGGGGTGGTTGTTTCAGGATTTGTTGTTGGGGGTTTAATTTTTTTGAGTTGAGCACTTTTATAATGAATACAATGGCTCCTACCCCTTCAAATTCTCCACCCTTAAATATATACTGACAAAATATTCTGTACCTAAGGAATAGCTTGGCACATAAGGTCAGCTAGAACAAGACTAGAAGGAAAAAATGAGTGTGATAGTGCTTTGTTACTGAGGATGGGGTTCTTATTTTTGTTGCAAGAGGTAAGCTTATAAATGAATAGAAGCACTATAGGAAACTATAAATACAAATGGAGAGAGAGAGAGAGAGAGATTAGTTGTATGTGGCTCTAAATCACCATAGGAATGTCAAAAAGGGCCTAAGCTATTACAAAATGATGCTCAAGTTCTAGGGACTATGCCATGTTGGCTCTAGAACCTTGTAGAGTGGAGTAGGCTGGAGGCAAATACCACTTTCCATCCCACCTGCTCGATGTTGGATCAGTCCTAAATACATTCAGCTGCTAGAACACCAATGGGACAATTCCTCCTGATAACCCAGATAGAACTCATTTCCTACCAAAAAGAATTGAGGCATTTGTTAGAGTCTTTCTACTTCCTCCTCCTAACTTCTATGCATTAATCCTATTCTTCCTTTTTTGATTTCATTCCAGAGGTAATATTTATAACAATCTAAATAAGATACCATGTTCCCCAATACTTTCAAAAGCCTGTATCCTCTCTTTTTTTTATTGTGAAAATATCATACAATTACATGAGCAAGGTAATGAATACATTTCTTTTTTTTTTTAATTTTATTTTATTTGAGAACATACTGTACAGAGGGGTTATAATTACATGGGCAGGATAATGCATACATTTCTTACCAAGCATTGCAGCCTCCTCCTTTGTTTACCCTTCACCTCCCTTCCCAGCCTCCCCCCTCCCCCCCCACCCAATCATACCCCCCCCTCCCCCCCCCCACACCGACATTGTAAAGCTGGTTTTGACATGACATTTTGTACTTCTCATTGTTGCAACAGGTCCACCTGAATCCTTAAACGACTTGTTTGTCCCCATCTCCTCCACATGTTATACTGACATCAAATATAGTGAAAGCGGGGGTTACACTGTGGGGGAGGGACATACAAAGCAACCAAGAAATAATCTTATAAATGCGTTAGAAACACATGCATGAAAGAAACAAAAACATTAAAATACATATTTGAGGGTTCGTTTTCCTAACATCACATTCTCTGACTTTTTCCGCTTGACTCATACCTATACTAGATATTGCAAATAAGGGAAACCATGGGACCTATGTTTCTTTGGGCCTGGCTTACTTCACTTAATATAATTTTTTCCAAGCCTTTCCATTTCCTAACAAATGGGGAAATGTCATTCTTTCTGATGGAGGCATAGAATTCCATTGTGTATATATACCACATTTTCCTGATCCATTCATCTACTGAGGGGCATCTGGGTTGGTTCCATATCTTAGCTATGGTAAATAATGCTGCAATAAACATAGTTGTGCTGGTAGCTTTAGTGTGGTCTTTTTTGTAAACATTAGGGTAAATGCCCAAAAGTGGGATTGCTGGGTCATAGGGGAGTTCTATGTGAAGTCTTTTGAGGAACCTCCATACTGCTTTCCAAAGTGGTTGAACAAGTTTACATTCCCACCAACAATGAAGTAAGGTTCCTTTCTGTCCACATCCCCTCCAGCATCTGTTGTTGTTAGAGTTCTTGATTTTTGCTGTTCTAACTGGAGTGAGGTGATATCTCAATGTTGTTTTGATTTGCATTTCTTTTATGGCTAGGGATGTTGAACATTTCTTCATGTGTCTACTGGCCATCCTTCTTTCTTCTTCAGAGAAGCTTCTCTTTAAGTCTTTCGCCCACTTACTTATTGGGCAGTTGTTTCTTTGAGGATTTGTTGTTGGGTGGTTTAATTTTTTGAGTTCCAAGTATATTTTAGATATGAGACCCTTGTCCGTTGTATGGCTAGTAAAGATCTTCTCCCAATCCGTGGGCTTTCTATTGATCTTGCTAGCTATGTCATTTGCCCTGCAGAAGCTCTGCAACCTTATGCAATCCCATTTGTCCAACCTTTCTTTGATTTGTTGTGTTTCTGGGTCTCTATTCAGAAAATTTCGGCCTGAGCCAAGGAGACCCAGGGATGAATACATTTCTTATCAAGCATTGTTGCCTCCTCCTTTGTTTCCCCTTACCATCCCTTCCCATCCCCCACCCCCACTTCCACTTCCGCCCACGCCAAAGTTGTAAAGTTCATTTTTTGATATAATGTCTTGTACATCTCATTGTTGCAGTGGGTCCACCTGCATCCCTCTTTAAATAATTTGTTTATTCCATTCCTATCCACAAATTATACCAACATCAAATCTGCACAGGATCAATTCAGACCAAGAAAAAGATCCTTAAAGCTGTCAAGTAGAAAAGATCAATCACCTATAAAGGGAAACCAATTAGAATAACCTCAGATTTCTCAGCAGAGACAAATTAAAGCAAGAAGAGCCTGGAACGATGTAATGCCATGCCCTAAAGACAAACAATTATCAACCAAGAATACTGTACCCAGCTAAACTCTCCTTCATAACCAAAGGTCAAATACAAACCTTCCATAGCAAAGAAAAACTGAAACAATATATCTCCACCAAACCAGCCCTACAAAAGATACTTAAAGATGTCCTATGCATAGAAAACCAACAAGACCACAATAAAGGCCAAGAAACTGCATCCAAACTGAGAATCCAAGAACCATAGGAAGAACCCAGTTGTCATAGCCCCAAGAAGGTGGATAACTTGGCAGGAACTACCATACACCTCTCAGTCCTAACTCTCAACATTAATGGACTTAACTCTCCAATTAAGCAACATACACTCTAGTTGCATTAAAAAGCAAGATCCTGTATCCTCTCTTTTCTGGGCTTAACATTTTCAGTTACTTCTTACTAACTAGCCAAATTAGCTATCACAATTAGTATCTCAATCCTTGAAGGATAAAAGTGGCTCTTAAATCTTTCCCAGAAGAAATGCTGGTCCATTCGGGATAGTTTAAATTAGTTTTCCTCTCTTCTCTTTCTGTGTGTGGTGTCAGGGACAGGAGGCATTTCTGGTCCTGAGGCTTGAACTCAGGGACTGGACTTTGTCCCTGAGTTTTGTTGCTTGGGCTCCACTTCTTCCATTTCTAGCCCTTTATTGGTTAACTGAAGAGAAGAGTCTCAAGGACTCTCATGCCTCGCTTGGCTATGAACCATGATCCTCAGCTCACAGCTTTTTGAGTAGCTAAGATTACAGGAGTGAGCCATTGGCTCCCAGTATGGGCTAATTTTAAAACTCTTAGACTAATAGAAGTTTTCTAAGACAATTATAAAAGACTCAAATTAGAGAAGAAAGTAATAAAAGAAAATGAAGAGGAGCTCGATATGGCTCTGGTGGGGACATTTTCTATCAGAATTGTTATATTGAGAAACTCCTTCCTCTATGTCATAGAGGTCATTCAATGGCCCAAGACTTAGACCATTCAATGTTACTTGTTAGTTTTACATTATCTTGGAAACAAACCATGAAACTAGGCAGCCTTTTAAGCTCTGGGAATAAAAATCTCTCCAGTGATGGATTCAGACTGCATTAAATGGTCCAAAAAAAATCTTATTCAGTCTCTTGCCCAAGAACACTCAAGAAGGAATTTGAGATTTCAAATCTTCTGTAATAAACTCCAAAGAGAAAACTACAAGTTCTTCTCTAACTCAGAATATTCAGTAAGTTTCAAAGTAAATGTATACATTATCTATGGCAATTTTCTGCACCTGGGAAATCAGCAACCTAACTGATTTTCTAGAACAATTAGAAATCAGATGCACAATCCTCACATTGGAACTGACTAAACAGGAACAGAGAGAATAGCTAGAGCCTCTAACCAACTCTGCAGCCAAAATAAGAAAGCCCTGTGAACTCGGGTCCCTATTCTAGCACTGGACAACTGAACAACTGACTTACAGCTTCTGGTCTTCTCACTAATAGTATAGAAGGCCTTGGTAATTCGATAATTTTCTCCAGCCTTCAGTCTTAGCCAAGTCCTTTTCAGCTCAAGACATCTCTCTTTTCTCCTGATATTGTCATGTGTTGGACTGTGCAAAAACAGAGACAAGTTATCGCCTGAGAAATTTATTAGGAAGGCTTAGTGGATGAATACCTGGAGAAAGTAAAGAAATGGAAATGAGGAGGAGTGAGCAATTGTAGAAGCTGAGTTCCACAAATACTTCAGTTAACCCCCAGGGAACCTGGAGCTAGGTAAATTTACCTAGACTTGGATTGGACTAGGAGGCCTTTCTATCCCTGCACTTATATTCTTTCTCCAGGAAAGGCCATGATCTAGAGTAAATTTCTTAACCAGGAATTTAGAGAGGGCTGTGAGCTCTGTATGTCTGCTCATACCACTTTAGTAGCTGGGGAATAATCCCTTCATTCCTAAAGGAAAATCTAGCAGCAGCTCTTACTCTTCATTTCAATGCAATATTTTTCCCATGGCTGCATGAGATAAACTATGACCTTCTATTACAAAATTTGATTCATCCTCTATTTAGCCACAGCTTAAGATCAAGGCGTAAATTGAGAATTCAGGGACTCTGAGTTTCAATCTTAGATATGAAAATTTCATGACCAAATTTCATGTCATATACATTAAATCCTTGAGCTGCTGCTTTTTAAAAAAAAATTTTTATTTTATCATAGGGCCTGAACTCTGGGCCTGGGCGCTGTCCCTCAGCTCTTCAGCTCAAGGCTAGCGCTCTACCACTTGAGCCACAGCGCCACTTCCATTCTTTTTCTTTTTTGCTTATGTGGTGCTGAGGAATAGAACCCAGGGCCTCATGCATGCAAGGCAAGTGCTCTATCACTGAGCCACCTTCCCAGTCTGAGCTGCTGCTTTTATCAGAATTCAAATGCAATTGTTTGGAGGTGGACAGGAGACACAAGAACCACTGAAATAATCCAGTTGCATCTGCTGAACAGATATGCAAAACATTAATAAGTTTAGAGGATAGTCTATTAATTTTGAAGCCACCTAGATTTTTGAACATGATTTCAAAGTAAAAATATAACAGAATCCCAAATACCATGTAGTTTCTCTATTGTGTCTTTATGCCATAAAATGAAACAAATGAAGAAACAAAATATTGTTCCTTGTCTGTTCAATCTTCCGCCAAATCAAGATCAATTGTTTTGGTACCAATACCACTTAGACTTATTTGTTTTGTATTTACTAAAGATTTCAGCCAAAATTGGATCCATTCAAAGCTAATGAAAAGCAGTATATGCACACTGTGCAATGGCTTCCTGACTTGTGACTATCATAACTAAACCCTGAAATGTGATTACTTCAAATTCCCTGACACACTCTACTTAAATTAACATACCATAACATCAGGTTGGGGTCTCTCAATTTTAGAGAAATTTACAACTTCCTGTTCAGAATTCTTTATTCCTAGGCAATTAAACCATAAGGCACCTACAACATTTCTGGGAAGAAATTTAATTTGTGATTCTATTCTATTCTATCATGCATTTCATTTTTACTGTATTCAGTTCAGTTCAACCAATCATACCTGGAGGGCTACTATGCCCAACACCTTGTGAGAGATTCAGAAGTTAACCCCACACCGATCTGACCTTACAAATGTATGGGAATGCACATTACAAATTCTATAAGATAGTTACAGTAGGTTGAAGCATATGAAAGTTAACATAGTTCATCTACAATGGAAACAAGCAGTCATTACATTTGATTCTATGTAATATAACATACAAGAAACATAATGTTTCTCATAATAGGATGGGAAAACTATTATGTAAACCCGGGAGACGGAAAAATTCATTATAATTAGAGGAATTAAAGAAGGCTTAATGAAATACCATGGACTTGTACTTAATAGAACAATTTCAGCAGGGATGGTAGACAATGTATAGCACAGAGGAACCACTTATATATACAGTTAGAGATGGCAGTGCTCCACGCTTAGCCTGGAAAGAATGGAACATGAGAGCTCTTCTTTTGTCTCAGACTTCTAAGTACTCTCTTCTTGGAAGCTATTCTCTACAAAGTGCTTAGGATTTAATTTGGATTTTAGTTTAAAAAAAAACATTTTAATCCTCACAGAAGCAAGTGTACAATGTATGTGTTTGGAACTCCTATGGAAAAAAACCTTTCAAACCTTTAAACGATGGTTGAAACACTATCTTGCACCAGCTGTCTGAAAAGGCTGATTTTTTTTTCCTTTTAGCTACCTGGAAAATGTGGAGTTTCTATTTCGAGAGAGCAGATGAGCCTCGTGAAGGCTTATCTTTCATTTAGGCAATAAAAATGTCCACCCACCTGTGCCACCCACACTAAACAATCAATAGGAATGAAATTTTGGCCTACATGGACTGAAAATAGTACAGCCAAAACAAAGAAAGATACCAGAGAAGGAATAGATGTAAATGTTTAATTTCATTTATGACATGTTCTACATAAAAGCATTAAGTCAGCACTCCACATAAAATAGAGATGATCAAATATGCTCCTTTGTTTTTAATATATATAGTTATGTTTTTGAAGATTTGGTAATAAAACAAAATGTCTAAATAATTTTTAAGTTGATTACAAACAAAAATTATGAAAATTTTGCATATGTTAAAAACCATACATTACTAACATTTTTTACCATTCTTTATCCTTTTTTAATTCAATACTTAGAAAATTTAATGTATGTAACTCCTATCATATTTCTTCAGGCAGTACTGGTTGAAAAAATGTAATTTTAATTTCTCTAAGCCTCCGTTTGCATTTTGGTGAAATAAAGAAAACAACTACTGCTTTGTTTCACTGATTGATTCTCCAGACAAACAATCTAATGTAAAGATAATTGATGAACTTTATAAACATTTGAATGCATGCATTACAATATTGCATACCTATTACACACTTCATAAGTACAAGTGTCTGTCAAGATGTATCCTTCCTTATGAAAAGCCTGCATAATAAATTAAGGTGAAAAACCTAACTTTTTGCTACCCTGCCATAGAATTTAATGTGCTGACCCCAAGTAAGAAATGTAGACTCATTCTCCAAGTCCTTCAGCTTATAAAATTTGAAATTCTAAGCATGCTAAGCCTTCGACAGTCTCCTTGATGGATGATCCCTCCACAAGCAGGATATCATTAGAGTAGCAAGCTCAAAGGATAAAGGAGGCTAGCACTCTGTTCTCAGAGGTTAGCCTGGTGAGGATTTGAAAGGCTGGGATGTTAGTTGTTACCTGATTGGTGAACTTATCAATGCGCATCTGCAGTAAACCATTAGTCTTGTTATCTAGACCCAGTGCTTGGATCACTGCTAATTGTCAAGACAATGGTAATTTTCTAACTACCATGTAAGTATAAAAATTGGAAATAAATATGTTAGAAACAATCACAAGAAAGAAAAAACATTTGAATCCTTATCTTGGGGTTCATTTCGCCTAACATCAACTTATCTGACTGTTTCTGCTCGTCTCAGACATATACTAGTAATTGCAAATAAGGGAAACCATGGGACCTATGTTTCTTTGGGCCTGGCTTACCTCACTTAATATAATTTTTTCAAAGTCTTTCCATTTCCTAACAAATGGGGCAATGTTGTTCTTTCTGATATTATAAGATGGTTTGTTTGTTGCTTTGTATATCCCTCGCTCACGGTATAACCCCTGCTTTCACTGATTTGATGTTGGTATAATTTGTGGCAGGTAAGGGAAAAAAACAAATTGTTTAAAAAGGGATACAGGTGGACCCATTGGAACAATGAGCTGTACAAGATGTTATGTCGAAAATGAACTTTACAACTTTGGCATGGGGCCGGGGAAGTTGAGGGGAGAGGAGATGGGAAGGGATGGAAAGGGGAAACAAACGAGGAGGCAACAATGCTTGATAAGAAATGTACTCATTACCTTGTTCATGTAATTGTAACCCCTCTGTATGGTATTTTCATAAATAAATAAATAAATAATTGAATTCAGCCCCACACTTAAAAGGTGTCTTCAGAAAAATCTCCACCAGCTAGTATGTATTATTCCAATGGGCATAGCTTCAAGGCAGCAAGTTCTTAAAATAAATTACTTAAAATATTCTTAATTAAAATATTTTTTAAGTTTGTTGTGCTGATCCCGGGGCTTGAACTCAGCACCTAGGTACTGCCCTTGTGCTTTTATGCTCAAGGCTATTGCTCAACCACTGAACCACAGCTTCACTTCTGTCTTTTTACTTGAGGTGGGGGTGGGGGTGAAGGTAGTTAATTGGGATAAGCAGGTTTTCCCGCTGCTGGCTTCAAACTGTGATCCTTAGATCTCAATCTTCTGAGTAGTTAGGATTACAGGCACCAGCCCCTAGTACTCAGCTAAAAGTACTATTTTTAATAGCATTCAGACCAGGTGCTGGTGGCTTATACCTGTAATCCTAGCTATCAGGAGGCTGAGATCTGAGGATTGAGGTTCAAAGCTTGCCCAGATCTCTTGAGCCACAGCTCCATTTTCTACTTTATGGTGGTTAATTGGAGATAAGAGGCTCACAGACTTTCCTGCCCAAGTTACCTTTGAATCAGATCCTCAGATCTCAATCTCTTAAGTAGCTACAATCACAAAACATGAGACACCAGTGCCTGGATTATTTTTAATTTTTATGCATTTTATGGGGTACAGTATAATGTTTCAGTATAGATTGTACATTAGAACAATATGTAATTATCAGATCTAGGCAACTGACATTTTCATGTCTTCAGACATTTATCATTCCTTTGTATTAACATTCAAAAGGTCTCTGTATTAGTTACACTGGCATATATAATTACTATTGTTAACCATACTTGCTCTGGGTTGGAATTTATTTCTTCCTCTTCAGTTGTACCCTGGTACCTATTCACCATTCTCTCTGCAAAAGAGAATACATGTAAACACACCCTTGAAATGAAAGATTGAAATTGGGGCTATGTTCATTTTACAATATGCTAACTGCTAATTCTGCTTCTGTAAACCTGCTTGCGCTAACACTGACTCTTCCCCTCCCAGAAATAAGTAAAAAGTTACAAAGTCCAGATTCAGGCCCAGGGACAAGGTCTGCAAACATAGATAAAGAACAAAAGAGTATGTTCTCCTGAATTCCTGTGTAAAAACTCACGGCAGGGGGCTCAAGACAAGGACCATCTGGCTAGCCCAGCAAACTAGGTCAAATGTCAACCAATCACGAGCCTGTAACTATGTGGACTCCCCCCCCCAGGGAAGCCTCCCCCTAGAGAGCCAACCAGTTTACGACCAGTGTTACAAGACTTCCCACACAACAAAATGATTGCTGGAGTATATGATAATTTTTAACCTGAGCCAATCCTGGGGAGCCTGGGGTCTTATGCTAATCCTGTGGTTTTGTCTTTAAAAGTGCCTGTAACTCCTGCTCGGGGCTTCCAGTCTGCCTTGGACAGGGAGCCCGTTTGCGCAAACGCCTAATAAACTCCTCTTGCTTATTGCATCTGCTGGTTTGGAGTCTTGGTTCTTGGGGTGCCCTCCCGTTGAAGAAAGCATCCCAGTGAGTCTGGGGTCTTTCAGAAATAGGAGACAAAGTCAAAGGATTGAGTCTCCCATCCACTTCATATTCTGATATACTTTGCCTTGAACAGTTCACACTCTGACAACATCAGACCTTGTGTTTGCTATTTCTCTGCCAGAACACACGCACGCACGCACACACACACACACACACACACACACACAGAGCCTTCATTCCTCCTGGTAAACTCCTCCTTCAGAAGTAAACTAGTGATACCTCATCGGGGTATCTATTATCTATTAACAAGCTAAGGCCTATATTCATTAAAATCTTGGGTTGTTATATTAGACTTGTTTCTGTGTGTAGCTTTCCAAATTGACTCCCATCTTTGAACTCCTTTTTTGTTATTAGCATAAATTAAGGGTACAACGAGATTTTGTTTTAATCTAGCTTACTACATTGGAGGGAACTGTTGTTCCTTGTTGTTCATAGGACCATACCAAGAACTTGCACCAGATTGACACACCTGGCTGCTTTGTAGCACCTCGCACTCCACCCCTCCAGACTGGCTCAAGTTAGGTTAAACAAAGCATGGGGCAGATCTTCTCATTCTCTTTTTTGAGAATCGATGGTTTTCTCCCTATTGTGCAGTACACAGAGCCTTGGCTTCCTCCTCTGTGGTTTCACGGGATCTTGGTGCCATTGGAAAGGAGATTGCATTAGGAAACTAACTTCTTTCACTTTCGCCACTATTGCTAAATAACTTTAAAGCTATTGCAAGATATTATTTTCTCACCAGCCATCAGGACCCTAGGTCCATATCTTAAACAAAAGTGGGAAAAAGTATTATTTATTAGTATTCTCACACCACTATATATAGTCACTGTATATTTAATAAATAAGTGGGTTTCGATGCAGTGGTAGAACTATAAATTACATAAAAATAGAGCTAGAACAAAAACCACAAGAAACATAGAGTTAAACACCTGAAAACAAAGGGCTGGGTGTTGTATCAACAAAGTCTGGGGAGCGGGGGACACTGTGCTTTATTCATTCAAGTCTGGTACTCTACCACTTAAGCCACATCTCCACTTCCAGCTTTTGGGTGGATAATTGGAGATAAGTCTCACAGACTTTACTTCCTGTTCTGGTTCCAATCCAGAATTCTCAGATCTCAGCCTTCTGAGATTGAGCCACCAACACTCAGCCAAAGTCCCTTCATTTTTACCTTACTTTGCTATCTCTTCTGCCACCTCCTCTTTACGGAGAGGAACAAACTAATTTTTGTGTCTTCCAAATAAGTACCCAGTAGGAAATAGTTGTTAAATTAATAATTGATAGCTTATGCACATTTAGAGGTTCATCCGGGAAGGAAGAGAGCCTGGGTAAATGTTAAGTTTTCTCATAACAGCCTGGCTCAGAGATCAAGTGAGGTGTTGTGCACAACATGAAATGATCAGGAAAGTGCATCCCATGGAAGCAAACCCTGACTTTAAACTTGACGACAATGGTGAGAGGAGGGCTTGTAAATGTGTGCAACCTTATAGGCAAATAGATCCTTACTACTACAGACATCACAGAACAGCAGTTAAATGGAGGCTATGGGTTGAACTGCTACTCTCACATTTTTTCTAAGTTTTGGTCCTTTCTTATGAGTGGAAATGAATGAAAGTAGCTGCTGATTTCATAAGATATCTGTAAAGTCGAAGAACTTAATTCTCATGAAGACAATGTTTCATACTTCTTACATAGGAAGCATGATAAGTATTTGCAGGGGTTAAAGACACAATAGTAAGAGTAGTGATATCAGATCAGCAGCTTAGTTTGAACAGTCACACTAATGAGAATGCAGATACACTGTGATTTTAAAAAATCTAAGTATGGGAAACAGAATTGATCATTTAATGGCATAGAGGTGGATATCTCTGAGCTAAATGGGAAGTTTGCAATTTTCACCCTATGACAGCCAAATAGATTAAGTTTATGTTTGGCTTATGTGTCACAGTTTGGACAGATTGGTATATTTTGACATGTCTATTATATTTCTGACAAATTTCAATATTCCTTCATGAGTAGCACATAGACATTAAATTAGAAGGGCTGTATAGCCACCAGCTTCCCCAGCGTATCCTTCTCTTTCCTGATGCTAGTCTTAGGTCAGTAATGTACAATTCTGTTAAGCTGGTTTGGACTTGGAACCAACTATTTAATATAAATACTAAATTTCATTTGTCTCTTTTTACCATTATCAACTTATTTTTTTTAATTAACAAGTTGGGATCTTCTCCGTCTCCTTTGACTTTCTACAAAAATTACCTAAATTACCTAGGTTCCCTAAAGGAATCTCACTTACAAAATTCTATTCTTTTCAAACTCAAAATGGAAAAAAAATGCTCAGCATTTTTTATTCTTTTTTTTTTAATTGTGAAAATACTGTACAGAGGGGTTACAATTACATGGGCAAGGTAATGAGTACATTTCTTATCAAGCATTGTAACCTCCTCCTTTGTTTCCCCTTCCCATCCTCCCCTTCCAATCCTCCCCACCCCGCACCAAAGTTGTAAAGTTCATTTTTCGACATAACAACTTGTACATCTCATTGTTGCAATGGGTCCATGTGTATCCCTATTTAAACGATTTGTTTTTCCCCTTCCCCTCCACAAATTATACCGACATGAAATACATCTTCCCCATCATCTTAGATATTTTTTCCCCAGGAAAATCAAATCAAATCAAATCGCAGCTCCTTCCCCCGAGTCAGAATCAGAGTTTGTAGCTTCTGTCTTGCAAGGCAGTCCCTTGCACTTAACAATCCAAAAGCTTCCATCTAAAAGACATTTCCTGAAGTTATAAATACCATTTTCTATCCCCCCCATGTCCCCTAGGCAACCTGTAGAGAAAAGAGTTAGTGGATTGAGTAAAAAATAAAAAGTTGCTTCCAAATTTACATTTCATCTTCCCACATCCCTAAGGAAAGAAAATAATAAGGGTTTCATATTAAATGAGCTAACACTGACAACCAAATATCTTCCCTTCTATATCCTAAACAGAATATATGAAGACATTTAAAACACTTGAAAGATAAAGCAAAGTATGAATTAACACAACATTAACACAAATTTAATTACATTATTTAAAAAAGGATAGTGAATACCAGTATTCATAAAGATTACTCTCCCTCACCCAGATGCAAAGTTTGGAAGGACTTCCTTCTATCCTTTTCAATTTCCTCAGATTATTTACCAATGTGCACTCACAATTTTAACAGTATTCACAAGTGAGACATAACATCTGTGCCTACTGTAACAACTTTTAATAATTCCAGCTGTGTAACATCATATCATGTGTCTCCATTAAAGAGACTGAAATTTCTCACCATAGAATGAAAATATAAAGTCAAAACCAACTTTACAGTTGAGCACCACCAGTAGTTCATGCTTGTAATCTTAGCTACTCCAGAGGTTGAGATCTGAGGAGCATAGTTAAAAGCCAGCCTGGGCAGGAAAGTCTGTGAGACTCTTACCTCCAATTAGCACCCAAAAACCAGAAGTGGTGCTATGGCTCAAAGTGGAAGAGCACTAGCCTTTGCTCAGGGACAGCACCCTTGCCCTGAGTTCAAGCCCCACGATCAACAACAACAACAAAAACTTTACTATTGAGTCACCTACAAACCTAAAATCTTAAAGTAAAGGTCAGGTCTATTTTATTTTCTTTAACCCTAGCCTACTAAAAATAAAGCATAGCATCTGCAATTTAATTACCCACTGGAGAACAGACACTTACCATTGGAAGGTGTCCTTAAGCAGCAGCCTGGGGAATTAGAATCTCTATTTGCATCATTTCTCTCTAACAAGAATCAGACAGACTTAGCCTCCCTCCACAGTCACTCAGAAAAAGGTCACAGTCTGTCATTAGAAGTTTGAATGAGAAATAGCAAGATGAACATTTCTTATGATAAAAGCTAGAGGAACTGAAAACAAATAACATATTGACATTTAAAGTATACCATTTTAAAATAGAGGGCACTATGGGCATATTCCTCATTATTGGGTTTTCATCCCTTTACAGACTTTCTGGGTTAGAAGAGGAAAGAAAGGGCATCCTGTCCAGTATCACCTAATTCCTTGAAAACTTCCTTCCTACATGGTACCATTCCATCTATGGGCTAATACATTTGATATTATGGTCAATGAAAAAGCAAGGCTTTAGAATTTGCATTTAATCTTCAACTATACATACTCCATGTGTCATCTTTATTTGAATCTTACTGTACTATTTTGTTGAATGTGCTTGTTTGCTTGCTTGTTTGTTTTTGACAGGATTTCACTGTGTAGCCAGGCTAGCCTCAAACTACAAATCCTCATTCTTTAGCCTCTTAAGTGCTGGACTTACAAATATATGCCACCACACCAGCTTGCGAACTATTTTTGAGTATTAAAACTTCCACTTTTAGCTTCTCCAACTCTTTTATGCATTGAGCCCTTGTTGAATTTTTAATGTCTTTTAACAGAGCATCTTGAAATACATATAAGTCAAATAAGCATATTTCTCATTTCCCATTTATTAACAAGCTGATTTAACTATACACTATACAAATCATTCCTTAATATTTTTCAAGAACAGATATATTTTATAACCCCATGAATTATTTCATTTACATAAAATGGAAGTGACATTCTGATGGCAAATCATTACCATTAAATTCATTGAAACAATAATTTAATTCATATAAACATGACAGTGGTCTACCCTCTTTATTTCCTTTTACCATTTTTTATTGTGTAAGTCAGTAGAGTTTGTAACCTTTAGCTTAAAAAGTAACTAGCTACACTTAAATATTCCTCAAGCTAACATCATAAGACATTTTCTTGTGTTATAAACATGCTTTCTTTCTTTTTAAAGCCTTTTAAGCAAGTATTTTGGTATGACAGGGCTACAACAGGAGGACATAGAAAAAGAGAAACATAGTTCTTAATCTTCATGCAGAATAAAGGAGTTAAAGACTCAAAGTGATGGCTCCTATCTCTAGCTTTTATACTTTTTGATCTGACTGGTTTGGGGCGAGTAAAATGAGTAAGTCCCACATAAACGATAGCCCAGGTAATCTTTTGTTTCGTTTTTTGTCCTGGAACTTGAACTCAGGGCCTGGGCATTGTCCCTGAGCTTTTGTGCTCAAAGCTAGCACTCTACCACATAGCCACAGCTCTACTTCAGAGGCTTTTTGGTGGATAATTGGAGTTAAGAGTTTCAAGGATAGCCGGGTGTGGCTCCACTTTTGTTGTGAATTTAGAAAGCTCAGCAATTAGTTACTACAAATGATAGTTTTATTATTTGCAGGCTATTCCTTGAATCTATCTTTGTCAGGATTCACTATGGAGTGAAATATAGAAAATACTCCACTGCTCCAATGGTGTTGGACTTGTCTGTGTGGCTTGCTTTCACTGACAGAATGTGGTAGAAGTGGAATTGTGTCAATTCTTAACTATAAGCATTGCATATTTCTAGTTGCCTCTTTCAATTTATGTCAGCCTCTATCAGAAAAAAACATGCCATAAGAGCCACTGATACCAGAACAAAAGAGGAATAGATCTGAATTGACCCTTAGACTTAACCCAATCACACTAGTTAACCTGTAAATCAGTAAGCAAAAAATAAATTATTGTTATTTGAAGTCAGAGATAGAGAGGGGTGTTTGTGCAACATTATTGCAGTAGGAACTTAACTGACACTCTGTGCCCAATAAATGTTCTCAAAGCTCTGACTTATGAGACACTGTCTTTGCTCAATTGCATGTATATGGAAAAGAAAAGTCCTATTTGGAGAATACATGTAACACAGTAAATAGTTTACATATGTATATGAAGTTTAGATATATTTCAAAAAGATATATTTCAAAAAAATCACTGGGATTTTCCTGTCACTTTGGGTTGTTGTAGGTATTGCTATTTAATAGGGCTGGCACAGATCAATTTCACCCATTAATTGGCACAGCAAATGTCACATCTGCCACCTTTCTCTTCCTAAATACATTTAATCATAACCACGATTATAGTCTTTTTTTATATGAATGTTCAGCTCAAAAGATACCCATAAACTTCAGCTAAATTGTAGCTTACTCCTCCAGGCAGGCTTTATAAGATTTGTAGAGAGCCATAAAGAATTTGATTAACATTAAAAATACATGCATATGGTAATGAATTAAACATTGAAAACTACATTTTTAGGTAAAGAAGCTTGAGGTTGACTACAACCATTTTGAAGTCCAAATCTCTGACATCAATGACAGTGCTTTTCTTTAATCTTTGTTATTTTCATTTCAAGACCAAATATACATTCAGATCTCAAATAAATTTACAAATTGGGTAGCGTGGGGATTAGGCAGCAGATGAAAAACTCAGAGTCAAAACTGGATCCTTATTTCACCTCTGATTTACTTCCTGATGCTTAAAATATTACTCTTCATCTATAAAGTGAGTTGCTTTAACAAAACATTCCAGCTAGCAGTATCAATGCTGAGGTGATGAAAAACATTCAAATTATTTTTAAAGTTATCTTTTAGTTTAATTTGGGTTTAATTTTAGTTTAATTTAATTTGGGTTTAATTTTTAAAAAAACACAGAAAACTTTCCGGTGGTTGATTTCCATGAATAGCAAATCAATGGGAATAATCCAAATTTTTGAAACAATCATGGCTTTCCTCCAGCTTCTATGCTCTGAATAATTCTAAGCCTTGAGTACCTCATCAAGAGAAAGTAACAAAAGTACCTGAGGGATTTTGTGAGGATGGAAGGAGGAATATTTATGTTGTATAAGAGCACTAGGTCTGTCATAGTGAGAACACAACAAATTGACTAGTTGCTAATGTGAAATAAAATCACAGAATTACAATAAATATTCCAAGATGAAACTTGGATATTATGAGAAAGGGAAGTACCATGTTTTGTTTTAAGGCCACATAAGGTGGCTTTGGAAACTGATTCATGAGTTAATCTTTGTGGCAGCTGGAAAACAGCAGGGCAGACAGACAGAAGGAGTTTGGAGCATCTTCTTAAAAAAACCAAGAATAACAATATAAAATGAAACACCCAGGTCAGGTTCTAATCCAAAGTTACCAGAGGCATAAATTGTGACAACACTGCCACGGTATTCAACCATGTGTTCAAAGCTCAGTTCACTCGCTTCTCATTGGCAAGCTCAAAGAACAGGAAGCTCAATCACAATGCAAGTAACTATAACCATTAATTAGTTACCAGTGTCAGGGATCGTATTAGCTCCCTAGTATATTTTTTTAGACCTCCCAATCACTCCAAAGGAATGCTGGAATGCCACTGTTAAAGATGGGAAAATAGACCATTAGAGAAGTGAAAGTTCCCTAGTTTACATGGCAAATAAGGAAACCCACGAGTGTTAAAACCCAGAGCAGTCTGACTCTTAGGCACATTTGTACCATGAGGCTGTGTCTCTTGTTTCCCCACCTTCAAGAAGTCACAACATAAGAGTTTGGGGTTGAAAAGAAGACTTCATCAAATGCAAGTCTGCTTTTGATAGCTGATCAAACTGAATTCCAGATCAAAATAGTCCAGTGACTTACCCAAGTTGACAAAGTAATAAGAGACAAAACTAAAGTTCACATTCTTCCCCAGTATCTTCTATTATAAATAAACATATTAGCAAATCCAATCATGCTAGATTTCCAAGACTCCCAGGCATATCAGCGTCTCTCCCTCCTTTCTTGCTTCTTTCGTTCCCCCCCTCTCTCTCTGACTTGACCTCTGCTACTTTTGAGTTATAACCAGTGAAACCTTATGAATAAAGCCAAAACTTAGCTATCAAATTTTTATATAATCCTGTTCTGAAGATTTTTTTTAAAAAAATTGCACTTTCTTATCCAATGGACTATGACACAATTTCAGGTTTTTTTTTATAAACTCTTGCTTGGAAGACAAGAGGATGAGCTTAATGAGGTACAAAGAGTCAATCTATATTTCTCATTCTGAACACATGTTATTGTAAGGAAGCAGAGATCTGAGTGGGAGGCAGACACATTTTTGAAAGGAAAAGAACTAGTTTCTACCACTCTTTCTTTGTCACAAGGGAAGCCAGCGTGTAGGAGCTGCATCTAAGGTAAGCATCCTAGTGACTGTTCCCATTCACTGTCACCTCGTGCACACTGAAGCAACCTTTCTGAGGTCATGTTGACTGCTTTGATTTGCCAACATAACTCTCAGGTTATGCTTCCAGGCAAGGGGCCAGTACAGAGGTTTTCTTTTTCTTGGTACTGTTCTAGATGAATCATTTTGTAAACAAACAGCCAAGGTCAAGAGCATTGCCTTTACATTGGCCCTTATCTGAACACATGGTCAAGGTTGCTCGAGTTGGGGTTCACAGTACTGATAGCCATGAATCATAGTCTTCATTTTTCTCCTGTAAGTTATTTTTTTAGGAATTTGTGTTAAAGGATATTGCCAATTTCTTTAACTTCCTAATGGTTGCTACTTGAATTTGCAAAAGAGAACATGAAAGAGGATTCCACATTTCTCAGATTATTAGTGAGTATAATTCTTACAGATTAGGAAGTAATTTCCATAGAGTTCTATAAAATGCTTTAAGTGCTTTGGAAAATACAAGCTATTCTCTAGTAAGATGAGGTAGTTGCGGGATTAGCTCATTGCAACCTGGACTGTGCTGATACAAACATTCAGGAAGTGGTGAGCAGGTATAAGAAGAGCTGTCAGTCCAAATGACTGACTTCCATGTTGGTTCAATTAGCTAACTTCCTTAAGTGAAAGCTACAAGATAAGGAAAGCAGGCCTCCTGCTTTCTTGAATGATTCTTCAAAAAATGTTTTTTCCCAAATGGATAAGCATATCACCATGAGTTCTCTACTCTAAAGCCCAGGAATTGAGTGAACTAAAACAAAGGAAACATGAAAAAGGGACTTGTCTGGTAAGGTCTTGATGCACCTTCAAATGAATTTGTTCTGAATAATACATCAAGTATCTAAGAACTCACATCTTAAAGCTATTTTAAAAAATACATTTTGAAGTGCAAAGCATCAAGAAAAGCAGTCATATTGCCTGACATTTGAAGAGGCTGGCTATTAAAAAAAGTTTTGAAATTTTTTTGACAAGTACAGACAAGAATTCCTGAGCTATGGGTTGAGCATCACAAGAACTTTCTTGCTTTCAGATCTCACAAGTTCAAAGATACCAGCTGAGCCAAGAGTTCCAGAGCTAATAGAGCTGTCACAGAAGTGGTTATGAAAGAATTAATACTAAGAAGGAAATATGTTAAGAAACAAAGGTATAGTCCATGGATGAACTTCAAACCCTAGAATATACACAGATGATCACAACAATCCCTTTCCTATAATGTTAAAGACATTTCCTGTGTTGTAACTGTGGATATTTAGAAAGAACAAACTTGTTACCTGAAGGCAGATATTTTGTTGGTTTTACAGTAGCCTTCAAAAGAATGAAAAACATGTGTGTATACTAAATTGATAACTGCAGGTCAAGATACAAAAAGATAAAGGTCCAGTGCCCATGATTTATTTCACAGAGATGTACAAATCACCAATACATGGTTTGAGCATACTGGAAAGTAACATTACAATTTGCTTGAGGGTCTATACAATACCAAATGAAATAATTATTGACATAAAAAGTTTCATTTGGCAAAAGTGTAGACATGAGCAAGAGATCTTTTGTAGGGTCCCTAAGTTCACACGTGTCTTATAAAAAGATTTCCTTAACAGGTTCTCTGTTTGTCCTCATACCCCCATTTCACCAGCTTTTCTTGTACATGCCTGGTCTGGTCACTGATTTGTTTTAACTATAGGTGGCTTAGATACAACTAAACTGTGAACTTCTGGAGTAAAAAGACTGCCTGTTAAGACATCTCTGTCCCTCAGTGCTAAGTGGTGCTTCTAGCACACAGCATATGTTCAATTAATATCTGCTAAATTTTAAAAACTGCTTCCCCTGTGGGAACATCTATGAAAAACATCAATAGACCCTTTGATTTTTGTCTCACGCTATCAAAGGCAATCACAAGTTGAATCTACAAAGCTCATGGAATTGGCAGTGCTATGAAAAGGAACAAAATTCTTTTTCAGATGCCTATAATTGCTCCATTAGAAGGGTTGAAAGCCAAAAGAGTCCCTGTGTTATCCCTGAATTCAAGTAGCTACCAAGGCACTTTCACATGAGGTCATCCTATAGAGACAAACTCAGATCCACAATTCATGTTCGCACTGTATCCCTGTGGAACTAAGTGCTTGGGTTGAGGTGGTGCAGAACATGGTTGGGGAACCACCAAGATAGCCACTATGATAAGGCAATTGACCAGGCCCTTTTTTTTTCTTCAGTCTTGGGGCTTGAACTCTGGGCTTGGGCACTGTCCTTCAGCTCTTCAGCTCAAAATGAGCACTCTACCACTTGAGCCACAGTGCCACTTCTGGTTTTCTAGTGGTTTGTTGGAAATAAGATTCGCACAGACTTTCGTGCCCAGGCTGGCTTTGAACCATGATCCTCAGATCTCAGCCTCCTGAGTAGCTAGGATTACAGGCATGAACCACCGGCGCCCCTTTTAAGATCACATCTCATGGATGCTCCGGCTGATTTTCTAGAGCCCAGGGAAGGGTTCTTTCCATAGTGGACATTTGCAATACAGTAGAAAAATCAAACAAGACCAAAGCAATGAAGACAGATCCAAATATGACATTGGTTATGAATTAACAACATTTTTTTCCTTATTCTCTTCATGCTCGTGGTTAGTTATAATGACTGGCGCTGGGAATTTAGCCAGCGATCTAATATCTCATTTGACCTTTACAAAAAAATCTAGGGAGATAAAGAGGGCAACACGATTTCCATTTGCAAATTAGAACACCGATGCCAAAGAAAGTAGAGGAATTAACCCAGTGGCACACTGATGACAAGGCCAATATCCCCCGCGCCACCCACTGTTGTCAAGTAAGTCAGTCTCTGGATTAGTAACCTGTTCCAGCTCAGCTGACTATTCAAGCCATGTATTACTAAACAGAGAAACTAAGCACCCATTCGTAGTCCCTGGGAAAGGAAAATACAAATAATAAAGAAATATTAAACAACTCAGAAATGCATAGTTAGCACAGAAATCCCCAAAACAACTTTCTGAAGAAACTTAGTAAATTCTCCAGTAAAAACAAAACAAAACAATAAATCCACCATAATTCAAATCCTCCCAAACTATCTCCTTGATAGCATCATCTTTCCTTCCCACATTGAACTTCATCTTAAATACCCTTTAGTTTCACCATTCCCAACTCATTGCAAATCTGTTTCTCTTAGACACCCTCCACCATCTCTCAGACTCATTGACACGTCTACACAGGTATCCCATCTATATGGCCCTACTTGAAAGCTAATACTTCTGGAGATGGAATTGAGCCTTTGTCTCACAGGATGGAAGCCAAAAAAGAAATAAAGTTAGCAACAATTTCCCCATCAAAAAATGAAGTGTTGGGCTGGGAAGTGGCTCAGTGGTAGAGTGCTTGCCTTGCATGCCTGAGGCTCTGGGTTCGATTCCTCAGTACCACATAAGCAAAAAGAAAAAAGCCGGAAGTAGTGCTTTGGCTCAAGTGGTAGAGCGCTAGCCTTGAGCTGAAGAGCTGAGGGACAGCGCCCAGGCCCAGAGTTCAGGCCCCACAACCGGACCAAAAAAAAAAAAAAAAAATGAAGTGTTGTTGCAATTTCCTAGTAACCATTAGAATTGCATTTAAGGAGGTCATTTGGCTATGGCCATGTGTCAAACAGTATGATGGGTTCTCAAAAAATTAAAAATGGAAAAAGCCAAGATGGCAGGAGAGAGATGAACAGCAGTTTCCTGCTTTGCCACTAGAGAATCAAAAGACAGTGGGGTGGATGACTAGGGAGACACACCAAAGTTCAATGTTAGACAAAGAGTAACTTGGTGTATGAATTAAAGAACATCAGCATGCAAACCTCTTCAGCTGGGTAATAAGGTAGAGGAGAGAACACACAGAAGGGAAAACCAAGAGAGACATTGTTGAAAAATTGGCTCAGGAACAGATGGAACAGAAAGGCAGTATGAACTTAGCTGATCTGAGAGCTATCAATCACATGGGCGCTTGAGCAGTGTTTAGCATTTCTCATCATAAATGGTGCTGTCATGTGGAATTGTCTCAAGGTCACACTCAAACTTGATGCTTTAGAAAACCTAGTTCCCTACATTTCACTTTTCCTCCTGGTACTCACAAATATTCCTTTGTAAGCAAATATGGTACCGCCAGAACACAATTGAAGCAAGCTCATTGAAAAATATATAGAGTAGGCTTAGACACATGGAAGGTGATTTTACTAGACTCACACATGAGACACTATGAAATATGATCTATTCTTTTAAATGATACGTGCACAAGAGTTAAAAGTCAAGTAACAGAGAAAGATTTATAAAACCACCTCTTTCGCTCTCCCAGCTCTACCCTTGGCTTCTCTTGTCAGATAACTTGTAGTGCTCTCTAAATATAGAGGGAATACTTTGTATGTCATGTCACCAACTTTCTTATTATTGGGATTTCCTGGCTTTGATTCCTGTTTTCATTCTGGATCCAGAGCCCCTTACCATGTAGACCGCTAGCCTCCTTTTCCATTCCATAGTGGGCAGACTAGTCTCTTCATCTCTGTTGAAACAGATTGGTATTTCCTAATGGCTATTTGTTCAAAGTGAAAGGAAACCAAAAGATAACCAGGCAAAGAAAATACAAAGAGCAATTTCACAGAGGGCAGATGTTGGAACCTAACAATCCCAATAACAGCACCACAGAGTTACCAAACCCATCGGCTTACCTGCTTTTCCTTTTCCATTTCCCTCTTCTTTTTTTTGCACCCTGGTTCAAATAACTTTGACTACACTAAGTCCTTTGTTCAGAATGTAAAAAGTGCCTGCTTTCCAGCCCTTTTAGAATAGTTGACTAAAACTCTCAAATGCAAATTAATATGTGGCTCAAGTTTGTTAGTTTTCCTACTCAGATCCTGTCCGATGCCTTAGCTCCTCCCTGCAGAAGCAACTGGAAAAATAACTGGAGCCTGGTGCTGGTGGCTCACACCTGTAATCCTAGCTACTCAGGAGTCTGAGATTTAAGGATCGCGGTTCAAAGCCAGCCTGGGCAGGAAAGTCTGTGAGACTCTTAAATCCAAAAAACCACCAGAAAACTGGAAGTGGTGCTGTGGCTCAAGTGATAGAGCACTAGCCTTGAGCTGAAGAGCTGAGGGACAGCACCCAGTCCTGGAGTTCAAGCCTTACAACGAAAGGAAGGAAGGAAGGAAGGAAGGAAGGAAAAAAGAAAGAGAGAAAGAAAGAGAGAGAAAGAGAGAGAGAGAAAGAAAGAAAGAAAAAAGAAAGAAAGAAAAAGTTGAAACCATTTTCCAAGATCAACATATAAGTATCAATTGACAATAGCTCACATAGAATTCTCTCACATCACCACAAAAAAAAATGATGATGATGGGAGGGTGAAATGGTAGTAAAGTTTGGTAGTCAAAATGTGTTCATGTCATTCCTGTAAAAATGCTGACATGGAGAAGACAAGCCTTTGGATTTCACCATCATTATGGGGACAACATTTCTTGTTCTCTTCACTGCTTTTTAGCAGGAAACTGTATGAAATTACAGAAAAGAGGGGCTCAAGTGAGCTCCCACACGTGAGGAGAGGCGCATGCAGGAGTTCCTCCTCATTCTGTGAGACATCTCCTCAAGCAACTGGCTTTGGTGCGGCAAGCCCCTTTCATGATGAATCCATGCACTACCCTGCTTTCTTTGAAGAGATACTACATCACAACTGATTTTTATAAAGGCACAATTGCTTCTTAAGTAACCCTTAGGAAAGAGAGTTCCCAACTGGGCAAACATCAAAAAAAGTAAAATAAGTGTTTTTCCTTCAGGAACATAATTCATAAACTTTATTTTCCTGTTTCTCAAACCATTGTTTATTCTTTCTGTCCTCTGCTTGCTAATACACTTACTATGATATTTCTTCATTAACTTATAATGAAGATTTAAATCTTGTATATATTTCACATGTGGGAAATCTAAGCAATTAGATTTAGAAACTTTAGAAACTGTTGATAAAGCTGCCATAATCAACGAGAGAGGGAATTTGTTTTGTTCATTTTTGCAATAAAACATTGCAATAGTTCAATAGTTCTAATAATACCAAAATGCATAGTGCATAAATCATATGTCCTGGAATTCATTTTCCTAGTGTAATACCAAAAGAAGTTTATCTTCCTAAATTTCTTATATTCATTACAGAATTACTAGTAGAAATAAATGTAGAAAATACCTAAAGATGAAGTAAAAATTGGGATTCAGTACTGAATACAATGCCACATGATCATAGCACAATGATTAATGAGAAAGCACAATTCATGGATTTTTCTGTCAAAATGTTTTACTTTTGTGCCTATAAAGTTCAAATGTATGGACCAATAAGATTCCCTTCAAGTTTATAAAGGCAAGATGGAAAGATAATGAGATGTAATGCATCAATATAAAAGAACTATCAATATGAAATGATGCTAATCAAAATGAACTACAAGATACGGAAACAAGAGTTTTGGAGGGGTTTTTTTTGTTTTCTTGGTGTACTGTATGCAGTTATTTCACTATATTTCATTATCCTCTTTGGTTTACCCCACTGTTATCATTGTTTTTTATTTTGATGCCTTTTGTATTATATATGTTTATCTGATTTGGGGATGGGATTTGGGGATGGGAAGGGAGTCATAGAAATTATGAGGCCAAGGACAAAGGGTGAACTAATGCAACAGTGATACTCACAAGACACTATATTGTAAATTAACTTTACAACTTGAAAGGGAGGAGAGTTGGAGGAAGGGATAGTGGGAGAGAATGAGGGAGGGATAAAAATTGTTCAACAAGAATTTCCGTACTTATGTAACTGTAACCCCTCTGCACATTGCTTTTATAATAAGAATTTTAATTATTTCTTTCCGTCTACTGGATTAGGGGTTATCTTGCTGCTCTTTTTCAAGGAGGTTCAGATGTCTCATTAAATTGTTGGTTTCAGATCTTTCCAATTTGTTGATGTAGGAATTCAGAGCTATAAGCTTGCCCCGGAGTAATGCCTTTGCTGTGTCCCAGAGGAGCTGGAAATTTGTGTGCTCATTTTTGTTGAATATCATGAACATTTGAATTTCCTTTCTAATCTCCTCCATGACCCACTCGTGATTCAGCAGTGTGTTGTTCAGCCTCCATGTGTTACCGGACTTTCTTTGGTGGCTTTTGGTGTTGAGTTCTAATTTTATTCCCCTGTGGTCTGAGAGAATGCAAGGTATAACTTCAATGTTTCTGAATTTGGACAAGTTTGCTTTGTGGTCTAAAATGTGGTCTATTTTAGAAAATGTTCCATGTGCTGCTGAGAAAAATGTGTATTCTGATGTTGCTGGGTGAAATGTTCAGTAGATGTCTGTTAAATCTAGTTGATCTATGCAGTTGTTTAGATCTGCGGTTTCTCTGTGCTAAGGAGACTAGGGTTTCTCCTATTCCATCCTGTAATGTTTTCAGAGTGTCTGCTTTGACTCTAAGGTCTTTGGTCCATTTGGAGTTGATTCTGGTGCAGGGTGATATATAAGGATCTAGCTTTAGTTTTCTACAAGTAATTTTCTACAACCAATTTTGCCAGCACCATTTACTAAAGAGGCTGTCTTTCTTCCATTCTATTTTTTTTAGCTCCCTTATCAAAGATTAGATGGCTATAGGTCTGGAGGTTCATTTCTGGGTTTCAATTCTATTCCATTGGTCCTCAGATATGTTCTTGTGCCAGTACCAAGCTATTTTGATTACTATGGCTTTATAGTAGAGTTTGAAATTTGGTATTGATATTCCACCAGCAGTGTTCTTTCTGTTGAGGATCGGTTTTGCTATTCGGGGTCTTTTATTGTTCCATATAAATTTTTGGATTGCCTCTTCTATTTCCTTGAAGAATGAGGTTGGAATTTTGATCGGTATCGCATTAAATTTGTAGATAGCCTTGGGAAGTATTGCCATTTTCACGATGTTGGTCTTTCCAATCCAGGAGCATGGGAGTTTTTGCCACTTTCTAAGTTCTGTCTTGATTTCCTTTTACAAGTTTTTAAAGTTTTCATCATAGAGGTCCTTGGATGGCCAATAGACACATGAAGAAATGCTCAACATCCCTAGCCATAAAAGAAAAGCAAATCAAAACAACATTGACATACCACCTCACCCCAGATAGAATGGCTAAAATCAAGAACTCTAATAACAACAGATGCTGGAGGGGATGTGGACAGAAGGGAACCTTACTTCATTGTTGGTGGGAGTGTAAACTTGTTCAACTACTTTGGAAAGTAGTATGGAGGTTCCTCAAAAGACTCCACATAGAGCTCCCCTATGACCCAGCAATCCCACTTTTGGGCATTTACCAAAATGTTTACAAACAAGACCACACTAAAGCTACCAGCACAACTATGTTTATTGCAGCACTATTTACTATAGGTAAGATATGGAACCAACCCAGATGCCCCTCAGTAGATGAATGGATCAAGAAAATATGGTATATATACACAATGGAATTCATGCCTCCATTCTTTCTGAATGACATTGCCCCACTTGTTAGGAAATGGAAAGGCTTGGAAAAAATTATATTAAGTGAAGTAAGCCAGGCCCAAAGAATCATGGGTCCCATGCTTTCCCTTATTTGCAATATCTAGTATATGTCTGAGTCAAGCAGAAAAGGTCAGATAAGGTGATGTTAGGGAAATGTGATTGTTTCTAACACATTTATAAGATTATTTCTTTGTTGCTTTGTATGTCCCTCCCCCTTTTACTGTATTTGATGTCGGTATAATTTGTGGAGGGGAAGGGGAAAAACAAAGCATTTAAATAGGGATACAGGTGGACCCATTGCAACAATGAGATGTACAAGTCGTTTTGTCGAAAATGAACTTTACAACTTTGGTACGGGGAGGGGGCAACAGGGAGGATTGGGTGAGGGGGCAGGGGGAGGATGGGAAGGGATGGGAAGGGTAAACAAAGGAGGAGGCTACACTGCTTGATAAGCAATGTACTCATTATGTTGCCCATGTAATTGTAACTCCTCTGTACAGTATTTTCACAATAAAAAAAAGAATTTTAAAAAAACACTATCAAAATAATATTTGGTGATGGTGATAGTGTTTGTTTTTGCATTGGGTGTTTTTCTTGTGGGGAACATGGGGGATAAAGGGAAGGAGGAAGGGTAAACAATGCAATTATGCTATTCAGTATATACTATGTGGAAAATTATATAACTCATGGATAGAGACAAGATGAAGAAACTGGGGGAAGGAAAGGAAGGGTGACATTGTCCAAAAAGAAAAAGAAAAGTAATGTACATATGACCACATAAGATGATGCTAAGACAAATGAACACCAAGACACGGATACAAGAGGTTTCTCTTTGTTGTTGTTGTTCATGGAGTAGGTTATGTTTTTGTTTCTTCTGTATGTTCTTCACCCTATGATATAGCCTCTGCTGTTACTGTATTTGATTGTGGTACCTTGGTATTGTATTTACATTTATTGTAATTGGGGACGGGAAGGAGAGCAACAGATTGGGGAGACCAACGGCAAAAGGGCAATCAGTGCAACAGCAATATACACAAGACAATACGTTTGAAACAATCTGAACAACTTGCGCGGCGGGGTGGGGGTAATGTAGGAGAAAATGGAGGGAAGGCATAACAAGGTTGGCAAGAAATATACTTATTACTTCACTTATGTAACTAAAACCTCTCTGTACATCACCTTGACAATAAAAAAAGAATGTTTTGAACAAATAAAATGCTATCTCTACCATGAGTAAAGCCAAAAAAAATCACAAATCTATAAAAGAAGGTTAAATTTTTGTATACTATTTTAATTTTACTAAATAGTAATTTTAACTGTCGTAAAAATACTATCATTAGAGTCTGAAATAAAATATTCTTTGATGGAAGTTGAAAAAAAGAAACAAGAAATGTACTCATTAACTGACTTATGAAAACTAACAACTCTGTACAACACATTAATAACAATAAAATTTTATTTTAAAAAGAAAATTATTTGTGCAATTAGATAGTAGTTTGAGAAAATATATATAATGTATTATATATTTTATATATATTTTATATATATATATTATATATATTTATATATATTACATATATATAAATATATATAAAAATATATATTTATTTATTAAATATCTACCTGTGCAAAGAAACAGAATACACAAGACCTTCCCACAAGAAGCTTATGGGAATAAGAAAGACTTCTTTTGAATGATATATAAAAACTGTAACACACAATGTATTATGATGAAATAAAAATAAATGGCTATAAAGGAAGAACACATATCATTTTACTTATTAATAAGTAAGGAGGTATAATTTAAATTATATTTTCAGAAAGACATATTGTAGGAGAGCTCTCACTTGCTTGGCAGCAGTGAGACAAAGAACCACTGTGTTAGTGGAATCCTTAGAACTTCAACTCCTCAGGCTTTGGATTCCTACCTTTATATAATGAAAGAATGTTGCAGCTTATGTATCTAAAATTCCCACTGGAGAGTCGGCTCAACCATCTCCTTAGCCATCTGTCCCCAGCCTCAGTACTGGACCATAGCAGGATGGCCAAGCCCACTAGTGATAATTCATAACACCTTCATCTTATGTGTTACTTATGAAAAACTCATGTTTAGTCATGATGGACAGTTATTTGGTGATTTGATTTATTCATCGGCATATTAAGAAAAAAGATGGATAACGTGGCAAAAGCAGGAAGGGAACTTTTGAAGAAGGAAAGAAAAGTGAAGGAGAACTCTGAAGTGCAGGAGGATCAGGCTGAAGGATTGAGTTCTCAGTGTGCAGAGAAAGGCACCGAGCAAGCTAAGCTGTTAATCATGATTATCTGAAAAGAAGTTAATTATAAGGTAAAATGATACCAAAGTAGGAATGGTCTGAGGAAATGGATAGGAAGAAGAAAGAAACGTGAACCAAAATCGGTGAGACTGATGTCAGAGCAATTCTGAACATCTGAGAGCTCGGAGTCGGAAGGCGCAGGTCACTGTCATACTGATTTCCCTCTGAGGTCCTTCATCTTTCACAGAGGAAATAAACTTTTCACTGTCCCTGCACGGGCAACCCTACGAACTGAGAGACTGTGACTCCTAGGTGAGCCATCCATCACAGAGAAGCCAGCTCCTCCATCTGAGATCCCCAAACACTACTGCGTGCTAAACCATTGAGATCTTGTGAACGTGCACATTCTGGTTCAGGTCTGGATGGGGCCTACAACTCTCTACTTCTTCAAGCTTCCATGGGATACTGAGGCTACTGGGCAATGGATCACACCCTCCGAATAGCAAAGTCTAGGTTAGACCTTGATCTGAGAACACTCAAGTTACAGATCATGCTGCCTGTTCATTCTATATGTTCTTGACAGTACTACATGCCAACAGTAATTCCAAGGCTATGAAAGGCTATATTCCAAATTGTATTTAGCATAAATGACATTTTAAATCATTATACATTACATTACAAGCATCTAGGACACATAGTCTACAGCCTATATTTATCATTATTTCCTTTCTTGGTTTGTCATTTATTACTCACTTTTTCTTGGAATTATCACTTTGAAGAGTTAACAGTTCAAAATAAATAACAATAAAATAAATGATTCCTTCTCATTAGGTAAGGACTTTGGGCCTTGTGATTCTTCCCTTGTCCCATCCCTGCCAGTATTTCAGTTCTTAGAAATGAGAAATACTTGCTTTCTATCTTAGCATATTTCATCACAGAGATAGAATGAAGGTGAAAAAACAAACAGGTTCTATGATAATCAACCCCAAATTTCTCATGCAAGACCTCATGTGTCTGAATCATTACTTTATCTTAACTCTGAAAAAATTAAGCTTGCTGTTCCCTAAAACCACAGTCCAACTGTCGCCAGTAGTTTTTCACCATTATTGTTAATATCATTTTAACTAATGTTGAACTCTTGCTACCTGCCAAACAAGGGTGCTAAAAAAGCAAGCATGTATTGCCTTAATTTTTGCCTTACAATATAAAATAACTCATTTTTTGGGGTGCTGTCCTGGGGCTTGAACACAGAGCCTGAGCATTGTCCCTGAGCTTCTTTTTGCTCAAGGCTACCACTTTACCCTTGAGCCACAGCTCCACTTCCAGCTTTCTGGTGCTTAATTAGAGCCTCAGAGATTTTTCTCACTGGCTTTGAACCGTGATCTTCAGATCTCAGCCTCCTGAGTAGAGAGGATTACAGGCATGAGCCACCAGTGTCTGACTAAAATAATTCTTAATCCAGTCCTATTTTATAGAAAATCAGATAACTTATCAGAGGATCATACAGCTAGTTGTCAGCTGACCCTGGGTTAATCAGAACTGTTGGGATTCCAAAGTACTAAAATTCCTGCTTCTATGCTATGCCTGTTATTACATGATCCATCACTAAGTTAAATGTCTTAAAGTATTTACTTAACTATAATACATATATATGGTTGCTTATTTTCAGAAATTTGTTCCCTCCAGTCTCAGCAGCTCTCCAACAAAATGTCATCTATAATTTCTACCCATTTATGTTTCAGTGCTATATTTAAATGAAAAGGGTTACTAAAATCAAGAGCACTTATCTCTCCTAACAAAAAGAGTACACTCACCATGATTTTTTCCCAATCGGAAATTCTATAGTCATTCTATGATGCTTCATTTTCAGATACTTCCAAAAACAATGGAAAGAGTCTTTGTCTTTGTTTTGATATCGCAAAGATACTTCCCTGTGTGAATGAGGAGAGGGATTTATACATAGGCCTCACCTACCCCCTGGGAAGGTGGTCTTGAATAGTCCTCCAGATGGCCTTCTGTGTTAAATGGATGTTTGAACTCTGTTGGTGGTTCCTATTAGTACTCAATGGCAAACATGAGACCTCTATGTTCCATAGACTGTCAGCTCTGATTACATGATGAAAGCTAACAGCTCCTTTCACCAAATTGCATCTTGGCAGTTAACAGCTGTGATCCACTTTCCAATGATTATTTGAAAACCCATTAAAATGAAGAAAATCAGGAGGGTGATATGCATCTGAGACTCTGGATACAAAAATCATTTCTTGCTTTTCAGACGTACTGATACTATGTTCAAAAAGACAAATAAACAGTAATAAGTCACATGCTTTGAACAAAAGACTGGTATGTTTCTCAAATAAATGCTTTGTTCAAGCCTCACATGAAAACCACATTGCTTTGATCAGTATTTTCTTATTTTTCAATTGAAAATGTTAACTGGGAGCTAACAAAGGCTTTGTCAAGCATTCAGTTTGTCTTGGGCAGAAAACTAGATAAGTCAATTCCTGTGTTGAAATTGTCTTTGAAATATGTTTTTCTCATCTTTAAAGGTAAACCCTGCATAGATAACTCAAATAACAGACAATCTACCACCCTTTCAAGAACAGAGGAAAGACCTGGGCTTAGCTGACTAATGAAACATCATTGCTTTAAAAACTACTGGTTAAGAAACACTGTTGAAAATATGAAGAAGAAAACTCAGAAATTAAATATTTATGCACTAGTGTACCTGGCTCTGTAATAATAGAAAACAAGTCCACTTAAAATTAGGTCATCAGTTTTTACTTAAGCTTATTTTTTATTATTGTTACCTGAATAAATTTTTTGTTATGTGACTAGATTTTATTTATTAATGTGAGACATATTGACACTTTTCATTTAATTCTAATATAGTACAAATAAGAGGATATGAAAACACATGATTGTAGAAACATATTGAATCGTAATGCTTAAAAACTAAATCTAAGGAAAGATTAAACCTTAGATTATAGTATCCTCCAGCTAGCATAGAGTGGGTAGGAGAGAATGAGAAAACCTTTTAGCAGATTTTTTGAACATGAAAATATAATGGTGTGATTTTTCTTCCATTTGAAAAAAAAATGACTTCCTTTCTTGGTTGCAAGAAAGCAAGAAGTTAGAAAACAGCACTAAAAACTATACACATAAATTTGATGTAAATTTTCTATCTATAAAATTTAGGTGATAAAACTTGATCAAGAACAAATTACAAAGCAATGACTCTAGCACGTGGGCTGAGATATGAGAATTTAGATAAGAGATGCAAACATTTCCCAACACACAGTTTTCCGAATTTAATCCAATGATTTTCTATGCTACTTGAATGATACCCAACTTTTGGATAACAGATAAAAAAATAAACAAAGCAGATGAGCATCTTAATCAACACATGGCTAATACATGAACAGCTGCAAATCCATTCTATCAAATTTTGTTTTATCCTTTACATAACCAAATTCATCGTTCCACTTTAATGTAAGCCTTTTCTAAGTCATTTTTAGTAAACTGTTGCAATCAAAAAGAATACAGCCCTATCTTAATGACTCTAAGAAAGCATAAATAACACTAGAAGAGAAAATGGTTCTAGAATGCTACAGAAAGTACATTGTACACACTCAATGAAATCAGAAAATCAAACTGGAAGACCAGGGCTCACCTAAATCTAGTAGTAGGAGGGGATGTCAGTGTGTCAAATAGAAAACACTGTCATCTTTCCTGCACAAGTTCTGAACCCAGAATGCAAATCAAAATAGCACTTTTGCTGCATACAAGAATATTTGGAGAGGGCTGGGAAGGTGGCTCAGTGGTAGAGCGCTTGCCTTGCATGCCTGAGGCCCTGGGTTCGATTCCTCAGCACCACATAAGCAAAAAGAAAAAAAGCCGAAAGTGGTGCTGTGGCTCAAGTGGTAGAGTGCTAGCCTTGAGCTGAAGAGCTGAAGGACAGCGCCCAGGCCCAGAGTTCAGGCCCCACGTCCAGAACCCCCCCCCCCCCCGCCCCCCCCCCCCCCCCCACCCCCGCCCAAAAAAAGAGAAGTGTCCTAGAGCTTGCCACATCCTCTACCCTGAATCAAAAGTTCAGGAAAGCCACAGAGCATCGGCCACAAAGGCTGCCTTCCACTACTCTGGGATAGAAAGAAAAGAACAAAATCCTAGGTAAAAGATGAATTTTATCCAACAAAGAAATGTGTATGGATGACCCCAGATCACTTGCCAAGAACCTCCTTTCTGGACTATGTGGCAAGAAGTCAGAATTGTTCTAGAGAACTCTTTCCACATAAACCTGAGAACTCATGGAGAAGTATCCCCCCTAATTTTCCCAACCCTGAGTGCTCTGTCAACACACTGGATCTAACAATCCAGCCTGCGCTCAATTGGGAAAGCTGTGTTCCTTTCTAACAGGAGATCAGAAATCTATCAGGAAAACTCTGGGCCACCTGCCTGAGCTCTACATCAGTACCAACTACAGTTGTTTTTGGCATCAACATGATAACACTGATAAATAGTACTAGTTTTGTTCCCAAACGGTACTATCATTAAATATGGAAAAGTGACCAATCAAATTAACTCTAAAGACCTCTTTTGTCTAAAATTTTCATTACAAATGTCTGGTACCATCCAACATAGCTCATCAGAGATTCTGCAAAGATACTGACATCAAGATAATTCATTAAAAAATGTCCCCAAGGACCAAGCACCCATGGCTCATGCTTGTAATCCTAGCTATTCAGGAGGCTGAGATTGAGGATTGTGCTTCAAAGCCAGTATGGGCAGAAAAGTCCCCATGAGTCTCTTATCTCGAATTAACC
Source organism: Dipodomys spectabilis (assembly GCF_019054845.1). NCBI lineage: Eukaryota > Metazoa > Chordata > Mammalia > Rodentia > Heteromyidae > Dipodomys > Dipodomys spectabilis. The sequence continues at coordinate 1,430,127 of NW_024870701.1, read as the reverse complement.
ACTCAAAAATCAGAAGTGGAGCTGTGACAAAGTGGTAGAGTGCTAGCCTTAAGTGAAAAAGCTCAGCAATTACACCCCGGCTCTTAGTTCAAGTCCCACAAATGACAAAAATAAAAAGCCACCATTTACCTCCATTGTAAATTTCCTAAGGGGACATTAATGCCCTGAAATTAAATTTCTTTACAAGTCCACAAGATTTAAAGTCTAAAATCATTCCATCCAAAATCAACTCCCTTCATTCTGCAACCCAAAGTTGTTACAGTGCAAAATAAAATGTCTTGTCCTCATAAGTGAAACTAAATTCTCAAACTAGAATCTTATAATCGTTATTTCCAAACTTTCTAATCTGAGCAGTCTGAGAGCTGTTTTATTCTAGATAAAGGCTTATTTGTCTTTCTGCAGTAACTACTGTCTTCATTATCTTCCATGTGAATATATATGGTTCTGATAGGGCTTCAGAATTGAAATCAATCTCTCACTTTTAGAAAAATGCAAAATTAATAGATATATGTGATTTTTTTTGTTCTACATCCAAATTTAAAACATGCACGTAATCTCTGACCTCTTGGAGAATTCGAAATTATTCTAACCTAGGTAGAATTACATTCTCAGAATTGTTCCTAATGCAAAAGCCTCATGTCAGGCTGTCGAAGAATCCATGAGTTGGAAGCAACTCATGTATGGGGAAGTACTGCCAGACACTGGCTGTCCTGTGATGTCCTTATACTGAAAAGCACACAGCCCATATATGCCATATCCTCTGGGAGGACATTTTATTAAGACACTGTCTTTTGACAAACTGCAAATTTGGAGTCATAGCAAACCAGGTTTGCCATCTATAGCTTTCCCCTTTGATTTGGGTGCTACCAGCACCTGACCACTGTAGCTACAATGGACTCCTTCAAGTGTCATGCCCTTGACTATCTCTTTAGAAAGATGTTTTCACTTCTGCATCCTTCTATCTCTTTCCAAACCCTCTGATTATGGAAATCCTTAGGATCAAAAGACAGTCCTCCTCTGGAAGTTTTCCCTTTCTTCTACATTCATTTCAACTGGAGAACCACAGAATCCTTAACTGACAGCTTTAGTAGTGTGTAGAGCTTCTAGAATCTTGAGGAGTCACATGTCTATAATACTATACTTGATACAACACCCTCTCTCCGTTTCAATGTTCTGGGCTGTGGTTAGCATTTCTTTTTCACTATGTATCTCTGTAGTAATGGGTCTTATTTCTAGCACTTAGTACATATCCATCAATCATTGTCACCCCCTTTGTTTTTCCCCTACTATCCCTTCCCTTCCCACCTCTCCAACTTATCCCTCCTCCCCGTCCACACCCCAAAGTTGTAAAGTTCATTTTCAACATCGTGTCTTGTACATCTCATTGTTACAATGGGTCAACCTTATCCTTGTTTCGGCATTTTGTTATTTCCCTTCCTCTCCCCAAATTAGAAAATGTATATACAAGATGCAGGTCCTGAGTTCAATCCCCAGGTCGGACAACAACAACAAAAAAAAGAATGCAGCCAGGTGTTAGTAGCTACTTTGAGGCTGAGAGGATCTGAGGATCACTGTGCAAAGTTTGATCCCTTTTGCCCAGAGACACCGGCACCCATTTATCTCAAGGAAAAGCAACAACAAAGGCCCTTCAGTGATGCTATAGGTCTCTAAGTTTGAAGCCTCCCCACCCCCACTTCTGAAGGACACGAAGGAGACACAAAGCTATTGTGCAGATGGCATTATCTCGAAGAACACTCGGCTATTGTGGGAAGGAGAAGCACAGGGGGTCAGGGATGGAGATGATCTACAAAGCACGTTCTGTTGAAGATCAAACAAGGATCTCTTCAGAGGAACAGTGACAACAGGGGTTATACCATGGGGGAAGAACATACAAAAGAAACAAAAAATAATATAGGACATTAAAAAAAACAGCAACAAAGCAAAAAACTTCTTGTGTCCCTATCTTGGAGTTCATTTGGCTTAACATCACCTTATATGGCCATATGTACATAGATAGCTTTTGACCTTTTCTGCTTGTCTGGTAAGATTATCCTAGACACATACTAGTTATTGCAAATAAGGGAAAGCATGGGATCTAAGTTTCTTTGAGTCTGGCTTATTTCACTTCATATGACTTTTTTTCCAAGTCTTTCCATTTCCTAACAAATGGGATGGTGTCCTTCTTTCTAATGGAGGCATAGAATTCCATTGTCTTTATATACCACATTTTCTTTTTTTTTTTTTTTTAATTTTATTTTATTTTATTTTATTTGAGAACATACTGTACAGAGGGGTTACAATTACATGGGCAGGATAATGCATACATTTCTTACCAAGCATTGCAGCCTCCTCCTTTGTTTACCCTTCACCTCCCTTCCCAGCCTCCCCCCTCCCTCCCACCCAATCATACCCCCCCTGCCCCCCCCCACCGACATTGTAAAGCTGGTTTTGACATGACTTTTTGTACTTCTCATTGTTGCAACAGGTCCACCTGAATCCTTAAATGACTTGTTTGTCCCCATCTCCTCCACATGTTATACTGACATCAAATATAGTGAAAGCGGGGGTTACACTGTGGGGGAGGGACATACAAAGCAACAAAGAAATAATCTTATAAATGCATTAGAAACACATGCATGAAAGAAACAAAAACATTAAAATACATATTTGAGGTTTCGTTTTCCTAACATCACATTATCTGACTTTTTCCGCTTGACTCATACCTATACTAGATATTGCAAATAAGGGAAACCATGGGACCTATGTTTCTTTGGGCCTGGCTTACTTCACTTAATATAATTTTTTCCAAGCCTTTCCATTTCCTAACAAATGGGGAAATGTCATTCTTTCTGATGGAGGCATAGAATTCCATTGTGTATATATACCACATCTTCTTGATCCATTCATCTACTGAGGGGCATCTGGGTTGGTTCCATATCTTAGCTATGGTAAATAATGCTGCAATAAACATAGTTGTGCTGGTAGCTTTAGTGTGGCCTTGTTTGTGATCATTTGGGTAAATGCCCAAAAGTGGGATTGCTGGGTCATTGGGGAGCTCTATGTGGAGTCTTTTGAGGAACCTCCATACTGCTTTCCAAAGTGGTTGAACAAGTTTACATTCCCACCAACAATGAAGTAAGGTTCCTTTCTGTCCACATCCCCTCCAGCATCTGTTGTTGTTAGAGTTCTTGATTTTTGCTGTTCTAACTGGAGTGAGGTGATATCTCAATGTTGTTTTGATTTGCATTTCTTTTATGGCTAGGGATGTTGAACATTTCTTCATGTGTCTATTGGCCATCCTTCTTTCTTCTTCAGAGAAGCTTCTCTTTAAGTCTTTCGCCCACTTACTTATTGGGCAGTTGTTTCTTTGAGGATTTGTTGTTGGGTGGTTTAATTTTTTGAGTTCCAAGTATATTTTAGATATGAGACCCTTGTCCGTTGTATGGCTAGTAAAGATCTTCTCCCAGTCCGTGGGCTTTCTATTGATCTTGCTAGCTATGTCATTTGCCCTGCAGAAGCTCTGCAACCTTATACAATCCCATTTGTCCAGCCTTTCTTTGATTTGTTGATACCACATTTTCTTGATACATTGATCTACTGAGGGGTTGGTTCTGTTTTTTATTTTATTGTAAAGATGCTGTGCAGAGGGGTTACAGTTACATGAGTAAGATAATGAGTGCATTTCTTGTCGAACAAAGTTCTTTTATCTACATTCCATTTCATCTTCTATTTAGACAACCTGCCTTTCCATCCTACTGTATGTGGGCTAACTGCTTACTGACCTGAGATCCTTGTTTTGTTCACCTCCACTTCTTGCCCTATATTTTTCCTAACATATTATATATTGTCTTAGGTTAGGCTCTCCCAGAAAAAAATGAGTGAAGGATTTGAATACAATTGAGTTCTGAATTAAGTGCTCCAAGACTGAGGATATTGGGAGAAGCAGGCTGGAAGGAAACTTATTTTGTTGCTGGCATTTTTTTAAAGAAGTAAAATTTTGCATTATATCCAGGAGTTTGAAAATAAAATTTATATATTGGAGTTTGTCTAGAGAAGAAAGAAGAGAGCTGGGCAGGTAGGCTGCTATGCCTCTCAGGCAATGCCCACTCTCCCTCCATATGGAATGGCCCAAGCAGCTCACAAGAAGTCCTCTGAGGGCGTTCACAACTGCAAGTGAGGCCTGTGCAGGCCTGAAAGAAAACCTGAAGAAAAGCAGAAGTTAGTTCTGCATCCTGACTTAAGAGGGCTACTTACAAATAAACGTTTTAACCCCCCTTACTTGAAATTTTGCTTTAGCATTGCATGCTTGCTAAAACATCCAAGGGCCAGCAAAGTTGTGACATGAAAGTTACATGTAACTGTGGAAGTTGTATCATGCATGTAGCCATGGAAGATATAAGGAGATTCTACTGAGGTCTATGCCATTTCAAAAAAGCCTGCACCCTGGAACCCACCAAGGTGAAAATCCTATCTGCCCTGACTTCCTAAAATCACCCTCTCAGAACTGCTCTAGAAGGGAGGGAGGGAGGAAGGGAGGGAGGTAGAGAGGGAGGGAGGGAGGGGAGAGGGATGAGCCAGATAAAAATTTGAAAGTATCTCCTTTACTGCAGCAATGCCCTTTGGCAAGTACTTGGGCACCAGTTTGACTGAATTACTCTCCTAAACACAAGACAATGTAACTATGTTTTATTTCACTTGACTCAGGACCATGGTGACTTTGAAAATCCAAAATAATGCTCTTCAACTTTAGCATGAACAGCTCACTTTCATTCCTAATGCCAGGCAAGGGAGCAAAGATTTTTGGTAGCGGATGAGCAGAATAGCCCAACAGCTATACATACATATGACCATATAAGATGATGCTAAGTGAAATGAACTTCAAGACATGGACACATGGACACAAGAGGTTTTCCTTTGTTGTTGTTGTTCATAATATACTATGTGATTTCTTGTCTCTTTGGTATGTTCTTCCCCCTATAGTATATCCCCTGTTGCATTCTATTTGGTTTTGGTGCTCTGGTACTGCATATACATTTATCTGACTTAGGAAAGGGAAGGGGAACAACGGAATGGTGAAACAAATGACAAGTGGGGAACCAATGCAACAGCAATCAATATTCAAAGACAATATGTTGGAAATAATCTGTACAACTGTGTAGGGGCAGGGGTTGGGGGAAAAGAAAGTAGAAAAAAAATGAGGAAAGGGGTAACAAGTTTGACAAGAAATGTACTTATTACATTATTTATGTAACTGTAACTCTTCTGTACATCACCTTGACAAAAAAAATTCTACCTTTGCTTCTGAAACATATGCCACACCGATTCAATTGCTCACCACTGGAGATTTCCTGTTGAGTTTCAGGCACCTGGAATTCTCCTACTCTTGCTTTTCAACTTTACTCTGGCTTTTTAAATATATTTTTTATGATTTAATGCACTTTTAAAAAATATTTTACCCAGTGTTTTAATGTGCCTAATGTGGGCAGTCATAGAAGACTGTAATCAATCTTCACTAATCAAAAGTTCATGGAAAAATCATATTAAATGAAGAAAGCCTGACCCAAAGAAACAGGTCCCACGGTCTTCCTCATTTGTAATAATTAGTATATGTCTAGGATAGTCCTAGCAGATGAGCAGAATGACCATGAGCACATGACCATGTAAGATGAGGCTAAGGGAAATGAACTCCAAGACATGGAAACAAGAGGTTTTTCTTCATTATTGTTGCTTTTAGTGTACTATGTGATTTTTTTCTTTCATGATTTTCCCCCTATAATTTATCCCTTGTTGTCACTATATTTGATTTTGGTACCCTGGGCATATATGTGTATCTGAATTAGGGAAGGGGAGGGGAACAACAAAATGGTGAGACAAAGGACAAAAAGTAAACGAATGCAACAGCGATACTCACAAGACAATGTGTTGGAAATGAACTGTACAAGTTGAGGGGGGGATTTGAGGGAGGGAAAGTGGGGGGAAAATGAGGGAGGCGTAACAAATTCAATACAAAATGTACTTACTACCTTAAGATGTAATTGTAACCCCTCTGTACATCACCCTGACAATTAAAATTGTTTAAGTCCAAGTAATGTGGTGAAAAGGTGATGTCAGAAATGCCTCTGGTTCTGATTGGGTAACAAACAGTGAAAGTAGACAGGGAGGTCTGTCTTTATTGTTACTGTTTTAAATGTACCATGTGATTTTAGTTTTTATTGTTGCTGTTTCCTTGGTATATTCTTTCCCCTATGGAATATCCCCTGTTGAAACTGTACTCCATTTTGATATCCTGCACCTTGTATATACATATGTCTAATCTGGGGATGGGAACAAGAATAACAAAACGCTGAAACAAGACCATAGGATGACCCATTGCAACGAAGATACCCACAGGACAGTATATCGGAAACGAACTTTACAACTTCTGGGGGGGGGGGGGGGAGGTGGGGGAGGGGGGGGAGGGAAAAGATAGTGGGACAACCCCTCTGTACAGCATCTTAACAATAAAATTAAATTAAAAAAGAAAAGTCAATAAAAAAAAACTAAAAAAAATGACAATGGGTGTGTGTGCCTTTGGAATGCAAAGAGAGAAGTACACATAGGAAAGATAGAAGATTAGCTGAGACAAAGTCACATTTCTCCAGCCAAGATGGATTTGCTCTCACTTCAAGAGGAACCACAGACTTTTCACATTCTTTCTTTTTGCTTTCTGCTCTGAAACCCCAACAGTGGTTGGTTCCCTAACTGGCTCTAGATTTTGCAGTCTCCTACAGAAAGTGATATATCCTATATCAAAAAAGGAAATCAGATTTCTTTTACTCATCGACTCCTTTTTGTAGATGAGAAGAGTTGTTAAAGTGGAGTTGCTAATGGAGTTTAAAGGGCTTATCACCTCTCAGCCAGACCTGACAGGTACAGTGTGTGATTCAAATGCTTGCTCATTAGCCCTAGGCTTTACTGCCAGTACCTGCTGCTTACTGCCTAGCCTTCAATGTAAAAGTCTGTTTTTGATTCATCAAGAGCTATGACACAGCTTCCATCACTGTCCTTAGCAGGAGATTTTTACTTTCAGGAATTGAACATTACCTCTACAAGTGAGGTCTTATTACGTAGAAGAAGTGTAGAACTTCTCTAAAAACCATTTAAACACATCTCCAGTTCTAATACAGTGAAAATGCAAAAATATTGGTTGTTGTTTTTTCTTATTTCTAGCTTAGACTTCTACCAGGTCCTCATGGAAACACCTATTTCTGATCTTTCTGCCCTGCATGCCAAATTTTGAGGCCCTGGAAGAGAAGGCTTAATTTTGAAAATAGTCTTGCATTAACTGGTCTCTTCATTTTGTTTTTTAAAAATGATAATATCACATTTTTCATAAGTCCTTTTAAAGTAGGAAAAGGATAAAAATCATATAATCACATATATATGTATATATATATAACCTCAATGCAAAGAATGTACTGAAACAGACATCAAAAAACTTTATACCGGGGCTGGGAAGGTGGCTCAGTGGTAGAGCGCTTGCCTTGCACACATGAGGCCCTGGGTTCGATTCCTCAGCACCACATAAGCAAAAAGAAAATAAAGCCGGAAGTGGCGCTGTGGCTCAAGTGGTAGAGCGCTAGCCTTGAGCTGAAGAGCTGAGGGACAGCGCCCAGGCCCAGAGTTCAGGCCCCACGACCGGACCCAAAAAAAAAAGAACTTTATACCAATGTTGCTTGTCAAATTCCTTGAATCTAAAATTATACATAGGACAGCAAGCACATTGACTTTATAAGAATGACATTTTTCTGTGTTTGTATCAAGGTAAGAATTAAACAATTAAAAATACTACCCCATTTTCTTCTAAAAAGTGAGAGAATCCTTACCTATGCATGATATCTCTTTCCATGGGTTCATTTACCTGAGGCTTGAAAAGATGTGAAAAACTCTAGAAAAACAAATCCTTCAAAAGTTTTCAGTTGTGGGCCATTCTGAGTAGCCTGATAAAATTTCATAACATCCTGCCCCAACACACCCAGTTAGCCCTCTGTCTAGTACATCACCAGTCACTTAGCAACCAATGTGCCTGTATGATACTGTAGCCCTTTTATAATAGCCTAATGTGATGTCAAAATGCCTAGATTATCTACCTCACCAATCTCATGACATTGTGTCATCTCAGAACAAGGATAATTATGGTACAATAAGACGTTTTAAAAGAGAAAGACAGAAGGACCACATTCACATACTTTTTTGCAGCAATTTTGTCCAATTATTCTCAGTATTTGTTATTAAATTGTTTCATTTACAAATTAAACTATGTCATAAGTATGTATGTGTAGAAAAAACAAAGATATGCAGAATTCTGTGCTCTTTCTGGCTTTAGGCACTTACTCGTGATGTTGAAATTTGTCCCCCAAGGAGACAAATAGACTATTCCCTTGGATATTTCTGAAAGTTAATTCTGTAGTAAGTATGTCTTCTCATCTCCACGCTCTCCTCTTTTCCCAAGCTAGCATTCACTGCCTTTCTCTTGAGCCAGCATATCCCAACTTCTTGACTTAATGAACATTTTCTATTCCTAAGTTCTGTCCATCACCACAGGAACTTTAATCATTTTATTGAAGTATACATATATGTATATATAGTGATATGTTTTTAAAAACTTACATTTTAATAAATACAAAATTAATGCTAAGGTACTCTGTAATTTCCAAAGATGAAGACAAATTTTACTTTACCAAGTAATAGGGCATACTATTAAATATTTTCTTAATCATTTAAGAGAGAAAATGACTCAACCCATTTGTTTTTAAATGAATCATAATGCTCAACTGGTCATGTCAATGGTAGACTGGGATTGACAGAAAGATCATATTCCAGCTACCTTGTGGTCATGTCAGAGTTTATATAAGTAAAGATATCAATGCAAACCAGGGTCAGCAGTATACTATAAGCGGTGCAAAGTAAGAATCTCATGTGGGAGCTGAACGCTGCTAATAATATTTGATTGGCAATTACATTAAACCTTCTAGAAGGCAATTATCGCTCTCAGGAAGAAGGCAGAGACACAGCACTGATGCGGGTTGGCTAATTGGAGCTCCCCAGGCCTCTTTTCACTTTGCCCAGTCACTTCATCTATCTCAGGGTTATCAACATACCGTGTAGGACTACAGGCCCAGGCCACAAGGTATATCCAAGTATTAACCTGGTCCCCTATGGCCTGCCAACAAGTATAATTCTGAGGTCAGAAAACTGAAAATAAATCAAGAGCAAGTTCCTCATTCAACTCCAGGAGTCTTCATATTGATGTTGATGCACATATTAAAACACTTACTAAAACCTAACCATGAATTTCATCATTAAAAATGAATTTAAAATGATCTCATTATTTGAAATTTCTAAGGTTCAATTAGGTTATTTTGATAATTCTTGAGTTTTTATTTTAATTGATAAGGAAAAGCAGAATGCATTAGATAATTAGCACAGTGGGCTAGAAACAGGCTTTCCAATTAATAACATCATAAGAGAAATATGATTATCATACTTATTTCTTGTTAGCACTGTTGCTTAAAGTGTTGGGAAATCTTGGCCATATTACCTAAAAGATTGTATTAGATGCTTGCCAAAACACAGATTTGTCATAAATTATTTAAATTAAGTTGATAGCCTTATTTAAAATGCTGTGCCTTTATTTTGCCCCAAAATATCAACATAAACTTTCTTAATGCTTCATCACTATGACTGTACCTACTGGGTATGTTGTGTGCATGAAGTAAACAACATATGATTAGATATAAATCAATTAATCTAAGTGATAAGTTCTCACCTAATTTGTAACTTTCATCTATAGCTACTGGACAAACACCAGATGGCTTTCAAACTGATTCAGTTTAGAAGGAAAAATTCAAATAATTAGCTTATTCATTGAGATGTGTAAAGATACTCCATTCCCACCTTTGGGATGAGCTCCCAGATGCTCTGTAATCAGTGATGAGTAATACTGTCCTGAACTATCTCAAAGACTCTGCTTAAATCTCAGTCAGCTCCAGACACACATTCAGCCAATAGCTGAATCACATGCCTCTCCAAAACCTTCAATAGTCCCCTTTTATCCTCCCAAACTCCTCCTCTCCCCTAAGACTCTTAGAAAGAGACTTTAACTCATTCCAACTGGCTTTTTCTTATGGAAATATATATATGCACACTTTTTCCCTTAGTTATTCCCTATAAATACTGTCCCAAACATTGTTTGACCCACCCCATCACCCACCTACCCTATGCCTTTTCTCTTGCTGGATTCTCTATTTGAAGAACATTTCCCTGATCATCTTTGCCCTTGTAAACAGCACATGCTAAGGCATGAAGGCAAGAGACAAGAACATGTGAAGGAGCTCATGATGAGGGGAAAATGGGGTGCTCATGAAGAAGGCTTTGTGATGTAAGAATTATAAACAGAATCCACAGAATCACAAAATGGGAAGAACTCTGATACCATTGCAAGAACTCTCATTAGAAAACTGAACACCATGGGAGATTTGTAAGTAGAGGTGTGATAGAGCAAATACATTCTTTGGAAAAGTCACCTTGGCCTCATGTGACAATAAAAAACAAAAGACTATAGTGAAAGAGATCAATTATAGTAGACCAAGGCATGGAAAGCAAATGTCACAACCAAGGACTGGCAGTTCAAGTGGAGAGACAAGTAGAGCCCAGAGATATCATGGGTTATAGACATGAAACTATACGCATCCAATAACAGAGAATTTTTCATCTTTTTCCTAACAGGTACATAATAGTTATATATATTTATCAAGTTCAATATGATGCTGTCATATATGTACACAATGTAATGTCAGATCAGAGCAACTAGTATATCTACCACCTCGAATACACCTCTTTGTGTTGGAAGCATTCAAAATCCTTCAACAGGATGACCCATTGTAACAATGAGATATACACGACAGTATGTTGAAAACAAACTTTACAACTTTTTGAGGGGGGAGGGGGGAGGGGGGAGGTAAGGAGGAAAGGGATGATAGAGGAAAAATAAAGGAAGGGACAACAATGCTCGATAGGAAATGGACTCATTATCTTGCTCATGTAACTGTAACCCCTCTGTACAGTATCTTTACAATAAAAAATATGTATTAAGCACAAAAAAAATCCTTTAGCAATTTTGAAAGAGGTTAATTGTCATGCATGGTTATTCTTCTGTAACTCTACCCTGTACCTGATAGCCGTTCTTCATTCTTCCTTCTTTGCCAGCCTTTTCTGCCCTCTAATCCTCACTCTTCTATTTCTAAATGAGTTAGCATTTTTAGCTTCCAAATAGAATTTTATTTGACACAATATCTTGTACACTCCTCTATATCAGTAATAGCATTCTGATCTAGAAGACTAGAAATGAGGAAGAAGATCAGATTGAGGAGTTAGAAGGGCAGAGTTACATTTGAATATATAGATTAGATAGATAGATAGATAGATAGATAGATAGATAGATAGATAGATAGATAGATAGATAGATAGATAGATAGATAGATAGAGACACCCAGACATAAAATATACACACATATATTAATAGATATATGTCTATATAAACACACACACACACACACATACATGAAAAACGATAGGAGAAAATGCAAAATAAATTGAAACGAGAAATTGTAAATGGACTGCTGACAATGACAGATGAGAAGCATGATTAGCACTTAGGATTCTGGTTGCTGAGGTTGAAAAGAAAAGAAAAACTAAGAGAACCTGCTGTTTGCAGCTGCTGAACAAACAGTGGGTGAGCCAGATGCTCCTGAGGAACAGTTGCTCCTGTGGCACAATTTGGAAACACTGGGAAAAAAACTAAACACATCCACCCTTTCCACAAAGCTATTTTTGGAACCCTGGTGATCATTGCAGAGTTATTTACACCTCAGTGCAAACACTAAAAATACCCTGATGCCTCTTAGCACTCCTTTTGATCCTAACGTACTTTTATACTTTCAGAGATGTTTTTAAAGAATATATTTGCTGCATTTAGTAACCTGTACACTCACAAGTAGAACTAAACTTAAAGTTGAAATGGAGATTTCTCTTCAAATTACTTTGTGTAGCTTATAGATAAGGCCTCTGAGGTGATCTGTGGCCATTCACTGTTCATTATTTCCTAGGAGAAACGAACGTTCTTTGAATCCTGAGATTAAGTCAGCACCCACCATGCACCACAATAAAAGGGAGCACTTCCTTTTCTTAGCATATGACTCAGATGCCTTCCACTTTTACTGTACTTGATTTAGTACTGTTTACCCAATCTATAAACTACCAAATAGGAGATGGGTTGGCTTTGTTATTTTACCCTCTCCAGTGTGTACAAGTGTCAAACACATAGTTACGTCTGCAATAAACAGTTGTGCAATGAATTTATAAAGGAAAATTGATGAAGAGAATGAACCTTTGACCCAACAGCATCTCTCTTTCACCCAGAACCTGGGACCTATGAGAAAATACTAGCTCTCTGTAAGAGCAAAGCAAGAAGAAAATTAGAGACTTATTTAAATGCAAAATACAGTTAACTGCTATGTTTTTGCCCATTGTGTTTTGCTTGGAGGTTCACATTGTAGGGTTTCCATAAAGACATAACAGATATAACAGGACAAGTGGCACACAGGTGTGAAATTCTCATAGTTGGCAGATGCTGGGAGGAACCTAAGGTTAATACAGAAGTGGATAAGTCATACTTGAAATCAAGTTAGGGAGAATTGTGAAAGTCATCAGATTATTTTTTAATGAGAACGTGTTAGTACAAATAAGGGGGAAAGGAAACGTATTTTTTAAAAATAAGGGGAAAAGGAATTTTGAGGATTTTAATGTGAAATTTGCACACATTGTAGCTAAATCTTACAGATAGTTGTGGAAGCAGAGAGGGTGGCTAGTCATCACTGAGAGTTCATACCCAAGGCAATTAGTGGCCAAGATAAAGCAAAATGAACCCCAAGATAGGGATATAAGTGGCTTTTTCTTGCTTGCTATTGTTTCTAACATAGTTATAATGTATCGTGTGATTTTTTTTGTTTCTTTGTATTTTCCTCCTCCATGGTATAACCCCTGTTTTCGCTGTATTTGATGTCAGTGCTCTGCATCTTGTATATACACTTCTCTAATTTGGGGAGGGGAAGGGAAAAAAACAAAATGCTTAAATAGGGATACAGGTGGACCCCTTGTAACAATGAGATATACAAGACACTATGTTGAAAAACGAACTTTACACTTTAGGTGGAGGTGGGGAGGTGGAGTGTAGTTGTGGAGGTGGGAGGGAAGGGATGGTAGGGGAAAAGCAAAGGAGGAAGTAATAGTGCTTGATAGGAAATGTATTCATTACCTTGCTCATGTAACGGTAACCCCTCTGTACAGTATTTTTACAATAAAAATGTATAAAAATTAAAGAGGTTTTAATATTTTTCTGGAGGCTGAGGTCATTAACTACAATGCTGATTAAGGAGACAAGAGAGGTTTAGAAGTCTGAGTAATAAGTCCAGTCCCCTTGCTGAACCTCTAGGCCATCTGTGTGAAAGCTGAGCAAGCAGTTAGCAAAGGAGAGCTGAGCCCTGCAGAGGATCTGAGCAGGAGATGAAGACTGAAAATCTGGGATGCTGATGAGTTCATCAAAGGAGGAAGTACAGAAAGCAAGAAAAACGAGATGAAGGAGACAACACCATAGACCTCATTTAGGAGTAAGGGAAAGAAGAGAAGGGGGAAAAAGTGATGGAGTGGAAGCCAGATCTGGGGAGAGGAGAAGCAAGACCACTGTTAAATGCTGCACAAACGCTGGGCAGAATACTTAGAAACAGCTTTGGGGTTGTAATTAGGAATTTGATCAGCTCGTTTAATGGAAGGCACGGTAGGCTGAATAAGGCTCCCAAAGATCCCGGTGTGATTAAGTTAAGGCTCATCAAATCAGATCGCCTTGAACTATTCAGATTTGCTGTAAATACAATCACAAGGGTGTTTATAGAAAGCAGGCTTGGAAGAGTTGACAGAGAGGGACTGTGTTGACCTCATCAGAAAGAGATTTGAAGATACCACCCTATCGGCTTTATCAATGGAGGAAGGAGCTGGAGCCCAGGAAGAAAGATGACAGTAAGAAATACAGTTAAAAAAAGAAGAAGAAAAGAGAGAAGGGGTAGGTTAGGAGCAATAGGTGACAAGGTTATCAGACACTTTGTATTCATATACTGTTTTATAGAATGGGAACTTCTTTGTATACATACTTAAAGATAATTAAAAAATTAAAGAAATACATAGAGCTCCTCTATGACCCAGCAATCCCACTTTTGGGCACTGACCCAAATGATCACAAACAAGACCATACTAAAGCTACCAGCACAACTATGTTTATTACAGCATTGTTTACCATAGCTAAGATATGGAACCAACCCTCAGTAGATGAATGGATTAAGAAAATGTGGTATATATACACAATGGAATTCTATGCCTCCATCAGAAAGAATGACATTGCCCCATTTGTTAGGAAATGGAAAGACTTGGAGAAAATTATATTAAGTGAAGTAGGCTAGGCCCATGGTTTCCCTTATTTGCAATAACTAGTATATGTCTGAGACAAGCAAAGACAGTCAGATAAGTTGCTGTTAGGAGAAATGAACCCCAAGATAAGTATTCAAATGGTTTTTCTTTTTGCGATTGTTTCTAACATAAATTTATAAGATGGTTTCTTTGTTGCTTTGTATGTCCGTCCTCTACAGTATAACCCCTGTTTTCACTGTATTTGATGTTAGTATAATTTGTGGAGGGGAAAGGAAAAAACAAATCGTTTAAATAGGGATACAGGTGGACCCATTGCAACAATGAGATGTACAAGATGTTATGTCAAAAAACTAACTTTACAACTTTGGTTGCAGGGAGGGGGGAAGACAGGGATGGGAAGGGGAAACAAAGGAGGCAACAATGCTTGATAAGCAATGTACTCATTACCTTGCTCATGTAACCCTTCTGTATGGTATTTTCACAATTAAAAAAAACTTATTGATTGAAAAAAATAAAAGAACTGGTGGGACAAAGGGTGAACTAACACTCAGTAGACACTAGGTTGAAAATGAACTATGCAACTTGTGGGGGAAGAGACTCAGAGAAAAAACACTCAGAAAACGAGGGAAGATGTACCATTGTTCAAACAGAAATTATTCATTACCTGACTTATGTAATTGCAACCCCTCTGAACATCACCTTTACAATAAAAACTAAAATTAAAAAAATAAAAAATACAGTTCAAGGGGCTCCTGGGAACCAAAAGAATAAGTGCTTCCCTAGTTCTTCTAAGGAATGGGATACTGCCAGCACCAGGGCTTTCAGAACAGGGAATATGATTTTGAAGTGCAAACCTTAAGAACTCTAAAAGAAGTTGGGCATGATGGCTCAGGCTTATAATCCTAACACTTGTAAAGATAAGAATTGAGGGCAGCCTTGGCTATATAGCAAGACCCTGTTAGGACAAGAGAATTAAGGAAGGGGGGAAGGGAAGTAAGGAAGGAAGGAAAAAAGAAAGGAAGAAAGGAAGGGAAGGAGGGAGAGAGGGAGGAAATGAGGGAGGGAGGGAAATGGAACTTTAAGAGAATAAATTTGCCTTGTGGTAATGCAGCAGTCGTGATTTGATACAGTAGTGTAGAAAACCAATTCATAAGAGAAGGTGAAAACAATATTTAAATGCTTGGAAAGTGATCAGAATACGAAATATGCATTCTCAGGAGAGCTGTCAGTAAAGGAATAAAGAGCTATGACAATTTAAAGACATGTCAGATTCAAAATAAGCATGTGTGTGTGTGTGTGTGTGTGTGTGTGTGTGTGTACATTCACTTGTACATTTGGGATGTTTGTATATTTGGGGACACTAGGATGTAGTTCATAGGCTTATGAGAATAAATAGAAAGTAGAACTCTGAAGATTCAAGAGCAGTATCACTTTGATTGGTGGTTCAAAGTCTTACAGGAAGGGTGAGGAAATGGTAGGGGCTAGATATGGGGAAAGTAGGGAGTACTTCTGAGTTAAGAAACCAAGTGCTTTCTGTCCATTTAGCCTCTGGTAACATGTACAGTTGCCTGAGAACTTGATAACATATGGCAGAGTAAACATAAGAGAGAAAAAGCTTTCCCTCTTTGTAAATGGTTAGACTGTAGAGTGAAAATGAGATCAGGTATATACCTTGACTTTCTGAAAAGTAGCTGCCCCAAAATGATTCAGAATGGTATCTATAGAGAAGGCCTGGCTGCCAAACAACTAACTGGATAACAGACTCTGTCCTTCTTTGTAAACAGATAGGTGCCTCCTCTTATCTGCTCCCTGAGCATGAGTAAATGGAAAAGATAATAACCACAGTGAAACAAAGGAGGCCATGATATTGGAATTTTCTCAGTCCGTTTTGGACCTGAGAAAGAAAACAAGACCTAGGTAAGTGTATACTTGGACATTTTCTCCCTCTGATAAATAAAAGGATCTTTACCAACTCTGGAAAAATAAACATCAGGAACAATATTTACTACTGGTGAAAAATGAACACTAGGACAGCCTGAAAAAGGACTACTATGAATGGGGCAGTCCAAAGGGGTGGACAGTGGCTGCAGGAACTCACATAGTTAACTATGGCCTTGCATGCAACAATATTAGAATCACAAGAAAGCAGCAGCTTTTTTCAAATGGGATCTTGACACCATTATGGGTAAATAATGGAAGTCACCAATATATACCAGGGCTTGCATAGGAGGCCACTAGCTAGTGGTTCTTGATTAAATTTATGTGTGTGAAATAGGAAAGTCATATGTGTCTCCAACTATCAATGTCTACCACTCAAAAAGAACTCTCTCATGAGTAGAGAACATAGTTTGGTAAATAAAGGAGAAGATGTGTTTGAGCTTCATATGAAATGTATCTTCTTTGTTCTCACCTCTATCCAAAACTGGAAATTTATTTTAATCCATTCACTGATCCAGCAGATATTCATCGAATAATAACCACATGTATCAACTCTTTGTAGGTACTTGGGATACAGTAAGTAAACTAGACCATGTCCTCAACTGTCCCATAGACATTAACCCATTGGAAATCAGAGCCCTCATAACCAATAACTTTTTTAAAGGGAAACCTTTAACACTGATGCAGTGAGAATCAAACCAGGATCCTTTTAGGGAAATATCTCATATAACATCTTGTTTAGGTTAATTTGCCAGTCTGTGGGTCTGACATGCTGCCAGATAAAAGTCAACAATTCCCCATGTAACATGACACCAGATTATTGAGTCAAGAATACAGATTGGAAAAGACTGGGGAAGTGTCAAGTCTGGGAGAAGAACATGCATTTAGTTTTTGACAAATTAATTAGAGAAGACACTGTGACATCAGAGTGAAAAGTTGGTATTTGGATTTGAAGCTCAGGAAATAATTCCAGGCTAACATTATGAAACTGAACGTCAAGACAATCAACAGTAGAAACTGGCTAACTTAAATAGAACAGAAATTTATTGAAAAGATGTTGGACAGTTCACAGAATTTTCAAGGAGACTAAACAGACTGACTCAGAAAATACACAGACACCCAAAATGCTGGATGCCACCAAGCACACAATAACAATCTTGCTATTTGAGCTCTCTGGTGAGGTCACAATGCCCACTTACTTCTGGGCTCAGACAGGACAGGGCCAGCTGGCTTTGGGAGAGAGACTAGGATGTTCCTTATTTATATCCAGGTGAACTCTCTACTGTCCCAGCTTCTTGGATTTACTGGTCTCCAATTCAAACCATCACCAGGGTTGAAACTTTAATTACTAAATCCTCTTACCTATAGTCCAACTGCCAGCAGACAGGATAAAATCAGATGCAGGGAGAATATTGGAAAATCCAATGATGGCATCTTGACATTGACTCAATAGCCTCCAGAATTGTGAGCCAACAATTCCTGTGCATTCTACATCCCCCAGTCTCAGGAATTCTGTAATATCAGCACAAAATGGATTCAAACATGCCAATAAATTCTGATGGAGAAAAGAAATGTAGATGGGAGGTATTGTTAATGGTGATAGTATAACTTCCAGCACGTGGAAACCATTAACATCACTTTGCCAGCAACTGAAGAAGTAAAAGAAAGGAAGAGAGCGTGATGGAAAGAAATGGGAAAAGAATATGGGTCAAAGGACTACCAGAAGGAACCCTCATTAGCTTTGAGAAATCCTAGCATGAATTTTTGACTGAATGAAAATTATCAACACCTGTACTCTGAAACTATACTTCCTATCAAGCATTTAAAATCAAGAATATTTTTTAAAACACAATAAATATAGTGTCCCCTGCTGGGTGCCAGTGGCTCACACCTGTAATCCTAGCTACTCAGGAACCTGAGATCTGAGAATCATGGTTCAAAGCCAGCCTGGGCAGGAAAATTCATGAGATTCCCATCTATTACTACTCAAAAAAGGCTGACATGGTGCTGTGGCTCTAGTGGTAGATCACTAGCCTTATGAAGAGGAAGCTCAGGAACAGTGCCCCAGCCCTGAGTTCAAGCCCCAGGACAGGCAAAGAAAAAAAAAAGATGGTGCTCCTAATTAGCAGTGAATTCTCAGAATCCCAGTATAAATGGTACCCTTTAAGATGATTTGTCCATGCAACTATATCCACTCCAAAGCCAACTATAATTAGAAATGCTCATATTGGTCTTAAACCAACTAACAGATACAATGGCACAAAAAGAAAAGAACTAATAGAAATTCACATAAAAGTTAATCGAAATGTCAATGTATTGTTCGTTATGTTCTTCTCTGCGATCCTTAACTGACCTGTGACTCTTTGAGTGATTATCTGCAGGTGTTCAAAAGTGGTGAGAATTTAATCAAAAATGAACAAAAAGAGATGTCACATCTTTTGTGCTAGGAATAAAATGTAGTCTTATACTCCATGGGAAAAAACATTTGCACATTATAATAACAATTATCATTACTGAAAAATGTGTGTCTGGGGGGAGAGAGAACACCTTCTTCCAGGTAGAAAAATACTTTTCCCAGACATAGTACTGTCTTCACTACAAATGTAATTAATATATATTATATATGTAAATATATTTAAATTTTCTCTATAAAAATCTGTCTGTCTGTCTTCGTCCATTCTGTGCTGTTGTCATATAACATCTGAAACTGAAGTCTTTATAATGCTTAGAAATGTATTGACTCTCAATTCTGGAGGCTGTCATGTCCAGAATCAAGGAGCCATCATGTGATTTGGTGAGAACTCTCTTGCTGCACTCTTATAGAGCAGAAAGGGCAGGAGGCCAACCTCAGTTCCCCACGAGCCCCTTCCTATAAAGCTCTAATCTAGTCATGAGGGCAACATTGTCACATGAGAGTTAATCAACTCTCATGATTAATTCTAAGCGACAAATTCCAGCCATAGCACTGTCTAAATTCTCTCTCATCCTAACCAGAGAAGCTTGGAATGCTTGGTTCTGCTCAATGGCATGATATTTGCAGCCAGTTCTTGGTGCTAAAGCCATTTTGAGTTTGCAAATGAGAAATTGATTGGGACAGTCTCCCAGCCTGAGCATACTATCAGGAAAGGTCAGAAGATAAAGAGAAGAACTGTTGACATGGCTCAGGAATCTGGCCCCATTTTGGTTTTATGTTTTCCGTAGCAATCCTGGGCTATTACAAAAATTAACATGAAGTTGAATAAAGTTTAAGAATTATCTTGGAAAAAAATTATATTAAGTGAAGTAAGCCAGGCCCAAAGAAGCATAGGTCCCATGGCTTCCCTTATTTGCAGTAACTAGTATAAGTCTAGGACAAGCAGAAAAGGTCAAAAGCTATGCACATATCACGAGATAAGATGATGTTAAGTGAAATGAACTCCAAGATAGGGACACAACTGTTTTTTTTTTCTTTCTTGCTATTGTTTATAATGTATTGAAAATGTACTATGTGATTTTTTGGTTTCTTTTGTATGTTCTTCCCCCACTGTACAACCCGTTTTCACTGTATTTAATGTCAGTGCCCTGCATCTTGTATATATATTTTTCTAATTTGGGGAGGGAAAGGAAATAACAAAATGCTGAAATAAGGATATAGGTTTACCCATTGTAACAATAAGATGTACAAGACACTATGTTGAAAACGAACTTTACAACTTGGGGGGAAGGAGGGAGTTGTGGAGGTGGGGAGGGAAAGGATGGTAGGGGAAAAACAAAGGAGGAGGTACCAATGCTCCATAGGAAATATACTCATTACCTTACTCATGTAACTGTAACCCCTCTGTACACTATTTTTACAATAAAAAACATTTTAAAAAAGAATTATCTAGGTTCTTTACTAGGCCTTATTATTTATACCTCTGTTGTGAATATTAGTTGTCTCTTTTTATTGTTATTATGAAGGTGGTGTACAGAGGGGTTACAGTTACATAAGTCAGGTCTTTTTGAATGTTACTCTTTCCCTAATTTTCTTCCAGTTTTTACCTCCCAACCCCCTCCCCACAAGTTGTGTACAGTTCATTTTCAACATTGTGTCTAGTGAGTATCACCAGACCAAAAGTACAGAAAACAAAAATAGTGACAAAGGAGGGAAAAAAACAGAGTAATAAAAAAAAAACCTCTTGTTTCCATGTATATACATGTATACAAATATATATATATATATATATATATATATATATATATATCCCTGATATATATGTACATATATATATATATGTACAGAGAGAGAGAAAGAGATGATACCAGGAACCTCAATGTTGCTTAAAAAGAAAAGCTGAGTCACCAAGAATGGAGACCTCCAGATGAACTTCAGATCAGTCCATTAATACTTCTAGAACTCTGTATGATCAGACTTCACAAACAAGCTCAAAATTCCCATACACAACAACTACCCAAGACAGAGTGTGAGCCTCATGAATCAGAATTTTCTCAAAATCTCATAGCAATGCCCCCACTCTCTAGAATAGAATACTTATTCAATAAGTACTTTGAGACAAAAGAATATTGCTATTAGTTAATAGCATGTTTTGGTTGTGGATGATTTCAGATTTCTGAAACTCCAAATGTTGGAAAGTTTTTCAAAACTCTCCAAAGAAAACGTCTGATGAGATTTTTGTTGCTCAGCAGTATTATTGTGTTAACCTAATGATTCTTTATGTGCATTACTTGGCTTTCTGTAATTGTCAAAGCAACTTATATAACTACAAAATAAATTCTGATTAATGTAGAGTGAGTGGGAAGCCAAACTTTTAGAGACATTAATTATGTCTGAAGTCTTGTTTCCTTATTACTTCTACTGAATTCTTTATACAGAATTAAATAAGATAAGTTGAAAGGAAAAGGGATATGTTTACCATATCAAAATGAAAATAACAAAAAATATTGAGAAGACTTCTAATTTCCCTAGATTTGCCTAAATTATTTATGATAAAAAATTAAATTTTAATCACTAGTAATAAATGTATCTTTGCATCTACTTATGTAAAAGAAAAATAAATATGACATTATGTCACATGTATGTTAAAGGTGAATGTGTAGTCACAGATACAATGTTGAAGTTTTCCTATGATGCCTTGAATTACAACCTTGATGTCAGCATGACTAGGTTTACCATCAGTCCCTGGGACAGTTTATCTACTGATATGTATCTAGCCATTATAGACTGTTATGTAGTGTTATGTAGTGCAATCTAGACCTTCCATACAATATGATAGGCAAGACTCCATTATGTAATATTGGAAAATATGTTTTAGTGGCATCTCTTGAGTAAATATAAAGTCCATCATGTTTTCTAGTGAGCTTCAAATTTCCTTTAAAAAAATAAGAGGCACTAATCCTCCATCCTCAGATAAGATTTGAGGATCAATATTTGAAGCCAGCTCAGGCAGAAAAGTCCATGAAACTCCAATTAACCAACAAAATAAAAGTAAACAGAAGGAGTGACTCAAGTAGTAGAGCACCAATCATGAAAAAAGGCTCTGAATACAAATCTTGGCACTAGCAAAAATGGATCAAAGAAAGAAAGGTCCACAGACTTTTAAAATAAGAAAAAGAACTTTACAACTTTGGTGGGGGGGGGGGGAGAAGTGGGGGGGAGGAGGGGCAGGGGAGGATGGGAAGGGATGGGAAGGGGAAACAAAAGAAGAGGCTACAATGCTTGATAAGAAATGTACTCATTATCTTGCCCATGTAATTGTAACTCCTCTGTGCAGTATTTTCACAATAAAAATTAAAATTAAAAAATAAAAGCTGAGCAGAGTCAGTGGCATCATGGACTACAGAAAAGGGAAGCAACTGAGACTGACTCAATCACTGCTTAGGTAGCAAGCATGCTGAGGAGGCTGCTGGAGAAAAATAGCTTTATGACAAGGAGTAAAAGCAAGGTTGAGATGGAAATTTAGACAGGAAGTGGAAATTCAGAGAGGTCAATGTGTCATTTCAGTAAAATTTGGCCATGAAGGAATGCATATAGTTTGAAGAGGTAGCTAGGTTGTAGCACTTAAGATTTTGTTCTTGGCTGCAATGCTTGGTAAGAAATGTACGCATTATCCTGCCCATGTAACTGTAACTCCTCTGTACAGTATGTTCACAAATAAAATTAAATTAAATTAAAAAAAAAAGATTTTGTTCTTATTGTTTTTGTTTGGGTCAGGAGTGTGTGTGTGTGTGTGTGTGTGTGTGTGTGTGTGTGTGTGTCTGTGTGTGTGTGTGTGTGTGTGTGTGTGTGTGTGTGTGTGTGACCCATAATAGGATGAACCATTTGCAAATACCAATAAGGAATGACTTAAGAGAATATATTCAAGGACTGGAACCAGAACAAGTATTTTCTAGGAAGAAGGAACCTCAAAAATGGCCACAGAAGCCAGGCACCGGTGGCTCACAGCTGTAATCCTAGCTCTCAGGAGGCTGAAATGTACTCCTTACCTTGTTCATGTAACTGTAACCCCTCTTTACAGTATTTTTACAATAAGAGACATATAAAAAGAAAAAAAAAGAAATATGTGTTTGGGAGCTAGAATTACCATTTGAATGTAATCACCAATTAACAGTGTAAGTGAAGTCTTTGCCTGAAACAAAGATGAAACTAAGAATAACATATATAAAACTTGTTGCTGAGCTTGGAAGGTGGCTCAGTGCTAGAGCGCTTGCCTTGAATGCATGAGCCCCTGGGTTCGATTCCTCAGCATCCCATAAGCAGGAAAAAAAAAAGCCAGAAGTGGTGCTGTGGCTCAAGTAGTAGAGCGCTAGCCTTGAGCTGAATTGCTGAGGGACAGCGCCTAGGCATGACCAGACCCCCCCAAAAAAACACTTGTTGCCTATCATATTGTATATTTATAGATTTTTCCTGTAGATAATAGCTAGAAAACTATCACCATGGCATCCATTAAAATACTGAATTATTTCTTATGCTTACAGGCACATAAAACTCAAATCCTTTAGGTAACTGCCTTATTGTCTTACTACCACATTGTTTGATGAATATTATTCTCTGGTAATACAAATGAATAATTTGAATCTTGCAATTTCCTATAACATTTTACAATCCTGAGTGTAAATATCACAAAATGGTAATATCTCAGGTTATATATACAATATTCTGAGTATTAGTATGAAGATCAAGTTGTTTCTGCTTTTATATCTGTTTAATAAAGATGTCTGTTTTGTGAAGAATTGTCATGATCTTGCAGCATTAATTACTACTTGGGCACTAGCTAAGTTCCACTCTCTTAGAGAACTCACATATATAGAGTCTGATTAACTGGGAAAGTCCAAAAATACTGATCATTCTAAAAATTACTGTTTGAATTTAAATTAATTAAAATTATTAATTAAACTCACAGTGTGACTTCAGGTGAAGAGAAATATGAACGAATGCTTCATTCTTCATTTTCACTGAATACAACTATAAACCTAAAAAGAATGCCTGGGGAAAATGTTTGCATATTCAGAAACATAATCAGCAGGAGGTGCATCAAGGAAAAACACCAGAATTTGAAGTACTAAAAACTTGATGGTGAGTTTATCATTTTTCTCAAATTCATTGCAGCCTGAAACACAAAAGTGAAACCTGTGGTACAAATATGCACCAAGCCCCAGAAGAAATACAACAGACCTGGCTGAAGATTGGGAAAGGGAACTATTTTTTTTTATTGTAAAAATACCGTCCATCCTGTTGCAACAATGAGAAGTACAAGTTGTCATGTCGAAAACGAGCTTTACAAGGTTGGTGGGGGGGGGGGGAGGGGGAAGCGAGGAGGATTGGGTGGGGGGGGGCGGGGAGGGGGAGGCTGGGAAGGGATGTGAAGGGTAAACAAAAGAGGAGGCTGCAATGCTTGATAAGAAATGTACGCATTAACCTGCCCATGTAATTGTAACCCCTCTGTACAGTGTGTTCACAAAAAATAAAAATAAAAAAAAAATACCGTCCAGAGGGGTTACAATTGCATGGGCAAAGTGATGAGTACATTTCTTATCAAGCATTGTAACCTCCTCATTTATTTCCCCTTCCCATCCCTTCCCAACTCCCCCCCTCCCAACTCCCCCTACCCGTACCCACCTCGACCCCCCGCCCAAGTTGTAAAGTTCGTCTTTCTTTCTTTCTCTCTCTTTCTTTCTTTCTTTCTTATTGTGAGAATACCATATAAAAGAGTTACAATTACATAACTGATTTTCACTGTATTTGGTGTTGGTATAATTTGTGGAGGGGAAGGGAAAAAAAAACAAATCATTTAACTGGGATACAGGTGGACCCATTGCAACAAGTCCTTATGTTGAAAACGAACTTAACTTTGGTGGGGGGTGGCAGAAGAGCTAGAGGGGGAGGGGAGGAGTATGGGAAGGGATGGGAAGAGGAAACAAGGAAAAGTTCCTTTTTTGACATAATGACTTGTATGTCCCATTGTTGCAATGGGTCCACCTGTATCCCTATTTAAACAATTTGTTTTCTCCCTTCCCCTCCACAAATTATACCAACATCAAATACAGTGAAAACAGGGGTTATACCATGGGGGAGGGACATACAAAGCAACAAAGAAATCATCTTATAAATAGGTTAGAAACAATAGCAAGAAAGAAATAACATTTGAATCCTTATCTTGGGGTTCATTTCACCTAACATCAACTTATCTGACCATTTCTGCTTGTCTCAGACATATACTAGTTATTGCAAATAAGGGAAACCATGGGACCTATGTTTCTTTGGGCCTGGCTTACTTCACTTGATAAAATTTTTTCCAAGTCTTTCCATTTCCTAACAAATGGGGCAATGTCATTCTTTCTGATGGAGGCATAGAATTCCATTGTGGATATATACCACATTTTCTTGATCCATTCATCTACTGAGGGGGGACTGTTTTTTAATTGGTAGATATTAAATTATGCCTAAGAAGGAATCTTCTAACATCCCATGCATGTATGCTCATAATATACCTTGATCAAGCTCACCCTCTGTTTCTATTTCTTACCCACACTTCTACTACCATTTTTTTCTTCTTTTTCACCTCCTTCTTAGTCCTCCTTTAATTTCAAGACCTTTGTTTTCTCCTAGCTTCCACAAATGACAAAAAAGATATTTGTCTTTTGGAGACTGGTTTATTGTGCTTAACATGATCTCCAGTCTGATCCATTTCCTAGTAAGTGACATACTTCATTCTTCTTGATGGCAAGAAGAATACACCATTGTGTATATATGCTTTATTTTCTTTATCTATTCTTATGAAACACTTAATTGTCTGTGTGAGGAGAAGTCTATTCTCTCCTATCCCTAGTCCCCAATCTCATGGAAGTATTGGTAGTGACAGTTCTGAAACCCTTCCAGAACTAAAACTTCCATGGGAGGACATTTTTTTTCCTATTCAGTGAAGCGACAAAACAGGCAAAACCATGTTCCTCTTTTTCTCTATATGAGTCCAGAAGTGCACAGAGTGGTATTGTAGCCAGAATTCTAGAACCCAAGGTGGCTACAAAGTCACTGCATGTGAGAATGGCTCAGAACAAAGGAATATAATGTAAACTAAATTCAGAGGAGGTGTAATCACAAGTGAAGAATCTTTGCTTTTAGCAAAATCAGTTTCTAAGTCCCTCTTAGAGAATCACTAAAGCCCCAAGTTTCTCTATAAAGATAAGAGGAAAAAGTGATTGCAGCAAATAAAGAAAGTACCTGTGTAATCATAGAATGAGAAAAATTTGGTAATTGGTACTCTGGAGCTATTTATAAACTCCTGAGCCCACTCCAGATCTGTGAGGGGGTTCTGATCCTAATTGGAATATCAAATACTAGAAAAGCTGAAGCAACCTACAAATCAATGTCCAGGCCTTAGACTAACCACTACGTGGTAGACACTCACTAAGGAAGACTATAATGAATTTGCAAACTGAGCTAACACTAAAACCTCAGACCATCATAGGAGTTGGGCAGGAATTTATGGTTCAACTCTAGTTAGATCGAATACCTGATAAAGAGAAAATAGCAATATTCTCAATATCTTACTTCAACTATAACTATTCAGGTATGTCGCTAATTAACAGGAAAAAAAAGGGAATGGCTGTATTAATCTCAAAAGAACAAGGCTTAAGAGAAAAAATACAGGAATTTTTTAAAGTGCATTGCCTATTAATAAAAGGGCCAATTCACAAAAAAAGGTGATCAGTACCCATTATATATGAGAGCTTCAAAATATACAAAGCAAAACTGACAAGATTGAAAGTAAACATATATAAAAACACAATTACATGTAGAAAAATTTACTCTCCTTTCTAGGCACTCCAGAACTAGCAAACAGAAAGAATTGATAATGTCACAAAAAAAACTGGCTATAATAAACATTAACTATTAAATATTCCATCAGCAAGAACACAGTGTTTTCAAGTATACATATATATTTCACCCAAACAAACCATGTCTTAGGCTATAAAACAAATCTGAGAATTTTTTCTTTTTGGTGGTCGTGGGGCTTGAACTCCACCTGGGTGCTGTCCCTCAGCTCTTCAGCTCAAGGCTAGCACTGTACCACTTGAGCCACAGCACCACTCCCAGCTTTTTCTGCTTATGTGGTGTAGAGGAATCAAACCCAGGGCCTCATGCATGTGAGGCAAGCACTCTACTACTGAGACACCTTCCCAACTCCTGAGAACATTATTTTTCAAATAATGGAATCATTTCCTCCAATAATGGAATCATTCTAGAAATCATTAAAAAAAAAAAGTTAACAAGAAAAGCTATAGACACTGGTAATTAAACAACACTTCTAAATGGTCATAACTGAAGAAAAATTCTCAAAGAAAACAAACTACAATGCACTGAATGAAAATGGGGAAAGAAATAGCATAATAAAATATAAAACCGCTGTAGGGTATCAAATATCTTTTAGAAAGAAATTTACAGTATTATATATTTATGAGAGAAGAGAAGAAAGATTCCAAATATAAACCTAATCATCTGCTGCTCTTTGCAGATGACATGAAGTTGTATTTAAAGAATCCCACGGACTCCACTCTCAAATTACTGGAGCTGACTTGAAACTTTGGCAAAGTAACAGGGTATAAAATTAACCCTCAAAAATCAACGGCTTTTCTGTATGCCAACAATGAGAAGAGCACAGCTGAAATCAGGAAAGCAATTCCTTTTGTAATAGCCCCACAAAAACATAAAATATCTAGGAGTTAACTAAAGAATTGAAGGACCTCTATGATGAAAACTTTAAAAACCTGAAAAAAGAAATCAAAGCAACACGTAGGAAGTGGAAAACCCCTCCCATGCTCCTGGATTGGGAGGATCAACATCGTGAAAATGGCAATACTTACAAAGGCTATCTACAAGTTCAATGTAATACTTATCAATATTCCAACCTCATTCTTTAATGAAATAGAAAAAGCAATCCAAAAATTCATATGGAACAATAAAAGACTCCAAATAGGAAAAATGATCCTTAAGAGAAAGAACAGTGCTGGAGGAATATCAATACCAAATTTCAAACTCTACTACAAAGCCATAGTAATCAAAACAACTTGGTACAGTCACAAGAACAGACATGAAGACCAATAGAATAGAACTGAAAAACCAGAAATGAACCCACAGACCTATAGCCACCTAATCTTCGATAAGGGAGCTAAAAAAAAATAGAATGGAAAAAAGACAACCTCTTCAGTAAATGGTGCTGGCAAAATTGGCTAATCACCTGTAGAAAATTAAAGCTAGATCCTATATATCACCCTGCACCAGAATCAATTCCAAATGGATCAAAGACCTCGGAGTAAAACCAGACAACCACAAAACATTACAGGAAGAAAGAGGAGAAACCCTAGGTCTCCTTGGCACAGGCCAAAATTTTCTTAATAGAGACCCAGAAACACAACAAATCAAAGAAGTTTGGACAAATGGGATTGCATGAAGTTGCACAGCTTCTGCATGGCAAAGGACATAGCTAGCAAGATCAATAGAAAGCCCACGGATTGGGAGAAGATCTTCACTAGCCATACAACAGACAAGGGTCTCATATCTAAAATATACCTGGAACTTAAAACATTAAATCCCCCAACAACAAATCATCAAAGAAACAACTGCCCAATAAATAAGTGGGCTAAAGAGTTAAAGAGAAATTTTTCTGAAGAGGAAATACAAATGGCCAATAGACACGTGAAGAAATACTCAACCTCTCTAGCCATAAAAGAAATGCAAATCAAAACAACATTGAGATTCCACCTCACCCCAGTTAGAATGGCTATAATCAGGAAATCTAATAACAACAGATGCTGAAGAGGATGTGGCCAGAAGGGAACCCTATGGCATTGTTGGTGGGAGTGTAAACTTGTTCAACCACTTTGGAAAGTTGTATGGAGGTTCTTCAAAAGACTCCACATAGAGCTCCCCTATGACCCAGCAATCCCACTTTTGGGCATTTACCCAAATGATCACAAACAAGCCCATACTAAGGCTACCAGCACAACTATGTTTATTGCAGCACTATTCATCATAGCTAAGATATGGAACCAACACCAGATGCCCCTCAGTAGATGAATGGATCAAGAAAATGTGATATATATATATGTGTGTGTGTGTGTGTGTGTGTGTGTGTGTATATATATGTATATGCATATATATACATATATACATATATATATATATATACACACACACAATGGAATTCTATGCCTCCGTCAGAAAGAATGGCATCGCCCCATTTGTTAGGAAATGGAAAAGACTTGGAAAAAATTATATTAAGTGAAGTAAGCCAGGCCCAAAGAAAGATAGGTCTCATGGTTTCCCTTATCTGCAATAACTAGTACATGTGTAGGACAAATAGAAAAGGTAAAAAAAAAACTATGCACCTATTACCAGATAAGGTGAAGTTAAGTGAAATGAACCCCAAGATAGGGACACAAATTTTTTTTCTTGCTATTGTTTCTAACGTATTTATAATGTGCCATGTGATTTTTTTGTTTCTTTGTATGTTCCTCCCCCATGGTATAACCCCTGTTTTCACTGTATTTGATGTTGGTGCTCTGCATCTTGCATATATACTTCTCTAATTTGGAGAGGGGAAGGGAAAAAACCAAAATGCTTAAATAGGGATACAGGTTGACCTATTGTAACAATGAGATGTACAAGACACTATGCAGAAATCGAACTTTACAACTTTGATGGGGGATGGGGGTAAGTGGTGGTAGAATTTTGGAGGTGGGAAGGAAGGGATGGTAGGGGAAAAACAAAGGAGGAGGCAAGAATGCTCAATAGGAAATGCACTCATTACCTTACTCACGTAACTGTAACCCCTCTGTACAGTATTTTTACAATAAAAACATACAAAAATCATAATCATCTTGTTTTATTTTGTAAAACCAGATCTTCGCAGTAACGGTGCAAAGATGAGACAGTGATAAGAAGTTCGGTGGTTTTGGAGGTGGAAGGGAAAGGAAAACAAAGGAGGAGGCAATAATGCTTGATAAGAAATGTACTCATTACCTTGCTCATGTATCTGTAACCCCTCTGTACAGTATTTTCACAATAAAAAACTTATTAAAAATGTATTTGAGACCCCCCAACAGAGGAATAAATCAAGCAGAAGAAAGAATTTATAAGCTTAGGGCATTGTTTAACCTCCTCCTTTGTTTTTCCCCTACTATCCCTTCCCTCTCCACCGCCCCAACTCCCCACCCCAAGTTGTACTAGTTTTCAACCTAGTGTCTTGTACATCTCATTGTTACAATGGGTCAACCTGTACCCTTGTTTCAGCATTTCTTTTTTTCAATAAGTTTTTTTTTATTGTGAAAATACTATACAGAAGGCCCCACCTAAATAGTATAGTTGGCTTTTCAACATAGTGTCTTGTTCATCTCATTGTTATCTGTATCTCTATTTAAACATTGTGTTTTTTCCCTTCCCTTCCCCAAATTATACCGACATCAAATACAGAGACAACAGGGGTTATACAGTCGGGGAGGGACATAAAAAGCAACAAAAAAACCTCATTGTACTTTATACTTTATAATAAATACGTTAGAAACAATAGCAAGAAAGAAAAAACCACTTGTGTCCATATCTTGGGGTTCATTTTGCTTAACTTCATCTTATCTCATCATATGTACATAAGCTTAGGAAAAATCTTTTGAAAGAACTCAGTCAGATCACCCCCTTCCAAAAAAATTGAAAGAATAAAGAAAGGCTTTGTGACTTATGGGAAAGCAGTGTACCTAAAAGAGATGTATATTTCCACAATTATTGCATCATTTTTCACAATATGCAATACATGGAATCATTGAAGTGTCTATACATATGTGAATGAATAAAGAAAATGTGGTAATAGGTATGGTGGTTCATACCTGTAGTCCCAGTAATAGGAGGCTGTAGAAAGAAGATTGAGTCTAAAATTTCAAGACAGCCCTTGATAATACTGTGAGATTTTGTCTTTAAAAAAAGGTTGATGGGACTGGGAAGGTAGCTCAGTGGTAGAACACTTGTCTTGCATGCATGAAGCCCTGGGTTCAATTCCTCAGCACCCCATAAGCAAAAAGAAAAAAAAAGCCAGAAGTGTCGCTGTGGCTCAAGTGGTAGAGCGCTAGCCTTGAGCTGAAGATCTGAGGGACAGCGCCTAGGCCCAGAGTTCAGGCCCCACAACCGGAACCCCCCCCCCAAAAAAAGGTTGATGTCAGGTGCCAGTAGCTTATGCCTGT
Organism: Dipodomys spectabilis; assembly: GCF_019054845.1. NCBI lineage: Eukaryota > Metazoa > Chordata > Mammalia > Rodentia > Heteromyidae > Dipodomys > Dipodomys spectabilis. The sequence goes on along the minus strand of NW_024870701.1, from coordinate 1,398,966 downwards.
AATCCTAGCTACTCAGGAGGCTGAGATCTGAGGATTGTAGTCCAAAGCCAGTGTGGGCAGGAAAATCCGTGAAACTCTTACCTCCAATAAACCGCCAAAACACTGGAAGTGGTGTTGTAGCTCAAGTGGTAGAGTGCTAGCCTTGAGCTGAAGAGCTGATATATCATATTTTGCCGAGTTCCAGTGGCTCATGCCTGTAATCCTACCTACTCAGGAGGTTGAGATTTGAAGATCACAGTTCAAAGCCATCCCAGGCAGGAAAGGCCGTGAGACTCTTAACTCCAATAGACTACCCAGAAAAAGCCAGAAGTGGTGGTGTGGTCAAGTGGTAGAGTGGTAATCTTGAGAAAAAAGAAACTCAGGAACAGCCCGGGCCCTGAGTTCAAGTGCAAGGATCAGCAAAAACATTAAAGAATATATTGTATTTATAAACTTCTTTGTTAAATGGCAACTCCTTTGTACGACTACTTAAAGATGATGATGATGATGATGATGGTAATAATAATAATTAAAAGGAAGGGAGAAGGGATTGGTTAAAAGACGTGTACAATTGGGTAGGAGCAATAATTCTATGTTTTACAGCACAGCAAGGTAAATATGATTGGCAACACTTAGTTGAATATTTCAAAAGATTAGTACAGAGGATTTTGAATATTCTGAACACAAAGAAATGACAATTGTCTAAAGTTGTAGATGTGCCAATTGCCCTGATGTGCTCATTCTGTGTGCACACAGAGTGCCACAAAATGCCACATAAACAAATACATATAACTAAAAAGAAAATATTTTGAAGGAATGATAATGAAAAGAAAAATGTATTAGGCACACACAAGGATAATCTTTTCCTCTTGTGGAATGGCATGAGACTAATTTTTTTAAATCTTTCCATAGACATGTTTCTTCTTTAAATGTTTGCAGCATTGATTCCCAATTGTAGATTGTAGGTGCAAATGGAATTTACATTTTTTTAAAATTTTTTCCTGGCAGAAGCTGTCCCCAAACCTCATCTGGAATTTAACTCAAACTCTTCATTACAAATGTTACTTTTTCATTTAGAGCAACTCCATGTAGATACTGGGAAAGTTATGCAATGACTTAAAGTATCCCCAAAAGTTTCTTTGTCTCTAAATGCCTCTCACCCCATTGGTTTACCATAACTTTGCAAATTATCAAGATGGAATAATTTCCTTGTGTTAAAACATTTTGTCCATAGTTCTCTGATTAAAATGCAAATATATTACTGGCTGACATTTGTATCTAATGTTCTCATCTATCCTCAGAAAATTACCTATGAGATACATCTAGATCTATTCTGACAGGAAAGAAAATGGTCATAAAACTGGAACAAGGCAAAACAGTTATGACAGTGATGAGTATTGACTCTCGAGCAGCAAGAACAAACATATTAACCCCAATTTCAGACAAGAACGTTTGAAAAATGTAACTTAGTTCTCTACACAATGCAGAAACCCAAGGAATAAGGCACATTAGCCATACAGATTTTAACAAGAACCCCCACTCCCAACAGCAAAAAGAACGAAAGCACCCATGATACAGACTGAAAAGAGAAGATACCAATTGGTCAAGACATTCTTAACTACAATTCTTACAACACAATAACAAATGATCCTGCTGTGAGAAAAACCATCTTTTCTATCTAAGTGGGTCACTTCCTTTTGGTCAATCTTGTGAAAATCCTTTATCTGAAAAGTTCCTGGCTTGGCCTTTGTAGATTGTATTTTAGTTACATTCCAATCCAGTTACATTTTAATTAAGAAATGCTGTTACAAGCTCATTGAATCTTGGTTACATCCTGTCTTGTTAATTAAGACATCCTGTTCCTGTTATTAAGACATCCTGTTCCTGTTAATTAAGCCATATTCTATTGAAGACTGTGAACCTGAGCTTAGTCAACTGGAGCAGAGGGACAGGGCCTGCTGCACTAGGTATAGAAGGGAGGCATCTGCTCTGTTTGCTGGGTCGCCCGGATTTGGGCTGATGGCTGATCCTCTGCAGAAGTAAACTTTGCTTTACCAAGTTCCTCTTGAGTTGGTGGCTTCATTCCTACCAGATACCCAAACACTCATGGGGAAGAAAAATGGCAAAGCAAGTAATGAAACCTATTTTTCTCTAAAGAAGCTTTCTGATTAAATGAGTGGGAAGAGACACATAGCCAAGGAAATTGCTAGAGAGTAAAAATCTTTGAAACAAAAGAGAAATCCAGAACAAGCAGAGAGTTGCTAGAGTCAGTCCCAATAATAGAGGGGAATAGTGCATTTTCAGAAGGTGGAAAGAGCAAGCTGAGGATGGAACTTCACTTTGTGCAGGTTGGTAAAATGCTCACTGATGCTGAAGAAATGAAAAGCATTTCTTTTCTTTGCCCCTAAAATCTTAACTTCTATTTTCTTCATGCAGATTGAAATGCATAGATATAACCTGAGAGAACAGAAGCTAAGATGAGCAAACAATTAAGTAAAAGGAATAATGGCTTTAAAGGATCTTTTGCATCGGTCCCATATGAAATGTAGTCCAACATCTTAAAATAATATGCATATTTGACTGCACATTATGAAAAATGAAAGAGGTAGAAGAGCATTATACATATCATTTCCATTTTCAAACAAGAGGGGGAAAATAAATTGTGGATACTATGTTATTGAATAGAGATTAGTCTTCAAGAAAATGTGTTAAATTGTTTATTAAGCCAGAGATACATGTGCAGTTTAAAATGAAGCCAGAAAGGAGTTATTCGAAAACAGATCACAGAAAAGTCATTCATTAGTTTGTATAAATTATGAAACAGTTTCTGCAGAATTCTCCATAAATGGCTATTTCTGATCATTCACTTCTCGATGCAAATGCTACCTTCTACAAGAGCTTGCTTGAACCATCCAGTACAACATGTCATCCCTCCTCCCTTCCTCTTTCTGACCTCCTCAACATCCTCTATAGCATGAATCTCAAATTACCTAACATGAACACTCTCTCCTCTGTCCACCCCACAGTAACTATGGCTAATTACTCCTGGCACTGAGATGTTTGCAAGCCAACACCAATATCTGCTAATCCCAGTTGGTACTAACAAATGAAACTACCATCCTTGTAGTACGTATGAACATGCCCTGAAGTGGTGGGCAATGATCTGATATGCTGGCTTTCAGGGATGCCCAACGTCCCTGCCATTAGTTATTCCCCATGCCTTCCTGAGTAACATCATCTCCATCTTTTATTTCTCAAGATTTTATGTTTGGGGTTCTAGTCATAGTTTGGTTTTGTTTCTGGTACCAGATGCTTGGTTTGATACTCAACTCTATCCAATTATGGTGTGATTTTAATAGATAAGGTTGTAATTACGAATATGTAATCAAATAGGAAAATATGGAAGGGGAGAGAACAGTGAGTGGCCAAATGAGCTAAGATCTTCTAGCTGCCTTCATCTGAAAAGAACTAACATTTGCATTGATGTTGAGCTAAGTGTGAGTTGGTCGTGAGATATGGCTTAGAAATAAAAGATGAACGCAATCCTAGACTGCACTAATAAAAACCATGCCTTAAAAGTCATGCATTAATAAAAGCATCTTAAGGATATTCTAAAGATAGAGGCTACAAAATTCCTAGTGTAAACAACAGGTAAGAAAACTAAAGAAAAAACTCAGGATTTAAGATATATTTTATAAAGAAAAAAGCCTCCCTGGAGAAGTGTATCTATATAGCTGTGAAAAGTCTAGGGGGTGGAAACAATACCTTTGCTGTGTGATCTTAAAGCAAATTATTAACTCTTTTCTACTGATCCTTCATTCAGCAAATGCTCAACAAACCAAGAATACATGAATAATTCACACATGACATGTGCTGTCTTAAAGATTAAAGCAATGTGATAGAGTCAGACATTAGAAAAATGATCATTTGACACACACACACACACACACACACACATGCATACACACACACACAAAATAAAACATTTTAATGAGTTCCTAGTCAGTAATAGACAGTAAATAGTAGGGTGCCATCTCTCCAAGGATCAAAATTCAAACTATTCAATTGAAAAATATTAGAGTTAATGTGTTTCCTATCACCTACACATTCAAATAAGTGTTTAGTAATAAGCTATGTCCTAGTAGATCATGCCTATGATCTTAGCTACCCATGAAGTAGAGATTGGGAGGATAGCAATGCAAGGCCTGCCTAGGCAGTAGAGTTTAAAAGATCCCTCCTCAGCAGAGGGCTGGACACCAAGAGCTGAGGTCTGTTATCCTAGCTACAACCGGAAGCCTAAAGTAAGTGGGAAAGACCTAGACATATGCCCAGGCACGAGGCAAGACTTTGTCATGAATATAATCAGCAGAAAAAGTGCTAGAGGCATGGCTCATCAATGAGAGTGCTTGCCTCACAGTGTAAAGCCATGAATTCAAACGCTAGTATGGCCACACATGAGCACGCGTGCACGCATGCACACACACACACACACACACACACACACACACAAACAGTTTAATGGTAAGCCAAGGATACTGTAGACAAGATTATTTTTCATTCAATGGAAATTGCAACAAATCTTTCATAAGATTTTCAGCCATAATTTCCAAAATTTCTGATTTCTATGACCCTTCAATGGTTAATTTTATGTGTCAGCTTAACTAGGCTAAGAGTTGACCAGATACCTGTTATACATCATGATTTGCTGAAGATACTACCATTAGATTTGGTAGACTGGGTGAAGATTCCCATATGCATGAGTATTATCCAGTGTGTTGAAGGTAAAGTAGAACATGTCAGAGGAAGGGAAACCTCTATTTCTCTTCTTGAACCAGCCAGCCATCTTCTCATGCTTTTGGATATTGGTAACTGGACTTTCAAACTCCAGAGTCTAGCACCCTATGTCCTGTCTAAAGTCCTCACACTCAGGCCATGACTGATACCATTAGATTCCCTATTTGCAGGCCTTTTGACTCAGATTAAATTATACCCCCAAACTTCCTATACCACCAGATTGCAAAGAGCAGATCATAGAACTTCATTTTGTAAGACAAATTCCTACAGAAAATCTTCTGAGATACATGGAAATGAGTGCAGTCATAATCAGCGTTAGTGACTTGGAAGAAGATGAGAATGACTTTCAGAACACAGATAATGTTCACTTGTTTTTAACCTTTTTCCCTTTGTGACAAACCATTATACTATGTTTTTAATCACATTTTCCTGCACATTTAGTTCAGTCTCAGACACAAAAGGCTTTAAATATGTGTGTGTGTATAATTAAGACATAAATAAATTAATCTTGATAATATTATCTAAAGTTAGGAACACTCTAGAAAGTACATACAAATTAGAGAAGGAGCCAACATTTTTTATTCCAGTCGTTGGCATCGTCTCTCTGCTTCAGAGAATAAAGTTAGTGGATCAGGGAGCCCTCTTCCTGGAGACAGGAGGAGGAAGGGCATATGAGGACACAGGGGAGATAAGGAACTTCTAGCCGAGGTACATTTTTCTTTATGTGTAAGTGGCCGAAAAAGAAAATATATTTATCTTTAGACAAAGGTAGGGGGAATAAGAAGCTTTCTCCAGTCTGATCATTACAGCTGTCCACACACTCAGAATAACCCTGGCTATACAGTGATATTCTTAAGAAAAGCCAAAGTTTCCAAGTTAATAGGAAGGAGAGTTTTTTGCTCATATTCCAATCAAAGATGCAATAGAAGGGAAAGCATGTGTGCAAAGAGCTCTAGATTTCTAATATGTAAATTGTGGCTGTGGGGACTGCCCACAAAGCCATTAGCTGTTCTTAAAGCAGATCTCTGGGGAAACTTCATTATCTCTGTGTTGACTGCATTAAGAAAGAAGCTTTAGAAAGCCTTTTAAGAAACTTTACACCATAATCTTCTGACAAGCTGCTCTTCTCCTGCATTGTGGACAACATGATAAAACTTTGATTTTTCATTTTGATTCTCTTCTTGGTTCAGTGTGTCCACAGGCTGCCATTTCAGAACCAGTGATGTCCTGGGCAGCTTCAAGCGGGCCTTCTCTAAGCACAGTGGGGCATTTTTCACTTAAACTTACTTTTCTCCTTTGAAAGGATTTAGATGCCTTCTGTCAGACCGATAGGCACACACTGCCCCCATCAGGCCAAATTACTCTGCAAAATTAGATCCCTAAGAAGAAAGGTAAACAGAATGCAGTAAATACATGTGGAAAAACATTTCAAACCTCTGGATCCCACCTGGCCCCTAAGAAGCTTATTTTCAAATGAACTAAGCTTTAAATAGATTGTTATTTAAATAGTCAGTTCACAAGCTTGGGCTTCAATTTGGATACCATGCATACCCAGCTGTCTTACTCACTTCCACCATAGCAAGTATCCAACTGGAAAAATAAATAAAAGTTTCCATTTGCTCACCATTTAGTTCTTTAATTCTTCCCCAAACCAAGCTAATTTGGAAGCATTTGAAAGTTCAAAAACAGAATCTGGGGCTGAAAAGGTGGCTCAGTGGTAGAGCGCTTGCCTTGCATGCATGAGGCCCTGGGTTCAATTCCTCAGTACCACATAAGCAGAAAAAGAAGCCGGAAGTGGCGCTGTGGCTCAGGTGGTAGAGTGCTAGCCTTGAGGCGAAGAGCTAAGGGACAGCGCCCAGGCCCAGAGTTCAGGCCCATGACTGGACCCAAAAAAAAAAAAAAAAAGAGCGCTTGCCTTGCAAAAACAGAATCTGTCCTGTTGCACAATGTGAATGCTCATATTTTAAACAAGAGTTCTATGCTTTATTACTTGATTTCTGTAATTTATCTTGGAAAATTTTGGCCTTTATTTAAAAAGACAAAATCCATGACAAAAATGAAATAACCACTATGATGATGTTGAGGGTAAATTTTACCTACCTACTAGTAATATTCCTAATAGGAATATTCCAGATGTTTCTGGAGAGAAAATGAGTGATGGCAAATGTTATTTTAATATTTGGTAGTGCCTGTCTGGTATAGTCAAATCCCAGACACTACAAAAATTCATCTTTGATATCAGAACTATCATCCACCTGGCAGCCTAGACTTCAGAAATGTCTACATCAATTACTTTGGAATAAAACACTCCATCTATAACCTAATGTAAGACAGTGTGGTAAAATATCAAACTTACTAAAGTATCTCTGAAGAAAACATTCAAAACAGGTAATTTTTAAAATTATCTTTAAGTAGTTCAATACAGGTTATTTTTAGTAGAAGGAAGAAGTGCAGAAACAGGAAGAAAGAGAAGATTGTCGGGCAACATCACAATATTTCTCTTGCCTAACCTGATCTGACAAGACCATTTTACAAATTGTAATGCAAACATCAAACCTTTATTAATAGTCTTTCTTTCCACTAAATGATATTTATCTATATCTTTGATGTGATTTTTTTTCTTGGCTATGGCATGCATAAGAAAAGCACATTATTTCTTTTTTTTGTTTTTTCTTGTGAAAATACTGTACAGAGGGGTTGCAGTTTCATGAGCAAGGTAATGAGTACATTTCTTTTTGTTATTGTGAAAATACTGTACAGAGGGGTTACAATTACATAGGCACGATAATGAGTACATTTCTTATCAAGCATTGGAGCCTCTTCCTTTGTTTACCCTTCCCATCCCTTCCCATCCTCCCCCCGCCCCCCAGAAAAGTTGTAAAGTTCGTTTTCGACATAACGACTTGTACATCTCATTGTTGCAATGGGTCCACCTGTATCCCTATTTAAACGATTTGTTTTTCCCCTTCCCCTCCACAAATTATACCGACATCAAATACAGTGAAAGCAGGGGTTATACCATGGGGGAGGGACACACAAAGCAACAAAGAAATAATCTTATAAATGTGTTAGAAACAATCACATGAAAGAAAAAAAATTTGAATACATATCTTAGGGTTCATTTCCCTAACATCACCTTATCTGACCTTTTCTGCTTGACTCAGACATATACTAGTTATCAAGCATTGTTGCCTCCTCCTTTGTTTTTCCCCTACCATCCCTTCCCTCCCACTTCCACAATTACACACGCTCCTTCCCCCACCCCCCACCCACCACCTAAATTGTAAAGTTCGTTGTTCAACAGTGTCTTATTTCAAGGCTAAGTATGCAGTGAGTTTCACCATGTGAAGGCTCTCACCTAGCTAGCACCCAAATCTAGCCTTAGGATATTAACCTTACCTATGCTCTCACAAAATCACTACCATTCTAACACAAGGTTAGTTTTGTCTGGTTCTGAATTTTATTTCAATGGAATCATATGGTGGGTTGTGTGTCCACAGCTGGATATTTTTTCACTCAACTTTCTATTTAAGAAATGTATCTGGGACTTCTCATGGATGGATACTAAGTGATAGAATGAATACACCATAGTTTGTTTATCCATTGTATTATGTATAGACACCGGGGTGATTCCAGTGTCTATGAATACTCCAATGCAAGTCTTTTGGTGACATATGTTCTTATTTCTATCCATACAAATTTAAGAGCAAAATTGGTGATCATAGGTATTTACATTTACCATGTAAGACAAGTTTTTACTAGTTTGTATTCCCAACATCAGGGATGAAGAGCTCCATTTGCTTTATGTCTTTGTCAGCATTTGATACTTTTTTATTTTCCACTTAAAAGATCCTAGAGGATCTTTTAACGCCATCACTCTTTTGGGTTTGGGGATGATAAGTGAGATGTTAAAGGCAATTTGAAGTGCCCATTCAAGTCCATTATTTATCACATTTCTCCTTTTGCTTTCAACTTGTAAAAAATTTTTTCTATTTAAAACGTAAGTCTTGTCATCACATGTATGCATTTATATAAATTACAAATATTATCCCCTTTCAGTTTTATTTTTGTGTGTATAATAGAAACCTTATTTTAAAGTATGCTTTATTTTCTCATATACTTTGCTTTACTGCTAATGATTTTGTGGCCCTGCTTAAAAATAATTCCCTACTCACCAAAAATATCCCCATAGCCTGCAAGTTCTACTGAGGAAAAGGGCACATAAAGTGCTGTGGTTTGGATGTGCTTTGTCCACCTAAGCAGCATTGTTGGAAGTGTGGTCTTCAGATTGCAGTGTTGAATGCTGAAACCACTAAGCAGTTGGGTTTCATGGAACATGGTTAGGTCTTGGAGGTATCTCTGTTAGGATAGATTAAAGCTGGTATAATGGAATGGTATAATGGTAAAACTAGTTAGTTCTCAAGACTGGTGATTGTTAGACTGTTTTAAAGGAACATGCCTGACCCCTGAAACTCTCTGGTTTCCTGTCTGAGCATGTAATCTCTCCCTGTGATATATACTCCTACCATGTTGCATACACCATCTTGATGCAGCCCAAGAGGCCCTGAAGGCCAAAATAAAACAAGACATGGACCTCCAGATCTGATGCTTTCCATCCCCAAAACGGTAGACTAAATAAACAGTCCCCTTTAGAAAGCACCTAGCTTCAGGTAATTTGTTAAAGCAATAGAAAATGGACTTATATATAAAGTGAGCATCAAACTTCCTAAGCTTTTTGGGATACTGACAAAAAGTCTTGCTCCTGTTGAACCTTAACCAGTACATTGAGAGAATTTGTATGACCAGATTAAAAGAGAAATCGCAACCTCCAGAACCTTCTTAGTTGTCTCAGCATGTCATTACTCCCTAAGGGATTCTAAGAACAAAGAAAAGGAGGAGGAGTTCTTGATGACCAGTGTGTGAATTTCAGTAGCCAATCACAGCACAGGCTTTCCTGTGACCTATCCATTCTGGTACTGAGTGAACCTGCCCACAGACCCTGGAACCAGGGCCACCCAAAGATGCCATTATCTAGCTGGCCCACCCACAAGCCACACAATATCTCTGGCCATGTTGACTTGTGAAGGTCTTTCACTGTCAAAACCAATCTTTCACTGTCAAAACCAATCTATTAAAAATTGGACCAAGTGACTGCTTCTTCAAATACCTAGATACTAATACAAAGTTACAAGATCCCAAAGAATAAGGAAAATATGCTATCCTTCAGGGACTAACATGATGAAGTCCAAAGAAAGGGAAATCTAAGACTGTCTATTTAAAAAATTCAAAATAATCATCTTAAAGAAGCTAAACGAGAGATACATGAACAAAGTGAGAAATGTATCAACAGCAACAAAAATATCCTATGGAGCTGTTCAATAATCAACTTCCTATACGGAGTAAAATCATGGAAGTGAAAAATTAAACAAAGAATTTCACCAGCAGATTCAGTCAAGCAGAAAAAAATAACAAGTGAACTGAGAAACAGGTCATTCAAAATTATCTGCTTGAGGGGCAAAAAGAAAGACAAATAAAAAAGTATAGGAAGCATATAACATGGTGGGAGAACAAGAAGTAATTTAATCTGTGCATTGCAGAACTTTCAGAAGGAGAAGACAGAAGAGACTAGAATACTTGTTTAAAGAAATAATGATTGAAGACTTCTGAAATCTGGGAGAGAATTAAGCATACAGATTCATGAAGTCCCACAGGATTCAAAGAGTCCTACATTGTAATTAAACTATCAAAAGAAATACGAAAATATCTGAACGAAGCAAGAAGAAGCCATTAAAATACAATGTTGAAACTTTGCTATATAGAAATAAAATTTTTAAAGTTTATTAAAACTTAAACTCTGATTATGGCAATACTAAGGTTTGAAATCAGAGCCCAGTTCTTACGAGGCATATATTCTGCCACTGAGCCATGCCTAAATCCCTCTTTTATGCCAGATATTTTTGAGACACAGTCTAATTCCCTACTCAAGCATGTTCCTGGACCTTGATCCTTCTGTTTTTTGCTTTCCATAGCTGGGGTAACAGGTGCATGCCACCACACCCTGCTTCTTCCACTGAGATGGAGTCTCATGGTCTTTTCTACAACAATGCATAGCTTATTGGTCAAGAATGGAGGATTGCTTTCTGCTCATGTTGCTCTCAAATTACAGTCCTTCTCACATCCACCTTTCACATAACTAGGAATACACGTGTGAGTCACTAAATTCAGCTAGATTTTTATATTCTATGCAAGGACTTTGATCAGATGCCCCTGCCACATCAGATTTCTTAAAAATCATCCTGTAAATTTGCATATCATAATTGCATGCCTTTCATTAAACTGCTATATTTCAATGTCAACATTCTTTATGCTTCCTAACTTTACCTAGTGGTCAGTTATGGTCATGAATAATAATATGTTGTCAGGTTTAAAACAGAATGAGAAGTGGGTGCTAGTGGTTCATACCTATAATCCTAGCTACTCAGGAGGCTGAAATCTAAGGATTGTGGTTCAAAGGCTAGCCTAAGCAGAAAAGTCTGTGAGACTCTGATTTCCATTCCACCATCAAAAAGCCAGAAGTGGAGCTGTGGCTCCACTAGCTTTGAGCAAAATTTTGCCTGGCATGTGTGTGTCTCTGTGTGTGTGCGTGTGTGTGCACGCGTGCACCCCCCCCCACACACACACACACAAAGAAATCTCTGAGCATTTAAGTCATTAGTATGTGTATCTGATTTCCCCTAACCTCCTCACATGTTCAGCAGATTGAAATTGGACCTCCTAAGAAGTAATTCTAATTTTTCTTTGCTTCATGGAATTCAAATTATCATATGTTAATAATATGAGACAGTTTCACTGTGGTACTACCACAATGCATATGGTGTACCTCAAAATTTTTCACCCTCTTCTTTCCTTTCTCCATCCATGTTTGATAGATTTCATTATGCTGTTTTCATATATAAATTAATGTTCATATATATGTGTGTATATGCATACATAATCTGCATACATAAGTAAATATATGTGCACATATATACATAAGCATGTATGCATATATACATATAGAGAGAAAGGTTTTTTGGTAGTACCAGGATTTAAACTCACAGCCTTGTTCTAGCTTGGCTTGCTTATTCAGATGGCATCCTGCCACTTCAGCCATGTCTTCAACCCTGCCTTCAGCCCTGCTTTTTGCTGATTTGCCAGAGATTAGAGACTCTCAAATTTGTCTGCCTGGGCTGGCTTCAAAGCTTGATTCTCAAGACATCAGCCTTCTGAGTAGCTACATGAACCGTCTGCATCCAGCTATCGAGCATTCTTTGATTCTTTCCACTCTTCAGTATCCCATTCTGTCCCTCTTACCACTCCTGTTCAACCTCTCAGACAGTTCAGCTTTTTTATTTCATTTGTGGAACTTGAACTCAGGGCCTGAGCTCTATCCGCGAGCTCTTTTGCTCAAGGCTAGTACTCTGCCACTTTTAGCCACAGCTCCACTTCCAGTTTTTGAATGGTTAATTGGACATAAGAGTCTCGTGGAGACTGTTCTTTCTAGGCTGCCTTTGAACCAAGATCCTCACATCACAGCCTCTTGAATAGTTACTGGCACCCAGCTACACTCTAGCTATTACATTCATGTCTCATCATCATTTATCATCATCCTTGTTTTATGTCTATGTTCCACAACGGAGCAAGAGAATATGATACTTGGCATTCTGTACTGGACTTACCTCATTCAACATGATGATCTTCAGTCCATCCATTTTCCTGCAGATGACAGAATTTCATTTTTTCTTCTTTAGCTGAGTAGTCTATGGTAATAAGAGGCAACTCAGAATGGGAGAAAATTTTCCCTAGCGTTTCAACAGACAAAAGATTAATATCTAGAATAGGCAAAGAGCTAAAATAAAAGCAAACAACAAAAGAACAAATAATCCAATTAATAAGTGGACATATGAGCTGAAAAAACATCTCAGAAGAAGAAATACAAATGGTTACTTAGATAGATGAAGAAATATTGAACACCCATTGTCATAAATGAAATGAAAGTCAAACCTATACTGATTCAGTCTCACCCCAGTGAGAATGGCAAACAGCAAGAAAACAAATAACACCAAATGCCAATGAGGATGTGGGGAAAAGAAACGCTCATATACCGTTAGTGGGATTATAAACTAGTGCAGACATTATGGATACCAATTTGGAGGTTCTTTTATATGTTCTTCCCCCCCATGGTATAACCCCTGTTTTCACTGTATTTGATTCTGGAGCCCTGCATCTTGCATATACATTTTTCTAATTTGGGGAGGGAAAGGGAAATAACAAAATGCTGAAACAAGGATACAGTTTGACCCACTGTAGCAATGATATGTACAAGACACTATGTTGAAAATGAACTTTACAGTTTTGGGGCAGGGAGGAGGGAGAAGTTGGAGAGGTGGGGAGGAAAGAGAGGAGAGGAGAAAAACGAGGGGTAACAATGCTCAATAGGAAATGTACTCAATACCTCACTCATGTAACTGTAACCCCTTTGTATAGTATCTTTACAATAAAAAATATATATTAAAAAAACAACTGAAAAACAGATCTACCTTATGAACCCCACCATACTACTCCAACATTTATCCAAAGGAGTGTAACTCAATATACAAGAGATGGGTACCAGCAGCTCATGCCTGTAATCCTAGCTATACAGGAAGCTAAAATCTGAGGATTAAGGTTCAAAACCAGCCAGTGTAACAAAGTCTTTGAGGCTCTTATCTCCAATTAACCAATAAAAAGCTGGAAATGGAGTTATGGCTCAAGTGGTAGAGCACTAGCCTTCAGCAAAAACTAAAAGCTCAGGACATGCAGCACCAAGGCCCAGGACTGGCACAAATACACATATACAAATATATATACATACACACATCTATACATATAACCATATGTATATGTCCACATATATATAGCCATACATATATAGCCATATATATATATATATATATATATATATGAAAAACACCTGCGTACCCATTTTTATTGCAACACCATTCACAATAGCCAAATAGTGAAATCAGCCAAGGTGATCAACAACTCATCAGCTGGATAAAAAAATAATTTGTTTCTTTACTGCAAAAGATAGTAGGAGAGACATTAGAACTTATAGGTACAGACAGGAACTTCCTGAATAGAGTCCCAGGGGTACAAAAGATTCTAGAGACTCAACAAGTGGGACTACATTAAAAAAAAAAGTTTCTGCACAACTAAGGACATTGTTACTAAACTAGAAAGACAGTCAATCAATTGGGAAAAGATCTTTACCAGTAATACATCAGACAAAGGCCTAATATCCAATATATACAAAGAGCTGAAGAAACTAATCCCTCCCAAATTTAATACACCAATCACTAAATGGTCAAGGGAGCTACAGAGAGGCTTCTCAGAAGATGAGAAAACAATGGCAAAAAAATGGAGAAGTATTCATCTTCCCTGGTCATAAAGGAAATAAAATCAAAACAACCCTGAGATACCACCTTACCCCAATTAGGCTGGTCAACAGTTTGAATTTGAACAACAAATAATACTGGCAGGGGCTGGGTGCCAGTGGCTCATGCCTGTAATCCTAGCTACTCAGAAGGTTAAGATTTGAGGATCATGGTTCAAAGCCAGCCCAGGCAGGAAAGTCCATGAGACTCTTATCTCCAATTAACCACCAGAAAACCAGAAGTCGCACTGTGGCTCAAGTGGTAGAGCACTACCCTTGAGCTGAAGAGCTGAGGGACAGTGCCCAGGTCCAGAGTTCAAGCCCCATGACCGACAAAAAAAAAAAATGCTGGCAGGGACGTGGGGGAAAAAGTAACCCTACTGCACTGCTGGTGGGAATGTAGTCTAGTATAATCACTGTGGCAAGCAGCCTGGAGGTTCCGCAGAAGACTGAACATAGACCTTTCCCATGACCCAGCCATACCACTCCTGGGCATCTATCCTGAGCACCACGAGCTACAATATGATAAGGACACCTGCACATCCATGTTCATTGCTTCACTATTCACAATAGCCAACATATGGAAACAACCCAGATGCCCACAATAGATGAGTGGATCCAAAAAATGTAGTACCTATACACAGTGGAATTTTACACAGCCATTAGAAAGAATAAAATAATGTCATTTACAAGGAAATGAATGGAACTAGAACAAATCATGTTAAGTGAGTGAGGTAAGCCAAGCTTAGAAAGACAAACGATGCATGTTCTCCCTGATATACGGATGTTAGACTTAAAATGCACTGGGATATGACAAATTACACAAAATTCTAAATACCCTCATACAGAGAGACCAAAAGAGTCCTAGGAGAGAATCACAGAGGTGCAATACCCAACCACCTCTTCATATGTATATAAGATAATATACATACTTAAACAAACTGTCGATATGGAAACAAAGGACTTGTCTTAATTTGCTAATGTCTGTTTTTATGCCTGCATTCTTTACCTTCTATACAGTGTATTCATGTGTACATCTGAGGAAGGGTGGAGGACGCCACAGAATCAGAGAAAAAAGTGTGAAAAGTGCAGCAGTGGAACACACTGGCTGCACTGGTCATTGGTGAAAGTGAACTATGCAACTCATGGGTGGAGAAAGGAGGGAGGGAATGGGAGAGAATGAGGGAACAGATAACATTATGCAAAAGGAAATGTACTTCATACCTGATGTATGTAAAGGAAACGCCCACTAGATATCACCTCTGAAACAACAATAAAGTAGGTTAAAAATAATAATTTGTTCCTTTTTTCCTGTACTAGGGTTCAAACTCAGGGCCCCAAGACTGACAAGTGCTCTAGCACTCTACCATGTAAGCCATACCTCCAGCCTAGCTTTATGCTGGTTATTTTGGACCTGAACGTTTTCTGTCCATGCTGGCCTCCAACTTTGATCCTCCATATCTCAACCTCCTGAGTAGCAAGGATTACAAGTATGAGTCATTGGATTCCAGCTAATAATTAGTTTCTTTTTCATTGTATATAAGTAGTTTATAGTAAGCCCTTTAGATGAACTTGATTGTGATCTACTAGCCACAGCTGGGAAATAGTACCCATGACCCCTACCACAGGCTCTAATACAGCTTACTGCTTCTTTTTTCCCCTGTGAAATCCACTGTACTTGACACAACTAGCTACATTAAGATCCTTAAATCTCACCTCTGTTCATGTTACTATTTTTACCCAAAACTTCAGTCTCACCAGAGATTCAGCTTTTCCTCTGCATTCCATTAACTGTATAGTAGTCTAATGAAACTGCTTGTGCTTTTTGGTAGAGAAATCTTTAATTTCAAGACCAATTTTTTCAATTTGTTGATAGAATTATATACTGTATGCATCATTTATTATCAATATTAATAAAACAAAACTGATAGAATTAAAGAGGCAAACAGAAAAGTCCAGTCATTGAAGATATTTTAATATACATTATCAGTATCCAATAGAAAGGCAGACAAAGCCAGCCATCATGGTACATGTCTATAATCCTAGAACTGAAAAGGCTGGAATAGAGGGATCAAGAGTTCAAGGTCATCCTGACCTATGTAGTTAGTTGAAAATCAGCTCCGGTTACATAGCAAGATTCTGTCTCATACAAGGAGAAGGAGGAGGAGGAAAACTGATAGTGTGGATGAATTGGTAAATTGCTTGCCTAGCAAGTGGAAGGCTATGAGTTTAAACCCAGGGCCATCAAAAAACAGAAGGAAGAAGAATGGGGGAAAACAAAATGGTATTTTGCTGGACACTGGTGGCTCACATCTGTAATACTAGCTATTACAGAGGCTAAAATCAGAAGATTATGGTTCAATGCTAACCTGAGCAAAAAAGTATATAAGGCTCCATTTGCAACTAACTAGCAAAGAATTATCTGGAGGAATGGTAGACCACTAGCTATGAGCCAGCAAGCTGAGCAAGTGTGAGGATCCTGAGTACCAATGAGAGGGAAGAAGAAAAAAGAAAGGGAAAAGAAGGGGGAAAAAAGGTGCACAAAGGGTAAGGACATAGAAATTTATTTCCATAATTTAAAATTTACTTATTTGATATATATATACATAAAAGTGTGTATATATATTCCAACCATAGTAAACATCATCTTTTCAAGTGTATAAAGACTCTGACCTCTGACTTGATATATATATACATAAAAGTGTGTATATATATTCCAACCATAGTAAACATCATCTTTTCAAGTGTATAAAGACTCTGACCTCTGACATCAAATTTACAATCAACAACAAAAATTAACCAGGAAAGTATGCAATTAAAAAACAACTATGTCCAGGAGAAATTGCAAAAAAAAAAAAAGGAAAATACTTTGAAATCAATAACACTAGAAATATGTAATTTTAGATACTCTACTGAGGTTTATTGAAAAATAAATTTGTACATCTTAAATATATGAAGGAAAAGATTGAAGACCTAATATTCATCTCAAGAAAATTAAAAATGAACAAAAACTTACAGAAGGAAAATAAAAGAGAGATAAAATAGGAGAAACAAGAAGAAATGGGAAGCACAGAGAATAATTAATAAAATGTGTAGATCTCGATCATCAAAAATCCTTTAAAAAGTGAAAAAGCCATAGAATAAGTGAAACCATTTTCACCATGTGCATTGGACAAAGGTTTTATGTACATAGTATAAATATAAATCACTACAGATTAGTAAGAAACCTACTGAAAATCCAATGCTAAAAAATGCTGCTTTACCCACCTAATCTTTGTTAAGGGTGCCAAAATCATCAGATGGAAGAAAGCCTCTACAACAAATGGTGCTGGTAGAATTGGTTATACACATATAGAAAACTGAAGTTGGATCCTTATATATCACTCTGCACCAGAATCACTCCTAATGAATCAAAGACCTCAAGGTAAGTGCAGATACCTGAAAATATTATAAGAAAGGATAGGGGACACACATCCTTGGCACAGGTCAAAACTTCCTAAATAACAATCCAGAAACACCACAAATCAAAAAAAAAAGCAAGAGCTTCTGCATGGCAAAGGACAAAGCTAGCAAGATAAATAGAAAGCCCACAGATAGGGAGAAGATCTTCACTATCTATACAACAGACAAGGGCCTCATATCAAAAATATACCTAGTGATCAAAAAATTAAACCCCCAATAACAAATCCTCAAAGAAACAACTGCCCCATTTAATAAGTGGGCTAAAGAATTAAAAAGATACTTTTCTGGAGATGAAATAAGAATAGCCAATAGACACATCTTTGGCCATAAAAGAAATACAAATTAAAACTACATTAAGATTCCACAAAATGATGACAAAGGATAAAGGATAAACCAATGCAACACTGATACTCACACAAGACACTATGTTGGAAATGAGCTTTACAACTCTAGGGTTGGGGGGAGTCAGGGGAAATGGGAGAAAAACAAGGGAAGGGGTAGCAATGTTTGACAAGAAATACACTCATTACCTTACATATGTAACAGTAACTCCTCTGTACATCACCTTGACAATTAAATTAAATTTTTTAAAAAATATTGCTGCTTAATCTATCAGAAAGCAAGATTTCAGACATATACTTTTTAAGCTGACAGGTGTACTTAATAAAGACAGATCTAAATGACCAACAGTGACATCCAACTAATTTAGAGATTAAGTGGCATATATTAATCCTGAAAAGAATCAAGCAATGTAAAAACACATTTCTATGTTTTCATCAGTTTAAAAAAATTATATTTTCTTCCCTGTAAATAACTATTTGACAAGCAAGACGTTGCTGTAAAATGCAAGATGCTATCCTTAACTAAGAAGAAATTAACTAAGGGAGAAACTGCTAAGCCAAGATTTCATTGCTTAAGTGAACTTCAGATTTTGGTCTGTAAACATTTCATTCTGCTCGAGCTTTCATTTCAGTTCTTTGCTCTTTCCCACATTTGAGCCAAGCCACTGGCTTAGATGGCAGATGACAGAGTGTTCTGATAGCTAAAATTGTGTTTGTCTCTTTGGTATCAATGTGTCCTGTCTCTGAGGACTGGTGTAGTCTTGTCTTTAAGTGAAGCTATCTATCTTCTATTTCCCTTCTGAGTGAGATTTATGAGGGAGAGCATTTGAATTGCTCATCTCTCCCTAATTCAGCATCATTGTGACACCACAAAGTCTCAGAATTTTCCTTTTACTGAAAAAAAAAGTTCCTTCCTTTTTACAGTTTTGATTTTTTTTATAGGAACTAAGTAGAATGAGATGGGGATGGGGTTTAGGGAACATATAGGCCCAAGGGGGAAAACATCTTCCTAGTGTAGCTGGATATGTATTCTCTCTCTCTTCTTAGGTTTCAAGCTTTACGTAGACAATTGACTAAAATCTGAATAGCGTGTGTGGTGTGTATTAATCCTGGGGATGGAACTCAGGGTCTCGCGCTACCCCTTGGTTTTTTTGCTCAAAGCTAGTGCTTTCCAACTTGAGCCATAACTATGCTTCTGGCTTTTTGATTATTAATTGGAGATAGGAGTCTCATAGATTTTTTTGGAGTTGGGGCCTGAACTGGCTTTGAACCTCAGTCCTCAGATCTCAGCCTCTTGATAGTATTACAGACATGAGCCACTAGCACCTGGCCAAGATGATCTTAAAAATAGTTTGTCTAATATGAAGCAAACATGTATAGATGGGAATAATTCAAATATCAAGGCTTTCTGAAACAGACTCAATGTATGGTAACTATGAACATGTGTTTTTAAAAAATAAGAACAATGTCATATAGTCTCCTTTCCCCTTGTTTTCAATCCAAGAAAGATTGTCTTGTAGACAGAAGGAACTACCTTAGAAATGAGAATTTAAAATGAAACTGTCTTATCGCACTGTCTCGTAACATCTAAATCAGTACTCGCTATGTTCTCCACTAGTAACTACAGTGGCTGATTAGGAAATAATTTAGTAGATGGAAAGAAAATATCTCTAGTAAAAGTTCATGACAAAAAATACAAAATCTTGCACTATGACCTAGGATGTCAGACAACCCAACTTGTAATAGCACTGTCTGTACCCAATAGGAACCATAATTTGAGCCTAGATAAAATGTCTTCTTACCTTCTGATAGCTTTTCAGGTTCTATAATTTAATTGAACTCTGAAATGTATGGATTTTATGAAATCTCAAAATGGTAAAGAACTAGCACAAGAGGGCAGGTGAATAGCTACCTTTATGCTTCACATTTCCATTCATGGGTTGCATGGGCATCTCAAAATCAACATAAGCAAACCATTTACTTATCCTTCAAAGGTCTCCAGATTGTTCAAGCCAAATATTTTGGGATGATCCTTACTTCCTCTTTCATCTTTTCTCTCCCTTTCTATTTGAATCTATCTCAATGCAGAAGAACAAATATAAATATTCTCATTTTTTTGGGTTTTTTTTTAATGTTTTTTGGGGGGTCCGGTTGTGGGGCCTGAACTCTGGGCCTGGGCGCTGTCCCTCAGCTCTTTAGCTCAAGGCTAGCACTCTACCACTTGAGACACAGCGCCACTTCCAGCTTTTTTCTTTTTGCTTATGTGGTGCTGAGGAATCGAACCCAGGGCCTCATGCATACAAGGCAAGCACTCTACCACTGAGCCACCTTCCCAGCCCAAATATTCTCATTTTTATGTAAATTAAGTCTCTTTCTATATCCAAGATACTAAAGATGATGTTTTGTTGTATACCTAGCTGGTATATATAGCTAGTTTCAAACTCTGGCTAGGAATACAGAGAACGATATTTGTTTACTGCCAACCCCAAATCACAAGTGTCACTCCTCCAGTCTAATTGCTTGTCTGCTATTTCCTCAGCCTTCATGTAGTAGCTACCTAAATATGCATATAGGCTAGCCCTTGTTCAGATTCTGTTGCCTGTTATCACACAATGAAACATAGCACTAGACCATTTCCATTTTGACCTATATCATTTATCATATGACCTGTTATTGTGGCTCCAAAGTCCAGTCTTCTTGAAACAATTCCTTGTTCTAGATCTGAGACCCCTTGTGGACATGGAAAATCGAAAATATCATTGTGTACCTCTTATTTGAGTAAATTCATATAGTTCCGTTTTGTATGATTTATCTGATTTTATGAGAATTTAATACTGGTTATTCCCAGAAGATAAATGAAATGTGTTCCTCTTTTCAAGTATATCAAGGATATAACAATTTGTGGTTTGGCAAGCTCAAGAGATCTAGATCATGATACATGCTAAATTTTTGGAGAACATTTTGAGATGATATCTCCATGAAATGTAGGGGACGAAAGATTTCTATTTCTATGGTTGTTCCTAGGAGCTCACACAATTCTGGAGCAGCTGCATAAAAAGAAACTGGGCAACATAGTGGAAACCCCTCCCTGCGTTAAAAAGTAGTCAGTCATAGCAGGCAACAATACTCTGCATTACTCATGACTGTACTTCTAATCATATACAACCATCAAGGATGCTTTCATTTTATATTACAAGTTATTTAGATAAGACAGGCCTATTTACAGAATGTCCTATCAGCTCTCAGATGCAATGTGAAAAGTCCTATAGTTTTATTTTCTGTAAAGATGCTTTGAAATATTGATGATCCTAAACCTTGAAAGGCACGATGAAAAAGCACTAAAGTAATCCTCAGGTAAAAATCACAATAAAACTGCCTCCCTCAAAGCTGTGTGTCTTCTTATTAATTACCTCTTGGTTCCAAATGGAATTCCGAAAAAGAAATTTACACACTCTCACAAACAAGACCATACTAAAGCTACCGGCACAACTATGTTCATTGCAGCATTATTTACCATAGCTGAGATATGGAACCAACCCAGATGCCCCTCAGTAGATGAATGGATCAAGACAATGTGAGATGTGTGTGTGTGTGTGTGTGTGTGTGTGTGTGTGTGTGTGTGTGTGTGTGTGTGTACATAGGAATTCTATATTCTATGCCTCCATCAGAAAGAATGACATTGCCCCATTTGTTAGGAAATGAAAAGACTTGGAAAAAATTATATTAAGTGAAGTAAGCCAGGCCCAAAGAAACATAGGTCCCATGTTTTCCCTTATTTGCAATAACTACTATATGTCTGGGACAAGTAGAAAAGGTCAAAAGCTATGTACATTTGACAGATAAGATGAAGTTAAGTGAAATGAACCCCAAGATAGGGACACAAGTTATTATTTTCTTTCTTGCTATTGTTTCTAACGTATTTATAAGGTACGTCATGTGATTTTGTTGTTGTTGTTGCTTTGTATGTTTCTCCCCCATGGTGTATAGCCCCTGTTTTCATTGTATTTGATGTCGATATAATTTGGGGAGGGAAAGGGAAAAAACAAAATGTTTAAGTGGGGATACAGATTGACCCATTGTAACAATGAGATGTACTAGATACTATATTGAAAAACGAACTTTACAATTTAGGGGGGTAGGGGGTGTAGTTGTGGAGGTGGGAGGGAAGGGAGAGTAGGGGAAAAACAAAAGGGGAGGCAACAATGAATGCTTGATAAGAAACGTACTCATTATCTTACTCATGTAACTGTAACCCCTCTGTGCAGTATTTTCACAATAAAAAACTTATTTAAAAAAAAGAAAGAAATTTACACACTGAATCCACCAAAATAGAAAAGCCAAATACACATTGTCTGCCTGTTTAAAAAAATGTTCCCTAATCAGAGTTCTATTTGTAGGAAGAAGAAACCAGACTCTTTTTTTTTTTTTTAATGTGAAAATATCGTACAGAGGAGGTACAATTACATGGGCAAGATAACGAGTACATTTCTTATCAAGCATTGTTGCCTCCTCTTTGTTTCCCCTTCCCATCCCTTCCCATACTCCCCCTTCCGCCACCTGATCCTCCCCCACACACCAAAGTTGTAAAGTTCGTTTCGACATAACGACTTGTACATCTCATTGTTACAATGGGTCCACCTGTATCCCTAGTTAAACAATTCGTTTTTTCCCTTCCCCTCCACAAATTACACATCCAGCACCATACCCTGGAAACAGTATAGAAACTCAGGAAACTGAATTGGAAATTAGAAACTTAAAATTTCAAAAGAAAAATGCTTTGTCTCTAACATTAAGGACACTTAAAAGATAGAAGCTCATGGGTTTAAAAATATAAGAATGAGAGAGATAATCATTAAGTGTTTATAAAAACCCCACAGCTTTGTGAACTTAACTTTCTCTACCAATATTATTCGAATGTGTGTGCAAACACAGTCAATTTAGGAGTTTGACTTATAAGTTTGCTCATTTAAAGAGCTAAAGTGGAGCTTTGATCGTTTCTGATCCTCTCTAGCAATGCCAGGCAATGAATTGAGCTTTAGGGCCTACTCAGCTCCATCATCAAGTGAGAAAATCAAACACTGCCAGTGCCCTGTGTTACCAAGCAAGGATGTACAGAAGACTCAATGGATCCAATACACTTTCAACTTACGATGGATTTGTCAGAGCTGTAACCTAATTAACCCAATGAAAAGTTGAGGCAGGTCTATATGTCGATTGTTACATTCCTGGAGTCATTTCTGAAAATACATATTCATACCATTTTTAAATTTGTTATATAATTTGATTTTTTTTCAGGGTTGGAGGAAGGCAAAGGCAATGAGTTATTGAGGAGGAGAAACACATTAACCTGCTTTAACTGTATATATTGTTTTCTAGAAACTAAAAAAATAGTGTTTTTTCATCTACAAGACAGATACAAAGAAAGCCCAAAGTATGACTCAGCATTGCAGCTAAGGTCGACCCATTTTCCCAGGATGAAGCAAGCAGACAGAAACCCAGCCCTGGGACTAGTGTCCCTCTTAGCTTGTTTAAAATCTTGACCAAATTTTTTTCTTCATGAGGGGAAGACAAATCCAATTTTATCTCCATTTTATAGCCTTTCTGAATTTTCAAAGGAATTGATTTCCATAATAACCAGACTTCAGTTGGCAGCCAGTTCATGCTTAGTGGCATGGCTGCCTACAGCTCATCCACTCTGATCCTTTAAGTATACTTGAAAAAAGCAGATATGTCTTTTGTCAAAGCATAAGTTCCTGCTGCAACAAGTCTGTGAACAGCAAGAAAATCAGGAGCTATCCTACTTTTCCACAGCCTAATAATACAAAAATGCACTGGGTCTTTTGCTTAAGACTCGGAAATGAAAACAAACACACTATATTAGAAAGAAAAGAGATGCATGCAGTCACAGATGCTCATGACTAGCATGCCCATTCCATGGAGCATTCCAGCCAACCTCTTCTCATCCTCACTCTCCAGATTTCCTGAGAGCCATCTCCTACCCTCTCCCACCCCGCCCCGTTACTTTCACAGGGATTCCACATACACAACCTTAGAATTGAATTTATCTTCCTAGAAAACTCATTGTTTCCATGTGGTTCAGTATTACCTGCATTGTGATTTTAGAGCTTCTGGTCTAGGGGATTGCTGCCTTTAAAAATGAAGTTTTTTTCTGGTACTATGATGAATGTCTTTGTGAAAATATCTAGTTTATCTCTCTTTGAAGAAAAAAGTAAATATATAATGAAGTTTATTTCATTCTCTAAGGTGGAACGCATAATCCTGGGCTGGTATAGTGGCTCACTAAAGCAAAGATCTACATTGCTCCTGCATCCCCATTCCTCAGTCTCCCAAGTGTGACATAATGACCCGAGTTGGAGAACAGAGCTCCAATAATCACACACATTTCAAATCAGCACCAAGATGAAAGTAATGAGCATTTTTCAGTCAATTTAAAGAAACTAATATACAAAGGAGATCTGAAAATATTTAACAGCGACATGCCAGCTAAAAAACAGCTCATTTACCCCAAAGGGAGCCATGGATATTGGGAGGCCTGCCGTACTTCTTGCCATGTTTTTCCAATTATTTTGGATAACTAATCATCTATTTTCCTGGTCCATTGTCTTCACCCACCAATTCACCTTCATCCATGTTTTTTTCTCTGTGCATAAAGTTCTTCAAATGTATAGTTACATTTAATCCTCACAATAATATCAAAACATTGTTATTAGACTTAGGGATATGGATTAACTTTCCCAAGGTCCTATAGCTTGAAAATGACAATTGTATGATATCTACCCAGATCTATGTAATTCTAGAGCTTAAGTGCTTAAAAAGCAAGTGAATGTGTCACACAAATGTGCCCCACACAAACCACAACGATGCTCAAAATTGATGCTCATAACCAATCTCCTAAAGTGCAGCCAATATGAATATTCGTCCATCCTTTTAATAAAGAAAAGATAACCATGCTATGTGCACAACAGTGAGGAATGAGAAAATACAGTTTATTGTCATAATAAAATAAAGCAACCATTTAAAATCAATTATCATCATTGAGCAGCACAAAAATGATTTTAATGTCTTTCCATACTAGTAAAATAGCAGTGAAGTATTAAGATCATTTAGAAAAGCACCCTTTATCATTTCAAGGTTCAAGATTTCAACAGTATTATTTTTATGTAATTCATTCAGACAAATTAATGTTAAGATATTTTGCTTTGTTTACCTTTATATTCTAAGCATGGTAGATTTGGTTAAATTACTATATCAAATTCTTTTTAACAGATGTGCTATAGCAATTTAAATGTTAGCATATTTCTGATATTTCACTATTCTAAATTGCTAGATATAAATTAAACAAAAATTAGAAAATATTACTAGACCAATTTTTCATAGCATTTCACTTCTTTGTTATTCATCTAGTTTCAAGGGTCAATATTACCAAAGTAAACAACCACTCAGAAAAGCTATGATTGGGCCAGGTGCTGGTCATCCTTAGAGACAATGAAAATATCACTTCTACTCTCAAGGAGCCCACAAACTACATCCAGGTATAGTAGATCTACAACATGTAGATTTCTGGTAAAGTATGCCCAAAATACATAAAAAAAAAGGTATGTATTCAGCCTAGGCATCAAGCAAAGCTCCCTGAGAGCACTCTCTCTCTCTCTCTCTCTCTCTCTCTCTCTCTCTCTCTCTCTCTCTGCCACACATAAACACATGCCACATGCTCACTAATATAAAAAGATGAACATCTTGAACCTATGTCTCCACTTCTACATCCATGTGCTTCCATAGCTCCAATCCAGTTCCCTACTCCACTCTTACTACCTAAGAAGTCCTCACCAAGAACAAGGAAATGGAATCAGAGAATAGCTAGTGTCCTAGCACTAAATACCTGGAGATTATAGAAATTCTGGACTGAAAATCTAAAATTTGTCAATAAGAGGAAAACCAGAATGCTTCATGCCAGTGGCATGTGAGAGCGAAATCAACACCTTAAAAGTGGTATCTGGTATTCCAGCTTGGAAAGACAAGGAGGGAAACTGAGTCACGAGAATCTGGCCTGTGTCTAACAGGGAAAATTAAATGTTTGCCAACTGTTAGCAACTGGAATCAAGAAATCAAGTGCACCCAGAAAGAACTCCTGATTTCATTTCTCAGTGTTTATGGAAAACCAAACAGATTTGATGTGAGTCCAGGACAAAACAATTGTTTGGGAAGACTTATTTCAGGAATGTTAGTGAAACATAAATATCCTTAATATAAAGCAAGGGTTTGCATTCTATTGTTGGGTCTAATACAGAATATCTACTCATAATTTGTGAAGGGTCCATGGAAGTCTGAATATGTTTTTCTCAGTACTGGATTCATTTGATGCTGGATATTCTCCAAGCATATATGAACCTGCAAAACTTTATTAGGTCTTTGTCACTTAAACATTTACCACTTAACAAATCACTGCTTTATGATATAACATTTCAGAAAGCAATGATAAAAATTTCTTAAGTTTCCAGTATGTGCATTTCAAATACGTCTAAAAACATTTACCTTCTTCTCTTCCTATAACACAGAACAAATTTTTTGCTTTCAAATATGAGTCATATCTTCCCATGAATGCCTATATGTATAAATAATACTTGACTAAAGTGAAATGCAAATGGGTTAAATAGATGAGAGTTTACTTCATAACAAACCAGTGAGAGAATAACAATAAAAATGTATTCCATCCTCAACATAATGTAACATTGTCGAAGGTCTACAACTCACTCTCAGCAGCTCAAGCAGACCTTAATCAACAGCCTTGGCTAGGACAATAAGCTATAGCAGACTCGACCTTAAAGAAGCCAAAGGATTTATTTATCTTGCTCTTTGTCTTTAACTGGTGTGTTTATTGGAACCAAGGCTAGGCCAGCATGAAGTCTTGGATGGAGCTTCAAGGTCCAGCATTGAGGGTTAGAAGAGGCACCATCTTTGTTAAATATAAGACAATCAGAAAGACCTAACTACAATTTTGTTTCAAGAGTATTGGCACTACATTTATTGGCACTACACATTGCATTTTATCATAAAAATTGGGAGCTTCATCCAAATAGGTTACAGTTCTTAGAAATTAGAAATCCAAAATGAGTCTCACTGAGCTGAACTGTGTGTGTGTGTGTGTGTGTGTGTGTGTATACATATAGTCAGTCGTGGGGCTTGAACTCTGGGTCTAGGCATTGTCCCTCAGCTCTTCAGCTCAAGGCTAGCACTCTACCACTTGAGCCACAGCTCCATTTCCAGTTTTCTAGTGTTTTATTGGAGATAGGAGTCTCATGAACTTTCTGCCAAAGCTGACTTTGAACCACATCCTCAGATCTCAGCCTCCTGCGTTGCTAGCATTATAGGCATGAGCCACCATCACCCAGCCTGAACGGAAGTTTTGACAGTCCTGAGTTCCTTCCTGGGTTCTTTTAGGTTCAAATGCATTTCCTTGCCTTTTCTAGCTAGAGGCTGCTTAGATTCTTTGGATTATGGTCCTTTCCATCTTCAAAGCCAGAAATGGCCAGTTGAGTCTGTCTCATCATGTCATTTTGACATAATCCTGCCTGTTCTACCTATTTAAGGACCTATGTGATCACAATAGGGTTGAAAGACCCCAGACTCACTGGGATGCTTTCTTCAACGGGAGGGCACCCCAAGAACCAAGACTCCAAACCAGCAGATGCAACCAACCAGCAAGAGGATTTTATTAGGCATTTGCGCAAACGGGCTCCCTGTCCAAGGCAGACTGGAAGCCCCGAGCAGCGGTTACAGGCACTTTTAAAGACAAAAACCACAGGATTAGCATAAGACCCCAGGCTCCCCAGGATTGGCTCAGGTTAAAAATTATCATATACTCCAGCAATCATTTTGTTGTGTGGGAAGTCTTGTACTGGTTGGCTCTCTAGGGGGAGGCTTCCCTGGGGGGGAGTCCACATAGTTACAGGCTCGTGATTGGTTGACATTTGACCTAGTTTGCTGGGCTCTCCAGATGGTCCTTGTCTTGAGCCCCCTGCCGTGAGTTTTTACACAGGAATTCAGGAGAACATACTCTTTCATTCTTTATCTATATTTGCAGACCTTGTCCCTGGGCCTGAATCTGGACTTTGTAACTTTTTACTTATTTCTGGGAGGGGAAGAGTCAGTGTTAGCGCAAGCAGGTTTACAGAAGCAGAATTAGCAGTTAGCATATTGTAAAATGGACATAGCCCCAATTTCAATCTTTCAGGGTAACTTGAACAAGCTAGGAAAATTTCTTTCTCAAGACACTTAACCACACCTGCAAGTCATAACGGTTAGGATGTGGTCATCTGTGAAGGACAATCATTCTGCTACCATGGTTATTGCTCAAAGCATTCCAGAATGCTTATATACCTATGATAATCTCTCATGAACAAACAAGGTGAGGAGAGGAATGAATGCTTTGCTTAGCTAAGAAGTTCATTGTCTCATCACTGCCCTCTGCCCTCAGTATTGATTTGCTACTGAGCCCCATTGGTCCACTGCACCTTGTGCCAAATAGCAATTCTAAAAGGCCCTACTTCTAACTGTGACTTGGCCCTTCCTGCTCTGCTGATTCATTGTGAAGATGCATCAGCCATCTTGGCCTGAATCAGTCGTTATACGAAGTAGATTAAACTATACCTCAATGAAGCAGCCTGCAGGAGGGAAATTATAGTAATACTACAAAGCAAGGAGAAAGTTATGCTTCTGATTTCAGCTTTATTACATTTTTCTATTCTTGCTACTGCATTCTGTAAAAGGTTTTTAATCAGCCAGACTCTACTGGCTTCCTTGCAATCTAAAAGAGCTGTTTTCCCTTGTAAAATCAAATTTAATAACATTTCTTCCTGAATCTACTCTACAGGGAAAAAGTCCTCACTCCTGAAGAGGGTAAATGAATGGAACATCCAACATTGATATTTACAGGAGAAAATATGCTGATTGTCTTTGAAGCACAAACTTTTCAAGTATTTCAGTCAGGTCAAGATTTAGGAGTAGTGACTGACATAAGGAGATATCCAGCAATGAGTGGTAAGTGACCAATATGGGAAGGAAATGAGTTAGAGGTCTCAATTGTAAGCAGAGGTCCTACTTCTAGGCTGCAAGAAGTGCTTCCTGCTAACTGGTCCGTCACTCCACAAATCAACAGTAATCCCCCAAAGAAAATACTGTACAAGACATTATATCAAAAAACGAGCTTTACAATTTTGTCAGGGGGGTGGTGGAATGGGAAGTGGGGAGTGGGGAGCGGGGAGATGGGAAGGGATGGGAAGGGGAAACAAAAGAGAAGGCAAAAATGCTTAATAAAAAATGCAAACCCTGACAAAGAGGATGTCATATCCTCGTTGAAAAAAATGAAGCCTAATGCTGTTGTCTTAGACTCATCATCATATCATTTCTTTGTTAATTTACAAGGACAGCTACACCAAAATATCAGAGTGGTGGAGAGAGAACTTAAACAACAATTCATATTTTCTCCTGTTTAGAGCTAGAAGTTCAAAGTGTTGGCCACTAGCTTTACCTAATCTACTTGCCTAATTTCTCACATAATAGCATACCTAAAACAAAGCCTATGTATCCTGGCCACAATGACATGCCCTCACTGTGTGAGCAAGGATGAACAAACACACTCTGTGTTGCTAACTGGGACACCAAGATTTCTATTAGGTATGAACAACCCTTCCACTTTTCCTTTATTATCTCTAGGTTTCCCTTTGTTGCTTTGCTAAAGTGTCGGCCACTATAAGATGTTTTAGATACTTTTTAAGTACTTTAATAGTTTGCTAATACTTTAATAACTTCATTATGATCTTATGACCATAAAAATATGTGAAGAGTTTTCACAGGGGAAATGGCATGATCACTTATTCATAGCAGAGCATCAGGGAGTGGAGAAGACTAGAGAAAGACAAGGCAAAGTTGAAGAAAGTTGTCTAGGAAAAGCAACTGTGGTGTGGGTTATGGGGATAGTCACAATGAAGAGTAATCAAGACATGGCAGACAATGCTCAATAGGAAATATACTCATTACCTTACTCTGGTAACTGTAAGCCCTTTGTACAGTATCTTTACAATAATATATATACACTATATACAATATATATATATATATACACACACATATATGACATGGCAGAGTTAATGACAATCAGACTCAACTGGGTTTAGCAATTGATTGAACAGAGGGACAAGAGTAAGAAAGAAAAGTTAAGGGTGTCACATGAGTTTTATTTTTTATTTGAGCAAGATAATTTATTGACAGAAGGTAAGATATTGGCTGTGAGAGGATATACTATGAGTTCAGTTTTAGACAGTATAGAAAATGGAAACATATTAAATACATATATAGCTCTTGATTTAATCATAAAAGTTTAAGAGAGAAATTAATTACCATTTAGATGATAATAAAAGACATAAAGTATCCAAGTAATATAAAGTAGTATACATCATAAGGAAAGAAGCCAGTGAGATAATGTGGTCATAAATAAAAATGACATAATCCTAAACATAAGACCTTTGCATACACCGATTATTGTTTGAATACACTCTTTGGACTGGATTCAGTCAACTTTTCATCCACCAATGAAAGTTGACTAGTCTCTTTTAAGTACACTAAACTATCAAAGAGTTATGAAACCACCATTATTTTAACTAATGTAGAATTTTAGACATTTCTGCAAAACATGTGCGTCCATGTTGCTCCTGAGACTTGATCTCAGAGCCTGGGCTTTTTTTAAATATATATATATTTTATTGTAAAGACACTGTACAGAGTGGTTACAGTTACATGGGTAAGGTAATGAGTACATTTCCTATAGAGCATTGTTACCTCCTCCTTTGTTTTTCCCCTATCATACTGTCCCTCCCCACCTCCCTAATTCCTCCCTTTGCCCTCCCCCCCAAGATGTAAAGTTGGTTTTCAACACAATGTCTTGTACATCTCATTGCTACAAGGGGTCATCCTGTATCCTTATTTCAGCATTTTGTTATTTCCCTTCCTCTCCCCAAATTAGAAAAATGTAAATACAAGATGCAGGCCACTGGAATCAAACACAGTGACAACAGGGGTTATAACATGGGAGAAGAATATACAACAGAAACAAAAAAAAAATCACATAGTATATCATAAGTATATTAAAAAACAAAAGCAAGAAAGATAAAACCTCT
Organism: Dipodomys spectabilis; assembly: GCF_019054845.1. Classification (NCBI taxonomy): domain Eukaryota; kingdom Metazoa; phylum Chordata; class Mammalia; order Rodentia; family Heteromyidae; genus Dipodomys; species Dipodomys spectabilis. The sequence goes on along the minus strand of NW_024870701.1, from coordinate 1,367,743 downwards.
TGTGTCCCTATCTTGGGGTTCATTTCTCTTAGCATCATCTTAAATGGTCATATGTACATAGCTTTGACCTTTTCTGCTTGTCCTAGACATACTAGTTATTACAAATAAAGGAAACAGTGGGACCTATGTTTCTGTGGGCCTGGTTTACTTCAGTAGTGCTGGTAGCTTTAGTATGGCCTTATTTGTGATCATTTGGGTAAATAGCCAAAAGTGGGGTTGCTGGGTCATAGGGGAGCTCTATGTGTGGTCTTCATCTGTTGTTATTAGATTTCTTGATTCTAGCCATTCTAACTGGAGTGAGGTAGAATCTCAATGTTGTTTTCATTTGCATTTCTTTTATGGCTAGAGAATTTGAACATTTCTTTAAGTGTCTATTGGCCATTTTTATTTCCTCCTCTTACAGAGAAGTCTCTCTGTAAGTCTTTAGCCCACTTACTAAGTGGATGGCTGTTTCTTTGAGGATTTGTTGTTGGGTGATTTAATTTTTTGAGTTCCAAGTATATTTTAGATATGGGACCCTTATCTGGCTAGTGAAGATCTTCTCCTAATCTGTGGGCTTTCTATTGATCTTGCTAGCTATGTCCTTTGCCGTGCAGAAGCTCTGCAGTTTCATGTAATCCCATTTGTCCAACCTTTCTTTGAATTATTGTGTTTCTGGGTTTTTATTAAGAAAACTTCAGCCTGTGCCAAGGAGCCCTAGAGTTTCTCCTATTCCTTCCTGTAATGTTTTCAGAGTGTCTGCTTTGACTTCAATGTCTTTGATCCATATGGAGTTGATTCTGGTGCAAGGAGATATATAAGGATCTAGCTTTAGTTCTACAGGTGTTTAACCAATTTGCCAGCACCATTTATTGAAGAGGCTATCTTTCTTCCATTCTATTTTTTGGCTCCCTTATCTAAAATTAGGTGGCTATAGGTCTGTGGACTCATTTCTGGGTCTTCTGTTCTATTCTATTGGTCCTCAGGTCTGTCCTTGTGCCAGTACCAAGCTGTTTTGATTACTATGAGCCTGGGCTTTTTTACTCCTTGTTAGCACTCTACCACTTAAGCCACAGCTCTACTTCTGGCTTTTTGGTGATTAATTAGGCATAAGAGTTTCACAGGCCACATCTGTAATCCTAGCTACTCAGGAGGCTGAGATCTGAGGGTTGCGGTTCATAGCCAGCAGGGGCAGGAAAGTCTGTGAGAGTGTTATCTCCAATAAATCACCAGAAAACTGGAAGTGGCACTATGGCTCAAGTGGTAGAGCACTAGCCTTGAGCTGAATAGCTGAGGGACAGTGCCCAGGCCCAGAATTCAAACCCCACAACTGACCAAAACAAAAACAAAAAGAGTCTCACAGACTTTCCTGCCCTATGGCTGCTTCAAACCCGATCTTCAGATCTCAGCATCCTGGGTAGCTAGGATTACAGGCTTCAGCCACTGGTGCCTGGCTCATTTCTGCAAAACAATAAATCCTTAAATATTGCCAAGGAAAATGTACGTTCAGAACACTACTCTCCTGTCATAGATGATCTATAATTGATTGCATCCATTATAGTCAAGATTTGATTTGATTTCTTGCCTTAGTTGCTATTTACTTACATTCCAAATTACATGTTAAATAGTATTCAATAATTTGATTGAAATCAATCCTATGCAAATTGGGTTTCAGATACTTAAAAATGTTTTCCACCTGAAAACTCAGCCATTACCAAGAAGTTCTGTTCATTTTTCTTTTTTTAATTTTTTTGTGAAAATACCGTACAGAGAACTTACAATTACATGGGCAAGATAATGAGTACATTTCTTATCAAGCATTGTTGCTCCTTCTTTGTTTCCCCTTACCATCCCTTCCCATCTCCCCCCTCCCACCTCCTGGCCAAAGTTGTAAAGTTCTTTTTTCAACATAACAACTTGTACATCTCATTGTTGCAATGGGTCTACCTGTGTCCCTATTTAAACGGTTTATTTTTGCCCTTCCCCTCCACAAATTATACCAACTTCAAATACAATGAAAACAGGGTTATACCATGAGGGAGGGACTACAAAGCAACAAAGAAATCATCTTATAAATATGTTAGCAACAATCGCAAGAAAGAAAAAAAAAACATTTGAATACTTATCTTGGGGTTCATTTCACCTAACATGATGCAGCTCTATGCTAGTGTCCATTGGAAACAGTATCAATCACATCATTAGAAATCTTCTTTCCCCCCTTTCCATGGTTTAGAGTGTACATTCTTATATAATTTTTAATCCTGTCTCTGCACAATGTGATTATTAATCTTGAGACTAGCAAATGCATTTGGGATATGTCATAAATTTTCTGGCCCAGAAAATTTTGTCGATCTCTAAAATCTTTTAGAAGTTTCAGAATTTACCTTAATCTCACTATACTATGGATCTTTTCATGTTGTCTCACCCCTGAAGCATAGTTGAGGTTGTAAAGCTGCTCATCCTTTATTTGTCTCTGTTGCTTTCTTTATTACTTTTTCTTTGGTAGAATACGAGTTCAAAAGTCTTCTCGTTCCTTTCTTTCTCCCTCTCCCACTCTGAAGATTGACAAGAAACAATGACGATGCTGTCTTTTGCCAGAGGGCTAGATATAAAACAAATAAAAGTAGACATCACATTACTGTTATAAAATGCCAGCAAGAGAAGTTTTCCTTATATTTAACACTCAATGAGAGAAAGAATGATTTTGACACATCTCAAATAACAAAAAAAAAACCAAGCTGCTTTCATGCACCAAAGACATTATGTTTTCCAGTGATCTGATTAGCGTATTTTGCATTTGCCTAAGATATTAATGAGTGCTTCTGGAAGGCTGACCTCTGTTTTATTACCTCCATTTTATTTGTTTTTTAGGCATCTGGAGAATTTATGAGCCCTCTGAGGAACAGAGGATATACAGAGAAGTAGAATAGAGGCAGGGCATGCTCAGGTTTATCTCATTTTCATGCATCCTCTAAATATTCGAGCTCCCTGTGGATCAGCCAGCCCTGGGCTGATCCACAGGGAGCTCGAATATTTAGAGGATGCATTTTACACTCTCATTTTACACTCTCTCCCTAGGTGAGCTCATGCAGGTTAAATGAAATCTGTCGACTTTAGGCCCTGACAAGACAAAAACATTTTAAACTTCTATTGCAAACGTCCAGAAATACTAGACAAAACATACAAAAGTAATTTTAAATGTATACACTGAAATTTAAGGACCAAAAAATGAAGAGGAAATGGACACTAAAAGGAAGCAACTCAATGATTGTCAAAAATTATCAGTCTCTGCTAAGAGACCTAACAAGTGAGTTTCAAGTCTACAAACGCAAATCTAACAGACTAATGAGAAGAAATGGACTCTTCCACAGTCACAGGAGAAAATATTGACATATTTCACTATGCAACTGACTGGTCAAACAAATTAGTGCAGGTACAAAAATGTGACCACATGATTAACAAGCTTTCCATATGTATAATCTTACACCTACCAATTAGAGAACACATTTTGTAAGTGAATAATAAAATGTTTATAAACATTGACAGTGTACCTACTGCAAACCAGGTTTACATGAATTCAAAAGAGACTATTTGATATAAACCAAATTAAGATGCCACAATTCATTAAAAATGGAATGTAATAGAAAAGGAGAAAAATCCTTACAGGCTAAAAATGTAGTCATGCTAGAAATTTAAGGAAGGAATTATAATGGAAGTAGTAATGTTATTATGAGTGGAAGACAGTATATATCAAAAATTTGGGGACAAATTGAAGTCTCTGATAGTGTAAAAGATCAGATATACTGGAATATTAATTGTATATAGCACATCTTTAAAAATATTGAAGACAAAGTAACTTGGTAAATTGATGTGTTTTTGAAAAAAGACCACAAAAATATAGGAGTCAATATATAAAACCAGAATATACATTCATAAAAAGTAAATAAACATTATAATCATTATTAATCCTAGAGATATATGTGCATATACATGCCTCTGATGACCTAGTTTCATTGTGCAAGGGAAATTGTTCCTCTGAACCCAGCTTTTACTGGGTCCCTTGTTCTAGGCAAACCCAAAGTCTGCCCACACCAGCCAAAGACAGAGTTTGGATGGACGACTTCCTGAAAGAAAAGGTAAAGTAGAGAAACAATCAGGCCAAGGTACAGAGGAAGACAGCAAGAAAAGTTTACAAAGAATGTTAAATTCTCTAATGAAGGCAAAGGTTTTTCTTAGAAAACATGGTAAAAGGTAGATTATGTATGTTAGGCCTGAATTTTTTGTTGTTGTTATGTTGTACCAGAGTGGGGCTTGAAATCAGGGCCTGGACACTATCCGTGAGCTTTTCTGCACAAAGATAGTACTTTACCCTCCACAAACTATACCAATATCAAATACTGTGAAAGCAGGGGTTATACCATGGGGGAGGGACAAACAAAGCAACAAAGAAATCATCTTATAAATATGTTAGAAACAATTGCATGAAAACAAAACATTTGAATACTTATCTTGGGGTTCATTTCTCCTAAAATCAACTTGTCTTACAGTTTCTGTTTGTCTTAGACATATACTAGTTATTGCAAATAAGGGAAACCATGGGACCTATGTTTCTTTGGGCCTGACTTACTTCACTTAAGTCTTTCCATTTCCTAACAAATGGGGCAATGTCATTCTTTCTGATAGAGGCATAGAATTCCATTGTGTATATGCCACATTCATCTACTGAGGGGCATCTGGGTTGGTTCCATATCTTAGCTATGGGAAATAGATAATTTAAATAGGGATACAGGTGGACCCATTGCAGCAATGAGATGTACAAGTCGTTATGTCAAAAAACAAACTTTACAACTTTGATGGGGAGCATGGGAAGGGATGGAAAGGGGAAACAAAGGAGGAGGCAACAATGCTTGATAAGAAATGTACTCATTACCTTGCCCATGTAATTATTACTCCTCTGTACAGTATTTTCACACTTAAAAAATAAAATATAATGCAAAACCAAAAACTAGAAAAAAGATAGTGCTTTATCACTTGAGCCATAACTCTACTTCTGAATTTATTTTATTAATTTATTTTTGGTGCTTAATTGTAGATAATCTACAAATGTTCCTGCCCAGGTTGACTTTGAATTACTATCCTCAGATCTTAGCCTTTTGAGTAGTTAGGCATACTGGCATTAGCCACTGGTGTCTACAAGGCCTGAATCTTTGATATTTTGTCAGCCTAGCATTCATAAGCTAATAATTACAGTAGTATAACTTAAGCTATAAATCTTCCTTAAAATATCCAGTTAGCTATTCCACACATATGTTGACATTTAGCACTTTTCATTTCTATAGAGTTCTGAGTATTTTGTAATCCCCATCTAAATTTTTGTAAGGACTGTATTTAATCTAATATTTAATCCAACAATTTGTTGAATCAGCTCTCTTTCTCTAAAATACACCTTGAAGCAGTTTATTTCTAGCTATCTTCACACCTGCCACTTTGCTAAGCCTTGGCTTTCTCCCACAGGGCCTTTAAGAAAATCTGAATCTGAGCCGGGTGCCAGTGGCTCACCCTTGTAATCCTAGCTACTCAGGAAGCTGAGATCTGAGGATCACGGTTCAAAGCCAACCCAGGCAGGAAAGATCATGAGACTCTTATCTCCAATAAACCACTAGAAAACCAGAAGTGGCTCTATGGCTCAAGTGGGTAGAGCACTAGCCTTGAACTGAAGAGCTGAGGGACAGCACCTAGGCCCAGAGTTCAAGCCCCACCACTGACAACAGAAAGAAAAGAAAGAACGAAAGAAAGAACAAAAGAAAGAAAGAAGGAAGGAAGAGGAAGGAAGGAAGGAAGGAAGGAAGGAAGGAAGGAAGGAAGGAAGGAAGAGGAAGGAAGGAAGGAAGGGGAAGGAAGGAAGGAAGGAAGGAAGGAAGGAAGGAAGGAAGGAAGGAAGGAAGGAAGGAAGGAAGGAAGGAAGGAAGGAAGGAAGGAAGGAAATCTGAATCTGTCCACACAAAATCAATTCACTACATAGATATCAGAATAACTTGCTCTTGATGTCAGACCATGAGACATCTCTACCTAAAAATCTGTCAGTAGCTCCCATAACTACATATAATAAAGTCAAAAGATATGACTGACAATTTCCTACAAATTCCTGCATGAGCTGGCTTGAGTCTGACTTTCAGAGTCTTCCTCTTCCATGTTTGTTAACCACTGGTCATATTATCCTCCTCTCATTTCTTTGTCCCAGGCTTTTTCCTCCTCAGGATCTTCAACACTTTTCTGTTTTCTCTGTCTAGAATCGTGGGGTTTCCACCAAAATGCCACTTCCCTAGAGCACCACCGACCATTCTCATAAATAACCTCCCTTCTTAGTTCTCTTTCTCATTACCTCTTTTAACGTCTCTCATAGCACTCATCATTATTCAAAGTATATTTATTCATGCTTGCTTAGTCTTCAGTTGTCCCAATATTAAGTAGGCCCTTGAGAGAGGGAAATTTGTTCTTCTTTTTATTATTATTATTATTGTAAAATTACCATACAGAGGGGTTACAATTACATGGACAAGATAGTGAGTACATTTCTTATCAAGTATTGCTGCCTCCTCCTTTGTTTCCCCTTCCCATCCCTTCCCATCTCCACCCCCACCCCCGGCCCTCCTACTACCCCCTTCCACTCCCCTACCCCCTACCCTGCCAAAGTTGTAAAGTTCATTTTTTGACATAACGTCTTGTACATCTCATTGTTGTAATGGGTCCACCCGTATCCCTATTTAAACAGCTTGTTTTTTCCCTTCTCCTCCACAAATTATATCAACATCAAATACAGTGAAAGCAGGGCTTATATACCCTGGGGGAGTTACATACAAAGCAACAAAGAAATCATCTTATAAATATGTTAGAAAGAGTAGCAAGCAAGAAAAAAACATTTGAACCCTTATCTTGGGGTTCATTTCTCCTAAAATCAACTTCTCTGACAGTTTCTGTTTGTCTCAGACATATAGTAGTTATTGCAAATAAGGAAACCATGGGACCTATATTTCTTTGGGCCTGGCTTACTTCACCTAATACAGTTTTTTCCAAGGCTTTCCATTTCCTAACAAATGGGGCAATGTCATTCTTTCTGATGGAGGCATAGAATTCCATTGTGTATATATACTACATTTTCTTGATCCATTCATTTACTGAGGGGCCTCTGGGTTGGTTCCATATCTTAGCTGTGGTAAATAATGCTGCAATAAACATAGTTGTGCTGGTAGCTTTAGTGTGGTCTTGTTTGTAAACATTTGGGTAAATGTCCAAAAGTGGGATTGCTGGGTCATAGGGGAGCTCTATGTGGAGTCTTTTGAGGAAACTCCATACTGCTTTCCAAAGTGGTTGAACAAGTTTACACTCCCACCAACAAAGCAGTAAGGTTCCCTTCTGTCCACATCCCCTCCAGCATCTTTTGTTATTAGAGTTCTTGATTCTAGCCATTCTAACTGGGGTGAGGTGGTATCTCAATGTTGCTTTGATTTGCATTTCTTTTATGGCTAGGGAGGTTGAGCATTTCTTCATGTGTCTATTGGTCATCCTTCTTTCCTCTTCAGAGAGGTTTCTCGTTAAGTCTTTAGCCCACTTATTTATTGGGCAATTGTTTCTTTGAGGATTTGTTGTTGGGGGATTTAATTTTGTGAGTTCCAGGTATATTTTAGATATGAGACCCTTGTCCATTGTATGGCTAGTAAAGATCTTCTCTCAATCCGTGGGCTTTCTGTTGATCTTGCTAGCTATGTCCTTTGCCATGCAGAAGCTCTGCAACTTTATGCAATCCCATTTGTCCAACCTTTCTTTGATTTGTTGTGTTTCTTGGTCTCTATTGAATCCTCCACAGTTCCAACTTGTCTGGTAAATTAGAAGCTCAGAAAATAACTTCACGCTAACCTACCAATGGTCTGCAGGCCACAAAATTCTTGCAATGAGATAATTGTAGAACTCTAGAATAAACATTAAGTAACTTTGATAACAACTTGACATGTGTATAATCATACTTTGATTTTATAGTGTTTTTTGTTGGCATCAAATTAGAACTTTTAAACAGCCCATAGATGGTTTGACAGGCACTAATCTAAACAAGGACTAGAGAAGAGAGTATCTTTCCCTGTCTATTATTGTATTTAACATTCAATAAGGTGCTTAATTGCCTAATTCATGATGACTCTGAATTTGGAGTAGAGATTAACAGACTATATGTACTGTCCTCAATAATATCACTATCTAGTGAGAGAAGTGGTTCTGTTACGATTATAATACGATAAGTCAGAATTGCTTACCAAGAGCCATAGTAGAAAAAAATTGGGTATCTCACACTACTTGGAAGGATTTAAAGATTTATCCTGAGAGGTGACCTTGATAGAAGAAGGTCACCAAACAAGAGAGAAAAGGAAATTCTGTGCTTGCAAGTATTATCCATAAAATAAAATCCATCTATAGCCCTTCATTCTGCTTAACTTTTTACTTTTTCCCACTATTCACCACTTGTTCAAAGATAATGACATCTTCAAACATGAAAATCAATGTTTCTAAGTCCTCCTATTTCTTTTATGCCTTCTTTGTACTATCTCCAACATTATTGCTACTACCAGAGAATAAACTGCCTTTCTCTGAGCCAAAAAATGAAGGATCTCCTTGGAAACCTTTAAGTTGAAGACATAAGTATAAACATCACAGTTCCATAAGGGAAAAAACAACAATCTAGAGTAGGGAGATGGAAACACAGAAGTTAGTATCCATCCAGAAATGTTTTTCGTGCAAACTATTGTTTGTACTCAGAAGACAAGAAAACTGTATATAACAGCACCCAAAATCCTAACTGCACCTAGAACCTCAACCTAAATGCTTAGATTCACCTAGAAGGCCAGCCAGATTCTTAACAATTATGTGTAAGCATTCTGTCGATTCCCAGTAGGAGGGCAACGTTGATAATAATTATCAGCACTGTTCAAGTTAAATTGCCATTTGTATCAAGTTAAAGGTGTTTTTGGGATTGGGACTGTAGCTGGATGATAGAATGGTTGCCTAGAGAGCTGAAGGTTGAGATCACAGAGAAGGTTTACTACTTCCTGCCTAGGTGCTTTTGATGCCACTGTACTTGTATTCAGATATTTTGAGTGCCAGCTATGTGGTATATTTTTAGAAACACAACAGTGATTCCTCAGTAAGCTAAGCAGCACATGTGAAAACTCTATAAGCATTTCTAAAATAATAAGAGGGGTGGTCTATGACAAAGTCAACCCTCAAAGGAGACAAAGCCAAGAAGAAAAAAAGGAAGGCATAACAAGATTGTCTGCAGAAATCAAGTTGTGTCACTATACCCACAGCTCCTGCTCATTCATACTTCTGAGAGTGGACCTAGTGAAGAGACAGGGTTAGAGAAGAGAAGTTTCTGGATTATCTTGATACATTCTGAGTCAGTGTTACCATTTACTGGCTGTGTGAATATGAGGAAGTTACTCAACCACTCTGGAAGTCAGTAATAATCCCTTAGCTGTGATTTTTCTTTTCTCAGTTTTGATTTCCTATGATAAACTGAAAACATAAAAAAAAATTTAAACTCCATAAATAAATAACTTATAAGTTTTAAATTCTGTACCACTAATTTAATCTCATGCTGGCCCACTTGATCCCACCCAGCATATGAATCATCTGTTTGTACAGTGTGTCCACTATGTACATGCTGCCCGCCTGCTAGTCAGCTCAGCGTACAGTGCTGTGTTCTAGTAATGCCTGCAGAGTACCTAACACAGACACCAGCATCACTCGCTTACGTTCACCTCCTCAGGCCAGGGAGAAGTATGAGTGCAGTCCATCACTGCACTCAGTATTTGAGAGCGACCACATTCAATGGCTTTTACTACAAGAAAGACATGGTTGTGCTTGTTTTGTTTTATTGTTAGTTACCTCTTAATGTGCCTAATAAGTAAACTTTGTCATGTGTGTATATAATACATAGTGTTTGGTTCTTCCCATGGTTTCCTTCCATGTACAAGGTAGGACTATTGTACTGAGGATTATATGATATGGTGCATGGGAAGTGCAGTGTCTTCTTCTCATCAGGTGCTCAACAATTGTTCCTGCCTTCCTCTCCTCTTCCATCCTTAGACAAATGGCCCGTGAGAGCAAACACATCCCCATTCACGTCATACACAAACTCACATTCATTTCCCACCCAATTTTCTGTACAGATACCTTCTTAGCAACTATAGAGACCACATTTCAGGGACAGGAAGTGATCCTTGGCCCTCTCTGTATGGCCGTTCGCTGTTGAGCACCCCAGACCAGAAGTATACCCCTGGGATTTGGCCTAGGCCCCACAGGAGATGCAGCCCTGCCCCCAGTAGACATGGTAGCCAACCTTCTGTCCACTCACAGGGAAGCTAAAACCACATGCTCCCACTTTTGCTTTGCTTTGATGTTTTTTTGAAATGAAAGATATTTACTAAGTTCTCCTGACTAAAACATCTAAACAAATTGGTCCCACTTATAAATCTGAAAGAACATTTTTGTGATTTTGTTCTGAAAGATCTGAGTTTTTCAAATACGTTAAAAATCTATTGGTCCTAGAGATGGCTTCCAGACCCTTCCTTGGCATAAATTATAAATGCTCCTCTACACCAAAGTCTCTTAGGTTTTTAGCACATTTCTTCCTTTAAAAACATGCAACAGATCAGAAGAGAGTTGGAAGTATCATTTGAGGTTGTGTAAAACAAATGAGATACTACTAAAGAAATAAAAATGCACTCAGCCAAAAGAAAGAATGTAAGCCTTCAGGGGATGAGCTGGGACTACCCTGTGAATCTCACCAGGAGACCAAATAATAAGCAGGGGAAGTTAATAATGAAATGACAAATAGATGGGAATTGGATACTCTGAACCCTACCAAAGCAAAATCTTCTCCTGTCTGCTCTGACTTTGACTCTACTTCTCATTTCATTAAAGCAAGGGCAGTGCATATCCCAGGATGACCCCACAGAGCCTTCAGAAATCCCACTCCATGAGAAGTTTAGAAGCATGCCTCAATATATAGGGCTCAGTATTTTTTTTAAATAAAGTGAAAATGAATAGTACATCTTCAGTTTAGGACTTATGGTTTTTCCTGCAGCACAATAGTATCCAAGAGGACAGAGTAGAGCATTCCCTTAGAAGATAAAAAAAAATACCAATACCTGTTACCTGTACCCAAACATGTAATTATTGTGTATGCTGATGCCCTATGTACTTGCCAATTAGTTAATCCAGTGTGGTAGTTTAGCACCCACCTATATTTGTGAAAATTTAGGTTCAAAATCATTCTACAGAGATAATGGGTAACATCCCATCCTTTATTTTAACTTCTTGGTAAACTTACCCTTGGATGAACACATCAACAATTCTTCAACAAATAGAATCTTGCTTTTCAGATGAAGATTAAATCTCAAAAATCAAGACCATATTTGGGAGTCTAATCAATAAGAGATAGATCTCATTGATTAGATGTAAAATAAAGAGTAAATAACTTATTTCAAACTACCATAGCCACATTACATGGCTAAACTCATCCCCTAGAACACAGCCATCAAAAACTTAGAAGGATAAATATGTTTTCCAAAAGCAAAAGGATTAACAGAGGAATAACGTGTAAAAAGAGATTCTCTGATTTATATCTATCCCCTGATTTATGAGATATGTAATCTCATAACAAAGAATTGCTTTTTGTTCATTTTCTACATGCTGATTGCTATGTACAATGATGCAGCTATCTGATCAAGCTTCTCGACCGAACACTGGAGTGTTCATTGTTTCATGTAATTTTAAAGACCTGCCACACAACTCACCCGGTAAGATTTTCTGGAGTCAGCAAAGTCTCAATTTTAGGTATTTATTAAATTTTCTTTGAGAAAAAAATTATATTAGTAGCTGACACAACCAGAAAAATATTTTTGTATACCAATGGGTATAGGTTCATATTTATTAAGGTAAAAGTAATTATTTCTCCCCCAAGTATGCATATACTATATATTATACCTTCCTATATATATTTATACAATAATATATTATGCCTTCTCATATATATGAGAAGAAAAGGTATATAATATGCATTACATATTATGCATTTCATTTTATATATTAAAATTCGCACCCTACCTCAAATTATAATAGCCATCTGTTTGTCTGCCCAATGGATCCTAAGGTCTCTATGGAAAGGCCAAGGAAATGCTGATCTCAGACACAGAACACAGACATCCAATAGAAGGTTATCTTCTTTAATGTTTACTCTTAGAAAACATTTTTTTAATTGATCACAGTATGCAGAAAGTGCATAGCATTTTAAGTGATGGTTAAGAAATATGAAGCCTTACGGAAATACAACAACACAGTTGTGCACTGTCTTTCTCATTCTCTCTCTCTCCTGTCCACTAAGACAGGCCATACATAATTACAGCCATTTTTGATTCTACAAAGAATTTTCTCCACTATATATATATATACACAATGGAATTCTATGTCTCCATCAGAAAGAATGGCATTGCCCCATTTGTTAGGAAATGGAAAGGCTTGGAAAAAATTATATAATGGAAGTAAGCCAAGCCCAAAGAAACATAGGTCCCATGGTTTCCCTTATTTACAATATCTAGTATATGTATGAGTCAAGCAGAAAAGGTCAGATAATGTGATGTTAGGAAAATGAACCCTTAGATATGTAAATGTTTTTTTTCTTTCATGCATGTGTTTCTAACGCATTTATAAGATTATCTCTTTGTTGCTTTGTATGTCCCTCCCCCACAGTATAACCCCTGCTTTCACTATATTTGATGTCAGTATAATTTGTGGAGGAGAAGGGGAAAAACAAGTCGTTTAAGGATACAGGTAGACCTGTTGCAACAATGAGAAGTACAAGTTGTCATGTCGAAAATGAACTTTACAACTTTGGTGCAGTGGGGGAGGATTGGGTGGGGGGTCGGAGGGAGGCTGGGAAGGGATGTGAAGGGTAAACAAAGGAGGAGGCTGCAATGCTTGATAAGAAATGTACTCATTATCTTGCCCATGTAATTGTAACCCCTCTGTACAGTATGTTCACAATAAAAAAAAATACTTGAAAGATATAAAAAAAAGAATTTTCTCCACTGAAAAGCCTATAAGAATAAATTTATATTTAGCCAGGCACAGTAGCTTACCTTTGTAATTCTAGCTCCTTGGGAGGCTAAGATAAGAAAGATCATGGTTAAAGGTCAGCTCAGGCAAAAAGTGAGACCCTATAACATAAATTAGCAAAGCAAAATGTCTACCATTGTGACTCAGGTGGTAGAGCGCTGGGCTAACATGCATGAAGCCCTGAATTCAAGCCCAGTACCACCAAAAACTACTCTTCAATGTTCTACTAACCAGATTGTGGCATCACAAGGGCCTATATCTGTCTTTCTCCTTAGGAGCTAGATAAACCTGGTTTCAATACCACATCCTTTATTCATTCTTTGCTTAGCCTTAAAAGTTCCATATTTATTAAGCATGTGTTGCATCACTACTCTGAATCCTTCAAAGAATCTATTATTTATATACCTATAAAAGTTTTATATGTAAAAAGCCTTCCCATTTTACAAACAAAATAGGCAACATAATAGTCAAAAGACTAACTCAAGGTCACCATTATAAAAGGCAAAAATCAGATACTAACATGAATCTTTCTATCTGTTTCAATCTCTACAAGCTCTGAAGACCTCAGCTATAAAATATAGATGATAATAACAAAAATTAGAAGCAGACATTTAAAGAACATGAGAAAAAAGTGTCTGGCAGATCTCTAGAACTTATATTATGCATCTGTAACTTTATGCCAATTAAACAACAACAATAAATAAACAGCAATGCACACTTCTTCCCCTCCCATCCCCTGACAATCACCATTCTCTTTCCCCTTTGTAAGTCGGATCATTTCCCACCTCACATAAATGGAGCAACACAGTTCCAGATTCAATTATGTTGCTTCATATAGCAGAGTTTTCTTTTTGTTAAGATTGATTCATATTTTAATGAATTTATAATTCCCAACTTTCAAAGACTCAACAGTTCTTACCTTATGATGGTACAAAAGTGATACACTTCAAAGTTTGAATTTTGATCTTTCCCCCACCTGCCCATAGGTGGTATCATCCTGTCATGATGCTGGACAGTGAGTCAGAGTTCCCTGTCAGGCACGTGACTAGAAGGGCAAAAGCAAGATGCTCTAAAGTGCTCAATAAGTAAACTGTCTTAAATGCACTTTTGTCATATTTTCAACTTACGGTAGGCTCACTGGGACATGACTTCCCATAAATCAAGGACCATTTATATCTATTCAATGAATATAAAGTTACTGCTATGCAAAATTAGTATGTGCTGAGAGCTGCTGTAAATGGCACCTACAGCTAGCAGTACAAAAGGAAAAGATCAGTAAGAAAACTTGGGTTGCAGGAGTGGGGGAGGAGTTGTGGAAGTGGGGAAGAAAGGGATGGTAGGGGACAAACAAAGGAGAAGGTAACAATGCTCAATAGGAAATGGACTCATTACCTTAATCATGTAACTGTAACCCCTCTGTACATGTCTTTACAAATATCTATATCTATATCTATCTCTATATAAATATAACTTCAGGATGTAATGGCATAATTTTACTTGATTGTGATAACCAAAAGTGCATGTCAGCTTGTCAGATCCATACCCAAATATAAGCAATTATTTATATCACATGTATACCGCAATAAAAATTGTTTTTATAAAAATTACCTGGCATAGAACCTGAGCAATAGTAGGCTTATTCAATTACTTAGCCTAATGTAGAGCACATCTCTGTACTGACCAATGGGGAAGACAGTGTGAAGATGGGGAATTAAAACAATCCTTGACCTGAATACTAATTCTCCTGTCAGCACACATGTATGTGCATGCACAGGCACACATAGATGCACACATGCATGTGTGCATACACACACACCTTATCCCGTCACATATCTAGGCCTTTCTTATCTTGTAATCATATCAGAATGTATGAGCAATAAGAGACAATTCAAATAGGTACTTTTGAAATTGGGCTCAGTGGGAATTTAATAAAAGATGATCAAAAGTACATTTGTATATTAAAGCAGTAGTCCCTTTTCAATTGTTCTTTTCTTAAATTTTCAAAGGAATCTTATCTGTGCTGTGAGCAAAAGAGGTCGCAGGTGGATTTTTTCTTAGATTTGATTAGCACTGTCGGAAGCCACAGGCAAGTACTAAAAACCCCTGTGGCTTGGGCAGGAATGGGGCTGGTACTAGAAGTGGAAAAGGCAGGAGAGGAGAAGAGGCTCTCCTCTCCCGATGGGGGACAGCAGAGGCACCCACCAAACCCCAGCCGCTTGGCCAACTGCAGAAGTCCAAGTACACAAATGAGTGGTGGGTCTGTCAGCAACAGGAGAAAGAGAATGTAAGAGCCAATATTTTCCTAAGCAATATGTTAGTCTGTAAACTGAAACTTTCTAGGAAAAAAAATAGCTACTCTAAGGAGTAAGCTAAATGACTTGCAGGAAGATATGCAGGGAAGAAAAGAAATCGTGCTGCCAATGAGAGACTTCCAAGGCCCTCAACGATTGGTTTGGTCATTCCCTAAACATTCCTGGGCGTTAATTGTACCAAGTACTGAGGGAGTTCCCTTGCATACACAAAATGAATGCATGATAGCTGCTGCCCAAAGGAGCCTCTAGGCAATTTTACCTGATCTTAGGACAAATCACTATTGAAAAGGATGGGAGTGTTCTTTCTGATCAAGGCTGGTCACATGTCTTTCTCTGTAGCTGGGCTAGGGGAAGACATGACAATGCTTTGAAATAAAAGCAATGTATGTTAGTAAACATGAGCCAAAGACAGAAAATCATTTTCCTTTGCAGAAGTGAAAGCATACAGCCTCTGGCTCACATCTATGACTGACCATAAGGGCCTTATCACGAGGCATAACCACCTCTGTAAGAGCTTCCACTGGTGGAGCTAAACCTGAAGGGCAAAAAGAATTAAATATACAAGCACCTGACCTCAAAAGCCACAGGTATATGACTTCACATGCCTGAGAAGCCACTATACAGTCACCGAACCATTTGAGAAGAAAGCCAAAGGCAGGGTCTCAATTCCATGTCACCTCGTGACCCCACCCTGCCAACTTTGGACTGTCAGTCCACATCCAGCCTCCTGCTTCATGTCCCAAGTGTATTTTCATTTTACTACTAAATCATTCCTTGCTATCTTCTTATTCTTGGTGGTTCTCTTTCTGCCTTGAAACAGTATCTAACATCTTAGATAGTGCATCTGAAGAACTGAGAGATATCTGGAACCTTCTATCCAGGAACAGCTATTGAGTTCTCAAAAAGAACAAATGAAAAGAAGAGGTGATTTGTCCAAGGAAGATAAGCTGAGCAGACAAATATCATATGCATTGTAGTCTCAGAAAATCTACTCTACATTTAATCCTATAGGATACTTCTGAGAGTATCTGTAAAAGGAAGAGAAAACCCCTTTTAAATATTTTTCTAAGTAAGAAAAAAATAAAAACAAGGAACTGGAGGAGCCAAGATGGAAGACTAGAATCAAGAAAGTTCTTTATACTTTCTCAGTGGCTGAGATGGAAGCAGCCAGGAAACAGCTACTCAGAGAAGAAGGTGACAGAGAAGATAATGAAATTTGACAGTGGATGGACAGACTTGGAGCGAGCCAGAGACTGATTTTTCAGAAGACAGAGTGAGAAAGATTACATCAGTGCTAAGCCCACTGTGATCAGGCAGCAAGGCAGAAGGGGTGGAGGGAGTAATAGAAAGGAAGAGTAGGAGGTAAGTAGGGATGAATTGGCATAAAAACAGATGCAAAGCAGAAAGGCAGGATGAAGTCAGTTCTTCTCATAGTTGCAAGGCAAGCAACCACTTGAGAAAGACTCTGAGCTTCCCAATATAAACGTGTGGTACCTTTTAACCATGGGGAGCTTGGCAAAACCATTCCTACATTTTCCTTTGGAACTCACAAAAAGACTGTCATGCTGAACTGGCCAGTGTCTACCTAGCAGCTCAGTGTGACAGCTGTAAAACTTCACTGAAGCGAGCCTGAGAAAAACATACTGGGTACTAGGAATGTGGCTTAGTGGTTGAGTGATTGCCTAGCATGCATGAAGCCCTGGGTTCAATTCCTCAGTACCACATAAACAGAAGAAGACGGAAGTGGTACTATGGCTCACGCCTGTAATCCTAGCTACTCAGGAGGCTGACGGTTGAGGATCACAGTTCAAAGCCAGCCTGGGCAGGAAAATTCGTGAGACTTTTGTCTCCAATTAACCACCAGAAAACCAGAAGTGTTGCTGTGGCTGAAGAGCTCAAGTACAGTGCCTAGGCCCAGAGTTCAAGTCCCAATGCAACCAAAACAAATAATAATTTTAAAATCTTCCCTCCCAACCCAGATATTTCATCCTGCATTTAAAAATCTGAGTGCTAAGTTTAAAAAAAAAAAATACACCATGGCTCAAATAGTACAGTGCTATCCTTCAGCAAGAAGCTCAGGGACAGTGCCCAGGCCCTGAGTTCAAGCCCCAGGACTGGCAAAAAGAAAGAAAAGTAAAACATGCAGGACACAGAATGAAGTGGGGTTTGCTTTCCTTTAACTGTCAGCTTGGGCAGCCAGCTACGAGGGCTAAGGATGCTGAACAAGCCATAGTGATTGTGTGATGTGTGCAAGGATCAGCTCTCTTTAAACCATAATCATGGAAATGTCCATGGCATGAGACCTCCAGGTACCAGTAGTTCACACCTGCAATCCCAGCTACTCAAGAAGCTGAGATCTAAAGGTCAAGGTTCAAAGCTGGCCTGAGCAGAAAAGTCCAAGTGTCTCTATTTCCAATGAACCAGAACAAAAATAAAGCTGGAATAGAGAAATAGTTCAAGTGGTAGGGATAAAAAGCCAATGGAGAGTGTGAGAACCTGAATTCAAGCTCCAGGACTGGTTTAAGAAGAAGAAAAGCAAAGCAAAGACTTAGCAGTTCCATTTTAATCCTATTGTGAAGGAGGGCAGGAGTTAACACCATTTGTACATCATACCCTCATTAGTCTTATATACTTACACATATATATAATAATATACAAATAGAGAACCTGTATAATCAATATACCTGTTCATTATATGTGTATATGTTTCATATATTCATATAAACGTTCGAGCCTCTTAGTTGCCATTATAAAACCTAACTTAAAGTATCCTTTCAGTTGCTAGTGCAAAATATTCTACTCAAAGAGCCTCCACTCACCATTCCTTTGTCTGGAATCACTGACCTACTCAGCAATTCTCCATTTACTGAAGGAAATAAGGCTTCCCAACTGAGACCAGGTGATGCTATCTATCCAAGTTTGCTGTAACAAAGGAGTCAGCGATTATTACTTGCTTTGGGTAGAGATTCAAAAGTAGGTGGAGTAGGAAAGCTGTGGTGTGGGAGTGATGAAGGCTTTGGGTGTGCTCTGAGTGTATGCTGGTGGCATGGGAAAGTGAAGGTGAACATGCAGTAAATAGAAATGGGTATTTTGTGTGATTTGAAAGGGAGTCAGGTTTGCTTTCCTCTGTATAATCTTACATTGGGAACAGCAAGAAAAATTAGGGAAGACATCAGTTATTGACTAACTTCTTGCTGTCAGGGGATACTTGCTGTGGAGATTGGGGGTTGACTCCCCAAGAGTATTTGCTTCAGGTTGTGGACCAGTATTTTTTACTGGAATACACTATTCCACCCTCCCCCACCAGTCTACAGTTATACTTTCATATATGTTAATTATCCATAGTCAACTAAGGACCTCAAAACTTTAAGGGGGAAATGTCAGAAATATACATTCTAAATTGCACAGTTTTCTATGCAATGTGATGAAATCTTGGCCCATCCTACTCTATCAACTCTGCCCCACCCAGGACATGTGTCAGGCTATCCACTTTATTCAGAGTATCAATCTTGTCTATATTACCCAGCTAACTTGTCACCCAGTGACCATCTTAGTCATCAGATCAATAGTGTGAGATCACAGTACTTGCATTATATAATACTATATTAATACTGTGATATCAGACATTCGCTGAAGCTCTTGGAATGTATCCCCAATGGCTAAGAGAAGTGTATATAGTCTGCCCATTTTGCTTTTGTATAGACAGTCTCTAAAGCTATTGAGAATGCTACAGATCCCTGCCCAACTGATTTAATTCATTTATTTTCAATGGTCATTTATTTCCACTTACATGATGGTTTATTTTTTATTTTTATTTTTTAAATTTATTTTGTCGGTCATAGGGCTTGAACTCTGGGCTTGGACGCTGTCCCTGGGTTCTTCAGCTCAAGGCAAGCACTCTATCACTTGAGCTACAGTGCCATTTCTGGTTTTCTAGTGGTTTATTGGAGATAAGAGTCTCACGGACTTTCTTGCCTGGGCTAGCTTTGAACCTTGATCCTCAGATCTCAGTCTCCTGAGTAGCTAGGATTACAGGCGTGAGCCACGGGCACTGGCTACTTTTTATTTTATTAAGTATCTTTGTTGTAACGGTGATGAACAGGGAGTTACAGTTAAATAAGTAAGGAAATGAGTACATTTCTTTTTAAACACTGTTACCTTCTCCCTCATTTTCTCCCACTTACCCCTCCCTACTAACCCCCTTGCCAAATTGTGTAGCTCATTTCCAACATAGTGTCAAATGAGTATCATTGTTGTATTAGTTCATCCTTTGTCCTGCTGTTTCTGTGATTCCATTTCCCTTCCGTGGATCAGATAAACTTATGTACAAGACAAAGGGTACAGAAAACTAAAACAGAAGAAAAAAGAAAGAACTGCATGCAGGACATAATAAGTACCTCCTGTTTCCAATTCTTGGAGTTCATGTTGATATGCTTCATTCAACCACATTAAGACTCTTACCTTACCCCAGATAGAATTTTCATTATCAAGAAATCTAGTAACAACTGATGCTGGAAAGGGATGTGACCAAAAGGGAATACTATTACATTGTTGGTGAGAGTACAAACTTGTTCAACCACTCTGGAAAGCAGTATGGAGGTTCCTCAAAAGACTCCACATAGAACTCCCCTATGACCCAGCAATCCCACTTTTGGGCATTTACCCAAACGATCATAAACAAAGCCACACTAAAGCTACCAGCACAACTATGTTTACTGCAGCATTATTTACCATTGCTAAGATATGGAACCAACCCAGATGCCCCTCAGTAGATGAATGGATCAAGAAAATGTGTACATATACACAATGGAGTCCTATGTTTCTATCAGAAAGAATGACATTGCTCCATTCATAAGGAAATGAAAGATGTGGAAAAAATTATATTAAGTGGAGGCCAAAATAAAAGTAGGTTGCATGGTTTCCCTCATTTGTAATAACTAGAATATGTCTATGCTATTCTTAACAGAGGATCTCAATAACCCAATTGCTAAGTGCATAGGACCATATGTGATGATTTATTTTTATATCAAAATGATCTATCCTTGATAACATTAATTCAAATGAGTTGAAAAAATGAAGAAATGCTGAGTTAACTGCAAAAAAAGAACTATGTTAACAGGAAAGGAATGAGAGGTTCATTGTACAGTTAGTTCCCAGGTTCAAGTGGGAATCTGGATGGAAAACTTAAAAGATTTTTAAAGAAAATGGAATCTTCTTTTTCCTAGGTCAATACCATGCTTAGTAAATTTATTTTGTAAAATTTGACAATGGGAAAGTAATTAACAGCATTCCCTATAAATATTTCAATAAATATTTGTGCAATTACATTTTCCCCAATCCCAAGTTCTTACTGTGCTACATAGTCCCTTCTTGATCTTCTAACTCCTAGCTACCTCTCAAGCTTCGCATTCTATCCTTTCTCCTATTTCCTGGCCCTATCTCAAACATATGCAGAACAGGAGCACTAAGCACACTAAATCACTGATTACCCCTTGAGTACAAAATGCCCTTTAATGAGTCTCTGAATTTACAAAAGATTTTCCTTGAGAACCTCTCTCTCTCATCCTCTGTTGACTTGGTAAATAAGGTTTTTTGATCCTTCAAGGTTCGGTCTATTCTGGGGAAGTTTTTTCAACCATGCATATCAGAAGGTAGGGAAGGAATACAGAATATACTCCATGGACATTAGAAATTACCAAATAGCATTTAATGAGACCACGCAGAGAATTCAGTCAATCAGTCAACCAGACAGATTTGCAAAATCTATGATCTGGACCAACTTACTGAATCTCTCAATCTCTTCATCTGTAAAATATGGAAAACAACCTTTGTCCTTTAGGATTGTTATGATATGGACTAAGCACCATTCAGTTATACAGATGGTGCTTATTACCTGTTTTTTTCCCTTCTTTCCTCCTCACCCCAAGGAGCTGCATTAGTAAGGATTAGCACTTGTATAATATAATGTGAATTTCAGAATTTGCAAGTACTTTTGAAATGATTGTCTTATCCATCTTCCCATCAATCTTATTACAATAGATCACGTTTATTATCCTCAGAAAGAGAAACTGAAGGTCAGAGAGAAAATTAACCAGCATAGTTGAGAGTATGGTCAAGGTCTTCTGATGTGAAATTCTACATTGCCATTTTAAACTTATTCCCTGACCTGAAAGGCCTTGATATTTGTTTTTTGTTTTTTTTTTACAAAAAGAAGCTCTTGTTGCTTTTATCTAAATGTCATCAAAAATATACTATTAATCATGCTTGGTTTTTGCATTACAACAAAGGATCAAGCTAAGAAGCAAAATCTCAGAAGTGAATTGGATTTCATATTGTCAGATCTTTTTAAGGCCTATGTGTTACAGTGTTTGTTAATTTTCAATTTTCAAACTTTGGTGCAAAATCTAAAGCTTCTGATCCAGGATAAAATTTAATGAGACCCTGTCCTTTGGTAAGGATGCATGTGTTGCCAAGAACAATAAGCAATAAGCCATTTGAATGAGAAACAGACTTTACATTTACATTTATGAAGATTTTTAACAGATGGCTTCATTCACTGGATTATTAAGTGCTCTGACATTTTAAGCTGCTTTAATGCAAAACAGCTAAATCTACCATAGTCATATTGCAAAAACAAAGTCCATGTCTTTTGCAAAATGGCCAAAACAGAACATATGAAAAAGTCACTTCAAATCTCCTAGTGACCCATTAAACTGTCAGTTTGTCCATTCTAAGTCTAGACTCCTTTTTGCATTTACATTTTCACTGAAAATGCAACAGACCTTTACTAATTAGACCAACTTTCAACGCACATTAAAGTCTTGTTTTATGGTATCTTCTCAGAGAGAAGTTCTATTATTAAGGACTATACAATCACTCAATGTTACTGACCAGGCTTTAGGGCTAAAGATCCAGCCATTTACAACCATTTCCCTTTAATGGCTGGGAAAAAGACAGGAGAGGCTCCATGCATCCTTTTGTAATACTTTATTGCAATAAAGCTCAGGAAAATCACTTGTTATTCAGAGCAAAGTCTCACCTAAAGTTTGTAAAGCCCAAGGCAAGGAGACTCATTTTCATACATCTGAATGTTATAAGCTTAAAATGGTAACTAACAAAGCTTTTGACAAAATAGTTCTCATGATCCTACCTTTATAGACATAGCAATATAACAACATGGACAGTATAGCAGTGTGAATGCAAACCATTCACTTTCTCTAAAGGAAATAAGTTTATTGTGAGTCAACTATTTGTGACTGTGGCTCAATTCAGGAACACAGAATCAGGTTATCCCTGCTGTAGAAGAGAACTCATGAACTCTGATAATCATAGGAGGGGAAAGGCACATTAGTGGGGGGTGTCAGGTAGATGGAATACAGCAAAGCAGACTTTATCTTATTGGTATCCTAATGTTTAGAGTGGGTGGAAGCCAAAGATCTAAGCTTAGTAATACTTTCCAAGAGTTTAATCTACTAGTCATACCCTGTAAGTGCAGATAAAGAAGTTTAAAGTAAATGGCTACTGACAGCAATAAAGATCTCTCAAAGTGACTTAATCTCAGCACTTGAATGGCTGAGTTGGGTAGATTGTGAGTTCAAGAAAGCTTGGGCTACAGGAAACAAGCATTGACTACAGAGAAAAACCTGTCTCACAATAAAGAGACCTAATTCTGGTTCGCTAACCTGCAACATTCCATCTCTCCATAATCACAATGTTCTCAGCAATCAAGGCCAGTCTTCAGATCTTCAAAGTTAAATGTGCTTCTTCAGAAAATTTTGGTGCACAGCAGTGTAGGTTTTTTTTTTTTTTTGTGAACATACTGTACAGAGGGGTTACAATTACATGGGCAGGATAATGCGTACATTTCTTACCAAGCATTGCAGCCTCCTCCTTTGTTTACCCTTCACCTCCCTTCCCAGCCTCCCCCCTCCCCCCCCAATCCCAATCCTTCTCCGTCCCCCCTCCTCCCCCCCCCCCCGACGTTGTAAAGCTCATTTTGGACATGACAACTTGTACATGACAACTTGTACTTCTCATTGTTGCAACAGGTCCACCTGTATCCTTAAACAACTGGTTTTTCCCCATCTCCTCCACAAGTTATACTGACATCAAATATAGTGAAAGCAGGGGTTATAGTATGGGGGAGGGACATACAAAGCAACAAAGAGATAATCTTATAAATGCGTTAGAAACACATGCATGAAAGAAAAAAAAACATTAAAATACGTATCTAAGGGTTCATTTTCCTGACATCACATTATCTGACCTTTTTCACTTGACACATACATATACTAGATATTACAAATAAGGGAAACCATGGGACCTATGTTTCTTTGGGCCTGGCTTACTTCACTTAATATAATTTTTTCCAAGTTTTTCCATTTCCTAACAAATGGGGAAATGTCATTCTTTCTGATGGAGGCATAGAATTCCATTGTGTATATATACTACATTTTCTTGATCCATTCATCTACTGAGGGGCATCTGGGTTGGTTCCATATCTTAGCTATGGTAAATAATGCTGCAATAAACGTAGTTGTGCTGGTAGCTTTAGTGTGGTCTTGTTTGTAAACATTTGGGTAAATGCCCAAAAGTGGGATTGCTGGGTCATAGGGGAGTTCTATGTGAAGTCTTTTGAGGAACCTCCATACTGCTTTCCAAAGTGGTTGAACAAGTTTACATTCCCACCAACAATGAAGTAAGGTTCCTTTCTGTCCACATCCCCTCCAGCATCTGTTGTTGTTGATTTTTGCCATTCTAACTGGAGTGAGGTGATATCTCAATGTTGTTTTGATTTGCATTTCTTTTATGGCTAGGGATGTTGAACATTTCTTCATGTGTCTATTGGCCATCCTTCTTTCTTCTTCAGAGAAGTTTCTCTTTAAGTCTTTCGTCCACTTATTTATTGGGCAGTTGTTTCTTTGAGGATTTGTTGTTGGGGGGTTTAATTTTTTGAGTTCCAAGTATATTTTAGATATGAGACCCTTGTCCGTTGTATGGCTAGTAAAGATCTTCTCCCAATCCGTGGGCTTTCTATTGATCTTGCTAGCTATGTCATTTGCCCTGCAGAAGCTCTGCAACTTCATGCAATCCCATTTGTCCAACCTTTCTTTGATTTGTTGTGTTTCCGGGTCTCTATTCAGAAAATTTCGGCCTGAGCCAAGGAGACCTAGGGTTTCTCCTATTCCATCCTGTAATGTTTTCAGAGTGTCTACTTTGACTTCAAGGTCTTTGATCCATTTGGAGTTGATTCTGGTGCAGGGTGAAACATAAGGATCTAGCTTTAGTTTTCTACATGTAGTTAACCAATTTTGCCAGCACCATTTACTGAAGAGGCTGTCTTTCTTCCATTCTGTTGTTTTAGCTCCCTTATCGAAGATTAGATGGCTATAGCTCTGTAGGTTCATTTCTGGGTTTTCAATTCTATTCCATTGGTCCTGAGGTCTGTTCTTATGCCAATACCAAGCTGTTTTGATTACTATGGCTTTATAGTAGAGTTTGAAATTTGGTATTGATATTCCTCCAGCAGTGTTCTTTCCGTTGAGGAGCGTTTTTGCTATTCGGGGTCTTTTATTGTTCCATATGAATTTTTGGATTGCCTCTTCTATTTCCTTGAAGAATGAGGGTGGAATTTTGATAGGTATTGCATTGAATTTGTAGATAACCTTGGGAAGTATTGCCATTTTCACGATGTTAATCTTTCCAATCCAGGAGCATGGGAGGTTTTGCCATTTTTTAGGTTCTGTGTTGATTTCCTTTTTCAAGATTTTAAAGTTTTCCTCATAGAGGTCCTTCACTTCTTTAGTTAAGTTAATTCCTAGGTATTTTATTTTTTGTGGGGCTATTACAAATGGAGTTGCTTTCCTAATTTCAGCCACACTTTTCTCATTGTTGGCATACAGAAAAGCCATTGATTTTTGGGGGTTAATTTTATAACCTGCTACTTTGCCAAAGTTTTGAATCAGCTTGAGTAATTTGGGAGTGGAGTCTATGGGATTCTTTAAATACAAGATCATGTCATCTGCAAAGAGGGAGAGTTTTATTTCTTCTTTCCCTATTTGGATCCCCTTTATGTCTGCATCTTGTCTTATTGCTGTAGCTAGGCATTCTAATACTAGATTGAAGAGAAGTGGAGAGAGTGGTCATCCTTGTCTTCTTCCTGAGTTAAGAGGAAATGGCTTTAGTTTTTCACCATTGAGTATAATGCTGGCTGTAGGTTTGTCATATACTGTCTTTATTGTATTGAAGAATGTTCCATGGATTCCTAATTTAGCAGTGTAGGTTTGAACTTAGAACTCTTCAATACACATCATAGGTCACAGTGGTCCTTCCCTACTGTTCTGTGCCCATTGTAAGCCTCTTCCTAGCAGGCATTCTATCAACCACTTCAGGCCTCAAGCTCAGCCCAAGGGCTCTTAGCATCGTCTCAGGCAAAGGGATTACACATCAGACCTGTGGAACCACTTTAAGTCTGTTAGGGAAAGAAGCTCACACAGGCCTTAAGCCATTTCAGGAAATTCCCAGGTCATGGGTACCTAGGGGATTAATTGGAGTATTGAAGGAGAGCTGCAAGCTACCTGCATCCACAGTAGCCTTGATAAGGAATAGGATCAGAAAAATGACCTGGAAGGGATCTCAAAAGCAATTAGGTGTCAGTTAGTCA
This sequence comes from Dipodomys spectabilis, assembly GCF_019054845.1. Taxonomy (NCBI): domain Eukaryota; kingdom Metazoa; phylum Chordata; class Mammalia; order Rodentia; family Heteromyidae; genus Dipodomys; species Dipodomys spectabilis. The sequence goes on along the minus strand of NW_024870701.1, from coordinate 1,341,628 downwards.
GTGATAGGATGTTTGTCTGGAACACAGGAGACCTTGTTTGATGCCCAGAACTAAAGAGAAAGGAAAAGGTGGAGGAGGAAAAGGAAGAGAACAGCAGAAACAGCAGTCTTGTATTGTTTTGCTACAAAACAAATAAGGTTTTTCTCTCCTAAAGCCTGTAGTGCATGTAAAGGTCTCCAAATTTCAGTCCTCTAAACCTACTAAACTTTTAAAAAGTATCTGTAAGAAAGGAAAAGATATGTGATTTGTTACTTTACCTCAAATATTCTCTAATTGATATCGTCTTAAATAATTCTAAATGGTTATTTGGTTAAAAAAAATACCTGAGATTTACACTCACACTAAGTAACAACAAAATTTCTAATACTAAGGAAAACTCTGAAGCTTCTAAATTTGCAAAATCTCTGTAACACTCAACATTTAATACATTTCTGTTTACAAACAAGCAAGTGATACTTTTGTCTACAACCAAAATAGAATAAGAAGAATAATACTTACTGATCTGAAACAAGGAATAAAAAAATTTAAAGACAGTGATTGGGAAAGAAATGAAGTAAATCTTACAATACCCCCCACTGATGAGAAGCTTCAGATATTTTCAAAGCTGCAACACAGCAAATAGGAACCTAAGAGGATCTCAGCAGGCATCATAAGTTGAAAAAACCAAAATGGTGTTACAGCAAGACCCAGGCCACTAGGCATAAGACAGAGTCCTAACAAGTAGAGAGAGGTGGGAAGCAAGAAATACAGAGATCTGAGGGGTTTCCTCTCAAGTCTTCACTACTCATAGTATGCACATATGGAAACCATCAAGAGTAAAGAAACACTCAAAAGCATCCAAAAAATTCCATGACTTATGTGGTGTTGGATGAAGTGCTCAGAAGCTTCTTGCCTCCATTGGAGGAAATAATTAGCATTAAAATGCAGTTCGCCAAAATAAGTCTCAAAAGAAAGACTGGAAGCCATGTGCTGGTGGCTGATGCCTCTAATCCTAACTACTCAGGAGGCTGAGATCTGAAAATCATGGTTCAAAACCAGCCCAGGAAGGAAGGTCCTTGAGACTCATATCCAATTTACCACCAGAAAACCAGAAATGGCACTGTGGCTTAAGTGGTATAGCACTCACCTTGAGCTGAAGGGCTCAGGGACAGTGCCCAAGCACAGAGTTCAAGCCCCAAAAGAAAGGGGAAAGAAAGAAGGAAGGAAGGAAGGAAGGAAGGAAGGAAGGAAGGAAGGAAGGAAGGAAGGAAGGAGAAAGAAAGAAAGAAAGAAAGAAGAAAGAAAGAAAGAAAGAAAGAAGAAAGAAAGAAAGAAAGAAAGAAAGGAAGAAAGAAAGAAAGAAAGGAAGGAAAGAAGAAAGAAAGAAAGAAAGAAAGAAAGAAAGAAAGAAAGAAAGAAAGAAAGAAAGAAAGAAAGAAAGAAAGAAAGAAAGAGAAAGGAAGGAAGAAAGAAAGAGTCTGGAAAGGATCAAAATTCCACCCAATAAGTTAATTCTCAAAGTTAAGCTCAACGACACTCATCAGAATCAAAAAGAAAACATTCTGCCTTTCACAAGGGAGAAAAATACCACAATGTCTAGCAAATTACCAGACATTCAGAGAAACAGAGAAATATGCCCACTACATGGAGAACTGACAGACACAGTAACTAGCCAAAAAGGAAAACAACAGAACTATTCTAACTACATTTTATATGCTTTTCTAAAGGTAGAGAAATAAATAATATAAAAGCCAAGATAAACTTCTAGAGATGAAGACTACAAAGTCAGATATGAAAAATGCACATGAAAGATTAATAACAAAAAATCATATTAGGTGAAGCCAGACCCAAAGAAACATAGGCTCCATGGTTTCCCTCATTTGTAATCATTAGTATATGTCTAGGATAGTCCTAGCAAAGGATCACAATAGCTCAATAGCTATGTACGTATTACCATATAAGATGATGCTAATCGACATAAACTCCAAGATATGGAAATGAGGTTTTTCTTTGCTGTTTATTTTTAAATAATTTTTTATTAAGTGATTACATAAATTTCACAAATTTCACAGTATTGTGGGATAGTGATACTTAGCTAAAGTCATATACACACTTTAACCACAAGGAAAATTGTCATTATCATGGTCTATAAAATTTGTGAATTCTATAAGCTTTGACAATACAACTATTTCTTCCACATCAGGTAATATGTGTATTTCTTTCCTTTTGCTTAGTGTAAGCTGTCCTCTTTCCCTCTCATCTCCTCCCTACCATCACTGCCCTTAAGTTGCTTAGTTCATTTTCATCAGTGTCCAGTCTACCTGATAGGCCCATCTGTTGTATTTTCCCCCATTTCCCTCTGATTCTGTGCCCTTCCTAGCTTCCCTCAGATGTGCATATGTGTGTGGTCATATGACCTCATATATGAGGTCAAGAACATGGAGTCATTTAGAAATGATACAACAAATTAAGTAGATGCCCTTCGTTTCTTGAGTTCTGTTTGCTTTGTCATATCTCCTTGCATTTTGGATTTGGATTTAACATCCACATATCAGGGAGACCACGTGCCATTGTCTCTCTGATCTTGGCTTACCTTGCCAAAAATGATTTTTTCCATTCATTTCCCTGGAAATGCCATTATTTTGTCCTTTCTAATGGCTGCATAATAGTCCATTGTATATAGGTACTACAATTTTTGGATCCATTCATCTGTAGTGGGGCATCTGGGTTGTTTCTATATGTTGGCTATTGTGAACACTGTAGCAATGAACATGAAAGCGCATGTGTCCTTGTATCCTGGTTCCTGTTGTTCAGGGTAGATGCCTGGGAGTAGTATGGCTGCGTCATAGGGGAGGTCTATATTGAGCTTTCTGAGGTACCTCCAGACAGTGGTTGTATTAATGTACATTCCTACCAGAAATGCAGTAGGATTCCTCTTTCTCCGCATCCCCTTTCAGCATTTGTCATTGGCTGAATTTAGGATATAAGCCATTCTTCCTGAGGTAAGGTGGTATCTCAGGATTGTTTTATTTACATTTCCTTTACAGCCAGGGATGATGAGTATTTCCTGATGGGTCTCCTTACCTCTTTTTATTTCTTCTTCTGAGAACTCTCTCTTTAGCCCTTGCTCATTTAATGATTGATTTGTTAGATTTGAGAGGGATTAGCTTCTTGAGTTGCCTGTATATAATCGGTATATTAGGCCCTTGTCTGATATATTGCTGGTAAATATTTTTTTCCAGTTAGTTGGTTGCCTTCTAGTTTGGCTGCTATGTCTTTAGCTGTACAGAAACTTTATTTGAAGGCAGTCCCATTTGTCGAGTCTCTACAATTTGTTGTGACCCTGGGACTCTGTTCAGGAAGTGTCTGCCCGTGCCTATAAGTTTAAGTGTCTCTCCTACTCTGTCCTGCAGTAGTTTCAGAGTTTTAGGTTTGATTAAGGTCTTTAATCCATTTTGAGTTGATGTTAGTGCATGGTGACAGGCGGGGGTCTACTTTTAGTTCCTGCATGTGGCCACCCAGTTTTCCCAGCACCAATAGTTGAAGAGGCTGTGCTTCTTCCACTGTATGTCTTTAGCTCCTTTGTCAAATATCAGCTGACTATAGGTATGTGATTTTATTTCTGGATCTTCTAATCTGTTCTATTGGTCTTTGGGTCTGTTCTTGTGCCAATACCAAGCTGTCTTTGTTGTTATTGCTCTATAGCAGAGCTTGAAATCTGGTATCATGATCCCTCCCGCATTGTTTCTTTTTCCTAGAATTGCTTTGGCTATTCCAGGTCTGTTGTTGTTCCATATGAATTTTTGGATTGTTTTCTCTATTTCAATAAAGAACATTGTCATGGGGATTTTTGTGTATCATTTTTGACAGTATGGCCATTTTCACAATATTGATTGTGCCTATCCAAGAACATGGAAAATCCTGTTATCCATTTCCTGGTATCCTCTTTGATTTCTTTCCTTAGATTTCTGTAGTTTTCACCAAGTAGGTTCCTTACCTCTTTGGTTAGGTTAATTCTGAGGTATTTTATTTGTTCAGGGCTGGCTGTGAATGGAATTATTTCCCTTTCTACTTGTACATTGTTGGTGTACAGAAAGGCAACTGTTTTTTGTGGGTTAATTTGGCATCCTGCTACTTTGCTGAAGTGGTTTATAAGTTCTAGGAGTTTGGGAGTGGAGTTTTGGGGATCACTAAGGAATAATATGTCATCTGCAAATAGGAATTATTTCTTCCTTCCCTATATGGATCTCCTTAATGTGTTATTGCTCTGGGTAAGGATTCTTGCCTTATTGCTCTGGGTAAGGATTCCAAAACTATATTGAAGAGGAATGGAGAAAGTGAACATCCTTTCCTTGTTCCTGATTGAGAATTTGGGTGTAGTTTTTACCTGTTTAGTATAATATTGGCTATTGGTCTGTCCTTTATGGTTTTTATTGTTTTAAGGAATGTTCCTTCTATTCCTATTTTTTCCAGAGCTTTTAACATGAATGGGTGTTGTATTTTATGAAAAGCCTTTTCCATATCAATGGAGATAATCATGTGGTTCTTGACCTTGGATTTGTTGATGTGATGGATTACATTAATTGATTTGTGTATGTTAAACCATCCCTGCATCTCTGGGATAAAGCCTACTTGATCGTAATATATGATTTTTTTATATGTTTCTAGATTCTGTTGGCTAAAATTTTATTGAGGAGCTTTGCATCTGTGTTCATTAGAGATTGGTCTGTCATCTTTTTTGTTGGATCTTTGCCTGGTTTGGGGATAAGTGTGATATTAGCTTCATGGAATGAGTTTGGGATTTCTCTCTCTGCTTCAATTTCATGGAAGAGCTTGGTATGGGTATTAGTTCCTCTCTAAAGGTCTTATAGAATTTAATAGTGAATTCATCCAGGTCTGGGCTTTTCCTTGTTGGAAGACTTCTGATTGCTTCCTCTATCTCATTGTAAGTTATTGGCTTATTTAATTGATTTATTCTTGGTTTAGTTTGGGCGATTTGTATTTCTCTAAAAATTCATCCATTTCTGCAAGGTTTTCCTCCCTTAGTGAGTATAGATTCTGGAAGTAGTTTTTTATGATTGCTTGGGTGTCTTGGATGTTTGTTATAATTTTTCCTGTGGCATCCCTGATCTTATTGATTTGGGTCTCTTTTCTTCTTCTTTTTAGTTAATATTGCCACAGGTCCATCATTTTATTAATTAAAAAAACAGCCTTTTGTTTTATTAATTTTATTTATAGTTTTCTTCGTGTCTATCTCATTAATTTCAGCTCTTATTTTGGTTATCTCACTCCATCTAGTAACATTGGGTTTCTGTTGTTTTAACGTACCATGTGAAGTTATTTCTTTTTTCTCTCATTTTTTTTCCTTTAGTTTATCCTCTGTTGTCACTGTACTTGATTTTCATACCCTGTGCCTTGTATGTGCATTTATCTGATTTCAGGAAAGGAAGAGGAACAACAAAATGATAAGACAAAGGATGATGCTTGCAAGACAATATGTTGGACATGAACTTTACAACATGGAGGGGAGAAGCTGGGGAGGAGGGAAAGTGGGAGAGAAACAAAGGAGGGGGTAACAGTGTTTGGCAAGAAATGCACTTATTACCTTACATATGTAACTCTAACCTCTTTGTACATCACCTTTACAATGAAATTAAATTCAAAAAATTACTAAATTCAAAAGACAGAGTAAGCTGGGCATCAGTAGTTCAAGTCTATAATCCCAGCTACTCAGGATGCTGAGACCTGAGGATCACCATTCAAAGCCAGCCCAGGCAGAAAGTCCATGAGACTCTTAATTCCAAATGCCACCAAAAAGCTGGAAGTGAAGCTGTGGTTCAAGTAGAGCACTAGCCTTGAGCAAAACAAGCTCAGGGACAACACCCAAGTCCTGAGTTTGAGCTCCAGGACCAGCACAAAAAAAGTAATCAAAACTGCCCAAAATAAGACTTGGAAAGAAAATAGTTTAAAAAAAAAAGAGGGGGCTGGGAAGGTGGCTCAGTGGTAGAGCGCTTGCCTTGCATGCATGAGGCCCTGGGTTCGATTCCTTAGCACCACATAAGCAAAAAGAAAAAAGCGGGAAGTGGCACTGTGGCTCAAGTGGTAGAGCGCTAGCCTTGAGCTGAAGAGCTGAGAGACAGCACCCAGGCCAGAGTTCAGGCCCCACGACCGGACCCCCCCCCCAAAAAAAAGAAAGAAAAAGAAAAAAAAATGAACAAAATCCTGAGTTCAAGCCGCAGGACCAGAAAAAAAAAATCATAAACTTTAAGACTTCAAGGAGCAGCTTATAGATACAGTAAGAATTCTGAAAGAAGGAGGCAGAAAAACAATAAAAATGGCAGCCTATAAAAGATATGTACTGTTAAGACTAATACTTTGTATTTCTACATGCAATAAACTTGAAATCACTGCTCTAGCCCAAGAATCAAAACCTAAACGACTTAAAACTCAACTACTTCTACTTAGATCGATAAAACAATGGAGATTGCAAAGCAAACTGCAATCTCTAAAACTATAGGGACTGGCAGAAACATGAAACAATTTACTGGAAAATTCTTCAAGCACTAGTACTAGAACTTTTTCTTAAAATATAAACTATAATTGACTAATTTCTGGAGGCTTGCTTATGGGTGTTTGAGAGTTAAAAATTCCACAGTGAGCCAGTCAGAAGTCATCAAGCACTTTTTAAGTTTTACATCAGAGAACTTGACTAGGTTTTTGCAGCAAACAGCAGAGGAGGAAAAAAAAAAAACCCTCATACTTTCGGCAGGGAATAAAGGAAAATAATCATACTGAAAGATTTTAGAGCCCTCCATTCTTTTTAAGAAGCCAGTGAGCCTAAATCTATCTATGGTTTTTATCAGAGCCTAACTATGAAAGAGAAATATATCCAGCCAGTTCTAGCCTTCTACATAGGAGAAGGAATCTCACCTCTAACCATCCTTTGTCTATAATAAGAGAAAAACTGAGAAACGCTTGTTCTAGTCACAAAAGGGGAGCCTTACTAAAAGACTTAGCCCAAATCATCATACTATAAAACACTTGCCTTGCCCACCCAGCTTATGGCCATATTGCTAAAAGTTTATTTGCCACAGTTCTTTTTAGCCAACTACCAAGAAAAATAATTATAAGACATACTAATAGATAACCACTCCATTTGGAGAGGCAGAGTATCCAAATCAGACATAACAAAGAAATTGTATCACACATAATTTGAAATAAGATTGACGAAGACAGCATAAAAAAAAAGATGGCAATGTCAGTGAAAATTTTAAAAGAGAACCAAAAAGAAATGTTAGAGAATAAAATATCCAAACAAAACCAAAGGATGCTTTTGTTGGGTTAATTAGTAGAATAGGCACAGCTAGGGAAAGAATCTCTGAGCTTGAACAGATAGAAAACTAGAAAGTGAAAAGAACAAAGATAAACCAAACAGAACAGCTAATATGTGTGGATCAACTTCAAATGACATGTAATACACATCACGGAACTACAAGCAGAATAAAGAAAGAGAATCCAGAATAAGTATTTGAAACAATAATGCCTTGTAATTTCCTCCAGATCCAGGAAGCCTCTAAACACCAACAATGATAAATGTCATACACATAAATAAATACAACTAAACCCCTCCAATAAATGCCAAATGCTAAAAGAAATGGAGGCAATAAATGAGGACAATCCCAAGATCTTTCCCAGAAAAAGAAGATAGTGAAAGGCATTTTGAGATAAAACAATTCTTTCAGAGACAACACATTTTATTTCCTGGAGCCCATGAATATGTTCCCTCACTTGGGTAAGATGAATTAACATTGTAGATGAAAGGAACTTTATTAATGAGCTGATACCAAAGCAGGGAGATTAGCTTGATTACACAAATGCATCTGATTTAATCACAAGGAACCTTTAAGGTGGAAAAGCAAAGCAGAAGAGAACATCAGAGGAGAAGATATAAAGGTAGAATAGAATCAGAGAGATGCAATGAAAGGAGGGCATGATGCATCTTTCAGGATGGTAGAAGGAGCTATAAACCAACAAACGAGGTGATTCCCACAAGGTGCAACAAAAGTAAAAAACAAAACAAAAAACCCTGATCTCTTTCAGTGTTTCTGGAAAAGAACATGGCCATGACAACACATTAATATTTTGTGTGTATGACCAGTCTGGGGTTTGAATTTAGGGCTTCGTTCTCCTAACCTTTTTTGCTCAAGTCTAGCACTCTACTACTGGAGCCATAGCTCTACTTCTAGAGTCTCAGAAACTTCCCTGCTCTTGCTGACTTTGAATCATAACCTTTAGATCTCACCTCCTGAGTAGCTAGGATTACAGACATGAGCCACTGTTGTCCAACTTTTTCAACACCTTAATTTTAACCCAGTAAAACCTGTGTCAATGTTTTGTGCTCCAACATTATAAGACAATAATTCCATGCTGTTTTTAGCCACTAAAGTTGTGGTAAATCATCACAGTAGCAACAGAAACTACCAATCACCTACTAAAATACCTATCAAGTCCCTTGAATTGCTCAACACAAAGTCTAAATTCTAGGTGAGTATCTAGCTAGCATAAGTCAAACCACATGACCATTTACTAGCTTATCTTGACAGACAGGGCCACTAAAGCTATATAGCCATCCCTTGGAAACCACAGAGAAATACTTCCAGGATACCAAAATATGCAGATGATCAAATCCCTTGTATAAAATGGCATAGGATTTGCATTGAGCTAATCCTCTCATATACCTTTAAAAATCTCTAGATTTCTTATAACACATAATAAAACATAAGTATTGTACAAACAGTTGCTATATGGTAAGTTTGGAAGATACAATAAAAAGAGTCCATACAGGTTCAACACAGGCACAATTTGTATTTCACATTGTACACCTGCTGTTAGTTAATCTGTAGGTGCCGATCTCATAGATATGAAGGGTCCATTCAGAACAAAACAAAACACAGAATGGTCCTAGAAGAAGGGGGCTGGTGTAGAAAAATAAATAAGTCTACTATAGAATAGATTTCCATCTTACCTGGAGCATCTCCCAAAGTTTCTACTGGCTCACTTAGTGGCTTTACTCCTTAGGAACAAACAGAATTAGCTATTAAAGGATCTATTATGTACGACTTATAGAGGTCTCAGTGTAATTATCAAGTGGTTTTTGAGTATCTTAATAACTGCCTGTACTAAGTACTGGAGATAGGGTATAGAACAGTCTCTTCCCTGGAGGAGACAAGTTCCAGTATGAACTCTGCTTGTGTGTGTGTGTGACAAGTCCCATCCAAGAGGTTACACATAGCAATGACTGTGCAAAGGACAAAAGACAGATATTTGAGGAGAATGTTACAAGGAATTTTTATTTACCCAAAGCACTTTGCCCCTCTGTCTGGTTATCTACTCCTTGAAAACAGGGAGTAAGCTTTAACTTTTAGGGAAATCTATATTTTAAAGTAGATACTATTTGTTTTAAAAAGTGGATGTATTTCCAACTACAACCAATGGGGAGAAAGGGGATCTTTGCAAAGTGAAAAACTCTTCAAATCACTAAACTCTAGATACTTGCACTCCTGATTTACTGGGCTGGAGCCCTATGAATCTACCAAGCATCCTCACATTGTATCCTTCAGCCTGTATTATTTCAGGAGAACTGAGATACCTTTATTCCACTTGACAGCTCACTGTGTCACTGTTCTTCAAACTTGGCCATGGAACAGCAGAACATTTTTGTTCCTAGCAAAATAGCCCTCAAGGTACTTCAGTTAACACATATCCATCAGTTTTACAAGGAATATGAAGAAAGAATCTAATTGTCATTCCTTGTAAAGTTGGAAAGGACTCACTAAGCAGTTAGGAAAACACTTGAGATCCAAAAAGAAAAATATACAAGAGACATGTTTATATGGCATACCTCTCAAATCCTGATGGCTAACTTTCCGGCATTTCTATTTTTTTAGCTTAGCTTTTCTGATTGTTGGTAGTTAACTAGATGGGACAAACCAAATGAGAAAATATACATCATTTACAGGAATCCTTCCCTGTTTAATATTTTTAATAACATTTGTCTATGGTTACATGAATCTCAGGGAGTGTAAATGCTTCTAATTTTTCGCTTTCCTGGAACATTTTTATGGTAAAACTTATCAAGTAGGTCTTTCAAAAGACAAACACTGTTGACTTTGTGAGTTTTCCTCATGTTTCAGAAGAAATTAAGGGGCTAGGCGTTTCCACAGATTGCAGATATCAAATAGTACAATTGTAACAAAAAAAAAAGTCCATATTTCTGAGGTCCAAATGGTAGCAAGTCTGAAACCCTTCTGTGTCTGCTGCATTCCTTTTGGTGATAAGCTGACTTTTTGGAGGCTTATTTTCCTGATAAAATGAATAAAAATTAATTGCTTTCATTTATTTACCCCTTTTGCCATGGGAGTTTCCAGCAAGCATGAACAATAATAACTCGATAAGCAAATTATTCTCTGTATCTTATTCCAATTTTTTTCTAAGCAATTCCACAGAGGAGAATTCCCTGTCATTCTATGTCCTAAAACTGTCAAACATCCAACGGCAATGAATCCCTTGCCTTCTTTTATTTTTCACAAAACAATGGCACTTTGTTCTGACAGATGCCACTTGAATAACCTGGCAAAATTGCAAATCAGATTCAGACCAGCTAGTGGTAAACGCAAAAGCCAGATGATAGAAAGTGTTATTAAGTATTTATGAAGTAATCTGGGAGAATATGCAGCTGGTCCCCCTTCCTTCATTGATGTAGGAATTGTCAGTATATTTTGATGATCAATTACATAAATCTGGGTGCTAGTGGCTCACGTCTCCAATTCTAGCTACTCGGGAGGCTGAGATGTGAGAACTGTAGTTCGAAGCCAAACCAGGCAAGAAATTTCATGAGACTCTTATCTCCAATTAATTAGCAAAAAGCCAGAAGTGAAGCCAGAAGTGGTAGAATACTAGCCTTGAGTATAATAACTCAGAGATAGTGCCCAGGCCCTGAGTTCAAACCTCATTACTGACACAAAAAAGAAAAAAAAAGAAACAATAAAAAAAAAAAACTAACTTCCTTTGGCGCTGTGGCTCAAGTGGTAGAACTCTAGCCTTGAGGTGAAGAGCTGAGGAACAGTGTGCAGGCCCAGAGTTCAAGCCCCATGACCAATCGGAAAACAAACAAACAAACAAACAAACTTTCTAATAAAAAGTGTACCTGTTTGGGTATTAACAGCAGAAGCAGCATTTGATCTGAAAATACTTTTTAGAAATATAGAAATATTTTCTAAATATATTTAGAAAAAGCTCTAAATATGTATTTAAATATACATTGCATCTAGCATTTCTTAATGTTGCCTCATTAAGATCTTTGTTTGCATAGTAGTGTCATAAACCATTGTATGTAAATTGGATATCTACATATTTTAATGAGTGCAAAAAATATCTTATTTTTCCCAAAGATAGCAGCTTTTTTTAAACTCTGACGTTGCATAAGCTCAAATGGATGAACAGAATTACATAAGGTTCTTGACATAAATTTACTTTGAAGCAGAAAATACGTTCAGAACATGTCAGTCCAGAGCTGAGGAGGGTTGGAAAGTTTCAGTGCCTATAAATAGGACTTCTAAATTGGAAATGTCATTTCAACCTTCTCCCCTACCTCACTGCTGTGACTCTAATAATTGCTCTTGTTGCCTTCATTTCCTTTAGTACAGCATGGCCATTTCCTAGGATTATCAGGTACTGTGTGATCTTTTTCAGTTATATTCAGTAGCACTTTCTGAGGATTCTCTAGAAGGAAAAGGAGCACACTCATAACATGAATACCTTTGAATAAGTGGCCTTTCAAACTATTGGCAGACTTTCTAAGTCACCAACACCCTCAATAGCCACTTTTAGCAATCATTTTCCGTTACACATACTTGTCTAGTCTATAGTCATAGCAGGGTGATAAGTTTATAACAATTATTAATTATTCTTATTGATGTATAGCTATGCAAACTTAATTGTAGATACAGAATTGAGGTCCATTTTGTGTTGCTCTAACACAATGCCTAGAACTGAGTAAATTATTAAGTAAAAATTTTCACGGTTATCAAGGCTTGGATACCTGAGATCAGGCCCTGTCATCTGTTTAACTCTGGTAAGAATCTTGTGCTAATTTGATGTATGATGCTCAACAACATGCAAGCAGAAGAGAATGGGGCACAAAAGGAACATTATAACAATCTCTCTCTTGTGGTACTAACCCATTTGTCACAGAATTTCATAGGAGGCTATATTAGTTCCCCCATAAAGGTAGGGTCTCTGTGTCCCCAACATTTCTTACAGAACCTATCATCACTCATACCACTATATTGGCATTTACATTTCAACATGAGTTTTGGCAGAAGCAAACACATCCAAACCATAAATACAATCAAAACAAACCATTTCATTTAGCAAAGCTTCAAGCAAAGATACATAAGTTTCACAAAACCATGGCATAGGGTTCTTTGATTGCTGAGGCCAGAATAGCATTGAAGTCTCTCATGTCCAAGGTCAATGCTAGACGTGACAGTGACACTGATAAATTATTCCAGAAGCAGTCTACCTCCTGGACTACAGCATCCACCTGGATATAAAACTCATAAATCAGTTGTTCAAGACAAACAAGTATAGGAAATACTTGAGTGAATGAAGAAGATGGTTGAAGTAGTTTTCATATATGAACAGAGAACAGTGAAACTTGTGGAAATTGTTTAAGGAAGGAAGGAGAGAATGAAGAGAGTGAGGTGAAATTGAATAGAATATATTGCATATATATGTGCAAATGCCACAATGATATCTCTCTGTGTGGCAAATGTATACTAAAAAAAGATAGAAAATTCTCATCATTTATTTCTTGTCAGCCTGTATTTTCTCACATAGCATAGAAATGTTCATTAATAATTCCTACATACTAATTAAACAACAAAAAAGACTAAACAGTCAATATTTAAGTCAATTGTTATGTATCTAATTCTTGCCTCCAGCCCTGGTTACTCCTAAGTAGAAAACTTTATTTATCTTAATGTCTATTCAGGTTCTTTAAAAAAAAAACTTCTCCAGAAAACTGAATCTATCAATAAAAAAATATATTACAATGGGTTATTCAATGTTAGAGGGAAATATAATCCCAGCTACTCAGGAGACAGAGTTAGTAGAACATCTGCCTAACTAGTACAAGGTCTTGAATCCAAACCCCCAGTACAGTCAAAGGAAAAGACACAGACATAAAGGCAAATACAAAATAATATAAACAAGAAGATTCTGGTTGGAAACAAACAGTAAGTTTGCAAAATAAAAAGCATTAAAGAGTATTTGCATGTTCTAGCTATGGCACCACATACCTATAATCGCAGCACTTGGAAAAGTGAGTCAGGAGGATCAAAAGTTTGAGGCCAGCTGGGCTATGTGCATGACACATACACATAAGAAGACAAAGAGAGTTTCTCTGCAATATATATATATACACATACATACATACATACATACATACATACATACATACATACATACATATTTATTATTTACTTTTTTTTTAATTTTGTCGGTCGTGGGGCCTGAATTCTGGGCCTGGGTGCTGTCCCTCAGCTCTTCAGCTCAAGGCAAGAGCTCTACCTCTTGAGCCACAGAGCCACTCCAGCTTTTTCTGCTTATATGGTGCTAAGGAATCAAACCCACGACTTCATGCATGCACCACTGAACCACCTTCCCAGCCCCTGTAAATTGTGTGGGTTTTATTTTCTTGCTTCATAGTTTCAGACTTTTCTCCTATGTTCCTTGGTGCTTTTTTAAGATACAAAGATCAAAACGAATGTTATTGGTGGGCTCATTAAATGAGCTCCCCTGCTCTGATTGGTTTCCCAAGGCACAAGAAGATGAGTGCACTTCCCTTGCTCAGCCCTCCCCCAGGGGCATTCCTGTTGAATATCCATGACCACAAATCAGATGTCTCAAGTATCAAGCTGGCTGCTTCGCCATCTCCAGACTGCATTCCCCTCTCAATCTTCCTGGGCTTGTGGTTTATGAGGTATCAATCACTTTCCAAGGATGACGGTTGAAGTGGCTCCCTTTGCCTGTGAATTATCCACCTTCAGCTCCTCTTTTGAACAGCCTTTGGGGCCACTCTCTCAGTTTGGGTCTTTAGCACCTTGTCATCCCGGTCACTGTGCCCTCTGCACACTGTCTCCAGAAAACAAATTATTCCTTTGTTAGTTGCTCAACCTCTCCGGAAAGCCTGAGCCGTTTCTTGTGCTGCCATCTGACAACTGGTTAAGATGCAGAATCTTGGGCTCCACTCCAACTGTGATGTCAGCCTCTGCATTCTAGCATGCCTCCCAAGTAATTTGTGTTCACTGATCTTTGTGCTGGTTTGCTGGCACCTAATGCCCCCTGAAGTTCTTTTCTTCTTTTTTTTTTTTTTAAATTTAATTTAATTTTATTTGTGAACATACTGTACAGAGGAGTTACAGTTACATGGGCAGGATAATGCGTACATTTCTTACCAAGCATTGCAGCCTCCTCCTTTGTTTACCCTTCACTTCACATCCCTTCCCAGCCTCCCCCCTCCCCCACCAATCCCAATCCTTATCCTTCCCCCACCCTCTCCCCCCCCCACCAACGTTGTAAAGCTCGTTTTGGACATGACAACTTGTACTTCTCATTGTTGCAACAGGTCCACCTGTATCCTTAAACAACTGGTTTTTCCCCATCTCCTCCACAAGTTATACTGACATCAAATATAGTGAAAGCAGGGGTTATACTGTGGGGGAGGGACATACAAAGCAACAAAGAGATAATCTTATAAATGTGTTAGAAACACATGCATGAAAGAAAAAAACATTAAAATACACATCTAAGGGTTCATTTTCCTGACATCACATTATCTGACCTTTTCCACTTGACTCATACATATACTAGATATTACAAATAAGGGAAACCATGGGACCTACCTTTCTTTGGGTCTGGCTTACTTCACTTAATATAATTTTTTCCAAGTTTTTCCATTTCCTAACAAATGGGGCAATGTCATTCTTTCTGATGGAGGCATAGAATTCCATTGTGTATATATACCACATTTTCTTGATCCATTCATCTACTGAGGGGCATCTGGGTTGGTTCCATATCTTAGCTATGGTAAATAATGCTGCAATAAACATAGTTGTGCTGGTAGCTGTAGTATGGTCTTGTTTGTAAACATTAGGGTAAATGCCCAAAAGTGGGATTGCTGGGTCATAGGGGAGCTCTATGTGAAGTCTTTTGAGGAACCTCCATACTGCTTTCCAAAGTGGTTGAACAAGTTTACATTCCCACCAACAATGAAGTAAGGTTCCTTTCTGTCCACATCCCCTCCAGCATCTGTTGTTGTTAGAGTTCTTGATTTTTGCCAATCTAACTGGAGTGAGGTGATATCTCAATGTTGTTTTGATTTGCATTTCTTTTATGGCTAGGGATGTTGAACATTTCTTCATGTGTCTATTGGCCATCCTTCTTTCTTCTTCAGAGAAGTTTCTCTTTAAGTCTTTCACCCACTTATTTATTGGGCAGTTGTTTCTTTGAGGATTTGTTGTTGGGTGGTTTAATTTTTTGAGTTCCAAGTATATTTTAGATATGAGACCCTTGTCCGTTGTATGGCTAGTGAAGATCTTCTCCCAATCCGTGGGCTTTCTATTGATCTTGCTAGCTATGTCATTTGCCCTGTAGAAGCTCTGCAGCTTTATGCAATCCCATTTGTCCAACCTTTCTTTGATTTGTTGTGTTTCCGGGTCTCTATTCAGAAAATTTCGGCCTGAGCCAAGGAGACCTAGGGTTTCTCCTATTCCATCCTGTAATGTTTTCAGAGTGTCTGCTTTGAGTTCAAGGTCTTTGATCCATTTGGAGTTGATTCTGGTGCAGGGTGATATATAAGGATCTAGCTTAAGTTTTCTACATGTAGTTAACCAATTTTGCCAGCACCATTTACTGAAGAGGCTGTCTTTCTTCCATTCTATTGTTTTAGCTCCCTTATCAAAGATTAGATGGCTATAGGTCTGTAGGTTCATTTCTGGGTTTTCAATTCTATTCCATTGGTCCTGAGGTCTGTTCTTATGCCAATACCAAGCTGTTTTGATTACTATGGCTTTATAGTAGAGTTTGAAGTTTGGTATTGATATTCCTCCAGCAGTGTTCTTTCCATTCAGGAGCGTTTTTGCTATTCGGGGTCTTTTATTGTTCCATATGAATTTTTGGATTGCCTCTTCTATTTCCTTGAAGAATGAGGTTGGAATTTGGATAGGTATTGCATTGAATTTGTAGATAGCCTTGGGAAGTATTGCCATTTTCACATTGTTAATCTTTCCAATCCAGGAACATGGGAGGTTTTGCCATTTTTTAAGTTCTGTGTTGATTTCCTTTTTCAAGATTTTAAAGTTTTCATCATAGAGGTCCTTCACTTCTTTGGTTAAGTTAATTCCTAGGTATTTTATTTTTTGTGGGGCTATTACAAATGGAGTTGCTTTCCTAATTTCAGCCACACTTTTCTCATTGTTGGCATACAGAAAAGCCATTGATTTTTGGGGGTTAATTTTATAACCTGCTACTTTGCCAATGTTTTGAATCAGCTTGAGTAATTTGGGAGTGGAGTCTATAATATTCTTTAAATACAAGATCATGTCATCTGCAAAGAGGGAGAGTTTTATTTCTTCTTTCTCTATTTGGATCCCCTTTATGTCTGCATCTTGTCTTATTGCTGTAGCTAGGCATTCTAATACTAGATTGAAGAGAAGTGGAGAGAGTGGGCATCCTTGTCTTGTTCCTGAGTTAAGAGGAAATGGCTTTAGTTTTTCACCATTGAGTATAATGCTGGCTGTAGGTTTGTCGTATACAGCCTTTATTGTATTGAGGAATGTTCCATGGATTCCTAATTTTTCCAAAACCTTCATCATAAAGGGGTGTTGGATCTTGTCGAATGCTTTTTCTGCATCTATTGAGATAACCATGTGGTTCTTATTCTTGCTCCTGTTGATGTGATGAATAATATTAATTGATTTGCGTATATTGAACCAGCTTTGCATCCCTGAAATGAATCCTGTTTGATCGTGGTGTATGGTTTTTTGGATGAATTGTTGAAGTCGATTGGCCAAAATTTTGTTGAGAAGTTTTGCATCAATGTTCATCAAAGAAATGGGTCTATAGTTCTCTTTCTTTGATGAGTCCCTGCCTGGTTTTGGAATGAGGGTTATGATGGCTTCATAGAATGTGTTCGGTAGTGAGCTTTCTCTTTCAATTTCATTGAAGAGTTGGAGGAGTATTGGTGTGAGCTCTGCTTTGAAGGCCTTGTAAAATTCCGCTCTAAAACCATCTGGCCCTGGACTTTTCTTAGCTGGGAGGTCTCTTATTGCTGTTTCTATTTCAATGCTTGATATGGGCCTGTTAAGCTGGTTTAACTCATCTTGGTTTAGTTTTGGCATGTCAATATTTGCTAGGAAAAGGTCCATTTCTGTCAAGTTCTCAAACTTATTAGCATAAAGTTTTGAGAAGTATTCCCTTATAATGTTCTGAATCTTGGTTGTTTCCGTGGTGATGTTTCCATTCTCATCTCTGAGTTTATTTATTTGGGTGTGTTCTCTTCTTTTTCTGATATGATTTGCTTAGGGTCTGTCAATTTTGTTAAGTTTTTCGAAGAACCAACTCTTTGTTTTGTTGATTCTTTCTATAGTTTTTTTGGATTCTAATTCATTTAATTCTGATTTAATTTTGATTATTTCTTTCCGTCTACTGGATTGGGGTTTATCTTGCTGCTCTTTTTCAAGGAGGTTTAGATGTGTCATTAAATTGTTAGTTTCAGATCTCTCCAATTTGTTGATGTAGGAGCTCAGAGCTATAAACTTGCCTCTGAGTACTGCCTTTGCTGTGTCCCAGAGGAGCTGGTAATTTGTGTGTTCATTTTTGTTGAATAGCATGAACATTTTAATTTCCTTTCTAATCTCTTCCATGACCCACTCTTGATTCAACAGTGTGTTGTTCAGCCTCCATGTGATACCATACTTTCTTTGGTGGCTTTTGGTGTTGAGTTCTAATTTTATTCCCTTGTGGTCAGAGAGAATGCAAGGTATAACTTCAATGTTTCTGAATTTAGACAAGTTTGCTTTGTGGCCTAAAATGTGGTCTATTTTAGAAAACGTTCCATGTGCTGCTGAGAAAAACGTGTATTCTGATGCTGCTGGGTGAAATGTTCGATAGATGTCTGTTAAGTCTAGTTGATCTATGCAGCTGTTTAGATCTGCGGTTTCTCTGTTGAGTTTTTGCCGAGTTGATCTATCTAGTGGGGAGAGTGGTGTCTTAAAATCCCCAACAATTAATGTCTTTGGATCTATATGGGATTTGAGGGAAAGTAGTGTTTCTTTGATAAATTTGGGTGCTCCATTGTTTGGCGAATAGATATTTAGAATTGTAATATCCTCCTGAAGGAGAGATCCTTTAATTAGTATGTAGCGACCTTCTTTATCTCTTCTCACGAATTTTAATTTGAAGTCTATTTTATCTGATATTAGGATTGCAACTCCCGCCTGTTTATGGGGGCCGTTTGCTTGGTAGATTTTGTTCCAGCCTTTAACATTGAAAATGTGTTTGTTTTTACGGGCAAGATGTGACTCCTGCAGGCAGCAGATAGAAGGGTCTTGTTTTTTAATCCAACTAGACAGTCTATGTCGCTTAATTGGAGAGTTCAGTCCGTTAACGTTAAGAGATAGGACTGAGAGGTATTTGGGAGTTCCTGCCATGTTATCCACCTTCTTGGGGGCTGCGAAAACTGGGTTCTTCCTATGGTTCTTGGATTCTCAGTTTGGGTGCAGTTTCTTGGCCTTTGTTGCGGTCTTGTTGGTTTTCTATGTGTAGGACATCTTTAAGAATCTTTTGTAGGGCTGGTTTGGTGGAGATGTATTGTTTCAATTTTTCTTTGCTATGGAAGGTTTTTATTTGGCCTTCAGTTATGAAGGAGAGTTTAGCTGGGTACAGTATTCTTGGTTGATAGTTGTTTGTTTTTAGGGCATGGCATACATCATTCCAGGCTCTTCTTGCTTTGATTGTCTCTGCTGAGAAATCTGAGGTGATTCTAATTGGTTTCCCTTTATAGGTGATTACCCTTTTCTCCTTGACAGCTTTAAGGATCTTTTCCTTGGTCTGAGTTGATCCTGTGTGGATTATAATGTGACGGTGGGATGTCCTATTCTGGTCTGGTCTATTTGGGGTTCTAAAAGCTTCTTGTATCTGAATAGGCCTATCTTTTTGTATGTTTGGGAAGTTCTCTGCTAGGATCCTTTTAAACAAATTTCCTAGACCATTAACTTTTGTTTCTAGGTGCTCCTCTACACCCATTATCCTTAGATTAGGCCTTCTGATGGTGTCTTCCAGGTGTTGGATAGATCTATCATACTTCTTGGACTTGTCTTGGATGGTTGTATGTTCTTTCTCTATAATATCTAGGCTGTCTTCAATCCCTGAGATTCGATCTTCTGCATGGTCTAACCTGCTGTCAAGACTCTCTACTTTGTATTTTATCTCTTTTCCTTCTAATTGGTCAGCTTTGATGGCTTCAAGTTCTTTGTTGAAGCTCTGTTTTAGGTCTTGTATGAATTTCTTTACTTCCTTAATTTGGTGTTCAGTGTTTGTTCTCAAATCACTTAATTGATTGGTTATGGTTTCTTTGGACTCCCATTCCTTCTGTTGGGTTCCATTCAGCATTCCCTTTGTGGTCTCCCTGACTTCCTTCAGCTCTTTGTAAATGGATTCCATGAATGCCTTTAGTGATCTTTGTGTGTTCTCTACCTGGTCTCTCAATTCCTGAATTACTCTTTGATTAGCTTCCTCCCGTTTGTGCGATTCCTGCAGTTCTCTTTCCTCCCGTTCGTGGGATTCCTGCAGTTCTCTTTGAGTGTTCTCAGTCTGCTCATGCCATTCCTCCCTTTCTCTTTGAGTATTCTCAAGTTGTTCACGCAAGTCCTGTATCAGTTTTTGAGTAGCTTCCTCACGCTTATGATATTCCTGTATAAACTTTTGGGATGCCTCCTCTCTCTCCCTATCACGCTCATACAGAGTCCTTTGTAAGTTGTCAAACTTCTCATTTATCATGTTTGCCACCAGTGTTTGTAGAGCTATTTGGGAACTCTCCTCTGGATTGTTCATTATCTGATCTGACCCCTGATTATCAAGATTGGGAATTGAGATACCCAAATTTGCCATTTTTCTTGTGTTTTTTCGGCTTACTCTGCCCATTTGAGATGAAAATAGCACCAGTTTTATGCTAGAACACTATCTTAAGGCAACCATCAACCAACGTTTGCATTTATACAGTCAATAGTCTACAGATACAATCTAGTTCAACAGATACATCTATTCAACATCAAACAACTATATGTTAATGGGCTTCGAACCGCAGAGAAGAATTTGGAAAACCAGAAATTTTTAGGGTTAGGGAGAGATGTGGGTAAAAATTAGGAATAGATTGGTGTGGGGAGGCACAGGGAGAGTTAACTATGTCCTAATCTCAATGCAGGAAATAGGTTGGGTAGGATGCAAGTAGAGAGGGAGAGAAAAAGAAGAAAGGGAAAGGGAAATGAAAAGAGACCAGAAAAAAAATTAGAAACGTAAAAATTAATATAGTTATGGAGATTGAAAGACCATCTATTTAGAGAGGAATGTGAATATAATGAGAAAACAGGAGGGAGATAGAGGAGATGTGAAAAACTTAAAAAATGCTTAAAATATTATATAGGTATAAAGAGGTAGTACTGCTATTAAGGAATTTAAGTCTCAGAGGTTTTGGATTGAGTAATAAATTTGTGGATTAAGTGTGTACACAATGGGGGATAGGGTCTACTAGTTAACTATGGGTTTATCTGAGGATATGCAGGACAAGAGTTAAGTCACATACAGAAGAACAAAAGAAAGGAAAAGGTGAAAAGGATAAGAAAGGGAGAAAAAAAAAGTTCAGAAGTTCAGTAGAGCTAGACAAAAAACAAAAAGATAATTAAGAAAGGAAGAAAAAGAGAGAGAAGACACGAAAAGAAAGGAAAACGTACATTCACGTATTCCTAAAATAAAAATTATAAGAGGGAAAAAAAAGTTACTGGAAAACAATTATTTTTCAAAAAAGGCAAAAATTAAAGATTAATAAAAGTTTTAGAAAAGGAAAAAAAAATTTTTTTATATATATAAGGTACCAAAAAAAAAAGGAAAAAGAAAAGAAGAAAAAAAAGTTCTTTGATTTTTTTTTTTTGATTTTTTTGGGAGAGGTGGGAAGAATCCTGTATCTCCCTTTTGTCTGTAACCAGCCTCTTGTTGGAGTCTCTGGTCAGCTTGAGGTCCTGTGGCTTGATTGGTTTCTTAAGTCAGTTTGTTGGAACAGGCAGAAAAATGCTCTGCTTTACCCAAGATTTTGAGATCCCCCTCCCAGGTTAGTTTAATGGGAGGGTGATCTGCTTTGAGAATCACAAAAGAGGGGTGATGAGGCTAGGTTCTGGTAGAGTTGAGGCCTTTCAACAAACAGTAGCTTTTCCCTGGGGCTATTTTGTGAAAAATTCACAGAGCCCACCCTGGAGCCATTCTCAGGGTTTCTGTTTTTCAATTGATTGTGGAGGCTGCTAGAGGGAGGGGCAGCCTCTGGCTCTGGTTACCCAGTGAGGAAAGCCACTCCAATGGCTGGTGCCTGAGCTGGGTGACTTTTCCCTGGATGGAGCTGAGTCTGGCAGGTCACTTCGCCGTTAAGTTCTTGTGACCTGTTAAATGACTCGTTTTATTCCAAGGGCTGAGTTGGAGCTAGCAGCTCCTCAGAGCTTTGTCAGTATCCAAGATGGAGATCACCGGTGCTGGGGGGGGAGGGGTGGCCTTCCCTCCTCTGCTCCCTGAGAAGGAGTGAGGATGTCGGGCTTCTACTCACGCCGAGACTTGGATCCTGGGTCGTCTCTCGTCTGCAAACTGCAGGATGAAGATGTCCACTCCTTGTTGGTTCTTGCTGGTGTTGAGTAGAATCCTCTCGCCCGCTGCGTCTGGCTCCTTCGTCCTGGACTCTCTGTGTGAGTGCTCAGGTATGGCCGCGGCTGCGGTCGCCGCTGCGACCCTGCCGCCGCCGCGGCGGCTGCTGGCAGGCGCTCAGATGTGTCTCCTTGTCTTGGCTTCCCCTCACTTGTCTAACTCTCTGTCCTGTGATAACTCACTTGGTGTGATTCTCTGGCTTAGGACTGTTCACTGGAACTCTAAAACTGCTTTCTATGCGAGAGCTTGTTCAGATTCCAGCTTCTCCTCCGCCATCTTCCCGGAACTCTCAGTTCTTTTCTTCTTATAGCCAAATCTCCCCAGCTGAGATCCCACGCCCTCCAATGCCACTCCATTCCAGCTCATTCGTTCCCATCAGAATGGACCTTACCAGTTTCCTCTCATTTTCATGCTTAATACTCAATTTCCCTTTCTCTAGCTAGATTGTAATTACCTGAGCAAAGGCTTAATTTGCATTCTCTCCTATACCTGGATAGGCAAGAAATGTTTGTGCATCAAATATATTGGTTTGATACTTCCTGGGCTGACACTCATTAAAGTGTTTTTCACATTTTGGAAATATTTGATTTTATTTTACACCAAATCTCAATGTCTTTTTTTAAAAGCTTACTTCACAACTCTGAAGATGAGTACATTTCTCTAAATAAAGTGATAGAACCATTTTTTTAAATAAATTCTCCTAAAATGTGATAGCTAATAGTCATTGGTATCCCTCTACCTTTCAGTCTTTCTGACTTGTGATATTTAAATTCGGCTACTCACCTTTGAAAGCAGAGCTGCTGTTTTCCAGCCTCATTTTATAGATGAAGAAAGTGAAGCACAGAAAGATTAATGATCTTGCCTAAGGTCATTCAGTGGGAACTGACAGAGTCAGAGTGGGAGCCCTCAGGAATCCTAGGAATTCAGTTTACTTAAATTGCCTACCTAAGTCTCACAGACCACTGACTAAAGTTAATCAGAATAGCGGGTTTTTGTTTGTTTGTTTGTTTTTGGTCAGTCACAGGGCTTGAATGCTGGGCATGTGCACTGTCCCCAAGCCTCTTTGTGTTCAAGGTTAGCAGTCTACCACTTAAGCCACAGCGCCACTTTCTAGAATAGCTTTTAATCAAAAGCCAAGAGATGGTAAGATTATAGGGTAAGATTATAGGATGCTTGTAAGACCTTTGTTTCCCTAAGAAAGAAATTATATAGATATGGGGAAAGACTCCAGTCTGGCTTGTGATACATTCTTCTCTATCACTATTTACACATGCAGATGGCTGATATAGTATCTCCTATTGCCTTTCATATAATACTAAAGAGTTAAATGATGAACATGTATTTTAAACTTCAGAATCAGTTATTTGGACAAGTATCAAATTCCTTGGCTTCAGATTACTATTTTTAACCCCACATACCAAAAATATTCTTTTTTTCTGACAAGCCCATACCAGAAAAGGAATGTTATGATTACTAGAGCATCTAAAGGGACCAATTATACAGATAGATAGATAGATAGATAGATAGATAGATAGATAGATAGATAGATAGATATTCTAAAGATACTGTACAGAGGGTTACAGTTACATGAGTGAGGTAATGAGTACATTTCCTATTGAGCATTGTTACCCCTCCTTTGTTTTTCCCCTACCATCTCTCCCTCCAACTCCTCCCCACCCCACCTCTGCCCCTGAAGTTGTAAAGTTTGTTTTCAACATAGTATCTTGTACATCTCATTGTTATAATGGGTCAACTTGTATCCCTATTTAAGCATTTCGGTTTTTTTCCTTTCCTCTCTCCAACTTAGAAAAATGTATATACGAGATGATGCAGGGCACTGGAATCAAATGCAGTGAAAACAGGGGTTCTACGGTGGGGGAGGAACATACCAAAGAAACAAAAGAAATCACATAGTACATTATAAATACATTAAAAACAATAGCAAGAAAGAAAAAAAACACTTGTGTCCCTATCTTGGGGTTCATTTCTCTTAACATTATCTTATAGGGTCATATGTACATAGAATGAGAATGCAAAAGGAAAGGAGTAACATCAACACCATCGTCACACCTAAAGCAATAGTGGGAATCGTCACACCTAAAGCAATAGTGGGAAGCAACTTAGCCCCATAAGCACATGCAACCCAGTTTCAGAAGCTTCTCTCCATGACCTATGAGTTTAATCATGTGCAACTTCTAAATGCCCTTTATGGAGCAGGAAGAGCAGAGGTTGGGGCGAGGCAGGCCTGAGACCAGACTGCAACTCTGAACATCAGCCTTGGGCAAGTTACTCAACTTTCAGAACACATGGCTCCTATGTGGAAAGTCATAATAAAAAGGTCTCTCTTGAAAGTCTGTGTAAGAATAGCAGAAAGCATATAAATGTCCTAGTTTGCTGAGGAGACTCAACATATAGCTAACATTACCATTTCACACAAGGCAGCTGTCAGTCATCCTGTAAACCTTGGATATGGGAAGGAATACATTTTTAATTAACTATATTTTATTTATATTTTTATTTATCTATAAAATAAATACAATACACATAAATATAAAATTGGAATAAAATATGTCTTGATAGATAACTTTAATAAGCCAGATCTCTAATGAACAGAAAACAGAAGGTAGCTACGGGACCAGGCTATGACCTTCTTGAAAAATGAAACTGGCTGCAATCAACAACTCTCATTATAGTTAAAATAGATCAAACTTCATTATTTTTTCCCACACACAGCAGAAAAGAGACCAAACTTCTCTCAGTTCTTGCTTTTCTTCCTAGAAAAGTCATAATCATGACACTGAGATTAGAACCTTTAAATCTCTGATAAATTCAAAAGGAATGAAATGTACATATCACCCAATATGGAAGAAATAGTTGTATTGTCAAAGCTCATAGAATTCACAAACGTTATAGACCACAATAAAAATTTACCCCATGAAGGTTAGAATGTGTTTGTGACTTTAACTAAGTATCACTATCTCACAAGACTATGAAATTTGTAAAAGTGATGTAATCACTTAACCACAATAAAAACCTTTTTAAAAAATCTCTGCTAAATCTCTGTCCTCTTTCAGAAATAAAGGTGTTGTAAAGAGGCTCTCTGTTTCATTCCCATCCATTCACACTGTAGGATAGCTGTTGTAAGCTACGATGCCTGTCTAACATACACATGTTAAGAATTGTTCAAATGACAACTCCTCAAATTTCCCCCAAACATGGGTGGTGTGCAAGTTCTAGAATGTGCACATAAGATTTGGATTTGAACTCAGTAATGCTCTGGTCAAGGCAGAGGTTCAAGAGCTGGATTACTGCATTAAAATGTGCCACAGTTTTGTGGACTGAGTACTTTTATTTTGTGGGAGACCACAATATGCCACCCCAAAATGTGCTTTGGGGCATAAGCAAACATTGATGAAGAAGGCGGAGTTTCTAGAGAAATCTGCCCTTTATTTACCAAAACCTAGAATTAACTTACAGAGATAATGTACTCAAAACTGGACTTATGTAACTGCAATCCCTCTGTACATCACCAGGCGCAATTAAAAAAAAAAAAAAAAGAACTGGTAACAATACTGGCCAAAAGGAATATCAGAGCAATCATGTTTCCATCCTGCTGTGAAAGGTAAATTGATGCAACAATTAGACCATGTATCTCATTTCCTAAGGCTTCCTGCTCTTTAAACCTGTAGGAATGCATCTTTGAATGTTAATAAGATATTTATTTAAAGATATGTGCAAGAACATTCACTGCTAATTAGTTAGAAATGACCTATTTAATGTTAGACTAAAGAAATGCAGCTTTTTTTTTTTTTGGTCTGGTAGTGGGGCCTGAACTCTGGGCCTGGGCACTGTCCCTCAGCTCTTCAGCTCAAGGCTAGCACTCTACCACTTGAGCTACAGTGCCACTTCCAGTTATCTGGTGGTTTACTGGAGATAAGAGTTTCACAGACTTTCCTGCCCGGGCTGGCTTTGAACTGCAATCCTCAGATCTCAGCCTCCTGAGTAGCTAGGATTACAGGCGTGAGCCACCGGCACCCAGCTAGAAATGCAGTTTATACAAGGTGAAACACCAAGTAATCAATAAAAACCAGAATTTTGAAAATATTTCATACATGTGAAAATGGTGGATAACAATCTGAATATACAGCCATATTTAAACTATAAAAATTAAAATTATACCTAAAAATAAAAAGATATTCTTGTTTTCCTCTCTTCCAGGACAAAGAAGATTACTATGGAAGGCAACTTTGACCTTTAGAAACACACATTAATAAGCTTTACTACAAGTTTTTATCTGACATGGCTTTGCCTTCACGTATCTTGCTGCCTTTAGAGATTCAAAATCATTACTCTTTATCCTGTCACTTCTCTAAATCACTACTCCTCTTTGTTGAAGATTCCACATATACTAGAGCACAAAGTTCTTTGAAAGGCCTAGCGTAGTGTAATCCCAGCTACTCTGGAGGAGGCAGAGATCAAGAGGATCTCAATTCGAGGTCAGTCTTGTCAAAAAGTGATCAGAGACCCCCATCTCAACCAATAGTTGTGTATGGCAGTACACACCTGTCATCCTAGCTACAAAGCCAGCTCAGGCAAAATCATAAAATTGTGAGACAGGTGAAGTTGGGAGAGAGGAGAATTATGGAAAGGGCGGCATTGATCAAGACGTCTTGTGCTCATAAACTGACATGTTGAATTGAAACCCCTTTGTAAAACTACTTAAAGATAATAAGTAACAATTTCAAATATTTAAATAAGTACTTAAAGCAAACTGGGGTGGAGGCATGACTCAAGTAGTAAAGCACTTGCCTGGCAAGCATGAAGCCCTGAGTTCAAACCCTCATAATGCCAGAATTAAAGATTTTTTAAAGTCCTCTCCCTGTGAACTTACTCATTTCTTGGTTATCTCCCTGGTACATAAATGTTAGTCAATTTTGCTTGTTTTTCTCTTAATAATCTGTATTTCACAGAGGAAACAGTTCCAACTAACAATTCATTAGAATTGAGAAAAAGAGCATTATATCTTACCCTTAAGCAGAGAGGTAGAGGCCTGCTGGGAACATTCCAGAAGTTGCCTACTCTCACCTTGCTTCTCTAGCTGATGGGAGTAAGCACAGAGGTTTAAATCACAGTATTAATCATTTTAATACTATCCACAGAATCTTCTAGTTCTGTTTCTGGTAGGTGGTAGAGTTTCTTATCTTGCTAAACTCATTTCTCACGTGTTGGGGCTTCTAGTCCGAATCTTAGCTTTTATACATTTTAATTGGTCAAAGCACAATGTGAAATGAACACCCAGATCTTTATGTGGACCTTCACCCACAGGGCTGACGCCATTCCTGTGATATCAGCTGGGCTAAAAGTTAGCCTTCCCACTAACTCCTAAGCTGAGGTAAATGCTCCTCAATTGGTAAATTACAGCTATTTTCAAAGTGTCACTGCACAGACTTCCAGCACAGAGCTATTACATAAATAGTAATCTTGTGTTCATGTTGATAATCAAGCCAATTTAAGAGCTAAAAGATTAGCTCGACAGGAAAACTTGAAGGATTTACTGAAATTCATACCTTCCCTAAAATAAACACGGTCATGAACGCTGAGCTAAAACTACCAAAAAATGATGTGTAATATATAATGTCTATTCATCTATTTAGGGACATTGGGCTGATTTTCTATCTTGGCTATGAGAAATAGTGTTGCAATGAACATGGAGGTAGAAGAATGGAGGGGGAAAGAGGGAAAATGCAGGGAAGAATTTACTGTACATAGCACATAATTGGGAAATATAAAGGAAGGAGTGGGTCGAAGAGGGAGGTAAAGATCTTGAAGTGTTGACCAGATCAAGATGCATTGCATACACAAACTGTTTTGTTAAATGACAAAAAAATTTAATACATAACCTAAAAATTAAGAATAGTGAGAGAAAAGATGAGTTATGAGGGGGAGGTGAGAATATTGAAAGAGGTAACACTGATCATCATGCATTCTGTGCATAAACTGCTTTGGTGAATAGAAACTCCTTTGTACAACTAAAGATAATTTAAAATATTCAAAAAGAAAAAGAAAAGAGGATGTGTGTGTATGTATGTGCATGTGTAGTGTCTAAGTAACAGACTTGACCCATGACTACAACCATTTCTTGAGTGTCTACAACGTACTAAACATCAAACTAGTAAGATAGTAAAAATACTATACATAAGGAAAACATACTCATCATCTTCAGATGGGTTAATGGAATAGTGGGAAACATAATTGAGTTTGGAGGGAGGGATGTTTAATTTGTTTTATGATAGTTGGGTTTGGACTCAGAGCCTCGAACTTGCTAGACTGGCACCCTACCACTGGGACATGCTTCCAGACTTGTTTTCACTACTTATTTTTAAGATAGGGTCTCCTTCCTACCTGAGCACCTAAGCCACAATCCTCCTACTCTAGGCTTCCTATTATTGCTGCATGGTGCATGTTCACCACCACATCCAGCTTCGCCTCTGTGGAAAAAGAGTCTCTTGGACTTTTTCTGCCCCAACTAGCCTGAACCTCACTTCTCTTATTATCATTCTCCAAATAACTAGGAATCCAGGAGCCCCTAATGCCTGGCTTGTTTGTATAATTTTTTCTTAAAGAATGGGAAAAACCACTATGAAGAGGCTGGTGGGAACATCCCAGGTTTTTTAAAGAGATTGTTATAGCTGAATTTTAAAGGCCAATTTAAATAGCTTCTTTTCTACCAACTGAAAAATGTGACTAACAGGGCATATGTCATTTAACCCCATGGCATAAGTAAATACTTTTATAGTTTTCCTTGGCAAATGAGGAAAATGAGACTTGGAAGAGGAAACTTCAGTGTCGCAAAGCTCTTAAGAGACATAGCTCAGATGAAGTCCATTCAGGCCAACCTGCCAAGCTTGCTTTCTCATTGTTTCCACATGCTGATTTGTTCAAGCTGGTAAGGGAAGAGAGGCAATGTGTCCAAGCAGGTACAGGGTTCTGGTTGCCTCAAATGTTGAGTTTATTTGAGTAAATGCCCAGAAGTGGGACTGCTGGGTCACCAGCACAACTATGTTTATTGTAGCATTATTCACCATAGCTAAGATATGGAACCAACCCAGATGCCCCTCAGTAGATGAATGGATCAAGAAAATGTGGTATATATACACAATGGAATTCTATGTTTCCATCAGAAAGAATGACATTGCCCCATTTTGTTAGGAAATGGAAAGACTTGGAAAAAATAATATTAAGTGATCTAAGCCAGACCCAAAGAAATATAGGTCCCATGGTTTCTCTTATTTTCAATAATTAGCATATGTTTAGGATAATCTTAGCAGATGAGCTGAATAGCTCAATAGCTACATAGCTGAACATATAAGATGATGAAATGAACTCCAAGACATTGACACAAGAGATTTTTCTTTGTTGTTATTGTTTTCAATGTACTATGTGATTTCTTGTTTCTTTTGTATGTTCTTCCCCCTATGGTATATCCTGTGTTGTCACTGTATTTGATTTTGATACCCTGGTTGTGTATATATGTTTATTTGCATTAGGGAAGCAAAGGAACGACAGAATGGTGAGACAAAGGACAAGTAGGGAACCAACACAACAGCGATATAACAAGACAATATGTTGGAAATGATCTGTACAACTTGGGGGATGGGGGAGGGAAAGTAGGAGAAAAATGAGGGAATGGGTAACAAGTTTGACAAGAAATGTACCTTACTGTGACCCTGCTATACATCACCTTGACAATAAAAAACGTTGGGTTCATTTGATCAACCAATGGAAGCTGAAGCAATTTCAGGCGCTGGCCTGAGTAGGAGCTATTCCATCCCATTCAGGAAGTAGATTTTGATTTTAAAGGTTCTGTGGGATGGCAGGACTTGCTTGTGGCTTTTATTTTGATTTGCTTTGGTATCTGTATATCCTCTCTGAAACTAGAGCCCCATGATATGAGGCTCTGCCAGCAGGTTTCCACGATCACGAGCAAAAGAACAAATCTTGGAGTTTGGTAGAAAGAATGGATAGAGGCAGATCTTCAGCCTAACTTTGAAGGCTTCCCTCATACTTGCTGATGATTTCTGACTGCAACTGAGACTCTCTACTCCCATAATGTGGACCTCATCATGGAGTCCAGTTCTGAAAACAGATCCTTAAGGTACTGTCTGGTCCAGTGACCTGGACTGAGAAATGTGCCCTGGGCTCAACTTTGCAAAGTGCAGCAAATCACTCTGCTCACCAGCTGGCATGGTATATAATATAATATACTTCAATATCCCCAAAGTAATTTTGCTACCCATCCCATTTCATTCAGAACAGTTTATGGAGGGAAAAAATCCATATTTAATCATAATATAGACAGGAAACCCAGTGCTGACAGAAAGAACATCATGTGTTTGAAGGACTGAACCTGGCACCTGAACACATTTGTATTGATGATACAGACATTATTTAAAAAATAATAATCACCAAACTAAACTACAAAATTAACATATCAAGTGCCAAGAAAATAGTGACCTCTTGGGCAAATCTTATTGATGAGAAAGCACCATGAACATTTTTGGTAATAAAAATATTCTAATGCCAAACACTGGTGGTTTATACCTGTAATCCTAGCTACTCAGGAGGCTGAGATTTGGAGATCACAGTCTGAAACCCAGTGCAGGCAGGAAAGTCTGTGAGACTTTTATCTCCAATAGAATACCAAAAAAGCCAAAAGTGGAGCTGTGACTCAAGTGGTAGAGTGCTAGCCTTGAGCAACAGAATTTCAGATACAGTGACCAAGCCCTGAGTTCAAGCACCAAAAGAAAAAAAATACTCTATAGCTCACCTCAGCCGGGTTGGTAGTTACATTGGATGGTATGCAAATTAACGTGCAAAAAGCAGGTAGACAAAACTTTGAGAATCGATTCATATTAGCTGTTCCTACATTTCTGATATTATTAGCTTTAACCCTACATGCAAAAATAGTTTTTTTTCTAAAAATGCAGATAGTCCCACTTCTCACCATCAAATCCTACTGTTTGTCTTATTTAGTATCAAAGACAAATTTTTCAAAATATTTTTCTCTGTAATCTAAAAGAAAGAAGTCTAGCCAGTAAGCACTGATAACAGTCAAGCACTAATTAAATCCACCTACATTTTGTAATTGAAAAGTTGCAAGTCGTTTAAGGATTCAGGTGGACCTGTTGCAACAATGAGAAGTACAAAATGTCATGTCAAAAACGAGCTTTACAATGTCGGTGTGGGGGGGGGGAGGGGAGGAAGGATTGGATAGGGGGGAGGGGGGAGGCTGGGAAGGGAGGTGAAGGGTAAACAAAGGAGGAGGCTGCAATGCTTGGTAAGAAATGTATGCATTATCCTGCCCATGTAATTGTAACCCCTCTGTACAGTATGTTCTCAAATAAAATAAAATTAAATTAAAAAAAAAAAAAAGAATACAGGTTGACCCATTGCAACAACCGGAACACTATGTTGAAAACAAACTTTACAACTTCAGGGAGGGAGGAGAATGGAGGAGGTGGAAAGGTGAGGAGGGAAGGGATGGTAGGGGAAAAAGAAGAGAGGAGGTAACAATGCTCGAGAGGAAATGCACTCATTACCTTACTCATGTAACTGTAATCACTCTGTACAGTAGTTTTACAATAAAATTGAAAAATGTCGTATAAAATAGAATCATTGTAATTTTTAAATAGATATGATTTAAGTAAATAAAATGTCAAATCAATGAGCATGTGCTAAAAAAAAAAAAAAGAAAGAAAAGAAAAGTTGCTTGCATTCACGGGTTACCAAAGGTGGTTTGATTTTGCTTGGTTAACTGTGGCTAAGCACTGTGCGTGAAGACAAAGCAATCATTTGCTATGTCTTTATGTGTTCTTTCATTCCTCTGCTCATAGTGATGTTGTCCTCTAACTCATGCTCCGAATTATTTGGCTTATGACGGCCATTTCTTATATTATTTATAAAATTAAATATGATATCTTAACCTTTAAGATACAAATTATTTTTGAGAATATT
This sequence comes from Dipodomys spectabilis, assembly GCF_019054845.1. Lineage (NCBI taxonomy): Eukaryota > Metazoa > Chordata > Mammalia > Rodentia > Heteromyidae > Dipodomys > Dipodomys spectabilis. The sequence continues at coordinate 1,309,612 of NW_024870701.1, read as the reverse complement.
AATAAATCAGTTAAGTATAATGACCAGTCATGAAACATTAACTAGCTTTCATATGGAAGCATTGTTAGGGACATAGCTCAGCTAGTTACGTGTCTTGGTGGGTGACCAAGGAGTGAAATTGTTCTGATGGAAACAGCTTATCAATCTTACTGTCTTCAAGAGACATAGTAGGAGCAATCGATTCCTTATTACTTGACAAAAATAAAGCAAGCCTACCTCAAATGTTTGGTTTCCAAATACACTCAAAAATTGAAAATTGAAATGAATTTTCACTTATTCTTAAAATTGGATTTTGCCACAAGATAACACGTTATGTTTAGTGTATAATAAGCTATTGTAGAGGTTGGTGACAATGTTTCCTGCAATTACTAGATTTTTTTTCAGGGATTTTTTTCTTCCTGCTTCTCTCTGAAAAAACAAAAAAAGATTTAATGCAAAAATGAAATGTGGTATTGCAAGTGTTTTGATAAATTAGTAAATAAAAGCAATCAATAGAAATTTTATTTCAGCACTTTTCACTCCTCAAAAAAGTTGAGGTGTGATGGAAAAGATTTTATCCCAATAGAATATATATAGTATATATTTCATATATAAATAGATATATTATAATATATTATATAATGTATGCATATATGTAACATAATGTATGTGAATATATGTGTGATATATGTAATATAATACATATGTGTATATGTGTAATATATGATATACATATATGTAATACATATACTATATATATAGTATACTATATATAGCATATATAGTGTATACACCTATAATACCAGTTACATGAGATACAAACTTAGAATTTGACACAAATAAGGCATGGCAAACAGTGGCCATAGGAAAATTCAGCCACCCACTGCTCATGTAAGTAGATGTATTATAGAACAATTGTATTCACTGTTTATGCATTGACTATTGCTACAATATCAGAATTAAATAGTCTAGACAGAAACCAGTGACCTACCCTTCAAGGAGTTCCTATGAAATCACTGTCCACATGACATGGCAAGGCTATCTCACCTGGCAGGTGTCAAAGAGAGTAGCATGATGCATGAAACCACAAATAAACCTTCTACAAACTTTGCCTTTTCCGTACATAACTATAATAAAGAGATTAACGGAGATCGCTCATAATAAAATACAAACATTATAGCATAATAATCAGGGTCATTATTTAGTAAAATGAAGGATTTTTTGGCACAAACACTGCACTACAAGAACAAACCTGATTACTGAGCTTGCTAATAAGTGACTGACACGTAGGAAGCACTTATAACAGAAATACACAGGGATAAAGCGATGACACATGCTGCTGGTAGGATGGAACAGGATAGCATAAAATTTCATCATGCTTCTCAAGACTGATATGCAACTTAAAATATGTGAATTGCTTATTTTATAATTTTCCAAAGAATATTTTCAGATGACAGCTGTCCAGATTGAAACCTCAGAAATCAAAGCCACAGATAAGGGAACATACTGAACTTTAGTAACAGCCTTCTTTCTTACTGACTTTCTACATTTTTTATTGTTGTTGTTGGTCATGGATCTTGAACTCAGGGCCTGGGTGCTGCCCTTGATCTTTTTTGCTAGCTTTTTAGGCTAGCACTCTACCACTGAGCCACAGTGCCATGTCTAGTTTTCTGGTGATTAACTGAAAATAAGTCTCATGGACTTTTCTGCCCAGGCTGGCTTAGAGTTATGATCCTCAGATCTCAGCCTCCTGAATAGCTAGGATTACAGGAATGAGCCATTGGCACCCAGCTGCTTTTCTACATTTTATCTGCTTATTTACCACCTAATTTGTCTGCAGAAAACTGAAAGCATTAAGCAGAATAGTTATATTTACATCAAATTACCTTGAAGAAAGATATATATCATGTGATATTAAAATTTTTAGCATGGATATTATTATACTATGATACCATCTTTTGATGTTTTGTTCTTAAATCAATTTATGGGTTATTACTATAGAACAGATTTTCCAAATACAATACATTGGGTATTTTGTTCAAACATAAGCAACTCTAAAGGAGCAAGTGTTTTATGATCATGACTAAATTAAGTTTTAGGGGAAAAAAATTCTCCTTGTTGCCTCTTGTTCCCTTACACATCTCCCCTAGGAGGTTCTGTTTATGACTAAGTAGCTATTGCACAGTTTCAAACTCCTTAGATATGTATGCTATTGTTTTGTAAAATCACCCTTTGCTCCAAGGGAAACATGCATTTGTTATGGAAGCCCAAATCTCTATGCAACTGGCAAGTGATGGTAGATCCCATCTGCTGCAAACATTTCCAAACTACGATTGTCATCATAACACCCACCACTGCAGCTTCTGACTAAATGCATTTCTAATCCTCTCCCTTTGTCCCTGGCCCACCTCCCCTTCTCCCAAAGGATTGCTTTCCTTTAATAACCATTTTGGAATTATCATCTGCTGTTCTCTTATGACCTGCACAGTAATACACAATATTTATAATTTATGACTTGAAATGTCTCCAAACACTAAAATGGAGAAGCAAGTGTAATCCAGGTTTCACATCTGTACAGCGAGTTAGAAAAATCCCATCCTCTTCCATTGCTCTGGTTGGTATGAGTGCAGTAACCAGCCCAGCCACTCTGTAGACAGTCAGTGACTCTGACAATCATTTGACAGTTAACTGCCAAACCCAGGAAAGCATTCAGAAAAGCCTAAGCATTCACATAGGATTCTTGGAAGAGCAAAGGTATTTGTTATATGAACTCACCTCTCATGAAGATGATTGACATTAGTAAAACTGAGTTGCCTTGACAGGCTGATTCATAATCTACCTCACATCTTTCGATATCATCATATAAAGTTGTCAGCACACAGTAACTCAGAAGTGACTGTCTGAAATACTTTGTAGGATACTATATAATACACTTTCCTTCCAAAGATCTCAAGGAACCATTCTGAGGATCTGAAATATATCCTAACATTAGTATTCAAGTCAAATGTTAACCTCTTCACCTGCAGGAGGATATAAAATATATGGTGAAATTTTGTAGCTCATTTTACAGTCATGATTCACTTCATCGATGACAGAAAATTGATCATACCAGAAACTATAAATAGAAAATCCCCCTCTGTGCTCTCCTTAGATAAGCTGAAAGTACAGGTTTCAACTAAATAAACTGAAATAAAGTAAAAAAGACACTCAGAAAAGGTTGGCATTCGATGAACAATTTGGAATTCTTAAAGGCATACTGACTTTTCAAAGGTTAGTTTTTAACCCATTCTAAGGCTGTTTTCTATCAATGTTATTTATTGGTTGTGGTGGGACATGAAGGCAATAATTAGAAGCAGGCTCTGAGGAATTAAAGGCTGGCTTTTTTTTGTTTTGGCTGTTTTATTTTACTTTCTGTTAAAATTAGCTCACATAAAAGCTGTAATTTGAACACATTATTAGATGGAAAGGAGCTTCAAGACAGTTTCTTTGAGGAATCTAAACATTACACAATTGCATGACCAGAGATTTTATACACACCTAACAGGCAATCTAAAGAGGCTGGATGATATGTCACAGTAAACAGTAAACAGACTTGAAGACTTGACTGTGATGGTAAGTTAATAAATAGAAACAACCCATATGGCTGTCATTTTTCTGGAGGAAGATTCTAAGAAAAAGAATTCCAGTGGTGATCTTGGAAGCAAGAAATGGAATATAGAAGAAGAAGCACTTGAAAGTGTTTATTCAGTATCTCCCTGAGAGAAGAAACACTAAATCCAGGTTACAAACTATCCCTAGAGAGATCAATCTAGGTACCTCTTCAGAGAGACAGCTTTGAATTCCAACAGCCTGCTGAATCCAGTCCCTGTAATTTGCCAGTCCTTTAACAATAGAAGAATTACTTAAACTCTGGTTCTTCCATTTTCTCATCTATTTAATGGGAAGGACATCTCATAGGAGGCTGCCTCATTGGGGTTTCTGGAAGAATTTAATGAATAAATAGAAGTGAAAGCATTTATAAGGCTCCTGGCACAATGATTAATTTCATTATATATTATTACAACTCTTCTGTGGCTCAGGGATGGTTTCAGAGGCCTATTCATGGCAGGTCAAAAGTCTTCAAGACTGCCTACCTCCCTTTTCTTTTATTCCAGGCTTGCCAAACAACCTTTAAATTATTAATTGGCTCTCACAGCTATCCTGATGCTTCAAAAAAGATACCCTGGATGAGGTTATGAATATTCCTCCTCATCTTCCCCTACTCCATTGTGAATTGATAAATTGGCAGGCTGCTCTGTGTGTTTTACTCTTTTATGGAAATGATCGGCATGGGGCCAGCCTCACTCAATCTGCTCTTTCTTAGGATTCACAAAGCCAGGTCCTGGGCTCCATCAACAGAATATCTCATGGTGAGAATGTCACACATTTGTACCTTCTCCTGAAGATGCTCAGAAAGGCAAATTTCCCTTTTCCTACCTGCAATATAATTAAAATATCTGTGCTCTGGGATGAATCGAACATTGTCCATTGGTCTGAGTTTGTTTCATTATAATTTTAGTCCAAAGAGTTTGATTCCTGATTCCACTTATTTGTAATAAGTTTTTATTGTGAAAATACTGCACAGAGGTGTTACAGTTCCAAGCAAGGTAATAAGTACATTTCTTATCAATCCATTTATTTTTAAAAAACAGATGACTTCTATTTTTTCATAAAACAAGGTACCAATGATAACATAATGTTAAAAATGACAAGCACTTAAAGTTAAATTTACTAATTAATGTAGAATTTTAAAAATTAATCCTAATTAAGCAAACAAGTAAAGCCTCTCTGCTTTTCTATATTTAAGTAGTTTCATAATGTTATCTCTTTGAGAGTCCAGTAAATATAATGAAGATGACACTTCCTTTATGAGCACAATGAGCCTTTCTAAAATGTGTTATATTTCATTCTTTTCTCTAGCTTAGGTAAAGAAAAGAATGTCTGTTGAACATAATTCAATGTTTCTTGATGGATCAAGGAATGTCATCATGACATTAATTACTATGCTGTACTGTGTACACTCTAGGATAGAGATATATGTGCTTGATTATTCTTCCTCTAAATTTTTCCCAACAGACTGAGCTATTTTATTTTCTCTTTCTCTCTTCAACTGCATACCTGCTATTTATTATCTTGTCTTCAGTCCATTTTATGTTTAATTTTTTAAGATTTATATAGAGACAGGAACATTGGTATCAAAACATAAATCTTTCCTTGCTCAACTTCCTTCTGAACCAAGCTAAGTTGTTGTTGTTGCTTTTAAAAGTAAAGATAAATGAATAATTAAATATTACTCTTCCTACTGATTTCAATGGTATTTAGAAATGTGAACATAATCCTTTCAGGCTATAATCTTATTTTATATTTTTTATTTTATTGGCAAGGTGATGTACAGAGGAGTTATATAAGTAAGGTAGTGAGTACATGTCTTGGCAAACTTGTTCCCTCCTCCCTTCTTTTTCTCCCACTTTCCATCCCTGCCCAAACCTCTCCCCTAGTTGAATAGATCATTGTGGGTATTGTTGTTGCATTGGTTCCCCCTTTGACCTTTGTTTCGCCATTTTGTTTTTCCCTTCCCTTCCCTAATTCAGAGAGATGTATATACAATACCCAGAGTACCAAAATCAAATACAGAGACAACATAGGCTAAGCCATAGGGGAAAAAAAACACAAAAGGAAAAATAAATCACATAGTACATTAAAAACAACAACAACAAAGAAAAACCTCTTGCATGTAAGAAAAGAAGATGGATTTGCTAATTGCATAAGGTAAAGAAAAATGGAAAAAGCTGTGTGAAGCATGGCCATTTCTTTCAAAATTAAGGTGTCATTCAAGACAATCAAGATCTCAGGAATGAATTGAGGAAAGGGAGCAGAGGGAATCTAGAAATGAGCTTTGGGGAAATCCTCTTTCATGAGACCTCTCTATCAGTGGGTACCTGATAAGAGAGTTTGAGTTTAGATGAATAAATACATGAAAAAATAAACAAGTTTGATGTGTATGAATAATATCTCATTTAGACTCAAGTTTTCCTAGGAAATACTCTTGGGAGTGAAACTTCAGCTTCATGTTACCCTTTATTCTTATAAGCGGGAAGCAGATGTGTACATTATTCTTCAGGGCTTTTAGAAGGCCAGAAACTATTACTGTCTGTTAATGGAATGTACATGTCAGATTCTGGTAATCAGTTTCAAGATTATAGCCAGACCCAACATCATTCTTTAATGAAGCAGAGGATGCAATCCAAAAATTCATATGGCATAATAAAAGACCCTCCCAAATAGCGAAACAATCCTTAGCAGAAAGAAGTGCTGGAAGAATATCCTACCGAACTTCAGATTCTATTACAAAGCTACAGTAATCAAAATAGCTTGGTACTGCCACAAGAACAGACAAAAGGACCAATGGAATAGAACTTAAGACTCAGAAATGAACCTGAAGACCTATGGCCACCTAATCTTCAATAAGGAAGCCAAAAAAAAAAAAGGATGGAAGAAAGGCAGGGTCTTCGGTAAATGGTGCTGGCAAAATTGGTTAAATACCTGTAGAAAACTAAAGCTAGATCCTTATATATCACCTGCACCAGAATCAACTTCAAATGCATCAAAGACCTTGAAGTAAAAGCAGACCCCCTGGAAACATTACAGTAAGGAATAGGAGAACCTCTTGGGCTCTTTGGTACAAGCTGATATTTTCTTAATGAGGACCCAGAAAGACAACAAATCATAGAAAGGTTGGACAAATGGGACTGCATGAAACTGCAGAGCTTCTGCATGGCAAAGGACAAAGCTAGCAAGATCAATAGAAAGCACACAGACTGGGAGAAGATCTATAAGATCTATAAGATGATGCTAAGCAAATGAGCCACCAAGACATAGATGCAAGAGTTTTTTCTTTGTTGTTGTTTTTAATGTACTATGTGAATTATTTTTCCTTTTGTGTTTTTTTTTTCCCCTATGGCTTAGCCTATGTTGTCTCTGTATTTGATTTTGGTACTCTGAGTATTGTATATACATCTCTCTGAATTAGGGAAGGGAAGGGAAAAACAAAATGGCGAAGCAAAGGACAAAGGGGGAACCAATGCAACAATACTCACAATGATCTATACAACTGTTAATGTGATGTTTTGTCTTGAAAAATCACTTCTCCCAGGTTCCTTGCAACTAAGGCTCAGGAGGCACCTTAGCTTCTACTAACATGAAATACTGAAAGAAACATCTAGAAGCCATTTCTCTAGCTCCTACTAATATTGTTTGCATGCACAATTAATGGGATTCCAGTTTTCCTAGAACAATATTGTTAATGTTTTATTAATAAAACACTGGGCCCAGTGTCCAGTAACTAGTATAATGAGTACTGAAAAACAGGAAGCAAGTTACAGGTTATACCTATAGCATCTTTCTGTCAGCTTGGCACTCTAACAATATTTCCAAACTTCCTGTCAAACTTGCAAGTGTGTCTTAGGGTAGCAATGGGCATTGTGCTGCTTCCTGAAGCTTTGTGATTTACACTTGCTCAAATGTGATGTAAGTAGAAGGAGCTCCCCTGGCTACACGGTTTTGTGGTGGTGTTTGAGAATTATTCCAAGAGGCCTAGGCTAGGGATTAACTGTTGCTGGATTTCTTTCTGTAATTTTGTGAGTTTCTTGAATTAAATCCCTTTTCATTTAAAAGAGCTAGTGCTTTCTGTCCTCTGTAACTGAATGCTCATAAGTAGTTTTTACTGTAAATTAGAGTTTTCTCATGTAAGAATAAAAATAACTCTTATCTTGCAAGGCAATTGTGATGCTTCGTGGTGATTTATTTTATACTGCCAGTATAGAGTAGGCAGTTGCAGCTGGGGAGAGCTAGAGGCTTTCTTATGAGTCTTCAGTACCACAAACAGCACAAGATTTCATCAAAAGAGGTATAACACATCCCAAATGCCACCCACCGGCAACTCTGTCCTAGAAATTGTACTATCTTATCTTCTATTGGTCAACCAAACTAAGAGATTAGCCTCTTTTCCTGGTTGTGGCAGCATGAAAGCATTTGTCTCCTGTAACCCTAATCACAATACAGTACAGTACAGTACAATACAACAGATATAATTTACTTAATGAGAGTTACAAATCTTTAGGAACAGAAAGGTCATTTCCCTTCCAAAGTTGTTACTCAACTTTGTATACTTGAAGATGGAGAAGAGCCTTGTATGTACTAGGTATTCAATAAGATTTATCTTTTAATAAATCAATGAAAAGAAGCATGAATGGACCCAGTATGCTATTTTGAATCTTTACATGATTATTTCCTATCATTCTTTTTAGCAACAGTGCTAGTAATTTTTTTTCAGTTAAGAGAAAATGTAATTAATTCTGGGCCACCATTACAATTAAATTATTTCAATTCTTTCTTTTGGATATTTTGTTCATCTACTAAAAGTAGAATGATTGCTCCCCATTAAAACATCCAGAAAAATAGAAAAGTCCTATGGTATTTTTCATGCATGTAAACTCATACACAGTTCCTTTGAGTAATAATGGGGTATTTGAAATAAGTTTCTGGGCTAGGTATCCTAATCAACATACCCTATACATCATAATCCAGCGATCTTTATGAAAGTACTTTATGAAATGCATTCCTGAAGTTCTAAAGTCCCTTCTTCCCCTTGCTTTATGAAGGAAAGGCAACAATGGTGATGCTTCTTTTTATGTTTTTTATTCTAAAAATAGTGTACAGAGGGGTTACAGTTACATGAGTAAGGTAAGGAGTACATTTCCTATCGAGCATTGCAATGGTGATGTTTCTGAGGACAAAGTTTGTTTCCTAGATTGAAAATATGAGTACACTTCAGAACTAGTGCTCTAAGTTTAAACTCATGTCACAAGGAAAGATCTAAACCATTACCTCCAAAATCTCTCTACACCTTGGCATGGTGCAGATAGGAAATTGATTGGAATTAAAGAATTTAAGATCATTTTAAAGTCTTCTTTTGAGATGTGGCATTTGGTTTATATGATTCTAAGCAATATCTTTTCAGCATGTGACTTAAAGATCTTTCTGTACTGAATGAACTACATAAAATATTCATAGTACTATAGGTAAGAAAGATTGATTATCAAGCACAAGATTTCACCTGGCACTGGTGGCTCACACCTGTAATCCTAGCTGCTCAGAAAGCTGAGATCTGAGGATTATGGTTCAAACTCAGCCGAGGCAGGAAAGTCTGTGAGACTACTATCTCCAATTAACCTTCAGAAAACCAAAGGCAGCACTACATCTCAAAGTACTAGAGCACTAGCCTTGAGCAAAAAGCTTAGAGACAGTGCCCAGGTCCTGAGTTCAAGGCCCACAACCAACATAAATAAATAATAAATAAATAATATTTCATTTTTGTTGTTATGTATCACATATATGCTTTTTAATTTTGTCGATTGTGGGGCTTGAACTCTGGGTCTGGGCACTGTCCCTCAGCTCTTCAGCTTAAGGCTAGCACTCTGCCACAGCTCCACTTCTGGTTTTCTGAGTGGTTTATTGGAGATATGAGTCTCATGGACTTTTCTGCCTGGGCTGGCTTTGAACCTCGATCCTGAAATCTCAGCCTCCTGAGTAGGTGTGAGCCACTGGTACCCGGCAACTTAAGTATATTTTTTAAAGCCAAGGGATGCTATACTGTGAATGAATGAGAGTTATTACACTTGAATAATTTCTTTGCATGATTTTTTTGTTTTGTGTTTATTTGTATGTTCTAAATGTTCTGAAATGCACCTATATAAAAATTATAAAAGAGCAGGCTGGGAAGGTGGCTGAGTGGTAGAGCGCTTGCCTTGCATGCCTGAGGCCCTGGGTTCGATTCCTCAGCACCACATAAGCAAAAAGAAAAAAAGCCAAAAGTAGCACTGTGGCTCATGTGATAGAGCACTAGCCTTGAGCTGAAGAGCTGAGGGACAGCGCCCAGGCCCAGAGTTCAAGCCCCATGACCAGAACCAAAAAAAAAATTATAAAAGAAGTATCAGAAGAGTAACATTAATCCTCACCTCTCTCTCCCTTCTGATGTCTGCGCCTCCACCTGCTTGTTATCCTGCCAGCTTCCATTCACAGCAGCCCCCTCCCCCAGGATTGCTCACTAAAATGAACACCAGTGTTAAATTATTTGTGCATAAGGGATGAAAGCTCAGGCCATCCAAAAGATATAGCTTTCCGAGATATGGTCTTCTGGGCCTTATATACACCAAGACATTCTTAAGCATTTCACTTAACATTTGCATCTATAGGAAATAAACTTAATCTGAGCTCTGGTGGCTCCTACCTGTAATTTTAGCTATTCAAAAGACAGATCTAAGGATCAAGTTTGAAGCCAACACAAACAAATAAATCCAGGAGAATCTTATCTCCACCTAACCAGTAAAAAGCTATAAGTGGAGGCACGGCTCTAGCAGTAGGGCACCACCCTTGAGTAAAAAAAAAAAAAAAAAAGCTAAGCAAGAGCTTGAGGTCTTAAGTTTAAATCTCAGTACTGGAACACACACACACATACACATACACACACACACACACTCACACACACACACACACACAGGACTAAATTTGTCATTGTGGTGAAAATATACATTGAAAATATACAGTAGTGTAATGAGGAGCTAGTTACAGTCATTCAGGATAAAGAAAATTGAAAGACCTGATTCATTACTAGCAATCTTGACCTACAAAAGATTATATTAATTCATTGACTGAAGATTAATGCAATTTCTGTCCAGAGGTCCCTTTGATAAACTTAATGCCATCATCATCTAAAAGATATGAAGAAGCTAGACTCAAGGGTTTATACCTGTAATCCTAGCTAATCAAGAGGGGGAGAGTGGGAGGAACATGGTTTGATACTATTCTAGGCAAACCTGCAAGACCATACCTTGACTTGCACAATATTCACTTGCTTTCTGTCCCCTGTAAACCACCAGCTACCTCATTGAGTAGTCATCTTACCCCTGCAGCCTTTTTCTCCATGGAATGGCTAGGTTATCCTTGACAAACAGTGAATATTTTCTAAAATTCTAAAAATCTTTATTCTGCTCTTGCACTTTACAACTTTTTATGTTTTTTAAATAGCCTTTGTAGATCTCTAAGTGTTTTTAGGTACATTGTCTGACTTATCCCTCACCTATGCCTGCAAGGTAAAAAACATCTAAATGATCTCTCTGCAGGATAATAGGCCAGGTGTCCATGTATGGACTGAGGATTCAGGGTCATTGAGCTAAAGTTAATGGGCCCATCCAGCCAAATGCTTGCAGAATGCTAGCGAGCTTATTTCTAATAAATGGCACAGATATAGCATAGTTTCCTGCTGTAGAACTCACTCTATTTGACCTATAGAACTCCCTTAAAGAAATCGCATCCAACTACCTCCCTTTCCAGATGAGAATGCAAAGGACCAAGCTATTCCCCTAAACACAGTTCAAAGCATTGTCTCTTTTAATCCAGGTGTCTTCCTCCTTCAATCAGCTGTGCCCTTCCAGAATGAATAATTTCCTCTAGAGGCCAGGGAAATAGATGGAGTAAATTCCACTGAATCCCTCTGTAAATGGTGAATAGTTTATCTAGTTGTCAGATCTTTCCTTTCAAAGGTCATTCTTCCTTCCTAAGAAATTCTCTGATATTCTTGTTAGAAGTGAACGGAGTTAGGTGGAGAACAAGGAGGATAATGTGATGTAGGCTTTTTCTCTGCTGTTTTTCTTCATTTTAAAATTTTATATATGCAGATATTTATGTGCTGGTGTTGACTTGAACTTAGGGGTGCAAGCTCCTGGGAGCTTGGCTTTTTCACTCAAAGTTGGCACCTTATGCCTTGAGCCATGCCTCCACTTCCAACATTTTTTCTGATCAACTGGAGATCAGAGTCTTGCAGGTTTGTCTGCCTAGGCCAGCTCTGGGATTTGATCCTCAAATCTCAGCTTCCTGAGTAGCTAGGATTATAAGTGTGAGTCACTAGAGTTTAACTGAAATGTCAATTGTTTTTTTAACCTAAATATCAATACTCACCTCCTTACTCTGATCTTTCATAGAGATATGGGAAGTTCTTGCTCAGAAAGGACCTGAAGAGAGGGTAACTGGCCCAGCAGCATAAATCCTAGCATGGGAATACAGATGGGAAGGTAAAAGTGATAACTAAAAGTGGAAAGTATTTAATCATGCCAGGAAACTGTTGCAATTGATTTAATTCATCAGTTCACTTACCCTCACATCAGTGCTCTGAGTGAAGTATTGCTTTTGAAGACAGAAAATGAGCCCTTATGAAAAGAACAACATAAAACATGGAAGAACAAAAGCAATGGAGACAGGCACAAGCAATGGGCAGGAGGCAATACAGCGGTGACAATCACAGAATGGGCAAGGAAGTAGAGCAGAAAGCAAGAAAAAACATATTTTGAACACCTCCCAACCATGTTCACATCCCCTTCAGTGTAAAAGTCCTTGGCGTATCATGAGTGCCCAATAAAACAGGAGTTGAAAGAAAAACAATGTAGTGAATAAACCAAGGGCTACGTAGGACACATTGGCTAGAGAATCTAAGGTGGCACATGACTTTCAAGGTCACGTGGTACGGCCACCCATCCACCAGAGCCCTGCTCTATGGCAGTCCTGTCTATGCTTAAGTGTATCAAGAAAATTAAAACAAAAACTATGCACAGAACACCTGCCATATAACACTAATGTAGTTGATTTCCAATTTCATCCTCACTATGACCTTCATTCCCTACATTGGCTCTCATTTCACAAGTGAGAAAACTGAAACCTGAAACACTTAAACTATATACGGTTGACAGATTAAAATCTAATTCTTGCCCCTTGCTACTAGCTTGATACTAGTATGAAGTTTGATGCTGCTACGAGGTTTGATACTCTCAAAGTTTGCTCTAACCATAGATGGTAATACCTAATCCAGGAACATGAAAGTGTAGAGGGTTCATTAAAAATAGTCCGAATTTAGTTCTATTCTTCTTAAATTTCTTTTTTAAAATTTTGTTTAATTCTTTTTTTAATTGTGAATGTGATGTACAGAGGGGTTACAGTTACATAAGTAAGGTAATGAGGACAATTCTTGTTAAACATTGTCACCCTTCCCTTTTTTCTCCCACTTTCCCTCTCCCTAACTCCCTTCCCTGCCAAGTTCCAACACAGTGTCTTGTATCACCGTTGCATTGGTTCACCATTTGTGCTTTGTCTCACCATTTCTGTGATTCCCCTTCCCATCCCCAAATCAGATAAACTTATATCCAAGACAAAGGAACTAAAAAAATTTAAAAAAAAAAACAACAGTGACAGTAGTGGGTAAACCAAAGGGAGGAACAAAACAAAAAAAGAAATAACTACATACAGTACACAACAAAACCTCATTTCCATATCTTGGAGTTCATTTTGATTAGCATCAATTTTTAAGGTCACATTACATAGCTATTGAGCTACTATGATCCTCTGCTAGAAACTTGAGCTGATCCGAAACTTTGGCAAAGTAGCAGGGTATAAAATTAATCCACAAAACTCAATAGCTTTGGGCTAGGAATGTGGCTTAGTGGTAGGGTGCTTGCCTAGCATGCATGAAGCCCTGGATTCGATTCCTCAGTACCACATATTCAGAAAAACCTGGACATGGCTCTGTGTCTCAAGTGGTAGAGTGCTAGCCTTGAGCACAGAGAAGCTCAGGGACAGTGCCGAGGCCCTGAGTTCAAGGCCCAGGACTTGGGGGGGGGGGGGGGGAGAAAAAAATCAACAGCTTTTCTGTATGCTAATAATAAGAAGAGTGAGGGTGAAATCAGGAAAGCAACTCCTTTTGTAATAGCCTTTTAAAAAAAACCCTAGGAATTAACGAAAGCTGTGAAGGATCTCTAATAAAAACTTTAAAAACCTGGAAAAGGAAATTAAAGCAGATTTAAAGCAGTAGAAAAACCTCCCATGCTCCTAGATTGAGAGGATTAACATCAGGAAAATTGCAATACTGCCAAAAGCTGTCTACAAATTCAATGCAATACCCATTAATATCCCAACAACATTCTTTAAATTTCTTAATCATTCCAATCATAAGCATGAATTTAAGAATAGTGATTTGAGATATAAAACTCTATAGCAGAATGATGTACATCACTCAATTCTGTTCTAAATGTCTATATTTAATTTACTTACGAATCATAAATATACTGACACAGCATAAATTCTATAACCTTTCTTGATTCTGACCCTATCTTAAATATTATGCCATTGAAATAGATTATGGTAAAAAATATGTAGAAGTATAAATGCAACAACCTTAGCCTAACTTGTACTTTTTCAGGTACTTCCACAGACTACAGAGTTCCCATTAACATACTCTCATAACTATCATTTTGGGAAAAGAAATAAAAATTTTTTCATATCATTCCCTTCTAGTGAGATGATAACTCCTCAAGAAGCTATTAACAGAGTATAAATATTGATTAACTATGCCTCCAATAACTGCAAAGACAACTAAATGAAGTTCTTACTTTTTCCCTTGCCATTCCTTAAGTTAATCTAAAACATGAATATGATTTTCCAGGTGATTAATAAATTAGATATAGCTTTTACCCAAGACCTTAAGGGCTAAAGAGAGTGTGACTTAGAAATTTCCTCTAAATCATGGGGCAATCTTCCATCATCTTGGGCTACATGTCACTAGTCAGTACAATTCCTGTGGAATCAAAGGGATAATTTTTCTAAGACCACCCCTGGAAAATCATTCTGTGGGAATGAAGACATTAAAAGACAAATATCCCAGCCCTTGACTAAACAATAAAACCAAATTGACCTTTTACAGAATGATTCTTTAGAAGAAAAAAAAAAACAGGAGAGAGTCATTTTAGAATTGATTTAGACATAATATTACTATTTGATTGAAGTTTGATTCGATTCTGCAATCAAAATGTCTTAAACTGGGAGGTGACTCTTCTTGAGGCATATTTTTCTGTCTAGACATAATCTTAATGGCAGACAGAGGTTTAGTAAATATCAGTTGTATCTACAAACTCAGTGGCAGCCTTGAGCCACACATCTATCATTACTCTCACACTTAAAGAGCATGTCAATCTCAGGCTCCCTCAACCTAGCTCAGCATCAAACCTTGAAAAACACAAACTCATTCTGCCTGTATCATACTAGCAAAATCTGTAAGGCTGTCAGGTCCGTTGCCACTTTTATCCACAATTTGGCCTCCCGGAGAAGCTACAACCACAGTCCTCCAAAATCCTGAATACTCATAAGCCTATCTATGCCATAAAACTGGAAGGAAGAAATTATATTTGGTTGGAACTCCAGTCACCTATGCCAGGAGAAGTCTTTCTTCTCCCAGTTCTGGAGCTTTCTACTACTGGCTAGTATCTTACATCATCCTAAACACATTACCTTTTACCCAGAATTTTACTATCACCTGTGCCTAACTGTCATAAGATCTCCTGCTCTGGAAACATCTACCATATAATGTAACTAAACTATTAGATAATCAGAGTCACAACTTACTGAACAAGATGACTTAATTATCATGTCAGTCAAAATGACAAAGCTAATTCTTTATCCATCATTAAATTGAATGGCAATTCCAAGCCTAAGAACTCTAATAAAATCTTCACCAGAAAACCTACCCTTCTAAGACAATAGTCAGGAAAGGAACACATATTACAATTGTCACAGCAATGATAATGTGGCACATTTCGCCTCTTTTTTGTGGAACACTTTCCAAAGAAACCTGTTTACTCTCCCATTGTCTCCTTTGTGTCTTTTGCTGTTTAATGATAAGCAATGAGATTTAATGTCTTCACTATTGCACAAAGCATGGTAGAAATGAAACAAGGGTCTCTTTGAGCCTCTGGTACTTATTGTCATGTTCTCCATAGCCCTCTAACGTCCAAGAAATTCACCCTATAAATTCAGCAGGATGTGACAGGGGGCTGGAGTACTACATTAGATGATCATTAAACTAAGTTCATTCTCCCTAGGTGAACATAATACAAAGTACCCTAGCCGTAAGGGAAGCTATGTAATTTAGATGCATGGCCACCTACAGATTCGACTTTATGAACTGTATTCCTTAGAGACACCAGCAGCTCCAATAACTAGGTACACAGTCAATAATTACTTTCATCTTTCTCCTTTTATTTACTCTTTAAGAGATTCATTAGGATGAAGAATGACAGCCTTGCTTTGCTAAGCCATTTTGATTGCTTTCCTAATTCATTTATCATGACCTTTGGAACTATCCGTTTGGTTTTCATTTTAGTCATCCAGAATCTTGTTTTATTAAAACTAAGTTCTCATCCACACTGGATTAAGAAAAAAAAAACAGGTCTTTTGGCCTATACACTGCTTAATAAAAGTGATGTATGGTAGCATTTTCCTTCTATAAAGATACACAAGTGTGATACACAGGGTCACTGAGAGTCATTATGTATGTTTAAAATTGGTATAGGGTCATTCACAAAGTTTTTTTTAATGTCCATTTATTCCTTAGCCTTGAATCCCCTTGCAAAAGAGAGAACCAAGAGAAGAATGAAACAGTAGCAGTGACTAATGTGAGCAGCACACCTCACAGGCTAGCACAGTCTCACTTCATCTCAGCAACTTAGCGGTCAGTACTGTGCTTGTGTTAGAGATAGAGAAAACTTGCCCCAGCCACAGCATGAACACTAGGCTGTCCTAACTGTGCCTTTTTCAGTTGACTTTTCCCCTCTCTGTTCTCAACCCTCAATAATTGAATGCCCACCACATGCCCCCTAAGTCACTGGCATGCAGCAAAAGAAACAGTCTGCATGCTTAGCTTTCTTTCTCCCCATGAATTTTCTTCAGAAGACACTTCTAGGCACTACTCTCTTACATTGGTCTTTGAGAAACAAAATGCACAGAAAACTTGATTTTGCAGCTGTCTCAAAACGAAACTCCAATTCTTGAATACAGGTGACTCACACTCTTGGAAAGATACCATTACGTTTAAAAATAAGCAAAGTTTCCCTCACCAAGCCAAAGAAGTATATGAAAAGATGCTCAACACTGTGTGCCAATGGAGAAATGCAATCTAAAACAAGATGCCACCACATGCTCATCAAAACAGCCCAAATCCCTAACACTTACAACACCAAATGCTGGTAAGGATAGCAAATAACAAGAACTCTCTTTCACTGCTAATTGGAATGCAAAATAGTCCAGCCATTCAGTGGACAGTTTGTCACCTTAGTAAGCAAGTCAAAATACTCCTACCATATAATCCAGCAATCATAGCTTCTTGGGATTTACCCAGTAAGGTTTTACCTATCTATTGTAGGTTAGTTTTTTTTCTTTTTTACCTATCTAATGTAAGCTTATTAATTTGTTTGTTTATTAACAAAAATCCACACATAGATGTTTTATTTTATAATTGACCAAACCTGGATGCACTCAAGATATCCTCCAGTTAGCTGTGTGTATGAATGAACTACACTAAATTCATACAATGAAATTTTATTTAGCACTGAAAAGTCTACCAAGCCATGAAAAGACATGCAGGAAACTGAAATACAAGTTAACAATCAAAAGAAGTGAATTTTTGTTTTTTTGTTTTTTTGTTTAATTTTATTTTATTTTATTTGAGTAAAGAAGTGAATTTTTGAAAGCTACATAAGATACGATTTCAGACACATGACATTCTAGAAGTGGCAAAAACTAACATCGCTTATCACTACGTGTGGGGGACTTTTTAAGTGCTGAGACTATTCTGTATGTTCCCGTGATGGTGGACACAGGTCATTAGATATTTGCTGAAATCCATAGAACATACAGCAGCAAGAGTGAACTCCAACATAAGTGGTGGACTTTGAGTGATAATGATGTGTCTGTGTCTGTGTAGGCTCCCCAGCGGTAACAAATGTAATACTTGTCAGGTGACGAAGTGTTGATGGTGAGCAAGACTTCCTATGTGCTGAAGAACGAATAAGGAAAATCTTTGTACCTTCCTCTTAATTTCCCTGTGGTCATAAAACTGCTCCAAAAAAATAAAGTATATTTAAAATGTAAACAGCTAATATATTTGTGAGGAAATTAGCCATAAAGATGTGAAAAACATAATTAGATTCTATGTACAAAAAAATAAATTCCACATAAAGTATCCCTAAAAAATTTTGGAACATCTTTACAACACTACAATAGAGAGGAATTCTTAAATTGAATAAGGAAAAATAAAGCCATAAAAGAAGATTTAGAAATGTATAATGTATTAGTTACACGTAGATATACTACACTATAGTTAATGACATGGATAATATACTTGTGTTACAGAAAAAGACTTCAAAAAGAAAACTATGCCATAAACACATAGAACATAAGAAAGAGATAGAGGTAAAGTATCAGTGTGACACAGGAAGTGTTAATATTCATAATAGCCGTAAGGGAAGCTATGTAATTTAGATGCATGGCCACCTACAGATTCGACTTTATGAACTGTATTCCTTAGAGACACCAGCAGCTCCAATAACTAGGTACACAGTCAATAATTACTTTCATCTTTCTCCTTTTATTTACTCTTTAAGAGATTCATTAGGATGAAGAATGACAGCCTTGCTTTGCTAAGCCATTTTGATTGCTTTCCTAATTCATTTATCATGACCTTTGGAACTATCCGTTTGGTTTTCATTTTAGTCATCCAGAATCTTGTTTTATTAAAACTAAGTTCTCATCCACACTGGATTAAGAAAAAAAAAACAGGTCTTTTGGCCTATACACTGCTTAATAAAAGTGATGTATGGTAGCATTTTCCTTCTATAAAGATACACAAGTGTGATACACAGGGTCACTGAGAGTCATTATGTATGTTTAAAATTGGTATAGGGTCATTCACAAAGTTTTTTTTAATGTCCATTTATTCCTTAGCCTTGAATCCCCTTGCAAAAGAGAGAACCAAGAGAAGAATGAAACAGTAGCAGTGACTAATGTGAGCAGCACACCTCACAGGCTAGCACAGTCTCACTTCATCTCAGCAACTTAGCGGTCAGTACTGTGCTTGTGTTAGAGATAGAGAAAACTTGCCCCAGCCACAGCATGAACACTAGGCTGTCCTAACTGTGCCTTTTTCAGTTGACTTTTCCCCTCTCTGTTCTCAACCCTCAATAATTGAATGCCCACCACATGCCCCCTAAGTCACTGGCATGCAGCAAAAGAAACAGTCTGCATGCTTAGCTTTCTTTCTCCCCATGAATTTTCTTCAGAAGACACTTCTAGGCACTACTCTCTTACATTGGTCTTTGAGAAACAAAATGCACAGAAAACTTGATTTTGCAGCTGTCTCAAAACGAAACTCCAATTCTTGAATACAGGTGACTCACACTCTTGGAAAGATACCATTACGTTTAAAAATAAGCAAAGTTTCCCTCACCAAGCCAAAGAAGTATATGAAAAGATGCTCAACACTGTGTGCCAATGGAGAAATGCAATCTAAAACAAGATGCCACCACATGCTCATCAAAACAGCCCAAATCCCTAACACTTACAACACCAAATGCTGGTAAGGATAGCAAATAACAAGAACTCTCTTTCACTGCTAATTGGAATGCAAAATAGTCCAGCCATTCAGTGGACAGTTTGTCACCTTAGTAAGCAAGTCAAAATACTCCTACCATATAATCCAGCAATCATAGCTTCTTGGGATTTACCCAGTAAGGTTTTACCTATCTATTGTAGGTTAGTTTTTTTTCTTTTTTACCTATCTAATGTAAGCTTATTAATTTGTTTGTTTATTAACAAAAATCCACACATAGATGTTTTATTTTATAATTGACCAAACCTGGATGCACTCAAGATATCCTCCAGTTAGCTGTGTGTATGAATGAACTACACTAAATTCATACAATGAAATTTTATTTAGCACTGAAAAGTCTACCAAGCCATGAAAAGACATGCAGGAAACTGAAATACAAGTTAACAATCAAAAGAAGTGAATTTTTGTTTTTTTGTTTTTTTGTTTAATTTTATTTTATTTTATTTGAGTAAAGAAGTGAATTTTTGAAAGCTACATAAGATACGATTTCAGACACATGACATTCTAGAAGTGGCAAAAACTAACATCGCTTATCACTACGTGTGGGGGACTTTTTAAGTGCTGAGACTATTCTGTATGTTCCCGTGATGGTGGACACAGGTCATTAGATATTTGCTGAAATCCATAGAACATACAGCAGCAAGAGTGAACTCCAACATAAGTGGTGGACTTTGAGTGATAATGATGTGTCTGTGTCTGTGTAGGCTCCCCAGCGGTAACAAATGTAATACTTGTCAGGTGACGAAGTGTTGATGGTGAGCAAGACTTCCTATGTGCTGAAGAACGAATAAGGAAAATCTTTGTACCTTCCTCTTAATTTCCCTGTGGTCATAAAACTGCTCCAAAAAAATAAAGTATATTTAAAATGTAAACAGCTAATATATTTGTGAGGAAATTAGCCATAAAGATGTGAAAAACATAATTAGATTCTATGTACAAAAAAATAAATTCCACATAAAGTATCCCTAAAAAATTTTGGAACATCTTTACAACACTACAATAGAGAGGAATTCTTAAATTGAATAAGGAAAAATAAAGCCATAAAAGAAGATTTAGAAATGTATAATGTATTAGTTACACGTAGATATACTACACTATAGTTAATGACATGGATAATATACTTGTGTTACAGAAAAAGACTTCAAAAAGAAAACTATGCCATAAACACATAGAACATAAGAAAGAGATAGAGGTAAAGTATCAGTGTGACACAGGAAGTGTTAATATTCATAATGCAAATCACTTAGATGTAGTCTATCAGTCCAATAAAACATGAGTAAATAATACACATAGGAAAATTTACAGAGAAACTTCAATGGCAAATAAACACATGGCTAAAAGCCAAAAGAAATAGTAGTCTTAATATAAAGCAGGGAAATGAACATTTAAAATAAACAAAAAAGTAATTAATAAAATAACTCCCCTGTACCTTAATAATAACAATAAAATTATATTTTAAAAAATAAACTGATTTCCGTTTCCATTAAGGACCAAACAAGCCACTATTACAAATGATTCTTTGAAGAAAACCAAAATGCTGATTTAAATTTTAAAAGCTTTAAGAGAAATAATGCCACAAGGCATAACGGCTTATGCCTGTCATCCCAGCTACTTGAGAAGCAGAAACAGAGGATCATGGTTTAAGACCAGTGTGGGGGGAAAAATGTTAGCAGGACTTTCTCTCAAAGAACCAGCTTGACCATATAAGATAATGTTAAGCAAAATGAACCCCAAGCTAGGGACACAATATCTTTTCTTGCTATTGTTTCTAATGTATTTGTCATGTACCATGTGATTTTTTGTTGCTTTGCATGTTCCTCCCCCACAGTATAACCCTTGTTTTCACTGTATTTGATGTCGGCGCCCTGCATCTTGTATATATACTTTTCTAATTCGGGAGGGAAAGGGAAAAAACAAAATTCTTAAGTAAGGACACAGGTTCCCCCATTGTAGCAATAAGATGTACAAAACACTATGTTGAAAACGAACTTTACAACTTTGGTGGGCGAGGGGCGGGGGGGGGGGGGGGGGGGGGGGGGGGGTGTTGGGGGGAAGGGAGAGGAGAGGAAGGGATGGTAGAGGGAAAACAAAGGAGGAGGCAACAAGCTCAATAGGAAATGTACTCATCACCTTGCTCATGTAACTGTAACCCCTCTGTACAGCACTTTTACAATAAAAAAATGGCTCAAGTGATAGAGTTCTAGACTTGAGCTGAAGAGATGAGGGACAGCACCCAGGCCCAGAGTGCAAACCCCACAACCAACAACCTTACATAGCCCTTCTTGTTACAAATTGTAAAATAATCAGTGAAATATGAAGTCAGATTGCTGTATCGGGTTGGATGTGCTAGATCAAGCTCATATTTAATTACATCTAAGTGATAGTAACAATTCTTACTACAATTTGACTGATTTTGATTTATCTAGAGGAAATAATATTCCTAAGCCAAATCTCCCAAGAGAAATTGTCTAATGATTTGTTTGGATACTGGTTGGAATGTTGGAACCTTTTTTCATTTCCTCTGGTTTTTCTAGTTCAATGTCCACTTTTTCCCTTGTGCTGCTTTGAAACTCTCTTGAACTGTTACTTAATTTGACACTGTTTGATATCATAAAATTTAGGCAAGGAGTAATACATTCTGGTAGGCCCTGGGAATTCTGGGATCAATGATGGCATGAGTTTGCCATCCCAAATTGGCAAACTAATGCTTATATAATGAAAAATATAAACACACACACACATAGATAGATAGATAGATAGATATTACTTCTGAAAAAGCAAAAGTCAGAGTCCTTGTATCTTATCTTTTTGTTAAGCATTTATCTAAATGACCCATCCCCACCACACATATATTCCTGCATACACACACACACACACACACACACACACACACCTGCATTCACACAAAGCGACCTTTGTCTAGGTCTTTAAATCTGTCTCTAAAAGAGAATTTTTTAGGAGGTGGTATATTAAACCTGCCCTTAGATGCTTATACACACAGACACACATACGGATGATGAAAGACATAGTAAGGAAAACAGCAGACAGGGAAGTTTATTTACATTTGAAAATAGAATTTTTTCATAACAAGTATGACACCAGAGGCACTTGTGAATTCTATCAAGAGGATCTACGGGAGAATATCCCAGTAATAGGAGAAATGAGCAAAGATTGCTGTAATGAAGACAGTAGGAGGTCCGCTTTGGCTAGGGAATAAAGCTTGGGTGGGGAATGGAGAGGAAGCTGGGAAAGCCCCATGTGGCCATGTGCCTGTCTGTCTACTGCAGGAAGTATTTGCCAAATATTTCAGCCAAGCAATCATGTGAACAGTGCTTCAGAGTTTGATTTTTATTGTGTTTTTTCTTATCTTAACCTTCATGCACTATTTTACTTCCCCAGTGAGAATTATAGGAGGGGTTCACACAGAATAATCACTTTTTAAAAAATGTATTTGCATACATTTTTTTCCTATTCAATCTTTAAAGAGACTGAGGCAGCTATTAGCCTGACTCTACTACTTAGCAGATGCATGCCCTTGGGCAAGGTTGCTAAATCAGGGTCCTTGTCTGTAGCAAGGAAATAACAGTAGTGCCTACTTCACAGCTCTAGAGTTCACTGGGAGTCTGGAAAGGCAGTGCACAGCTGAAATCACAGCACTTGGGAGTCTGAGGTGGAAGGATGGTGAGGTGGAGGTCAGTCTGGGTTACAGTGTGATGCTTTAAAAAAAAAGCTTAACGGACTCAATGCCTATTGCACTGTAATCTTTTAATAAGCATTATCATTATACTGATCATTTTATTATCTTTAAGTAATAAAAATGAGAGTGGGAAATAAAGGTATTGCCCTAAGGCAACTGAACTAGGAAGTAGCAGAGTTAAATCTGACTATAAGTCACTAGCCCAATCTTTCCATGCTGCACAGCAGATTGCACTTCCTGTGGCAGATCAAGGAAACTACATGCCAAAAAATGGAAAATTGAATGCGTACATTGTAGTACATTCCTACCGTGAAACACTGCACAAACCAACAATACCAACATTGAAAGGTAATCAAAATCTCCTATTGCATTTTCAGAAAGTTCAAAGTGCACTGTGATTTTTTTTATTTTAACAACATAGAAATAACAGGAAATACAACATATCATAATGTTCCCTGTACTTGTGAGAGGAAGTGCCTTATTAATACACTCACCCGGTATTCATGTGGAGTGTGTTTTGTTTTTATATACATCTTTTAAACCTCTAACTCTTCCTTCTGAAGGGAAACAACTCTGAGGCACACCTGCCTGAGAGCCTGACGTACTTGACCTCTTTTTCTAAGGTGGTAGAAGCAGCCCAAGCCGCTAAGAGGAATAGACCTATTGTGCATATGATTATATAAAATGACAAATTTATCTAAATGAACTCCAGGAATGGAAACAGGTTATTTGTTATTAATATATGTTTATATATAGATACATGTAAATTATTTATTGTATTATATATTGTATAATAATATATGTCTATATTATATCTAGTATAACACATTTGCACATTATATATTTATATGAATGTTTTTTGTTTTTGTATTTTTTTCCTTTGTTGCTGTGTTTCCTGTACTCTTTGTCTTATATGTAAGTTTACCCGCTTGGGGGAGAGTAAGGGGAGCACAGAAATGGTAGGAGAACAGAT
The DNA here is from genome assembly GCF_019054845.1 of Dipodomys spectabilis. Lineage (NCBI taxonomy): Eukaryota > Metazoa > Chordata > Mammalia > Rodentia > Heteromyidae > Dipodomys > Dipodomys spectabilis. Next base: position 1,285,384 of record NW_024870701.1, on the reverse strand, counting down.
GAATTTATGCAGCAGTAATACTCACTAGACACTATACTAAAAGTGAACTATACAACTTGTAAGGGAGGGGGTTCAGGAGGGACAAAGTGAGAGAAAACAAAGGAGGAGGTGACACTGTTCCAAAAGAAATGTACTCATTACCTGACTTCTGTAACTATAACACTTCTGAATATCACTTTTTCAATAACAATTTAATAATAAAAATAAATAAATGGGAAGGTGGCTTAGTGGTAGAGTGCTTGCCTTGCAGGGTCAAGCCCCAGGACTGGCCAAAATTAATAAACACTTAAGTACATAAATAAATAAAATATGTATTTAAAAATGTATAATTTACCCATAAGTTTATAATGGTACTGTTTGCAATTTATTGCAAAGGGCTATTTTTTTATTTTATTGTAAAGGTGATATACAGAGAAATTACAGTTACATAAGTCAGGTAACGAGTACATTTCTTTTTGAACAATCTCACCTCTTTCGTGTTTTATCCATTTTTTCTTTCCTGAATCCCCTCTCCCTCCAAATTGTATGGGTCATTTTCAACATAGTGTCTAGTTCACTCAAAGGGCTGATTTTAAACACAGGGAAGTGTAATGTTTTGTGAATCCTTGGGTGTGAACTATGTAGAATAGCTAGAAACTATCAGTTTCTCACTCTCCCTTGTTCTCTATGTCAAACATGAATCTAAAGTTCTTCCCCAAGCCTGAAAGACCTTGAGGGGTTTTTTTACTTCTTTTTTAAAATCAGATAAAATATACAAACATAATAATTTCAAGTGTATAGTTTAATAACAATATAACTACACTTGCATTGTTGTGTGACCATCATTGCCATCCAGACATAGGACTTTTCATTGTTTAATAGTTACAAAACTGTAACTTGATAACCAGTAAACAACATCTCCCTCTCTGCCTCTCCAGCCATTACCTAATAACCACCCTTCCATTTCCTGTCAATGCAGCTGACCACTCTTTGGACCTCATGTGAGTGGAATCCCACAGTGTCTGTGATTTTTGTGAACAGCTTATTTCTCTTATTATAATGTCCTAACTGCAAGAGTCATTCATGTTGTAGCAAACGTCAGAAGTTTCTCCCTTTTTAAGGCTGAATAATATTTCCTTGTATCTGCATACCACAATTGATTTACCCATTCATTTATCATTGGGAACTTGGGTTGCTTCTATCCTTTGTCTATTGGAAATAATACTGCTATAAACATGAATGTTTAAATATCTCTTCAGGTTTTCTGTTTTCAATTCTTTAGGAGACAGTCTCAGAAGTGGAATTGCTAGATCATACAACATTCATGAAAAGACTGCTTATTTCCATCATTAAATGGTTTTTTCTGTTTTGTCTCATTTTGTTTACTTTTATTAGCTTAGATCAATTTTACAAAGTAACAAATTCCATTGTGAAATTTCCATGCATGTATATAATGTACTCTGATCATATTTACCCTTCGTATTTCTCTTTCTTACTCCTGATCCCCCTCTGTCCTTTCCACGTCCCTAATAGTTCCTTTTTGAACAGTTTGGATACTTTGTCAAAAATCAATTACCACATATCTAAGGGCTTATTTCTGGCTCTATTTTGTTCTATTGGATTATATTTCTGCTTTTATGCCAATACCACATTGATTTAATTAATGTAGCTGGATAGTCAGCTTTGGAATCATGAAGTATGAAAACTCCAACTCTTTTTTTTCCATGATTGTTTTGACTTTTCAAGGGTCCTTGAAATTTTATATGACTTTAAAGGGGATTTTTCTCATTCCATAAAAAAATTGAATAAGATTTCATTGAATCTCTGTCAGGTAGAATTTTCATCTTAACAACACTAAGTCTACCAATCAAAGAGCACAAAATGTCATTGCATTTATTAGAATCTCCCTTATTTTCTGTAACAATTTTGTTTTTTTAAATACATTTTTATTGTAAAAACACTGTACAGAAGGGTTACGGTTACATGAGCAAGGTCATGAGTACATTTCCTGTCAAGCATTGTTTTTATAGATCCATATCTGATAGTATCTTTTAGTAGATGGTTCATTTTGTCTCTGTAGCGTTTGCAGTCTTCTAAACTGTTACTTTGTTCCACCCAATTTGGTATATCAAATTGAAACACTTACAGCTTTATATAAGGAATAACAAATACCTGTGTAGTCTGGAATTAATGACACAATGAATCTAACACTCTACATGGGTGACATATGCTCATGCTATGAGGCAATGAGGACAGTAAAAATAGATCCAGTCTTCTGAGAAAGTGAAGGCCAGAGTCCTTACATTTCACCTATTTTCTCAATATCTATGGCTTATCCTAATGGAGTATAAGTTGTTGGGGAAATGGAAGGGTGTACCTGGTGAACATGAGACAAGATTATGATGGAAATACATAGAGTGGCATACAAAATCATTTTAAAGTTTCCTTGGTCAGGCCTAAGTTTCAGTGTCACCTGTTTACAAATTATCACTAACCTTTAAACATTTGTTTCCTGTAAAAATCTCCTGAGATTCCACATACACTAATGTTCTTTCTCTATGTTCCCAACAGATACACAGAGGAAGACATGTAGCAACAGATTTTACAAGAGATTTGAAACCAAGACCCTGGGCATCACAGGTCCTGAAGGCATGAGAATATCTAGTGCCCTATGATATATCTTGGTGATGAAAAGAATTCTGTTCTGGGGCTGGGAAGGTAGCTCAGTGGTAGAGTGCTTGCCTTGCATGCATGAGGCCCTGAGTTTAATTCCTCAGCACCACATAGGCAGAAAAGACTGGAAGTGGCATTATTGCTCAAGTGGTAGAGTGCTAGCCTCAAGCTTAAGAGCTGAAGGACAGTGCCTAGGCCCAGAGTTCAGGCCCCATGACTGACAATTTAAAAAAAAAAAAAGAATTCTGTTCTAGTAATGGCAATCTAAAATGGATCAGATCTATATTATCTCAGCAACTGACATTTGAAACTACAGGAATATTCAGACAATCTACATAGAAATCAAGCAAAAAATTAAAAGTAAAATGTGTTTGTATACAATAGCAGAAACTCAATGGCAAAGTATGTCTATCTAGTATCTAGTAGTATTTGTTAGTACAAGTAGCTGCAATAGAGCTGGAAGGGAGAAGAGAAGATGACATCCCCAAAAGAATCGAAAATCTAGCCCTATCACTCATGTACATCCATACCTCTTGAGAGAACCTCCTGAATAAGCTCGGCACCTTGATGGGCTCCCTCATCATCTGCCCTATCTCACAGCTTCTACACTTTCAAGTCACAAGTTTATGTCTATACTGGGCACTCCTCCTTTGGGGTTCATTTGTGCCAAATCAGTTGATCTATTTGATCCCTCCTTCACTGAACTGAAAGTTCTTTGAGAATAGTCTTTACCATTTTTATCTCCAGGCATAGCCCCATGTCTAACACGGTATTGGAACTCAGCACATGTTCATCAGAAGAACTCAGTAGGTTTTGTTGTTGTTGTTATTTTGTTTTTGTTTTTGTCAGTCATGCGGCTTGAACTCAGGGCCTAAGTGCTGTCCCTGAGCTCTTTTATTGTTTAATTTCATTTTATTGTAAAGATGCTGTACAGAGGGGTTACAGTTACTTGAGTAAGGTAATGGGTACATTTCTTCTTGAGCATTGTTACCTCCTCCTTTGTTTCTCTCCTACTATCCCTTTTCTCCCCCATCTCCCCAACTCCTCCCCCTGCTCCCCCACACACAAAGTTGTAAAGTTCATTTCCAACATAGTGTCTGTGAGTCTCATTGTTGCAATGGGTCATCCTGTGTCCTTGTTTCAGCATTTGTTCTACCACTCTACCACTTTGAACTACACAGCCATTTGCAGTTTTCTGGTGGTTAATTGGAGCTAAACGTCTCACAGACTTTCCTGCCCAGGCTGACTTCTGAATTGTGATCCTCAGATCTCAGCCTCTTTTTCAGCTACGAGCCACCAGTGCCTGGCTTTCAGGGTTTATTTAAATAAAAGTCAGACTCTAGGATTGAGCTTTAAAAGAAAATTCAGTTATATATGCAGCTTACAAAAGATTAGAAATACAGGGGTGGCAAAATTAAATAAATCAGAACCGCTTTGAGTAAACAATGTAATTCATAACAAGCAATGCCTCCAGGAGAGTGGTGCTTTCCTGGGAGGCCCTGTACCCCTACATCCTGCCCCTGTACCCCTACATCCTGTCCCTGTACCCCTACATCCTGCCCCTATCTCTCCCCAACCTCACTTTCTCTCTTGGAACCTTGTTTGACTACCTGTCATCATTTCTCTTGGCGGGCTTACCAACAGCTCTGTGTGTTCATCACATGGATGACCATATCTGTTTATCCTTTTGTATCACCAACAATTAATAAATGTTAAATAAATGAATGAGACAAAGGCATGAATCTTTGGCACAAGATAATATGACATCAAAGTACACAAAATAAAAACATCATAAGTGGAAGAAGAAGAGACAGTTATACTATCTCAGGCTATTTTAAGACACCACTATCAATCTATGACAAATCAATTCAATAAAAAGTAAATAAGGGCACAGAACAATTGAACTCTATAACAAGGTTACATTAATGTATACTGAACTTTGCAACCCCAGCAATAGAAAATGCTTCTATAAATCAAAAGTTCACAAGCATGGATCATGATGACTAAGCCACAAAAAAATAAAAATTCTTCAGCTTATTCCCAAAGCATAAATCATACAGAACAAATTCCCAAAGGAAATACAAAAATTTTAAAAAAGGAAAAAGAAAAAAATAGCAGAAATTTTTAAACATTCACTTGTCCCTTGCAATATAAATCATGTTTGTCTAGCTAATGTGAAACACTGTAGCACAGGAACATTTAAAGTTAAAGGCAAAGGGCATCACCACAAAAGCAAGTCAATAAATAATAAGTAAATAAAATTTTTATTTACATAATCAAAAAACAAAGCAAACAAAATTAAAAGTCAAATAATAAGCTCTTTAGTTTCCAGGGGCTGGGAAGGTGGCTCAGTGGTAGAGCACTTGCCTTGCATGCATGAGGCCCTTGGTTCGATTCCTCAGCACCACATAAGCAAAAAGAAAAAATCCGGAAGCGGTGCTGTGACTCAAGTGGTAGAGCGCTAGCCTTGAGCTGAAGAGCTGAGGGACAGCACCCAGGCCCGGAGTTCAGGCCCCACGACCAGACCCCCCCCAAAAAAAGATAGCTTCCAGAAATTCAAAGTATCTTCATTTAAAATAGAGAGCTCTCATGAAGTTGTGAAAAAAGATTTTAATTACAATTTTAATAGAACATGAGAGCAATATGCAACTCAATAATAATGACATTAAATGGTTATTAAATAGTTTAACCTCACTGAAAAAGAATTGTGATTTGAAATGAAACAGCATTTTTATCTATTAAGTTAGCCATTTTTTTTGGTTTTGTTATTGCTGTACATTTAGTGTCTTGTCTCTTCAAACTTTGTTTTCACTGCTAACAAGGTTACTATGGAAAATGTCCTCTCAAGTCTACTAAGACATTGTTAATTCCCCAAACCTCAATGGAAAACAACTCAGAAGGCTTCACCAACATTCCATTTTTATGCATCAAAAAACCATTTTAAAGCATTAATCACAACAGAAAGGAAAACAAATCCCGTCACTATCCAACAATCAGGAAATGCTAATGCGACATTATGAAGCCATTGAAATTACATTTATAAAGATGTTTCATGGCATGGAAATATCTCTGTTGGCTACACAATGAACTACCCCCAAAATCCATGTCTTACATCAATCAGAAATTGCTTCTCACATTCCTGTAAGCTTTTAGGTTCTGTGGCTTCATAGGTTTTTGGCAAGGATACTGGAACAACCAAAAGGATTGAAAAAGCCTACCTCATCCCTCCCAAAAGGATCTCCATATGACACCTTGAACTTCTTTGGAGAACAGAGCCTAGGATCCAAGGAGAAAAACTTTTGGCATCAAAGAAGTTACAGATCTCTTGAGATCTAGTCTCAAAAATTGTATCATATAGTATAACTTCTGTTATTGGCCAGAAAAAAAAAACCTTAGGGCTATTTCATGTCAAGGAAATGGAGGACTGGAAATGAATGGCCATTCTGTAGCAGAATATGAAAGAATATATATGTTTTATATATATTATATAATATAATAGGATATATGGAATAGATGATATATGATATGCCTCGTAAGTTATAATGTTGTATATTATATAATGTATACATTTTATACTATTATTTATTTTATTTATATATATATTTCTTGTATATTTCTATCTTACATTTTTTATGAACCAGAAAATATGAAGTCTTCCCTCTGTATAGACTCGGGATTTCCTTTGGGAATCCTGTGATGTTTAAGATCTTATAGAAACTGGTGTGGGCTCAATAGGAAATGTACTCATTACCTTATGCATGTAACTGTAACCCCTCTGTATAGTATTTTTACAATAAAAACATAAAAAGAATAATAACAAAAGAAACTGGTGTGGTATATGTACATAACCAAGTATACCATCTCATGTTCATTAAATTACCTCTACATTACTTGTACTAGCTAATATCACATAAATGTTCTGTAAGTCATTATGTGTTCAATATGGATGCAATTTTTTTCAAATATTACGAATCCAGGATTGGCTGCATCCACAAATGCAGAAACCACAGATATGGAGGTCTAGTTTTATTAAACAGATTTATAGTTTATACATGGCTAAAAATATTAGAAGGGAAAATACTAACAAGGATTTTCTCTTGGTAGTCAGAGACATGCTTATAATTTTCATCTTTCTTCATGGTCTTTCATATTTTCCCCAAGTTTTGAGAATGTATCATTTTAAACTGGAACATAAATGTTATTGTAAAGGTATTTCATTCCCTTTAGAAATACTTAAAGCAATTTCCTACAAAGGACCATGAAGCACTAAAGGGAATTAAATTTTAAAGGAAACTAACCACATACAAACACACACACACACACACACACACAAATTCTAGATAGAGAAAAATAGAAGGTAATATCTTGTAGCACTTATGATTCTTTTCAGGTATATAGAAAATAGTTAGATATTTGAATCACTATAATAAACTTATAGCCACATTGAACAAATATGTGACAGATTTTCATCTGTTAGTATGTTAACATTACATGTTCAATTTGCTTCGGCCTCAAAAAGAAAAACAAGGAGACAACATCCCCTGCTTTCTAAGATAACACAGACACTGCAGAAGCTTTATGTGCCACAGGCACATAAAAATAGAAACTGTTAAAAGATGTATTATAATAAACATGAAAACAACACAGGCTTAAAAATGCAATGACTCTTTTATCACCTCTGATCCTTCAATTTCATAGTTAAAGCAAGGATTTTTAAAAGGCAATATACTATTTCAATACAACACCATCAATATAATACCAAGGAAAGAACTACATGTATTTCCCCTTATTCAAGCCTTCCAAGAGAAATTTTCAGGGACTGAAAGCTGCTGTTAAATAGCTTGCCTAATCTCTCCAGAACTGTCAGGAGAGCCTAGTTTACTTCTTTGTTTCCTGGTCAATACAACAATATTATATTATAAATTATAAACTAAGATTTCCAGTGGGCCTGGAAACATACTTGGTTTACATGAAAAACCATATATTTTCTAAATTTGCACTGAGTGAATACCACTTCCATTGCACAGGTGAACTCTTCATCTTTTTCAAAACACTTCTGTGTTCTGTGGTAATCCCTTTGGCACTGAGAGGTAATAATATATACTATGCAGAACATCGTGGTGAAATATGAAATTATTTCAAAACCATAATTTTTTCTGTCAATCATGGGGCTTGAACTCAGGGCCTGGGCACTGTCCTTGAGCTTTCTCACTCAAGGCTAGCACTCTACCACTTTAAGCTACAATTCTATTCCTGGTTTTCTGTTGGATAATTGGAGATAAGATTCTCACTAACTTCGCTGCCCTGACTGGCTTTGAACCAAGATTCTCAGATCTCAGCCTCCTGAGTAGCTAGGATTCCAGGCATGAGCCACTAATGCACAGCTTTGGGCTATTATTTTTTAACAGATGAGACCCATTAGGTAGCAAGTGTTCCTTAGAATCTACATAAAAACACATAACATTTTAATCATTTTCTTTAAAAGTATCTTAGACTCAAATTCATTGCTTCAATTCTGTTAAGTATTTCTGGAGAATTTCAGCCTCTTTGAAGGACTAATGAGAACTCAGGACATCATTCTGAACTATCTCTAATCCTTCCCTGCTGTGTCATTGCTGTTGTCTACATGGTTTTCCTTCCTTTGTTAAGCTGCAGAGTCTTTCTAACAATGTTTTATTGACCATGGATTGAGTGTGCTGTATTGAGAGTTAAAACAGTTAAATTTTGGGATTTTTTTCGTGATGTTTCTTTTTTTTTTTCATTAGACATTTTTTTATTGTGAAAATACCGTACAGAGGGGTTACAATTACATGAGCAAGGTAATGTGTACATTTCTTATCAAGCATTGTTGCCTCCTCTTTTGTTTCCCCTTCCCATCCCTTCCCATCTTCCCCCTCCCCCGTTTCCTGTCCCCCGCACCCCAAAGTTGTAAAGTTCGATTTTTGACATAAGGTCTTGTACATCTCATTGTTGCAATGCCACCTGTATCCCTATTTAAACAATTTTTTCCTTCCCCTCCACAAATTATACCAACATCAAATAAAGTGAAAACAGGGATTATACCATGTGGGAGGGACATACAAAGCAACAAAAAAATATCTTATAAATATGTTAGAAACAATAGCAAGAAAGAAAAACCATTTGAGTCCTTATCTTGGGGTTCATTTCACCTAACAGCAACTTATCTAACCTTTTCTGCTTGACTCAGACATATACTAGTTGTTGCAAATAAGGGAAACCATGGGACCTATGTTTCTTTGGGCCTGGCTTATTTAACTTAATATAATTTTATCCAAGTCTTTCCAATTCCTAACAAATGGGGCAATGTCATTCTTTCTGATGGAGGCATAGAATTCCATTGTGTATATATACCACATTTTCTTAATCCATTCATCTACTGAGGGGCATCTGGGTTGGTTCCATATCTTAGCTATGATAAATAATGCTGCAATAAACATCGTTGTGCTGGTAGCTTTAGTGTGGTCTTATTTGTGATCATTCGGGTAAATGCCCAAGAGTGGGATTGCTGGGTCATAGGGGAGCTCTATGTGGAGTCTTTTGAGGAACTTCCATACTATTTTCCAAAGTTGTTGAACAAGTTTACACTCATTTCTTTTTGCTTTAAGGTTTTAATCTTAGGCCATTGAGATGTTTTTAGTATTTATGGCCTAATGGTTGGCCTATCTCACTGAAGTTAAAATTTATATCAACTTACTATACCATTGGAAGAGGAATTTAGCATGTATAGGGCCCTAGTACATCTAAAAATAAAATTTAAATGAAAACTATTATTTCGGTTCTGAAAATGGAGCCCAGGACCTTAGACAGGCTAAGCAAGTGCTCTATCACTGGACCACAGCACCAGCTCCATGACATAAGTAGTTATTAATAAATATTCCTCTAGGTCCTATATGGTAGCAGTATTTTATGAATGGTTCACTTTTTAAAAAATGACAGTGGGCGAGGGCAGTAAATCAACACCTACTGGAGCAATAAAATACAGTCGAACCCCAAAGCCATAAGATGAAACCTAGGTCAAGTAGGCTAAACCAGAGTATCAAACAGGTGCCTCTCAAAGTTAACATCATGCTAAGTGTCAGGTCCTCTTCATTCTCTGCTTCCTTACTGCCACTTTCTTTTCTTCTCTCAAAAACAGATAAGTAATCTTTTTGCCCCAAATTTCAAATTTAGTGAACCAAAAACATCTATTAATAAGAACCTTCTATTCTCAAATCCAAGGGATAATGTCCTTCCTGTGTTTAGCACTTAGAGCAGGAGGTTACATGCTTTTTTTAATACCTAGAGCTTTGGTTGCAGGAAAGGCTATTCTTTCCCATTACAGAAGATACTAAATTAGGAACACACTAGAAATGAGTTCATTTCAGCATTGTAAAAAGTAATTCCCACTTCCGATAATACTCTTCTTGTCTGGTGTATGGTTTTTATTATACTGCTTTATGTGGGTTTTCTCTTTCAATTTTAACACAAATCATCTTATTTCTGTAGAAAGAAAATTTCCTTACCTTTAGCCTTTCTTTAAATAACAAGTCTCTTTGGAAGGCAACATTTCCGCATGTTCTTCCCTAATGAAATGTAAGCTGCTTTTACATTTGATTAATAGTATCATAGTTATTTTAAGCATATGTAAATGTCTCATCTTGAAGTACATGAGCTTTACAAGATGAGCGATGGAAATATATACTGTAAAAGTATTGCTTCGATTTTTTTCTTTGGGTTTCTTACATAAACTTGGCCAGAGTTTGAATTTTTAATCAAAATTATTCTATAAAAAATTATCTGCAATCATAACATGGAAAGTATCTTACCTTACCTATTCTATAAAAGGCTTTCTGTTATCATAACATGGAAAGTATCTTACCTAGAGGAATTCAGACTGGTTCATATCTTTTTTTTTTTTTTTTTGGGTCCGGTCGTGGGGCCTGAGCTCTGGGTCTGAGCGCTGTCCCTCAGCTCTTCAGCTCAAGGCTAGCGCTCTACCACTTGAGCCACAGCGCCACTTCCGGCTTTTTTCTTTTTGCTTATGTGGTGCTGAGGAATTGAACCCAGGGCCTCAGGCATGCAAGGCAAGCGCTCTACCACTGAGCCACCTTCCCAGCCCTGGTTCATATCTTTTAATGTTCTTAATGTAGAGAGATTATACCTACACTAATAATTATGTATTTATTTATTTTCCAATGCTTTCCTGTTCAAGAGATCTCATTGTGTTTAATTCCTCCATGATGCAGAGTGAGAGTCCTGATTACTGTAATGCTGAAATGTTTTACACTATATATCACATTAAACCATAATGCCAAGCACTCTACTATAGAATTCTAATTAGTTGGGTTTTTTGTTTGTTTGTTTGTTTGTTTTGCCATTCATGGGGCCTGAACTCTGGGCCTGGGCACTGTCCCTCAGCTCTTCGGCTCAAGGCTAGCGCTCTACCACTTGAGCCACAGCGCCACTTCTGGTTTTTCCTGCTTATGTGGTACTGAGGAATCAAACCCAGATCCTCATGCATGCAAGGCAAGCACTCTACCACTGAGTCACCTTCCCAACACATCTAATTAGTTTTTTTAAGTCCTAAAAATCAAGCCCTGAAATACATTTAGCAAAGGCTATGTAATATACATCATTGTTTTGTTTTATATTTGATTTTAGCAGATTTTAGCTCTAGTTCATTTTTAAATAGCATGGTTACACATAATTGTTTCAGATGAGGTATTATTAAATTATGAACAAAAGCCTCTGCAGATACTTTTTTCCTTAATGTTATATTTTCTAATTTTAGAACTGTTTTTAATACCAAATAACAACTCTTCAAGCACTCCTTTGTTAATCAGGGCAGCTACTAGTAAATCTTATATAAATGAGAAAATAAAAGCTCCAAGGAGATTAGTAATCACTAGTCACATTTCCAGTGTAACAGAGACTTCTTTAAAATCCAGGCTCTAAAGGAGGCTCTAGCCCGTGTTCTTATCAACTTTATGTTGTTCCTCAGACCTGTTGTGTTTGAGTCATTTGTCCTTGCCAGCTTCTCTCACTCCCAAGTTTGGTTTCTCAACAGAACTTGATGATGCATACCTTTGGAGGCAAAATCTGATGACACTTATTTCAGATCAGAAACAGAGACCACTCCCCAAGCAATAGTGATTTCCTTGGCAATTGCAGAACCCTACACACACACACACACACACACACACACACACACACACACACACACACATGCACACACACCTAGAACCAGACCTAAGATACCAGATCACAGCTTGTCCAAGGCTACTTTACACATACCTCTTGCCCTGTGTTCTAATTCTTCTCCTATACAGTCTTAGAGCTATTGTCAGTACACCCTAAAGGCAGAATTTAGGGTGCTTATTCCTACCAGTATGGTCGCTCCAAAATAAATTCCTTTCCTGCTGTACTACCTCACATCTCTCTGAGTAGACTCTCAAAGTGGAAGGTGGGTGAATCTAGTCTGTTGTGATGCCCAGAGTTAGGCAGGCCTCTGGCCTAGAGGTCAGGTAATTACAGTATCTTCAGTATTAAGCCTAGAAAGTTCAGCTATGTCTCAAGAAATTCTACATATAGCACTAACTAAATAAGAGTATTAGATAGTAAGCCAGGTGCTAGTGGCTCATACCTGTATTCCTAGCTATTCAGAAGGCTGACATCTGAATTGCAGTTCAAAGACAGCCCAGGCAGGGAAGTCAGTAAGGTCTCTTTTCTCCAATTAACCACCAAAAAGCTGGAAGTGAAGCTGTGGCTCAATTGGTAGAGCACTAGCCTTGAGCAAAAAAACTCAGATACAGAGCCTAGGTCCTGACTTCAAGCCCCAGGCCCAGAAGAAAAAAAGTATTCTAAGGAAAATGCACAGTAATTCAACCTATATAATCAGTGTGTATTCAAGAAAACCAAACATTTTAGTTTACTTGAGAAGCAATGACAGGCGACCCACTGTATCTGCCACCTCCCTGTCCAGATATAACCAACCAACCATGGATCAAAAAATTATCTGGGGAGAAAAACTTGCATTTGTGCTAAACACATACACACTTTTTTATTTCATTATTCTCTAAATATTATCACCACTATTCATATAACGTTTACCTTGTATTGTATGTAATGGTTAATCTAAACATAAAAGCACAAATGAGGATGTATATACATTACATGTAAATGCAATCCAGTTTTATATAGGGGACTTGAGCAGCCCTAAGTTTGGTATAAAAATGAGTACCTGAGCAATCCTCCACAGATAGCAAGAGATAATATTACTACATTGTTCCAATTCAAAGAATGTCAAAGATTTATTGCAATTGTTTTTCAGTGTGATACATTTCCATAGTCATTTTTGTCAGAGAAAAGTGCTTGGTTTTATGGTTACCAAGATAGAGGACTGCTGTGAACAATTTCTACAGTCTGTTCATAGGATTTCTGTGGTGTGCATTTTGCTAGCTAGCAAATTCTGAGCAGTTTACAAAGCACAAAAAAAATTCATCTCTACCACAAAAGTTGGCATCAATCCATTACCCTAGATGGCCTTCTTCTGATATCCAGACCTTTCACATTGGAGTGAGACCGATACTGTCCTGCTGACTTTTTCAGATATAAGAACTTGGAGTTCATCATGTGTGTCACATTGTATGTTAATGTTGAAGGACTGAATCCTTTTTGCTTTGTGTGTGTGTGTGTGTGTGTGTGTGTGTGTGTGTGTGTGTGTGTGTGTGTGTGTGTGTAATTGAACCTAGAAACTGGCACATCCCCAGGCAAGTGCTTTCCCACTGAGCTACATGCTCAGGCTTCAGAGTATTTTACAATCTGAAATACAACTCAATCTTATTTATCAAATTTTAGTTAATTTGATATTTCTTTTCTAGGATATTGTCATTTTCTTTTAGCAGAATCAAATTTCCTCATTTTATCTTATCTGGAAATTCAATTAGCACTTACGAATTCTATTTGAATACTGGTTTATCAATACAATTTGAGGATATATTTGTTCTTTTGACAGTGCTAAGTGAGCCCTTTACTTCTTGTTAGGTTCCTGGAATCTTGGGAGGCTTTGGTTTATCTTGCAAAAGAGATAGTACCATCTACACCTCTCCTTCATCAGAATCATCTGTATCATTATTTCAAATGTATCTTGGGCCTACATGTAATTCTAAAACATATTTGTCTCATTAAGTCTGGCAACATGCTAACTGATTTATACACAATCACTGATACAGGATCCCAAGCTTGTATGTCTTGGCAATGTCAAATTGCTACAAATTTTCCTAAAGGCTTATCCTTTATTTCTATAGCAAGAGTTCATGGCTGTTTTCTACAGAGACCAATGATCCATAGTACAAAATTGTGCCAATGGTAGGCACTGGCTCAACTGCTTTTCCCAGCACAATGACTTCAAAGGGACTCTTCCAGCCTCGCCATGCATTTCCTTCTGTTATTGAGCCTTCTGGTCCATTTCTTTGTGATTTCTGCCTACTTCCTTCATAGATAACACATGTCCAAAATGGTATGTCTGTTATAATTTTCCTTATAATTAAGTTAGATTTCATTTTAAAAGTAACAATCTTTACCCCAAATAGAAGCTACCGAATGTCACACCACGGAAGTATCTTAAAGAACAAATGAAATTTACATCAGTAGTAACAAATGTCTAACTTAAACTACATCCCAGTTATGCAGAAGTCAAAATGTATTGACCATAACATAACATAGTAAAGGCAGTTGTGAAATACATAGATCTAGACTAAGGAGCCTTGAAAATAATAATATAAATATTACACACTCCAAAAAGAATTTTAAAATAATTAGGGAATATACATAGGCAAAGTTACCCAGCATCAAATATATTCTCCAAAACGACTTTGCAAGGTCAAAACAGAGGAAGAATAAAAAAATCAGAGAACTATTCAGGCTTTTCAGAACATCTCCTATTGTGAACACTGAGTTATCTGAGAAACAACCAAATCAAAACATTTCTCATTTGGAGAATACTTTCTCTAGTTTCTTTATCATTAGTTGCTTGCCTAAATGTCATTGACTCTATTATTAGACCTTGGTCACTTGTCATCATTATTACTTTTTACCTCTTTTCTAGGAAGATAAAATAGATGCACAAGAACCTTGGCAAAATGTACACCAAGCTCTACTGGAACTTTGCAATATTACACAATAAAACATGCATTTGAAAGTACAGATGGGGAGGAGGTGGGAAAGAGGGGAGGGAAGGGATGGTAGGGGAAAACAAAGGAGGGGATAACAATGCTCGAAATGTACTCATTACCTGACTCATTAACTGTAACCCCTCTGTACACTATCTTTACAATCAAAATATATATTAAAAAAGAAAAAAGAAAGTACAGATGGCTCTATAAACCTTGAGTTTCTATTTTTTCTTTCCTACAATCCATCACCACCCAGAATTTCAACATTTTTTCTTCACTCAAACATAGAAATCCAGCTAAAAAACATTTTCAAGATATGTTGTAGAGTGAAGCCTTCAGAAAAACAAATATCTACTATTTTTAACAAGTTTTTATTATGAAAATACTGTACAGAAGGGTTACAATTACATGAATAAGGTAATGAGTACATTTCTTATCAAGCATTGTTGCCTCCTCCTTTGTTTTTCCCCTACCATCCCTGCCCTCCCATCTCCACAACTGCACTCCCCCACCCCCTCCCCCACCCCCACCAAAGTTGTAATGCTTGTTTTTCTTTTTTTCTTTTTTTAAATACATTTTTAATTGTAAAAATACTGTACAGAGTTACATGAGCAAGATAATGAGTACATTGTTGACTCCTCCTCTGTTTTTCCTTTACCATCCCTTCCCTCCCACCTCCACAACTGCAGTCCCTACCTCCTCCCTAAACTGTAAAGATCTTCTTCAACATAGTGTCTTGTACATCTCATTATTACAATGGGTCAACCTGTATCCCTATTTAACATTTTGTTTTTTCCCTTCCCCTTCCCAAATTAGAGAAGTGTATATACAAGATGCAGGGCACCAACATCAAATTCAGTGAAAACGGGGGTTATACCATAGGGGAGGGACATACAAAGTAACAAAAAATAATCACGCGGTATCTTATAAATATGTTAGAAACAATAGCAAGAAAGAAAAAAAAGCACTTGTATCCCTATCTTGGGGTTCATTTCTCTTAACATCATCTTATCTGGTCATATGTACATAGCTTTTGACCTTTTCTGCTTGTTCCAGACATACACTAGTTATTGCAAATAAGGGAAACCATGGGACCTATGTTTCTTTGAGCCTGGCTTACTTCACTTAATATAATTTTGTCCAAGTCTTTCCATTTCCTAACAAATGGGATGATGTCATTCTTTCTGATGGAGGCATAAAATTCATATATATATACATATATATGTGTATATATATATATGCACATTTTCTTGATCCATTCATCTACTGAGGGCATCTGGGTTGGTTCCATATCTTAACTATGGTAAATAATGCTGCAATAAACATAGTTGTGATGGTAACCTTAGTATGGCCTTGTTTGTGATCATTTGGGTAAATGCCCAAAAGTGGGGTTGCTGGGTCATAGGGGAGCTCTATTTGCAGTTTTTTGAGAAACCTCCATACTACTTTCCAAAGTGGTTGAAGAAGTTTACACTCCCACCAACAATGCAGTAAGGTTCCCTTCTAGCCACCTCCCTTCCAGCATCTGTTGTTATTAGACTTCTTGATTATAGCCATTCTAACTGGGGTGAGGTGGTATCTCAGTGTTGTTTTGATTTGCATTTCTTTTATGGCGAGAGAGGCTGAGCATTCTTCATGTGTCTATTGGACATTCTTATTTCTTCTTCAGAGAAGTCTCTCTTTAAGTCTTTAGCCCACTTATTTATTGGGCAGTTGTTTCTTTGAGGATTTGTTGTTGGGGGATTTAATTTTTTGAGTTCTAAGTATATTTTAGATATCAGACCCTTATCTGTTGTATGGTTAGTGAAGATCTTCTCTGAATCCATGGGCTTTCTATTGATCTTGCTAGCTATGTCCTTTGCCATGCAGAAGCTCTGCAGTTTCATGCAATCTCATTTGCCCAACCTTTCTTTGATTTGTTGTGTTTCTGGGTCTCTATTAAGAAAGTTTTGGCCTGTGCTCAGGAGACCTAGAGTTTCTCCTATTCCTTCCTGTAATGTTTTAAGGGTGTCTGCTTTGGCTCCGAGGTCTTTGATCTATTTGGAGTTGATTCTGGTGCAGGGTGATGTATAAGGATCTAGCTTTAATTTTCTACAGGTGATTAGCCAATTTTGCCAGCACTATTTACTGAAGAGGCTGTCTTTCTTCCATTCTATTTTTTTAAGCTCCCTTATTGAAGATTATGTCTTCACAGACCTATTTCATTTCTAGGTTTCCAATTCTAATACATTGGTCCTGAGGTCTCTTCTTGTACCAGTACCAAGCTGTTTTGAGTTTGAAATTTGGTATTGATATTCCTCCAGCGCTACTCTTTCTATTAAGGATTGCTTTTGCTATTCGGGGTCTTTTATTGTTCCATATGAATTTTTGGATTGTCTCTTCTATTTAATTGAAGAATGAGGTTGGAATATTGATAGGTATCACATTGAATTTGTAGATAGCCTTGGGAAGTATTGCCATTTTCATGATGTTGATCCTTCCAATTCAGGAGCATGGGCGGTTTTCCCACTTGCTAAGTTCTGCTTTGTGTATCCTTTTTTTTATTGTGAAAATACCATACAGAGGGGTTACAATTACATGGGCAAGATAATGCGTATATTTCTTATCAAGCATTCTTGCCTCCTCCTTTGTTTCCCCTTCCCATCCCTTCCCATCTCCCACTCCCACCCCCTAGCCAAAGTCATAAAGTTTGTTTTTCGACATAACAATTTGTGCATCTCATTGTAAAGCTTGTTTTTCAACATAGTAGCTTGTACATCTCATTGCTGCAATGGGTCAACATGTATCCCTATTTAAAGAATTTGTTTTTTTCCCTCCCTTCCCCAAATTATACCAACATCAAATACAGTGAAAACAAGGGTTATACCATGGGGGAGGGAAATACAAAGCAACAAAAAATCACCTTATAAATACATTAGAAACAAT
This sequence comes from Dipodomys spectabilis, assembly GCF_019054845.1. Taxonomy (NCBI): domain Eukaryota; kingdom Metazoa; phylum Chordata; class Mammalia; order Rodentia; family Heteromyidae; genus Dipodomys; species Dipodomys spectabilis. The sequence goes on along the minus strand of NW_024870701.1, from coordinate 1,267,634 downwards.
AGCAAGAAAGAATAAAAACACTTGTGTCCTTACTTGGGGTTCATTTTGCTTAACATCATCTTATCTGACCTTTTCTGCTTGACTCAGACATATACTATTTATTGCAAATAAGGGAAACCATGAGACCTATGTTTCTTTGGGCCTGGCTTACTTCACTTAATATAAATTTTTCCAATTCTTTCCATTTCCTAACAAATGGAGCAATGTCATTCTTTCTGATGGAGGCATAGAATTCCATTGTGTATATATACTACCTTTTCTTGATCCATTTATCTACTGAGGGGCATCTGGGTTGGTTCCACATCTTAGCTATGGTAAATAATGCTGTAGTAAACATAGTTGTGCTGGTAGCTTTACAGAGCTCCCCTATGACCCAGCAATCCCAATTTTGGGCTTTTACCCGAATAATCACAAACAAGACCATATCTACTATTTTTAAGAACACTGATTCAATATTTGAAATAGACTGAGACAAAAAAATTGTGGTTTTGATTATTATAAAAAGTGAGAGGCAGCTAAAAATGTACTTTTTTTTACATACATCCACTTTTCTGGCACACTATTTAATAAAATCCCCTTACAGATCCATCTTGTGTCATTTTTTCCCTTTACAAATTTGATTGTCTCAACAACAGGCAACAGGTTGGTCATCAGCTCTGGGACACCCCGCAGAGTCCTCATGATGAAAAAAATGGGGGAAGGGTGACAACAGAGAATTTGTTCAAAGAACACTGTACAGAGATGTACAAGTCGTTATGTCGAAAACGAACTTTACAACTTTGGTGCAGGGGTGGGGGGGAGCTGGAAGGATTGGGGGGGGAGGATGGGAAGGGATGGGAAGGGGAAACAAAGGAGGAGGCTACAATGCTTGATAAGAAATGTACTCATTATCTTGCCCATGTAATTGTAACCCCTCTGTACAGTATTTTCACAATAAAAAATAAATAAAAATTTTAAAAAATAAAATAAAAAAGAACACTGTACATACCGCACACTTACAAAATTATCACAATGAAACACCTTTGTCCTAGTAATGTATACTAATAAGCACATAAACTAAGGAGTAAAATATGCACTTTGCAAAATTTTTATGATGATTGAATAAATATGAACTGACCATTGCTGTGCTTGGGTCCAGGTGGAGAAGAACCTCCCAGCGCCCCCTAGTGGTGACTGCCCACTGAGGCAGGCAGAAGGTAGTGAAGGTCTCTACCTTCCTTGCAGGTGAAGCAAAGCGGCCATCCCCTCCAGTGGCTTGCTCATAGCCACACACAACTATACCAGAACTATGTCCAGCAATAGCTCTGGAGGAATGGCTCCCACCACACTAGCTTCTTTTGCGGAAAGTCCACTCTTCCATTCGTGGCCCCTGGCATTTGACAGAATCCTTCTAGGCCTCCAGCAGCCTGGTCCCTAGTGGCCTGGCTCTGGAAACCCTGGGGCAGCAGCTAGTAAGCCAGCCTAACCAGGTTAAGGCAGAGCACTTGTCCTGACCTGAAAGAACCATCAACCCAATCTTCCCAGGTGCGAGCCAGAGCCCTGTCCAGCTCACCAGGCCGACCAAGCAGGCTTCAGCAACAAACAAACCAGCATAGAGAGCCCACCCACTCCCAGTTACACTCTGATCTCCCAATCTGGTAACTGCCTTCCACCAAGCAGAAAGTGAACTCCAGCCAATCATTCAGAAACAAAACAGAAAGAAAATAATTTTGTCGATTGTTAATTTAGTACACAATGTTGAAGTATTCTGTAATTGAAACGGAATGCTCTGAGGGCTACCAAAAGATGACTCTGACCGTCCCCCAGAGGTAATAGTCCTGAAGATTATGTGGTGGCCAATCTCAAACAAGTTATCTTCCAGTTTTGTTTTATTTTGTTTTTCTGACAAGGTTAGGTTCACAGTGAGTTCCCTTCTTGAGATGCAGGTGCCATTATGCCAATCCAGCTGTGATCCATAAGCAATGGTTTCAGAAGTAGAGACATGATCCAAGCAATCAATTGTTTAAGGTCTTCCAGGAACTTAAACCTAAGAAGCTATTGTCTCTGAATCTATGTGCTATCTTTTCACTGAAAAGAAACTTTTGGTAAGATAGGAATAAAAACTTAGAATACTAGTCATCTTAATCATGCATGGAAAAAAAATTCTGTTTTAAGAATAAAAATAAGCTGGGCATGGGCTGGGAAAGTGGCTCAGTGGTAGAGCGCTTGCCTTGCATGCCTGAGGCCCTGGGTTCGATTCCTCAGCACCACATAAGCAAAAATAAAAAAAGCCAGAAGTGGCGCTGTGGCTCAAGTGGTAGAGTGCTAGCCTTGAGCTGAAGAGCTGAGAGACAGCCCCCAGGCCTGGAGTTCAGGCCCCACAACCGGACCCCCGCCCCCCCAAAAAAAGAAAATAAGCTGGGCACCGGTGGCTCACGCCTGTAACCTAGCTACTCAGGAGGCTGAGATCCAAGGATCACAGTTCAAACCCAGTCTAGGCAGGAAAGTTCATGAGACTCTTATCTCCAATAAACCAACTAGAAAACTGGAAGTGGTGCTGTGGCTCAATCAGTAGAGTGCCCTCCTTGAGCTGAAGAGCACAAGGACAGTGCCCAAGCCCAGAATTCAAGCCCCATGACCAACAACAACAACAAAAAGAATGAAAATATATTGAAAAGAAAAACAGGCAAGACAAGGTGAGAGAAATGATACCTGAAACCACATAAATCCTACGCTTTTTTGATACATTTTTCTATAATTAAGGCAAGTTTGTTTCCCCATTAATAACAGAAAGTCTACACCAAAACTTCAGTATAAGGAAAATAGAATTCCTACCATCTATTACAGTTGCTCTAAGCAATGACTGATAAAATACATAACTTTTTCTAACATCCTGTCCAGCAAATCTTAGTCATTTAATAAATTTCAGTGTCACAGGACCAATAGCCAGATTGCAATGGTTGAAGAGAAATGGAAAATGAGGATAGAAATAATGTGGGTAATTTTTCAAGAATTTATCATAAAGCCAGCCTGGGCAGGAAAGTCTCAAAGACTCTTTATCTCCAATTAACCACCAGAAAACCAGAAATGGCACTGTGGCTCAAAATGGTAGCGTGGAAAAAGTGCAGGGATAGTTACCAGGCCCTGAGTTCAAGCCCCACAATTGACAAAAAAATAAAGACATAAATACCTGATTTATTTCCAAAAAAAAAAAAGAATTTATCATAGAGAGAGAGAGAGAGAGAGAGAGAGCAAAGGAAGGTAGTAGGTAGGATTAACAGAAAAAAGTTTGCAAACAAAGTTTTAAGCAGAAATTTTCTTCCTGTGATATTTCATTGAGGTTGTTGACAAAATAATGGGTCATCAGATTCAGTCAATACCATACTAAATTTAATTTTGGTTGTTTTGCTAAGATTCAGATTCTTATTATTCTTATGAGGTTTGCTGATCTTATAAAACGTGATTACATAAGAGAATATCTGAGAAAAGAATAGCAGAATGTTTACAAATTAGATCCTTGGATTAAAGAGATTTTAATGAAACTATCTCTCTTTCCTTATAATTAGGGAAACTTCTAGACGATGCTGTTACTCGTCTATTTTTCTCTCATATCAATCAAGATAAAATTGTATTAAGCTATTATGTGTTATTCTTTGGCAACCAAAGTGTTCATATTAGAAAAATATCAAATTATCACTCTATTTTCATGAGTATAAAACTCAGTACTAGGATTTTGATTTATAGACATTAAATAGAATGGTTAAACATGCCTTAAATGTATAAGAATGGAAGCATCTTGAATCATTTTTTATCATATTATTTTTCCATGTGGTGTTGTCTATAGATCACAAGTCATTTTATCATTCCTTCTGAAGTTACTTTTTGAGTTCCCACAATGGACTCTTCAATATATAATGTCTTATAGATGATGTATTATAATGTCACTTGGAACGTTATATTAGAAACAAAAATATTGATTTGAGCCAAATTAAATTCATTTTACTTGCTTCTCCAATTAAAATGTTTTTTGAGGTGTTTTATTTTATTTTATTGTTAAGATGCTGTACAGAGGGGTTGCAATTACATGAGTAAAGCAATGAGTACATTACTTGTCGGTCATTGTTACCCCTTCCCTTCCTTCTTGTTGTCCCACTATCCCTTCCCTCCCCCAGCTCCCACACTCAGCCTCTCCCCATATCATCCCCCTCCCCAGTTGTAAAATTCATTTCCAATATACTGTGCTTTGGGTAACCTTGTTGCAATGGGTTATCCTGTGTCCTTGTTTTGGCATTTTGTTATTCACCTTCCCTTCCCCAGATTAGACATATGTATATACAGGATGCAGGGTATCAAAATCAAGTACAGCAATTTTTCAGTGCATAATATTGGGGAAATTGTGGAGCATGAACCAAATAAACAGAACTAAATTTTCTTCCTAAACCATCAAGAATTACAACAGCATGACTGAAAAATATTGCTTTCCAATTTTGAGCACAGTAGCAGGTAATTGATTCAACTTTCTACAAACGCCTAGTGATATTTTCTAACATTTGTAGCTCTCCTTACTTACACAATGCCTTTACATAAATGTCAGATTTGATCTCCCTCAACTCTGTGAAGTAAATAAGATCTTTCATAGGTGTGAAAAGCAAAAGTTCTGAGGTGTTTGTTGACGTGTAAAATGCACAATTGAAACTAGAATTCAAATTCATCATCCAACTCCAAATCTCATTTCCAGCACATCACAATTTATATCTATTCTTATGTATGTGGGTATATGTGTGTGTGCATGTATTATTTCTTCTAGCAAAGAAATAAAATGAAATTCTTTGTACAAATTTTAAAATAGCAGAAAAAAATGAGAACGCCATAATTTCCTTAAATCAAATCGAGCTTTATATTGATCTTATGCCTCTCCCAGTCAAGGCTGTGCTTTCCCCAACTTATTTTAAATTTTGATTCTTGCAAGGACATTAGTCTGACCCCACAGCTGTGGGCAGCTTCAAGAGCTTATTGACAGAACACTTCCCTCTTTGACCTCCGGTGTCTGGGAACATGAATTGTGGCTGCTTACCTCCTGCCACGTACCTGAAACCCACTGGGCTCCAACCTCTGCTGCAACCAGCAGGTTCTCCTGCTTAGATTATTCTTTTAATGAACACAGCCAGATGGTGGCCAACGAGTCTACCAGGCAACAGGCACTTCCTTTCCCGTACAATCTGACCAAGCATTTCATAAATAAAACACTATCTCTTCTGCACCTTCTTATAAATACTGTAGTATTCTTAGCAGAATAAGCCCTTAAATTTTTTCCATAAACAATTTCATCAAAAAGGCTTTAAAATTTTTAATATATTTTTATTATTATTATTTTGTGTATGTGGTACTGAGGAATCAAACCCAAGGCCTCATGCATAGTGGGCAAACACTCTACAACTAAGCCATGTTCCCAACCCAAAAAGACTTTTGTTTGGTGAATATTTACAAGTCATTACATATGTGCACATTTTTCTCTCAACAAGATTTTTACAAAGTTTAAATTCCTGCAATTAGAGAAGGCTGCATCTCTGTTCTCTGCTCCCACAAAGCAGCTTCTGTCGACTCCATCTGCACATCCTTAAAGGTTTTCCTGAATGGGCACTTACCGAAGTTATCTAATTGTACCTATCATGATACAGATTGTGTAAAGAGAACATCTTCCTCAAGGAATACAGAAATCTAAGACAGAGAATACTGATTTTAATATATAAACAAAAAAGGTTAGTAGAGATTATTTACAAATGCACACAAGATGCTTTACAAATGCACACAAACATTAACTTTATGAAAATTTCTATGGTGTTGGTGAAGGTTTGATTTTTTTTTGTTGTGAGATTGAAAATGAATCATTTCATTTATACTTATAATCCCAGCTACTCAAGAGGTTGAGATACAAAGGAATATAGTTTGAAGACAGCCCTGACAGAAAAGTCTCTGAGACTCCATTTCCAAAATAATCAGCAGAAAGATGGGCTGGAGGTGTCATTTTAAGTGGTAGAGCACCAGATGTCAGAGCTTGAGGCCCCAAATTCAAGCCACAAAAAAATAAATAAGGGGCCCTGGGGAATTAGACTCTGCTTCCTCTTACGATGTAGGAATATTTAGACAGTATTTTTCCATAGTATTGCTAATCTGTAAACTATACAGACTTAAATTTCCTAAGACAGCTCCAATGAAGCCAGATAAAAATTTTAAATTAACTTTTAAAACTGTGCAATTAAAATCTAAAAGCCATGAAAACTAGGTAAAATAATTTTAATTTTAAAACATGAAAAGGAAGCCAGGCACGCATGGCTCATGCCTGTAATCCTAGCTAGTCAGGAGACTGAAATCTGAGAATCGCGGTTCAAAGCCAGCCCAGGCAGGAAAGTCCTCATGGACTCTTATCTCCAATTAACTACCAGAAAACCAGAAGTGGTGCTGTGGCTCAAGTGCTAGAGTATTAGCCTTGAACTGAAAAGCTGAGGGACAGCACCCAGGCCTAGAGTACAAACCAAAAAAAAAAAAAAGGAGTTGGATTTCACACTATAAATCAAAACAAATTACTAAATAAAAGAAGAAATTTTCAAAGAACAAAAACATCTAGTTTTAATAAAAGAAAATGAGTCATGAGCAGAAATAAAGTATGAACCACATCACTTAGAAGATGAATTAAGAGGACCCAGGTGTTAGATTTAGAAAATACTTCAAAGCAATTAAACAAAAGTACAATGGCAATGAATCAGTAGACAGTATTCTCAATGGAGAATTTGAAACTATAAAAAGAAACCAAAGAAAAGTTTATATTTGAACGTTTATATAACTAAAATTAAATTTTTACTAGGCTCAGCAGCATGTGTGGAATGGCTGAAGAATAGCATCAGCTGACTGAAAGAAAGATCAATCAACATCAACTTCCCAAGGAGCAGAGTTAAAAAAGAAGTCTGTGTCAAAATGAGCATAGCCAGAATTGTTGGGAATGTCAACTAGACTGAAATACGGCCAATAAAATATTACAAAACAGTAAGAAACATGGATTAGGGAAATATTTTAAGAAATCAAAGCTCCAACTTTTCTAAAGCAGACTGAAAATATTAAAGATCCAAGATCCCAGTGAATTTGGATACAGTCAACACAAAGACATCAAACTCAGGCATGTCATAGCAAAGGTCTCCAAAAACAAACCAACTCATCCTATGCAGAGAACAATATGATTAGTAGAAGACATGGAAGTCTGAAAGGAGTGGACTGTCATGATCTTTTAAAAGCAAAACTAAAACTGTTGACCAAGAATTCTGTACACATCATTGCCTTACTCATGTAACTGTAACCCCTCTATACAGTATCTTTACAATAAAAAATATATAAACAAGAATTCTGTATACAGAAAAATTATCCTTAAAAAGAAACAAAAAGTGATTTTAAAAAAACCCCTCTTGCTGAACAAATGCTGGGACAAACGGTTGAAGACTTATGAGAAAATTTAAAAGAATTCCTTGAGACTGAAAGAGAATGATACTATGTGGTAACTTCAATTCCAGGGAAGGAAAGAATTCTGGAAATTATGTACTTTGATTAGTATGTAATCAGTGTCTTGTTTTTAATTACTTTGATTTTCTTAAACTTCATGACACTGTATAGAGACAAAATTATAACTGTATTGCTAGATGTATAATACATATTAACCGAATGCATATGACAGTAGTAATACAAACAAAGGATGATGATGATGGAGTTGTAGTAGATAAGAGTTAACATATTTCACAGGAAAATTCACTGTTTACATACAGGAGATTATAATCAATAAAACATATGGAAAAAATTAATAAAGGTTAATGAAGGTGTATTGTCATTTAATGAAATGTATTTATTTATAGTGATCTATCATTGTTATGTTAGCTAATTCAGATTTTATACAATCACGTTCAGTGTCTTTCTACATGTTTATTAGTTCTCATTTACATATTTATTAGTTACCAGTGCCTGACTTGACTAATTATTCTTAAAGAATGTTAGATATTACATAATATGATTATGCAATTTATATATAATTTAATTATGCATCTAAATATAATTCTATCTCTAAAATATAACTTACTTTTTTTTTGTTTTGCAAGAATATAAGTGATTGATAAGTGTTTTTATTATATCTTCTCCTCCTTCTGAAAAAACTGCCCTTTTTGAAGGTTTTTGAAGATTTTGATGCAATAAATTAATTGCCGTAAACAGTAATAAGCTGATTTGTTTACAGAAGGAAAATCAATAGAAATTATATTGTGCAGCTGGAAGTTACACTAAGTATGACCTATTATTGAAAGGTAGTCAAAATCAAATTAATCCAGCTCAAATATATCTATCAGACAGCGCTTCTGATCTTAATAATCATTAAGACCAAAATGCTATTTGCTAGCAACTAGAGCATATAATGTCATGATTTTGATCAAATTGCCTAGCATGTAATAGGTATCTAAGAACTAATGTGTTATGCTTTCATTTCATTTTTTCCCAGAATCCATAAAAGGGAAGATGTTGAGGTTCAGATAGACAAATGCACAGAGATGCCACTTCAGTAGGAAGCCTGAGATGGGAGGCAGGCTCTTCCAGCTATGTTTGAGTTGTCTATTGCAAACATTAGAGCTAAATGAATGCATTCGTGAGGTTTACAGAGCATGCATGAGAAGGAATTTGCTGAAATGTGGACAACATGTTTCTCAAAAAGGCAAGAAACAACAGATTAGTCATTATATTCTTATTGAGTATACTATAAACTAATTTGGGGCTATATGCACAACACATTCTGGTAAAGACTATCTGATATTTCTGTAGTTTACATTGATAACAAAGAAAGAGTTACTGTAGAGGAAAAAGCTGGAACTAAGATCTGCCTTCTACTAGATCCTTTGGATGGCATTAACTATCATTGATTAGAAACCTAAAACTATTGAGGAAACTCTCTACCTCATGGTCAAGAAAAATCCACCTCATAGAACACAAATGATGTGATTGGAAGGATCAACATCGTGAAAATGGCAATACGTCCCAAGGCTATTCAATGCAATACCTATCAATATTCCAACCTCATTCTTGAAAAAAATAGAAGAGGCAATCCAAAAATTCATATGGAACAATAAAAGACCCTGAATAGCAAAAGCAATCCTTAACAGAAACAACAGTGCTGGAGGAATATCAATACCAAATTCCAAACTCTACTACAAAGTCATAATAATCAAAACAGCTTGTTAATGGCACAAGAACAGACCTCAGGACCAGTGGAATAGAATTGAAAACCTAGAAATGAACTTACAGATCTACAGCCATCTAATCTTCCATAAGGGCTAAAAAAAAATTAGAATGGAAGAAAGACAGCCTCTTCAGTAAATGGTGCTGGCAAAATTGGATAACTACTTGTAGAAAACTAAAGCTAGATTCTTATATATCACCCTGCACCAGAATCAACTCCAAATGGATCAAAGACCTGAGAGTCAAAGCAGACACTTTGAAAACATTACAGGATGGAATAGGAGAAACACTAGGTTTCTTTGGCACAGGCCAAAATTTTCTTAATAGAGACCCAGAAACACAACAAATCAAAGAAAGGTTGGGCAAATGGGGTTGCATGAAATTGCAGAGCTTCTGAATGGCAAAGGACATAGCTAGCAAGATCAATAGAAAGCCCATGGATTGGGAGAAGATCTTCACTAGTCATACAATGGAGAAGGATCTGATATCTAAACTATACCTGGAACTCAAAAAATTAAATCCCCCAACAACAAATCCTCAAAAAACAACAGCCCAATAAAGAAATGGGCTAAAGACTTAAAGAGAAACTTCTCTGAAGAGGAAAGAAAGATGGCCAATAGACACATGAAGAAATGTTCAACCTCTCTAGCCATAAAAGAAATGCAAATCAAAACAACATTGAGATTCCACCTCACCCCAGTTAGAATGGCTATATTCAAGAACTCTAATAACAGATGCTGGAGGGGATGTGGACAGAAGGGAACCTTACTGCATTGTTGGTGGGCATGTAAACTTGTTCAATCACCTTGGAAAGTAGTATGGAGGTTCCTCAAAAGACTCCACATAGAGCTCCCCTATGACCCAGCAATCCCACTTTTGGGCATTTACCCAAATGATCACAAACAAGATCATACTAAAGCTACCGGCATCACCATGTCTATTGCAGCCTTATTTACCATAGCTAAGATATGGAACCAACCCAGATGCCCCTCAGTAGATGAATGGATCAAGAAAATGTGGAATATATACACAATGGAATTCTATGCCTCCATCAGAAAGAATGACATTGCCCCATTTGTTAGGAAATGGAAAGACTTGGAAAAGCTAGTACTAAGTGAAGTAAGCCAGGTCCAAAGAAACATAGGTCCCATCGTTTCTCTTATTTGTAATAACTAGTATATGTCTAAGACAAGCAGAACAGGTCAGATAAATTGATGTTAGGTGAAATGAACCTCAAGGTAAGTATTCAAATGTTTTTGCTTTCATGCAATTGTTTCTAACATATTTATAAGATGATTTCTTTGTTGCTTTGTATGTCCCTCCCCCACAGTATAACCCCTACTTTCACTGTATTTGATGTTGGTATAATTTGAAGAGGGGAAGGGAAAAGAACAAATCGTAATAGGGATACAGGTGGACCTATTGCAACAATGAGATGTACAAGATGTTATGTAGAAAAACAAACTTTACAACTTTGGGGGAGAAAGAGGCGAGGGGAGGGGGGGAAATGGGAAGGGATGGGAAGGGGAAACAAAGGAGGAGGCCACAATGCTTCATAAGAAATGTACTCACTATCTTGCCCATGTAATTGTAACCCCTCCGTACAGTATTTTCACAATAAAAAAAAGAGAGAGAAAAGAAACGTATTCATTATCTTGCCCATGAAATTGTAACCCCTCTTTATGGTATTTTCACAATAATAAATAAATAAATAAATAAATAGGGGTACAGGTGGACCCATTACAACAATGAGATGTACACATCGTTATGTCCAAAAACAAACTTTACAACTTTGGTAGAGGGGTGGGGGAGCGGGGGGAGATGTGAAAGGATGGGAAGAGGAAACAAAGGAGGAGGCAACAACGCTTGATAAGAAATGTACTCATTATCTTGCCCATGTAATTATAACCCCTTTGTACAGTATTTTCACAATTAAAAATAATCATACCTACAGAAAAAGAGAAAAAATAAAAAAGAACACAAATAAACAACTGGAAAAACCAGTTGTTTAAGGATACAGATGGACCTGTTGCAACAATGAGAAGTACAAGTTGTCATGTCCAAAACGAGCTTTACAATGTTGGTGCGGGGGGGGGGGGGGAAAGGGGGGGAGGAGAAGGATTGGGATTAGGGGGGGAGGGGGGAGGCTGGGAAGGGATGTGAAGGGTAAAGAAAGGAGGAGGCTGCAATGCTTGGTAAGAAATGTACGCATTATCCTGCCCATGTAACTGTAACTCCTCTGTATAGTATGTTCACAAATAAAATTAAATTAAATTTAAAAAAAAAAGAACACAAATGATGTAATATTCTTGTCTTGGAACTAATTCTAAAGATCATATATGAAAGGTATATGATGGTCATAAACAAGTTTTCAGTCATTACCATTTTCTTTCCATTTTCTTTCTCACAGAGTTTAAGCAAATAACAACAAAACTTCGTATTTTTTTTCTTTTACCCTACTGATAAACAGAGTGAAGGAAAATGTCATTCCATATGCAATAGAAGAAAAATGTTTCCATTATTGCCTGCTGCTGAGTTCTGCTGCAATTGATTTGTTCAGGGATAGTCAAGCCCCATATAAAAGCCCTCCAAAATCATTTGATACCTGACAGATATGTATGTTTCTCATATGTTCCTTCTTGTCAGCTGTCTGCCTGTGTTGATAATTTTTATGGTCCATAACGATATAATAAATGTCCAAATGGCCCTTGGCAGAGAAAGGATTCTCTACCCCTGTAAAGTTACCCAAGTAGTTATGTTAGAGCCACTATTTTTAAATGCTGAGATTTTAGAGATGTTTTCTGACACAACATAACCTAGGCAACTCCAACTGATATAAAGGAACTAGCTATACATTTCTCTCTTCCAGTAAACCTACTTGGAAGTACCTACACACTATACACTGTAAACAGCAAACAACCAGGCTACAGGTCCTCCAAATAAACCTTAGAGATTGATCAAGCAATAAATGGCACAGCTCAGTCATCCTCATTCCAACACCAGAACTACTTTCCCTATCTTAGACAATGAAAGGTTAGAAATTTTCTTAGGGATATGCCCAAAATCTTAATGAAGGACATGAAGATTTGGATTCAGTATCCCTAATTCCTCAATCAGTAGTCTAAATCATCTACCCAGCTGTTTTGTATACCTTTCTAGTAACGCTCAATTCAAAATATGACTCACACTGGGCCATCAGTGCTCAAGCATCTTTGCAATCATTATAGCCTTTTTAGAGAATTTTTGTTTTATTTTACTTTGGTTATTTTTAAAATAAGTTTTTTTTATTGTGAAAATACTGTATGGAGGGGTTACAGTTACATGAGCAAGGTAATGAGTACATTTCTTATCAAGCACTGTTGGCGTTTCATATGCTAGGCAAATGCTTGGCCATTGAGCTATCTCTCCAGCTCATGAATGTTTTTATCTTTTTATTTAATTCAATTTTATCTGAAGGAAAGTTTGATGAGAAGTCGAATATGTTATCTGGATTTGGAGTGGAACTATTTGGACCAGACAAAACTACTCATCTTTTTCTTATTCAACTTAGCACAGAAACTAAAGAAATCTAAAATTCTAAGCACAGAGTCAGAAAGATTCATAGCTAATTAAATAAAAGAACACAGCAACAAAGAATTATTCCATTTGCACTCATTAAGACAAATCCATTCAATATGGGAAAGGCATTTCTTCATGGTTTTTGCACTGTATTATTTTAAGAGCTTTGTGTATTAATAATTTTTAAAAATTGTTGTCAATTACATCATAATTAAAGCTCATTATTTACTTTTTTGTTTTCAAATCTACTTAAAATCTAGCAAAGAAAAGACTCTATGCACAGAAGTTGAATGAAATCCATCTGGCTGAAGGTCACATTTAGAACACTGAATCTCCAAGTGTTGAATGTTCTTTTCTCTCTGAAAAGATTGAGACTGGATAGGAAAGTCTCAGCATTACAATCCAAATCACAATTACTTAGTAATTGCATACATTTCTGTGGATCAGTAACCAAGGTTGACAGCCTTTTGCACAATCCAAGAAGAAAAATTAAACTTTGCCACACAAAATGAAAATGTGAAAGAATTCCTGTAACATGATTTCAAGTATTGAAAACTATACACTTATAGTCTATTAAAAATTCAATTTGACTCTTTTCCTAGCTCTTTTCTAGCTCTTTCCCAGGCCTTCTTCCCCCTCTACACCCCCCCCACGTGGAGGGCCAAGATGTCCTGGTGCCAGCCACAACGATGAATAAACCTACCCCTTACCTGAATACCACATGTGTGGTGTGTTCTTACTCAGCTACCTCTTTTAAAAAACCTAACATAAATGGTGCCGTGACTGGGATAAAGGGCTTAAAGTCAGGATAGGTGGGATTCCTCTCTGGGTTTTTTTCCCTCTTTTTTCTTTTTTTGTTTGTTCTTCCCTTTTTGCTCTGAGGAATACCCACAGTTCTGACGGCCTTTTGTGAGCCTGTCTGTCTGCTGCGGACACAGCGCATCGATACCATTGCTGGCTTTCACATCCACGTCCACACCACTTCTCTACTCTGGTGAGTGAAACCACTCTCTAAGGTTCTCTGTTGCTCAGTCTCTGTCCAGACGTGGCGCCAAACCAGAGAGCTGCTACGGCCTTTAGCTGAAAGGCCAGTCACCTCTGAAGCCTAGGAAGCTTGGCTTTGGGGGCTTGGCCATTTCTCTCTAGAGGGCTCTGGGGGAAGTCGGGACATCACTTCTGCCTGGTCAGCTCTCCTTCACTCATCAGACTGACTCTCCTACACATTTAATGGGGTGCTGAGAATCACACCTGAGCCGTGAAACCCCTTTGAAATGCCTCCTGCACTCCCTGGAAAGCCAGAGCGCCTCATTTTATGCCATTCTCAGATGTAGAATTTTTGCTACTGCAATGGTAAATGGTCAGAAGTCTGTTTACTTTCAGGCTCTCTCTCTGCCAGTCATGTCCAACTTCCCTATCTCTTCCTTTCTCTTTTCTACATTTTGGTTTGTGCCCTGAAGAGTGTGACACAGGCTGGGTCCCGGAGACCCTTCTCTAGGTTCCCTCTCAAAGGCTAGACAATGTAGGCTTTATCTAGTTGTTCAGGGTTTCTTTGCATTTTTTCAGAAATTCGCCATCTTGAGTTCGCCATCTTGTCCACATGGTGGGTTAAGGGTTTGGCCCTGTCTGACCCTTAACCTCCCACCAAGCTTACAACTCCATCCAGCTATTCTAATATGCCTTGCTAACAAGTTGCTCTTTTCACAGGCCCTGGTAACTGAGGCCCAACCATCTGATATGCTTTGCTAGCAAAGATGTCTAAACATTGTTGTCAAAATTTTAGGTTTTGAGTTTTGCCTTTTTTGTTTTGTGTTGTGTATTCTACCAACTACATGGTTCTAAAATACTGGGCATATCTGTGCTAAAATTCTCATCACATCTAATGAGTTTTGTCATTTCAGAATATTTGTTGGCAATTCTTGATAAGGACCAGGTAAGCTCTACTTATTCTATTTGATCTCCTTGTTGCTTTAATTGGAAATAATAAAGGGCTTTTGTGGCAAAGATTTCAGTTCAAAGCCAGCCCGGGCTGAAAAATCCCTAAGACTCCATCTCCCCACTAACCTGCAAAGAGCCAGGCTGGAAGCATGGCTCAAAACTCTTATCTCTAATCAGCCAAACTCTGCATGTGGTACTATAACTCAAAGTGGTTCAGTGCTAGCCTTGAGCAGAAGTGCTCAGGGACAGTGCCCAGGTCTTGAGTTCAAAGCTCCTTGAATACCAACTGGGACAAGCCATCCCAGCACTGAGCACCTAGACTCAGCCAGTCTGGGGAAGAAGGGAACATGGAGAGGAGTAAGAGGAGATGATGTCACATCAGCCACTTTGTGCCTGCCCTTTCAAAATTAACCAGAGCCAGGAGGTCAGTAGAAGTAAGAAGCCTGCCCATCCAATGTCTATACCTGTCTACCTATTAACTGAACAGGAATTTATATTCTTGCCTTTGTCACCTGACTTCTCTACCTAGTCACCAGATGTCAGAGGTAGCTAAGGACATTTCTACCAACATTTTCAGCCCCAAGTCCTTCCTCTTGCCATTTATTTGCTCTCTAGTATTTTTTTTCCAGCCCCTCAATGCTAATGAGACTTCTCCAGACTTCATCTAAGGACTCACGCCACCAAGGGACAGCTGCTGCTCACTGCCTTCTCTGGGAGGGGACCAACTTCCAGCCTTTTAACCCTATTGTCAATGCCCCTTGTCAGCAGGAAGTAGCCAGAGAGAATCTGCGCTCTATTTCATGATTATTAAAAGGCTGGAATGTAAGGTCTGCTCCTAAATGGCGAGCAGACTCTACCCTCCTCACAGCAGTCTCCACCCAGTACCTGCATTACCTAGGCAACTGGCACACCTAGAAGAGGTCATATCTGCATCCAATGAGGTCACATCTGAATTTGATGTGGCCACACCTTTCTCCGCCCATACCCTAGATAAGGCCTAGCCCAGGCACAGACTCTCTCTTTTTCTAGCTCTTTTCTAGCTCTTTCCCAGGCCTTCTCCCCCCTATTCCCCCCCCCCCCGCCACGTGGAGGGCCAATGTGGCCTGGTGCCAGCCAGAATGATGAATAAACTTACCCCTTACCTGAAAAAAATAAAAATAAAATAAATAAAAATTCAATTTGAAATTACTTAGTCTTTCTGAAAGAGAACTCACTTTCTGTGAGGCCTTTTATTAAAGTATTGCTTCTTGATTATTAATAAGTAATAGGCAAAATTTCTTAACTTCAGTTTGAACCTATTCTTCATTCTACGGCTGTTCAATTAAAAAGAAATAATTGTATGATTGTTTTCATTTGTACTAATCAACAGTGATCCCAGTAAGTGCTTCCTCTACTATAGCTTATACTGAATTTCACAGACTGATTTCTCCTCTGAAAATATTTATTCCTATCTCATTTTTACATTACATTATACTCACTTCCTACAGTTCAGGAATCTATCATAATTGCTATTAGAAAATGTTCTTCTTTTTAGCCATGTCTTATGCTCTGCAATCAATCCATCATTCTTTGGAGTTCCTTTTTTTCCTCAACAAGGAAACGAGTACAATCAGCCAAAAATCTAGCAAGTGACCACAAAGAATAGGCAGGCTGCTCCCCTATTTATCCTTAATGGACCTGTTCTCTGCTCACATTGGTTGAGCTCAGGTTCACAATCTGCTCCTGATTGGCTAGATTGAATAAGGTAAAATATATTTACATAAGGTGACTTCAAAATAAAATTAACAACACACAAGTAATCTCAAAATAAAGCCTCTGCTATTTTTTACCAATCTGAGGAATGTCTTAATTCCATCTTGAAAATAAACCAGTTTCAGACAAAACCTTACCTTTCAAAAACTTTTTGAACCTTTCTTAATGAAGGCAATAATAAATGATTAAACAAAGTAATTTTCTTTTATTAATGCACAAATATGTGATGAACAGTTCAGGCTCAGTTTAAATATTACAGATGCTCTGAAATTCCACAAACCTTGAGCTTTACAACTGAGACTCAAGTTCAGGGTGTATTTTTCTATAGTAGATAACACTAGAAAGGATTTGTATATTCACAAATTGGAGCCCTGATAATTGGACAATAGCCACTACAGAGTGGGTAATGTCTACTTAGTCAAGACATTTTCAATCTTCCGTATTTCCACATGCCTGTCCCATTTTAGCTCTGCCTTCAGATTAATTACAATAGACTAATAAAAAATACAACTCACGGGGCTGGGAAGGTGGCTCAGTGGTAGAGCACTTGCCTTGCATGCATGAGGCCCTGGGTTTGATTCCTCAGCACCACATAAGCAAAAAGAAAAAAGCGGAAGTGGTGCTGTGGCTCAAGTGGTAGAGTGCTAGCCTTGAGCTGAAGAGCTGAGGGACAGCGCCCAGGCCCAGAGTTCAAGCCCCACAACCGCCCCCCCCCCCAAAAAAGAAAAAAAAAATGTACTCATTATCTAAAAAATACAACTCACATTAACTCATGCAGAATCAGATAAAGCTGGGGGGAAAAAACTACATGATTCATACTGCTCAGATATCAAGTACTGCCAAATATAATGTCACTGCAATCATACCAGAACAACACATCAGAAGGAGAAAGTCATTAGTATGTAGCAAAAATCTAAATTGAATGTTTACTGATATGTGTGTAACAGATACACATATGTGCATTTGTGTGTGCACATGGTTGTGCTTATGTGTCTGAGAGAGCATGTGCCTGTGGAGAGAGAAGTATAAAAAGACAAAGAATTACAAGTGAAAAAAAAAAGAGGAAGGAAGATGGATGGCAGACAGCCAGATAGCTGAAGACCATTTTCCCTCTTTCAAAGACAATGTCTCTCAGGGGATCCAGAAGTTTTGGAAGCTGGCAGGATTGGGAAAATATTTAACAACCAGCCCATGTCACCTGCAGACCTGTGCCAATAATGAAGAAAGCTCTGGAATGCCTGTAATCCTCATGTTCCCTCTGACACTGTGGTCACACGCTATTTTGGGCGGTTTTGTTTTTCTTTCAATTAATTCAGTGTTGATATGTATGTGACAGAACAAAGATGGTATATGCTTTGGAACTCTTAAAGCCTGCAACTCTGCTGAGTATACACACAGAAGATTTCTGTGAGTAGTTTTCACCGGTTGTTCTTTCTGACTGAAAAAAAAAAAATTTATTGTGAAAATACCATACAGAGGGGTTACAATTACATGGGCAAGATAATGAGTATATTTCTTATCAAGTATTGATGCCTCTTCCTTTGTTTTCCCTTCCCATCCCTTCCCATCTCCCACCCACCCCCACCCCCCCAGCCAAAGTTGTAAAGTTCGTTTTTCAACATAATGACTTGTACATCTCATTGTTGCAATGGGTCCATCTGTATCCCTATTTAAATGATTTGTTTTTGCCCTTCCCCTCCACAAATTATACCAACATCAAATACAGTGAAAGCAGGGGTTATATCGTAGGGGAAAGACATACAAAGCAACAAAGAAATATCCTGTAAATATGTTAGAAACAATCACATGAAAGAAAAAACATTTGAGTCCTTATCTTGGGGTTCATTTCGCATAACATCATCTTATCTGGCCTTTTCTGCTTGTCTCAGACATATACTAGTTATGCAAATAAGGGAAACCAAGGAACCAATGTTTCTTTGGGCCTGGCTTACTTCACTTAATATAATTTTTTCCAAGTCTTTGCATTCCTAACAAATGGGGCAATGTAATTCTTTCTGATGGAGGCATAGAATTCCATTGTGTATATATTCCACATTTTCTTGATCCATTCATCTACTGAGAGGCCTCTGGGTTGGTTCCATATCTTAGCTATGGTAAATAATGCTGCAATAGACATAGTTGTGCTGGTAGCTTTAGCATGGTCTTGTTTGTGATCATTTGGGTAAATGCCCGAAAGTGGGATTGCTGGGTCATAGGGGAGCTCTATGTGGAGTCTTTTGAGGAACCTCCATACTACTTTCCAAAGTGGTTGAACATGTTTACACTCCCACCAACAATGCATTACGGTTCCCTTCTGGCCACATCCCTCCAAGCATTTATTGTTATTAGAGTTCTTGATTATAGTCCATGGGATTGCAGAGCTTCTGCATGGCAAAGAACATATCTAGCAAGATCAATAGAAAGCCCATGGATTGGGAGAAGATCTTCACTAGCCATACAACCAACAAGGGTCTTATATCTAAAATATACCTGGAACTCAAAAAATTAAATCCTCCAACAACAAATCCTCAAAGAAACAACTGCCCAATAAATAAGTGGGCTAAAGACTTACAGAGAAACTTCTCTGAAGAGGAAAGAAGGATGGCCAATAGACACATGAAGAAATGCTCAACCTCTCTAGCCATAAAAGAAATGCAAATCAAAACAACATTGAGATACTACCTCACCCCAGTGACTGAAAAAAAATTAAAAATAATAAATAAATAAACTACTGTCATAGCATGAAAGAATCAAGTTGGCAACTACACCTTTTGGGTCAAGTTTTAAATTAATATTTTATGTGGCCAAGAAGCATCCTTTCCTCCTCACCCCCAGTGAAGGACTTCTTAACCATTCTACCCCTGGAGACCAGCTGGAAGCTGAGCCTGAGGCACAGGAGTTCCCCCTGGCTATTGTCTATCAAAGCCTTTCTCACCATAAGATCTATAAACTGGCAGATGTGGAACAAAATGAATTCAATTCATATTTTTCCCTAACTTGCATCGTCCCTCTAAGGGAAATGTGTCTCAGTATAATATAGCCCAAGACTCCAAGTGGATGCCTACAACTAGGAAGAGTCACAAACACTATACATATGTGGTATTTCTTCCTGTAATAGGTAAATGAATTAATTGGGCACAGTAAGAGATTAGCAATAACTAATGATAAAACTGGGCAATTATATCAATACGCTGTAATACACATTTGTGCCTTCTCTCTCTCCCTCCTGTGCTCTCTCTCTCTCTCTCTCTCTCTCTCTCTCTCTCTCTCTCTCTCTCTCTCTCTCTCTCTCTCTCTCTCTCTCCCAACCCCCACCTCTTTCCCAAAATATCCTTGCTGTGCTGATACAGGAAACCCTTTTATGATTGCCAAAGATTGGCAGATCTAAATTCCAACATTACTACCTGCACTTCAGAAAGTTATGAAGTAAAATAAGGGCAATCTGAAAACAAGCATGAGACTGCTGTGATGGTGTCTCTGATAACCATGGCAGTTAATACAGATGAACATACAGGTAAGGTACACAGCATAGATACGCCAGGTAAATGGTAGGTTCATGACCCTGCAGAACACACACACACACAAAATCATCACAACAGTCAGAATATTGGGACCAGGGGCTGGGAAGGTGGCTCAGTGGTAGAGCACTTGCCTTGCATGCCTGAGGCCCTGGGTTTGATTCCTCAGCACCACATAAGCAAAAAGAAAAAAGCCAGAAGTGGCGCTGTGGCTCAAGTGGTAGAGCGCTAGCCTTGAGCTGAAGAGCTGAGGGACAGCGCCCAGGCCCAGAGTTCAGGCCCCACGACCGTACCCAGAAAAAAAAAAAAAAAAAAGAATATTGGGACCATTGTTGATCACAGGTTACTAAAACTAAGGAAAAGGAAACTATTGATAAGGAAGTACTACAAAGACAAGCTGGGAAGTATTCCTTTCTTTCATCAATCTCAATTAATAAAAGAAAGAAAGAAAGAGAGAAAGAAAGAGAGAAAGAAAGAGAGAAAGAAAGAGAGAAAGAAAGAGAGAAAGAAAGAGAGAAAGAAAGAGAGAAAGAAAGAGAGAAAGAAAGAAAGAAAGAAAGAAAGAAAGAAAGAAAGAAAGAAAGAGAAGGAAGGAAGGAAGGAAGGGGAGAGGAGAGAAGAGGAGAGGAGAGGAGAGGAGAGGAGAGGAGAGGAGAGGAGAGGAGAGGAGAGGAGAGGAGAGGAGAGGAGAGGAGAGGAGAGGAGAGGAGAGGAGGAATCTATTGCTCCAACTCTTAACCGAGCAATGTTCCAGGGATCTGCCCTGAGGACTGTTGCAGGAACTGTGAGAGTGAGTGTCTGCCCCTGGGGTGAAACAAGGAGAACGGGGTCCAGGGTCTGTTCTCAGCAGCAGCCTGCTCCTATAGGTTGCACAGATGCTCTCCTGTAACCATTCAGCCCTAGCTTGTCAACTAACCAGCAAGCCTGGAACCTCTCTTATGCCTAGACACTGACTGCCTGACCAGAGATAGCTTACAACACCCCCATAGCTTCTTGTAAAGACAAAATATAAAAGAAAGATCACAAAGGGGGAAAGTTGCAGAATTTGAAAACTCATTGTGTTTCCTCAACTATCAAAGCATGACCACCAACAGTGAGGTCAATTAGAGGACATAATAACCAAGAAACTCCTAAAAGAAAAATGTATCTATTGACTCTTCAAAGAAATCTAATAAATGTCCTTCAAGAGTTACCAAAGCAGAAAGGAAGCATATAACCTGACCCCTTGTTGATTAATATTTATGTTTGTTTAGAACCTTCCACAAACTCGAGGCTATCACATAACACTGCTCATAATACCCTGAATAAATTATATCTATATCCAGTTAGGGCTGAAAATAGGTAGAAAATGTTACTGGAGATTTTTTTTAAGTTGCCAGAAGATTAAACAGAGGCACTTAGCTCTGCATTAGAGTATTTTCTCTCTAATGTAGAGCCCTTTATAAATAGTGTAACAGTCCATTTCCAGACAATTAAATGGGAATCTTCCAGATGATATAGTCTAAGAAAGGAAACAAATAAAGGACAAGATTGAATACAACAAAGCTAGAACGACTCATTTATGGGAAGGGGTAAAAAGTTTGACAAGAAATGTACTTATTACCTTATTTATGTAACTATAACCCCTCTCTATATCACCTTGACAGTAATAAAGAAGGCCCATTTATATACATGCATTTATTATTATTATTATTTTATTTTTGGCCAGTCCCAGGGCTTGAACTCAGGGTCTGGACTCCTATGCTTTTGTGCTCAAAGCTAGAGATCTAACATTTGAGACACAGCTCCATTTCTAGTGTTTTATGGTTAATTTGAGCTAAGTCTCACGGACTTTTCTGCTTGATCTGGCTTTGATCCTGAGATCTCAGCCTCTTGGGTACCTAGGATGACTGGTGTAAACCACCAGCACCCAGCTCAGACTCATGATTTCTTTAAAGACATCATTATCAAATCATAGGAGTGGTAATACTGGGCTAAGTACTTAGTCCTCACACTTGCTAAGCAGGTGTTGTACTAGTGAGATATGCCTCCAGCAGTGTCTTGTACAGCTTATTTTTTTAGATAGAATCTCACTTCCTGACCAGAAATCTATCTGGACAAAATCTACCCACTTTGGGCTTCCTAAAGTTGTTGAGATCACAAGACATTCCATGGAGTCCAGCTTCCCACTGTGGAGATAATCGTCTGATGGACTTTTGTGCCTGGGCTGGTCTGTAGCTATAATCCTTCCAATCTCAGTTTCCCAAGTAGCTAAAATTACAGGTGTAAGGCACTGGTTCGTGACTATAAAAACACATCTTTATAGTGGTAGAATACCTAGGGTTGTATGTCAGTGAGAGAGTGCTTGATTAGAATACAAGAGACAATGAGTTCAATCCCAACACTGCTCTCCATAAACACAAAATTTATTTAGTACAAAAAAGACAAGGGAAGGAAACTGTAACTGGTAAAGAAATAAAAATGAGCTTTGAATGGAAAGTTTAAAAGTAAGCAAGGAAGGCAAAACCCAGATGGCCCTCAGTAGATGAATGGATCAAGAAAATGTAATATACATATATATATATATGTTTGTATATATGTGTATATATACATATATATGTATATATATGTTTGTGTGTGTGTGTATATATATATATATATATATATATACACACACACACACAATGGAATTCTGTGCTTCCGTCAGAAAGAATGACACCGTTAGGAAATGGAAAGATTTGGAAAAAATTATATTAAGTGAAGTAAGCCAGACCCAAAGAAACATAGGCCCCATAGTTTCGCTTATCTGCAATAACTAGTATATGTCTAGCACAAGCAGAAAAGGTCAAAAGCTATGTTCATATAACCATATAAGATAATGCTAAGAGAACCCCAAGATAGGGACACAGGAGGTTTTATCTTTCTTGCTGTTGTTTTTAATGCACTTATAATGTACTATGTGATTTTTTTGTTTCTTTGTATGTTGTTCCCCCATGGTATAACCCCTGTTGTCACTATATTTGATTCTGATGTCCTGCATCTTGTATATACATTTTTCTAATTTGGGGAGGGGAAGGGAAATAACAAAATGCTGAAATATGAATATAGTTTGACCCATTGTAACAATGAGATGTACAAGACATTATGTTGAAAACAAACTTTACAACTTTGGTGGAAGGGGGGTTGGGGAGGTAGGGAGGAAAGGGATGGTAGGGGAAAAACAAAGGAATGGGTAACAATGTTCAATAGGAAATGTACTCATTACCTTACTCATGTAACTATAACCCCTCTGTACAGAATCTTTACAATAATATATATATATATATATATATATATTTAAAAAGGTAAAAAGGAAGGGAAAATATAACAATGCTAAGAATATTAAAATTTGCATAGCAGCCAGGCTCTAGTGGCTCACACTTGTAATCCTAGCTACTCAGGAGGCTGATATCTAAGGACTGTGGCTCAAAGCCAGCCCACATAGGAAAGTTTATGAAACTCTTATCTCCAATAAACTACTCAAAAAGCTAGAAGTGGTGTTGTGGCTAAATTCAGTGGTAAAGTGCTAATCTTGAGTACAGAGAGGCTCAGAGACAGAGCCTAGTCCCTGAGTTCAAACCCTAGGACTGGCACAAAAAAATTACATAGAAAAGAAGTTGATTGTTTTGTGCCTTACATTTTTTCCAATTCAAATTTTTTTCCAATATCAACTGTCATTAGTAAAACATTTGAAAGATGCATCAAAGAGAAGAAAACTATAATATAGCCAGTGCCAATGGCTCATCACTGTAATCTTAGGTACTCAAAGACTGAGATACAAGGATCCTGATTCAAAGTTAGCCTGAGACAGAAAATCCCATGAGTCTCTCATCTCCAATTAGCCACAAAAAAAAACAGAAGTGGAAGTATGGCTTAAGTGGTAGAGCTCTGGTCTTGAAAGTAGAAGCTAATCCTCAAAGAAACAACCACCTCATTCTTAAGTGGGCTAAAGACTTAAAGAGAGACTTCTCTGAAGAAGAAATAAGAATAACCAATAGAAACATGAAGAATTATTCAACATCCTGACCATAAAATAATACAAATCAAAACAACATTGAGATTTCACCTCACCCTAGTTAGAATGTCCATTATCAAGAAAACTAACAATAATAGATGCTAGCAGAGATGTGGCCAAAAGGCAATGCTACTTCACTATTGGTAGGAATGTAAACTTTTTCAACTACTCTGGAAACAGTATGGATGTTCCTCAAAAAGCTAATCATAGAGTTCCTCTATAACCCAGCAATCCCACTCCTGGGCATTTACCCAAATGACCACACTAAAGCCACCAGAATAACTATGTTCATTACAGCTATCTATCATAGCCAAGATCTGGAATCAACCCAAATGCCCCTCAGTGGATGAAAGGATCAAGAAAATTTGATAATGTACAATGGAATTCTATGCTTCTATCAGAAAGAAAGGGAGGGAAGGGATGGTGGGGGAAAAACAAAGGAGAGGGTAACAATGCTGGATAGGAAATGTACTCAATACCTTACCCATGTAACTGTAACAGTATCTTTACAATAATATATATATATATATATATATATATATATTCTAAAAAATTAAAAAGAATAGCCTTGACCCAAAGAACCATAAGTTGAATGGTTCCCTTCATTTGTAATAATTAGTATATATCTAGGATAGTTCTAGCACAGGATCACAATAGCTCAATAGCTATGTATGTATGACCTTATAAAATGATGCTAATTGAAATGAACTACAAAATATGGAAACAAGGGTTTTGTTTCTTTTTCTTAGTGTACTGTATGCAGTTATTTCTTTTTTCTTTCATTTTTCCCCTTTTGGTTTACTCCCTGCTGTCGCTGTTGTTGTTGTTTGTAAATTTTCAGTACCCTTTTTATTGTGTATAACTATCTGATTTAGGAATGGGGAGAGGAAAACACATAAATGGTGAAACAAAGGACAAAGAGTGAAACATTGCAACAATGATACTCACAAGACAAGGAGTGAACCATTGCAACAGTGATTCTCACAAGACACTGTTGAAAATGAACTTTACCATGTGGAGGAGAGGGAAGTTGGAGGGGGGAGGGATAACGGGAGAAAACAAGGGAGGGGGTAACAATGAGTACAAGAATTGTATTCATTTCCTTACCTGTGTAACTGTAACTCCTCTGTACATTACCTTTAGAATAAAAAAGTTACATCTTGTAAAATAAATAAAAACCAAATTTTGCATTTAAAAAAAGTAAAAGCTAGTGAGAGCACAAGGCCCTTAGTTCAAGGCCCAATACCAACATAAAAAGGAAAATAAAAAGCTACACGTAACTCTACAATTCAAAACCAAGGTTAATGAATAGTCTAAATTTTCCTTCTCCGTTGTAAAAGCATTTATATAGTTGTGATGTTATGACATTTAAAATTTATATACTACTCCCTTGAGACTACAGTATTACTCTTTTTCATATTACATAAATGGTTTCAGTTTTTATGTATTTATTGTAGAGATATACTATCCCTTTCTTGTGTCCTACTTGTGATATTTCTATAGTTTTTGCCATTATAAATTGTGCTAAAACAACATTCAAAGTAACTAAGTACAGTAGCACACAAATACAATCCCAACACCCAGGAGGCTGAGGCAGGAAGATCATAATTCAGTCTACCCTGTGAGACTTTGTTTCAGCACAAAAAAAAATTTCAACTGTTTCAGCAAAACAAAACAAAAATTCAACGACCAGTTTTTTGAATCTATAGTTTATTTCCTTATCCCATATTATTTCATCAAAGGCCTTCAGTGTTATTGCTATTATCACATATGACAAAATTGTATAAATTTCACTTGCAAACTGTTAAAAATCATTGTATTTGACATCAATGTCCTGCATCTTGTATATACATTTTTCTAATTTGGGGAGGGGAAGGGAAATAACAAAATGCTGAAGCAAGGATACAAGTTGACCCATTGTAACAATGAGATGTACAAGACACTATGTTGAAAACGAACTTTAAAGTTGAGGGTAGGGAGGGGGGAGTTGGAGAGGTGGGGAGGGAAGGGATGGTAGGTGGGAAAAAAGGAAGAGATAACAATGTTCGATAGGAAATGTACTCATTATCTTACTCATGTAACTGTAAACCTTCTGTACACTTTTTACAATAAAGTTTATTCCTCACTCATAACCATAATTATTCATTACTTTCTGAAAACATAAGACAACATAGCTTTCCTTACTGCTTCATTTTGCATTCCTTGGTCAGAGATAAAAATTTTCTTATCTAGCTTCTCCAAGTGTTTTGTAAATCATGCTTTTTTTTCAATTTATTTTTAAAAATACATTATTTTCTCATTGATTTCCGTTGGCTTTTTCTATTGTAAAGATATTGGCTATTTGTCACACATAAAAGCTTATGTATAATTCATTGTTTTCCTTAGATTTTTTATTCACGTTTTATTTTAGGACTTTAGTTATTCTTATAAAAATGGTCTTCTCTTTTAAGTAAGATCTATTCAATTTTCCATGGAATTTCATCAGTCAGTATTAAGTAGAGAAAGTTTTATAATACAGAAAATTGCTCTTTCTATACATATTCTCCTAACATCTCTTTACAACCACAAAAAATTCTTTGCATTTTGAGATATAACCCATTCCATCCTCAAACTTGTGATACTCCTAAATCTACTTCCCAATTGCTGGGATTACAGGTATGAAACACCATCTCCAGCACTAAAAGTTATATTGAAAATTATAAAAATCTAAATTCACATAATTCTCTAGTCAACTTTTCACAATGAAATAATGAAAAATTATAAATTCTACATATTGTCATAAAATTATCTTATTTCATTTTCTATTCAATTTGACTATATATTAGATTCTGCTTCTGCCCTAACTTTCTTCATTAATCTTCCTGCCTATTTCTGCATTCAAACACTTTAAAAAGCCATACAAAAGCTATTGGTACAACTATGTTTATCACAGCATTATTCACCATAAATTAGATATGGAACCAACCCAGATGTTCCTCAGTACATAAATGGATCAAGAAAATGTGATAGATAGATAGTTAGATAGATGATAGATGATAGATAGATAGATAGATAGATAGATAGATAGATAGATAGATAGAGATATATACACACACACCATGGAATTCTATGCCTCCATCAGAAAGAATGATACCACCCCATTTGTAAGGAAATGGAAAGACTTGGAAAAAAATCATATTAAGTGAAGTAAGCCAGACCTAAAGAAACATAGGTCCCAAGGTTTCCCTTATTTGCAATAATTTGCATATGTCTAGGATAATCTTAACAGATGAACAGAATAGCTCAATAGCTATGTATATATGACCATAAGGGAGCTAAAACAATAGAATGGAAGAAAGACAGCCTCTTCAGTAAATGGTGCTGGCAAAATTGGTTAACTACATGTAGAAAACTAAAGCTAGATCCTTATATATCACCCTGCACCAGAATCAACTCCAAATGGATCAAAGACCTCGGAGTCAAAGCAGACACTCTGAAAACATTACAGTATGGAATAGGAGAAACCCTAGGTCTCCTTGGCTCAGGCCGAATTTTCTGAATAGAGACCCGGAAACATAACAAATCAAAGAAAGGTTGGACAAATGGGATTGCATGAAGTTGCAGAGCTTCTGCATGGCAAAGAACATAGCTAGCAAGATCAATAGAAAGCCCACGGATTGGGAGAAGATCTTCACTAGCCATACAACAGACAAGGGTCTCATATCTAAAATATACTTGGAACTCAAAAAATTAAACCACCCAACAACAAATCCTCAAAGAAACAACTGCCCAATAAATATGTGGGCTAAAGACTTAAAGAGAAACTTCTCTGAAGAAGAAAGAAGGATGGCCAATAGACACATGAAGAAATGCTCAACATCCCTAGCCATAAAAGAAATGCAAATCAAAACAACATTGAGATATCACCTCACTCCAGTTAGAATGGCAAAAATCAAGAACTCTAACAACAACAGATGCTGGAGGGGATGTGGACAGAAGGAAACCTTACTTCATTGTTAGTGGGAATGTAAACTTGTTCAACCACTTTGGAAAGCAGTATGGAGGTTCCTCAAAAGACTTCACATAGAGCTCCCCTATGACCCAGCAATCCCACTTTTGGGCATTTACCCAAATGTTTACAAACAAGACCACACTAAAGCTACCAGCACAACTATGTTTATTGCAGCATTATTTACCATAGCTAAGATCTGGAACCAACCCAGATGCCCCTCAGTAGATGAATGGATCAAGAAAATGTGGTATATATACACAATGGAATTCTATGCCTCCATCAGAGAGAATGACATTGCCCCATTTTTAGGAAATGGAAAAACTTGGAAAAATTATATTAAGTGAAGTAAGCCAGGCCCAAAGAAACATTGGTCCCATGGTTTCAAGTTATTTGCAATATCTAGTATATGTCTGAGTCGAGGGGAAAAGGTCAGATAATGTGATGTTAGGAAAATGAACCCTTAGATATGTATTCTAATGTTTTTTCTTCCATGCATTTGTTTATAACGCATTTATAAGATTATCTCTTTGTTGCTTTGTATGTCCCTTCCCCACAGTATAACCCTGCTTTCACTATATTTGATGTCAGTATAACTTGTGGAGGAGATGGGGAAAAACAAGTCGTTTAAGGATACAGGTGGACCTGTTGCAACAATGAGAAGTACAAGTTGTCATGTCGAAAACGAGCTTTACAACGTTGGGGGGGGAGGATTGAGTGGAGGGGTGGGGGGGAGGCTGGGAAGGGATGTGAAGGGTAAACAAAGGAGGAGGCTGCAATGCTTGATAAGAAATGTACGCATTATCCTGCCCATGTAATTTTAACCCCTCTGTACAGTATGTTCACAAATAAAATAAAATTTAATTAAAAAAAAAGATAATGCTGAGAAAAATGAACTATAAGACATGGACACAAGAGGTTTTTCTTTGCTGTTGTCATTTTTAATATACTATGTGATTTTTAACGTACTATGTGATTTCTTGTTTCTTTTGTATGTTCTTTCCCCTATGTTTTATCCCTTGTTGTCACTGTATTTGATTTTGGTACCCTGGATAATGCATATAAGTTTATCTGAATTAAAGAAGGGAAGGGCAACAACAAAATGGTGAGACAAATGACAAGGAGGGAATCAATGCAACAGCGATATTCACAAGCCAGTATGTTGGAAATGATCTGTACAACTTGGGGGGGGGGGATGAAGGGAGGAAAAGAGGGAGGAAAATGAGGGAGTGGGTAACAAGTTCAACAAGAAATGTACATATTACCTTACTTATGTAACTGTAACCCCTCTATACATCACCTTGACAATAAAAATAAATAAATAATAATTTTAAAAATTAGCAGTACTGGGGTTTAAAATCAGGGTTTCAGACTTGCTAGGCAAGTGCTATACCAATTAAGCCTCTAGGTTTTTTCACTTTAGTTATTTTGCAGGTAGGATCTTAGGATTTTTTGCCAAAACTGGTCTCAAACCACAATCCTCCTATCCATGCATCCTGCGTGGCTGGGATTGTGGCTGTTAACCACTATACTCAGTTTATTTGTTGAAATGGGGGGAGGGAAGTTTACTAACTTTTGCCCCTGGCTAGCCTTGAACCATGATCACTTAGATCTGCCTCCCATGTATCTAGACTTACCAGTATGAGCTGCCATGCCCAGAAAGAAATATCTCAAAAATATATCTTAATGTATCATTGAAATTATTTTAAGTCATACATTATTCTCCTTTTTAAAACTTCAGTGCAGCTGGGCCCTGGTGGCTCACACTTATAATCCTAGCTACTCAGAAGGCTGAGATCTGAGGATTGTGGTTCAAAGCCAGCCAGGGCAGGAAAGTCTATGAGACTCTTAACTCCAATAAACTACTCAGAAAAAAAAAAAAAACAGAAGTGGCACTGTGGTACAAGTGGTAGAGTGCTAGCCTTGAGCAAAAGAACCTTAGGGACAGCACCCTGAGTTCAAGCCCAAGGACCAGTAAATTAAGTAAATAAATGGATAGATACATACATACATACATACATACATAAATAAAACTTCAGTGCATATCTTGCCAGTCTATTCTTCCATATTAAAGTCATAAGAACAGTGCTCCATTCAAAAACTAAGTCTACTGTATTTACCTAAAAATATTTAGCTAAAACTTAACCACATTTATTAGGACTATAATTAAATCATAATGTTCATCTTTTCTTTTTTTAATGTTTATCTTTTCTACAGATACAAATTTTGCCCAAATTTATATATAGGTTTTAATTTGGCTTCAACCAAATATAGCAATGGCTATCCTTCTTCATGCATTTCTCACACAAATTTTCTAAGGCTATTAATACTCTTATTAGGAAGAAAATCGTTGTATTAATATATAAATTTGTAACTGTTGTCAGTATAAAGAGCTTTTATTTTATGTTCATATTGAAATCTCACCTTTCCTAAACTTGAATCACTTACAATTAATTCATCCTCTTTAATTTTATAATTATACAAAAATTTGTATTGAAAAAGTATATGCCTGTAATGAATACCTAAGGCAGGAAAATCAGTACTTGAGTACAAGAGTTTGACACCAACCTGAGCAAAATAAATAGTCCCCATCTCAAAAAACTTATAACAGCTATATTATTTCCAGTGATATTAACTGATGAATTGCTTTTAAAAGCTTTCATTTTCTACTATATTGACAGGAAAATGAGATTATGTCAGTGGTTCCAAATGCTAGTGTAAATATATATGTATATACATATATAATAACTCAAAGTTTACAACAAATAGAATGAGGTTCCACTTTCAGCTAAGTAAACATTTGATCATGGGACAGAATTTCAGAAATGTCCTCTTTAGGGGATAGAGGTAGGGATTATCAGGATGGAGTCACAAAGGAGCCAGAATGAGAGCTTCATTGGGAAAAAAAGCCTATAAAAAACTTTTGTTGCAAAATAATCAATAACATACTATAATTAAGACATCTAAAATCTTATCATTAGAGTAACCTATAGATACCTCTTCACATACACTCTCTGAAAAGGTAGATATTCCTAGAAATAAGTGTGTGTAGCTCTGTGTGTGTGTGTGTGTGTGTATGTGTGTGTGTGTGTCTGTATTACAAGATCTGCCTCCCCTCTGAAGAAGAAAACCAAGCACTGAGAGCACTCCATCCCTGATAAAGGTGTATAAAGGAAGACAAAATCACTAAAATCAGTCACACTTCAGCTAAGTGGTCGTTTTCTCTAGGTTAATATCCCTGTTGCTATTTTTATTTTTTCTTTTTTTGTACATTTTTATTGTAAAAATGCTGTACAGAGGGGTTTCAGTTACATGAGCAAGGTAATGAGCACATTTCCTATTGAGCATTGTTGCCTCCTCCTGTGATTTCCCCCTACCATCCCTTCTCTCCCACCTCCACAACTACTCCCCCCACCCCCCTACAGCCAAAGTTGTAAAGTTGGTTTTCAACATAGTGTTTTGTACATCTCATTGTTACAATGGGTAAGCTCTCCCTTCTCACACTTTGTATCACTTTTGCTTCCTCACAAAAAGCGGACTTGGGCCCTTGTCCCAGATCTTCTAGAAATTTCAGGGTTAAGATTATACCTAGTCCTGGCTGGGAAGGTGGCTCAGTGGTAGAGCGCTTGCCTTGCATTCATGAGGCCCTGGGTTCGATTCCCCAGCACCACATAAGCAGATAAAGGCCAGAAGTGGCGCTGTGGCTCAAGTGGTAGAGTGCTGGCCTTGAGCTGAAGAGCTGAGGGACAGCGCCCAGGCCCAGAGTTCAAGCCCTACGACTGACAAAAAAAAAAAAGATAATACCTAGTCCTTGGCCACGATTTCCTAAAAATTAAAGATTTGGAGAAAATAATCATTGTGAAGTATTATCATTATAAGTGTCACAGCTTATTCATGTTTGAAAGGGAAAGGAAACATGTTCAATTAACCCAACATTAAGTACAATGTCCAACTTTTTAACATTTTCTCTTAGGATAATTGAAAATACTCGAGTGCCACTGTTTATCCCAAAATAAAAATGAAAAAAGTTCTAAAATCTGACTTTTAATTACCACATGTTGATCTGGTAGTTTTAGATTACAAGACTGATAGATGAGACCAACCAAAACATTTATTTTATTTTTTTGTCGGTCATGGGGCTTGAACTCTGGGCCTGGGCACTGTGCCTCAGCTCTTTAGCTAGCACTCTACCACTTGAGCCACAGCGCCACTTCCAGCTTTTTCTGTTTATGTGGTGCTAAGGAATCAAACACAGAGCCTGATGCATGCAAGGCAAGCACTCTACCACTGAGCCACCTTCCCAGCCCTAAAACATTTTTTTTTCACTTTAAAAATTATTTTCCTAGCCAGGCACTGTGGCTCATGTCTGTAATCCTAGCTACTCAGAAGGTTGAAATCTGAGAATCATAATTCAAAGCCAGCCTAGGCAGAAAAGTCCAAGAGACTCTTATCTCCAATAAACTACTCAGAAAAGGCTGGAAGTGGTGCTGTGGCTCAAGTGGTAGACAGCTACACTTGAGTACTAAGAGGCTCAAGGACAGAACCTAGGCCCTGAATTCAAGCCCCAGGACCAGCAAAAAAAAAATACTTTTTTCAGACCTAAACATACACATTTGCCTTTCCTCCATTGTAAAGCAATCTTAAAAGAACTGGAAATGGACTTTTTTAGCAAAAACTCACAAATGCAAACAGGGAAGAGACATGGCTGACATTAGGGAACCAGGCACATGGAGAGTGAACAAACACAGCGACACATATGTCCAAACCCATGGAATGCTCAGTACCCAGAGTCAACCCCACTGTCAACTACAGACCTGAACTGATAACAGTGTGTCAGTGTAGCTTCTATAATGCTAATAAATGTACCACTCAGGTGGTGGACGTTTATAATATTAGATATTATTCATGGGGCAGGGACTATTCCAGAAATTTTTGTGCCTTCTTCACCTTCACCTAAAACCACGCTAAGAAATAAAATCTATTTTTAAAACATAATACAACCATATAGTCATACCTGTGGTGGTCATACCTGTAATTGTAGTTACTTGGGAGGCTGAGATCAGAAAGATCAGGATTCAAGGTCAGACCAGCCAAAAAGCTCCTGAGGCTCCCCCTCTCCACCAATAAAAAATTTGGCACACTGACATAGGCCTGTCATCTCAGCTACTACAGAAACCATTAAAAGAGTCAATAAATGAGATATTCTTTTAAAAATAATGAAAGCAAAAAGAACTGAGGCCATGGCTCAAGTAGCAGGATGCGTGGTCAGCAAGCACAAGGCATTGAGTTAAAACCTTAGTACAGCCAAAAAAAAAAATTTTGAGAGGTTCAAAGTTGAACAGAAACCTAACTTACTAAGACTAAGAGGGGTCAGAAACCAGCAACCTCAGAAAAAAAATCTGCTACTGGAAATAAAGGTATAGTAAAAACTGGGGAAATGTTTCCAAGTTCAGTTAGAAAGCCCCAAATGAGCTCTGTACTACCCAAATGGCTGAGTAACTGCCATTCTTACACAAGGAAAAGGTAGAACAGCTAAACTCTGGATGGGACACCAAGCACAGTTGAAATCTGGGCTGCCGTACTGCAGGAACCCGGATGAATCTGTGTTGAACCTCCAAATCTCTTTCCTAACTCAGCTCACAGGACACTGGCAGAATGAGATTGGATGATATTTATCTGCAGAATCTGACCAAGTAAAGCAAGGGAAACCAAAAATACTGATATTTGAAGCTATATCCCCAAAGACATGGCCTAATCAGCCCAGCTTAGTTTTGAAGTCAATTGTCAACAATCCCCCACATAAGCAATGAGCTCTTGCAACACATTTGAATGCTAATTCACAAATAAGGAACAGTAGATACTGAACGAAGGACTCTAGGATTTAGAGGAAAGACAAAGAAGGAATTTGAAAGACTACTCAAGATAATGAATACTTTTAAGTGCATAACTATTATTCTCAAAGATAAAAGAGATTTCTTATTAGTAAATGTAGAACGTAATATAATATCACAGATAAGAAACCTTCAGAGTAGGGAAAGGAGTTTTGAAAAATGCTTTTAAGTGGAAACTAGCTGGGCCCTATTGGCTCAGATCTGTAATCCTAGCTACTCAGGAAACTGAGACCTAGAAGACTGAAGTACAAAGCCAGCTGGGGCAGAAAGATCCAGGAGATTCTATCCCTAATTAACCAGAGAAATACCAAAATGGAAGTTTGGCTCAAATACTAAGAGAACAAACTGTGAGCAGCTAGGCCAACCAAGAGCTCAAAGCCCTGAGTTCAAGCCCTAGTGCTGGCACAAAACAAAACTAAATTAAAAAAAATAGGACCAAGAACAGTAGCTCATATCTTTAATACTCACTACTTGGGAGGCACAGATCAAGAGGATCATGGTTCTAGATCAAGCAAAGCAACTCATTTGGATTAGTATTTAGCACAAATGGTAGAGCACTTATCTACCAAGTTCAAGCCCCAATACAATAAATAAATGAGTGAATAAATAAATTATTATGTACATCAAGAATCACATATCCAAAAAACTGTACTGCAAAAATGAGGAAAATTAAAACATTCTAAATAAATGAAAGCTGAAGGATTTTTTTACAATTAGCTAATCCTTTCAGGAAATGCTAAGGAAAACTGGGAGCATGTCTATTGTGCTGAGAAGCTTGGCAGCAAGCCCTAGTACCACAGGAGGAGGAGGAAGGCAAAGAGGAAGAAGAAGAGGAAGAGAGGAGCTAAAGAAAATCCTGTAGGTTGTAATAAGTGGACTTTAGGTAAGAATTTTAGGTTGTATGATGAAATATAGATCTCAGTACAGGTAAAGAAATGGGAAATTGTAAACACTAGTACTGTTGTAACTTTGGTTTGTAACTTTGCACTCTCTTTTCTACATAATTAAAAGAGTAATGTACCAAAAATACACAACTGTTACTCTGATCATTCCAGATGCCTAATATACATACTTGCAATTTTGTGAGAGCAATAGCTGAAAAAGCTGGAGAAGAGCCATAAAGGAGTATGTTATTGAAATGTAAATGACATAAAGTCAAATTAGTTATAATTTTAGGATATTAAATATAATCCTATGGTAACATCATAATAGCTATAGACAAAAGAAAATGATAAGAGCCCCCAAAATTAACCTCCCCTCAAATAAATCCTCAAAGAAACAACAAACCAATTATTAAGTGGGCTAAAGTCTTAAAGAGAGATTTCTCAGAAGTAAGAATGGCCGATAGACACATGAAGAGATGTTCAACATCTCTGGACATAAAAGAAATGCAAACCAAAACAATATTGAGATTCTACCTCATCTCAGTTAGAATACCATTATCAAGAAAATTAACAATAACAGATGCTGGCAGAGATATGGCCAAGGGAATGCTATTACAGCACTGGTGGGAGTGTAAACTTGTCCAACCATTCTGGAAAGCAATATGGAAGCTCCTCAAAAAACTTAATATAGAGCTTTCATATGACTCAGCAATCCTATTCTTGGGTATTTGTCCAATTGACCACAAACAATGCCACACTAAAGCCACCAACACAACCATGTTCATTGCAGTACTGTTTAACCATAGCCAAGATATGGAATCAACCTAGATGCCCCTCAGTAGACAAATGGATCAAGAAAATGTGGTATATGTACACAATGAAATTCTATGCTTCCCTCAGAAAGAATGACATTGCACCATTCATAAGGAGATGGAAAGAGTTGGAAAAATTATAATAAGCAAAGTAAAACAGAACAGGATGTGGCTGGGATATCTCTGGTCTCACTATGTCTGCCATTTTCAATTTTCAGAGTCTGTTAACTGTAATCTTGCTGCTTTTATGTATGCATACTTATATCCAATCCATGGCACCCAGCTTCCTGGACAGAAATAAAACTGGACTGTTGGGAATATTTTGGAAGTGTGCCAGAATTGGTGAATGAAAGAGTCTATATGTCACAGTATGTGGTATAGTGATGGCCTTCAGCATCCTCTTCATACAGTAGTTTGGAAAAATGCCAGAATGTAATTACCATCAGATTTCAGTGTGAACAAGGACTTACATATGGGAAAAAATGGTAAGAATGTTAACCTTTTTATCTCTGAACACTGAATGAGATAAATTTCCAGATGCTTTTCCTCTATTTTTATGTTATTGGACCAATGTTCTAAATATATTGTTAAGATGTAACCATTTAATACACAAAGAGTCTTACAGTCCACAGTAATCAACCCCAGTACTGTCATTTTAATATTACACTCTGCAAATGCTATTCTGTTGTGTAAGACATTAATTTTTTGGGGGGGGGGTCCAGTCATGGAGCTTGAACTCTGGGCCTGAGCGCTGTCCCTCAGCTCTTCAGCTCAAGGCTAGCGCTCTACCACTTGAGCCACAGCACCACTTCTGGCTTTTTTTTTTGCTTATGTGGTACTGAAGAATCGAACCCAGGGCCACATGCATGCAAGGCAAGCACTGAGCCACCTTCCCAGCCCCAAGACACTAATTTTTCATAAGGTGTCCTTAAGGTACACAGTAGAAAACAAAATTTATAAATTACTCAAGTTCCTCCCAAGTTCCTAAAAATGACAAATCTTTATAAAAGTAGTCCCTTTTTGAATAGCCTTTTTTTAATTGAGAAAAAAAATGGTTCACTTTTGTGTTGATAAGGGTTACATTCATATTTAGTGATGTTTACTTTTCCTCTGTACACATCTCGATCATTACCCAGCATACCTCTACTTCTATCAACTTCTGTAGTTGGTTACAGGTGTTAAAAGTATTTAAAATGAGCATGCACAGTTCTTGAGAAGATAAGTGAGATGTTATTTAAAGAAGTACCAGGAAGATGTTCATATTTAACATAAAAAAGTTTAAAAAATCAGTGGGTGTAGCAGTCTCTAAGGCCTATGGTCAAGTATAGATGTCTTAAGCACAACTGTGACCAGTCATTCTGTGAAAAAGACAAACGTCATAAAATGAAAAGAGTAATATACAATTGGAGAATTAAAAAAAAGTAAACTAGAACCAAAGAAACATCTCTTGCATAGTTTCCCTCATTTGTCATAATTAGAATGTGGTTATAAATCTACAAGTGAACCCAACGGATAGTAAAAGACAAAACATTACTTTTGTATATGCTAAATTAAACAAGACTCTAAATATTCACATAGTGAGATCACAGGAGGTTATTCCTAGGAAAGGATCACAAGAGCACAATAGCTATGTGTCTATGAATGTATAAAATGATGCTTATTAAAATGAACTCCAAGAAATGGAAGCAAGAGGTTATTTTACTTTTTGTGGATTTTTTTTCTGTTTTTCCTTTATTGCACCTGCTTTGATTTCTGTACCTTTTGTTTTGTATGTAAGTTTATCTGATTTGGGGAGGGAGGGGAGGCGCACAGAAATGGTGGGATAAAGGGTGAACTAATTCAGCAGTCATACTCACTAGACACTGTTGAAAATAGACTATACAACTTGTTGGGGAGGGAAGTCAGGAGGGAAAATCTGGAAGAAAAATGAGGGAAGTGATACTGTTCAAAAAGAAATGTATTCAATTCCTGACATGTAACTGTAACCCCTCTGTATATCACCTTTACAATTAAAAGTTTTAAATAAAAATGATAAGAGAATTAAAATATTCTACTACCAAAAAACTCAAGAACCTAAGAGTTCGATAATACAAGATTGGGAGAGGGGGGAGGCAAAAGCTATAAGGTATGTAGAAAACAAATATTTTAAAAAGAGAGATTGGGTCTTCCTTTTTAGTAATTTAAACATAAAGGAATTAAACTCTGCAATCAACACAGAGCTTGTATGAATGGTACAAAAATGAATGACCTGAGTGTAGTTGTGGAAGTGGGAGGGAGGGAAGGGATGGTAGGGGAAAAACAAAGGAGGAGGCAACAATGCTTGATAAGAAATGTACTCATCACCTTGCTCATCTAACTGTAACTCCTCTGTACAGTATTTTCACAATAAAAAAACATTAAAAATGAATGATCTAACTATATGTTATGCACAAGCATCATTTTATATACAAGGACACAAACAGGTTGAAAGGCAAATTATAAAAAAAAAGATATAATGGAAAATTACACCTAAAAGTAGAGAATGCCAATATCAGAAAAAATAGGCTTTAAATTTAAAGGATTATAAAAGATAAAAAAGTTCTATAATTGAAGCATTATGTAGTTTCAATACAATAAAACTACAATAGTCCTAAACATTTACACACTTAATTATAGACCATCAAAATAAAGCCAAAATTGACATGAGTACAATGTGAAATAAACTATTCTATAATAATAGTTGAAAAATTGTCTCTTATTAATGAACAGAACAATTGCACAGAAGTTAAGTAAAAAGATAAAGAAAATGAATAACAAAATAAACTTGGTAGCTATTGCAGATACATAGAACCTCTGCCAAATAACCACAAAATATTCATTTTTCTTGACAGTTCATGAGACATTTTCCAAGTAAAACATATCATAAGCCACAAATTCCCAACAGATGTTGAGATACATATCATACAAAGTATCTCTCCGACCACGATATTTTGAAGTTAGAAATAAATAACAAGTAAAATGAGGCAGAAAGAAAATTTAGAAGTTTATGGAATTTAAACACCCTTAAACAACCAATCATCAGAAGAAACTTAGAAAGTAAAGATGAATTAACATGAAATAAAATGTACTAAAATGTATGAGGGATAGCAAAAAATTGGGAATTATTGCTATGAATGCTTACACGTAAAAAAATGGAAAGACTCCAATCAACAACCTAACCTTGCAATTTAAGGAACTAGAAAAGGAAGAGCAAACTTGAATCCAGTAGAAAAAGAAATAATAAAAATTTAAAAAGAGAGAAATGAAATACAGAACAAAACATATTAGAAAAAATAATTTAACCAAAATATGGTTCTTTGAAAAGATAAAGAAAATTGGCAAATTCAAATTGACTAAGAAAAGAAGAGAAACTCAAACTATTAAAATGAGAAGTGGGAAGAGCAGAATTACAGAAAAAATGTAATTTTTCACTATATGCTTTCTGTGACTATTGACAATTAGGTGCATATTAATTTTGATATTAAAAATTTTTTAAAGAATATTGCACAAAGAATTTTTTTTCAAATGCATGGAACCAATTCCACCTTAGTATCAATTCTGAGAAGCTTTGCACCAACCCAGTCCTTTCCAGAATATAAACATGTAAGAAATAGACTTCAGAGGAGAATATTTTACATATAATATGTTGTATTTACAATGACATTGATGGTAGAAAAATGTTTCATATTAACAAATGTACATTTAGGTTTTTAAGGGCAATTCGGGTTTCAATTAACTCATTCAATAGTTATTGAGTAATTGTATATGACAGCAGAATATTCTAATAAAAATGTACTCAGTATATTAGAAAACACAGGTTTTTTGTTTGTGTTGCTTTATTTTTGTTTTTAGTGCTGGTCCTAGAGTTAGAACACAGAGCCTGGGTGCTGTTTTTGAGGTTCTCTAGCTTCTTTGGTAGTTAACTAGAGATAGAGTCTCACAGATAGTGTTGTCCAGGCTGGCTTTAAACCTCAATCCTCAAATCTCATCTTCCTGAGTAGCTAGGATTACAGGTATGAGCCATTTAGTGATGTGTTTCTGCCTTACTACTTGATGTCCAGTCCTGGTGATATTATTAATCCAATATTCACTTAACATATTAAAGTATCAATTACACTAGTGCTAGGAAGCAAAGTTTTAAATACTAAGAGTTTGGAGACTAGAAAGCATGTTTCAATGAAGAGGTAGTAGGTTAGTCTTCTGCAGAAATCCCACTTGAGGAGAAAACTCATGCATAGGCCTTAGATGGACAAGAAGTAAAGGGAAGATGGTTCTAGCAGAAGATAATAGCATTCATTGTCATTCTGGTTTGCTTTGGGGTGCTTTTTTGGTCTTATTGACAAGCTATCATATAGTACTTAGTCTCTTTTGCTGCTGAAGCAATCTTCTTATGCTAGGTTTTTTATAAAGGAAAAGGTTTATTTCAGTTTTGTTGTTGTAGTTTGTTTTTGTACTTGTCCTGCAGCTTGAACTCAGGGCCGGGACACTGTCACTGAGCTTATGTGCTCAGAGCTAGTGCTCTAGCCACAGTTTTACTTCTGGCTTTTTTCTGTGTTTTTTTCTGTTGTTTTTTGTTATTATTATTGTTGTTGTTGTTGTTAGTGTTTAATTGGAGATAAGAGCCTCATCGACTTTCCTCCAGCTAATTTCAAACTATAATCCTCAGATGGCAGCCTCCTCAATAGAAAAGATTATAGTACCAATCAGTGGGTGTACAATCCCATAGGTTCAATCATCAGAAATAGGTAATGATATTAACAATCAGAAAAACCAGCATTATCTCTGGTTGTTCCGGTCTTCTATTTCCTCACATTGGAAGTGGTCCTGCTGGTTCATATGACTTGTTTGTATGCACTTCGGGGTTTAAGGAAGAACTTTCTTATAAAGTTCTCATAAAGTTCTGTTGCCCTGCAATTGGGTTAATTTGGTGGTCTATTAACTTTGTTCATTAACTGTGAAATATCTATCCCTAAGAACTATTGCTTTTTGCTTTACAACACAGAGAAGAAAGATGATAACAATTTCTTTTCTGTTTGTTTTCTGAGAATAGTTATTTCATGGGTAAAAGAGAAGACATTTCAGAGTGAGCATTCTTTTTTGACAGCTGTACAAAACAGATTTCAATACCATGCACTATGAACCTTGTTACACATCATTTCCATTTAATTTAAGTGCAACTTTGAGTTCAAACACAGACTTGATTCACAGTTATATGTACTATTCTGAAGAAATCAAAAAGATCTAGGATATCTTGGATTCTTTTCTTTTTTATTAGTAGAAAAAATGCTTTTCTGTAAGAAAAAAACAGAATAAGAAAGATGCACCCTAAATTAACATTTCTAAAGAAAGGGCTACTCTGCTCAAGACATTTTCTGCTACCTCTTCTCTACACAGTCACTGCATCCTTTTGCATACCAGGTTCAGACTGACTGTCTGAAGTTAATTTCTGCCACATCTCCAATAGCCCCTCAATGGATATCCATGTGTGTCTTCCTATACCTAAAAATACATTAATGCATTGTTTTCACTGAGGTTCATTATACGCTCATCATTTCCATCTGACTTTTATTTATTACCAATTAACTTGCTGACTGCCTTACCAAGTTTCTCATTTCCTACCTATTCCACTTAAAAGAAAGAAGCAGTTGACTTCAACTGCATGAAAATAGCCCAATTAATATTTCTAACAAAATTTCAACTTTATTTGACTGCTACCTTTCAACAAAAGGAACAAAGCAGTTGAAATTATATATTTCTCATAATCAAGTGTTGAATCTGTTGTGTGCATTCATAAGGAAAAAGTCAATAAAGCACAGAGTCCTTTGGACATGGCAAATGCCAGAGCATTCATTCTGTTAAGGAGAATCACATTATTAATGAAAATGTTGCCAGGTGTGATGGTACATGCCCACAATCCCAGCAATCAGAATGCCAAAGCAGGAAGATTTTGAGTACAAGGCCGGCCTGAGCTACCTGAGATCCAGACTCAAAATTTAAAAAAAATTGTCCAAGTCTCCTAGAATTTAAAATATTTTTTCACTTTGATAACCTGGTTCTAATGTTATGTTCTAAAAACTGAAACAATGCTTTTCAATATCTCTATGTGCCATCAAAAGACTACATATACTCTAATGAAATCTTAACCAATATTGCCTATCAATTTTTTTAATTTCCAAACACACTGCACTAATAGTCCCTTAAGTTTTGGCCTATGCAAAATGAGCACATGTGTTTACTGTTTTCACTATCTGCCCATCTCCTTAAAGCCTTCTTGTAAGGAGTCACCATTTACTATGCCAGAATAGCAGAATATAGCAGCTACTTGTTCATTGGTTTTATTGCTATTACTCACTTTTCCTCATCTAAGGTACGGCTTTCCTGAAAACATGGTGCCTGCCTTTACATTTCTGTCTGATATTCTGGCCATTAGCCAGAAAGGATGCACTAGATAAGCTATACGTTTTTCCTTTCAGGGTAAATTCTATACTTGTAAATGGATAAGGTGCTTTGGCTCTGTTAGAAATATTTCAGTTGCAAGTTAGGAAGGAAAACAATCTCAAACTGGCTGAACCAAAACAAAACAAAACAAAACAAAAAAACGAACCCTTGATATTTATTTAAACAAACTCCACACTAAGAGGTAAGAGGTGACTGCCGCCATGGCATTCTTCAATAGTGGCTTGTTAACCTCTTTGCTTCCTTGGAATTGACTCCATTCCCAAGCTAGGGATTTCTATAACTTCTATCACACATACAGTGTGAATTGTCTAACAGCTCAAGCCAATCTTCCATGGAGTCCTTTTACTTGAAATTGGCCACATTAGCAGGTGCAGATATTTGGTTTGCCTGAGTGAGAGTTCTAACTGTGAAGTTAAGAGATAGAGACAACTTGCCAGCTGAGGGAAGGCAGAAGGTCCCCCCAACAAAATTGTGGTAGTTAGAACATGGGCAAGGAAGGGCTAATCAAATTCATAGCTTCTTATAGTACTGCATCCACTTTTGATTTTTAAATGACCTGTGATTATTTTTCCTAGCAAAAATGTGATGAGAACAGTACGCTGTGTTTCTTCATGATTCTACTATGATGTCCCCCAATGACGACAAAAAACATTCCACACAATTGTCAAGCAAAATCCCAATCTGTTTATGCAAAAATAATTTCCAAATTCATATAACATAAAACTAACATGGGAGCTGGGAAGGTGGCTTAGTGGTCGACTGTTTGCTTAGCATGTATGAAGCCCTGGGTTCATTTCCTCAGTACCACATAAACAGAAAAGTCAGAAGTGGCGCTGTAGCTCAAGTGCTAGAGTGCTAGCCTTGAGCAAAAGAAGCTCAGAGCCAGTGCCCAGGTCCTGACTTCAAGCCCCAGGACTGACAAAAAAAACTAACATGGTAGCTAGAGTCTCATCCATTAATGTATTTTTCTCCTGGTAAGTCATGCCTTTTTTTCATTATTATCTTATGATGATCAGAATATCATAAATACTTCCTATAAATTTATAAAGGCTATATTTTACACAAATTATCTTCAATTTGTAATAGGGGCTCAAACATATTTTCTTGGGTCAGCAGTTCTTGACTCACGTATTCACTTACTTTTGCCTTTCCATGTCCTTAAAAGTTCCTGTGGAAAGGAGAATGTGTTGCAAGTCTGATGATAAGGTCTCCTCTGTTCCTTGTCACCTGTCTTAAGATCTGTTCCTTTTAGCACGTTTTAGCCAAGTGACCATATTGGCTAATGTTGCTGCCTTTTTATCTCTTGTAAACACTTGAGAAACATTTCAAATATCTGTTTACAATTTCCTCCTTTCTTGCTTTCCTTTAAATAGCTTGTTAGAAAAAGAATTCCAAAAAATATATTTGGATTTATTGACCCTTAAAACCTCATCTTTACATACTGGGGAGTATTTTTTTAATAATGCCAAGAAACTTGGGGGTGATTTGGGGACTGTAATTTTGTTCTGTTTTGATTTGTGCCTCTTATCTATTTCCCCCCCATTTACTCCTGTTTTTCAAGTTGACTTTGTTTCCATCCAAGTTTCTGTCTTACTCATCCTCTCTTCTTCCACTTACAATACACTTAGTACCTTCTTAAGGGTGCTTTCTTCAAACAATTCTTCAAAGATCTGAAATAATGCTTACATGTAAGCAACCATTTCAAAATTATTTTTGTTTTTACTCCACATGCAAACTGAAAGCAATAGTCATAAAATAAAATATTCTTAAGCCTGCAACTATATAAATATGAATCATATTTATATACTCATATACTGTGGTTCCCAAAATAGAACTTGGAAGTGCTGAATATTTTTGTCTATTGATCTTAATTAAATTTACCATACATTGTTTGGATTACAAGTAAGAAAG
Source organism: Dipodomys spectabilis (assembly GCF_019054845.1). Classification (NCBI taxonomy): domain Eukaryota; kingdom Metazoa; phylum Chordata; class Mammalia; order Rodentia; family Heteromyidae; genus Dipodomys; species Dipodomys spectabilis. The sequence goes on along the minus strand of NW_024870701.1, from coordinate 1,223,638 downwards.
AAATAGATATTTTTAAAAAGCCAAGCACATGCTTTTTACCCCAGCTCTTGGGGCGGAGGGGAGGAACTAATAAGCCACCTCCAGGGTGAATATCTAGTGAGTCATTAACTAGGGATTTGTTGCCTTGGTTACTGAGCCAGGTAAAGATTCCAGCAAAAAAGCAATGTGACCTATGAGCGCAGGAAACTGAAGGAGTGAAATTTCTATATGATGATATTTGCAGTTATTACAGAAAGAAATGAAAAGAGTAAGTATGTACATTAAAATATAAGGCAAAAAAAGATTATCTTGATTTTGAAGTCAATGTCAAAGACATATGCCATTCACCTTTTAATAAAGCATCAACAGGGTTTGTTTGCCTTAGAAATAGTACAAGACATAGGCCATTTCTAATATATGAGACTGATCCATCCCTTCCTCACAAACACAGACTTCTATCCATGGTGAGTGCATATTCCATGCATTTGCAGAGAGCATTTTAGTGACAATAAATGTACAAGGTATGCATTCAGAAAGCAAAACAACTAAATTTTTTTCTGTAGGGCTTGAACTCAGGGCCTGGGCAATGTCCCTGAGTTCTTTATGCTCAAGGCTAGTGTTCTGCCACTCTAAGCCACAGCGTTACTTCTGGTTTTCTGGTAGTTAATTGGAGAGAAGAATCTCACAGACTTTCTTGCCCAGGCTGGCTTCAAAGTGCGATCCTCAGATCTCAGCCTCCTGAGTAGCTGGATGTGACCCCAGGTATAAGCCACCAATGTCTGGCTTCTGCATAAAAATTTTAAGGCCAACTGGCTCTATGGCTTTTCCATTATAGTTGTCAAAAATAAAGTGAAAGGTGAAAAACAAATGACAAGATTTCAAGTGATAAATTGAGGCATCCTCTTAAGGCAAAATTGGCTTTGTTAGTAAACTCGGAATCATACCAGATGCAGTGACAGTGACATCTTCCTGTGAGGGCAGTGTCTATGATGACTCAATTTTTTTCTTCATCCTGAAGACCTCTGACTAACGCCGGGGCCAGGTTCTATCCTACTGTGTTCTTCCCTCTTTGTTGTCAATAATCCAAGACATTCAGTTTTTACACTAAAATAAAGACCTCGTGAGTGAAAGTATAAGGCTAGCACAGTCACCAGTGCCTCCTGGCATCTAATAAGAAACAAGAACTCTATAACAGAACAGAACAGTATGACATAGCCAATAGTACAAGAGGTTTGGGGCTGCAGCACAACTGCAGAAGAGTTGGTGTCTGAGCTATGCACGAGAGTAAAGTGTACCTATTCTGAAGACAGAGTATCAACATCAATGAGAGAAACTGCATGACTTCTGGCCCAATTTTTGTTTTAAATACTGCCTTTTGTTCCTCTAGATCTCATCCGGACCATTCTCATGTCCATTTTTACTTAAAAGGTCAGAGTTTCTCTAGGAAATTTGATGAGATGGATGGGATGAGAAAGCCAGGGGAGGAGCCAGAAGGAGCCGGAAGGAGTGACTCTCGTTGCGATGCATTGCACACATAAATTGACAGGTTAAATGGAAACTTTTTTTGTATTACTATTTGAAGACAACAAGGTGCATTTTTTTTAGAAAAATGAAAAAATAAAACAGAGTTTGTGAAATGTTTGAACTTTAGACTGAAATTTAGTACAGTTTCCATATATATTCTCTAAGTGCTGTGTTGTTTTCTTCAGGCATATTATTGCTATTAGCTATTGGTCTGGAACCCTCTTCAAGACATATAAACAAAAACTTGGAAACAGAACTAGGAATGAAAGGGGGAAAGTAGTCAGCATTTGGGTAGAAATATAAATGCCTAAAATATGCACACTGCTTAACCTGTGCTCACACTCAAATACAGGCACATGGAGCTCAGTCTAGATTTTATGTGTCATATATTCTCTACTGAAAATCACCCTGGGTTACAATCCTGCCCTCCTCTTACCTAAAAGTGCAGGATTTACTTCACCACTAATCCAATCAGAGAAATACTGAAAGTTCTTTATTTGAACTAGGTACCAACAAAGCATTAAATGGGATGAATGTTCAGCATCTGTGGTTATTTCAAATTCAACAGAAGGTACTGAGGTTTGCCTAATTCCCAGTCTGGCCTTATTTAGGCTTCTTATTGCAGAAGTAATGGGCTTTCTGCCTTCATTTCCTGTCAAAGTTCTTCATATTTATTTATCCTTCACCTTTCAGAGACAACCAAATCCTAACATTTTTGAATCTATCATACAGATTATCCAAGTTTATTTTTAATGGAAATTACCTTTCTAGTTGTAATTACAAAATGGCAAACATACCCTAGAGGCCTTTAAAAGTTAGTTAGAACTTTCTTTTCCTTACTTTCTCCATGATTTGACAGCACATCATATTTACTATACAAGAAATCATTTCCCAGGATTAGCTAACAAAATTAACACCTGTAATAATTAAATTTGAAGGATCCTTTGCAAAAAAAAATTTCTGTTTTCCCCTTCCCTTTTATTGGTGCCAGTTCTAGGGCTTGAATTCAGGACTTGAGCTGTGTTCCTGAGCTTTTATGCTCAAGACTAGTGCTCTGCCACTGTTGAACCACAACTCCACTTCTGACATTTTTTGTAGCTAATTGAAGATAAGACTTACAGGCTTTCCTGAACAGGCTGCCTTCAAACTGTGATCCTCAGATCTCATCCTCCTGAATAGCTAGGATTACAGGTGTGAGCCACCAGCCACCAGGAATCTGGCTGATTCCCTTTATTTTTATGAAGTCTTTTATAAGGGCTCAGGCCTAAGTTCTATTTTATATCAAGTACTAGGAAATGTAAAAGGAAAGCTTGATATGATTTCTGCTTTCAAGGAGGTTAGTGACTCCCTCAGACACACATATAAACCAGTCATTGTTATATCATTGTAGCCAAGCTTCTCCAGAAAAACAGCCTAAGGGCAGATTAAGCTCTGAAGATTTATTTGGGGCATATAAAATCAAGAAACAAGGGGTAACAAGTTTAACAAGAAATGTACTTAGTACCTTACTTATGTAACTTTAACCCCTCTGTGCATCACTTTGACAATAAAAAAGAATAGGGATTGTGGTGAGTAGCACTAGAAGAATGGGAAGTAAATAATGCAGTGTGAATTGTTGCTGGACTTAACTGCTTCACAAGGAAGCTTGATGAAACATAGACCATTACTAGGAGGCCATATGTTCATCCACTTGGATGCCTCCAGACAGAATCTAAACAGAAAGAGAAGTCCACAGTGCAGAAACTAACCAGGACCAATCCTGCAAGAGCAGATGAGATAGGGCACATTCAAAGTGGCAGGACCCAGACAAGGGAACCTTTTAGTAACTGGCTTCCTCCCATTGGTTAACACTGACTCCTGGAATTAAGTCCCCCGCCCGAGGATTTGTCCCATCATGCCACTGGGCAAGAGATGCAGGCATGGGGCTGGTTGGCCACACAGAGCTGAGACACTAACAGCTGAAGTCTGCCTAAACCCAGGGACACAGCAGGCTGAGAATCTGACAGTAACAAGAGGCAAAAGAGGCAAGTAAGAACTGTCAGGTGAACCCAGACAAGTCTAAGCAGAACTATTTGTGATGGTAGAAGAAAACGGATGAAATTACGTTTTTCATTAAAAGGTAATGTGAATAATTTTATACCTGAGAAAAGCAAACGTGACCTGAAGGCTCTTAGAATGCTCCACATTCTGCAATCTGTGTCCTTAGCCTGAACTAATGACTAAACTAATGTGTGTACATATATATATATATATATATATATATATATATATATATACATACACATATATATATATATATACCCATATATACATATATTTGGATATGTTTCTGAGGAACCAATCAACTCATTTACTGTTGAATATCTTGAACCGCAGTCATTACTGAGAGGACAAAGTCAGTTTCCAAAGGTATAAATGAGGAGCTAACCTGTCTCATTTTACAACTTACCTATCCTCCAGGCAGTCCTCTTTCCTTATTGTGTCTTGCCCTTGTGACCTTTTGATTCTTTCCTAGCTAAAGTCCCTTAGAAGAAGAAGTGGGCAAGGTTAAATGGAGGATGATTGCTAGTCCAAGAGTTTAGACTTTGTGATGCTGTGATTTAATGTAAGAGGCAAAATATTTGAAGAGCAGGCAGTGTCCATAATCAAATATAATGGCAGTTTTTGAAATTCAGGTGCACTATGTAGGCTGCTAGTGAGAATTTTGTTTATAATTCCATTAAGAAAGTTATTTTCTCATCCTCTTTGCATTAAACATTAGGCATATTAGCAATGTGAACTTTATTAATTCTGTTCAAATGATTTCATACAAAACAAGTGTCTTCTCCTTAGAAAATAGGTATCTTATTAGACTACACAGATTTCCATTTTAATTCTTTTCAGCTGTTTGAACTATGTTTATTAGACATGGATGTGCTTTGCACTGTTCTACACATCTTATGTGGCTCACCAACAATAAATCACATCCTTTATAAGGCTCACTATTTGGTTAAAAAGACAATTTAGAGTCAGACTCTCAAGGACAGAAATGGTTACAGATATTTGCCAAGTATAATACTCCTGCAACCATTAATAATATAATTATATAAGGGAGTCATATGAGAAGAAAAAAATGAACATAGTTGATAAATCAAAGAAGACTGGTAGATCTGGATATGATGGCCATGTTTTAATCCCTGCTGCTCTGGAGATAGAAGGAGAAAGACAATAGCCTAGGCAAAAGTTACTGAGATCTGATCTTGAAAACAAGTTAGTCATGTGCCTCAGACCTTTAGTCCCAACTATAAAGGAACTGGAAGTAGGAAGATTATGGTCCAAGTTGGACCTTGGAAAAAATATCATACCCTACCTGAAAAGCATGCTAAAGCAAAAAGGACTGGAGGTTAGGTTCAAGTGGAAGAGCACTTACCAGGCAAATGCCTGAGTTCAAACCCCAATACCCTCAGAAAGAGACAGACAGACATACAAAAAGGCACATACAGACACCAGAGATATTGAAAGAGGAGCTACAACCTAAAGAATGTCCAGACCTCAATATGTAATGTAGGAAAAGAAAAGAAGAGGCCAGTTCCAGGCAAAGAATGAGGGAAAACACACATAGAAATGAATACAGGAAATTCTCAGGATAGTGGGAACAAAATAATAAGTCTGGTTGAGTAGAGAATACTTACTGGAGGGAAGACAGGAAATAAAACTGGCAGGAAGGGAGAGAAAAGATGTAGAAATTCAACACACCATGGCATAGATTTTTAAATACACATTAAATTGACTGCCTAACTCTCCTTCCAACCTTGATTAACCTTGCCCTTTGGGAAAGTCCAATGGCTAAACCTAAAATGAGGGATTGTCTAAAAACAAGAAAGCCTATGTCATTCTATGAGACAGCACAAAACTAATTGAAGCAGCTCTCCAGTATATTTAACAACCCCAAGAAGGATAATTCACATATTTACAAAACACAGATTTTTAAGAGAAAGCTCCACTTTTCTTCCCAAACACACACACACACACACACACACACACACGTACACATGCACACGCACACACACACACACACACACACACACACCTTTTGAGGAGGAAAATCATTAAAGAACAAAATAAAAGTATTCCCTTTCTAAGGGCATGTGGAAATTTTCCTCTACCAACCCTTCTTCATAGTTCTCTGCTTTTTATTAACAAAACATCCAAATCAATTCTTTATCACCTCAACCTGAACTTTTCCTATTTTCTTGAGGTTTTTATTTTCTCATATGGTGTTCTTATAGTTGCTAGAATCTAGGAGGTTATCATTTGAATTCTAGACATTTTTGAGATGAATGATCCTGACCCATGTTGTGTGATAAATCTCATGGATAAAGCAATGAAAACAAAAACCTTTGTGTGGTTTGTGGCAAACTCAGAGCCATAAAAGACTTCAGATATAATTAGTGCTTTTCAGATACTATTTATTCTGTAATTGGATGACCTACTGAAACAACTTTTTGCCAGCATGTGAAAAGATTTGTTGATGGTCGGACTTTGCCCAGGCCAACTATTGCCTCATGATGCACTGACAATGAGTCCATGGCAAAACAAAATTGCAATTGTGTTGGTGGACTGACTTTGTGTGCTGACATGGCCTCTCCTCCAGTATTCTGCTGTCATAGGAGGGGCTCATTAGCTTCCTGCTGATCAGCCCTAACCACTGAACTTTGAGTAGATCATTAAGGAGCTAGTGAGGAGATGCAGAGCACCTGTATTCATTCATTACCAGAATGGGAATCAAGACAAAAAAGCCCAAATGTTGGTAAGAAATATACATGCTCTACTTCTGAGGAGCCTGGAGTCTACTGGAGGAGACAGACAACTAAGTAAGATCCACTTGATAGTGATTTGCATCTAGTTCAGGGAGAGCTTAGAAAGACACTGTACTCAACCAGTTGAGAACAGAAAAACTGCTGCTAGGGCAGCTGTGTGACACTTATTTCCAATAAACCACTCAGAAAACCAGAAGTGGTGCTGTGGCTCAAGTGATAGAGTGCTAGCCTTGAGCTGAAGAACTTAGGGACAGCACCCAGGCCCAGAGTTCAAGCCCCACGACCAAAAAAAGAAAAAGAAAAAAAGGATTAGTTTCTTTCTTCTGTGTATGCCCACAAATGTGCAAACACAGAACAGAGATTATTCTGTACCTTATAACTTCTGTAGAATTATCTCTAAGACTTATGTAATTATTCATGGATAATTTTGAGAGTTGAGCCACAAAGATTGCAATGAAATTTGTTTTACTGTATAATTCTGAGAGCCTATAATTCCAAGAGCTTTATAAAAAGTACTCTAACCAGGATCTCTTAGAGAATAGTGAGCTGTAAATTGCTACTGAAATAGAAATTTGCCCTGTTAATGCAACTTTCATTAAATGTCAGACTCTTCACAAATATTAATAATAGACAAGGTTTATTTGATCCAAGCATCTAAATACAACAATCCTTAGAATGGTTCGTTAGCCAAGAACCATGAGTAGGTCAAAAATGCCCACTGGGAATGACTCAAGCCATACTCATAGACCAAAAACTCCATGTAAGTGTAAATAAAAAGCAATAAGTTTCAGAAATTGACATTCAAGTCCTCTGAAAAACACTAGTTCAGGTGACTAATATATTACATAGCCTCAATGGGGCTTTATTGGGACCATGTTCCTGGGCGTGGTGGAATCTCTCTGACCTGTTTTGTTTTACATCTGCAGCTGAGACTCCTAATGTGACAGACAGTCTTCTTACATGGAATATTTGGAGTTCTTGTTGGTATACACTGAAGCTTTGTTTCATTATAATATGCTTTGAGGGGAAAAGTGCTTGTGACCTGCTGTATTCTCTGACTCTTGGGAGAGCTTTTATCTGCCTGCTGGTCTGAGCAGCTCTAAAATGAACTTTGTGTGCACAAGTCCCTACGCTGACAGCTGCAGTCTCTCTGGAGTGCTGTTTCCTTGCCAGGAGAAGTCTCCATGGGATTGGTGCTCTAGCTAGAAACACATCTACATGGCATATGCCTGCTCCTCCTGCCCTAAGTATTCCATCTCCAGTGCTCAAACTCAGACAAAACCGCAGCCATTATACTGCCTGCACTTAGTTCTCTCAACTATCTAGTCAAAGTGACAGGCTTGGCCTTGTCAAAAATCATAGTATTTAAAGGAATCAAGAAGTAATTCAGCAGATTAATGGCTGGGAATATGGCTTATCTGTAGAGTGCTTGCCTAGCATTCATGAAGCCATGGGTTCAATTCCTCAGTACCATATAAACAAGTAATTCAGCAGATCGATCGGTAGATAGATAGATAGATAGATAGATAGATAGATAGATAGATAGATAGATAGATAGATAGATAGATAGATAGATAGATAAGCAGATAGAAGGATGGATGGGTGGGTGGATGGATGGATGGATGGATGGATGGATGAATGGATGGATGGATGGACAGACAGGCAGACAGACAGATGGGGGAAGAGAGAGAGAGAGACTTGTATATACAGCTTTTCCAGGAAAAGAGACATGGCTTACCCGTGTAATTTCTACACATCTAATCTTGGAACTCTGTACAATATGCCTAAGTTTCTTGACGCCGTCTTAACAGAGCAAATTTGCCCAGAATGGACTTGATTCAAAGTGACTCCAGTAAGGAAATAGACCTGAATTCAACTGTATTATATAAATCAATTTTGATATAGAAATCTTAATATTGTGTTTATGTTAAGTATCCTGTTTAAATATCCCACTTAGCCAAACTTTGACTTGGGACTCTTAAATTCTCCACTGGTTAATGATTATCTGTAAAGTAGCTTTATCTTTCCTTGTCACTTCTGTTCTCAAGTGAGGGACAGATTGGGTTGCTAAAGTCCACTAATTATTATTAAGCACATTTAGTGGATATATTCCCCTTTTCTTTTTGCCAATACTAGGATTTGAATGCTGAGGCTCATGTATGCTAGGCCAGTACTCTAACTAACCCAGGACATCAGCTCTTTTCTTCACTGGTTATTGTTGAAACAGGATCTCTCTGCCTGGATGTATAACTAGATCATACTCTACTTTAGGCTTCTGTGATGACAGAAATGATAGATACATTCAACAGCCCAACATCTTTCCAGTAATATAGAGTCCAGAGGCCTTTTCTGCTGGAGTTAGCTTAGAACTGCGATCCTGACAATGTTAGCCTCTCCCGTAGTTTAGGATGACAAGCATGTATATCACTGAAGAGAGTTACTGTTTGTGGGGCAGGGGGCAGGGGAGGGTAAGGTGAGGGGGAGGGTGTCTCATCAACTCTACCAAGCTGGATCAAGCCATGATCCTCCCATTCTCAGTCTCCCAAGTAGCTGGAATGCCTACATGAGCCACTGTCACCCAGCCATAATCACGGGAAAGAGTTTTATTGCAACTCAGGTAAAATCCCTGGGTAGGACCATGACTTTTGCATGATCTGAGTGGAGAAAAAGGAAGAGGGTACTTGTCCCATGAAGCCCAAAGTTAAGAGGCTCTGTTCTCTCAATTCTATGCGTCATTGAATATCTTCAAACCTCCAACAAAGTTTCGGGGTATTCTGTCACTTCATGAATTGCAGAAACATCTGTATAAGTGCTTCTAAACAACCTACAGCTCCAGACTGTGAGATTCTAGCCAAAAAAATATAAATGGTTCTGGCTTTAGCTTCCTAATGCAAAGGAATACCTCTTTGAGTGAGATTTGGCCTTGGCTTGATGAAAATTTGCCCAGTGACATTGCCAATGGACCCTCTGGTTCTCTGCTTCAAGTCTCTGCCAGATGGAGATGTTTATGAAACCTGACCCACCCGCAGCATAGTGGTGTTGGGATAGTTATCAATGTATGTAGAAATACTTCATGAAACATATAACCTAAGGGTAGAGCATCAACATTGTTGCAATAGTACAAAATAACTTTCCAGCTTGTTGAGAGAGTGTGTTAAGCCAGTATGATGAGAGTTTGCAGAGCAAAGATGGAGAATTACCTTTTCTCCCACCCACTGACTTTGATCCTCTTCAAAGACAGAAACTATTATAGCTAAACTTAAATAAAATAATCAAACCAAAACATCCTTCCTGGCTGTCACAGAAAGTGTTAATTTGGACTGAAATACTCAGTAGGTCTTTGTTTTTAAATGCACTTTTCTAGTTAGAGTCACATAAACTCAAGACAGAAGAGATTTTAGTTATTATCTCTATTCCTCATCTAATTGCCTTATTTTGCAAAAGATTTTTTAAAAATCCCACCATCATCTATTATTGTTAGTTTTCTTGATAATGGCCATTCTAACTGGGTTGTGGTGGAATCTCAATGTTGCTTTGATTTGAATTTCTTTTATGGCCCGAGATGTTGACCATCTCTTCATGTGTCTATTGCCATTCTTACTTCTTTTTCTGAGAAGTCTCTCTTTAAGTCTTTAGCCCATTTATTGATTGAGTTGTTGAATTTTTTATTTGGTGGAGGTAATTTTTTCAGCTCTAAGTATATTTTATATATGAAGCCCTTGTCTGATATATAACTGGTAAAAAGTATTCTCCTAATCTGGTGGCTCTCTATATAATGTGTTAGCTATGTCCTTTGCCATACAGAAGCTCTTCAGTTTAAAGCAATCCCATTTATCCAATCTTTCTTTGATTTTTTTTGTGATTCTGAACCTTTAAATATGAAGTTTCAACCCCTGACTAGGAGACCTAGTGTTTCCCTTATTCCTTCCTGGAATGTGTTCATGGTATCTGGCCTTACATTGAGGTCTTTGAGCTATTTAAAATTTATTCTGGTGCAGGGTCATATATGAGGATTTAGCTTCAGTTTTCTGCAAGCAGGTAGCCATTTTGACAGCACCATTTGTTGAAGAGCTTGTCTTTCTTCCAACCTGTGTTTTTGGCTCCTTGTCAAATATTAGGTGGCTATATGTTGTAAGGCTTATTTCTGGGTCTTCTGTTCTGTTCCATGGAACTCTGCTACAATGTTGGTGGGAATGTAAACTTGTTCAACCTCTCTGGAAAGCAGTATGAAGGTTCTTTTTATTTGTTTGCTTGTTTGTTTGTTTTTAAGGTTCCTCAAAGGACTAAACATAGAGCTTCCCTATGACCCAGAAAACCCACTCCTGGTCATTTATCCAATAGAACACACATAATGTCACACTAAAGCAACCAGCACAACCATGTTCACTGCAGCACTGTTTACCATAAGCCAAGATATGGAATCACTCCAGATTTCCCTCAGTGGACAAATTGATCAATGGATTTCTATGCTTCCATCATAAAGAATGATATTGTACCAATTATAAGGAAATGGAAAGATTTGGAAAAAAATTATAGTAAGCATAGTAAGCCATATCCAAAGAAACATAGGTTGCATGATTTCCCTCATTTGTGTTAGCTAGAATGTGCCTATAAATCTACAAGTAAACACACTGAATGATACATACACACACACACACACACACACAAACACACACACAAACACACACACACACACACACATACACACACATTGAGACATGACAAATTATATATGACTCTAGATATATACATATTGCAGCCAAAGGATCTACTCATAGGAGTAGATCACAAAGACTCAATAGCTATGTGCATATGATCATATAAAATAATATTTTATGAAATGAACTCCAAGTAAAGGAAACAAGAGACTTTTTTTAGTTGTTGTTGCTGTTTTTGTTTTCTTTCCTTATATCTTGTTTGTTTATTTGTCTTTGGGAGGGTAAGTGGGGCACAGAAAAGGTGGGACAAAGGGTGAACACAAACTGTCTAGACACTATGTGGAAAATGAACTGTACATCTTGTGGGTGGGGACAGGAGGGAAAAACTGGGAGAGGGAGGGGGACATGGTTCAAAAAGAACTGTACTCATTACTTGACTCATGTAACTCTAACCCTTCCTTATATCGCATCTACAATAACAGTAAAATATACTTTTTTAAAAAAAATCAAAGTTTTTAAGGTAAAACAACAGACCCAACAGATTTGTTAGTGTCACAGCTAGTAGACTGCAGCTGCCTGGATTAGTGATTCTGTGCTTTTTCATCTGTTCACTTACTTGTGTCTTTCATGCTTCCTGAATTATTTTGAAATAGGTAGCTGACCCAGCACAACTATGTTTATCACAGCATTATTTACCATAGCTAAGATATGGAACCAACCTTGATGCCCCTCAGTAGATGAATGGATCAAGAAAATGTGATATACTCTATATATATATAGGAATGCTATGCTTCCATCAGAAAGAACAACACCACCCCATTTATTAGGAAATGGAAAGACTTGGAAAAAATTATACTAAGTGAAGTTACCCAGTCCCAAAGAAATTTAGGTCTCATGGTTTCCCTTATTTGCAATAATTAGTATACATATAGGATAATCTTATCAGATGAGCTGAAAAGCTCAAACACTATGTACATATGATCATATAAGATGATGTTAAGTGAAATGAACCCCAAGATATGGGCACAAGAAGTCTTTGTTATTATTGTTTTAAATGTACTATGTGATTTTTTTATTTCCTTTGTATGTTCTTCCCCCTATGATATATCTCTATGGTCACTGTACTTGATTTTGGTGCCCTGCATCTTGTATATACATTTGTCTAATCTGGGGAGGGGAAGGAGAATAACAAAATGCTGAAAGAAGGACACAGGATGACCCATTGCAACAAGGATACCCACAGGACAGTAATATTGGAAATGAACTTTGCAACTTTGGGTAGGGGTAGGAGGGAGATTGGGAGGTGGAGAAGGCAAGGGATAGTGGGAAAAAACAAGGGAAGGGATAACAATGATCAACAAGAAATGTACTCATTGCCTTACTCATGTAACTGTAACCCCTCTGTACAGCATCTTTACAATAAAATAAAATTTTAAAAAAGAATAAAAGGCAAAAAAACAAGAAAAAAAGAAATAGGTAGTTGAAAGGGATGCAAATTCTTTATTCATCTCCTCAACAAATACATGTTGAATATTCACTATGGATCAGGATTAGTCAAGGAAATAGGGATTCAACAGTAAATGAAACATCCAAATGTCCTTCCTTCATGAAGCAACTATTCTAAAACTATACTGAGGGGGGACCAAGATGGCGACGGGGCAGTAGGGAAACGCCACAGCTCTCTCCAACCAAAAAGAGAGTTCGAGTTCCAACCTTTAATCTCCCCAAGAGACCGACAACAACAAAAAGACGAACACTCAGAGAAAAACCAGAGGTGGAAAATAACAAAAAAAAGAAAGAGAGGAAAAGAAGAATTTCAGAACAGAGAAGAGCGAAGACCCCTCCCCAACCTTTACTGGCCGCGCGGCAGTGCGCCAAGCCGCCGGCCAGCCGGCCCGGCGGGGGCTGCCGGAGCCACAGAGACACAGGGGGCTGCTTGCAGATCACCAGGTACCGGATTGCAGAACAGCGGATCGCCAGGAACAGAGAAACCTACCAGCCAGGAGTCTCCAGGAGGATCCCACCCCACCCATCACTCTCCACCGGAGCGGAGAGGCTCCATCCCGCCAAAGCCGCCCGGCACCAGCAGCGCCACAAAGGGACCTGTCCGCAGACCACCCGCCCAATCGCGATAGCAACGACCCGGCGGGGGGCCGCCCAACCCAGCCCGCAACCACCCCAACTGAACTCGGACTACAACAACAACTGACGGACTGCAACAACAACTGACGACCTACAGGGTGAGTACCCATCAGGGGACAGGGAATCCATCAAGGGAGACCAGAGCTGGAGGGAATCCCCAGACCCTGACCTAGACTCCCTACCCCAACACCCGGACCACAGGACCCACTAAAACTGGGAACTGTTCAAGAGCTCCACCAGCCGGTGGAGCACACTCTGCTGGCCAGGCCAGAGCAAGAGCGCCCCTGGAAAGGAGCTTAAATGCTCAAGCCAGGAACAGTGCCCCTGGGTCAAGACTACCAACAGTAGAAGAAATTTGAACTGTGTCCTCCAGGCTGCATAACCAAGGTGGTATACACATTAGCACAGGCCTAACGAGCGCGCTCCAGGCTGGGGCCGGAACCAGGCCAGGGGACCGGCGCCTGAACAAAGCAAAAAGGGTCAGAAGTGGGGCTGTGGCCCAAATGGTAGGGTGCCAGCCCTGAGCTGAAGAGCTGAGGGACAGCACCCAAACCTAGAGTTCAAGCCCACAACCAGCCCAAAACAAACAAACAAAAACACATCAGGAGCCCATAGCAGACTCCAGTATTTGGGAGAGTGCATCCAGAGCATCTGATCTTCCCAAGAGCACCCGCAGGAGCAAACACAAGCAGTCTAGGCTGCTCAACCCTTCCAAAGGCGGGAATTGCTACAGCAGAGAGCTGAGAATCCTAAGTGAATAGCAGCTGGAAATAGGCTCCCAACAGAATCCAGATCAGGCACAGACTCTCTCTACCAATACAGAATCAGCAACCAAGCAAAGACAGACACACCAAAACAAGATTGAAGAGCAGTCTCCTGAACCCCCATGCGAAAATCACAGAGAAAAATCACAAGGTTTACCACTACCCAGGACAGCAAGCTCACCTCAAAAGCCAGCAACCACGCAGGGGAGAGCCCCAGTGGGAGCAAAGCAGGAATGGAAGACAAAAACTACATCCAAGGGTTGCTGGAGGCAATGACTCAAGAAATAAAGCGAGAAATGGATCAGAAATTGAAAGAGCACAAGGATGAACTATCAAAAGATATACAGGACATCAAACAAAAGTTGGATGCAAAAATAGAAGCTGCACAAACCTCAGTAAGAAGTGAGATAAACGCCAAATTAGAGGTAATGCATACTGATCTCACCTCATTGAGAGGTGAGATCAGTACTCTGAGAACCAACATTGAATCCATAAAGGGATCCATTTCCACCATGCAAACCACAATAGAAGCCACGGTCAACAGAGTGAATGAAATGGAAGGTAGAGTGTCAGATACAGAAGACAGAATACACCAACTGGACCAAAAAGTGACAGATATGGAAAAATCACTCAAATTAAACCAAAGGGAAATTCAAGAGCAAGCAGATAATGCTAAAAAATTTAACCTTCGCATAATCGGAGTGGACGAAGGTGAGGAATTCCAGAGCAAGGGAATGCAACACCTATTTAACAAGATAGTCAATGAAAATTTTCCCCACCTCAAAAACGACCATCTTAACTACATCACAAAAGCTTATCGAACACCCAACAAGCAAGATCCCAGGAGAAACACTTCTAGGCACATAATAGTAACAATGATGGATCTGAATAATAAGGAAACAATCCTGCATGCAGCAAAAATGAAGAAGGAGCTATACTACAACGGGAAAAAAATTAGAATCACTGCAGATCTCTCCACACAAACAATGAATGCAAGAAAAGCCTGGGAAAGCACCATACGAGCCCTGAGAGCCAATAACTGCCAACCCAGACTGATATACCCGGCAAAGCTAGCATTCACATTCGATGGAGAACTGAAAACTTTTAATAGCAAAGAAAAACTAAATGAATACATAAACATTAAGCCAGCATTACAAAGAATTCTAAGAGGGGGGACACAACCTGAAGAAAGCAACCAGGAACTGGGACCTGCCCCAAACAGGCATTACTCAAATTCTAACTGAGCAAGCACAGGAGGAAAGGAAAAAAGAAAAACTTAGGAAAACGGAATGGCAGGGACAACAATGCATCTCTCTATACTTTCTCTGAATATAAATGGGCTGAATTCGCCAATTAAAAGAAAATGAACTGAGGACTGGATCAGAAAACAAGACCCATCCATCTGTTGCCTTCAGGAGACCCACCTCTCAGCCAAACATACAAACAAACTCAGAGTGAAGGGGTGGAAAAGGATCTACCAATCAAATGCCCCCAATAAGAAAGCAGGTGTAGCTATCCTGATATCTGACAAAATAAACTTTTCATTAAAATCAGTACAGAAAGACAAGGACGGACACTACATATTAATAAAGGGAACAATCCAAGAGGAGGATATAACCATCATCAACTTATATGCCCCAAATATCGGTGCACCCAGATATGTTAAACAAATGCTCTCAAACTTACAGAATAAAATAGATCCCAATACGATAATACTAGGAGACTTTAACATGCCACTCTCACCAAAGGACAGGTCTACCAACCAGAGGATTGGCAAAGAAGCTACCGAATTAAGTGAGGCCATACTTCAAGCGGAATTAACTGACATCTACCGAGTATTTCACCCTAAAACAACACAGTACACATTCTTCTCAGCAGCTCATGGAACTTTCTCCAAAATAGACCATATCATAGTTCATTCAAGGAACTTAAGCAAATACAAAGGGATCGACATAATCCCCTGTATCCTATCTGACCACAGTGGAATCAAGCTAGCTCTCAATAACAAAGCATACCGCAGAAATTTCTCTAATACATGGAAATTGAACAGCACACTCCTTAACAAGGCCTGGGTAACAGAAGAGATCAGAGAAGAAATAAAGCATTTCCTAGAACTCAATGAAAATGAAAACACCTCACAAAGAAACTTGTGGGACACAGCAAAAGCAGTCCTGAGGGGCAAATTTATTGCCCTCAGTGCCCACATCAAGAGAATGGAGACAGACCAAGTAAATAATCTCATGTTGCAACTAAAACAGCTAGAAAAACAAGAAAAAATGGGACCTAAAGCTACTAGACGAAGCCAGATAACCAAATTGAGAGCAGAGATTAACCAATTAGAAAATCAGAAAACCATAACCAAAATAAACCAAACAAAAAGCTGGTTCTTTGAAAAAATAAACAAAATTGATGGCCCGTTGGCAAGATTAATTAAAAAAAGAAGAGAGGAAGCCCATATTAATAGGATTAGGGATGCCACGGGAAACATCACAACACGTACCCAAGATATCCAAACAATTCTAACAGACTACTTTCAAAAGCTATACTCTCTAAAGGAAGAAAATCTGGCGGAAATGGATGCATTTTTAGAGAAATACAAGTTACCCAAACTGAGCAAAGAAGAAGTTAACCAATTAAATAAGCCAATATCCTATAATGAGATACAGGAAGCTATCAAAAGTCTTCCAACAAAAAAAAGCCCAGGACCAGATGGATTCACAGCAGAATTCTATAAGACCTTTAAAGAAGAACTAATACCCATACTCCTCAAGCTCTTCAGAGAAACAGAGAAGGAGGGAGCTATCCCAAACTCATTCTACGAAGCCAATATCACACTCATCCCCAAACCAGGCAAAGACCCAACCAAAAAGGAGAATTACAGGCCAATCTCCTTGATGAACACAGATGCAAAGATCCTTAACAAGATTCTAGCTAACAGAATCCAGAAACACATAAAAAAAATAATACACTATGATCAGGTAGGCTTCATCCCAGAGACACAGGGATGGTTTAACATACGTAAGTCAATAAATGTAATCCAGCATATCAACAGAGCCAAGGTCAAGAATCACATGATTATCGCCACAGATGCAGAAAAGGCCTTTGATAAAATTCAACATTCATTCATGCTAAAAGCTCTGGAGAAAATAGGAATAGAAGGAACATTTCTAAAAACAATAAAAGCCATTTATGACAGACCAATAGCCAATATTATACTTAATGGGGAAAAGCTACAACCAATCCTCCTAAAAACAGGAACAAGGCAAGGATGTCCACTGTCTCCACTCCTCTTCAACATAGTCCTAGAACCCTTAGCCAGGGCAATAAGGCAAGAAAAAGACATTAAAGGGATCCGCATAGGGAAAGAAGAAGTGAAACTATCCCTTTTTGCAGACGACATGATACTATACCTCCACGATCCCAAAAACTCCATCCCCAAACTTTTAGAAATCATAAGTCACTTCGGCAAAATAGCAGGATACAAAATAAACCCACAAAAATCAGTTGCCTTCCTATACACTGATAACGCACAGGAAGAGAGGGAAATAAAGGGAGCAACCCCATTCACAATAACCTCCCAAAAAATAAAATATTTAGGAATTAACCTAACCAAAGATGTAAAAGAACTATTTAATGAGAACTATAGAAAGTTAAAGAAAGAAATTGCAGAAGACACTAGGAAATGGAAAGACCTCCCATGCTCCTGGATAGGCCGACTTAATATAGTAAAGATGGTGATACTTCCAAAACTAATA
Organism: Dipodomys spectabilis; assembly: GCF_019054845.1. Taxonomy (NCBI): domain Eukaryota; kingdom Metazoa; phylum Chordata; class Mammalia; order Rodentia; family Heteromyidae; genus Dipodomys; species Dipodomys spectabilis. The sequence goes on along the minus strand of NW_024870701.1, from coordinate 1,206,017 downwards.
TACAAATTCAATGCAATTCCTATTAAAATCCCAATGACGTACATCACTGAAATACAGAAAACAGTCCAAAAATTTATATGGAACAACAAAAGACCTAGAATAGCCAAAACAATTCTAGGGGATAAAGACAATATGGGAGGGCTATCCATGCCGAACTTCAAACTCTACTACAGAGCTATAATCACAAAGACAGCATGGTACTGGCACAAAAACAGACCCGAAGACCAATGGAACAGAATAGAAGATCCAGATATAAATCCACAGGCCTACAGCCAGCTGATATTCGACAAAGGAGCCAAAGACATACAATGGAAGAAACACAGCCTCTTCAACCGCTGGTGCTGGGAAAACTGGGCAGCCACATGCAGAAAACTAAAAGTGGACCCCAGCCTATCACCATGCACCAACATCAACTCAAAATGGATTAAAGACCTTAACATTAAACCTGAATCTCTGAAACTACTGCAGGACAGAGTAGGAGAGACACTTGAACTAATAGGCACAGGAAGGAACTTCCTGAACAGAGTCCCAGGGTCACAACAAGTTGGAGAGAGACTCGACAAATGGGACTACCTTAAAATAAAAAGCTTCTGCACAGCTAAATCTATCGCAACTAAGCTAGAAAGACAACCAACTAATTGGGAAAAAATATTTACCAGCAATATATCAGACAAGGGGTTAACATCCTGTATATACAGGGAACTCAAGAAACTAATCCCTCCCAAACCTAACAAACCAATTACTAAATGGGCAAGGGAACTAAAGAGGGACTTCTCAAATGAAGAAATAAAAATGGCAAAGAAACACATGAGGAAATGTTCATCATCCCTGGTGGTGAAGGAAATGCAAATAAAGACAACCCTGAGATACCACCTTACCCCAGTCAGAATGTCCCACGTCCACAAATCAGCCAACGACAAATGCTGGAGGGGATGTGGAGAAAGAGGAACCCTATTACACTGCTGGTGGGAATGTACACTTATACAACCACTTTGGAAAGCAGTCTGGAGGGTCCTTAGAAAGCTAAAGATTGACCTCCCTTACGACCCAGTCATACCACTTCTAGGCATCTACCCTGAACAACAGGAACCAATATACAAGGACACGTGCACCTCCATGTTTATTGCAGCACTGTTCGCAATAGCTAGGATATGGAAACAACCTAGGTGCCCCACCACAGATGAATGGATCCAAAAATTGTGGTATCTATACACAATGGAATATTATGCAGCCATTAGAAATGACAAAATAATGGCATTTGCAGGGAAATGGATGGAGCTAGAAGGAATCATGTTGAGCGAGGTAAGCCAAGAACGAAGAGACAAACGGTACATGGTCTCCCTCATAAGTGGATGCTAAATCCAAAAGGTTAGGTGATACGACAAAACTAACAGGACTTAAGAAACAAAGAACTCCCGCTCATCTGGTTGAACCACTACTAAATATCCTCATGCTGCTGATCACAAATATGGTATATAACATGTGAACACTGTTATATATTACAGACTGTGGTAGACAATTTGCTCCAGGGAAGTTAGAATGAACTTGTGACTTTGAAATTATGTAATCATTTAATCACAATCAAAAAAAAAAAAAAGAACCTCGGGGAAGGGAGGGAGGGAGGGGATGGTAGGGGGAAAACAATGGAGGGGGGTAACAATGTTCAAGAGGAAGTGTACTCATAACCTCACTCATGTAACTGTAACCCTCTGTATAGTAGCTTTACAATAAAAAAAAAAAAACTAAAAATAGCACTAAAAAATAAAAAAAAATAAAACTATACTGACACAACAGCAATTGTCAAAGAAAGATAAATAAAGAAGAGAGAAAGTAAAATTTTTAAATAGGGGAGCCAGGGAAAAAGTGAGAGAATTAACAATGCAAATATATTGAGGATAAGGATTTTAATGGAGGAAATAGCAAGTGCAAAGATCTTGAGGTAGAAACTCTTGGCATGTTCAAGGGCAATAAGGAGGCCTATGTGAGTAAATGAGAAGTGAATCAATGAAGTCAGTGAGGAAACTTGTCAGAAAACAGGTTTACAAGCTGCTTTGCAGTTATAGTAAGGACTTCATTTGAATCAGATGGGAAGGCTCAGAAAAGCAACAGGACAGAATTTTCATTTTGACAGGGTCTACAGGAGAAGAAGGGAAGAAAAGGTGGTAGTTTGGGCCAGAGCACAGAAAAAGGATTAAAAAATAAAGTTTACCAGGCATCCGTGGCTCACGCCTGTAATCCTATCTACTCAGAAGGCTGAGATTTGAGGATCGAGGTTCAAAGCCAGCCCAGGCAGGAAAGTCCCTCAGACTCTTATCTCCAATTAACCACCAGAAAACTGGAAGTGTCACTGTGGCTCAAGAGGTAGAATGCTCACCTTGAGCTAAAGAGCTCAGGGACAGCGCCCAGGCTCAGGGTTCAAGCCTCATGACCGGAAAAAAAAAAGTTATAAGCAGGTCTCTGGGCACAGAGTACAAAGGAAGATATTCTTAGATACAATAGTTATGTGCATCTGACCATATAAAATAATATTAATCAAAATGAACTCCAGAAAGTGGAAACATAGGTTTTTTTTTTGTTCCTTTGTTGCTGTTTTTGTTTTCATCTACTTTTTTCTTGTTTGTTCTTTTATCTGACTTTGGGAGGGTAAGGGGCACAGAAAAGGGTGGAACAAAAGATAAACAAATGCAGCAGTGATACTCACTAGACCCTATGCTGAAAATAGACCATGCAACTTATGGGTGGGGACGAGAAGGAAAAACTAGGAGACAGTGAGGGAAGGGGTGACATTATTCAAAAAGAAATGTACTCTTTGTCTGAGTTATGTAACTATAACCCCTATGTACATCACCTTCACAATAACAATAAATAAAGTTTTAAAAAAAAGGAGAAAGGTATAAGAAATAAGTGGTAGCTGGGCACCAGTGGCTCATGCCTCTAATCCTAGCTAGTCAGGAGGCTGAGATCTGAGGATCATGGTTCAAAGCCAGCCCAAGCAGGAAAGTCCATGAGACTCTTATCTCCAATTAACCACCAGAAAACTGGAAGTGGTGCTGTAGCTCAAGTGGTAGAGTGCTAGCCTTGAGCTGAAGAGCTGAGGGACAGAGCCCAAGCCCAGATTTCAAGCCCATGACAAAGAAAGAAAAGAAAGAAGGAAGGAAGGAAGGAAGGAAGGAAGGAAGGAAGGAAGGAAGGAAGGAAGGAAGGAAGGAAGGAAGGAAGGAAGGAAGGAAGGAAGGAAGGAAGGAAGGAAGTGGTATGGTGTATAAATTTTTCTCTTGGATGAAATGCAAGGTATAAGAGAACCAGAAGCCAAAAGCATAATGCTTTCACCATGAGTAATGAGTGGATAGAGACGCTTTCACCATGAGTAATGAGTGGATAGAGCAGCCACTAGCTGAGAAAAGAAAAAATGAGGGAGAAACAGGTTTAGAAGTGAAAGCAATGATAAGCAGGGGTTCCACTCTAAACATATATATAAGGATCTCATTAGATATCTGAGTTTAGAGCCAAGGGCAGATTGTGGTACAGTACACCTATAATCCAAGCTACCCGGGAGGCAGAGACAAGAATATGGAATTTTGAGGTCAGTGTGGGTAAAAGGGAATCAAACTTTTCTGCAAAATAAACTAAAAGCAAGACTGGGGTGGGGGAAGAATGGCTCAAGTGGTAGACTATATACTAGAAGCTTGAGGTCCTGAGTTCAAATGTCAGTACTACAAAATAGTAATAATGATAAAACAATATTAAAAATAACTTTAACAATAACGTCCAGAAGGATCTTCTTTCTAGTAAAGGGAGGTTTGGATTTTTCTTCTCTTTATCCTTTTTTTATATGACTATTTTAGCCTTAAAGCTAGAGTCACCCACCACAAATTCAATTCACTAGTTAGTTTCAATTGGCTAAATACTGTAAATACATTTTTATATCCATTATTTTTAACCCAGTTTCTGCATATATTAGAAAATATAATTCATGAAATATTCTTAGTATTAAGTGGTGACTACACTAACCCCATTCCATACATGAGGGATATTTTGGAGTATATTTGGACAATTCCTATGATCACAGAGAAGGAATTGCAACAAAATGCTTCAAAATCCAAACCCCATGACCTTCCAAAGAATTGCTTCTCCTTGTTTGTTGATTGCCTTGATATTGATGACAGAATCATGAGAGGGTGAGCCACTTAGAGTCAACATGGGGATTAAAAATGGGTTAGGATAACATAGAGGCTAGAAAGAGAGAGCAAGGGTGGCTAAAAAGAGGTTGGTTAATAGGAAAAAATTACAGTCGGATAGCAAGAATGAATGTTGGTCTATTTCTCAGCAGGATAATTATAGTCAACAATACTGGGCTGTGGCACATCAGCTTAAATGTTTTATGAAGGAGCAGTACCACAGGATAGTGAAGCATTGATTTTGAACTCTGATTACCTGAGAAATTCAACTGTTAGAATGTCCAAATCTTACAAACACCACTTACTACCATGGGACAAATAAACTCGCTGTGCTATAAAATGAATAGGAATGGTATCTACTTCCTAAAATTGCTTAGAGGAGAAAATGTTGCCAGGATATTTGTCACAGAAGCAAGCATTTAACCAGTGAGAGATGTTAATATCAAAGCAAAGTTTACACTTAACATGTTTAAGAATTTCTTTCTGCATACGTACAACATGTATGTGTAAACATATATGATACTATATTGTTAAATTCATAGCCTTTATCTTCAATAAAGATATGAAGCTAGCACCAGGTGCAGGCGGCTAACACCTGTAATCCTAGCTACTAAGGAGGCTGAGATTGGAGGACTGCAGTTTGAAGCCAGCATGAGCAGAAAGGTAAGAACCTTATCTCCTGTGAACCACTTAAAAGCCAGAAGTGGAGCTGTGGCTCAAAGTGGTATAGTGCTATCCTTGAGCAAAAAGAGTTCAGAGACAGTGCCTAGATCCTGAGTTCAAGCCCCACAACCAACAAAAAGAAAAACAAAGATATGAAATTAATCAGATACTTGAAACATTTATAATACTACTGAAAAATATTACAAATTGGTCACCAGATCTAGAAAGAAGGTAATGTACAAAAACCACTTATTCCATTCACTGGAGATTTGTGACAGTTTTAAACAGCTTTATGAAATAAGCTTAATGAAAGAGTTTTAAAATGTCATGTTCTCAGTGGTGTGTTTCTTATAAAATCCTAATTTTATTTCATTGATGATAATCTTTGGTCCACCCTAGGAACTTTAATTTTCTTTGAAATCACCAGGAAATTGTACAAATGTACCCTCCCTTTCAAACAGAAATTGACTAAGAGAAATTGAGATTTCAATATTTTCCTAGTAGGTTACTTACAGTCTCCGGAATGAAAAGCATACCTTTTAATATCCCACTGTTAAAAGCATATTCCAGTAAATGGGTAGCAATAAAACATACAGTTATAAAAAGAACATTCTGATCAAACCCTACAACCTTACTGAGAGAGGTTTTTTGTTGCGTAGACACAGTTGTATCTGATTTATACATAACAACACAAAATTTCACCACATGGATTGATATGTTCCACCACTCTTTTTTTTTTTTTTTTGGTTAGTCGTGGGGCCTGAACTCTGGGCCTGGGCGCTGTCCCTCAGCTCTTCAGCTCAAGGCTAGCGCTCTACCACTTGAGCTAAAGCAGTAATTCCAGCTTTTTCTGCTTATGTGGTGCTGAGGAATTGAAGCCAGGGCCTCATGCATGCAAGGCAAGCACTGTACCACTAAGCCACCTTCCAGCCTCTGTTCCACTGCTCTTCAAAGATGCATCACAATGGCAGAAAAGGGATGAGGGGAAACAACATTATCAGAGATATCACAGATCCCCTCCCTAAGTGGGAGACAATGAAAAGTCAGCTTGCAGCCAATGAAAAGTCAGCTTGCAGCCTTCTTGCGCAAAGAAGAATGTCTTGTTGTATAATTCCAGAGTCAAGATAGAGGGGAAAAAAACACCTTAATTTACAGCATTTTGATGCTCCAGATCACACTATAGACTTGGTTGTTTCCTAGTACTTAAAAATTCTGCCTTAACCTCTCACTTGGGCATCCACTTGTCCCCTGTGCTAGGACACTTGGTCACCTGTCCAACCTCTATTGAGGCCCTAGGTCCTAGTTCTCCAAGGTAGCAAACACTGTGAAGAACTTAAGGAGATGGAGGATCACCAGCCCCCCAATTCACTACAAAATCAGTTACTCAGAGGTACAATGCCTATGTGTCTCTGATCATATAAAATAATGTTTATTGAATTAAACTACAAAAAATGCAAACAAGAGGCTTTGTTCTTTGTTGTTGTTTTTGTTTTCTTTTCATTTTGTCTTGTTTATTCATTTATCTGTCTTTGAGAGGGTAAGGGGGAGTCACAGAGAAAGAAGGAGAGACAAAGGATGAACAAATGCAGCAGTGTTACTCACTAGACACCAGGTTGAAAATGAACTATACAACTCGGATGGGGACAATAGAGGAAAACAGAGAGCAAGTGAGAGATGACATTGTCCAAAAATAAATAAACTCTTTGCTTGACTTATGTAACTGTAACCCCTCTATGCATCACCTTTATAATAAGAAAAAAGAAAACAAGAAAAGCAGTTCCTGAAGAAGCAAAAGAGCTTCATCAGTCACTTTTTGTTCAACAGCACTTAGCAGCAAGAGAACTGAGCTCTGCAGAGTAAAGGTGGTAATGTTCTGCTTTAAAAGTCCCTGGAGTCTGAGAACTACATGGCTAATTTTCCAAAGAACAGAACTCCCGGTAGGGCAGACCACACTCCCACATCTAGTCCAGCTCAACCTTCTGTCTCACAAAAGGTGTTTTTCTTCTTAGAGCTTCTCCATCAAGTGCAATAAAATCTAACATTGGTCCTTCTGAAATTCACCTGCCTTGGCCCAGATGTGGTGGTACATGCTGTAATCCTAGCATTTAGGAGACTGCGGCAACAATTTTGTTTTGTAAAGATGATGTACAGAGGAGTTAAAGTTATATAAGTAAGGCATTGAGTACATTTCTTTTCTAGCAGTGTTACCCCTCCCTTGTTTTCTCCAGTTTTCTCTCCCCCACCCCTGACTCCACTCCCTCCAAGTTGTAAAGTGCAATCTCGACATAGTGTCTAGTGAGGATGGCTGTTGCATTGGTCCCTCCTTTGTCTCACTGTTTCTGTGATTTCCCCTCCTCTTCCCCAAGTTAGATAAACTTATATACAAGACAAAAGGTACCAAGATCAGACACAATGACACAGGGAATAATCCAGGGGGAAAAAATGAAAGAAAAAGGAAGTAGTCACAAACAGTATACTAGAAAATGAAAAAAAGCAAACAACCACAAAAACTCTCTTATTTCTATATTGCAGAGATCATTTCAATTAGCATTGTTTTATGTGGTCATATGTACATAGTTAGTGGGCTGTTGTGAGCCTCTACTAGGAACATTCTAGGCATATACTGATTATTACAATTGAGGGAAACCCTGGAGAGGCAAGACAATCTTAAGTTCAAAGCCAGCCTGGACTACATAGCAAGATACTGCTTGTATTAGTGTCTACTTGAAAATCATCTCAAAAAGATTGCTAAGTTTCATATCAAGAGATATCACCTCTAAATTCTTTTGGAGTCCCACATATGCATTAATAAATCAGTACTGTTGTGTTTTATTGTCCTATTTTTCCTGTTTTCTTTTTTTTATTGTGAATATACCATACAGAGGGGTTACAATTACATGGGCAAGGTGATGAGTGAATTTCTTATTAAGCATTGTTTCCCCTTCCCGTCCCTTCCCATCTCCCCCCCACATCCCCCCTTCCCCCAACCCCGCACCAAAGTTGTAAAGTTCATTTTTGGCATAACATCTTGTACATCTCATTGTTTCAATACTGTTTTAACCAAGTTAGTTACTTACTGAGAAACAGAAAGGACAAAAATGTTAAATAGCATGGAATCATTATAGCCATATGTGGGTAAGAAAATATTTTCTGTTTATAACTGGTTGGTACAACTATTTTATTTTTTTGCTTTTGCTCTTCTTTATTTAACAGTGGCAAATATGACTTACTATTTTTAGTAAATGTACTTTTTCTAAGTGTTCCATAGACCAACCAATGAATGAACAACCGAATCAATAAATGATGATTAATAAAGAAACAGTCTTCAGGTAAGAGTGGCCCAATACTAATTTTAACATTCTTAAATGAACTCAGGTGTGAAATTCTGACCCAGCAGTGAATTAGCTGACTTAAGCAACCTGGCATTCTGGCAATGTTAACCATCGAGTAAAAGCTGTTATTTTTTATTGAAGAAATGAAATTTGTATTGATTTCCCAAGCAGACTGACACTCATTTACATGAACCTGGTAAATCTAGAGTATGCATACTAGCCAAATACCACATTCATAGGAAAATACCTCTGGTGTGAACTTAATAAGTTGTCTTCCTTGTCTCAGCATAGGTAATAGGAAGTTTGAGCTATATATATTTAATTGTTTAAACTAATCCGTTTTACAGAGGGAAGACAAAAGTAGAGAGCAAGGTTGGGCAAATACAGTCATAACACTCAATCTCCATATGTGAAAATGGAAGCAGGTAATTTGGGGGGAGGGGTGGGGTTTGGAGATAGGAAGAACAATGGCGGGAGTGACACTGATCAAGATACACTGTACTCATAAATTGATGTGTTGATTTAAAATCTCTCTGAACACTACTTAAAAATAATTAAAAATAAATAAATGATTAAAAAAACTGAATAAACTAATCCAGTCCTTTTTTTGGTGCATGCCCTCCAAGAAGAGCAACAATGCAGCAGTTCTCAGACAGCATGATAATAAGAATCTCATTTTATCTGTTATAGATTGGAAAGCCATTGAGTGATTCTGTGTAGGGAATAAAATGGGTCAGTTTTGTTTTCTAGCTAAAACACTCTAGTGACAATGCAAAAAGTGGATGCAAGGAACAAGATTGAAAGCAGGGACGGGTGCAGGACACTAGGCAAGAAATGGGAAAGATTTCAACTAAGTATAGCTGTAATGATCAACCGAACATGGTGGTAAATGTGTGTAATCCCAGTACTTGGAAAGCTGAAGCTGAAGGATCTTGAGTTCAAGATCAGCCTGGGCTGCATAATGATACCTTACCTCAAAAAAAAAGCCTAATTATCATATAAGGGCAATGACCATGTCAATCTCCTCAAGTCATATTATTTTTTTCTGCTGACTTTAATCTGTACGAGATCCTGAACACTTTGTTGTATGTATTATTGTCTCCATCACCAAGCACATACTCTGATACACAGTCTCTGATACATGCTAGACATTTAATAAATGCTATTGAAATAAAATTGGTATGTTGACTAGAAGTAACACTTGTATATGTAAGAAGAACACTGTTGGAGTACTTTATTCTTCTCTAGCTCTGAATCTACCAAGTCAACTTAAAGAGTAAAAATTACAATGCATTCAGTTTTCACTTTCATCTCCTTCAAAACAAAATTTCAATTTCTCTAACACTTCTATGGTTAAGTGGATCTCACTGTCAAAATGCCCTCAATATGGTACAAAGTCATACTGTTTCCATTTGAAGCATAATCATATTTCATGAAATAAATGTTTTTAAAGCTGTATTTTCATAAGGAAAGAAAGATTTGAAAACTAATGAAAAAATAAAAGCCAGTGTTCACTTACCAAGCTGTTGACTACATACATAGAACTTTTTCTTTCACAAGTTCATAAAAATATAGCAGTTATCTTTGCAATGGTAGTAATCTTTTTTTTTTTTTTTTTGGGTCCAGTCGTGGGTCTGAACTCTGAGCCTGGGCGCTGTCCCTCAGCTCTTCAGCTCAAGGCTAGCGCTCTACCACTTGAGCCACAGCGCCACTTGCAGCTTTTTTGTTTTTGCGGTGCTGAGGAATCGAACCCAGGGCCTCAGGCATGCAAGGCAAGCGCTCTACCACTGAGCCACCTTCCTAGCCCCTGCAATGGTAGTAATCTTGAGTCAACATTCTAGGCTGTGGGAAATAACATTCTTTTTAAACACTATTCAAATATAAAGCAATCAGCACTGCATATGTCATAGTCAGGTCCTTAATGACATTTCTTGTACCTTACTAGAACTTTACAAGTCTATTAAAGGTGTATTGCACATCCTAATGAGTAATGATACTTTCAATAGACTAACAACAACATATTGATAAGAAAGGCATTCAATGTCCCTATGCAAGAGTTACTGGAATCTGAAGAAAGTCAAGTGGGAAAAGATCCTTTAAGAAGGTCAGAGGTTTCTGTGAAAGAGCACTAAGTCAATCCTGCCAGGAAAAAAAGTCAAATAAATACTCAGCCTGCACCCTCCTTTCCTTTGGTCTTTCCCCAGGGTTCTCATTGGCCGAACTCATCTGAAACTGATGAAATGCTAGCAAATTGGCCTCTTGAAGCAGAGACTAGGATAGAGAAAAAATATGGGCTTAAGAGAAACAGCTCAGAGTAACTCAGTTGAGCATCTCTGCCTGGGAACAATGGCTACCTTTATTCATTTACAAGTATCTGAAATGGTTTTCCATACTTTTTCCTAGGTTTACACTTAAGTTTCTAAGGATACCAATATCAATACACTCTGCGTCCCTCTCAGCTATCAATAGAGAATCTGAAAACACAGCCAGTGGGGGAAGCAATTCCAGGGAAAGTGCCAACAAAGGGAAACACCCAGTATAATAAATGAAAATTTAACAACTATATCGGAAAATTTTCACAATTGTTTAAAAAATATTTAGAGCTTAAGGGTAATTTCATGATTTGTGTCATATATACAAACATACACACACACACACACACACACACACACACACACACACACACACACAAGATAACTTTTTACTAGAAAAGTTTTCATTCCTTTGGAGAATTAAAACCTACTTACTTACAAGGCATGGTAATGTCATGTGAATTTCCAAGGTAGAAAGGCTAAGGCAAGAAGATGATGAGTTCAAAGCCAAGGCTACACTGTGAGTTTAAAATGAAACAAGGCCATGTAATGAAACCCCTGTCTCAAATAGTAAACAAATAGATAGATAAATCTTGTTTGAAAGAAAAATGTAGTGGTGGAATTATAAGTTTCAGGCTTCAAACTTTATTACAGAGCTATAGTAATGAAAACAGCTTGGGACTAGAACAAGGACTAATGGAACAGAATAGAAATAAACCCACAGACCTACAACCATCTAATATTTGATAAGCGAGCCAAAAACATAGGATAGAAAAAAATACAGCCAGGGGAAGGAGAAAAACAAATCGTTTAAATGGGATACCGGTGGACTCATTTCAACAAAGAGACGTACAAGTTGTTATGTCAAAAACGAACTTTACAACTTTGGTGAGGGGGAGAGGGGGAGGAGGATTGGGTGGGGGGATGGGGAGGGGAGGATGGGAAGGGGTGGGAAGGGGAAACAAAGGAGGAGGCTACAATGCTTGATAAGAAATGTACTCATGGGAGAGGGGGGAGGCTGGGAAGGGAGGTGAAGGGTAAACAAAGGAGGAGGCTGCAATGCTTGGTAAGAAATGTATGCATTATCCTGCCCATGTAATTGTAACCCCTCTGTACAGTATGTTCTCAAATAAAATTAAATTAAATTAAAAAAAAATCTATGACAGAAAAATAAAAAAAAAAGAAATGTACTCATTATCTTGCCCATGTAATTGTAATCCCTCTGTATAGTACTTGCACAATAAAAAAAAATAAAAAGAAAAAAAAATACAGCCTCTTTAACAAATAGTGTTGGGGAAACTGGATGTTCACATGCAGAAAATTGAAATTGGATCGCTGGACCAATAATCAATTTAAAATGGATCAAAAACCTCAATTTAAAACCTAGAACTCTGGAACCTGAAACCTATAGAAAGAAGTAGAACAAACATGGGCTGGGAAGGTAGTTCAGTGGTAGAGCGCTTGCCTTGCATGCATGAGGCCCTGGGTTCGATTCCTCAGCACCACATAAGCAAAAAGAAAAAAGCCGGAAGTGGCGCTGTGGCTCAAGTGGTAGAGTGCTAGCCTTGAGCTGAAGAGCTGAGGGACAGCGAACAGGCCAAGAGTTCAGGCCCCAGGACCGGACCCAAAAAGAAAAAGAAATAGAAATAGAACAAACATTAGAACTTCTTGGCACAGGCAGGAACTTTCCCTTTTTTTTTTTTTTTTTTTTTTTGCAAAACTGATAAACTTATTTTATTAGTCAAATGTCTGAATTCCACTCAAGTGCCCTCAATACAGTATTATACATTATAAAATGACTGAAATTAGAAAGTAGTTTTTCAAAAAAAAAAGCATTAATTTCAAGCTATATATTTCTAAATCTGCAAAGTAGATGATTTGTTTCCAGCATATTTTAAAGATTGTATATCTTTTATGTATTAAAATTCAAATGAAAAATACTCTTGAAATGTGGAATCTAAAATACAGTCTGAAAACCTGATATCAGTTCATTTATCATTAAAATGCAAAAGGACGAATCAAGAGTTGGTAAAAGTTCCAAATTAATGACATTTGTTGGAAAACACATAAATGTAGGTACTTGCATTTTTTAAATCATGTCATATTTTCCAGACCTGGGCATAATTTAAGTCCTCAGGCAGGAACTTTCTGAGTAAAGTTCCAGGGACTCAGCAAATCAAAGAAATAACTGACAAATGGGATTTCATCAGGCTAAGAAGTTTCTGCACAACAAAGGACATAGTTAACAAGGTAAAAAGACAATTGGCAGAATAAGAGATCTTTGCCAGCTATACATCAAACAATGTCCTAATTTCTAGAATATTGGAAGGAGTTCAAGAAACTAAATCCTCAAAGAATCAACAACCCAGTTTACAAATGGGCAAAGGAGCTAGAGATTTTTCAGGAAAAGAGTGAAAATGGCCAACAAACACATGAAGAAATGCTCAACATCTCTGGCAATAAAGGAAATGCAAAGCAAAACAACATTGAGATGCCATCTGACAGCAGTTAGAATGGCCATAACCAAGAATGATGTAAATATGGCTGGGAATGTGGCTTAGTGGTAGAGTGCTTGCCTAGCATGCATGAAGCCCTGGGTTTGATTCCTCAGTACCACATAAACAGAAAAAGCCAGACATGGCTCAAGTGATAGAATGCTAGTCTTGAGCAAAACAAGCTCAGAAACAGTGCTCAAGCCCTGAGTTCAAGCCCCAGGACTGGAAAAAAAAAAAAAAGAATGATGTAACTCCTTAGAAAAACTAACACATAGTCCAACAAAATGAACACCAAGAACTTGGCACTTGAGATGGGGAGGAGGAGTAGGGGAGGGAGTAGGAAAATAAAGAGAGGAAGGAGAGGAGAATGCAGCCATAATATTCTATGTCTATCCTATGAAACTAGGGAAATTGAAGGGAATGGGGGTTGGGGAGTAAAAAGAGAATGATAAAAGAAGTGACATTGATCAAAATACATGTTGAATGTAACCCCTTTATACAACTACTTAAAAATTAATTTAATTTTTTTGAAAGAATGCAAGCAACAACAGTTGTTAGCACAGTATGGAGGGAAATAAGCCCTAGTAAACTGTTGGGAGGTGGGGGGGATTTAAATTGGTGCAACCACTCTGGAAAGCAGTTTGGAGATTCCAGCAATACCACTCTTGAGCATCTATCCAAAAGATTACAAGTCAGAATACAGTAAAGCCACCTGCACAATCATGTTTATTGTTGTTCTATTCACCATAGCCAAGGTACAGAAACAGCCCAGACGTTCCTTAATGGATGACTGGATGAAGAAAATTTGGTATATATACACAATGAAATTTTACTCAAATGTTGGGAAGAATGATGTGTCATTTGCAAAGGAATAGATGAATCTGGTAAAAAAAAAAAAAAAACTGTGTTAACTGAAGTAAATCAGGCCCAGAGAGACAAAAAAATCACACATTTTCAATCATATGTGGAAGCTGGAACTACTTTATAAATTTACAAGTAAACATATACAAGCTTGTATGCAAGTGTACACAAATGTGTTAAGCAAAGTACGGTATTGCAGAGGAGAAAAACTCACTCCCAGTCTAACAAAATGATCATGAAACTGGTTTGAGACAGTGTGGGTGAAATATTCAATGCATCCTATAAAACTAGGGAAATTGAGGAGAGGGGTGGGGTTGGGAAGGATGGGGAGGATGAGGGCAGGAATGACATAGCTCAAGATGCATTATAGTTATAAACTGGCATGTTGAACGGTAATGCCTTTATAAAACTACTTAAAGATAATTTAAATAAGCAAATAAACAAATCTAGTTTGGATAATGACATTACAATAGCTACTTTTATCTAAAACACTTCTTAGACATTTTGAGAAAAGGAATTATCTCAGTCTGAAATGTATCATTTTTGTAATTTTTGTTAATTTCCATTACAAACAGAACAAGTTTATTTGCCTAAGGATTTATTTATCACATTATGTCCAAAGGGGATAGATTTTTATTTAATTTTTTAGGGTCCACTTGGTATGTTTGTATAATGTAACTTTGAGGGTGCAGGGCCTTTTTAATGTTTTTTAAATTGTTTTTACAATATTATTGTTATTATTAAGGTGTTGTACAGAAGGGTTACCATTTCGTAAGTCAGGTAATGAATACAATTCTTTTTGGGGCATTGTACATGTACAGTTAATGTTGGACATAGCAATAATCAAGAGTTGTTACTCTAGATTTTGTTCTTGTTTTCAGAATTAGCATGGTTTTTGCAACACAGATTCTGACATGCACTTTTCTCTTTTTGCAATATTGGGGAGAGAACTCAGAACTTTGCACATGATAGGCTATATTCTACCCTTTAAGTCACATCCCTAGGCCTTTTGTTTTCTTTTTTTTTTTTGAGATAGGGTCTCATGGTACCTTTTCCTGGACTGGGCTGGACCTTGTGTTCCTCCTGCCTCCATTCCCAAAGGAGCTGCAATTATAAGTGTGCACCATCATACTCCAACAGAAATTTAAGTGTGAAGTTAGGATCCAAATCAAAATGCCTTGTATTTATAAAGTGACATGTACAACTACTTAAAAATAATTTTTAAAATTGATCAGCCTACATATTAACTATTTTTATTGGTCATGGGGCTTGAAAGCAGGTCTGTGAACTATCCCCGAACTCTTTTGCTCAAGGCTAATGCTCTACCGCTTTGCCCTTCAGAGCCATTTCCAGTTCTTTTTTCTTAATTTTTTTATTGTGAAAATACCATACAGAGGGGTTACAATTACATGAGCAAAGTAATGAGTACATTTCCTATCAAGCATTGTTGCCTCCTCCTTTGTTTCTCTTTCCCATCTCCCACCAACTTCCCACCTCCTCCAAAGTTGTAAAGTTCATTTTTCGACATAACATCTTGTTCATCTCATTGTTGCAATGGGTCCACCTGTATCCCTATTTAAACAATTATTTTTTCCCTTCCCCTCCACAAATTATACCAACATCAAATACAGTGAAAACAGAGGTTATACCATGGGGGAGGCACATGCAAAGCAACAAAGAAATCACCTTATTGTTAGAAACAATAGCAAGAAAGAAAAATCATTTGAGTCCTTATCTTGAGGTTCATTTCACCTAACATCAACTTATCTGACTGTTTCTGCCTGACAACAAATCAAAGAAAGGTTGGACAAATGGGATTGCAATAAATTGTAGAGCTTCTGCATGGCAAAGGACATAGCTAGCAAGATCAATAGAAAGCCCATGGATTGGGAGAAGATCTTTATTTCCAGTTCTTGAGTGGTTAATTGGAGATAAGAGTCTCATAGGGACTTTTCTGCCCAGGCTGGCTTTGAATCATGGTCCTCAGATCTCAACTTCCTGAGTAGCTAGGATTACAGGCCTGAGCCACTGGCACCTGGCCATATTAACATTTATTAAAAATTGCATCTAACAATAACTATAATCATGAGTGTAAAACGTTCTTTTATTTAATTTTTAAATAAATATTGTGAAAATACCATACAGAGGGGTTACAATTACATGAGCAAGGTAATGAGTACATTTCTTATCAAGCATTGTTGCCTCCTCCTTTTTTTTCCCCTACCATCCCTGCCCTCCCATCTCCACTCCACTCCACCCCACCCCCGACCCCCACCAAAGTTGCAAAGTTCATTTTTCAACATAGCATCTTGTACATCTCATTGTTGCAATGGGTCCACCTGTATCCCTATTTAAACCATTTGTTTTTTCCCTTCCCCTCCACAAATTATACCAACATCAAATACAGTGAAAACAGAGGTTATACTGTGGGGGAGAGACATACAAAGCAATAAAAACAATCATCTTATAAATACGTTAGAAACAATAGGAAGAAAGAAAAAAACACTTGTATCCTTATCTTGGGGTTCATTTCGCCTAACAGCATCTTATCGGACTTTTTCTGATTGTCTCAGACATATACTAGTTATTGCAAATAAGGGAAACCATGGGACCTATGTTTCTTTGGGCCTGGCTTACTTTCTTTTTAAGAGGCACTGCAGTCTCCTGCTAAATAATTTGAAACATAGGAAAACAATTCTAAATCCAATGGGCCATGAATGTTCATGTATTTAGGCATGATCAGCATACTCTAAAACCAACCATCCATTAAAATTTGACTTATTTATTTACTGGTACTTTACATCCTACTTTCTTCCCAAAAGAAATGGAATGCTTCACTGTCACTTCCTCCTTGCTTTTCTATCTTTCCTAAGATTGGGAAATGACATCTTAGATCACGTTCCATCAGAGTCATGAAACCACAGCCCAGACATTTGTTATTTAAACACTAGGACTACTCACCCTATGTGACACTGTCTGCTGTGAAAGAGCCTGGTTCCTGTCACTGGCTCACAGTAGGAAGGGGCTGACAGCCCCTGCCTCCCCCTGTGAAAGAGATCTATACAGAAAACCCCTGTTTACTCCTCTCTCTCTCTCTCTCTCTTTCTCTCTCTCTCTCTTTCTCTTTCTCTCTCTCTCACACACACACACACATTTTATAGTTTCAGCTTACAGAATTTTCAAGAGCAGAACTGCAGCAGATAAGACGATCCCTCAAAGTGGTTTAGCATATAGCTAATCAAAAAGATAAGAAATATAGGAAATACGGGTTCATAGTACGGCACCTCTAAATGAATAACAGCATAGGAAGGAATACTTCCTAACATACTGTTACTTTCAGCCTGCTATTGAGAATGAGAGTTGGATTGAAAGATAACTTGTATTTAAAGTGAAGACAATGGGTCCACCTGTATCCCTATTTAAATGATTTGTTTTTCCCCTTCCCCTCCACAAATTATACCGACATCAAATACAGTGAAAGCAGGGGTTATACTGTGGGGGGAGGGACATACAAAGCAACAAAGAAATAATCTTATAAATGTGTTAGAAACAATCGCATGAAAGAAAAAAATTTGAATACTTATCTTAGGGTTCATTTCCCTAACATCACCTTATCTGACCTTTTCTTTTTGACTTAGACATATACTAGATATTGCAAATAAGGGAAACCATGGGACCTATGTTTCTTTGGGCCTGGCTTACTTCCCTTAATATAATTTTTTCCAAGTCTCCTAACAAATGGGGCAATGTCATTCTTTCTGATGGAGGCATAGAATTCCATTGTGTGTATATACCACATTTTCTTGATCCATTCATCTACTGGGGGGCATCTGGGTTGGTTCCATATCTTACCTATAGTAAATAATGCTGCAATAAACATAGTCGTGCTGGTAGTTTTAGTTTGGTCTTGTTTGTAAACATTTGGGTAAATGCCCAAAAGTGGGATTGCTGGGTCATAGGGGAGCTGGGGGGGGGGGGGCGGGGCGGGGAGGATGGGGGGGCGTTGGGGGGGAGGAAGGGAAGGGATGGGAAGGGGAAACAAACAAAGGAGGAGGCTACAATGCTTGATAAGAAATGTACTCATTGGGGCTGGGAAGGTGACTCAGTGGTAGGGCGCTTGCCTTGCATGCATGAGGCCCTGGCTTCGATTCCTCAGCACCACATAAGGAAAAAAGAAAAAAAGCCGGAAGTGGCGCTGTGGCTCAAGTGGTAGAGTGCTAGCCTTGAGCTGAAGAGCTGAGGGACAGCGCCCAGGTCCAGAGTTCAGGCCCCATGACTGGACCCAAAAAAAAAAAGAAATGAAGGAAGAAAGAAAGAAATGTACTCATTATCTTACCCATGTAATTGTAACTCCTCTGTACAGTATGTTCACAATAAAAAATAAATAAATAAAGTGAAGAGAAGAGTTTATGGTCATCTCACTAGTCTATCTGACATTGACAAACTCTCATAGACTTCATCATAATGATGTTCTTTTTTGCTAAACATGTCAGCCTTCTTCCTAGTGGCTAGGTAACTTTCATAAATTTTTTAAAACCTTTCTCTATACCAGTACTAAGGCTTGAACTCAGGCACTGTCCCTAAGCTTTTGTGCTCAAAGCTAATACTCTATCACAGTTCCATTTCCAGCTTTTTGCTGCTTAATTGGAGATAAGACTTTCACAGACTTTCCTGCCTGGGCTGGCTTCAAACCACGACCCTCAGAACTCAGCCACCTGACTAGTAGGATTACAGACATGAACTACCAGCCTCTGGCCCTTTCATAATTTTTATCAACCTCTTTTATTATTAAAGGTACCAAATTAAATTCTACAACTCTACTTCCACTTACTATAATGTAGAAAATTGTAAAAGAAGGTTGCTCCTGACTCAAGATGACAACACAAGATATACTAAAAATGGATGCCTTTCTTTTTTTTCCTCAGTCCTGGGGCTTGAACTCCGGGCCTGGGCACTGACCCTGAACGTCTTTTTCTCAAAGCTAGCACTCGATCACTTGAGCCACAGGACCACTCCCAGCTTTTGCTGTTTATGTGGTACTGAGGAATCAAACTCAGGGCTTCATGCATGGTAGGTAAACACTCTACCACTAAGTCACATTCCCAGACTGGGATACTTTCCTTTAAGCTATCAAAGCACAGTACACAAGACACAGTCAAAGTTCCAGAGAGAAGTAATTCCTGTCTAGATGGGTAATGATTAAAGACTGCTTTCATACCTGGGGTTCTTATCTGGGGAAATAACGGAAAAAGTTGATCTGCCAGAAACAGTTCTTGGTTAGGACATTTTAAAAAATAAAGTTTATGTTTGAATGGACTTAAAACATGTCATAAAATATAGAAAGCCAAATATAATAATAATCTTCTGACCCAACAGTTCCTCCCTCACTCTTGCTAAGTAGTTTGGGCTAGAAAGGAGCTAAAAAACAGATATCAGAGTTTCTATCTCTTGCATCTTTAATGAAGGTCTAAACATCACTCACAAGATATTTAAAAGCAGAGGAGAGTTATGCATGGTGACACACACTTATAATCTCAGAACTTTAATAGTAGAAGCAGAATTCCAAATTCAAGGCCAGCCTGGGTTATATAGAAAGACCATTTCCCCACCCCCAAAAAAACTTTGAAAATGAAAAATACTTAACCTTCACCCTATTTTCCTCATAAAGGGAAAATATACACAAAAAATTACTCATTTTTGCATATATAACCAGCATGTAATCAAAAATTAAAGAAACAAGCTAATGCTCAGGAATATTGGGTACAGGGGGACAGAGGAGAAAAGCAATGGATGAAGAGCCACAGATGCTTAAGAATTGGAATCCGCAATCTTGAACTTTTAAATACCTATTATAAATGTTCACTAAAGAATAAAAATGTATAAACAAAAGTATAATAGAGTATTTCAATCAAGAATTAGAAGCTCTATCAAAAACTTAAATCCTCCCACAACAAATTCTCAAAGAAATAACTTCCCGATAAATAAGTGGGCAAAAGACTTAAAGAGAAAATTCTCTGAAGAAGAAATAAGAATGGCCAATTGTACAGATATGTATTATACAATGTCAAAGCAAGGGAACTAAAGCTTATAGAGTTTCACTAAATATATAAAGTCATAGAGACAGTATGGATTGAACTGGATTTCAAAGTCAGATACATATAAGCACCAATCTTTCTTCTTAGCTACTATAATAAACTGCCTTCCTTTTAAAATATTGCTTAGGGTATTCATCAATGAATTATACTATGTCAAAATCAAAAATTAAAATATAGCTGAACTCTATCCTACTATGTCAGACATTAAAACAAAATAATCAGTCCTTATATCCATCAAATCCATAAAACAACAATACTTCTCGATGTTAACACTCCAAAAAAGCAAAATCTCTTGGTTTTTTTTTTCTTTTTTTATTGTGAAAACACTGTACAGAGGGGTTACAATTACATGGGCAAGATAGTGAGTACATTTCTTATCAAGCATTGTAGCCTCCTCCTTTGTTTACCCTTCCCATCCCTTCCCATCCTCCCTCCCCCCCATCCAATCCTCCCCCTCCCCCCACAAGTTGTAGAGTTCGTTTTTGACATGACAACTTGTACTTCTCATTGTTGCAACAGGTCCACCTGTATCCTTATTTAAATGACTTGTTTTTCCCCTTCCCCTCCACAAATTATATTGACATCAAATACAGTGAAAGCAGGGGTTATACTGTGGGGGAGGGACATACAAAGCAACAAAGAAATAATCTTATAATTGGGCTAGAAACAAATGCATGAAAGAAAAAAAAACATTTAAAATACATATCTTAGGGTTCATTTTCCTAACATCACCTTATCTGACTTTTTCTGCTTGACTCATACATATACTAGGTATTGCAAATAAGGGAAATCATGGGACCTATGTTTCTTTGGGCTTGGCTTACTTCACTTAATATAATTTTTTCCAAGTCTTTCCATTTCCTAACAAATGGGGTAATGTCATACTTTCTGATGGAGGCATAGAATTCCATTGTGTATATATACCACATTTTCTTGATCCATTCATCTACTGAGGGGCATCTGGGTTGGTTCCAGATCTTAGCTATGGGCTCACCCCAGTTAGAATGGCAAAAATCAAGAACTCTAATAACAACAGATGCTGGAGGGGATGTGGACAGAAGGGAACCTTACTTCATTGTTGGTGGGAGTGTAAACTTGTTCAACCACTTTGGAAAGCAGTATGGAGGTTCCTCAAAAGACTCCACATAGAACTCCCCTATGATCCAGCAGTCCCACTTTTGGGCAGTTACCCAAATGTTTACAAACAAGACCACACTAAAGCTACCAGCACAACTATGTTTATTGCAGCATTATTTACCATAGCTAAAATCTCTTGTTTTGTTGCTGTTGCTGCTGCTTATTTTTTTTTCACCTGTGTCCCAAAGTCACTACATAAAATACATCCTTTTTCATCACTGATTTCAGAGATACTAACTTTTTTAGAGGTTTTTAGAGGGAGAATTTTATTTCCTTACTAGTTTCCTTGTTTAATTTTGTGATATCCTTTGTTTTATATTCTCACTAGTCATGACAGACCCATTTCACACTGGTGTTATGTTAATGTAAATTAACATAATGTAAAACTTTTCTGGTAAAAGTGAAATTCCTTTGTTTATTCACTGGTAAACTAACAGCACAGATCTTCAGAACAGACACATTTACAATAAAACTACTCTAGTTAAAGGCATCAATGCACATGTATGTTTTTAATCGTTGTATTTCATACCAAATTTATGTATTAGAAATGCTGATTCTGTTTTGGACCCACTCGGAAACCACCTGAAGCTTATTTGCTTTTCCACTTTAAACAAGTTAACATAACTTACTATATGAACTTTTGAGATCATAATTTACGTAATTAGGTATATATCATGATTTTTTAAAGCTTTAAAAAAACAAGCTTCCATTTTTAACTTAATTGGCCCTACGCAAGTGTTCATCAGAAATGAATATAGAAAACAAGAATTAGAGGACTCATTTGGTCCAAAGAAATGAAGTAAGGTTAAAAGAAGAAGAAAGTATGAAAACATGTTTAGAGGGCTGGGAAGGTGGCTCAGTGGTAGAGCTCTTGCCTTGCATGCACGAGGCCCTGGGTTCGATTCCTCAGCACCACATAAGAAAAAAGAAAAAAGCCGGAAGTGGCACTGTGGCTCAAGTGGTAGAGCGCTGGCCTTGAGCTGAGGAGCTGAGGGACAGCACCCAGGCCCAGAGTTCAGGCCCCACGACTGGACCCAAAAAAAAAAAAAACAAAATGTTTAGATTACTAAATTTTCCCTTAATTTTTAATCCTTCTAGGTAGAACAATCACTTGGCATTTTTAATTTGTACTAAAAATGTTTAATAAGTATTGCATTGATTATGGAGTCAGCTCAAGGGCATAGGAAAGTCTTCCAAGCCAACGTGAGGAAGTGAAGCAACCACCATTTATTATTGGTCCTTCTATTTATGGAAGTGAAGCAACCACCATTTACTTTTGTTTCTTCTATTTGTAACCTATGAGTAATCTCTGATTCTAATGGTGATGAAAAGGGTTTCATCACAGTACCTGCAGTAGACTTAAACCTAGACTTAATCACATCCTGGATTATTTAAGGAAGCGGAAGTTGGGACTTGCTGTACAAACAGCAATTGTAAATATTATTTTTAGCAAAGAAAAAGAAATAAAAGACATTTTGAGAAAACGAGTTTCGGGGAACAAGTACAACAAAGCAAGTTACAAAAAAATAGTAATTACAAAAGGAGATCACTGGGAACCCACAAGCTACATTAAAAAAAATCCTTTTTTTCCCCCTGCCAATGGCTCATACCTGTAATCCTAGCTACCCAGGAAGTTGAGATCTGAGGATCCCAGTTCAAATCCCAGGCAGGAATGTCCTTGAAACTTTTATCTCCAACAAACTGCTCTGAAAAATCCTGAAGCGGAACTGTGGCTCAAGTGGTAGAGCGCCAGCCTTGAGCACATAGAGGCTCAGGGACAGTGCCGAGGTCTTGAGTTCAAGGCCCAGAACCACCAAGGGAAAAAAAATTCCTTTTTTTTCTCTCAGTCAGATGATATAAACATTGCTCCCTTTTTTGTTTTCTTCATATACAACTGAATATGTAGTAATTAGAAGAGTGGATTAGAGCTAAAATGCTAAAATGGAAATATGTCCTGTGCTTCACAAGTGTGAAAAGAAAGCCCCCCACCAAAAAATCTAGTATATTTTCATGAACACTTCTCTACAAAAAAAATACTTTTAAACCAAACCATTATATCAATATGTGTATATAAATGCATGGGAAATGTTTAGAAGAATACACACCAAATGGTGAACATGCTTCCTCCACAGAATTGTATAGAGGAAGAAAAAAGTAAAAGAAAAAACTTTGATATTTATTCTAGGTACCTCTGTGCTGCTTGAATTTTTAGTAAGATCACGTTTATGTATTATTTGTCAAAATTACATAAAAAGGGAAAATATATGAATGTGTGAAATGTATGCTTACACTCTTTTAAGTGAATAAAGCAAAAGGCAATAAATCATCCAGGCTAGATTTCAGGCCACCTTAGGGCTGTGTAGCGTGCAGTCCCACCCCATTCTACTCAAATAGCATCCAGTCTCTACCTCTGGGCTTCAGTGCCTTCCACAATAAAACAGGCAGTCTTAACATGGTAATACCATTGCTCCTTCCTACACGTTCATTTCATTCTGAAAAGAAAGATTCAGATTCTAAGTCAAGAGAACTCCACCAGTTACTGTTCTCTTGGGAATTTTGTTTTCAATCCAATCACTTTATAATCACTTCCATAGTTCAAAGTATTCTTTTAGCCTTATGGGAATACTCCGAACACACACACACACACACACACACACACACACACAGCCTGCTGCTGGAAGAAACCAAGGCCAAAATCTTCTGCATCCTTACCTAATATATTTTATTGGTACAAAATCCTAACTTTGTTACCAAAGGTGAGAGAGTAATGATTCATGTTTGTCTTTGTTCATGCTTATTGTGCCTCAACTCCAGCTGATGTGCTGTGACTCAGTTCTGGCACTACCGACCTGGAGTTACTGCAGACCCCATGAGCTAAAGGGTGTGGATCATGACAATACTCACCAATTCACACCAACTGGTGAAGGCATTCACCATTCCACTAATGTATGATAATTCACTAAAATTAGAACTCAGGACAGCATTACATTAATTACTATAAATGATATAACAGGAACAATCAAATGAAAAGATGTACAAAGCAAGGTTCCAGAGGGTCTTCAACACAGAATTTTTGTCGGTATTCCTGGAATCAGGGCATCACACACACACACACACACACACACACACACACACACACACACACACACACACACATCATATCACATCACAACTACATCAACTACACCAATTTCACCAGCTACAAAGCAATCCTGAGCTTCACTCTTCGGAGAGCCTTTTTGCTTTGGGTTTTTTGTTCTTTGTTCTTTTTGTTTTGTTACATAATGTTGATTGATTAAATAATTGACCACAGGATTATAACTCAAGCTCTAGACCCTTTTCAAAGGTCAGACTGGCTCAAAATCTCAACCCTCTGAGGCATGGCTGGCATTTTTGATGATCAGCCCCCATCCTGAAGCAATCTCAGATCCCACCAAGCGTTACCTCACTAAGGTAAAATCAGATGTGATTCCATGGACCCAGGAAAAATAGATGCTTTCATTACCTAGGAAGTTCCAAAGTTTTTAAAAGGTCCAGGTCTGGGGACTAGAACAAAGACAGACACAATTATAGAAAAATAAATAGGTAGGTGAGAGAGAGAGAGAGAAAGAGAGAGAGAGAGAATCCAACCTTATTTGTCAGTACTTAAATTTGACACTTCAACATTTTTTAAATTCTATTTCCTTGTAAAGATGCTGTACAGAGAGGTTACAGTTACATGAGTAAGGTAATGAGTACCTTTCTTGTCAAGCAACTCCAACTTTTTAAATTTTTTATTGTAAAGATAATGTAGGGAGGGGTTACAGTTACATGAGTAAGGTAATGGGTGCATCTTCTATCAAGCATTGTTACCCCCTCATTTGTTTTCCCCCACTATCCCTTCCCTCTCCATCTCCCCAACTTCTCCCCCCCCAAATTGTAAAGTTCATTTTCAACCCAGTGTCTTGTACATCTCATTGTTACAATGAGGCAACCTGTATCCTTATTTCAGCATTTTATGTCCCTTCCCCTCCTCAAATTAGGAAAATGTATATACAAGATGCAGGGCACCAGAATAAAACACAGTGACAACAGGGGTTATACTATGGGAGAAGAACATACAAAAGAAACAAAAAAAATCACATAGTGCATTAAAAACAAAACAACCAAAAAAACTTCTTGTGTCCCTATCTTGGGGCTCATTTCGCTTAGCATCATTATATGTGGTCATATATACATAGCTTTTCACCTTTTCTGCTTGTTTGATAAGAATATCCTAGATGTAGACTAGCTATTGCAAACAAGGGAAACCATGGGACCTATGTTTCTTTGTGTCTGGCTTACTTCACTTCATATAATATAATATAGTATAACTCTCACATTTCTAAACTGCCATCAACATAGCATTCTTGATTGCTTATTCTACTAATTCAGGAACTTCCATCAGATATTCATGCTTTTCTTTATCTTTTCTACAATCCTGAGTCAAAACAGCACTACGGTTCAGTGTTACCAGTTCTAGAAATTTCAAATCCAGAGCCCTGCCATATCTTCATTCATAGGCAAATTACTTCTTGTGCCTCTTTTCCCCCATCAGTAAAATGAAAAAATGATAAATATGTCATTTTCTTGATAATCATACATAATTAAGAGGTAAGCATATACTAAATGTGCTAATATAAGTAAAGTGCTTGGCACTCAGTAATGTTCACTTTTTATAGTTATCTTAATGGAATATGTGGCTATTAATTAGTAAATGTTTCCACTTGGCATGTAGAGGTTAATGTTACACAAATTGTGTTTAAAGTTGAAAATCCTATCCCGAGACAATATGTCAATTTATTCCAAATGTAAAGATGTTGGATTAAATAATAATGAAGGTAACTTCCAACTCAGATTTGTTATGATTAGGTCAGCTAGCCTTTTGTCAAGAACTCTAACTCTGTAGCCTTACTAGTATGACCTCTATCTATACTTTAATTTCTTGGATACTGACAACTCATTGCAAGTAATTCTATATTTAACAGAGAGTATAACAAGATGCATACTAGGAAAATAAAACATGCTATCTCAGAGGGGGTTAAAGGTTAATGACATGGGGGTGGCCGCCGCCGCTGCCGCCATCGTGCCAGCCCCTCGGGTCTCAGCGAGGCTGGGTGACGCTCCAGGATGGGAGACAAGCCAATTTGGGAGCAGATTGGATCCAGCTTCATTCAACATTACTACCAGTGAGTTGATAATGACAGAACCCAACTAGGCACAATTTATATTGATGCATCATGCCTTACATGGGAGGGACAGCAGATCCAGGGAAAAGCTGCCATTGTGGAGAAGTCGTCTAGCCTTCCATTCCAGAAAATCCAGCACAGTATCATGGCACAGGCTCATCAGCCCACGCCAGATAGCTGTATCATCAGTATGGTTGTGGGACAGCTCAAGGCTGATGAAGACCCCATCATGGGGTTCCACCAGATGTTTCTATTAAAGAACATCGACGATGCTTGGGTTTGCACCAATGACATGTGCAGGCTTGCCCTACACAACTTTGGCTGACCTCCTCCTGACCACTTATGCATGCTGTTTCCTCCTCCCTCCTTTTCTGATACTACCACACTCCTCCAGATGCTGCACATATCATACACAAACAAGCAGGGCGGAGGTTAGGTGCAGTGCTCTACCCACTCCCCCCACAAAGGTGTCGTGCATGATGTTTATAATGTTTGGATGTTTGATTCCTTGCATCTGACAGGAGAAGTTTGTGTTGTACCCGTGCATGCCTTGGAAAGACTTAAGTAATGCAAAAGGTTGTCTTTTTTTTTAATCTACTGACAAGATGCTCTAGTAACCCAAAGAAGTGGAGAAAGCAGCTGCCTCACCGTCCAGATACTGATTTGTTCAGATGTTTCAAATGCCTCATGATACAATAAAACCACAAAAATTTTCTTAACAAATAAAAAGAAAAGATTAAGGAGATGAGGCAGACAGAGGAGAAATGATGGACAAATACAGCCATAATACTCAATGCACATACATGAAAATGGAAGTAGGGAACGAGATTATGGATGAGGTTGGGCTGTATGGGCTAAATAATGATGGAAAGGGTGATACTAATCAAAATGCACTGTACATATAAATTGACATGCTGAATTAAAACCCCCTTGTATAACTATTTCAAGATAATAAAATAATATATAAAAATCAATTCTAATTAAGTGATTCAGAACTGGTTTATCAGGATTATTATTGAAAGTAGAAAGAAGAAAGTTCTGCCAATACATACAGAGGCTCCAATTCAGGGCTAAAGAGCTGAAGTATCTGTCAGACAAAAGCTGAGCATATACTCAGATCTGTAGGCTTATAACAAAGTGGAGAAAGCTAATTATCTCCTCTACAAAGGTAAGTCCATTGTAGAAAGAATCTATCTTTTGTCAAACCCATCCATTTTTAATCAGTACTTCCCTCTGTTTGCCTTTCACTCGTTTCTTTTGTTTTTCCTGTCTGCAACTGGTCTACAACACTTGGTACCACAGGCAGTAAAACTTTATGAAAACCATTTAGAATTTCCAATATCCTGCCATCTCTTTGCCTCTGATTATTTCTTATTATTTCACCCATAGGCTAAAATTCCACAAGTTATATCTCCGTAGAAGAAAAGTAAATCAAACTATTTCACTAGCTCTATATATCAATATTTTCAGACAGACATATTAGATTTTAGTTTATCTAGAAAGTTAATGTTCAAGTCTTAAGAAGTAAATGAGTTTAATGCTGAAGGGGTGTAGTTCTTAATTCACATTTAACTAGTTAATAAGCAAACCATTTCCTTGATTCTGGCTCTATGTTTCAGCATATCTGCAATTACATGTTCCATTCAAAATGTCTCCAAAAGTAAACACAGTGCTAAGTAAAGAAATTGTTAGGGAAGAAAATTAACAAGTTTGCTTAGTTAACATAAACAAAAATAATAAATAATAAATGAGAGGAAAAAAATCTAACATTTAAGAATGGAGTCTTATACTGGAGTATGCTCCTCTACTGGTACGCATTTTGGTCTGAGATATGTCTCCATTTAAAAGTGGGCTTATTGGTTTAGGTAGCTAAAACATCGGAAAATTGGCTGCAAGAGCTAAATTGCTCAGATTTATGACTACTGATCTGTGTGAACTACTACTAATGGTGAAAGATCCATCTGGAGAAAGGATTTTAGTGCCATAAAATGTGGTTCTGGCTCTGTCCCTACCTCATTCAACATTTTATAACTCTTTTATCTAATGAAGACACATGAAGATACTTTTGCCAGATTGTCGTAGGAAATCAAATAGAGCACTGGTATAACGACTGATGGATGCACTATTCAAAATTATTTTGGCCATTTTGAAGTAAGGTCTGAATGATGGGCCTTTATGGTGGAAGACATTCCTTGGTTTGCAGATATGTTTTGAGTTGGAGGATTCTAGAAAAGTCTTACTCTCCTGAGATGATTGGATCTTGATTTCCTTTGATTGTGTCCACATATGATTTGTTTGCCCTTATATTTGACATCTTCGTTAGATTTGAATGCTCGCTGGTTCTTTATTTACTTTGATTATGTTCACATCCGATTTGCTTTCTACTTTGTTAATATTAATCATACACCTGTGTGGTGTTTGGGCCGCAAAAGCCATATGTTAGTTGTATTCAGGGAGGTAGAGTTTTGTGACAGGAGTCCCCCTGCTACCCACTAGTGCCCCAATAAAGACTCCAAATTCAACCTTCTAAGTGGTGGCTTCTCTCGTCACAACTGGATCTACCATACAACAATTTAAAACCCAGCGCAACAATGATGCTCACAAGACACTATGTTGGAAATTAACTTTACAATTTCAGGGGTGGGGTGGGGAGAGCAAATGGGGGAAAGGGATAGTGGGAGAAAAACAAAGGAGTGGGCAACAATGTTCAACAAGAAATGTACTCATCACCTTACTTATATAACTGTACAGCACCTTTACAATAAAATAATAATAAAACATCAGAAAATTTAGACAAGAATAAATGTAAAATCATGTGTTTACATGATTTTTTAATTACATGGAAAGATGTACTTTGAATAACTTTCCCATGAGAATTATCTGTTAACTTTGTTTAAGAATAAAATCAATATAAACCAATAGCACGACCCAACTGTTCTGAAAAAAGAGCAATGGAAACTTGAGCTTCATTAGCCAAGGAAGTGGTCCAGGTTAAGAAATTGTTGTCATTTCCCATTGCAACAATGAGATGTACAAGTCGTGATGTCGAAAACGAACTTTACAACTTTGGTGGGGGTGGGGGGAGGATGGGAAGGGATGGGAAGGGGAAACAAAAGAGGAGGCTACAATGCTTGATAAGAAATGTACTCATTACCTTGCCCATGTAATTGTAACCCCTCTGTACGGTATTTTCACAATAAAAACAAACATAAATAAATAAATATCAAAAAAAGAAATTGTTGTCATTTGAGTTCAGTTTGGAACAACTATCACTTAGTGATTAAGAGGATCGCTGGCCACCGGAAGTTTTTGAATTATATTTCAAGAACAGGACTAAGGATGCACATCATTTGCTCGGCCATAGTTTCTGGTAGTGCTCAGAAACCATTAACAAATGCAGTCCATTTTTTTCTCCACTTCTATTTATTCAGAAAACAAAACAAATGAAAAATCTCCTCATTACTCAAAATTGTGAAAGATCATGTGGGAGATGTCCACATCAGTGGACATGGATGGTTTCAAATACAGATTTGTATTTGAGTCCACATTGAAGTTTCATCTTCTATACTGAAACAGTTTTCAGAGAACTCTATTTCCTACACTGGATGGAGTGAGCAGCCTTTCCTTTCCCTCTGTGGACATACGGAAGGAAGGAGTCTAACTTTTCCATTATTTAGAGGACTCTGTCTAAAGGAATGACTTTCACAGGGTATCACAGACTCTTTTTGGTTTTGATTTTTGGCATTGTATATCATGTTATAGCACCTCCAAAATATGCCAGCCTGGAATACAGATTATTTTCAGCTGACAACAATTCAGAAAAAGCTGACACAAGGTGAACTCTTTTGACCCCAAATATCAGCCTGAAATCAGATCATAAACTCCCTTATGAAAGTGTCTCCCCATCCCTACCCATTCCCACCTCCCACACGACAAAGGGAAAAACTTTAACACCAGAGATGAGATGACATCAAAAAAGAGTCTACACAAATAAACCAGATAAGTGGTTCTTGTCTAGCATTGCTTTTCCATATATGTTTGTTTTCCTAAATTTAGGGCTCCTTTCTTTTGTCTTCTATTTTTAAATTTTTTTCCATTGTTTTTATTGTGAAAATACCATACAGAGGGGTTACAATTACATGAGCAAGGTAATGAGTACATTTCTTATCAAGCATTGTTGCCTCCTCCTCTGTTTCCCCTTCCTATCCCTTCCCATCTCCCACCCACCTCCCAACCCCTCCTTCCCCCCCACCCCCATTGTAAAGTTCATTTTTCCACATAACAACTTGTACATCTCACTGTTGCTATGGGTCCACCTGTATCCCTATTAACCAGCAAAAGGCCAGATATAGACATATGGCTTACAGAGCAGAGAATCAGTCTTGAGTAAAAAAGCTAAGGGAGGGGCTGGGAAGGTGGCTCAGTGGTAGAGTGCTTGCCTTGCATGCATGAGGCCCTGGGTTCGATTCCTCAGCACCACATAAGCAGAAAAAGCCAGAAGTGGCACTGCAGCTCAAGTGGTAGAGCACTAGCCTTGAGCTGAAGAGCTGAGCGACAGCTAGCACCCAGGCCCAGAAAACAACAACAAAACCAGTAACAACAGGGGATAAACCCAAAGAAAAAAGAAAGAACTTCACAAGTACATTATTTAAAAACCTCTTGTTTCCATATCTTGGAGTTTATTTCAATTAACCTAATTTTATATGGTCATAAGTATATAGCTATTGAACTATTGTGATCGTCTTCTAGGACTGTCCTAGACATATACTAATTATTACAAATGAGGAAAACCATGGAGCCTGTGTTTTCTTGGATCTGGCTCACTTCACTGACTATGATTTTTTCCAAGTCCTTCCATTTCTTTACGAATAGGGTGATGTCATTCTTTCTAATGAAAGCATAGAATTCTATTGTATATATACCATATTTTCTTGATCCATTCAGCTACTAAGGGGCATCTCGTCCTTGCTCCTGTCGATTTGTTGAATTACATTAAATGACTTGCATATATTGAACCAGCTTTGCATCACTGGAATGAATCCCATTTAGTCATAGTGTCTGAGTTTTTGATTATTTATTGAAGTCAGTTGCCCAGAATTTTATTGAGAAGTTTTGCATCAATGTTCATTAAAGAAATAGGTCTATAGTTCTCTTTCTTTGATGGGTACTTATCTCGTTTGGGGATAAAGGTTATTCTGGCTTTATAGAACAAGTCTGGTAGTGATCTTTCAATTTCATTGAAGAGTTTGGGGAGTATTGAAGTGAGTTCTCCTTTGAAGGCCTTATAGAATTCAGCTGTGAATCTGTCTTGCCCTGGGCTTTTCTTGAATAGGAGGTCTTTCATTGTCATTTCTATTTCAATACTTGATATGGGTCTACTTATTTGGTTTAATGAACACAATTCTTGTAAAAACAACTACATGATAATTCCCACAAAGACAACATGAATCGGAGTTAAGAGCTACAAAATGGAGAAGCATTGCTAACATGGCAATTACTAGGAATCTTGACATTATATAAGCAAGTACAAACCTATGAGATTATGGCTATGGAACAGAACGTACCTGTTACAAACTCTTACTCGTGAAAACTAATAACATGACTAACAAACTCAAATGAGAAAGAATGGTGGAATCAGGATTAAGTTCCTGAAGTTATGACTCCTACTAGGGAGTCTGTACAAACTATCTACAATGAAAACATGTCTTTTTACACAGCTATGTACATTATGTAATGTATCCTAACATATATATATATATATGCTAGCAGAAAGAATTTTAAATGTTTTCACCATAAAGAAATAATGTGTTTGTAAAGACATACAATTCAATTTAAAAATTAACCAATTTATTCATGCCTACAATCCTAGCTACTCAGGAATCAGAGTTTAGAAAGATTGTGGTTCAAAGCCAGCTCTGGCAAAAAAATTCATGATGAGACCTCATTTCAACAAATAAAAGCAAAGCATGATAATTCTTGCCTGTCATCCATATATATGCAGAAGCCTAACTTATAAGATGACTAGGCTAGCCTAGGCATTCATGTGTAAACCTATTTGAAAAAATAAAGGGAATGTCTAGGAGGTATGTATACAATGTATACATATACTGAAATAGTCACATGGTGCCCTTTAATAGGTATCATTTTTATGGTTCTATGTGTCAGTAAAAAGTATGCTGACTTTCTCTCAAAGCTGTTCATAGTCAAAATGTTTTCTTAACCCTAGAGAAATCTTTTAAGGATAACAATTTTTACTAGCATATTTGCTTTTCATCAATTCATTCAGTTCCACCTAATTTAGAGTTTTATTAAAAATTAATCTTTTTGTGGTGCTGGGAATCAAAACCAGGGTCTTTCACATACTGGGAAAGCTCTCTGTCACTGAGCTATATTTCCAGCCCTTAGTTCTATTATATTTAAATTTATACTTTTGATTAATATAGTATGTAAAAATAATCTTATTGTATCTCTCTAAGTGTTTAAGTATTAGCTATCTGTACCCAAAAGGCAAATCTTAATGATATTTACATACGGGTAAGAACTTATAGTAATATTTTTACTTTTATTACTTAAAATCTTTTGAATATCTTGAATTTTAAGAAATGAACATGATATTTTTACAAAACAATAGTTATAACTCTTGCTAAAAAAAGCAAACAGGAAGCAGACATGATTAAACATAGAATATTGAAATACTGGAAGTCTCATGAAAATATTGCTTGCTTTCTGAACTCATTTCAAGTAGTCACAAATGGATTGCTTCCAACTTCATATATAAAGAAGGTATATGTGTATATATAATGTATGCATACATATGTATGTAGTTAAAGATAAGCAATATATTAATTATAAGTATAATTAAAAACAAAATTAGCAAGATTTCTCTATATATCACCTCTGTAATAACAATTTTTTATTTTATTTTATTGTAAAGATGCTATACAAAGATGCTATGTTGAAAAATAAACTTTACAATTTAGGTGGGGGGAGTATAGTTGAGGAGGTGGGAGGAAAGGGATGGTAGGGGGAAAACAAAGGAGGAGGCAACAATGGTTGATAAGAAATGTACTCATTACCTTGCTCATGTAATTGTAACCCCTCTGTATTGTATTTTCACAATAAAAAAAAAACTTAATTAAAAAAAAAGATCCTGTAGAGAGGGGTTACAGTTACATAAGTCAGGCAATGAGTACACTACTTATCAATCATTGTTATCCCTTCCCTTGTTGTCCCACTATCCCTTCCCTCCCCCACCTCTCACACTCCTCCCCACTCCCCATCCCACCCCCACCTGAAGTTCCAAAGTTCGTTTCCAATATTACTGTCCTGTGGATATCATTGTTACAATGGGTTGTCCTGTGTCCTTGTTTCAGCGTTTTGTTATTCCCCTTCTCTTCCCCAGATTAGACCAATGTATATACAAGAGGCAGGGTACCAAAATCAAGCACAGTGACCATAGGGGATATATCATAATGAGAAGAACATTCAAAGGAAACCAAAAAAAATCACGTAATACTTTTAAAACAACAACAACAAAGACAGACTTCTTGAAAACCATATCTTGGGTTTCATTTCACTTAGCATCATCTTATATGATCATATGTACATAACGTTTGAGCTTTTCAGCTCATCTGATAAGATTATCCTATATGTATACTAATTATTGCAAATAAGGGAAACCATGGGACTTAAATTTCTTTGGGACTGGCTTATTTCACTTCATATGACTTTTTCCAAGTCTTTCCATTTCCTAACAAATTAGGTGGTGTTTATTTCTGATGGAAGCATAGAATTCCATTGTGTGTGTGTATGCGTATTATATATATCACATTTTTTTTTTTTGTCGGTCGTGGGGCTTGAACTCTGGGCCTGGGCGCTGTCCCTCAGCTCTTCAGCTCAAGGCGAGCGCTCTACCACTTGAGCTACAGCACCACTTCCGGTTTTCTGGTGGTTTATTGGAGATAGGAGTCTCACAGTCTCTCCTGCCCGGGCTGGCTTTGAACCGTGATCCTCAGGTCTCAGCCTCCTGAGTAGCTATGATTACAGGCGTGAGCCACCAGCGCCCGGCTTATATATCACATTTTTTTTGATCCACTCATCTATTGAGGGGCATCTGGGTTGGTTCCATATCTTAGCTATAGTGAATAATGCTGCAATAAACATAACAAGTTTTTGAATGAGGTAACCCAAGAGCAGAGAGACAAATGGCACATGGTAAGCTTGATATGTGGATGTTAAATTCAAAATGCAAAGAGATCTGACAAAGTAAACAGGACTCAAGAAACAAAAGACCTCTACTCAATTTGTCGTATCATTTCTAAATGACTCCATGTTCTTTACCACATATATGGTATATATATTTATATATATATATATATATATATATATATATATATATATATTTGAGGGAATCTAGGAGGAGAGCACAGAATCAGAGAGAAATGGGAAAATATACAACAGAGGAGCCCATCAGCTGTACTGAACATTGATGAAAGTGAACTAAGCAACTCAAGGGCAGCAATGAGAGGGAGGGAATGAGAGAGAAGGAGGGATCAGCTTACAGTAAGCAAAAGGAAAGAAATGTACATATCACCTGATGTGGGGGAATAGTCGTATTGTCAAAGCTCATAGAATGCATAAACATTATAGTCCATGATAATGACAATTTGCCTTGTGAAGGTTAAAATGTGTTTGTGACTTTTAAGTATTGCTATCACATAATACTGTGAAATATCTGAAATTCATGTAATCACTTCGAATGACAAGTAAAAAAATTTCTCTGTACATCACCCTTATAATAACAATTAAAATTTTGACACCTAATAAAATAACACTAAATCAATATTTTTAAATGGTAAGATTTTGCTGCCTTATTTTCCTGCCCATGTAATTGTAACCCCTCTGTACAGTATGTTCTCAATTAAAATAAAATAAAATTAAAAAAAAAAAGATTTTGCTGCCTTACTTTATATCTTTATCCAAGTCATGACTTCTGTTGGTGAGATAAATGATAGGAATATTGTACAGCCAACAGAATCCAACACACACATTCATACACACACACACACATACACAATATCCTACTTTGTATAAGCTGCCCTGAATTGTTTAATCTCTTGAGAATGGTGGGTTCTGTCTCTAATTTCCTGTTCACTATGACATTGACTTGTCAACTAGATTACTACACTGCAGTTATCCATTTACTCTTCAGTTAAATCAATTTTTTGAGAGACCTCCATTTTGTGCAAGACTCTGAACTAGGACCATCAGACCAGCCCATATCAAAAAGGAGGCTATAGGCAGGAGAATACCAGTTCAGTCATTCTTGGACAAAATCATAGATGAAACTCAGAGTACAATGGGCCAGAGGCAGGGTTCAAGTAGCATAGCACAAGTTAAGGCCCTAGTTCAAACTCTAATACTACCAAAAAAATTGTATAAATAGAAGAAAATAACAAAGTACCAAGTATCAAAGTGTACTTCAGTTCTTGTTGAAGTATTGTTCTCTAATGTGCATTAATGTATTTGGTGTTTTAAATGACTAACGTGTCATGTAATTCTATTTTTAATTAACAACTATTTCTAGTTTTGTCTTTAAAAAATACAAGAGCAAGAAAAGATAAGGTAATTGCTGAAATAACTGTACGTCTATGGTAAACAAAGGGAGCAGACTAAGAGCTTATAGCCAAAGCAGCTAAACCAGTGCTGTAACTGAGGTCAAAGAGAAAGCAAGTCAACTTCAGTGCTTAGCAAATGGCTAAGCAACTGAGATGAGAAGGAATGAAAAAATGAGAGCTACAAATTTCCAATTGTGAGTGGAAAACTCACTTCAAATTAGACTTTGGTTTTAGGGATCTGTAGACATCTGAGGACAGCTATGCTGTAGCTAGCAATTAGAGTCCTTGGAAGAGAATGAGGTCAGAAATAGAGACAGATACTTGCTGCTATCGCTATTTTACTGTCCTGTTAGACCCAACATCTCTCCACTTCTCAGGCAGGCACTATAGATACTGCAAGCCCACAGAAGCTTCAAAAATCTTATTTGGTTTCACAGGCAGGAAACATAGAAAGAAACCCAAGGAAAATAATTTCTTTCCCCATTGCCTGTTAAGAAAATATTTTATTATAAAGGGGAAAAAAATCTTTCTCCTGTAAAATAGATTGTCTATGACCTTATAATGTGATTAAAGTTTATTGGTGTTCATCAGTAAGGTGACAATTACAAGGTGCTTTTTGTTTTCTAAGTGCTTTACGAGCACTATATCAACTAATTAACCATGGAAAACCTGATGTTTCTTGGAAAAGACTGCTCTCACTTTTTTTTTACCTTTTAGATGAATTTTTTTTCATCTTTAAGTACAACAT
Source organism: Dipodomys spectabilis (assembly GCF_019054845.1). Classification (NCBI taxonomy): domain Eukaryota; kingdom Metazoa; phylum Chordata; class Mammalia; order Rodentia; family Heteromyidae; genus Dipodomys; species Dipodomys spectabilis. The sequence goes on along the minus strand of NW_024870701.1, from coordinate 1,169,372 downwards.
GCACACAGTGGGTGATATTTAAACTTTTCAAACTAATGATTATGGCAAGCAGATCCTTTTCCTGGTACTTCCAGAGTTCAATTACTGTTTAAAAAGTATGTAAGCAAGCTAAGAAGAGAAACAGCTGTACTGTTTCTCAGAAATTCCATCTGGGGAAAATCAGTGAGCTGGGTCGATCGATGATGAAGGAGCGAGGGGAGATGCTTGCTGCAGTCAGTATCTCCTTTCTCCTTGAGAAGCAGATGGCATAAGGGGACTTACTCTACCTGCATTGAGCACTTTAATGTGGGTGCCAATTGACTCTTCTTATTTACCTCTAGCAGCTTTAAAATTAGTGATCACAAACCTTTTGTCAAATGGACACCAGGGTGATACAGTGTATTTCAGTTTAAAGACACATATAGGGTTCATGTGAAAATCTCTTCAGAGCTCATTTCAGAATGTGTTCTAGGATATCATTCTGTTATCATTCATCCCTTTTATGAAGTATATTAAGTACCAAAAAATGAGCAAAGTCCCCTAAGAAAGGTTGTCCTTGTTTAGAGTCAGGATGGGAATCTGTCCAATGGTAACTGGAGTGCTAGGAGATAATCATTCTTGAATATAAATCTCTTCTATGCCCATAAAATTCCTGCCTGCCTGGGGAAAGGGTTGACATTGTCCAATATAATATATATGTATATATTCTTTATGTATATGTACTCTTTGCATAACTTATGCAACTGCAGTCCCTCTGTACATCACCTTTATAATAATAATAAATAAAAATTCCTACATGTAAAGGCTAGGTTAAAATATCTGTCCAGAGGAAGGCATCATGAGATACCAAAAACAAACAACAACTTTGGGTTGAACTCTTCATACATTATCCACAAGGTATATACTTTCAAATATTATTTACCTCCTCTGAACAAGAGCCTACATGTGGAGTATAACTGGTTTTGTTCCTTTGATTTTGTAAGATGTGTCTCTGCTTCTTCATGTGATTCCTTTGAGATTTCTGCATAAAAACTTCTCTGCCCATATATTATAATTGTTAAATAAAATAACATATGAAAATGCCTATCCAATGGCACAATATATAATATAATTATATATCAGGAAAACCTGGCCAGAAATCTTGATTATAGCTGGGCATAATGGTACAGACTTATAACCTCAGCACTCAGAAAGCTGAGACAGGTAGATCATAAGTAAGGCCAGCTACCTAAGGAGATTCATCTCAAAAAATAAAAAGGAATTTTCATTATAGTACTTAGTGAGCAGGATCAGTCTATCACACTTTACTGAACTCTCCTGGTATCATTCACAATGTTAAGTATATGATAACCATATATAAATTTTTGTGGATTGACATTGACTTATTAGCCAGTCAAGTATACATAAGTATACACACAGACATAGATATATCCAAGTGTGCTCATACACACACACACACACACACACACACACACACACACACACACGCCTCCCTCATGCTGTGTAGCAATAAGCAATTTCTACTGCAGACTTTAAGATATTTCTAGATATGATTATATACCAAAATAATAGTATCAGGCAAAAATGTTAACTACATCACTTCTAGAGCACATATATTGTTAACTCAGCGCCTCTACAAATAAATTCTTAAGAGTAGTATCAGACCTGTAGCTTTTTTGTAACCAGACCTTTAAGAATACAGAACCCAGGGTACCTGGTAATTCTCAGTCTATCTCAGACTACTTATATATTATCCAAATACAAATATCTAAGGGATGTTCTTCCTGATCTCTGCTTGTGTATCCTTTAATAATTTAGTCCAGAGGTCACCAAAGCAAAGATTCTAATAATATTTTCTTAGATATTTCAGTTTTTCCTTCTCAGTCATTCTTTAATCAGAATGAGACCTAAGCAAATATGCACAAATTCTAGTTTGTTCTATACAGACATATTTTAAATCCCACTTGATTGTTTCTGTGTTATTTTTATTTATGGTATATTGGCATATTTATATACAAGCAAGAAAGAGCAATTGTAAAAATGTATCAAGACTTCTTTTCACAAAATTGTCCTCATAATAAACACAAATTGTTAACATCTATCACCATGCAATGTGATCATGTAGCTTTTTCTAGACCCATCCCTATAAGGTACTTCTCTATTACATTATGGTGATAAATACAGAAATGTTTTACATGACACTTTGTCATTACAGAATTATACAGGGAATGTTAGAATACTCTCAAAGCTTTCTGTTATACCATCTACAAGTAAAAAGCGGCATCATATACCTAAAACAACTCATCTCCTTCCTTCATAATATTTGTAACTGTCAAGACAATTTACTGTACCATAGAACAACACAAAAAATGGCCTAGGAGTAAGTATGTCAATGTGTGTTAGAAGAGAAGATGGCTAAATGTTCAGCTTGGAGAGGGATGCAATACTTTGGTTTTGGTAAGGCCAAGCATTGCATTCTATCCTGCAATGCAGTAAATACCCAGATCGACCTAATGGTTGGAATGAGGAACTGAGATTCAAAGACAAGCACAAATTCATATTAGCCCATAGTCAAATCCAAATTATCCATTAATACTTTACTTCTGGATAAATATAAATGTTGAAGGACTTATCTCTCAACTTTTCTCCTATTTTCTTCCACCTCAAGGTAAGTAATCATTTGCTCTTTTTGTGATATTATTATTCAGTGTAGTACAACACAGTGTCATTCTGTTATCTTGACTTAAAATTTTATGTTCAAACCAAATTTTATATGTTCTTTTTTTAAAATATTCTATGGTTCTTCATTATAAATTTATTTTCATAACTGAACAGTGAAAATCACAAACACTCATAATACACTTTTTGATCTTTGAGAAATCTTTTTACTATTGACAGTTTTTTATTCTTCTCAGTCCTCCTTTAATCAAAATGAGACCTGAATAAATACATCTTTGGTGCTCTAGTCTAGGAGAAGCAGCAGTGTCTGCCATGTGAAAATATGCCATTTGGCAGAAGGATTATGGTGAGCTGATGACAATCAAGAAGTACATACAAGAAAAGCTCCTTTCTTACTGCCTACTTTATAGAGTAAAAGTGACTAAAAATTAGTCTAAAAGATCCCTGTACCAGGAAGGACATAGATTGAGCACCAAAGGCAGCATAGTCAATGTGGAGCTACACCAGAAGCTACCTAACAAAGTATATTAACTACTCTTTACCTGCATCACTTTACAATCTAATTGCTTTCCCACAACTTGTTACCCAGTAAGACTCAATGTCCTTGCTCTTTGTCACTTCTCTACAAATATATTGTTCTTTGTTGGGGAACTATGTAAGTCAAAGTTCTAAGCCACTTCTTCGAGAGATACTCATTCAGTCCTTATCTCCCATCTCCTTATGAAATATAGCTGAAGGATTTTATCTCCCCTAGACATATATTCTTAAGGACAATGCTTATAATAACTAATGTTCATTGAGTAATTCATCATTACCAGACATTAAGCTAAATGCTTTATATGCATTCCTCACTTAGCCCTAAGCATGTAGTAATATTAGCTTCCCTTTACAATATCAAAATACTATACTCTGGTTTCTCTTCAGATCGTATAAATCTTTGGCATTTTACAATATCAAAATATTGACAACAAGAAAGGTTGTCACTCCCTGGTTCAGATCGTGCAGAGATAGAACACTTGGAGTGACAGGTGAACGTGCATGTGTTCTAATGACTGACCCACTGCTGGGCTCTTTTCTGTGTTTGCCAAGTGTTTTGTCATGTCTCTCAATGGTTAAGCTACTTTTGGTAGGTCCCAATCTGAGAAGATAGAATATAGTTTGCTAATAAAATTGTTTTAAATATACTTTAGATAGGTATCATTAGCATATGATAAAGTCACATCCCATAAGTCATTTGTATGTTTAAAATAATAAGTACAGTCAACTTACTTTAAAAAAGATATTATTATATAACTTTTTACCATTTTGTAATATATCCTTTAAATGGAGGGTATATAACATTCTACTGCAATGTGTGTAGTAGTCTGTCAATGAACAATACCATAATAACAGCTTATGGTTTTCATGAAAGGAAAATAAGAAAAATATAGAAGAAGAGTGAATAATGTATCAATAAATATTAGCTAAGTACTATACTGTTGGTGGGAGTGCAAACTTGTCCAATCACTCTGGAAAGCAATATGGAGGTTCCTAAGCGAAATGAACACCAAGATAGGGACACAAGTGGTTTTCTCTTTGTTGCTGTTGTTTTTCATGTATTTATAATGTACTATGGGATTTTTTGTATGTTTTCCCCATGGTATAACCCCTGTTTTTCACTGTATTTGATTCTAGTGCCCTGCATCTTGTATATACAATTTTCTAATTTGGGGAGGGGAAGGGAAATAACAAAATGCTGAAACAAGGATACAGGTTGACCCATTGTAACAATGAGATGTACAAGACACTATGTTGAAAATGAACTTTACAACTTGTGGCGGGGAGGGAGGACTTAGGGAAATGGGGAAGGAAGGGATAGTAGGGGTAAAAGAACCGAGGGGGTAAGGGTAAACAAAGGAAGAGGCTGCAATGCTTGATAAGAAATGTACTCATTATCTTGCCCATATAATTGTAACCCCTCTGTACAGTATTTTCACAAAAAAAATTAAAATTAAAATTAAAAAAAAAATTTAAAAAAACTGAGGGGGTAACAATGCTCGATAGGAAATGTACTCATTACCTTACTCATGTAACTGTTACCCCTTTGTACAGTATCTTTATAAGAATATATATATTAAAAAACTAAACATAGAGCTCCCTTATGATCCAGGAACCCTAATCTTGGGCACTTACCCAAATGACCACAAACAAGGCCATACTAAAGCTACCAACACAACCATGTTCATTGCAGCATTATGTACAATAGCTAAGATACGAAACCAACTCACATACCCCTCAGTAGATGAACTGATCAAAAAGATGTGGTAAATATACACAATAGAATTCTATACTTCCATCAGAAAGAATGACATTGTCCCATTCATAAGGAAGTGGAAGGACCTGGGAAAATTATATTAACTGAAGTAAGTCAAACCCAAAGAAAAGTGGGTTGGATGGTTTCCCTCATTTGTAAGAACTAGAACCTGTCTATGATATTCATAACAAGGGATCTCAATAACCCAATTGTTTAGTGCATAGAGCCATATATTACAAAGCATATCAACATGAACTCCAAGATATGGAAACAAGAGATTCTTATGTACTGTACGTAGTTTTTTTTTCTTTCTTTTGTTTCTCATAATTTTCTGTATCTTGTGTCTTGTATATAAGATTATTGGGTTAGTGGAAGGGAAAGGGAATCCCAGAAACAGCAGAACAAAGGATGAACTAATGTAATTTTGACACTCATTTGACACTATGTTGGTTATGAACCTTACAACTTGGGAGGGAAGAGAGTATGAAGAATTAAGCTGGAAAAAATGAGGGATGGGGTAATCGTATTTAAAAACAAATGTACTCATTACCTTACTTGTGTAACTATAACCCCCTTCTTACCACCTTTTCATAAAAAGATTAATAAAAAAAAAGAATTTATTAGCTAGGGCTGGGCACAGTGGCTCATACTTGTAATCCTAGCTACTCAAGAGGCTGAGATCTGAGAATCGTGGTTCAAAGCCAGCCCTGGCAGAAACGTCCCTGTAAGACACACAAAAGCTGGAAGTGGCACTGTGGCTCAAAGTGTAGAGTGCTAGCCTTGAGCAAAAAGAGCTCAAGGACATCACCCAAGCCCTGAGTTCAAGCCCCATAACTGACAAAGAAGAAAAAGAAATATTAGATAGGGCTGGGATGTAGCTCAGTGGCAAAGTGCTTGTCTAGTAAGTGCAATGTCTTGCACTTTTTTGTACCAAAAAAGAAAAGACTAAGTAAGTAAATAAATAAAAATTAGCTAAATGTATTTCACAGGTAAATCTACAACATTGTTCTTTCATATGTTCTTTCTTTTGAGGATGCTTAAAATATCTGGCTTGTATTAGAAGGAAAAAACTTGATTACTTTAAATATTTCAAGTTTGACTGTAAAAGTTTGACACTTCTGGGAAATTTGTAACATCTAAATTTGGGAAATTTGTAACATCTAAATTATAATAATAAAAAAGGTTTACTTTAAACTTGGAAAGGTGAATAACCCTATCATTAAGAAAAAAATCAGCATCTTGTATATACATTTTTCTGATTTGGGGAGGGGAAGGGAAATAACAAAATGCTGAAACAAGGATACAGAATGACCCATTGTAACAAGAAGATGTACAGACACTATGTTGAAAATGAACTTTACGGCTTTGGGGGAGGGAGGAGTTGGATAGGTGTGGTAGAAAGGGATGGTAGGAGAAAAACAAAGAAGGGGGTAACAATGCTCAATAGGAAATGGACTCATTATCCTGCTCATGTAACTGTAACCCCTCTGTACAGTATCTTTACAATAAAAATATATATTAAAAAAAAGAAAAAAATCATTGGGCTGGAAAGGTGGCTCAGTGGTAGAGCACTTGCCTTGCATGCATGAGGCCCTGGGTTCGATTCCTCAGCACAACATAAGCAAAACGAAAAAAGCCGGAAGTGGAGCTGTGGCTCAAGTGGTAGAGCGCCAGCCTTGAGCTGAAGAGCTGAAGGACAGTGCCCAGGCCCAGAGTTCAGGGCCCACAACTGGACCCAAAAAAATAAATAAATAAATAAATGTGTAAAATAATGCAAATGGTAAATATATCTAAGACACCTAACTGCCCAACATTATAGCTTAACAACACAGTAGGCTGTAGAGAAACAGTCACTGACCACTAGGATCATGTGGCCATTTGCTGAGACTGCCCACTGCCTAAAGAATACTGGAACGCATTTCACCATCTCAGGAAGGGGGCAACATTCGAAATTTGAAGTATGATTCCTACTGAATGCTTGTTGCTTTGGCACCATCATACAACTGAAAATCTTAAGTCTGACTATCATCCAGGACTGGCTGACTATATACAGTGTATAAATAAATATACATGTACAGATATGTATACCTAACCCTGTAAGATATAGATTTTATATATACACATATAAATAAAATTTTATATGTGATAAATTTATCTATATACACATATTTTATAGGTAGATTTTATACAGAGAGAGGGGAGATAGAGATTTTGGGCACATAAATATGAAATATATACATCAGTTTATGCTACATATGAATAGAGATATACTAAAGTATCAGAAAAAGGTGCCATCCAAGGAGTAATCATTGGCATATACCATAAGAATTTATTTCCTGGGCTGGGAAGGTAGCTCAGTGGTAGAGTGCTTGCCTCACATGCATTAGGCCTTGGGTTCGATTCCTCAGCACCACATAAGCAGAAAAAGCCAGAAGTGGTGCTGTGGTTCCAGTGGTAGAGTGCTAGCCTTGAGCTGAAGAGCTGAGGGACAACGCCCAGGCCCAGAGCTTAGACCCCATGAACAGCACAAAAAAAAAAAAAAAAAAAACACAAAGAATTTATTTCCTAGTTATAAGATGAAAAGCTGTTGTTAAGTATAGCAAAAGTTCTAGTCCTGACATGTCTGCTAATGACTAGTTTAAGTATTAAAATAGGCACCATTAGTATTATATCTGAAGACATTAATGAATTCCATTTGAATTTCAAGACCTATTGCCTGCTTCTAACCTTTTAAAAGCTTTCTTCTCTTTGTCCTGGGGTCATCTCAAAAGAGATGGAGAAACAAGCAGTTTGGAAAGCAAGTATAGAGATGGCTGCAAAAACAATGGACAGAAACACAGTAGAGATGAGAAAACTTGGTTTCCAGCAAGGAAAAGAGAAAGAGAAGAATTTGGCAGTGAGAAGAGAAAGAATGCCCACAAGTTTCTGCAAACCAGAGGCATGTTTCAGAAGCCACAGCCTTTATTCTTTCCACAAATCTAGTGTTTCCACATCAACCCCAAACCCTTCTCATTTCTCCTCTTTTCCCTTAGCATCCTCTTAACATACACGTCCCCCTTCCCCCCCACTGCAACTTCAAAAGATGTATGTGTAATCATCCAGTCCCTTTCCAATCTCTGACAACCCAGAATACTTTCCAATGATGTCTGTATGTCAAATTCCAGGAGCTGTGCAAGACTGAAGTATCACGTTAAAAAGCAACTAGTGAGAGTTACATTATAGTTCTTCTTAGGTATGCTTTTTATCCCCAGGGTGGTTGTACTTGGCCTGCAACATTCTCTAAACTATAGAACCCATTTATCTTTCTATTTGTATTATGTTCTCCTGATTTTTTTTCCTTCCTTAAGCAACCAGGGGATAGATTCAAGGTTGTTTAGTCCAGCTATGAACCCATTATCTCATCCAGAAAAGAGTCTGACATCAGAATTGTGTGGCACAGAAAAGCTGGCAGAGGGATTCTCTCTCCTCCAAAGATGACTGTGAAGTGATGTCTGAATGAGAGAACATTGAAAGCGGACATGGGAAGCAAACAAGAATGCAGACTGGTGGGTGGCTAAATGGAGAAGTGCAAGGAAGAGCAACCTGTGGGAGCAACCTGTGGGGCCAGGGGATCAGGAAGTGCTGGGGTAAACAAACAGCCAGGTGCACAAAACCATGCAGGAGGGGCAATGAGTCACAGAGCTAAGCTCTGTGGGAACTTGGAACAGTAGATCTACACGATTTTGTGCAACTGCTTAGCCTGTACCCAACCATGTGCCACTTACAATAGCGCTGCTTCCATTTTTCCTTCCTCACCTTTATTGTTCATTATTTTCACAGAATTTCCCCCAGATTTGTGGGGAAATCATTCTACATATGCCCTCTCTACTATCTTCTTCTACATATTGCTCTATATAAATTCTCATTACATATATTATTTAAATTTCTTGTTCTGTTTCTTACTAAAGAAATCTCTACAGTGAGATTGCTTTAAGTGAAGCAGGACAAACTACTGTAGCCAGAATTTATGTAGCAATAGAATTTTCACCTCTTTTCCTTTTTTTGTCAGTCATAGATCTTGAACTCTGGGCTTGGGTGCCGTTCCTGAGCTCTTCAGCTCAAGGCTAGTGTTGTACCACTTGAGCCGCAGCGCCACTTCTGGTTTTCTGGTGGTTAGTTGGAGATAAGAGTCTCACAGACTTTCCTGCCTGGGCAAGCTTTGAACTGCAATCCTCAGATCTCAGCTTTCCGAGTAGCTAGGATTAGGCATGAGCTAACGGCGCCTGGCTTTTTTGTCTCTTTTCTATTCACCACATTCTCCCAAACAAGACCCAAAGTTCTGACATTAACAGTGCCTCTGACTCCTTCAACTCTTATTATTATTTTTTGGCTTGTCATTGAAGTTAAAAATATAAAGATAATGTGTAAAAATTGAACCATGCAACTTGTGGGCAGGGATGGGAAAAGGAAACTGGGGATAAGCAAAGGAAGGGCTAACATTGTCCAGAAATAATTGTACTCATTACCTGACTAGTGGAATGATAATCATTCTGCACAATACCTTAATAATAACAATAACTATATTTTTAAAACTTCAATGGCCAGACACTGGTAACCTAGCTACTCAGAAGGCTGAGATCTGAGGATCATGGTTCAAAGGCAATCTGAACAGGAAAGACTGGGAGATTTTCTGAGATCTCCAATGAACTACACACAAAAAAATGCCAGAAGTGGAGCTGCAGCTCAAGTGGGAGAGTGCTAGCTTTGGGCAAAAAGAAGCTTAGGACCAGAGTTCAGGCCCCAAGATCAACATAAAACAATTAATTCTCAAGCTGGGCACTGGTGGCTCATGCCTGTAATCCTAGCTACTCAGGAGGCTGAGATCTGAGGATCACGGTTCAAAGCCAGCCCAGGCAGGAAAGTCCGTGAAACTCTTATCTCCAATAAACCAGCAGAAAACCGGAAATGGCTCTGTAGCTCAAGTGGTAGAGTGCTAGCCTTGAGCTGAAGAGTTGAGGGACAGCGCTCAGGCCCAGGGTTCAAGCCCCACAACCGACAAAAAAATAATAATAATTCTCTGATCAATGCACCATGAGAATACTTGTGAACTAGTAGGTCAGTAACTGAATCTATTTGCTCTACGGTTCTAGAGCTCATACCCAGCAAGGGCCTTGAGCATGCTAGGTAAGATGCTCTACCACCATGCTACACACTAAGACTTCTTAAAAAAAAAAAAAACTTGTTTTGAGACAGGATCTTGATAAGTTGTCCAGGCTGGTCTTGAATTTATAATCCTACTACCTCAGCCTCCTAACAAGATAGAATTATAGGTGTGTGCCACCACATGTGGCTTCAGAATGGGTGATTCACATGGGACACAAGGCACCTCAGAGTTTGCCAGCAGCCCATGTTTGTGTTTCTCTAAGAATTGCCAGAGGCTGGGTGCAGTGGCTCAGGCATATAATCCCAGCTACTTGAGAGGCAGAGATACAAATGACTGCAGTTCAAGGAAATGGTTAGCAAAACCCCCATCTCACCCAATAAACTTGGTATGGCTTCATACCTATAATCCCAGCTTTGCAGAAGACCTAAGTAGGAGGATTGTGACTCAGGCAAAAAATGAAATACTCTATCCCCCCCCCCCAAAAAAAAAATGTAGCAAGAGCAAAAATGACTAGGAACATAGATCAAGTGGTATAGTACCAACCAAGTGCAAAGTTCTGAGTTAAACCCCAATACCACCAGGCACCGGTGGCTCATGCCTATAATCCTAGCTACTCAGGAGGCTGAGATCTGAGGATAATGGTTCAAAGCCAGCCCAGGCAGGAAAGTCTGTGAGACTCTTATCTCCAGAAAACTGAAAGTGGTTCTGTGGCCCAAGTGGTAGAGCGCTAGCCTTGAGCTGAAGAGCTAAGGGACAGTACCCAGGCCCAGAATTCAAGCCCCACAACAGCCAAAAAAAAAAAAAAAACAGTACCACCAAAAGAAAAAGAAAACAATTACTTGCCAGAGTTACCACCCCAACATTGCTATCCTTTTCCATCCCCAAAATTACTTTACTTGTGCCCACTTAGGAATAAGGAACAAAGCAACTTTTTAGCAAAGTTAACTGTTTGGGCTTTAAAAGCATAAGAAAATTTTCCCCTTTGGAGACTTTTGTGCTGAATTGGATCTTCCCACTCCCCAAGATTCATATGTTAAGTCCCAGTCTTCTGGAACACAAAATATGACCTTATTTGGAAATAGATACTTCATACAGATAGTCAAGTTAAAATGAGGTCAATAAACATGCCACCTGATTCTGTATGATGTGTCCTTATGTAAAGGGTAGATTTTGAACTAAAAGGTGCAAAGAAAGGACAATGGCATTAAGAGGACTAGGGAAGAGACAGCCAACTACAAAGCCAAGGGGCAGAGGACCCAAACAGACTCTCCTCACAGCAATGAGATGAACATCCCTGTCAGCACTTTGAATTGGGGCTTCTAGCCTGCAGGACTGTTGGACAACACATTTCTACTAGTTAAGCCACTCAGTATATGGAACCATCTTGAAGAGATACCTGTATTCTTGTGTGCCTTGTAAATAGCAATGGATAAATGGATGAGACAATGTGAATGTGAGGTGTCTATTATATATGAACATGATTCAGCCTTAAAAAAAAAAAAAAAAGAAGGCAACCACAAAGGATACGATGTTAAGTGAGATAAGTCAGACACACCTGAATATGGTGTTAAAAAAAAAAGTTAAATCCACAAAAGAAAATTCTATGATGGTACCAGGGACTAGAAGGTAGAAGAAAATAAGGAAATGTTGACCAAAGAGTATAAAGTTTCTGTCATAAAATGAATCAGCTCTGAAGACAAGATGTACACCATGATGATTATAGCAAACAACTCTGTAGTGAATACTTGAAAAATGATATAAAAAAGAGTAGATCTTCCATCACAAAAGAAGTAACTATGTAGCTTACTAATTTTTTAATCGGAAGTATGTGGTAGATATGCTTACTACTTCAAGTGTGATAATTGTCTCATAATACATACATATATCAAAACATCACTTTTAATAAACTGTCAGGAAGCAGGTAACACCTGGAGGAGTGAGAGTAAATTCTGGTGAATATGATATATGTACTTTAGATGCATATATAAAAATAGAAACTAGAATGATTAAAGACATTGAAGGGCTGGGAATGTGGCTTAGTGATAGAGTGCTTGCCTAGCATGCATGAAGTCAGGTTCGATTCCTCATTACCACATACACAGAAAAAGTTGGAAGTGGCACTTTGGCTCAAGTGGTACAGTGCTAGCCTTGAGCAAAAAGAAGGGACACTGCCCAGGCTCTGAGGTCAAACCTCAGGACTGGCACACACACACACACAAAGACATTGAAATTGTATGAAAAAGCAGAAGAAATGATGGACAGTGATAGAGGTAAGGTTGGTTTGTGAGTGGAAATGTGAAACTTCCTTTGTAAAATTAATATATGCCAATGAAAAATCTTGGATAAAAAAGAATATTACTTTTGAGTTTTGTGTATTTGTGTATTTGTGTGTGTGTGTGTGTGTGTGTGTGTGTGTGTGTGTGTGTGTGTGTGTCCATGTGCGCATGCGCACATGTTGGGGCTGGGGCTTGAACTCAGGGCCTTGCACTCTGGCTTTGCTTTTTTGCTCAAGACTGGTGCTTTACACTTGAGTCATACCTTTTTGTCCAAGAACATGACTGTAAAACTAAAGCCAAAAATAAAGGAAAAAAATCACTTTGTAAATCTTAAATATATGTCATTTTAGTATTGATCATGCCTTAATAAAGCTATAAAAGGGTACAAGTTTGGAGATATTAAAAACAGAGCAGCTAAGGAGAGATATGTATGCTCATGATCACACATTCAACGTGTTCAAATATTTTACCTCAACATTACTTTCAGCTGCCAACAGTCACCACAAGGATTTCTCAAGAGAGCAAATCCTGCTTGCTCGGAGCCTGACATCCCATAAGGAAGCACCAGGTTACTATGCATGCACTCCTGTTTCACTAATAAAAGCTAGGGGGGACTAAGAAGCCAAACGATTCAGCATAAGGCTCCAGCATATGTCTGTTTCTGAATCCTGAGTATATATTCGTCAGGTGAAAGAAGCTTGGGCTACTCACTTTTTAAACAACTGATATCCATCCCTTGCTCTCATGTCTTTGTTAATTATCAGAGACAATCTCATTGCATCTATACCCTCTCCATTTCCCCATCAAGGAGATTAACTGAAAGTAAATCCCAAACATATGTCATTCCTTGACTCAAGGTATAGCTTTCCTAAATATTTCAGTTCTGTGTTTGCCCAAGGTGGCAGACTGGCTAAGAAGATGGAGGAGGAGAGGGGGGCTGGAGGGGGGGGAAGATGGGAAAGGATGGGAAGGGGAAACAAAGGAGGAGGCAACAATGCTTGATAAGAAATGCACTCATTATCTTGCCCATGTAATTGTACGGTATTTTCACAATAAAAAAAATTAAATTAAGTTAAATTTTTTAAAAAGATGGAAGAGGAAAGGTTAACAGTGATGCACAACACCCCACGTTTGCAAACCTTAGTCTCTAGTGAGACTTCAAACGTAAGGTGGCCTGCCCGAGAAACAGAGCAGCAATATTCTGAGAGGTCAAATTGGGAGTTTTTATTAAAAAGCTGGCGTCTGCTGGTGGACTCTTGTCCCTGCAGCCCCTCGAATTGAAGTAAGAAGGTCAGATCTAGCTGGCACCATTTTTGCCATATGGTGTATGGTAGGTTCTGGCATCTTGTCTTCATGCTGGGAGAAGGTAATGCTCTGCCTCCCAGGTGATGAGCATGTCCGGATCCCTGGAGGCAGGGACCGGCACTTGGTTGATCGGTTACTGAATCTGTCAGTCCAGTATCCAGGACTGTAGATTTTCAATGGACCCGCCCCCTGTCCTGATCCTATTTAGGCCCAGACCAGCATAGACCCCATGACACCATACCATGTGTGTCTCCGTGATCAGGTCGTGTGTACTGTCTCCTGACTCCTCTCAGTCATCATTGTGTCCCAATTCAGCACTCCCTTGGTGCTGAATTGGTTTGTTGCTGTTGTTTTTGTTCTTTCTTTCCTCTCTGGCCTGTTTGCTGTGTTAGGTGTATTTGGGGGCTGCAGGCCTTTGTAACAATGGGCTGCTTGCAGACTGCTAACTGTGTAATAGACTCCAATATTCCATCTGCCTAAATGTAGCTTCTCTGATAAGTTACTTTACAACAGATTTGATGAGATTGCATAGGAAAAACTTCTTGGGAAAGTAATCGATAGAAAGGCAGCTCCCGAATTTGGAAATTTCTTTCTCTCTTTCTCTCTCTGTTGGTCTTTTAGTATAGATTTACGTATAAATAAACACATAATGGGGCTCGAAATGTAGCCTAGTGGTGGAGTGCTTGCCTAGCATGCGTGAAGCCCTGGGTTCAATTCCTCAGAAAAGGCCAGAGATGACTCTATGGCTCAAGTGATACAGTGCTAGCCTTAAGCAAAGAAACTCAGAGACAGTAGTGTGTCCCTCTATCCCTCAGGACCTGAGTTCAAGCCCCAGAACTGGCATACATAAATCCATACATAATATAATATGAATATATAATATATAGTATGTAAGTAAAATTATATATAAAACTGTAACATAAGGTTTTGAAAGACTGCCTTCTATAATGTAATGAATTTGAGAATGCATACCTAATTTGTCAAACTGAAACTCAGAAATATTAGTCTTTGCAAAAGTTTATTCTTCCAAATCATTCGAATCTATTTCCCCAAATCAAAGTAACAAGCATTCACCAAGCCCTAGTCACTCACATGTGTAATCTTACAGACTCAAGAGGCTGAGATGTGAGGATTGAGCCTCAAAGTCATCCCAGTGACGAAAGTCTGCCACAGATGGAGCAGTGAGTCAATGCTTAGTGCACCAGCCTTGATTGAATTAGCTCCAGTATAATGCTCATGGCCTAAGTAAATCCTAAAACCAGAACACACACAAAATATTAAATACTATTAAACTACAATCCATGTTACCATTTCAGTGATTTAAATGTAAGGCATATACACATCTAATTGAAGCTGATCACCATGAAAAAGAAACAGGTATTGGCGGACTGGGAAATTTCCTATGTAAGAACAATCATCTGTGAAGAGAAAAAGAAGTGGAAATGAAGATCATTGCACAGGCTCCATTTTGCTTCTGATTTCTCCACTAAGCACAGAGAAGCTGGCAGACAGAACAACTCAATGAAGAATGCGCTACATTAATTTCTAGCCCCATCAGTATTTCCATAGTGAGGAGAAAGACGGTGATTTACCTTCCTCCAAAACCCAGTGGATGTGGCCACTGGGGATGCCATTTTCCTCCACAATCCTTCTAAACTCCTTATCTTCCTCCTCAGTTAGAACGCTGCCTAGTTGGATAAGAAGACAGTACAGTAGCAATATCCACTATCCTACTACTGGCTGTGTACTGCATCCTCTGGGATCCCCTGTGATGTTTCCTGATGCAAAAATCCCACCACTTCCCCTCTGCCTCCACCCAGGGAATTTGCACAGCTCTCATCAATTTATTTCAAGTCAAATGGCTCCCATCACTACAGTCAAACCCAGAAGCTGATAGTGTCACCAGGTGCAATGAAAGTCGATGAAGTTTCCCTCTGAAAGGTGGGGACTTTTCACTGAGGGTCCTTGATTTCAGTCACAGAATAAGAATTTCTCAGCTTTCCAATCTTTGAATTTGAAGTAACATACCACTGTTTTTCAAGCCAAGGATCTTGGTCCTTGGCTTTGAGGGTATTACGGATTAATTAATAATTGCACCATGTTCTAGTCATGTTTTTTAATAAATCCCAATAGTTGAATGGCTTTAATGTCTCTTTTTCCATTCCTTTTTCCATCTTTTTGTTTTGTTTTGTTTTGTTTTGGGGGGAGGGGTCCAGTTGTGGGGCCTGAACTCTGGGCTTGGGTGCTGTCCCTCAGCTCTTCAGCTCAAGACTAGCGCTCTACCACTTGAGCCACAGCCCCACTTCCGGCTTTTTTCTTATGTGGTGCTGAGAAATCGAACCCAGGGCCTCAGGCATGCACGGCAAGCGCTCTACCACTGAGCCAACTTCCCAGCCCCTTTGTTCGGTTTTTGTTTTTCTTCTTGGTGCTGGTTCAAGGCCTTGAACTCAGGGCTTGGGTATTGTTCCTGAACTTTTTCACTCAATACAGCCCTCTATAACTTGAGTAACACTTCCAACTTTTTGTTGTTTTATTGGAGATAAGAGTCTGAAGGATTTTCCTGGCTGGACTGGTTTTGAATCCTGGTCCTCAGATCTCAGCCTCCCGAGTAGCTAGGATTAGATGCCACCAGCACCAGCCTGGCTTCATTTCCTTCAGACACATAGTCAAAGTCCTTGCCTCTTTTCTCAAGGAAGATCAATAACACAAGGATAACCATAGTACAGTAAAAGGCTACATAAACACCTCTCTCTTAATTGAATTTGGAGCTGGCTTTCATTTGTTTTACTCTACAGAGAGAAGCTACCTCATTTACCTGCCAGTAAAATCATATTTGTTAACTTTCCATCTTAATTCACACTGACAATTTTGAACACAATGAATTCCTCTGTAATTTTCCACTTGGAAATTGTTTCTTGAGACTGCAAATTCAAAATAAAGATTTCAAAATTCAAGCTAAGTAATTGTCTATTGTGTTAGGTAAAGATTGCATTTATTACATGGAAATTCTACTGCAAGAACCAAAGAAACCACAGCACAAGAGGTCAAATTTGAAGTCTTTACTGGAGAGCCTGGTGAGTGCAGGTAGATTCCTGTCTCAAAGACCTGCAGCTCAGAACTTGCCTGCAAGGCCCAAGTCTTAACAAAAGCATAGCATATAGGGGAATACTCAGGGTTTAGCATTCTGCAGAGCAAAGCTCTCTTAGGGCTAAACAGCATGACAGCTGCAAATCCAAGAATGGCCTATCTCATGTCTAGACCTTCCAGAGCTCGGTGAAAAGCCACCACCACCCAGCAAGACACCAGGATGGCTATGTGAACAAGGCTTATTTCAACACCATTTAAAAGAAAGATTAAGAGAGCAAAATGTTTTAGGGGGAAAGGAATGAAGATAGGGACTCCGAAACAGGCCCTGAGAAAAAAAAGGAAGATATTCAGAAACAGGAGCTCCTTCTTCTTTGCTTTGAAGGGAAAACAAAGGATGATTTTGCTTGTATCCAGGATGGACATGTATTTGGTGGGTAGATGCCTTCTTCACTGAAAGCAATGCCCAAGCATTAGAGACTGAGTGACAGAACTAGCAAGAGGAGAATGTAAAACCAATGATGATTAAGACCACAGGTTAGCACCTATCTTTGTATGACTCTAGGTGAGACTTTGATATTATCATATAAACATCTCTGATGTGAAAGAGCTCAGTATTTCTTTCCATGAGAGCACCTATCCTCTGTTGTGGTGTGCCTCTACCTTTCTCTTTGTCTGCTTTGCCTCTTTGAATGTTTTCATTTATTTTGCTCTTTGAAAAATACAAGCATAAGAGATCCCCAAGGCATAAGTGACTTTCATATGAAAGTCAGTATTTGGATGTTTCTTCCTTTTCTAACAGGTTGAGAACAATTTATGATTTTTATACCATATACACACATACCTATTATGCCTCTAATTCTTGTAACTGAAGGTTGAAGCCTGCTATACTCACAGTTGAATATTTGTGTTTTTACTATAATGAACTTATTTACTTTTACTATAAAGAACTTAGATATTTGGGAATTATGTTACTTATAGCACTTGCACAACTCTTTACTAAATAACTGGGTCACATTTAAGTGGAGATGATCCTACTTCAGTTTGGAGAAAACCTTGTCCTCAAAGAATTGTTCAGGTTTCACATCACTTTCCATCCCTGCTCAATGCTCTCCTGCTGAGAAAGTAGAAACTCTTCAAAGGGTCCCCAAATGTCATGCAAAGCTTGGAAATAGGAAGAGGTGCCATGAGGCGAGCTTGTCCTGAGTCCTTGCAAAGTTTAGTGTCTTGTCCACATGGACTCAGTCCTTGTGGGCAGAAGGTGTCTAAAAATCCCACCCTTCGTCTGTGCCTCCTTTGTGTGACCTAGAATACACCAGTGGTGGTAGCCCTGACTTAACCCCCAAATCATCACATACTCACTGCATATTTTGTAAACACCATCTTCTTGTTTTACCCCAAAGAACAGCTCCCACTGGCACTCAGAACCAATGCTTTAAAACAACAACAGCAACAAAAAATTGACAGAGTAGTTCTTTTAACCTTATCCATACTTGCAAACATTTTCACCAGTTATGAAATACTGTACGATCCACAAGGAGAATATTTGGTTACATATTCTCATAATTAATTTCATATTTCTATTCTTTGGGTGATCTGCTGGTTGTGTATTGGATTTCTGTCCTGGGCAGTTATCATTTTGTCTGTTGGGTCATTCCTCCTTGGTTTAAGAACTCCTTCCTGTGCATAGCCCAAGTGCCACATAACCACTCTGATTTCTGTTGTTGTTGTTGTTTTTTTTCATTTTCTAGTCAAGCTAGGACAGATAATCTGCGGAGCTGTCCATTCATCCACTGCAGGGGTGGAAATGAAGGAATCCACCTGCAGGTGGATGGAGAGTTGCTGTTGTGTTGCTCAGAGCTAATGAACACCTTCAAGATTTTTTCCTTCATGTCACTGTGCATGTATTCCGTCACAAAATCATTTGGACAGCTCTCTTGTCAAATGTGTTCTTCCTGTCTACCTAAAGCTCCCATACTCTCTGCTAGCTCTTCCACTTCTGTCCGTGAAGATTGAAAATATTTACTATAGAGAATTTTATCTACAATTGACTGTGACCTTCATGTAAATTACAAAACTTCCAGGCAAAATCTCACACACAGACACAGACACATGCAGAAACATACAAACACACACACACACACTTCACTGTTATCTATTGTGTTATCCTTAAATGTGTTTAAAATCTTTGTTATGCTGACCGTTTGTAATGGGCAAAATCTTGGTGAATAGCTCTGTGACATTAAATAAGACCTTAATCTGACAGCCATCATCTTAAAGGTTGTGGAGACTCAAAACCAGGCCATGGAGTGAAAAACCTAATGATACACATTTACATTTTAAAATACAAGAGCCATTCACGCTATTCTTGTGTATATTGTTAATTAGCTAATTCACTTTTGGCTGGTTTATTTGCAGATACTCCCAAGGAAAATGAGGCATACTTTTCCACAGGGCATTAGGTGAAGATTTGAACATCAACACGAATTAAAATGCGTTCTGGAGGATCAAATACAAATCCTAAAATTCCCCACCAAACCCAAATCCCTCTTTGCAAACTTGGCTGTGCAGGCCAAGTCAGGAGTCAGTGCATCAGTGCCTGTATTGTAGAGGAAGAACAGCTCACCTCCACCATATTTACTAAAAATGTGGCATATATACACAATGGAAGTCTATGCCTCCATGAGAAAGAATGACACTGCCCCATTTGTTAGGAAATGGAAAGGCTTGGAAAAAATTATATTAAGTGAAGTAAGCCAGGCCCAAAGAAACATAGGTCCCATGGTTTCCCTTCTTTGCAATAGCTAGTATATGTCTGAGACAAGCAGAAACGGTCAGATAAGTTGGTGTTAAGTGAAATGAACCCCAAGTTAAGGTCTCAAATGTTTTTTTTTTCTTTCTTGAGATTGTTTCTAACATATTTATAAGGTGATTTCTTTGTTGCTTTGTATGTCCTCCCCCACGGTATAACCCCTGTTTTCATTGTATTGGATGTTGGTATAATTTGTGAAGGGGAAGGAAAAAACGAATTGTTTAAGTAGGGATACAGGTGGACCCATTGCAACCATGAGATGTATAAGATGTTATGTCAAAAATGAACTTTACAACTTTGGTGCGAGGGATGGAGGGGGGTGCGAGAAAGGGGGAGATGGGAAGGGATGGGAAGGGGAAACAAAGGAGGAGGCAACAATGCTTGATAAGAAATGCACTCATTACCTTGCCCATGTAATTGTAACCCCTCTGTACAGTATCTTCACACACACACAAAAAAAGACCAGCATTGGCAACATAGCAAAACTGAGCCTCAAACCAAACCAAAACCAAAACAAAGTGTAAGGAAGACAAATTCTAAATTGGAAATTTTTTTAAAATTCCTTACACATCACAGATATAATTGAGTAATATTCTATTTATTTCTGAGTACACAATTATAGAGTTCAAAAAGATGATTTGTTGCCAAAAATTCAAATGATATTGTTAATTTCGTTCATTCAAATTACAACATTCACTCTGTACCTTTTATTTCTGATTCTACATTCTAGGTGTTTGGGAGACTACAACTGTGTATAAACACGGTCAATGCTTCTGACACTGTGCAGTAGCAGAGGGGACGAGACAAGCAAACTCTGTGCATCAAGTGTGACATGTGACACGTATTAAAAGCTTTAATTGTTCAAAAAAATAAATAAAATAAAATGAACAGAGAGCAAATAAATAAGTCAATAAGTAGCAAACGCGATACATTGATGGTTTGAAATCATACTAGTCTGATGTTCAATGGTCATTATTCCAAATAATCAAAATAAGAAATATTAGAGAGAGAGAGAGAGGGAGAGAGAGAAAGAGAGAGAGAGAGAGAGAGAGAGAGAAAGAGAGAGAGAGAGAGAGAGAGAGAGAGAGAGAGAGAGAGAGAGAAACTTGGACTCTCTATTTAATATCCATTATTATTTCTAAAAGCTAAGTGAATCCCCTTTTGAGACAAGTTGCTCTTACTCTTTTGTAATCACGGTTGTTGCTTTCCATGCTATGTAAGAAATATTTGCCAAAGAAAGAAAGAAAACTAGGTTCCAAGTGCCTTACATGAAATCTGTATATTTCACAAAGTAAGGTATAGTAATGAAAAATGTAGATTTGTACAAAATCAGTACCTGCCATCCCATGTCTATATTGGTTAACAGTTTTTTATAATTTATATATGTATTCACATTTCTGTTTCTGTTTTTATTGATGTGACTGCTTTTTGAGGTGGCTTGGGCTCAGTTTACAGATTATGACTAGAAGTTTATTTGTATTTTCATTGTGGACATCCCTGATTCTAGTAAGTTTATTGAGAAGTGGTTGGATTTACATTGGACTTCTTACAAATCTTTCATATTTTCATATTCTAGAAGTTCTCAGAGTCTCTGAGTGAAGAAGGTTGAGCAAAATGCAAAATTAATCATCTGTTATAACCCTCTAAAATTCATATTCTTTGATTCATCCTTCAGTGGACAATTTCCTGGAATTACCGCAGTGATATGGCAAACACTTTTGATTCGGGCCTTGGTACAGAAACCCAAGGAAATTTTCCAGTGGATGGAGATGGCATCAGGATGAGAGAACCACTGTTTCCTTCTTCCTTCTCGGCTGTCTTCTAATTTCAAGAACTACAAAGGAGAAACTCAAATGATGTGTATCTCTATTGTCAAATTATTTTGATGGGCACTGAAATAGCCAAAGCACATATTTCCTACTCAAAGTCCAGAAATGTGTGTTAATTTCTAGAATCTTCAGGATAAAATTGCTCTCCGCCCCCCCCCCCACCTCCATCTCATTCCACTGTACAAGTTGTTATGTCGAAAACAAACTTTACAACTTCGGTGGGGGGAGGATTGTGGGGGCGGGGGGAGGATGGGAAAGGATGGGAAGGGGAAACAAAGGAGGCTACAATGCTTGATAAGAAATGTACTCATTATCTTGCCCATGTAATTGTAACCCCTCTGTACAGTATTTTCACAATAAAAAATATATCTAAAAAAAAAATCCCCAGGATACAGACCAGCAACTCAAAAACCAAATCTTGATTATAAGGAAATTTATTAGTAAATAGAAATCTGTCAATAGCCAATTCTAGGTATCAGGAACCTAGAAACAGTCCTGAATAACAAGTGAGGGTTTTTATACCCCAAAATGGGGGTAGGGTGTCATGCAATGGAATCCTTCCAACTTTCCTATGTTTTGCAAGTCAAGCAGAATACAGAAGCTAAATATCTGCTTATCAGCAAAAAAAAATGTAGGTGCCAGGCCCACCACTCAGATTAGAATCAGCTGCCCACAAACTACCTCCTGTTCTAAGCTCTTTTTAGGGGCTTTTGTGAATTTGTCTAGCAGTTCCTTGCCATGGCTTCCCAGGATCATTACGACCCCTGGCTGGCTTTCCAGTGCTATCATGACTCTTCTTATGCTGCTGAGTGCCTCCTTTTATTTACTTTATTTCATTCTCCCATTGTCCCATTGTCTCAAGTACAGAATCAAATCATCGACTCTTCCTCCCCTTTCTCTTTCTGAAGCAGGTGGATATATCCTGACTGTCTTGGGTCTGTCTAAACTACTACCAGTTTTACAGCCTCTAATTTTCTTTCTATATTGGGACCAACAGCAAAGGCAAGCAGCAGGAGTGCTAGTGGTCCTGCAATGGCTGGAACCAGGGTAACAATTAACCAGATATTTTAAAATAAGACTAGGATGTTTAGATAGACATAGAAGGCTTGACCTCTAACCATCTCTCGCAAGTACAGTCTTTACATTAGTACACTTGTTATTATTGTTTTTTATGCTTCTTTTTTTTTTTAATTTTATCCTGCCTCATCTTTTTAAAAAATGTCTCTGATCCCTGGATCTTAAAGGGGGTTGATGGGTGAAGATCTATCGTCTGTAACTTTTTCAAGCTGACTCAGGAGTGATGACCCTGCCTAGCCAGGAACCTATAATTTTAGCCTATTTTACCAAGTGGTAGTAAGAATCAAATGTCATTACAAGCAATATTTTACTTGAAACTGGAAATTATATACAACATTTAACTTTTAATAACTGCCCAGACCTTTTCTTGGGCTACAACAGTATAGCCTGCTTACCACTCTGATTTGCAAAAGCATTTTTCTGGCTGGCTGAGGAACTTAATCTCTAGTGACCCTAACAATGCACAGTTATCTGTGCAAGCCTTTAAACAGATCTCAATAGGGACACAATCTCAGGTCCACAAAACTTTTCCTTTCCTGAACAAATGAATTTATGTGGCTGGTGCCAGCTAAAAATTCACTGCCGATTAGGGCTTTGAGCAGATACAGGAGGGTTAGGATTTTAAACTCCTCCCCCCATTTGATAACGTTAGCTTTCTATTACCCACTACCACAGATGACTGGCAAGTTCCAGCCCAATTATGAAGTAGACAAATGTGGGCATTAGAAAAACATGCTTACAAGCTATCTTCCCATCACCTCCTAGCTCTGAAGGGCCAAGCACATAAGTGACTCCAGGATCTGACACCATCTCTGCCATCCAAGCAGTGGCTTTAACTGCCTCTGGATGCTCTATCACTTTTGTCCCAGGAGTATATCCTCCACATTAGGATAAATGCCCCATTGGCATTTCCCTAGGTCAGTCACTGGACTTGAACTCAGGACCTGAGCACTGTCCCTCAGCTCTCCAGATCTAGGCTAGCACTCTGCCACTTTGAGACCCAACACAATTCTGCCTGCTTTTCCAGCACTCCACTGGCCGATTAGAGATGACCATCTCACAGGGACATTCTCTGCTGAGGCTGGCTTCGAACCACAGTTTTCAGATCAATGAGTCTAACAAAAGACCACTTTACTCCAATTAAAAGCAACAAAGATAGTCACTGGAAGTAGTATTTTAAGCATGGTCATACCTAGCACTTATTATGGGCATAAGTTACATCTGACAAATTGTAAGAATTTCCTGTCCTTTTCTGTGGGCCTGCTTGCAATTGTTACCAAAAACCACAAGGAATAGAATAGCAACTAAACAATCATTTTGGCAGCCCTAATTTTGCAACTTTATATCTTATATTCAGAAACTCATTCCTGATTTTAAAAAAAAAAAACTTTAACTTCTGCTTTAACACTTTACATTTTAGCTCCCATTTTTATTTGTATTTTTAAAAAAATCTTGAAACACTGGGCTCTAGGTACTGCCTATTTCCTCTTAACCACTAGTTTTAAAATAGGCATTTTTGGGGCTGGGAAGGTGGCTCAGTGGTAGAGTGCTTGCCTTGCGTTCATGAGACCCTGGGTTCAATTCCTCAGTACCATATAAGCAGAAAAAGCTGGAAGTGGTGCTGTGGCTCAAGTGGTAGAGCACTAGCTTTGAGCTAAAGAGCTGAGGGGCAGCACCCAGGTCCAGAGTTCAGGCCCCATGACTGGCAAAAAAAAAAAAAATAGGCATTTTTCGCCTCCAGGCTGAGTTTAACTCCTTAAGAACCTTTAAACTCAAATGACAATTTTTTTCTCTTTTTTATTCCTTTTTAATTGTAAAGATGCTGTACAGAGGGGTTACAGTTACATGAGTAAGGCAATGAGTATGTTACTTGTAGATCATTGTTACCCCTTCCCTTCCTTGTTGTTGTCCTCCTATCCCTTCCCTCCCCTACCTCCTCCTCTCCCCCATCCCTCCCCCTACCCGAAGATGTAAGGTTCATTTCCAATATACTGTCCTGTGGGTAGCCTTGTTGCAATGGGTCATCATGTGTCCTTATTTCAGCGTTTTGTTATTCCCCTCCCCAGATTAGACATATGCTTATATAAGATGCAGGGTACCAAAATCAAGTATAGTGACAACAAGGGGAAAGAACATACAAAGGGGAACATACAGTAGGGGAAAGAACATACAAAGGAAACAAAAAATAAAATAAAATAAAATCACATGGTACATTTAAAACAATAACAATAAAGACAGACCTCTTATGCCTATATTTTGGGGTTCATTTCACTTAGCATCATCTTATATGATCATATATGCATGACTTTTGAGCCTTTCAGCTCATCTGATAAGATTATCCTATATGTACACTAATTATTGCAAATAAGGAAAAACATGGGACATAAGTTTCTTTGGGACTGGGTTACTTCACTTAATATGATTTTTTTCCAAGTCTTTCCATTTCCTAACAAATGGGGTGGTCTCATTCTTTCTGGTGGAAGCATAGAATTCCAAAGGAATATATATGTGTGTGTGTGTGTGTGTGTGTGTATATATATATATATACACACACACACACACACACACATATATACCACATTTTCTTGATTCACTCATCTACTAAGGGGCATCTGGGTTGGTTCCATATCTTAGCTATGGTTAATAATGCTGAGACAAACATAGTTGTGCTGGTAACTTTAGTATGGCCTTGCTTGTGATCATATGGGTAAATGCCCAAAAGTGGGATTGCTGGGTCATAGGGGAGCTCTATGTAGAGTCTTTTGAGGAACCTCCATACTGCTTTCCAAAGTGGTTGGACAAGTTTACACTCCCACCAACAATTCAGTAAGGTTCCCTTTTGGCCATATCCCCTCCAGCATCTGTCATTATTAGATTTTTTTTTTTCAGGTAAGGTGTAGGTTTATTCATCATTCTGCCTGGCACCAGGCCACGTTGGCCCTCCACACAGCTGGGAAAGGCCTGGGAAAGACCTAGGAAAGAGGTGGGAAAGAGCTGGGAAAGAACTAGGAAAGAGCTAGAAAAGAGAGCATCTGGGCCTGGGCTAGGCCTTATCTAGGGTATGGGCGGAGAAAGGTGTGGCCACATCAAATTCAGATGTGACCTCATTGGATGCAGATGTGACCTCTTCCAGGTGTGCCAGTTGCCTAGGTAATGCAGGTACTGGGTGGAGACTTTGCTGTGAGGAGGGTAGAGTCTTCTCGCCTTGAAGAGAGGACCTTACATTCCAGCCTTTTAATATTCATGAAATAGAGCGTGGATTCTCTCTGGCTACTTTCTGCTGACAAGGGGCATTGCCAATAGGGTTAAAAGGCTGGAATTTGGTCCTCTCCCAGAGAAGACAGGAAACAGCAGTTGTCCCTTGATGGCGTGAGTCCTTAGATGAAGTCTGGAGGAGGCAAGTCTCTTGACTGAGGTCTGGAGAAAGTCTCATGAGGCATTGAGGGGCTGGAAAAAAAATACTAGAGAGCAAATAAATGACAAGAGGAAGGACTTGGAGCTGAAAAATATTGGTAGAAATGTCCCTAGCTACTTCTGACATCTGTGACTAGGTAGAAGAGAAGTCAGGTAACAAAGGCAAGAATGTAAATTCTTGTCCACTTAATAGGTAGACAAGTATGGACATTCAATGGGCAGGCTTCTTACTTCTATTGACCTCCTGGCTTTGGTTAATTTTGAAAGAGCAGGCACAAAGTTGCTGATGTGATATCATCTCCTCTTACTCCTGTCCATGTTCCCTTGTTCCCCAGACTGAGTCTAGGTGCTCATTGCTAGGATGGCTTGTCCCAGTTGGTATTCATGGAAATTTGAACTCAAGGTCTGGGCACTGTCCTCGAGCACTTCTGCTCAAGGCTAGCACTGAACCACTTTGAGTTATAGTGCCACTTGCAATGTTTGCTGGTTAGAGATAGAGTCTTGAGCCATACTTCCAGCCTGGCTCTTTGCAGGTTAGTTGGGAGATGGAGTCTTAGGGATTTTTCAGCCCGGGCTGGCTTTGAACTGCATTTTTTGCCACAGGGAAAAAAAAAACCCTTTATTATTTCCAATTAAGGCAACAAGGAGATCAAGTAGAATAAGTAGAGCTTACCTGCTCCTTATCAAGAACTGACCAACAAATATTCTGCAGTGACAAAACTCATTAGATGTGATGAGAATTTGAGCACAGATATGCCCAGTATTTTAGAACCACATAGTCAGTAGTAGAATACACAACACAAAACAAAAAAGGCAAAACTCAAAACCTAAAATTTTGACATCAATGTTTAGACATCTTTGCTAACAAAGCACATCAGATGATTGGGCCTCAGTTACCAGGGCCTGTGAAAAGAGCAACTTGTTAGCAAGGTACCTTAGAATAGATGGATGGAGGGGCTGGGAAGATGGTCAGTGGTAGAGTGCTTGCCTTGCCTGCCTGAGGCCCTGGGTTTGATTCCTCAGTACAACATAAGCAAAATGAAAAAAGCCGGAAGTGGCGCTGTGGCTCAAGTGGTAGAGTGCTAGCCTTGAGCTGAAGAGCTGAGAGACAGCGCCCAGGCCCAGAGTTCAGGCCCCATGACCGGACCCAAAAAAAAAAAAAAAAAAGAATAGATGGATGGAGTAGTAAGCTTGGTGGAAGGTTAAGGGTCAGATGGGGCCAAACCCTTAACCCACCATGTGGCCAAGATGGCGAACTCAAGATGGCAAATTTCTGAAAAAATGAAAAGAAAGCCTGAACAAAGAGATCAAGCCTAGTTTGGCTAGCCTTTGAGAGGGAACCTAGAGGGGGGTCCCTGGGACCCAGCCTGCATCGCACTCTTCAGGGCACAAGTCAAAATGTAGAAAAGAGAAAGGGAGAGATAAGGAAAGTTGGACATGACTGGCAGAGAGAGAGCAAAGTGAACCTGAAAGTAAACAGACTTCTGACCATTTACCTTTGCAGTGACAAAACCTGTCTACATCTGAGAATGGCATAAAAATGAGATGCTCTGGCTTTCCAGGGAGAGCAGGAGGCATTTCAAAGGGGTTTCACAGCTCGGGCGTGACTCGCAGCACCCCATTAAATATGTAGGAGAGTCAGTCTGGTGAGTGGAGAGCTGACCAGGCAAAAGTGGCGTCCTGACTTCCCCCAGAGCCCTCTAGAGAGAAATGGCCAAGCCCCCAAAACCAAGCTTCCTCGGCTTCAGAGGTGACCAGCCTTTCAGCTAAAGGCCATAGGAGCTCTCTGGCGTAGCGCCAAGTCTGGACAGAGACTGAGCAACAGAGAGCCATAGAGAGTAGTTTCACCCACCAGAGTAGAAAAGTGGTGTGGATGTGGATGTGAAGGCAGCAATGGTATCGATGCGCTGTGTCCACAACAGACAGATGAGTTCACAAAAGGCTGTCAGAACTGTGGGTATTCCTCAGAGCAAAAAGGGAAAAACAAACAAAAAAGAAAAAAAAAAACCAGAGAGGAATCCCACCTTTCCTGACTTTAAGCCCTTCCCTGGTTTTGGCACCATTTATGTTAGGTTTTTAAAGAGGTAGCCGAGTAAGAATAGCACCACGCACAAGGTGTAGGTTTATTCGTCGTTCTGGCTGGCACCAGGCCATGATGGCCCTCCACGCAGCTGGGAAAGGCCTGGGAAAGACCTGGGAAAGAGGTGGGAAAGAGCTGGGAAAGAACTAGGAAAGAAGTAAGGAACAGCTAGAAAAGAACTAGATTTTTTTTTATTAAAGCCATTCTAACCAGGGTGAGGTGGAATCTCAAAGTTGTTTTGGTTTGCATCCCTGTTATGGCTAGAGAAGTTGAGCATTTCTTCATGTGTCTATTGACCATTCTTAGTTCCTCTTCAGAGAAGTCTCTTTTTAAGTCTTTATCCCACTTGTTGATGGAGTAGTTGTTTCTTTGAGGATTTGTTTTTGGAGGATTTAATTTTTTGAGTTCTAAGTATATTTTAAATATCGAGTTCTTGTCGGTTGTATAGCTAGTGAAGATCTCCCAGTCTGTGGACTTTCTATTGATCTTACTAGCTATGTCTTTTGCCATGCAGAAGCTCTGCAGCTTCATGCAATCCCATTTGTCCAACTTTTCTTTGACTTGTTGTATTTCTGGATCTTTATTCAGAAAATTTTGTCCTGTGCCAAGGAGCCCTAGAGTTTCTCCTATTCCTTGCTATAATGTTTTGTGGGTGTCTGGTTTTACTTCGAGGTCTTTGATCCATTTGGAGTTGATTGTGATGCAGGGTGATATATAAGAATCTAGCTTTAGTTTTCTACAGGTGTTTAACTAATTTTGCCAGCACCATTTACAGAACAGAATGTCTTTCTTCCATTCTAGATTTTTGTCTCCCTTATCAAAGATCAGGTGGATATAGGTCTGTGGTTTCATTTCTGGATCTTCAGTTCTATTCCAGTAGTCTTCAGGTCTATTCTAGTGCCAGAACCAAGCTGTTTTAATTACAATGGCTTTGTAGTAGAGTTTGAAGTCTGGTATTGATATTCCTCCAGCACTGTTCCTTCTGCTAAGGATTATTTTTGCTATTTGGAGTTTTTAGTGTTCCATATGAATTTTGGGGTTGCCTCTTCTATTTCACTGCAGAATGAGGTTGGGATATTGATGGGTATTGTACTGAATTTGTAGAAAGCCTTTGTCAGTATTGCCATTTTCACGATGTTAACCCTCCCTTTCCAGGAGCATGGGTTCTTCTGCCTCCCCTATGTCCATGTTTCAGTCCCTTGATGGTATCTTTGATTTGTTATAGTGGTAGGTTTTCGCAGTTGCTTGGTTGGTTTCTCAAATCAGCTTCTTTGGGTGCACAGAAAAAAGTTCTGCTTTACAGGCTTGGGGACCTTCTTCCCAGACTAAACAGCAGGATCTGCTTTTTCTATTTTTTCTTTGTGTTGCCGGGAGGAGGTGGCTGGAGACTGCAGTTTGTTGCTGCTGGGAATGAGCTTGTGCGTGGCTGGGGTTTTGGCCTGTCTGGAGTCAGTGGGTTTTTTCCAAATTGGGGAGCCCCCTTTGGGTCACTAACCTGTATCCTCTGTCGACTTTTGTAGCCTGTCCAGTTTTTATTTATTATTTTTAATGAATTTTAGTGAGATTCCTGCAGTCAGCTGAGCTGCCAGTTCAGCTGAGGTAGCGGTAAAAGTTCTTTGCTTCCTGCAGGGGGTTGTGGCTGCCTCTCTGTGCTCACCAGGGAGTGAAGGGTGATCAGCCCTTCTGGGCCACACAGCCTTCCCCTGGGCAGATCTGACTCTCACAGGTCCATTTCCTTGACCTGAAGAAAAATGGTGCTGCCTGCTGCTTTTATGTCCCAAGTTATCTGCTAGCTGTTATGGCAGGGTCTATGCCAGTATCCAATATGGCATCTCCCGTGGTGGTGGGCAGGGAAGTGCCTTCCCAGAGCTGTTCTGTGGAAAGGAGTCGGGGTACTCACAGTTTCCCTTGGCTCTTCGGCCCATCCCCATCTGTGCTGGTGGTCAGCAGGATGTGGAATTCAACTCCTGGTTGTTCAGTCTACACTGGAGGTGGATAAAGGGATGAGGCCCTCCATCTCTGGCCATTTGCTTCGGTCTTGTCTGGCTGGTCACACACAAGCAGCTGCTTGTGCTTAAATGTGTATTCTGGTACAACCTGCCTGAATTTTTCCCCGCTAGGCAGAATCTCTGTACTAATATGGCTCATTTGGTGTGATTTTCCTGTTGTGAATTATTTCCTGAACTGCAAAAGCTGATTTCTTGGAGAGAGCTCACATATAGCCCAGCTAGATCTCCACCATCTTCCTCCAGTTTTCAAATGACCATTTTTATTGCAAAAAATTACAAGCACTAGCACCGTACCAAAAATCCATAGTTAACACCTTTATGCTTTTAAAAAATACATTCAATTGCAAAATAGCATCAAACCACATTATAAACTTTTTAAATATTTAACTCTCCTTTAAGCTTTTTAATTTTAATACATCCCAAGAGGCAGTTTTAAAAATACCAATTGTATCATTTACATTTTTACCATCAGGTTTTATTGTCCATCAGCAAGGAAAAGAAACAGGACATAGATATCCCTCTATTTGCCCATCTTACAGAATGGGCATATGCCCATCTGACTCTCCAGGGTTAGATGAACTATCTTTGTGGGAGCTTACCCTTTACCATCATATGTGGACTCCCACTAGGGCCTGTACCACCATGCATGGATGGGCTGAGCTGTACCTTTTGCCAGATCACTCCTCATACCTGAAGATAAATTCACAGGGTTTATTTCCTGTCCTTACCTCTTGATCTCTGACTGAGATAAAACCCAAAGCAGTTCCAAACAGGCAGAATGGACAATGTCTTTAACAGTAATAAACAAACCTTTATAACCAAATTTTTAATACGTTAGCCCCAAATTTTAGCAGCGGATGGAAATAAGTTTCAAGTTTCCAATGTCTTTTTGTTAAGCTAGATTACTTAATTGCAGTATAAACAGTCTTATTTATTATAATTAAAAAGGTGGTTGTTTAAAAAAAAAAACTTTTTAACCAAAGTTTTTCTTTGAAACAATGCAATAATTCTCTAAAACTTTTGGTAATGTCCAAACTTTATAACATTTTGAAGTTTTAAACCTTACCTCATCCATTTTTTTCTTTTTTACAACATGCTCAGTTTTTATCTTAAACATGTTCACTTACATATACTCTTGTGCACAAAAACTCTCCAGGTCCTGAGTCACACATTTCCAAATGGCCCGTGCAATCTGGGGGTCTCGGGTCTCCTCTGCAGGCCATCCTACATTGCATGTGGGCCACTCAAGTTCACAGAGAGCTCTTAATTTGCCTGGAGAGAGATGGACACCGTAGCCGGTGCCTGCCTCAAAGCCATCTCTAAAATTTGAAAGCATCCATTCCAATTGAGTCTTCAGGGAACTGAAACTGATGCCTACATTTAAAAAAAAAAAAAAAGACTGAAATACACAAACAAAACAAAGAGACAGACAAACTCAAACTCAGGACAAACAGTAGGTGGCCACTATGCATTCACACAACTCTACTGAAGAGTAGGGTGATATCTCACTCTCTATTCCAGCACAAGAGTCTATGGGTGTGTCTTAGAGTATCACAACAGAAAACAGAACTGCATGCTCATCAAGAATTTGAACTGGCCGATGGTCTCACATCCATGTCAGGATCCATTCGACCAAGGAGCCACCTGTTCCTTGAGGATCCTTCCTGAGTGTCATGTCCAGGCCCTCAAAAACAGAGTTTTGATTATAAGGAATTCATCAGTAAAAGGAAATTTGTCAATAGCCAATTCTAACCAGCCAGGGCTACTCCTAGGTATCAGGAACCCAGAAACATTTGTGACATAGAATGCTGTACATTCTACAGCATTCGTAATGAGATTCCAATAAACTACTCAGAAATAGCCAGAAGTGGTGCTGTGGCTTAAGTGGTGGAGCACTAGGCTGGAGCACAAAGGGCTCAGGGACAGAATCCAGGCCCTCAGTACAAGGCCAGGCCCCACCCAAAACAAGTGGGATGTGAGGAGGGAATAGAGATACTGATAATGGGAATACTGAATTGATTCAGAGAAACAAGTCAATGGCTCAAACTCTGCTTCCATATGGAGTTCATGGGATTATATATGGAAAAACCTCTTAGGAAAGTAATCAATACCAAGGTAGCATCAGAATTTTGAAACTTCTTTCTCCTTTTCTCTTGGTTAATTTGTATTGCTCTGTGTTTTTCTCTCAATATGATATATAGATATATATATATAGATATATAGATATATAGATATAATGAAAAAGGCATATGATACATTACAAATAAATAAATAAATAGATATTATAACATGAATATATCATGCATAGTTTGTGAATAAAAGTATACATAAAAGTACCATAATATTTTGAGGACTGTCTTCGATAATGTAATGAATTTGAGAATGCAACTCTAAGTAGGCACACTGAAATGCAGAAGGCTTAGTCTTTGCAAAAGTTTATTTTTCCTGATTGTGTGAGTCTAGTTCCCCAAATCAAAGTAACAAGCATTCATCAAGCCCAATGGCTTATACCTGTAATCCTACATACTCAGGAGGGTGAGACCTGAGCATCAAGCTTCAAAGTCAGCCAATTCAGGAAGGTCTATGAGACTTCAATCTCCAATGAGCCACAAAAAAGCCAGAAGTAGAGCTGTGGGTCCTTTGTTAGTAACCCCGCCTTAATTGAAAATAATCACTAGGAACAGAACACGCAAAAAATAATAATTCATATTAAGCCATGATCCATGTTACAATTATGATTATTTAAATGTAAATGAAGCTGATCACTATGTACAAGATAAATTACCACTTGCAACTTACAAGAACAACTTTTGAACTTCTTCGTATCTTCCTTCATAAGGACAATCATCTGTGAAGAGAGGAAGAAGAGGAAGGGAAGATCAGTGCATAGGCTCCATTTTGCTTCTAATGTCTCCTAACTCTGAGCAAAGAGAAGCTGGCAGACAGAACATTTCAATGAAGAATGCGGTACATTAATTCTGATCCCATAAGTATTTCCATAGTGGGGAGAAGGGTGATGATTTACCTGTTCTCAGAACATAGTGGATGTGGTTACTTGGGATGCCATATTTCTCCACAATCCTTCTCAGCTCCGAGTTTTCCTTCTCATTACGAATGCTGTCCTTTAGTCCTTCATGGATGGGAAAACAAGACAGCAGCCACATTCAGTAGAATACTACTGAGTTTATCATGTGTCCTCTGGGATCCCCTGTGCTGTTTCCTGATACAAAATCCCACCATGTCCCCTTTGCCTCCACCCAGGGAATTTGCCTGTCCCTAATCTGTCCACCTCAAGTCAAATGTCTCTGATGAATACAGACAAGTCCAGAAGCTCATAGTGCCACTGGGTGTAGGTGAAGGTTGGTGAAGTTTCCCTGTTAAAAGTAGGGACTTTCACTAGCATCCTTGATTTCTCAGCTTTTCAAGCTTTGAATCTAAAGTGATATTAGCACCATTTTTCAAGGGATCTTGGTCCTTGGCTTTGAGGCCCTTACTGATTAGTTAACAAGTTGTACCAGGTTCTGGTCATGTTCTTTGATAGAGCCCAATAGACGATGGTTTCAACTTCTTTTTCCTATTTCCTTTTCTACCATTTTGTTTGGTTTTGGTTTGTTGTTTTGGTGCTGGTCCAAGGGCTTGAACTCAGGGCTAAGGTGTTGTTTCTGAAGGATTGACAACCCCCCCCCCCAACACACACATGTTGTCTCAGGCACAGATAGACACTGGCAGAAACCCAGGTATGCACAGGGGTGCTTGATGTGCACGTAGGGCAACCCACCTAAGCCCAACTATAAACATTCCATCTTGGGCACTTCTGAAAAGCCCCACCTCTTGACCTAATGGCTTTTTCATTCACCTCTGCCCCCTTGCTCAGACCTCATAAAACTCAGCTCCTGTCCCATCTCTACACACAGTCTCCAAACCTGCAGGAAGGCTGTGTCCCTTGCTGCTCTGTCTCAATAAACAGTCCTCACCTGTGGAAGATCAAGTCAAGCCTGTTTCCTCCCTTTCTCCCCCATTGTCCTAACAGTTCCTGAAATTTTTCACTCAAGTCTAGTCCTCTAAAACTTGAGTCATGGCTCCCTTTCTAGCTTTTTGGTTGTTTTGTTGGATAATAAGAATCTGAAGGATCTTCCAGCCTAGACTGGCTTTGAAAGAGGATCCCCTAAGTACTCAACCTCCTGGATACCCAGGACTCACCCTGGGTACTCAAGACTCATCCTAGACTCTCAAATCCACCAGCACCAGGCTGGCTGCATTTCCTTGAGACACACGTTCAATGATCTTCTCCCACAGAAGGTCAGCAGTACCACAAGGATAAAGAGTCCAGCAATTGCATACATAAATACCTCTCTCTGAATTGAATGTGGACATGGTTTTTGTTTGTCCTACTCTACAGTCACATGCTTCCTTACTAACCTGTCATCATAATGACATTTGCTTTCTTTTCATGAACCATGTTTACAATTTCTAACACTACAAAATCTCCTGTATTTTTCAGCACTTGGATGACATTGTTTCTTGAATCTGCAAATTCAAAATGAACATTTCAAAATTCAAGACAATTAATTGTTCATTGAGTTTATTTTAATGAACGTAGTTGATATTTGGGGGTTGTGCTACTTCAAGCACTTCCAAAACTCTCTACTAAACAGTTTGGTCACATTTAAGTGGAGATCCAACTTCAGTTGGGGAAATTCTTGTCCTCAAAGAACTGTTCAGGTTTCATATCACTTTCAATCCCTGCTCATTGCTCTCATACTGAGAAAGTAGAAACTCTTCAAAGGGTCCCCAAATGTCATCCATAGAAACATGGAAAGTTTGGAAATAGGAAGAGGTGGAGTGAGGCAAACTTGTCCTGAGTCCTTGTAAGGTTTAGTGTCTTGTTCATGTGGACTCAGTACTTGTGGAAAGAAGGTGTCTAAAAATCTCACCCCTCACCTGCAAAATCTGTCTATTAGCTAAGACATAGCAGTGGTGGAAGCCTCAACCTTACCCCAAACCACCAGATACTCACTGTGTATTTTATAAACACAATCTTCTCATTTTAATGCATATAAAAACCCATGTTGGCACTTGGAACTAGTACTTTAAAACAACAACAGCAACAAAAAAAATAACTGAGTGATTCATTTATCCTTATCCATCATTGCAAACATTTGCACCAGTTATGAAATAGTTTGATCTAGAAGGGATTTGCGATCATTCAACTACATACTGTTTTACAATTCATTTCATATCTCCACTCTTTGCATGCTCTGCTGATTGTGTATCAGATTTCTTTCCTGGGAAGTTATTTTGTCTCTTGGGTCATCCCTCCTTGGTTTAGGAACTCCTTCCTGTGCATGGCTCAAGTGTCTTTCAGAACCACTGCCTATAGCCACACAGTGATTTTTTTTTCATTTCCAAGTAGGACAGATAATCTGCAGAACTGTCCATTCTGCCACTCGTAGGAATGGAAATGGAGAAATCCACTTGCAGATTATAGAGTTGCCATTCTATTGCTCAGATCTAAAGAACACCCTCTAGATTTCTTCTTCCAGGTCACTGTGAGTATATTCACTCACAAAATCATGTGGACACTTCCCTCAGACATCTTGTTGTTCCTGTTGCTCCCAAAGCACCCGTACTCTCTGATAGTTCTTCAACTTAATGCTTATGAAGGTAGCAAATATTTACTATGGAGCATTTGATCTAGAATTGACTGTGATCTTTATGTAAATCATAAAGCATCCAGAGAAAAACTCATACAACCCCCCCACACACACACAGGAACACACACATATATAACTCCTTTTCAATGTTGTTCTCCTTAAATGTATTTAAAGTACTTCTTATACTGAGAATTTGTCATGTGGAGAATCTTGATGTCTAGATCTATGTTAAACCTCACTGCTCCCAAAGTCTTTGCTACTACCTTAAAGGTTGTGAAGACTTAAAACCAGGCCAACGAAGGTCTGAAGGAAGATGACAGAGGAGAAGCTGGAGGCTAAACAAGTTCTCACATAGAAAGCAGTTTTAGTGTTCAAGTGAACAGTCCTAGGCTAGAGAATCACACCAAGTGTGCCATCACAGTACAGAGAGTTTGGCCAGAAAGGGAAAATGCAGGCAGCTTGCTCAAGGAGACAGATATGAGCACTTGCCAGTAGCCACAGTGGTGGCAGCGTTGGCAGCAGTGGCAGTGACTGATGGGCCACCATATCAACAGTGAGAGTCTGGGACAAAGGTGCCAGATGCAGTGTGCGATCATATTCTACTCACCATGAGCAAGAACTGACAAGGAGCAGAAATCTTCATCCTGATAATCACAGACCAGGGACCACCCAGGTACCAAGAGTCTGGTGTGGGTAGAACCTTAACATCCTCACTCCTCATGGAGCAGCAGAGGGAAGGTAGCCCATGGGAGAAGATCTCCATCTTTGATACTGACAAAGGCCCAGCCGAGCAGCTAGCTCCAACTCAGGCCTTGGAAGAAAACAATAGGAGCCATTCACCAGGTCACAGGAACCTGACCTGACCTGCTTGGCTCAGCTCCAAGGGGAAAGTCACCCCACCAAGGCAGAAGAAGCTCTGCCCCCGGAGGAGTGACTTTCTTCACTGGGTAAACAGAGCCAGAGGCTGCCCCTCCCTACAGCAGCCTAGACAAACAATTGAAACTCAGTAAACATAAACCCTGAGAATGGCTCCAGACTGGGCTCTGTGAGTGTCTCAGGAGCTAGCCCCTTAGGGAAAAGCTACTGCTTGCCAATAGGCCTCCACCCTACCCAGAACCTAGCCTCATCACAACAATTCCAAGCTAGAGGAAACAGCTATCTCCCTCTTTTGTGATACTCACAGCAGATCTCCTTCCCACTGAATTACCCTGGGAGGAGGATCAAACACTCCTGGGTAAGGCAGAGCTTCTTTCTGCCTGCTCAAACAAACTGACTTAGAAAACCAATCAAGCCACAGGAAAACCAAACACCACAAGCAGACCAGAGACTCTAGCAAGAGACTGGATAAGGACACAGGGGAAATACAAGATGTCCTCCACCAAAAAAAAATTCAAAGAACTCTTTTTCTACCTATTTTTTTAATTTAAAAAACTTTTCTATTTTTTTTCTTTCATAGTTTTTATTTTAGGGGTTAGTGTCCTATAACACATGAAGGCTGAACAACACACTGATGAATCACCAGTGGGTCATGGAAGAGATTAGAAAGGAAATTCAAATGTTCATGATATTCAACAAAAATGAACACACATCTCATCATGTCTTCTCACAAGACTTTCAGAATCAAGCGGTTTCTGGCCAAGAAATAGCCCATTCCCCAGTGGATTCGGATGAAAACTGGTAACAAAATCAGGTACAATTCCAAGAGAAGACACTGGAGGAGAACCAAGCTGGGTCTGTAAGGAATTGCTTCAGATGCCCACATATTTATGCTCTACCATGAACTAGTCAAGCTGAAACTTCAATACTGCCTAGACTGACAGTTGGGCATTTTTTAAATTGATTTTTCTTTGGTTATTTTAATAATGAGCACAGTAATAAAAATATAATAATTACATTTGAATCAAAAAAAATTCCAGTTCCAAAGATATGCCCAAAACTCACAGTGGGATTCCACCAGCTGTGTGATCTTCCGGGATTGCCTGTCTAACACACAGAGAAATCAGACATTGCTTCTTCCTTACTCCTGTGGACTTCTCACATTCATGGCTGCCTAAGAGTGTTCCTGTTCATGTCTTCTTCACGATTGGTCCCTATTGTAGAGGATCTCTGGAAATGTGAATTTTGATCTCAAAAGTTCTCTCTGTATTTACATTGTGGATTATACGATCTGAAGAACTACAAAATGGGAGTTGACATCTCTTTACATGTAGTTTAATGAAGGATCCCTTCCCAAAGACTAAAAACTGGGAAGCATGTGTGGGTCACAAGGCATTTTCAGATATTCTCTGTCTTTGTCTGTAATGGGAGCCAGTTCTCATTCCAGCTGAAAAGGATTCCTGTGTGAGATGGTCATCACTAGGATTCTCTGTAAGAAAAGACAAAAAACAGAAAGGTGAAATTCAACCAACTGACAGATTTTCATGGGGCTAAAATCCTGGGAAGGGCAACAAAGTCTCCTTTGTTCTGGCTGAAGGTGAAATGGGGCAGCTTCCTTACAACTTGGGTTCCTTTAACTATCAGGTGGGAAAAGTGAAGTCCTGGGAGCAGATGGCATCAGAATAAGATGGATGCTCCAAGCCAGCCCAGGCAGGAAAGTCCTTGAGAATCTTTCATCTGTCTAACCACCCAAAGGATAGATGTGGAGATGGGGCTCAAGAGGTAAGAGGTTAACAGTAAGAAAAACAGTATCTAAGAGATAAAACTCAAGCCCCGAGTCCAAATCCCACGATATGTACTAAATAAAAGGAATATATTAAGTCAATGTTTTTCTCTGTCACTTAGCGAGGCAGTGACTTCTCTAGATGCCTCATCGGACATTTTGTTTTTGTCGGTCGTGGGGCTTGAACTCTGGGCCTGAGAGCTGTCCATCAGCTCTTCAGCTGAAGGCAAGTGCTCTACCACTTGAACTACAACGCCACTTCTGGTTTTTTTAGTGGTTTATTAGTGATAAGAGTTTCACGGACTTTCCTGCCCGGGCTGGCTTTGAACCGGGATCCTCAGAGCTCAGCCTCCTGAGTAGCTAGGATTACAGGCGTGAGCCACTGGCACCTGGCTCATCAGACATTCTTTATTAGATATTCCAATGGATCTGCCACATTCCTCAAATGGCAGTTTAAGGAAATGCACCTAGCTCTAGCCATGGGATGAAGGTTACAGTCGATGCCAGGTAACAGAGTCTCTGCAGTAAATATCTATGACTTTTCTTAGCAGAAGTGGAGGCACTGGCAGAGTCTATGTGTGCTTTTGAAATGACAGGAAGGACAGCATGCACAAATGAGCTTTGCAAATGGTTTTCTGACTGAAGAACCTCAGAGTGATGTGATAAGAGAACTACAGAGTGGATTCTAATCAACTACTCAGAAAAAGCCAGAAGCGGTGCTGTGGCTCAAGTGGTGGAAGCCACCCCATTTGTTAGGAAATGGAAAGACTTGGAAAAAATTATATTAAGTGAAATAAGCCAGGCCCAAAGAAACATAGGTCTCAAGGTTTCCCTTATTTGCAATCACTACTATATGTCTGGGACAAGTAGAAAAGGTCAAAAGCTATGTACATATGACCATATAAGATGTGCTAAGCAAAATGAACCCCAAGATAGAGACACAAGAAGTTTTCTCTTTCTTGCTGATGTTTTTAATGTACTTATAATGTACTGAGTTTTCTTTTAATTTCTTTTGTATGTTTTTCCCCCATGGTATAAGCCCTGTTTTCACTGTATTTGATGTTGGTGTCCTGCATCTTGTATATACATTTTTCTAATTTGGGGAGGGGAAGGTAAACAACAAAATGCTGAAATAAGGATACAGTTTGAACCATTGTAACAATGAGATGTATAGGGCACTATGTTGAAAACAAACTTTACAACTGGGGGGGGAGGAGAAGTTGGGGACGTGGGGAGGAAAGGGATGGTAGGGGAAAAACGAAGGAGGGGGTAACAAGTCTCCATAGGAAATGGACTCATTACCTTGCTCATGTAACTGTAACTGTTCTGTACAATATCTTTACAATAAATATATATACAAGCAAACTTTAAAAAAAAAGAAAGGCTGTAATTGTTGTCAGTGTCCTGCCTTATTTTGTTAATTTTTGTAATTATGTTTTGGTAATTTATTATGTTTAATTTTATTTATATACATATTAAGCAAGCATCTTCATTCGTTATCATGTAACATGGTTTAATATCATAATATTTAACTGTCAATGATTTTCCATCATAGATATGAGATATCAGAGAGAAAGTGAATATCACTCAAGAAACTAACCTCCTCTAGGTAAGTGGTGATTTCACTCTCAATTGTACAAAGGATATTTATATCACATGAAGCACAGTTATGACCTTACTGTTATTGTCTATATTTGGAAATGAACTATGGCATAAGGATATTTACAATAAACCTGGCTTATATGGAGATTTAGTGTGTGCGGTTTTGATCAAGCAAGGTGAAAAATAGTCAAAAGAAATTTTAAAACTAAAAAATTTTAATTCCCATGTTTACATTATCAGCTCAGTTGGTGTGGAATTTTTAGTCAGTCCTGTTTGCTTCCATTGTATCTAAATCATTGTGTGATGTTGAGTGTTTCTCTGCCCTTAATTTTGTCAAAATATGCCTCCCAAATATCAAACCATGTCAGAAAAATAAGGTAAAAGTTAATGTGTTCAAGCCAGGTGCCTGTGGTTTATGCCTGTGATCCTAGCTTTCAAGAGGCTGATATCTGCGGATCAAAATTCAAAGGTAGCAAGAGCAGAAAAGTCCACGAGACTCATACCCCCAATTAACCACTGAAAAGCCAAAGCTGTGGCTCAAGTCGTCGACTGCCAGTCTTGAGTAAAAAGCTAAAGGATAATGCCTGTGTCCTGAGTTCAAACCCAGTACTGGCACAAAAATAAGTAAGTAAAAGTTAATCTGTTTAAGTGATAAAATAAAAAGTTTAATTTGTGCAAAGGTGGCATCCCTTCAGCAGAAGTTGGCAGCATTGTGAGAAAAATGAATCAAGTTTCTGCAGTATAGTACTGGACTCCATGTGTCCTGAGCATTCATTTCATCAACAGCAGTCCCTTTAGAGCCTGACACCACAGGCCTATTGTATATAATTTGGGAGAGTGTATAATTTGAGAAGGAGTAGATTGTGATGGTTAATTTTATGTGTCAAATGTGTCTGGCTACTGGGTGCCCAGATATTTGGTTAAATATATGTGTGAGTGTATCTGTGGGTATGTTTCTGGATGAGATTCACATTTGAATGAATAAGCCAAGAAAAGCAATTGCTCTCTTTATTGTGTAAGTGAAAATTTGTTCTCTCTAAGATTATCTTCAAATTGGCCTCAGCCTTTTCTTACTTTTTATGTTATTTAAAAGCTTTTATGTATTATGTATTATCCCTCTTATGAAACATAAATTTATTTTATCTTCAGTCTTTTTTTGCCATGCAATTTTTTCATTTCTTCACCCTAATAACTACTCTACATAGTAACTTAATAATAACAGCCACAGAGAGAAATACTGTCTTCACAACATTTATGACACTGTAAGATGTCATTTCATTTTCTATTCAATCCAATTTCTGCTTTGAGCTTTCATTAAAGCCTGCTGTTCATCCTATACCACAGGTGCTGGGGTCAAATTCAAGATGACTGTTATAAAATGGAGCTTCCTGCTCTCATTTGTCTCCTAGGAAAGATAGTGCCTTGCCCTTCAACCTACACTCCAATCTCTCAAGGTTTAGGGTCTAAGAAGTAAAAGGGCCACATTTGTCCTTTTCTGAAAAGGTCAAAAAATGTGCTACAAAGGAATGATTTATTTGAGCTTTGATTCACAATGAAGTAGAGTCAAGAAGTCAGGGCTGTAGTTCCTGAGGGGGTGGAGGGGGCAAAGGGTATGACAACAGCTGGCAAGGGCTCTAACAAGAGCTCATTCTGTCACAAAATGGAGTCTCTTCATGGAAGGGCATGAAAGCAGTATCAGGAGCAGAAGCAACATACATGTATTGTATCCAGAACATCACTGAATCACATCACTTCCAGGGTCTCTCACTGATTGTTGAATGTGTTCTTGCATACAACTAAGCAAGTGGAAAATGAAATTAAAATCAGTAAGGAAAAGTATACAAGTTTATAAACAGGACCATTAATTTACTTAGTGAGTGTATACAGATTAACTGATAGTTTTGAAATATGTTTTCAGGAGAATAAAATCCTTGACTTTCCACCAGCAAACACAAGACTTTAGAAGTAAATACTCTCAGAGATAGAATTTTGTATATTGACAGGTCATATTCTTTCCTAACAGCAAGCTTTTTTTATTTGTTTGCTTACTTTGTTTTGCTTTAATGAGGTTTTTTGTTTTTATTTGATTTAATTTGATTTGATTTGTGGTTTTTGGTTTCTTTGGAGATGAGGTCTCACTAGATTATGTAGGCTCCTTCCACATCGCTAAGCCCAAGAGGAAGCTCCTCCTGGGGACACATAATGGGAGGGCTGCTGGTGACTAAAGGTAAAAGTAAAATAACAAGAGAAACTGTAAAAGGAGAAGAAATGGAAAGCACCTGAAGGAACGAAATATCTAAGCCTCAATGCTTTCCAAGGAAAGTCCTGGACATGACTTCTTCACTTAATGGAAAACTTGATAGAGAACTTTCCCTAAAAGGTTAACTAATTCTACAAGTCATGTTTATAGCAGCCATTAGAAGAAAGCCTTCCCTGGCCCCAAAAGCTTAAGGGAAGACTCCTCAAGCTCACTTTAGAAGAAGGAGAGAAAGAAATGGAAAGGAATGGAAGAGAAACAAAAAGGGATAGAGGGGAAGAGAAAATAGCAAAGAGGAGACAAAATGAAGGACCTGAAGGCTACAAACCACTGGAGAAGAGAGACAGACTCTATAACCAAAACATCACTTACCGAAGCAGACCAGCGTGACCTGTTAATCATTAATTATACAGGTGGTCCTGCTATGACATTCTAAAAAGAGCAGCTGGATTGGACACTTAACA
Source organism: Dipodomys spectabilis (assembly GCF_019054845.1). Lineage (NCBI taxonomy): Eukaryota > Metazoa > Chordata > Mammalia > Rodentia > Heteromyidae > Dipodomys > Dipodomys spectabilis. Next base: position 1,126,756 of record NW_024870701.1, on the reverse strand, counting down.
TTCCCTTCTGAGTACCAAAGAGCTCAAACTCCTAATGATACCATGGGACTCCTCTTCCTGTGAGTTTTGGAAAAGGCTGAAATTCCTCTTGCTGCAAAGTCTGAAAGAACCTGTAACTTCATTTCCTAATTTCCTTTGAGATTGGTTCTTTGTAAACTCTAGCATTCATAATATACCTCATTCAAGAATAGCAAACATTGCTGGTATTCTTTCAGAGATCCCTACTTAATAGGATACTGGAAAGCCCATTGTAAGACTTGCAATTCTAAAAAGTTCTCAACTGATATTGCTGCTGCTACACTTCTTCAACTAAAATGACAGCCTCTGCGATTCACAGGAACCTTCCTCAGGCTTCCAATTAGGCACTAATGATGTAAAGTAATAGAGTCTACAACAAGTGACAGAGAGTCAGCAGCAAGTCCAGCTTGCTGGAGCTGCAAGGGCAGTGGAGGTATTGTCTATATCTACTTTCCTGGATTATTGGTGTAGGAGCACAAGTACATGAAGAGGAAGATTTTATGCAGATGTGTTTTTGCTGAGTCAATTCTGTGGCATAGAACACAAGTCAGCCTATCCAATCTGGATAGTTTTCTTGGCCACCAAATCATTTTTCTGCTAAAATGTATTAAATTCTGTTGTCAGATACAGTACTTCCACAAAATTTAAAAAAAAACTGTAAAATAAAGACCACACCTTTGAGATCTGTTCTATACAGTACTTGCCATGTAGTCATGCACTCAACAAATAGCAAATTATCATTTGCTAATATTTACACTATTGTTGTTGTTCTTATTTCCTAGAAAGTAAACAGTACTTGATAAAAATTCATCTATTGTTCTTTTTCTTAAATATATACAGAGGGGTTACAGATACATGAGCAAGATAATGAGTACATTTCTTATCAAGCATTGTTACCTCCTCTCTTGTTTTTCCCCTACCCTCCCTTCCCTCCCACCTCCACAACTACACTCCCCCTTACCCCCTTCACGTCACTTCCCACCTAAATTGTAAAGTTTGTTTTTCAACATAGTATCTTGTAAATCTCATTCTTTCAATAGGTCAACCTATTTCCCTATGTATGCATTTTGTTTTTTCCCTTCCTCTCCCCAAGCTAGAGAAGTATATACAAGATGTAGGGCAATGATATCAAATACAGTGAAAACGGGACTTATACAATGGGGAAGGAATTTACAAAGAACCAAAAACATCATGTGGTACATTATAAGTACATTAAAAACAGCACCAAGAAAGAAAAAACCACTTGTGTCCCAATCTTGGGGTTAATTTCACTTAACATTATCTTATATGGTCTTATGTACATAGCTTTGCACATTTTCTGCTTGTCCCAGACATATACTAGTTACTGCAAATAAGGGAAACCATAGGACCTATTTTTCTTTGAGCCTGGTTTACTTCACTTAATATAATTTTTTCCAAGTCTTCCCATTTCCTAACAAATGAGGCAATGTCATTCTTTCTGACAGAGGCATAGAATTCACATATATATGTACACATATATGTATATGTGTATATATATATATATATATATCACATATTCTTGATCCATTCATCTATTGAGGGGCATCTGGGTTGATTCCATATCTTAGCTATGGTAAATAATGCTGCAATAAACATAGTTGTGCTGGTAACTTTAGTATGGTCCTGTTTGTGATCATTGGGGTAAATGCCCAGAAGTGAGATTGCTGGGTCATAGGGGAGCTCTATGTGAGGTCTTTTGAGGGACCTCCATACTGCTTTCCAAAGTGGTTGAACAAGTTTACACTCCCACCAACAATGCAGCAGGGTTCCCTTCTGGTCACATCCCCTCCAGCATCTGTTGTTATTAGAGTTCTTGATTATAGCCATTCTAACTGGGGTGAGGTGGACTCTCAATGTTGTTCTGATTGGCATTTCTTTTATGGTTAAAGAGGTTGAGCATCTCTTCATGTGTCTATCAGCCATTCTTATTTCCTCTGCAGAGAAGTTTCTCTTTAAGACTTTAGCCCACCTGTTTATCCGGCAGTTGTTTCTTTAAGGATTTGTTGTTGGATTTAATCTTTTGAGTTCCAAGTATATTTTATATATGAGACCCTTGTCTGTTGTATGGCTAGTGAAGATCTTCTCCCAATCTGTGGGCTTTTTATGGATCTTGCTAGCTATGTCCTTTGCCATGTACAAGCTCTGAAGCTTCATGCGATGCCATTTGTCTAACCTTTGATTTCTTGTGTTTCTGGGTCTCTATTAAGAAAATGTGGGCCCGTACTGAGGAGACCTAAGATTTCTCATATTCCTTCCTGTAATGTTTTGTGGGTGTCTGGTTTTACTACGAAGTCTATGATCCATTTGGGGTAGATTCTGGTGCAGGGTGATATATAAGGATCTAGCTATAGTTTTCTAGCGGTATTACACCAATTTTGCCAGCACCATTTACTGAGGAGGCTGTCTTTCTTCCATTCTATTTTTTTAGCCCCTTATCAAAGATTAGGTGGATAAAGGTCTGTAGGTTCATCTCTGGGTTTTCAATTCTATTCCATTGGTCCTTAGGTCTCTTCTTGTGCCAGTACCAAGCTGTTTAGATTACTATGGCTTTGTAGTAGAGTTTGAAATTTGGTATTGATATTCCTCCAGCACTATTCTTTCTGTTAAGGATCATTTTTGCTATTTGGGGTCTTTTATTGTTCCATATGAATTTTTGGATTGCTTCTTTTATTTCATTGAAGAATGAGCTTGGATTATTGATAGGTATTGCATTGAATTTGTAGACAGCCTTGGGAAGTGTTGCCATTTTCACAGTGTTAATCCTTCCAATCCAGGAGTATGGGAGATTTTTCCACTTTCTAACTTCTGTTTGATTTCCTTTTTCAGGTTTTTAAAGCTTTCATCATAGAGATACTTCACTTCTTTAGTTAAGGTAATTCCTAGGTATTTTATTATTTTTGGAGCTATTACAAAGGAAGTTGCTTTCCTGATTTCAGTCACGCTTTTCTCATTGTTGGCATACAGAAAAGCCATTGATTTTTGAGGGTTAATTTTATACCCTGCTACTTTGCCAAAGTTTCCAATAGCTCAAGTAATTTGGGAGTGCAGTCCATAGGATTCATTAAATACAACATCATGACATCTGCAAAAAGGGAGAGTTTTATTTCATCTTTCCACATTTGGATCCCCTTTATTGTTTACATCTTGTCTTATTGCTATAGTTAGGCATTCTAATACTAAATTAAAGACAAGTGGAGAGAGTGGACATCCTTGTCTTGTTCCTGACTTTAGAGGAAATGGCTTTAGTTTTTCACCATTAAGTATAATGCTGGATGTAGGTTTGTCATATAAAGCCATTATTGTATTGAGGAATGTTCCATTCCTAATTTTTCCAGAGCCTTCATCATAAAGAGGTGTTGGATTTTGTCAAATGCTTGTTCTGCATGTATTGAGATAATCATGTGGTTCTTATCTTTTCTCCTGTTGATGTGATTAATTATATTAATTGATTTCATATATTGAACCAGCTTTGCATCCCTGAAATGAATTCTGTTTGATCGTAGTGTATGATTTTTTGAATGAATTGTTGAAGTCGATTTGCCAAAATTTTGTTGAGAAGTTTTCCATCCATGTTCATCAAAGAAATGAGTCTATACTTCTCTTTCTTTGATGAGTCCCATCCTAGTTTTGGGATGAAGATTATGATGGCTTCATAGAAAGAATTCGGTAGTGAACTTTCTTTCAATTTCTTTGAAGAGTTGGAGGAGTATTGGTGTGAGTTCTGCTTTTTAGGCCTTGTAGAATTCTGCTATAAATCCATCCAGTCCTGGACTTTCCTTACATGGGAGGTCTCTTATTGAAGTATGTATTTCGATGCTTGATAAGGGCTGGTTAAGTTGGTTCAACTCATCTTGGTTTAGTTTCGGCATGTCGATATTTGCTAGGAAATCGTCCTTTTCTTCCAGATTCTCAAACCTAGTAGCATAAAGGTTTGAGAAGTATTCCTTATAATGTTCTGAATCTTGGTAGTTTCTGTGGTGATGTTTCCATTCTCATCTCTGAGTTTGTTTATTTGGGTGTGCTCTCTTCTGTTTCCGATAAGATTTGCTAAGGGTCTGTCAATTTTGTTAATTTTTTCGAAGAACCAACCCTTCGTTTTGTTGATTCTTTCTATGTTTTCTTTTTGGATTCTAATTCATTTAATTCTGATTTTATTTTAAATATTTCTTTCCATCTACTGAATTGGGATTTAGCTTGCTGCTCTTTTTCAAGGAGGTTCAGATGTCTCATTAAATTGTTGATCTCTCCAATTTGTTGATGTAGGAACTCAGAGCTATGAACTTGCCTCTGAGTACTGCCTTTGGTGTGCCCCAGAGGAGCTGGTAATCTGCGTGTTCATTTTTGTTGAATATCATGAACATTTTAATTTCCTTTCTAATCTCTTCCATGACCCACTGGTGATTCAACAGTGTGTTGTTCAGCCTCCATGTGTTACAGGAATTTCTTTGGTGGATTTTGGTGTTGTGTTCTTATTTTATTCCCTTGTGGTCTGAGAGAATGCAAGGTATAACTTCAGTGTTTCTGAATTTGGGCAAGTTTGCTTTGTGACCTAAAATGTGGTCTATTTTGGAAAACGTTCTATGTGCTGCTGAGCAGAACGTGTATTCTGATGCTGCTGGGTGAAATATCCCGTAGATGTCTGTTAAATCTAGTTGATCTATGCAGTTGTTTAGATCTGCGGTTTCTCTATTGAGTTTTTGCAAGTTGATGTACATAGTGGGGATAGTGGTGTGTTAAAGTCCCCAACAATTAATGTCTTTGGATCTTAGTGAGATTTAGGGAAAGTAGTGTTTCTTGGATAAATTTGGGTGCTCCATTGTTTGGTGAAAAGATATTAAGAAATGTAATATCCTCCTGAAGGAGAGATCCCTTAATTAGTGTGTAGTAACCTTCTTTATCTCTTCTAATTTTAATTTGAAGTCTATTTTATCTGCTAATTAGGATTGCAACTCCTGCCTGTATATGGGGGCCGTTTGGTTGGTAGATTTTGTTCCAGACTTTCACTTTCAAAATATGTTTGTTTTTATGGGCAAGGTGTAACTCCTGAAGGCAGCAGACAGAAGGATCTTGCTTTTTAATCCAACTAGACAGTCTATGTCCCTTAATTGGACAGTTAAGTCCGTTAATGTTGAGAGATAGGACTGAGAGGTATTTGGGAGTTCCTTCCATTTTATCCACCTCCTTGGGGGCTGCAGCAACTGGGTTCTTCCTATGATTCTTGGATTCTCATTTTGGGTGCAGTTTCTTGGCCTTTCTTGTGGTCTTGTTGGTTTTTTTATGTGTAGGCCATCTTTAAGTACATTTGTAGGGCTGGTTTGGTGGAGATATATTGTTTCAATTTTTCTTTGTTATGGAAGGTTTTTATCTGGCCTTCCATTATGAAGGAGAGTTTAGCTGGGTACAGTATTCTTGGTTGATAGTTGTCGTTAGGGCATGGCATACGTCATTCCAGGCTCTACTTGCTTTAATTGTCTCTGCTGAGAAATCTAATTGGTTTCCCTTCATAGGTGATTGATCTTTTATCCTTGACAGCTTTAAGGATCATTTCCTTGGTCTGAATTGATCCTGTGTGAATTATAATGTGATGGTGGGATGTCCTGTTCTGGTCTGGTCTATTTGGATTTCTAAAAGCTTCTTGTATCTGAATAGGCCTATCTTTTTGCATGTTTGGGAGGTTCTCTGCTAGGATCCTGTTAAATAAATTTCCTAGACCATTAACTGCTGTCTCTAGGTGCTCCTCTACACCCCTTATCCTCAGATTAGGCTTTCTGATGGTGTCTTCTAAATGTTGAATAGATCTATCATTTTTCTTGGATTTGTATTGGATAGTTGTGTGTTCTTTCTCTATAATCTAGCCTGTCTTTAACTCTGGAGATTCAACCTTCTGCATGGTCTAACCTACTGTCAAAACTTTCTACTTTGTTTTTTATTTCTTTCCTTCTAATTGGTCAGCTTTGATGGCTTCAAATTCTTTGCTGGAGCTGTGTTTTAGAACTTCTATGAACTTCTTTACTTCCTTAATTTGGTGCTCAGTGTTTATTTTCAAATCCCTTAGTTGATTGTTTATGGTTTCCTTGGACTCCCTTTTCTTCTGACAGGCTCCATTCAGCAATCCCTTTGTGGTCTCCCTGGATTCCTTCAGCTGTTTATGGAATCCGTGAATGCTTTTAGTGATCTTTGTTTAGTTTCATCCCACTCATGCAATTCCTGTATTACTCTTTGATTGGCTTCCTTAGAGTCAAGCAATTCCTGTGTTTCTCTTTGACTGTTCTCAGCCTGCTCATGCAATTCCTGTATTACTCTTTGACTGTTCTCACCCTGCACATGCATTTTCTGTATTAACCTTTGATTAGCTTCCTCATGTTCATGAGATACCTGTATTAAATTTTAGTTAGTCTCACCATGGTTGCGAAGTTCCTGTCTTATTCTTAGATTACCCTTGTCTAGCTCCCTATCACTCTCACACTGAGTTCTTCGCAGGCTTTCAATCTTTGCATTCACCATGTTTACCAGTAGTGTTTGTAGAGCTTTTTGGGAATTCTCCTCTGGATTATTTTTAACTATTCTGTCACTTGATTATCTTGAGTGGGAGTTGAGATGCCTGGACTTGCCATTTTTCTTGTGTTTCTCCAGCTTGTTCTTCCAATTTGGTATGAAAGTAACACCAATTTTGTGCTAGAACACTATTTTAAGGCAAGCATCAACCAGAGTCCTGTAGTTGCACAGCCAAAGTGGCTGCAGATATAATCTAGTTCAACAGATACAATCTATTCAACATCAAAGAACTCTGGTTTAATGGGCTAAGAACAGCCAATAGGGATTCAGCAGACCAGAAATTAATAGGTTTAGGGACAATTGTGGGGAAAAATAGGATTAGAAGAATGTGGAGAGGTACAGGGAAAGAGTGAATTTAACCAAGTCCTAATCTCTGAGAGGAAATGGATAGAGCAGAATGAAAAGAGAGAGATAAACAAAAAAATTAAAAAACAAAAATATGAATTTAAAAAATGAAACACTTAAAAATTAAGTATAAAGGGCTGGGAAGGTAGCTCAGTGGTAGAGCACTTGTCTTGCATGCATGAGACCCTGGATTTGATTCTTCCATATAAGTAGGGGAAAAAAAGTCGGAAGTGGTGCTTTGGCTCAAGTGGTAGAATGCTAGCCTTGAGCTGAAGAGTTGAGGGACAGCACCCAGGCCCAGAGTTCAGGCCCCACAACTGGACCCAAAAAAAAAAAATTAAGTATAAAAAAAAATACTGATAGAGGAAAAGGATAGGATGAGAGTAGGAGAGAGAAAAAAAGGAATAATGAAAAAAATAAAAAATAAAAAATTTAAAAATGGAATAGTTAAAAGTTATATAGGTATAAAGAAATAATACTACTATTATTGAAGTGAAGCCTAATAGGTTGTGAATTGAGTAATAAATTTCTGAATTAAGTATGTACACAATGATCTAATCATCCATGATGGGTATATATCTGGTGATAGCATAACAGCAATTAAGTCACACAAACACACACACACACACACACACACACACACACTTGCCTAAATTAAAAATTATGGAAGAAAAAATAGGCAGAAAGTTAGTTCTTTGATTTTTTTTTTGATGTGGGGGGGAGATCTTTTATCTCCCCTGTGTCTGTAACCAGTCTCTTGGTGGAGTCTCTGGTTTGCTTGTGGTGTTTGGTTTTCCTGTGGCTTGATTGGTTTCTTAAGTCAGTTTGTTTGAGCAGGGAGAAAAATGCTCTGCCTTACCCAAGACTTTGTGATCCCCTTCCCAGGCTAGTTCAGTAGGTGGGAGATTTGCTTTGAGTATCACAAAAGAGGGAGATGGTGGTTTCCTCTAGCTTGGAGTTGCTATGATGAGGCGAGGTTCTGGGTAGGATTGAAGCCTATCAGCAATTAATAGCTCTTCCCTGAGGGCTAGCCCCTGAGGCACTCACAGAGACCAGCCGGGAGCCATTCTCAGTATTTATGTTTACTGAGTTTCAATTGTTTGTCTTTTACTTCTCCCACTGCTGGGTGTGCTGTCTAGGCTGTAGTGGGTCTGTTTGCCCAGTGAAGAAAGTCACTCCTCCCGGGGCAGATATCTCTCTGCCTGGGAAGGACGACTTTCCCCTGGGTAAAGCTGAGCCAGGCAGGTCAGGAAAGGTTCCTGTGACCTGGTGAATGGCTCCTGTTTTCTTCCAAGGCCTGAGTTGGAGCTAGCTGCTCTGCCTGGCTTTGGCAGTATCAAATATGGAGTTCTTCTCCACTGGTGGGGGAGGGGCTACCTTCCCACTGCTGCTCTGTGAGAAGAAGTGAGGATGTCTTGAGGTACTCACACAAGTCTCTTGGTTTCTTGGCCATCCTGGTCTGCAGGATGAAGATTTCTGCTCCTTCTCAGTTCTTGCTGGTGGTGAGTAGAATCCACTTACACACCACATCTGGCACCTTTGTCCCGGGCTCTCTCTGTTGATATGGTGGTCATGGCAGCTGCTGCTGCTGCAAAAACCAGCAAGTGCTCAGATCTGTGTCCTTGACCAAGCTGCCTGGATTTTTTCCTCTCTGGCCAAACTCTCTGTACTATGATGGTATGCTTGGTGTGATTCCCTAGCCTAGGACTGTTCACTGGAACACTAAAACTACTTTCTGTGTGAGAGCTTGTTTACCCTCCAGCTTCTCCTCCGCCATCTTCCTTAGGACTTCCATCTTAATTGTTCTTTAGTTGCAGAAGTCCCTTCAAAGGTGTGTGTGTGTGTGTGTGTGTGTGTGTGTGTGTGTGTGTGTGTGTGTAGGTATGTATATGTATGTATGTATAAATATATACATGAATAATTTTGAAGCTCTCTTTTCACCAATATTCATCAACTCTACCATGGCCTTGGAAAGATATTAAGAAGAAAGAATTAAAAGGAATAAAAGGGAAAAAAAAGGAAAGGAAAGAGAAGGGAAGGAAGGAAGGAAGGAAGGAAGGAAGGAAGGAAGGCACTCCAATGAACTTTGGTATCTAACTTAAAGATTATGGCCAGCTACCTGTAAGAGGAAAAAACTGTTGTCTATACCCTAAACAGGCATTTTAAGAACTTAATTTATTAATATATTAATAAATTAAGGAAAATATGCAAAATACGTGGTGTACAGCTGTTGCAGTGGCCTGATATGACTATATCCAATAGTAGAAAGAACACTGGATTTAAGGGCTGAAGGACAGACTTCATTATAGCTCAATTCCACAGTTAAATATCAATGTGGACAGAGCACATAGCTTAATTATTGTAGCTGACTATTCTCAACTCATATTGTAGGAATTCACTGACCTATCTTCCTTTAAGACTATGGTCAAAATCAAAATGTATCTAGGTTGTTAATCTCTTAAGAAACAAATTGCGGGCTGGGAAGGTGGCTCAGTGGTAGAGCACTTGCCTTGCATGCATGAGGCCCTGGGTTTGATTCCTCAGCACCACATAAGCAAAAAGAAAAAAGCCGGAAGTGGCGCTGTGGCTCAAGTGGTAGAGTACTAGCCTTGAGCTGAAGAGCTGAGGGACAGCACCCAGGCCCAGAGTTCAGGCCCCACGACCGGACCCAAAAAGAAAAAAAAAAAAAAGAAAAGAAACAAATTGCTAGTGTATGATACAACTGAGCGAGTAATAACAGCAATCACAATGGCCACCAATATGTATGCGTGCTAGAGAGACTGTGATCAATTCATTTTTTCTTATTTTTTAAATTTTTTACATCTTTATTGTAAAGATATTGAACAGGGGGGGTTATAGTTACATAAATAAGGTAATGAGTACATTTCTTTTTAAACACTGTTACCCCTCCTTCGTTTTTTTCCTGCTTACACTCACTACTCCCTTCTCCCACCATGTTGTATAGTTCATTTCTAACATAGTGTCAAGTGAGTATCATCTTGCATTAATTCATCCTTTGTCCTGTTCCTTTGATTCCCTTTCCCATCCACAGATTGGATAAACTTATATACAAGAAAAAGGGCACAGAAAACTAAAACAGAGGAAAAAAACTAGAAATAACTACATATAAGACATAGTAAGAACCTCTTGTTTCCAATTCTTAGAGTTCATGTTGATAAGCTTATTATATAAGGCCCTATGCCAATTTGAATATTAAAATCATTCTGAAGTTACTCAGCATGCTGAGGTGAGCATTCACATGAAAAACAGATGTTTTCATGTTTTCTGCTCATCTAGAGAAGAGAGGTCTCTTCATTCTTCATACTTCTTCCCTAAACTTCTTTTTCACTTAGAAAGAAAACTATTTTATTGCCAACAGTTATAAGAAAAATTGAAAATGATAAGTTTGTACAGAAAAAATCTTAATGGATAGTGCATGATGTATCACAGTAATAGCAATTTAAATTGTGGATTAATTTTTTTATTGTGAAAATACCCTACAGAGGGCTTACAATTACATGAGCAAGGTAATGAGTACATTTCTTATCAAGCATTGTTGCCTCCTTTGTTTCCCCTTCCCATTCCTTCCCATCTCCACCCCCTGCCCCGACCACCCCACACCAAAGTTGTAAAGTTCGTTTTTCTACATAACAACTTGTACATCTCATTGTTGCAATGGGTCCACCTGTATCCCTATTTAAACAATTTGTTTTACCCTTCCCCTCCACAAATTATACCAACATCAAAGAGAGTGAGAACAGGGATTATATCGTGGGGGAGGGATGTGGATTAATTTTATACCCTACTACTTTGCCAAAGTTTTAGATCAGCTCAAGTAACTTGGGAGTGGAGTCTACGGAGTTATCTAAATACAGGGCCATGTCATCTGCAAAGAGGAAGAGTTTTATTTCTTTCCCTATTTGGATTCCTTTTTTGCCTCGTGCCTTGTTGCTCTAGCTAGGAATTCTAATACTATATTGAAGAGGAGAGGAGAGAACGGACATCCTTGTCTCATTCCTGATTTTAGAGGAAATGGCTTTAACTTTTCACCATGAAGTATAATGCTGGTTGTAGGTTTGTCATATACAGCCTTTATTATACCGAGGAAAGTTCCATGGATTCCTAGTTTCTCCAGAGCTTTTATCATAAAGAGGTGTTGGATCTTATCAAATGCTTGAGATAATCAGGTGGTTCTTGTTCTTGCTCCTATCGATGTATTGAATTACATTGACTTACATATATTGAACCCGCTTTGTATCCTTAGAATCAATCATGTTTAATCATAGTGTATAAAATTGGCCAGAATCTAATTGATAAGTTTTGCATTGATGTTCATTAAAGAAATGTGTGTACACTTCTAAGAATTTACCTAAATGACTATGAATAAGGCCACACTAAAGCCACCAGTACAATGATGTTCATTGCAGCATTATTTACAATAGCCAAGATATGGAACCAATCCAAATGCCCCCTCAATAGATGAATAGCACAAGAAAATGTGGTAGTACATATATACAATGAAAATCTATGCTTCTATCAGAAAGAATAACATTGTTCCATTCATAAGGAAATGGAAAGATTTGGAAAAAATTATATTAAGTAAGCCAGACTCAAAGGAAAGCAGGTTGAATGATTTCCCTCATTTTTAAAAACTAGGATATGAATATGATATTCTTAACAGGGGACCTCAACAACACAGGTGCTTAGTGCAAAGGATCATATATAATGAAGCATAGTAACATGAACTACAACTTATGGAAACAAGAGGTTCTCATTTGATCCTGTATATAGTTCATTCTTTTTTCTCTATTGTTGTTTTTTTTCTTTCTTCATTTTTCTTAGTTTTTTGTACCTCATGTTTTGCATAATAGACAAAGCAATATGTGAAAAAGAAAGGGAATCAACAGAAACAGCAGAATAATGGATGAGCCTCAGCAACATTGATACTCACTTGACAGTATGTTGGATATGAACATTACAACTTGTGGGGGGAAGGAATGGTAAGTGAGAGATAAAGAGGGATTGGGTAACAATGACTGAAAACAAATGTGCTTATTGCCTTACCTAATGGATAGTAGGAAAAAACAAAGGGGGGCGGGTAAGAATGTTAGACAAGAAATGTACTCATTACCTTACTCATGTAACTGTACCCCCTCTGTACAGCATCTTTACAAAAAATAAAATAAATGTACTTGTTGCCTTACTGTAACTGTAACCCCCCAGCTCATCACCTCAATAAAAAAAATTTTTTTAAGGAAATGGCTCTAGAGTTCTCTTTCTTTGATGAGTCCCTGACTAGTTTTGGGATGAGACTTATACTGGCCTCATAGAACAGGTTTGGTAGCGAACTTTCTCTTCCAATTTCATTGAAGAGTTTGAGGAGTATTGGAGTGAGTTCTCCTTTGAAGGACTTATAGAATTTGGCTGTGAATCCACCTGGTCCTGGGCTTTTCTTGGCTGGGAGGTTTCTTTTTTTTTTTAGGTGGGGGAGGGAGGTCCGGTCGTGGGGCCTGAACTCTGGGCCTGGGCGCTGTCCCTCAGCTCTTCAGCTCAAGGTTAGCGCGCTACCACTTCAGTCACAGCGCCACTTCCGGCTTTTTTCCTTTTGCTTATGTGGTGCTGAGGAATCGAACCCAGGGCCTCAGGCATGCAAGGCAAGCGCTCTACCACTGAGCCAACTTCCCAGCCTTGGGAGGTTTCTTATTCATTACTTGATATAATTCTATTTAGTTGGTTTAAATCTTCTTGGTTTAGTTTGAATATATCAATATTTGTTAGAAATTTTTCCATTTGTTCCAAATTCTCAAGTTTGTTAGCATAAAAGTTTGCAAAGTATTTTGAGTCTTGCCTGTTTCTGTTGTGGTTTCCATTCTTGTCTCTGATTCTGTTTATTTGGGTGTGTCCTCTTCTTTTTTTGGTCAGATTTGTTAAGGCTCTGTCAATTTTGTTAATTTTCTCAAAGAACCAACTATTTATTTTGTTCATTTTTTCTATGTTTTTTTGTACTACAATTCATTTAATTCTGATTTAATTTCAATTGTCTGTTTCTGTCTACTGGATTGGGGGTTGGCTTGTTGTTCTTTTTCACGGAGCTTAAGGTATATCATTAAATTTGTTGGTTTGAAATTTCTCTAATGTGTTGATGTAGGAACTCAGAGCTATAAATTTTCCTCTGAGTACTGCCTTTTCTGTGTCCCAGAGGGGCTGACATTTTCTGTGATTTTTGTTAAATACCATAAATGTTTGAATTTCTATTCTGATCTCTTCAATGATCCACTGGTGTCTCCACATATCACAGAATTTTCTATGGTGGCTTTTGGTGTTAAGCTCTAATTTATTCCATTGTGGTCTGAGAGAATGCAGGAATAATTTCAATATTTCTGAGTTTGCACAGAATTGCTTTGAGCCCTAAAGTGTGATCTATTTTGGAGAATGATTCATGTGCTGCTGAGAATACCGTACATGCTGGTGTTGATGAGTGGAATATTCTGAGGATGGCTGTTAAGTCTAGTTGGTCTATGCAATTGTTTAGTTCTGAGCTTTCTCTGTTGAGTTTTTCCCATGTTGATCTATCCAGAGGTAACAGTGGTGTTTTAAAGTCACCAACCATCAATGTGTTTGGCTCTATGTGCAGAGATATCTCATTTAATTTTCATAAATAATACTGTTTTCACAATTTATATGAATAGAAGTTTAGATTTCCTAAATTCCTGTCATTCTTACCTAAGATCCAAGTCTTCCTTTTGATTACTGTGTTAGTACCTTCCTCAAGAAGTAAGTCAAGTCAAAGGGATGGGAGGACATATTCAGGTTCACTGGTAATACTGTCTTAAGTTGAATTGTACAGTGTTCCCTAAAAGGATATGTTGAAGTACTAAGTCATAGTTCTTCAAAATGTGATGTTATTTAGATATAAGGTGATTACAGATTCACGCTGGCTATGGTGAGTTTGTGTTGACCTTCTCCAATTCAATATGACTTGTGTCCTTATCAAAAGGGAAAATTTGGGGCTGGGAAGGTGGCTCAGTGGTAGAGCACTTGCCTTGCATGCATGAAGCCCTGGGTTCGATTCCTCAGCACCACATAAGCAGAAAAAGCCAGAAGTGGTGCTGTGGCTCAAGTGATAGAGCACTAGCCTTGAGCTGAAGAGCTGAGGAACAGCACCCAGGCCCAGAGTTCAGGCCCCATGCCCAACAAAAAAGAGGAAAAATTTGAACACAGCTAAATAAGATTAATGATATGTGAACAGAAAAAAATTGCTGGGTGACAACTGACACAAATATCAGAGTGATACACCTGAAAGGTAAGGAATCCAAAGGCTGCTACCACCCCCAGAAGTTAAGGAGGAGAGGGGAAACTACAGCAAGATGTAAGAAAGGCTACCCAGAGTCTCAGAGGAAGCATGACCCTGCCAGCACTTTCATCTTGCATTTCTAACCTCTAGAACTGTGAGATCATAAAAATCCTGCTGTTTGGTGTGGGCTACAGCTCAGTGGTACTCACCCAGAAAGAATGAAGCCCTAGATTCAATTTCTAGCATTGAAAAATAATAATCATAGCTTTTAGTTTTGTATTGCTTAAGTCATCCAATCTGTAGTACTCTCTTAGAGCAGCCTTAGGGAACTAGCACCACAACATATTGAATTTAAAGGACCTCTTGGGCCTTTTGGCCAACAGACAGAAAAGTGAGAATCAGAAGCAAGCAGAACAATTAATGCTAGATGTGATCACAACCACAAACATATTGTGTCAAATATATTGTAGAAGAGAAAAAGGCTGAAAATCTCCTTATGTTTAGAAGATAAGAGATTTTAAAAGAACAAGTCCTGTGGTCATGCAATGGACTGAGTTGTAAACAAAATGGCCTCCACTTACAGTAATAACAAGTTGGAATTGTGAATGTAAACCACTGTGTTAATAAACTTACAAGATAAAAGGTGATCATGTAAAACTGGGATAATATAAGTGCAATCACATACATTCTTCCCAGAGAACTTTTTAACCTAAGCCTTTAAAATCTACTTATAATATGTCCCTGTATTTGTTTTCTATTAGCACAGGCTGAACAAGGTAACCAATACCTATTTACTATCTCACAACTTTCTAGGTCTTCTGCTCAGGTTCCCACAGGACTAAAATCAAGGTATCAGACTGAGCTGTGGTGCCAGCTGAAACTCAAGGTACAAGACTGAGTGGTGGTCCTTTCTAAAACTCAGTGTCCTTTCCCCTACACATTTGGAAGGTTTCACCTTCTCTCAGCTTTAGACAATATTGTTTTTCTTCCTTCAGGCTATCAAAAGAACTTTTAACTACTTGCTGTCTCTGTATCATTCTTTGTATGGTACTGATTTTTTAACATAATTTTATTGTTGTTACCAAAGTGCTGTACAGGGGTTGCCATTTCATAAGTCAGGTGTTGTGTAGATGGGTTAGCATTTCATGAATACAATTCTTTTTTATTATATTTTTATTGTTGAAAAGGTGATATACAGAGGGGTTACAGTTATGTAAGTCAGGTACTGAATACATTTCCTTTGAACCTCGGTGTCACCTCTTCCCTGCTTTTCTCCCAGCTTTTCCCTCTCGACTACACTCCCCCACAAGTTGCATAACTCATTTTCAACATAGTATCTAGTGAGTATCATTGCTGCATTTGTTCGCCCTTTGTCCTACCATGTATGTGCTTCTCCTTACTCTCCCCAAAGCAGATAAACTTACATACAAAAGATAGAGAAATTCAAAACAGTGTCAAAGGAGAAAAACAAATAACAAAAAGCAAAATAGCAAAAACTTCTTGTTTCCATTTCTTGGAGTTCATTACAATAACATCATTTTATGTGATTATATGCACATAGCTATTGATCCTTTGCGATCCTCTCCTGAGAATATCCTCCTTTGGTCTCACTGTATGAATTTTTAGAGTCCTGTATAATTTACTTGTAGATTTATAGGCATGTTCTAGTTACCACAAATGAGAGAAACCATGTAACCTGTTTCTTTGGGTCTTGTTTACTTAGCTTAATATAACTTTTCCAGGTCCTCCCATTTCATTACAAATGGGGCAATGTCATTCTTTCTGATGGAAGCATAGAATTCCATTGTGTATATATACCACATTTTCACGATCCATTCATCCACTGAGGGGCATCTGAGTTGATTCCAGATCTTGCCTAGGGTAAGCAATGCTCCAATGAACATGGTGGTACCGATTTTCAGTTCTTTCATTTGATATATTGTATTTTCCACTTACAACACAGTACTTATAATACTTTATTTTGTTTCCCTGGTCACATGTTCCATATTCAAATATTGAGAATGCAACAGCTCACATTTAAAACTGTGGTCAAATTTGCTAAATTTGGATCCTTCAACATTTTACTTTTGGTAATCATCTTAAAAGAGGTGCTTACCATCTTCTTTAAGGACTTGCCTAATTAGGACAAGGATTGCTGGAATAACGTACCTTTCAATTACTTTGGAGTCAACTGATTAAACACTTTACACTTGAAAATTCATGGTCTAGTTTAAGGGAATATAATCAAGGAAATGATACCCAGTCATACTACTAAGCCTTGAGTACACTCCAGAGAAAGACTATACAGTGAAGAATATCTCACTAGAGGGCAAGAATCTTAAGTGTCTTGTTAGAGTTCTTTCTACTATGGTCCTTCCTTAATCATTACATCTCAATCCTAAAAACTAAAACAAAAATGTACATAGTCTTATTACAGACATTCCAGTGCGCTGTAGAATCAGAATGCTTAGGTTCTCAACCCAGCTCCACCCCCTCATTATCTGTAGAACCCTGAGTAATTTACTTAACACATCCCCATCTGTAAGATGGAGACAACAGTGGTTCTGACATCATAAGCCTATTAGAAGGACTAAATCAGCTATATTAAATCAACATATCAAGAGCTCTTAGAAGAGTACCTGCATGTGCTTAAGTGCTATGCATTAATTGCTATGCATTAATTACTTTCTCTCTTTTCAAAAACTATAGCAAAATGAGTTAAATGCATAGATAGGGAAATAAAGACACAAATTATGTCAGATTTTCTTCAACTAAAAAATATTTTCAATCATTGACCACAACTTAGAAAACTGTAAATATGACATAGTGAGGAATGTCCTCCATTAAAGAATAGACACTCTTATTTATTGTCAAGGTGATGTACACAGGGTTACAGTTACATAAGTAAGGTAATAAGTACATATCTTGTCAAACTTGTTACCTCTTCCCTCATTTTTCTCCCACTTTTCCTCCCTCCCAAATCCTCCACCCATTGTAAAGATTATTTCCAATATATTGTCTTGTGAATATTGTTATTGCACTGGTTCCCACTTGTCCTTTGTCTACCATTCTGTTGTATATAAGATAAACTTATATATAATACTAGGGTACCAAAATCAAATACAGTGACAACAGGGGACATACAATAGGGGGAAGAACATAGGAAAGAAACAAGAAATCATATAGTACATTAAAAACAACAACAACAAAGAAAACCCTCTTTTGTCCATGTCTTGGAGTTCATTTCATTAAGCATCACTTATATGGTCATATGTGCATAGCTATTGACTTATTCTGCTCATCTGCTAAAATTAGCTTAGATGTATACTAATTATTGCAAATAATGGAAACCATCTTATCCATCAGGTTATTATGTATGGAGTGGAAGATAATTAACAAATCGTAATGGGATGACAGTATGCTAATCTAAATATTTGTCACACTTATTGACTATGCATATTTCAGAATCAGACTTATGGGAAAATACAGTGAATAATAATATGCATAAAATGGTATTTGTCATACTCTTAATTGTCAATGTATGCTTTGAAATTTACTATAAATTTATCTCTAAAGACTCCTACTAAGTGTGATTCAATATAACTATGCTCAGTTTATCTCAGTCAAATGTATTCAGAATGGATCTTGATATTAGAATCACAGACTGTTAGAGATAAAGGGATTTTCTACACCAATGATTATATTTATGAAAAATTGAAAAAAATGTTTGTTCATAGGTGACTTGATAGCCCGCATTAAAACCAAGTTTTTTTTTTAATTTAATTTTATTGTAAAGATGCTGTGCAGCGGGTTTACGGTTACATCAGTAAAGTAATGAGTACATTTTTTGTCAGTCATTGTTACCCCCTCCTTTGTTTTTCTCCCACTATACCTTCTCTCCCGTGATTCCCCCCATTTCTCCCCCAAAGTTGTAAGGTTTATTTCCAACTTAGTGTCCTGTGAGACTCCTTGTTGCAATGGGTCAAGCTGTGACATTGTTTCAGCATTTTGTTATTCCCCTTCCCCTCCCAAAAGAAAATAAATGTATATACAAGACGCAAGGTTCCAAAATCAAATACAGTGACAACAGGGATATACCATAGAAGGAGGAACATACAAAAGAAACAAAAAAATCATATAGTACATTAAAAAACAACAACAACAAAGAAAAATCTTTTTTGTCCATATCTTGGGGTTCATTTTGCTTAGCATCATCTTATATACCTAGCTTTTGAGCTTTTCTGCTCATCTCATAAAGTTATTCTAGACATATACTAAATATTGCAAATAAGGGAAACTATGGGACCTATATTTCTTTGGGTCTGGATTATTTCACTTAACATGATTTTTCCAAGTCTTCCCATTTCCTAACAAATGTGGCAATGTCATTCTTTCTGAGGAAGCACACAATTCCACTGTGTGTGTGTGTGTGTGTGAGAGAGAGAGAGAGAGAGAGAGAGAGAGATTTTCTTCATCCATTCATCTACTGAGGGGCATCTGGGTTAGTTCCATATCTTAGCTATGGTAAATAATGCTGCAATAAACATAGTTGTGTTCATAGATTCAGTATATGGCCTTATTATTTGTTATCATTGGGGTAAATGCCCAGAAATGGGATTGGTAGGTCACAGGGGAGCTCTGTGTGGAGTCTTTTGAGGAATCTCCATACTGCTTTCCAGAGTAGATGAACAAGTTTACACTCCCACCAACAATGCAACAGGGTTCCCTTCTGGCCACCTCCCCTCCAGCATCTGTTGTTTTAGAGTTCTTGATTATAGCCATTCTAACTGGGGTGAAGTGGAATCTCAATGTTGTTTTGATTTGCATTTCTTTTATGGCTAGGGAAGTTGAGCATTTCTTCATGTGTCTATTGGTCATTCTTATTTCCTCTTCAGAGAAGTTTCTCTTTAAGTCTTTAGCCCACTTATTAATTGGGCAGTTGTTTCTTTGAGGATTTGTTGTTGGGGGATTAGGTTTTTGAGTTCTAAGTATATTTTAGATATGATGCCCTTGTCTGTTATATGGTTAGTGAAGATCTTCTCTCCATCTGTGGACTTTCTATTGATCTTGCTAGGTATATCCTTTGTTGTGCAGAAGCTCTACAGTTTAATGCAATCTCATTTGTCCAACCTTTCTTTGATATGTTGTTTTCTGGGTCTTTATTCAGAAAATTTTGGTCTGTGCCAAGGAGCCCTATACTTTCTCATATTCATTCCTATAATGTTTGGTGGTTGTCTGGTTTTACTTTGAGGTCTTTGATCCATTTGGAATAGATTGAGGTGCAGGGTGATATATAAAGATCTAACTTTAGTTTTCTACAGGTGTCTAACCAATTTTGCCAGCACCATTTACTGAAGAGGCTGTCTTTCTTCCATTCTATTTTTTTAGCTCCCTTATCAAAGATTAGGTGGCTATAGGTCTGTGGGTTCACTTCTGGGTCTTCGGTTCTATACATTAGTCTTCAGGCCTGTTCTTGTGCCAGTACCAAGCCATTTGGATTACTATGGCCTTGTAGTAAGTTTGAAGTTTGGTATTGATATTCCTCCAGCACTAAAATCCAAGTTTTCTGATTCTAAGTCTCATGGTCATTCTACTACATTTAGCAGCTTTTAACAAAATACATATAAAAATCTTTATATGTATACTAAGATATTATTATTAATTCATATGGAATTAAACTTTTAGTATTATTCATTGCTCTCTTTTATTCCTGATTTTTTTTTGGTGCTACTGAAGTTTAAACTTAGGCCAGCACTCTATTGCTGAGCCATGCTTCTAACTCTCCTGCTAATTTCTTTGTCTATAAGTCTGATTTCCAAAATTAATGTAGTTACTCCAGCTTTCATTCAATTCATTTTTTTCAAAGTACATCTTACCCAATCCTTTAACTTTTATGTACCAGTATATTTATATTTAAAATTAGTCCAGGGGCTGCTGGCTCACACTTGTAATCCTAGCTACTCAGCAGGTCTACATCTGAGAATTATGGTTGAAATCCAGCCCAGGCAGGAATGTCAGTGAGACTCTTATCTCCATTTAACCACCAGAAAACCGGAAGCAGAAGTGTGTCTGAAAGTGGTAGAGCACTAGACCTGACCAAAAACCTCAGGGACTGTGCCCAGGCCCTGAGTTCAAGCCCCATAATCAACAAAAAATAAATACATAAAATAAATCTTATAGACAACATATAATTGGGTTGTGTTTGTCATTTACTCTGAAAGTATCTTACAGTTGATTTATTTATAACATTCACATTTAAATACACCTTAATCTTAAGGTACTTAGATACAAATATTAGCATGCCACTATACATTGCTAAAACCAAATTCAAGGACTGGCACCACCACATGTTAGTAAGGATGTGGAACCACAGGAAATATTGCTACTGGAAACACAACTTATACCCAAGTGTATTTTATCATATAATCCAGAAATCATACTCCCTAATGTTTACCCAATTGATTTAAAAATCTATGTCCATCCAAACACTGCACATGGATAACTGTAACATCATTATTTATAATTCACAAAAATTAGAATCTGGAAGAATTGGATGGTTTTTCTAGCAAATATTGGCATGCGCAAACTAAACCAAGATGATTTAAACCAACTTAACTGACCCACATCAAGCATTGAAATAGAAACAGCAATAGGAGACCTCCCACCCAAGAAAAGCCCAGGACCGGCTGGATTTATAGCTGAATTCTACAAGGCCTTCAAAGCAGAACTCACACCAATACTCCTCCAACTCTTCAATGAAATTGAAAGAGAAAGTTCACTACCAAACTCATTCTATGAAGCCATCCGAACTCTCATCCCAAAACCAGGCAGGGACTCATCAAAGACAGAGAACTGCAGACCCATTTCTTTTTTTTTAATTTTTTTTAATTTATTGTGAAAAAACTGTACAGAGGGGTTACAATTACATGGGCAAGATAATGTGTACATTTCTTATCAAGCATTGTAGCCTCCTCCTTTGTTTCCCCTTCCCATCCCTTCCAAGCCTCCCCCCCCACACCCAATCCTCCCCCCATCCCCCCATCAAAGTTGTAAAGTTCATTTTCGAACTTTACATGACAACTTGTACTTCTCATTGTTGCAACGGGTCCACCTGTATCCTTATTTAAACGACTTGTTTTCCCCTTCCTCTCCACAAATTATACTGACATCAAACACAGTGAAAGCAGTGGGGGAGGGACATACAAAGCAACAAAGAAATAATCATATAAATGTGTTAGAAACAAATGCATGAAAGAAAAAAAGCGTTTAAATACATATCTTAGGGTTCATTTTCCTAACATCACCTTATCTGACCTTTTCCGCTTGACTTATACATATACTAACTATTGCAAATGAGGGAAACCATGGTACCTATGTTTCGTTGGGCTTGGCTTACTTCACTTAATATAATTTTTTCCAAGTCTTTCCATTTCCTAACAAATGGGGCAATGTCATTCTTTCTGATGGAGGCATAGAATTCCATTGTGTATATATACCACATTTCTTGATCTATTCATCTACTGAGGGGTATCTGGGTTGGTTCCATATCTTAGCTATAGTAAATAATGCTGCAATAAACATAGTTGTGCTGCTTGGGGCTGAGAAGGTGGCTCAGTGGTTAAAGCGCTTGCCTTGCATGCCTGAGGCCCTGGGTTCGATTCCTCAGCACCACATAAGCAAAAAGAAAAAAGCCGGAAGTGGCACTGTGGCTCAAGTGGTAAAGCGCTAGTCTTGAGCTGAAGAGCTGAGGGACAGCGCCCAGGCCCAGAGTTCAGGCCCCACGACCGGACCCAAAAAAAAAAAAAAACATAGTTGTGCTGGTAGCTTTAGTGTGGTCTTGTTTGTAAACATTTGGGTAAATGCCCAAAAGTGGGATTGCTGGGTCATAGGGGAGCTCTATGTGGAGTCTTTTGAGGAACCTCCATACTGCTTTCCAAAGTGGTTGAACAAGTTTACACTCCCACCAACAATACAGTAAGGTTCCCTTCTGTTCACATCCCCTCCAGCATCTGTTATTATTAGAGTTCTTGATTTTTGCCATTCTAACTGGGGTGAGGTGGTATCTTAATGTTGTTTTGATTTGCATTTCTTTTATGGCTAGTGAGGTTGAGCATTTCTTCATAGGTCTATTGGCCATCCTTCTTTCTTCTTCAGAGAAGTTTCTCTTTAAGTCTTTAGCCCACTTATTTATTGGGCAGTTGTTTCTTTGAGGGTTTGTTGTTGGGGGGATTTCATTTTTTGAGTTCCAGTTATATTTTAGATATGAGACCCTTGTCTGTTGTATGGCTAGTGAAGATCTTCTCCCAATCCGTGGGCTTTCTACTGATCTTGCTAGCTATGTCCTTTGCCATGCAGAAGCTCTGCAACTTCATGCAATCTACAGACCCATTTCTTTGATGAACATTGATGCAAAACTTCTCAACAAAATTTTGGCCAAGCAACTTCAATAATTCATCAAAAAAAAATCATACACCACAATCAAACAGGATTCATTTCAGGGATGCAAAGCTGGTTCAATATATGCAAATCAATTAATATAATTCATCACATCAACAACAGTAAGGATAAGAAAGACATGACTATCTCAATAGATGCAGAAAAAGCATTTGACAAGATACAACAACCGTTATGATAAAAAAAAAAAAACTCTGGAGAAACTAGGAATCCAGGGAACATTCCTCAATATAATAAAGCCCGTGTATGACAAACCTACAGCCAACATTATAATTAATGGCAAAAAGTTAAAGCCATTTCCTCCAAAGGATGCCTGCTCTATCCATTTCTCTTCAATTTAGTATTAGAATGTCTTCTAGAGTAATAAGAAAAGATGCAAACATAAAGGGGATCCAAATAGGGAAAGATTAAATAAAACTCTACCTTTTTGCAGATGATATGATCTTCTATTTAAAGAACCCCATGGACTCCACTCCCAAGTTACTCAAGCTGATTCAAAATTTTGGCAGAGTAGCAGGGTATAAAATTGACCCTCAAAAACCATTGGCTTTCCTATATGCCAATAATGAAAAAGCACAACTGAAATCAGAAAAACAACTCCTTTTGTAATAGCCCCACAAAAAATAAAATACCTAGGAGTTAACTAAAGAAGTGAAGGCTCTCTATGATGAAAACTTTAAAACCCTGAAAAGGAAATTAAAGCAGAACTAAAGAAGTGGAAAAACCTCCCATGCTCTTGGGCTGGGAGGCTAAACATCATGAAAATGGCAATATTGACAAAAGCTATCTATAAATTCAATGTGATACCTATCAATATTCCAACCTCATTCTTCAATGAAATAGGAGAAGCAATCCAAAAATTCATATAGAACTATAAAAGACTCTGAATAGCAAACACAGTCCTTAGCAAAAAGAACAGCACTGGAGGAATATCAATTCCAAATTTCAAACTCTACTACAAAGTCATAGTAATCAATACAGCTTGGTACTAGCACAAGAACAGACCTGAGGCCAGTGGAATAGAACTGAAGACCCAGAAATGAAACTGTAAGGTCCGCCCCTGGATGGCAAGCAGACTCCACCCTCCTCGCAGCAAAGTCTCCACCCAGTACCTGCATTACCTAGGCAACTGAGACACCTGGAAGAGGTCACATCTGCATCCGCTGAGGTCACATCTGAATTTGATGTGGCCACACCTTTCCCCACCCATACCCTAGATAAGGGCTAGCCCAGGCCCAGACTCTCTCTCTCTCTGTGTTCGTTTCTAGCTCTTGCTCTTGCTGCTCTTTTCTTTTTCTCTCTCTGTTCATTTCTAGCTCTTGCTCTTGCTCTTGCTCTTGCTCTTGCTCTTCTTTTCTAGCTCTCTCTGCTCTCTCTCTGCTCTAGCTCTTTCCTCTCTCTTTCCTCTCTTTCCCAGCCACGTGGAGTGCCAACCTTGCCTGGTCCCAGCAGGTCCACTGAATAAACCTACCCCTTACCTGAATACCACGTGAGTGCTACTGTTCTCACCCCTCTCTCCGCTCTTTTCTAGCTCTTTCCTCTCTTTCCCAGCTCTCTCTCATTCCCAGGCCTTTCCCAGCCACGTGGAGTGCCAACCTTGCCTGGTCCCAGCAGGTCTACTGAATAAACCTACCACTTACCTGAATACCACGTGGGTGCTGGTGCAGTTCTTACTCACCTACCTCTTTTTAA
The DNA here is from genome assembly GCF_019054845.1 of Dipodomys spectabilis. Classification (NCBI taxonomy): domain Eukaryota; kingdom Metazoa; phylum Chordata; class Mammalia; order Rodentia; family Heteromyidae; genus Dipodomys; species Dipodomys spectabilis. Next base: position 1,102,377 of record NW_024870701.1, on the reverse strand, counting down.
AAACCTAACAGAAACCACAGACCGATAGCCACCTAATCTTCAATAAGGGAGCAAAAAAAAAATAGAATGGAAGAAAGACAGCCTCTTCAGTAAATGGGGCTGGAAAAGCATATAAGGATCTAGCACTAAAGCTAGATCCTTATATATCACCCTGCACCACAATCGACTCCAAATTGATCAAAGAACTCGAAGTAAAACTGCCGCGGACCGGGTTCTGTTGGGACAACGGAGGACACCTAGGGGAGGAACCTGGAATAGGATGGGGAGATGGCAAACAGACAACTCACACACATTAGGAGTGGATGCTGAGTGCTGAGTGCTGAGTGCCATCTCCCCATCCTATTCCAGGTTCCTCCCCTAGGTGTCCTCCGTCGTCCCGACAGAACCCGGTCCGTGGCAGGGGGCGTCTGCTTAGCATGGGAAACCATCTATCAGACCTAAGAAAGGGGCTTCAGAGACCTATCTCCAAGTTTTGGGACTTCACCGAAGTCTACCTCGGAGAATAGGGCTTCTAAGAGGCCTATTCCTGGAAAAAGGCTGGCAAACCCATGGGAAAGATGTGTTTCTGCCTTTCTTTTCCTCATAAGAGTGCCTATTAATCTTTTACTGTTTCTGCTGCTCATTGTGCTTACTCATTGTCAACGTTCCCTTATTCAAAGCTCTTTCTTAAGAGTGTTGACGACTCCAACATTTGATGAGTGTCTTAAAAATATGACTAACTCACCAGAGTTAAGTGCTACCCTGAAACCCCTCTTATGGAGGCTAGTAGACAAATATAAGTAAATATAAAAGTATTGGGGGTTTCACAAAGTCACTTCAGCAGAAGGAATTGTTGGTAAGAGATTTGCAAGAAGCTGTAGGCGTGGCTAGAACAGAAAGAATGTATGGCAATTGCTGAGATAACTACTTAGGAGAAAGAACTTCCTGTTACTCTCTTTCATTTACTAAGAGACTTGCTAGATCTAGGCCTCCGTGACCTTGCTATTAAAGAAGGAACAGGAAAGATCTTATGGGACAGTTAAGGCCTCTATAGAAATAAGGTAATGGTTAGTTGATGACAAAACATCGAAACCCATTATATTTCTTAGAAATAAGCCGGAATCAAGTGCCTTTCAGGCGACCAACTGGTGACCGCCCAAGAATGAAGCCCTTCAGCAAGATTATGTAACTTTTTGCCCTTTCTTATGGAGACTTTTGCTATAAAAGTTTGTTATCCTCTGCATTAAATCGCACTCAGCATCCACTCCTAATGTGTGTGAGTTGTCTGTTTGCCATCTCCCCATCCTATTCCAGGTTCCTCCCCTAGGTGTCCTCCGTCGTCCCGACAGAACCCGGTCCGCGGCATAAAACCAGACACAACAAAACATTACAAGAAAGAATAGGAGAAACTATAGGGCACCTTGGCACAGACCAAAATTTTCTGAATGAAGACCCAGAAAAACAATACATCAAAGAAAGGTTGGACAAATGGGATTTCATGAAACAGCAGAGCTTTTGCATGGCAAAGCACATAGCTAGTAAGATCAATAGAAAGCACACAGATTGGGAGAAGATCTTCACTAGCCATATAATAGACAAGGGCCTCATATCTAAAATATATTTAGACTCGAAAAATTAAATCCTCCAGAAACAAATCCTCAAAGAAACAACTGTCTGATAAATAAGTGAGCTAAAGACTTAAAAACAGACTTATCTAAAGACGAAATAAGAATGGCCAATAGACATATAAGAAATGCTCAACTTCTCTAGTCATAAGTAATGCAAATCAAAACAACATTCAGATTCTACCTCATCCCAGTTAGAATGACTACAATCAAGAAATCTAATAATAATAGATTCTAGAGGGGATGTGGCCAGAAGGGAAACCTATTGCATTGTTGGTGGGAGTGTAAACTTGTTCAGCCACTCTGGAAAGCAGTATGGAGGTTCCTCAAAAGACTCCACATAGAGCTCCCCTATGACCCAGCAATCCCACTTTTGGGCATTTACCCAAATGATCACAATCAAGGCCATACTAAAGCTACCAGCACAACTATGTTTATCACAGCATTATTCACCATAGCTAAGATATGGAACCAACCAAGATGTCCCTCAGTAGATGAATGGATCAAGAAAATGTGATATATGTATGTATATATATATATATATATATATATATATATAATGTGTGTATGTATGCATATGCATTATATATATATATAATGGTATTCTATCCCTTCATCAAAAGAATGCCCCATTTGTTAAAAATGAAAAGACTTGGAAAAAATTATATTAAATGAAAAAATTATATTAAGTGAAGTAAGCCAGGCCCAAAGAAATACAGGTCCCATGGTTTCATGTATCTGCAATAACTGGCATATGTCTAGAACAAGCCAAAAAAGTAAAAAGCTATGTTCATATGACCATATAAGATGATGCTAAGGGAAATGAATCCCAAGATAGGAACACAAGAGGTTTTGAAAGACCCCCGACAGGGTGGGGTGCCTTTCAATCTAGAGAGACCCTTTCCCAAGGAACAACGAGACCACTTGTGCGGATGCAATCAGCAAGAGGTTTATTCGGGCATGCCCCAGACTCCCAGGTACACACGACCTCGAGATCCACATTTAAAACTGGTACCAATTCTAAAACAGAACTAGACAAGAACTGAAGGCTGAGTTGGGGACTAATGAGCCCCAGTTTATCCCTACTGGAACTCTGTGCTGTTCTCACTCAGCAAGCTGAATCCAGAGTCTGCTGAGTGAGCCTGCCACACTCACCCAGAACTTCCCTACCCCAGAAAACATAAAACACACACACTAAAGTTAACAATACAACCAAGTGGCCACAAAGACAAAATCAAGTTTCAGTGAATGGGGCAACATCTCACCACCATTCACTTACCAGGGGACTCAAACCCCCTATTTACCTCCGGAGGATTTTTTTTTTTTTTTTTTTTTAGATTCCTGCAGACGTTGACCCAGGGGCCTTCCAAGGCGGAGGAGAATTCCCAGTCATCTGGGGCAAGGGAAAAGAAAAATCCCTAGCGGCCGTCCCCTCAGACTGACAGGTTCTCCCCCACGCTCAGACCCCCTGAGCCAAGGCCCAAGGCTGAGATCTAACTGGGGCCATTCACAGGTGGTCAGTGGCAATTTCATAATTGACAAACAAGCAAGTTCCTAAAACCTGACAATCTAGGCTCGGGCTGTAACTTGAACATCCTTCCAGTGCTGTAAAGTAAGGCTAAGGGGGGTTGTCCCATAGTGAATCTCAAAGCAGACACAAACAGAATAAAACAAACACAGACTACACTTATTTTTCGCTGCGCGGTTTCGGCAGCAAACCGAAAGTAGAAATCAAATGGAGACTGTGTTGAGAGTCCGGATCTCTCGTCTCCCAAATGAACCACGCGTCCAAAAGGACCGGGTTCCAGAAAACAAATGGGCCACTTTTTCAGACCCCAAACACCTCCAGGACGTCTCCTGGGGGCTGCGGTCGGGAGTACGAGCCCGTCAGCTCCTCCTCGGGTCCGCCAAAGTCAAACGAGCATGGCCGACTCACAGAATCGCAAGCGCACAGTAATTGACAACACAACTTAACTACAGACAACACACAGACGCTGGCCAGCTTACCTCCCGGAAATGGGTCGGTGGTCCCTGGGTAGGGGTCTCTATCCCGGACGAGCCCCCAGATGAAAGACCCCCAACAGGGTGGGGTGCCTTTCAATCTAGAGAGACCCTTTCCCAAGGAACAACGAGACCACTTGTGCGGATGCAATCAGCAAGAGGTTTATTCGGGCATGCCCCAGACTCCCAGGTACACACGACCTCGAGATCCACAAGGTTCGGGTCGGTGGCTGGGAACCTGTTACACGGGTACCCGGGGCGACAAAGTCTATCGGGAGACTTGCGCGCCGGGGCACAGGAGAGCACCCTCTTTTATGGGCAGCTGGAAGCAGGGTTACAGAAGCGAGATGCATGGTTGATTAGGGTGGGGATTGGTAGGGTTGAGTCAGGCGAACGGGTTAGGCAAGGTCCACTTAGGGGTTAGCGGTGGGGCTTTCCACAGGCAGTTGAGTTAGCTGACGTGTCTGTACTCGCCCTTTAATTGTTAACTCAGAGACTTTTTGTTCCCTATTCCCGGTTTAACGGTTTAACCACAACATCCTGCCTCGCCCTCTTTGGTGGAGGCTTAGTTTCGCGGAAGGGGGGGTTGGTCAGCAAGTTCTCTGGGGGACCTAGTGGCAGAACATATACTAGGGTCTTTCAGTTTTATCTTTCTTGCTGTAGTTATTAATGTACTTATAATATACTATGTGATTTTTTTGTTTCTTTATATTCTTCCCCCATGGTATAGCACCTCTTTTCACTGTATTTGATTCTGGTGCCCTACACCTTGTATATACATTTTTCTAATTTGGGGAGGGGAAAGGAAATAACAAAATGCTGAAATAAGGATACAGGTTGACTCATTGTAGCAATGAGATGTACAAGACACTATGTTGAAAATGAGGAGTTGGGGAGGTGGGGAGGGAAGGGATAGCAAGGGAAAAACAACAGAGGGGGTAACAATGCTCCATAGAAAATGTACTCATTGGAGCTGGGAAGGTGGCTCAGTGGTAGAGCGCTTGCCTTGCATGCATGAGGCCCTGGGTTCGATTCCTCAGTACCACATCAGCGAAAAGATAAAAGCCGGAAGTGGTGCTGTGGCTCAAGTGGTAGAGTGCTAGCCTTGAGCTGAAGAGCTGACAGTGCCCAGGCCCAGAGTTCAGGCCCCACAACTGGACCCAAAAAATAAAAAAAAAAAAAAAAAGAAAATGTACTCATTACCTTACTCATGTAACTGTAACCCCTCTGTATAGTATCTTTACAATAAAATATATTTTTTTTAAAAAAAGACTTACAGACATCTCTGAAGAGGAAATAAGAATGGCCAATATACTTATGCAGAAATGCTCAACTTCTCTAGCCATAAAAGAAATGCAAATCAAAACAACATTGAGATCCCACCTCACCCCAGTTAGAATGACTATAATCAAGTAATCTAATAACAACAGATGCTGGAGGGGGTGTGGCCAAAAGCAAACCCTAATGCATTGTTGGTGGGAATGCAAACTTGTTCAACCACTCTGGAAAGCAGTATGGAGGTCCTCAAAAGACTCCACATAGAGCTTCCCTGTTACCCAGCAATCCCATTTCTGGGCATTTACCCCAATGATCACAAATAAGGCCATATACTGAATCTATCAACACAACTATGTTTGTCGCAGCATTTTTCACCGTAGCTAAGATATGGAACCAACCCAGATGCCCCTCAGTAGATGAATGGATCAAGAAAATGTGGGAGACATATACATATATATATATATATATATATATATATATATATATATGAATTCTATACCTCCACCAGAAAGAATGGCATCACCCCATTTATTAGGAAATGGAAAGACTTGGAAAAAATATATTAAGTAAAGTAAGCCAAGCCCCAAGAAACATAGGTCCTATGGTTTCCCTTATTTGCAATTACTAGTATATGTCTAGGACAAGCAGAAAAGGTCAAAAGTTATGTACATATGACCAAATAGATGATGTTAAGTGAAATGAACCCCAAGATAGGGACACAAGAAGTTTTATCTTTCTTGCTGTTGTTTTTAATGTATTTATAATGTACCATGTGGTTATTTGTTTCTTTGGTATGTTCTTCCCCCACAGTATAACCCCTGTTTTCACTGTATTTGATTCCGGTGCACTGCATCTTTTATATACATTTTCTAATTTGGGGAGGGGAAGGGAAATAACAAAATGCTGAAATAAGGATACAGGTTGACCCACTGTAGCAATGAGATATACAAGATACTAAGTTGAAAACTAACTTTACAACTTCAGCTGAGGGAGGAGGAAGGAGTTGGGGAGGTGGGGATGGAAGGTATGGTAGGGGAAAAACAAAGGACAGGTAACAATGCTCAATAAGAAAGGTACTCATTACCTTGTAACTGTAACCCCTCTGTACAGTATTTTCACAATAAAAAATAAATTAAAAAAAAGATCCAAGGTTACAAGAAGTTCAGGAGAAGGAGGTAAGGAATAAATGAATACATATAACACCGAAGATTTTTAGGGTTGTGAAGTATATTCTTCATGATATTATAATGGTGAACATATGTCATACATTAGTCAAAATTTACAGAACTGTAGAACACCAAGAGTGAACCCTCTCCATCAATACTGGTTGATTAGCAAATGTGTCCCATTGATTCAATATGCTGATATGGGAAACTGCAAAAGAACAAAGAAGTGAATGGAAATTGAGGCTTCCATGCAATTTTTCCCTAAGCCTAAAACTACCCTAAAAATAGGCTATTAAAATTCTTTTAAATATCAGTACAAAGACAGCTTCCCAATGTTGAAAGCCTTAGAGCAAGAGCAGAGTCTAGTTTATCAAACAAAATGGTATCTACATACAATTTTCTATGAGTATTTTTATTAAATAGCCTTAAGCTGATTTCTTAGACTGCAAATGAATAAGTCAAGTTTACACGTGTGATTCATCCTGACCTATTTGCTACAAACTAGGGGGGGAAATCTCCCTGTCAGTTTCTTCATTGTGGTATTTCTTTATGTCTCTTCATTCTCCAGAGCCTTCTACATCAGATATTTTAGGCTCTTCCCTACCTGATATTTATTCCTTTATTATGATTATTTGTATATGAGAGCATCTTATTTCTTTCCCTCAACAAAGTTCCTGTTTCATTGGATCCCAGAGTTTCCTGCATATCTAATTCTCATGGCATTCTTGAATTCCATGCCTCCTTCTCTCCCTTTTTACCATGTTACCCTATCTTCCAGAAAGGACTCCCAGTTTTCTCTCCTAAATTCCTCCTGTATTTCACCATCTCTCTGAAGAGTTAGTTCACCACTAACTTAAGAAAATATATGACTGGGATATGAAGAATATGGAGAAAATAAACTACAGTGACATTAAGAAATCCTTGGCTTAAGATATATTAGTCAGAGTTCTCCAGAGAAGCAATAGGATAGAGAGAGGTTTCTGAGAATTATAAGAATTGGCCCTGTAATTTTGAAGGCTGAAAGCCTTTTAAGGTAGAGAAACAGGAAATTCAGTAATAATTCAGTCCAGAGAAGCTAGGGGCAAGGATTGATTTAAAAAAAAAAAAAAAAAAAGGCCCCTAGTTCAAAGATCCTAGAACCCAGAGCACCACTGAGCAAAATTGGTAGAAGACAGGTATCTCAGCCTCTTCCAACTGTATTCTATTGGAGCCCTTGGGAATGTATGATGCTCATTCACATAGGTAAGAGATGATGGTGGAGGTAAGTTGTTGTTCTTCTTTCGTCGGTCTTGGGGAGCTTGAACTCTGGGCTTGGGCAATGTCCCTGCGCTCTTCAGCTCAAGGTGAGCGCTCCTCTTGAGACACAGCGCCACTTCTGGTTTTCTAGTGGTTTATTGGAGATAAGAGTCTCACGGACTTTCCTGTCTGGGTTGGCTTTGAATCATGATCCTCAGATCTCAGCCTCCTAATTATAGGCGTGAGCCTCTGGTGCCCGACTGAGATGATGTTTTTATTCAGTCTGACAACTCAAATGTGAATCTCTTCCCAAAGCCACTCCATAGACTTACCTAGAAATAGTATCTCGCCAGTTATCTGGGAATGCTTTACTCTAGTCAAGCTGACCCCACAAAACAAACCATCACAAATCATACAGTGAGTAAACGTTGGAGCTGAGATCATACTGTGTCTCCTGCATCCCAATTTAATCCCCATCATCATGCTACATAAGGGAAATAGAAAGTATTCAACTACTCTCCCTACACAGGCAGAGACAGACCTCAGAAAATACTTAAATAGTATTTTTACATTATCACCAATAGTATCCAAGAATCCAAATTAAAAGTTCTTGCCTGGAGCTACACATTTTAAACATGAACTGAACTGATATATAGCTTTAAAAGACAACCAAGAATGTAAACATAGGAGTAAGTGAATTTGGAGATTGTTTATTTTTTTTCTTCATTACTATTATTATTCATCCACTATTATTATAGAAGTCAAGAGAACAGAACAATGTAGAAATTATTCAGTAGTAGTTCTGAATAAAGGAAAAACACTGACACATGAGAAATGCGAGGGACGAGGGTGGCCATGTTGTAAAGCATAGTTATAGATAATTCAAGAACAAAGCTTAGGCCAAGAAAAGACAGTAAAATTGCTCCAAACCATCTAATAACCCTTTACTTTCTTTTTATGTTTTTGGAGAGGCTTAAACTTCAGGAACTTGTACTTCCTAAGCAGATGCTCTACAACTTGACCCATGCCGCTGTCCATTTTGCTTTTTTTTAAATTAGGCCCTTATATTTACACCTGGCTAGCCTGAGCAGCTATTTTATATATATATATATATCAGCCTCCTGTGTAGCTATGATAACAGGAATGTACCACAATACCTTGCTTTTCATACCTTGGTTCAGATGTGGCCTCAAAAACTTTTTGGCTACTCTGACCTTGAATAACTAGGATTATAGGATTACAGGATTGCAGGCATGAGTCACTAGGACCAGCCATGCTAACTTTATCATCAGGACAACCAACGGGGTCTGAGACACAACACATGTGGACAGCCTTCCTTTTGATCAATTAACAGATTTTTGGTACAGATGCAATTCAACTCTTCCAACACATGAATGCCCTCTATAAATACATAGCAGATGCACTGCAAACTGCTTCATTTAGCTGGAAGCCACAAAACAAACACTTTCTTTTGCCAACTAAATTTACAAGGAGACTAGGGCTTAAGCCTCATTAATATCATCATATATCCAACTATGTCCTCCCCAATATCAAACAGCCTCCTCGGGATAATGCAAGGCAAAACACCAAGTTGGGTGAACCATTGGGTTTTAAGTTCTTCCATCTTGAGTTTTGTTTTAATAAAAAGGTTTAAATCATTATTAGGTCAATGATTAATGATTATTTTTGTTGCTGGAGACAGAGCTTATTCTTTCACTACTTGACAAATCTGATTCATTTATATGACTCCTTCATGATACCTTCAGGCTTACAAAGTATGGCCCTGACATCTTGTAAAGGTTTTCCCCTAACTGGCCTTTCTCTGCTTTTCCAGCCAAATCAGAAGAAGGAATGCTTATACTAATACTGCCCCATCAGACCCCATGCTGTATACAGCCTCCTACCCGGTGCAGTCAGCAAAGGTCTCATTTAGGACTACCTATGATCTCCTAGCCATCATTCAACACTGAATCAGACATCGCTCCCTCCCTCTATCCTAAAGAAAACTCTATAGTCCTTCCTGCTTGTTACTGTTACTGGGCACATGTGGGGTGATTATCATGATTCTTACATGCCTAGCATCCTAGTGAACCACAAACTGTGGCTGCAGAGACAATATCTTCCTCGTGTATGTTTTCTCAGCATTTGGCCAAAATAAGAGCTTACCTAGATATTTACAAATAAAAGAAAAACATCAAATCTTATTGCTTTTTCGTAAGATTTTCCCCAGAGATATCTTTGTAATGCCTAATGTTTCTTGGAACAACAAATTTTTGTCAAGTCAATACAATGGAAGTGACATGGGAAAAATATGCTGATAATAGTGTTTATACAACACTATTGTTTCATTTCTGGTAATAAAAAATTTATTATTAGAGTCTGAGAAAAATATACAAAAGTACAAAAAAAGGAAAGAACAATTATCCTGCAACATTTTAGTGTATTTCCTTCTAGAAAAGGATTATGATTAAAACCTATAAGCATTTTAGAAGTCTGAATTTTTAAATGCATTATATTACAAAGTATTTTTATATCATTAACAAAAATTTCGAGACAATTTTGTGGATTCATAGAAATCATGTTTTTAAACCTTCTCCCTTCTTGCACCTTTTCATATACATTTTTTACTGTTTTAAATAACACTACAGGAACTACTTTCACATATAAATCTTTTTGAGCCTTTAAATGTTGCTTGAGAATGATACCATCTCCTTAGAACGTGAATGAGTGATTATAAACATTTGTGAAGCTCTAAATCTATATTAGTAACTTGATTTCCAGAATTTTGGTCTCAGTTTAACTCCTCATAACAGTTCTGGAATCTGTTTATCCCTTGTCTCTTAACCACACAGAATATTATCTTGCCTGCTTTTAATCTGTTTGGTGCTTTTAATTTGTTGGGTAAAAACTATGAATTTTAATTGTTTTAATTTTCATTTCATTGATGTCAAGAATCCATAATTTTCATTTCACTGAGCATTTTGTAATTCTTGTTGCATATATTTTCTACTGAATTCCTTCACTCTAATTTCAACTGAATTTTTAATAGTCTACTTTTGTTGTGGAATAGTATTTCACTACACAGATATATAGTAGTTTGTTTAACAATTCACCTATTGTTTTACATTTGAATTGTTTTCCAGGTTGGTGCTGTTACAGACAAAGCTATTCTCAACAATCAAAGGATTTTGTTCTGATTTTGTTCACTTGTTTGTTTTGCATTGATGGGGATCAAACCCAGGGCTTTACAGTTGCTAGGCAAGTGCTCTATCACCGAGATAGCCCTCAACTACATTTGGATATGCACATGCTCCTTATAAAAGAAATTAGTCTCGGGCTAGGAAGGTGGCTCAGTGGTAGAGCGCTTGCCTTGCATGCATGAGGCCCTGGGTTCGATTCCTCAGCACCACATAAGCAGGGAAAAAAAGCCAGAAGTGGCTCTGTGGCTCAAGTGGTAGAGTGCTAGCCTTGAGCTGAAGAGCTTAGGGACAGCGCCCAGGCCCACAGTTCAGGCCCCACGACTGAACCCCCCCCCCCCAAAAAAAAAAGAAAGAAAGAAATTAGTCTTTATCTTGTAAACATATTTTTTCTCAACACTTACTTTTCCATTTCTTATATATTGATCTCATCAACCAGGAAAAAGCCATCACTTTTCACACAGAAAAAGCTTTTACACATGCACACACATACACACACACACACACACACACACACACACACTTGCAAAGTGCCTGATTCCATCTATGGATTCTCACTAGTCATATTACTACTCAGCTATTACTACTTCTTCCAGGCCCTAACATTATATCCCACCAGGTATTACAGCTTTCTATACATCAAATTTGATATATGAAAAGAACTACAGTGCTTTCTGTGTCACATTGTATTGGCAAGAGGCTTCATGCAATGGTAGAAACTATTTGAGCAATCAGGAAACCTAAATACCATCTTAAGGTTCTCATTAGCTAAATAGACAGAAAATTATTCAGTCTTTGCTTCCAGATCTTTATCTGTGTAGTATACCCAAGTATCTCCCATTTAACTCACTTGTGTCTGATGAAACAAGAATTAACATTCTCTAAGGCCTTTTCCTTTTCTAAAATGTACATAATGATATTCCAAAGTGATGTTCTGTTACATAACACTTTTATTTCACACAACACAGCTGTGACTATTCAGTACTCCTTAGTTACAAGTAGTTATACTACCATTTAGTGGGATCATTAAAAATACATCATCACCATGGTAACCACAACATTATAAGTTACCAAACCTTTCCCTTAAATGCTTGTGTTGAGCAGCTTACATTGTCTTATGGGATGGTGGCTGCACCTTTTCTTTTGCTTTTTCTCTTTCTTGCTTTTGAACTGACTAGCAGCTCTCCTGTTTCTCCCAATTTATTGTAGCCAAAGAAAATAATCAAGAATCTGCTTTCTAAAAATCAAAAGCTTTCTGGTACTTTGAAATATAGGCTACCAGGTAGAAACAAGTTTCCCTCTCTAGTCAAAGCCCTTCAGCTGTATGCTTTTTATTTTATTTTTAACTTTAAGTAGTTGTACAAATGAGCTGCCATTCTACAAAATAGCATATGAATATAGTGGCCACCCCTTTCATCACATCTCCCATTCCTCTCAACCCCACCCTTTTTCTCAATTTTCTTAATTTTGTAGAATATGCTTCCATTTTTATATTTTACCCTTTCCTCTCTTGATTTATTTACCCACTCCCCTTATCCTGACCCTCATTTTTGACTACCTAATTCCTGGTGTATATTGTGCTGGACTGTGAACCTTTCTAAAGAATTACATCACTTAAGATTTCCCCTAGATCTATCATATTTCTATGAATACACTTGTGTACACTCTGTTCTTTACTTCCCAACAGACACCATGTTGTGTGCATGTTCTATCTCTATCTTATTTCTTCCAGGTAATCACTAAAACCTAAAGCTTTATTTGGTACAAATTTTAGAAATAAACTCACATGGCAATTTCCATTTCAAGTGAGAAATACTGAGTTTTTTTCAAGACCTGGGAAGCTTAAAGCTTTAATAGTCAAAGTACAGAAAAATATGGTTTGTATTTAAAATATAGTAACCCAGGCTCAAGCTTCACTATGTACTGTATTTCTTGAGCACCTACTAGATACCTTAACCCCAGAAACTACATCAGACAATGAAACAGAAAAGCATGTAACTTTGTCTAGTTCTAGGAGAGACACAAAAGGAAATCATAAGGAAAAAGTCTCATAGTGATCTACCATCACTGTGGTGATTTGAAAGACCTTTTCAAGTATAGGACCCAATTTCTCTTCACACCAAATAAATCTTTCGCCTACTACCAAGTATAGGACACACCTGACCAAGTGCTGAAATAATGAAAAATCTACATTTTTTTTAATTTATAGAATGTAACACAGTAAATTAGTGTCTGGAACACAGTACATGAAGTGGAAACTAGTTCAGGACAAGGTCAGAGAAGTATTAGCTAGTTCTGGTATGTCCTTAGAAAAACAGGAGTCTGGATATTATTTGCAATCTTATAAGAAGTCAATGGAAGATTTCAAGCCTCAGAATAAAATGATATGATTTACTTTTTGAAAGATTGCTCCTTGGCCTGGAATGGTGATACATGCCTGAAATCACAGCTACTAAGGAAGCAGAGGTTGGAAAGACTGTGGTTCAAAGCCAACCTAGGCAAACAATGATAGAGATACCCTTCTCAACAAACAGACCAGGTATGGTGGTACATGCCTCAACTAGACAGGAGGCATAAACAGGAGAATCACAGTCTGAGGCTGGTCCTGGGTAAAGTCAAGACCCTAGATGAAAATTAGCTAAAGCAGTGAGGACGTCAGGCTTCTACTCACGCCGAGTCTTGTAGAGCTCCCCTATGACCCAGCAATCCCACTTTTGGGCATTTACCCAAATGTTTACAAACAAGACCACACTAAAGCTACCAGCACAACTATGTTTATTGCAGCATTATTTACCATAGCTAAGATATGGAACCAGCCCAGATGCCCCTCAGTAGATGAATGGATCAAGAAAATGTGGTATATATACACAATGGAATTCTATGCCTCCATCAGAAAGAATGACATTGCTCCATTTGTTAGGAAATGGAAAAACTTGGAAAAAATTATATTAAGTGAAGTAAGCCAGGCCCAAAGAAACATAGGTCCCATGGTTTCCCTTATTTGCAATATCTAGTATATGTATGAGTCAAGCGGAAAAGGTCAGATAATGTGATGTTAGGAAAATGAATCCTTAGATATGTATTTTAATGTTTTTTTCCTTTCATGCATTTGTTTCTAACGCATTTATAAGGTTATCTCTTTGTAGCTTTGTATGTCCCTCCCCCACAGTATAACCGTGCTTTCACTATATTTGATGTCAGTATAACTTGTAGAGGAGATGGGGAAAAACAAGTCGTTTAAGGATTCAGGTGGACCTGTTGCAACAAGGAGAAGTACAAGTTGTCATGTTGAAAACGAGCGTTACAATGTTGGTGGGGGGGGGCGAAAGCGGGGAGGATTGGGTGGGGGGAGGAGGCTGGGAAGGGATTTAAAGGGTAAACAAAGGAGGAGGCTGCAATGCTTGATAAGAAATGTACGCATTAACCTGCCCAAGTAATTGTAACCCCTCCGTACAGTGTGTTCACAAAAAATAAAAAAAATTTAAAAAAAGAAAATTAGCTAAAGCAAAAAAGAGATAGGAGCTTGTAGCTCAAGTAGTAGAGCACCTGCCTAGCAAGCATGAGGACCTGAACTCAAAATCCTAGGATATCCACCAGAAACAAAAATTGCTCCAGGCTAGAATATGGTGAATTAACTATAGGAAGAGACAAGAGAAAAAGGAGACAAGCTTAAAGAAGTTGCAACAGTCAACTGCAGTGGTGATTGAAATACCAACTAGAGCAATAACATGGCTACTGGACGCATCTTGTCAATTGGAAGCCTTGGGGTAAAAGAGAGCACAGAAATGGAGGGACAAAGAGTGAACAAACACAGCAGTGGTACTCACTAGACACTATGTTGAAAAGGAACTATACAACTCCTAGGTAGGGACAGAGGAAAACACAGAGAGAGCAAGGGAAGGAGTAACACTGCCAAACAGAAATGTACTCATTACCTGACTTTTGTAACTGCAAGCTCCCTGTACCACACATTTATAATAATAAAAAAATTTAATTTACTTTATTGTTATTATAGAGGTGAAATACAGAGGGGTTACATTCACATGCAAAAAAATAATGAAAAGCTTTTTGCTAGGATGTTAGAAAGTTTTATTTGCAACTGGTGTCACTGGTGCCACTGGTTCACACTTGTAATCTTAACTACTCAGAAATCTGAGATCCAGACAATTGAAGTTTGAGGCCTGCTCAGGTATTCATTTTGTGGTCCATCATTGTATCTGCTCTCTTCCTAGATATACTCAATTCTTTCAAATGCTCTAGAATCAAAACTGTAATTAAATCCAACTTTCTGCCTACTTCATACCTCCAACCAAATATATGCATAGGCTGGAGAAAAGCATACAATTCATAGGCCTTGGTTAAATGTGAAAACACTAACCACTAGGGACCTCTTGTGCTTTCTTGTTAGAATATTGAATTACTTTCTCACTCTTCAACTGACCTTCTCCATTAGCAAACAACTCTACAACTCCCTTCAGCTTTGCATCTTCACTAGGAAAGTGAAAGCAGTCAGAATTTCCAAGTGCTCTCTTTCAAATCTGCCTTTCCATCATCAAGCATACCCAGCCTGTCCTGTTTCTATAGAGTAGAAACAACTATATTCCTAGCTCCTCCCTTTCTCGACTGGATTCCTCTACTACCTCTTTCCTACTGTAGAACATTGTTCCTACAATTTTCCCCACTATCATGCATCGCCCATTTTCCTTTCTTTTACTGGATATAAGTGGAATGGGAAGTTTATCCATGATTCTGTAATTTAGGCTGGGTTCAAAGGGCAGTTCCTCTGATTGTAGTTCAATTGACCTTGCTCATATTCCTATGGTTTGCTAAAGTTGCTAGCTGGAGTGTATCAGTGTTCTACACTGACTGGCTTTCTGTCACGAAGACTCCAAAATATATAGCACAGCAGAAGAATATTTAAAGTGGGAATGAGAGAAACTGTAAAACATCCCAAGACTGTAGAAGCTGGGCAATGCCTGTAATCTTAGTTACTCAAGAGGCTGAGGTCTGAGGATCTTTTATCTCCAAATAAACACCAAAAAGCCAGAAGGATAGCTGTGGCTCAAGTGAAATAGGTAAAAAGCTAAGACACAGGCACCTAGGTCCTGAGTTCAAGTCCCAGTACCTACTCAAAAACAAACAAACAAAAAAGACATTGTTGAAAAGTCAGGTGTCACTTCCACCACATTCTTCTGATCAGAGAAATATACAAAACTAGATAGGAGTTAAAAGGAGTAGTAAGAGAGTCCTCCTTTTTTCTGGGAGAGATGACCAAGATTTATGGTTTGTTTATTTTCCAGTACTGGGATTTGAACTCACTCTCACCCAGCCTGCTTGTTCACAGCTAGCATTCTACAACTTGAGCCATGCCTCCAGACTTGGATTTTTTGCTGATTATTTTGAAGATAGGGTTTGAAGAACTTTTCTGTCTAGGCTGTCTTCGAACTATGATTTTTTTCTAAACCTTAGCCTTCAGAATATCTAGGATTACAAAGGAAAGCACTGGGTTTGTTTTTGCTTTTAAAATAAAATGTGTTATATTTTTAAGATATGCAAACATGGTGTCCTAAGATATATACATGGGCAAATGGTTACTGTAATAGAACAAACTGATACATTCATCTTCCCATACTGCTACTGTGCCCACTTGTCAGGTCACTGGAGAAAGATCAACGCCTTGTTTGCTAAAAGCACAAAGACATCTCCCTAAACACACCCCTATGCCTTCATGTGCTCTTGCTGAGCTGTCTCAGGGAGAATTATGTCCCAAACTGGAGTATATTAGTTGTTGTAGAATGGAGAAAAGGTGAGAGGAAGAAATAAATGGTTAACATGGTCTGTTTTTTTTTCTTTTGAGCAAAATCAAACATTTCACTCGATTAAATCACAAAATATGGGGAAGTGGTAAAATATCAAAAAATATTTAGCAAAAAGCTATTTAGATTATATTAGCTAAGGAAGTAAGTGATAGAATCTAATGAGAGGTGTGTCTAGGTCTGCACAGAAAATTGAGTGGAAAATGAAAGTAATAGGTATAAATTGACTGTTTAGAATAAAAGGTGCTGAGATAAGGCCTTGAAAATGACAGTAGGCTGTTAAGTTAATGAGGAAAACGATCTGAAAACACTGCAGGAATTCTAATGTGCAGAAACTTGTATGCTCTTAGCAATCAATACAAAATTCCTCTGTAAGAAAAGAAGCACCTTCATTAAAGTGGTATAGTCAGCTCCTTTGCTACAGAAACAGATTGGCTGGGCTTTGTGATTGTGGTTGTTGTTGTTTATTTTTGAAGAAGAGGTAAATTCCTTATCATGTTTTTTTAAAACAGAGCAAGTTTTGCTAAAGTGAGCAGAAGTGAAGAAACCCAGAATCCTGATGGGGGATAGTGTATACCTGGAGGAAGATGCTAGGTTCAAAGGAAAAGGAACACTTCAGTGCAAAGAAATCTGGAAAGAAAATTTTCCTCCAGTCCTGGGAATTGAACCCAAGGCCTCCCACATACTAGGCAAGCCTAGTTACGTCCCTACCCCAGCAGTAAAGGAAATACTTTAAGATGAAAAGTGAATGTAATTCACTCCCTTCAAAAAAAAATGCAGAGTAGGGGCCAGGCATGGTTGCTCAGGCCTACAATCCTAGCTACTTGGAAGGCAGATATTTGGGGATCACCAGGCTCCTTCTCAACTAATGGCTGGGTGCAGTGTCATATGTCTGCCATTCCAAAGGAATAACACAGGGGAAACACAATGGCTGGGCACAGTAGTGAATGCCTGTCATCCCAGCAAGAAAGGGACACACAAATACTGGGATCATAGTCCAGGCCCATCAGACTACCTCAAAAAATAATTAACAAGCCAGGTGCTGGTGGCTCACACCTGTAATCCTTGCTACCCAGAAGACTGAGATTTGAGGATCACAGTTCAAAGCCAACCCAGGCAGGAAAAGCTTATCTCCAATTAACCACCAGAAAGCCAGAATTGGAGCTGTGGCTCAGATTGGTAGAGTGTTAGCCTTGAGCACAAAAGCTCAGGGACATTGCTCAGGCCTGAGTTCAAGCCCCACAATCAAATAAAAACAAAAATTCAACATATAAAGGTGTAGGGCACCTGCTTTGCAAAGAATTAAACTCTGAGTTCAAACCTCAATATTGATTTTTCAAAAATTCAAAAGTTATGCTGGGGTTATGGCTCAATGGTGTGAGAACCTAAGTTTGATCAACACAAAAAGAACACAAAAGCCTACCAAAATTCATGAAATTCTGCATGTGATCGAATTTTCTTCCTTTTAGACTTGTTGTATGTGAACAAACAAAACACAAAACTAACACTAATTAGTTTAGAAGCAAGAAGTTGTGGAAAAGGTTGAAAGCAGTATTTGTAAACCAGCCCCTGAAAGAGTAAGACAAGATCTAGAATCAGAAATTGAAACACCTGTTCTCTATCTCTCATCTTCGTCTCTGTATACCAACCTTGCCCCCTTGCCTTGCCAGTACAGTACCTAGTAGTCCAAGCCTCTCAGATCCACCACCCCAGAGATCTACTGGTCCAGCCTGGCTCAAGTGTTCACCCTTAAAATAATCACTGTAGCCAAAAAAATAGCAGCTGCCATTGAACAACAGTGAAGGTGCCAGTATGAGGCTTTGCCACACAAACAGTATAATGTCTGTTATGGCTGGAATGTTTGAGTTCCTCCAAAATGCATGCCACAACATAATCCACGATGTACTAGTATTTGAAGGCAAGCCATCAGGAGCTTATGAAATGAAGAAACCTTGGCTCTCATGAGTGAGCTTTTTCCTCTTACCAAAGGGCTATTAGTTCCTTTTCTCCCCTTTTACCAAGCAAGCATATAGGATAGGAACCACCTATCAGAAATAGGCCCTCATATACAAATTACAATTATGTCAGCATCTCAATCTTGAACCTCCCACACTCTACAAATGAAAGCAATGAAATTCAAAAATTATATATGTAGGTCTGGGAAGGTGGCTCAGTGGTACAGTGCTTACCTTACATGCATGAGGCCCTGGGTTCGATTTCTCAGCACCACATAAGCAGGAAAAGCCAGAAGTGATGCTGTCGCTCAAGTGGTAGAGCGCTAGCCTTGAGCTGAAGAGCTGAGGGACAGTGCCCAGGCCCAGAGTTCAGGCCCGCCCTACGACCGACAAAAAAATTATATATGCATATTTTTATTATCTTTAAATAGCTGTACAAAAGAATTGCCATTTAAAAAGGTAGTTTGTTAATACAATGTATCTTAATATTGCCCCTTTCAATATTATAATCCCTCCCACTCAACCCATACTTACCCACTTTTCTTAATTTTGTAGTATGTACATTGAGTATTTTACATTGAGTATTTTACTGCATTTCTCCTCCTTCTCTACAGTTGTCTACTCACCTTCCTTTGACCTCACTTCACCCCTTTCAAGTACCCATTTCCTGGTATCTATTTTGTTGAACTATGATTTAGCCTTTCTAAGGAATTACACCATTTGAGTTCTCCCCTGAATCTACCATATTGCAGCTTAATACACTTGTTTACAGCTGTGTACACTTAAATTTTTGAAATAAAAAGAGCTAAAATAAAAATAGAATATTATCTTGCTATACTACTCCTGGGCTAATACCCAAAGGAATCAAAGTCACCATAAAATAGAGATACTTGCACACCTATGTAATGTAATGCTATTCACAATAGCTAAACTGTGAAGTCAACCTAGGTATTCACTAGCTACTGATGAATGAGTAAAGAAAATGTAACATATATACACAACCATAAAGAATGTCATCTGGGCCCCTCAGTAGATGAATGGATCAAGAAAATGTGATATATATATATATATATATATACACACACACACACACACACACACACACACACAATGGAGTTCTATGCTTCCATCAGAAAGAATGATACTGTCCCATTTGTTAGGAAATGAAAGACTTAGAAAAAATCATATTAAGGGCTGGGAAGGTGGCTCAGTGGTAGAGCGCTTGCCTTGCATGCCTGAGGCCCTGGGTTCAATTCCCCAGCCCCACAGAAGCAAAAAGAAAAAAGCCGGAAGTGGCGCTATGGCTCAAGTGGTAGAGCTCTAGCCTTGAGCTGAAGAGCTGAGGGACAGCGCCCAGGCCCAGAGTTCAGGCCCCACAACCGGACCCAAAAAAAAAAAAAGAAAAGAAAAAAGAAAAAAATCATATTAAGTGAAGTAAGCCAGGTCCAAAGAAAGTATTTGATTTTGGTACCTTGAATCTTACATATTAATCTAATTTGGGGAGGGGAAAGGGAATTACAAAATGCTGAAACAAGGTCACAGGATGACCCATTGCATCAATGAGTCTCACAAGACACTATATTGGAAATGAACCTTACAACTTTGCGGGGGGGGGGGGGGGGGGGGGGGGGGGAGGAATAGTGGGAGAAAAACAAAGGAGGGGGTAACAATGCCCTACAAGTAATGCACGCATAACTGGGCATCTGTGGCTCACACCTATAATCTTAGCTGCTTAGGAGGCTGAGCTAGCCTGGGCAGGAACGTCTGTGAGACTCTTACCTCCAATAAACCACCAGAAAACCGAAAGTGGCGCTTTGGCTCAAGTAGTACAATGCTAGCCTTGAGCTGAAGAGCTCAGGACCAGTACCCAGACCCAGAGTTCAAGCCCCAGGACTGACATAAAGAAAAAGAAAAAGAAATGCACACAGTGCCTTATTGATATAACCTCTCTGTACAGCATCTTTGCAAGAAAATAAAATTTAAAAAGGAGAATGTCATCTGAGGGAAAAAAGGATGAAACTAGACTCAAAAACTGTGCAGAACCTAGGTCAAGAAGGAAAGAGAAAGCAAGCAAGCAAGGAAAGAGAAAGAAAAAGAAAGACAGAAAGGAAGAAAGACAGAATGAAAGACAGGAAAGAAGACAGAAAGAAAGACAGGAAGGAAGGAAGGAAGAAAGGAAGGAAGGAAGGAAGGAAGGAAGGAAGGAAGGAAGGAAGGAAGGAAGGAAGGAAGGAAGGAAGGAAGGAAGGAAGGAAGGAGAGAGAGAAAGAAAAAGAGAGAGAGAAAGAACCGAGAGGGAAGGAGGTGGGGAAAGGGAGGAAGAGACAGAGAAATTGTGGAAGTAGAAGGGAGAATGTTAGAGGAAGTGAATGCAAGGAAGAAGGGACAGAAGGAAGAATGGTGAGGAGGCAAATAAAATCCAAAACCATGATTGTATACATGTGTGAAAATATACATTCACTTACATAATTTGTATGTACTTCATTTAACATGATATTCAGCCATCAATTTTTCTGAAAATAATTTCATTCCTCCTCTGTATGTTTATACTCCACATTTTCCAATTCAGGAGCTGATGCTATTGCTTAGCTATTGTGAGCAGTGCTGCGTTTAACATGGTTGTGCAGGTATCTCTTTTTACAGTTGGATCAGCTTGATGGCTCTTGCAAGCCTTCCCCTGCTTGCTCTCTGTACACTCACAAGAAATCCCTGAGCAATTAATCTCATCTAGGTGTCTGCTTCTTGGGCAGCCTGGACTAACATGCCATTTCAGTATCAATTAGGAAATAATTACTGGCTAAAAAAAAATTCTATTAAATAATGAATTCTCTTGGAGCACTTTTCCATCTTCTAGTTTGAAGTTCAAAAGGCCACATGGTGTATGTTTTCACTCATTTGTTGAGTATAGACTAAAATGATTATGAAGACACTGATAAAGATAATGGCCATGAGTGTAAAAGGGCAACTGTCACTTAGGAGATCAGGGGGAAAGGGGTGGAGAAAGGAAATGCTGAGAGGTAAACAGCTGTCAAAGGATGTGACATATATGTATTTTTCACCATAGCAAGCTAAACACACCAAATGTTAGCAACTGAAAAAGTATGACGGCACTGGTATTCTACGCGAAATGACTGCTCTGGTCCCACCTCCCAAAATCATAGCCTCCACAACAGCCCAGAAAAAAGTAGTTGTCTAATTCCTCAGTGCTCTGAATAATGAAAATTGTAGAGGACTGAAGTAAACAATCCAAAATTTGTTGTTTCTTTTCTTTTTACTTTGGGGCCATTCATGTTAAGCAGTTATAGATCCTATTAGATGTCTCTGGAGTGGCTCTGCAGCATATTTATCACTCCTCCATCAGGGAGGAAAATGTAAGCCTCAATCTTCCCATTCATCCTGTCTTATATTGATTTACTTAGTGGGGTACCATGGATATTCCTTACACCCATTATTTCTAAGAACAGTTAAGCCAGGAGAGCTTACAGGATCTAGATTTCAAGATATAAAGCACATCTTCAAAAGAAAACATGTTTGGAAGTGATGCTTTGATTGCAAATCCCTCTTAATAGAGGAAAATATAAAAACTAGTTTCTTTTTCTAAACAAAACTTACATTTCTAAAAAAAACCAGTACTCTTATTTCAACAAGAAATTATTTCCTACTTTATATACATTAGAGGAGTGGTTTTCATCTCTAGTACACTGTGAAAAGATTCATTTCTTTCTTTTTTTTTTCTTTTTTTTTTTTTTGCCAGTCATGGTGCCTGAACTCTGGGCCTGGACACTGTCCCTCAGCTCTTCAGCTCAAGGCTAGTGCTCTACCGCTTGAGCCACAGTCCACTTCCAGCTTTTTCTGCTTATGTGGTGCTGAGGAATCGAACCCAGGGCCTCATGCATGCAAGGCAAGCACTCTACCACTGAGCTACCTTCCCAGCCCCTCATTTCTTTCTTGAGTCTTATGTTTTCCCCTCCACTCACTCCCTCACATATACAACTTGTTTCTAAAATCATCCTGTTGTGATGTACATGCAAGACTAAAAATCTAGAAATAGAAATGTAATTCGTATGTTGTAATAACAATATAGGCAAATGTTATTTCTATTCTACTCCATTTAATTTATATTCTAAAATTTATTTGAGGTACAGCTGCAAACAGCTCTTCTTGAATATATAATCATCTGTCCTCTTTTCCATTAGGATAATCTTGTAGTACAAACAAAAATGCTTATAATTGAAACCTGGGTTTTTATTCAGGAATGCTTATTATAAGCCTGAATAGTTTTGGATAATACCTTTTGCTGCCAGTCCTTCTGCACTGTCTTTAGAGTTAACTTTCTGCTGTCTGGTGGGAAATCTGAACCCATCATTCTAAATTTTCTTGTTATGACATCAGTATAGAATCTATGTGAGAAACACCAAAGAGGGCTGAGGTCATACCTTAAGTGGTAGAAGTCCTTGCATGTACACACAAAAGACCTTGGTATCACCCCATAATACCTTAAAAAAATCAGCTAAGTCCATAGAACCCTGAATATGCTAAGTAGGGTTGGGCTGTCAGTATGTGACTAAACAAACACCAATGAGTGTGCCAAAACTCAGAGATGACCTCTCTCCTCTTGCTGGAATCTTTCCTCCAAAGACTGATAAAGAATGCATGTTTACTAGAGTAGTACACTCAAAGATCATCAAACTTCCCGAGGCCATCATTTACCCTAGTGCTACTGCACTGAAGCATATTCTGCAAGTACTAAGAAGGAAACAAATAAAGGTAATCTGAATTACCCTGTTACCTCCCTTTTAATGGAACTCTGCTTCCTGTTACTCAGTTTAAAAGATGAATTGGCAGCTGGGTGCTGGTGGCTCACACCTGTAATCCTAGCTACTCAGGAGGCTGAGATCTGAGGATCTCAGTTCAAAGCCAGCCTGGGCACAAAAGTCTGTGAGACTCTTATCTTCAATAACCCACTCAGAAAACCGAAGTGGCACTGTGGCTCAAGTGGTAGAGTGCTAGCCTGGAGCTGAAGAGCTGAGGGACAGCGCCCAGGCCCAGAGTTCAAGCCCCACAACCGACCAAAAAAAAAAAAAAAAAAATGATGAAATGGCAATAAGATGTGAGTCAACATATATAATTTTTTTAAATAGTAGAAGCATTACTAAGAGCCAAATTATGACCCTTAGAAAGCAAATTTGTAGATAATGACTTGGAGATATCCTAAAGAACAGAAAAAAATAAAATTGAATGCTTTTCTTTTAAAAGTCTTTTAATCGCATTGTATTTATAAACTGTTTTGGTGAATGACAACTCCTTTGTACAACTACTTAGAGATAACTTTTTTATTTTCATTTTTGTGGCAGTCATAGGGCTTGAATTCTGGGCCTGGACACTATCCCTCAGCTCTTCAGCTCTAGGCAAGCACTCTACAACTTAAGCCACAGTACCACTTCTGGTTTTCTGGTTGTTAATTAGAGAAAAGAGTCTCACGGACTTTTCTGTCCTGGCTGGCTTTGAACCATGATCCTCAGAGCTCAGCTTCCTAAGTAGCTAGGATTACAGGCATGAGCCACAGCACCCAGGCTAGAGGTAACATTTTTAAAGTCTTTCAAGGACATAGATGAAAATAGGAATCCATGTGAGACACGTGGGCTGTTTAGACATGTGGGCTGAGAACTCCTTGGTTCTGTCTGTTTGGTCCAATCATCTTTTTTTAAATTGTTATTATAAAGGTGATATCACAGGGGATTACAGTTGCATAAGTCGGGTAAAGAGTACATTTCTTTTTGGACAGTGTCAGCCCTTCCCTCGGTCTCTCCTAGTTTTCCCCTCCCATCCCCACCCACAAGTTATATAGTTCATTTTCAACATAGTGAGTATCTCTGCTGCATTTGTTCACTCTTTCCCCTCCATTTCTGTGCTCCCCTTACCCTCCCAAAGACAGATAAACACACTAGACAAAAAGAAAAGAAAAACAGCAACAACAACCAAAACAATCCTCAGCCAGGTGCAGGTGGCTCACTCTTGTAATCTTAGCTACTCAAGAGGCTGAGATCTGAGAATCAGGATTCAAAGCCAGCCCAGCATAGAATTCCATTGTATAAATATACCACATTTTCTTGATACATTCATCTACTGAGGGGTATCTGGGTTGGCTCCATATCTTAGCTATGGTAAATAATGCTACAATAAACATAGTTGTGCTGATAGCTTTAGTATGGTCTTGTTTGTCATCATTTGGGTAAAGGCCCAAAAGTGGGATTGCTGGGTCATAGGGGAGCTCTATGTGGAGTCTTTTGAGGAATCTCCATATTGCTTTCCAAAGATTTCTTGATTATAGCTGTTCTAACTGGGGTGAGGTACAATCTCTGTTTTCACTGTATTTGATTCCGGTGCCCTGCATCTTGCATATATATTTTTCTAATTTGGGGAGGGGAAGAGAAATAACAAAATGCTAAAATAAGGATAGAGCCCCAGGACTGGGGAAAGAAAGAAAGAACTAAAGAGAACGAAAAGCAAGGAAGCAAGGAAGAAAGGAAGAAAGCAAGCAAGCAAGCAAGCAAGGAAAGAAAGAAAGAAAGAAGGGAGAGAGGGAGGGAAGGAGGGAGGGGAGGAAGAGGAGGGGGAAGGGGAAAGGAGGGGAAGGGAATGGAAAGGAAGGGAAGGGGAAAAAGAAAAGAAAATCTGCTCACACACCACCTCAGTATAATCCCTGTTTTCACTGTATTTGATGTCTTTGGCCTGCATCTTGTATGTACATTTTTCTAATTTGGGGAGGGGAAGGGAAAAAATGAAATGCTGAAATAAGGATACAGGTTGACCCATTGTAATAATGAGATGTACAAGACACTAAGTTGAAAACAAACTTTACAACTTAGGGGCGGAGAGGGGTGAGTTGGGGAGGTGGAGAGGAAGGGATGGTGGGGAAAAACAAAGGAGGAGGTAACAATGCTCAATAGGAAATGCGCTCATTACCTTACTCATGTAACTGTAACCCCTCTGTCCAGTATTTTTACAATTAAAAAACATTTTTTAAAAAGCCAGCCTGGGCAGGAAATTCTGTGTGACTCTTATCTCCAATTAACCACCAGAAAACCAGAAGTGGTGGCTGTGGCTCAATTGGTAGAGTGTTTGCCTTGGGCTGATGAGCTCAGGGACAGCACCCAGGCTCAGAGTTCATCCTATGACCGATAAAACAAAAAACAAAACAAAAAACTCTTGTTTCCATTTTCTGGAATTCAGTACATATGACCAGATGCACATAGGCACTGTGCCTTTGTGCTCCTCTCCTAAGTGGTCCAATTATCTTTGAGACAGCTCTTTCCTACCCATATTTGATTGGTTATATGGTAAATTAATTTCCCATTTTAATAAAGTTAGCTTTCTGAAACTCAGAACAAAAGAGAGTTGACTAATGTTTTCTACATTTTATGCAGATATAATCTTAACCACAATGGTTTGTATTTAAGGCAATGGTCTAATTATAAAATTGGTTTATTGGACTGGGAATTTGGAATGAATGACTTTGTATTTCCTTTTATCATGTATACTTTTGTCAAGTATATAGTCTTTGTACATTTTCCCCTCCTAATAAATATAGCATCACAAATCACTATTGCAACAAAAAGAAAACATAAATCAGCAAGTTCAAACACTATGCCTCTGTTTTATATGGGGATAAATGAAGGAACTTTGCTCTCCACTTTGCTCTCATTCTTCTACAGCACAAAGGGGATCAGAGACCCCCAAAGATGACAACCCATTGTTTCATCTATCCGGATGGAGGCCTTCAGACAACCAATGGATATGTCAAACTTCAGTTTGTCTGTGGAGTTGGAGAAAGCTGATCTTTACCCAAAAAGAATAATAGAAACAAAGAAGAGAACAAAGGAAAAAAATAGGAGACTAAGAGTCACACACACATACTGGGAAACTGAAGTCACATTGTGCTATAAAAACTGAGAACAGGGAAGCTGAATATTCAATGTTACTTGCCATTTGATAGCAAAAATGCAACTAATACAAACATACAATTTATGACCCACCTTTGAGAGTAAAAGAGGGTGCTACAGCCATCTAATCAGTACCTATCAATGGACAAATAAAGAAAATGTGGTATAGATACACAGTGGAATATTATTCTGCCATAAAGAAGTATGAAGTTATTTCATTTGCAAGAAATTGATGAGACTAGAGATCATCTTGTTCTACAAAATATGCCAGACTCAGACAAATATTGCATGATTGCTCTCCTATGCATCATCTAGTTTTAAAAACAAAATGAAATTGTGTAAAGTAGCCTACACCTGTAATCTTAGCTACTCAAGAGGCAGAGACCTTCAGGATCATGAATTGAGGCCCTCCCAAGCAAAAGAGTTCACAAGACTCTATCTCAGCAAATACAAATTTGGGCACAGTAGTGCATCTATCATCCCAACTATACCAGAAGAGTAAATAGGAGGATCACAATCCAAAACCTACCTACTCAGACAAAAAGTGAGACCCTATTCAAAATATTACAAAAGCAAAATGGGCTGACTCATGCCTCACCTGCCTAGCAAGCATGAGGCACTGAATCCAAACCCCAGTAATCACACAAACAAAAAGACATGAATATAAAAAGGGGACCACTTGGAGGAAGAATTAACAAGAAGTGGGAGGAGGGGAAAGGAGAGAATCTGATTGACATATATGAAATTATCATAATAAAATCCATATAATATTTTTGTCCGTCATGGGGCCTGAACTCTGGGCCTAGGCACTGTCCCTCAGCTCTTCAGCTCAAGGTTAGCGCACTACCATTTGAGCTACAGTGCCACTTCCAGCTTTTTCTGCTTATGTGGTACTGAGGAATCAAACCCAGAGCCTCATGCATGCAAGGCAGCACTCTACCACTGAGCCACCTTCCCAGCCCACTCCATATACAATTTATTTTTAAGTTTAAAATGAGGGAAGTAGGGAAAGTAGGAATAAAAAAAGTAGTAGAAGGAGTAAATTTGACCAAAGTACATTATATACATGTACGGAAACCCCACAATAAAACTTCTCATTCTGTGGGCTTAATATACCAATATAATAATTAATTCACTTAAAAGAAAAGCTTCTTATAAAATTATTCAGAACTTCAAGACAAAGGAACATACAGCTACATAGATTGAAAGTGCCAGCTCAGGCTTCTCTGACACTATGGCATTTGCACATATGCTTGAGAAAATAACAACCCATGGGGAAACTCAGGAGCAATGAAGATCCCTCCTGATAAATATCATCCTCCTTTGTCATTCAGGCAAACAATACAGAGATATATTCTATATGACTCTTCAGAGTCCACAACGAGGGAAAAAACAAAGCCATAAATTGACTTTCCCTCTTTGTCTTACCTACACACAACTGTGGCCTCACATGCTGCTCTCAGAATTAGACAGTTATAACCACAACAAAGCTCCTCACATAGACCTTAGTCTTCAAACTCCTGCCTCTGCCCTTCTGAGTTGGGAGAGTCAGTGACCATAAAAGGAAAGTGAAGGCCAAATTCTAGCCATAATTCAGAAGAACAGAGAATTTTGCATTCATTTCATTCTTCACCTTCTCGGTGCACCTTCTCTCCACTGATCAATTCTCCTTTGTCCCAGCACTGTGGTGTCATATTTTTTTTAACTTATCTTAATACAAGAGTTCCATTTATTGCAGTCCTGATTTCCCTGACATTCATTTGGCCTTGATGCTATAATAGTCTCACTGGAAGAGAAAACACAATCATGACCATGACTCAGGATCTGAATAGGATAGGAGAGCAAAAATCATAATTTCACCAATAATAAAATAAACCAATTTAAAAGAAGTAAAGTGCTCTCAAGACATCACTTTAAAAGAATAAAGGCCAACTGCATTCTTGGCTAGCTAGGAAGCACATTCTGATAATGATGAAAAATTTGTACATCTTATTTTATATGTGTTATATTGTTGTACTTTTCTGTCTCAAAATAATATCCTTTCTCTTTGTGCCATTCTTTCAGCAGTTACTCAGTAACCTAGGAAACAATATTAAAACAATTTTAAAAACTATCAAACTGATTTACAAGTCTGAATCCTACCTCTTGCTACATGTTCATCTTTAAATAAATTTCACTGAAAGTCTAAGAATCCAACAAAATCCAGTCTGCTACTCTGTCTGGTTAGAACTCTATTTATAGAACAGAAAATATAACTTCATTTTCACCCTAAAGCCTGCAATACTATATTTTGATGTTATGTTATAAAAGTATGTATATATATATATATATATATATATATATACAGAGAAGATTAATTAATATTCTTTACTAACTATAGGCAAATTTTATACTCAACTATTTAATGCCAAGATTGCTAACTTCTGTGGTTTTCCCCATTCTTCTTCATTCATATTTTAGAGGATTCATTGATGATAGAATAAACATTTTAATCTCTATTTCCTACAAAATGGTGATAGTTGTCTCAATGTTGTATATTGCAAATAATACTCTAATAACAAATTTAACTTCTTATACATTATTTTACTATTTTTAGTTTCTTGAGTATCATCAGAAATTCTTCTTGTTATTCCCAGTTTTCCATTGAGATCCATGACACAGACAACTAGGTAATTTTAAAAGCTGAACATGAGGCTTTTCTAGACAATTTTCAAATAAAAAGCCATTTCTGCTAACCCTAAAATCTCAAACCTACATGCAATAAGTCAAATAGTCTGTTGTTTTTTACTTCTCTAAGCCTTATCTTCCTCATCTGTCAGGAGAGCAAAGCCTACTCTATTCCTAGCAAATCAAAAATGTCTAATGTTGATAAACAGAAGTTTCCTACTTGAGAGAGTTACCTAATCAACACTCAAACAAAATCATACTTTTTGATCAACTAATAATTCCCTAAACTAAATCAAATACAGGTCTTTAAGAAATTTGCTATTTCTGAAAGGAGTTAATTTTTCCAGATAGCCACACATTTTTCAGCACTTCTTTGTAATATAAAGTCTTCTTTTAACTTTGATGCATAGCAGAGATGATCAGAAACAGACACTGTTCATAGGGTACTGTTATAAAGTCTTCTTTCTGATGATTCTCCCAACTCTTTTAGTTGTAACCAAGGAAAAAAGATTCTCAACATCAATACATGCATTCAAAACTATGTGATTACTTATTATTCTCAAGAGTGAGCAGTATGCCCTCATCCTATGCTGGGCACAGTATAGGATTCAGTGATAAAAGAAAATCACAGCCAGGCGCCGGTGGCTCACGCCTGTAATATTAGCTACTCAGGAGGCTGAGATCTGAGGATCACAGTTCAAAGCCAGCCCGGGCAGGAAACTCCCTGAGACTCTTTATCTCCAATAAACCATTAGAAAACTGGAAGTGGTGCTGTGGCTCAAGGGGTAGAGCGCTAGCCTTGAGCTGAAGAGCACAGAGACAGTGCCCAAGCCCAGAGTTCAAGCCTCACAACCGACAAAAAAAGAAAAAAAAAGATCTTTTTTTTTTCTTTCATGTGATTGTTTCTAACATATTTATGAGATGATTTCTTTGTTCCTTTGTATGGCCCTCCCCCACGGTATAACCCCTGTTTTCACTGTATTTGATGTTGGTATAATTTGTGGAGGGGAAGGGCAAAAACAAATCATTTAAATAGGGATACAGGTGGACCCATTGCAACAATGAGATGTACAAGTCGTTATGTCGAAAAACGAACTTTACAACTTTGTTGGGGGTATATGGGAAGGGATGGGAAGGGGAAACAAAGAGGAGGCAACAATGCTTGATAAGAAATGTACTTGTTATCTTGCCCTTGTAATTGTAACCCCTCTGTACAGTATTTTCACAATAAAAAAATTAAAAGAAAATCACAACATGTCTTAGCTTGGGGAAAAACAAAGGAGGAGGTAACAATGCTTGATAGGAAATATACTCATTACTCTACTCATGTAACTATAACCTCTGTACAGTATTTTTACAATAAAAATATATATTAAAAACATGTCTTAGCTTATTTTCTCTTGCTATAACAAATAATTGAAGCTATCTGGACATCACAGTACATTTCTACACTCACAGAACTCAGGAGGCAAAGGCAGGAGGATTTTGAGTCTGAGTCCAGCCAGGGCTACCTAATGAGTCATAGAGCAGCCTAAGTTACATACATTCGAACTTTTCTCAAAAGAAAAAAAAAGTTGGGCTGAAAATGTGGCTTAGTGGTAGAGTGTATGAAGCCCTGGGTTCCATTCCTCAGTACCACATAACATAAAAGCAAGAAATGGTGCTGTGGTTCAAGTGGCAGAGTGCTAGCCTTAAGCAAAAAGAAGCTCAGGGACAGTGCCCAGACCCTGAGTTCAAGCCCCAGGACTGGGGAAAGAAAGAAAGAATGAAAGAGAAAGAATGAAAAAAGAACAAAAGAACAAAAGAATGGAAGGAAGGAAAGAAGGAAGGAAGGAAGGAAGGAAGGAGGGAAGGAGGGAAGGAAGGAAGGAAGGAAGGAAGGAAGGAAGGAAGGAAGGAAGGAAGGTAGGAAGGGAGGGAGGGAGGGAGGGAGGGAGGGAGGGATGGGAAAGGGGAAAAGAAGAGAAGAGAAAGAAAAGAAAAGAAAAGAATCTGCTCGTACATCGCCTTGGTATAACCCCTGTTTTCACTGTATTTGATGTCTTTGCCTTGTATCTTGTATATATATTTTTCTAATTTAGGGAGAAGGGAAATAACAAAATGCTGAAATAAAGATACAGGTTGACCCATTGTAACAATGAGATGTACAAGACACTATGTTGAAAATGAACTTTACAACTTGAGGGTGGGGGAGGAGTTGAGGAGGTAAGGAGGGAAGGTAGGGGAAAAACAAAGGAGGAGGTAACAATGCTAGATAGGAAATGGACTCATTACCTTAAAAATATAACTGTAACCCCTCTGTGCAGTATTTTTACTATTAAAAAAAACATAAAAAATAGGCAAATACAAAAAAAAGAAAAAAGAAAAGGAAGTTGAGACTGGGTATCTTTCTAGAGGTTTACTTTGGCTCACAATTTTAGAGGTCCCAGTTTGTGGCCAGTTTTCCCTATTGCTTTGGGCCTGTGGCAGGCAGCACATCATGGCAGGAATGTGAGACAGAGCAAAACCACTCACTCCATGGCAAAGACGCAAAAGAGAACAATGGAAAGCAACAAGATGCCACAATTTCCTTCAAGTGTGTATTCCAATGACCTCTCTCCTTCCGGACCCTACTCCTTAAAAGTGACTAATGATTCTCCCACTCAGGACTTCTGAATACAGTTCACTTAAACATGTAACCCATTCTCACTGTAAAGGAAATCTGCTTCATTCAATATATAAGTACACTGGCTTATTGCTGTGTATATTCAATTTAAAGATTGCATACACAACCCAGCAGTTCAGATGTTGGCATACACACAACTTAAAGTCATATATGATGAAAGGAGCAGTGAATAGAGTTGATATAAATAGGCAATGCTACAGTTTTAATCAAACTAAATGAACTTTAACACTTTAAAACTACAATTACAAAGCAAAAGAACAACAACTAAAAATAACATCACAGTCAATAAAACAGGGATAATGTAGGGATAACTTAATCTTATTAGAATTGCAGCTAACAACATGTGAACAATTTCAAGAGGAGCATTGCAAACTCAGAGAGCCACAAAGCAACCTGGCTCCAATCACCAATATAATGAATAGTAATCCTCTAGTTACCTACTAATTTTCACTACTGAAAACCAAACTTTAGTCCATTTTAACAACTCATTCAAAGGATTATTGGTGATTAGTCCTAACTTAGATTTTAACGTTAAAAGTCAACTAAATGTGTCATTTGTCTCTACTTTCCTCAGTTGCAAGGGGACAATATTTCTTCCTACCTGACAGCATCTTTTGAGGATCAAATGATAAGACAGGTTGTAACAATATTTTATAAACTGCAATAAGGTTTATATGTTTTGTAAATGTAAGTTATTATTATTTAAATCCAGACACAGCTTTGGCTGCAACAGTCCCGCAACCTTGAGTTGCTACAAACAGCAACTGCTGAATGTGAAAGATCTTAAAGGATCCTTGCAAGAGTGACGTATTGTTTTAAAACGTCAATATTTAGTTAAATAGTTGAAATAACTATTTATAAAACACTGTTTAAAAATTAAAGTATTGGGGATATAATGGTAGATACAAAAATACACCAAATAGAATACAAATAAAGTATTAAATATATCATATACATATTTGTAAATAGTTGTATATTGTGTACATAATATATATTTGTAAATTGCATGCATTTACAATATAAGCAAATTTCCTAACAAGTGTAGTTTGCTGGTACATTAAGTCCTTAGTTTCTTTTGGTTGGTCATGGGGCCTGAGCTCTGGGCTTGGGCACTGTCCCTCAGTGGTAGACTAGAGCTCTACCATTTGAGCCACAGCGCCACTTCCGGCATTTTCTGCTTCTGTGGTGCTGAGGAATCGAACCCAGGGGTTCATGCATGCAAGGCAAGCACTCTACCACTGAGCCACCTTCCCAGCCCTAAATCTCTAGTTTCTGATAAAGAACTGTAGAGGAAGTGATATGAACCAAACTTTCACATTTGCCTCTTGGGAAATATGCCCTGTAGATATTTAATAACACATTTTGCTTTTCTGCAATCATTATATTAGTATATATAAACTTACCTTCAGGATCTGTTTTAATTACAAATGTGTCATGCATAAAACATGTGGAATCATTTCAATATGTTCATTACCCTTTGCTTCATTCTTCAATTCACAAGACAAGTTTAATTGTAGTATATTCATCAACTTTTCTTTAGTCTTAAGATTTCCACAGATACCACTGTTCAGTTGAAATTGTTTGAACTAGTCCTCTGGCAGCTTGCCTCTGCTTGAGTTCCACTTGAGAACATAGTATTTATTAATCAGTGTACTGGAAAACATGAACACCCGGCTCCATCAAATCTATGCCCCATCACATGGAGCTCTGATCATGGAAATAGATTCGTGTATTTTAGCGATCATGCTAACAACTACCATTTCTCTCTCAAATGAAACCTGAAACATTCATGCAGGTTAAGACTGCACTAACATTTTTAAACTTAACTTTTAATCCAGCTCTACAGGAAATGACAGCACCTCACTGAGTATTCTCCCAACTTTGCTAGGGTAAGATGAAACTTGATTAGCATTATGTGGAGGCTATTTGCACCTCTGAAGTTTACTTTTCTACAGAAGTTGAATCATTAGATAATTGCAGTGGAAACATTTTTTAAAAAATCTTTCACCATATCAAAAGCAATTTGTGAAATCCCAAGGCACCTGAGGCTGGAAGAATTGAAATATAATTAGTGGGTAGATACACTCTTATTTATTTCTAGGAGTGGATTCTCAGATGAAGAGTCAAATAAAATGCCAAAGTGAGGCAAAATAAAAAAGCAAACTGTAGTTCATCTTATCTCCAATTAACCACTCAAAAACTAGAAGTGAAGCTATGGCTTAAAATGGCAGAGCACTAGCCCTGAGCAAAACAATCAGGGATGGTGCCTAGGCCCTGAGTTCAAGCCGCACAACTGCAAAACATATGTTTTTGTTTGTTTGTTTGTTTCATACACTAAACTTCTAATGACACAAATTGCGCTCATTTTGTTCTCATGGTCTTCTTTTGCATCAACTTTACATTGAAATTGTCTTCTCACTTCTAGTATCACAGAAAGTTCTCACCAAAATGTCTGAGGAATACAATTTAGAGTAACTTAATTCACAGACCCTGGCATTTATAGCCACAGTATTATTTTAAGAATTAATAGTCCCTCTTTTCTTTTTCAGCCATGCCTCTCCACAATGTGTGGCTGGGGCAGCAGTTCGGTAAATAAACTTCTTTTCCTGCCTGAATAGCACATGGTGTTCTCTTCATCAGCTACCTAATGAAACTTACCTATTTAATATACCTTACATATGGATGGGGTTTTTGAGTTGGAAATGTTAGAATTTCCTAACCACCCCTTTTCCGCAAACTGTCTTGAGATACCATGTGACACTTTCCACCAATACTATTGCTGGCCTTCACACATCCCACATCCACACCACTTCTCTACTCTGCCCCTCTCTGCCTCATGAGACTTCCTCCAGACTTCATCCAAGAGACTTTTCTCCTCCAGACTTCATCTAAGGACTCATGCCTACCAGGTGACAGATGGTGCCTGCTGCCTTCTCCCAGAGAGGACCACATCTCAGCCTTTTACCCCTACTGCCAATGCCCCTTGACAGCAGGAAGTAGCCAGAGAGAATCTTCATCCTTTTTCACAATTATCAAAAGGCTGGAATGTAAGGTCTGCACAGGGACACCTCTCTACCTGTTGGCTAAGTTTCTGCCCAGTATTTGCTACCTAGGTAACTGGCACACATGGAAGCAGTCACCCTCCCCTCCTAGATTACATCCTGGACCACCTCTGGTCACATGCCTTCCATCTGACCTTAGGAGGGTCCCAGACCCTGAGGTTACATCCCGATCCAGTGTGGCCACACCTTTCCCCCACCTGGCCACACCTCTTCCTGTCCCTGGCCTAGATAAGTCCTGGCCCAGGGGTAGTTCATCCCCTTCTCTTTTTCAGCCATTTCTCTCCATCATGTGTGGCGGGAGCAGCAGTTCGGTAAATAAACTTCTTTTCCTGCCTGAAAAAAAGAAAGAATTAATAGTAGCTATTGCTTAATTATATGTTCCCAGCTAATATTGCACAAATTAATCCCAACCTAGAAAACAGCATGAAAGCAAGCAACTTGATTTCTAACATTATCCTAACTGCAGGGAAAATTACACTGGAGAAAAAAGGTCAAAAAGTGTCATGTGCTAGTAATCTGAATTTTTCAAAGAACAGAGAGAAATATTAAGTTAGATCAGTGTGTCTTAATCTCGTTCAAAGTAGAAATCTGAGAAATGTTTTTTAAATACTAATTGTCTCTCACCCCTACAGATTCTGGCCTGCTTTTCTGGAAAGTTCTTAGTTATCTACAGTTTTACAAGTTCCTCAGATGGTTCTACTGTATAGCCAAAGTTGAGAACCATTTGATTAAATGATGTAAGATAACAAATAAGCATTTTAAGATGTTTTTCTTCTATCTATATCCAGTGCTCATTCAGGCAAAGATTGAACCACTCATAAGTATAGCCCTCTTTATGTAGACTTAAACACATGCTAATCTGTATACTGCAAAGCCTAAAGATTGGCAATGAAAATCATCTGTCAAAATTATACCATGAGAGCTGGAGATGTGGCTCACATAGTACAGCACCAGCCTAGCAGGCATGCAATCCTAAGTAAAATTTCAGTATTACCAAAAATTTATACTGGTGTCGAAGGCCCAAAATTATAAAGACAGAAGTGAGGCGCCAATGGCTCACGTCTGTAATCCTAGCTACTCAGGAGGCTGAGATTTGAGGATTGCGGTTCAAAGCCAGCCTGGGCAGGAAACTCTGTGAGACTCTTATCTCCAATAAACCACTAGAAAACCGGAAGTGGTGCTGTGGCTTAAGTGGTAGAGTGCTCGCCTTGAGCTGAAGAATGCACAGACAGCGCCCAGAGTTCAAGCCCCATGACCAACCAAAAAAAAAAAAAAATTATAAAGACAAATATTTACTTTGTTAAACCTTAAACTCTATTGCATCTCAATGGTCTCAATTAATAAAAGCTAAATCAATTTAAGTGAAAAACTGGAGAGAAGTGACAGGTGAACCTCAGTGGTGAAGTACTAGTCTAGCTTCAAAGACACACACACACACACACACACACACACACACACACACACACACACACACACACACACAAACCCCAGCATTCTGATGTCTTTCCCATTCCTTCAAGAGAAAAGTCCCAGACAACAAATAACTGCCCCAGATTAGATCACAAGCCAATCCTTAGAAATCTTAAAATATAGGGCTGGGAAGGTGGCTCAGTGGTAGAGCACTTGCCTTGCATGCATGAGGCCCTGGGTTTGATTCCTCAGCGCCACATAAGCAAAAAGAAAAAAACCAGAAGTGGTGCTGTGGCTCAAGTGGTAGAGCACTAGCCTTGAACTGAAGAGCTGAGGGACAGTGCCCAGGCCCAGAGTTCAGGCCCCATGACCAGATCCTCCCCCCCAAAAAAATCTTAAAATATTACTTATTTATAACTATAGCACTCAACAATCAAATTGAGTTTCAAAATATTAATAGGAATGAATATGTGGGGAAAGTAGAAATGAGAAGACCACTTTGGAGACCATATTTTGAGCAAATTTAACCTAATAGGAGATATAAAGATTGAATTATGGAAATAGTAAAAGGTCATATCAAGGACAAACTTTTGCCTGAAGGCATGAATTTCATTTGTTGTCTGAGGGCTGAAAGGGTCACAGAAGGATTTCAGCAAGGAATGAGATGATCATAATCAAAGATTACTTTGACATGTGGAGATAGATTAAAGAAAATAAGCTTTAAAAATAGAAACCAGTTAAAAAGAGATACCAGTTATACACATGAAAGAAATGTAAACTTGTACTAAGGCAATGGAAAGACAGAAATGGCTTCAAGGGAATTCAAGAGACGGTATTCTACAATAACTGGATGGGGTATGGGTTGCCCCAGTAGGGACATGATTCAGAATGACTCACTGATTTCTGGCTTGAGATGATTGAAGCAGAGATGCTGTCAACTAAGCTAATTCAGGAATGAAAGCCGTTTTGGAACAAAATAAATTATAAATTTAGTTTGATATATTAAATTCAAGTTATCTAGGATTTTAAAAATATCAACTCATAATGTAAACTCTGAGATAAACTTAATTATAAAGTTTGATGGGATTGCAAGAAACTGCAGAGCTTTTGCATGGCAAAGGACATAGCTAGCAAGATCAATAGAAAGCTCACGGATTGGGAGATCTTCACCAGACATACAACAGATAAGAGTTTCATATATAAATTATACTTGGAACTCAAAAAAATCCTCCAACAACAAATCCTCAAGGAAACAACTCCCCGATAAATAAGTGGGCTAAAGACTTAAAGAGAAATTTCTGTGAAGAGAAGAGGAAATAAGAATGGCCAATGTGTACACATGAAGAAATGCTCAACCTCTCTAGCCATAAAAGAAATGCAAATCAAATGAGCATTGAGCTTCCACCTCACACTATTTAGAATGGCTATAATCAAGAAATCTACTAACAACAGATGCTGGAGGAGATGTGGCCAGAAGGGAACCCTACTGCATTGTTGATAGGAGTGTAAACTTGTTCAATCACTTTGGATCGCAGTATGGAGTTTCCTCAAAAGACTCCACATAGAGCTCCCCTATGACCCAGCAATCCCACTTTTGGGCATTTACCCAAATGATCACAAACAAGATCATACTAAAGCTACTAGCACGACTATGCTTATTGCAGCATTATTTACCATAGCTAAGATATGAAACCAACCCAGATGCCCCTCAGTAGATGAATGGATCAGAAAATGTGGTATATATACACAATGGAATAATATGCCTCCATCAGAAAGAATGACATTGCCTCATTTGTTAGGAAATTGAAAGACTTGGGAAAAATTATATTAAGTGAAATAAGCCAGGCCCAAAGAAACATAGGTCCCATGATATCCCTTATTTGCAATAACTAGTATATGTCCGAGACAAGCAGCAAAGTTTAAAAGCTATGTACATACAACCAGATAAGATGAAGTTAAGCGAAATTAACCCCAAGATAGGGACACAAGTGGTTTTTTTTCTTTCTTGGTATTGTTTCTAACATATTTATAAGGTACCATGTCATTTTTTTTGTTGCATTGTATGTTCTTTCCCCATAGTATAATCCCTGTTTTCACTGCATTTGATGTCGGTATAATTTGGGGGGGAGGAAAGGAAAAACAAAATGTTTAAATAGGGATACAGGTTGACTCATTGTAACAATGAGATATACAAGACACTATGTTGAAAACAAACTTTACAACTTTGGCTGCGGTGGGGGGGATGTTGTTGTGTAGAGGTGGGAGGGAAGGGATGGTAGGGGTAAAACAAAGGAGAAGGCAACAATGCTTGATAAGAAATGTACTCATTACCTTGCTCATGTAACAGAAATCCCTCTCTACAGTATTTTAATAATAAAAACCTTATTTTATAAAAAAAACTTCCAGAAAACCAGAAGTGGCACTGTGGCTCAAGTGGTAGAGCATTCACTAAAGAGCTCAAGGGCAGCGCCCAGGCCCAGAATTCAAGCCCCATGACTGACCCTCCCCAAAAAAAAATTCATTGTATATTCCATAAAACTAAGTATGAGAAAGGGTAAATTGAAGGGGGATGAGAATATTGGAGGAGTGACCCTGATCAAAATGCTTTTTGTATTCCTAAACTGCTTTGTTATAATGGCACCTCCTTTGTACAACTTCTTAAAGATAATTTATTAAATTAATAAATGAGTTTTAAAAGAAAAAAATTTGAATGATGACTTTAAAAATTCAAGCAGTTCCCTCTGTACAGTATGTTCTCAAATAAAATAAAATAAAATTTAAAAAAAAAATTCAAGCAGTTAGCTTTGCACAGTGGCAGTATCGTAGCCAATGAGGTTTATCCAAGGCACGATTATTGCTAATTGAAAAATTTGAGCAGTTCACACCTGCAATCCCAAAACTCGGGCAACAAAGGCAGGAGGATTAGAAATTCATGACCAACCTGAGCTACATAGAGACACCTTACTTCAAAAATGAAGGGGAGGGAAGGGAACAACAGAATGGTAAGACAAAGGACAAAGGGGGAAACAATGCAACAGCAATATACACAAGACACTATGTTGGAAATGATCTGTACAATTTGAAGGGTAGGGGTGGGGAGGAGGGAAAGTAAAAGAACAATGAGGAAAGGTAAGAAATTTGAAAAGAAATGTACTCATTACCTTACTTATGTAACTGAAACCCCTCTGTACATCACCTTGGCAATAAAAAGGTAAAAAATAATGTTCAATCAGAAAAAAAATGAAGGGAGAGAGAGAATCTTTTTCTCAATGGCAGAGAGCCTGCCTACCATGAACAAAAACCTGAGTTTGATTTCCAGCACCACACAAAGAAAGAAAATAATCAGTAAAATCCTAATTAAATTATATTTTACATAATAACAGTTCTTACTAATATCTGTCTTTTAGAAATGTTTGTGAATTCCTTTAAGAAGTAGAACAAGCCAGGTACCAGTAGTTCATGCCTATAATCCTAGCTACTCAGGACGCTGAGATCTGAGGATCATGGTTCAAAACCAGCCTAGGCAGGAAAGTCTGTGACACTCTTATGTCCAATAAAGTACCAGAAAACCAGAAGTAACACTGTGGCTTAAGTGGTAGAGCTCTAGCCTCGAGCTAAAGAACTCAGGGACAGAGTCCAGGCCCAGAGTTCAAGCCCCACAACCGACAAAAAAAAAAAATAGGTAGAACACAGGTTGAGGTTTTTTTCTTAACTTTCCTGAAAAGAATTATTTGTATATAAATTTACAACTTGAAATATTATAGAATAGCTGTGGGGTTATAGTAAAATAATTAACGTTTTCCAATTAAAAAATATAGAAGGAAATCATTGTACTGAAGGAAGCCTTTCTCACTCTTAAAGAAAGTCTACTTTCTTGGGATGGCCTTTAACTGTCTCCCAATCATTATAATCTACTGTAACAGCTCTCTCTCAGGAAAGCTGTGAAGATTGTTGAAATGTTCTAACTTACTATTTCTGCAGCTCTGAATTCTCTGTTAACTCCCTCCCTCTAGAGGGAGAACAAAAAAGAATTCAATTTGAGACCTGTCACTGATAAAATAGTTAACCTCTCTGTACTTCCTTAGTAAAAGACAAATACTTTCCCCCATAGAGTTATGAGGAAAAATAAGGCACCCTATACAGCCATCCCTTGTAAACTGAAAAGTTGTATAAACATATTAAAATATTGAGTTTAGGAACTAAAGTTCCAGCTGTCTCCACAAAAGACCTCACTTCCCTACATTAACCTTCAGCTTAATGCAGCTTTCTCCATTACAACATTAAAATGTATTTACTGAGTTCCTATTATGTGTGATGTACTGTGCTAATAGCTAAAGATCCAATAGAGAATAATCAGGTAAGAAGATAAAAATTGTATGAGCTCAACTGTTCTATTGTATGTAACAGAATAGAACAACCTTGAGACATGTTGCATATAAGCATAGCCAAATGCTTACCATTCTTTAAACTTAAGCTTTTTTCCTCGTTTTTCTCTTTATATTGTTTTACTCTCCAAGAGGCAAACATGCCTTTCCTCTTATTAAAAGATTTTCAAGCTGGGTGCCAGTGGCTCACACCTGTAATCCTAACTACTCAGGAGACTGAGATTTGAGGATCACTGTTCAAAGCCAGCCCGGGCAGGAAAGTCCATGAGACTCTTATCTCCAATAAACCACCAGAAAACCAGAAGTGGCGCTGTGGTTCATGTGGTAGAGCATTAACCTTGAGCTGAAGTGCTGAGGGACAGTGCCTAGGCTCAGAGTTCAAGCCCCACAACCGACAAAAAAAAATTTTTCAAAGCACCAAACACTACAGATTAGAACATTGTGTCCTCAGAGACAATAAACCACTCAAGTCATCAATATATTTAAAGTCATAGTGTAGTGTAATAAACATATTATATTTCTTAGTCTTAATGAATGGGAAAATTTACAAACATCTTAAGACCTCGATTCCTCCCTTAACTGCCTAACTCCATAGCAACCCATATAAGCAAATTTCAGGTCCTAAGGTCTTCAGACCACCTATGTGGCAGGGTTAGATGGATCATGTGGGAAAGCAAAGACCACTTTGTCTAGGCTAGAGTTAGTCTCCATTTATATTTTGGACCCTCATACACACACCCATAGTGCCTGGTAGGTTTTTCAATAGTGTCCTCTTACGTGAAAGAGGAGTTAGTCTCAGACCTTTCTTACCAGCTATATTAAATAAACTAGAAGAGAGACCAGTGGAAGCTAGGAGAGGGAGAGGGAAAGTTCCAACAGATGACTATTACCCCCAATAATCATGTTGTAAAAAAATCACTTTTAACTTCTTTTTTGGGGGGGGGAGGGGGTCCGGTCCTGGGGCCTGAACTCTGGGCCTGGGCGCTGTCCCTCAGCTCTTCAGCTCCAGGCTAGTGCTCTACCACTTGAGCCACAGCACCACTTCCGGCTTTTTTCTTTTTGCTTATGTGGTGCTGAAGAATCGAACCCAGGGCCTCATGCATGCAAGGCAAGTGCTCTACCACTGAGCCACCTTCCCAGCCCCTCCCTCTTTTTGTCAGTTGTGGGGCTTGAACTCTGGGCCTGGGCACTGTCCCTCAGCTCTTCAGCTCAAGGCTAGCACTCTACCACTTGAGCTACAGTACTACTTCTGGTTTTTCTGGTGGTTAATTGTAGATAAGTGTGTCACAGACTTTCCTGCCCGGGCTGGCTTTGAACAGCAATCCTCAGATCTTAGCCTCTTAAGTAGCTAGGATTACAGGCATGAGACATCGGCGCCCAGCTTCTTTTTATTATTTTTTAATACAAAGGTTTCAATTCCATAAGTCAGGTTTGAGTACAGTGCATCTTGATCAATGTTGCCTCTTCTGTAGAGTTCTCCCTTATTTTTCCCCATTCCTACACTCAAAAAGTGTAGTTCAATTTTTACTTAATTTACACTGAATATAATGAAAGTTCTTATCCTTTTTTAGCTCATTTCAAGGGACTCAGAGGACATACTTTCCCTCCTGAATACTGTACCTCCCAAAAATAACTTTAATAACTTGAATTGATTCTAAAGATTACAGTTGGAGAATAATTGATATCAATAAGTTAATAGAAAAGTTCACTTTTAAACCTACTAAATTGCAGTAAAGAAAAATAAAACCTACAAATAGCAACTATGGAGATTACTACGAATTTTCCTGTGTCTTTGCCTACTAGAAATTTGTCCTTGACTCCAGTTGGGGTTTCCTTACAATTAAAATGAGATCTGTAGGTCAGCCTTCTATCTCCAAAATCCCATTCCTTTTACTTATGCTATAAGAGGGTCTACTGAGTTCCATCTATTTGCAACTTG
Organism: Dipodomys spectabilis; assembly: GCF_019054845.1. Classification (NCBI taxonomy): domain Eukaryota; kingdom Metazoa; phylum Chordata; class Mammalia; order Rodentia; family Heteromyidae; genus Dipodomys; species Dipodomys spectabilis. The sequence continues at coordinate 1,060,053 of NW_024870701.1, read as the reverse complement.
GAAGCTTATTCATTTTAATTTCAGGTTCATGACAGGATTTCCAACATATTTAAGACTGGTTGGCTTACCTCTTAATAAGTAGATCTTCTCAGGCACATCATGAACAAATATAAAAAGGAGAAAATGGAAACAATGAAATTAAGAGTTGAGCAGAGACAAAATTATCCATAAACACTCAAGCCATTGCTATAGTACTGTAATCATAAATTCAGTAACAGAAAAAGAATGACTAATAATGTTCTTCTTTCTCCTACTGAGATTACTATTTAAGTCCTGCCACAGCCATTCACCTTCTTTGTTTGGCCTACCAATGACCACCTCCATCATTCCCATCCCACTCCACACCCCTATGGAGTCTCACAAGTGTTCCTGTAAGAAACAAATCCAAGATACTAACACCTAAGCCTATTCACGTCTTAGCCATTTCAGTTCGACTATCTTTAAGTCAAATTTGAGATGGTGGGACACTATAAGTACATAATCATTTGAGGATAAGATCAATTAGGATCCATCTATCCAAATTAAATTATATATTCTAAGAAGACTATCTTCTCCGTTGTATCAAATCAGCCCCTGCCATCTGTTCTTAGACTACCTAGCTATTGACTCTGACTGAACAAGTCAAGCAACTTCTTTTGATCTCAGCTTTTCTTATCTGACAATTAAAGGGAGATTGGTCTGTCACTGGGGAAAAAAAAAAAGTACTTGAGACAAAGGAAGATACTCTTAGGAGAGGAACACAAAGGCATAATGCCTATGTGCATCAAATGAACTCCAGGACATGAATACAAGTTTTTCTTTGTTGTTTTTGCTTTCTTTTTGTCTTGTTTGTTTATCTGTATTTGGGAGGGTAAGGGAGCACAGAAATGGAGGGACCAAGGGTGAAAATACGCAGCAATGGTACTTACTAGACACTATGTTGAAAATGAACTTGATGGTGGAGATGAGAGGGGGAAAACTGGGAGAGAGTGAGGGAAGGGGTGACATTATCAAAAAGAAATGTACTCTTTACTTGACTTATGTAACTGTAACCCCTTTGTATATCAACTTGATAATAACAATAAAAAGGGAAATAAAAACGAAAATAAATTACCGACAAAAAATTACCTGAGAAAAATCAACTTAAAGAAGGAAATATTTACTATAGTTCATTGTTTCAGAAGTTTCAATCCGGTCACTTAACTGCAATGCTTTGGAGCTAAAAATAAGGCCAAAATATCATGGAAGAAAAGTACATGGTAGGAAAAGTTGCTCACTTTCATGGTATCTAAGACATAGAAGGGGCCAGCAATAAGATATAGAGACTGATTAACAACTTTATTTTTTTTGGAAAATAGAAAAGGAGAACATTTTCTAATTCCTAATATGAGGCCAGTATTACACTGGTTCCAAAAGTCTCTGGTTTGGGCAGAACAAAAGAAGAAAGGAGGGAGGAAACAAATCTGAGTATATAAGAGAGAGAGAGAGAGAGAGAGAGAGAGAGAGAGAGAGAGAGAGAGATTACCCAGGTAGACTCAATCTGATTACCAAACCTTTAAAAGCTGAGAATTTTTTCCACAGGGTAACATAATAGGGTATTGAAGAGATTTAATGGATGAGAGGAGCTGGGTGCTACTATGGCTTTGAAGATGATCATGTGCAAGGACTTGAGAGCAGCCTCTTGAAGCTACAAATCCAAGCCAACAGCCAAAAGCAGAATAGAATTCTATCTATCTGAAGGAGCTTGAAAACGAATTCTTGCCTTGTTCCTTACCTGTAGTCCTAGCTACTCAGGAGGCTGAGATATGAAGACTGAGTTTCAAAGTCAACCAGCTCAGGATAGTCTGAAAGACTCTGATCTCCAAATAACCACACAAAAAAGCTAGATATGGGGGCTGGGAAGGTGGCTCAGTGGTAGAGGACTTGCCTTGCATGCTCGAGGCCCTGGGTTCAATTCCTCAGCACCATATAAGAAAAAAGCCGGAAGTGGCGCTGTGGCTCAAGTGGGAGAGCGCTAGCCTTGAGCTGAAGAGCTGAGGGACAGCGCCCAGGCCCAGAGTTCAGGCTCCACTACCAGGAAAAAAAAAAAAAAGCTAGATATGGAGCTGTGGCTCAAGTGATAAGAGTACTAGTCTTGAGCACAAAGCCCAAAGACAGCACCTAGAACCTGAGTTCAAGCCCCAAGACCTGCATCAAATAAACCAAAAAATAAAATAAAATAATAAAAGGAATTCTTCCCTAGAACCTACAAATAAGAGCCTATTTGTAGTGCTAGGCAGCACCTTTATTTTTACCTTTAAGATGCTAAACAGTAAACCTAGACTGTACTGTTTGAAATTTCTGACCTTAAAAAATAAAAGGTAATAATTGGTTCTAATTTAGGCCATTATGATTGTGGTAATTTGTTATATCAGCAATGGAAAACTACTATATTAATGGGTAACTGTGGTAGACCCATATAATCAAGTACTAGTCAGCAACAAAAAGGAACATATTGTTGTCCAGCACTGATCGTTCATGACTGTAACCTTACTCCAGAAGCTGAGATCTAAGGATCATGGTTGAAAGCTAGCTCAAGCAGGAAAGTATGTGAGACTGATCTCCAATAAAGTATTCAGAAAAAGCCAGAAGTGGCACTATGTCTCAAGTGGTAGAGCACTAGCTTTGAGCAAAATGAATCTCAGGAACAGAGCCCAGGCCCTGAGTTCAAGCCCCAGGATTAGCACAAAAAAAATTTACAAAAACAAATTATGCCAAGTTAAAAGAAAGAAAAGACTGGATATTATACTATTTCATCCCCATAAAATTCTAGAAAATGCATACAATCTGTAATACAGAAAACAGATCATAATTACATGGAATGGAATAGAAGGGGCAATTAAGGAAAAATGGATTATAAAGAGCCATGAGAAATTTTTGAGTAGTGATAGTTATGTTTATTATCTTATTTGAGATGGTGGGTTCATGGATGTATCCCCAAGTTAAAAGTCATTAAACAAAGCATTTTAAATATGTATGATTTATTTAATAGTAGAGAATGGCCAGGTACTAGTAGCTCATACTTGTAATCTTAGCTACTTAGGAGGCTGAGTTCAGAGCATCTCAATTTAAAACCAGCCCAGACAGAAAAGACCTCAAGATTCTGCCCCCAAAATAACCATCAAGAAGCTAGACTGGAGTCATGATTCAAGTAATAGAGCACCAGCCATGAACAAGTAAGCTGTGTAAGCATATGAGACCCTGTGCTGAAGCTCCAGTACAAGCTTAAACACAAATACAAAAGCTTTTGAAATCTTCAATAATTTTTACTTCTAGTTCTATTAAATTAACAAAAATTTGTGTATTGAGCATAGAATCAGTGGAAACAGGTGAAAAAATACAGCAGAGGGGCCCATCGACTGCAATGGACATTGATGAAAGTGAACTTAGCAACTCAAGGGCAGTAATGGGAGGGAGGGAATGAGAAAGAGGGAATAGCTGATACTAAGCAAAAGGAAAGAAATGTACATGTCACCCGATTTGTAAAAAAATAGTTTATTGTTAAAGGTCATAGAGTTATAAGCAATGTAGATTAAGATAATGATGACTACCATTGTGAAGATTAAAACATGTTTGTGACTTAAAGAAAAGTAAAACAACAACAACAACAAAAATTTGTGTATTAACTGCTAAGTCTCTAGGTAAACAATTTTTTTTAAGGTTTACCCATCTAAAGGACCTAATTCCTTTAAATTCTTCTGAACCAGGATGTTTAATCAGCACGTTAGCTGCCTATTGTCTGTTAACTACATTCTAGTCACTAACTGGAGTTTAGAAATAAACTAAATTTAACATTTCTCATGTTGCTTCATATTCTCTAAAAGATCTGCTTCCCTGAACTTTTGCAATACTTTCTACCTGTTCCACTGCTCAGTCTCTGACTGCATATTCTGATTTATTATGCTCTACTAACTTCTTACAGGAGTCTGTCAATTCAATTAATTGAAAGATACTTGAAAGCCAAGAGTCAATTCATTTGTCCATTAAATATTGGCAGTTCCAATATGTTGATGCGAGAAACAATTTAATTTTCCCTCTGCTTTTCCAAGTCCTTGGGCAAGGCCCCTGTAACAAAAAAAAAAGAAAAGAAAAGCAGATTAACAAAAAGAAAACTAACTGAAGTTTACTATAACATGTATATCTCAACATACATAAGAAATATCCAAGGAATGAGTAATTTTCAAAGAGGTAGATTAAGCACTCTGGCCTGTAGAAACACCTTCAGCAAATAATCAATTTTTAAAATAACAAGACAAAGGAAAAGGACTTTGAGTCCCACATACCAGCAAATTGTAGGAAGATATACGTATGGATAACTAATGGCAAATAAAGCTCCTAAAGTCTGTTATGTAGATTCCTCTAGAACTTCTAAACCAGGAAAGGACTATAGTCCACCTCAGTCTGGGAAAAGCTCCTGTCCTTTCTGTTAGAGAAGGGAGGAGGGACACCACTGTAAATTCATGCCCTGCTTTTAGACAAACAGGGAAAATGTCTGGAGCTTTTGTTGCTTCTGCCTCAGTTGTCATCACTCAAAATAATCCTCATTCCAAAGACATATTTTGTAGTGGAAGATTCTTCTGCCTATTACGGGTTTGAGAAAAAAATATAAAATGGTCCCACCTTCCATAATCTACTGAAGGAAGAAATATGTAGATACCATCTGTGAGCTGAGCAATGGCTGGAAGTCTCAAGGGCAGCCATCTACAGCCTGAACATTGAACTATCCTTCCTTCATCTTATAACCATGTCTACCAATGAATATACTAACTGTCCCATTGCATATCTTAACAGACTCAAGAACAAAGGCACACAAAGTTCAGAAATGAAGTAGCATCAAGTAGAAATTAATGGAGAGCTGGGGAAAGCTGAGAAAGATGACCAGATGTTAGAAGGAGAAGTATCATTTCATGATGATGCTCCTCCACTGCAGAAAAACCACAATAATCAGCACACTGTGAATTGTGCTGTTCATGACATTGCCAAAGGCATAAATAGCAACAATTTGGAACACCAGCTCCAAGCTACTCAAGCAGCTAGGAAATTGTTTTCTAGGGTAAACATTCCCCCATAGACAACATAACCGTGGCTGGTTTGATTTTACTTTTTGTTTCTGTGTTGGTTACCTTTCTTATTGCTGGGACTAAATGTCTGACATAAATAACTTAAAAAGAGATTTATTTTAGCACATAGTTTCAGAGGTTACAGCCCATGATGACAGAGAGAGCTTGGCAGATCAGAGCAGCACACATCATAGCCAAAAAGCAGAGAAGAGTAGGTCTGGCTTTCTCCTTTTCTTTTTTATCCCAGCTGTGCCTTCACCCTATAGGAATGGTGCCACCCACATTCAGGGAAGATATCCCTTCTTTGTGAATCTTCTCTGGAAAGAAACTCACAGGTATAATAAGAAGTATACTTTACTGATCTCTTAGGCACATTTCAATCCACCTACATTAACTGTCAAAGTTACTCATCATGGCTTCATTCTTGGACAGAATTTATTGTAGTCCTAATTGGTTCAAATGTGGCTGGGCACTCACTAGCATCATTTCTAGGACATCAGATGATGTCAGGTGGATACAGTGCATTCCCAGCATTCATTTCTCTGCTGGCAACTGGTCATGTTCATGTCAGTGAAGAAGCTGTATAGGATTGGGGGAATATTGCAAGTGATGCTTATCAAGTATGGTATAGTACCACTAACCTTCTGTGAGATCTTCTTGCAGTTTCTGATATGTGAAATAATGTAATTGTTTTAAGTAGCTTTACCTGGATACCTTCAAGTCACTGTTTTACTTTTTACAAAAAAAAAATCTTTTTGGTGAACAAATTCTTCCTATTTTGTCTCTGACATCACAATGATCTAGAAGTACTACCTAATAACCATGCAAACATTTCAGTGAATGTGCTGATATGGTTGGGAAAACAGGAATTACACTCATCTTGAAAAGATTCTAGGAGCTACTGCATTGCCAATTGTCTCTTATGCACTAAGAGCCATAGGGAATATTATCACTGCAATATATGAGCAGACTGTGATAGATGCAGGTGCAGTTGTCATCTTTTCAAACCTGCCAACTAATCTCCAGACAAAATATTCAGTAAAAACAAACAAGCAAACAAACAAAAACTACAAAGACCATGTCAAACATCACAACTGGCCATCAGAATCAGAGACAATAAGTTGGGAATCACAAATTATCCCATTTCTATTGGCATTTTCCTTTAATATTTTTCCAAGTCTTTCCATTTCCTTATGCATGGGGTGATGTCATTCTTTCCGATGGATGCATAGAATTCCATTGTATATATACCACATTTTTCTTGACCCATTTATCTACTAAGGGGCATCTAGGCTGATTCTATATCTTAACTATGGTAAATAATACTGCAATGAACATAGTTGTGCTGATAGCTTTAGTGTGGCCTTGTTTGTGGTCATTTGATTAAATACCCAGGAGTGGAATTACTGGGTCATAAAGGAGTTCTATGTTTAGTCTTTTAAGGAACCTCCATAGTGTTAGCATTCTAAGGCAGACTTTAAACCCAAAGGGAGGCTATATGGCTTGTGTACAATTAATTACACAACAGGTGGAACAGTTGAACAGATTGTTTACCTCCTTTACAATGACATAATGAAACCACTGGTGAATTACTGAACAGCTAAAAAAATACCAAGACCATTATTATTATTATAGTTCTTTGGGGTTTATTGTGTGTGTGTGTGTGTGTTGCTGGCGTTTCAATTCAGGGCCTTGTACTTGGCAGGCAGGTTCTCTACCACTGAGCTATGCCTCCAGTCCTAATTCTGGTTATTCTGGATGCCATTTCAAAAAGCTTTCAGGCTGCTGAGAACCTGGATAAAGCCAAGAGACTTAGTATAATACTTAAAGACTGTGTCGGTTGAGCCAAATGAAGCTCTATAAACCCATAAAAATGGGTTTGTGTATGAGGCTTCATTAAGCTTGACTGAGAAGTATTTCTCAGTAGAGCAAGATCAAAATGTTGTGCTACAACTATGTTTATCACAGCATTATTCACCATAGCTAAAATATGGAACCAACCCAGATGCCCCTCAGTAGATGAATGGATCAAGAAAATGTGGTATATATACACAATGGAATTCTATGTCTCCATCAGAAAGAATGACATTGCCCCATTTGTTAGGAAATGGAAAGGCTTGGAAAAAATTATATTAAGTGAAGTAAGCCAGGCCCAAAGAAACATAGGTCCCATGGTTTCCCTTATTTGCAATATCTAGTATATGTCTGAGTCAAGCAGAAAAGATCAGATAAGGTGATGTTAGGGAAATGAACCCTAAGATATGTATTCAAATGTTTTTTTTTCTTTCATGTGATTGTTTCTAACACATTTATAAGATTATTTCTTTGAGGCTAGCATTGTTTGCACAAAAAGTCGGTGATTCTCTCCCCCAAATAGTAATGAAATTACGTCTGTTGAGTCAACTTTTTATGTCATCTTATAATAAAAGCTGAAAAAAAACCTTTGTTTCTATTTATAAAAAAAATGCTTTTCTATATGTACCCTTGATAACAGATTTTGAAGAAATCATGTAAGATGATAAAGCATTTGAATGGTACAGTAGATGTAAAAGAAATTCAGTTTAAAGAACATTTGTTTTTACATTAAATGTTTATTAGAAATCAAAAAAAAAAAGATTATTTCTTTGTTGCTTTGTATGTCCCTCCCCCCACAGCATAAGCTCTGCTTTCACTGTATTTGATGTCAGTATAATTTGTGGAGGGGAAGGGGAAAAACAAATCGTTTAAATCATTTAAATCGTTTAAATCGTGGACCCATTGCAACAATCAGATGTACAAGTCATTATGTCGAAAACAAATTTTACAACTTTGGTACAGGGGGGTGGGGAGGATTGGGTGAGGATGCGGGGGGGGGGGGAGGGGGGGGGGAGGTGGGAGGATGGGAAGGGATGGGAAGGGGAAACAAAGGAGGAGGCTACAATGCTTGATAAGAAATGTACTCATTATCTTGCCCATATAATTGTAACCCCTCTGTACAGTATTTTCACAATAAAAAAAAAAAAGAAACATAGGTTCCATAGTTTCCCTTATTTGCAATAACTAGTATATGTCTAAGACAAGCAGAAAAGGTCAAAAGCTATGTACATATGACCATATAAGACGATGCTAAGCAAAATGAACCCCAAGATAGGGACAAAAGGTTTTATCTTTGTTGCTGTTGTTTTTAATGTACTTATAATGTACTGTGTGATTTTTTTTGTTTCTTTTGCACATTCTTCCCCCATGGTATAGCCCGTTTTCACTGTATTTGATACTGGTGCCCTGCATCTTGTATATACATTTAATTTGGGTAAGAGAAGGGAAATAACAAAATGCTGAAATAAGGATACAGGTTGACCCATTATAACAAAGAGATGTACAAGACACTATGTTGAAAATGAACTTTACAACTTGGGGGGGGGGAGTGGTGAGGACTTGGGGAGGTGGGGAGGGAAGGGATGGTGGGAGAAAAACAAAGGAGGAGGTAACAATGCTCGATAGGAAATGTACTCATTACCTTACTCATGTAACTGTAACCCCTCTGTACAGTATCTTTACAGTAAAAAATATATATTTAAAAAAGATGTCAAAGTTCAGAGCTCATATTCCACATGGTTTACATAAAGTGTATTGTGGTTATAGTTTGCAGAGTAGCCTTCTGTTCAGTGAAGAGCCTAATAATTAAACAAGTATTAGAAACAAGGTCCAGAGGTGGCACAAAAAGAAGCTAAGCTGACACCAGAACTTCTTCCACTTGAACAGAGGACACACTTAATGAACATTCATTCTCTCTCTCTCTCTCTCTCTCTCTCTCTGGACCAATATTCATGATACAAAGAAAAATGTCCAAAAACCTGGTAAGGATAAAATGCTTCTACAAACTATAAAAACTAGTACTACAAAAGCTGAAAAGAATTTAAGGTTACAAAAGTTCATTTGAAAATTAGTACATATTTCCTTTAAAATACTTTTACAAAACAAAATTACCTTTTTGGATATTTATTTTTATTTCAATTTTATTGTTAAGGTTATGTACAGAGGGGTTACTGTTACACACATAAGGTATTGAATACATTCCTTGTCAAACATTGTTACCCCTCCCTCATTTTTCTCCCACTTTCCATCTCTCCCTAATGCCCCCCAATTTGTAAAGTTCATTTCCAACATGTTGTCTTGTGAGTATCGGTTACACCCTCAAAGAATAAGCAAACTTCAAAAATAACAATTTTTTTCTTTTAAACAAAATCAGGAAATAAACTGACAAGCTTGTCAAGAGTCGTTTTCAGTTTAATGTTTTCCTTAGTAGATAAATATGTATAAACAACTAATAAGAATTATAACAACTGCTTAAAAGTTGCTTTTACTGGACTCATAAAATAACTGGGCTCATAAATTAACATCCACTTTGTACCTATGTCCTTTTTCCTTGATCCATTCTCTCCTAAAGTCACATTGCAACCATCTTGGAATCTGGGAAAGGCTGGATCACCTACCAGATGTCAATAACTAACTCATTACAACAAGGTCCCATATGACCAATCATGAGACACCTGTATCATCAAACAAGCCACCTCTAAACATATCTGTGACTTGGAACTGTTTAAATTATGCATAGCTTCTCACTCCATGCCCCCAATTCTCCTAATTTGACCTATAGCAAATGTCTATATCCCTAAAGACAGCTGAAGATGTACTGAAGTGCTTTTTTTTGTTTTGGGGGGTTTTTTGGTCAGTCGTGGGGCCTGGGTGCTGTCCCTCAGCTCTTCAGCTCAAAGCTAGCACTCTACCACTTGAGCCACAGGGCCACTTCCAGTTTTTTCTGCTTATGTGGTGCTGAGGAATTGCACCCAGGACCTCAGACCTCATGAATGCAAGGCAAGTACCACTGAGCCACCTTCCCAGCCCTCAAGTGTTTTCTTAGTATGACTACATTTAATAAATCTCCTTACTCTGTCCTTTACCATGTCTATTTATTTGACATATAGAAATTAGTAGCTAGATCTGACATGTAGAACTACTAGAGTTTGAGCACGGGATCAAACTATGATTTTATAAGTGATTTCTCAAAAGCTAAAGAAGACAGATACAATAAATTCTACATTGTATGGTTATATTTATACAAAATTGTTTAAAAAGTAAAACTAATGATGGAAAGCAAATCACTATTTTTCAGGGGCCAAGAATAGATGGGGGAGGGGGGGCTGGGAAGGTGGCTCAATGGTAGAGTGCTTGCCTTGCATGCATGAAGCCCTGGGTTCGATTCCTCAGCACCACATAAGCAAAAAGAAATAAGCCGGAAGTGGCGCTGTGGCTCAAGTGGTAGAGCTCTAGCCTTGAGCTGAAGAGCTGAAGGACAGTTCCCATGCCCAGAGTTCAGGCCCCACCACCAGACCCCCCCCCAAAAAATAGATGGAGGGGACTGACTTCAAGGAAGTTTGGGGAACAAAAAGAATGTTCTATATTATGATTATGGTAGTAATCAATGTATGTTTTTAAAACTCACTTAACCCTACAACGGAAATTGGAAAATTTTATTACATAAAAACTACACTTCACAAGGGAAAGGGTGACACTGTCCAAAAAGAAATGCACTCTTTACCTGACTTACATAATTTTAACCCTTCTGTACATGATCTTTTTTTTTTGGAGGTCTTTTTTTTTTTTTTGCTTATGTGGTGCTGAGGAATCAAACCAGGGCCTCATGCATGCAAGGCAAGCGCTCTACCATTGAGCCACCTTCCCAGCCCTGTACATGATCTATATACTGACAATTTTTTAAAAATTTAAAAAATTAAACTTCAACTTGAAAAAAGGTAACATAATAAATGAGCTTTTATTTACTTATTTATTTTTTTGAACTCTAGGCGTTCTCAGCTCTTCAGCTCAAGGTGAGTGCTCTACCACTTGAGTCACAGCAGCACTTGTGGTTTTCTGAGCGGTTTATTGGAGATGAGAGGCTCAAGGAGTTTCCTGCCTGGGCTGGCTTTGAACCGCAATCCTCAGATCTCAGACTCCTGAGTAGCTAGGATTACAGGAGTGAGCCACTGATGAGAATGTTTTTCCAATTTATTTCATTCAAAATATTTTACTTAATAGGACCTGGGTTATATATAGCTCCATGGCAGAGTACATGCCTATCAAGAGTGAAACCCTTGTTAGCACCACCAAAAGAAAAAAGAAAAAAATTATACAATATAAAAATACTTTGGGGGCTGGGAAGGTGGCTCAGTGGTAGAGCACTTGCCTTGCATGCCTGAGGCCCTGGGTTCAATTCCTCACCACCACATAAGCAAAAAGAAAAAAGCCGGAAGTGGCGCTGTGGCTCAAGTGGTAGAGCGCTAGCTAGCCTTGAGCTGAAGAGCTGAGGGACAGCACCCAGGCCCAGAGTTCAGGCCCCATGACCGACCAAAAAAAAAGAAAATACATCATCGTACAAAAACAAGCAAAATGAAGTACTTGAAAAGTGATCTTGAATGCAATTAAAGCCCTCAGAAACTGTTGTATAAACTCATTACTCTGATGGAATATTTGGCAGGTCACTGGATACTTTTCCAAGAATATAAAATTATGCCAGAGGCTGCAGATTCAGTTCATACAAGAGGCCACATAGATAACATAAGTAAAGAATGTACATAATGATCCCTGAAAGCATAGTCATAGTAGATAACAAAGCAAGTACATAGAGCAAGTCATACTATAATAAACTGGAAAGCACACAGTGAGCCACCATCACAAGATCCTACAGGGTGATACTTGGAAAAAACAGAAGCCAGAACTTCTAATATTTAAAAGAGGTAGAAATCTGGGTTGGGTTTTTTTGTTGTAGTTGTTTGTTTTTCTTATTTTTGGTGGTTCTAGGGTATGAACTAGGCCTCAAGTTTGCTAGGCTGATACAATACCACTGTCACAACACCACTGAGCCACACTGTCAGCCTTGGTTTCCTCAACTTATATTTAAGATAGAGTCTACCTTCATGCATATCTGGATACATGTTAGATAAAGATCTGCCAATTTTAGGATTTCTGGAATTGCTGAAGTCACAGATATGTGCCATCACATCCAGCTTTCCTCCATGGAGATAGAGATGAAGTCTCATAGACTTTCCTCTCTGGACTGGACTAGAACCATTATCTCCCTAATCTCATAGCTTGGGATGGATGACAGGCATGTGCCACTGTATTTAGCTGAGTTAAGAAGGTTTCTCAAAATAAATAAATAAATAAAAGTTTCTCTGGGGCGGGGAAGGTAGCTCAGTGGTAGAGTGCTTGCCTTGCATGCATGAAGCCCTGGGTTCAATTCCTCAGCACCACATAAGCAGAAAAAGCCAGAAGTGGCACTGTAGCTGAAATGGTGGAGCGCTAGCTTTGAGCTGAAGAGTTAAAGGACAGTGCCCAGACCCAGAGTTCAGGCCGCACAATCGACCAAAAAAAAAAGGTTTTGCTGGCTTCAAATCATGATCCTCCTGATCTGTCTCCCAAGTAGCTAGGATAACAAGTATAGGCCATCAACACCTAGGTGAGGGCTCCTTTTATTTTATTTTTTTAATTCCTTTGTGTGAAGGTGAGGGTAGATCCTGGGGCTTAAACACTCAGGGCCTGGGCACTGTTCCTGATTTTTTCTACTCACGGCTAGTGTTCTATCACTTGAGTCACAGTTCCACCTCTGCTTATTTTTGGTAGTTAACTGGAAATAAGAGTCTCACAGACTTTACTGCCTGAGCTGGCTTCAAACCACAATCCTCAGATCTAAGCCTCCTGAATAGTGAAGATTACAATCAGGAGCCACCAGTTCCCAGACACTTTTACTTCTTTTATCATATTGGCAAACACATTAGGCAGGAACACAGTATATGCTTTCCAAACTTACTCAACAGCCTTTTCTAACTGCTTTGTTCTAACAGCTTACTTCTTTAATCGTAAACTCTTAAATAATATAGGATATTAGTGAAGTATAATTCATCTAAAATTGACATGAAGGATATTAATTTCTGATCACTTTACTAAAAAAAATCCTATTTACATTTTAAGCAGATATTGGTATTAAAGGAAAGCTGAGATAAAGAGAATAAGGGTGCGGAAACAATGTTCATAACATTACCGTAAGTGTCCAGATTCCAGAGTAATAAAATAATCCACATGCTGAAATTTGAGAACTTCATTGCCCCAGCTAGTCCAACCTGGCTGTAAATTTCGAGCAAATAATTCCAAACATTCTCCATCTGGCTTGATGTAATCTTTCAGAACCTCTGTCCAAATAAAAAAAGACAGACATGGTGAGAGATAACAAAATTACAATTGAGAAAAATCTATTTCCTTTTAACAGGAAAGAGTAAGAGAGATGGAAGTGGTGCTATGGCTCAAGTGGTAGAGAACTTACTTGCCTTGAGCTGAATAACTCAGGGACAGCACCCAGGCCCAGAGTTCAAGCCCCATGACCAACAATAACAAAAAAAAGTGTTTGGGCTAGGAATGTGGCTTTATGGTAGAGTGTTTGCCTAGCATGCATGAAGCCCTGTGTTTGATTCCTCTACACAGAAAACGCCACAACTGGTGTTGTGGTTCGGGTAGTAGCGGGCTAACCCTGAGTACCAAAGCTCAGGTGACAGCTCCTAGGCTCTAAGTTCAAGCACCAAGAGTGGCCAAAAACAAAAAACAAAAAAAGAATAGAAAATGGATATTTCATTTTTTTAAAAAAGACAGCAAATTAATATGAAGGATTTCATCATAGGATTACTATTTATAGTCTGAATGTCAATGAAATAAGTACCTGTGAGCCTGAGAACAACATTATCAACATGTTCACCAGTCCTGATTTATTGGTTTTCATTTGTAGATGAGAAATGAAGATTTTTAACACCCACATAAGTGACTTTTCAGTTTTCCAATAACACATATCTCCTGAGAACTTACTTTACTTTTTAATAAATGCAATCCATGCATGAAAATAACTCTATAGAAACAATACACTTTATAGGTTTGTTCATTTAAAAAATTCTCTCTATAGTCTTCTCTATAACTTTTAATTAATCTCACACAATTATTAGCCCATTCTATTCTGTCTTCTGTAGAATCTGCAAACCTTTTCTTACTACATAATTCAAGAACAGCTTTTGGGGCTGATAGTCCAACCTCTGAAACTGAATGAGGCCAGAGGACAAAAACAAAGATACTTTCGGGGGAGCTCTGCTGAGCTCCTACCCTTCATTCCAGATATAAAAAACTGGACTTGACTTTTCCCAATCCAGTTATCAAAAAGCCACAGGGTAGCTCTGTAAGTGGGGCGGGGGGGGGGGGGGGGGGGCGCGTTACTAGAGCTTTAACTCAGGTCCTGGGTGCTGTCCCTTAGCTTTTCTGCTCAAGGCTGGTATTCTACCACATGAATCACAACTCTACTTCTGACTTTTAGGAGGTTCATTGGAGATGAGTCTCCTGGACTTTCCAGCCTAGGTTGAAACAGCCCACTTTTAAAATGAAAGTAAAACTTGTCTCTTTTTAACACAAATTTTAATGAAATAATAGTAACTGAAGATTTGAGTATAGATAAAAATACTCAAAACTCGACAGAGAAACCTCAGAACTAAATAACTGCACAGACCAAGTAAGTCTAGAATATTTCACCAGCAGCATCAGAATTCACATTCTTCTCAGCAGCACATGGAACATTCTCCAAAACAGACCACATTTTAGGTCACAAAGAAAATCTGTGCAAATTCAAAATTATTGAAATTATTCCTTATATTCTCTCAGACCACAAAAGAATAAAATTAGAGCTCAACACAAAAATCCACCATAGAAAACTGTGTAACTCATAGAGACTGGACAACACATTGTTGAGTCACTTGTGGGTCATTGAAGAAACCAGAAAGAAAATTTAAACATTCATGATATTTAACAAAAATGAACATATAAAATACCAGCTCCTCTGAGACGCAGCAAAGACAGTACTCAAAGGAAAATTTATAACTCGGAGTTCCTATATCAACAAATTGGAGAAATCACAAACCAACAAATTTAATGGTGTACCTTAAGCTACTTGAAAATGAGCAACAAACCAAACCCCAATTCAGTAGATGGAAACAAATCCTAAAATTAATCAGAATTACATACATTAGAGTTCAAAAAAAAAAAAACCATAGCAAGAATCAACAAAGAGTTGTTTCTTTGAAAAAATTAATAAAATTGACAGACCCTTAGCAAATCTAACCCAGAGAGAGAGAGAGAGAGAGAAAGAAAGAAAGAGAGAGAGAGAGAGAGAGAGAGAGAGAGAGAGAGAACACCCAAATAAATAAAAAAAATCAGAGATGAGAATAGGAACATCACAACAGAAACAAGCAAGATTCAGAACATTATAAGGGAATATTTGGTGAACCTTTATGCTAGCAAATTTGAGAATCTGGAAGAAATGGAAGAATTTCTAGCAAATATTGATATACCCAAATTAAACCAAGAAGATTTAAACCAAGTAAATAGACACATATCAAGTATTGAAATAGAAATGGCAACAAAAGAACTCCCATCCAAGAAAAGCCAAGGATCAGATGGATTCAAAGCCAAATTCTACAAGGCCTTCAAAGGACAAGTTACTCCTCAAACTCATAAATTAAAAGCAAATAATCACTACCAAACTTGTTCTATAAGACCAGCATAACCCTCATCCCCAAACCAGATGGGGAGCCATCAAAGAAAGAACTATAGACCCATTTTTTTTTATGAACATCTATGTAAAACTTTTCAATAAGCTGGGCACCGGTGGCTCACACCTGTAATCCTAGCTACTCAAGAAGCTAAGATCTCAAGATTATGGTTCAAAGCCAGCTAGGGCAGGAAAGTCCATGAGACTCTTATTTCCAATAAAAGACTGGAAAACCGGAAGCAGCACTATGGCTCAAGTGGTACAGCGCTAGCCTTGAGTTGAAGAGCTGAAAGACAGCACTCAGGCCCAGAGTTCAAGAGTCAAGCCTGGGGGCTAGGAAGATGGCTAAGTTGTAGAATGCTTGCCTCTCATGCATGAGGCCCTGGGTTCAATTCCTCAGCAGCACATAAGCAGAAAAAAGTCGGAGGTGGTGCTGAGTCTCAAGTGGTAGAGCGCTAGCCATGAGCTGAAGAGCTGAGGGGCAGCACCCAGGCCCAGAGTTCAGGCCCTACCACCAACAAAAAACAAAACAAAACAAAACAGAGTTCAAGCCCTATGACCGACAAAAATAATCAAAAAATTCATACACTATGACCAAATGGGATTTATTCCAGGGATGCAAAGTTGGTTCAATATACATTTAATGTAATTCAACACATCAATAGGAGCAAGGACAAGAACCATATGATCATCTCAATAGATGCAAAAAAAGCATTTGACAAGATCAAACACCCCTTTATGATGAAAGCTTTGGAGAAACTAGGAATCCATGGAATATTCCTCAATATAATAAAGGCTGTATATGACAAACCTACAGCTAGCATTATACTGAACAGTAAAAAGTTAAAACCATTTCCTCTAAAATCAGGAATAAGACAAGGATGTCTACTCTCTCCACTCCTCTTCAATATAGCATTGGAATCCCTAGCCAGAGCAATAAGGCAAAAGGCAAACAAAAAGAGGATCCAAATAGGGAAAGAAGTAAAACTCTTTCTCTTTGCAGATGACATGATCCTGTATTTAAATAACCCCATAAGGCTGGGAAGGTGGCTTAGTGATAGAGTGCTTAGTGCTTGCCCAGCATGCATGAAACCCTGAGTTCAATTCCTCAGTACTACATACACAGAAGAAGCCAGAAGCGGTGCTGGGGCTTAAGTAGTAGAGTACTAGCCTTGACCAAAAAGAAGCTCAAGGACAATGGCTGTGCCCTGTGTTCAAGCCCCAGGACTAGCAAAAAAAAAGGAAAAAGAAAAAAAATAGTTAAATAATCTTCACTGCTCCAAAGTCACTTAATGATGAACTAAAATCTAAATAAAATTCCTATGAAATAAATAACCCCATAGACTCGACTCCCAAGTTACTTGAGCTGATCTGAAACTTTGGCAAAGTAGTAGGGTATAAAATTAACCCACAAAAATCAGTAGGTTTGGGGCTGGGAAGGTGGCTCAGTGGTAGAGTGCTTGCCTTGCATGCGTGAGGCCCTGGGTTCGATTCCTCAACACCACAAAAGCAAAAAAGAAAAAAGCCGGAAGTGGTGCTGTGGCTCAAGTGGTAGAGCTCTAGCCTTGAGCTGAAGAGCTGAGGGACAGCGCCCAGGCCCAGAGTTCAGGACCCACGACTGGACCCCCCCCAAAAAAAATCAGTAGGTTTTCTGTAGGTCAACAATGACAAGAGCGAGACTGAAATCAGAAAAGCAACTCCTGTAATAGACTCAAAAAAAGAAATGAAGGAAATAACTAAAGAAGTGAAAGACCTCTACAATGAAAACTTTAAAAACCTGGAAAATAAATTAAAGCAGATTTAAGGAAGTGTGAAAACCTCTCATACTCCTGGATTAGGAGGGTTAAAATCATTAAAATGGCAATACTACCCATCTACAAATTCAAAGCAATACCCATCAAAATCCTAATAACACCCTTTAATGAAATAGAAAAAGCAACCCAAAAATTCATATGGAATAATAGAAGACCCACAAATAGCAAAAACAACCTTAGCAGGAAAAACAGGGCTGGAAGAATAGCAATACCAAAATTCAAACTCTATTATAAAACCATAGTTGTAAAAAGAGCTTAGTACTGTCACAGGAACAGGCCTGAGGACCAATGGAATAGAACTAAAGACCTAGAAATGATCCCACAGACTTAGAACCATTTAATCTTTGATAAGGGAGCCAGCATAACCTCTTACATTAAATGATTTGTGTAGATGGAACCAGCTTTGAATCCCTGCATCCCTGGGGTGAATCTGGTTTGATCATAGTGTATGAGTTTTTTTTATTATTTGTTGAAGTCGTTTGGCCCTAATTTTTTTTGGCGAGGGGGGGCGGTGGGGGTTGAACTCTGGGTCTTAGCTCTTCAGCTCAAGGCAAGAGTTCTACCAGTTGAGCCACAGAGCCACTTCCAGTTTTCTGGTGGTTAATTGGAGATGACAGTGTCACAGACTTTCCTGCCCAGACTGGCTTTGAACCTCGATACTCAGCTCTCAGCCTCCTCAGTAGCTAGGATTACAAGCATGAGTCACCAGCACCAAACAGCCAAAATTTTATTGAGAAGTTTTGCATAGATGTTCCTTAAAGAAATGGGTCTACGGTTCTCATTGTTTTAAGGGTCCCTATCTGGTTTGGGGATGAGGGTTAGGCCTCCTCAACAAAATGGTGCTGACAGAATTGGCTAAACACACATAGAAAGCCTGAAGTTAGATCCTTATATATCACCCTGCACCAAAATCAACTCCAAATGGATCAAAGAGCAGATACACTGCAAGTATTACGGAAGGATTAGGGGATAAACTAGAGCTCCTTGACACAGGTCAAAACTTCCTAAGTAAAGATCCAGAAACACAACAAGTCAAAGAAAGACTGGTTATATGGGATTACATCAAACTGAAAAGTTTCTGCATGGCAAAGGACATAGCTAGCAAGATCAACAGAAAGCCCACAGAATGGGAGAAGATCTTTACTAGCTATATATCTGAAAAGGGCCTCATATCTAAAATACAGTCAGAGCTCAAAAAATTAAACCCTCCCAAAAAGAAATCCTCAAAGAAACAACAACCCAATTAATAAGTGGGCTAATGACTTAAAGAGACTTTTCCAAAAAGAAATAAATGGCCAACAGACACATGAAGAAATATTCATCATCTCTGTCATAAAAGAAATGCAAATTACATTGAGATTCCACTTCACCCCCGTTAGAATGGCCATTATCAAGAAAACAAGTAATAACAGATGCTAGCGAGGATGGGGCCAAAAGGGAACACTACTTATACTGTTGGTGGGAATATAAGCTGTTTCAATCACTCTGGAAATCAGTATGGAGGTTCCTCAAAAGACTAAACATAATGCTCCCTTATGACCCAGCAATCCTACTCCTGGGCATTTATCCAAATGACCACAAACAAAGCCACACTAAAGCTACCAGCACAACTATGTTTATTGCAGCATTATGTACCATAGCTAAGATATGGAACCAACCCAGATGCCTTTCAGAAGATGAACGGATCAAGAAGATGTGGTATAAATACACAATGGAATTTTATACTTCCATCAGAAAGAATGACATTATCCCATTCATAAGGAAATGGAAAGACTTGGAAAAAATCATATTAAGTGAAGGAAGTCAGACCCAAAGAAACATAGGCTCCATGATTTCTCTAATATGTAATAATTAGTTTATGTCTAGGATAGTCCTAGCAGAGAATCACAATAGTTCAATAGCTATGTACATATGACCATATAAAATTATGTTAATCAAAATGAACTCCAAGGGGCTGGGAAGGTGGCTCAGTGGTAGAGTGCTCGCCTTGCATGCATGAGGCCCTGGGTTCGATTCCTCAGCACCACATAAGCAGAAAAAGCTGGAAGTGGAGCTGTGGCTCAAGTGGTAGAGCACTAGCCTTGAGCTGAAGAGCTGAGGGACAGTGCCCAGGCCCAGAGTTCAGGCACCATGACTGACCAAAAAAAAAAAAAAAAAAATGAACTCCATGCTGGGCACCAGTGGCTCACACCTGTAATCCTAGCTACTCAGGAGGCTGAGATCTGAGGATGTCAGTTCAAAGCCAGCCTGGGCAGGAAAGTTTGTGACACTCTTATCTCCAATAAACCACTAGTAATCCAGAAGTGATGCTGTGGCTCGAGAGGTAGAATGCTAACCTTGATCTGAAGAGCTGAGAGACAGCACCCAGGCTTTGAGTTCAAGCCCCATGACCAACAAAAAAGAAAAAGAAAGAAAGAACTCCAAGATATTGAAACAGGTTTTTTTGTGTGTGTTTTTTAATCTATGTGTGAAGTTATTTCTTTTTTCTTACATTTTGATTTTTCCCCCCCTTTGGTTTATCCACTGTTGTCAATGTTTTTTATTTTGGTACCCTGTGTCTTGTGTATACATTTACTTGATTTAGGGAAGAGAAGGGAAATAACAAAATGATGAGACAAAGGACAAAGGATGAACCAATGCAACAGAGATACTCACAAGACCGTATGTTGGAAATGAACTTTAAAACTGGAGGGGTAGGAAAATGGGAAGGAGGGAAAGCAGGAGAAAATAAGGGAGGGAGTAAGACTGACAGTAATATACTCATTACCTTACTTATGTAATTCTAACCTCTATATACAATATCTTTACAATAAAATTAAAAATCAATCAATCAATCCCTAATGATTTCAGGGTAAAATATAGAGCAGAAATCTGGAAGTTGATATGTGATGGCTCTCACTAGTGCCACTCTTCATGTCTAAAATACAATAATATGAACTCAAAAATAAAGCTATTACAAATATTTCTTGTCTATTACTAATTAGTCAAAGCTTATGGATGAACATGTATTGAGTCATTCAGATTTTTTGCCGAAAATACTCATTTTTAACTGTTCTCAATCCTAAACAATGTACTTGTGCTGCTCTCTACTGGCAGTTTGGCAGAACTACATTTTCACAGATAAGCCAATGACACACTATGGCAAAATGCATCCATTTTAAATCTTTTTTTGAAAAATAATCCTTAAATATAACTACACTCATTCTAAAGAGACTGGAAAATAATTCAACTATTATTTGAAAATACAAGATGTTGGATGTCAGTTTTAGAATTGTTTAAGTAAAATTTAATCTCTAATCTAAAACACTAAATTAAGCTTTGGTCTTCACCAAATGATAAGTGAAATTCAAATAACAGGAACACAGATTAAATCTCTCCAATGAATATAACTAATGTCAAATATAATTGTTCCTTAAAGAATAGTACAGACTATTTTCACTTAAGTCACAAACAATGTATTAAAGAGCTTATATTATCTAGTTTGAAGGTAAACTCACTGAGAATTCCTCTAAGCCAAAGAATGGTTCAATACACAGACATTTGCATGTTTCTCAAGTTAAGAATACTATTTCAAAACTCCTTCATGGTTCTGGAGGGGATGTGGCCAAAAAGGAACACTAGTGCACTATTGGTGGGAGCGTAAACTTGTTCAGCAGTATGAAGGTTCCTCAAAGACTACACATAGAGCTCCTCTATGACCCAGCAATCCCACTTCTGGGCATTTACCCAAATGATTACAAACAAGGCCACACTAAAGTTACTAGCACAACTATGTTTACTGCAGCATTATTCACCATAGCAAAGATATGGAACCAAACCAGATGCCCCTCAGTAGATGAATGGATCAAGAAAATGTGGTGTGTGTGTGTGTGTGTGTGTGTGTGTGTGTGTGTGTGTGTGTGTGTGTGTGTGTGTGTGTGTGAATTCTATGTTTCCATCAGAAAGAATGGCACTGCCCCATTTGTAAGGAATGGAAAGATTTGGAAAAAATCATATAAGTTAGCCAGATCCAAAGAAACATAGGTCCCAGAGTTTCCCTTATTTGCAATAATTAGTATACATCTAGGATAATCTTAGCAGATTAGCTCAATAGCTACGTACATATGACCATATAAATGATGCTAAGTAAAATGAACTCCAAGACACGGACACAAGAGATTTTTCTTTGTTGTTTTTATTGTACTATGTGATTTCTTGTTTCTTCTGTATGTTTTGCCCTCTACGATATATCCCTGTTGTCACTATGCTTGGTTTTGGTACCCTGGTATTGTATATAAGTTTATCTGAATTAGGGAAGGAAAGCAGAAGAACTGAATGGTGAGACCAAAGGACAAGGAGGGAACCAATGCAACAGCGAGAAAAATGAGGAAAGGGGAACAAGTTTGACAAGAAATGAACTATTACCTTAATGTAACTGTAACCCCTATGTACATCACCTTGACAATAAAAAAAGAAAGAAAAGAAAAAAAACTCCTTCCTGGTAGTAATTTAAGATAACAGAAATCCTGTTACAAACTTAATTTTCCTGTGAATTTGTGTTCACTTTCTTATCTTTCCTAGCTCATAAATGACCCATATTCTGAAAGAAAAAGAAAGTAATAACAATAAGATATGTTTTCTGAGTGGCAAGTTAGAGAAGTTTTTATGGTGAAAAGGGTATATGCATCATCACAATAACAAAATACATTGTTAAAGAAATTCCCTAAAAAATAAACTTTGAATATCAAATTCAGAATCTCCCTCAAAGACTTAGATACTTAAGATTTTAAATTCTCACTCACATCTTAAGTTTTTAACTCTTGGCAGTTAACTATATTTCTACATTTTTAAATACATTACATCCAATCTTTGTACTCTGAAATATTAAATACCATTTTTCCCTCAATAAGTTAAGATTGTGAGGTAGAAAAGGATCCCAGTAAATTGCCCAAGTATCAGAGCTAGTATTCACGTATGTGTTAGCCAATTTCCAAAGCCAACTCTTTCCATTAGTTCCTGCTGCTTAGTTTCACTGGATGCTGAACTTAACGCTAAAGGAATTAAGACTACTGAAAACTGCAGGCTGCAGCAACTATCTAATGTTTCAGTAAAGCAGTACAACCTCTTACAAAACATAAAACTGTAAGGATCTACCAAACATCAAAAGAAACCAAACTCTTACTCTTCTCATCACTGTCCCAAACTCCAGCAACTTGCACTAAAACCTAGTGGTAAATTAAAGCCCTTAGCTGAATTCTGATGCCCAATCAGTCTTCTTTCTGTATAGGCCAGTGAGGAGTGAGCAACCAACAGTAAGATAACATGATAAATGGCTTAACAGTATAACTAATTTATACTCTCACTATTTCATAAGTTCTAAGAGTTCTGCCATAAAATTTTAGAATATTAAAACAACACATAAAAGATTTACTTGCAAAATCTATACACATTTCAAATATTCAATTCAATAACTTTTCCAGTTATATCAAAACTCATGACAATTCTGTTCTAGAGGAACATACCAGCAAGAGGTGGTTTATGTGAGTGAAGAATACAAGGCACACTGACAATTAGTTTGTGATCTGGAATGGGCAGCACTTTTACATCTGGGTTCCTAGTTAAAACAGAAAAATATGGTAAACTATACTTTAATGCACAATTTTCTAATCATATGTTGGGCTGATATTTTTCCCTTTCAAATAGTATCCAATTTTAAAACAAATTTAAAGAATCAATGAAGAAAATAGAACAACTTAAGAATTAAGGATTTCATTTCCCACAATAAAAATAATTAAATACTTAATAAAACAAAGGTAACAGAAAAATTTATATTCCATATAATTCACACTTTTCTACTTTGGACAATTTCCAGATTTTCAAAAATGTAAAATTTAAAGAAAATCAATGATCATTGTTAGTGATTCTTAAAAGCCTAAAACCTAATCCACTTCTAAATTTTGAAAAGTATCACTTTTCTTACCTTAATGGTAAAGCAGCTTTTTTTTTAACTCTCCCCAGTATAAGGCCTTCATAAGGTTTTTTGTGTGGTGAATCTAACGGGAACACAAACTCTCCCGAATTGGTGATCTGACAGGAAAGAGCCAACAAAAAGAATTATTCTTTTTCTCATGGAGTATATAGAATTTCCACCCAAAAGAGAGAAATTATTAAACCTCCAGGCTACTGTTGTCCAATAAAAATATAATGTGAGCCACAAGTGTGAGCCACATATATCATCATAAATTTTCTAGTAGTATCATTAGAAAAAATAAAAAAAGAATACAATGAAAGTAATTTTAAATACTTAATTTAAACTACTATTATCTAACATATAATTTTAATATGTAATCAAGTCACAAAAATGTACTGAGATTGTTTCTTTCCTATCAGGTCTTTAAGGCCCAATGCTTACTTTACATTTAAGAGCACATTATTTGAGTCAGGAGCCAATGGTACATGCCTAATAATACTAGCTACTCGGAGGCTGCAGTCTGAGGATCACAGTTCAAAGCCAGCACAGGCAGAAAAGTCCCCATGAGACTCTTATCTCTAACCACTCAAAAACGAAGTGAGGGGCTGGGAAGGTGGCTCAATGGTAGAGTGCTTGCCTTGCACGCAGAAGGCCCTGGGTTCAACTCCTCAGTACCACATACGCAGAAAAAGCCAGAAGTGGCACTGTGGCCCCATGACTACCAAAAAAAAAAAAAAAAAAGAAGAATGAATTTAAAAAGCCGGGCGCTGGTGGCTAACGCCTGTAATCCTAGCTACTCAGGAGGCTGAGATCTGAGGATCGCGGTTCAAAGCCAGCCCGGGCAGGAGAGACTGTGAGACTCCTATCTCCAATAAACCACCAGAAAACCGGAAGTGGCGCTGTAGCTCAAGTGGTAGAGTGCTCGCCTTGAGCTGAAGAGCTGAGGGACAGCGCCCAGGCCCAGAGTTCAAGCCCCACAACCGACAAAAAAAAACCAAATTGGAAGTGGAGCTGTGGCTCAAAGTGATAGAGCAAAAGAACTCAGAGACAGTGCATAGGCCCTGAGTTCAAGCCCCACAAACCACATATTATTTGAAATAGTCACATTTCAAGTCTAAAGAGCCACCTGTGACCATGGCTACTGTAATAGGCTGAAATCTATTAACATCTTGCACATAAACAATCTCTACCTTAATAATCACACAAATAATATTAATTACTAACAATGAAATTAAACTAAGTAATTAAAAATAAAGTCAGGCCGGGCACCTGTGGCTCATGCCTGTAATCCTAGCTACTAAGGAGGCTGAGATCTGAGGATCACAGTTCAAAGCCAGCCAGCCAGCCAGAGAAAAGTCGGTGAGACTTTTTTTTTTTTTTTTTTTGTCGGTCATGGGGCTTGAACTCTGGGCCGCCTGCACGCTGTCCCTTAGCTATTTAGCTCAAGGCTAGCGTTCTACACTTGAGCCACGGCGCCAGTTCCGGTTTTCTGGTGGTTTACTGCCAGTAAGAGATTCATGGACTTTCTTGCCCTGGCTGGCTTTGAGCAGTGATCCTCAGATATCAGCCTCCTTAGTAGCTAGGATTACAGGCGTGAGCCACCGGCACCCCGCTCCATGAGGCTCTTATCTCCAAAAACCCCCGTGCCCCCTCCTCCAGAAAACTGGAAGTACCACTGTGGCTCAAGTAGTAGAGCAATAGCTTTGAGCTGAAGAGCTGAGGAACATCGCTCAGGCCGAGAGTTCAAGCCCTGGGACCAACAAAAAAATAAATAAGGTCAGAAATAAAACTGATGTAGTAGTTAATAAGATACACACTATTTTATCCAAGACCAGTTCTTGTTACTAAAAATTCAGAAATTCAAATTAACCAAATAATCGTTTAAGCTAATCCAGCTCAGAAACTATAACTTAATAATACATATTGATTGATTTATAATGGATCCATAGTTTTTCAGTCAAAATATTTTTATCTAGTGTCTATGGAGCCCTTTGCCTTTTTTTGGACTTTTAATCAACCAATTCAATAATCAGAAAATCCTATTATCTCTCCTATAGGACCAGATACTGCACCTCTCACACACAGAACCATAAAAACAACTGATGAATCCTCTGGACAGCCTTTAAATTCATTACAGGTTAATCTCAATTATAACAATATGTAGAATTACTTAACAAATGTTTCATATAATATACTAGATATTTGTTTTAAACAGCTCTTATCCCACCTCTTAGAACTGAGTACTACTATAAATGAATATTCTCAGTTTTATTTTTTTTCATTCTTGGGTTTTTTATGTATTTACATTTTACTAAGCTTGATATCAGGAGCTAACATTTTTGCTTTGGCCCAGTCTCTAACTACAGAAGAATTATCAAGCTGGGAATGAGCTCAGTGATAGAATATTCACTTAGTATGATCAAACTAACCAAACTATGGTATATGTAGGGGTAGATTTCCATGATATAACGCCTCTGAACCTAAGCATTCAGTTTAACAAACTAAATGCCAGGAAACTGAAATGTGTCTTGATTAGCAAGAGGATGCTAAGCGGAAGAGAAATAGGTGAATAGAGCAAGAGATGGTGGGTAAATGTGGCCATAATATTGTATGCACATATGAAAAGGGACCTAGAAAACTTTAGAAGTAAGGATAGCATAAATGGAAGAAAAGGTAAAATTGATAAAGATAAACTGTACTCATAAACAGATATGTTAAGTTGAAACCCCTTTGTACAACTATTTAGAGATAACAAAAGAGAGGAAAATAAAAATTAATAGCTGACTAGAAAAAAAGGGGTTTAACCAAAAAGCAAGTTTTCCTTCCATTATATTGAAGAAGAGAGACATGTTAAGCATTAAAAAATAGATACTGCCAGCAAGAACAGATCTGAGGACCAATGGAACAGAACCCAACACCCAGAAATGAACCCACAGACCCATAGCCACCTAATCTTCAATAAGGAAACTAAAAACATAGAATGGAAGAAAGACAGCCTCTTCAGTAAATGGTGCTGGCAAAATTGGTTAAACACCTGTAGAAAACTAAAGCTAGATCCTCTATATCACTCTGTACCAGAATCTACTCCAAATGGATCAAAGACCTCAGAGTCAAAGCAGACACCCTGAAAACATAACAGGAAGGAATAGGAGAAACTCTAGGGCTCCTTGGCACAGGCCAAAATTTTCTTAATAAAGACCCAGAAACACAACAAATCAAAGAAAGGTTGGACAAATGGGATTGCATGAAACTGCAGAGCTTCTGCATGGCAAAGGACATAGCTAGCAAGATCAATAGAAAGCCCACAGATTGGGAGAAGATCTTCACTAGTCATATAACGGACAATGGTCTCATATCTGAAATATACCTGGAACTCAAAAAAATTAAATCCCCCAACAACAAATCCTCAAAGAAACAACCACCCAATTAATAAATGGGCTAAAGATTTGAAGAGAGACTTCTCTGAAGAGGAAATAAGAATGGCCAATAGACACATGCAGAAATGTTCAACTTCTCTAGCCATAAAAGAAATGCAAATCAAAACACCATTGAGATACCACCTCACCCCAGTTAGAATGGCTAGAATCAAGAACTCTAATAACAACAGATGCTGGAGGGGATGTAGACAGAAGGGAAACCTACTGCATTGTTGGTGGGAGTGTAAACTTGTTCAACCACTTTAGAAAGCAGTATGGAAGTTCCTCAGAAGACTCCACATAGAGCTCCCCTATGACCCAAAAATCCTACTCTTGGGCATTTATCCAAATGATCACAAAGAAGGCCATACTAAAGCTACCAGCACAACTATGTTTATTGCAGCATTATTTACCATAGCTAAGATATGGAACCAACCCAGATGCCCCTCGAAAATGAATGGATCAAGAAAATGAGAGATAGATAGATAGATAGATAGATAGATAGATAGATAGATAGATAAGATAGATAGACAGATAAAAGAATTCTATGCCTTCATCAGAAAGAATGACATCACCCCATTTGTTAGGAAATTGAAAGACTTGGAAAAAATTATGTTAAGTGAAGTAAGCCAGCCCAAAGAAACATAGGTCCCATGGTTTCCCTTATTTGCAATAACTAGTATATGTCTGGGACAAGCAGAAATGGTCAAAAGTATGCATATATGACCAGATAAGATGATGTTAAGCAAAATGAACCCCAAGATAGGGACACAAATGGTTTTTTATTTCTTGCTATTGTTTCTAACATATTTATAATGTACCATGTGATTTTTTGTTTTGTTTCTTTGTATGTTCTTCCCCCATGGTATAACCCCTGTTTTCACAGTATTTGATTCTGGTGCCCTGCATCTTGTATATACATTTTTTCCTAATTGGGGGAGGGGAAGGGAAATAACAAAATGTTTAAATAAGGATACAGGTTGACCCACTGTAACAATGAGATGTACAAGACACTATGTTGAAAACCAACTTTATAACTTTGCTTGGGGGTGGGGGCAAGGAGTTGGGAAGGAAGGGATAGTAGGGGGGAAACAAAGGAGGGAGTAACAATGCTCAATAGGAAATGGACTCATTACCTTACTCATGTAACTGTAATCCCTCTGTACAGTATCTTTACAATAAAAAATATGTATTAAAAATATTTTTTTAAATAGATGCTGTCAGGCACCTGTGCCTCGTGCCTATAATCCTAGCTACTCAAGAGGCTAAGATCTGAGGCTCATGGTTTGAAGCCATGCCAAGCAAGAAAGTCTGTGAGACTCTTTCCTTCAATTTAGCACAAAAAGAGACTGGAAGTAGAGCACTGAAGTGATAGAGCACTAGTTGGCCTTAAGCAACAAAGCTCAAAGACAGCTCCAAGGCCCTGAGTTTAAGCCTCAGGACTTAAACAACAACAACAAAAAGGATGATGTCTTTACATGAATGGTATGCCATACTTTATTAACTAATAAGGTAACTTCTATACTCACTTTTACCCAATGCCATTCAGCAAGCATCTCCACAGACCAAGAAGGATAAAGCTCTTCCTTAACAAAACGCAGGTGCTTCTGTCTATTGGTCACCCAAGTAACAATAAGGCAGTTTGGGGCAGCCAGTTCAGGAATGGGTATCTGTTTTATTTGCAGTGATGACAAATAACTGTACCTAAAATTAAAAAGAAAAAAATATGAGCAAAATTTTATTCAAGAAAGAAAAATAAGCAGAGAGGAAACCTGTACTATATTGATCCCCCAAACGCAAAAGTCCTGGAATACCATTTGTATAAGTAAGTATGAAGCCACAGTGACACCTGGTGGACACATGATCCACACCAAAAATAACTTCATTTTTCGTTTTCATTAAAATTTTCATTTTTCTTTAAAATTGTTAGGCTATAATCACTTCAAATTTTTGGTACCTTTCCTTTTTTTGTTACTCTTTTCAAAATTAAGCAAATACTGTTTAAATCCTATCTGTGTACTACAGAGGAATGCCATCACAATAAGTCTTGAAACCAATTATCTGGATAACCCAAGTGAAATCTGACACTGGGTAAGGGTTGTGAGACAAGTAATACTAATGCAAGTTTAGTTCAATGAAGCTTTTTATTCCCCTACAATCCTAAAACTTTGCAAAAATACTGACCCTTTGGGTAATATAACATTTTACCCAATTTCACTTTCTTCTTACCACATTTCCAGTACCCAAAAGAAATCATCCTGCTTCTTTCTTCCTTTCAAATCAATTCTACCAGGCTCTTTCTGAAATCCTCATGCTTCCATTAAAACAACAAGAAAAAACAAAACAAGTATTGTCTTGTGTTTCCTGGTGGTTAATAATCCAATGGCAAGTTTATGGAGAACAATGCAGGCTCTATAATACCCAATTAACCAACACACAATAGTCCCTCTCCCCCACTGCTGCTTCCAGATTCTAGCTTACTTACTTACTCTGCATAAAATCCTCCCCTCTTTGAGAAGTATGCTATCCTACTATGCTAACTTCAAACATTTACTATACCTATTTCATCCTCACTTTCCAAATTCAATGAGGAATTAAGCTTAAAGATCTCTCTACCTCAACAATGCAATCCTTCCATTATCCTTTTTCAAAGCACAACTCACCGTGCACATACCTCAACTATTATTCACCTAAACAAATAATTACATTTATCCCACTCCAAGAATCTACTCCAATGTCATGCCTAAATTAGGCTTTGATATCACATTTATTCAGTCTCTGAAACAATAAACTTGAGTCTCTCGCTGTAATTTCCTATGTCTCATCTATTCTTCTTACCATATCAAAGCATATAGTGAGTACCTCATCACTCTATGTTACTGAGTCTATCAGTTTCTTCCTGACCAAAATTACTCCTCTTCCTCGGAGACTATCAACCATCCTACTGCCTTCTCACTAGCACCCTAACTCCTATTTAGCACTCTAACTCCCCTTTACCCTTCAGCTTCACATTCTTCTTGCAAAACCCAATCTAAAATCAAAACCTAATTTAATTTATTTTCAGTGAAAGGCCACAAACCCAAGTTCTTGTGCATACAAAAAACAGACTCTACATTCTACTACTGAGTTCACCTGTAGCCTATCCTACAAGAAAACTGGTTTTCTCTAGAAAAAGTTGGGTGAAGAAAAATGGAAAACAGGGCTGAGAAGATGGCTCAGTGGTAGAGTGCTTGCCTTGCATGCCTGAGGCCCTGGGTTCGATTCCTCAGCACCACATAAGCAAAAAGAAAAAAGCCGGAGGTGGCGCTGTGGCTCAAGTGGTAGAGCGCTAGCCTTGAGCTGAAGAGCTGAGGGATAGCGCTCAGGCCCAGAGTTCAGGCCCCACTACCGGACCCCCAAAAAACAAAAAAGAAAAGAAAAGAAAAATGGAAAACAAATAATAGATCAATACAAGCTTATTAAATCTATTCTTAGTCTCTCAAAACTGCTCATTAATTCTTTTACTTACTCTTGTCAAATAGTACAAAATCCTCATCTTATAGGTTTCTTGCCTTGGCAAATTAAGTTAACTCATACATCAGTATAAATAAATAATAAATGCCATCTCTTCATACAACTACTTAATAAAAAATTAACCTATTGTTTATTTTTGCTCACATGTGGAACGAGTTCAAAAGGCATACACATTCATGGGCATGTATATTTGTATATACATCCATATACATGATTATATTTGGGTAAGCACAGACTATGAATGAAAGGGAGTCAAGAGGCAAAAAGCAAAGGACAAGGGAAAAAAGGATAGAGGTTGAACAATTCTATGAAAGAATAGGTGAATAGAAGAGTGAGGAAAGAGAAATAGAAATAGGAGATGGAAGGAGGGTATCAACAGAAGGGTGTTGAGCTAGTTAAGGAAAACGAAAGAGTATGAATACGGTCAAAATAGATTCTTCGCAATTACAAAAACAATAATGAAATCTACTGGGAATGTTTGTTTTTTTTTTTTTGGTCTGGTCATGGGGTCTGAACTCTGGGCCTGGGCGCTGTCCCTCAGCTCTTCAGCTCAAGGCTGGTGCTCTACCACTTGAGCCATAGCACCACCTCCGGCTTTTTTTTTTCTGCTTATGTGGTGCTGAGGAATCAAACCCAGGGCCTCATGCATGAAAGGCAAGCACTCTACCACTGAGCCACCTTCCCAGCCCCGTCTACTGGGAATGTTTTGGAAGGGGAAAAAGGAAGGGAGAGGGATAGAAGAGGTGGGATTGAAAGCTATCCACAAATTCAATTCAATAGCTATAAATATTCCAACCTCATTCTTCAAGGAAATAGAAGAGGCAATCCAAAAATTCATATGGAACAATAAAAGACCCTGAATAGCAAAAACAATCCTTAACAGAAGGGACAGTGCTGGAGGAATATCAATACCAAATTTCAAACTCTACTACAAAGCCATAGTAAGCAAAACTGCTTGGTACTGGCACAAGAACAGACCTCAGGACCAATGGAATAAAATTGAAAACTCAGAAATGAACCCACAGACCTATAGCCATCTAATCTTCGATAAGGGAGGTAAAAAATAGAATGTAAGAGAGACAGCCTCTTCCTTACATATCTTTA
This sequence comes from Dipodomys spectabilis, assembly GCF_019054845.1. Taxonomy (NCBI): domain Eukaryota; kingdom Metazoa; phylum Chordata; class Mammalia; order Rodentia; family Heteromyidae; genus Dipodomys; species Dipodomys spectabilis. The sequence continues at coordinate 1,028,566 of NW_024870701.1, read as the reverse complement.
TATAACTATATATATATAACTATATATATATATATATATATATATATATATATATATATATATATATATCACCCTGCACCAGAATCAACTCCAAATGGATCAAAGACCTCAGAGTCAAAGCAGACACCCTGAAAATATGACAGGATGAAATAGGAAAAACTCTAGGTCTCCTTGGTACAGGCTGAAATTTTCTTAATAAAGACCCAGAAACACAACAAATCAAAGAAAGGTTGGACAAATGGGATTGCATGAAACTGCAGAGCTTCTGCATGGCAAAGGACATAGCTAGCAAGATCAATAGAAAGCCCACAGATTGGGAGAAGATCTTCACTAGTCATACAACAGACAAGTGTCTCATATCTACAATATACCTGGAACTCAAAAAATTAAATCTGGGGGGAAGGTAGGGAAGGGATGTGAAGGGTAAACAAAGGAGGAGGCTGCAATGCTTGATAAGAAATGTACGCATTATCCTGCCCATGTAATTGTAACCCCTCTGTACAGTATGTTCACAAAAAAAATTAAATTAAATTTAAAAAAAAAGTTAAATCCCCCAACAACAAATCCTCAAAGAAACAACTGCCCAATTAATAAATGGGCTAAAGATTTGAAGAGAGACTTCTCTGAAGAGGAAATAAGAATGGCCAATAGACACATGCAGAAATGTTCAACTTCTCTAGCCATAAAAGAAATGCAAATCAAAACACCATTGAGATACCACCTCACCCCAGTTAGAATGGCTAGAATCAAGAACTCTAATAACAACAGATGCTGGAGGGGATGTAGACAGAAGGGAAACCTACTGCATTGTTGGTGGGAGTGTAAACTTGTTCAACCACTTTAGAAAGCAGTATGGAGGTTCCTCAGAAGACTCCACATAGAGCTCCCCTATGACCCAGAAATCCCACTTTTGTGCATTTACCCAAATGGTCACAAACAAGACCATACTAAAGCTACCAGCACAACTATGTTTATTGCAGCATTATTTACCATAGATAAGATATGGAACCAACCCAGATGCCCCTCGTAGATGAATGGATCAAGAAAATGTGATATATATACATAATGAAATTCTATGCCTACATTAGAAAGAATGACATTGCCCCATTTGTTAGGAAATGGTAAGACTTGGAAAAAATTTTATTAAGTAAAGTAAGCCAGACCCAAAGAAACACAGGTCCCATAGTTTCCCTTATTTGCAATAACTAGTATATGTCTGAGACAAGCAGAAAAGGTCAGATAAGATGATGTTAAGCAAAATGAACCCCAAGTTAAGGACTCAAATGGTTTTTCTTTCTTGCTATTGTGTCTAACATATTTATAAGATATTTTTTTGTTGCTTTGTATGTTCCTCCCCCACCGTATAACCCTTGTTTTCACTGCATTTGATGTTGGTATAATTTGTGGAGGGGAAGGAAAAAAAACAAATTGTTTAAATAGGGATACAGATGGACCCATTGCACCAATGAGATGAACAAGATCTTATGTTGAAAACTAACTATACATCTTTGGCGTTGCTTGGGGGGTGGGGGGTAATGTAAGGGGAAACAAAGGAGGAGGCAACAATGCTTGATAAGAAATGTACTCATTACCTTGCCCATGTAATTGTAACCCCTCTGTACAGTATTTCCACAATAAAAAAAATTTTTAAAAAGAGGTGGGATTGAGTGGAATACATTATAAACATATGAAGAAATGTAATAATGAAATCCTCCTCTGTATAACTTATGTAAGCTAATAAAAAAAGAAAAAAAGAAAGACATAGACAATGTATCTTCAAATTTAAAAAGACCCCAATTGGGGCTGGGAAAGTGGCTCAGTGGTAGAGTGCTTGCCTTGCATGCCTGAGGCCCTGGGTTCAATTCCTCAGCACCACATAAGCAAAAAGAAAAAAGCCGGAAGTGGCGCTGTAGCTCAAGTGGTAGAATGCTAGCCTTGAGCTGAAGAGCTGAGGGACAGCACCCAGGCCCAGAGTTCAGTCCCCATGACCGGACCCCCCCCCAATAAAAAAGACCCTAATTCTATTTTTAATATCAATTTTTTTTATTTATTTATTTTTTTGCCGGTTGTGGGGCCTGAACTCTGGTCCTGGGTGATGGCCCTCAGCTCTTCAGCTCAAGGCTAGCACTCTACCACTTGAGCTACAGCGCCACTTCCAGCTTTTTCTGCTTATGTGGTGCTAAGGAATCGAACCCAGGGCCTCATGCATGCAAGGCAAGCACTCTACCACTGAGCCACCTTCCCAGCCCATTAATATCACATATTTAATATCAAAAACAAAATAAAAGCAAAAGGGCAAGAAGCATAGCTCAAGGAATTGAGTGTCTGCTTAGCAGGTATGAGGATCAAGACTCAATCCTAAATCCAACAAATAAAAAGCTTTAATGTTTCCATAAACATTATAAAGAACATGAAAAGACAATCTAAAAATGGGAAAAATATTTACAAATCATGTCTGTTACAGTATCAAAATACATAAAGAATTCATAAATGAACAACTTTAAAAAGTCAATTTTAAAATGTGTAAAAAATTCAAACTATTTTCCACAAAGAATATACAAATGACCAAAAAGACACAAAAAGCATGCTCAACATCACTTGTTAGAAAAATAAGAATCTAAATCATGATAAGAAGAATGTAATGGTAAAAATATGACCAAATTAGTAGTGACAGGAATGTAAAATGGTTCAAGCTACTCCTAGGTGTGTTTCCGAAGGAACTGAAATCATTACCCAGAGTCTGCCAAACTACAAACTTGGAAGGCACAGTCTCGAAGATTAACATCATTCCTTAAGCCAACTGTAAGTTCAGTTTCCCAAACTACCCTCAGACTCCATAATTTGTTAGAAAAAGTCATGACACATAATGAAAGATAATACATGCACCATTTAGGTTATTAGAAGAAAGGACAGATTAAAATGAGTGAAAGAAAGAGACTTAAAAGATATTAAGTAGATTTGACAAAGAAAATGCATGAACTAGAATTTTATTTTGCTACAAAAGACATTTCTAGTACAACTGGTACAACCTGATTAAGGCCTAGTGTATACATAAAAGCATTTGATTAGGGTCAATTACCTATTCTAAGGATTGCATTATGATTATGTCAGATAATGTTTTTAGAAAATATAACATTTAAGAATGCCTAAAGGGTCACAGAAATAGAGGGACAAAGAGTGAATAAATGCAGCAGGGGTACTTACTAGACACTAGATTGAAAATGAACTCTATAACTTGTAGGTGGGGATGGGAGGGAAAAACTGGAAGAAAAGGAAGGAATGAAATGTACTTTTTACCTGACTTATATAACTCTAATTCCTTTGTACATCACCTTTACAATAACAATAAAAAAATTAAAAAGTAGCTTCTTCTAAACTCATTCTCAGGTGATTCAAAAAAATTTCATTCACATAAATATTGACACTTGAACACAAATACACATACATCAGCTATGTTAATTTGTGTATGATTCTTGCAACTTTAAGGAAAAATATTCTATTGACACAGTTCATAAACAAAAAGAAGCCTAAAGATAACTGCTAAAAGGGAGTCTTTACAGATGAATTTCAAGTCAAAATAAAAATTATTTTCTCAAGCCAAGCATCAGTAGCTCATGTCTGTAAGCCTCACTACTCAAGAAGTTGAGATCTGGTTTCTTTTTTTTGTTGTTTTGTTTTGTTTTTTGGGTCAGGTCATGGGGCTTGAGCTCTGGGCCTGGGCGCTGTCCCTCAGCTCTTCAGCTCAAGGCTAGCACTCTACCACTTGAGCCACAGTGCCACTTCTGGCTTTTTTCTTTTTGCTTATGTGGTGCTGAGGAATCGAACCCAGGGCCTCAGGCATGCAAGGCAAGCGTTCTACAACTGAGCCACCTTCCCAGCCCCTGAGGGTCCTGGTTTTAAGCCAACTGGATTTTTGTCTCTCAGACAAAACTGAGAGACTCCTATCTCCAGTTAACATGCAAAAAGCTGGAAGTGAAAGAGTGGTTCAAATGGGATAGCACCAGCCTTGAGCAAAAAAGGTAAGCAAGAACATGAGGTTCTGAGTTCAAGGCCTACTTTCAAGCACAAAAAATTACTTTCCCTAGAAAATTAAATAGAGAGAGGAAATGTAACTGAAACCATTCATCAGAAGTAGTGGGTAAGTCAGATGCTGATGGTTCATGCTTATAATCCTAGTTCCTCAGGAGTCTGAAATATGAAGGTTTAAGGTTCAAAGCTAGCTCAAGTAGAAAAGTCCAAGAGACTCTATTGCCTATCCAGCAAAATAATGGACTGGATACATGGCTCAAGTGGTAGAGCACCAGCTGTGAACAATCAAACTGAGCAAATAACATGAGGCACTGAGTTCAGGCACCAGTACCAGCACCAAAAGGGAAAGAGAGACAGAAACAGAGACAGAGACAGAGACAGAGAATGACAGAAACAAATACATAGAAGGTAATATTTCAAAAGCACTATTAAAAAGAAACAAAACAAAGCAGTGGTACTAGACACTGTGTTGAAAATGAACTATACAACTTGTGGGTAGGAAGGGAAGGAAAAACTAGGAGAGAGCAAGGGAAGGAATGATATTGCACAAAAAGAAATGTACTCTCTTTACCTAACATATGTAAATGTAAACCCTCTGTAACAATAAACTGAAAGAAACAAAAAAGAAACAAAATGAGCCAGTTACTAATGGCTCACACCTGTAATTCTGGCTACTTGGAAGGCTAAGATCTGAGGACTGTGGTTTGAGGGCAGCCCAGGCAATAAAGACAATGGGATTCTTATCTCCAACTAACCTCCAAGAAAGTAGCCTAAAGTAGAACTGTGGCTCAAGTGATAGAGCGCCAATCTGGAGCAAAAAAGCTGAGTTCAAGTCCCAGTACTGGCACAAAAAACTGCACAAATGTAACAGATTATTAAGTAAAATTAGAAATACTCTAGCACATTTCTAAATTTTAGAATCTGGCTTTTTCTGTTTATGTGGTACTGAGAAATGAAACCCAGGGCTTCATGCATACTAGGCAAGCACTCTACCACTAAGCCATTTTCCCAGCCTAAGATAATAGGTTTTAGAAAACAGTTTTAATAGATAATTCATCTTTACTTACCTGTTACTTCTTTTAACTGACTTATTCTGCCATGGTGGATCAATCACAATTACATCAAATGTTTTCCTACCTAAAATCAAAGACATAATTTCAAAAATATCTTCTGTATGTAATCAATTTAAAAACTAAACACAATGTCTGGGGGTGTGGCTCAAGTGGTAAGAACATCTCCCTAGTAAATAGAAAGCCTTGAGTTAAAACGTCAAAACTGCCAAAAAGGAAAGAGGGAGACAGACAGACAGACACAGAAAGACAGAGACAGAGAGATAAATAGGTAGATAGACAGACAGACAAAACAGATAGATACTAAAGGAGGATTGGGAATGTAGCTCAATAGTAGCACATTTTTAATATGTACAAGAGGGCACATAGGTTTAAATTCCAGTATCTGAAAACAATAAATATTGGCCTTAATTCAAAATTCAGCTGTCTCTTATGAGAACATCAAAATATTATTCTTACTAATAACAAACATAATTTGAAACTACAGAAATATCCTTAATTAATGATAAGCAAAATAATTACTTACAGTTCAGAAGTGGCTGCATACAAGAAATATCAGACAAAAGAAAACTGCTTTTTGGTGGCAGCAGGTATTTCTGTCCCATTAAGGTAATCATTTTTGAGAAGCAAGATTTGTTTTCAACAACGCGTGAAAACAAATCCTGCTCTGTAACAGAAGTATCATCTTCCATTAATTGTAATGTCTGAAGTTCCATATTATTCAGAGGAGGCAAATGCTTTGCCATTGCACATAATTCAGCCAAACTGCAGGACTCTAGAGGTAAAATAATGGGTTCACCACTCCACTTGTCTCGATTTTCAGCAAGTGGATAAAGGAAACCACTTCTGAGACCTTCTTGGATTAACTGTAAAGATCCATCCAAAATCAGTTCTCGGATCTGTAAGAGAATTTATTAAAAGTATGTTAAAAGGAGTCACTAAAATGTCATCTAAATAATGAAATTACTACTGAGCTTTTAATATCTAAATGTATAAATTAAAATCAACATTCCTAATTCTTACAGTAATTTTCTTTCATTTTTTGGGGGGGTCCGGTTGTGGGGCCTGAACTATGGGCCTGGGCGCTGTCCCTCAGCTCTTCAGCGCAAGGCTAGCGCTCTACCACTTGAGCCACAGCACCACTTCCGGCTTTTTTCTTTTTTTGCTTATGTGGTGCTGAGGAATCAAACCCAGGGCCTCATGCATGCAAGGCAAGCGCTCTACCACTAAGCCACCTTCCTAGCCCCTCTTACAGTAATTTTCTACTACAGTGAGATATACATATACTTCTGAGTTATTACTTCCTAATTGTGGAACAAGACAGATTTTACAGATGGAAATGTAGCTTAGTGGGAGAGTGCTTGCCTAGAATTCATGAAGTCCTGGGTTCGATTCCTCAATACCACATAAACAGAAAAATCCAGAAGTGGCCCTGTGGCACAAGTGGTAGAGTGTTAGCCTTGAGCAAAAGAAGTTTAGGGACAGTGCCCAGGTCCTGAGTTCAAGTCCCAAGACTGGCAAAATATGAAAAGTATGTCATTAAAAACATCTAAGAGAAAAAAAAAATCTAAGAGGAGGCACTGGGATATGACAAAATACACACAATTAGATACCCACATACAGTGGGACCAAGAGGATAGTCTTAGGAGAGAATCACAAAGGTGCAAATACCCAAATGCCTCCTTCTGTGTGTGTGTGTGTGTGTGTGTGTGTGTGTGTGTGTGTGTGTGTGTGTGTGTGTGTGTGTGTGTGTGTGTGTGTGTAATACTAAAACAAATTCCAAAGATGGGGGGGGGGACTTCTTAAGTTGTTTTTTTCTTTTTTTGTTGACTCTGTATTCTTTACCTTATATACAGTGTATTCACATCCACATTTGTGGGCAGGCAAGGGAATGGCACAGAATCAGACAGAAAAGGGTGAAAAAGTTCAGGAGTTAAGCACATTGGATGTACCAGTCATTGATGGAATGTCTGGTATGAAACTGGTTGGTGGAGATGGGAGAGAGGGAAGAGAAGAGGAAACAGATGACACTATGCAAAAGGAAATGTACTCATTTCCAGACGCATGTAAAGGTGACCCCACTGTGTATCACCTCTAAAACAACAATAAAGTAAGTTGGGAAAAAAAAAATCTAAGAGCCCTGATGGCTCACATTTGTAATTCTAGCTACAGAGAGGCTGACATCTGAGGATCATGGTTCAAAGCCGGCCTGGGCAGGAAGTTTGTGAGAATCTTTTTTTTAAGTATTGGAAAACATGTGTTTTTTTATTTAAATTATTTTATTGTAAAGGTGATGTACAGAGAGGTTAAAGTTCCATAAGTCGGATAATGAGTACATTTCTTTTTGAACAGTGTTACCCCTCCCTAATTTTCTCCCAATTTTTCCTCTCCCAACCCACTGTCCTCCAGGTTATAAAAGTTTCTTTCCAACATAGTAGCTAGTGAGTATCACTGCTGAATCAGTTCACCCTTTGTTCCATCATTTCTTTGATTCCCCTTCCCCTCCCTAAATCAGATTAATTTATATACAAGACAATGGATACAGAGATCAAAAACAGTAACAATCCCGGCACTCATGGCTCGTACCTGTAATCCTAGCTACTCAGGAGGCTGAGATCTGAGGATCATGATTCAAAGCCAGCTTGGGCAAAAAAAGTCTATGAAACTCTTATCTCCAATTAACCACCAGAAAAGCAAAAGTGGTGCTGTGGCTCAAGTGGTAGAGCACTGGCCTTGAGCAAAAGTGCTGAGGGACAGTACTCAGGCCCAGAGTTCAAGACCCACAACTGACACCCCCCCCAAAAAAAAAAAAATGACAAAAGAAATAAGTCTTTAATCTCTAATTAACCACCAGAAAATTAGAAGTGGCCTTGTGGCTTAAAGTGGCAGAGCACTAGCCTTGAGTGAAAAAGCTCAGGTAAAGTGCTGAGGCCCTGAGTTCAAACCCTGTGACCGACAAAATATACACCCAAGAGGAACTTGCTAATCGGGATATTAAGATGCTAGGTAATAACACAAGGCTCAATATATCTGAAAGAATTGAAATCACTAGAATATATTCTTAAATGCCAATAGACAAATTGGAAATCAAGAACAAGAAGATACCAAGATAAACCCAAAATAGAAATAAAATGTAACTTATCACATGCCTGGCATGTAGGAGGTCCTGTCAGGCCACTGGAGATCGCCTAAAACCTTACATTGGGTTCAAACTTCAGCACCACAAAAAATAATTTTTTAAAAAGAAAGATAACTGGCTTATACTAGTCATTATTACAAAAGCAAGTTCTAACTGATCAAAATGATCCTTGAAGCTAGGTGGCAGTGGGCTCACACCTGTAATCCTAACTACTCAGGAGGCTGAGATCTGAGGATCACAGTTCAAAGCAAGCCTGAGCAGAAAATCCTGCAAGATTCTATCTTCAATAAACCAGCAAATAGTTAGACTGGAGGTATGGCTCAAATGGTAGAGCACCAGCTGAGTAAAAAAACTAAGCAAGACCATGAGGCCTGAAGTTCAAGCCATGTGGTACCAACACACACACACACACACACACACACACACACACACACACACACGCACGCACGCGCGCACACACACACACACACACACACACACACACCCTTTGATTTTTAAGAACATCCTTATATTGTCCATTTGTTTTATACCAATTCACATTAAACTTGCAAAGTGATTAATAAACATTTTATAGTTACCTTTGTATGATACTCCATAGCATCCAATTCACCTTGATTGAAAGCAATACATCTTTTACGCTTCTAAAGAGTAGGTAAATTACAGAGAAAAAGTTATATTGCCATCTGGTAGACATTAACATTTCTAAACATATATTTTCTTTTTCTTTAATACTATCTTTTTATCTTCAAACATTTTCTATATTTTGTATCTATCTTTAGGAGGCAATAATTTCTGCTGTTAAAATCAATGCAAAGGGTACACTGTAAGGAGGTACTTTCCCAAGGCAAAAGAAAAAAAGTTAATATTCACTACATATCTACATCTAACCTTTATATATTAATATGAAAACTCAATATGAGACTAAAAAATTTAAAAATAATGCCCACACCAAACTACAAAGCACAAATGCTTATTTGTCTGAATTAAGAACATTAAGGGTACATTGCCCACATTTTATTGAAATCTTAAAACACAATATAGTCTTTTCTGTGCTTCACACATAAACAATCAATACATATTAAAGAAATATATGCAGTAAAAATTCACAAGAGCATTAAAAATTCTACTTTAGGTATCTACAATAATGTAATAAAAATTATTGGCTACTTTCCTTAATTTTCAACATGTTTTCTATTTCCTTCTTTTCTGCTCATTTATAAGGTACATGGGGGGCTGGGAAGGTGGCTCAGTGGTAGAGCGCTTGCCTTGCATGCATGAGGCCCTGGGTTCGATTCCTCAGCACCACATAAAGAAAAAAGCCGGAAGTGGTGCTGTGGCTCAAGTGGTAGAGTGCTAGCCTTGAGCCTTGAGCTGAGGGACAGTGCCCAGGCCCAGAGTTCAGGCCCCACGACCAGACCCCTCCCCCCCCCAAAAAAAAAATAATAATAAGGTACATGGGGACAAAGACTGCCTCATCACTCTGTAGAGAAGCACACAGAACTAGATGCTGGTGGCTCACACCTGTAATCCTAGATACCTAGGAGTCTTGAATTACTGGGATAGCAGTTTGAGCCAGCTTAGAAAGAAAAAGGTTTTCAAGATTTCCCTCTCCAACCAAGAGTTGGACATAGCGATGCATATCTGTTATTCTAGCTACCACGAAGTTTAACATAGGTGGATGTGCCCAGGTACCCATTTGGGCAAAACCCTATCTCATTTATAAGCTAAAATCAAGGTTGGAGTTGTAGTTCAATGGTAAAAGCACTGATCTCGCTAGTGTGAAGACCGGAGTTCAAACCCCAGTATCACACACACACACACACACACACACACACACACATTTATGTATGTATTGAGGTATAGTTCAAGCCTATGTGTAATTCTCAACTTTTAAAAGATGGGGCTTTGTGGCAAAGTGTTTGCCTAGCATGCATGAATCCCTGGGTTCAATTCCTCAGTACCACATAATCAAAAAATAAATAAATTTAATTAAAAGAATATACTTACATGTATACCCAAATATTTTAGTATTTTTAAATATATGTATACAAACATTTGTGTTTCAGACATGTACATTTCCAACAGTATATTTCCACTTTCATTAGTAGAAACTTTTCTAAAACTACCATTTTTAATTATGAACTTATCCCCAACAGATCTCTATAAACCTTCCAAACTCCACTTACTGCTTTTAGCATTTTGCACAGAAAGAAACATGTTCTTTAATTTTAAAAATTTTACTCATTAAATGGCTAAACAGAAAGGGATTGGGGTTTTATTTATAGAACACTCACTTCTGAGTCAAACTTGCTTACTCCTGAAATATTCAAGTTGGTGTTCTAGAATGGTAGAATCTTTAGTTAAAAATTACCTTGGATATGCTAATGCTTTCTGCTTCATTAGATCTTGTTTATAGTTAATAAATTACAAAGTATTTGATTTGCTCAATGAAAATTATATATGTAAAACTGTCTACCTTCCCAATAACAGAAACGGAGATTTCTCTTTTAACACCGTTCATTAGATGTTCTTTTTCATTACTTTGTTGGTGTTCTTTGTGAACAGGTGCAGTTATATAAGGTTTGGTGACATTAAACAGTTCAGGACGAAAGACATATTTTTTTGTGAATACTTCACAATTTCCTCCATCCTCATTCTCTGGCTTAGTGGTAGAGTCCAAAGCAATACATGGAGCAGAGGCACCAAAACATGACAAAGAATCCATTTGAAGAGAATCAAAATGGACAGAAGAAACAGGCTTATTTTTGCAATGAGGTTCATGATGTTGCTGACATTGATAATTTATCTTGTTAATGAAAGAAAGATGATCCAGTAGCCACCCAGATGACAGCTGGTGTACTACAGACATTTTCTTCCTTCAAAAAAAAGTCTAGGAATCAAAAATTAGAAGTAAAACAGAACTTTGAAGATCAAGTTCTTCAATAATCTGTATTCCAATAAACACATACTTAATTCATAGATTTGATGTGCACGGAAGAGAATTTCATGCTTGTTAATATATATAACAGCTCTAAGGAAAGCTGCAGTGTTTTAATATAAACTTCTTTTCACTTCAGAGTTGATCATTCAAAATTTTCTGCCAACTCAGCCAAAGAAGGTTTTAACTTGTTATTATCTGGAATCCCAATATAATCCTCCTACTATCTTCTCATGTCTTCCACACTTCTTGCTTTAGTGCTTGGATCCAGTCACTAGGTCCGTATTCTTCAGGTATGTAAGTCAATAAATCCTTAAAAGTGTCCTGACAAATCAGAAAGTAATATATTAATACATTAACTATGTGAACTCCTTCTATTTAAGGAGATAAACCTATGTAGAGGGGTTCTATAATTTCAGGAGAAGTTGTTAATGAGTCAATGCTTGATTTTGTCACAGTAAATCACCCCATTTCCCAGCATCATTGTTCTATAAGCAGAGTAAAAGGGTTAAAGGACTGGTCTAGTCAGAACAAATCCAATTTAACAGCACTTCAAAAATACTAAACCCACAGAATCCCCATGGCCCATGCCTGTAATACTAACTACTCAGGAAGCTGAGATCTGAGGATCATGGTTCAAAGCTAGCCTGGGCAGGAACCATCAGTGAGACTCTTATCTCCAATAAACTACCAGAAAACCAGAAGTGGTGCTTTGGCTCAAGTGGTAGAGTGCTAGCCTTGAGCTAAAGAGCTCAGGGACAGCACCCAGCCTCAGAGTTCAAGCCCCACGACAGACCAAAAGAGAGGAAAAAAAAAAAAAAAAAAGCCCAGGCAGCAAAGCCACTGAGACTCCTACTTATCTCCAATTAACTACCAAAAAAGGTCAAAAGTGAAGCTATGGTTTAAGTGGTAGAGCACTATCCTTGAGAAAATGAACTAAGGGACAGTACCTAGGACTGAATTCAAGTTCTAGGACTACACCTTTCCTTCCAACCCCTCCCTCCCCCCCCCCCCAAGAAAACAAGCTTTAAGCAAAACTCCAAGGTTAAGGGTCCAGATCCATAATAGGTCTGAGCCACAGTTCTCAAGTAACTGGTCAGAACTTCGTTATCGTTTTCAAAAGGTGGTCTACAGTTCTGGATAAAGCTTTCTAAACCTAAGACAGTGAGTAAAAATAAGAAGCAGTTCACAGAACAGTTAATATCATTACTTGATCTCATTCAGCCTCACTGTCATCACTTTTATTACATTTCAGTGTACAGGACAGTAATAATTCAGTATAAAGAGATTATTTGCATGAAGGAGATAATCCACATGGAATGTGGTGCACAATGCTTGGCCCCATAGCAATTGCTCAGCCAAATGGCCATTGCTGCTATTGGCGATGCTGGTGACTCTGGGCACCCCTTTCTTGGCTACCTCATGAGGTGAGGAAGCCCAGAAATGGCTAATTAATTGTAAAAATTTTGTTGGGGGGGGAGGGAGAGCGTAAAATCCACACAAGAAAAAGCAATTTGCCTCCAACTTACAATTCTGCTTAATGACACAATTAGTTAAGTTTTCTCAGCTTTCGCTCAGAGACGTTCTGCTACTTTCCAGGAACCGGGCAATGCCTGACTCTCGGTTCAAATCCAGAGAAATGTTAGGAAATAAAACAACAGTACTGACTCCTTCGTTGCCTCACAGCAACTCAGGGCCACTTCCCGTAGGCTCCTCAGCACCTCGGGCCCTCGCGGGCAACCCACGACTAGAGGACCATGAGAACCAGGAGAGCAGAGGGAACACTGAGCCAGGCCTCGAAGGCGAAAGCCTCGGAACGGACAGCCGCCACAGTCTACAGCCACCTCACCTCGTCTCCCGTCGGTAAAATGCACGCCGCCTTCTCAGATTTCCTCACGGAAATAGCACCCAACAGTAACCATTAGAGAGAGAGTGGGGAAGGAGAGCCGATGGGCGCCGCCATGTTGCTGTACGGAAAAGGCGTTTCCTTGGAAACTTAAAGCGTCCAGATCATTCCCCGGCGGCGTGGGAGCTCTCGGGTCTTCAGGGCCCACTTTCAAAGACCGGCCAACTTGGCCAAGGGCAGGGGCCGATGCCAGTATACCCGCAAGACCGCGGGACGGGGGGCTGTGCAGAGGCCGACTTCCGGCGACGACGAGCCGGCGCGGATGAATGACGCGTGCTCACGTCGTGCGCGATGACGTCAGCGTCGGCGGAGATTTTAAAATTCAAACCGCCGCCGGGAGTGGCGGAGGTAGAAGCCTACGTTTTGGCGGCTTCTCTGGTATCTGAGCAGTGTTAGCACGGTTTGGAGAAATTCGACCCCTAGACCTTGTCAGAAGGCCGAAAGAAAGGTAAGTAATGAAGGCCAAGCTGCGGTGGAGGGAGAAGGTGATGGAGTGGTGTTGGTTGTCCTGCGAGAGCTCGGGCGGACGCTGCCTGGGGCTTTTTCCGAGTCCCCAACGTTACTCTTGGCAGCGATTGTTCAAGGGACGAGAGAAGGGTCTGGACGACAGGCTGGAGCGAGCTGAGAGAGAAGAGGATGGGAAGGGAAAGACTAGAACTCGCCTGTTGTTGTGATGTGTCGGCTTCTTCTGCCACCGCAGCTTCCTACTTAGCGGTCTAGTAGCAACTCTGTCATGTCTGAAAGCCTAAATCTTGAGAGGACATTTTAAGTGTTAGTTGAGAGCAGACAGCGCTGTAAAGTAGAAGAGACGAAGGAGAAGGGATGAAGAGAGAGTGGAAGAAGGACTAGCCTGGAAGGGTTGATACTTCCCGGGGAGGGGGGGGGGGCAGGGCGGGTAGAGCACTTGCCTAGCCAGCCCAAAGCCCTGGATTGTATACCTAGATGCGCGAAAAACAAACACAAAGGAAGTGGAAGTGAATGTAGTCAGTGTGAAAGAGTATGGGGTGTCCAAAGAAGTAAAAAATCATCACAGAGGGGCTGGGAAGGTGGCTCAGTGGTAGAACGCTTGCCTTGCATGCCAGAGGCCCTGGGTTCGATTCCTCAGTACCACATAAGCAAAAGAAAAAAGAAAAAAAAAAATCATCACAGATGTCCACTCCCTCACGTTAGGGAGGGCCGATCTTGAGAAGGTTGCGTGGAGAGTGCCTAATACCAGAGATGGAGCGAGAATCAAAAGATGTGTCAATCCTGATAAATTACGAGACAGCCTTTAGAGTGGCGCTGAAAGGATTGAGGTGCTAATCATGTGTTTTTTAAAATGGAAACCTGACCCCCAGAAGGGAGGCATTGGTTTCAGTAAATGAAACAGATGTTTAATACCCAGGCGCAACTACAGTGTTAATTCTTCCTCGTTACACAACTTGTTTGGATGTTGCAAAGTTGATAAAGACTCGTTTTCTTTTTAAAAGAATTAAATTGTCCACACATACATTTAATATAGAAAGCCATAGTATAGTAGGCACTGCGCATACCCCTTCCAAGAGTTTTTATGTTGTTTGACAGTGTGTTTTACATGTGCTTAAAGATAAGGATAAAAATACTTGACAGGTTTATTCTGCCGTTTATATTTGTGTCATGCTAGGACAATTTTAAATGATTGTATATAAAACACTGGAGTACTTCTGGATCTAAATAGACACAGTTACAAAGTTTTAAATGTTACATTATGCTGAATTAAGAATAAAATCAATTTTCTTTAAAAGGATAATAAAATGGAAGCATGCTACAAATCATTTATGGACTGGATGGTTTATCCAAGGATAAACCTTGAGATTGGAACCATAGGGACAGTAATTGAGTATAAAGGAGAGATTGGTATTAGGAAAAGAAACAGAATAGTTCTCTTCCTTGAGATGAATAATGAAGTGAGCATTGTAAGGGGAATAAAGAGAACTTGAGGCAGTTCTTGTCAACCTATCTCTGACTTCCCATTGAAATAAACACACACACAATAATAGGGATATGGTCAGGATATTCAGGGATTTTTGTGATCATGAGTACCCTTGAAAAGATAGGAATCATATTCATTTGTATCTTCTACACTAGTAGATGCCCTTATATATGATGTACCATTAGTAAATGTTTTTAAGTATTGTATACTTGAAGTTACATAGGTGTTTCTTTGCAAATCAAGACTTGTATGTACGTGAGCAAGTAAAGATAGTACATGAAATTATCTTGAAAAAGCAGAACACTGCTTTTCCCTTGAGTATAAAGTTTTTTGTTTACCGTTTACCTGTGGAATTTTTGCTAACACTAAATTCATGAATGAAGGTCATAAGCATGAAGCGCAGTTCAGTTTCTACTGGTGGTGCTGGCCGTCTCTCTATGCAGGAGTTGAGATCTTTGGACATGAATAAACAATGCCTTTATACCCCTCAAACGTAAGTGTCTCTCATACCTATTGTCTTGGGCAAAGAAATCATAAAAAGTAGTTGATATAAAGATGTAGTATGGCCAGGTGCTGGTGGCTTATGCCTATTATACTAGCTACTCAGGAGGCTGAGATCTGAGGATCCTGGTTTGAAGCTAGCCAGGTAAGAAAACTTTGTGAGAACTTAACTCCCATAAACTATTCAGAAAAGATGGGAAGTGGTGCCTGTGAGCCAAGTGGTAGAGAGGTAGTCTTGAAAAGAGACTCAGGGACAGCACCCAGGCCCTGAGCTGAAGCCCCATGACATGGCAAGAGGAGGGGGCGGGGGGATGTAGTATGATGGATTTCTCTTTCCAGTGTTACCTAATTTGGAGTAAATGAAATCTAAAAGTGGTACGTCAGTTAAGTGTTACGAATTTATCTCATTTGTTCCTTAAATTCTCAAAGTTAAGTCCTTCGCAAGGCACCTTCTAAAAGGAATGCCCCTTCAATACTGTTCTCCTTTTTTATCTTATGGTTTTTGGTTCATACACGGTCTATTCTATAACTTTGAACTTATTAAAATGTTTCCTACTACCAAAGTTCTTACTCAAATCAAAGCAGTATTATTTTCTCTGTTGATTAGCTACAGTGTCATAGAAGGCAACAGAACACTACTTCAAATTATTCCCTCAAAATTCACAGCAAAAGGTGTCTGCATGAGCTTGGTATCAAAAAATGTAGACTTCCCCCCTCCCCTTTAATGACATACTTCTAGTTAACAGAAGGCTTTTGTAAGCCCTTGTGGAATGGGGGCACTAATGCCTACTAGGCACAAGTTACTTGATAAAGTCCTTGCATTTACATAGGGTGAGTTTCTGTTATTTGTAGATGTTTGAAATATATTTTTCTGAATACATTTTGAGGCGTGAGGAACTTTTATTCTGCCAACGGCCATTTGGATATTTGTAGTACCATTTTCAGCCCGATGTAGGTAGACCACCTCAGGCTACATACAGAAAACACAAGAATCATATGTATTCTGTTTTGTCATGTACCAAATCATTTCTTGGGCTATATGCAGCTCACTAGCCAGAAGTTCTTCAGCCCTAAGGAATTTTTGTACTGTTACAGATTTATGTCTTCAGTTGTATTAAAGGAGAAATATTGCCATTGTCAATGGGTTTTTCAGTAATTTACAACATGTACATTACATAGAGCTTTATTCTGACAGTGAGTTTTGTAATGCACACCTATAATACCAGCACTCAAGAGAGAAGAAGGCAAATGGAGGGTTTGAGGGCAGACTTACATCATACGCACCACTATTCTCCTGCTATATCTGTTGGTATTAACCATATTAGAAATTAAAACTTAAAATATTAACAGATACTAATTTTAGTAAGAGTAACAGACATAATAGCATGTTTTTTTTTAAGTTTTGGGTTTTTTTTTTTTGCTTTTGTTTGTTTGTTTGTTTGTTGTTGGTCATGGGGCTTGAACTCTGGACCTGGGTGCTATCCCTGAGCTCTTCAGCTCAAGGCAAGCTCTCTACCAATTCAGCCACAGCACCACTTCCATTTTTAGTAGTTAAGAGATAACAGTTTCACAGACTTTTCCTGCCCAGGCTGGCAGGAACTGCAATCCTCAGATCTCAGCCTCCTGAATAGCTAGGATTACAGGCATGAGCCACTGGCGCCTGGCAATAGCATGTTTTTAGCAAGGCCCATATCTCACTTTTTTTTTCATTTCTAAATTTATCTTTTGTAGAACTGCATATCTTACTATGTGTTGAAGAACTAGGTACATAGGCCAAGAAGTAGAGCACTTGTCTAGCAAGCATAGGCCCTGATTTCAAATCCCACTCCCATAAAATAGACAGACAGATAGACAAGTATTCAGAAGGTACATCCTTATTTGCACTGGGTACCACCATTGAAGGAAGAAGAGAGTCCTGATGAAAATTTCCCCAAATATTCTTGGTTTGGTTTGTGTATAATATACTTATAATAAATACAAAGTCAAAAATTTTAATTTAAAAAAACAAGCTTTAAAAGAAAAATTCAAAATAGCTATGAATGTATGACTGAAAGGATTTTCTTTTTTTTTTTTTTTTTTTGGTCATGGGGCCTGAACACTGCCCCTCACCTCTTCAGCTCAAGGCTAGTGTTCTACCACTTGAGCCACAGAGCCACTTCCAACTTTTTTTTGTGTGTGTGGTACTGAGGAATCGAACCCAGGACATCATGCATGCAAGGAAAGCCCTCTACCCCTGAGCCACCTTCCTAGCTCCCCAAAAGGATTTTTTTTTTTTTTTTTGTCAGTCATGGGGCTTGAACTCTGGGCATGGGCGCTGTCCCTGAGCTCTTCAGCTCAAGGCTAGTACTCTACCACTTAAGCCACAGTGCCCACTTTCTGGTGGTTTTTATTGGCAATCTAGTCTCATGGACTTTCCTGCCCAGGCTGGCTTTGAACCACGTTCCTCAGATCTCAGCCTTCTTTTTTTTTTTTTTTGGGTCTGGTCGTGGGGCCTGAACTCTGGGCCTGGGCGCTGTCCCTCAGCTCTTCAGCTCAAGGCTAGTGCTCTACCACTTGAGTCACAGTGCCACTTCTGGCTTTTTTCTTTTTGCTTATGTGGTGCTGAGGAATTGAACCCAGGGCCTCAAGCATGCAGTGCAAGCGCTCTACCACTGATCCACCTTCCCAGCCCAGATCTCAGCTTTCTGAGTAGCTAGGATTACAGGCATGAGCCACCAGCACCCGGCTTCTGAAAGGATTTTTATATCTTTTCTTTTTCCTTAAAGTTGTTATCCATAGCATACTTGAAGATAGAATAAAATAGATAAGTATTCTGCTTCTTAACTTAGCATTGTAACTTACAGTAGCCCGTTGTAGTCATAACAGTTAGAGATTGCTGCTGATATCTTTTATGATTTTGAATAGTTTTAATGGGAAGAAATTTTGGTTCTAACATATTTCCAACGTGTTTTGAGCTTATGCTTTTTATTTTAAACAATTGTTTTTCTATTTTTCTTCAAGCAAAGAGAAACCAGCCTTTGGAAAGTTGAGTATAAGTAGACCTACATCTGAAAGAAAAGTATCTATATTTGGTAAAAGGTAATACTATTTTTTATTTGTTCTAATAGATTTCTTTTCATTGGTAGTGGTAGTGTCTCATTGTGAGTTGAAACCAGGGCCTTGTACAGTCCAAGTAACCATTCACTGATGCTTTCAGATAAGGAAAAAATTAAATGACATGATTCCTTTCAAGACAGAGGTTGTACTCTAGTTTTCACCAGTTTAAAATGGAGTCATCCTGGTGGCACTTGCCTATAATCCCAAAAGTTTAGAGGCAGAGAATGGAGAATAGTTTATTCAAGGCAGTCCTGGCTATAATAAAATCTTATCTCACTGGGTACCAATGGCTCACGCCTGTAATCCTAGCTACTCAGGAGCCTGAGATCTGAGGATTGCAGTTCAAAGCCAACCAGGGCAGAAAAGTCTATGAGACTCTTATCTCCACTTACCCACCAGAAAACCACAGTGGCCCAAGTGGTAGAGCACTCATCTTGAGCTAAAGAGCTGAGGGGATAGGTGCCTAGGCCCAGAGTTCAGTCCCACAACTGACAAAAAAAAAAAGAGATTTGACTTGTATTATTGTTGATGTTGTTTGTTTTTGGTATTTTTTGTTGTCTTTGAGAGGGGCAAAGCAGTTCACAGGAAGGAGAAAAGGTGAACAAATGCAGTCATGGTATTAAGTATAATATACCCTATGTTAAAAATGAACTATACATGGCTGGGAAGGTGGCTCAGTGGTAGAGTGCTTGCCTTGCGTGCATGAGGCCCTGGGTTCAATTCCTCAGCACCACATAAGCAGAAAAAGCTGAAGTGGCACTGTGGCTCAAGTGGTAGAGTATTAGCCTTGAGCTGAATTGCTAAGGGACAGCGCCCAGGCCCAGAGTTCAGGCCCCACAACCAGCCAAAAAAAAAAAAATGAACTGTGGGGGCTGGGAAGGTGGCTCAGTGGCAGAGTGCTTGCCTTGCATGCCTGAGGCCCTGGGTTCGATTCCTCAGCACCACATAAAGAAAAAAGCCGGAAGTGGCACTGTGGCTCAAGTGGTAGAGTGCTAGCCTTGAGCTGAAGAGCTGAGGGACAGTGCCCAGGCCCTGAGTTCAAGCCCCAAGACTGGCAAAAAATAAATAAATAATAACAATGTAATTATATTTTTTTAATAGGTTGACTTCTCAGTGATCCTTAGCTAACACTTTGAGCCCATTCACTAAACTAGATTAGCAGCTATCTGTACTGGAGGTAGAAGTTTGACAGATTAACAGGAAAAATTCCTATTATTTGAAAAGCCTTGGGAGGATTACTTTACCTCTGTGTTTCAATTTCACCAAGTGTAAAAGTGGAGACAACAAATAAGAGTATCTCCATAAGCAGTTCTGAGACATCATTAAAGGAGATGACAGTAATATTTACAAAGTTCAACAGGTATTGAGCATTCCTATGGGTCAAATATTGTTTTAAATGCTTTGTCTACATTAACTCTTTCAATAATCTTCAGGCATTTTTCCAAAAAGAAATAGTGTCAAATTAGGTAGTGCTGAGTAAGGGAACAATCATAGGCAGATAAGCCTGAAAGAGACTGTGTTTATTGAATACTTAAACGATAGAGTGGACCGTGAATGTACATTGTTAAAGAATGATGTGTATCAATAATATAAAACATCAGAAGATTTTTTTGTTGTGTGTTTTGTTTCATTTGTACAATCCTGGGAGCATTGCACATACTAAGCAAGTGCTCTGCCATGAGATACATCTCCATAGAGGTATATCAAAATTATCTTTGACTGCTATAATATCATACTTTACTCTTCCTCTGCTTTAATTAATAGAATTTTGTTTAGTTAATAAGAACTAAAAATTAACCTTTAGTATTAATCGCCTTAAAATAAGTCAGACTTGACCACAGAAGGATATTGTTTTGACTGCCTTTTTAAAAATATGTTTCTAGAACAAGTGGACATGGATCCCGGAATAGTCAGCTTGGTATATTTTCCAGTTCTGAAAAAATAAAGGATCCGAGACCACTTAATGACAAAGCATTCATTCAGCAGTGTATTCGACAACTCTGTGAGGTATTTTCTAAGTTAAATAGTCAAGTTGCGGCCTTATTCCAATAATTTTTTTTCTATTTCAAAATTGTTTGCTTGTTCATAAAAATTATTGTAGTTTCTTACAGAAAATGGTTATGCATATAATGTGTCCGTGAAGTCTCTTCAAGCTCCATCTATTAAGGACTTCCTTAAGATCTTCAGTTTTCTTTATGGCTTCCTATGCCCTTCATATGAACTTCCTGACACAAAATTTGAAGAAGAGGTTCCAAGAATTTTTAAAGATCTTGGGTATGTATATTTCTCATCAGTCTAAAAAATTTATTGGAACACTGAGAGAAACCAAACTCAATAAATTTGTAAAGAGTTTGAATAAATTAAAGGGTAAATAAAACAGCTTCATAGTTCTATTGATTCAGATTTTGCTTTTGGAGGGTTGTTTGTTTAGCTATAACAAAAATTCCTATGACTAGGAAATTTATAAAGAATAAGAGTTTATGTAGCCCATGGTTCTGGAACCTGGGTAACCCAGAAGAATGGGGCTAGTGGCTCAGCATTTAGTGGGGGCTTTCTGGCTAGGTCATGTCATGATAAAGAGTACCACACGACAAAAGAGAACAAGTGTGTCAGAGTTAACTTTTAAAACAAAGCCCACTTTCTCAGTAACCCACTAATCCAGAAATGGACTAATCCATTCATAAAAGGATCAGTCACCTCCCAGTGGTGCCATGTATATATAACCAATACATAGCTTTGGGCATTAGGATTCTAACACCTGAGTTCTAAGGGACAAACACTCTAACTATAGTAGTAGGTTATTACAGAATTACAGGAGATACACATAAGGTGTTGAACATGCTGAAATAATACAGTACAGAAAGTACAACCTAGTTACAGATTTTAGGAATGAAAACAGCAAGATTAGAGTAAATGGAGTGAGGTAAAATTGAAAAAAGACCATAAAAGATAAGCACAGGGGCTGGGAAGGTGGCTCAGTGGTAGAGAGCTTGCTTTGCATGTATGAGGCCCTGGGTTCGATTCCCCAGCACCACATAAGCAAAAAGGAAAAAAGCCGGAAGTGGTGCTGTGGCTCAAGTGGTAGAGCACTCGCCGTGAGCTGAAGAGCTGAGGGACAGCGCCCAGGCCCAGAGTTCAGGCCCACAACCGGACCCAAAAAAAAAAAAAAATAAGCACAGGCCATGTGTGGTTGGTGCACTCCTATAATCCCAATACTTGGAAAGCTGAGGCAGGAAAATCACCAGTCTAAGGCCAGCTTGAGTTACTTAACAAGTTCCAATGTGACCTATACAACACAAGACTGTCGCAAAAATAAAAAAAGGTAAGCACAGGGTGGATGGAGGATGAGAATATCAGAAGTTCATACACATGGTTTATTGAGAGTACATTAAGGAAACAAAAGATATTTTGGGAGTTCAGCATTCTGGTTGTAAATCAAATTCTGCAGGTTAAGGTATTATAATGCAAAGCAATCCATAGAGAAGAAATCACAAAAATACATAAAATCATTAGCGAGTAAGAATCTCAGCAGATTCTGCCCAAATGGGGCAAAGCAGAGGTTTTCCAGTGTAACTTCTCAATTTTAATTTAGTGCTTTATTATGGCAACAGAAGTTAACTTTTCTTTCCCTCGTTTGTGTAGATATCCTTTCGCACTATCTAAAAGCTCCATGTATACAGTGGGAGCCCCTCACACCTGGCCTCATATTGTGGCAGCCCTGGTGTGGCTAATAGACTGCATCAAGGTATGTAATTTAATATTTTTAGAACATACTTAAGAATGCTTCTTTGTCAAAAAGATATTCTTGTTTCTCTAACATTGCCTCTGCCACTTTTCTCAAAGTCTACTTCAAAGTTTTATCTTTTCAAAGTACTTTTGATTTTAAATTCTTCAAAATGTCAATGCAGAACAGGAGAGGTACATAGATAGTTCTCATGATGTTTTACAATTTAAATAAAGTCAGTAGAAAATAGATTTTTTAACTGTCCCTCAGGAAATTTATTTTCCCCTCTTTAAGTTAAAATCCATACTTATTGCAAAAAGTTTTATAAATGCGGTAAAGCCATGATATCTCAGGTTAGAGTACTTCCTTTTAGTATAGTTCTTCTGTTTATTTTTATGGAGTTGAGGAATGAACCCAAGGCATCACACAGGCTAACAAGCACTCTGCCACTGACTTATACCTTCAGTCTGGATATAGTTTTAAAAGTGTTTTATTCATTTGCAAAATATGTATATTCATGTGCCTCTTAATAACATTTCAATCAAAGGTGGATAGCATCTACAAGAATGGTCACACTAAATTTTTATAGACTTGAAAAATTCCTAGTGCTGGGGCTGGGAAGGTGGCTCAGTGGTAGAGCGCTTGCCTTGCATGCCTGAGGCCCTGGGTTCGATTCCTCAGCACCACATAAGCAAACAGAAAAAAGCCAGAAGTGGCGCTGTGGCTCAAGTGGTAGAGCACTAGCCTTGAGCTGAAGGGCTGAGGGACAGCGCCCAGGCCCAGAGTTCAGGCCCCATGACCGGACCCAAAAAAAAAAAGAAAAATTCCTAGTGCTTAGTGACACTGTGGCCATTACAAACCATTACTCAACCTATCTCTGATTGATGCTAATCTAAAGAAACCTAGCTGGGCACCAGTGGCTTATGCCTGTAATCCTAGCTACTCCAGAGGCTGAGATCTGAGGATTGCAGTTCTAAGCTAGTCTGGGCAAGAAAGTCCATTAGACTCTTACATCCACTTGACTACTAATAGAAAAAGGAAATAGAGCTTGTGACTAAGGTGGTTGAAGTCTAACCTTGAGCAAAACACTAAAGGACAGTAACCAGGCCCTGAGTTCAAGCCCCAAGACCAGCACACACACACACACAAAAAAAGAAGAAAATGAAACCTACAACACTGCCACTGCCAGTCATATGTAAGTATAGCACATATAGTTACCTACAGATCGTGATACTTCATAATAATAAGTGACTATGGTACTAGTATATATTCATATGCATTTTAATATTAGAGTGTACTCCTACTTAAAAAATAATGTTTAGGAGTAAGGTGTGTCTCAAGTGGTAGAACACTTTATTAACAAGTGTGAGACCTAGAGCTCAATTCACAGTATCACAAAAAAAAAGTAAAGAAAATATAAATGTAAAAGTATTAATTATAAAACAAAGGGCTTCATTATGCCAGAGGCAGCTTTGTACTCCTGGCATTTACATGTCTTGATTGGATTAAGAGACCACATTAAATGATGGCAATCTCGCCATCTTGATTTATGTAATTATGCTATGATGTTTACACAGTGAAATCCCCTTATTTCTCAGAACACGTTCTCCATCATTAAGTGGTCTGTGGCTATATATTTATTAGACTGTTGATACATATTGACAAATTTCCCTTTGGGAAACTTGTACCAAGTACAAACTTGTCACAATGTGGGAACATACCCATTTTCCTACTCTAGGCTTTTTGTGTTTGTGTTACTGGGGTAACTCAGGGCTCTAGCAAGTACTATACCACTAGAGCTGTGTCCTAACACTTTAGTCTTTATTTTGTTTAGAGTCTTGCTAATTTTGCTCTGACTAGCCTCTAATTAAGTATTCTCCTGCATCCATCTCTGCATAGCTGGGATTACAGATATATTCCACTACTCCCTGCCATCCTAGGCATTATTGCTTAAAAATCTTCTTCAGTTAGTGAAGTAAAAGCAGCTTGTTTTACTATATATATTGTTGAAACAACTTTACTTAGGTATGGTTTGTTATTCATATTTCTTTTTTTGGGGGGGGGAGGTCGGTCGTGGGCCTGAACTCTGGGCCTGGGCTCTGTCCCTCAGCTCTTCAGCTCAAGGCTAGCGCTCTACCACTTGAGCCACAGCACCACTTCCAGCTTTTTTCCTTTTTGCTTATGTGGTGCTGGGGAATCGAACCCAGGGCCTCATGCATGCAAGGCAAGTGCTCTACCACTGGGCCACTTCCCCAGCCCTTATTCATATCTCTTTCAATCTGCCTATACATATCTTTTTTTTGTTCAATTTCATATTTTCTTTTACTGATAATTTGAGTCTTCACTGTTTTGTTTTGAAATGAAGACTTGTTATGTTGACTAGGCTGGTCTCAAAATTCATGGATTTGAATCATCCTTCTACCTCTGCCCTCTCTTCCCAATAACTAGGACTCCCCCAAATAATTATGACTAGATGTGCTCATGCTCAACACTGTGCCCAGCTTTTTCTCAGTGTTGCCCAGTGTTATGCTTTCCCATAGGTTGAACCTATAGACTGACATTCTAAGTAAATATACTACCATTGAGATATACCCTCTAGTCCCAGTGATGTAATTAGTCAACAAAATGACAAAAAGAAAATAGTCAATTTTTTTTTTCTTTTTGCTTATGTGGTGCTGAGGAATCGAACCCAGGGCCTCAGGCATGCAAGCCAAGCGCTGTACCACTGAGCCACCTTCCCAGCCCCAATAGTCAATTTTTTTTAAGTTGAACATTTTTATATTACAGAAACTGTTTATATCTTTTGCCTTTTCACTTTTTTTGTTTGTTCATTTGTTTTTATTTTGGTGGGTCGTGGGGCTTGAATTCTTGGCTTGGGCGCTGTCCCTATGGTCTTCAGCTCAAGTCAAGCGCTCTACCACTTGAGCCACAGTGGCACTTCCGGTTTTCTACTGATTTATTGGAGATAAGAGTCTCATGGACTTTCCTGCCTGGGCTGGCTTTGAACCACGATCCTCAGATCTCAACTTCCTGAGTAGCTAGGATTACAGGCGTGAGCCATGGGCGCCCAGCTTCACTTTTTTTTTTAACTTTTATTGAATTTAGTAGTCCAGTATGGTAGAGAAGGCACAACTCCAATAAATGTCTCACATAAAAGTAACTATCATTAGCCTGCTTTGTATTTTGAAAGGAACATTCTTTAAAGAACCTCATGGCTCTACAAAAGTACTTAACAATTAACATGAAGCTAGTTGTTTTAACAATACAAATAACAGACTTTGTGTTTAACAGCTCCTTAAACACACACATTAAATTATAGTTATTTCAGGCAGGCACCAGTGGCTCACATCTGTAATCCTAGCTACTCAGGAAACTTGAGATCTAAAGATCATGGTTCAAAGCCAGCCAAGGCAGGAATGTCCATGAGATTCTTACCTCTAATTAACTACCAGGAAAACTGGAAGTGGCACTGTGGCTCAAAGTGGTAGAGCTGTAGCCTTGAGCAAAATTGCTCAGGAACAGTACCAAGGCCCAGAGTTCAAGCCCCACGACCAGCAAAAATGTTATTTCTATAGCATAAGTTTTATTAAATCATATTACCACACTCAAGGAGATGTCTTTTTTTCTTACAAAGAAAATGGCACAAAGGTACTGTTTTGCTTGGGGGAAGTTGGGGTTTTGTTTTGTCTTGTATTGTTTTTGTAATGCTGAGGCTCAAACCCAGAGCCTTAAATGTATTAGCCAAGTACTCTATCACTGTGTTACACCTGTAGCCCTGTTGTGCCATTTTGTAGGGTAAAAATGGTTAAGTTAAATAAATTAGCTACTCTATTTAATGCAAATATTTTTCCCACTTTTTCCTTCTAATTTAATGTGCTGGGTTTTTGTTGGTTATGTGTTTTGTGCTAGTACTGGGGCTTGAACTCAGAGGCTTTAGTGCTTGCTTGATCACAGCTTATTTTCTATCACTTGAGCCACATTTCTAGTTACATCTTTTTGCTGGTTAATTAGAGATAACAGTCTCTCAGATTTGTCTGCCTCAACTAGCTTCAAACATCAATCTCAATCTACCAGCTAGCTTGGATTCTAGACATGAACCATCAGCATCCAGCAAATATGCTGTATATTGACTGTTTCATAGTTGATCATTTTTATCTTCCAGAAGTGGAGAACTTTTTTTCTGTCAAAGGCCATTAGAATATTTTTAACATCATTTTTAAGTCATACAAAATCATCAGTGCAGACAGATGGCCACAGGCAGCCAATAAAAAGTATATGTGTATGTCTTATCATATATCTTATTCAGCCCTCAGGCCATAGATTCCTCTATTTTGATAGTCTAAGGCAGTTTCTTCCTTTTGTACCTTCTGAGTTTCCTGTCCTACCTTGTGCTAGAATTCTGAAAAGTATGAAGGCCCCTCAGCCATTCCCTTGGCAATCTAAGTCCCTTAACTAAATGTAAGTGAGTAGATGCAGGAGCCCCATTGACTCAGGAGCCCCATTACATTCAACAATACCAGTTGTCAAGATAGGAGTAGAAATCCAATACCATAATCCATTAATGAAATTTTATTGGACTTTACATTTATGCATTCAAGTCTGTCTCTCCCTCATGATATATGTGATAAGGGCACTACATCTGTGCTCTTTCAGATACTGCCATACCTTTCCTGTCACTGGAACACCTACCATTAATTTGCCTAATCAGTTTAGGGTTTTCTTAGATGATTGTGAGACAGTAGTTCTACAGTAGTCTAGGAATTATGCAATAGCTATATGGCATTGGTCATATGCCTCTAATCCCATTACTTAGGTTGAAATCCCTTCCTTCCTATCTTACTTTGCTTTAAGAGGTAGAACTGAAAACTATGACAATGTAAATAATCTGTTAGTTTCTTGTTCTAATTATCTTTTCCACTTAAGCTTAAAGACTTTAAATGCATTTGGGAAAGCCTCCCTTTTCTCTCTAATTTTTTTTTTTTTTTTTTTGGTCCAGTCGTGGGGCCTAAACTCTGGGTCTGGGCGCTGTCCCTCAGCTCTTCAGCTCAAGGCTAGCGCTCTACCACTTGAGCCACAGCGCCACTTCCGGCTTTTTTATTTTTGCTTATGTGGTGCTGAGGAATCGAACCCAGGGCCTCAGGCATGCAAGGCAAGCGCTCTACCACTGAGCCACCTTCCCAGCCCCTCTAATATTTTTTAATGCTTCCAATTTTTTCCCTAGTATTTTTATGGGATTTTTGTGATGTTTTAGTTTTTTGGTTGATTATTTAACTGGTATGGTTATAGGGAGTGCCTTTGTTATTTTGAGATGGTGTATTACCATGCTGCCAGGCTAGTTTCAGACTCTTGAACTCCAGTGATACTCTATTTCAGCCTCCTGAATAGTTAGGCCTACAGGTAAACACCAACATAGCCAAATGGTTTTGAGTGTTAGTTCATTTGTAATTCATTTTAGCTTAAGAAAGAGAAAGTGAGGGGAAAACTGGGAGAGAGTAAGGGAAGTGGTGACATCCAGAATGAAATATACTCTTACTTGTATAACTATAACCTCTGTACATCATATTTATAATAACAACTAAAAAATTAGAGACCCTCTTTCCACCTGCCTACTGGACATTTACACCTTGAACCTGAAATAAACAGCACAGACTTGGAAGAAGAAAAAAAGAGAGCGAGAGATAAAGTATTATCACTGATATAACTCACTACCTTTTATTAAGTAACTTGTTGTTTTCCCAGTTTTGAATGGTCCTCAATGTAGTCTTAGGTCTATGTCTCAAGATTTTTGCCCTATCATAGAATCATAATCTGTCACTTTCTAATATATTTTACACAGTAGAACATTCTTAACTGCTTTTCATAATTTTCTAGACAGACATATTCTCATACTTTAAACTTTTTTTTTAATTCCATACATATCTTGTGATTTTCCTTTCATTGTCATCACATTGAACTCATAGGTATATTGGTGAGAAATTATCTTGTCATTTTAAAAAGTATTAAATGTTTTGCATATTTATATCTTTTCTTAAGCAAAATGTTATAGTTTTCTCCACTTCAACTTTTGTTTTTTGTTTTTTGCTTTTTATAATACTAGGCCTCACATTTGTTGAGCAGGTGACCTATCACTTGAGCCCCACTCCAAGCCCTTTTTCAGCTCAAGGCAAGCACTCTGTCTACCTCTTGAGGCACAGTGCCACTTCCAGTTTTCTAGTGGTTTATTGGAGATAAGAGTCTCATAGGCTTTCCTGCCCAGGTTGGCTTTGAACCACAGTCCTCAGTGCCTGGCTTTTGTCAATTATTTTCAAGATAAGATTTCACTTTATACCTGGGCTAGCCTGGTCTGTGGAGCCTTCTATTTGAACTTCTATTGTTGAATAAGATGACAGATACACGCCACTGTACCCACACTGACTGAGATGGAGTCTCCTGAACTTTCTTTTTTTTTTTTTTTTTTTTGGGGTCCGGTCGTGGGGCCTGAACTCGGGGTCTGGGCGCTATCCCTCAGCTCTTCAGCTCAAGGCTAGCGCACTACCACTTGAGCCACAGCGCCACTTCCGGCTTTTTTCTTTTTGCTTATGTGGTGCTGAGGAATCGAACCCAGGGCCTCGAGCATGCAAGGCAAGCGCTCTACCACTGAGCCACCTTCCCAGCCCAAAAGCTTTTTTTTTTTTTTGGTCCAGTCGTGGGGCCTGAACTCTAGGCCTGGGTGCTGTCTCTCAGCTCTTCAGCTCAAGGCTAGCCCTCTACCACTTGAACCACAGCGCCACTTCCGGCTTTTTTCTTTTTGCTTATGTGGTGCTGAGGAATCAAACCCAGGGCCTCAGGCATGCAAGGCAAGCACTCTACCACTGAGCCACCTTCCCAGCCCCTCCTGAACTTTCTTATGCCTGGGCTGACCTTGAACCATGAGCTCCTGATCTCTAAGTAGCTAGGATTACAGGATTGAGACATATTAATCCCTGTTAAAAACATTTTTAAGTTAATTTCATGTGTTCCAGTGTTATTAAGATGAATAGACTTTTTATTCATTGTACTTCTAAAATTATTAGCATTCTTTTATAGTTTTATAGTTTTATTGGACTTCCTTGATATTGTTGTTCTCTGTTGATTTTTTTTTCTTGTGGTTCTGAGTTTTATTTCCAGGTGTTTATGCTTATTCAACAGATAGTCTTACCACTGAGCCATGCCAACAACAGCCCTTTTTTTTACTGGTTATTTTTGAGGTAGGGCTATGCTCCCTGCCCAGTCATATGCTTGTACCAAGACACATCCATCATAGCTGGAATGACAGACTGATAAATCACACCCAGATTCTTTCCTTTGAGATGGAGGCTCATAGATTTTTCTACCAGACTAGTCTGGACTTAAGATCTTTCCAATCTTAGCCTTCCACAAAGCCAAAATGAGGCCAGTGCCACCATACCCAACTATTGGCTAAGAAGGGGGTCTCAAAATTGTTTTTGCCAGTCTGGTCTCAGAACACAATCTCAGCCTGCCAAGTAGCTAGGATTACAGATGTGAGATACTGGCAACCCGCTAGTTGATTTCTATTGCTATCATTGTCCTCAAATTAAGTACCTTCTAGTTTATCATTTAATCATAATATTTCAGTTAAGGGATAATGTTTTATATGTTGAAGTTTACCTGCTTTTTATCCAGAATGGTTACTGAAAGTTACATTCTTTCACAGGATTGATTGAGAATATTTTTCTGTAAATGATATAATACATTGGCTTCTTAATAGCATCTGTTCTTTGTTGTTTATTCTTGTTATATTCCCACATTGTTTGTGGATATTTTATAACAAAGCTTGATTTTCCCCCCTTATTCTTACTAGGCTTCCTTGACCAGAACTTGGCACATAATTGGTTTGCATAGCAGTGGTTTAGGCTGAGTTCCTCTATCTCCTCTCCTTTACTAATAACCATGAGTAGGAAGGCGGGTTGGGTGTACTCCAAGAGATTTGCTTAGTAATCAAAGTGAACATGTCTTAACTTATCTCAAATCTCCTGAATCTTTTTGTTCCCTTCTGAAGTTTGACTGTATTGAGAGGTAGGTGATAATTATGTTGGAAAATGCCACAATTAAGAGGATGGCTCCAATCTATATTTTTTTATGTCTGTCTTAAACAACTTCAAGTTAAAACTCTTTCAGCCAAATTTTCTCCTCAGTGCAGAACTTGTCAATTTTTTCACTATAGGATTTCTGGGGATCTGCTCTCCCTCTCTAAGGCTTTTTTGAACTTTGCAGAATAGTGGGGTTTTCATAAGAACCTTTGATAAGACAACAAGAAACTCTTTACCCTGATGTCAATGTAAAAAGTTCTTTTCTTCATCTTGAGCTCTATCCAAGGCTTTATTAAATCTGATTATGAGACTTTGTACCTCTTCTCCCTACACCCACCCTATTCATACTAGGTCTATAGAAAGCCACATGAGTGCCTTTAGAATATAGTTGGACAAGCATAGACTAAAGAGAGCATGTTTCTAAAATCCTGTTTCAAGATAAGAAAATTAGCAGGTTTCATCTGAAATGACCTTTTTATCACTTTCAGATTTAAACAACTGCAGCATTTCTCAAGTTGTATATTCTGAAAATTCAATCCAAATTTTATATTTTGGGGAGTATTGCTTAGTGTTAAAATGCTTTCCTGATATGCATAAGGCCCTGTAATCCCCAGCACTAAAAACAAATTGATTGATAGTTTTATGTTTGTACATACTGAAGGAGTCAGTTAATAACATTTGAGCATCAGAATTTAGCTCATGTAAGAGATATATTGGATCATCTTGTATGTGACAGTTCTCTTCTGCATACTCAGTGTTGAATTAAAATACTTACGTGCTCCTCCTGGATTAGTAACAGCATAAATGTCAGCATATTTCTCTGGATCAACTAAATATGGATCTATCCTTTCTAAATCATAAAGGGATTTGATTACCAAAATTTCAAGATTCTTCTTTTTCCCCACTTTTTAAGACAAGCTCTGATTATATAGACCAAGCTTGCCATGAACTCTGGATCCTCCTGTCTTATCCTCCCAAGTGTTGGGATTACAGATGGGTACCACCATGCCCAGCTCTAAAGATGATATTTAAAACTCTGTATAATATCTTTAGTAAAACTTTTAGTCCTTCAAGTGAATGCTTCTAAAAATGATACCAAATATGAATTTGACCGAACATGAAAACTCAAATCAGCTTTGTGATTTGTGTACTGATTAGATATATACTGCTATGAAAGAAAGCTCACCTGTATTTGATGATGGACAGCCTTGGGGAGAAGAAACTGAAGATGGAATTGTACATAATAAGGTATACATTATCATAAACTATGATGAATTGCTTTGCTATTACAAATTAAATGTGTCTTTGTTAAAGTTAGTATGTACTTTTATACAGGTTTATTTTTGCTTCCTAAAAAACTTCCCTTTTTTTTTTTTTTTTTTTTTTTGCCAGTCCTGGGGCTTGAACTTAGGCCCTGGGCACTGTCTCTGACCTTGTTTTGCTCAAGGCTGGCTCTCTACTACTTGAGCCACAGCACCACTTCCAGCTTTTTCTGCTCATGTGGTACTGAGGATTCAAACCCAGAGCTTCATGCATACTAGGCAAACACTCTACCACTAAGCTACAATCCCAGCCCTAAAACTTATTTATTTATTTTTATTTTTTGGGTCCAGTCGTGGGGCCTGAACTCTGGGCCTGGGTGCTGTCCCTCAGCTCTTCGGCTCAAGGCTAGCGCTCTACCACTTGAACCACAGCGCCACTTCTGGCTTTTTTTTTTCTGCTTATGTGGTGCTGAGGAATCAAACCCAGAGCCTCATGCATGCAAGGCAAGCGCTCTACCACTGAGCCACCTTCCCAGCCTCCTTAAAATTTTTTTTTTTTTGGGTCTGGTCGTGGGGCCTGAACTCTGGGCCTGGGCACTGTCCCTCAGCTCTTCAGCTCAAGGCTAGTGCTCTACCACTTGAGCCACAGCACCACTTCCAGCTTTTTGCTTATGTGGTGCTGAGGAATCGAACCCAGAGCCTCATGCATGCAAGGCAAGCACTCTACCACTGAGCCACCTTCCCAGCCCCTTAAAATTTATTTTTGAAAATACTTATCAATGATCCACTGCTGAAGTTACATAATTTTCTAAAATTCAGTAGGCACAGAAGCTTGAGAATGTTTTTTTTTTTTTAAGTTTTGGCTTTTTTATTTAAGTGTATTGTCACTTAGCTCACACATACCACTTCCAAAAGTAGGTGACATAAAAATAATAAACAGAACAGAGCATACTGCTATTTGTCTGTTATCTTAGCACTCAGGAAATAAGGCTGGAGGCTCAAAAGTTTAAGGATAACCAGGGCTAGACAAGCTGTTATGGACTTTATTCCTTCTACTTGTGCTTCCCTCGTTACTAGGGAAATCTCTACCATACTCAGCTATTCAGTCAAGTGATGTTGAATCCGGAGAACAATCTCCAAATCACAAAATATCTGGATTATAGGTGTGAGCCACAGCACCCAGGTCAGAGATCTTAGCCTTCACTCTTTAGAGCCCTTATCACAAAACAGGAAATCATTCTAGCCTCTTCTTTTATTGCTACCAGAGAAAAAGTTCAAAAGCTTATCAGCAGACTGGTAAGATATTTACCTTTTTTAAAAAACAGAATTGTCCTTTACTACTTCAGCTGAGATCCCAGCAAAGTAGGCTTCTAGTGGGAATTTATCTCTGTGGTAGAGCTTCTGCTTAATATGTACAAGGCCCTAGGTTCCATCCCCAGCACCAAAATAAATAGACTCTAGAGAACTCTCCCACATTTGAATAATGTGTACTATAGAACACCTTTAGTTATACCTCAATTGTCACACAAATGTAATTACAGACCGATTTTTGTTTATTTGTTTGTTTTTTGTCGATTATAGGGCCTGAACTCTGGGCCTGGGCACTCTCCCTCAGCTCTTCAGCTCAAAGCTAGCTCTCTACCACTTGAGCCACAGCACCACTTCTGGCTTTTTCTGCTTATGCGGTTCTAAGGAATCAAACCCAGGGCCTCATGCATGCAAGGAAAGCACTCTACCACTGAGCTACCTTCCCAGCCCCCAGACCATTTATTAATGATTAAATTCATCTTTAACCTTTTGGAGGACATTCATCCTAGCAGTTATACTGTTTTTCTTCCCATCTAAGTTCTTATTTTACTCATCTAAGTTCTTATTTCAAATAACATGTAGAAGAGCACTTTGAAAACCATATACAGTGCTGTTTTTGACTGTAGAGAACTACACATCTTCCCCAGATTCCAATACCCAGCTTTTTGGCTCTGCAAACATAATTTTTTTCATCTATAAACCCAGAGCTGTCCAGCAATTCACAAGTTCACCAGTAATACATCTTTCTGGTCTCATACTGCTGGACCCTCGTGGCTCACTCCTGTAATCCTAGCTACTCTGGAAGCTGAGATCTGAGGATCGTGGGCAGGAAAATCCATGAGACTCTTATCTCCAATTAACCACCAGTTAATTGGCACACTATGCTTCAAGTGGTAGAGTGCTCACCTTGAGCTGAAGAGCTCCAGGACAATGCCCAGACCCAGAATTCAAGCCCCATTACAAAAAAAAGAAATACTCATACTGCCTACTTAGGGAACTCCCTTCTTCATCAACAAAGTAATAAAATGTTACTTAGTAAGTGTAGAATTGGAGCAAAGGAAATTGGTTTGTCTTTGGAGATATTTACTTTATGTAGGCTATGGAAAATTCTGATCAGCCATCCCTATCTCCTAATAAAATCTGCATTCTCAGGGACCAAAATACCTCATGATTGCAAAATGCAGTGTTATTTTCTTTTGAATAAAATATTCTAATGTTCTACTGTGTAAACTTCTATGTATCTAACTTTTTAGCCTGAACTTAAAATGTAGTTACAACCTTTAGTTAATTATATTTTGGTTTTCATGATTATGCCTTGTCACTTTAAGTGGATTTAGATGATCAATTTGTTTGGTTGGTTGTTTGTTTTGCCTGTCCTGGGGCTTGAACTCTGGGCCTGGGCCTGTCCCTGAGCCTCTTTGTGCTCCAGGCTAGCACTCTACCAATTAAGCCACAGTGCCACTTCTGGCTTTTTTGAGTAGTTGGTTGGAGTCTCACAGAGTTTCCTGCCTGGACTGGCTTTGGGATCCTCAGATCTCAGACATTATGAGTAGCTAGAATTTCAGACATGAGCCATTGTTGTCCAGCCATATGTATTTTTTATAAACAATTTCTTAAATTATTTCTCTAAAGTTTGTGCATATTATATTGAACCACATTGATAAACTTTGTCTGAGCTCAAATTCTGGAAGTGTAGCTTATTTACTGTTGTCACTTGTATCTAAATTTAAATTATTTTATCCCCATTATTCATATTTTAGAAATAGCAGACTGAGTTAGGTCTGTCTGGCATAATTAATAGTATAGATTTGTGTCTCTGATTCATAAGAATTTATATATTATTCACTATTCCTGCCTTCATTTTCATTTAATTTTCATTTTAAAAAAATGAAACAACCTAAATATAGAATCATGTCTCTTTTAAATCTGTTTAACCTAACTAGTTGTTTTTGGACTACACCATAAAATGCTATGAGAGTTTTATGACTGGTGCTGATAGCTTTGAAGACAAGAATGCAGAGTTACAGTCAAAGATGAGTAAGTATTCTTGGTCCCAATGTGCTTGTCTTTAGTCATTTAAAGTGGTAGTTTATGTGGCCTTTCTGATGTTTGTAATAGCTACTCTGAATATTGAATGTATTGCGCATACTAAAAGATTTTCATCTTGGTTGTTTTTCTGGTAGAAACAATAGATAGACAGAATGCTGGTATTGGAGACAGATCTAAGTCATCACCTTTCGTTTTTTGATTTTTTTGTTTTTTGTTTTTTGGGGTCCAGTCATGTGGCTGAACTCTGGGCCTGGGCGCTATCCCTCAGCTCTTCAGCTCAAGGCTAGTGCTCTACCACTTGAGCTACAGCGCCACTTCCGGTTTTTTTCTTTTTGCTTATGTGGTGCGGAGGAATTGAACCCAGGGCCTCATGCATGCAAGGCAAGCACTCTACCACTGAGCCAGCTTTCCAGCCCTAAGTCATCACCTTTATATGACCTTAACAACAACCTCTCTGATAAAGCTTTACTGGATGAGATGGCAGTGGAATAAAATACCAAGTGCACTACTGGGAGCATTGAAGATAATTAGCAAATGTTATTTCTCTTGGGAGACAATGTCCCTGTTGTGTCCTTGCTTTATTGTTTGAGAAATTAAAGCACCAAAAGACCTAGGTCTTTTTTCAAAAATTTCAGGCCATTTTATTTCCAAATAAATTATTTTAAATAAGGTATTATTTAGTGGCATTCAATTTTTGCCAGCTAACTCTAAAATGACCCAGGGTATTATTTTGTAGTTTGTTATACTAATAAAATTATTATATATAAATGTTAGACAGGTGGGTAGAATATTGTAAGATGTGTGAGTCACTCATCCAACGTCAGTGGTATCAGTCATGGTACAAAAAGATAATATTCCCTATGCTCCCCTGAGTATGAAAAACATTACTCTTCTGTTACTCTTACTTTTGTTAGTGGGGGTGGTGGTTATGGGGCTTGAACTCTGGGCCTGAGCTCTTGAGCTCAACGCTAGTGCTATACCGTTTTGAGCCACAGCGCCACTTCTTACGTTACTTTTAATTTTTCTGAAGAATAACTTAAGATAGTTTCACCTTGTACACATGAGAAAGGGGGCAAGATAAGTAATGCTTTGTTTTAAAAAAAACAATTCAGAAAATATTTAGTGATCTATTTAATAGTTCTGTTAAATGCCAAAACATGAATACACTCATTCATTCAACCAAATTTTTATTGTATACCTATGTACCAGCCACTATTTATGCACCAAATAAGGAATGAGAAGTAAAAAAATCTTTGACTCTGCCTGGCTCCAGTGATAATCTTACCTACTCAAGAGGCTGGGATCTAAGGATCACAGTTAGAAGCCACCCTGGGTAGGAAAGTTCATGAGACTCTTAACTCCAGTTAACTACAAAAAGCTGAAAGTGGAGCTGCGGCTCAAGTGATAGAACACTTATCTTGAGCAAAAAAGCTGTGGGACAATGCCTAGGCCAAGTTCAAGCCCCAGGACCAGCTCACACACGTCCAATGATGAAAGGTACTTTGAAGAAAAGTCAGCCAGTGAGAGGCAACTAGTAAGTACAATGGAGCCAAGGGGAGAATTTTGCTGTTTTATATAGAATAGTATTTATTAATAGTATTTTGAGCAGAGATCAGAAGGAATTGAGGGAACAAGCAATGGTGAAAATGTAGAGAAAAATGTTGTAGGCTGATGCTTATGAAGCTTTTGGATTTTGTCTCCAGAGAATTTATATAATGTGGACGCTTCCAAGTTGGAATCATTAGCAGCAAAAAACAAAGCACTGAATGAACAGATTGCAAGATTGGAACAAGAACGAGAGAAGGAGCCGGTGAGTAAAAATACTTACATACTAACTTAGCAGCTCTTTAGACGCAGGTCTCCATAGAGAGTACTGCCTGTCTTTTTAAAAGTTTTTAAATGCTCTAAAACAGTAAGCTTCCTAAAAGTTTGTTGTTGTTGTTGTTTTAAAGTAAGATAGACCTCCTAGTGAAAACATGTTTGGTATCTGTAGAGCTGTGTTTTCCCTTGTGGCCCCTCAGTTTTGGACTAATGGTGCTCAGAATATGATGAAAGGTTTCTACCTATTTACATAAGACCAAAAGTATCTTCTGAAAAAGGTCCCCAAGGTTTGTCCCTCTAGGGAACACTATTGTCTCAACCAGAGAAACCCTGAGTTTTAGAGTTATTGAAAAAGGAATGGTAATAAAATAGCTTATATAAAGATACTATAGACTAAATATTTTCTACAATCTACGCAAGAATACAAATCTTTTTAATTAGATATGTTTTTTACTATGGCCCTTGTTTTTTGTTTTGTTTTCTTTGCAAGCTGATTTTGAAAATCTGGGTAATAATAATAAAAAATAATAAAATAATAATAAATTAAAAATAAAAAATGAAAAGAAACTGCTAATTTTGCATTTTCTAAGATAACTTTGAATGATTATTGCTTTCTTTTAAAATAAAATGTGGAAGGATCATTGGTGAGAATAAATTGATAAGCTTTTCTCTTAAAGAATCGTCTAGAGTCATTGAGGAAACTGAAAACTTCCTTACAAGCAGATGTTCAAAAATATCAGGCATATATGTCCAACTTGGAATCTCACTCAGCCATTCTGGACCAGAAATTAAGTGGTCTTGATGAAGAAATTGCTAGAGTCGGTAAGCACTTAATGCTATAAAGCCATCACTTCGACTAACATGTGGATGTTTGTAAGTTTGTTTCATGTACAAATAACTGTGTTATCCATATCTTTTTTTACCTTCTGTAATAAATTTCTATAGCAGGCTACCAAGTAAGTTTCATTGCCTTCTGTATTAGTTTCCTGTGGCTGCTATAACAATTCATTACCACCGGGCGCTGGTGGCTCACGCCTGTAATCCTAGCTACTCAGGAGGCTGAGATCTGAGGATCGCGGTTCAAAGCCAGCCTGGGCAGGAGAGACCGTGAGACTCCCATCTCCAATAAACCACCAGAAAACCAGACGTGGCACTGTAGCTCAAGTGGTAGAGCGCTCGCCTTGAGCTGAAGAGCTGAGGGACAGCGCCCAGGCCCAGAGTTCAAGCCCCAGGACCGACAAAAAAAAAAAAATTCATTACGAAGTTGGTGGCTCAAAAAATAGAAATTTGTTCTCTTAGTTATAGCTTCTGTAAGTCCAAGATCCAAGACTCCAGGGACTCAGGAGAAATATTTGCTTCTTTTAGCTTCTGGTGCTTGATAGCATTTCACCTTGCTCCAATCTCTGCCTCCATCTTCACATTGTGTATGTGTCTGTCTCTCTTTTTCCCTCTTCCTATCCTTCCCTCTTCACTTGCTGTTAGACTAGACGACCCCAAACTCAGTCCTGCTGCTTCTGCCTCCCAGGTATTGGGATTAAGAGTGAGTACTACTATACAGGACTAGCTTCCCCTTTCTATGGATTTAAATTTTCCCTCTGCATTACAAGGACACTTATGGTGATGTTTATGGCCCACTTAAACAGTCTAGGGTTGTCTTCTCACAGCATTCTTAATCATATCTGAAAAAACACATTTTTTTAAATGTAATATTTGTAAGTTTTAGACTTTCAGATTTCATGTATTTGGGTAAACATTATTCAGCCTACTATACCTTCTAACATGTTTTCATGTACATGGCTCACAGAGATCTACCTTAATAACACTATAAGTATATTCTATTTTTTTTTTTTTGATTTTTGTTTTTGCTCGTTTGAGGGCTTGAAATCAGGGACTGGGCGCTGTTGTCCCTGACCTGCTTTTGCTCAAGGCTAGAGCTCTATCATATGAGTCACTGTGCCATTTCCAGCTTTTTCCAAGTAGTTTATTGGAGATAAGAGTCTCACAGGGACTTTTCTTCCTGAGATGGCTTCAAACTGCAATCATCAGATCTCAGACTCCTGAGTAGCTAGGACTACAGGCATGAGCCAACAATGCCCTTTTTTTTTTTTTTTTTTTCGGTCATAGGGCTTGAACTCTGGGCCTGGGCACTGTCCCTCAGCTCTTCAGCTCAAGGCTAGCACTCTACCACTTGAGCCACAGCGCCACTTCCTCATAAATGTTTTATATAAATATACAGACTACTTGTAATTAAAAACCCAGATTCTTAATTTCTGCCTATCTCAGTGTGCTATCAATATCTTAACCATCTAAGCAGCTGTGTACATAAACTGAAAATAAGATGAAAAAGTACAAGTACTACAGTTTTTCATGTATTTAAGTACTGGACCTTAACCTCAGTTTCTTGCTCTTGATTAGCTTTTATACTCAAGACAATGCTCTACCACTCAAGCTACCACCTCCACTTCTGGCTTTTTGCTGATTAGTTCAAGATAAGAGTTTCTTGGTTTACTGCCCCTGCTGGCTTCAAATTGAGATTCTTGGATCTCAGCCTGCTAAGTAGATAAGATTACCGATAGGAGACACTAGTACATAGCCTAAATACTACATTTCTTACAACCAAATCACAACTAAAGAAACTGCCCACTGGATACTGGTAGCTCATAACTCTAATCCTAGCTACTCAGAAGGCAGAGATTTGAGGATCGCAGTTCAAAGCCAGCAGGGGCAGGAAACTCTTATCTCCAATAAACCACCAGGAAAACTGAAAGTAGCACTGTGACTAAAGTGGTAGGCACTAGCCTTGAGCTGAAGAGCTGAGGGACAGCACCCAGGCCTGGAGTTCAAGCCCCACAACCAACAGGAAAGAAAAAAGAAAAGAAACTGTGCCTACATCCTATGTCTTAATAAACACATCTCAGTCTTAGTTCTTCATCCCTGGAAATTGTTGTGGAACATATGATTGCTGTATAACTTCAAGAAGCAAAGGGACATGTCTGAAATGACACGATACTGGGCTACAGTTGAAAAATCCAATTTTCCTGGAGTCTGTTTGTGTTTTATTCTTTTAGGTTTTTATAGGTTATGTCTATCTTGTAGGATATGTGTAGATGATCTTTAAAATGTTTACTTGAACTCTGAAGTTTTTTTTTAGTATTCCTCATCTGTCCTTATCCTGGAGTATTTGCCAAATTAGGTTTGTTATGTTTTATGTTGTTTTCTTCTGGTTTGTTTTCTTTTTTTTTTTTTTTTTTTTTTTTTTGGTCAAGTCGTGGGGCCTGAACTCTGGGCCTGGGTGCTGTCCCTCAGCTCTTTAGCTCAAGGCTAGCACTCGACCACTTGAGCCACAGCGCCACTTCTGGCTTTTTTCTTTTTGCTTATGTGGTGCTGGGGAATTCTGGTTTGTTTTCTGTTTGTAGTACTAGGATTTTACCTCAGGGCTTTCAATTGCTAGGCAGACACTCTACTACTGGAGCTATGATACCAACCCTTTTTGCTATAGTTGTTTTTGAGATAAGGTCTTTCAGCATAGGCTAACCTGGACCTCATCCTCCCATTGTCAGCCTCCTGCATAGCTGGAATGACAGTCATGTGCTACCATGCCCAATTATTGATTAAAATAATGTCTGGTGAACTTTTTGCCTAGGCTGGCCTTGACCCCCAATCCTCTTGATCTCTGCCTCCCAAGTAGCTGGGAGTATAAGAGTACTGAGCTGTCATGCCTGACTCACATGTATGTTTGTGATTTGCTGTAAAGGAACTCTTTAAATATTGTACATTTAGCCTGGCCCCTAGTCATGTCCTTTGCTTGTTCTGTATCATGACAGGGAGCTATATGCTCATTTCTAACTTGGTTTCTAATGTAATTAAATCAATATATTTTTAAATTTTATTGTACAGAGGAGTTACAGTTACATAAGTAAATAACGTAGTGAGTACATTTCTTGTCAAACTTGTTACCCCCTCCCTCATTTTTCTCCCACTTTCCCTCCCCCCAATTTGCCCCCCCCCAATTGTACAGATCATTTCCAACATAGTGTCTTGTGAGTATTGCTGTTGCATTGGTTCACCCTTTGTCCTTTGTCTCACCATTTTGTGATTCCCATTCCCTTCACTAGTAGATAAATGTATATACGATACCCATCATACCAAAATCAAATACAGTGACAACAGGGGATAAATCATAGGGGGAGAAATGCAAAAGAAACAAAAAAATCACGTTAAAAATGACAAAAATCAGTATTTTTGACATTGGTACTTTATCTTCTTTTTACAAATATCATGCTTCTTATTTACTCTTATGAATAATTTGCGGCAAACTAAGTAGAGTAATATTTATAACTGTTAACCAAGTATGTTTTGATTCTATGAGTATTTTAAATTTCTTGATTATTTAAAGTAATTTTAGCCAAGAATTGATAAGATAGAATGTAACTATAGGTATATGCTGTGAGTTTTTATACAGATACATAAATATATCTAATTTTTTTTTTTTTTTTTGCTTAAATCCACTGATTCTTTTGTCTTTTCTTTTTCTTTTTCTTTTTCCCATACTTTGGGATTGGAATTGAATTTGGGACCTTATAACTTTATTTTTTATTTTAAGCTCACCTGTGAAGCTTTCCCATTACTGTTCTGCAAATAGGTATGTCAAAGCCAACCTAATGATCCTCTTAGCACTCAGGATGATTTTCTTTACCCAACTGGGCATCCTCATTCATTTATCCCAACTACTATAAAAGTACTATCATATTCTATATGAGTCATGAATTGGAAAAACACATTTGATAAATAGACACAGCAAGACACTAGCCAGTACAGTTAACCACTAAAAATTGGTTTATTGGGGCTGGGAAGGTGGCTCAGTGGTAGAGCACTTGCCTTGCATGCCTGAGGCCCTGGGTTTGATTCCTCAGCACCACATAAACAAAAAGAAAAAAGCCGGAAGTGGTGCTGTGGCTCAAGTAGTAGAGCTAGCCTTGAGCTGAAGAGCTAAGGGACAGTGCCCAGGCCCAGAGTTCAGGCCCCACGACCGGACCTCTCTCCCCCCCCCCAAAAAAAAAAACTGGTTTATTTTAATATTTTTATGTTATGGAAAACTATAATTCTGAATTACTCAGAAAATCATATAGGAATATTTAAAAGAAAACACTTAAGCCGGGCGCTGGTGGCTCATGCCTGTAATCCTAGCTACTCAGGAGGCTGAGATCTGAGGATCGCGGTTCAAAGCCAGCCCGGGCAGGAGAGACCGTGAGACTCCTATCTCCAATAAACCACCAGAAAACCGGAAGTGGCGCTGTAGCTCAAGTGGTAGAGCGCTCGCCTTGAGCTGAAGAGCTGAGGGACAGCGCCCAGGCCCAGAGTTCAAGCCCCACGACCGACAAAAAAAAAAAAAAGAAAACACTTAAATGAATAAAATGAATATCTGTCCCTTTTTTTTTTTCTGTTAGTTGTGGGGCTTGAACTCAGGGCATAGGCATTATCCCTGAGCTTTTTGCTCAAGGTTAGCATTCTGCCACTTTGAGACACAGTACCAGTTTCAGTGTTCTGGTTAGTTGGAGATAAGAGTCTCATGAAGCCAGGCACCAGTGACTCACGCCTATAATTCTTGCTACTCAGGAAGCTGAGATCTGAGGATCGCGGTTCAAAGCTAGCCCAGGAAGAAAAGTCTGAAAGACTCTTATCTCCATTTAACCACCAGAAAACTGAAATTGGGTGCTGTGGCTAAAGTGGTAGAGCGCTAGCTTTTTGCTGAAGAGCAGGCCCAGAGTTCAAGCTCCATGACTGATGATCCCACCCAAAAAAAAGTCTCACTGGGCTGGGAATGTGGCTTAGTGGTAGAGTGCTTGCCTTGCATGCATGAAGCCCTGGGTTCATTCCTCAGTACCACATAAACAGAAAAGGCTTGAAGTAGTGCTGTGGTTCAAGTGGTAGGGTGCTAGCCTTGAGCAAAATAGAAGCTCAATGACAGTGCCTAGGCCCTGAGTTGAAGCCCAGGACTGGCAAGAGAGAGAGAGAGAGTCTCACTGACTTTCCTGGGTTGACTGAACTGTGATCCTCAAATCTCAACCTCCTGAGTAGTTAGGATTACAGGCTTGAGCCACCAGCACCCAGCTTGTCCTTGAATATCAGGATTCTTAACTGCAATCAATACAAATGGGAATCATTTTTTTTCATATAGTGTTTTCTGAAAACCATAGTAGGCTAATACATAAGTATTATCTTCAAGAATATTACCAAAATTGCATCAAGCAGGATTATTCCCTACCCCAAAAATGGGTGTAATTTGAGTATTTAGATATTAACTTTATTAAATAATGACATTAGTTTCTTTGTAGAAACAGAAGAAAATAAAATCTGCTTTTTCTATTACAGAACTAGAATGTGAAGCAATAAAGCAGGAGAATGCTCGACTACAGAATATTGTTGATAACCAAAAGTACTCAGTTGCTGACATCGAGAGAATAAATCATGAAAAAAATGAACTGCAGCAGACCATTAATAAATTGACCAAAGAGCTAGAGGCCGAACAACAGCAATTATGGAATGAGGAGCTAAAATATGCCAGGGGCAAAGAGACAGTAAGTCATACCATTTCGAGAAGGGCAGTACATCAGAGCTGAACTTTGTAAAGGTGTATTCCAACCAAGAATTCAGTATATACAATAAATTCTAAAGTTTATATAGCCTGTTAGCATTGTCATATAGTAACACCCCAGTTTCTCTCAAGCAAAAGGTAGGTTGCAATTTATAACAATAAACTAAAAAATAAGCAAAAAAAAAAAGGCCATCAAAATAATTTTCATAAACCCCATCTCCTTTTCTGAAAGAGGAAATAGTCCTCTCCTCTTATATCTCTTCACCACTCAGACATGTTTGTCACACCCACAATGTGCCACTTTGCACATATATGGGAAATATGGATAACAAGACAGACTTTCCTGTCAGGAAACTTCCAACCTTGTTTGTATCCTCTACCATACAGATAATCATAGATATTTACATACAGCATCTAGTATACCTAACCCAGATTTAGTGAACATGGCATGTGGAAATGAATACATTCTTAGAAAAAGCCTCCTTAAGGAGATAAAACCTGGAACTAAATTGGAAAGGACAGGAAGAGTTAGCATGGCAAGGGAAGAAGGACTAGCAAAACAGAAACAAAAAAAAACAAGGAATATATGGGGAAGCTCAGTTTACAGCCTAATGTGTAATCCTTTTATGAAGCTTAATAATAAGGGCTTGAGCATACACAGCAGGAAATGAGACTCCAAAGACTAGCACAGATGAGACAGTAGAACTCTTTTTCATGTTTACAAGTTTATTGTGAAAATTTCTAAAATTTATGAACAGATGTGTCACATTTCAGAAAGATGGTATTTGGCAATGTGAAAAAAATGTTGGAAGGGAATGATACAGTTGCATAGAATGTTAAGTGTTAATAATCTAGTGAGAAACTATAAGACGAATTTAGGTATGTATTGCTAATGATGATTCTAAAAACTATTCTGACTACTTTATGGTACAGTAAATGAGATAGAAGGAAAGTTGGCCAGGAGGAGTAACACTCACCTAAGAATGAAAGAAAAGGAAGATATCAGAAACAGAAATGAATATATTGTATTCATAGGGCATCCAAGAGAAAACATACTAGACTACTGTAGATTTGCACCTAGACTTAAGCTTAAAAACAAAATTGCCAGATGCTGTGGCTCAGACCTGTAAGCCCAGTTACTCAGGAAGTTGAGATCTGAGGATCGCTGTTAGGAGCCAGCCCAGTCAGGAAATTCCATGAGACTCTTATCTCCAATAAACTACTCAGAAAATGCCAGAAGTGACACTATGGC
Organism: Dipodomys spectabilis; assembly: GCF_019054845.1. Classification (NCBI taxonomy): domain Eukaryota; kingdom Metazoa; phylum Chordata; class Mammalia; order Rodentia; family Heteromyidae; genus Dipodomys; species Dipodomys spectabilis. Next base: position 983,856 of record NW_024870701.1, on the reverse strand, counting down.
TCAAGTGTAAGCACTACCCTGAGCACAAAACTTATGAACACAGGGCTGGGAAGGTGGCTCAGTGGTAGAGCGCATGCCTTGCATGCCAGAGGCACCACATAAGCAAAAAGAAAAAAGCTGGAAGTGGTGCTCTGGCTCAAGTGATAGAGTGCTAGCCTTGAGCTGAAGAGCTGAGGGACAGCGCCCAGGCCTAGAGTTCAGACCCCATGACAGGACCCGAAAAAAAAAACAAAAAACTTATGAACAGCATCCCGGCCCTGAGTTCAAGCCCTAGGACCAGCAAATAAAATAATGAAAACATATGGCTGGCAATGTGGCTCAACTAGTAGAGTGGTCTGCTTAGCAAATACAAGGCCCTGACTCCAAACCCCAGTTCCATGAAAGAAAAAAAACACGAAGAACCAAATTAGTAAATGTAATTTTATTTATAGATAGTACTTTAACTTGTTAGCCAACAATGTTGATAAAACACATTTTTTGACCATATGTATGTCCAGGCAATTGAAGTTTATTCTCACTTTTCTTGTCTTTTATAGATATTCTCTACTAGTACCTTAATATATATACACTCCTCACTCATATTTTTAAATGTAGCTTATTAAATGGGAACAAAGAGGGTTAGCATTTGCTGTGTATTCACAAAGCTCCTTACCACCACAGGTTTGATCCCTAGCACCACAGCTTTTTAAAAAACAAAAAAGGCTGGGCCCTGATGGCTCATGTCTATAATCCTAGCTACTCACGAGGCTGAGATCTGAAAATCACTGTTCAAAGCCAACCCAGGCAGGAAAGTCCATGAGACTCTTATCTCCAATAAACCATTAGAAAAAAACAGAAGTAGCACTGTGGCTCAAGCGGAAGAGCACTTGCCTTGAGCTGAAGAGCTGAAGGATAGCACCCAAGCCCAGAGTTCAAGCCCCATAACGGACAAAAAAAAAAAAAAGGAAAAAGTACCTATCTGGCACATAGTTAATACTTTTCTAGAGCACACAGTGCCACATGACTGAAATATCTGCACTCAAAAGGCATCCTAGACTACGTAATAATAATATCTCAAAAAAATGAATGAAGCCGGGCACCAGTGGCTCACGCCTATAATCCTAGCTACTCAGGAGGCTGAGATCTGAGGATCACGGTTCAAAGCCAGCCTGGGCAGGAAAGTCCTTGAAACTCTTATCTCCAATAAACCACCAGAAAACCGGAACGCTGTAGCTCAAGTGGTAGAGCACTCGCCTTGAGCTGAAGAGCTGAGGGATAGCACCCAGGCCCAGAGTTCAAGCCCCATGACCAACAACAACAAAAAAAAAATGAATGGATGAAGGAAAGAAAAAGAGAACGGTAGGAAGTGGCACTGTAGAGTGCTTGCCTTGAGCTGAAGAGCTCAGGGACAGTGCCCAGGCCCAGAGTTCAACCTTGAGACTCTGATCTCCAATTAACCAACAAAAAGCCAGATGTAGTGGTGTGGTAGAGTACTTTCCTTGAGCACAAAAAGCTAAGAATGCATGGCCCTTGAGTTCAAGTTCATGTACCAAAAAAAAGTGTGATTTTAAAAGTCATTTTTTTAAATATTTCTTTTAAAAAAACATAGATTAGAAAATTCAGGATTGAGGCTAGGAAGGTAGCTCAGTGGTAGAGTGCAGGCCTTGCATGCATGAGGCCCTGGGTTCAATTCCTCAGCAACACATAAGCAGAAAAAGCCGGAAGTGGTGCTGTGACTCAAGTGGTAGAGCACTAGCCTTGAGCTGAAGAGCTAAGGGACAGTGCCCAAGCCCAGAGTTTAGTTCTCACAACCAACCAAAAAAAAAGAAAAGAAAATTTCAGGATTAAGTTTTAAGGTAAATTTTTCATCTTTGTATTTTTAATTGTAACATTTGTTTACTGGTAAATGTAGTTGTTAAGACCTAAACTTAATTGAGAAAAATTTAGCCTCTAACTTTTGCTCAAAAGTAATGATTTTCTGTTATTACCTCCAGCACTTTTTCCTAGCCCGGTAGTTATTACATATATTTATCATTGTTAAAATAATTAAAATTCTACAGCAACAGTGTTAGCCTAAGAAGGTAATACTAGTTTCCTGTTCTATATTATAGCCATAATACAAAAATAATTTTTTAATCATTCAGGGCTTAACTATTTTATATTATTAAAAGCCTATAGTATACATACATATCTGACTCTTTTTTTTAAGTTTAGCAAGCATTTATCTTTTAGCTTATAGTAGTTTTATCAGGGGAGAGGAATTTCATTGTTATATCTCTACATATGTTTACCTGTATTCCAATCAATCTCATCCTTTGATCATCGTACTCCCTACTCCCCTACCCCAAAAAATTACATGCCCAACAGATTTGCTTGTTCTGTTTTCATAGTTGCAGATAATCTATCGTGACAGTATTCACTCCTTTGTTTTCCATGCCAGCCCAACCTCTTCTGCTAGTCCTCATATACATAGTTGATAATATGAAACATGTTCAGTATAAGCAGTAAACATTATATACATAGTTGATAATATGAAACATGTTCAGTATAAGCAGTAAACATTACCTCCTTTCCTTGCCGTGTTTGGCTATAATTTGTCTTTTACCTTAGCTATCTATATTCCTCTTTTCTGGGTAAGCTCTGTCTCCATGTATCAAGGAAGGAAAAAACTATACATTTATAGGAGTACATAGCTCAGTGATAGAGCCATACTGAGAGTATTCAAGGTAAGAAATAGACAATGGTGGTAAGCCCAAAATCTTTGATTCTAGAATTTGATAACCCTGAGTTTTAGTCCTGGATTTGCTACTACCTACCTTGCATCTTAGCATGCCATCCTATCTCATATCCACCATGCCCTCCTTTAGGAAATGAAGTATGATTTAACTAAATTGATGAGTCTGAAATTATTTCAGGATACCTTATCTGCCAAACACTATGTGAGAAAGAGATAGATAGATTAGATAGATAGATAGATAGATAGATAGATAGATAGATAGATAGATAGATAGATAGATAGATAGATAGATAGATAGATAAAATTAGTCATCCTAAAGTATTAATTATACTGTAAGAATTTAAAAAAATCTGGCCAGCGTCCAGGAAGGTGGCTCAGTAGGAGAGTACTTGCCTCGCATGCATAAGGCCCTGTGTTTGATTCCTCAGTACCACATAAAAATAGAAAAAGCCTGTAGTAGTGTCATGGCTCAAGTAGTAAAAACACTAGCCTTGAGCTGAAGAGCTCAAGAACAGCGCCCAGCCCAGAGTTCAAGACCCAAAACCGAAAAAAAAAATCTGGCCAGCAGAGAGACAGTGGCCTGGAGATGGGTGAGAGCAGGGTCATAGACAGTATGAAGACAGCTTAGAGTTCTAGGTTGCCTGCGAGTTGGCTAAGAAAAGGGTGAAAGAATGGCAACTGGACATAAGTGTTCATTTGAGTCATTTTTTTATTGAAAATGTCATCTGTCATCTTTGTTTCTGGATTAATTAATTTACATTCATATGTGAACTTGGTAGTAACCATCTAGACATTGAACTACATCTCAGTTCATAGGGGACTAATATGATAAGTTTGACTGTGTTAACTGGAAAGAAAAATCTAGAGACACATCTGTCAGGGCCGGGCACCGGTGGTTCACGCCTGTAATCCTAGCTACTCAGGAGGCTGAGATCTGAGGATCACAGTTCAAAGCCAGCCCGGGCAGGAAAGTCTGTGAGACTCTTATCTCCAATAAATCACTAGAAAACCGGGAGTGGCGCTGTGGCTCAGGTGGTAGAGCGCTCGCCTTGAGCTGAAGAGTGCAGGGACAGCACCCAGGCCCAGAGTTCAAGCCCCACAACAGCCAAAAAAAAAGACACATCTGTCATATGTCTGCCCTCCCTGCAGTTAAGCACATAAAGTGCATGAGCTATTTTCATTAAATTAAAAAGAAAAAAGAGCTAGGAGCATAACACAATGGTAAAGGACTTGCTTAGCTCATACCAGGCCCAGTGTTCAAACCACAGTACTGGAAAGTAAGAAAAGAAGGAAGGGTGGGAGGGAGGGAAATGGAAGTAGTAGAGAAGAAAAGAAAAACCTGCTTCTATTAAAACATGTTAAATAGCCGGGCTCTGGTGGCTCAAGCCTGTAATCCTAGCTACTCAGGAGGCTGAGATCTGAGGATCATGGTTCAAAGCCAGCCCGGGCAGGAGAGACCGTGAGACTCCTATCTCCAATAAACCACCAGAAAACCGGAAGTGGCGCTGTGGCTCAAGTGGTAGAGCGCTCGCCTTGAGCTGAAGAGCTGAGGGACAGCGCCCAGGCCCAGAGTTCAAGCCCCACGACCGACAAAAAAAAAAAAAAAAAAAACATGTTAAATATAGGACAGTCAGTGTTGCACTATAACAAATGATTTCTTGAAGTCTTTGAATTTTTTTCAATTTAATTTTTTTAATTTAATAATTGTGGTAAGATAGTTAACATTTATAATTAGACTACACAGAAGATTAAATAAGCATAAAATTTTATATAAAATTGCAGAAATGCTAACTGAAAATCACATTGAATGGGTTATTTTTAATAAATGTATTATTTTTAACATATGTTTTTGTATTCTCTCCTTACCAGATTGAAACACAGTTAGCAGAGTATCACAAATTGGCCAGAAAATTAAAACTTATCCCTAAAGGTGCTGAGAATTCCAGAGGTTATGACTTTGAAATTAAATTTAATCCTGAAGCTGGTGCCAACTGCCTTGTTAAATACAGAGCTCAAGTTTACGTAAGTAAATTAAACTATTAGTATCTGTAAACATCCAAACTTCACTATGTCCATTACTCCAGACTAAACAAAGAAATGAAGCAAAGAATCTCTTTTCTTTTCCTTCTTTTTGGCAGTAGATATGATAGCCCACCCTAGCTTGAGCATAAAGTCTGGGGCCCTACCTTGAAAATAACCAGTAGAAAAAGGGCCTGAAGGCTCAAATAGTACAGGGCCAGATTTGCAAGCACAAGGCCTTGAGTTCAGTCCTAGGAAACATTTTTTTAATAAACTATTATCAATAACATATCATGTTTTTAAATGTCATGCTTTGCTTTTATTCCCAAAACTGACTTGTATCACTATGTGAGAATACCTCCTCAGTAGACAAATTTTGTAATTAAACATCATGTATCACCTACATTTCTATGTACTTTATAGGCACCTCTAAAGGAACTCCTGAATGAAAATGAAGAAGAGACTAATAAAGCTCTAAATAAAAAAATAGGTTTGGAGGATACATTAGAACAAGTAAGTAATAAAACAGTGATTAAAAGCAAAGGTAAAGAGGACTGGGAAGGTGGCTCAGTAGTAGAGTGCTTGCCTCGCATGCATGAGGACCTGGGTTCGATTCCTCAGAACCACATAAGCAGGGGAAAAAAGCCGGAAGTGGTGCTGTGGCTCCAGTGGTAGAGCACTAGCCTTGAGCTGAAGAGCCGAGGGACAGTGCCCAAGCCCAGAGTTGAGGCCCCATGACGGACCAAAAAAACAAAAAAAGCAAAGGTAAAATTAAACCTAAAGTTAAACATGTTTGCAAAGTCTAATTGTTAAGGAATTAATATTAGTAAAATGTGATAAAGAAAATGCTGAATATAAACAACAGAAATAATTTGAAGTACTTTATCAAAGAATTTAAACATCTAGGCTTTACATGTTACTATGATGAAATGCTATAATACTAACATTTCCTTTTTTATGTATAATAATTGTCTGTTGAACTTGACATAATTGAATATATTTTTCATACTAAAATAACTGATGCTAAAGTGTGGATCAAGTGATAAAGCATTTGCCTAGCAAGCACAGCAGCCCACTCAAATCCCAATACCACCGAAAACATTATTAAATAAAAGTAAATAAGTGTGAGATAACTGACTGCTTTACAAGTAGTTATTTATATTTGTGGTTAGAAGTAACTAGCTGATATACTACGTTTTTTACATCAAGTTTTTTATTCTGAACAATTCAATTTCAAGAAAACTTAAACGGCTACTAAAGTCCATTTTTTCATTTATATGAATGGTTGGGGGGGTTATTATTTGTTTCTTTTTTCTTTTTCATCTTTTTGATTATTGTGATAGTTTCACATATGCAATACGGTACTTTTATTCATCCCTGGTATTCCTTATGAACCCTCTTAGTCTTTTAAGCCATTTTTAATGGGCTTTATTATTTTTATTTTCATACATGCATATAAAGTACTTCTTTCACCCCTTTCCATTCACCCTGGAAGTCCACTCTAAAAGTAATTTTCAGAAGATTCTTGTTTCAGAGTTCCTTGAGATATCATAAAACCTGTATCCCTGAAGGATGCTAGTATTAAATCCAATAACCTTTAAAATAAATATTAGCCAGGCACCAATGGGTCATGCCTGTAATTTTAGCTACTCAGGAATTTGAGATCTGAGGGTTGCAGTTCAAAGCCAGCCTAGGCAGAGAAGTCTGTGATACTTTTATCTCCAATTAACCACCAACAAGCTGAAAGTAGAGCTGTGACTCCAATGGTGTAGAGCGCTAGCCCTGAGCAAAAAGAAAATCAGAGCCAAGCCGGGCACTAGTGGCTCACACCTGTAATCCTAGCTACTTAGGAAGCTGAGATCTGAGGATGATGGTTCAAAGCCAGACGAGCAGGAAAGTCTGTGAGACTGTTATCTCCAATAAACCACTAGAAAACCAGAAGTGGCGCTGTGGCTCAAGCGGTAGAGTGCTTGCCTTGAGCTGAAGAGCCCAGGAACATCACCCAAGCCCAGGGTTCAAGCCCCATGATCGACCGAAAAAAAAAAATTTTCAGAGACAGCACTTAGGCCCAGAGTTCAAGCCCATGACTGACACAAAAGTAAAATTTATTATAGTAACTAAGAAAAGTTAAGATACTATCTCTCAAATGTACTCAAACTGTGGTTTATATAACATCAAACAATTAAAGGAGGACTCTATTTATCACTTCCAAAATGCTCTGGCTAAAATTTTAGTATAGAAAATGAAATTCTGTCTTTTCTAGGAATAGAAACTTCCTTAATTTTTCTCAACAGGAAACAAAATCTACAATATTCCACAAATAATTATCCTAGGAACATACAGAAAAACAATACTTTGTATGAGAATTTTTCCATTCCTCAAAAAATGCAAGCCAGGATGAATAGTGAGTGCTTGTAATTCTACCACTCAGGAGGGACAGTAGGATGATTGCTAGTTTAAGGCCAGCTTAGGCTATAGCAAGGCTCTGTCTGAGAAAAAGTAACATATAATAAAAGTTTAATAAAATTTTTAAATTAAAGTCATACTTGAAATCTTTTTTTTTTTCAGTCATGAGGTTTTAACTCTGCCTGGGTGCTGTCTCTGAGCTCTTCAGCTCAAGGCAAGTGCTCAACTGAGCCGCAGCTCCTTTTCTGGTTTTCTGGTGGTTTATTGGAGATAAGAGTCTCATGGTCTTTCCTACCTGGGCTGGCTTTGGACTGCAATCCTCAGATCTCTGCCTTCTGAGTAGCTAGGATTAGAGGCATGAACCACCACGCCCGACCATTTAAAATCTTTTTTAACTTTTTTTTTTAGTTGTAGGGCTTGAACTCAGGGCCTGGGTGCTGTCCCTGAGCCTCTCAAGGCTAGCACTCTACCACTTGAGCCATAGCAACACTTCCTCTTTTTAACTTTTAAAATAAAAAATTTAAGCTAAGCACCAGATACTCATACCTGTAATCCTAGCTACTCAGGAAGCTGGGATCTGAGGATCACAGTTCAAAGCCAGCCCAGGCAGGAAAGTCCATGAGACTTACATCTCCAATAAACTACTCAGAAAAAGCCAGACATGACTGTGGCTCAAGTGGTAGAGTACTTGCCTTGAACACAGGGGCAAAATCCCAGGACCAGTATAAATAAATAAATAAATAAAGTTTTACTACGCCATTGCATTTTGTATAGCATTGGTAGTAGAGGGATGAGCAGAGGTTCCTTCCAAAAAAAAAAAAATGACAAAATGGATTATAACTTGGAACAGCAGAAATCTCAAAAGTGATATAAAATAAAAAGTCAAATTATATAACCAGAAAGAAAAGTTGCAAAAAAAAAAAGTCTTCGAAAGAGACTCCAATAACTTGATTTACAAGTAAGTCAGTGTTGGGACTGGGAAGGTAGCTCAGTGGTAGAACGCTTGCCTTGCATGCCAGAGGCCCTGGTTTGATTCCTCAGCACCACATAAGCAAAATGAAAAAAAGCCAGAAGTGGCACTGTGGCTCAAGTGGTAGAGTGCTAGCCTTGAGCTGAAGAGCTGAGGGACAGTGCCCAGGCCCAGAGTTCAGGCTCTGACCGGACCCAAAAAAAAAAAAACAAAACCAAGTAAGTCAGTGTTTTGAAATATTGAAGGTCAGATAATTTTCATGAGGTGTTATCAGTCAATATTTATGAATATATAATGTAAAGTTAAAGTTAAATATTTGCTACTGATACTTATTTAGCAAATATTTGAATGTCTTTAATAGCTGTTGGTGATACTAATAGTGTTCTACACTTTCGAACTTAATGAAATGGAGTGGAATGAGAACAATTTTTCTTCTATCAGAACTTTTTGTTGTTGATGATGTTTTGTTTTGTTTTTTGTCAGTCATGGGGCCTGAACTCTGGGCCTGGGTGCTGTCCCTCAGCTCTTCAGCTGTAGGCTGAGCACAGGATTATTTGTCAGGAAAATAGTAATTGAGCTGAGAGGAGATTTTTATTCTCTAATCAGTGAGGACCCACTGCATTTTTTTTTTGTGGGAAATAGTCAGCATCTTATTATTTGTAATATGAGCATTTGATACCAAAGAAACATAAGTTTTACAAACTCAGATTTTCTGTAAATTCATGAACTTTCCAGTTTCCAATTTAGACAATGTTGTTTGTTTGTTTGTTGTTTTTGTTTTTTTGGTGGGGTTTTTTGTTGTTGTTGTTGTTTTGGTCGTATGCTGAACTCTGTCTGGGCCCTGTCCCTCATCTCTTCAGTTCAAAGTGAGCGCTCTACCACTTAGCCACAGTGCCACTTCCGGTTTTCTGGTGGTTAATTGGAGATAAGAGTCTCACAGACTTTCCTGCCGGGGCTGTCTTTGCACCATGATCCTCAGATTTCAGCCTCCTAAGTAGCTAGGATTACAAGCGTGAGCCACCAATGCCCAGCCCAACTTAAGACAGTTTTATGTCCCATTGGTTATAATGTATTTCACTACAGCTATGCCTCTGGGATCATCTGAGTCATCTTAACATGTGACTTTACCATGTACCTTGAAGTTAAACACATGAAACTCCAAGGGACTAACTTTTATTTGAATACTTAGATGATGAATGGTGGTGCTCCTCTCCATCAGGACATTTTCCTGAAATGTTTCTATATTCAACAATTAAGTTAGAAACTTCCAAAAACAATGAGGGCAGAACTAAAGCCCAAAGAAGCTGAAGCCTAAGCCCCCCAGAGACCTAAGCCTGAGAGACATGAGGCAAAGCGGCTTTCTTTCAAACCAAATAGACATCAAATATTTCCATTCAGTTGCATTTTCAGGGCTACACATGTAGGACATCATTAATATGTCTACCATCCTGTCTGGTTACACTAATTATGCCAAAGAATTTAATGCCCATCTAGATCCCAAAGAGGAACATGTAGACTGCTGTGGTGATGGTCAAGAGCAGACTGTAAAAGCAGAGGCTGGTAGTGTTGGTGCAACCCTGAGGGAAGCCATCTTTCACAGACATAGGCAGAATAGTCTTGCTAAAGAGATTAGTAGAAGGCAAATAATCAAGGTGAGCAAAGACACAAACATTCTCCTCACCTACGCCTCCAACACCCTGTTTCAAAAGGTATATAGTATTCGGAACATGTAATTATACATACATATCTATATAAAATATAGATATAGATATGGTGGTGTTTTAAATTCTGGTCTAGTGCTATTCCATTTCTTTTTTTCTTGTGGCTGCCTGGAGTATCATATTAGGAATTCCATCAGTAGTTGGATGGGCTGTTCCCAAGTCTTCATTAATCAATTCATTTGTTAATGTTTCATATCAGATCAGTTTTGTTTTTTTTTTGGGTCCAGTCATGGGGCCTGAACTCTGGGCCTGGGTGCTGTCCCTCAGCTCTTCAGCTCAAGGCTAGCGCTCTACCACTTGAGCCACAGCACCACTTCTGGCTTTTTGCTTATGTGGTGCTGAGGAATCGAACCCAGGACCTCAGGCATGCAAGGCAAGCACTCTACCACTGAGCCACCTTCCCAGCCCTCAGGTCAGTTTTTTGAGTGGGGGGGGAACACCAGGAACTCCAGCAGACCTGGGTCAAAGATATGGGGCAGCCCTTAGACCTCTGGCCTTTATCTGCTGTAGGCCACAATCCAGTGGCATGTAGGCACCTTGGGACTGAGGCCAGTGTGTGGCATGCGCTGCTCAGCATGGTCCACACCCTCTGCCAGCCTGATAGGGATCTGCAGGTCACCCATCCCTCTCCTCATTCCTACTGAATTTTTTTTCTTTTTTTTTGTTAGTAGCTAGGATTACAGGTATGAGCCACTGGCACCAAGCTCCCATTGAAGATTTTTAACAATGCATTTTGGGAAGAATAGATTAGAAACCCATGACTAACAGCAAGCAATTAAGACATGAAATAATAGCTTATGCAGAAAATAATAATGACCTGAATGAAGATTGTTACAGTGAGGATTGGAAAATAGAAACAACAGAATTTAGCAATTTATTTGTATGCAGGGAGAAATGAAGCATATCAAGGTGTCAAATCTGACAGAAAAGTGTGTGGCAATGTTCTTGATAAAGAACACAAGAGAGCCAGTCGCTGGTGGTTCACGCCTGTAATCCTAGCTACTCAGGAGACTGAGATCTGAGGATCGCGGTTCAAAGCCAGCACCGGCAGGAGAGACGGCAGGAGAGACGGTGAGATTCCTATCTCCAATAAACCACCAGAAAACCGGAAGTGGCGCTGTAGCTCAAGTGGTAGAGCGCTCGCCTTGAGCTGAAGAGCTGAGGGACAGCGCCTAGGCCCAAAGTTCAAGCCCCACGACCAACAAAAAAAAAAAAGTAACACAAGAGATAGATACAAAAAAGAGAATTTCATTAAATTCGTGAGGCTTATGTGTCTATAATCCCACCAGTGGGGAAAATGAGGCAGGAGGATCTTGAGTTCAAAGCCAGTCTGGGCTACAGAGTAAGACTGTACCTCAAAAAGTTAGGGTAGTTGGGGCTGGGAAGGTAGCTCAGTGGTAGAACGCTTGCCTTGCACTTATGAGGTCCTGGGTTCGATTCCTCAGCACCACATAAGCAAAAAGAAAAAAAGCCAGAAGTGGCGCTGTGGCTCAAGTGGTAAAGCGCTAGCCTTGAGCTGAAGAGCTGAGGGACAGCACCCAGGCCCAGAGTTCAGGCCCCACGACCGGACCCAAAACAAAGGTAGCTGGCAGGAATTTCACGATGGAATATTCTGAAAGCAGGTCTTTGGACTGTCAAGAGATCTCAGGGAAGTAATCTGAGCTACTCAAGGGTCTGAGATCTGATGATCATGGTTCGATGCCAGCTTAGGCCAGGAGTATTTGTGAGACTTATATCTCCATTGAATTACCAAAAAACTAGAAGTGAAGCTGTGGCTTAAGTGGTAGAGTACTAGCCTTGACCAAAAAAGCTCAGGGAAGCAACTGGCACCAAAAAAGATTTCCCAGGTGTGATGAAGTGGTACAGTGCTCACTTTCAGCAGAAGATCTCAGGGACAGTGCCCAGGTCTAGACTAAAAGATCCATGACCAACCCAAAAAACAAAAAGAAATCAGGAGATTAGACAGGGAGTGATTAACATTCACAAAAGTTCCACAAATGTAATATTAAATCTGAAAGGTACTCACTAGCTTTGGCAATTAAGATGTAACAGGAGGGCCTGGATGTAGCTAAGAGATAGGGTCTATGTTTGGCATTCCCTAGGTCTTAAGTTCAGGGAGTGAGAGTAGTACTTTTGTTGCTGGTGACATTTGCAAGCCACAAACCTTTCCCATTTGAAATTTTGTTGGTAGAAAAGGAGACGTGATGATGTATAAACTTCTCTTCTATGACTATGCCAAATTAGACAATCAATATTTGTATCTGAAGAAAGGATTCAGAACACTAGAAGAAAAAAAGGAAGATGGGGGAAGGATGACTTGGTTTTTGTCCAGAAAGAGGCTTTTTTTTAATTTTGCGAGTTTTTGTTTGTTTTTCTTGTGTGTCTGTCATGGGGCATGAACTTTGGGATTGGGCATTGTCCCTGAGCTCTTGAGCTCAAGGCTAGTGCTCTACCATTGAGCCACAACGCCACTTTTGGTTTTTCTGGTGGTTCATTGGAGATGAGAGTCTCACGGACTTTCCCATCTGGGCTGGCTTTGAGCCTCTATCCTCAGATCTCAGCCTCCTGAGTAACTAGGATTACAGGTGTGTGAGCCAACAGCACCCAGTGAGGCTTGGTTTTTAAATGATGTGTAAAGCCTATAAGAAAGAGAGGTTATGCTGGGCATGGTGACGGTGGTAAATGCCTGTATTCCCAGCACTTGGGAGGCTGAGACAGGATAAATGCTAGCTTCATAACAAAATCCTGTCTCAAATAAACAAGGAAAGAAGGTAAAGTTAAATAATTTAGAATAAGAGACTGACAGATTTGAATGTAATCCTTGAAGAGATAGGAAGGTATGGAATCTATTGAAGAGCAAGGGGGCTTCTACTCATTAGGAAGAAAATGAATATTCTCTATCCTGCAACTGACTGAAGAAAGAAGGAAAGATCTTACAAATGTGTTGCTTGCTTAGAAGCCAGAAGTGATGGAATTCTATCTGGGTAGCTTTCTCAGTGATAAAAGAGACAGCAATCATCAAAGTAATTACAGTATCTGTTATAAACAGATTCAGGCCCCTTGAGTGATTAAATGAGAAACATTGAGGTAAGTATGAAAAACAATAACAAAATTATTAATTTGGGAGTGAAAAATTGTTGGCAATTTATACTTTCTTTGAAATTTTTCTCCAATTTACTGCAGTGCAAATGTGGGTTTTTTTGTTTTTGTTTTGTGGGGGTTTTTTGTTTTTGTTTATAGTTATTTTGTGGGGTTTTGTTTTTGTTGTTGTTGTTGTTGTTTGTCTGTTTTTTGTTTTTGTCAGTCGTGGGGCCTGCACTCTGGGCCTGGGCGCTGTCCCTCAGCTCTTCAGCTCAAGGCTAGCTCCCTACCACTTGAGCCACAGCTCCACTTCCAGCTTTTTTCTGCTTATGTGGTGCTGAGGAATCGAACCCAGGGCCTCATGCATGCGAGGCAAGCACTCTGCCACTGAGCCAACTTTCCAGCCCCCAAATGTGTATTTTTATAATAAAAATGTTTTAAGTAATTGCACCTTTAGTAAAGCAGGCATGAAAGCTGCTCTGTGATGGGTAAACATGGTGCTAACAAATCTTGAGATAAATTATGGATACTTAAATATCTGTTATTTATTGCAAGTGATTATGGTGAAACACACTGTGTTAGTATGTTTACCTTTAAAAAATGTCATCAGAGTTAGAATACCTAGCTTTGAGTGCTACTGATACAGCCTAAGTAAACAACATTCTTTCCAGTCCATTCTCTTACTTATAAAGGAGGAAATGAGTGTCCCGTAGAAGAGATTTATCATGATTAAATGAGAAGCATATGCAAGTGTCTTAATATTAAAAGTGTAATTATTGGGGCTGAGAATGTGGCTTAGTGGTAGAGTGCTTGTCTAGCATGCATGAAGTCCTGGGTTCAATACCTCAGTATCACATAAACAGAAAAAGCTGAAAGTGGTACTGTGGCTCAAGTGGTAGAGTGCTAGCCTTGAGCAAAAGCAGCTCAGGGACAGTGGCCAGGTCCTGAGTTCAAGCCCCAGTACTGGCAATAAATAAATAAATGTGTAATTATTTCAGCCTATCTTTTACATATGATATATACATTATAGCATAGTTAAATAACTTGTTAAAAATTATTTAATGGCTCAACCAAAGTTTTATTTCCCAAGTTGAATACAATGAAAACAGAAAGCAAAAGAAGTGTGAGGACTCTAAAAGAAGAAGTTCAAAAGCTGGATGATCTTTATCAACAAAAAGTTAAGGTGAGAACTTTCATAGTTTGTTCAGGTTAGTCAAAGTTCTATCATCATTGATTGATTAAGCACGTATTTACCCTATCTTTAAAAAAAAAAAAGGAAAAAGAAAAAGGAAGAAAAGCCATCTATAGAGGCTAACACTTGTAATCCTAGCTACTTAGAAGACTAACATGGGGGAGATAGTGTTTCGAGAAGCAGTTCAAGCAAAAAATGTTTGAAACCCATCCAGCCAATAAAAAACCAACACATGAAATGTGTAATCTTTTCTCTTTTTTTCTCTTTCCTTTTGTAGTACTGGCTAAGCAGGTCCTCTTACAACTTGATTCATATCCCTTCAACCCCATTGTTTGAGTTTATTCTCTGCAACCCTAATAGGAAAATCTAAGCTACTAACCTCACCTTCAGAAACCTAGAAATTGACTTTAAATATATACTTTTCCTGTATACAATTGATACTACTATGAAATAATGACCTAGCTAATTTATGTTCATGGAAAATTTTTAATCAAAGTATCAAAATTTGGACTAGAGACATGGCTCAAATAGTGAAACACTTCCCTAGCAAGCCCAAACCCTGAGTTCAATCCCCAGTACTGCCAAACAATAGTGGGGAAAGAGAATCAAAAAATTTTGTAAGTCACACTTGAAGATGTTGCTGAATGAATGCTCTACAGCCCTCTTGTAAAAGGTCACGTTTGTGTTGCTAGTATAAAATTCCCAATGGAACACTTTCAAATCTCCTATGTGTTAAACAGTAAACATCCTGAAGATACAAATATTGCAGCCTGATGTTTCCCTAAGAGCTTTACTTAATTTTTAATCTAGCTTGAATATGTGGATATAAATACCAAAGAAATAGAGATCTATAACCATGATTTTATCCTGGTAGGAAGCAGAGGAAGAGGATGAAAAATGTGCTAATGAACTTGAATCCTTGGAGAAACACAAGCACCTGCTGGAGAGTGCTGTTAATGAGGGACTCAGTGAAGCTATAAACGAGTTAGATGCTGTTCAGAGGGAGTAAGTTCACCTACCAAGATTTATATGTCTGTTTCCATTTTATTTAAAACTTCTGTAAGTAAGGAGTGTTTTTTAAATCAATTTAAATACCTGAAATGGCTGGGCACAAGGGCATACATCTATTGTCCCAGCAACACAAGTAAGCACAGGTAGGGGGACCATAGCCAGGCCAGCCCTGGAATCATTCCCCAGTTATAATGTGGGGTAGGAGTGAGGCAATAGGTAGGGAGGTAGGTGTTAATCCAAGCCAGTTTATGTAGAAGCTTGAGGTTTTTGTGCTTACTATTTTGTTTTATTGCTTACGAAGAATCTTTAAAAATGCTTTTATTTCTCTTTAAATGATTGGTTGCTGGACTCACTGTAGCAAACAGCATTTAGACCAATTACAGCTTGGTTTTATTGACTATAGAAATAGGAAGTAAGCTAACTGATTTGTTAATATATGTTACAGACTTCTTAAACAAGAGTTTTTCTTCTGCAGGTACCAACTAGTTGTACAGACCACAACTGAAGAAAGACGCAAAGTGGGAAATAATTTACAACGTCTTTTAGAGATGGTTGCTACACATGTAGGGTCTGTAGAAGTAAGTGTGAAGGTTTTCTTGCATTCTAAGAAAGACTTGAAAACTTAATGGATTTCCGCTTTGTTTCTATATAAATTCAATGGTAAATATTTATTAACTATTATAGTAAAACTTTATCAGAAGCTGGACACCATTGGCTCACACCTGTAATCATAACTACTCAGGAGGCTGAGATCTGAGGATCACAGTGCAAAGCCAGCCCAGGCAAAAGATTCCATGAGATTCTTATCTCCAGTTAACTACCAAAAAGCTAGAAGTAGAGCTGTGGCTCAAGTGGTAGAGTGCTAGCCTTGAACAAAAAGGCTTAGTACCCAGGTCCTGAGCTCAAGCCCTAGGACCATCACAGACACACACACACACACACACACACACATTTTATCAGAATTCTGACTGGTTTGATGAGCAGATAGAGGGTAACATTTGTATATTTTATAAAATAAATTGTTTGCATAAATATTATAACAAGTGATTTTCCTTTCTATAATTTCATATAGACACAGAATAAAGTCTGAAGTCTATTTACCCTATCCTCAGGGACTCTTCATGTAGCTTGAAAGTTCATCAGTAGGCTAGGAGTATAGTTTAATGGTAGAGTGTTTGCTGTTATGTGCACATCCTTGAGTTTAATCCCAGCACCATAAAAAAAATCAACACACATACACACACACACACACACACACATACACACACACACACACACACATAGGAACTCTGAACTGTCAGTGGCACATGAATATAATCCTAGCAACTCAGGAGTTTGAGATCTTGATAATCATAGTTCAAAGCTAACCTAGACAGGAAAGTCCATGAGACTCTTATCTTCAATTACAGACCAAAAGGCCGGAAGTAAGTGAAAAGCAATAAAATTCGTGCATTGCATAATGAGGACATATTTTGGGAAATGTGTTGTTAGATAATTTCATTGTTTTGTAAACATTAAAAATGTTAGTTGAGGTCTGGGAAGGTGGCTCAATGGTAGAGCACTTGCCTTGCATGCAGAGGCCCTGGATTCAATTCCTTAGCACCACATAAGGAAAAAACCAGAAGTGGCGCTGTGGCTCAAGTGGTAGAGTGCTAGCCTTGAGCTGAAGAGCTGAGGGACAGCGCCCAGGCCCAGAGTTCAGGCCCCACGACCGGACCCCAAAAAAAAAAAAATGTTAGCTGAACAAAATAGGATGTCATTATTAAATAGTATCATAATGTAGAACCATCTTTGTGTGTGTAGTCCATCATTAACCAAAACATTATTGTATGGCACGCAACTATATGTTAGAGGTGTGTGCATGTGTGTGTGTTTAGGAATATAAAATAACACCACGTAGGCAAATAGATACCTCTGGGGAACATCATTAAGAAAACACAAAAGTGCCCAGGCGCTGGTGGCTCACATCTATAATTCTAGCTACTTAGGAGGCTGAGATCTGAGGATTACAGGCAGGAAAGTCAATGAGACTCTTATCTCTAATTCACCAGAAAGCCGGAAGTGGCGCAGTGGCTCGAATGGTAGAGCTCTTACCTTGAGCTGAAGAGCTCAGGAACAGCACCCAGTCCCAGAGTTCAAGACCTATGACTGACAAAATTTAAAAAAAAAAAAAAAAAGACAAAAAGAGCCTATATAATGGATACAAGAATATTTTTGTATTTTTAACTTATAGCTATTACTCTTCTTTGTAAATTTCACACTTTAAACAAAATTCATGTTTTTACACTAATAATTGTTCATTGTTTCCACTAGAAACATCTGGAGGAGCAGATTGCTAAAGCTGATCGGGAATATGAAGAATGCATATCTGAAGATCTCCTGGAAAATATTAGAGAGATTACAGAAAAGTATAAAAAGAATGCCGCTCTTCTTAAGACTTCTGATGAATGAAGATAGAATGTTGAATTTCCTGTCCTTTGAAAATCTAGTTTATCAGATGAAAATAGGGATAACCTGAAATAACATGTTGACATGTAGAGGTTGGTTTTGGGGGGGAGTCTTTTTGGTTTCTTTGTTTGTTTCGTCATGGGGCTTGAATTCCGGGTCTGGATTTCTGTCCCTGAGTTTCTTTTACTCATGCTCTATCACTTGAGCCACAGCAAAACTTCCAGCTTTTTCTGAGTAGTTCATTGTATATTAGAGTTTCATGGACTTTACTACCCAGGCTGGCTTTGAACTGCAATCGTCAAATCTCCACCCCCTTATACAGCTAGGATTACACGAGTGAGCCACTAGTGCCCGGCTTTGTGTTATTAGATGTGTAAAAAACAGGTTTTTTATATTTATAGTTAATAAAATTAAATCAGTGGAGTGACTTTTCTCCCATTTTTTTCACCTGATTTCCCATTTCCTTGCTTGAGACTTGAGTTAGTGAGAATGTCAATAGTGTGTTCTGCATTAGCAAACTAATATGTGGCCACAACATGCATTTTCACTTGTACGTGGGCCATGACTGCTCTCACATGAGAACAGCAGAGTTGAATAATAGCAACAGAAACTATGTGGCCTACAAAGCCAGAAATGCTTGTTTCTTAATGCTTTATACAAAAATTGCTGATCACTGGTAACTGTACAAATGCTGATACTGTTTACTTGTAAAACTTCGAACAGATGCCATTTACAAACCACCCAGTCCTCTCCTGATGTAAAGCCTGGTGGCTTTCCAAGAAGTTCAATTTCTTTCTACCTTTGTGCCATCTTTACTCGGCAACAGATGATTGCGGAGTGTCAAAATCATAGGAAACTAAAATAATCTAGCTCAAACCTCTCATTTCAGAGATGAAAATTCACTCCTAGGGACATTCTGATTTATCTCAGGTCACATCTAATAATGGTAGAAACAACAGTAAAACTTGCCATACACAATCCTGAACTTAACCACAAGAGTCATGAAAAATATTTGGGATAGGGCTGGGAAGTTGGCTCAGTGGTAGAGTGCTTGCCTCGCATGCATGAGGCCCTGGGTTCGATTCCTCAGCACCACATAAGCAGAAAAAAGCGGAAATGGCGCTGTGACTCAAGTGGTAAAGAGCTAGCCTTGAGCTGAAGAGCTGAGGGACAGCGCCCAAGCCCAGAGTTCAGTCCCCACTACCAGATCAAAAAAAAAAAAGAAAAATATTTGGGATAATGAAGTCAAGCAAAATGTGAGGTTTTTAAACAGTTGTTAGGAAACTGCTCCTTCGATTGAATTGGTGTCTGTCTCCATTGTAACTTTCTGATTTCCAGAATCATTGTCCTGTAAATCAGAATTAACATGATAAAAGTAGGCAGCACCTTACAGCACAGATTTATGAAGTAAGGGCACTCTCTGTGAGAGTGGAGTGAGACTAATTGTTACCAGTGTATTCAACAGTTTCAGCTTCAGACATCCAGTAAAGCATTCCTTGTTTTTTTTGTCAGTGGTGGGGCTTGAACTCAGGGCTCGGTGCTGTCCCTGAACTCTTTCTCTGAAGGCTAACATTCTACCACTGTAAGCCACAACGTCATTTCCAGTTTTCTGGGAGGTAGGAATCAATAGGTGAATGAATAAATCCAAGTTTATTCATATAATGGAATTGTACTTGCTAAAGGAATGAACAATGGATACACAAAGATGAAAAAATCCATGCAAAAAAAATACAAGCCAGGTAGAAGTCTCACAGACTTTGCTACCAGGACTGGCTTTGAAGCACGATCCTCAGATCTCAGCCTCTTAACCAGCTAGGATTGCAGGCATGAGCCACTGATACCCAGCTCAGTATAGCATTCTTAAGTAGAAATTGTCTTATCTGCAAGTCCAAAGTGGTATCTGCTACATGTAGCTATCATGCACTTAAATGCCATGGCAAGAGAAACTCAAGAGTTTTGCTACTCTAAACCTAGTGTGGAAATGACAGTACTATCATCATTGGTCTTATAGAAATGATGCTCATAGCCAGGTATAGCAGCAACAGCTGTCATCCCAGCATTCAGGAGGCTGAGACAAGAGGATCAGAAGTTTGAGGCTATTTGGGCTGCATAGCTGAAGAAGAAATACAGGCTATTCAACCTCTCTCCAAGTCTACTGATGATCATTGGTGTGTGGTATGGTTCAGAAGTAATTTGTGTGCCCTAAGGCTTCATATATTGAAATTTAGTCTCTTGTTAGGCATTAAAGGAGTGGAAGTATAATACAGTTAACGGTGTTCAGAGGTCCAGCCTCTGGGAAGTGATTAGGTTCAGATAAAGCCATGAGGAGGAGCCCTGATGATTGAATCCTTGTGGCTTTATAAGAAAAGAGACCAGATGACAATGCCATAGGATGTGTTCTGAGCTGTCCTGGGACTTTGTCCGAAAGAAGGATATCATTACATGAAGTTCTTAGACTTTGCACCTCCAGAAGCCAAAATAAATCATTTCATAAAGCAGTCTGCTTGAGATAGTTCATGATAGTGATAATAATGAAAAGTGGCTTGATATAGATTTTTTAATACTTTTTGGGCAATTAAAAAACACTAGCTGGGTGCTGATGGCTCATGCCTATAATTCTAGCTACTCAGGAAGCTGAGATCTGAGGATTGAGGTTTGAAACCAGCCTGGGCAGGAAATTCCATAGACTTTCTTATCTCCAATTAATCACAGAAAATGTTGGAAGTGATGCCGTAGCTCAAGTGGTAGAGTGCTAGCCTTGAGCAAAAGGAGCTAAGGGTCAGTGCCAAGGCCCAGAGTTCAAGGCCCAGGACCACCAAAAAATAAACACTAGAAACATCCATATTCTATTCATATGGACATAAGCTCTCATTTATTTACTTCTTTTGTGTTTGCTGGTACTGGGGGTCTTGTCCCTTAGCATTGTTTTTGCATAAGGCTGGCACTCCAGCACTTGAGCCACAGCTCCATCTCCTGCTTTGTAGTGGTTAATTGGTGATAAGAGTCTCACAGACTTCCCTGCATTGTCTGGCTTCAAGCCTGGATCCTCAAATCTCAGTATTTTGGGTGGTGAGGATTACAGGCATGAGCCACCAGCACTTGCCCCAAGAGTTCTCTTAAAGGGTATATACTTTTCTGCATGAATTACATGAGTTTAGAACCCTAGAAATCTGCTACTGAAGCTTCCTGGTATATGTAAATATATATATTTACATTTACATATATTTTTATGGGGGTTTTGGTGGTGATGGTGGTGGTGGTGGTGGTGGTGGTGTGTATGTGTTTGTATGTGCCAGTCAGTGCTTGAATTCAGGGCCTGGGTGTTGTCCCTGAGCTTTTTGCACAAGGCCAGCATAATAAGCCAGGTGCCAATGGCTCACACCTGTAATCTTAGTTACTCAGGAGGCTGAGATCTGAGATCATGATTCAAAGCCAGTCCAGGCAGGAAACTCTATGAGATTCTTAATTCCAATAAACCACCAGAAAACGGGAAGTGGCACTGTGGCTCAAGTGGTAGAGCACTCACCTTGAGCTGAAGAGCTCAGGGACAGCACCCAGGCCCAGAAGTCAAGCCCAAAAACAGACCAAAAAAAAAAAATCTCAACTTATTTTTTCCTGAGAGAAGGTATCACTGTGTTGCCAGAGTTGGCTTTGAACTACAACCTGCGATTAAAGGTATGTACCACCAGGGAAGTCTAAAACCTCAATTCTTCCTTCTCTGAGTATTTATTAGATTTTTTTTTTCTTTGAATGATATCACAAGGGGGGGGGGAGAGAGAGAGAAATCTTGCTGACAAACGGCTTAAAAATTTTTTTTTCTACAAAAAGGCTTGTAAGGACACAGACGACAATACAGCAATGTGAAATTTTGGCCCAGGAAATTGTCAAGGCCTGGTATGCTGGTATACTAAGGAATACAAATATATTAACTGAAATAGGGCAGATTCAAGGGAGAATTCAAATAGTGTAATTCCTTTAAAAAGGTAAAAATCAAAGTTCAGCAAATAAAACACCAGGAAGCAGGTACTTGAAAGTGGAGAGATGGTAAGGGAAAAGGGATAGACAAAGGAAGAGAAGTGGAAAGTGTGGTCAAGATTCTAAACGTTCACATAAGTGAGGCCAAAGGAGATCACAAGGGCTCAATAGCTATGTGCATATGACCATATAAAATGATGCTTATTGAAATGAACTCCAAGCAATGAAAACAAGAGGTTTTCTATTTTACTTTTTGTGGGTTTATTTTTCCTATTTGTTGCTGTTTTTGATTTCTGTCTCTTTTGTATGTAACTTTATCTGATTTGGGGAGGGAAAGAAGAAGCACAGAAATGATGGGACAGGGGCTGGGAAGGTGGCTCAGTGGTAGAGCGCTTGCCTTGCATGCATGAGGCCCTGGGTTCGATTCCTCAGCCCCACATAAGCAAAAAGAAAAAAGCCGGAAGTGGCGCTGTGGCTCAAGTGGTAGAGCACTAGCCTTGAGCTGAAGAACTGAGGGACAGCGCCCAGGCCCAGAGTTCAGGCCCCACGACCGGACCAAAAAAAAAAATGATGAGACAAAGGGTGAACTAATTCAGCAGTGATATTCATTAAGACACTATGTTGAAAATGAACCATTCAACTTGGAGGAGAAGGGGGATCAGGAGGGAAAAAACTGGGAGAGAAAGGGAAGAGTTGACATTGGTCAAAAAGAAATGTACTCAATACCTGACTTATGTTTCTATAGCCCCTCTGTGTGTCACTTTTGCAATAAAAATAAAATACAATATATAACCTGCAAAATTAAGAAGAGTGAGGGAAGTGGTGGTAGAGAAGGAATGAGTGAGAATGTCAAAAAGGGGCAACATTGATCAATATACATTGTACTCCTTTTGTAAAAGAAAACTCCTGCTGGGCACCGGTGACTCACGCCTGTAATCCTAGCTATTCCGGAGGCTGAGATCTAAGGATCAAGGTTCAAAGCCAACCCTGGAAGGAAACTCCATGAGACTCTTATCTCCAGTAAATTACCAGAAAACCAGAAGTGGTGCTGTAGCTTAAGTGGTAGAGATCTTGCCTTGAGCTGTAGAGCTGAAGGACAGTGCCCAGGCCCTGAGTTCAAGCCCCACTACCAACCAAAAACAAAAGACTCCTTTGTACAACTACTGAAAGACAATTTTTCAAATGTTACTTTGAGGGAAAAAGTATGATGTGAGAGGGGTCTGTGATTAAATGTACTATGATAAAGGTGGCAGATGATGAATGGAGGGCAAGCTGCACCAATGATGTGTAAGGTGATAATAATGAAATTTTTTCCCTTTTGTTATTTTTTTGGTCAGTTGTGGGGCCTGAACTCTGGGCCTGGGCGCTGTCCCTCAGCACTTTAGCTCAAAGCTAGTGCTCTACCACTTGAGCCATAGCATCACTTCCAGTTTTTTATGCTTATGTGGTTCTGAGGAATCGAATCCAGGGCCTCATGCATGCAAGGCAAGCACTCTACCACTGAGCCACCTTCCCAGCCCAATAACAGAATTCTTTATCCATTACAGACCTTCCAACCTCTAAGTGGGTGGAAATATATCATCCCTAAAGCCGGAGATTCTACCCAGCAGACACGAACAGGGTTAGAGCCTTATGAGAAACGCCTTTGAAGAAGAGATGACAGTTCCTTGGTGATGGAAATGATAAAAGCTCTTCCTGGTGACCATTTCAGCCTGAGAGGAGGAAAATGTCCCTGTTAAGCAGGCCAGTGTGTTCCCTAGCAAAAAGGAGCCACCTGTGGGGAACTTGGGGAGTACTCAGTCTAAAAGAGGAAACTAACTAGGTCAGTGTCCTGACAGAAGAATGGAATGATGGTGAAAATCATCCTATCCTTCAGCCTCAAGAGCAGAAAGAGTGTTTGGCAATGAGCCAGTAGCTCACATCTGTAACCCTGTGTTCTCAGGAGGCTGAGATCTGATGATCACGGTTTGAAGCCAGCCCAGGAAGGAAAGTCTGTTAGACTCTTATCTCCTATTCTCACACACACACACACACACACACACCCCACAAAAAAAAAGCCAAAAGAAGAGCTGCAGCTTAAGTGGTAGAGTGCTAGCCTCAAGCAAAAACCTGTGCCCAGGTCCTGATTTCAAGCCCCAAGACCAGCACACACACACACACACACACACACACACACACACACACACACACACACACACACACACACACACACACACACACACACACACAGAATGACTAGAATAGCAATTCAGAGACCATATCTCAAAAAAAAAAAAAAATTAGTCACCAATAAAAAACCATTGACCACACCATACCTGTAGAAGCAACTTAGGCTTGTTGTCCATACTGCAGTGAAGAAGAACAGATCCTGAGTGACTCAGTAAGATGGAGAAGACAGGGCCCTGTTACAGGGTGTGGACTTATGTTTGTTGTTCTAAAAATGGACTGCTAGTCATTTTTTTAATTTTGTTTTGCAACATCAGTAAAGCCTTTATTATGTTTAGTTAGAAACATTGTTCTGTTGGTCTTTCCCATGTGCTACTGGAAATAACATTTCTCACAGTCTGTTAGCAGAGGTTCAACCCTGATTAAAGGTGCAGGTCAAGGAAAGCAATTTGGTTGACTAGATGATCATAAAAAAGCCACAGCAGAGCCAAGCACAGTGATACCTATCTATAATTTTTAACATTCTGGAGGCTGAAGCTGGAAAATCACAGATTCAAGGCTAGCCTAAGCTCTAGGGCAAGACAGTCTTCATCTGAGAAAAAAAGGGAAAGAAGAATAAGGAAGGAAAGGGAAGGGAAGCTGTGCTCCAGAGAACCACTTCATGGGAAATTCAGCTCCAAAGAACCACTTTATGGGAAATTCAGCTAAGAGGAAAAGAAATTGTGACTTGTGTAGTGACAGGAGGCTAGTCAGAGTAAACAGGTGAGGCCAGCTTTCTTCAAATACCCATCAGTTTCAGTACTTTCGTGGAAGCCCCACCCTCTCCACCCCTGTGAGAAGATTCAACGACAAGTCTAGCATAAGGAGAAAACAACACAATTGACTAACACCATGTACTTCCTCTTCTGTTTGTGGTTGGCTTTAAGTCAGAACACCCTGAAGAATCTGTTTTGAACTGGAAATATATTTTCTCTTAGACTTTCTAAATTGTAAATACTATTTAGTATAAACTTTTGTTCAGGGGGAAAAATGGTTGATATATTTAGTCCTGCCCGTCTAAGTCAATAACATTCTCTAAAACGCAAAGTGTTGTGATCCTGTGGCTCTAAGAAGTATTTAGTAGGACCCTGCAATATGTATATATGTACATGCCTGTGTGTGTGTGTGTGTGTGTGTGTGTGTGTGTGTGTGTGTGTGTGTGTACTTGTAACCCCACTTTAACTTCTTCATTCTTTTTTGAGAAGCTTTTTTTTTAATGTTCATATCATAGGAAGGAGGAGGGACACACCCAACAGCCGTAGAAGCAGGAAATCTCTATTATAAAACTGATGCAGAAAACAAAACTGAAACTCTTGCATATATTTTGTCCCACTAATTTTCTTGGAGAAGTCTACTTTTCATTTTATGATGGGGAATAAAGCAGATTTATTTAGTCAAAACCACTTGACAGTAGAAGGGAACCAAAGCATCTAAACACCTCAGAAGACTCGGTTCAACTCTAGACTCAGTTTTAGACCGGAGTGTTTCCCTGAATCCAGAAAAGTGGGCTTTAACTTTGGAATATACACCAAGGTTTCATGATTACCATATTTCCCATTATAAAATCAGACAAATCTGCAGCTCTAACATGCAAGAAGTTTTGCCTAGCACAGGCTGTGGTGAATTCGCTGTTGATTCTGTTTTTAAATCTTAACTTTCCACCAGGCCTCATCTGTAGTACCAAAGTCTAAAGTTTGATACAGTCTTGGCTTCCAACACAGATGAGTTCCTAAACAGTAGGTGATGGTCAAAGTCATACACCCTTAAAACCAGGCTATCTTGGGTAAGTTACTTTAGTTCCCATTGGGCTGCTTTGTTAAGTGAGGCTGGTAACTACTTATTTCAGAAAGTGTGACAAAACCACTGAAGACCGACTGTTAACAATCTAGATTAATCTCTTAGAATGTGGAGAGAAATTGATAATGCAATGGGTTACACCAAGCTATAGTGAAATGCAAAGACCTGTAACTTTAAAACTTGGTTTCAAATGATTGGATTCACTCGTTTTTTTCCCCCAGCCCCAACTGCCACTTTTTATTCCACAAATAAATCTCACCCACCACAGTGATACAAACTCTTCCACGCACCCAAAAAATATGGAACGCATCACAACTTTGCATGTCATCCTTGCACAGGGGCCATGCTAATCTTCTCTGTATTGTTCCAATTTTAGTATATGTGCTGCTAAAGCGAACACTGGATTCACTCTTTTTAAGGCTTTTCAGCTGTCTGCATTAAATGAAGTTCCTAGCAAATAGTTAAAAGTGGGCAAATGTCTACTAATGTGATGCAAGCTGTTCAGAAGACTGTTGAGTATTTATTTTTAATCTGTAGTAAATTCATATGGTTCCAAAATAAATTTATCAATGCAATGACAAAAAAAAGATGGTTCATAAAAAACAATATCTGTGCAGCAAAGCCAGAGTGACTTAGGCAGTTCTATTTCTACAGATTTATTTCCTTTGGGAAAGTATTATTAATTGAGATCACCCTTTAAACATACTAGGAGCTAAGTCCCAGAAGGCAGTAGAGCAGCAATTAGAATAATCATAGTTACTTCAAATCAGAAGAGGTAGCTGAGCATGATGTTATGCTCCAGTAATTCCAGCTACTTGGAAGGTGAAGGCAGGAGGTCACAAGCTCAAAGCCAGCCTGAACAAAGGTAGCAAGATCTTATCTCAAAAATAGAGACAAAACTCAGCAGAATGTGGGTGTGAGTGGGTAGAGTGATTGTTTCACCTATACCAAGACCTTAGGTTCAATCCAATCCCCAGTACTGAGAAAAAAAAAAATTAATAAATAAAAAGCTAGATGGCTCTGTGAAGTAACTGGTCTAGGCTTAAGTAAGACCAATTTAATTAATTACTGTTCGGGGCATTAAAACTTTGAAGAATGTGAAAAACAGTACGTGTTTTTGTTTCATAATTCATGTGGCTCTGGGTGGCTAAGTGACCTCTGTGCTGTATGAGGACATCCTAGTGCTGCCTTGAAACAGGCCAGCTTCCCTGTGGCAGGAAGATGAGACGTAGCTAGCAGCTGTTCAAGGAAGAGGTTTCTTCTCTTTAGGGAAAGAGAAACCTAGAGAAGAAATTGAAACTTAGAGAAAAGAAGGAACATCTGCTTCTTTCTGGGCTGTGCCATGGCACTATATTTGAAATGAGATAGACATATTTAGGGATAATACAGGGAAGATGGTTTTTGCCCAATTGAAGGTAAGGAATATAAGCTACAAATGAGTTAAGTATACCCATGTATTAATTTTTTTAAGTCTTCATTGTTGTTCAAGACAAGGTCTTGCTATGTAGCTCCCCAAGTGGAAGACTGGGGTTTCAAACTCTAATTGTTCTTAGAGCTTATGCCTAAATTTACTTTTTGACACCAGTGGTATTATGAGTTTGATGAATGTTTTATAGGAATTAGCAATTTCCTGTAGAATTTGATTCTACACCTCCCAGTATTTGTCATGAGTTGATTGAAATGTGAGCTATCAAAGTTACTATAATTAGAGCACTAGCCTT
Organism: Dipodomys spectabilis; assembly: GCF_019054845.1. Lineage (NCBI taxonomy): Eukaryota > Metazoa > Chordata > Mammalia > Rodentia > Heteromyidae > Dipodomys > Dipodomys spectabilis. The sequence goes on along the minus strand of NW_024870701.1, from coordinate 956,594 downwards.
GAGCTGAAGAGCTGAGGGACAGCGCCCAGGCCCACAGTTCAGGCCCCATGACTGGACCCCCCCCCCCCAAAAAAAAAAAAGAATTCAAAGTTGCTATAAAAATTTTTTTTTTTTGTTTAGTATTGGAACTTGAATTAGGGCCTTGTGTGAACTTGGCTTGCTTGCTGGCTGGTGCTCTACCACTTCAGCCATGCCTCCATCCCAGCTTTTTGTCAGTAGTTTGGGAGATAAGGTCTTGCAAACTTTTCTGCCTGAGCTGGCTTTTAACTACAATCTTCATATCTCAGCCTCCTGAGTAGCTAGGATTATAGGCTTGAGCTAGGATTACTAGCATCTAACTTGCTGTGCGATCTTTAAAGCTATTGAACTAGACAATACTTTCTACAACAATTTCAGAGGAGCTCCCTTAAGTTTTCAGTTCTATCTTCTCTCAGCATGGATGACTTACAATTTGGGATAATTTAACTTACAAATTTTTTATATTTTTATTGTAAAAATACTGTACAGAGGCATTAAAGTTACATGAGTAATGAGTACATTTCCTATAGAGCATTGTTACCCCCACCTTTGTTTTTTCCCTACTCACCCTTCCTTCCCTACCTCCCCACCTCCTCCCTCCCCTCCCCCAAGTTGTAAAGTTCATTTTCAACCCAGTGTCTTGTACATCTCATTGTTACCAGGCAATCTGTATCCTTGTTTCAGCATTTTGTTATTTGCCTTCCCCTCCCCAAATTAGAAAAATGTATATACAAGATTCAGGGCACCAGAATCAAATACAGTGACAACAAGGGTTATACCATAGGGGGGAGAACATACAAAAGAAACAAAAAAAATCACATAGTACATTAACAACAACAGCAACAAAGAAATAAAACCTCTTGTGTCCCTATCTTGGGGTTCATTTCACTTAACATTACCTTATATGGCCGGGCGCTGGTGGCTCATGCCTGTAATCCTAGCTACTCAGGAAGCTGAAATCTGAGGATCGAGGTTCAAAGCCAGCCCGGGCAGGAGAGACCGTGAGACTCCTATCTCCAATAAACCACTAGAAAACCGGAAGTAGCGCTGTAGCTCAAGTGGTAGAGCGCTCGCCTTGAGCTGAAGAGCTGAGGGACAGCACCCAGGCCCAGAGTTCAAGCCCCACAACCGACCAAAAAAAAAAAAAACATTACCTTATATGGTCATATGTACATAGCTTTTGACCTTTTCTGCTTGTCTGGTAAGATTATCCTTGTCATATACTAGTTATTGCAAATAAGGGAAACCATGGATCCTATTTTGGGGGGGTCTGGCTTACTTCACTTAATATAATTTTTCCAAGTCCACTTCCTAACAAATGGAGCAGTGTCATTCTTTCTGATGAGGCATAGAACTCTATTGTGTATGTGTGTGTGTGTACCACATTTTCTTGATCCATTCATCTACTGAGGGACCTCTGAATTGGTTCCATATCTTAGCTATGGTAAACAATACTGTGATAAACATAGTTGTGCTGGTAGCTTTAGTATGGCCTTATTTGTGATCATTGGGGTAAATGCCCAAAAGTGGGATTGCTGGGTTATAGGGGAGCTCTATGTGGAGTCTTTTCAGGAAACTCCATACTGCTTTCCAGAGTGGTTGACTTATATTTTTTTTTAACTTTCTGATGTTGTGAAAGCAATACACAATCCAAGAAAATGACAGTTTACACTATGAATGTGGTTCTTTTCCTGGGTTTGTAATATGCTGTACCATACTCTTGCAGGGATGAGCAGATACAGCAAGCCAAAGTTCTCAGTATGCCCCTTAATCATAATGGGAAACACTGAGGTTTCCATGTGCTGCTGCTCAGCGATCTTATTTCCTATTTTAGTGACATCAAGGCTGTGTGTATGTGTGTGCACACACGCACGCACACGCGTGTGCACAGCTTGAGTAAGACCAGAGCCTCTTGCTCTTGCTTGGCTTTTTTTGCTCATTGATTGTACTCCATCGCTTGAGCTACAGCTTCACTTCTGGCTTTTTGGTGGTTAATTGGAGAAAAGAGTCTGCCTAGGCTGGCTTCACACCTCTGTCCTCAAGCTTCCTGGATAGCTACTATTACCAGTGAGAACCATTGGTGCCTGGCCATTCAAGGCATTTTTAAAATTTTTATTATTGCCAGTCTTTGGGCTTGAATTCAGGGTCTGGGCATTGTCCCTGAGCTTCTTTTGCTCAAGGTTAGCACTCCACTACTTGAGCCACAGTGCTACATCTGCTTTTTCTGTGTATATGGTACCGAGGAATTGAGCTCAGGGCTTCATGCATGCAAGACAAGCACCCTACCATTAAGCCACCTTCCCAGCCCTCAAGGAATTTTTTTTTTGATGTAGCCATAACATAAGAAAAAGAGAATCCATGCTGAGCACCAGTGGCTCACACCTGTAATCCTAGCTACTCAGGAAGCTGAGATCTGAGGATCTCGGTTCAAAGCCAGCCTGGACAAGAAAGTCTGTGAGACTCTTATCTCCAATAAACCACTAGAAAACTGGAAGTGGCGCTGTGGCTCAAGTGGTGGAGCACTGGCCTTGAGCTGAAGAGCCCAAGGACAGCGACCAAGCTGAGAGTTCAAGGCCCATGAACAACAACAAAAAAAGAGAGAGAATCCATTTTACATAGTTTTGTGGTGTGTGTGTGTGTGTGTGTGTGTGTGAGTGTGTGTGTGTGTGAGTCAGTCATGGGGCTTGAACTCTGGGCCTGGGTGTGGTCCCTGGGTGAGGTCTTCAGCTCAAGGCTAGTGCTCTATCACTTGAGCCACAGTACCACTTCCAGTTTTCTGGTCATTAACTGGAGATAAGAGTCTTACGGAGTTTCCTGCCTGGGCTGGCTTTGAAGCAGGATCCTCTCGGCCTCTTGAGTAACTAGGATTACAGGCAGGAAACACCAGTGCCAGGCACATGTTTGTTTGTTTTTGTTTTGTTTTGTTTTTGCCAGTTGTGGGGCCTGAACTCTGGGCCTGGGCTGTCCCTCAGCTCTTCAGCTCAAGGCGAGTGCTCTGCAACTTGAGCCATAGCACCACTTCCAGTTTTTTATGCTTCTGTGGTGCTGAGGAATGGAACCAGGGCCTCATGCATGCAAGGCCAGCACTCTACCACCAAGCCACCTTCCCAGCCCACATGTTTGTTTTTTTTAACCAATGTTTTATTTGGAGCACATATCAAAGGTTAGAAATAACAAACCTCACTGCTGGCTGGTCTCATGAGACTGATGGCATACTTGAGCAAACAGACTCTCTGTCACAGTCTGTACTTGCTGCTCCCCTCCTGTGCATACTACACTCTCCCAGCTGCACCTCCTTATGCTGCAATCCATCTTTCCCTATTTCCTTACCATTCCTATACCTGCTTTATTTCATTACAGATCCATCATAAAGACCAAACTGACAAATCATCTCTACCTCTTTTAAATGTACAAACATGCAGGTCTGTAAACCCAACCATAGGTAAACCTTGTTTCCCCAAGTGTAAACCCAGCACTTCAGAGGCAAAAGCAAGAAGATCACAATTTCATGTCCAGCAAAATTCTGTCTTGAAAATCAAAAACAAAAACAGGCCAATACATGAATGGATTAATAAAAATAAATGCAGGGACTAGATTTTTGACTGGGCAGCCTGTGGATTTGCTAAAAGACTGGCAAGACTAATTTAGAATTTACATAAACTAGCCAGGTGTGATAATACACAAGTATAATCCCAGCTACTGAGGACATGGAGAAATGAGGTCCTTGGTCTAAAGTAGGCCCTGAAAAAACTTGAGAACCTATAGTGAAAGATAAACTTAAAAAAAAAAAAACCTAGTTAAAAGGCTGAGATGTAAAGACTGAGGTTCAAAGCCCAGTCTTGACTTACAAATCTGAGACTCTTATCTCTAGCAAACCCCTGAAGCAGTAGAGTGGTAGAGTGCCACCTATGAGCATAAAAGCTAACTGGCGCACAGGCTCTAAGTTCAAACCTCATTATTGGCACAGACACTTAAGGAAAAAAAGGATGTGTGTGTGTGTGTGTGTGTGTGTGTGTGTGTGTGTATCTTAGGTGGTAAAAGAGCAAGTGTCTAGCAAAAGTAAAAATCAAATCCCCAGTACCACCAACCATTCAACCAACCAACCAACCAACATAAAATCACCTGCATAGCTGAAATGAGGATTTCATTGCCATTTTACCAGGAAAAAGAATAGTTTTGTTACTTCTGCAAACTACAGGCTAGCTCTATTACCCTCATTAACTTTTGTTTTTGTTTTTGTTTTTTTGTTTTTGTTGATCATGGGGCTTGAACTCTAGGCCTAGGCGCTGTCCCTGAGCTCTTCAGCTCAAGGCTAGTGTTCCCCAATTTGAGCCACAGTACCACTTCTGGCCTTTTCTGTTTATGTGGTGCTGAGGAATTGAACTCAGGGCCTCATGCATGCGAGGCAAGCATGCTACTGCTGACCTACCTTCCCAGCCCCAACCCTCACTTATTAACTTCTAATTTGCGGAGTGCAACAATGCACTTATTTCAAAGCTACACAGCAGATCACCAAGAGAAATGCCTCTCGTTTTCAGTTACACTGTCAGCAGAAGGTATATATTTATATGGTGGAGAGCTCTCCCCAAATAGAGGAAGTGATTTAGTTGCTGGGTAACTAAAAATATTCAAGTATGTACAACCCTTCCTCATGAGGCACAAATTTTGCAGATTGGCTTAATTTAACTATCTTTCCCTCATACCCCACACCCTATCCATTAACACACCTGTCAGTTTCATCTTAAAAATATATCAAGATCATGACCATTTCCCCTCAGGTCTACCACCACCAGGGTAGATCAAGTACTCCTTACCTCTTGATAGAGTTATTGAATCTGCCTCCTGATTAGTCTTCGGGTTTCACATTTGGCCCCATACTACCTTCAACATAGCAATCAGAGTTGTTTAAAAACACATCAGAATGTCTCATACCTGTACTCCAAGTCCTCCAGTCCTTCCTATTTCATTCAGGGAGAATGCCTAAGTGATCACAATGACCTAGGAGGCCCTGTATGACCTTCTATTTCCATTCTTCCTCTGATTTCTGATTTCAGTATCTTCTATTGTCTGTTATGCTGTTGAATATGCCCAGAATTTTATATATTGGCTGTGCACCAGCTGGTCACTTGTAATCCTAGGCTTAACATAGAAGGTTGAGGTTCAAAGCCAGCCTTGGCAGAAAGGTCTGAGAGACTCCATTTCTAACCAGAAAAAGGCTGGGTTAAAAGTATAGCCCAAGTGTAGAATGTTAGCCATAAACAGAGCAGGATTAGGAGGCTCTGAGTTCAAGCCACAGAATTATCAACTCAGGATATCACATGGTATTTTTTTTTCAGTTGTGGGGCTTGAATTAAGGGCCTGGGCATTGTTCCTGAGCTCTTTTGCTCAAAGCTAGTACTTACCACTAGCTCTATCATTTTGAGCCATAGACCCAGTTCCAGGTTTTTTTTTTTTTTGTTTTGTTTTTTTTGAGTAGTTAATTGGAGATGAGTCTCACAGGGACTTTTCTGCCTGGGCTGGCTTTGAATCGCAATCCTCAGCTCTCAGCCTCCTGAGTAGTTAGGATTATAGGCTTGAGCCACTGGCACCCAGCACATGGTACTTTCTTTGCCAGGAATCTTTTTTTTTGTTTGTTTGTTTTGGGTCGGGTCATGGGGCCTGAACTCTGGGCCTGGGCACTAGCCCTCAGCTCTTCAGCTCAAGGCTAGCGTTCTACCACCTGAGCCACAGCGCTACTTCCGGCTTTTTTTCTTTTTGCTTATGTGGTGCTGAGGAATCGAACCCAGGACCTCAGGCATGCAAGGCAAGCGCTCTACCACTGAGCCACCTTCCCAGCTCTTTGCCAGGAATCTTAAAGTATTATATGACTTGCTCTTTACTTCCTTTGGTTTAAATATTGCCATATCAGTGATCTTTTCTGACCCTACATAATAATGTGTCCTTCAGATGCCAGCATTCTCCATTCTCTATGTTCCCTGCAATATAGTAATCACTATCTAATACTGTGTCAATTGTTACAATCTTTCTGTTTTTCCCTAAAAGATGGGAGCACCAGGAAGACAGGGATTTTGATTTGTATCTTCAATTACTATGTGGTATTTGCTGAATGAATGACAGTAGATTTTCAGTAACTGTCATCTTATCATTTAAATAAACATATGTACAGTTTATTTATACCATTACTAGAGTTTTGTTTTTATCTCATTTATACTACTTACGTGTACACAGTTTTCTAAATGCTTCTGATTCCTGATAACCAGGCTTCTCAACTTGTGGTATGGGGAGTGAGAAAGTTACAGGATAAAAGAGTTAATCATTTTAATGAAGACAGTTCATTTTTCTTTCATGACTTGGTATAAATTCTATTTCAATTTTGTTTCCAATTTTGCTTCTTGCCAAGTGCTGGTGGCTCATGCCTGTAATCCTAGCTACTCAGGAGGCTGAGATCTGAGAATCTCAGTTCAAAGCCAGCCCAGGCAGGAAAGTCCATGAGACTCTTATCTCCAATAAACCACTAGAAAAACTGGAGGTGGCACTGTGGCTCAAGCGGTCCTCGACTTGAGGTGAGCTCAAGCCTCACCACTGACAAACAAACCAATTTTGTTTCTCTTTGTGTTTTGTCAAACATGTATATGACAGAATTGTTTTCCCATTTAACCTAAACAGATAAAAACAAAGGAAGAAGTTTTCTCCCTTTTGTTTTTGAAACGTGGTCTCGCTATGTAACCCAGACTGGCCTCAAACTTACTATCTTCTGCCTCAACTCTCTGAGTGTTATGATTCAGTGTGATGCCCCATGAACAGCCAAGGGGGAAATTTTTGTAAAGTAGTGAAGGACTTAAAAACTTAGTCCTTTTGAGCTGGTCTCAATGTAGTTGTTGAATGAGAATGCACAGGGTAATTTGGAACACTATGAAAAAATATCAGAGGTTGTAGGATCTGATATGAGATTAATATAGAAGCAAACAGTAGCTTTCCAACCACAACTAAGTCTCTGCAATCCATCTTTTAGAGAAAAGGTGTTTTTACTAATCAAATGAAGCCCAGACAATTATTCATTAAAAAAGTAGGACCCCTTTTTAGTATCACACATAAAAAAATCACACACAGTAGAGCTGGTAGCTCACACCTATAAACCTAGCTACTCAGGAGACTGATTACTAAGGATAGTGCAGCCCTGGCAGACAAATTTAAGAAACTAATCTCTAATTAACCAGTAAAAAGACAGAACTAGAGGCATGGTTCAAGTGGTAAAGCACAAGTCAAGAGCAGAAAAAGCCCAGGAAGAGCTCAAAGCTTTTGACTTCTAGCCCCAGTACCAGCAAAATAAATATGAAATATTTATTCAGACATGAAATACATTTATTTCAAACATGAAATAAATTGATTTCACAGGTTGGGGGTGTGACTCAGTGATATAGTGATTAATATGTTTGAGGCCCTGAGTCTAATCCCTGGCACTGAATGGGGGGGGGGGGTAAATCAATTTCACACAAATTTAGGGCTTATATTTTGCAAATGGAATATGTGTGTATAATGAGGACCAAACTCAATGTTTCAAGTAAGCATGTGCTCTTAACTCCACACTTCCTCCACCTTACTGTTGCATTATCCCTATTTCCCAGGTATGCTATTCCTGCTCCCCAACATGTCTTCATGCTTTTATTCCTTTGCTTGTTCTACCCGCAAATGATACCGAGTCAATTATCCCGCTTTCACCTTGACGAATGGTGGTAATAATCAAACCTGTTTCTAACATCATCTGATTTTATGAGTCTATCCCCACAATAATGATGAAAGTTTTTGGCAAATCTGATCAAAACAACCCGCCTCCATTCCACGATTTTAGGCTTCCTGAATAAACAGGTCACTCTCAAATATAAAATATTTACTATTTTTAAGAATTGGAGAGTAAATGCAGCACCAGGGGCTTGGCATCGGCATGAAGAGATGCATTCCTCCACAGGGACAACAAAGGAATTTACTCAAAGTGTGCCACGGCTTTAGCCGTCTTAACTCCGGCGTAGGGGTTACTCGGTTCACAGTTTACAACACCGTCACTGTGGTGGACCGACGCGAGTTGTGGACAGGTTGGGACGCCGGAGACACCCCAGGACCGCGGAGGGGACCGCGGAGGGGGGCGCGACCACGCCGCGGTGACGTCAGCTCTTCTTCCCGGACCCGCTTTGTCTCCCGGCCCTAGAGCCCCCCTACAGATCCATTCGAAACGTGGCGGAAAGAGCGGAGGCCGGTGCCTTGACACCAGCTGCCCCCACTTCTGTGGGGAGGATGGGTCACCCCGTGGGGCGTGAAGGTTTGACGCTTCCCTCCTCTGCGTCCACGCTACCCGGCCGCGAGGACGCAGTGGCGAGGAGCCGGCGCGGCCAAGCTCGAGACCCGATGGGTCACGATGAGGCCAGGGTGCACCAGGGCCATTCTGGGACGGATAGAGGTTGCTGGAACCGGCCATCTCGCTTCGGGTTCAGAGGATGACCCTCCCCCCCTCCCCCAAGGCGCCCTATCCAGGAGCAGAACGGAGTGGGCGGGGCTTCTGACCCGGGTGTGTGCGTGACGTCCCAGACCAGAAGCCCCTTCCCGCGTCCCGCCCCTTCCCGCGCCCCGCCCCCTCCCACGGCCCCTCTTCTTCCTGCGCCGCGGTGTGAGCGGCGGCGGCGGCGACGGCGGCGGCAGCGGCAGCGGCTCGGTTCCGGAGTCTCGTTGAGAGGCTCGCGTGGGTGGCGACTCACGCTGCGGCCGAGTGAGCAGCGCGCCAAGCGCCGCGCCCCCCTTTCTCTCCACGGAAACAGCGGCTCGCGGGGAACCGCGGCTCGCGGGAACCAGCGGCCCGCGGAAGTGACGTGTTGCTCTGCCTGTAGCGCGTTTGAATCGGTTCCCGGGTGATCCTCGCGCCTCACGGCTGCGCGGCTACAACCGCCGTCGCCGAGGAGGAGCGGCAGCGCCTCAGGCCTAGGCCTCGAGCCGCCCCGAGGCCTAAGGCTGAAGGCCTCGCGCCGAGTCCACGCGTCGGCCCTCAGCGCGGCGGGGTCGGCGGCGGGCGTCGTCGGCTTCGCAGTCTTTTTTTCCTTTTCCCCAATATGGCAGCGGAGGGCGCCAACGGGCCTTCGGTGGAGGCTGGGGAGGACCGCGGCGGAGACGGCTGCAGAACCGTGTATTTGTTTGACCGGCGGGAGAAGAAGTCGGAGCTCGGGGACCGCGAGCTGCAGGTCGAGGAGCGCGCGGACTTCGCGGGCTTCCGAGCCTCAGTGTGTCAGGTACGCGCCGGGGTGAGGGCGGGATGCGCGGGTTGGGGGTGTGTGTGTGTGTGTGTGACGAGAAACTCCTGCGGGTCACCGAAGCCATAAACCTGTCAACCGGACTGGGACTTGCGGCCTTGAACGCTCCCCGCGCCGCCCGCCAGGCCTGGGAGCCGGTGGCAGGAGGAGGCCGCGGGGCCGGCCAGGCCGGAGCCCGGAGGGCAGAGCCCCGCCCCTCCCTGGGCCGCGGGCTGTCTGGCTGCCGGGGGCCGTGGGGGCGGGGGCGTTGAAGACCTCGGAGTTTGGAAGTCGAGGTCTGGCACGTCCTGATCGCTGCCGAGCATTCCGTGTTCCTGTAGGTAAAAGCAATTGTGCTTAAAGTGGGGGCGGGTGGGTGGGTGGGGGAGAGTTTATACTGGATGGCCCTGTGGTGTCGGGTCCGAAGTGAAATACCCAGTAATTTTCACCCTAGGCACCTTGAGTAGATGTTGAGTCCTTTTCCCGGGTTGTCTGTCAAGAAGAGTTGGGGGAGTACCCAGGCAAGGTACTTAATGCTCCCAATCAATCATTTGTTCCGGTTAGAGTGGATCTTTTTCTCTTTTCATTTCTAGGACGTTTCACTTAGGCAAAGTGCTTTGCCACTCCCAAACCAACTTTTTCATGTTAGATTCGCAGGTGGAGCTCTTCTGGTTTTCTGAACCCGTAGCACTTGGGAATTCTTTTTCTTTTTTTGGGTCCGGTCGTGGGGCCTGAACTCTGGCCCTGGGCGCTGTCTCTCAGCTCTTCAGCTCAAGGCTAGCGCTCTACCACTTGAGCCACAGCGCCACTTCCGGCTTTTTTCTTTTTGCTTATGTGGTGCTGAGGAATCGAACCCAGGGCCTCAGGCATGCAAGGCAAGCGCTCTACCATTGAGCTACTTTCCCAGCCCCACACTTGAGAAATCTTGAACTAACTTCGGTTGCTGTCCAAATAATTACATCCACTTTTGCTTTAGTTTGTTTAACAACAACAACAAAAAGATTAAGAAAACCTGCTTTTAGGGGCTGGGAAGGTGGCTCAGTGGTAGAGCGCTTGCCTTGTATGCTCGAGGCCCTGGGTTCGATTCCTCAGCACCACATAAGCAAAAAGAAAAAAGCCGGAAGTGGCGCTGTGGCTCAAGTGGTAGAGCGCTAGCCTTGAGCTGAAGAGCTGAGGGACAGCGCCCGGGCCCACAGTTCAGGCCCCACGACCGGACCAAAAAAAAAAGAAAGAAAGAAAAAACCTGCTTTTAAAGTGAAAAGTATTTTGTAGCTAGGAGGTTTTTAAAAGAAAGTAGTCATGTTGGAATGAACCACACGAGGCCCTTTTTCAGCTACATCGCATTTAGCTTCTAAGGAAAAAGAACTTTCTAGGAGTGTTTTTCCTTAGGTTTAGAAATGGCCTGAGCACATAACTTTGTATAGTTGCTGAAATAATTAAAATTAAGATCCATACAATAAAAATGACTTGAACAAGGACTTCTCTTTTTTTGGGGGGGGGAGGGTCAGTAGTGGGGCCTGAACTCTGGGCCTGGGCACTGTCCCCCCAGCTCTTTAGCTCAAGGCTAGCGCTCTACCACTTGAGCCACAATGCCAGTTCTGGCTTTTTCTCCTTATGCGGTGCTGAGGAATGGAACCAAGGGCCTCATGTATGCAAGGCAAGCACTCTACCACTGAGCCACCTTCCCCACCCAAGGACTTTGTTTTCTTCATATCTGTTTTTATGCCTAACATATTTTGAATGACCAGATTAAAATGAATAAATGAGGAAAAAACCCTGAACCTGTAAAGTTATAATGAGCCTGGATATATGATAGTAGATTCCAAAGTAGGCTTTCTGTTTTTTTTTTCTTAAACTACTAGGTCTTACCATGTGGCCTATGCTGGCCACAAATTTAGATTCTTCTGCCTGAGCCTCCCAAATGCTGGGATTACAGGTACAAAAATCACTATAATGTTTAATATTCAGCTTCATTTTTCACTTAATATTGCCTAAGACATTTTTTAAATTAAATTTTTTTTGGGGGGGTCCGGTCGTGGGGCTGAACTCTGGGCCTGGGCGCTGTCCCTCAGCTCTTCAGCTCAAGGCTAGCGCTCTACCACTTGAGCCACAGCGCCACTTCCGGCTTTTTTCTTTTTGCTTATGTGGTGCTGAGGAATCGAACCCAGGGCCTCGAGCATGCAAGGCAAGCGCTCTACCACTGAGTCACCTTCCCAGCCCTTAAATTAATTTTTTAATATCTTTAAATAGTTGTGTAAAAGAGTTGCTATTTAACAAAACAGTTTATGAATACAATATATCTTAATATTACCCCTTTCAACATTTTTACCTATTCTGCTGAAGCTGTCTTTTGGGTGTGTGTTATAAATGTCAGTGCTGGTGAACAAACCACGTATGTTAGGTACATGCTCTACCTCTGAACTACATCACCAGCACTTCCAAGTGTGTCTAATGCAGGCTTTTGTAGTAAATATTAGAACTGAGCAGGTTAGTTACCACTTTTTTTTTTTTTTTGGTCATGAGTCTTGAACTCAGGGACTAGGCGCTGTCCTTGAGCTCTTTGGCTCAAGGCCAGCATTCTACCACTTTGAGCCACAGTGTCAATTCCAATTCTCTGGTAGTCAACTGGAGATAAGTCTCACAGACTTTTCTGCCCTGGCTTGCTTCAGACCATGATCTTCAGATCTCAGCTTCCTGAGTAGCTATGATTACAAGCATGAGCAATACTGTAATATTAAGTAATGCTATGGTAAAAAAAAATTTGAAATGCAATTTTATTGTTATTTTAGGGTGTTATTATTAGGGTTACCATTTTATAAGTCAGGCAATGCACTTCTTTCACTTTCCCCCATTTTCCTCCTCCCATTCCTTCTTAAAAGTTAACATAGCTCATTTTCCACATAGTGTATACTGGATAGTACAATTGCATTTGTTTACCCTTCCTCCCTCCCTTTATAACCCCCTATAGAAAACATTTTTGAATACTTACATCATTTATTTTTAGTGTTGTCCTGGGGCTTGAACTCAGGGTCTGGGTATTGCCTCTGAGCTTTTGTTCCCCTCAAGCTAGCACACTACTACTTGAGCCTTTGAGCCAAGCTCCACTTCTGGCTTTTAGGTGATTAATTAGAGATAAGAGTCTCATGGACTTTACTGCTCAGGCTGGCTTCCAACCATGATTCTCAGATCTCAGCCTCCCGAGCATTGAGGATTATGTGTGTGAACCATCAGCTGAACCATCAGTGCCCAGCAGGAACTTCTGTGTTATCAGGTACAACCTGGGGCTTAAACTTGGCCATATCCTTGCTGGGCTAGCATGCTACACATCTAGTCTTGTGTTTTGCTGTGTGTATGTCCTTTTTTTTTTTCTTTTGTCTTTTTTTTTTTGGTATCTCTGTGTTCCCAGAGCTTGAACTTCGGGCCGTGAGCACTAGCTTTTTCACTTTTTTCCCTGCTGATGCTCTACCACTTGAGCCATACTTCCAGTCCTTCATTTTGCTGGTTAACTGAAAGTAAAGGCTTTTAGGACTTTTCTGCCAGGGCTAGTTTTGAACCCCAATTCTCAGATCTCAGATTTCCTGAGTAACTAGGATTATAAGTGGCAAGCTTTGATAGTTATTTTGTTCCTTTTTTTTGTCCTAGTACTGGCTCTTGAACTGGGGCCTTTCTCTGTTCTGAGACTTCTTTTTACTCAAGTTGGCTTTCTGCCAGTTGAGCCATACCTCCACTTATGGTGCTGGTTATTTTGGAGATGGAGTCTTGTGAACTTTTCTGCCCAGGCTGTCTTTGAACCTCAATCCTCCAAATCTCAGCCATTGACACCTGGCAGTTTAGGAACTTTTTTTTTTTTTTTTTGGGTCCGGTCGTGGGGCCTGAACTCTGGACCTGGGCGCTGTCCCTCAGCTCTTCAGCTCAAGGCTAGCACTCTACCACTTGAGCCACAGCGCCACTTCCGGCTTTTTTCTTTTTTTTGCTTATGTGGTGCTGAGGAATCGAACCCAGGGCCTCAGGCATGCAAGGCAAGCGCTCTACCACTGAGCCACCTTCCCAGCCCAGGAACTTTTTTTTTTTAAGCAAGTGTTTATTTTTTTGTTGGTCATGGGGTCTGAACTTTGGATCTGGGTGCTGTCTCTCAGCTCTTCAGGTCAAGGCTAGCACTCTACCACTTGAGTCATAGCACCACTTTTTCTGCTTACGTGGTGATGAGGAATTGAACCCAGGACCTCATGCATGCAAGGCTAGCACTCTACCACTGAGCCACCTTCCCCACTCTCAGGAACGTTTAAAAAAAAAAAAAAATTTATTGTGAAAATACCATACAGAGGGGTTACAATTACATGGGCAAGGTAATGAGTACATTTCTTATCAAGCATTGTTGCCTCCTCCTTTGTTTCCCCTTCCCATCCCTTCCAATCTCCTCCTCCATCTGCCCAGGAACATTTTTAAAGCTTCTGATGATACCTGTTGAGGTGTGTGTGTGTGTGTTTGTGTATAGTCTAGTACCAAGGCTTTCACTCAAAGGTGGCACTCTACCACTTGAGCCACACCTTCACTTCTAATGATACCTATTTTAAAACTTGATCTTAGCCAAAAAGCACATCTTTATTATTTTTCTTAGTATGCCTATTTATTTATTTATTTAGGCTATTTTGGACCTTGAACTCAGGGCCTTAGCACTGTCCCTGAGCTTCTTTGGCTCAAGACTGGCACTCTACCACTTGAGCCACAGCTCTACTTCTGGCCTTTTCTGCTTATGTGGTACTGAGGAATGGAACCCAGGGCTTTATGTATGCTAGGCAAGCACACTACCACTAAACCATATTCCCAGCCCTATTGTTTATTTTTCTTTGTTTGGTTTTAATTTATTTTTATTGTTACTATAAAGGTGACATACAGAGGGGTTTCTATTACATAAGTCAGGTAAAGATTGCATTTCTTTTTTTTTTTTGGTCCGGTTGTGGGGCCTGAACTCTGGGCCTGGGCGCTGTCCCTCAGTTCTTCAGCTCAAGGCTAGCGCTCTACCACTTGAGTCACAGCGCCACTTCCGGCTTTTTTCTTTTTGCTTATGTGGTGCTGAGGAATCGAACCCAGGGCCTCAGGCATGCAAGGCAAGCGCTCTACCACTGAGCCACCTTCCCAGCCCCTGCATTTCTTTTTGGACAGTATCACTCCCTCACTCTTTGTTTTTTTCTGCCCATCCCCACCCATAAGTTGTATAGTTAATATTCAACATTGTGTCTAGTGAGTACCACTGCTCCATTTGTTCACCCTTTGTTCTTTTATTTCTGTGCTGTTTTTTTTTTTTTTTGAAATAGGGTCTTATGCAACCCACTCTAGCCTCAAACTCATAACCCCTATGTCTCATCTTCCAGAGTGCTGAGAGTGTCACCTCATGGGTGGCACCCATCTGTTTGCTTGTGTGTGTATATTTGTGTTTCTGTTTGTGCCTGCCTACTTGCCTTCCTACTTACCTATTACCTATTACCTATCTAGACAGGTACATGCTATTTCAGGCTCGCCTGGAATTTAGGATCCTTAAACTTCAGAAACCATGGAAAACCAAGAAAAAGACTTTAAAACCAAGGAAAAAATTCCTTTTTACTAATGTGTTTCTTTCATAGAACAGATGAAATTTATATTTGATTAGAGGTTAGAGGGGAAACTTAAGAAGACTGATTTTTTTTTTTGGTCATGGAGCTTGAACTCTGAGCCTGAGTACCATCCCTCAGCTCTTTAGCTCAAGGATAGCACTCTACCATTGAGCCATAGCACCACTTCAGGTTTTCAGATTAGAGTCTCACGGACTTTCCTGCCTTGGCAGCTTTGAATTGCAATAATTAGATCTCAGTCCCTTGAGTAGCTAGGATTACAGGCCTGAGCCACTCACTGGTGCCTGGCTAGGAAGACTAACTTTTAAAACCAAGTCTATCTGCCACAATCTCATAACTGTTTTCAATCACTTATGTGAACTTAATTAAATCCAAGATTATATGCAGTGAAACTGGGATTGAAATCTAGATCATTTGTTGAAAGGCAGCATGTCTTTAGTGGAAGTTGGACAGCATTATGGGAAAAAATAAATCAAGCATCCATACCATAGTACAGTAGCAGACACTATATCCTGACCATTTGTGGTTTTTCTTCCGTTATGTTTCTTTGGTACCATATACCTGTGGGTACCAAAGGTCTACTTTATAAAATGTTATGAAGGATAAATGATTTCTGTTTAGACTTGAGACCATCCCCAAGATATCTCATTATGTATATTCAGATGGGTGGAATCTCAAAAATAAAAAGTAGAAACACTTCTAGCTCCAGGTATTTCAGATAAGAGTACTTATTGGGTGTATGCCTGTCTTTTAAGAAGTGTCTGTTGAGATTTTTTACAAATCCCTCCCCCTTTCCTTGCCTACTTTCCCACTCTTCCTGCCTATGTCTTCCTCCCTTCATCCCCTATTATGTAGCCCCAGAGGCCTGGAACTCAAATTTCTTCTGAGTGCTGATAATATTACAGGTAGGCCCCACCATGCTGGATTTTTGACACAGATTAAAAATTGAAAGATAGGGGTTGGGAGTGTGGTGTAGTGGTAGAGTGCTTGCATGAAGCCCTGGGTTTGATTCCTTAGTACCATATAAACAGAAGAAGCCAGAAGTGGTGCTTTGGCTCAAGTGGTAGAGTGCTAGTCTTGAGCAAGAAAGAAGCTCAAGGACAGGGCCCAAACCCTGAGTTCAAGCCCCAAGACTGGCAAAAAAAAAAAATTGAAAGCCAATTCTGTGATACAAGAAAATTAGGCAGTCCCTAATTTTGGATATTTTTTTCCCTACTGCTGAACATACTGCCTCCAGACCTTTCCTTTTCTCTTACAATTAGTTCCCTGTGTTTTCTTCTACAATTTTGGATTAATAGGGTGCTGACTTTCAGGCTGGGGGTATATGTAGCTTAGTGATTAAGCACATGCTTAAGGCTGGGTTGGATCCCTAGCACATCCTCCCCTCAAGAAAACAAAACATCTGCTTTAATTCTTGTGCAATTTATATTCCTGATTGTTGAAATAGAAATTTTTATTTACTAACATGTGATTAATAGTTGATCAATATTACCACTGAATATTCTTTCTCTGTGATTTGTAATGTTACCTTTTATTTGTCAAGATCTCACACATAAGTGTATACGTATGTTTCGAACTCTTATTCTCTTCCCCTAGTTTATTACAGGAATTTTATTTATTTATTTATTTAGTTGGTCATAGGGCTTGAATTCTGGGCCTCGTCACTGTCCCTCAACTCTTCAGCTCAAGGCTAGCACTCTACTACTTGCGCCATAGTACCACTTCCGGCTTTTTCTGTTTATGTGATGCTGATGAATCGAACGTAGGGCCTCATGAATGTGAGGCAAGCACTCTACCACTGAGCTACATTCCCAGCCCCATATTATAGGATTTTTTGGGGGGGAGAGGGGTCAGTCGTTGGGTTTGAACTCTGGGCCTAGGTGCTGTCCCTCAACTCTTTAACTCCAGGCAAGTACTCTACCACTTAAGCCACAGTGCCACTTCTGGCTTTTTCTGTTTATGTGGTACTGAGGAATTGAAACCAGGGCTTCATGCATGCAAGGCAAGCACTCCACCACTGAACCACCTCATATTACACCACCACATATTACAGGAATTTTAAACCAGAAATTTTCTTATAAAAAGTTTTGAACAGGGCTGGGAATATAGCTTAGTGGTAGAGTGCTTGCCTAGCATGTATGAGGCCCTGGGTTCAGTTGTTCAGTACCACATAAACAGAAAAAGCCAAAAGTGATGCTGTGGCTCAAGTGGTGGATTCCTAGCCCTGAGCACAGAGAGGCTTAGGGACGGAGCCCAGGCCCTGAGTTCAAACCCCAGGACCTGCCAAAAAAAATTTTTTTTTTGAACATACACTGAAATAAATGTATAATCAACCCCCATATACTCTTTGCTTGATGTTTAGCAGTTACCAATAATTTGTCATATTTCTATCATTTTAGCTGACTTTAGATGCAAGATACTCATCTAGCTGGGATTACTGGCATAAATTATAACCCCTGACCCCAAAATTGAGTGTTTTTTTCTCTTTTCTTTTTTCGTGTGTGTGTGTGTGTGTGTGTGTGTGTGTGTGTGTGTGTGTGTGTGTGTGTGTGTGAGAGAAAGAGAGAGAGAGAGAACATTGGGATTTGAATACTTTACAATATATGTGTATATTTCAGTACATATTCAGATTTCTCCTTTTAAAATGTCTTTATAGTTTATATGTTAAAAATAGAATTCAGTAGGATCCTCAGATAGAACTTGTTTTCTTCAGTGTTCCCTAATTTAAATTTTAAAAATATATGTTAAAATAAATATATAATAAAATATGTAGTAAAAATACTATACAGAGGTTACAGGACATGAGTAAGGTAATGAGTACATTTCCTATCCAGTATTGTTACTTCCTCCTTTGTTTTTTCTCTACTGTCCCTTCCCTCCCCTCCCCCCAAGTTGTAAAGATCTACATAGTGTCTTGAACCTCTCATTGTTATAATGAGGCAACTTGTATCCTTATTTCAGCATTTGTTATTTCCCTTCCCTTTCCTAATTAGAAAAATGTATATACAAGATGCTGGGTACCAGAATCAAATACAGTGAAAATATGGGTTATATCATAAGGGAAGAACATACAAAGGAAACAAAAAAAAAATCACATAGTATAAATACATTAAAAAATAACAGCAAGAAAGATAAAACCATTGGTGTCCCTATCTTGGGGTTCATTTTGCTTAGCATCATCTTGTATGGTCATATGTACATAGCTTTGACCTTTTCTGCTTGTCCTAGATATATACTAGTTATTACAAATAAGGAACCTGTGTTTTTTTGGGCCTGCCTTACTTCACTTAATATAATTTTTTCCAAGTCTTTTCCATTTCCTAACAAATGGGGCAGTGTCATTCTTTTTGATGGAGGCATAGAATTATATATATAATTACATATACATACACACACACCACTTTTTTTTTCGGTTGTGGGCCTGAACTCTGGACCTGGGCACTGTGCCTCAGCTCTTCAGCTCAAGGCTAGTGCTCTACCACTTGAGCCACAATGCCACTTCCGGCTTTTTCTGCTTCTGTGGTGCTGAGGAATTGAACCCAGGGCCTCATGCATGCAAGGCAAGCACTCTACCACTGAGCCATCTTCCCAACCCATACCACATTTTCTTGATACATTCATCTACTGAGGGGCATCTGGGTTGGTTCCATATCTTAGCTATGGTAAATAATGCTGTGATAAACATAGTTGTGCTGCAGCTTTAGTATAGCCTTGTTTGTGATCTTTTGGTAAATGCCCTAAAGTGGGATTGCTGGGTCATAGGGGAGCTCTATGTAGAGTCTTTTGAGGAACCTCCATACTGCTTTCCAAAGTGGTTGAACAAGTTTATACTCCCTCCAGCAATGCAGTAGTGTTCCCTTTTGGCCACATCTCCAGCATCTGTTATTAGATTTCTTGATTATAGTCATTCTAACTGAGGTGAGGTGGTATCTCAATGCTGTTTTGATTTCCATTTCTTTTATGGCTAGAGAAGTTGAGCATTTCTTCATGTGTCTATTTATTGGCGATTCTTACTTAGTCTTCAGAGAACTCTCTTTAAGTCTACTCATTAATCGGGCAGTTTCTTTAAAGATTTGTTTGTAGGCGATTCCTAATTTAAATTTAAAGTATTGGAGAAACTTCTTCTTTTTTTTTTTTTTTGTCGGTCATGGGGTCTGAACTCTGGGCCTGAGTGCTGTCCCTCAGCTTTTCAGCTCATTGCTAGCACCCTACCACTTGAGCCACAGCGCCACTTCTGGCTTTTTCTGCTTATGCTTATGCTTTCTGGCTTTTGCTGAAGAATCAAACCCAGGGCCTTATACATGCAAGGCAAGCACTCTACCACTGAGCCACCTTCCTAGCCCCGAGAAACTTCCTTTTTCAATCTCTAATTCTCCTACAGTTCTCAAATCAGGCTTTTTTTTTCTTTTTAATATTTCACATTCTGGATTAGTCTGTGCTAAGCTATTCAGTAGCTTAAAAACTTGATTAGATTTAGGTTCAATCTCTTTGGGTTGAAAGTCAAACAATATTTTGTAGGCTATACTTCATACCACATTATAAAGCATATATATGAATGTTCACTTATTCAATGATAGCAGTGCTGCCATTGAATTCTACATATTTAAGCTGAACTGTCTGCATAATATTATAAACTATCTGATGGTTCATCTGATGGTGATATTCTGATGGCCTGCCTTTTTATATTTATTTGCTTGGACTTTTCCCCCCCTCACTTTGTGATTCTGAAGAATCACAAGTATGGTCTTACTAAACAAGTGCTCAACCAACTACCTACATCCTCAGCTGAGATTAAAAAAAAATTTCTTTTTGGCCTCGTGCGGGTGGCTTATTTTATAATCCTAGCTACTCCAGGAAGCTGAGATCTGAGGATCTCAGATGGATTGGTGGTAGAGTGTTTGCCTAGCATGCATGAAGCTCTGGGCTTGATTCTTCAGTATCACATAAAGAGAAAAAACCAGAAGTGGCTTTGTGGCTGGAGTGGTAGAGGGCTAACTGAGCAAAAGAAGCTCAGGGACAGGACAATGCGCAGGTCCTGAATTCAAGACCCAGGACTGGGGGGACAAAGCATATTATAAATTACAGGGAAATATTTGAAGCCAGCCTAGTCAGAAAAATGCGTAAGATTCTTTTTTTTTCTTTTTCTTTTTTTTTTTTTGGGTCTGGTCGTGGGGTCTGAACTCTGGACCTGGGTGCTGTCCCTCAGCTCTTCAGCTCAAGGCTAGCACTCTACCACTTGAGCCACAGCGTTACTTCCGGCTTTTTTCTTTTTGCTTATGTGGTGCTGAGGAATTGAACCCAGGGCCTCAGGCATGCAAGGCAAGTGCTCTACCACTGAGCCACCTTCCCAGCCCCACGTAAGATTCTTATCTTCAGTGAACTACCAGAGAATCCAGAAGTGGAGCTGTGACTCAACTGGTAGGGCTCTAGCCTTGAGCATTAGCAGGGTTTGAACTAGTGCTAGAAATAGTTTGGCAGGTTTTCTTATTGTTGAGCTGTGCCTTAAGATTTTGCTGGTTATTTTTAAGATAGTCTTGTTCCATACCTGGGTGCAAGGCTGGGCACTGTCCAGTTAACATTCACTGTAGTTATAACAGGATCATGCTATAGTGCCCAGCTTTCATTGAGGAGATGGGGGTGGTCTCAAGAACTCTTTTGCCTGAGCTGGCCTTGAACGTTAAGCCTTTCAATCC
Source organism: Dipodomys spectabilis (assembly GCF_019054845.1). Lineage (NCBI taxonomy): Eukaryota > Metazoa > Chordata > Mammalia > Rodentia > Heteromyidae > Dipodomys > Dipodomys spectabilis. The sequence continues at coordinate 936,002 of NW_024870701.1, read as the reverse complement.
CATTTTCCCAAATGTCTAGGATTATAGGCATGAACCAACAGAGTCCTGCTGATTTTTACCTTTTTAATTACTGAAGCCTGTTTGTCTCGTTGCAGTAATATTTCCCTGTAATTTATAATACACTTTTTGTTTTTCTAGTCCTGGGGCTTGAACTCAGGGCCTGGCCACTGTCCTGTACCTGAGCTTCTTTTGCTCAAGGTTAGCCCTTTACCACTCCAGCCACAAAGACACTTCTGGCTTTTTCTGTTTATGTGGTACTGAGGAATTAGGCAAGCACTCTACCACTAAGCCACATTCTCAGTCTGCTTTAATATTTTAAAGTTACTTTTTTGAAAGGTATAGTAGGTATAAAGCTTCTTTTAATAGTTTGGATGGCATAGATATTGCATAATATCTTTGATGGTGTGGCTGTTTTTTATCTTGCTGCTATAAAATACCTATTTCAACATTTTAAATATCTAATTATTAAAAAGATAAATGTTAGCTTTTCTTCAAACAAATGGGTTACTCGAATGGCTTGAAATATGCTTTTATCTAGGTCTTTTTTTTTTGGGTCCAGTCGTGGGTCCTGAACTCTGGGCCTGGGCGCTGTCCCTCAGCTCTTCAGCTCAAGGCTAGCGCTCTACCACTTGAGCCACAGCGCCACTTCCGGCTTTTTCTTTTTGCTTATGTGGTGCTGAGGAATCAAACCCAGGGCCTCAGGCGTGCAAAGCAAGCGCTCTACCACTGAGCCACCTTCCCAGCCCCTTTTATCTAGGTCTTGCTGATGTTAAGACTTTTCAGGGGCTAGGAAGGTGGGTCAGTGGTAGAGCGCTTGCCTTGCATGCCTGAGGCCCTGGGTTCGATTCCTCAGCACCACATAAGCAAAAAGAAAAAGCCAGAAGTGGCGCTGTGGCTCAAGTGGTAGAGCGCTAGCCTTGAGCTGAAGAACTGAGAGTGCCCAGGCCTAGAGTTCAGGCCTCACGACCGGACCCCCCCCCACCCCCCCCCCCCCAAAAAAAAAGACTCTTTTCAAATGTCCTTCCTAATTATTAGTGTTCCTAGGTGACAGTTCCAGGAAAGCAGTCCTGTTAACTAAGTTATTTATGTGGTTTATGTTTATCAGTTTTGCAGAAGGAGAATTTAAAAGTATTGGCTTGTATATAGGCAAGTAAATATAGCAATTGTTGAAAAATCATAATATTAAACTGTCAGTATTTTCACATTCTTGCCTACTTGAATTTTTGCATATTTGCATTTTTCCTTTTTGGAGACATGCATTTTATTTCTCTTGTTTTGGCTAGACAATTGGCATTTCACCCGAAGAAAAGTTTGTTATTACAACTACAAGTAGGAAAGAAATTACTCATGATAATTTTGGTAAGTAAATTATATTATTGTTTATACTTTTATATTTAATATGATATAACAGTAACTATTTTACTCACCTAGATATCTATTTAAAACTGTTGATGATTTTGGTTAATTGGTTTGATAAGAGGAAACTGGCTATGTGTGTCAGTGAGATTATAATACATATCGTTACATTACACTACTTAGGTATTATTTTTTGAACACTACTAATAGGAAAATAGTTATTGTTTAGGGGTACAGAAGGTGAGACTCTTGTTGGAGGGATCTGTTTTAAAAATCTGTTTTTCTTAGCCAACTTGAAATTTTCTATTATCATCTTTTTATACCCCATAAAAAGGTTTGTGAGACCTGCTACCTTTTTTTTCCCCATTGATATACATAGATCCTGTTACGTAGCCTAGGATTAAACCCAACTCACAATTCTCTTGTCTCAGCCTCCCTAGTGTTAGGATTACAGGAATGTACCATCATATCCAGGTTGATTGTTTCTCTTAAATGTAACTAGTTTTCTCCAGGTTGACACCACTCCAAGGCAGATTTCCATCTGCCTTCCTCTTGACAGTTTAACCTATTAGGAATTGTTTCATATAAGTGGAAATGTTTATGCATGTTCCATTGATATCCTTAATAAAATATAACTGGAATTTATAGATAACATGGTTTGGCAGTTTGCATGTATCATTGTTAAAAGATATTCAAGATACAGTTTGCATATTCAAAATTATTTCATTGAGCTTCTTATGTCATTTTAGTATTTAAAATTTAACTCTGATTACAGATGACACTGTTAAAGATGGAATCACTTTATACCTGTTGCAGTCAGTCACTCAGTTATTACCAGCAGCTACAAAAGAACGAATTGACTTTCTACCTCACTATGACACACTTGTTAAAAGTGGCATGTATGAATATTATGCAAGTGAAGGACAAAATCCCTTGCGTAAGTATTCCATTGATACAAAATTTGACAAACTATTATTCTCTTTAATCAACTAAAACATATTCCATTCTTTCATATTTTACATGTTTCTCATTCTATGCTAGTAGAGCAATATAAACATTCATTTTGAGATTTCATTCTCAGATTTTTGTTTTTTCTTCGTGTGTGTGTGTCTGTGTGTCTGTGTCTGTGTCTCCCCGTGTGTCTGTCCGTCCATCCGTCTGTGTGTCTGTGTGTCCGTCTGTGTCCTGGGGCTTGAAATTAGGACCTACATACTGTCTCTAAGCTTTTGTACTCAAGGCTGGTGCTCTACCATTTGAGCCATATCTCCATTTCTAGCATTTGTTGGTTAATTGGTGGTTAATAGCAGTCTCATGGACTGTTCTGCCTGGGCTGGCTTTGAACCTCTGTTCTCAGATCTCAGCCTCCTGAGTAGCTAGGATTACAGGCACAAGCCCCTGGCACTCAGTTGACCTCTTTATCATAGTATACTTAACCTATCCTCTTCAGAGTAAAAATACTCTCCTTTAAAGCTAACTCCTTTGAACAGATGAGAGATTTTATACATATATGTGCTTCTTCTTTTGTATACTTTCCTTTCCTCATTTTTCCTGATCTCCTTATAAACCTCTTAATTAAGAAAATATATTTTACCTTGGAATTATTTGTTTGTTTTGTGGGATCAAATAGAGGACCTTGTGTGTTCACAACAAGCTTTCTACTACTGAGTTCACTTTGGAAATTTAGCTGAATTGCACAAATTTGTAGTCTTGTCTCCTTGTCTTCATCATTTTCTTCAGTTTCTATTCTACTTTTAGAATACCTTTATTATTTGTTAATCATGAACTTAGGGCCTTACATACTTGCTTGGCTTTTTCCGCTTGTGACTGGTACTGTACCATGTGAACTACACCTCCACATCTAGCATTTGGCTGATTAATCAGATATAGGAGTCTCTCAAATTTGTCTGCCCTGGCCAACTTCACATTAACTTTTCAGATCAGTTGCTTGAGTAGCTATGTTTATAGGCATTAGTAATTGGTGTCCAGTCCTTTCTGAATCTTGCTGAAGAAGTGCTTAGTACTCCTTACATACTTATTATAAACTACTTATTTTACTGTACTGGAATTTGAAATAGGCCTTGTGCTAATTAAGACACTGTACAACTTGAACCACACTCCCACCATCTTTTGCTCTAGTTATTTTACTTTTTTTTTTTTTTTTGATGCTGGTACTGTGGCTTGAGCTCAAGGCCTTTCTCTCTTGCTTGGCTTTTTTCCTCAAAGCCGGTGTTCTACCATTTGCACCACACTTTTACTTGCAGCTTTTTTTTTTTTTTTCATTATGTAGTTCTATAGAGATTACAATTCCGTATGTCAAGTTAGGAGTACAATGCATCTTGATCAATTTCACCCCTTTGATTGTTCTCCCCATTTTTTCTTCTTTCATTCTCTACCCTCAAGTTATGTAATTCAGTTTTTGTGTAATGTACAATGAATATATTAGCTGCATCTACTTGGAACTTTTTGCTAGTTATTTGGAGCCTGGCTGGCTTCAAACCAGGGTCATCTGACTTCATCCTCTGAGCAGCTAGGATTACAGGCATGAGCCACCAGTATCGTATTGGTCTGTTTTTTTTTTGGGGGGGGGGGTCCGGTCGTGGGGCCTGAACTCTGGGTCTGGGCGCTGTCCCTCAGCTCTTCAGCTCAAGGCTAGCGCTCTACCACTTGAGCCACAGCACCACTTCCGGCTTTTTTCTTTTTGCTTATATGGTGCTGAGGAATGGAACCTAGGGCCTCAGGCTTGCAAGGCACGCGCTCTACCACTGAGCCACCTTCCCAGCCCCCTGTTTTTGTTTTTTGTTTCTATTTGTTGTTGTTTTGTGTCAGTTCTGGGGCTTGAACTAGGCCTGGTGCCGTCCTTGAACTTTTTTGTTAAAGGCTAGCATTCTACCACTTGAGCCGTAGCTCTACTTCTGGTAGAGTTAAGAGTTAATTGCAGATAAGAGTCTCCCAGACTTTCCTGTTCAGGCTGGTTTTGAATCATGATCCTCAGATCTTACCCTCTTGAGTGGGATTATAGGCATGAGACACTAGTCTAGCTGCTGGGGTTGTAATTATTTTATTTATTTATTTTTGTAGGTCAGAGGCCTTGAACTCAGGGCTTGGGTGCTGTCCCTGAGTTCTTTTGCTCAAAGCTAGTGCTCTATCACTTTGAACCACAGGGCCATTTCTGGTTTTTCAGTGGTTACTTGGAAATAAGAGTCTCACATTTTTCTACTTGGGCTGGCTTTGAACCGTGTTCCTCAGATCTCAGCCTCTGAGTAGCTAGGATTACAGGCATGAGCCACTGGTGCCCAGCTGTGTCCTTATTTTTATGTTTTTGATTGGGTAATGCTGTGTAGCCCAGCCTGGCTCTGACATCCTCTTAGTGGAGCTCAGCTTCTCAAGTGCTGGGATAACAAGCATGAACTACCATTCTTTTCCTTTTTTCTTCTCTGTTTTCTTCTTTTCCTTTATTTCTTCCCCTCCTTTCCTCCTCTTCATTCTTTCTCTCCCTCCATTCTCCATTTCTCTTTTCCTCCTTTATTCTCCTTTTTTTGAGGGATATGATCTTGCCTTGTAGCCCAAGCTGGCTTAAAACTCCCCATGTAGCCCTGGGATTTGTGGTCTTCTCACCTTGGTCTCCCAAGTGCTAGAGTTAGTGTCATGCTAATACACCAAGCAACATGTAGCTCTAGTTGGCATTGAACTCTGAATCTTTTTGCCTCCTCCTCTTTGCTCATTGAGTATGCTACCAAGTCTAGCCCCTTTTTTTCTTTTAGCATTTTAAAATTAGCTTACAATTAGTATACAAAGTGGGATTTCATTGTTAGATTTCCATACATGTTTACAATATATTTGCCTTTCTTTTTAACTAAGGAGAAAAATGTGAAAAAAGTTTTAAATAGTGGACTATAAGAAAGAATATATGTTACTGATAAATTGGATGTCAGATTAGTGGTTTGATAAAGAATCTGTCGTAGTTCTGTGAAGAAGTGTCCTGCCATTTGACAATAACATTTTTATTTAGTTTTGGTCTTTTGTTTTCAGACAAGGTCTTGCTTGCTATATTGCTGACAGGCCTAGAACTGGTATTCCTCCTGCTCAGTGTCCCTAGTGCTGGGGTCACAGATGTGTGCCACATCCTGTCTTCAAACTAGCTCTTATGAGACACTTTATAGTTGCTTTATATTTTTCTCTTTGAGTGTGATTACTTTTGATTTGTATATGATGCGGTTACTTTGTAGATTATTTCAGGTTATGATTATAGTCTTCTGTTTCTTGTGTCTGTATGTTTTTCTTAGATTATAAACTCCTTATTAAAATAGGAATAATGGTTGGCCGACTTATGCTGTATAATACCATACAAGTATTGATTGATGACTGCTTTTTTATGCTGATGGTGATTGGAGTTTCTTCTGCTTTGAACCATTTTATGATATATTGAGGAGGGAAAAGTTAAACAATAATGTTTTCTCAATCTCTTTCAGCATTTGCTCTTGCAGAATTAATTGATAATTCATTGTCGGCTACTTCTCATAATGTTGGTATTAGAAGAATACAGATTAAGTTGGTAAGAAAATGCATGAAGAAATAAAAGTTTTTGGCTGGGAATGTGGCTTAGTAGTAGGGTACTTGCCTAGCATGCATGAAACCCTGTGTTCTATTCCTTAGTATCACATAAATAGAAAAAAGCTAGAAGTGGCACTGTGGCTCAAGTGGTAGAGTGCTAGCATTGAGCACAGAGAGGCTCAGGGACAGAGCCCAGGCCCTGAGTTCAAAGCCCAAGACTGCCAAAAAAAAAAAAAAGAAATTTAAATTTTTTATAAGAACAGAAAAAAAAGAAAACAAAGATATAGCAAGGGTAGTAATACTAATTTGATGTCTTTATCCAGTGTTAAGATTTTTTTCCATTAGTCTTATTTTCTATGCATATGATATGTATATTTACATGTAGAATACACTTAAACCCCCCTCTTTTCTAGAAATACATTGTAAACATTTGATATATGACTAGTCTACAATACAGTATTCCATTGCTGCAGAGTAATTTGTTTGCTGTAGTGTAAGTTACATAATCTGTTTCCCCTATACTTTTGCCATTAGGAAAAATGCAAAGATGATGAATATTAATATGTCTCTGTACGTGTCCTTTAATTATTTCCTTAAGTCGAATTCTGTGAAGTGAATTTTCTGGGTTAAGGAGACATTAATAATTCTAAGGCAAGCCAGGTGCCAGTGACTCATGTTTGTAATCCTCAGAAAGCTAAGATCTGAGGATCGTGGCTCAGAGCTAGCCCAGGCAGGAAACTCTGTGAGACTCTTATCTCCAGTTAACTACTAGAAAAACCAGAAATGGCGCTGTGTCTCAAGTGGTAGAGCATTGGCCTTGCGCTGAAGAGTGCAAAGAGAGTGCTCAGGCCCAGAGTTCAAGCCCTATGACCCACAAAGAAAAAAAAAATTCTAAGGCTTTTGGTAGATTTGGCTGAAGTGCCTTTCAGAAAGTTGAATTACTTTATACTTCTACCAGCAATGTAGAATCATATATACTGAATCATATTTATTGAATCATATATATATGTATCACAAATATTGAGTTGATTGTTCTTGTCTTTTTGAACTTTTGTTTCATAGCTTTTTGATGAAACACAAGGAAAACCTGCAGTGGCGGTGATAGATAATGGAAGAGGAATGACCTCCAAACAGCTTAACAACTGGGCTGTGTACAGGTTGTCAAAATTTACAAGGCAAGGTGACTTTGAAAGGTTAGAAAATTTTACATTTTTTAATGGGTGGCTGTATTTAAAGGTAACTCTTAATGTGCCTTTATATACATGCAATACATTAAAGTATTTAGATTTTAACATATTTAGGTTTTATTACAGAGTTTTTGTGATTAATATTAGAAGTAGAATTATATATTATTGTGCCTTATAAGATAAAATGCTTTAATGAACAGTTCTTTTTGCATTTCCTGAAGTAGAAGGGGTTATACTGATACGTTAAATACCTTAGAACCTTCCCCCCTTTTCTTCCTAAGTGGGATAAGAACTATTTAGGCCAACAGACTAAATTTAAAATAAGCTTTAGAAATCACTTCATGTCACTAGCAAAATGTCTGAAAGTGCATAAAGTTTGGACTTCTTTTTTTTATTTTTTTTTATTTTTTATTTTTTTGTGGGGGGGTCTGGTCATGGGGCCTGAACTCTGGGCCTGGGTGCTGTCCCTTAGCTCTTCAGCTCAAGGCTAGCACTCTACCACTTGAGCCACAGCGCCACTTCTGGCTTTCTTTTTTTTAATGCTTATGTGGTGCTGAGGAATTGAACCCAGGGCCTCAATCATGCAAGGCAAATGCTCTACCACTGAGCCACCTTCCCAGCCCCGACCTTCTGTATTTCTATATTTTAGTGTCCTGTTTTTCAAAACATTTATGGTAATTTGGGAATAGAACCCAGTTTTGTTTCATAATAGGCTTGTAAAAAATGTCCTGAATAAGAAGAAATATGCTGAAAGCTACAAAATATTTAGCCTGATGCTGGTGGCTCAGGCCTGTAATCCTAGCTGCTCAGGAGGCTGAGATCTGAGGATGGTGGTTTGAAGCCAGACAGAGCAGGGAAATATGTGAGACTCTTTTCTCCAGGGAATTAACCACCTGAAAACAAAACTGGAAGTGGAGCTGTGGCTCACAGTGGTAGATCCCTAGCTTGAGGACAGCACCCAGGCCCGGGGTTCAAGCTTCATGACCAAAAAACAAAAACAAACAAAAAGGATAAATATTTAAATTCTTGTAATAGTGTACAACTCTATTAGGAAAAGATTTGACCCACAAGTCTTTTTTTTTTGGCGGTCGTGGGGCTTGAACTCTGGGCCTGTGCACTGTCCCCCAGCTCTTCAGCTCAAGGCTAGCACTCTTCCACTTGAGCTACAGCGCCACTTCTGGCTTTTTTTCTTTTTGCTTATTTGGTGCTGAGGAATCGAATCTAGGGCCTCATGCATGCAAGGCAAGCGCTCTACCACTGAGCCACCTTCCCAGCCCCCTACAAGTCTGTGTTTTTGTTTTTTTTCCTGTGCCAGACCTGAGTGTCATTCCTTGGTTTTTGTGCTCAAGGCACAAAAAGGATTAGAGGCAAGAGCTACTGGCACCTGTTTGTTTTTTGTGTTTTGTTTCCCACCAAGTCCTGGGACTTGAACTCAGAGTCTGGGTGCTGTCCCTGAGATTTTTTTTTGCTTGATCCTAGTGTACTACTACTTGAGCCTCAGCTCCACTTCTAGCTTTTAGGTGGTTATTTGGAGGTAAGAGTCTCATGGACTTTTTTGCCCAGGCTGCCTTTGAACCATGATCCTCAGATCTCAGCCTCCTGAGTAGCTAGGATAACAGGAGTAAGGCACCAATATCCCATAAGGCTCTGATATTTTAAGTTGTAGATTTGAGATAGCTTTCTCCTCTCCCCTCCCATCTCCTTCCCCTCTTCTTCCCTCTCCTCTTCTTTTCTTTTTTTTGTCTTTCTAATGGTCTCCTATAACCCAGACTGCCCTGTAATTTGTATTTCTCTTATCTCCCTCTCCCAAGTGCTAAGATTATAGGTGTGCACCACTATATCCTGATTTAGTTTGTGTATTTTTTCCTTATGGTCAAACCACATATTCTAAATGATTTCAGGGCTTTTAAATGTATTTAGTTTTGTTTTATGATCTAGGATGTTACCTATCTTGGTGAATTTTCTCTGTGTCTCTGAAAAGACGGTGTAGAGTTGCTATTTGGATTTTTAATTTCTTGGTCCTCATGCTGACTTTTGGTGTGTGGTATTTTCTGAAAGACATACATTTGAAGTAGATACATTTTTATTGTAAAGTTTATGTACAGAAAGTTACAGTTATGTAAGTCAGGTAACGAGTACATATCTTTTGGACAGTGTCATCTCTTCCTTCCTTTTCTCCCAGTTTTCCCCTCTTGATTCTCCCCTTCCAAATTGTTCTTTTTCAATATAGTGAGAATCACTGCTGTATTTGTTCACCCTTTATATAACTAATAGATGCAAATTAAAATCTTTTAAAAGCTATATAAGGATGTTTTGCTTTAATAATACATTTTATTTTTATTTAATGAACATAATATTAGTAATAGTTTTTCCCAGCCATATACCCTTCAGTTTCACTAGCCATTTGTTTTGCAACAAAATGTTTGTGTGTGATCTTCTTGGAACTTGAACTCAGGGTCTGGGCACTATCCCAGAGCTTTTTCACTCAAGGCTAACATTCTCCAACTTAGAGCCATGGTTCTACTTACAGTTTTCTGAGGGTTAATTGGAGATAAGGGTCTCATGAACTTTCCTGCCTGGGCTAGCTTTGAACTGAGTTCTTCAGATCTCAGCCTCCTGAGTGGCTAGGGTTATAAGCATGAGCTGGTGCCCAGTCCCAAATATATTTTTATATCAGTATCCTTTATCCTTGTATCAGTATCTTTCCTAAAGGATTTTTTTAAAATCCTATTTGGGAACTTGAGAATTTGGAGCTTAGTTTTCTCATTTCTTAATGTTTTCAGGGACATAATGCCTGATCTGTGGGTATAAGAACTACTGGAGTAGATGTCTTGACTTTGCTCTAATTACTTTTCATGTTTGAGTTAAGCTGGCTTAGTGGTCAGTTTTTTTAGGCACTTAAATAGATTATTTACAATCACTGCATTAATGCAATGTTTCATTTTAGTGATCATTCAGGATATGTTCGGCCAGTACCAGTGCCACGCAGTTTAAATAGTGATATTTCCTATTTTGGTGTTGGTGGCAAACAGGCTGTTTTCTTTGTTGGACAATCAGCCAGAGTAAGTGAAAATATTTCTTATAAGTGAAATTTGATCAAAATATTTTGAGATTAAGCAGTTTAACTATTAGCAGTTTTTAAAGTACTGTTTTTAATATTTGGCAGATGATAAGCAAACCTGCAGATTCCCAAGATGTTCATGAACTTGTGCTCTCTAAAGAAGATTTTGAGAAGAAGGAAAAAAATAAGGAGGCAATATACAGTGGATATATTAGAAACAGAAAGGTATAATACATTTAAAAACTCACAACTATAAATTTATTCCTTTGACTAGATAATAAGGACATTTTCTAATTTATTACTAAAATGTTAGTATTTAGTTTTTTTTTTAATGAGAGATTTTTTGTTATCCTAGGCTGGACTTGAAGTTTTAGTCTTTCTGCTTTAGCTTCTCAGTGCTGGATTATATAGGTATTGTGCTGCCATGTGTGACTCTCAGTTTTTTGTTTTTTTTTTAACCAGTCCTGAGGCTTGACCTTAGGGCCTGGGCCCTGTCCCTGAATCTCTTCCGAGCCCATGACTAGCACTCTACCACTTGAACCACAGCACTACAACTTGCTTTTTCTGAGTAGTTTATTGGAGATAACAGTCTCATGGATTTTTCTGCCCAGGCTAACTTCTTCAAACCCCGATCCTTAAATCTCGGCCTACTAAATAGCTAGGATTACAGCCATGAGCCACCAGCACCTGGCTCAATAATGTTTAAAAACTTGGAAATATGAAATATTAGGAATGAGTTACTTGATGTTCATTCTTTTTCTTTTAATTGTTTGAATAGTAAAAATTACCATTTACCTGCATCCTTAGGCTAAAATCATTAATAAGTTTTCCTATAAAGCCTAATAAGGTTACGTAGTTTTTCCTAGTTTAACTTTGAGTTTTAAAGTCTTGTTATGAAATATATAAACTTTAGAAAAGCACTGATAGGATAAGGTAGTGGGGTTTTAGGAAATTAGAATTTCAGAGAAATAAATGGGATTTGTCCTACAAATTTCTTTTTAAATTGTCACTTCAATATGGCAAATTGTTAAGAAATTTGAATCTTGGAGGAAAGTACATGACATTTATTCTTCTTTTCTTTTTTTGGATCCAGTCATGGGGCCTGAGCACTGTCCCTCAGCTCTTCAGCTCAAGGCTAGCGCTCTACCACTTGAGCCATAGCGCCACGTCTGGCTTTTTTCTTTTTGCTTATGTGGTGCTGAGGAATGGAACCCAGGACCTCATGCATGCAAGGCAAGCGCTCTACCACTGAGCCACCTTCCCAGCCCTTCTTCTATATTTTCTGCTTGAAGCATTTTATATTTTTTCATCTTAAAATCTTTTGTGTAATCTTGAACATTTTAAAATTGCTTTGTAAGGTTCTAAAATAAAATTTTAGAAATTTTGTTCAGTGTCAGAAAAGTACTGGTAACATTTTGGTGAATTTTCTTGTCTATTTTTTAAGAAAATAAATACAGTTTTTACTCCACATTCCTTGAACATTTTGAGTTATGTTTTCCAGTTAAGGTGTTTTTAATCTTTTTTTTTAAGACAGTAGATTTTGATATCTTACATTGGCCTTTGGAAAAGAAAATTTTATTAATTTCCTTGGCTATTTTTAGTATTAGATTTAATGTTATCCTTTATAAAAATAAGAACCTAGTATATGAGTACTTATTAGAGGTATTTTCTGTGAATTTGATAATAACTGATTAAATATCCAAACTGTAGATGACCAAAACAGAATAGCTATAGTTAAAATTTAAGAAAAACTAGCAATTGTCAGGAGTCTTATTCTTTCCATTGCATACAAAATTTTAGTATAATTATGATTAACAGCATTATACCAGCACTTTTAAAGCTGTCCTTACAAGTAGGAACACATGCATACAAGGAATTAATAGAGTTTAATAACTTTACGTCACTGTCTTGTTCTAAGCCTAGCATTTTAGAAGGCTCATTTACTTAGAGAACCTAAGTACGTTGAATATAAATAGGACCTAGCAGTAGTAGTTATACAGATGTTACACAATGTGTGACACTTTTCATCTTTAAAAGCTTTGGCTGGGTAGAGTAGATTTAAAGCATTCACAAATCAAATATTTGTTTAACTTAAATTAGGGAAACAGTGTCAGTGAACTAAATTGACCTTTCTATTGTACAAGTGTATCTCATATATACAACAGTGGCCTAACTCAACGCACATTGTATAACTCAGTCTATACTTGCTGGTCATTTTGCATGTTACTAAACTTACCTACTCCTCCCTGTAAATTGTTGCATATTTTTAAAATAAAGCTTAGGCATTTAGCCCATATAGTTTTATTGTTGGTTTTTTTTTTTTTTTTTTGGGGGGTCCGGTCGTGGGGCCTGAACTCTGGGCCTGGGCGCTGTCCCTCAGCTCTTCAGCTCAAGGCTAGTGCTCTACCACTTGAGCCAGAGTGCCACTTCCGGCTTTTTTCTTTTTGCTTATGTGGTGCTGAGGAATCGAACCCAGGGCCTCAGGCATGCAAGACAAGCGCTCTACCACTGAGCCACCTTCCCAACCCCGCCCATACAGTTTTAGTAGAATGTAAATTACAATCACTTAACACTTTATATAAACAGATATTTAAATGAACTTAGTTTCCTAAGTAGTTGAAAGGCCTGATAAAATTAGCAAAAAACCTAGTTATGTCTTAAAGTGATTTGCCAGATTTTACAAATGTTAGAGTAAAATACTTTAATACACAAAATTGGGCTGTAACATCATGCATTGTATCTTGATCCTTAATTCTTTTTGGTGATTTCAAATTATAGCCAACTTAATCATAAATCTTTAAAATTTCATTTTGTATTATATTTAAGACCTACTAATACATTCTACTTTATTAATTTTCTAGAGTTTGTTTTAATTCTTTTTTCCCACTTTACAACAGTTAAGACAAATCTTATTCTGTAAGACCCTTTCTTTGTCCAAAACTATTTTTTCTTCACTTTACTGTCCTTTTCAAAAAACATTCTCATAGCTTCCTATATCTTTCCTACTTGAAAGAGAGCTTCTGCCACTCTAGGGCTTGAATTTAGGGCCTTTTACTATTGCTTGTCTTTTTTTTGCTCATGCTTCCAGTCCAGATTTTTTGACTGGTTAGTTGGAAATAGTCTCTCAGACTTTTCTGCATCTTGTCTTTAAACTTCACTCATTGGATCTGAGCTTCCTGAGTAGCTGGGCTTGTAGGCATGCACAGGTACCCAGTAAGAGAAATCGGTTGCTATACTTTGTTTAATTTGATTTTTACAAAATTTTTGAATTCAGACAAAACTTCTTCTAAGAAAATTAAATAATCTTTTTTTTTTTGTTTTGATCGTGGGGCCTGAGCTCAAGGCTAGCACTCTACCACTTGAGCCACAGCACCACTTCTGGCTTTTTCTGCTTATGTGGTGCTGAGGAATCGAACCCTGGGCCTCATGCATGGAAGGCAAGCACTCTACCCCTGAGCCACCTTCCCAGCACCAATTAAATAATCTTACTAGCCTTATTTTAACGAAGACCAAAGAAGAAAATCTCAGATTATCTTCCTACACGACAATTTACAAAACTATTTGTTCCTAAAGTAATTGGAATATCTCTGCTCAGGAATGGAATTGGAGCATTTTGGTTAAGAAAAATAAAATGTTCATATTTATGAGGGGAGCATTGAATCTTGTGATATTGCAAGATCTGTCAACACTGTTTACTATGCAGCTCCATTTAGAGAGATTCAAGGAAGCTAGGCTCCATTATCTATTAAAATGAATTTTCCTTAGCCATGTCAAGAAATACTCTGTGTTTCTCATAGTATAGGATATTGGGAGTTGATTGGTTGTGGCTCGAATAGTGGGTACCCTTTGGCATCTTTAAATTCTCAGGGACTGCCATTTCAGAAGTGGATCTTGCCCATGGGGCTTCTTCTTCCCTTGAAGAATAGTCCTTTCTCCAAGTATTTTGTGTTTTCCCTCATGGCACAGGGAACATATCTTTGAATATTGTGGCCCCTTCCTTAAGGCATTTGGCTTTCCATGCCTTGAATTTCCACATTTACAACATTTCCTCTTTAGTTTACTGGAATCAATTTGCTGCTTAGAGTTGTCCTAGGTTCTTCTTCCAGGAGACTTTCCTTTAGAGGGAAGTTTCTCACAGCCAATATTTGACCTTTTCAGCAAATAATTGACTTGTAATTAACCTCTCAATCTGTCTGTCTATTAAATACTTTGTTTTAAATTTTTAAAAATTAAAAAAAAATTACTGTTTTAGAGGTGATATACAGCAGGGTTACCTTTACATACGTCAGGTAATAAGTACATTTCTTTCCTTTTCTTAGTATCATCTGTTCCCTCATTCTCTCTCATTCCCTCCCTCCCATCTCTGACCATAAGTTGCTTGGTTCATTTTCATTAATGTCCAGTGCAGCTGGTAGGCACCACTGCTGCACTTTTTCATCAATTTTCCACTGATTCTGTGCCTTCCCCTTACCTTCCCTCAGATGTGCACATGTATACACCATATGTGAGGTAAAGAATACAAAGTCGGGGCTGGGAAGGTGGCTCAGTGGTAGAGCGCATGCCTTGCATGCCAGAGGCCTTGGGTTCGATTCCTCAGCACCACATAAGCAAAAAGAAAAAAGCCGGAAGTGGCGCTGTGGCTCAAGTGGTAGAGTGCTAGCCTTGAGCTGAAGAGCTGGGGGACAGCACCCAGGCCCAGAGTTCAGGCCCCAAGACCAGACTCAAAAAAAAAAAAGAATACAAAGTCATCTAAAAGTGAAAAGACAGATTAAGAAAAGGTCCTTTGTTTCCTCGTCTTTGTCCATTAAATCTTGATTGCTGAAATCCTCAAAGGCAAAATTTACTAACGTTTAAAATGGGGTATGGTTCCTGTCTTCTGTTTTTGTAGGATCTTTATCTTTTCCCTTAATCTATTATTAACTGCCTTGTGCATTATATTATTTTTTCAATTAAGCAATAATTCTTTTAATCATGTAATTAAAAATTTTTACATTAATACTTTTAATTTGATAATTTCATTTTGGTATATCCACTGAGAATGGTGGCATTTTTCCACTGGTTTAGTTTCATTCCTGACAATGGAAATCATCAGTATAATCCTTGACTATACTTTTTTTCAGGAGTGCAACTGACTGAGACTAGAAAGACCAATGTAGTAAATATAACCTTAATAGAATTAAAAACAAAGCTCCTATTTACAGATCAGGTTTCTGTTGTCCAATTTTAATATTGAGTCCACATTGTCCTTTAATCCCTTTCCTTTAAAGTCCTAATTCTTTTTTTTTTGTCGGTCATGGGGCTTGAACCTCGGCCTGGGCCTGCTGTTCCTGAGCTTTTCAGTATTTTGAAGCACTCAAGGCGAGTGAGTGCTCTACCACTTGAGCCACAGTGCTACTTCCGGTTTTCTGGTTTTTGGTGGAGATAAGAGTCTCATAGACTTTCCTGCTCAAGCTGGCTTTAATCCGGGATCCTCATATCTCAGCCTTCTGAGTAGCTAGGATTACAGACATGAGCCACTGGCGCCTGGCCTTAAAGTCCTCTAATTCTAAAAAAATACATTCTATTAGAAAATTGCCAGGAATACTAGTAATGGTTCCCATCTTTTTTTTCTGTACTTGGAGAGAAAGATGGAAGAAAATGAAAAAAATACAGAGATATACAGCTGCTCTGATTCTCTGGGGAATGGAGTATTAAGTTCATTTAATAGAAAAACCTTAGCCTAGTACTCTTAAGGACTGACATCTCCTTTCACCTTAATGAGTAAAGTTTAATGAACACAATGATTTTGTGTGGGGAGATATCTCTTAGCATTGCATTTCTCCACATTTGGGATTTGAACTTCTCTTACAGCTAGGTTCTAGTTGTTTAAGCACTTTTGAAACAAGCACTCATGGAAACAGGATATCAATCCTTAGTAAGTGGCTTCCTCATGTAAACCAAAAGATTACTCAGTAATTATTTTGAGTAACCTAGTTTCTGAAATCACTGTCTTCATGTCTAGTCAGAAGGGAAGGAACAAACAACTATGATGAAGAGAATTATATGTCCACTGACACTGGTAGGTGGTGACTAGCTATCCTAAGAAACATACAAAAGATGGCCCCTTAAATTGATTACAGAAGAGGGCGTAATCTCACAATCACAAAAACCTACATGCCTTATGAAACCCAAAGAGAGATGACCCTCCTGTCTTTTAACTAATGGCATAACATTGAATGCTGAGGTCCCAACTTTTAAGTTCATGGGGCATTTGTACAAGATGGAAAAATTTGGATAGCAAAGGTTACTGTTTTCTCTCTAGTCTCTTAGCCCAGATGCATATATGAAGACTCGTGTCCAGGAATATGTTTGAACATCTGGTTCCTCGGGCATGGGATGGTTCATGTGAGCCACATGCTGGCTTGAGAGAGCAGACATGGGTCTGCAACTCCTGACTGCAACTCCTTGGCCCTGTGAGAGGATGGAGCTAGTTTTGGGGCTAGGGATACTTCAGAGTTCACCTGTGGTGGGTTTTTTTTCCACCAAGGTCAGGAAAGCCCATCTCCAAAGCATCTGGTGCCATGGAACTGCTGAAATAGACTTCTCTTTTCTTTCTCTCCTCCTCCATGTTTTGTTTCTGTTATCTTCCCTGTCTAGGAAAGAGACAGAAAGCTTCTACCATAGCTAACAGATTCAGACAGTAAAAAGTTTATTGTCTTATTTTCATACTTGCAAATAATCTATTTCAAAAGTATGTCAGTATGTATAACCTTTGTCTAGGTGATAGTTTTCTTGGCCTTTCAGTGTTGTCACAGACTCACCTAGTGTGTTATATTTGGACCATTTTTTTCCAACAGTTTTTTTGAAGATTGTTTTGAAGACTATCCAAATGAATCACATTAAAATTTATGTAGGGCTGCTATTATAATTAAGACGACTTAAGAAAATTTAAAAATTACTACTGTAATTTAAGATGTATTTGTATTCACTTTTGTAGCCATCTGATTCTGTTCACATTACAAATGATGATGAAAGATTTCTACATAATCTTATTGTAGAGGAGAAGGAAAAAGATAGTTTTACTGCTGTGGTCATCACAGGGGTACAACCAGAACACATACAGTACTTGAAAAATTATTTCCATCTTTGGACACGACAATTAGCGTAAGTATACTGGACTCAAATAACGTTGGCATTCCTTTTTTTCAATAAAATATTTCAGATACATTGAAGCCTCTTTGCTATTCTTTTCATCCAGTTTCTTTCAATCTAGTATTCTGATATTGGTGTTAATATAGTTCTTTATTCACTCATTTTAAAAATACAAATAACTGAAGTGTACTGAGCATTAATTAAGAGGTCCAGGATTTTTGACACCTATTGTAAAATTAAAAATGAACTTCTCAATTTATCAACTTCAGCTTTCACTTCCATGTTACTGGTTTGCACTGCTTTTCTGTGGCATGTGGTAATCTTCAGTGCTATCTATTTTTTTCTTATGTCTTCGCTAGTATAATACCTTTTTTGAGGGTACTTAGGTTTGAACTCAGGGTTTTGCACTTTCTAGGCAGGAGCTCCCAACTTGAGCCACCACCCTATCCCTTATAATATATTTTAGTTATCACTGTATCCTGATAGTCTGTAACAATAGTTTCTATATGTAAATATATTTATCAAACTAATATATCCAACCCATCAAAATAGAAGCAGTGAATGTGTTTATGACATACTAATAATACTGAGAATAAATTATTGTGTTTTGTTTAAGAAACTTTTCTAGGTTATATATATACCATTAGACCAAATCAGAGGAGTATTTATTTAATACACATGCTGTCTTTTTACTGATGACACATATCATTTATTAGATTGTTTTCTCAGTTTACGTTAGTCTGAAATACTGAGTCTTATAATGGGCACATCTGCACAAAAAATAAAAATAACAAAAAATGTATATATTTTGACTGCTCCTGGCTCTTTTTTTTTTTTTTTTGTCGGTCCTGGGTCTTGAACTCTGGGCCTGGGCACTGTCCCTCAGCTCTTCAGCTCAAGGCGAGCGCTCTACCACTTGAGCTACAGCACCACTTCCGGTTTTCTGCTGGTTTATTGGAGATAGGAGTCTCACGGTCTTTCCTGCCCGGGCTGGCTTTGAACCGCGATCCTCAGATCTCAGCCTCCTGAGTAGCTAGGATTATAGGCGTGAGCCACCAGCGCCCGGCTTGCTCCTGGCTCTTGAACTCAGGGCCTGGGCACTGTCCCTGAGGTACTTCTGGCTTTTTGGTAGTTAATTGGAGATAAAAGTCTATGAGACTTTTTTTTTTTGGTCCGGTCGTGGGGCCTGAACTCTGGGCCTGGGCACTGTCCCTCAGCTCTTCAGCTCAAGGCTAGTGCTCTACCACTTGAGCCACAGCGCCACTTCTGGCTTTTTTCTTTTTGCTTATGTGGTGCTGAGGAACCGAACCCAGGGCCTTGAACATGCAAGGCAAGCGCTTTTACCACTGAGCCACCTTCCCAGCCCTGGAGATAAAAGTCTAAAGGACTTGGAAGTGGCGCTGTAGCTCAAGTGGTAGAGCGCTTGCCTTGAGCTGAAGAGCTGAGGGACAGCGCCCAGGCCCAGAGTTCAAGCCCCACGACCGACAAAAAAAAAAAAAAAGTCTAAAGGACTTTACTGCACTGGATGGCCTCAAAGTGTGACCCTCAGAGCTCAGCTTCTTGAGTAGGATTACAGGTGTGAGCCACTGGCGCCTGCCTAAAATTCATATTTAAAAATCTTCACACTTCCCTCAAAAGTAATTGTACTCAAAATATTTTGTACTAGAGATACATGTGTATTAATGGAGCTTAAATTTTTGTGTCTTGTATAAGAATATAAAATTTTGAGTCCTTTTTTTTTTTGGTTGGTCGTGGGGCTTGAACTCTGGGCCTGGGCGCTGTCCCTCAGCTCTTCGGCTCAAGGCGAACGCTCTACCACTTGAGCTACAGCGCCACTTCCGGTTTTCTGGTGGTTTATTGGAGATAGGAGTCTCACGGTCACTCCTGCCCGGGCTGGCTTTGAACCGCGATTCTCAGATCTCAGCCTCCTGAGTAGCTAGGATTACAGGCGTGAGCCACCAGCGCCTGGCCTTTTTTTTTTTTTTTTTGAGTCCTTTTTTCTTGGATATTTTTATTCAGAAATTTTATGTCATTTGATTTTTTCTATTTCATTCATTCATTCTTTCGTGTATTCATATATTCAGCAGAGGTGGGAAAACCTTTTTTCTGGCAAGATACATTTGGTTATTTATAATGTTATTGGAAGGCCATACAAAATTACCAACACAAGCAGAAAGCCACTGTCAGCCAGCATAGGAGTCAGCATAGGATAAGCATATAGGTCCCATCATGTACCATTTGGTTTTACAGGGCTTAAATGGTCTTTGTTGATGTTGCCCACCCCTAAAAAGGTACTCAAGGTCTCCTGTATGTGGCCCTTGCATGCTAGGCAAGTACTCTGCCACATATACTTTCAGTTCTATTTGCTTTTAGTTTCTTTTTCTTTTTTTTTTTTTTTTTTTTTGCTGGACACGGGGCTTGAACTGTGGGCCTGGGTGCTGTCCCTCAGCTCTTAAGCTCAAGGCTAGCGCTCTACCACTTGAGCCAGAGCTCCACTTCCAGCTTTTTCTGCTTATGTGGTGCTGAGGAATCGAACCCAGGGCCTCATGCATGCAAGGCAAGCACTCTACCACTGAGCCACCTTCCCAGCCCTGCTTTTAGTTTATTTTTCTGATAGGATATCCTTCTTCCTTTTCTTTGGCTGGCCTCAACCCGTAATCTTTTTTTACTTATGGCTCCTGGAGGGCTAGGATCACAGGGGTGTGCTGCTAGCCCTGGATAAAGTCTGGCTGACTTTTACCTGGACTGGCCTCAAAGAGTTATCCTCATATCTTTGCCTCCAGAATAGCTAAGATTATACATGTGTGCTACCATTTTGGCTTAACTGTTTTATAGGTTTTTTTTCCTACTGAAGAAAAATAGTGTGGATAGAATAACTTTTAAAACTTTAATCAAATCAGACAATGGTTAAAATGTGTCAAACTTGTTTTCAAGTTTCTGAGGATATGGAAATACTCCAATGCTTTTTTTCAGTGATGTTTTCAGGAAAAGTTAGAATACTAAATCTTAATATTTCCTTTTTTCCTGTTTTTCATTTTCGCCTCTTCTAGATTTTTTTTTTTTTTGAGATCTCACTATGTAGCTCAGGCTAGCATTAGGTTGTCCAGCAATTCTAATTATATGTCTTTTTTAGTTGAAATTTATGTGAAGAAATTTTGCAAATATATAGTTGAACAATAAAGAATTGTTTTGAATAATTCACCAAAATATATTATTTAACCTATATTTACAAAATAAATAAAATTTCTGAAGATGATGGTTTTCAGTAGGTTTATGTTGAATTTATTAGTTTTGTTTGTTGTAGTTGTTTTACTGACAGAGAAGACATGAAAAGTTTTAGAATGATGTTTTCCTACTAAGAAGATTATTTGAAGATGTATAAGTCAGTCTACTCTCAGATATTTATGTATTTTGTAGAATTTTCCTTACAAATAGAATTATGAACTCTTGCTTTCTGGGTTGTCTTTATTTGATAAACTATTCTTGAAAGTGGAATATATATAAGCTTTGAAGTTAGGAGTACCTGAATTGAAGTCCATCTTTCCCTAACTCTAATTCTGTTACTTTAAGTTATATGCACTCCTTACCCCCACTTTTTATTTTTATAAAGTGAGATGCAGTCATACCTGAATTTCAGAATTACTGGGATTTAAAAGTGAATTAAATGTGTTTAAATATTCATGGAGTAGATGTACCTGGAGATGTAACTCAGAGGTGGAGAGCATCTCTGTAGCAAATGTGTGATCTGATATACTAAAACAAAATAAAGCTTGGCACATAATACTCTCAAATTGCAGCAGTTAAATTTTTTTGGTAGGTTATCTAAGCTGTAATTTTATGTAATTTTAAAGTATTTAACTTGTCTTCTTTATTTTAGGCATATTTATCATTACTATATTCATGGCCCAAAAGGAAATGAAAAACGTACATCAAAAGAAGTTGGACCTTTCAACAATATTGACATTGATGTAAGATAAAAATCCATCTTAAAGTATTACAGATTATTAGCTATCTGTTCCAGTTCCAAGTGACTCTGGGTAAAAACTATCAGTCAAAAATCTCTCTCATCTTTTATTAAGTAATTTGATTATTTGGATAGTCAAATAAAGAGATGATTTCTAGATTTTTTTTCCTGGTCCTGGGGCTTGAACTCAGGGCCTGAGTGCTGTCCCTGAGTTTCTTTGTACTCAAGGGTAGCACTCTTACCACTTGAGCCATAGCCCCACTTTTTATTGGAGATAAGACTTTCCTGCCCAGGCTGGCTTTGAGCTGCAATCCTCAGATCTCAGCTTCCTGAGTAGCTAGGATTACAGGTGTGAGCCTCCAGCACCTACTCCTACTAGGTTTTTTTTTTAAATTTATATTTGTTATAGTACTTGAATTTTTTTTATGACCATCGTGCCTTGAAAGCAGGGAGAAAAGCAGTGTTTGCACACACATACAGTTTTTCTTTGCCTTATAGAAGTCTTACAGTTATGACAAGATTTATAAGTATAGAATGTTTCAGTTTTGAGTTCTCAGTATCCTTCCTCACCAGTTTTATGTTCTACTTTCTAGAAACTGAATTAAATTTGCTAATGACTTACCCTTCTTTCAGTTCTGATTTGATATTTCTTTGCTTTTATTTTTTAGTTGTATATTACTTATTAGGTCAACTTAAAGTTATTTGATCATGCACAAATATATATATATATATGCACACATATATTTCATTAAGCTAGATGATTACTTATATGGAGCTAATTTTTGCCTACTTTTTTGTTAAGTAATAGCTGAAATACAAGTCACCATAGAGCTTAATTATATTTTATTTTTATTTTAGATTTCCATGTTTGAAAAAGGGAAAGCACCTAAGATCATCAACTTAAGAGAAATACAGGATGACATGCAGACATTGTATATAAACACAGCATCTGATAGTTTTGAGTTCAAGGCTCATGTTGAAGGAGATGGTATAGTGGAAGGGATTATCCGATACCATCCTTTTTTATATGATAGAGAAACTTATCCTGATGATCCATGCTTTCCATCAAGTAAGTTTATCTGGTCTGTAAGTTTCAAATGTGATGTGTTTTTATGATAGTGATTTTCTAAAATAGTGAGTACTACTTCAGTTGTTAAGGTTATGCAGATTTCTGTGTAAATTCAGTTGAGATGTGAAAAGCACTGGCTATTAAAAAAAAAGTTCTTCTCTCTTAAACCTATAGTCAACTAATTTTTTTACATATGTATGCCAGGTAATCCTTTTCATATTCTAAGATCATCCTACCGTTGTAGATACTTAAAAATAGCTGGGTGCTAGTGGCTCATATCTGTAATTCTGGCTACTCAGGAGGCTGAGATCTGAGGATTCAGGTTTGAAGCCAGCCCAGACAAACCCTGAGACTCTTACTCCAGTTAACCACCAAAAAGCCAGGAGACTGGAGGCATGGTTCAAGTGGTAGAATGGCAGTTTTTGTTGTTTTTTGTGCCAGTCCTGGGGCTTGAACACAGAGCCTAGACATTGTCCCTAAGCTTCTTTTGCTCAAGGCTAGCACTCTACCACTTGAGCCACAGCGCCACTTCCAGCTTTTTTTCTTTATGTGGTACTGAGGAATCGAACTCAGGGCTTCATACAAGATAGGCAAGCACTCTACCATGAAGCCACATTCCAAGCCTTTTTTAAAAAAAATTAATTACAGAGGGGTTACATTTACATGTATTAGGTAATTAGTACATTTCCTTTAGTACAGTGTCATCTAGATGTTCCCTCCTTTTCTTTCATTCTCAGTTGTATACTTCACTTTCATCAATGTCCAGTGTGCTTCACTGCTGCACTTTTTCACCCTTTTTCCCTAGATTCTGTGCCCTCCCCCACCCTCCTACAGATCTGCCTGTGAATATACTATAAAGAATACAGATAAAGAATACAGAGTCATCAGCAAAAGAAAAAACAAATTAAGAAAAAAGTCCTTTGTTTCCTATCTTTAGAGTTTGTTTCAGTATGTACATTATTTATATACATATGAAGAGGCACTTGGGTATTGCACCTTTGTGATTCACTCCTAAGACTATGCTCTTCTAGTCTCACTATATGTGAG
Organism: Dipodomys spectabilis; assembly: GCF_019054845.1. Lineage (NCBI taxonomy): Eukaryota > Metazoa > Chordata > Mammalia > Rodentia > Heteromyidae > Dipodomys > Dipodomys spectabilis. The sequence continues at coordinate 912,636 of NW_024870701.1, read as the reverse complement.
AATCTAGAATCCTGTGTAATTTGTCATATCCCAGTGCATTTTAGATCTAATTTCCACATGTCAGAGAGAATATGTGCTGTTTGTCTCTCTGATCTCGGCTTACCTTAACATGATTTGTTCTACTTCCATCCATTTTCCTGCATCTGACATTATTTTATTCTTTCTAATGGCTATGTAAAAATTCCGTTTATATAGGTACCACATCTTTTGGATCCACATCATCTATTGTGGGGCATCTGGGTTGTTTCCATATTTTGTCTGTTGTGAATAGTGTGGCAATGAACGTGGATGTGTAAGTGTCCTTACCATATCCTGGTTCATGATATGGAACGCAAGTTTTGAGCGAAAAGCTTGCCCAGAACTTGGCCCCAAGTTCAAGGCCCAATACCAAAGGAAAAAAAAAATACTTTATGCAACCATCTCTATTCATTTTTCTCTTTATATTTTGATTTTTCTCTTACTATAGAAAGGCTTTTTATAGTAACTTAAGAATTTAAAATGTTTGTATAGGTTTTTGGCCTTTAAAATCATAATCCTTACTTTTGTTTCCATTTCCTCAGTTTAATAAATATTATTTTATATGATCAGAGGCACATAGGCATTGCACCTTTGTGTTCCTCCCCTAAGAAAAAAATCTTATCATGTTATATGCAAGATGTTCTATTCCTTTGTTTCCTTTCTGTATATAGAATAGCATAAAGATTTAACTTAATATTTTCCTCGTGGGTTCATTTACTAAACCCTAGGGAGATTATTGAATTTGTACTAAAATAATGGATTAATAGATAGTCTCACATGCAAGTTTTTTGGTATTTCTAATATTTCCTCAGCACATCCTTAGTGTGGGGTTCTTCAGCTGGATTTTATTATTTGAATTCCATCTTCACTATTATCTATTATGTAATTTTGAGCAAACTACTCCCTACCTTACTTCTGTCAAATGTATGTAGTTGTTTATACCTCACAGAAGTGTTTAGAGGGTTAAATATGATGAATCTAGGCATAGTGAAACACATGTTTGTGTTCTTAGTACATTGGAGGCCAGGTTGGGCTACATACCATGACCTTATTTCTAAAGAAAAAAAGAAACTGAATAGTGTTCAGTACAATTTAGTAAGTGTTCAGTATATGTTGTTATATATACTGACTGTCTCCTGTCTTGTATCTGACTTCTGTTTAAATTTGCTATTTCTGCTTATAGACAGTTCTTTAGATAAGGTTTTCAAAACCAGAGTTAGTAAATTGTGTGTTAACCAAAAGAATGGGTTCTGTAAGAGCAAAGCAATTTGGATGGATTGAAAGAAACTTTCTTGTAAGGCTTCTTGGAAGAAGGTTTTATTTTTGGTGAGGGTATAATACCAGTATACCTAAGGTGCTAATATATCAAGGTCTTAATATTTGGTCTTTGTTTTTATATATCAGATTGTATTGTCAATTACATTTTTTAAAAAAGAAGCAGTACTTCACTTTGAATTTGGTCCTCATGTTTGCTAGGCAGGTGGTCTACCATTTGAACTATGGTCCTTAGCTGTTTTTGCATTAGTTATTTTTCTAATTGGGTTTTGTGGTTTTGCCTGGGGCTGCCCTGAACTTATCCCCTATTTACTCTTCCCTTACGCTTAGATTACAGTGTACATCACCGCATTGAATTTACTAGTTGAGAGGGAGGGGGTCTTGTTAACTTTTTGCCTGGACTAGCATTGAATGCGATGTTCATAATCTCTACTTGCCTAAATGTGCTTTTGATATATTGCAACTTATCTTGTAATTTTCATGAAAAAATTTTACATATGTTAATCCTTTGTATATCCCAGATTATCTTCCATGTATATGTGTTTATAAAATGTATATGTGTTTGTTTCATGCTTTTGCAGAAGTGGTTACTTTTTTCTTTAAACTTGAATTTTTGTTGTACTACTAGTTCTGACCTGATTGTGAAATTTACAGTATTCACATAAATGTTTATAGGTAGGGAAGAAGGGATGTTGCTATAGAAGTTTGTTTATTTGTTTGTTTTGGTCAGTAGTGAAGTTTGAATTCAGGGCCTGGGCTCTGTCCTTGAGCCTCTTTGTGTTCTAGGCTAGCACTCTACCACTTGTGCCACAGCTTCTGGTTTTTGAGTGGTTGGTTAATTGGAGATAAAGAGTCTCACGGGGACTTTTCTACCTGGGTGGGCTTTGAACCATGGCCATCAGGTCTCAGCCATGTAAGTAGCTAGATTAACAGGAGTGAGCCACCAGCATCCAGCTGTAGAATATAGTTTTTAATATGTATGACTTTTTAACTGAATAAGATTGGAGATTCAGCATAGATTGGTTAGTATGTAAGTAGATACTGACTTTAAACAAGAAATGTTAGTAGCAGTGTGGGACCAGATGAGAAATCTCACTTTTCAATAACAAACAGTTGAGCTAACATGAATATTATTATCTTTTTTTTTTTTTTTTTTTGTCAGTCATGGGGCTTGAGCTCTGGGCCTGAACGCTGTCCCTCAGCTCTTCAGCTCAAGGCTCGTGCTCTACTGCTTGAGCCACTGACCCACTTTCATTTTTTTTCTGAGTGGTTTATTAGAGACAAGAGTCTCAAGAGGACTTTCCTGCCCTGGCTGGCTTTGAACCTTGATCCTTAGATCTCAGCTTCCTGAGTAGCTAGGATTACAGGCGTGAGCCACCAGTGCCCAGCTTATTACTATCTTTTAAGTAATTGCAAAAAAGGACTTTAGCTCCTAGAGGGTGCAATTTGAAGGGTCCAAATGAATTTGTGCTATTTCTCTGAAGCAGTTATTTCATTCTTCAGTAGAAATTGACTCAGAGGTGAAAATTGATCCTATTTTATAGAAATAAATTTTTTTATTCACTTATCCTTCTGAACTAGAACTAAAAGATGAAGATGATGATGATGACTGTTTCATACTTGATAAAGCAGCAAGAGGGAAAAGACCAATTTTTGAATGCTTTTGGAATGGACGATTAATACCATATACATCAGTTGAAGAGTAAGCTTCACTTTTGCTGAAATTGCATTGTTTTGTAACTTGATCTTTTTCATTGATTGCTATTTTATTTTGTTCAAGCTTTGACTGGTGTACTCCTCCTAAGAAGAGAGGGCTTGCACCAATTGAATGCTACAATAGAATATCTGGTGCATTATTCACTAATGACAAATTTCAAGTTAGTACAAATAAACTTACATTTATGGATCTGGAGCTGAAATTGAAAGATAAGAACACCCTTTTTACAAGGATTTTAAACGGACAGGTATGAATTTTTAGAATTAAATTTTGATAATTACAAATGTTTTTTTCTTTTAAGTTAGCAACTCAGTTTATAAGTATGATGCATGTTGATAAATATCGCCCTTTCATCATTCTCTTCCAAAATGTTTTATTTTTAAGTTAACCAAAGACATTAGTAGATTAGGTTTTCACTGATATGTACTTTCATTTAATTAAAAGATTGTGGTTAAAGAATTGATTATTTAAATATGTTTAACTTGATTTAAAATACTGTGCAGCATTTAAATGTATCAAATATTACATGATATTTTATATGTATGTCTATTTTACATATATACACACATATGTATTTAAACCTGTCTCCATTTCTTGGAGTTCTTTTCAATAAGTATTAGGCACATTCCACCTTTGTATTTCTTCATTGAGAATATCAACTTTATATTTTTGTGCATTAAAAATGTTTTTGTGTGTATTTTTTGTTGTAAAGAGACTGTACAGAAGGGTTACAATTACATGAGTAAGGTAATGAGTACATTTCCTATTTAGCATTGTTACCTCCTCCTTTGTTTGTCCCCTACCATCCCTTCCCTCCCCACTTCCCCTGACTCCTCCCTATCCCTGCATTAATATTTTTTAAAAGTTTTCTTTTTTCATGAGTTTTCAGCTGTCAGTTGTAGTCTAGAATTTAAAGCTGATTAATATTTGAATAAATTTACTTGTATTTCTTAGATCTTCTTATGATATGGATATAGTAAATAGAAGCCTCAGAAGCATCTTCACATAAAAAGAGCATAGATGAATAGTTAGATCTATTTCATGAACTTTTGCACAGTGATCACCTACTTTATCTAGTCTTCTGGGTAAAAATAGAGCTGTGAAATGCTTTTTTCCCATTATGTCATTAGTATACTTTCCTACCAATACACCTGAGCAACTTACTTAGCATACTCTTAATGTAGTTTAATGTTGAGTTCCCAAGAGATAGATTTCTTTTCTTGGTTAATAGTGATTCCTGGTATTTAAAACCTTGGTTCTAGGTATGATATTGAACATACCCTCTGAACCTTTTTCCTTCCTTCCTTAATTAATGCTTCCAGCTAAATTTATACAGGAGAAGGAATCAAGAAAATGTTTTATTATAAAGGTAACGTACAGAGGGGTTACAGTTAACATAAGCCAGGTAAAGAGTACATTTTTTTGGGGCCTTGTAACCCCTTCCCTTATTCTGTTTTTCTCTCCCATTCTTTTTTTCTTTTTTTTTGGGGTCCGGTTGTGGGGCCTGAACTCTGGGCCTGGGCGCTGTCCTTCAGCTCTTCAGCTCAAGGCTAGCGCTCTACCACTTGAGCCACAGCGCCACTTCCGGCTTTTTTCTTTTTGCTTATGTGGTGGTGAAGAATCGAACCCAGGGCCTCATGCATGCAAGGCAAGCGCTCTACCACTGAGCCACCTTCCCAGCCCTTCTCTCCCATTCTTACCTACAAGTTGTGTAGTTCATTTTCAACATAGTGTTTAGTGAGTACCACTGATGCATTTGTACCATTTTCCTTATATTTCTGTGCCTCCTGTTATACTCCCAAATGCATATAAATGAACAAACAAGACAAAAAAGAAAATGAAAGCAGCAAGTAAGAAAAAACCCTGTTTCCATTTCCTGGAGTTCATTTTAATAAATATTATTTGTATGATCAGATGAAGAATAATATTTTAACTAAGCTTTATTCAGATAGCAAAAGACAAACTCAATTAATGTGCTGTTAACATATGAGGAAAATAAGAAAATATAAAACCACTGATACAGATACTTTATTTTGTCGGTCGTGGGGCTTAAACTCTGGGCCTGAGCTCTGTCCCTCAGTTCTTCAGCTGAAGGTGAGCGCTCTACCACTTGAGCCACAGTGCCACTTCCAGTTTTCTTGTGTTTAATTGGAGATAAGAGTCTCATGGACTTTCTTGCCTGGTCTGGCTTTGAACTGCAATCCTCAGACCTCATTCTTCTGAAAGCTAGGATTACAGGCGTGAGCCACTGGTGCCTGGCAGTATTTTATTTTTGTGTATCTAAGGTGTAGTACATGGAAGGAAAAAGGAAATTAGTGAGAAATGTGTAAGGCTGTATTTATATTATATATAAATACATCTTGCATTTCATAGAACATTAAACAAACTGTGACTTAGTGGTAGAATGCTTACCTAACAAGCATGAAGTATCACATAAACAAAAAAAGCTGAAAGTGGTGCTGTCGCTCAAGTGGTAGTGTTAGTCTTGAGCAAAAAGAAACTCAGGGATAGTGCTCAGGCCTTGAGTTCAAGCCCCAGGACTTGCAAAAAATAAAATAAAATTAATAAATTTTTTTTTACAGGAACAGAGAATGAAAATTGACAGAGAATTTGCCTTGTGGCTGAAGGACTGTCATGAAAAGTATGATAAACAGATAAAATTTACACTTTTTAAAGGAATAATTACCCGTCCAGATCTTCCCTCTAAAAAGCAAGGCCCCTGGGCAACATATTCAGCAATAGAATGGGATGGAAAAATATACAAAGCAGGACAGCTGGTAAGTTGAACTTTTAGATTCAATTTAGTAGCATTTGAAACTAAATTTAATGTATTAGAATTTCTAACAACAAAAATTATGTATGTAGCTGGGTGCTGGTGGCTCACGACTATAATCCTAGCTACTCAGGAGGCTGAGATCTGAGGATCACGGTTCAAAGCCAGCCTGGACAGGAAACTATGAAACTCTTATCTCCAATAAATCACTAGAAAACCAGAAGTGGCACTGTGGCTCAAGAGGTAGAGTGCTAGCCTTTAGCTGAAGAGCTGAGGGATAGTGCCCAAGCTCAGAGTTCAAGCCCCATGACAGACAAAAAATAAAAACACCCCTTCTCCCCCCCAAATTATGTAAGCCGGGCACTGGTGGCTCACGCCTGTAATTATAGCTACTCAGGAGGCTGAGATCTGAGGATCATGGTTCAAAGCCAGCTTGGGCAGGGAAGTCTATGAGACTCCTATCTCCAGTAAAGCTCTCAGAAAACTTGGAAGTGGAGCTATGGCTCAAGTGGTTGAGTGCTCCCCTTGAGTTGAAGAGCTGAGGGACAGCACCCAGGCCAACAGTTCAAGCCCCATGACCAAAATAAATAAATAAATAAATATATGTATAAACTCTTAAGGAGCTAGTAAAGAATAAAAAGGACAAACTGATTTTAATTAGTGAATTAAAGTATTTTTTAAAAAGTCTATTATTAAGCCGGGCATTAGTGGCTCTGGGCAGAAAAGTCCCCATGAGATTCTTATCTCTAATTAACCACTCAGAACTGGAAGTGGCACTGTGGCTCCAGTGGTAGAGTGTGATCCTTGAGCACAATGAGGCACAGGGACAGTGCTAGGCTGTGAGTTCAAGTCCTATAACTGAGAAAAGTCTTGATTATTGTTACAAGTTCCACTTTTTTTTTTTTTTTTTTGGGTCCAGTTGTGGGGCCTGAACTCTGGGCCTGGGCGCTGTCCCTCAGCTCTTCAGCTCAAGGCTAGCGCTCTATCACTTGAGCCACAGTGCCACTTCTGGCTTTTTTTCTTTTTTGCTTATGTGGTGCTGAGGATTCGAACCCAGGGCCTCATGCATGCAAGGCAAGCGCTCTACCACTGAGCCACCTTCCCAGCCCCAAGTTCCACTTTTTTATTGCTAGTTTTTAAGGTATAATAATTTTCTAAAAATGGGGATAATGGAAGCATGGACTATGGATGAGAAGAGAATAAATTCAGTGAAGAGAGGATGAAAAATCTTTGGACAGTTGAAAAAGAAGAGAATTTTTAACTTTGAATGGTGTTGGGGCTTGGAAGGAGAGGAACAAATCATGAAATTCTTTAGGCAAAAGTTGATTTGGGTGAACATTAAAACATAGAAGCTAGGCAACTGTGGGTCATGCCTATAATCCTAGTACCTCAGGAGGCTGAGATCTGAGGATTGCAGTTTGAAGCATACCTGGAGAGGAAATCCAAGAAATTGCTGGATGTAGAACTGTAACTCAGTTCCACTAGAGTACTAGCCTTGAGCAAAAACAAAAACAGCTCAGGACCAACCCACAATAAGATGGGGGTGGGTGGGCATAGGGGTGGGGGCAGGGGAGAGTTTGCAGAGGGAGGAAGAAAAAGGGATACAGGTAAATTAGAGGAAGTGCAGGCAAATAAAGTCATATTCTCTATATATGTAAAAATGGTGCTATGTAATTGAGAATGTTAGGAAAGATGGTGGAGGATAAAGGAAGTGATGACATTAAGATGCATTGTAATCATACTGACTTGTTGAATTGAAACCCCTTTGTACAATTACTTAGAACTTTAGAAAAAGGTAGAGACATGAATCTACATAGATAGATAATTACAAAAGTAGAGGAGCATTTATTTTCCATTAATGTGAGGGGTCATATCATATATTGAAAGTCATGGAGTTGGATGAAGACTATCTAGAAATGTTTAATATAGAGCTAAGTGCTGAGGCTTATCTAACATTTAAGGGATAGAATGTAAAGGAACTGGCAAAGGAGGCAAAGAATAAACTCCTGAGAAAAATGGAAACTAGAGGAGTTAATGTCCCTGAATCCAAGTGAAAAAATGACTTTGTCAAGTGCTTTGTCGACTTGAGTAAAAGCCTTGAGGTGAAGTTCTTATGAACATAGATATACATAAGCAAGTTCAGCAAAATGGCAAGCAGTAAGAATTGTCCTGAATGGGAACTTCTTTGTACAACTAACTACTTAAGATAATAAAAAAAAGAATTGTCCTGAAACCTATAGTGTATTTGAGTCAAAATAATTTAGAAATGAGGATGATTAGGTAGATGGGTATAAACTCTTACAGTTCTTTTTGTATTTTCTGAAGTGAACTAGTAGAGATAATATCCTTAGCATTAAGGCAAATACCATAATCAAGTTTTGTGCTAATTTATTTGATAAAAATGTTACTTTATAAATTCATGTTTATGACATTTGTGTAAAAAAGCTTCTATATTTAAAAAAAATGTGTAGTAAGTGGACAGCCTTCCAAATATAATTTTATTAGTATATTAGAATACTACATTAGTATTTCTGATGATAGTTACTAAGGATTTTTGCCTTATCTAAGAGAACTTTATGATGTATAATTACTACTAAATCTCTTTCAGTAAATATTACGACTAATTTTTTTCTTAAACATCTATATATCAGGTCAAGACAACCAAGACACTTCCTCTTTTTTATGGAAGCATAGTAAGATTTTTTCTTTATGGTGATCATGATGGAGAAGTATATGCTACAGGAGGAGAAGTTCAAATTGCAATGGTAAGACGGAAAGTTAATAAAAAACATTTAAAAAATAATAAAAAGTCTTAAAAGTCTTAAAAATAAAAAAAAGTCTTACAGTGCCTTAAAAATAAAGATATGTCTTTTCTTATGATGCTTTCAGCTAAAGACATTGAATTTGTCTTGGTACCACTTTTGTACAGGTGTCAGAATAAAGGTTCCAGTATTTTTTTTTTTTTTGTCTTTTTTGGTACTGGGGATCGAACCCAGGACATTGCACTTGCTAGGCAAGCACTTTGCCAATGAGCTACATCCCAACCCCACAGTATTTTTATATTTGAATTTTTTCCCATTAAATGAAGTAGTTGTGGTCAGCATGAATTTTTAATTTTTTAATAACCTGTGGAATTTAATATCTGTATGTACAGTCTTTACAAACACAATAATTTTATAAAGTATGCATTTCCTCTTGGACCTAAAAACTAATGTATATTTAGAATCAGAATTCTACCTCAAGCATGAGTAATTCAAGACTATGGTGTATGTTCTGCATATCATATTTTGTTTGAATTACAGAGATTAAACTGAGAATAAAAGGATTAAGTATGTAGATGCCTTTGCAGGAAAAAAACGGATGAGTTTTGTAGCTAAATTTAGTTTTCTTTGAAATGGTGTAAACTCATTTATTTATTCAGGAACCTCAGGCACTGTATGATGAAGTAAGAACTGTGCCAATTGCAAAACTGGATAGGACAGTTGCTGAGAAAACTGTTAGAAAATATGTGGAAGATGAAATGGCAAGGTAAGATAAATTTCAAAAGCATGACTAAAATAAAATTAGGAGAATTGTAGTGCTTTTAAGTATTGCTGCATACATCTCTGATAGTTTTAAGATTTTGGACATGGAAAGGTGAATGTCTTTGACATTAAGGCCTTATTAAGGTCAATTAAGGTCTTACAAAAGCAAACCTTCACTTGTAGCAAAGAAAGGAAATATTCTGTATCTGAAGTATCAGTTTTCTAAGGTATTGGAAGGAAAAATAGTTTGGCTTACAACTAAATAAAACATGTTGGGGAAGGGAGGAGTTGGGGAGGTGGGGAAGGAAGGGATGGTAGGGGTAAAACAAAGGAGGGATAACAATGCTTGATAGGAAATGTACTCATTATCTTACTCATTTAACTGTAACCCCGCTGTACAGTATTTTTATAATAAAAAAATACCTATTTAAAAAAATTTGGTGGTACCTTCTTTTAGTGTGTGTATTTAACTCAGGGTCTAGGCACTATTTCTTAGCTTTTTCACGTAAGGCCGGTACTCTACCACTTGAGACACAGCTACATTTTGGCTTTTTGGTGATGAATTGGAGATAAGTGCCTCACAGATTTTCTTGCCTTGGCTGGTTTTGCATTAATCCTCAGATTTCAGCCTCCTAAGTAGCCGGGGTTAACAGGCATGCGTGACTGATATCCAGCTTCATGATACCTTCTGAGAAGTAATATTAGTAAAAAGAAGTAACTGAGCACCATGGTGGACACCTGTAATTGTAGCATTATTTAGGAAGCTGAGGTACACAGTGATGAATTTAGGTCAGCCTGGGTTACATAGTTAGGACACTGCCAAGAAACCAAAACAATGGACTGGTGGACCAGATGTTAGAAACTTGCCTTGAGCAAAAAAAGCTCAACATCACCACCCAGGCTTTGAATTCAAGCCCCAGAACTGCACAGAACTCAAAAGTAGGGGGGCTGCGAAGGTGACTCAGCGGTAGGGTACTTGCCTTGCATTCATGAGGCCCTGGGTTTGATTCCTCAGCACCACATAAACAGAAAAAGCTGGAAGTGGTGCTGTGGCTCAAGTGGTAGAGCACTTGCCTTGAGCTGAAGAGCTCAGGGACAACACCCATGCCTGGAGTTCAAGCCCCACAACTGACCTCCCCCCCCTCAAAAAAAAAAAAGGCAGAATTTTATTCTACAGTCTTCTGGTTCTATGGTTAATGTTGCTGTTACTTTGTTTCTTACTGATTTTTTTTTTATTTTTAGAGTTTATTTTGTGTCCTAAAGGTAACATGTATTTACTGTAAACAGTCAGAAAAATCCAAGAAATTGATGGTTTCTAAGTTGAAATACTAGGAAACTTTTGTCTTTTTTTTTTTTTTAAGTAGCCATATCAAGATTAGAAAGGAAAATAGTTGTTTATATAGAAAATTGATTTGGCCTTTCAAAATATGCCACCAGTAATTTATCATTGTAGTAACTAATTTCCTAATTAAAGCTGTAATAAATTTCGTGAAACATTAATATGCTGGTTTCATAATAGGCTCCCTGATAGATTATCAGTAACTTGGCCGGAAGGAGATGAATTATTGCCTAATGAAATTAGGCCTGCTGGAACCCCCATTGGTATGTTGATTTCTAGTAACAAAATTGTTTTTATTCTGCCTTAAAAAATATAAGAAATTAGAATATAATGTAAAGACCTAGCAGATTCTTTCTGTATAAATTAAGATACTCTCTTAATTTTGAACTCATAGGTGCATTAAGAATTGAAATACTAAATAAAAAGGGGGAAGCAATGCAGAAGCTTCCAGGAACAAGTCATGGAGGATCAAAGAAACTCCTGGTTGAACTTAAGGTTATATTGCACTGTAAGTATATACTTATTTGAATCTTTTTGTCCATTTAGATACCAAATTTGTGGGTGATTAGCTTTTTATTATTAGCATATATTAATTGTACAAAGAGATTTCTCTGTGGTATGTGTCCAGCAATGCATGTAATTTACTTAGGTCGTTTTCATTCTCTCTACTATGTTCTTATTCCTTCCTGTTACAATTTTAATGGTTTTGTTATTCTATTGCAGTACATGTATATTATGTGCTTTGCTCATATTCATTCCCCACATCATCCTTTTCCTTTTTATCCTCTTCCCCTTCCCCTTTATAGATTTGATTAGATTCTCCACTTCACCCAGCACACTTTTTCTTCCTGCATGGATCTCAGGCATTCATTTTTCTAATATCCTCAGTATCTAGACAGTGCTCTCAGTTGAGTATTGTCTGGTCTGTCTGTTTTTTTTGTTTTGTTTTTTCAGGGAAGCTCAGCCACTTGTTTTGTAGAGTGTTTCATGTATTTCTGTTCATTTCTTTGGCATGTTAAAGAGGAAAACAAACTTTTTGCTGGTTTGCACATAGAACACCTCTGACATCAATTATGTCTTGTTTGTTTTTTTTTTTCTCCCAATATTGCCTAGTTTTCCATTTCTTAGCAGATACCAACAGGGTTGTCTGATAGTTTAACTCAGTTCTGATACTAAGTGCTCCTTAGGTACAGACATAATTGGTTAAAAGTACATTACTGTAAGACTGCCCAGTTCAGATACTTATTTCAGGATCATCTCAGATAAGAACATTTCTAGAATGGGTTACAAAACTCAGAAACATTTATTTATATTAGTTATAGTGGGTACAATACCAGTCCAGCTTTCCATACCTCTTCTTCTTCCTGGATGTTATGGTGGTGCCATTATGGTACATAGGTAGATTAATTCATTGCCCATTGATGGATAGATCTCATTATCTTTTCTCCATTTAATGCCAGGCAGGGTTTAGCAGAATTTCAACTCACATTGTATCTTTTCCTGCAACCACTGTCTATCCTTAGATACTTTACTCATTAATAAAAACTTATGTGGTAAGTTTTTTTTTTTTTTTTTGGCATGAAAAACAAAAGATATTCCTATCACAGCACTCAGAATTTTAAGGATTTTAGGAATTCTTTACCAAAGACTAGAGGAAGATCAAGTATAGTTTACCCTCTTTATCTTGGTTCCACATCAGCCAATTCAACCAATTTGTGTTGAAAATACTTGAGGGGGAAAAAGAATCGTGTCTGTACACAATGAATACATACTGATTTTTTTCACCATTTTCCTTAAATAATATAGTATAGCATTTATATAATATGTACAGTGTATAGGGCATTGTATGTAATCTAGAGATGACTTAAAGTATGTGATTATATATAGTTAATATGCAAATACTATGTCATTTTATATAAGGGACCTGACAATCCATAGAGTGTGCTTGGTTCCTAATGCCAGTGCCATTATGGCAGGCTGGTATAAAATATATTTTTGACAATTAGTCCAGTTAGATTGCTTCATTTTTTTTTTCACTTTGGTTGTACTTTTATGTTATCTTCTGTGTCATCTTGATATGACCCTAAATTTCTTTGATTTTGGCTTTCTTGCTTTCTGGCTTAAGGTAGCATAGAATCTTTTTGTTCATATATGTCACCCTAGACCCAATTCATCCTGTACCCCTAATTTTTTTCAGTGGGGAATGCTAGTTTAGAGTCTTCAGTTTGCATATTAGTTAGTATTGCCACTGGGTAAAATTCGTCCTTTACTTTTCAACTGACAGCTCAGAATGATTATTTCTGAAAAAGAAAAGAAAAATAATATATTTTGGGTTTTTACTTAATTACTTTTATTTTACACTTTTATATCCATTCAGTTATATTGAAAGTCTTTATTCTTTTTATTTTTGGTTCTAGGTATTAAACCCAGATCTTTGCACACACTTTATCATTGAGCCATGCTCAACAGCCTATTTGTATGTACATATGTATTAGTTGTACTGAGGATTAAACTCAGGGCCTCATGCTTCCGGACAGGCTCTACTTTTTGAGCCATAGCCAAGTCTTTTTGCTTTGTTTGTTTTCCAAATGGACTCTTAGGCTTTTGCCTGGGACTTACCTTAAACCCCAATCTTTATACCTCCCCCTCTTCAGTATTGGAAATTTCAGATAGTGTCATAATACCAGACTTTATTTTGAAATAAGTTCTCACTAACTTTTGACCATACTGGCCATAAACTATCTCTGCCTCCACAATAGCTTGGGTTATGTGTGTACTACCAGGTCTAACCTGTGTGTGTATGTATGAGGAGGAATGTGTATGTGTGTGTGTGTATATGTATTGTTGGCAGTACTGGGAATTGAACTGAGAAACTCATGGTTGCTATAGACACATGCTGTCCTACTTTGAACTATGTTCTCAGTCTTTACAGTTTTTATTTTTTTTGTTTTGTTTTTTGTTTGGTCAGTTCTAGGGCTTAAACTCAGAGCCTGAGTGCTGTTCCTCCACATTTTTTTTTTCTGCTCAAGGGTAAAGGTCTACCACATGAGCCACAGTGTTCCATCCTGCTTTTTAGTGATTAATTGGAAATGAGAGTCTCACAGACTTTCCTATCCAGGCTAGCTTTCAATCATGATTCTCACATCTCAGCCTTCTTAGTAGTTAGGATTACAGATATGAGCCACCAGCTCCTGGCTTCATTTTTGATTCTACTTTGTTTTTGTGCCAGTCCTGAGGCTTTAACTCAGGACTTAGGCACTGTCCCTCAAGGCTTGTGTACCACCGTTACAGCAACAGCTCTACTTTGGCATTTTGGTTCTTTTTTTGTTTTTAATATATTTTTATTATTTATTTTTTGGATCCGGTTGTGGGGCCTGAACTCTGGGCCTGGGTGCTCTCTTTCAGCTCTTCAAAGAGCTCAAGGCTAGCACTCTACCATTTGAGACACAGTGCCACTTCCGGCATTTTTTTTTCCTGCCTATGTGGTGCTGAGGAATCGAACCCAGGTCCTGAAGCATGCAAGGTGAATGCTCTACCACTGAGCCACCTTCCTAGCCCGGCATTTTGGTTCTTAATTGGAGAAAAGAATCTCATGGACTTTCCTGCCATGTGGCTTCAAATAGTGATCCTCAGATCTCAGATTCCTGAGTAGCTGGGATTATAACCATGAACTATCAGCACCCAGCCCATCAGCCCATTTTTTATTTTGTGCTTTTTTTTGGTTTTAATTTTTAAAATAGTTATTATCAAGGTGATGTACAGAGGGGTTATGGTTACATAAGTCAGGTAAGGAGAACATTTCTGTTTTGACACCCATAGGTTTGTATAATTCATTTCCATTTTTTATTCTTTTTTTTTTTTTTTGGGTCTGGTCGTGGGGCCTGAACTCTGGGCCTGGGCGCTGTCCCTCAGCTCTTCAGCTCAAGGCTAGCACTCTACCACTTGAGCCACAGCGCCACTTCCGGCTTTTTTCTTTTTGCTTATGTGGTGCTGAGGAATCGAACCCAGGGCCTCATGCATGCAAGGCAAGCGCTCTACCACTGAGCCAACTTCCCAGCCCTCCATTTTTGATTCTTAATAATTGTTTATATACTTTATCCTAGAATGTATTCTAATACTTTCAATACTGTAATACTGATGGTATTACTATTGTAGTAATTGTTGGATTAAATTTTATTTTGTTCTTAGATACTCTTTTTTATGGGCATAGTGAAAAATTTACTTAAACAATTACCTTTTTTTATGTGTAGTTATGTCATCTACCTGATAAAGTTATGAACTTTTTTTTTAAGTATCCAAGACATTTGTATTGTTCTAAAGTAGCAATAAATAAGAAGGAATATTTTGGAGAAGTCATATCATCCCTTTACTTTATTCCTTTCTTCTGCCTTTTTTGCTAGTACTTGGAGCTTGAGCTTAGAGCTTTATGCTCTACTGGGCTTTTCTGCTCAAGGCTCACTTTCTACAACTTTAGCCACAGCCTTGCTCAGAATGATTTATTCTAATTCCATCCATTTCCCTGGGAATGACATTATTTTGTCCTTTCTAATGGCTGCATGATATTCCATTGTATATAGATAACACAGTTTTTGGATCCATTCATCTGGTGTAGGGCATCTGGGTTGTTTCCATATCTTGGCTATTGTGAACAGTGCTGCAATGAATATGGAGGTGCATATGTCCTTGTATCTTGGTTCCTGTTGCTTAGGGTAGATGCCTAGTAGTGGTATGGCTGTGTCATAGGGGAGGTCTATATTTAGCTTTCTGGGGTACCTCCAGACTGCTTTCCAAAGTGGTTATATTAGTGTACATTCCTACCAGCCATGCAATAGGGTTCTTCTTTCTCCACACCTCTGCCAGCATTTGTCATTGGCTGAATTTAGGATGTGGGCCATTCTGACTGGGGTAAGGTGGTATCTCAGGGTTGTTTTTAATTTGCATTTCCTTCACAACCAGGGATGATGAAGATTTCCTTATGTGTTTCTTTGCCATTTTTATCTCTTCTTCTGAGAAGTCTCTCTTTAGTTCCCTTGACCATTTAATGATTGGTTTGTTAGATTTGGGAAGGATTAGTTTCTTGACTTCCCTGTACATATGGATATTAGGCCATTGTCTGATACGTTGCTGTTAATGTTTTTTCCCAATTAGTTGTCTTTCTTTCTAGTTTGGTTGCAATATCTTTATCTGTGCAGAAACTTTTTATTTTAAGGTAGCCCAATTTGTTGAGTCTCTCTAATTTGTTGTGGCCTTGGGACTTTCTTTAGGAAGTTGTTGCCTGTGCCTGTAAGTTCAGGTCTTTCTCCTACTCTGTTTTGCAGTAGTTTCAGAATTTCAGGTTTGATGTTAAGGTCTTTAATCCATTTTGAGTTAATGTTTTTAGTGCATGGTGATAGGCTGGGGCCCACTTTCAGTTTTCTGCATGTGTCCACCCAGTTTTCTCAGAACCAATAGTTGAAGAGGCTATGTTTGTTCCGCTGTATGTCTTTGACTCCTTTGTCAAATATCAGGTGATTATACGTATAGTGATTTTATTTCTGGATCTTCTAATCTGTTCCATCGGTCTTCGGATCTGTTCTTGTGCCAATACCAAGCTGTCTTTGTTATTATAGCTCTGCAGTAGAGGTTGAAATTGTGATTCCCTCCCTCCCCCGCATTGTTTCTTTTGCCTAGAATTACTTTGGCTATTCTAGGTCTTTTGTTGTTACCTATGATTTTGTATTGTTTTCTCTGTCATTGTTTTTTCTGCCATTAGAATTTTGATTGGAATTGCATTGAATCTGTGTATCATTTTTGGCAGTATGGACATTTTCACAATATTGATTGTGCTTATCCAAGAACATGAAAAGTCCTTCCATTTTCTGGTGTTCTCTTTGATTTCTTTTTTTAGATTTTTGTAGTTTTCACTAATTAGGTCCTTTACTCTTTGGTTGTGGTATTTTTATTTTTATTTTTGTCGGTTGTGGGGCTTGAACTCTGGGCCTGGGCGCTGTCCCTTAGCTCTTCAGCTCAAGGTGAGCACTCTACCACTTGAGCCACAGCACCACTTCTGGTTTTCTGTGGTTTATTAGAGATAAGAGTTTCACAGACTTTCCTACAGGGGCTGGCTTTGAACCGCCATCCTCAGATCTTAGCCTCCTGAGTAGATATTTGATTAGGTTAATTCCTAGATACTTTATTTTTTGGGGGGCTATTGCAAGTAATTTCCCTTTCTTGACCTTGAATCTGGTGATATAATGGATTGTACTAATGGATTTACGTATGTTAAACCATCCCTGCATCTCTGGGATGAAGCCTACTTGATCATAATGTATGATTTTTTTTTTTTTAAACATGTTTCTTGATTCTGTTGGCTAAATTTTTTTTGGGGGGGGGCGTTATTCGTTGGGGATTGAACTCTGGGCTTGGGTACTGTCCCTCAGCTCTTTAGCTCAAGGTGAGCGCGCTACCGCTTGAGCTACAGTGCCACTTCAGGTTTTCTAGTGGTTTATTGGAGATAAGAGTCTCGTGGACTTTCCTTCCCGGGCTGATTTTGAACCATGATCCTCAAGATCTCAGCCTCTTGAGTAGCTAGGATCATGAGCCCCTGCCACTCGGCAGGCCAAAACTTCATTGAGGAGCTTTGCCTCTGTGTTCATCAAAGAGATTGGTCTGTAGTTCTCTTTTTTTGTTGGGTCTTTCCCTAGTTTGGGGATGAGTGTGATATTGGCTTCACAGAATGAGTTTGGGATTTCTCCCTTTGCCAGGACTGGCAAAGAAAAAAATCACTTTTTCGTAATGAACTATATGTTAATTTTGAGGAAATTTTTTTAAAGGGTTTTACTATGAAAATTGTTTTACCAATTAAGCTATTACAAATTAATGTGAAATGTCTTATGAAGATTTGAAATAAAGGAATTTTAATGAGCTGAATGAGTAAACTTTAGTTATTGTTTTTTACTTGTATAGGGTATACTTTAAGATCTTTTGAAACTTTAAAACAATTTTTAAAAATACACTACAAATAAAGATAATGACATTAAATACTAATGTGACATCTTGCATTCATATTTTGTATTCATTGTCTCAGCAGTATTTCTATTTTCTTTAATTTAGCTTCAAGTGGGAATAAAGAAATCATTTCACATATTAGTCAACACGGAGGAAAATGGCCTTATTGGTTTAAAAAAATGGGTGAGTTATTATTCTGAATGTTAAATCCATTGGAGCCTGCAGATGTATTTTGGTGGTAACGGCTTCCCTACCATAAATGAGATCTTGTGTGTTTTTTTAAAAATTTTTTTATTATGAAAATACCATACAGAGGAGTTACAATTACATAGGCAAGATAATGAGTACATTTCTTATCAAGCATTGTTGCTTCCTCCTTTGTTTCCCCTTCCTATCCCTTCCATATTCCCCCTCACGCCCTGCCAAAGTTGTAAAGTTTGTTTTTCGACATAAGAGATCTTGGGTTTGATCTGTCATCATCAATAACCATAATGCTGACATGCTAGTACCAGGCTGTAGTCCCAGTTCAGTAAGCTGATTAAAAGGACGATCAGTGGAATGCACAAGAACATACCAGTGGGATCTTATCTCACCAAAACAAATTACATGTAAGGTAGAATTGTGCTGACATAAGATTTAATTTGTCATTTATCTAGAAAATATCCAAAAATTGGGGAATTACACATTGAAATTACAAGTTGTATTGAATGAAAGCAATGCAGACACCTATGCAGGAAGACCACTCCCATCTAAAGCCATTAAATTTTCTGTTAAAGGTAAGTAAAATGCTAACATGTGATTACAACTAAAAGTTGCATTTTAAATCCAGGGACAGAAGATATTTTCCATTTTAATTATTAAATGATTTTTATCTCTACTTTAGAATCACATTCCCTCTTATTTTTAAAGATATTTTTCCCCCTCTTCCTCCTCCTCCTCCTTTTTCTCCTCTCCCCCCTTTCCCCTGCCTCCCTGTAGCTCAGCATGAACTTAGTGTGTACAAGGCCCTAGGTTCATCCCCTCACCAAAACAAAACAATAAACCCAAAAATCGAATAGCTGATTTGTAAAAGGTACATAATTGTAATGCTTTATACAACACATAATCACTTTTTTCCTTTTCAAACTTAACAAATCCTTTCATAGCTATTAAGTACTGTTTTTGCCTAGAAGTTCTTTGTCTTAATAAAAAAAAAGTTCTGTTCTATCCATTCGCTGGTGCTCATGCCTTTAATCTTAGCTACTCAGAAGGTGAGATCTGAGGAACGCAGTTCAGAGCCACCCTGGCAGGAAAGTCCATGAGACTCTTATCCCAATTAACCACCAGAAGACAGGAAGTGTTGCTGTGGCTCAAGTGGTAGAGTGCTTGCCTTGAGCTGAAGAGCTCAGGGACAGCACCCAGGCCCTCAGTTCAAGCCCTACGACCAACCATAAAAAAAAGTTCTGTTCTAATAATTCAGAATTTTAAAAAATGGCATTTCTACATTTGGAATTTTATTTTTGTGTATGGTGTGAAATAAAGTTCTAACTTTCCCACATGGATTATAAATGTTTAATGTATAAGTAAATTTAATATGTCATGTTTCCAGTACATAAATGAGTATGTTTCTGGTTACTTGTGAGTTTTCTGACAAGTGAAATTCCTTTTTTGTTTTTGTTTTTGTTAAGAGGGCAAGCCAGAGAAATTTTCTTTTGGTCTTCTGGATCTTCCTTTTCGTGTTGGAGTTCCATTCAATATCCCTTTGGAGTTTCAGGATGAATTTGGTCACCCTAGCCAACTAGTAACTAATATTCAGCCAGTTCTTGAAGCAAGGTAATTTGAAGAGCTGGTTTGTATTTGTCTTTCTATATGCTCTTCCTTTGTTTATGTTTATGCATGTGAGCTGAACTGCATTATCATTTAAATGTTTACCTGAATTTTATGGTATTTAGGGATTCATTTGGCCCTATGCTATTCTCTGCAACTATAATATCCTGTATAAATCATTTCAGTGAAGATTATCTTTTGACTATATTAACATTTGAAGTCATTTAGGTATCTAGGTCTTAACGCCATTCCTTTTGCAAGTATGTATTACTTTCTTTTGGGGGGGGGAGGGAAGGGTCCGGTCATGAGGCCTGAACTCTGGGCCTGGGCACTGTCCCTCAGCTCTTCAGCTCAAGGCTACCACTTGAGCCACAGCGCCACTTCCGGCTTTTTTCTTTTTGCTTATGTGGTGCTGAGGAATTGAACCCAGGGCCTCGAGCATGCAAGGTAAGCGCTCTACCACTGAGCCACCTTCCCAGCCCCCCCTTTTGCAACTATGATATTATGTCCTGGCAGTTCTGTTAGCTGCTACTGTTTTCTGAGCATTTTTAATGTTTAAACTTTGTGATATTGTAGTTTATTTTGGTGTTTTTGAAAAAGTCATAAACAATAAAGTTTATATTTACCATTGAGATTTAAATCTTCCCTTAAAATTAACTTTTGCTCTAGCTGTGCACCAATGACTCACACCTATAATCCTAGCTACTTAGGAGTCTGGGACCTGAGGATCACGGTTCAAAGCCAGCCTGGGCAGGAAAGTCTGTGAGACTCTTAATTCCAATTAAACACCAGAATACCAGAAATGGAGCTGTGGCTCAAGTGGTCGAGTGCTTGCCTTGAGCTGACGAGCTGAGGGACAGTGCCTAGGCCCAGAGTTCAAGCCCCACTACCACCCCCTCCAAAAAAAAAAATTTACTCTATAGAATGATATAATTGGCTTACATTAAGAAAAAGCTTTGAGAAACTTAATAGCATGTCCATTGATGTCATTGAGGATGTTCAGTATTTATTATTGCTCTGTTCTGTGGTACTCAGGAAGTTGTTCACAAATCATAAAAGAATGACATATTTCTTCAGAAGTTGTTTTATAAATGTTAAGTTCCTTTTTGCATTGATTGCCCAATTTGTTGGTTTCGTTTAGTGCATTTACAATGCTGCAGATAGAACTACAGCCTTTAGTGCATGCTGTGTGTATCTTCTTTTATTTTCTCTGCAGTCTTGTCTTTGTGGTGGAGTCATTTACTCTTTGAGCCATTTGAACATGTATTCTAGGCACCTGACAGTTAAAGTGAACACAGATACTGTCTCTAGAAGTCATAGCCAGCCTAGTGAATACGTAGTTATAAAACTGTTATAAAACTATTTACTGACAGGCACCACTGGCTTATAGCTGTATTCATAGCTACTTAGGGTGGAGGTGGAGATCAGGAATGTCATGGTTTAAGGTCAGCATAAGCAAAAAGTTCATATGTTCCTATCTTAACCAATTGCTTGGTGCAATGGTATGTATGTGCCTATCATCCCAGATACATGAGAGATCAGGAGAGGTTTGGGTCAGTCCAGCTTGGGCAAAAAAATGTTCACCAGAACCTCTCTCAGCAAAGAAAGCCAATGCTTATCTGCCATTCCAGCTAGTATAGGAAGTAGGATAAAAATGGTAGCCTATCTTAAAAATTAATAGGGAAAGGATTGGATATGTTGTAGAAAGCCTGTCTAGCAAGTACAAGACCTTAAGGTCAAACCCCAGTACCACCGAATGTATTCAGAATGAAAAATCTTCAGTTTCATCTTCAAGTTCCAGAGTCATCTCCCACTCTTAGCACCTTCCTTACTGTAAAAGGCATTCTTGTTTGTTTTTTAATTAGAAAGATGAATTAAAGATGCTAATGACACATTTCCAACATATTTATAAGTAATGGAGTGGAAGTTTAAGAATAAATTTGTTTTTTTTCTAGTGGTTTATCTTTACATTATGAAGAAATAACCAAAGGACCAAATTGTGTAATTCGAGGTGTTACAGCTAAGGGCTCTATAAACTCTTGTCAAGGCAAGGTAAGAAATGCACATAAATGTTATGATAGTTCTTTCTTTTTTGTTTTTTATTATGTAGTTGTATAAAGAAATTACAATTTCACATGTCAGGTTTATGAGTACAATGAATAATTGTTTCTTGGTAAAAATGAAATAGGAAATGCTGTGTTTAATGACCTGTTTTGACAAACAAAAGGATAGTAACACTGAGATCCTTTGAATTAATAGCCAGGATTATGTCACCTGACTTAGTAATTGTTTCATTTGTAGGATATACTGGAACATTGAATATGTAAGAATTAAATTTTCTTCAACTATATCATAATTCCAAAACTTTTTTCAATAGTTTTCAAATTGTATACCTATTCTCCTGCTTTTCCTCTCATTTATGTTTCTTGGAACAAAAGTGACAAATGGAAATCTTTGGAACTTTACCTCATATTTTTAAGCATATTGATTTGGTATTTAAATAAAGGGAAGTTTGATGAGAGATATGGTCATAAAAAAGTATGCATAAATTTGAGTGAGGTTTTTTTTTTTATTTGTTTTTTTGCCAGTCCTGGGATTTGAACTTGGGGCCTGGGCACTGTCCCTGAGTTTCTTTTTGCTCAAGGTTAGCACTCTACCTCTTGAGCTGCAAACCTACTTCTGACTTTTTCTGTTTATGTGGTACTAAGGAATCAAGCCCAGGGCTTCATTCATGCTAGGCAAGCACTTTACAACTAAGCCACATTCCCAGCTCCTTGTGTAAGGTTTTAATAAGCTGCTTTCTCCTTTAATTTCTCAAATCTAGAAAATAGCTAACTGGGAACACTGGTTAATACTTCATTTTCCTTCCACAATATTATTGCCATTAATTTAAAATATTTTTCCTATTAATACAATGTTTAAAATAAAGCATGTTGTTGTGGACTGAATGAAACAAATAATGGAAGGGGCGGTAAGAAAGGAGGGAATTTTATACTTAACTTCGTGTGATAGATAATAGCCAAAGCTTGGCACACCAAAAAATACTTCATAAAATTACCTCATGCTGTATGTATGAGGTGAACATAAATTAATTTTCATGTTTAGTTTTGAGTCCCATATGTCCCATTCCCAAGATGTCTTATTATATAACTATAAATATTCTAAAATCCAAAAATACTTCACAAAAACATTTTAGATTTAGGGTAATTAACCTATATCTGCTACTTTGTAGTCAATCAAGTTAAAGATCAAACACACATTTCTTAATTGAGAGTTTTCTGGAAATAAAGTGAAATTTCTGGCAAATTTTAAATCAGTGTGATAAACTTAGTAGACTTGTAGGTTTTTTTTTCACTTTTACTTTTAAAAAACTTTAGGTTAATCAAGGGGCTCTGAGATAATATAGAGCTATGTAGAAAGTGTATTAGCCATGTATATTTATCAAAACCATCAAATTAATGGAGACATACTATTTACAGAATAGTGGACTTTATATTCAGTATATTTAAGTTATTGTTACTTTCCAGTTCAGTCTTTCTCCAGTGAAGTAGTATAGGTTAGTGTGTCTTGAGTCCCTTAAGGTAATTTTAGCATATAGAAAATTGGTAAGTAGATTGCTGTAGTGATGTTAAAATGAAAAACAAATGGAATTGAAAGATAAACTGCTTAAGTATGTATTTAGGACTTTGGTTTAATTTTTACTATTTTTTTCAACAGAATTTTAACTTGAAGGTGGTTCTGCCAGGTTTAAAAGAAGACTCTCAGATTTTGAAAATTAGACTACTACCTGGTAATATTATTTAATATATATTCTGAATACTTACATTCCAGGGATGTACTTATTAGGCTAATCTCAGGCTAGGCCTATCATTTACCTCTTGTTGATATATAACTTGTATTTTAAGAAGAAAAATTTTTGATTTCATTTATCTCAAGAAGGACTAAATTGAGAAAAGGAATTTGCATTAAAGTTACATGTAGTACAAAGTGCTAATTAAGAAATAATCTGTTGTTGAAATGTACGCATTATCCTGCCCATGTAACTGTAACTTCTCTGTACAGTATGTTCACAAATAAAATTAAATTAAAATTTAAAAAAAAAAAAAAAGAAATAATCTGTTGTAGCTGATTCTGGTACTTACATTTGTTATCCAAACCTGGTAAGAGGGTCATAGTTGAGGCCAGCCCTTGAGACTCTCATCCCAACAGAAAAAAGCTGGACATCGTGGTGTGAACTTGTCATTCTAGCAAGAGTGGGAAGGGAAAATGAGTGTTTTATACTAGACTGAAGTGAAATGGTTGTGGCTGTCAGTCCTCAGTTCACATTTCAGTACCATTCCTCACAAACAGAAAGGAAATCTATTATAAGATTCAAAGTATATTTAGAAATTAGACCTTTGGATTTGAATCTAGGTAGTTTCACAGTTGCTATCTCTTCAGAAATCAAATGAAAAAAATACCTTCTCACATAGGGTTACTTTGAGTAGTAAATAGATTAATACAGATAGTCCTAACCTTGCATGATTTTATAGCAATGGAATAGAGGACACAATGCCAGTATGCATGAGTTTTCATTAATAGTATAATGTTAAAAGAGAGAGAATGGCCTGTATCTGTGAAACATTTAAAATACTGCTTTACTTGTAAGTTTGGGCTGTAATATAACAAAAGTTGAAGAAATTTTGTCCATAAGTGATCTCCCTCCTCACACCCCCAGTACTCGGGGCTTGAACTTCATAGTATCATACTTTCACTCAGCTTTTTATGTTCATGGTACTATAGCACTTGAGCATACCTCCTCTGGCTTTTTTGATGGATAGAGAAAAGACTTTTTTGCTTGTTAATTCTCTATCTAGACTGGTTTCTAATCAAAATCCTCAGATTTCAGACTCCTGACTATCTCTGATTTTAGGCATCAGCTATTGGCCCTTGTCTTTGTAAGTGATCTTTCGTGCTGGAAATACATTATCTTGTTTACCTTCATAATTTCAAGTTGAGATTTCCCTCAAGAGAATTGATTTAGAAGTGAAAATTTGCATATAGACAAAAGTTTAAGAAAATAGAATGTACTAATAACATATGCTTTATTTTACAGGTTAAACTTGAATAGATTTGGGTAGTAAATTTTTTTGTTATTATGGAGAGACCACACAGACATAGAGTACAGCCAATTGAAAGTCTTTATTACCAGCCGGAACTACACTGGGCAATTGGGTGCCCAAAAGTTCAGGGCCAAGCCTGGCTTCACAACCTCTTTTAAAGCAGAAAACCCACCTCCTTGTTTTCTCAGGGGTGGAAAATCCTTTCTTCTTTCCTGCAGGTGCAAACCAAGCGGGAAGTTACAGAAGCGTTAGCAATTTTTGAGCAAGGGCAGCATGACCATTTCTATGATTGTTTCTATTACCATTACCTAGGAACATAAACAAAACTGGACAATGGAAACATATATCTTAAAATGTCAAACTATAAGGAACTAGTCTCACGGGTGGAGGTGCAGTCCTTTCTTAGATGGAGTTACAAAAGTAAAATGGAGTTACAGAAGCTAAGAGTAAACTCCTAAGACTGCGCTATTACATTTTATCTTTTTAAAACTTTGGTGTTTTTTTAATCTTATTAGTTATACAAGGAGATTACCGTTCAACATTAGTATAATTTATCAATGTCACTCTTTGTTGTTTTTTTTTTTTTTGGGTCCGGTCGTGGGGCCTGAACTCTGGGCCTGGGTGCTGTTCCTCAGCTCTTCAGCTCAAGGCTAGCACTCTACCACTTGAGCCACAGTGCCACTTCCGGCTTTTTTCTTTTTGCTTATGTGGTGCTGAGGAATCGAACGCAGGGCCTCAGGCATGCAAGGCAAGCGCTCTACCACTGAGCCACCTTCCCAGCCCCTCAATGTCACTCTTTGATCACTTCTGTAATCATACTCGTAATCCCTTCAAGCCCAATCCTTCCCTTCAGTTTTTCTTGTTTCATAGGATATGCATTGAATATTAGGATTGCATTTCCATCTTGGTCCTTATTCTTAATAACTTGGTATTTCCAGTATGTTTTTTAAATTTAAGAGCAAAAATTATAAATTAGGACATATCAAGATGAAAATAATGAAAAACAACTACAAAGAAAAACCTCTTGTGTCCATGTCTTGGAGTTCATTTCATCATTTAGCATCATTTTTTTTGTTGTTGTTGTTTGTTTTTTTGGGGGTCCGGTGGTGGGGCTTGAACTCTGGGCCTGGGCGCTGTCCCTCAGCTCTTCAGCTCAAGGCTAGCGCTCTACCACTTGAGCCACAGCTCCACTTCCGGCTTTTTTCTTTTTGCTTATGTGGTGCTGAGGAATCGAACCCAGGGCCTCAGGCATGCAACGCAAGCGCTCTACCACTGAGCCACCTTCCCAGCCCATAAAATGGACTTTTTGTAGATTGTTTAGATTATTGGAAGTTTACATAAGAACTGTGTGCTTAATTAAAACTTGACACAATATTTAGCATATAGTAAGTAATAAATATTAGCTAATATTATTACAAAGCAAAGTGTTTTTACTATATATGCTTTGTCATGTTTGTTCATTCATTCAGTTTGGGGTTTTTTTTGGTGCTGATAGTTGGGCTTGAACTCAGGGCCTAGTGCTCTCACTTAGCTGTTTTTTTCAAGGTTGGCTCTCATCCATTTGAGCAATACCTTCAGATCTTGTTATCTGTATTTAACATAAATTAGGTTTAAAAATATTAATGATAAAGGAGCATAAACCTTGTTTTATTAATCTTATACCGAACTATGTTATATGTGTAGACAACATGGTAGACAATCTAATAAGTAAATTATTTTGCTACTTCATGACCTGATCTTTTAAATGCTTAAAAGCAGACATGTTACTCCTTCTGTTGGAGAAATCAGGGATTTTGTAAAATTAAAAGTTGGTAAATACAAAGTCATTTCATAAAACTTATTTTTCTCTTCAGTATTTTTCCCCTCAAGATATTAAGATTTTTATTTTTATAATTGATTTCTAGCCTGAGTTACCACTGAGCCATAGAAATGTTTGAGCATGATTGGGAGCCAGTGGCTCATGCCTATAATCCTAGCTTCTTAGCCATGTGATATCTGAGATTTGGGGTTCAAAGCCAGCCTGGGCAAGAAGTGGTGCTGTGGCTCAAGTGGTAGAGTGCTTGCCTTACCTTAAGCTGAAGAGCTCAGGAACAGTGTTCAGGCCCAGAGTTCAAGCCCTACGACCAACTGAAAAAAAAAAAAAATGTTTGAGCATGTACATTACATGAGCTTTTTTCTTTCTTAGCATTATTTTTAAATGTTAAATCTTTGATTGCTTTGATATTTTAGTACTTTAGTTTTTGAAACACATTAAATATCTAATTCATTATTATATATTTTTTATCTTTAAAAAGATTTACAGATTTTATTCCAGGTATTAAAGTAAAGAAATACAAAATAATATCCACTGGCTAGTGTTTATATACAAATAGTGTAACAATAGAAATTTCCTCTTGAATGTCACATACTAGAGATTGCTTTGATTGTTACTAATTTTATCTAATAGTTTACTTATTTCATACTGAAACAATTGGAATCACAGGTTGTCTGCTTACTTGAAACTGAGTTAATTGGAATCACTGGTTAAGAGGAATATTAATACCTCTATATTTACAGTATTATTATATAATTTCTTGATAGGTCCCCCTCATCGATTAAAAGTTAAACCTGATTCTGAATTTTTGGTTATAGAAAATGGGACAGCTTTCCCATTTCAGGTGGAAGTTTTAGATGAATCAGAAAACATAACAACACAAGCAAAACTGATTGTTCATTGCAAGGTAAGATTGTTATGATAAAGAATAATTAGATTTTATTTTTATTTCCATGATAGTAAATGGCAATGACTATATCTTTTAGTTACTTTATGGTAACTCTGACACCCTTACACAGTATTGAGTCTTCATGATTAGTTGAAAAATTTGTGGGATCTTTTTTTGCCAGTAGTAACTGTAAGCCAGTAAACATGCCAACTTTGCCTTGTTTCCTGAAGAAATTTATGGATGATAGTCTTTTCCTTGTTACTGTGTCTTTACTCATTTTAGATGAAGTACTTTGTTTAATAATAGAACAGTAATGGTATCTTTCAGGATTAGCAATGGATACATAAATGAAAATGGGTAAAGACCACAAAAAGGAAAGGAAACCCAGTAAAGTGAAAAGAAATGAAACAAGGTTAATGAATATGCTTTTCCTTCAAAGAAAAGATAAGCTGTATTTATCATTGTACAATTATTCTTTATGTTTAGAAATCCTAAAATTTTGAATTTTTTTCAGTTTATAGCTAGAAATAGTAGTTGTAATGAATTATTTGAAAATTTGAATAAAGTAACATTTGTTTGGGTCTTCAATTGTTTTTCATTCTTCTAGTTTTCAGGTGGTCCAAACCTTCCAGTTTATGTTGTGGATTGTAGTAGTTCTGGAACTAGTATTTTAACAGGACCTGTAATTCAAGTTCAGAATATTAAAAAAGACCAGACACTTAAAGCAAGGATTGAAATACCTGTAAGTTGTTTTTCTCATTGATAATGTATTGCATTTTAATACAAAGGTCAAAATTGTTTTACCTTAAACAAGTGAAACATGGTTCTTTTAGCACAAGGGGAGAAAAGATGATATGAAGTAGAATTGTGACATTTTGTATCAAATATTAGTATATTATTAGACCTCTTACAGTATCTATGGTTATTATTCTTTTACATTTTCTCCAAACTATTTTTTAATATTAAAATACACCATTTTACTTTTTTTTTTTTTGCTGTACCAAGGCTTGAACTCAAGGCCTTGCACTTACTCAGCTTTCTTGCTTGGCTGGAGCTTTACCATTTGAGCCATACCTCCAGCCCTGTTTTGTTCTTTTTGAAAGTAAGTAAAAGACCCAATTTGTTTTCTTACTAGTTGTTTGTTCTGTTTTCTTAGAATATTTAGTAAATACTTACCTTAACTCTCCCCTGAAATATATATGAACCTTTTACTTGTGTGTATAATCCTTTGTAAATACATTCTAAAAAAATTAGTGGGTTTTGTTTTTTCTTTTTATTTTTCTTTTCATGTTTCCATTTCCTAGACTTTTTATTTTTTCTTTATAACAGTTTTATTTTGTGTATAAGCTAGCTTTGAGTTTGGGATACTTCTGCCTGAGCATTCTAAGTACTGTTGTGTATATCGCCTCATGGGCCTGAAAGGAGGACTCAATTTCTGTTTCTTTGGTGGTACTTGGGTTTGAACTTAAGGCCTCCTGCTTGCTAGGCAGATAATTCTTCTTAAACCATGCCTCCAGACTTTGTTTTGCTTATTTTTCAGGTAAGGTCTCATGGCTTTTTCCCAGGCTGGCTTGGACCACAATTCTAAAGTAGCTATGGTCACAATAATGAGCCACTGTTCCTGGCCCATATTTAATAATCACAATTTATTATTATTTTTCTTTCTGTGCTGGGGAGCAGACCAAGGTACTTGAACACGTTAGGCAAATATTCTACCTTTGAGATAACTTCCTTGCTCTTGATAATCTTAAAATGTTTAGAATGCATTTCCTTTGCGGAGTAGGGAAGACATTTTTTGTTGTTGTTGTTGTGCAAGTACTGGAGCTTGAACTCAGAGCCTCATGCTCTCACTTGGCTTTTTCATTCAGGGCTGGAGCTCTACTACTTGAGCTCTAGTTCTACTTTTGGCTGGTTAAGTGGAGATAGTTTTCATGAACTTTTCTGCTCAGGCTAGCTTTGAACTGGAGTGCTCAGATCTCAGCCTCCTGAGTAGCTACAATTATAGACATGAGACATTAATTAGTGCCAGGCAATAGTTTTAAATTGATTTGAAATCAGTGGGGAAGGAATCCTTTTGGTCTAAATAAACTTCTTTATGTATTTAAGAATATAACCAATACCATTATACCTGATGATGTAAAATGTGGGATTATTACTAGTACAATGATGTTAATAAGAAAATCTGCAAATATAGCAGTATCAAATGATCTGCCATTTAATAATGGAACTAAATTCTTCAGCAGTAATAATAGTTTCACTATAAAATTTTAATGCCAATGTCATTCAGTCTTTGTCACTCAGTGTATATTTTTCTCTTTTCCTAGAGTTGTAAAGATGTGTTACCAGTAGAAAAAACTATTAAATTGCTTCCTAGTAGCCACGTTGCACAACTACAGATATTCAGTGTAGAGGGACAAAAGGCAATCCAAATCAAACATCAGGATGAGGTTAATTGGATAGCAGGTGATACTATGCATAATCTTATTTTTCAAATGTATGATGAAGGAGAAAGAGAAATAAATATAACAGCGGCTTTAGCAGAAAAAATTAAGGTAAGTATCTCAGATTGTTTCTTTGTGTAAAGAAATTGATCATTTTTGTTTGGAAGACTCAGTTTTTGTGCTTAATGATAGCACTGTACCATGTGAGCTATAATTCCCCTTCCAGCTTTTCGGTGGTTAATTGGAGATGAGTCTCACAGACTTTTCTGTCTGGAATTTGAACGAAAGTTCTCAGATTTCAGTTTTCTGAGTAGTTAGGATTACAGATGTGTGCCAGCAGTGCCCAGCCTCTTAAGAAGCTTTATAGACAAATGCTATTATTTAAAATTCTGGGAAGTGGAGATATGGTTTGAGTTGTAGAGCACCAGTCTTGAGCAAAAGAGCTAAGTGAGAGTGTAAGGCCCTGAGTTCAAACCCTAGTAATAATAAAATGAAATGATGAAATTCCATGTGACTAATTCAGGTTAACTAAGAGCATTGAAAAAAATAGCCTGCACTGAAATGTAGATGACATTAGATGACATGTGACAGTTTTGTACTTTAAAAAAGTGGTTTTGATACGTAAGAAAAATTTCCAACTTTGGCATTTGATTTAGTTTTGTATTTCTTAATTGGATATACCATTGAAATCACTAAGATGATCAGTTTGCCAAATGACATATTTGTTGCTCTTCTGAAGACACCAAAATATTAAAAGCAAATAGAAATAGGGTTGACAATAGTACCTTTATTTGGTCATTTAAAATTGGTACATCACTCTGTAATAGTAAGTTTTGTTGATTTTCATGGGCTGACATGTAAAGGTAACATTTAGGCCTTTCAAGGAATGAATTTACATAGTTAACAACTCACTGAACAGAAAATAAAATAAAAACTGTTAGGTTCTTACCCTATAAAATAACTTCGTAGCATTGCTTTTATGGTTGATTGAAATCATGGGCAGCTTATGTTTGCTTCTTTCAGAATCCTCTTGGTTCTCTGTAATGACACAACATACTTCCTAAAAATGATTATACTTAGCTAAACCAGTCAGTAAAAAAAAATCACAAGACAAATGGGTGGAAGAATTAGAGAAACTGCATTGAAACTTGATTAGAAAGAATAAGGAACTAGTAAAATAGTAGCAAAAGCAGGAATAACTTGTAAAATATATCAATGAGTACAGCAATAATAGGGCATTTTACCTTCTCAAGGCAGTTAAAGGAAGGATTGCTGCTTGTGAGTTACTGTGAAATGGATAAGGAAGGTTACCTGAAATTGAATGGAAAGCTATAATATATATGTGGATGAGTGTGGCTTATAATACGTAGCTAACTGAGGTGACTGATAGTTGTCACAATATCATTTTGTGTGTTCCCTGTGGTTTAGTTTGGAATAGTTTTGTTTTCACTTAGAGGGTTTTCTTTCTGGATGAAATTATGCTTAATAGTAAAAGTGAAATTTATTTATGCTTCAGTTGTTCCCTAATATAACCATTATAACAGATTTGTACTTTCAAATCCAGCATTTACCTGAGGTATTACATTGGTAGATAACTTTAACTTCTTTCCTTGTTTCCTATAGAGATAAAGCTCTTTAAGTCCTAAGAGTGAGAACATAATTTTTTTTTTTTTTTGTCGGTTGTGGGGCTTGAACTCTGGGCCTGGGCGCTGTCCCTCAGCTCTTCAGCTCAAGGTGAGCGCTCTACCACTTGAGCCACAGTGCCACTTCAGGCCTTTTCTGCTTATGTCGTGCTGAGGAATTGAACCCAGGGCCTCATGCATGCAAGGCAAGCACTCTACCGCTGAGCCACTTTCCCAGCCCAGACTTTGTTTTTTATATGTAACTCCTGCTTGTTTATTCTTCATCATTAAGGCAACTAACCTACAAAACAACATTAGGATGTTAGTGATTTAAAAATCAATTGGGCATAGTGGATCATAGCAGCTATTCAGGAGTGGTAATCAGGAGAATCACAGTTCAAGACTAGCCTTGGCAAAAGTTGTGCCCAAGACTGTCTCAACAAATAAAGTGGGAGTGGTGGTGCATATCTATAATCTCGACTACTTGGGAGACCTAGGAGGGAGGATTATAGACTTAAGAGTTGGTCCAGGCAAAACACATGAAACCTAATGTGAAAAACAGCTAAAGCAGAAAGGGCTATGGGTGTGGTTCCAAGTGGTAGAGCTCTTGACTATCAAGAATATGTCTCTGAGTTAAAAAAAAAATACTGCCAAATGATGAATTATTGAGGGAATGAATGAATATCACAACTATTGAGAGATAACACCAGAAAGTTGGACTAAAATTCTTAAATAGAAGAGACTGAAAGTTTGAAACTAAGGGCTGGTATTGTGGTTCAAGTAGTAGAGTATCTCCCTAGGAAATATGAGGACTTCAGTTTAAAGCCCATTATTGCCAAACACAATAAACACAGAGAGAGATGAAGAGGAATTAAGTAACAAAATACTTAATTCAAGTGGCTTGAAATCTATACCTAAAACCACCTTAGAAGGGATTAAGACCAAAAGATGACCAAAATTTCATCAGTGGACATAACTTCTTTTCTCACCTTGCCTATAAAAGGTAAGGTCCACATAGATGACTTGCAAGGTCTCTACACATATTTCTCAGAATTGATCACATAATCACTTTTTTGAGACAGCATCTTGCTAGGTAGCTCAAGCCTCAGATTCATTAACATGTTACTATAGCTCATTGTACCTAGGTTTATTGCTCTGAAAAGTATAGCAGTATTAATAGCAAAGACAATAAACGGTTTTTTGTAATTGTTATATTTGACTCACTATCATTTATGATAATAAAGGGATTTATTTTCTTTGGTGATAAGAAGAGTGGATTATAATTTAGTTTTAAGGATCTTCAGTAAGATAAATTGTAATAAAAGTTCATTAGGCTGGGCTGGGAAGGTGGCTCAGTGGTAGAGCGTTTGCCTTGCATATCTGAGGCCCTGGGTTCGATTCCTCAGCACCACATAAGCAAAAACAAAAAGCCGGAAGTGGTGCTGTGGCTCAAGTGGTAGAGTGCTAGCCTTGAGCTGAAGAGCTGAGGAACAGCGCCCAGGCCCAGAGTTCAGGCTCCATGACCGGACCAAAAAAAAAAAAAACGTTCATTAGGCTTAGCTTTGTGTTGATTCTTAATACATAAACTTTTTCCTAGGTTAATTGGACTCCTGAGATTAACAAAGAAAACTTACTACAGGGTCTACTTCCTGATGTACAAGTACCAACGTCTATAAAAGATAAACGCTACTGCCAAGTCTCATTCCAAGATGATCATGTATCTTTGGAAAGTGCATTTACAGTAAGGTTTGTGAACTTGGCAAATTTTGAAATGTTTTAAAATTCACCATACAGAATCAGAAATACTGCAGTGTTCACATATCTCCTTTCCTTTTCTGATAGTACTGGGAGAAACTTATTTCTATGATAGAAAACACTGCTGTTTCTATGAAACATGGCCATTAATCCTTGGAATAAGCTTTCAACATAGATAGTGATTAATTACAGCATTAGTATAACCCTACACTGAATTATACTTCTATTAAAAGAACTAAAATTTTTTATTAAAGAAAGATAAAATGTGATTGGTAATGTGTTCAGAGGGAAGAATTCTGAGGCTAGGAAGGTGGCTTAGTAGTAGAGTGCTTGCCTTGCATGCATAAGGCCCTGAGTTCGATTCCTCAGCACTACATAAGCAGAAAAAGCCGAAGTGGCGCTTTGGTTCAAGTGGTAGAATGCTAGCCTTGAGCTGAAGAGCTGAGAGATAGTGCCCAGGCCCAGAGTCCAGGCCTCAGGACTGGCAAAAAAAAAAAAGAAGGAAAAATTCTGTTATTTGCTAGAGAGGGCTTTTTTTTTTTTTTTTTGGGTCCGGTAGTGGGGCCTGAACTCTGGGCTTGGGCGCTGTCCCTCAGCTCTTCAGCTCAAGGCTAGCACTCTACCACTTGAGCCACAGTGCCACTTCCGGTTTTTTTCTTTTTGCTCATGTGGTGCTGAGGAATCGAACCCAGGGCCTCAGGCATGCAAGGCAAGCGCTCAACTACTGAGCCATCTTCCCAGCACAAGGGCTTTTAAAGCTAAGTCCAATTAGAATATATAGAACTCCTGGAAATGTATGTAAATTTGTAAATCTTTGTGTTCTTTGTTAGCCTATCTTTCTTAACTCTTTTCTGATAACTTTCTGCGTTCTATTTACTACATGCCTTTCCATCCTACTCCCAACACATACTATAAGCTTGAGATAGTAATTTTGCATTGTGTCATTCTGAGCATAACCAACTTTCTTAGTAATTTTTACTCATCTATTTTTTTGGTACTGTTTTGTCATAATTTCCTTTTAACCTAGTATAAATACAGTGACTTTACATGTCTTTTGGGTTGATAACTATATTCCATAAATTGAAGAGTATTTAGAGAAGGATGCCATTGTATTTAAGTTTTAGCATGTTATATATAGGCATCTCTATAGCATGTGGGAGCAACTTTACTTTCTACAATTAATCGTGTAATTTAACTAAAGCTGTTTACCTTAATCATATTCAGACCACTTCCTGATGAACCAAAACATCTAAAATGTGAGTTAAAGGGAGGAAAAACAGTGCAGATGGGCCAGGAGCTTCAAGGAGAAATAGGTTAGTATGGTCTACTTTGTTTTTTGGTATTTGCTTACATTACCCTTTTTTTGTACACAGAATCTGAAAGGTAAGCTTTTGGCAATACCTTCAAAGTCAGTTTGTCAAAAATAAGTTTTAAAAATCCTGACTTTTGGAAGTGGCACTCTGGCCCAAAGTGCTAGAGCTCTAGCCTTGAACAAAAAGATCAGAGAAAGCACCTGGGCCCGCAGTTCAAGCCCCATGACTGACCAGCCCCCCCCCCCCCCCCCCCTCAGTGGCTCACACCTATAATTATAGCTATTTAAGAGGCTGAGATTTTAGAATCTTGGTTTGAAGGAATCCCTGGCAGTCAAATCTGAGAGAGTCTTCTCTCCAGTCAGCCAGCAAAAATAACTGGTATTGGGAATATAGCTCAAGTGGTAGATCCCAGCCTTGAACAGAAAAGCCTAGTGAGATTGTGAGGCCCATACCAGGCACCAATGGCTTACACCTTCACACCTGTAATCCTAGCTACTCAGAAGGCTGAAATCTGAGGATTACAGTTCAAAGCCAGCCCAGGCCGTAAATTCTGTGAGACCCCTCTCTGATTAACCACCAAAAAGCTGGAAGTAGAGCTGTGGCTCAAATGGTAAAGCACTAGAAGCCTTGAGTACTTGTGCAGATGCGCTTGCACACACACACACACACACACACACACACACACACACTCCCTGTTTAAAGTGTAAATGCATTTCTTTATTTTTTTATTATTATTGTGAAAATATCATACAGAGGCGTTACAATTACATGGGCAAGATAGTGAGTACATTTCTTATCAAGCATTGTTGCCTCCTTTGTTTCCCTATACCTTCCCTTCCCCTCTCCACCCCACCCCCGCACCCCCCTATCACTCCTCTACCACCCCTACCCTCACCCCCCACCCCGCCAAAGTTGTAAAGTTCGTTTTTCGACATAATATCTTGTACATCTCATTGTTGTAATGGGTCTACCTGTAATCCTATTTAAACACCTTGTTTTTTCCCTTCCCCTCCACAACTTATATCAACATCAAATACAGTAAAAGCAGGGCTTTACCCTGGGGGAGGTACATACAAAGCAATAAAGAAATCATCTTACAAATATGTTGGAAACAATCACAAGAAAGCAAAAAACATTAAACCCTTATCTTGGGTTTCATTTCGCCTAACATCAGCTTGTATGACAGTTTCTGTTTGTCTCAGATATATACTAGTTATTGCAAATAAGTGTAAATGCATTTCTGTACACTAAAAATAATTTTTGTATATTTAATCTTTTTGGGGGGTAATATTGCTAGTCAAGCTCTCTATTGCTAAGGCAGAAATCCAGCCCTTTTTTTGCACTGGCTGTTGTGAGATAGGGTTTTGGTTTTTAATTTGTGCCATTGCCTGGATCTTGATCCTTCTAGTTACGACTTCCAACCTTTGCTGAGTGACAGGTGCATGTCATTATATCCAGCTTCTTCTATTAAGACTTCATCTTATGGAATCTTTAGGAGTCTTTTGCCCAAGCCAGCCTGGAAATGTGATCCTCTCAATTTCAGACTTTTGTGTAGATGGAATGACAGGTGAATCTCAGCTCTGTATTTTTCTTTTACCTACAAAATTACATAATGTTAAAATATTTTCATTATAGGAAGTGGCGCTGTAGCTCAAGTGGTAGAGTGCTCGCCTTGAGCTGAAGAGCTGAGGGACAGCACCCAGGCCCAGAGTTCAAGCCCCACGACCGACAAAAAAAAAAAAACAACAACAACAAAAAAATATTTTCATTATAAAACATGATTAAGGTGTTAAATATATTAATTCACTGGTGAGGCCCTGGGTTCCTTTCCCCTTCTCTTCCCCAGAAAAATGATAACCTGGTTACTAAATATTCTCTTAAAGATTTGTGATTTTTAATGACTACAAAAGAAATGTGTATAGCGTTTTTGGTACCAAAAAATATTTATGTAAAAGATTCAAGTTTTTAAGTATGTTTTTAATGTTTGTTGTAGATATCTTTAAAAAAAATTAAAATTTTTTTTTCCTTTATAGTTATGATCATCACAGATCAGTATGGAAATCAGGTACCGGCATTTTCACCAAGTTCCTTATCTGCCTTATCGATTGCTGGGGTTGGACTTGATAGCTCAAATTTGAAAACTACTTTGCAGGTATAACTATATTTGGTTTATTGTTCTGTGTTGAGATGTTTGGGGGGAAAATTAAATAAAAGTGTATTCGCTGGTTTAAGTGGTTTTTACAGCTAATTTCTTTAATTTTTTTTTTGAAATGGGGATTGAATTTAAATCTTGCTAGGCGAGTACTCTACCACTTGATCTGTGCTCTAGTCTCCTTGACCTTTGTCTTTTAATCCGAGAACTCATAAAAGACATTAAAATTTTACAGTGGAAATTTTCAGGCCAGAGGTATAGCTCAGTGGCAAAGGACTTGCATGGTATATCTGAAGTCCTGGGTTCAATTCCCAGCATTGCCATAAAAACCACTTTTATACATAAATAAATAGAATAACAGAAATAAACAGAATAACATGATTAATCTTTGTGTTTTGCTTGTAGCTCTTTTGGGTGGTTGAGGGTCTAGGTGAGGAGTGGTTCCAGGCATTGGAACACACTTAAGTTTCTACCATTTCAAAGATACCTTCAGTACAGCTTTTTGCTGGTTATTATTTTGGAGATGCTGTCTCTCAGACATTTGAAGCCAAGTTGGCTTCAAATTCCAGTCCTCTTAGATCTTACATCCATTAGTGGCTAGGATTAAAAGCATGAGCCACTCACTGATGTTTAGCTATTAACATAAACATTTTGAAGAAAATTGTAAATACTGTATTCTCCATAAATATTTGGGATACTTTCAAGTAGCTATCAAGTCAAATTTCTTGGTGCTCATGTCCTAAATAGGATTTTGAAGAGAAAACTAATAAAGTTTATAGCTGCAGTTGAAATTAGCTTGAAAAATAAAAGTTGTGGTTGAGGAATGGGGGTGTATTTTTTCTTTTGAATGAGTTGGATCTCAAATCCTCTTGCTTTGACCTCACTTCTGGCTACTCAGAATCAAAGCTTAATTCCCAGACAGAGAAGTCTGAGCGACGACATCTACTACATCTACTAATGTCCTGTCATTTTTAAACAATCCTACTTTTTGTTATTCTATTCACAGACTTCTACCCTTTCTAACCTTTCTCTTTCTAGATCTTCATTGTTTCTACTCTATTCCAATCAGCATATAATTTGACCCATGTACTCCTGTCTATTACCTTTGTGCTTTCTATAAGCAAGATTTTCCATTTTATAGTAGATCTTCTTGGAATGGTTGTGTATACTTTTTTCACATTTCTTTCTGACATTCTCTAGAAAAACACACTGATTATGTTGTTATATTCTATTCCATCTGTCCAAATCTAGTGGTCAGTTTTCAATTTGTACTTTATTCTGTCATAAAACCTATCAGCATTTTATATACTACCACATTTAAAAATCTGTCTTAGTATGGCCTATAATACCGTGTAATATTCTACTTCAATATAATCTCACAAATTTCTTTCTCCATAGCTCTTCAACTAAGTAAGCTTCTTTCATCCTATCATTTCTCAATACTACCTTGATTTACTTTCGTAATTTTCATTTAAGTTTTTGTACTAGTTCATACAAATATTTGTACAAAGATAATTTTTACAATTTGCAAATGCAATTTTAATTTTAAGATTTGAAATAAAATTAGAGCAACTTTCAACATGACTTTGAAAAGGAATCAATTCTAGTCATTTTTGCTATAAAATATGAATCCTAGGATGTACTATGGTTTTGTTACATCCCCAGAAGTTTGCTTTTTAAACCAGGATATTATTGTGTAGCTTAGGCTGGTCCTGAATACTATATAACCTAGGCTGGTCTTGAACTTGTTATTTTCCTCTGCTGCCAGAGTGCTGATATTACAGAAAGTACTACCATGCCTAGCAATATTGTTTAAATTGGGATTGTTTCACTTTGTTTTGTGTTTTTTGGTGCCGGGGATCAAACCCCAGGACCTTATACACACTAGCTAGGCACTCTACTACTGAACTATATTCCCAGCCCTTTCATTGTATTTGGGGGGGAGGGGGGGGGATAGTGTGGAAGGATTGTTAATTTATAATGCCTTTTTTTCCATACAGTGCTTTACAAACAGTTGTTTCAGAACATAAAATATGAAATTTTATGTCTGATTTTTAAAGTTTTATGTAGCTTTGTACTTAGTAGGAATTTAAGATGATTGAATGGTCAAGAGCTTCAAATTAAAATGTCAGTACGTTAGTGTTGTGCTAGTGTGGAATCAGTTTACGTCATTTAATCACATAGTAAATATTACTGATTAGTTTTATTGATTCTCATTAATATGACATATTAGGCATGATTTTAAGTAAGAGATTCAACAGTCTGTTAAATCAAAAGCCTCTTTAGGGGACGCAACCTTTCTTGGGCAGGGGATGGAGCATACAGTAGATAAAAAAAAAGTGAAAAGAGGAAAAAGAAAGTAGGAAACGTGTGCCATTATTTAGGGTGGTTAGGCAAGACTCGTTTTATTAAGATATTATATGTGTAAATAACTTAAAGCCATGTAGATATCTGGTGAAGAACATTGCCAACAAGGAAAGAACACAATTGTAATGGTTAACAGGTAGGCATATGCTTGGCTTTTTGGATGAAAGATTTGCAAGTCCCTAATACAAATGCTCTGACATCCAAAATATTTTTTTGTTTTTGGTGGTATTGGAGATTAAACTCAGGGCTTAACTGGGCAAGTGCTGTGACAGTTGAACCCTTGCCCTAGTCCTTTTGATTTTGGTATGTATGTATGTATGTATATATATAAATATAGATAGATATAGATATATTATACATAGATATATTTTGTTTTATTTATTGTCGGTTGTGGGGCCTGAACTCTGGGGCTGGGCTGCTGACCCTGAGCTCTTCACCTTAAGGCTAGAGCTTTACCACTTGAGACACAGCGCCTTTTCTACTTATGTGGTGATGTGGAATTAACCCAGGGCCTCATGCATGCAAGGCAAGCACTCAACCACTGAACTACCTTCCCAGCCCCTGATTTTAGTTTATTTTTTAGAGAGTCTCACACTTGGGAGACTATCTGGGCTGGTCTCTGAAAAGTATACTCCTATCCTCACTTCCAGAGTAGCTGGGATTATTTTCTTCAATCACAACAGCTCTTGAAATCCAAAACAGCTTGTGCACTGACATAATGCTCCAAAGGAGTATTTCATATTTCCAAATTAGTAATGCTTAACTGGGTAAGATCTACACACCAGTACTCTAAAATCTAGAAAACTCCCAAATCTGAAATACTTCTGTTCTGAAGCATTTTGAATAAAGGATACTTCCACCTATATAAGGAAGAGGAAAATTAGGAAGAGATAAAATACAATGATGTAGCCACAGCCTTCTGGTTTCCTCCAAAAGAAGGAGGGAAAAAAAATCAGTTTTTCCTCTTCTGCAAATAAAATTTATTATCTCTCACTATTGGCATGAGTGTAATCTGTTTATTATTCTGTTACCTAGAAACATCAGTGTGGCCAGGGCTCAATGACAAAACTATTTTACCTTAATGACTAAACAAAATATCAGTTGGTCTTTCTTGTTTTTTTTTTTTTTTCAACTAGGAAAACACACAAAGTATAAGTGTAAGAGGCATAAAGTTTATTCCAGGCCCTCCTGGAAATAAGGATCTTTGTTTTGCATGGCGTGAGTTTTCTGACTTTATTCGAGTGCAGCTAATTTCTGGACCTCCTGCTAAACTTACCCTGATAGACTGGCCAGAATTAAAAGAGGTAAGTGTTTTCATGTTTTGACTAAAAGAATTCAATACTGTGTGGTTTAATCACATAATCAGTGGATTAGAAAGGATATATTTTGTTGAAGAAATAGTTGTGTCTACCAGTAACAAAAGAATTAGCTAATAAAAGTCTCTAAATAATAAGAGTCTTAATGCTTCATTATTTAATTGACCACTTTTAATTTGCTATGAAATGAGTGTTATAATTCAAAATTTTAAAAGAACATTCAAGAAATTTTCAAGCATACATAAAAATAAAAAGAATAGTAAAATGAACCTCAGTGTTCAGTTACTAAGTTTTATCAGTTACTGTTGTTTGCCAATTTTACATGGTTATTCTCACCCTAACTTAAAAGCTTTTTTCTTGTTTTTGTTATTTGGATTTTGGTTCTGGGATTTAAACTCATGTAGGTAAAGGGCTTTACTACTAGAGCTCTGCTTCTGGCCCCTTATGCTTCCATTGTTTTTTGAATCGAGTTTCTCCTTTTGTACCTGGCCAACCTAGACCACTATTCTTATATTTATACTTTTATGTAGCTAGGATAACTGGCAAGTGCCATCATACCTATTAGATGGAGATGCAAGTTTTTTCTCAGATAGACCTCAAATGGCAGTCAACCCAATCTCAGCCTCTTGAATGGTTAGGATTGCTATGAACCATCTCAACTGCCTTAAAAACTTCATTGGCTTTTTTGTTATTGTTGGTAGTGATTTTATTGTTTGTTTATGGTGCCAGTACTGAGCTTGGACTCAGGTTCTTGCACTTTCAGCTTGGCTTTTTTGCTCAAGGCTGGTGCTTTTCCACTTGAGCCACAACTCTACTTTGAGCTTACTGCTGATTAATCAGCCTTAAGAGTCCATAGATTTTCTGGCAAAGTTGGTTTTGAATTTCCATCCTCATCCCAGCCTCCTGAGTAGGATTGTAGGAATGAGCTACCAGCCTGGCTTTTATTAGTCTTTAAAAGCATATTCCAGGAGTCAGGTCTTTATACCCATACATGTTCATGTCTTCCTATGAAAGTTATTTATATGTCAGCCAAATCTTAATGTTTATTTGTTAACTAATCTTTTTAGATTTCCAATTTTTAAAAATATTTATTTTTGAGAAAAGCGTATTTGTCATGTACAAAATGTTTTCAAATAATTATGCATTGTGGACTGGCTGTCATAACTAACCATAACATTACTTCATACTTTTTTGGTATGAGAACATTTAAAAATCTCCGATGGGTCTGGGATAATTCAGATTCTGGTGTTCAGTTATGGCAAGGTAGGAGTTTAAGTATAGGTAGGTCAAGTTGCAATGTTTACTGTATAAAGAAAAATGAACTTATATGGCCAGATAGTAGATGGAAATACCTTAGTAAAGGGCCACCAGTCAGCTAAAAAAAAGTTTTTGTGCTTGAACCTAGTTTTATATTGCCTTTTATTGTCAGTTTAGAAAGCACATAAGCTGGTTACAATAATATGTTTAAAAAAACAAAAAACCAAATTTTTTCCTATAATAGTGTATTAGCAGAAATTTTACTGTACAGGATACATTGATTTTTATCTGGGAGTGTTTATATTACATAAATTAACATTATAGTCAATATATTTACTTTAATATTACTAAACTAGGTTATCTCTGTTCTCGTAAACCATTTCTTTCATCAGTGAAAATAACTGAGTATTTTCAGAAACAGTTGTATGCTTTTTTTCCTCCATCTTTTTGTATAAACTTTGAAGAGAAAAATATAAATGAAAATGTTAGCTTGTTAACTTGAAACTTTAAGATTTGCAGAGATCATACAAATCCAAAAGCTTTAAAATAAGACCCCAAACTCGTTTTCCGTTTGTTATTAATATGTATATATTTACACCACATACATGGGCTTAATACATATATACAAGGGTGGGAATTAAGTATTTCATATCTGGTATTCCCAGAGTTTCTGAATTCTTGACAGCCCTTCATATGCAAACAGGGAACTAATATAGCACCTATGATGATCATCATTTTTAAAATCTCAATGTGTATACACATACAGTACTTTTAATTTTATAAGTGAGAAAAACTAAAATTTGTAAAATAATATGGCAAGACTAAAATATCAGAGAACACATTCTTACCATTAAATTTTGGGTTTTATTAGTTTTCATTATTTCTTGGAAGACTTTATTACTACTAGTTTAGGTTAAAGTTACTTTCTAAAAGATAGAAGTAGATAGCATGATAGTACTTCTGGGCATGATTACATATGCCTGTAATCAGCACTTGGGAAGTAAAGACAGGAGTATCATAAATTTATTTAAAAAGCATACATAGTAGGATAATAAAGTAGTATATGGTTAAAACTTGGAGCTCAGTATCTCTTAATTCAAGCTTTTTATAATTTTTAGTAGATGTAATTTAGTGAATTTAGTAAATTTCATGAATTGTAGCTTTGTTAAAGTTAATGATAGACAAGCTAAACAAGTATATATTAACTTAATGTCAAGATTCTTGTCTCTTAATATCCTTACTCATAGTGCAGCAGTACTTATTTTTCATTTTGGCAACCAATCAAATAAAATGTGTAGGATTGAGGTAATAAATTAGCTTTCTTTTACTGCTCTGTAGTTCTCCCATCTTTTTGTATATATGCATGGTTTTTTGTTGTTGTTGTTGTTGTTATTGTTCTTGTTTTTTTTTTTTTTTTTTCTAGTACTAGGACTTGAATTCTGGGACTCATGTTCCCAGTTAGCTTTTTGCTTATTGCTGGCACTCTACCACTTGAGCTATACCTCCCAGTTCTAGCTCTTCCTGTTTAGTTGGAAGGGTCTCTTAAACTACCCAGGCTGGTTTGGAACTGTTTTTCTCAGATCTTAGCCTTAACATTATAGGCTTGAGCCACCAGTGCCTGACTTCTATCTACATTTTTTTCAAAACTTTTCTCTCTCTCTCTCTCTTTTTTTTTTTTGCCAGTCCTGGGGCTTGAATTCAGGGCCTGAGCACTGTCCCTGAGCTTTTGCTCAAGGCTTGCACTCTACCACCTGAGACACAGTGCCACTTCTGGCTTTTTCTGTGTAGGTGGTACTGAAGAATTGAACCCAGGGCTGCATGCATTCTAGGCAAGTACTCTACCACCAACCCACATTCCTATCTGCCTTTTTTTTTTAATCTTTAAAATAGAACATAGGATGGGATCTTTGTCAAGTTGCTTGGTAGCAAAATACTTACGTATTTCAAATATTAATGTGCCAGCAGGTAGATTCCTAGAAGATTTGCATATATTTTCTAGAGAGAAAGCAAAACTCATTGAAAACTTAAGACAATATGAATTATTAATTGTTATCTTAATCTGAGGTTGTAAAAACTATATTACTGCGTAATGTACAATGGCAGAGAGGTGAATATTGGTAGGAATTAAACTTCAGATTAGTAAATCTGAGAACCAAAGATAACCAATGTCTAATTTGTAGGAAAATATGTTAGAAGCCAGTAATGTCAAGTACTGTTTCCT
The DNA here is from genome assembly GCF_019054845.1 of Dipodomys spectabilis. Taxonomy (NCBI): domain Eukaryota; kingdom Metazoa; phylum Chordata; class Mammalia; order Rodentia; family Heteromyidae; genus Dipodomys; species Dipodomys spectabilis. The sequence continues at coordinate 868,949 of NW_024870701.1, read as the reverse complement.
TTTTTAAAAAATCGCATTATTGGGCTGGGAAGGTGGCTCAGTGGTAGAGTGCTTGCCTTGCATGCCTGAGGCCCTGGGTTCGATTCCTCAGCACCACATAAGCAAAAAAAAAAAAAAAAAAAATCGCATTATTTTAGAATTGATTTGTGATTATTTAATTGGCTTTCAAATTTTTTAATGATGAAATGATTTTTGACTATAACATAAAATTAAGTGATTTGTTTTGTAACTATACAAGTAGTTATATTGTTTGGCACATGCTTTGATGTTGCTTAAGATTTTAATCTATTACAGGCCATTCCAGTGATTAATGGAAGAGAGTTAGAGCGTCCTCTTGCTGTTCAACTTTGTGATCAGTGGGACAATCCAGCACTAGTACCAAATGTAAAAATAAGTCTCATAAAAGCCAGCAGTTTAAAGGTGAGTTTTATAAATGTCTTGAGAGTTTTTCACTTACAGTTCTCTAGGACTGGGGTTGTATGTAATTCATTGGTAGAGTCCTTTTTCATAATGGGCTTGAATTCAATGTCTAGCACCAAAAAATAAATTCTTATAATATCCTTAGGTGTTTCTTTTTGTTTCAAAAATACAGTTTTAAGCCAAATGCCAGTGGCTTATGCCTGTAATCCTAGCTACTTAGTAGACTGAGATCTGAGGACTGCAGTTTGAAGCCAGCCTGGGGAGGAAATTCTGTGAGACTCTTTATTTCAAATTAGCCACCAGAAAAGCTGGAAGTAGAACTGTGACTCAGGTAGTAGAGCGCTAGTCTTGCATACAAAAAGCTCAAGGACAATGCCCTGGCCCAGAGTTCAAGCCCCAGGACCAGCACAAAATATAAGTATATATGAATATATAAAACATATATATGTACATACTGTTTTAAACTGGGTTGTCAGTATATCTTAGTTACTCAAGAGACTGAGAATTGAGGATCATGGTTTGAAGCTAGCCAGGCATGAAAGTTCATGAGATTCTCATTTCCATTTAACCACCAGAAAGCTGGAAGTAAAGCTGTAGCTCAAGTGATAGAGTGCCAGCCTTGACCTCAGAAAGCTCAAGGAAAGTGGCCAGGCCCTGAGTTCAAGCTCCAAAACCAACATACATGTGCGCACGCGCACACATATACACACACACACACACACACACAGAGTTTTTAGTTGGGCACAGTGGCTAATATCTGTAATCTTAGCCACTCGGGAGGCAGAAATCAGAGGATCATGGTTCAAGGCCTGCCAGGGCAAAAAGAAATTTCTTAGACTCCATTTTAATTAATGGCTGGCCATAATAGTGCTGGCCTATTATCCCAGACACTGGGGAAGCACAGTGGCTGAGTGCATTGGCATATATCTGTCATCTCCAGCTACACTAGAAGCACAGGTAGGAGACTTGAAGCCCAGGCCAGAGCCAGGCATAAAATGAGATTCTGCCTTGGAAACAACCAGTGCAAAAAAGGACTGGAGGCATGATAAAAGTGGTATAGCCCCAGCCCTCTTTTGCACTGGTTATTGCTATTGCTCTGAATTCAATCCTTAGTACCAGCCTCCAAAAATATGTATATAAAATGTGTATGTATATAAAACAATATGATTACATATATGTAATGTACAGTTCTTTTTTGTCGGTCATGGGGCTTGAACTCTGGTCCGGGGCACTGTCCCTCAGCTCTTCAGCTCAAGGCTAGCACACTACCACTTGAGCCATAGTGCCACTTCCATAACGTACAGTTTTACATAACCTTTATTACTGCTTATAAGTTTGCTTGAAATTATATTTATTTTGAGGAAATAAAATTTATAGGTTGCAGTCAGTGTAACAAGGGGTCAGACGATTAATTCTAACAACATAAATGGAGACTTAGTGTAGGTTAAGGAATAGCCATTCCTTGGAAAATGTGCTGAGCTAAGAAAAGAAGAAGCATGCAAATACTTCTAGAGCTTGGACAGATCTACTAAACCTATACTGGATTGTGTTCTACAATGAAGCTTCTCTCCCATCATTCTTTTCATTGGTTAAGCCTGAACACCCTTTTGCCAAATTTGAATACACACATAGTGATTAGCTCACCAGAAAATAAGAGGTTTAGATATAAGCAGTTTTAGCAGGTTACATATGAGGTTAGATAGGAGTATTGGAGCAGCCAGTTGCTTTATAATCTAGTGGAGACTTTAGGTTCTTGGGCAAAGTTGGAGCCCCTCTTGCTAGGGGAAAGATCTTTGACAAGTTTTATTTACTTTTTTTTAATTTTTATATAGTTGTTTTACTTGTTTTTTGTTTGTTGTGGAGCTTGAACTCAGGGCCTGGGCACTGTCTCTGAGCTTTTGTGCTCAAGGCTAGTGTTCTACCACTTTATATAGTACCTTTATTGTTCGCTACCAACTTGTTGCCAAGGAAGTTGGAGAAAGTGTAATGTTATATTCACATAATCTGGAGTATTGCACACATATTTTATAAATGTGATGAGAAAAATAGTTGATAGTGTGTGAAGGTGGCGGACCTTATGAAATTATTTCCATTAGAATTCCACAGATTTCTCAAGATCTCACAAGTTGAACTTAAATCCCAGGTACTGAGGGGAGGGGAGATCAATGTTTTAGGCCAAGCTGAACCGGAAAAGTTATTAAAGCATGATACTGTCTAAGCCAGTAGCTGGATGTGGCAACTAATAGCTGTCACAGCATATTTTAAAATATATTTAAAACAAAAGTAAAGGTGCATGGCTCAACCCTTGAGGTTAGCCCCATTTAAAAAAGAAGTCACTGACATTAAAGCACAAAATTGTCCTCTGAGAGTAATGGACCTATTTTTCTAGTAAAGTAATGAGATTCTTGTCAAAAGAAGATTATGATATTGCTGCTATATAGTATTGAATGCAAGCATTTTCTGACAAGGATTTGGGATTTAGATAGGAGAAATACTTCAGAAAAATGGGTTGAGAGACATTGGATCCAGGAGTAAATGAGACAAGTTTAAATATAGTACTTTATCCTATAGTTTTATGTACTCTTCATTTTTTTTCTCCCCAATTATTGCCTCTTTTTGGTCAGTATGTATTATTATTCTTTGTTTTTTTTGTCAGTCATGGGGCTTGAACTCTGGGCTTGGGCTCTGTCTTTACACTCTTCAGCTCAAGGTGAGCGTGCTACCACTTGAGCCACAGCGCCACTTATGGTTTTCTAGTGGTTTCTTGGAGATAAGAGTCTCACGAACGTTCCTGCCCGGGCTGGCTTTGAACTGCCATCCTCAAATCTCAGCCTCCTGAGTAGCTAGGATTACAAGCATGAGCCATCAGCGCCCGGAAGTATGTATTATGTAAACTTACTCTTTCTGTTGTCCAGGCCAGCCTTCTGATTGAGCTTCTTGCCTCATACTACTCAGTGCTAGAACTGCAAGTGTGGCTACTATACCTATTTTCTTTGGTCTTCTTAAGCAGAAATGAGTATTAAGAGTTTAGGAGAGTCTGATTTTCTGCCGTTATAATTTCCAATTCACTTTCTTTCTGCATATGTGCTTTCACTTTCTTTCTGCATATGTGCTTCCAAGAAAGCTAAGTCATGATTATTTTCAGCCTCAGAATAAGGGTGTCATTCTAGTTTCTAGAGAAACATTTATTAAAGACTGGTATTCTCTGTCCAGTTATTTGGATTTGTGACCACTGATCACTAATCACTTGAAGGTGGAAGCTTAATCATCACTATGAAGTAATATCATAGTAAAGATATAAGAAGCACACCCGAGTAAAAATTCAAGATAAATACAAAGAACAGAGATAGTATTAAGATCCCTACACTTGAATATATGTGCATGTATTTCTCCAGTGCTCTCTTCCATTCCTGCTAATGGTATACACCATTAGTATCCAAATTTCATTTAATTAATCAGTGATATCTACACAGTGAACTTAGAATTTTATAGCTTGATGGTTTTAATATGAAATTTTACTTTGGTGGGCTCTAATAAGTATTCTTTTAGATTATGTGATTATTATGTGATTATTTCAACTAATTTTAGATTATGTGATTATTTCAACTAATTTCAACTAATATGATTTTTTTTACATTTTAGCAGTATATGCAAACAAATAAATATAATTTATAAAATAGGAATATATTAACATTATAATAAAAGAAGATATGCTTGCCAGGCACTGGTGGCTCACACCTATAATCCTACTCAGGAAGCTGAGATCTGAGGATCATGGTTCAAAACCAGTCTGGGCAAGAAAGTCCGTTAGACTCTTCAGTTAACCACCAGAAAACTGGAAGTGGCTCTGTGGCTCACGTTGTAGAACGCTAGCCTTGAGCTGAAGAGCTGAGGGACAGTGCCCAGGCCCAGAGATCAAGACCCACGACTGACCCCGCCCCCCCCCCCCCCCCAAAAAAAAAAAAAAAAAGAAGATATCCTTATTGGTCTATAGAATTTTGTAATTAACCTTGAAAAAATTTTGTTTTGGTTTTAGCTCACACCTTCAAACCAGCAACATAAAACAGATGAAAAAGGCAGGGCTAATTTTGGAGTGTTCCTTGTTTTCGCTTCTAGGTAAGGAGAAATTTAATAGATATTGATATTACACAAATTGACTTAGTCTCCCTAAAATAGTTAATTAAACTTTGTCTATTAAACAAGTTGTCTAAGTTGTCTCTGAATTTTTTGAGTTTATTATAACTAATGTAGTTTTAATCTCTCTTCCCCATTCATTTTTTTCTATTGTTCTTAGGGGAGAACATACTATCCAGGTTAAAGCCACCTATAACAAGAGTACCATAGAAGGACCTGTAATTAAGTTAATGGTTCTTCCAGACCCTGAAAAACCCATTCGTCTCAACGTTAAATATGACAAAGATGCTTCTTTCTTAGCAGGGGATGTTTTCACTGGTGAGAATTTCACAGAATTTAAAAAATCAGTAATGATAATTTGTGGGATGATTATTTACATGTGTTATTCAATATCAAGCATGCTTATCTGTGACTTTTAAATGTAAAGAAAATAAATGATTTAACACCTCTTTGTACAATCCTTTAATGTTAAGAATGAACCTAAAGTACATATACAAACTGGTTGCTTTAGCTCATGAAATCTTCCTTAATTTATTGAATTAAATGCAACATGAACTAAATGGTGACAGTTGAGGCGTTATGCTACACTAATATTTTGTGATAAATCTATCAGAACCAGTATCTTACAACTTAATTTGAATGGAAAGAATCATATCAGGATTTATGATTAAAGATTTCAGAACACCAAATACTTAGTGAATATCTATTCTGTTGGGCCATTAATTATAGTCAGAGTATTCAGTTTATCAATGAGTGTAGTATAATTTACATAAGCAACTTAGTGGCTCTTGATAAATCAATAAGAAATCAGTATTTGCTTTACACAAGTAATTTCCTGGAAGACTTGTCTTATTGAAGGGGATAAATGCATATATATAGATGAGTAGTGAAAAAAGACTTCAAATTTTTTAACAATTAAATTACATGTCAATAGCCTTTTATGTTTTATAATTTCTTTGTTAAATCTGTTTGAGAGAACTTAATACTTTTATAATTGAAAAATCGGTCACAGTTGACAAATCTCATATACCGATGGTACATAAGATGAGAGCATTGTCTAATTATAGTTTTCTGTATGCTATTGCAAATCATAAGGAAGAAGTAACTGTTCTGTTCTAATACATATAGCATGTGATGTCTTGGCCAATTGGCTAGAATTTACGTTATGTCAGACTATGAACAGTAGCAAAGATATGTTTGTTAAATTTCTGGAGGAGAGCTTAATGTCCAGATTTAGCTCCAGATTGCAAAGTTTTCCAGATGGATTGTTGGGAATATTGATTAAAAAATAGTCTTATTTTCTTATTCTTCAAAATATTCCTACTAAAAATTAAATAAGAAGATTGCTTTATATTTATCTTGACAGATTTTATGGTTAGTGTTATTTCTGAAGATGAAAGTACCATAAAAAATATTAATGCTGCACGTATTTCCATGAAAATGTGGAAACTGACTGGCAATGTGAATCGACCACCTGCAAATGTGAGTAAAAAGAAGCATTTTTAGAAGTTAAAAATGTAACTTAAATTGCTGGGGACAGGGCTCTTAACTGTAATTTTAGCTACTTGGGAGGCTGAGAATGGGAGGCCAATGCAGACAAAATTTCAAAAGAACTCTTGTCAGCTTAGCATCATGAGATTCTGATAATGAGAAGATCTCATTTCTAGCCCAACCTAGGCAGAAAAGTCTTGCAAGACTCCAACTCCTCTGAAGAATCATCTGGTATGGTGGTGTATGTCCTTCATGCCAGGTACCACCAAAAGCCAAAAATAGTTAGATTTTGATCCAAGATCATATGCCTTGGAATCAAGACACAAAACAACCACTGCAACAAAAGGCTGGAGAAGTGGCTCAGTAGTAGAGCACTTGCTTAGCATAAGGCCTTAAATTCATCTCCCAGTACTTAAAGTAAAATTAAGCCTAATTTAGTGTGAAAATAAACAATGTATATATTTGAGAACTAGAAATGGATCTTAATTTCTTGGGATATAAAGAGAAAAATATATCAGCATATTTCAATTAAGTATTAATACTTTCCTGTTGTTTTCTTGAAATGGGATTCTACACTGTCACTTTGGCTGTCCTCTCCTCAGCCTCCTAAGAAGCCAAGGATTATAGGAAACTACCTCTGCATCCAGAACATTGATGATATTGAAAAATAGTAGCCGGGCTGGGAAGGCGGCTCAGTGGTAGAATGCTTTCCTTGCATGCATGAGGCCTGGGTTTGATTCCTCAGCACTACATGAGCAGAAAAAGCATAACGCCTCAACTGTCACCATTTCGTTCATGTTGCATTTACAGAATTTCACAATTCAAGTGATAGAGTGCTAGCCTTGAGCTGAAGAGCTGAGGGACAGCACCCAGGTCCAAAGTCAAATATATAATGTGTGTAAATATATATAATGTAAATAATGTAGAAAATTAGAGCACAAAGATGTTGATAAACTACAGGATAGAGATAGAGGGATGTGAGGAGACAAGTTTAAATACATGGAACAGAACCGTCTATTGGAAATATCACATGTGGGACTTTTCTGATAGCCAGGAAAAAAAAGATTAAAAGAAATTAGTCAAGCTGGGTGCTTATGGCTCACACCTGTAACCTTAGCTACTCAAGAGGCTGAGATATGAGGATAACAATTCTAAGCCAACTAGGGCAGTAAATTCCATGAGACTCTCATATCTAGTTAGCCTCCAAAATGCTGGAAGTAAAGCTATAGCTTAAGTGATAGCACAAAAATAGCTCAGGGACAATGTCTAGACCCTGAATTCAAGCCCCAGGATTGGCATAAGAGAGAGAGAGAGAGGGAGGGAAGGGAGGAAGGGGTGGGAGGGAGGGAGGGAGGAAGAGAAAGAGAGAGACAAAATAAATTAGAGAAAACTTTTGTTTTTTAACTTGTAATCCTAGCTACTCAGTAAGGTAAAACCTGAGAATCCTGGTTTGAAGCCAGCTTGTGCAGAAAATGCCTTAAAATTTATTTGCAAAAAACCAGAAGTAGAGTTGTGGTTTGAGTGGTATAGTACCAGCCTTGATTGGAAAAATCTGGCCAAGGCCTTATTCATAGCTGGCCTGGAACTCATAATTATCCTGTCTCAGTCTCCTGAATGCTGAGATTATCAGCTTGCACCACTGCTCCCAGTGAAGTAAAATTAAATATTTTTAATCTAATACAGTAGGAATTAGCCACATAAGCTATTGGCTTCTTATACTATGTAGGACAAATTTGAAATGTCTCATATTGTAAACAAATCTTAAAATTTGTCAGCGCAAATCCCAATTTAATAATCCACTTCAGCATTTATGGTTTATTTATATCTGCTTTAGAAGTTAGTTTTATAGTCTTAAGGTTAATAGCTGGAAGCAACCTTAATTTAGACTAACAGTCTTGTAAAGCTATCACCTTAAAATACAATTACCACCATAGACATCATATATGTGATACCTTTCAATTGTGATTTTTCTTGTTGTGAAATGCATGTGTTTTAAAATCCTTACATGTGTTCTTATATATTTAGAAATGGAAATAGTCTGATTCACAATCATTTCACATAGTAAGTTTTCATCTTAAATGTCTTCTGTTAATGAGCATTGCTTCCTTCTTTTTACCTTTCTAGGCAGAAACATTTAGTTGTAATAAAATAAAAGATAATGACAAGGAAGAAGGCTGCTTCTATTTCAGGTATTTTTCAAATTATTTTCTATTTTCAAGCATATTTTGTTACAGAGCAATTCAGCCTTAGAAATACTGCCTGCTGCTATGGCTTGAGTGGTAAGGCTTGAGCTGAAGAGCTGAGGGACAGCGTCCAGGCCCAGAGTTCAAGCCCCACGACCGACAAAAAAGAAAAAAGTTAAAGAAATATTGCCTAAGGGAATATTCTAAGGGAAAGTAATTCTTCATCAAAAAAATGTTATTAGTATCTCATTTTTGCTGGGAAATTGTTTTTGGGGAAAGACATTAATTGCATATTTTTATAAATAGTTTTATAAATGATAAGGAGAGAGACAGTTGTGATAGTTGTATTATCCTTAAAACTCAAAGTCATGAGAAGAATGACTGTATTGTAATATAGCCCTTTATACTTTATTACATGGAATTCTATAATTCTAGGATTTTATGCAGAAATAAAGAACATTAGATTATTTCTCTTTTTATGTGAGATGAGGTGTTGCTTCCTCACTATGGACCTCCATTTTCAACTCTTAAAAGAGGTTTTAAAATAATTATTTAGAAAGTTTTTGGCGTTTTATGGTTCGTTTTGTTTTTCCCTATGATGTCTTTAATTTTTTTCTTTTTTCTCTGTTGGTTGTAAGGCTTGAATTCAGGCCTGGCCACTTTCCCTAAGCTCTTTTGCTTAAGGCTAGCGCTTTACTTCTTTGAACCACAGCTCTACTTCAGATTTTTTTGTGTGGTTAATTGGAGATAAGAGTTTCAGGGGGACTTCTGCTCAGGTTGGCTTCAAACCATGATCCTCAGATCTCAGTCTCATGTTAGAATTACAGGCATGAGCCACTGGTGACTGGCTGATTTGTTTAAATTTTTAAGAGAACCAAAACACTGTATTTGTTTAGTGCTCCTCCACGTACATTTTAATTAGTGTATATTGTCCAATGTTTTTTCATTGTTGTGTAGTAATCCAAAGTGTATACTTAATACATCATATGAAACCATTAAACCAGTAAACCATTCTATTGATAACCACTTATATCGTTCTCAGTTTGGAACTGTTAGAAATACTGTTTTGGAAAGATAGCTGGTGGCTCATGCCTTTAATCCTACTTAAGAGGCTGAGATCTGAGGATTGCACTTCAAAGCCAGCCTGGGCAGGAAAGTCCATGTAACTCTAATCTCCAGTAAACCACCACCAGAAGTGGTGCTGTGGCTCAAGTGGTAGAGCACAAGCCTTGAGCTAAAGAGCTCAGTGACAGCGCCCAGGCCCAGAGTTCAAGCCCCATGACCACCACCCCCAAAAAAAATATATATAAATACACATAGTATGTATTATATATAATGATGTATATAGCATATATTTCTATAATATAAAATATATACAAAGATTATTTTGTGAATATATGATAGCTTTACACATACAGTTGGGTCAAATGTTTAATGAAACTAAACATAAATATGTGTTTAGCTTTAGTAGCTGCTGCCAAAAATTCTGATACATTTTTGCCCATATGATGTACATACCAGTGGTGTATATGAGTTGCCATTGCTCTGTAATTCATAAATACTTGACTTTGTCTATCTGAACTTTAGTATTCTGATGATTGAATAGCAGCATCACACTGTTTTAGTTTGAACTTTCTTTTTTCATCATATATGTATGATGAAAAGAAAAAAGTACATATATATTAGCATAATTCAGTTGTTCAAGGAAGGATTTTCATTTTAACATTTCCACACATGTAAACATTACTCTCTGTCACTACCCTATCTCTTGCCCCCTTTTTAAAACAATTTCAGCAGGTTTCATTGTTTTATTGTCATACATGCCAAAGAAACTACTGCCCTCGTTCTCATTCACCCTTTCATTGATCCTCCTTTGTCCCACTGGTACCCTTTTCCCATCCAAGTTTGTTTTACTTTCCTATTTTTTTTTTTTTTTTAGTGTGTGTATAAATTATTCCAAAGGATTTCATTATGGTATTTTGAACATATATATATTTTCTTAGAATAATTGCTTTCTTCTCCCCCTACTCTTATTGAGCAATAGATTTCATTGAGGCCTCTTCATCCATAGTTGCACTATATTTCAAAATTATTCATATCTTTGTTTTTTCCCTTCATTCCCTCATCCTCCTATATAGTAGTCCCATAATTAGGATCATGTTCTGTGTTTCTGTTTGTGTATGTACAGTACATATTATATACCAAGGTGTATATATACATATAAACATGTATTTACTTATATATACACATAATCATTTAAGTATATGTGTATTTTAGATGTAGCTTCCATTTATGAGTGAAAACTTACAAATACTTGGTGTTTTTAGCTTGGTTTATCTCATTCAATGCCATGTTCTAGAGTTCCATCCATTTTCTTGCAAATGCTACAATTTTCTTTTTCTTGATGACTGTGTGATATTCAATGATATATATACCATCTTCTTTCCATTTATCTGTTATTTATAGCTAAGATGTTTGGCTGTTGTGAACAGTGCTACTATAAACATGGATATGCTAGTGTCTTTTTGTTGTTTTTTTGTACAAAAGAGTTGCCATTAAGAAAGCATGAATACAGGGGCTGGGAAGTTGGCTCAGTGGTAGAGCACTTGCCTTGCATACATGAAGCCCTGGGTTCGATTCCTCAACACCACATAAGCAAAAAAGAAAAAAGCTGGAAATGGTGCTGTGGCTCAAGTGGTAGAGTGCTAGCCTTGACTGAAGAGCTGAGGGACAGTGCCCAGGCCTAGGCCCCACGACTGGACACCCCCCCCCCCCCCAAAAAAAAAAAAGCATGAATATAATATATTTTGATCAAGTGTCTTTCTTGTATTTTGATTTATACTTTTTTGGATAATGCCAAATAGTGGTATAATGAGATCATAATGTTGACCTATTTTTAGTTTTTGTTTTTTATTTTTGGGTCCAGTAGTGGGGCCTGAACTCTGGGCCTGGGCGCTGTCCCTCAGCTCTTCAGCTCAAGGCTAGCACTCTACCACTTGAGCCACAGCGCCACTTCCGGCTTTTTTCTTTTTGCTTATGTGGTGCTGAGGAATTGAACCCAGGGCCTCATGCATGCAAGGCAAGCGCCCTACCACTGAGCCACCTTCCCAGCCCCCCCTATTTTTAGTTTTTGAGGAACTTTCCTACTGATTTTGTGTTTACACAAGTTTACATTTCACCAAAGGTGTATGAGGGTTCTTTTTTCCTCTTATCTTTCTAAGCAGTTATTTCCTTGATTCTCAGTCTGACTAGAAAAAGAAACAATCTTAGTATTATTTGGATTTGCATTTTCTTTTTTCCTTTTTTCTGGTCCTGGGCTTGAATTCAAAGCCTAAGTGCTGCCCTAGGCCTTTGTGCTCAAGGCTAGTACTTGCTCTACCACAGCATCACTTCTGGCTTTTTCTGGGTAGTTTATTGGAGCTAAGAGTCTCATGGACTTTCCTGCCTGGACTGGCTTCGAACCATGATCCTGATATCTCAGCCTCCTGAGTAGCAATGATTACAGGCATGAGCCATCAGTGCCCAGCTAGATTTGCATTTTCTTTATGGTTAATGATGTTGAAAATGTATCTTTGCCATTTGTGCTTTTTTTTTTTTTTTTTTTTTTTTTTTTTAGAGAATTGTCAATTTACTTGCCTATTTATTTGGCTGTGATTATTCATTCTTTCACATTTAAGTGTTTTGAGCTCCTTATATAGCGTAGGTTACCCTTATCTATTGAATAACAGGCAAAGATTTTCTCCTGTTCTGTGGTTTGTCTCTTGGTTCTGGTAATTATTGTTTCTTCTGCTATGCAGGGACTTTAATTTGTAGAGTCCCATTTATCAGTGTATGCTCTTTATTTCAGGCAATTAGACTCCTAATTTGGAAAGTATTACTTTGCCTGTAATTTCCATAGTTTTCTCTGTTTTTCCAGCATTAGATTTAGAGTTATTGTCATTTTTAATCCATTTGAGTTGATTCTGGCCAGGAGGAGTAGGGGGGGATAGGGAGGAAAGTAGGGGGTGCTAGGCTGGGGCTTGAATTTTGGGCCTGGGCACTGTCTCTGAGGTTTGGTGCTCAAGACTAGCAGTTTACCACTTGAGCCACAGCTCTGCTTCTGGATTTTTACTTGTTAATTGGAGATACAAGTCTCATGAACTTTCCTGTCCAGACAAGCTTTGAACCATACCATGATCCTTAAATCTCAGCTTCCTAAGTATTTTAGAATTATAGGTGTAAGCCATCAACACCTGGCTTGGAGTTGATTTTTGTACAGGGTAGATTTAGGGATAAAGTTTAGTCTCCTACAAGTAGAAAAACCAGTCTTTGTAACACCATTTGTTGAAGAGACTATCTTCTCCTAGGTAGGTTTGAGACTTACCTTCTTATGGATATGTTTTTGGCTCCCTAGTTGAAAATTAGATAGCTGTAAGGGTGGCTTGTACTTTCTCAACTTTATTTCCTGTTCTTTCCCTTTAAAAAAAAATTTTTTTTTTAACCATGTACAGAGTCTTGGTATGAAAGTATGTTTAGGTAATAAGCCTGTGTGTAAGAAAAATTTTGAATCAAGGTGGATGTAGTATTGGTAATGATTTTTCATTATTCATTTACTTGTGGAAGGAAATTTGAATTCATTGGTGCCTTATAAGTTATAGTATATCTTACCACTTTTTTTTTTTCCCATTTAGGGATAAAGTAATTCCTAACAAAGTGGGAACATATTGTATCCAGTTTGCTTTTATGATGGATAAAGCAAATATGCTCAGCAGTGAACAGGTTTGCTTACTTTTTCTGTATACTGTAATTAGCATTGCATGTAATTTTGTACTCATAAGTATTTGCTTTAAGAGTGAATTAATTAGTAGATATAAAGTAGAAATACAGTGCCCCATTCATAGAACCACATACCAAGACCCCCAGTGGATACCTGAAACTGCAGATAGTAGAAATACTAGGTATACTGTTTTCTCTATGTAAATTTTAATGGTAATCTTAATAAATTAGGCATAAGAGTTTAACAACAATAATTACAAAGTAGAATAACTAGAGACGTTACAGTATTAAAATTTGAAATTTTGAGTTTAGTTCTGAATCTATCTGTACTGCGGCTTGAACTCAAGGCCTAGGCTCTGTCTCTGAGCTTTTGTGCTTAAGGCTAGTGTTCTGCCATTTAAACCACAGCTCTACTTCAACTTTTTTGGTGCTTAATTAGAGATCAGAGTCTCACGAACTTTCCTGCCTAGTCTGGAATTGAACCCCTATCCTTAGATTTCAGCCTCCTAAGTAGCTAGGATTACAGGTGTGAGATAACAGAGCCTGGCCCATTTAATATTTTTAGGCTCCAGTTGACTATAGGTAACTGAAACTTGTAAAAGCAAAACTGGATGGATGAGGGAGTAGTACTGGAATATGATTTTTCAGGACAATTAGAATCAAATATATTTAAATTATTTAAATTCATTATAACTGAAAGTTACTTGTCATTCATTTTTTGTGCTAGTGACAGTAAACATTGTGTATAATGTGATAAAGTTGCTCATGTGAATCGTGTTGAAATATTTCAATTAATAGTATTTTAGGTTTTTGTATTCTAGATAATGAAGTTCAAGGTAGCTGTAAAGTATTTCATCTCTTTTTTTCAGTGTAGTAAAGTTTTTAGAAATTAATCTTTGGCAGTACTGGGGTTTTAAAATTCATGGTATGTGCTTACTAGTTAAGGGTTTTTCTGCTTGAGCTATGCCCTACCCCCCTTTTTTTGGTTGGCCATGGGGCTTGAACTCTGGGCCTCAGTGCTGTCTCTGAGCCTTCAGCTCAAGGTGAGCGCTCTACCACTTGAGCCACAGAGCCACTTCTATTTTTCTGGGGGTTAATTGACAAGAGTCTCACGGACTTTCCCGCCTGCGCTGGCTTTGAACCGGGACCCTCAGCTCTCAGCCTCTTGAGTAGCTAGAATTATAGGCATGAGCTACTGGCACCTGGCCCTAGCCCTTTTTATATAATTATTTTCCCAATAGGCCCACAAATTTATACCCAAATAACTTGTACTGCCATCTATGTTTTCTACATAGTTGGAGTGTTCAGCTTTTTTGGGTAACTTAGAACCACAGTCTTTCTAATCTGCCCTGATTACAGGCATTGTACGCCATGTCTACATAAAAATTAATTATACTTTTAAGTGTTCCTATGTTTATTCTTAGATGATTATTATATATATTCAAATATTGTCTAATCTCGAGTGTGGCTCATACCTGTTATCCCAGCTACCTGCTAGGCAGAGATAGAATTATAGTTAGAGAAGAGTCTGGGCAAAAAAGTCACTCAATTCAACAACCAGTATCTGTCATAGAGGCCCCATCAACATGAGAGTCCTAATTAGGAGGATCTAGGGCTAGGCTGGTCCAGACAACAATGCAGAGAGCATAAGAAAAAAACAAAAAACAAAAACTTGGGGCTGGGAAGGTGGCTCAGTGGTAGAGCACTTGCCTTGCATGCATGAGGCCCTGGGTTTGATTCCTCAGCACCCCATAAGCAAAAAAAAGAGCCGGAAGTGGCGCTGTGGCTCAAGTAGTAGAGCGCTAGCCTTGAGCTGAAGAGCTGAGGGACAGCGCCCAGGCCCAGAGTTCAGGCCCCACAACCAGACCCCCCCCCCCCAAATATATATATATATATATATATATATATATATATATATACATATATATACATATATATGCCATCATTCTTTTTTCTCTTCTCAAATAGTAAAGCATAATATTGATACATTTTTTAAATAAGAATTCTTTCTTTTTATAAGGTTATAGTTGATGTCCTACCGAATCTGCCTATGAAGTTGGTTCCTGAAATCCAGCCAGCTACTCCTGCTGTTTCTAATGTTCGTTCTATTGCCAGTAGGACCTTGGTCAGAGACTTGCATCTCAGTATTACGGTAATGTTTAACTTCTTCCAGAATTACAGAGAAACAAGAAAAAAAAGTTCTGATAATTACATGCACACTGGTTATTATAATTAGATCGAATATTTGTACTTGTATATGAATAGAGTTCAAACATACATAAAATCACTGCAAATATACTAAGAAATTATACAAAATGAATAAAGCTTTCTATCTTTATAATATGTTCCTATACTTTCTTATTCCTTAAGTATATTGTCAATGTTTATGAATGACATTGATTTCTCAATCTCCAGTTCACAGAAGGGTATAGACAGGTGTTGTGTGTGTGTCTGTGTGTGTGTCTGTGTGTCTGTGTGTGTCTTGGAGATTGAACTCGGCCTGAGCACTGTCCTTGAGCCTTTGTGTTCAAGAACAGCACTCTACTACTTGAGTCACAGTTCTACTTGGTGGTTAATTGGAGATAGGAGTTTCATGTAATTTCTTGCCCAGGTTAGTCCATCTTTGAATCTTGATCCTCAGATCTCAGCTTTCTGAGTAGCTAGGTTCATAGGCCTGAGCCATAGTACATGGATTAGAGATAGTGTCTCGATAACATTTTTGCTTGGGCAAGAATTGAACCTTAATTCTTTTGTCTTTACCTCCCAAATAGCTGAGATTGTAGGCATGGCTCCACCATACTTGGCCCTAGTTAAATTTTATTTTTTCTGTTTTAGACAAGTGGTTCTTTTGTTTTTTTAAATATTTTCTATTATTATTTATTTATCGTGAAAATACGATACAGAGGGTTACAATTACATGGGCAAGGTAATGAGTACATTTCTTTTTTTTTTTTTTTTTTCATGTATATATATATGAAATAATCATACACATTATCATCATCTTTTTTTTTTTAAATTTAATTTAATTTTATTTGTGAACATACTGTACAGAGGAGTTACAGTTACATGGGCAGGATAATGCGTACATTTCTTACCAAGCATTGCAGCCTCCTCCTTTGTTTACCCTTCACATCCCTTCCCAGCCTCCCCCCTCCCCCCCATGAGTACATTTCTTATCAAGCATTGTTGCCTCATCCTTTGTTTCCCCTTACCATCCCTTCCCATCTCCTCCCCCCCCCCCCCCCCCCCCCAAAGTTGTAAAGTTCGTTTTCTGACATAATGACTTGTACATCTCATTGTTGTGGTGGATCCACCTATATCTATTTAAATGATTTGTTTTTTCCCTTCCCCTCCACAAATTATACCAACATCAAATATAATGAAAGCAAGGGTTATACAAAGCAACAAAGAAATCATCTTATAAACGTGTTAGAAACAATCGCAAGAAAGAAACACATTTGAATACTTACCTTGGGGTTCATTTCACCTAACATCAACTTATCTGACCTTTTCTGCTTGTCTCAGATATATACTAGTTATTGCAGATAAGGGAAACCATGTGACCTATGTTTCTTTTGTTTTTGTGTCATTTTTGTTTTAAAATTTTGCTGGTGGCAAAGGAACCTTTAGGGCCTTGCAACATGCTAGGGCAGTACTTTACCACTGAGCCATATCACTAATCTTTGAAATTTTATTTCCTTTTTTTTGGGGTGGGGGAGAGGTCCGGTCATGGGGCCTGAACTCTGGGCCTGGGCGCTGTCCTTCAGCTCTTCAGCTCAAGGCTAAAGCTCTACCACTTGAGCCACAGTGCCACTTCCGGCTTTTTTCTTTTTGCTTATGGAGTCCTGAGGAATCGAACCAAGGGCCTCATGCATGCAAGGCAAGCGCTCTACCACTGAGCCATCTTCTCAGTCCTGGTCTTTTATTTCTTAAGACATGGTCAGTAAGACCATATAACCTGGGCTACTTCTCCCTAGTCATGCTCCCTTGTCACCTGTTTCATGTGTCCTGGGGCATAGGCGCCTCAAGACATCATTCCCAGCACCAAGTGAGGTTCTTAACTTGTCCTTCACAAATATTTCTGTGGTTAACAATTATGCACAAACATTGTAGAAAGTTCAGCTGGGTGCTGGTGGCTCATGCCTATAATCCTAGATACTCAGGAGGCTGAGATCTGAGGATTGCAGTTCAAAGCCATCCTGGGCAGGAAAATCCGAAAGGTTCTTATCTCCAATAAACCACCAGAAAACTGGAAGTGGTGCTGTGGCTCAAGTGGTAGAGTGCTTGCCTTGAGCTGAGGAGCTGAGAGACAGTGCCCAGGTCCAGAGTTCATGCCCCATGACCGACCAAAAAAAAAAAAAAGAATAAGTATGCGCAAGTTTAATAGTACCTTTTTGCTATTAAGCACTCTGTGTGCGTGAGTGTGTGTGTGTGTGTGTGTCTGTGTCTGTCTGTCTGTCTGTCTCCTGGGGCATGAACTCAGGGCCTGGGCAGTATACCTGAGCTTTTCTGCTCAAAACTTCTACTTGAGCCAGAGCTCCACTGCTGATTAAATGGAGATAAGAGTCTCGCTGACTTTCCTGCCCAAGCTGGCTTTGAACCTTGATCCTCAGATCTCAGCCTCGTGAGTAGTTTAGGATTATAGACATGAGCCACCAGCATTGAGTTTAAGCACTCTTTAAAAACAGATACTTAATGTATGTAATACTATGAAATTTTACAATTAAAGTGCTTGCAAAACAAAAACAAAACAAGCACTAGAGACTTCAGTCTAAGACAATGGCTCTTACTTTCTATTTTTATTTTGTTTTTGCTTAGTAGAACTCTTTTCAGTATGTGAAACACACAAACTTAGAACTGAATTTGTTGATTTAAGAAAGGTCAAGATGGCTTAATGCTGGAGCTATATATCGGACTTTTTTCTGATTTGTATTTGCTTTCTAACCCAGTCTTCTAATTACCTATTTTCTGTTCTTTATTTTAAGGATAATTATGGCAATCATACTGGAATGAATCTGGTTGGCACTGTAGTAGCTACCATTAAAGGTTTTAATGAGGAGGATATAGACATCCCACTCTTCATTGGGAAAGTTAGAACACTTGAGTTTCCTTTTGTGAATGGTTCAGCTGAAATCACAGTAAGTTTGGGTCCTGGCTAAGACTTTGGTGGTTAATACTCTAAACGTGCATATTAAGACACTTAATTGTGTGTGTGTGTGTGTGTGTGTGTGTGTGTGTGTGTGTGTGTGTGTATGAAGCTGTAATAGTTAATGTAATAATGTAATAATTTCAAGTTTGAAAGTCTGCTGAAATATTTTGTGGTTTTTGCTCTGTTACAAATTAAACCCTAAATCATCATTACTAATAGTAAGATCTTTTCCCCTGTGGAATGACAACTTTCTCTCATTCTTATGATTTTAGCTTTAATGACAGTATTTTCATATTTCATTATAATGTTGCCATTTTTTGATAGAAACAATAATGTATAGACTATGAAATTTAATAACTAATGACTAGCTTTGTTATCTTTTTTCTAAAGTGAAATTTTTTATTTACACTAGAAATATATCATGTTAAAATCATAAAGAATCATGACTGTCACCCTTTAGAGATAAAAATTTAGTACATAACTTTGTGGAGTATATATGCATACTGACACAGTATTGCATATGTTTTGTGTTTATGACCATAGCATCATTTTTATTAAAGTGTTACCAACATTTAAATGTCTGTAGTTTATAACATTAAGATCTTCATTTCTGATTTGGAGGCACCTATAGATCTGGTATCACTATAAAGAATTCTCTTATAGCATATGTAGGGCCCTGAACAATGGCTGCTTTTTTTGTTGCACCTGTTTTCTAGTCAGTCAGATCCATCTAGTGATATTGATAGTGTCAGTTGCCACCTCATTCACATTTCTTATTTTATTACAGTCATGAATAAAGTTGTTTAAAAAGTGTGAGAAGGGACATGTTTAACATTGTTTTACAATTTACCTATTCCCTGTTCATATTTTATTTTAAGATACTCCTGGCTCCCAATTTTTTTTTTCCTTTTATCTCTTATAGTATGTTGTTGTCTTGGCGGGGGGGGGGGGGGGGGGGGGGGGGGGCGGGGGGGGGGGGGGGGGGGGGGGGGGGGGGGGTGTGTTTCTTGATGGATGCTAGAGATTGAGACAAGAGCCTCCGTTGTCTACTAAGCCATACCTCCAGCCTTTCAGATGTTTTCCTCAAGAAAAATTTAGAAAACATGTCCTGAATGCTCATGTATAAGAGTTCCACATTTGTTTAGAAAAATAATCATTGCTGGGCTGGGAAGGTGGCTCAGTGGTAGAGCACTTGCCTTGCATGCATGAGGCCCCTGGGTTCGATTCCTCAGCACCACATAAACAAAAAAGCCGGAAGTGGTGCTGTGGCTCAAGTGGTAGAGCGCTAGCCTTGAGCTGAAGAGCTGAGGGACAGCGCCCAGGCCCAGAGTTCAGGCCCCACGGCCGGACTCCCCCCCCCTCCCCCCCCCCCCCAAAAAAAGATCGTTGCTTTGTCCCAGATTATAATCTATATTTGCTATGTTATTGGCATTCTCTGTATTATTTCCCTACTTGCTGTGGAAATTTCATTCTTTTTTTTAGCATGTAAAATATGTTTTATTGTTCTTTAAAAGGGCTCGTGGTTTGGTTTAATCAGGCTGTACACCTCTCATCAATTTGACACCTCTTCCCATGTCAGACTGGCTTCAGCTAGCAATACTTCATTAAATCCAAAACAACAACAAAAAGTTTTAATTATGAGAGAAAGAAAATCCAGTTCTGAGAACATTAATTTGTAATTTAAAACAAAATCAGGGCAAATGTGCCTTTATACACCCTTCTCACACAGAACCAGGAATGTAATTCTCCTTAGTCAGGTACTAACACTAATGGGCATAGTCAATAAAATTTACTACAGCATGTCAACTGAAAAGGTTTTTTGATGGTATTGATCAAAACTCTTAGAATCAACAGCCTTAGAAAGGTATGATGTTCTGATCTTGAGTAGTCTATATTATCTGTTGTCATGTTCAAAAATAAAAGAATTTCAGTTAGTACCATCATTTTTTTAAACTTTAAAGTTCTAGAATGAATGGCAAAAGTCATTATTTTTTTCTTCTGGCATGAAGGAGAAAATATACATTTGCACTTAAAAATAAAAACTCTGTCAGTAGGAAAGAGGCAGTTTACATAGCCAGCCAACATGTGAGATATCATCAGTGTGAGATGAGGTCCCAGTTCATTCTTACTGGCCTAGCTGATGCTACAAAATGAGAAGTTTATAGCTTGGCACAACAAATTCCCATAGGACATGATGACTCTAAGCCTGGATTCAGAGCCTTAGAAGCAGGGCAGTACTAATCTGAAATTTAATTCTTACATGTAAAATAGAGTAAGAGCCCCCAGTGAAGTCCTTCCACGCCCTTTGTCATTGTAGCCTGGTTGTAACTGTCTTCTACAAATGAAAAAGTGTTGAATCCAGAGGAAAATCTGTAAACATGCCACCATACCACCTCCCAAGCAACACAGTCCCTTTGCTACTGATCTGGGCTGCTTAATATTGCTTGCTTATGCTGCCTGGTACAGCCTGTGGACACACATTCATTAGCATTGCTAACTCCAAACTGGTGATTTTTTTTTCTTCCTTATCTCAGAAAGAACCTAGTAAGAAAATAACAAGGCAATCAGTGGCTAAGCTGAACTGTACATATAGGGAGCAGTTTCTCAAGACCAAAATACGGTGAATTTGCTGTTGCTCCTTTGTTTCTGGAAATCTAGGGTACAAATAAGTCCTAAAATAATAAGAAGCTATAAGAAGACAGAAAAGTCCGAATAGAGCTATAGCCCCCAACTCTTCAGTGTACCACTGTGTTCTAATTCTCTGCCTGGAGACATCTTTAATATGGCCTGAGTTGTCTTCTTCAGCAAACAAGCTTTCTGGGATACCCATTTAGCTTCAATGGATGAGAAAGATTTCTACTTTCAGCTAAGTTGTACGAGCATACTCCTTCAAATGCCATTTCCCAGTAATTTACAAAAACAAAAGGCTCCCCGCTACTTTGCCTAATATTAGATTGGGGCTTTGAAGAAAAGAAACTGAACACCCCATCATCAGTAAACACTAAAAACCACCTGCATCACACACAGACACACACACACACAGACAGACACACACACACACGTACACACACAACTGTTCTTTTTTTTCCGGGTACTTTGGAAGTTTCATTCTTATATGCATTTGTCCATTTCATGTATGCTAAATTCTTGCTTATACTTGGGTCTACTTTTGGACTCGTCATTTTTGTTAGTCTGGCAATCTTACCCTTCCCCACCCCTAAATAGCTATACATAAAGCAAACTTGGATGTATCATAAATATCTTAAATAGAACTATAAAAGAAGTAACAATGCTTATTTTATCTTTCTGTTGGGGTAATGGGGGTTTTGAACTCAGGGTCTTGTGCTTAACTAAATAACCATTTGACCCACATTCCTATCTTAAAGTTTTGGGAGCAGTACTACAGTTACAGTTGAGAGCCTTAAACAATTTCTGACACTGGGTAATGGTTACATGAAAGGTTTATTACCTAATTTCTATAATAGAAAAGAGGAAAATTTTAAAGGAAAATTAGTTTTTTAATTTATTAATTGGGAGAGAAATTTTTCTGCATATATATGTAGATGCATATAATGGACTAATAGAAGAATAATATACTGTATGTTTTTTAAAACCTTCCAACAGATTTCTTGCAAGTAAGCAAGGTAAAAAGATAATCCAGTAAAAAAAATAAAATGAGTAAAAATAAAAATGAGTAAGCATTTAATGGAAGAAAAAGTATAAATAACAGGAAAACATGAAAAGCATGACCTCAGTAGTACTTTGGGAGAGGCTAGTCAAATAATAATAATAGAATTTTAATCCCTCTTGCTTAGAAAAAAATTATGATTGCTACTAAATGTTGGTCAGTATCAGGGGAATTGAGTACTTTCCTATGATGTTGATGAGAAAATAAGTGATACATCCCTTTCTACTAAAAAAAAAAGAAAACAAGGAAATTTGATACATACCAATTAAAATAATTTGTTTTACTAGTTATTATATTTCTCGTTATCTATCCTAGAAAACACATTTACAAAAAACATTCAGTGACATATTCTTTGTTGAGTTATAGGTGGTGACTTAAAATTTTCAAACTTAAAATGTTCATTATCAAATGAATGGGTGCTATAGTGTATACTGTTAAAAATGTGTAAATTGATAGCTATGTATTTTATGATTTGATAAATTGTGAGTTTTAACTATTAAGTGTATATGTTACCTTTTCAATAGGAAGTACAGTTTTGTGTTGACATTCATGTATAATACATTGAAAATGGTTTCCAGTAATTGGTTGGAAATGAGAATTGCTTTTATGGCAGGGCTTACATTATCTATTTTTTATTTAAAAAATTCTTAAAGTACAGTTGTCTGTCTTGGGAGTGATCTATACTGTTTTCTAAATTTAAATTTTTTTGTCATTTTACTTTTCTATTTATATTTACTGTAAAAAAAAAAAAGCAGCCAAAATCTATTATTTTCTGTAGAACTTTGAAAAAAATCATTTGGGGTAAAATTTTGTAGTTTTCATTATTTACTAGTTATTTACTGTAGTCTTAAGCTAAAGCATATTTAGAGTTTTTGTGCATTAATGAAAGAACTTTTATAAACAAATCTTAAGCTTTTCAAATATCTCTTATTCTGTCACATGGGACTGGTGGATCTATTTCCATGGTAACAAGCTGTAATTTAAACTCAGCCTTGGGCTTTGGGCATTTCTTTGTGATTGCTTTTATAACTGTCATAACATTAGCTATTTTGCACTGCTTCAGATTAATGGATAAAATTGAGCAGATTTTATAGCTCAGAATGTAATGGACATTGAAGTATCTGATGTGAAGAAGGTACTTTTTCTTATTTTCTTTTACATGTAAAATTTGCATGATTTGTACTGAAAAGGTCATTTGGCTTTCAGACTAATAACAAAAGGTAAACTGATTTGTTTTATGTGTCCTGAGTAGTAATGGTGATGTTTTAATCTTTTTTGAAAATGAGTATATTTCAACTTTAAAGATTGTCCTCTTATTTGTAAATAGCGTGATAAAATACATAATATTGAAAGTTTTCTTTTTAAATTTAATTTTCCTTCCTTTTTTTTTTTTTTTAATAGAGTCTAGTGCTGGCAGAAAATAGTCCTGGAAAGGATAGTACTGAATATATTATTATTTTTGAGCCTCGGTTATCACCTTTAACAAGAACATTAGAGCCATATATACTACCATTTATGTTTTATAACGGTAAGTTTTACAGTGGTAAATTTCTAAAGTCCATTATTAAATCCCATTTGTAATGGTAGTTTCAATTAGTTTTGCTTTCTGTTAACATGATGCCGTATTTTGGTAAAGTCGCAGTTTTTAAGTTGTTAACATTATTTGAATTTTTTTTCTTAGATGTTAAGAAGCAGCAACAAATGGCAGCACTTACAAAAGAAAAGGACCAGTTATCTAAATCTATTGTTATGTATAGAAGTCTATTTGAAGCAAGCAAACAGCTTCTTGATGAAATGAAATGTAAGTCATTTTGTTTTCAAAAGCAGTAAAAAGTTATGCTTTGGGAAATGATCATGCAGGTGGTAGAAATTGTGAGACTTATCTTGTGTCTGTTTTCATTGTACTGTAAGTAAAATCAAGAAAACTGGCTTTTTTTCTTTTAAACTCAGAACCAGGCTGCTTGGCAGGCTTGTTTTGCTAATGCTCTTCTACCACTTGATATATGCTTCCAGCCTAAGCTAACTTTCAAATCTTGAACCTTGATCTCAGCCTCTTGAGTATAGCTAAGATTTACCAGCATAACCTGCTATATTGCTTTTTAGCAGTTTTTAAGATAAAATGTCTGTGTATCTTGCCATCAATTGTAAAATTTTGGGGTTTTGTATTAGAAGTCTCAATATGACACAAATTTAAGGTTTCTCACATATTCATGGTATTTGTGCCTAGTGCCTACATTATACCTAGCCTTACATTATCACATAGAGTAATGAGTAAATTCATATTTAGCTTGAGTCATAAACTTTATGCACTCTAGGGGTGTATGGGGCCATAAGCAGTAAAACTGAAAAATATATCACTTATTCTTAAGTCAGTCTAGAATGTTTGCTTTGTTTTTAAGTGATGAAATTAAAACAAAAGGCATTGACTGTATTTGCTCTATCACTTTGTCTGTTTACATTTTAACTTGTGTTTTTACTTTGTATACTAGTTATATAGTTAAATAGTGTTATATACTTAATATTTTCATCAGCTAACCAACATACATTCATTGCCTGCCACACATTTTTAGATATCTATATGCAACATCAGAGATCTTATAGACATTAAGGTAATAGCATATCATTTGCATAGCACTGTTTTTTTTGTATTAATTGGTTCTAATACTATCCATGTATAGTTATTTGTAAATCATTTGTGGCATAGGATGTGATATTCCTTTTAGCCACATTAATTTTATTTTTCCTTTTTATACAGTAGAATTGAACATTAATATAGTTTAATCTTGAGTTTCTAAAGTAAGTGCCTGTCAATTTTCATTTTACCATCAAACATTAAATAGAAAACAAAAAATTGAATTTTTTTAAAGCTAAATTTTGAGGATTTTTAAAAATTGAATTATTTTGTTCTCAATTTTAGGCCAAGTGGAAGAAGCAAAATTAAAGGAGTCCCAGTTGCGAAATGAGTTGAAAACATATAATATTGATATTCCTACAACACAACAGGTATAGCTTACAAAGTATACATTAAATGTTATTTTAGTTTTTATTTTTGGCACAGCTAGTTGTTTGAACTCTTTGTCTCTTGTTTGTCAGACAGGCTCTGACCACTACTTCAGCCCTATTTGCATTGGGGTTTTTTTTTGTTGTTGTTTTGTTTTGTTTTTAGTGATAGTCTTGTTTCTTACCCATGAGCATGTTTGGACCTTAGTCTATATTTATGCTTCCGGTCCTCACTGAGATGAAAGGCACTATTTCATGTGTTTGAAAACTTCCTGTAGTTTCTTTTGTTGTTGATTTGTATTTATATTCCATTGTGGTCTTATAGAATAGAGGGGGTTATCTCAGATTTCTTACATTTATTTAGACTCACTTTGGGTCCGGCTTGAACTCTGGGCCTGGGCGCTGTCCCTCAGCTCTTCAGCTCAAGGCTAGCACTCTACCACTTGAGCCACAGTGCCACTTCCAGCTTTTTTTTTTTTTTTTCTGCTTATGTGGTGCTGAGGAATTGAACCCAGGGCCTCATGCATGCAAGGAAAGCGCTCTACCACTGAGCCATCTTCCCAGCCCTGAGACTCACTTTGTATCTTAAAATATTCTGGTGGAGGATGAGAGAGAATGAAGTTGATAGGGAAACATTGTATGTGTGATAATGTCACAAAATCTCCTTTGTGCAACTAATATATTCTAATAAAAACATCTATTTTTGAAAAAGTTATATGGGTGTCTGAGAAGAATATATTGTATAGCTTCTGGATCTTATATTCTGTAGATTTCCATTATGTTCATTTTGACCTATACTGTTGAATAATTCTGAAGATTTTTTTGTTGATTTCTTTTTAATCTGGATGTCTATCTATTGGTGAGAGTGAGCTGTTGATGGCACTCACTATTACTGTATATAAGTTCATTCGATTTTTTTAAAATGAAATTTGAGTATTTCAGTATTTGGTTTGTATATACCAACTATTGTACAATTGTTATCTCCTTTTTTTAAAAAAAATTGGAGTTTGAACTTGAGACTCCACTACTATTTGAGCCCTCCTATCTCTACTTGGACTATTCACTTTATTAATGTGAAATGACCATCTTTGTTTTCTCTAATTTTGGTATGAAATCTAATTTATTAGATTGGAATAGAGTTGTACTCTATAGAATTTTTTTCCATCCTTTCATGTAAGCCAATGTTTCAGTGAGATGTGTTTATTGTAGGATAATAAATGGTCAGGTTTTAACCCACCTTTCCTCTATCTTTTGTTTGAAGAAATACTAGTAACATTTTGTGTTAATATTGAAAGGTATGTCATTCTGCTGGGGTTTTTTTTGTGGTAAAGAGATGATACTTGCTTCTTTGCTAATCATTGCCATATCCTGATCTACTCATCTGCTGGGATTTATCCTTTATTGCTTTTTCCTGGTTGCATTCACCATGATTTTCTTTTTTCTTCTTTGCCAGCCCTGGGGCTCAGACTCAGGCTCTGGGCACTGTCCCTGAGCTTCTTTTGCTTAAGGCTAGCACTCTACCCACTTGAGCCATAGCACCACTTCTGGCTTTTTCTGTGTATGTGGTACTGAATCCAACTCAGTACTTCATGCATGGTAGACAAGCACTCTACCACTAAGCTATATTCCCAGCTCATACCATGATTCTCTGTGTGTGGGATCTCTTTGTGGTTTAATGATCATGAGTAGTTTTTATTTATTATAGAAAATGTATATTTCTTTGTCAATTAAGAAGATACCTTTGCTATATACATTTACTCTAGGTTAATAGTTACTCTGAGGGCTTGGAATGCCCTTTGTATGCTTTATTTCCAAGCCCTTCTAGCCTTTAGTGTTAGAAGGTTTTTCTGAAGTCTGCTTTTGTTTTGTTTTTTTTTTGGGTCCGGTCGTGGGGCCTGAACTCTGGGCCTGGGCGTTGTCCCTCAGCTCTTCAGCTCAAGGCTAGCACTCTACCACTTGAGCCACAGCGCCACTTCCGGCTTTTTTCTTTTTGCTTATGTGGTGCTGAGGAATCGAACCCAGGGCCTCAGGCATGCAAAGCAAGCACTCTACCACTGAGCCACCTTCCCAGCCCTGAGGTCTGCTTTTATACGTGACTTATTTGTCTTGCAGTTTTTAATATTCTGTATTTTTAGTGTTTTAACTGACCTTTTTCTGTTTTTTTTTTTTTTTTTCTGACCTTTTCTATTTGGTGCTCTGAAAACTCCTGCACTTGGATTGCCCTCTCTTAGGCAAGATTGGGGGGTTTTGCTTCTACCTTTTAATGAATATATTTTTATTTCTTATATTTTTCTCCTTCCACTTTAGAGGCTTGGTGTTTTGATGGTATCCCAAAAATGTTCTGTTCATATTTTCTTGTTATTTTTATTTGTATGATTATTTTAATTCCTCTATGTTTGTTACTGATACTCTATTTTCAACCTTGATTCTGTTAGCAAGACTTTCAGCTGTTTTTGGGGGGGGGGGGGGAGGTTGGCGAGGGGTCAGTTGTGGGGCTTGAACTCTGGGCCTGGGCACTGTCCCTCAGCTCTTCAGCTCAAGGCTAGCACTCTACCACTTGAGCCACAGCACCACTTCGGTTTTCTGGTGGTTAATTGCAGATAAGAATCTCAGCCGGGCACCTGGTTCTTGCCTGTAATCCTAGCTACTCAGGAGACTGAGATCTGAGAATCAGGGTTTACAAAACCAGCCCAGGTAGGAAAGGCTGTGAGACTCTTCTCTCCAATAAACCACTAGAAAACTGGAAGTAGTGCCTTCTTGAGCTTAAGAGCTGAGGGACAGCGCCCAAGCCCAGAGTTTAAGCCCCACAACTGACAAAAGAAAGAAAAAAAAAAAAAGAGTCTTACTTTACTTTGTGGGCTAGCTTTGAACCAAGATCCTCAGATTTGTTTCCTGAGTAGCTAGGATTACAGGTGTGAGCCATTGGCGCCTGGCTTGACTCATTTTTAAATTTGTATTACTGAACTTTCAAGAATTTCAGTCTGTTTTTTTTTCCCCTAGTACTTCTATATTTTTATTTTATTAAAAATTCTTCTCATATATTTCAGATTGTTTTCCTTATTTCTTTCAGCTGTTTATTTGATTTTTCTTTAAGCTCATTCAGCTCTTTATATTCTCTAAGTTCTTTCAGGAAGTTTATACATGTCCTTTTTAATGACATTGATCATTCTTAGCATTGTTCATTCTTTAAAAGTTCATACACTGCATTATTGTAGAAGTCCTTTATTGTGGAATTGTTGACTTTTGGAGGTCATACAGTGTCTATTTCTTCATATTACTTGTGTTTCTGCATTGTGATTAACCTATCTGATGCCAAGATGTTTGTTGGGAGTTTTAATCAACTACAATAGTTGAAATGTCTCAATTTTTAAATAGGATCTGTGTGGTGGCCTGGAGTTGGAGGGAATACCCATATGCCTTCTGTTGGCATCTTGAGCTTCCCTTCCCTCACCCAGGAAGCCAGGGACCAACTAGAAACTTTCTCATTTTTTCTGTTGTGCCTGCTTCTCCATGCTTTTCTGTTTTCCTGCTGCCTTTTTCATGTTTCCCAATGTTATAAAGAGAGAGAGAGATGAAATATGTGATCTCTCTTATGTTACCTAACACTTCTCATTTACCAAGCCAAAACAGTGAACACATCTGATCCTCCATTTTGCCCCCTGATTGTTTTTCCTTTTGGTCTTGGGGCTTGAACTTGGTCTGGGAGCTGATGCTGAGTTTTTGTGCCCTACCATTTGAGCCATAGTTTCAGTTCCAACTTTTTGGTAGTTAATTGGATAAGAATCTCATGGACTTTTCATGCCCCAGCTGGCTTCAAACCACAATCCTCAGATCTTAGTCTCCTGAGTAGCTTGGATTGCTGGCAAGAAGCACTAGTGCGTGGATCCCCCCTGATTAACTTTTATGTTCTCACATTTTATAGTATTGGCCTTATGGATAAAATTTTCTATATAAATTACAGGTGTCATACATTGAAGCACTTTTGAAAAGAAAGATAGCAGAACAGGAAGAACTAAAGAAAAAACCCAGAAGATCATGTACACTTCCAAATTATACTAAAGGCAGTGGAGATGTTTTGGGAAAGGTTTGTATTTAAGTTATTTAAGAAACAGTACATTCTTGTTACCTTGTATCATTTTTATTTAAAATAGAACTTCACTGAAACAAATTGCACTGGCTGAGAACTGAGGTGGGACCTAACTTCTCTGATTACTAGTCTCAGTGTTTAACAGATCCTGTCCAGCAGTTTACTCTCTGGGAAGAGAGAAGGCTGTGGAAATTTTCATTATTCATAGGGTCTGTCAGCAGCTGTGTCTTCAGACCAACTTAAGATGGAAAAATATCAACAGTGTTCTTTTGAGTTCCAAATCTTATGCTATTATAGAAACCCTAGATTTAAGAAAAAGGAACAGTAAAAAAAAGTTTGTGCATATTTTACTACAAAGTAAAATAATTATCATTCTTTCTAAGTTATTTTTTCATTTTTATCCTAGTATTATTTAATGATGAACATTTCTTTTTCACATTTTTTTCTCAATTAGAACTTCTGTTTGCAATCATTGCTAAGCAATCATTGCTAAGTTCATTAGATGACTGTTGCCTTAGATCTTTATAGTTGCTATATTCTTGTAAATATATTTTATTCCATTATAATATTTCTTTTGGAAAATAAGTTTGTCACACATAAGAAATTATTTCTTTAGTTTATATTTAATTTACCTCTATTAATCCTTCCTACCTTGGCAAGAACTTTTCATCTTTGTTTACAGTAGTTTCCCCCCACCCCACTCCCCCATCCCCAGTCCTGGGACTTGAACTGAGCACCTGGGCACTGTCCCTGAGCTTCTTTTGCTCAAAGCTAACACTCTACCACTTGAGCCACAGTGTTACATCTGACTTTTTCTGATTATGTGGTACTGAGGAATTGAACCCTGGGCTTCATGCATACTAGGCAAGCACTCTACCACTAAGCTACATTCCCAGCTTGCACTAACTTTAACATTTCCTTCTTTCACACCCCTCCCTCCTTTTTGTCTTAATTTTTCTTCCATTGACTTCTAGTGAATTGGAAAACAAGCACAGACATTGTAGTATATCTAACAGCAACTTAAAGCACTATTACTGCTAGGCAGATGTGTGCTACTAAATCAGATTAGGTAAGACTATGTCAACACAGTAAATGAGGTTTTGATATTGAACAGGAATGTCTGTGCTTAAAGGCAAATATTTGTAAATAATCAAGTGGGTATCCTAAGTTTCAAGGAAATTTTCCCGTTAGCATAAATCAATGAAACAATTCTTATTTGTGATATTTAGATTAGTATTCTAAAAGAAATAGTATAATACTGAAGTGAAATGTTTGCTTGAGAAGATATATTAGCTGTATATGCTTAATTGAATATAAGTTGCATTTTATTATTTAAATATAGCTATTCTTAATGCAGAGATAAAAGTATAAAAAACAGTATATCTTTAATTAGCTAAGACTATTTGCAACAGTTTTATTTACTTGCAAGTTTACTGGTGTTTAAGGCATTTTCCCTCCAAAAAAATTTAATGACAGAATAGTTAGCTTCATACATGGAAGTTAATATAAGTTTTTTTTTTTTTTTTTTTTTTTGTTTTGGGTCCGGTCGTGGGGCCTGAACTCTGGGCCTGGGCGCTGTCCCTCATCTCTTCAGCTCAAGGCTAGCACTCTACCACTTGAGCCACAGCGCCATTTCCGGCTTTTTTCTTTTTGCTTATGTGGTGCTGAGGAATCGAACCCCGGGCCTCAGGCATGCAAGGCAAGCGCTCTACCACTGAGCCACCTTCCCAGCCCCTAATATAAGTTTTTAAAGCTTGAGTGTTCTCTTTTTTTTGATAGTCTTACTGTGTGACTAAGGTTGGCCCAAACTCAGCCTCTCAAGTGCTAAGATTACAAGTGTGTGCCACCTCACTTGGATGAGAATTTTCTTATTCATATGTTTAAGAAAGATATTTTGCTTTTTAGTTTTAGACATTTAAAATATTTAATGACAGATTTTTATGTTTATTTTTAAATGTTTTACTTGATGTTAAAATGAATTGTAGATTGCACATCTTGCACAAATTGAAGATGACAGAGCTGCAATGGTTATTTCCTGGCATCTGGCAAGTGACATGGACTGTGTGGTCACCCTAACCACCGATGCTGCACGTCGAATATATGATGAAACCCAGGGTCGTCAACAGGTGTTACCCCTTGATTCTATTTATAAGAAGACTCTGCCAGATTGGAAAAGGTCAGAGAAATGTAAAAGTAACCATTCTTTTTCTGGAATTAATTGCCTGGTTAATTTTCCAGTATTTGGATCAAATTTCGGAGCTCACACATGCTGGGCAAGATCTTTACTAAGCCTAGACCACACCCCAATCCACAGGCCATTTTGTTGTTGTTATTGTTTTTAAAGCCTTTATTTTTTAAAATTTTTTTGTCAGTTGTGGGGCTTTGAACTCTGGGACTGGGTGCTGTCCCTCAGCTCTTCAGCTCAAGGCTAGCACTCTACCACTTGAGCCACAGTGCCACTTCTAGTTTTCTGGTGGGTTATTGGAGATAAGAGTGTCACAGACTTTTTTGCCCAGGCTGGCTTTGAACCATGATCCTCAGATCTCAGCCTCCTGAGTAGCTAGGATTATAGGCATGTGCCACCGGTGCCTGGCAAAGCATCTATTTTTTATTTTATTTTTTTTTGTGCTGGTGCCGGGGATTGGACTCAGGGCCAGGACACTCTCCCTAAACTTTTTGCTCAAGGCTAAACTCTACCACTTGAGCCACAGTGCCACTTTTCAGCTTTTTCTGTTAATGTAGTACTGAGGAACCGAATCCAGGGCTTTATGTAAGGTAAACAAGCACTTTATCACTGAGCCACATTTCCAGCTAATTATGCCTTTTAAAAAATCACCTTAGAAAGTTTTTTTTTTTACTTCATCTTAGAAAGGCTAAAAGAAAATGCTAACGGAACAATTAAAATGTATAACATTGTTGCCAATAATTGTTTTTCAACTTTAGAAGGCTTATATTCATGTATGAGGACCTAAAGGAGATTAGTAACTCAATAAGAGTCTACACTGTTAATAAACATGTTGTGATGTAATCTAAAAATAGATTGAGAAAGTAGCTGCATTTTGAACTCAAGACTGTATCAATTTTCAAATTTACCATTCTGCTACTTAAACCCATTTAAGTCAACATAGGCCTTCCTGCCAGGTCAAGATCACTATATTGATAAGGGGAGTACTTTTTGTGGAAAAAAGATTCTCTTGGAAAGTTCTATTTTATCTCTACAGTTCTTGAAGAGCAACTTAAGAAAATATTTCATTTAGGGAAAGAATGAATTGAGTATAAAGTTTGTTGTAGAAACTAGTTACATAATCCCCTCTGTTCCTATTCTTAGTATTCTCACCTCTTCCTTTTGGGGGATATAGGGTTTTTTTGCCTGTTACTCTTATTAACTTCGCCACCTCCTCTATATGAAAAGTCACCATTCATTTATTATCTCTGAAACTTATTATTATCATCATCATCATCATCATCATCACCACCATCATCATAATCATCCTTAGGCTTTAGTTGTGTCTTTCTACTCTATCAGAGTTACAGGGATTCAAAAATACTTAATAGCCTCCCCTATCTGTCCTAGTCTTGAGCTGTGCAACTTTCTGTACCCATTCTGTGGCCTCATTTGAGGCAGTTATTATGTCATTGGCATCCTCATATGGTCCATCTTTAGAGGCTGCCTTTCTCCTTTCTTCATCAAGCTAAGCAGTTAGCTTATATTAAAAAGTCATTTTACTTACAGTTCACTAGCACAGATAAAACCAACCAGATACAAGTGGATTTCTCTTTCTTGCTATTGTTTTTAATGTACTTAAAATGTATTATGTATTTTTTTTTGTTTCTTTGGTATGTTCCTCCCCCACAGTATAACCCCTGTTTTCACTGTGTTTGATTCTGGTGCCCTGCATCTTGTATATACATTTTTCTAATTTGGGAAGGGGAAGGGAAAAAACAAAACACTTAAATAGGGATACAGGTTGCCCCATTGTAACAATGAGATGTACAAGACACTGTTAAAAATGAACTTTACAACTTGTAGTGGGGAGGGAAGGAGGAGTTTGGAAGGTGGAGAGGAAAGGGATGGTAGAGGTAAAAGAAAGAGGAGCTAACAATGCTCAATAGGAAATGTAGTCATTACCTTACTCATGTAACTGTAACCCCTCTGTACGCTATTTTTACAATAAAAAACTTACTTAAAAATTAAAAAAAAATTAAAGTGATCCTCTTATAGGGCAGGAATAAAAGATCTTGAATTTCTGAAGCAAAAACCAACCAGATATTTTTACATGGTAACTATTTTCATTTCTAGGACACGATATTTGATTATTTAGGGTATCATTTGTGATAGATGGGCACTTGATTGTATGGTCAAAATGATGCATAATCATGTTTCTCTTTTATTTTTTGAAATTGTTACATGTGTTGTTTAATACATTTATTTATTTTTAATTTAGACCTCTCCCTCATTTCCGAAATGGAAAATTATATTTTAAACCCAGTGGAGATCCAGTCTTTGCTCGAGACTTGTTAACATTTCCAGATAATGTAGAACATTGTGAAACAGGTAAAGGGTATTGTGGTGGTTTTATTTTATACGGATATTTGTGATACAGGTGTGTAATAATGAAAAGTATGTTCTTAGCTTGTAAGTGCTAATGTTATTAATATTCTTTAATTTTTTGGTGTTTTTAGTATTTGGTATGCTGTTAGGAGACACCATTATTTTGGATAACCTGGATGCAGCCAATCATTACAGAAGAGAGGTTTGTACTTCATTTCTTTTTTTAACCTGTAGGCTCAATTAATTCTAACTTACATTTTTATTTTTATTATTTAAAAAAAAAAATTTTGGGGGGGGGGTCCAGTCATGGGGCCTGAACTCTGGGCCTGGGCGCTGTCCCTTGAGCTCTTCAGCTCAAGGCTAGCGCTCTGCCACTTGAGCCATAGCACCACTTCCAGCTTTTTTATTTTCTGCTTATGTAGTGCTGAGGAATTGAACCCAGGACCTCATGCATGCAAGGCAAGCGCTCTACCACTGAGCCACCTTCCCAGCCCTAACTTACATTTTTAAAATTTAGCATAAGCCGGGCACCAGTAGCTCACACCTGTAATCCTGGCTACTTGGAGGCTAAGATCTGAGGATTGCAGTTCAAAGCCAGCCTAGACAGAAAAGTCCACGAGAATCTTATCCCCAATAAAGTACTCAGAAAAAGCCACATGTGGCACTATGGCCCAAGTGGTAGAGTGCTATCCTTTAGCACAGAGGTTCCAGGACAGTGTCTAGACCCTGAGTTCAAGCCCCCAGGATTGGAAAAACAAAAACAAAATAATAAAGACATAATAATCATTCTATTTTTGGGACATGGTGACACATGCATGTAAATCCTAGCATTCACAAGGCTGAAGCAGGCAGGTTGAGAGTTCTAGGTCAGACTGGGCGACATAGTGAGATCATGTCTCTAAGAAAAACAAATAATGTTAATGATACATGCACATGCATAGCTTAAGCAAACCCAACTTAAATCCTGCATATTAATAACGTAAGATTGGACAAAATATACAAACAAATGTTCCAAGATACAAATACAAATGAGATGTGTTTAAGGTTATGAAATTGTCTGGAACTCACAACTCACTCAGTGTTGGTGGAAGTATAATTTGGTATTAGTTTTCTAGGACTGCCATAACAAAATATTAGACTTGGGCAGTGTAAACAATACAAGCTTTTTATCTCACAGATTTTAGGCTGTGAGTCCAAATTCAGGCTGTTATCAGAGTTGTTTTCTTAGAACTAAGTGAGATGTCTGTTTCAGAGCTATCTCCCTGCCTTGTAAATGGCTGTCTCTCCCTGTATCCCTTCATATTAATGTGTGACTGTTCCAGATTGCCCTCTTACAATAAGATGACAATCATATGCCATCAGACCTTACTGATGACCTCATTTTAACTTGAAAGGCATGTAAAAATGCTTTAATGGGAATTAGTATTTCATTCAAAGTTTAAGGGAACACAATTCAATTTATAGGAAATTTGGCAATATAAGTATTTCAAAGTTTTATTGCTACATAACAAACTCTCTAAAAGTGTGTTATAAACTGCAGCGTTTAGTTTTTGTAACTCTGGATTTCTCCAAAGGATGTTAGCTAGTAGCAGTTTGTCTAATTGCCCTGGGATGATGGAAGCTTGCTATAATTCCCGTACTTAGCTGATAGCACTGGTCGCCATCTGGTCAGTCAGCTAGCATTGTCCAGTGGTTCATTTGTCCCTGTCTGCATGGATGGTGCCATTAAGAGTTTTAGAAATCTTTTTTTCCCTTCCAATCCCTTCCTATCCCTCCCTCCCCTCCCCCCCCTCCCCCCCCAAGCAGTTTTAGAAATCTTAGCGTGCTCAGTGGCATGCATTTGTATTCCCAACACTTAGGAGTTTAAAGCCAAAGGGCCATTTGAGTCTAAGGGTTTGAAATCACATCCTAGGAGGGTAGTACTACCATGCTTGGCTTGACTGATGCACAGGCAAAGGAGGAAAAAAAAATTTTTTTTTTCAATCCATCAAGTTCCAAGTTAGAAATACTTTGCTTGAAATTATTCTTGAGGGGCTGGGAAAGTGGCTCAGTGGTAGTGCTTGCCTTGCATGTATGAGGCCCTGGGTTTGATTCCTCAGCACCACATAAGCAAAAAGAAAAAAGCCGGAAGTGGTGCTGTGGCTCAAGTGGTATAGCACTAGCCTTGAGCTGAAGAGCTGAGGGACAGCGCCCAGGCCCAGAGTTCAGACCCCACGACTGGACCCAAAAAAAAAAAAAAAGAAATTATTCTTGAAAACTAATTAGAATCTGTTTCCCACTCATACTGGCTAATTGCAACCAGCTGGCTCAGCACTGGGACTGCAGCTAGCAGCTTTGGATTGTTCTATGTGCACTGTCTTCTTGTGGCTACTTGGACCTTTTTACAACATGGCATTTGGGTTCCATGAAGGTGTGGTATATCCCAAGCACTGAAGGCAAAGCATTCAGGTCTCTTAAATCCCAGACTCTGAAAGCATATAGTCACATTCAGTTGGCCAATATCTGTCCAGTCTATATCCATAGAAGGGTAGAATGGTAGGTATGGACTTCTTTTCTTGGGAGGCAACAGCAAAGAATTTGTAGCTATTTTAAAATTATTACAAAGTATTCATATATAGATGAGGTTATTAGTTCAGTGGTAGAATGCTTGCAAAGAGCACATAAGGCCCTGGGTTTAACTTTCAAACACCAATCAATAAATATTACAGATATGTTCTACAAATGTCTCAAGATGTATACAAAAAATTCTTCAAAATATGGTGCTCATCAAGTAGGATTAAACAGCTTACATGGTAGAATGGGAAGTAGTTATTAAAAACAATGTATTAGATTTTATGTTTGGCAAGGAAAACGTACAAATGGCTTATGGAAGGTTGCAAAATGATTATGTCTAAGAATAATTTCCTATGTGAAGTAGTTTTTGACAATACTGGGGTTTGAACTTACAGCTTTGTATTTACTTGGCAGGCACTCAGCATTTAAACACACCCCCAGCCCTTATTTTCTGTACTTAAAAAAAGGAAGATACATGACATAATGTTGTATATCTTACTTCTCATTGCTTTTAAGTTTACTTACAAAGGAGAGCTGGGGATGTAACACAGTGGTAGACACTTAACTTGCACATGCAAAGTCATATCCAGTCACAGCACTGCTCATTTAAAAAGAAAGGAAGTCTACTTTGAAACATTGTAAAAATTTAGAAGATTAACACAGATAAAATTCTAGTAATGAAAGGTCTTTTGGTATTCACAGATTCGATACACTAGGTGTATTAGTTTCTATGTGTACTGTTCATCCACTGATCTATGTAAGTAATACATTAATAAGTGTTAAAGGCCTGAAAATACCAGATTAATCTTATGTTGAAATCATTGTAGATTTGCAAACTGAAAATGAGTAACAATGTTAGCAGCTATATCAGAGAAAATAGACCAGCTTAAAATAGGAGCTAATAACCTGAATACAACTTTCTAGAGTCGTGAGGACCTTAGACATCATCTAGTCTCAATTTATTGAGAAGAAACTTTAAACCCACAACAAGTAATACACTATATCTCATCACACCAACTCCTAGTAGAGCTAGAAGTACTCAAAGCTTTCTTTCTTCAGTCCTGGTAACGAAACAGGAATAAATGTGGCTTCTTAAATTTAGGAAAGCTAAATTAGTGTGTGTTTTTTTGAAAATTATACAGCAAACTGGGGTGTACTGTTCAGTATCTCATATTTCCTTGTGAATCTAATAATACAAACCATAAACTATTCCAGAAATTGGAAAATGGGCTACTGTCTGGTGATCATTAGCATTTTTATGTATCCTTGATTATGTAACGGAGACTGTATCCCTTAAATATTAGAATAACCTAGTATCTGTTTATAGAGAACGTGAGCAGCTTTACTAATAAGAATAGACTCAACCATTAAGATAAAAACGAAGATTATGATTATTTTTATCAGCTATTTAAGCATTTATATATAAAATAAAGTTGTGTGTTAATAACTGCTGGATAATCAGCTGCGTGGGCAGAAAGGAAACTCTTTTTAGCTTTTTCAGTTTCTGTGATGTAAATATTCATCATGACTTTTTCAGCTGCTTATGTGAAGTTCCTAAGTGCAAGAGATCTAGCTCTTAGAGTCCTGTACAAACTTGATTTAGCATACTACTCTGCCTTGAAGTACAAATAAGAATTAGACAAATCAAATAACTATAGGAAACTCTAGTGTAAGATAAAGTGCTATTTTTAATATTAAAATTTATGAACTAGAGGTAAGCAACATTGAAGGCAGATTCTTCGTATCTTTTGCGAAATTCATTAAATTTGAGTACCAATTT
This sequence comes from Dipodomys spectabilis, assembly GCF_019054845.1. Classification (NCBI taxonomy): domain Eukaryota; kingdom Metazoa; phylum Chordata; class Mammalia; order Rodentia; family Heteromyidae; genus Dipodomys; species Dipodomys spectabilis. The sequence continues at coordinate 831,157 of NW_024870701.1, read as the reverse complement.
TCATCCTTTTGAGGGATTCAAAAGGATAGGAAATAAACCTAGAATTCCAACCAACATAAGGAGTCTGATAACTGGGACCCCACAAACCCACACATCTGAACTAAATCTTGGTTGTAAGAGGGAACAAAAATTTTAAAAAAACAACAACCAAAAACTGCTACTTTCAGCTGCAGCTGCTTTTGGAAACTGCCAGAAAATTGACACTTATAGAAAAAATATATTTTCCTTGCTAGTTCAGCAACATAAAAAAAAATTGGTCTTCATGTATGTTTGCAGTCTGCATTTAACTACTTGACTTCTGAGGGAAAAAAACCAAAACTCAAGGTAATTTTTGTTTTTTTATAGGAAGATTATTAGATGTCTAAACAAAGACAGATTTTTCTCTAAACGAATCACCATTATCTTAAAGCTGAAATTATTTCCATATTAAAGTTGAGAGCAAGGAGACAGAGGGGGCGATATGATCAAGATTATTCATTATATACATAAATGGGCATGATAAAAATTACTTGTACAAGTAGTTGATATAAATAATCACAACATGTATTTTTAGAGTATTATTAATATAGTTCAATAAAGTTTAAAATGAGAAAAGAAAACAATCAAATCATTTCTAAAAATAGCAATTTACTGTCTGGGGAGATTTAACAGTTTAAAAGAAAATCAGTTAATTGAAAAATGGCTTAGACTGTAAACAAGAGAAAGAGGGAAATGGGATGTAGAAGAGAGATTGAAGAGATAGGAATGAAGAATGAGAAAATTCAGAGTCTAATGAATATACCAGAGGAGCCAGAGAAAAAGATTCAGTATTTGAAAAACTAATGGCTGGACAACATTTTATGATTGATAAAAATTTCCAGTCTTGGGCTGGGAAGGTAGCTTAGTGGTAGAGTGCTTGCCTTGCATGCATGAGGCCCTGGGTTCGATTTCTTAGCACCACATAAGCAGAAAAAGCTGGAAGTGGTGCTGTGGCTCAAGTGGTAGGGCGCTGGCCTTGAGCTGAACTGCTGAGGGACAGCGCCCAGGCCCAGAGTTCAGGCCCCATGACCAGCAAAAAAAAAAAAAAAAATTTCCAGTCTTCAAAAAAATACCTTAGGTGAGGATTGTAGTTAAGAACAAAACTGGGTTATATAGCAAAAGGTGTGTTTAAAAAGTAAAATTACCAAGTATATACAAAACAGATATTTTTACCTTTTAATTATGGCATCTATTGAGTTTCTTCCAAATATCTGAAGTTATATACAATGCTCTAAGTACGGTTTTAGAGTCTCTTGAGCAAAGGCTTGTGTTGTTCCTTAGTATATTTCAGTCGTCTGTTGTTTTTCTCTAAATTCTGTACACCATTTATATCAGCACTTCAACTTCTTGTTGATTCAACCCCTTGCCTGTCTCTACAAAGGTTGTAAATAAGTGATATTCAGAATTACAGTCCTGTTGTTCATTCACAAAATTTGCAAAAACTGTCATGACTGTCAGTCTTGACAGGATGTTTAGTGAAGTAGAATTATAAAATCAAGAGGGCAATTAAAACTGTCTATGAAAGTAATGTTTTCAGAAGTGTTACAAAGAGATTATCTTCTCCACATTGTCAGCCTGTTGGCAAAGAAACATAAAGAAATCTGTAAACTTAAATATTCATTATTTGAGATATTAAACCTTAAAATTTTGTGTTGCCAGGCACCATTGGCATTACCTATACAAAACACAAATACAGGCCAGGCGCAGGTGGCTCAAGCCTGTAATCCTAGCTACTCCGGAGGCTGAGACCCAAGGATCGCAGTTCAAAGCCAGACTGGGCAGGAAAGTCCGTGAGACTCTATCTCCAATTAACAACCAGAAAATTAGAAGTGGCTCTGTGGCTCAAGTGGTAGAGTACTATCCTTGAGCTGAAGAGCTCAGCGATAGCACCCAGGCCCAGAGTTCTAAACCCATGACCAACAAAACACAAATGCAAGCCAAATTAAGTTGTGGTCATTTATTTTACCAAACCAAATACCTTTTTAAATGCGTAAATAGTTCACCACAAGATTTCTATAAAAAGCTGTCAGACTAGTACTCAGGAGACTGAGGCAGGAAGATCATAAGTTTGAAGTCAGTCTAACTACCTATATAAGAAGACTCTTTTTAAAAAAAAAAAAAAGATTGCTTCCCTTAGTTAATGTATGCCACATTTTTGGTGTGGATGTGCTATATAATATAACTTAATGACACATGTAAGATTAACATTTTTTAATTAAGGTGGTATTCCAATGCACATTGTTCACATCTTTTTTTTTTTTCATCGGTCTTGGGCTTTGAACTCTGGGCCTGAGTGCTGTCCCTCAGCTCTTCAGCTCAAGGCTCTACCACTTGGGCTACAGCACCACTTCCAGTTTTCTGGTGGTTTATTGGAGATGAGTTTTCACGGACTTTCCTGCCTGGGCTGGCTTTGAACCATGATCCTCAGATCTCGCCTCCTGAGTAGCTAGGATTACAGGCCTGAGCCACTGACGCCTGGCCACATCTTTTCTTTCTTTCTTTCTTTTCTTTCTTTTCTTTTTAATATAAAATGCCTCAAATTTTTGCATCATCCTTGTGCAGGCACCATGCTAATCTTCTCTGTATCTGTCAATTTTAGTATGTGTGTTGCCAAAGCAAGATTTTTTTTTTTGTCAGCTACTTTGAGCCACAACTCCACTTTGATTTTTGTTTTTTGTTTTGTTCTGTTTTTGTTTTTGGTAACTAATTGGAGATAAGAGTCAGGGACTTTCCTGTCCGGGCTGGCTTTGAATCACAGTCCTTAGATCTCAGCCTCCTGAATAGGTATTGTAGGCTTGGGCCACCAGTGCTCAGCCTCTTTGGTTAATTTTATATGTTAAATTATTTGTGTGTCTCTGCATACTGGGTGGTTTATTGGAGATATGAGTCTCATGGGCTTTCCTGCCCGGACTGGCTTTGAACTGTGATCCTCAGATCTAAGCCTCCTGAGTAGCTAGGATTATAGGCATGAGCCACTGGCGAGGATTACAGGCAAGAGCCACCAGCGCCTGGCAGTCCAAACTTTTTTTTTTTTTGGTCCGGTCTTGGGGCCTGAACTCAGGGCCTGGGCGCTGTCCCTCAGCTCGAGCCATAGCGCCACTTCCAGCTTTTTTCTTTTTGCTTATGTGGTGCTGAGGAATCGAACCCAGGGCCTCATGCATGCAAGGCAAGCGCTCTACCACTGAGCCACCTTCCCAGCCCCTGTCCAAACTTTTTAACACTTACCTCTTCTCTTTGAGAAGCATGGAGCAAATGAGTACATAAAGGTCTGTTTTTTTGAAGCACCCTGGACATTGTATTTAACATTTTCGAAACTGACTTAATATTTACTGCCATGAATTACAGAAGCACCAAGCTCTCAGGCTTCTTCCTTTATTCACTTATCAATTAAGTTAGCAATGTCACTTTTTCCATTTGTCTTGTCGCTATTTTAAGCTAACACTTGGAAAAAATTCTGATGCCCTTGTACAGTTCATTATACATATCACTAACTTGTATGTCATTTCTAATCTCAGCACCCTTATTTTTCTTTTCTCAGTGATTGAAATAAGTTGCTCACTAATATCCATTTACTTAAAATAGGTTGTTAAAATCACTCATTGCCCCACACTGCTGACCAGAGATGGAGATAGAATTCGAAGTAATGGGAAGTTTGGGGGCCTTCAGAATAAAGCTCCTCCAATGGATAAACTTCGAGGAATGGTATTTGGAGCTCCAATACCAAAACAGTGCAGGATTTTAGGAGAACAAATTGGTAAGTTGAATAAGTTCATAAATAATTTCTAATTCAGTTTTTAAATCTTTTGTGGGTTTATATATTTAGATTCTATTACAAAAAAGCCAGTAATTTTTCTAGGGTCATATGGTAGTTCTGTTTTTAGTTTTTAAGGAGCCTCCATACTGACTTCCATATTGACTGCAAAATTTACATTCCCACCAACAGTGTATAAAGGTTTATTCCCTGAATCCTTGATAGCATTTATTGGTTTTAGTTTGGGTTTTTTTTTCTTTGTTTGCCTATTTGTTTAGTAGTACTAGGTTTGAAATGAGGGCTGCCACTTGAACTGTGTATCTCCAGCTTTTTTGCCACCTTAGATTTCTTTTTTCTTCTTCTTCTGATACTGGGGTTTGTACTAAGTGCCTCATATTTACTAGATATGTATGTGTTTTATGAGGCACTCTTTTTTTTTTACACTGATGTTTTTGAGATAGGGTCTTATTTTCTGGTCAGGCACATACGTAGACCATAATCATCTTATTTTTTACTTCCCACTGTAGCTGAGAGGACAGGTGCACACCACCACATATATCCAGCTTCTTCTGTTAAGATAGTCTCATAGACCATAGACTTCTGCTCAGGCTAGCATAGAACTGAGATCTTCCTTATCTTAGCTTTCCACATAGCTAAAATGATGTGCACAAATATTGATTAGAAAGAGGTCTCACATGTATGCCTGGCTTCAAGCTGTAGTCATTCCAATTTCAGCCTCCTAGGCAGCTACAATTAAAGTTGTAAGGCAACAGCTCCCAGTTTTGTTTTTTTAAGGTTATTTTTTAGAGAGGATATTCTGTTTTTGTCCACGCTCAGACCACAAGGCATCTCTTATAGCTTCCCTCTTAGCTGAGATCAAAGGCACGTATTACCACAACCAGCTTGTTAATGCCTCCCAATTTCTGCTTCCCAAGTAGCTGAGATTGCAGACATGAGCCATTGTGCCCAGCTTTTTTATTTTCTTCATTATTTCCATTCAACCTGGGGTAAGATGGAATCTCATTGTAATTTAGATTTGTATTTCTTTTTAGGCTACAGATACTGAATATGTCTTCATTGGCAGTTGGTACTTCTTTTTTTTTTGAGATCTGGTCAATTGATTTGCTCATTAATCTTTTCCAATGAATAGTTGGCAATTCTGTAGGCTATCTCTTCCTTCTGATAGTTATTTCCTTTTCTGTTCAGAAGCTTTTACATTTGTAAAATCTCCATTTGTCCATTTTTGCTTTCATTTTTTAAGCATTGGAGTCCTAGACAGAAACACATAAGGAAATGCTCAATATTTTTGGCCATAAAGGAAATGTAAATCAAAACAACATTGAGATTCCATTTTACCCCAGTAAGATTGATCAGATTCCAGAATTTGAACAATACCAATTGCTGGCAGGGATGTTGAAAAAAATAAATTCTGTTACATTATCAATGGTAATGTAAATTAGTAGAACTAGTCTGGAAGGCGGGTTGGAGATTTCACCAAAAAACTAAACAGTCATCACCATATGAAACTGTAACCCCTCTTATATCACATTTACAATAAAATGAAATTAAAAGGAAAAAAAAAAGAACTACCCTATGATCTTGGCCATCTAAGTCAGCGATATGGCGAAGACACTTTTGCACATCCATGTTCACTGTTACATGTCTCAAAGTATACTCAGTGATTCTTTGAATTTCATTAGCATTTATTGTGATGTCCCTTTCTCATTTCTAATTTTACTAATTTGAATCTTTTCCCTCTTTCTTTTGGTTAGTTTAGCTAAGGGTTTGTCAGTCTTGTTCGTCATTTCATTCTTTGTATTCATCTTTTAGTTTCCATTTTATTAATATTTACCTGATCTTTATACTTTCCATGTGCTATTTTGTGGTTTGCTCATTCTTGTTTTTCTAAGAGCTTGTGTTTTTTTTTTTTTTTTTTTTGTCGGTTGTGGGGCCTGAACTCTGGGTCTGGGCACTGTCCCTTGGCTCTTCAAGTTCAAGGCTAGCGCTTTACCATTTGAGCCACAGTACTACTTCCTGTTTTCTGGTGGTTTATTGGAGATAGGAGTCTCACGGACTTTTTTCCTGGGCTGGCTTTGAACCACAAGCCTCTGATCTCAGCCTCCTGAGTAGCTAGGATTACAGGTGTGAGCCACTGGTGCCCGGCTAAGAGTTTGTTTTTATTTTATGTTTCTCTGAATTTTTAATGAATGAACTCATAGCTACTAATATATCTCTCTTAGACCTGCCTTTGATGTGTCCCAAAAGTTTATTAAGTTGTGCTTTCATTTTTGTTTGTTTCAAGAAATTTTTATTTCCATTCTTATTTCTTCAATGATCATGTAAAGGTGAATTGTTCAGTCTCTATGTGTTTGTATATTTCCTGTACTTCCTTTTGTTAACAATTTCTAGTTTTATTGTGATCTGATAAAATACAGGAAATTATCTCAGTTCTCTTTTATTTGTTAAAACATGCTTTATGTCTTAAGATATGATCTATTTTGGAGAATTTTTTTTTTTTTTTTTTTTTTTTTGGGTCCGGTCGTGGGGCTTGAACTCTGGGCCTGAGCGCTGTCCCTCAGCTCTTCAGCTCAAGGCTAGCGCTCTACCACTTGAGCCACAGCGCCACTTCCAGCTTTTTTTTTCCTTTTTGCTTATGTGGTGCTGAGGAATTGAACCCAGGGCCTCAGGCTTACAAGGCAAGCGCTCTACCACTGAGCCACCTTCCCAGCCCCTTTTGGAGAATATTTTGTGGGCTCTTGAGAACTTGTATTCTGTGGCTGCTGAATGGAATGTTTTGTAAATATATGTGAAATCCATTTGAATCACAGAGTCTACACAATTCCTTTTTTTTTTTTTTTTGCCAGTCATGGGGCCTGAACTCTGGGTCTGGGCCCTGTCCCTCAGCTCTTCAACTCAAGGCTAGCGCTCTACCACTGGAGCCACAGCGCCACTTCTGGCTTTTTCTGTTTATGTGGTGCTAAGGAATTGAACCCAGGGCCTCATGCTTACAAGGCATGCACTCTACCGCTGAGCTACCTTCCCAGCCCTACACAATTCCTTTATTGATCTTTTTTTAACCTAGATGCCCTGTCTGGTGAGAGTGGGGTATTAAGATCACCCAATATTTCTATGTTGTATAAGCAATACCTCCAATAAGCCACCAGGAAACCAGAAGTTGAGCTAGCCTTGAATGAATGAGCTCAAGGTTAGCACCTAGGCCCTGAGTGCAAGCCCTGTGACCAACAAAAAGAAAAAAGAATTTCAGTGTCTTTACCATACTTACTCTTTGAACATTCTATATTCTTACTCAGTTCTTTGAATTTTCTTGAAGTTCATCTAGGTATTTATGACTTCTTTCACTGAACACAATCTTATTATTATTTGCTCTATTTGTTAACATTATCCCCACCTCTGGTCCTCAACTCCACCCACTCCTGAACTCCTCCCTGCTCTAGAGTTCACACCATATAGCTAGCCACTCATTCTCTTCCCACCAGACCTACCTGCACACGCCACTTTCCCCAGAGCTACCCACGTGGATGGGGGCAGATGCCATTTTGCTCCCTCTCCAAGGGAATATATGGCCCCTCTAATAAACCTTATAATAATCTTTTCCTGTGCCTGCCTGCCTCTATGTGGTCCCTGGGATGGTCGTGATGTATCCTAACAATATTCATGATAAAGGGGTATTGCATTTTTTTCTTCACCAAAGCTAGCCTTTAAAAGACATTATTTTTTCTTCAAATCCTAACACCAAGTTTTAGATTTGCAGGAGGCATGGAATTGTCCTGCTGCTTAGAATAGCCGGTGTTCTACCAGAGCCATCTGATTTATCTTGTGATTCCAACATCGGTACTATTGTATGCTAGTACATAGAATTACTTTTAAAAATTTTAAAGTAAGGGCTAAGAATGAGGTTTAGTAGTAGGATGCTTGCCTAGCATACATGAAATCCTGGGTTCAATTCCTTAGTACCACATAAGCAGAAAAAGCTGGAAGTGGTGCAGTAGCTCAAGTGTTAGAGTGCTAGCTTTGAGCAAAAGAAGCTCTGGAACAATGCCCAGGCCATAAGTTCAAACCCCAGGACTGGGGGAAAAAAAAGTAAGCAAATAAGTGCTGTTAAAACCAAGATCATCACAGGTAACTTACTGTATTAACAAGATTTAACTCTTGATAACCTAAATTTTGCATATTGTCTTTTCTGTAAGTCTAAGTCCAACAATACTAATGTTCTGTTGTACATAATTTTGTACTCATTCACATACAACAAAAGTTACTGTGAGTACTGAAAGTGACAAGTACTTTTAGAGCAAGAAAAGTTTTTTCTTAGGATTTGTAATAAGTCATAAAAAACGTAAGGATACTATCATACTCAGTTCTACATATAGAATTTGTATTTGAGTATATTGATCCCACCCATGTACAGTGTCCCTAATCTACATGAATTTCCCTAGTCTAAAGATGAGGATTAGGGACACTCAACCTGTAAAATCTGAAAAGTTCCAAAATCTGAAATATTTTGATCTCAAATAAGGGTTATTCAACCTCTATTTATGAATATACTCAGATACATATGCATGTGTATTTTTTCACATGTATTCTGTGTAGAATTGTGGATAATTCTGTATAGAATTCTATGTAGAATTGTATATAATTGTCCTTAAAATACTGTTCTTATATAAAATATCTCATATTTGATGTACACTATTGTTAACATGTTTTTCCATAATATTACATATAAACTATTGTGTATTTGCTAAATCTTAGGGTGTTTTTCTATTCCTGTGAATGTTGATCATTTTTGTATTTCATTTACAGTTTAGTATTTAACTGTTCATTTGTCCATTGGGAAAGGATTTTGCTACATTGCTCAGGCCCGATTTGAGCTCGTGACCCTCATACATTAACCTACTTAGTGCTAAGGTCACAGACATTCAGCATAAGTTCTGAACAACGTTTATAGTTTTAAAGGATTAGATAAACACGCTAGGTGTTACAAGTTATATTAAAGATATTGTGAAGGCATTTATACAATCATTTAATATTTAACCATAAAACTATTCAAACCATTTTTGGTCTGTAGTTTATTAACACTGAAGTTAGAGTATATTTAATATTCAGTGTTTAGTAAATCATGCAGTCAGTAGTTTCAAACCTGATCAGTATAATACATTTTAGATCAAATAAATGTAGATGTTTAAAAAAATCTCCTATTATTCATCAGTTTTCACTTATGTGACCATGGTTGAAAAAACAAAACATTATTATAATATTTAATGCCCTTTCTGTTAATTCTCCCTTTCAGATTCTTTTCCTTGTATGGAATTCCAATGAATACTTTATGTCATTCAGGATAGCACTGAGACAGATGTTGATTGACCACACTTTCATCTAGAAACTTCTTAGGTGTGGGGATATAGTTTCACTGAAAGAGTATTTGCCTAACATGTGCAAGTAACTGGGTTAAAACCTCAGAAGCACAAAAAAGGAAGGGTTGTGACTGGACACTCTTGCTTGACATGAAAATAAAGACAAGCAATCAGAAGTAAATTTAGTAGACTCAAGGCTAGTTCTCTACCACTTGCCATAGTGCCACTTGAGGTTTTCTGGTAGTTTTTGTTGCCTGGGTTCTGAACACGATCCTCAGATCTCAGCCTCCTGAGGAGCTAGGATTACAGGTATGAGCCACTGGGGCCTAGCTCTTGTTGCTAATTCTTTGATAAAATATGTATTTGGTATAATATTAATAATTTATTCAAATGTTTGATTTCTTTTCAGATCTTCTTCAACAATATCGCTCAGCTGTATGCAAGCTGGGTAGTGTGAATCAGGACCTTAATGGTCAATTAGAGTACCTTCACACTCCTGATATGAAGAAGAAAAAGCAAGAACTTGACGAACAAGAAAAAAGTTTGAAACTCATAGAGCAAAAACTTGGTATATATTTACTTTTTGTTAGCTTTTCTATATAGTGATAGATATTTATGATGAGAGAAGTATAACTACAAAAAAAATGATCCAAACTTGACAAGAAATTCTTTTGTTGTTATTATTGTTGTTGGTTATGGGGCTTGAACTCTGGGCCTGGGCTCTGTCCCTGAGCTCTTTAGCTCAAGGCGAACACTCTACCACTTGAGCCACAGTGCCACTTCCAGTTTTCTGGTGGTTAATTAGAGATAAGAGTCTCATGGATGTTCCTGCCCAGGTTGGCTTTGAACCACAATCCTCAGAACTCAGCCTCCTGAGTAGCTAGTATTACAGGTGTGAGCTACCGCCTCCTGTCTCTAAGAAATTCTTAATATTAAAAAACATTCTTAAATACTCTTAACATCCAAGTCATTTGATAACTGGTTTTAAACTATATTCTTAACAGGAATAGTAAGCAGGATTCTGAATATTATTTTTTTAACTGCCCTTTTTTGTTGTTGTTGTTGGTCATGGGGCCTGAACTCTGGGTCTGGGCTCTATCACTCAGCTTTTGGGCTAGCGCTCTACCATTTGAGCCATAGCACCACAGTACCACTTCTAGCTTTTTCTGTTTATGTGGTGCTGAAGAATTGAACCCAGGGCCTCATGCATGCAAGGCAAGCACTCTACCACTGAGCCACCTTCCCAGCCCCTTAACTGCCTTTTTATAAATTAAAATATCTATGTTTGCTTTTCTTTCATATAATATTCAGTCTTTTTATAGTTAATTTTCCATTTTTACAGGTATGACTTCTACACGTAAGTGTAATGATTCTTTGCGTCATTCACCAAAAGTTGAGATGACTGAATGCCCAATTCCTCCTAAAAGAATGAGAAGAGAAACTACAAGACAAAATAGGTGAGCACTTTGACCTGAGAATTATTGTTGGTTTATCAAAGCTGTAGGTCACCATACTTTTAAAAACAGTACAGATTTATTACTAATTTGTCCATTTAGCCATTAGTATTTTAAAAGAACACACACACACACACACACACACACACACACACACACACACACACACACACACACACACACACACACACACACACACACACACACACACACACACACACACACACACACACACACACACCTCCTCTCCCCTCCCCTCTCATCTCCCCCTCCCATACAGTCAGGGGATGTAGCTCAATGGTAGAATGTTTATGTAGTAAGATGCCCTGGATTTGATCTCTAGTTCCAATTGAGGTATTATATATAACAATTATTACATATTTGAAAGGTGCATATCATAATTATGTATTTGTATAATCAGTTTACTGAGTGACTTTATTTTTTGAAATGTTATTTTTAGATTATATCAAAGTTACTATTGGGGCTGGAGGCATAGCTTAAGTGGTAGAAGGCTGTGAATTCAAAAGTACGGCCAAAAAAGGAAGAAGAAAAATATGTCACAAAATAAGAGTAAAACTGTAGCTCTATTATTTGGCTTAAGTTCTAGGTATTTTGCTTCTTACAAAATCAATTATATATATAAATATATATATATATATATTTTTTTTTTATTTATTTATTTTTTTTTTATTTTACCGGCTTAAAATATTTGATTAGCAGAGTTATAAACCACTTAGAGAATTCACCAAAAACAACTAGAAGCCATTCACAACCTAATTTAATAGTAAGAACTATTAGTTTTAGATAGATATTAGTAAAGCCATTTAAGAACTATATGATGGTAGTGGGTTTGGGGGAGTTTTATTTGCCCGTTTATTTCTTCCTATTTTTTAATTGGAAATGAGTCTTACAGACTTCCTTGCCCAGGATGACTTCGAACTACAATTCTCAGATCTCAACCTCCTGAGTAGCTAGGATTACAAGTGTGAGCCACCAGCGCACAGCCATTTTCTATTTTAAAAGGTTTACATATATTCTCTAACTACTTTCTCACATTAATACCTGTAGTGTTTGAAACTGAGAGGTCTCTCACATCCTATCCTGCATATTCTGAATTGATTTAGTAGATATATTAATATATACACTTTGCGCTATATATTACTAGATCAATAAATAAAAGTAACATGGTTACTTGCCAGGTGGTGGTGGGAAATCAATGCAGAAGAGGAATAACTTAAAAATTGACCTTTGTTTCTATATATAAAGAAAAGGTAAACGTGATAGAAAACAGTAGTGAAATATCAGTTGTCAGGGAAAATGCATTGAAGCAGAAAACTAAAGGAATAAAAGGAACCATTCACATGGGTACTGCTGCCAGTCAGAAAGTAGCGTGGAACTCATATGTACAGAACTATATGATGGTAGTGGGTTTGGGGGAGTTTTATTTGCCCGTTTTAGGGCTAGAACTCTGGGTTTGAAGTGTTTGAAGAACTGAAAAGATAAAAGATGCTGCTAGGTCAGAGAAAGAGAGGGACAATACGTGTGCCTCTTTGGTCCTTACCAGCAGTTAATAGGGTATCAAATCATTATAATAAAAATGGGTATCTTCACATGGAAAAAATAAGCGTTCTTGTATGAACTATTAGGTTACCAAATAGTTGTTGGAAGTGTTCTTTGCAGTTCTTATATAAGAGTATGGTAAAATAAAATATCACCACAACTTTTCCACTCCTAATAGCCTAATAAATTTAGGCAATAATGATTGGTGACTATTTAAGGATTAAGTAAAATGTTGGTGGGGAAATTAAATTTGAGAAGAGTATATTAGCATACCTAAATTCTTTAATGAATCTTAGCAACTCTAAAAAATATAAGGTATTTGCTACTATATGTCAAAAATTATAACTGTGTATACTTGTGACAGAAGTATATTATGTGTCAGAAAGAGTAAATTGAATCTAATGACACTTCCCAGCAGCCTTTCTCAACTTAGGTTCTGTGAAGGAATTAAATGCTGCAAAAAAACCCTAAGTAACTACTTTCTCAATTTTTCCCTAAGATCGTACCATTCTAGGTTAATTCATTGTATACATTGGATGCCTTAGATTAGAACTTATTTCAAAAATTTGAAAAGGACTTAGTTTTCCGTTTTATAGGAAATATTCGGAATTTGGGAGTGAATTAAATACTTCCACTAGGAAGTAATAAAGTCCAGAATAAAGCATTTGTTAGAAGAAATGGCTGGTTCTCCTTTGCTTAATCAATGATACAATGTCTAGGATATATTCTAAAACACTCTAGAAAAAACATGTATAAGACTGTCCAGTTTAATATTTTTATATATTTAATACTTTACAATATTAAATGCAGTATTTCATGTAAGATTGTCTTTTAATCTCACTTTTTTTTTTCTTGCCAATACTGTTTACCAAATTCAGTGCCTTAGTTGTCACAGCATTTTAAGGAAATATTTCATGCATAATACAGAGTACTTTCCCCAATTTTTTAAGGTAAAAGTCTTCCTATAAAGAATTGCTCAGAGGTAGTTCTAGGTTAAGATGTAAACTATATATTTCTAAGAGTGTATTCATTTTGTCTCAGTGATTTTTGCCCTAGACATTGTCCTATAGACACTGGTTTCCAGTAGGTATGTGTGTGTAACTACTATACCATTGAGCCTGTGCTCTAGCCACCAGACATTAGTTTAGATCTTATTTATTAAGATTCTGCAACAATTTGGAAATAGTATTAATTGGAATCTGTTTTTCAGTTCATTTTTACTAGCACTAGTTTATCAAAGTCACATATAGAAATCAAATGGAGGTTTAAATTTATAGTGTCATACTGTATAAGGTGAGCCACATGTAACTTTAATTCTCCAGAAACCATATTGAAAAATCAAAAGAAAATGGTTAATTTTAATATCATTTTGTTTGACCCAACTGCCAAAATGTTATCATTTTAATGTGTAAATGATATAAAAATTAATGTGCTTTTTCTATCCCTTTTTTCATACAAAGGTTTCAAGCTCATAACACAAAAAAATCTCACATGGTACTATCTACATTCAAGTACTCTGAAGCCACACAAAACTAATGGCTTTTCTACTGGACAGAAAATGTATAGAAAGAGCTTGGTGATGATTGAATCATGTGTTGTGTACCTCACCCCTATATCATACCCCAGAGATAATTTTATTTAGTCTGTGTTGCTTCTAGTTTTCAACGAAAAAAAAAAAAAAAAACAGGCACTGGTGGCTCATGCTTATAATCCAAGCTACAAAAAGCTGAGATCTGAGGATCACAGTTTGAAGCCAGCCAGGAAAGTCCATGAGGCTCTGAGCTCCAATAAACCACCACAAAACTAGAAGTGGCACTGTGTTACTCAAAGTGGTAGAGCATTAACCTTGAGCAAAGGAGCTCAGGGACAGCAGCCAGACTCTTGAGTTCAAGCCCCATAACCAATAAAATAAAGGCATCATTAGCCTTGATCAGGGTCGGGGAGCAATGAGAGCACAAGGCCCTGAGGTCAAGTTGTCATATTATGACTATTAAATATTTTTCAATACTAGATAAAATTGTCTGTTATGTGGTTCTGATGATGGGAAACTTACCTTGTCTACCAGTGTTCAAATACCAGGCTCTAAGAAATCTTGAATACTCTTTCATTCATAAAATCATGTTAAGTATTATTCCAGTTATTATTTAGACTACTTCTTACATGTTGTTAGTTTTTCTGCAGTTTCTCATTGTCTTTTCTTATTTCTCTTACCTTGTATCTTGATCACTTTGTCTCCCTACTATACTAGTGATAGTAAATGTGCAAACTTCCTGCAAATGTGTCATCTTGGAGTTTCCTTGACTTCTCCCTTGGATTGAATGCATCTTTTCTTTTTCTTTTTCTTTTTTTTTGGTCGGCAGTGGGGCTTGAACTCTGGGCCTGGGCGCTGTCCCTCAGCTCTTCAGCTCAAGACGAGCGCTCTACCACTTGAGCTACAGCGCCACTTCCGGTTTTCTGGTGGTTTATTGGAGATAGGAGTCTCATGGTCTCTCCTGCCCGGGCTGGCTTTGAACCGCGATCCTCAGATCTCAGCCTCCTGAGTAGCTAGGATTACAGGCGTGAGCCACCAGCGCCTGGCTTGAATGCATTTTTTCATGGATTCCATGTCTTTCTCTCTAGTAACTTTAGAAAAGATGTATCAAAAGAAATTGGGGCCCTTGCATGTCTGAAAACGTCTTTATTCTACCTACCATTCATTTTGTTTTCTAGAGATAATACGATAGAAACAAGGCTTAGAAAATACTACACAAAGAGGTTAGGGAAATACTCTAAAAATAGTGGGAAACTTGCCTGCTTAATGGAACCCAATAGAGACTTTGGACCACAGTAAGTACAACAAAATTGTTAGAAGCCCAGCCCTGATGCTGGAAATGATAACAAATGGAAAAGGAGAGGAATCCATAGTAGGAATATGCCAGACTTTCAACATTTTTTCCCCTGTCTATAGGCATTAAAAAGCTATTAAGCTATTACCACAGTTAGGTAACAATTACTATATTACAGAAATATTGTTATATTGGCCTTTGGTTCAATTACTGGCACCTTAGAGCCCTATCTGGTGCCGTTTTCTAGGAGACAGCAGTCTATATATGTCCTGACTAGGTGCTGGTAGCTCATACCTGTCTATAATCCTAGCTACTCGAGAGTCAAATTTGAGCTTTGCAGTTCAAAGCAAGTCTGGGCAAGAAAGTCTGTGAAATGCTTATCTCCAGTAAACTATTCAGGAAAAGCCAGAAGTGGTTCTGTGGCTCAAGTGATACAGTGTATTAGTCTTGAGAAAAAAAATCTTAGAGACAGCACCCAAACCTTGAGTTCAATCCCCAAGACCAGCACAAACTAAAGCAAGGTCTGTATCCCTGCTTAACCTGCTCTGTTCTGTCCCAGTATAACTATCAGTTATAGTTCTGTTGTAATATCAGCAGAAGATATCTAAGCCAGCAATAAAAGCCTTCTTGAATATAATTGTATTGCCAAAAGTCATCACACATACAAAGAGCTGAGAATGTGGCTTAATGATAGAGTGCTTGCCTTGAAGACCTAGGTTCAATTCCTGTACCACATAAACAACAACAACAAAAAAGCTAGAAGTGGTGCTGTGGCTCAAGTGGTAGAGTGCTAGCCTTGAACAGTCTCCAGGACTGGCAAAAAAAGGAATCAATAAGAGAGAAAGAAACAACATAAACAAAAACAAAACAAAACAAAAACAAAAAACAGAAGACTTGACAGAGTGCCAGTGGCTCATACTCAAGAGGTTGAGATCAAGTTCCAGAATGGAGGATCCAAGTACTGGGTTAATGATATCAGTCTAGTCAGGGCATAATTTCATGAGACCCTCATCTCAACAGAAAAGGCTAGGTATACTTGTTAACCCATATACACCAGGAATTGGAAGGGGTCACAGTTACTAATTAGAAGGAAATTGTCTGGGTAAAGAATAAGTAAACATTGTTTACAAATATTGTTGCTAAAATAAAAAGTTCAATAAAAGACTAAAATCACCAAAACTTCCCAAATAGGAAAAAAGTTTGGCGATAGAAATAATTCAGACTACTAAGAGGCCCTAAAAGGAAACTAGAGAAGAAGTGATCACATATAAAAGAATTTTCCAGGGATAATGAAAACAGATCTGTTGAATGCCCAGTACAGTGACTGTCAAAAAAATGCACCAAGGTACTTCCCAGTGAAATTGGTAAATATAGGAAAATGATAGCAGTGTTAAAAGATTTAGGTTATAAAACTGGTTTATTTTAGTCTATGCACTGTTTTTGTATCCTTCTTGTCTTTGTTTTGCAAAAGACAATCTGACAAATACGTACTAGATCCCCAGTTTCAGCTTATTTTCCATTTATATTGAACTGTGGCTTGTAATGTGAAATTAAAAAATACAATAACCATATTGGAATATTGATATATTTCATCCATAAAATCTGAGATGAAATAGTAGGAAAGGAAATAGGAAATAATGTAACTGTATATGTATTTTTATACATATTATTTATTTTGTTACTTTTTAATAGAAATTGCATACCGTGTTTTGTCAACTACATATTATTTTTAAAGATACTATTTTACGAAACAATGAAAAACAAAATTTACTCATGACATTTTTTTCCAGTAAGCTTTATTTTATTTATTTATTTTATTGTGAAAATACTGTACAGAGGGGTTACAATTACATGGGCAAGATAATGAGTACATTACTTATCAAGCATTATAGCCTCTTCCTTTGTTTCCCCTTCTCATCCCTTCCCATCCTCTTCCCACCCCTACCACCAAATCCTCCTCCTCGCCCCCACCCCCACCAAAGTTGTAAAGTTCATTTTCAACATAACAACTTGTACATCTCATTGTTGCAGTGGGTCCACCTGTATCCCTATTTAAACGATTGGTTTTTTTCCCTTCCCCTGCACAAATTATACCGACATCAAATACAGTGAAAGCAGGGTTATACTGTGAGGGAGGGACATACAAAGCAACAAAGAAATAATCTTATAAATGTGTTAGAAACAATCGCATGAAAGAAAAAAAACATTTGAATATCTATCAACTTATCTGACCTTTTCTGCTTGACTCAGACATATACTAGTTATTGCAAATAAGGGAAACCATGGGACCTATGTTTGGGCCTGGCTTACACTCATGACATTTTTAAATGACCTGGACTTCAGGGATTTTAAGTGTGAGAAACATGTGTATCTTAGTCTCTATGCTTAGAAATATACAATATCATTCAGGAGATCCAATTGTTTACTTTAGTGGATATTTCAGTTTCTAGTGCATTTCTATTCATAAAGGTTTTCAGTTATCAAATTATAAAAATGTGTATTTTCTATTTAGAGGTTGTAATTAGAAGACTTCATAGAGTCTGTAGATATGTCTGAGTAAGCAAATATCTGCATCAAAGCATTCAATATATTATCACCACATTAATGAGATCATGGGTCTCCTTTAATACATTCCTTTTGATTGTTTTTATTTTGTGACCTAGATAATCATAATTGTTTAGAGATGGTGTTTGTGTATGTGTGTTTTAAGCAGTGAACCTAGGGCTCATATACTCGAAGCAAGTATTGTATCACCGGTCTACACCCTCTGCCAAGTTTTTAAAATCATAATTTTATTGAAAAAAATGAGCAAAGTAAGTAGACATCTACAGAATTGTCTCTAAAATAATGCAGTTCCAACAAAGTAGATTTCAAATTACATTATGAATATATGTTGTTTATGTATTTTTATCAACACACATGTTGATTAGTGCTTTTGTTGTGATTGTTTTTTCAAACATGAAAGAAATGGTTACATGAAGATTTAAGTAAATCTGTTTATTCCAAGAATTGTAATTATATAGCAGAATTCCATGGTTTATTTAGGCATGCATATATGATAAGGGAATTTAGGAAAGGAAATTTTTCATCATAAAACTGACTATGCCTTTTCTTTTTCCACTTTGGCCAGGACTAATAACTAAAACAGGTATGTGAAAGGTAACAGAGCAAGGACCACTGACCTCACTAAGAATGTCTTGCCTCTATATCTCTTTCTCAGAAGACCAAAAGGTGACTTACCCAACTGAATGTTTCTGGGGATGATATAAAGTCTGGGCATGAATTTCCATGTCTATCCAAATGAGACTGGAAGCAGTTATTCAATTTTATGGATCTCATTGGACCGTGTGGATTTACTGGAATTACTGCAGTAACTATGTCCCTTGGTTGTTATCTTGCAAATGTGTCAGAAGAAAATACTTCTATGGCAGTAACTACAAAACTGACATATAACATTCATTGATCCTGAAGAGAAATGTACTATTTTTCAGTATAATTATGAACATGTTAGAGCTATTTCTGGAAAGCAGCCTTTTTTTTATTACTTTTGTGTAAATTTATTTAACAAAGAAGTTTTGGTTTTTGTATAAGGAAGATTCTAAAGACTAGATATTTAACTGTAAATATATGAGGAAACTCAATGAAGAATTCAAGACAAAAATAGAAAAAGCACAAGCAAATGTGAATTCAAATATACATGGAAAGCCAGGCATGGTAGTCCATGCCCTGTAATCCCACACTTGAGAGGCTGAGGAACGATGACTGATAGTTCAAGGCCGGCTTGGCCAAGAAGGAAAGTTCCTGTTCCAAAAAATAAAACACCACCAACACCAAAAAACAGATACATGGGAAAAGAAATTGGTGAGTAAACTTCTGGCAGGTTATCACAAAGAGTGTATCCTGTGTGTAAATAAAATATACAGCAACAATTTTTATAAGTATTGTCTTTTATTAATACTAGATTATATAGTCTGAGCCTTTCTTCTACACTTACATTATTTTCTAATTTTTATTACTGTTTTAAGAGGTTAAAGCAAACACACTTTCATATTAATGCAATAAGAATTTATTAGGAAATTGTAAAAACAAAAGTTTCGATTATGTTTTGATTCAAGCTCACATGAGTCCTCTGTATATCTTTGTATAAATTCAAGACTGTTGGTTGTGAAGTTATTTTTTGTATGGAATACTTTTGGTACAGTTTGTGTCCCAGGAGATAAGTGACATATGTGTGTGTGTTTTAATCCTTTCTGAATATGCAATGAACCTAATAATAAATAGGATTGTTTCTTTCCATACTGAATGGATGTTTGAGGTTTATGTTTGTTTGGTTGGTTTTTGTTGCTTCTAAATTTAAAGCCCCATAAAAGTTATGTGGTGAACCCTATATTAATAAGAACTAACCTTTGTAACTCAGTTGTTGAAGAAACAAATGGCAATGATAGAATTAGCAACAGAGAAGTCTTCCTTTGGCTTCCATAGGACTGATGTGTTAGAGAACTTAAACATTTGGTTATGTGAAAATGATCAGTAAGAAAGGTTGTAGAAATGACTTTGTAGGAACTAGACTTGAAAGTGTATTTAATAATATATGAAGATAGTTTGAATTCATAATTCATTGTAACAGTCATGTCTCAAATCCAAGACATCAAGACTAATAAACAGGAAAAGCTGCTTTTAAAAACAGTGACAAATGTCTGTTTCTATTGTTTTAAATAATATCTGACATTAAACCCATAACTAAATTTTTATTCTCATAATATTAGGAAGAGTATTAATAAAATAAGGTTTTTGCTATTTGTACTTTTTATTATTGCTTTGTTTTTTTACACATGGTTACATAGTACAAGCTGTTTATTGTTTTGTTTTTGTTTTTTGGTACCCTTCTTGGAGTTTAAACTCAGTGCCTACATGCTGCCCCTGAGCGTTTTTGCTTAAGACTTGTGCTATACCACTTGAGCCACAGCTCCACTTTCAGCTTTTTTGTTGATTAAGTAGAGATAAGCCAGCCCCAGCTAACTTTGAACTACGTCCTCATATCTCAGTCCCCTGAGTAGCTAGGATTATATGTGTGAGCCACCAACACCCAGCTTCCAGGCTGGTTTTTAACTCAAGATCATTCTGTTCCAGCCTCTCAGGTGCATTTATACCTTTTTTTGTGGAATTTTTCCTTGTCACACATAGTGGTGTGCATCTTTAATGTCAGCTGAAGTAAAATGAGATCATCCTAAACTATGTAACACAACTGTCTTGAGAATAATTTTTTTTAATGAAAGAAATTAACCTTGACCTGAGGATGTAGTTGAGTGGTAAAGTGCTTGCCCAACATGTTCAAAATCCTAAGTCTTATCCCTAGCACCACCAAAATGGTAATAATAAATTTGATAATTTCAGTAAGGTTTTTCTGCTTTGTTTAAGTTAAGCCCCTTGTTCTTGCTTAGCTTTTTCACTCACAACTGGTCTTTTTATCAGTTGAGCTTGCCTCCAGCTTCAGATTTTGCTGATTAATTGGAGGTAAAATCCTTCCATTTTTTTTTTTGGGGGGGGGGGGGCGGGAAGGTCCCGGTTGTGGGGCTGAACTGTAGGCCTGGGCTCTGTCCCTCAGCTCTTCAGCTCAAGGCTAGCGCTCTACCACTTGAGCCATAGCGCCACTTCTGGCTTTTTTCTTTTTGCTTATGTGGTGCTGAGGAATCGAACCCAGGACCTTATGCATGCAAGGCAAGCGCTCTAGCACTGAGCCACCTTCCCAGCCCCAATCCTTCCACTTTTTAATGCCTGGGCTAACTTTGAATTCAGATCTCAGCCTCCTGTGTGTTTACAATTACAGTCATGAGCCACAGCTTAGGTACGTGGTGGTTTTCTTATGTTTTAATAGGTTTGCTTAAAGATTTTAACAATATATTAAAGTATTACCTTGTGCTATAGTTTGATCAAATACTAAAGTCAGTATAGAATAACACATTAAAAATAGATCACTTTTGGGGGCCGGGGAGGGGAGCCCAGTCCTAGGGCCTGAACTCAGGGGTTGGGCACTTTCCTTGAGCTTCTTTTGCGCAAGGCTAGCACTCTACCACAGCACCACTTCTGGCTTTTCTGCTTATGTGGTACTGAGGAATTGAACCTAGGGCTTCATGCATACTAGTTAAGCACTCTACCCTAAGTCACATTCCCAGCCCAGTCACTTTTATTTTTAACATCAAATACACATGAACAGTTTTTCCCCTCAAGTATTTAGTTCTGTATTTATGTTACAAAAGATTATAATTACACAAAAAATCATGCTGTAGCCATTCATTCTGTGCTGTGTGATACTTAAGCTGAAGTCTATCACAATAGTTAAAAGAAATTTCTGTTTTTTTTTTTTCTTCTGAGGAAAAATAAGTCCAAATCCCACAACCTCCAACTAAAAGCATCTTTCCAAGTTTTTAATCCATATTATGGTAATCAATTTTCCTTTACTCGGTAGTAAAAGTCGACCAAATTTAAAATTTTTTGTACATTTAAAGTCATATAGCCTGTTATTTATTGTAAAACTGGGCTCAGTGGTACACTCAACAGTCCAAGCTACATGTAAGGTTGAGATAGGATCAAGAATGAATTTCAGGCAGAACAATTGGTGAGTCTCATCTGCAAGAAGCTGGCTGCTGCAGTACACATCTCTGATCCCACAGCACTTAGTAGGTGGATCCCAACTCATGTACCACACCCACTTGGGAAGCCAAGCCCTTTACTAAAATAACTAGTGAAAATCAGAGCTAGGGGTTATGGTTCAATGGTATTACATCAGCCTAGTAAGCACAAGGCTCTGAGTTCAAATCTTATCAATCTTCCAAATGTGTGTGTGTGTTTTAATATACTTCAGATTCTACATTACTTATGGTTTCTGAAACAAACAGGTTTAATTCCACTATAGTTTTTAGTATAAAAACTGTCAATACTTTGATATATAGAGGGTTTTTGTTCTGTAACTTTTTAAAAAAAATTTTATTGTAAAGGTGCTGTACAGAGGGGTTGCAGTTACATAAGTCAGGTAATAAATAACATTTCATTTTGAACAATGTCACCTCCTCCATTCTCTCCGTTTTTCCCTTCCCAAATTCCCTCTCCCCCCAAGTTGTATAGTTCATTTCCAATGCAGTGTTTAGTGTGTTTCACTGCCGAATTGGTTAACCTTTTGTCCCACTGTTTCCATGTAGTTATTTCTATATTTGAAACTTCTGGCAATATTCTTAAAAGCAAATAGCAGTGAGGAATAATCAAGAAAATCTAAAGCCAGGCACAAGTGGTTTGCCCAGTAATTCTACCTATTCAGGAGGCTAAGAACTGAAGATTGAAGTTTGAAGTCAGCCTGGGCAGACAGATATCCCAGACAGATATCTGATCCCAAAAGGATGGAAGTGAGTGTGGCTCAAGTGATAGAGTGAAGCCTCTAATGAAAAGTTAAACAAGAATACAGTGAGCTCAAGCCTCAATGCTGGTGCGCGCGTACACACACAGAAGCAAAACAAGGTGATTAAAAGTATCTACCATTTTTACTGTGTGAATGAAAAAACTTGTGTCAGAAAAGATTAAATGCTGAAGAGAAGAAAACCAGGAACCACAATGCAGGAAGGTAGAAAACTAGAGAAACCAAGTTGGCAAAAACAGCAAGGTGTGCTAAGCCCATCACTAGTTCTCTGGGAGAAGGGGAAGCTGAAGACTCCATTACAAGGTAAAACAGTCTTGGTGACTGCCAATTCTAGCTGCAGAAAAGCTCACCTATCCCATAATCCTTTCTCTCAGTATAGGAATTTGTGAAACTGGCTACTCTGGTGTGGAAAGTCAGCCTTGGTGAGGAAAAGTATTCTGTAACTTGCAATACCTCAGGATGATAGGAAGATACCATCTTGAGGGAGTACCTATTATGGGAAAGATTTCTCTGGGAAGCAGAGAAAAAACTGGGGAAGTACACTAGCAGTGTACTTGACACCTAACAGACCCCTGAAGGGGGCTTGGTACTCCATACAGTCGCCAAGCAGAGGCATGGGTGTGGCTGCTCTTCACAGCACTGTCTCCACAGCAGTCATCTGAGAACAGCTGCTGCTCAAACTGTCCAGCAGGGGTGCCATGCCATTACAGGCAGCTTGAGGTACTGGAATTGTTGGAGGCTCCACCTTTCATGACCAGGAGTGAATCCCATCACATGGTGCCAGGACAAAGCTTTCAGCCTGAAGTTTGCTAAGTACTCAGCTTTCTTTTTTTTTTTTTTGGGGGGGGGGGGTGGGGAGGGTCCAGTCGTGGGGCCTGAACTCTGGGCCTGGGCGCTGTCCCTCATCTCTTCAGCTCAAGGCTAGCACTCTACCACTTGAGCCACAGCGCCACTTGTGGCTTTTTGCTTATGTGGTGCTGAGGAATCAAACCCAGGGCCTCATGCATGCAAGGCCAGCGCTCTACCACTGAGCCACCTTCCCAGCCCAAGTACTCAGCTTTCTGGTTCATATGTTAACTGCTCAGTGAGTCAGAGCCCTGCCATCTCACATGCTATCCATAGCCTCTTGCCTCGACAGAGGCATGTATATATGTGCATGTATGCATACATGTACATGTATATACATAGAGAAAAATTGAAAATCCATATTTTTATATAAGTCTACATTACTGGCTTTGGTTGTTTATTTGTATTAATTTTTTTTTTGTCTGATCTAGGTAAATTTGTACTCTCCTAGGTAGTTAATTCTACTTTTCCCTCTACTTCTTTTCCCTGCAGTCCTATCTGAGCCTCAACATATACCTTTCAGTATTCAATTTAAAATTTTCTTCCCTACTTTTCTGTCTACAATTAGAACTTTGTTCACTCATGGTTTTTTCTATCTCTATTCCCTGATCCCTAGTCCCTTCCATACTACTTACACTCCTAGCTGCAGTACATTGCCCAAACATCATTTAATTTCTGAGTGTTTTGTTCATCTCTCCACACACACACACACACACAGAATGTTAACTATATCTTTTCTACTTATCTCAGTCTACTTATTAGCCTCTTTGGCTTAATAGAAGAGGCTGTGTAACCACCCATCTTAGAGTTATTCTTCTTGTTTCCCATTACCACCCTTCTAATTAAGAGCTTTCTATATTAAAAAAAAAAAAGTACATCTTTGCTTTTATATGCATCTAAAGATACTGGAGCAGTAGTAATAACTGATCATCATTAGAGATTGCCACAAACACAAGGTTGTGGTTTATCCATTGCACTAGTTTTTCTAGGCAAGCTTCCACACCATGAGTGGAAAAAAATTTCATGTACAATGTATTAAACATTGAAATTTACTTCTGAGCCATACTCATAACAAGAAAGTAGACCATATAGATCATATCCCAGAACTTAATAGTGAAGAAGAAATTTAAATAATGAAACATGTCAATAAAAATGATCCAATAAAATTAGGATAGTACTGTATATGCAGCTGAATGGATTCAGTAAGGATACAAAAAGCTCAAAATTAAAATGGTTGATTGAAATAAAGGACACATGGGATATGAAAGAAGAGTTACAATAAGAAGATGGAAATCTTGGGGAAAAAATCAAATGGGAATATTGGAAGTGAAGACCGAAGAGTTCAAAGGCCCAGGTAAGTTTTTTTTTTTTTAATATGAAATATTGAAGTCTTTATTATACAGTTAGCAGGCTGCAGGCAGCCAGTTACAAAGGCCTGCAGCCCCCAAATAATATAGCTAGGAAACATGTTAGAGAAGAAAGAAAAACAATACCAATGAGCCAATTCAGCAAAACTCAGTTTTAAATTGACTTAGCCTAGCTAACAGAACAAGTTGACAATAGGGTAACCGGATTGAATTTAAAGTAAAGGAATCAGTTCAAAAATACTGGAGGTGGAGGTCAGGGGTGGGGTGGTAGGGAGGGAGGACTGGTCTCCAGTGGCTCACACCTGTAATCCTAGCTACTCAGGAGGCTGTGATCTGAGGATAAAGATTCAAAGCCAGCCAGCCAGGCAGGGTCGGTCCTAGAAGACTCCGTTAATATGACACCAAGGTTTGGATACTGAGTCATCAGTTCCTCATCATCAAGTCCTCCTACATGTTGGGTGGGAGAGTTTTTGGCCTCAGATAACCAGAGAAAAGCTATCATTTTGCACAGCCGTGAGAGCGTGTGGGTCAGCAAGACTTTTGTGTCACAAGACATTCTGATAATACTGAAAGTCCAAGATGTGATTCATTAACATCCAAGTCATCACTCTCAACCTTCAAGTTTACTAACTCCCTGCATAACTCCTTTATCAGTATCAGTATTAAAAGCAAGCTAGATCTTATTCAAAGTAAGTAAGCATGGATGAAATTGACCAGCAATAGGATATAGATTTTACAGATCAAATGGAACAGTTTATATATATATATATATATATATATATATAACAGTTCATATATATATATATATAACACTTCATATATATATATAACACTTCATCTATATATATAACAGTTCATATATATATACATATATATATATATATATATATATATATATATAATACATGATTCTAAAGACAATCTCCAAAACATTGCTTTAGCAGCTTCCCCTCCACCCCCACTCCCTGCAACTGGACCTAACTAGGTATTTAATATTGCTAAGAAATACATGAAATCTAGCCAGGCACTGGTGACTCACACCTATAGTTCTAGCTCACTGGGAGATTGAGATTGGGATCAAGATTAAAAAGCAGCCCACGGAGAAAAAAGAAAAATTGTGACTCTTCCTCAATGAAGAACTGGCTGGGTGGCATGTGCCTGTTAGCTAGTGGGAACCCTAACATAAGTGGATCATGACCTGGTACATGCCTGGGCAGGAGCTAAGACCCTATCTCAAAAGCAGAACAAAGTCAGGGCTAGGACATTAGTTAGCAGGGCCTTAGAGTACCTGCTTAGCAAGTGAAATGACCTGAGTTCAACCCCCCTTACCCCCCCCCCCCCAAACTTCAAGAAAAGACATGGAATCATGGAATGTGCGTAAGAACTGGTGAGCTTGATTGGTAAAGACTCAGAAAGCAGCAGAAAGTATGAATCATCTGGCCGAGGGCAGCAGTTTTAGGGCTGTGATCTGAGACTATAGGAGTTATCTAGACTCACTATTGCTGTGAAACCAAGAAAAAGGCTCAGGAGCTGTCACAGAGGTGTGTATAAAGCAAGATGTCCAGTCACTTTCTGGACACATTTCACAGAAGCAAAAGGAAATCATCCTGAAAGATTTTAGTGAATTTTGGTAGCAGCTAGCATCCTTAAGTTTCACTTACTTGTACTAAGCTGCCACCAAATGATATAGAATCCTTCCAGGACTGTAATCCTAGCTACTCAGGAGGCTGAGATCTGAAGATTGTGGTTCAGAGCCAGCCTGGGCAGGAAAGTCTATGAGACTCCAGTAAACCACTCAAAAAACAGGAAGTGGCACTGTAACTCAAGTGGTAGAGTGTTTGCCTTGAGCTGAAGAGCTGAGGGGCAAGTGCCCAGGCCCCAGAGTTAAGCCCCACAACTGACCAAGAATACCAGTTGGCATAACTGGAATAAAAAAAGTGGGAATTAAAACTAAATGAATAGATTCCCATGCAACAGAAATAATAAAAGCTATCCAGTAATCAAAGCCATCCTTCCATGTTTTCTTGTTTGTTTGTTTTTCTGTTTTTGGTTTTTTTTTTTTTTTTTTTGTCGTGAGGCTTGAACTCTGGGCTT
Source organism: Dipodomys spectabilis (assembly GCF_019054845.1). Classification (NCBI taxonomy): domain Eukaryota; kingdom Metazoa; phylum Chordata; class Mammalia; order Rodentia; family Heteromyidae; genus Dipodomys; species Dipodomys spectabilis. The sequence goes on along the minus strand of NW_024870701.1, from coordinate 804,465 downwards.
GGGTGCTATCCCTTAGCTCTCTAGCTCAAGGCTAGCCTCTACCACATGAGCCACAGCACCACTTCCAGTTTTCTAGTGGTTTATTGGAGATAAGAGTCTCACGGACTTTTCTGCCTGGGCTGGCTTTGAACCCCGATCCTCAGATCTCAGCCTCGTGAGTAGCTAGGATGACAGGCTTGAGCTGTGAGCCACTGTGCCCAGCAAAGTGTATACCTCTAATTTTGCCAGTCCTGTGGCTTGAACTCAGAGCCTGGGCACTGTCCTTGAGATTCTTTGTGCTCAAGGCTAGCACTCTACCTCTTGAGCCACAGCACCACTCTGCCTTTTTCTGTTTATGTGGTACTGCTTGCTATGGCCTAGAGCAGCCAGGTCTGGAAGGACCCCTGAGAGGATATTTAGGTGGCATGGGTCAGTGGGAAGGCAGCCAAGCCTTTCAGATGAGAGCAGAAGGGAAACGAGAAGCTTCAAGGGACAGTGCAGAAGAAATAAAAGCATCAGAAGACAGCGATCCGAAGGGTGACAACATAACAGAATCCAAAACAAAATCCAGCAGCAAAGCTTTAGTAAAACATTCAGCCTTGATTTGAAATAGAAGATTCACATGGTAAACTAAACATTATTCACATAGAGGAATCACATAGAACCCTACACGATTTTTCACACAGTTTAAAAGCACATTATGCTTCCTGTTGATCACTTGCTGGTTTCCACTCCATGATTATCTAAATTATTTCACCTGGTCATTAGCATTTACAACTTTATTGCTGCTATCATTTTGAAAAAAATTATGAATTCATTGCCTGTTTATTCTAATATATTATCTGTAGATTATAAATTAAAACCTTTTTTTGAACAGTGCTTCTGAGGATTATACCCAGGGTCTCACCCATGCTAAGCAAGTACCTTATCATTAAACTAAGTTCTGTAAGAACCAAAGGGGTGGGAAGTCCTGCCCCGTGCTGAAGTTACCACCACACATGCTGGGCCACTGGAGGACTGATATCTATCTATATATATATATCAGCTGAGTGTTCCTGGGGAGTTGGGGGGATAGAAAAAGAGGCAGGCTGCAAGAGGCCACTAGATAGATGGGCCTCCTGGAGCAGAGCAGTGCCCAGGCTCTCCTGAGGAGAGTCCAGGCCTGCAGAGAGGCCTGTGGAGAGGCCTGCGCAGAGCAAAAAGACCTGTGAAGACCCAATAGGCCTGTGGAGACCCTGCACAGAGCTGAGAGGGCTGTGGAGAGTGGAGAGGCCTGCACAGAGGCCTCTGGAGAGCAGAGAGGTCTGCACAGGGTTGAGAGGCCTGAGAAGAGCGGAGAGGCATGCGGGAAGGAGGAAAAAAGGTAAAAAGCTCGCCCCCTTGGAGGTTGCAGCTGCTCCTAGTTCTGAGGTAGCCTAGGACACAGCAGTTGCAGACCGACTAATAAAACTCCTTTGTCACCTTTAACTGTGCCTTCATGGGCTTTCTCACTCCCAGGTTATTCCAGACCTAGTTCCCAAAAGTGTCTCTACCCTAGGGTAAAATACCTAAGGGAATGCACCCTTGACTGGAGGACCATTCTAACCTTTCAAAGTCAGGCATGTGTTCTGTAATTGGTGTTCCTTGGCCTCCTGACAAATAATTACTCATGTTTTCCTATATAAGCAATGGTTCAAATGACATTTTGGACTTAACTGGGTTGTAATACACATTATGGCCTGAAATGCTTTAGATTTTTGGGTTTATATGTATTCAATGTAGATTGCCTATAGTCATCTACATTTTGATACTTTTAACTTCCTGCAGATTCCTCCCAGATAGCATATATACAAGTACATTTTAATTGAAAGCCAGAATCTTTAAAGTTAAATTCCAAGAATATTAGAAGTCTCTGCATGAAAGGAAGCTGAACAAATGGCGTTTAAATGATTGTATTCCACTTAACTTTTGGAATATTTACGTTATTTACTAAGAAGAAATTCTGATGTGGGGCAGTTTTGTATTGCAGAAACATATGTAAGAACAGTTCACTCAAATTGTGCTTCACCTGGGAAAGGAAAAGTTCATACCAAGGAGTAAAGAGAAGAACAGTAAGGACACCTGAGGAAATGTTTTTCTAATGATAACAATGGATCAGGAATGTTTTTCCAGAGGTTACCTGTCAGAGAGCAAGCTTGAGGTTTGGGAGTTTGGGGTAGTAGGATGGTTCAGTATCAGTGTGTGTGTGTGTGTGTGTGTGTGTGTGTGTGTGTGTGTGCGCGCGCGCGCGCAGGCTGATCCAAGGACTGAGCACTATCCCTGATTTGTGCTCAAGGCTAGCACTCTACCCCTTGAGCCACAGCTCTACTTCCAGATTTTTGGTGGTTAATTGGAGATAAGAGTTGCATGGACTTTCCTGCCTGGGCTGGCTTGGAACCAGGATCCTTAGCTCTTAGCCTTCTTGAGTAGGATTACAAGCATGAGCCAATACCCAGCTCCAATATCATCTCTTAATCACCTAGATCTTAAGGTATAGCAGAATATTTATTTTTTCTAAGCTGCTGTTTTACTGAGAGGTTTGTACTGCTTGAACATAAGCTATGTTGTAAATTGTTCCTTTGAGGGAACTGAGGAACTAGACATAACACCTGGCCAGATAAACTATGTTATTTTCAGTTGTTACTTTGAGGGAATTGAGGAACTAGACATAGCACCTGGACAGCATCTGAACTCTCACACAATTCCCTGGGAACCAGCTGCACAAGCACAGGAATTTAAGAGTAGTATTGTCTTCTTGCCTTCATTTCTGTTCTGAGATTATTTGAGTGTGCTATGAAGGAAAATGAAAAAAAAAATCACAATTTGCCTTATTTTTGTTTGGACTGTTTGTTGGACTGTTTGGACCGTTTGGACAGCTTAAATCTTTCTGCTCTGAGTTCTCTGATCTGTTCTTTACCTTTAACTGCCTCTTGGTCATTCTGACAGCTGACTCAGCCCATGAGAAGCATCTTTTATCTGTTGGGACTTGGTTCTTCCTTGAGCCCTGTCTGCATGCTTCCTGCCCTTTGTTCTTAGCATTCCCTTGGCCTTTACTCCTTAACTCACTTGTCAGTGTTTACTTTATTCCTGTGCCTTTCCAGAAAGACAAGGGGATTGGTGGCATAGGGGTGGATGTTTGAATGATAATTTGCATATGCCTGGTGGATTTTAATCTATTAGTTTCTGGTTTTGCTCAAATACTAGGCATATGTTAATTAAACAGCCTAAGCACTTCACAATTCATGTAGGAACGAATACCCTACCATTCAGAGTAAAATGGAATAGGTAGGAACAACTAAAACCTAGATATGAGCTGTGGATTGCACTAAAGAGAAATGATTAAGAATATAGTAAGAATCAGAGGGAAAATGAGTAGGAAATTCCCAATTGATATTTTAAGAAAAATATAGCTCTTTCAGTAAATGAAGATAGCATTTTCTTCTAGATTACACAGCGTTTAAAGCATCATAAGTTTACATTGTTAGTGTATAATACTGCTACTGTTTGGTTTAAATAGCCTTATTGGCATAGGTTGGAAAATGTCATTATTTTTACTATTTTCTTTTTCTTTTTTTGTCAGTTGTGGGGCTTAAACTCTGGGCTTGGGCGCTGTCTGTGCACTCTTCAGCTCAAGACGAGTGCTGTACCGCTTGAGCCACAGCACCACTTCCAGTTTTCTAATGGTTTATTGAAGATAAGAGTCTCACGGAGTTTCCTGCCCGGGCTAGCTTTGAACCATGATCCTCAGATCTCAGCCTCCTGAGTAGCTAGGATTACAGGCATGAACCACTGGTGCCTGGCTATTTTTACTATTTTGTAAGAGAAAATATTTGGATTTTTGTCATTGTTTTGCTTTTGTTTTGAGACTAGGTGTCACTGTGTAGCCCAGGCAGGCCTCAAACATCTGATCCTCTAGAGTCAGACTCTCAAGTACTGAGATTTTAGTCTGGTACCACAGTACTTGGCTCTAATTTAATGGGCTTTTAAATTACAACCTATTTTTTTATGTTGGAACTAATGGTAGTGATTTATTGGCAGTTATACATCTAACATTTTTACAGTAAAACGAACCCATGTTAATACTTAAAAAGAACACTATTAAAAAAAAGAACATTATTTATTACAGTCCAAAAGTGGACTCAGCTCATGCCCCTCAATAGAGAGATGAATAAAATGAATGCCAGGAGTCATTTCTACTTAGTAAATCCCTGATCAATGGCCTCAAAGAAGATTCAAAGAAACTGATGAATTAAGTAAAATGTTCAACTCAAAACCTGTATGGAAAACTCAATAACTTGAATGAGAAATTCAACAAAGAGAGAATTATTTTGGAAAAGAAATAAACCTCACAATTCTTGTAAATGAAAATCCTAATAAGTCAAATAAGAAAAAAACTCATTGGAAAACATCAGCAGTAGACTAGCCCACATGGAAGAAGGAATATTAAGGACTAATGACCAAGTTGAAGGTGTATTACAGTCTGAAGTAAAGGAAAAGAAGGCAATAATGACCACACCATCCCAAATTTCTGGGACAAGTTCTTCTAAAAGTATTCCATAAAGTAAAAGGAAAGAAACACTACAAAATTATGAAGCTAGTATCACCCTTACAGGAGAAAGGTTTTACCCTGGTGGGGGTACTCAAAAAATAAAACACAAAAGGAACAACAAATCAAGTCAACATATGAGCAACTGAATAGAACAGATAGTTCTCAAAAGATGTAATACTTACCAGGTGCTGGTGGCTCATGCCTATAATCCTAGCTACTCAGGAGGCTGAGATATGAGGATTGCAGTTCCGAGTCAGACAGGTAAGAAAGTCTGTGAGACTCATCTCCAATTAACCAGCATAAAACTGAAAGTAGAGCTGTGGCTCAAAGTGGTAGAGTGCTAGCCTTAAGCAAAAAAGCTCAGGGACAGTGCTCAGACCCTGAGTTCAAGCCCCACACTGACTTTAAAAATAAAAGCAATACACATGACCAGTAAATGCACAAGGAAATATTCAACCTCATTAAACTAAAGGAAATGCAAATCAAGATGACTTTGAGATCCTATCCCACCCCATCCCAATCAAAATGGCAATAATTAAGAGAATAAACACAACAAATGCTGATGGATTCACAGTGTATGAAGGGCAAGGAAGAAACTGTAGACATTGTTGGTGGAGATGTAAATTAGTACAGCCACTCCGGAAATCAGTACAGAGGTGTCACAAAAAATACCACTACCGAATGACCCTGCTCTATCATTCCTGAGCATATACTTAAAGGACGTAAGTCCACATACAATAGAAATGCCTGCACACCCATGTTGATTGCAACACTGCTCCTAAGACTTCAGCTTAGATGACAATTAAGTGCTTCTTTTAAAAAAAATTATTGTCAAGATGATGTACAGAGGGGTTACAGTTATGTACGTAGTGAGTACATTGCTTGTCGAATTTGTTCCCCCCCCACACCTCATTTTTCTCCTGCTTTCCTACCCCCAGGCCCCCTGCCAAGTTGTATAGATCATTTCTAACATAGTGTCTTGTGAATATCACCGTTGCATTGGTTTGTCCTTTTCCTTTGTCTCACCATTTTGTTTTTCCCCTTCCCTTCCCTAATTCAGATAAACATATATACAATACCCAGGGTACCAAAATCAAATATAGTGACAACATAGGAAAAAGAAAAAAACACAAAAGAAAAAATAAATCACATAGTACATTAAAAACAACAACAACAACGACAGCAAAGAAAAACCCCTTGTTTTCATGTCTTGGAGTTCATTTCACTTAGCATCATCTTATATGGTCATATGTATATAGCTATTGAGCTATTCTGCTCATCTGCTAGGACTATCCTAGACATATACCAATTACTACAAATGGGAAACCATGGGATCTATGTTTCTTTGGGTCTGACTTACTTCACTTAATATGATTTTCCCCAAGTCTTTCCATTTCTTTAGAAATGGGGCAGTGTCATTCTTTCTGATAGAAGCATAGAATTTATATATACATATATATGTGTATACACACACACACACACACACACACACACACACACACACACACACATACACACACACACCACATTTTCTTGATCCACTAATCTACTGAGGGGCATCTGGGTTGATTCCATATCTTAGCTATGGTATATAATGCTGCAATAAATATAGTTGTGCTAGTAGTTTTAGTATGGCCTTGTTTGTGATCATTTGTGTAAATCATTTGTGAAGTGGGATTGCTGGGTCGTAGGGGAGCTCTATGTTTAGTCTTTTGAGGAACTTCCATATTGCTTTCCAAAGTGGTTGAACCATTTTATACTCCCACCAACAATGCAGTAAGGTTTCCTTTTGGCCACATGCCTTCCAGCATCTGTTGTTATTAGAGTTCTTGATCATAGATATTCTAACTGGGGTGAAGTGGAATCTCAATGTTGTAATGATTTGCATTTCTTTTATGGTTAGAGAGTTTGAACATTTCTTCGTGTGTCTAGTCTTATTTCTTCTTCAGAGAAGTCTCTTTTTAAGTCTTTAGCCCACTTACTAATGGGACAGTTGTTTCTTTGAGAATTTATTGTTGGGGGATTTAATTTTTTGAGCTTTGAATATATTTTAGTTATGAGGCCCTTGTCTGTTGTATGGCTAGTGAAGATCTTCTCACAATCTGTGGGCTTTCTATTGATCTTGCTTGCTATGTCCTTTGCCATGCAGAAGCTCTGCAGTTTCATGCAATCCCATTTGTCCAACCTTTCTTTGATGTGTTGTGTTTCTGGGTCTTTATTAAGAAATTTTTAGCCTGTGCCAGGTAACCCTAGTGTTTCTCATATTTCTTCCTGTAGTGTTTTTGGGGTATCTGCTTTTACTTTGAGGTCCTTGATCCATTTGGAATTGATTCTGATCAGGGTGACATGTAAGGATCTAACTTTAGGTTATTTTATAGGTGTTTAACCAGTTTTGCCAGCACCATTTGCTGAAGAGGCTGTCTTCCATCCTATATTTTTGGCTTCCTTGTTGAAGATTAGATGGCTATAGGTCTGCAGGTTCATTTCTTGGTCTTTAGTTTTATTCCATTGGTCTTCAGGTCTGTTTTTGTGCCAGTACCAAACTGTTTTGATTACTATAGCTTTATAATAGTTTGAAGTTTGGTATTGATATTCCTCCAGCACTGTTCTTTGTGCTAAGGATGGTTTTTGCTATTTGGGGTCTTTTATTATGCCATACAAATTTTCGGATTGCTTCCTCTATCTCTAAAGAATGATGTAGGGATGTTGATGGGTCTTCATTGAATTTGTAGATAGCCTTTGGCAGTATTGCCATTTTCACAATGTTAATCATCCTAAGTCAGGAGCATGGGAAGTTTTTCCACTTCCTTAGTTCTGCTTTAATTTCCTTTTTCAGGTTTTTAAAGTTTCATCATAGAGATCTTTCATTTCTTTGGTTAAGTTAATTTCTGGATATTTTATTTGGGGCAGGGGGCTATTATAAAAGGAGTTGCTTTTCTGACTTCAGCATTACTCTTCTCATTGTTGGCATACAGAAAAGCCATGGATTTTTGTGAATTAATTTTGTACCCTGCTACTTTGTAAAAGTTTTGGATCAGCTCAAGTTACTTGGGACAGGAATCTATGTGGTTCTTTAAATACAGGATCATGTCATCTGCAAAGAGGGAGAATTTTACTTCATCTTTCTCTATTTGGAGCCTCTTTATGCTTGCATCTTGCCTTATTGCTCTAGCTAGGAAGTCTGATACTATATTGAAGAGGAATGGAGAGAACTGACCTCCTTGTCTTGTTCCTGAATTTAGAGGAAATGGCTTTATCTTTTCACCATTAAGTATAATGCTAGTTGTAGGTTTGTCATACCCAGCCTTTATTATATTAAGGAATGTTCCATGAATTCCTAGTTTCTCCAGAGCTTTCATCATAAAGGGGTGTTAGATCTTGTCAAATGCTTTTTCTGCATCTATTGCGATGATCATATGTTTTTGGCCTTGTTCCTTTTGATGTAATGAATTACATTAATTGATTGTGTATATTGAAACAGCTTTGCATCCTTGGAATAAATCCTGTTTCAAATAGTGTATAATTTTTTGATGAGTTGTTGAAGTTGATCAGCCAGAATTTTGTTGAAAAGTTTTACATCAATGTTCATCAAAGAAATGGGTCTAGGGCTGGGAAGATGGCTCAGTGGTAGAGCGCTTGCCTTGCATGCCTGAGGCCCTGGGTTCGATTCCTCAGCACCACATAAGCAAGAAAAGAAAAAAGCCAGAAGTGGTGCTGTGGCTCAAGTGGTAGAGTGCTAGCCTTGAGCTGAAGAGCTGAGGGACAGCGCCCAGGCCCAGTGTTCAGGCCCCATGACTGGACCCAAAAAAAAAAAAAAAAGAAATGGGTCTATAGTTCTCTTTCTTTGATGAGTCCCTGTCTGGTTTTGGGATGAGGGTTATGCTGGATTCATAGAATGTGTTTGGTAGTGAACTTTCACTTTCAATTTCATTGAAGAATGTGAGAAGTATTAATGTGTTCTGGTTTGAAGGCTTTGGAGAATTCAGCTGTAAATCCATCCGGTCCTGGGCTTGTCTTGGATGGGAAGTCTCTTATTGCTGTTTCTATTTCAGTGCATTATGAGTCTATGTCGTTGGTTTAAATCTCCTTAGTCTAGTTTGGGCATATAAATATTTGCTAGAAATTCTTCCATTTCTTCCAGATTCTTAAATTTGTTAGCATAGGTTTAAGAAGTATTCCCTTATAGTGTTCTGAATCTTGGTCGTTTCTGTTATGGTTTCCATCCATCTCTGATTTTGTTTATTTGGGTGTGTTCTCTCTTGTTTTTTTTTTTTTTTTTAGTAACATTTGATAAGTATCTATCAATTTTGTTAATTTTTTCAAAAAACCAACTTTGTTTCATTGATTCTTTTGTATGATTTTTTTGGAGTCATTCATTTAATTCTGGTTTAATTTTAATTATTTGTTTCCATCTAATGGTTTGGGGTTTGTTTTACTGCTGTTTTTTTATACTATATGCATTTTATTATTTTTTTATTGTGAAAATACTGTACAGAGGGGTTACAATTACATGGGCAAGATAATGAGTACATTTCTTATCAAGCATTGTAGCCTCCTCCTTTGTTTCCCCTTCCCATCCCTTCCCATCCTTCCCCGCCCCCTGCCACTTATTGCTGTTTTCCAAGGAGCTTCAGGTACATCATTAAATTATTGATTTAAGCTTTCTCCAATTTGTTGATATAAGAACTCAGCTATAAATTTTCCTCTGAGTACTGCCTTTGCTCTCTCCCAAAAGAGCTGGTAATTTATATGTTCATTTTTGTTAAATATCATGAACATTTGATTTTCCTTTCTAATCTCTTCCATGACCCACTGGTGATTCAACAATGTGTTGTTCAATCTCCCTGTGTTATGGAATTTTCTTTGGTGGCTTTTGGTGTTGAGCTCTAATTTTATTCCACTGTGGTCTTAGAGAATTCAGGGAATAATTCAATATTATGAATTAGTATAGATTTGCTTTGTGGTCCATTTTGGAGAATGTTCTGTGTGCTTCTGAGAAGAAGGTGTATTCTGATGCTTCTGGGTGAAATATTCTGTAGACACTGTTAAGTCTAGTTGGTCTATGCAATTGTTTAGATCTGAGGTTTCTCTATTGAGTTTTTGCTGGATTGATCTATCCAGCAGGGAAAGTAGTGTTTTTTGGATAAATTTGGGTGCTTCAGTATTTGGTGTATAGATATTTAGATTGTTATAGCCTCTGTAGGAAAGATCCCTTTATTAGTATGTAACGTCCTTCTTTGTCTCTTCTTGCTAATTTTAATTTGAAGTTTATTTTATCTGATATTAAGATTGCAACTCTGGCCTGCTTACGGGGGTTGTTTGCTTGATAGTTTTTTGTTTGTTTGTTTGTTTTTGTCGGTCATGGGGCTTGAACTCTGGGCCTTGGCGCTGTCCCTCAGCTCTTCAGCTCAAGGCCAGCGCTCTACCATTTGAGCCACAGCACCACTTCTAGCTTTTCTGCTTATGTGGTGCTGAGGAATCAAACCCAAGGCCTCATGCATGCAAGGCTAGCACTCTACCACTGAGCCAACTTCCCAGGCCTTGCTTGGTAGATTTTATTCCAGCCTTTCACTTTCAGAATATGTTTGTTTTTGTGGGCAAGGTGTGTCTCTTGAAGGCAGCAGATAGATGGATCTTGCTTTTAGATCCACCTAGACAGTCTATGTTATTTAATTGGCGAGTTCAGTCCATTAATATTAAGAGTTAGGATTGTGAAGTGCTTGGTAGGTCCTGCCATGTTATCCATCTTCTTAGAGTCTATGTCTCCTAGCTTCTTACTATGATTATTTGATTCTCTTTTTAGGAGCCATTTCTCTGCCTTTATCATGTTCTTCTTGGTTTTCTATGTGTAGGACATCTTTAAGTATCTTTTGTAATGCTAGTTTGGTGGAGATATATTCTTTCAATTTTTCTTTTCTGTGGAAAGTTTTTATTTGTTCCTCAGTTAGGAAGGAGAGCTTAGCTGGGTACATTATTTTTAGTTGATAGTTATTGGTCTTCAGGTTATGGCATTCTTCATTCCAGGCTCTTTGCTTTCATGGTCTCTGCTGGATGCTTAATTCTTAATGCCACTTATTTAAAAGTACTGTTAGTCTTTCCATGTATGTCAGTAGAGTAATGAAACCTGATGAAATTGTCGTGTGTGTGTGTGTGTGTGTGTGTGTGTGAGAGAGAGAGAGAGAGAGAGAGAGAGAGAGAGAGAGATTGTGTGTGCCTATGTTGGTCCTGAGGCTTGAACTCAGGGCCTGGACATTATTTCTGAACTTTTTTGCTCCAGGATAGTGCTGTGCCTCTTGAGCCACAACTCCATTTCCTACTTTTTCATGGTTAATTGGAGTTAAGAGTTCTAGAGACTGTCCTGCACAGCCTAGCTTTGAACCACAGTCCTCAGATCTCAGTCTCTTGTATAGCTAAGTTTACAGGGTTTTTAAGAAGGGTTAAGGTGTATAAGAGGGAACGATACAAGAGGAAAGATTGACTGTGATAAGACTGACATGGAAATGTCATGATGAAACACTGCCCCTCCCCAGTGTATAACTAATATATGATCATTTTTTCCAAGTACAATGAACTTGGTTGGCATCTACACCCCTGGTCCTCCATCTTCATTCAGCAAGATGAGTAGGCAGCTTTTCCTGGTGGGGACTCTGCAGGACCTAGGCTGATTATGGGCCTGGAGGGCAACTGTAGTTAAGTTGTTCATGGCACAGGAACAACTGGAAAGATTTCTTTTCTCCTGTTTCACAAAATCTGCCTAATAAATTTGTCAAACTTTTCTTTATCCTTCAAAACTCTTTGATGCTGACTTTCTCTTATGTTTTAGATAGTTTTCATGCTGGAGGTATGCTAGAATGCCTGCCTAACAAGCACAGTTCAGAGTTCAGAGCCCAGAATTATCTATCTATCTATCTATCTATCTATCTATCTATCTATCTATCTATCTATCTATCTATAACAAAAGACAAGGATGTTGTCTCAAAGTTAAGGTTCAGCTGTGATGATTTTTCTCAGAGATTTTTCCCATCCCTACCTGCTTCTAGCAGGTAGCACTTGTGCCCAGAACCATCTCCCCTCATCTCAAGTAACGCCAGGAGATATCCTTTCTGGGGTCTCTCCCTTAATCAGCATGCATAAAGAATTGATGCTTAATGGAAGATGCAGGAGTGCAGCTGGAGCTGGTGATCAGGAAAGGGGCTGGGGCCTAGGACAGGTTTACACCGGCCATGCTTCATGGGAAGGATTGGTGCCACTCCACAGCCTTAAAAGATAAAAATAAAACCCAAAAGTACAGTTGAGAAGAACTGTATTCTGAGGCAATGGCTGTTTGCAGCCTTATTTGGCCCCTCGTTACCTCACTCATTAGGGCGGGAAGCTCTGGCTGGACATCACATGCTTTGGCTTAGGGGGAGGGTGGCTGTTTTGTTTTCGGCCTGATTGGGCTGAAAATAGTCATGTCTTGGCCGCCTGGGTCAGAGGGAGGGTGCCTCTGTAATGTGGGCTCACTTACAAGTGAGAAAGAGAAGTCAGCTCTCTGGAGACTGCCCTCACCAATTACAGCGATGTGTTGTGAGTGGAGTTGATGAAGGCCCAAGGAAAACGTTGCAGAGGCTTAGATTCATTCAACTTGTTTAGGTACATTCGTTGAAAGATACAGCTAGCCAGGTGCTGGTGGCTTATGCCTCTAATCCTAGCTACTCAGGAGGCTGAGATCTGAAGATCATGGTTCAAAGCCAGCCTGAGCAGGAAAGTCCCTGAGACTCTAATCTCCAATTAAGCACTCAAAACACTGATAGTGGATTTGTGGCCCAAGTGGTAGAGCACTAGTCTTGAGCAAAAAAGCTTAGGGACAGTGCCCAGCCTCTAAATTCAAGCCCAAGGACATGTACTTAAAAAACGATAAAACTGAGGGGCTGGGGATGCAGGTTGGTAGTAGAGCACTTGCCTCCCAAGTATTAAGCTCTGGGTTGGATACCAAACACCTCACAAAAACGAACAATAAAAGAAGAAGTGTTTGAGTGTTCACCTTGCTTCCAAGTACACATCTCCAGGTCCTCACCAAATTCAGTGTTACTTTCCACCCATATACTATTGGTCCACAGTCCTGTATAAGTGAGATGCATGTCTGCTTTCTTTCCCTCATTCCCAAGACATTCAACAAGCACTAGGTGCCAAGCACTATGCCAAGTAAAGGACAAAATAGGAATTAGCTGAATAAAAGCCAATATTTAGAAGTAATTGATGGTGTTGGAAGTCAGCATAGCTGAGATTTTTGGAGAATATCAGTCATTGGAAGGAAACATAGGGGTCCTGGGGTGCTTGTCAGGTTTATTACCCAGGTGACAGTTACATGCCATGTTCACTTTGGGATAATTTGTTGAAATGATTACTTATGATTTTTTCTCCTTAGTTCTGGGGGTGAAACCAAAGGTCTTGCCCATGTAGGCAAGTGTTCTATTACAGAGCTATACCCTAGCCAGATTTATCTTCTTTATAATGAGAATATACTCTGATAACATTTTTGTGAAGAAACTGAAGTCCAGCTGGGCACCAGTGGCTCATGCTTATATTCCTGGCTACTGAGGAGGCCAAGATCTGAAAGATCATGGTTTAAAGTCAGCTTGAGTAATAAAAAGTCAACTAGCCTCTATCTTCAATATAACCAGCCAAAAGCAGGGCTGGCACTATTCACAATAGCCAAGATATAGAAAGAGCACAGATACCCTACAATAGATGAATGGATCAAAAAATGTGGTACCTATACACAATGGAATTTTACCCAGACATTAAAAAGAATAATGTCATTTGCAGGGAGATGGATGGACCCAGAATAAACCATGTTAAGTAAGGTAAGCCAAACTCAGACAAACAGCACATGTTTTCTCTGATATTGGAAGTTAGAGCTAAAATACACTGGCATATGATAAATTATATAGGATTCTACACATTCACACACAGTGAGACCAAAAGAAGATACTCTTAGTAGAAAAACACAAAGACACAATGCCTATGTGTCTCTCTCTCTAATACACACACACACACACACACACACACACACACATATTGAAATGAACTTCAAGATATAGAAATAAGAGATCTCTTTTTTAATTTTGTTTTATTGAAAAGATGCTGTACAGAGGGGTTCCAGTTACATAAGTAAGGTAATGAGTACATTTCTTGTCAAACATTGTTACTCACTCCTTTGTTTTTCTCCCACTATCCCTCTCCCTCCTCATTTGTTCCTCCCCACATTGTAAAGTTCATTTCCAGCATAGTGTCTTGTGAGCATCATTGTTGCATTGGGTTACCCTTTGTCCTTGTTGCACCAGTTTGTTATACCCCTTCCCTTCCCCAAATCAGATAAATGTATATACAGGTTACCAGAATTAAAGACAGTGATTGTCAAGGATAAAGCGATGGAAAAAGACAAATGCAATAAAAAAGAACTTGATGCAGTACGTTGACAACAACAAGGTCAACAATTTAAAAAAAGACCTGTTGTTTCCATGTCTTGGAGTTCACTTCAATTAACATCATTTTATATGGTGATATGTACACAGCTATTGAGTTACTGTGATCCTCTGCTAGCACTATCCTAGACATATACTAATTATGAAAATGAGGGAAACCATGGAGCCTATGTTTTATTGGGTCTGGCTTGAGATCTCTTTAAAAAAATTTTATTGATGGTTCTGTTTTCTTTATGTATGGTTTATTTGTGTGTCTATCCTCAGGAGGGCACAGAACTCGAGGGGAAAATGGAAAAAAAGTGCAGCAGTAGAACTCACTGCGTACTGATGAAAGTGAACTATACAGCTCGTGGCTGGAGTTGGGAGGGAGGGACTAGAAGAGAGTGAAGGAAGGGAGGACACTGTACAAAAGAACATGTACTCATTACTTGAGTCACGTAATGGAAATCCCTCTGCACATCACCTTCATAATAATAAAGCAAATTAAAAATAAGAAAACAGGGCTGGAGGTATGGTCAAGTGATAGAGTACCAGCTGAGTACCACAATATCAGCAAAAAAAGAAAAAAGAAAAAAGCATAGTCCATAAAAATAAATTTATCTGCCAGGCACTGGTGGCTCACGCCTGTAATCCTAGCTACTCAGGAGGCTGAGATCTGAGGATCGCGGTTCAAAGCCAGCCCAGGCAGGAGAGACCGTGAGACTCCTATCTCCAATAAACCACCAGAAAACCAGAAGTGGCGCTGTGGCTCAAGTGGTAGAGCACTAGCCTTGAGCTGAAGAGCTGAGGGACAGCGCCCAAGCCCAGAGTTCAAGCCCCACGACTGACAAAAAATAAATAAATAAATAAATTTATCTAAGTGGTACTAGCTTTGGATTCAGAGCCATGTACTTGCTAGGCATGTGCTCCACTGGTTAAACCATACCCATTGCCCTATTTTGCTTTAGGTTTTTTTTTTTTTTTTTGGTAGAGTCTCTATATCTCTATATCTATATATCTGCCTTCCAAGTAGCTGGGATTCTATATGTGTACCACCATGCTTGGAAAGAGATTTTTATATTAGTTATGCAAAGGGGGATTTTGTTGTTGGATTTGCACACATTCATAATATATTCTCTTCAAAATTTATTTTTAGAAAGTATTACATTGCAGTCGCCAGTAGTAAACAGTTTTTGTAGGGTTGAGACACATTGGAACGAAGTTCTGAAGCCTTTTTTCTAGTGTTCTTCCTACTGGTCCCAGGAATCCTGGCACCACTGTGCCCCTAAACAGCCCTTCCGAGAGCAAAACCTCAAAATATTCAAGAAATAAAATACTTTGTTTTTATATTTTGAGGCATTAGGGGAAAACATGTAAGAGTGTAACTATAAACTAGGGCCCTTCTTCCTGACCTGACCCTCAACATTCCCCAACTATGAAACCTCCCTTCTCACCTTGCGTTTTCCATTAGTCAAAAGATCATGTCATTTGTTCCCAACCCAGGCTCTTTTGAAGATGAAAAGAGACACTAAGTGTCAACTGATCTACACCAGGAGAAAGAGATTGGTCCAGGCAAATCAAGTCACCAGCTCACTTCGTCTATTTTTAGTTATAGGAGAAAAATAGACATTTCTTTATTCCCTTCTCCAGTAAAAGGTGGTAGGGAAACACTCTGCCACAGGCTATACCACACTCCTTTGTGGTGTTCATTTGTTCATTTGTTTCTGTGCCAATACTAGGGCTTGAACTCACTTTTGCTTGGCTTTTTCACTCAAAGCTGGCACTCTATCACTTAAGCTAAACTCCCACTTCTAACATTTTTCTTGTTAATTGGAAATAAAAAGTTTCATGGACTTTTCTGCCCAGGCTTACTTCTAATTGAGATTCTCCTGGTCATTCGTGGACGCGTGTTGAGTGGTGAGAAAGTTAGCTGAGCCCCATGTGATGTCATGGATGAGGTTAACAGACCAGGGGTCAACTGGGTCTTTCCCAGTTTCAGATTTTATTATTTGCAGTGATATAGTCTATTTTTTGTCCATTTAAACACTTTCATTTTTATTTTTGTGCATTAGTATTTTTTCCTTTTTATTGTTATCTTTAATTGTTGTACAGTGGAGTTGCCATTTAACAAAGCAGTTTATGAATACAGTATGTCTTGAACAATGTCACCTCTTTCAACATTCTCACCCATCCCTCTTAACCTACCCCTTCCCTCATTCTTCTTAATTTTTTAAAATAGATGTTGGATTCTTGGTTGCATTCTCTCCACCCCTTCATTTGTCTACTCCTTTCCCTTTGGCCCCACCCGACTCCTTTCGAGTACCCACTTTGTGATGTTTTATTTTTGCTGAACTTCGATTTTGCCTTTCTAAGGAAGTACGCTATTTGAGATCTCCCTTGACTCTACCATATAAATGTTTTAATCTTTAAATCTTTAAAACAAATTAAAGTAATTGTCTATCTTCTTGTTTCTGCTTATCCTGTAAACAAGTGACCTTTTCATGGTAAATGTGGTGCCTCATTTTGTGGGGTTTGTTGGTGATTTCACTGTTTGAAATGAAATGTTTCCCATGTGTGGCTGAGAAATGGTCTCTGGGAACAGAGAATGTCTTCCCCAACTAACTGCTTAAGGGGGAAAGGGCTGTGTAGAGTTCTTAAATACAAGAAGGCTGGGGTGGCATTGTGGGGAAAATAACTCACATTTTATTCAGGCATGAAGTAGAGTGGTTTTGGCTATGAGTTTATTATTAAATCAACAATGTATAGTGTGCCTTTAAACAAAAACACAAAAAGCAAATTTATGTTATCTACAAGTCACTGTGACTAGAAGTCTATAGACTTCTAACCCTGAATTTTCTCTAGGAGTAATTCACTAGTTTTTGCCAGTGCAGTGTTCCTGGCAACTTTATAACACGTAAGTACTGCAAACATGAGAACGGACTGAACTTTAATAGTTACAACATTGTTTGGAATTACAATGGTAGAAAGAGTTAATTTGATCATGAATACTCCATACCATTCGGGCTCCAGATTGTGTTAAAGTTTAATAACTTATTCCATAGTTCTCAAGCATATTCTGCCTATTTAGCATGTTTATTTTAGAATAATGAACTCCATTCTCTAAGTGCTGAGCAACAACATTGTTTGGTGTGGCTCATATATATGAAGACATTACTGCTTAAGCTACTCTGGCTGTCTTGGAAACAATTCAAAGAACCTATTTTTGTCAGCTTATGGCAGAAAAAACGTGTTCAAAACCACACTATGCTGGGTGTGATGATACATGCCTATAATCTCAGCACCCAAGATGCAGAGGCAGGAGATCAGGACTTTGAGGCCAGCCTGAGCTACATAGCAAGATCCTGTCTCAAAATATTCTAGCCAAACAACAACAAAACCCCATAAATGTGGTATCACTGGAGTCTCACATGTAATATGGCTAGATGTAGGAAGCATCCTTAGGCTTAAGAAGCAACTGAAAGAAGTATTAGGGGACACAACACAATTAGGATCCTATGTTTCATATTTTCAAGGAAAAGAAAATGTACTATGGCATAGCTTAATGTTCTGAATTTATTTGCATAGTGTTATCTATCAATCCTCTCAAAGAGCTCATTGAGTTGCTTGAAAATAAACTCCTTTGCAATGTTAAATATGAAGTCTCCTAAACAATAAGCTGAGCTCTGTGTTTTATCTTGGGATCCAAAGAAAGAAAAGCGGGCGAAAAGTTAAGCTTCCAGTACTGTTTTCTTTGTGTGTGCATATGTATACATGCCAGTCCTGGGGCTCGAGCTCAGAGCCTGGGGACTGACCCTTAACTCTTTTGCTCAAGGTTGGTGCTCTTCCGCTTGAGCCACAGCTCCACTCCTGGCTTTTTCTGGCCTTTTGGTGGTTAATTGGAGATAAGTCTCACACACCTTCCTGCCCAGGACTGACTTTTTGTCCATCGTAGGGCCTGAACTCTGGGTCTGGGCATTGTCCCTCAACTCTTCAGCTTAAGACTAGAGCTCTACCACTTGAGCCACAGCACCACTCCCAGCTTTTTCTGCTTAGGCTAAGGAATCCAACCCAGGGCTTCATGCATGTACCACTGAGCCACCTTCCCAGCCCCCAGTATTCTTTTCTTGAATGTCACATTTAAGTTTCTTTTGATGCAGTCTATATGTGCATTATTGATCTCTTTACTAGAAAGAAGTTGATAACCAGGTTTGTGTTGGTTGGCACACAAGAGGAATGGTTTAAAAAAAAAAAAAGCTGCTATACCTTGCCACAAATTTGTGACTTTTTCTCCCAAAAGTAGTAAGGAGAACATGTGACCATATTCACCTCCATTTACTGTATGCCCCCTGCTGAGTGTTTGCATATGAGGACTGAACTCAAGCCCCAAGAAGGCTGGGATGGCATTGTGGAGAAAATAGGAGGATCTGATGAGCTTCGTTTGGGCGTGAGTTAAAGTGTCTTTGGCCATGATTTAAATGTTAGTGAATCATCAGTAGTGTGCCTTTAAATAAAAACACACATAAAACAAAGTGATGTTATCTGCCAGCCACTGTGACTAGAGGTTTAGAGACACTTAACTCTATACTTTCTCTAGGAGTAACTGTCAAACAGTTACTAATTCATTGGTAGTGCTGAGCATTCCGCTAAGCAGGTGAGGGTGCGAATAACACACATACTCCCTCCTTTGCATGGATGCCTAAGTATGCTTTGTTTGCGTATGAGTGGAGGGTTGATGTCAACTTCTCACAGCTTTGGAATTCTCAAGTGACAGTGTAGCATGCATTTGAGTATACAGCTCTAATAAATGTATCTTAAAATTCCCCCCTTGCACCTTTCAAGAAAGAGGAGTCAATATAGACTTGTAGAATGCTTGCTGAGCATGTGCAAAGTCCCAGATTCAATCCTCAGCTCCAAAACAAACAGTGAAGAAGGATACATGAAGTCTTCTTGGGACTCTCTTTCCATCATTAGATGCGTAGACCATAGAAGCAATAACCATACCATGATGTGGACACACAAGTCCAGAGCAAAAAATTTTAGGCCTAGAAAGTAAAATGAGATTAGATATGACAAGTCCAGCCTAGTCTTGTGATTTTGGTCACATTCTAGATACAGATCAGCCCATTTTAACCAAATGTCCTGTGTCTGGATGATTGTGGTGTGGGGGTAGGGAAAGGGAGAGGTACCTACCTGCTGCCCAGTAATGGTCACTGGCTCCCTTCTCTCAGACAACTGAGGGGGATAGACAGGTTTCCTGGGGGCCTGGCAGGCTCAGTGTGTCTAAAAAAAGTGTCCTCAAATGCAGAGGATCTTATGTCATGAGCAATACATGAACAAAGGAATGGATTTCTTCTTTATTTATTTAATTTGTGATGTTGAGTTCAAACCCAAGGCCTTATACATGTTGTGCAAATGCGCTACCACTAAGTTACATGCCCATGTAGGAATGGATTTTTGTTGTTGTTGTTGTTGTTTTGAAAGTCATAGGGCTTGAACTCTGGGCCTACGTGCTGTCCCTGAGCTCTTCCGCTCAAGGCTAGCACTCTACCACTTGAGCCACAGCACTACTTCCAGTTTTCTAGTGGTTAATTGAAGATAAGAGTTTCACTGACTTTCCTGGACTGGCTTTGAACCTTGATCCTCAGATCTCAAGCCTCCTGAGTAGCTAGGATTACAGGTATGAGCCACTGGTGCCCAGCTCAGATTTTGCAAAATAGTTCTACTTTGCTTTTTTCCTGAAGCCAGGGTACAAGTTGCTGTGGAGATAATCTGGCTTTAAATGAGGAAGAGATTCTATCAGATTGCTATAGGGAACTAACAGCTTTCAAGAGTTTATTAAAGGTAGTTGGCAGCATATAAAGAATCCACACTCAATTTTCTGAACATCATGCCCACATTATTGCTTATGGCTGGGAGACCATATGCCCTGCCTGATTGATCTACTTCTTAACATGTTTAACCCTTCATACTTTAGAAGCTTCTTGGTGTTTTGTTTCTTGTGGAGGGCTCTTTAGCTCTTGGGATTGTAGTGTTCCCTCATCGGTTTGGAGAGAGAAAAGAGTCTCTTAGGATCTTGGCCCACAAGTCCTGTACTAATTCCCCCAAGAGTCAACAGTCTCCTTCCATGTTTTGGGACAGCCCCACTTCACATATCCATGAGCTTCACCATAGAAGAGTGTGTGCAATAAACACTGGCTCACTAATCGTGTGTGTCAGGCACTTATACTGCTCAGTGCACAGGAATGTCTGGGAACTCTGTAAACCAGGCAGATCAGCTGGGACTCACAAATACCCAATATTTTTGCACAAAGTCTAGCTTGTAACAGAAGCTCATAGCTGGGCGTGATGACTCATGCCTATAAGCCCAGCACTCAGGAGGCTGAGGTAAGAGGATGTTAGGTTCAAGGTCAGCTTGGGCTACTTAGTGAGACCCTGTCTCAAAAAACAAACAAAACCTTCTCAGAATAAAATATATTTAGTGTTGAAGCCATTTTTAGCTGATTTAGCACAATTGTTTCTTATCAGTGGGCATTGGTTCCAGGACCCTAATGGAAACTAAAATCTTATATAAAATGGCGTAGTGTTTGTATGTAGCCAGCCTGTCTCCCTCCTGATGTATACTCTGGATTTTTTTTTTTTTTTTTTGGGTCCGGTCGTGGGGCCTGAACTCTGGGCCTGGGTGCTGTCCCTCAGCTCTTCAGCTCAAGGCTAGCGCTCTACCACTTGAGCCACAGTGCCACTTCTGGCTTTTTTCTTTTTGCTTATGTGGTGCTGAGGAATCGAACCCAGGGCCTCGAGCATGCAAGGCAAGCGCTCTACCACTGAGCCACCTTCCCAGCCCCTACTCTGGATTTCTTATAATACCTAATGCAATATACATGCTCCTGTGAATGTCAAACACTGTATTGTTAAGGAATAATGACAAAAAAATGTCTGTACATGTTTAATACAGACCCAATTTTTTTTAAGTATTTGTTGGTGTGTGTGTTTGGTTGAATTCACAAATGTGGATGCCATAGCTTCAGAGGCCAAGTGAATATTGTATCATCCCAATGCACAGTTGGTCTCAAACTCTTGGAGAGGTTCCTGGAATATCTGAGTGGAAAAACTAGGTTTGGCTTGATTAGTTCAAGCCACTTTTGAGTTGTAGAATTACCTGTATCAAAGAGAAGGTAGGTTAGCATAGAGAGACATGACATGACTTCATGTCACGCTCCTTCATCTTCCGTTTGTAAAGAGTGTTTCTTCCCCACATCACTTATGGACCAAAGTGATAAGGACAGGGAGGACAGGAAAGGCACAGACAGCGATTGGGTTACGCAAGACAGCTTTTTATCTTTCTGTTATTTCCCCCCTAGCGTGGCTCTTTTGAAGACTGGGATGACTTCAGTCCATGATCTTCCATTTAGGAAGTTCATGAACAGATTATGTCCTTACATGGTATAATTTTCTGCTTAGCTCTTATAAAAATCTTACTTAGGGAATTTTCTTCCTTCCATTTGCAAATCAAAAGGCTCAACAACACCATGAAAGCAAATGAGAGATAAAATGAATCAACAGCTTCATTCTGTACAGTCAGAACCTCACAAAGCTTTACCCTCACAGAACCAAAACAACTCACAGCCAATGGTAAGCTGTGAGCTCATCCAAACTGCACACACCTAGGCCTTCTGCTAAAATCTCACTAAAGTATTGGTTAGAAGCAGCAGGGTATCTCCCATACAGAGCTCTTGGCCAGCACCCCTGAGATTGTACCACTTTGGTGGTAATTTTGCTTATTTGCTTTGCTTTGGTTTGAAAATGGGGTCTTCCTATGTATCCCAGTGTATGTATGTATGCCAGTGTATCATCTATGTATAATCTTCCTGCGTCAACCTCTGGGGTGCTGGGATGAAGGGTGTGGTCCACTACACTCTGCTGGTGGTGATTTTTATATAACATTCTTCTGTGGAGTTACTTCATTCTAAAAAGAAATTGGTAGAGATGTGCGTAACTCAAGAATAGGCAGGAGGGGGAGCTGGGAAGTTAGCTCAGTGGTAGAGCGCTTGCCTTGCATGCCTGAGGCCCTGGGTTCGATTCCTCAGCACCACATAAGCAAAAAGTAAAAAAAAAAAAAAAAAGAATAGGCAGGACACATACAAAGAAGTCGAAAAGCATAGCAGTGTCTCAGCTATTCTGAATCCCTCTGAAATGGAAAGGGTTTGTTTTGTTAGCGTTTTGGGGTTTGAACTCCAGGCCCAGGCGCAGTCTCTGAGCTTCTTTTAATCAAGACTAGCACCTGACCATTTTAGCCACAGCTCAACCGGCTTTTTAGTGGTTTGTTGGAGATCAGGGTCTCACAGACTTTCCTGCCTGGGCTGGCTTTGAACCTCCATCCTCATATCTCCCCCTCCTGAGATGCTAGGATTACAGGAGGGAGCCACTGGTGCCTGACTCAGAAGCCTTCTAAAGTGGAGTAGAAGCCTTTAATACTGATAGAAGAAAGGCCTGAGTAGGACCAACAGGCAGGGGCTGTGAGATCAGCTTCCAGTCATTTGTGTAAGGCAGAGTTGGATAGTGTGCTTCAGAAGCTGTTGGGGAAAGAGGGTACCTTGGCGCCTCTCTCCCTCCCCCCTCCTTCTCTCTTACTTTCTCTCCCTCCCTCTCCCTCCCTCCCTCCCTCCCTCTCCCTCCCTCCCTCGCTTCCTTGCTACCTCTAGCCCTCTCTCTAGCTCTCTCTCGATCCTGTTCAGCCGTCCTCACAAACTCTTTAAGTGGACAGGCAACTTTAATGAATGAGTAAAGGCAGTTCATGTCCTTCTCAACTCAGATTCTAAGTCCTTAAGGGTTTTGGGGTCATGGTCGCGTCTTTCTTGCCAATAGAGGAAATCTGAGTTGGGGCCCTATCTCCTGCCCCAGGGGGGCTGATGATACTGGTGTCCCTCCTTCTCCACAGGAGGCTGGCACCCAGGCCGGGGTGGGGACAGCCAGAGTGGCCCACTGTGGACTGTGGCTGCTTCCGGAGAGTCTGGGGGGTTCGCGGGGAGTAGCCGGGTTCTGGGAAGAGACCAAAGGAATGAGTAATTGGAAATTCTGTAACACAGACCCCTAACCCCATGCCCCCTGCCGAGCGGCGAAGGGACTGGACTCCGGTGCGGGGCGAGTCACGTTTCGGAGAGGGAAGTGAAATAGAGAGGGCGGCACCCGGGGGGACCCGTGCGTCATTGAGGGACCGCAGAGAAGCCAGCGCGAAGGAGAAGTGGGAGCGAGGAGCCGAGGGGCGCTGGCGGAGCGCGGCTGGGGCGCGAGCTCCCGCTTCTACCCCAGGGCGCCCGGGGCCTGGTGCGCTAAGCCCGGGTCGCTGCGCTGCGGACCCCGCTCTCGCCCGCCATGTGCCGACCCCACGCGCCCTGGTGTTGGGCGCTGGCGCTGCTGGCCCTGGGTGGCACGGGGCTGTGCCACGCCGGCCCGCAGCCCGGGCACCCTGCGCGGCCCAGCGCCAGGAACAAGTAAGTGCGCGCCGGGACTGCTCACCCCAAACCCAAGCGCCCTAGGCCCCCCCCTCCCCGCCTGTTCCTCCCTGACCTGGAGCTGTGAGCCAGGGGACCCCCATGGGGTCCCGGGGCAACCCCGCCTCGGGCGATCTCTCAACACGCGGTGCCAACGTGGAGCGGGCACGCCGGGAGGGACCCGCACGGTGGCACGGTCGGGCGCGACCCCCTGGAAAGGGACCCCCGGACTTCCAGGCACCCCTGGGCCCCACCGCTCTGCTGTCGTGGGTGGGGAAGGGCGTAAGCTCTCCAAAGACGCCCCGTGACTCCTCGGGTGGCGGCTTTGTTCCGCTCCCGCCTCCCGAGAGGTGCACGGGTTCCCTGACCCCCGCGCTGGCCCCGGCTCGGTCCGCTCGCCCTCCCTTCCCGGCCTCATTGTTCTCCCGCTGACGGCCCGTCCTCTCCCCCTCTCTCTCCACCCCAGGAACTGGTGCGCCTACATCGTCCACAAGAACGTGAGCTGCTCGGTGCTGGAGGGCAGCGAGAGTTTCGTCCAGGCGCAGTACAACTGTGGCTGGAACCAGATGCCCTGTCCGTCTGCGCTCGTGTGAGTCCGGCCGCGGAGCCGCGGGCGGCGCCCAGCCCAAGCCCGGCCACGAGGGTGGGGTGGGGCCGCAGCACTGGGCTCCAGCCCTGGTATACATCTTCTCCAGATTTGGGGGAAACCCAGCAGCCGTAAAGTTGGAGTGCCGAGCTGGGTACCAGCCACGCTGGGCTATTTAAGAAGCGGCTCTGAGGATGCGCAGGAGTTGGAGTTATGGTTCTCTGGGACGTAGGACAGGGTACACAAGGCTCCCCGCCCCCCAATCTCTCCTTCCTCACTCTCTTCCCCTCCTCTCCCCTTTTCTCCTGTCCTCTTCTCTCCCCCTCCCTTCTCCCTTTCTCTCCTCTCCCCACCCATTCCCTCTCCTCTCCTCCGTCTCTGTCTGTCTGTCTGTGTCTCTCTCCTCTTTCAATTTTATTACTAACATAAGGCAGCTGAACTTAATTGGATCCATATTGTGTGTTTTAGGGCATACAGAAGATTCCAAAATGTATACTGCTAACACACACACACACACACACACACACACACACACACACACACACACACACACAAAACCTTTCTCCACATAGGATCAGTTGAGCTATTAGGCTGGCCGTTGTTCTGAGACAGGCCCAGTTTTGTTCCAAATATCCTTATCTCACTAGAACCATAGCTTTCTAAACCAAAACTCTCAGAAATAATGTGCCTTAAAGTGTGCTTTTTCTTTTCAAGTTAGATTTGGGAAGTTACCAACGCAGTTATCAGGAAAGAATGGTCCTTTTAAGATGAAAGGAAGAAGGAATCATCTTTTTGCTTAGAGAATTTTACCATCTTGTAACAAAACAAGGAGGAAGCGGGGTATTAAAGGACAAATTCTGTAAAACACACCACACATTGAATTGTCATCAGGAAAGTGAGTTTTTGTGTCAGTTGGAAGATGAGCAATGTGAATGAATGGCGGTTGAGGAACACTAAGAAGGCTGAAATTGTTTTCCATGAAGAATACATTATTTGTCTTACAGCACAGTTGTCATTACAGCGAAGAATAGTCAGTAGGCAAATCAGCCCCTGGCAAGTGTAAGGGGCCCAACTGAACTTGAACTCCAGGGAGCCCTGTTCCAAAGGGCACCAGATGAGTCAGCTTTAGACCTGGGGGACAGAGGTGGTCACTGCAGAGCCCATGGGCTGCCCAGAGAGCCATGATGGACAGTTGCTGCTAGGCAAAAAACAAAGCCAAAATAAGCTCACTGAAACTTAGGAGATGTCTTTAGGTTTCGAATACATTGAGGAAAAGGCTGGAGTCCCTGGGTTTCCATAGGAATGGCTAAAGTGGATAAGGGGACAGCACTGTCATTCTACCTCATTCTAGCCAGTACCGTTTAGACCTTCCAGCCCAAGGCCTGCAACCAGTAAAAGAGGACCAAGGGGTCCTCTTTCAAAGGGTACATCATGGTCGACATATGAAGCAAATGGATTTGTTTGCAATCAGAATTGAAGAATCAGTCTAGAAAATTTCATTCATTTTATACAAGAACTATATTTTATGCATTGCTATAATCTCAGAGATATTTGCTGGGGGAGGTAATGCTTTTGGCTTAAAAAGCATTGGCTTTTATTTTCTCAAATTATTTTAGTTATCCAGAAGACCCCATGACTTAATTGTGTTTGATGAAGACTCAGTGAAATAGTGAGACATGACCATTGGTGGAAAGTGAGTGAGCTCTAGGTCAAAGGTTAATGAAAGACAGTTGCTATGTATTTTTGCCACCCAGGGAGAAACAACAGAATTGCTACAAAGGCAGATGTTTCTGTTGTTTTATGAAACAAAGCCCAAATTGAGTGACCTGGGTATTTTTCTTCAATAAAAATCATATAAACAAGTTTAACTGTCTTTTTACAATTTAAATGCTTTATTGTTAAATTTGGAATGTAAAAAAATCCACAGCTTTAGTTAATTCACTTGAAAATCTTAAATCTTAACTTCAACAGTTATAGACTTGACCTATTCTGTTCTCATTAGGGATAGGAAGGGAATGTTTTGCCATATTTTGCAAGCATTAAATGTTTCCTACACTTTGAGGACTAAGAGATGAGTGGAGAAATGGTTACTTGGAATTTCTTAGTCTCTCCCCTCCCTCCCTCCCTCCCTCCCTCCCTCCCTCCCTTCCTTCCTTCCTTCCTTCCTTCCTTCCTTCCTTCCTTCCTTCCTTCCTTCCTTCCTTCCTTCCTTCCTTCCTTCCTTCCTTCCTTCCTTCCTCCTGAGTCTTGAACTCAGGGCCTTGCACTCTCATTTGGCTATCTGACTCAAGGCTGGTTTCCTACCAACTTGAGACACACCTCCACTTCCTGTCACTTGTTTCTGATGAAGATTTGTGGTATTGTCTGTCAGCCTTCTCATTCGTTCCTTATAATTAGAGACCTGTAAAAATAAGTCTTTGGAATCCTGCCCTGGGTTGAGGTTTTCTGCGGTGTTACAGGTCTAGGGCTGGAGGCAGTTAGGATGGATGGATGGAGTTAGATAGCTAGGATGGCAGCGAGGAGTCATCCAGAATACCATCCCTTAGGGGACAATGGAAGGAACTGAGAGCATTTGGGGACCGAAGTGGAGATGCCGACAGAGACTGAGTGCATTTGGGGACTAAGGGGGAACTATATAAGAAAGAAGGGGCTGGATGGAGTGACTCATACCAATAAAAGAACAGCTGAGCCCAGATACAGAATTGAGTATGGGCAGGCATCGTCTCCTTGAGCTGTAGAGGCCCAGGGCATACACATTTCCTGAAGGATTTGTGCAATGATATTTGCATATATGAAGAGTCATAGATCCCAGATTGTGAATTTGGACATCATCGTGTGAAATCAGGAGGGTTTAATATATATATATATATATATATATATATTTGTTTATTGTAAAGATACTGTACAGAGGGGTTACTGTTACATGAGTAAGGTAATGAGTACATTTCCTATGGAGCGTTGTTACCCCCTCCTTTGTTTTTCCCCTACCATCCCTTCCCTCCTCAACTCTCCAACTCCTCCTCCCCAAAGTTGTAAAGTTCGTTTTCAATATAGTGTCTTGTACATCTCATTGTTACATGGATTAACCTGTATCTTTATTTCAGCTTTTATGTGCTCTGGGAGTGACCACTTTTCTGATGCTGAAAAGAAACTTCTTTGTGGCCAGGCACCCTTAGGACTTTTCATTCACATATCTGTTAATTCAGTTCTAGTGACAATTATTTGAATGTCTACTGAGATGAGCCATTGATGACAAGGACTGAGTTGTCTTTAGATCCAGGGCTCTTGAACCTTGTGGACTGCCAGGGGAAAGCATCAGCTTGTTTTAGCTCAGGCGTTCAGTGGAGTGATGGCCCAGTGGTCCACATTTGAGAACATTTACACCTCTTTCCTGGACTGCCATTCCCACAGGTGTGGAGATTGGCTTGTGCGAACCTGTGCTCATGCGCGTGTGTGCACATGGTGTGTCCTGAAACTCACTTTACTGTGGGCCACTTTGCTACAGTGTCATTTGCCACCTTGTCTCTTATGCTGTGCAGTTCGTTTACTTTGGTTAATAAAACATTTGTTTAGGTGGCAAGGTCAGTTGTTTAAAAAGTGAAGTTAATGAGACAAGGATAACTGAATATAATTGACCGGAAAGCTTGACCACTTTGAGATTGTACAAAGCCCTCCTGAGCCCAGGTACCACCTTGAAACTTGTCCCTGGGGGATGATGTTAAAAGCATATTTCCAGAAAGAATATCAACTATCAACCTTCTGTGTAAATAATTACACACTAATTATTCTTAACTCCTACAAGGATTTTGCATCTTCATCACCATCATTTAAGAATTTAAAAGTTAGGAATTTCTTTGTGTCTCTGTCTCTGTCTCTCTCTAGCTCTCTCTCTTTTCCTTCTTCATGTATGGGAAGTAGATGTGAGGAGGATTGCTTCAAAGAAAATGGCTTATCAGAGGCTGGGAAGGTGGCTCAGTGGTAGAGCGCTTGCCTTGCATGCATGAGGCCCTGGGTTCGATTCCTCAGCACCACATAAGCAGAAGAAAAAAAGCCAGAAGTGGCACTGTGGCTCAAGTGGTAGAGCGCTAGCCTTGAGCTGAAGAGCTGAGGGACAGCGTCCAGGCCCAGAGTTCAGGCCCATGACCAGACCCCCCACCCCCCAAAAAAAGAAAATGGTAATCTTTTGGTAATTCCATAGGGGGCTCTGCAGGGTGCCATTACTTACCATGTAATCTCAAGGTGGGTCTTAGGACTATTTTTCCTTTCTGAGATAATTTGACTTCCTACAATGCTAGATGTCTTTGACTATTTCATTACATTGAGGTTTTTTGTTATTTGTTTTGTTTCTGATTGCTCATAAAAACCATAGTCCCAGCAAAGAGCCTGGCAATATGGCGACTCTAACCTCTGCATCTGGAATCTTTGCAGGGAAGTGGGGAGAAGTACCTTCTTGGTTCTGGGCTAGCTTTGGAGACAGATTTTGGGTGATATGGGGATGTGAATGACTTGGAATTCCTCCTTTGGAGTTTGAAAAGGATGGTATCTTTGGAGATAGGTTTAGATGGAAATATCTCTCCAGAGTGCTGTGTAAACCAAGTGCCTGGTATGAGCAATACTTGTTTGTACGTGTGTGTGTGTGTGTGTGTGTGTGTGTGTGTTGTCTACTGTAGCCTGTGCAGTGTTGCCAGCCCCTCTGGTAGGGCAGAGAAAAGGAGTGAAGGCTCTGCTGTATCTTAACTTCTACTGCATTGCTTATGTTCAGTGCGCCGATGGTAGAAAATGACCTGTTTCTACTCTGTACTAGACCAGGCCTTGTTTCTTTCTTTCACCATCCAGATTTCACAGGAGTAATTCCAGATAGTTGCAGAATCTCCTGCCCAGCCTGACAGCTGTTAGCATTTGTAGCATTTGGAGGCATCCGGTCCATAGAGTGGTCATTGTTGGTCAGGACGTCCAAGGAGCCCAAGTGTAAGGCAGGATGGTTGCCTCTGTATTTGCTTCACCTCCTAGTGCTGGGCTTCGAGGGGATCTGAAGGGCTGGAGTTTTTCTGCTTTTTACAACTCCAAACCAATGGAGCTTTGCTGTATCTACCCCTGTCCTGCCCAGGCCTTCTTGGTCTGTCTTGGATCTTAGTAGAATTTTTCTTATTGATTCTTTTTCATGTTGTTTTGCTTTGTTCTTTGCATTTTAATTGAAGAATAATTTACAAAGCATAACATTAGTAATATTTATTTATTTATTTTTATTTGTGCTGCTCCTGGGTTTTGAATTCAAGGACCTGGGTACTGACCCCCCCCCCCTTTTTTTTTCTTTCTTTCTTTCTTTTTTTTTGGGTCCGGTCATGGGGCCTGAACTCTGGGCCTGGGCACTATCCCTCAGCTCTTCAGCTCAAGGCTAGCGCTCTACCACTTGAGCCACAGCACCACTTCCGGCTTTTTTCTTTTTGCTTATGTGGTGCTGAGGAATCGATCCCAGGGCCTCATGCATGCAAGGCAAGCGCTCTACCACTGAGCCACCTTCCCAGCCCCCCCCTTTTTTTTAACTAGAAACTGGACACTTTTCTACTTGAGCCATGCCTCTACTTCTGGCTTTTGTATGGTTAATTGCAGATAAGAATATCATAGACGTTCCTGCCAGGACTGGCTTTGAATATCTCAGCCTCCTGAGGAGCTAGTATTATAGGCACCCAGCTCCCATCTATCTTTTTTTTCCATTTATCTTTCATGTGTCTTGACAAATATGTATAGCTGGGTAATGGCCACCACAATCAAATATGGAAAGCTTTGTGGGCCATGTGATCTCGGTGGCAAATGCTCAAGTCCACCATCAGGGAAAGCAGGTGAGCAGGCTAGCCCCGTGGGCTCCAGAACCATGATCTGCTGAGATGGGAACAGCTGGTGGACATCCGGGTTCTTTCCGTGGGGGGCGTTATGAATGGAGTCTCTATCAACAGTCAGAGCAGGTGGCTATGTGGCTATTTCTCTTAGTAGTTCTCTGGATTTATTGTCTATTCCCCCCTACTTTGCTCTTCGTGAATAGTTTGGAATTCCAATGTGAGATGTTTTTAACTTAGTACATTAGCATTGTTGGCCTTAATATGGCTAATTATGATTCTGAACTCAATCTGATGCTCATTCAGATCTGTGGGGGAGGACTGTGCCAGATGGTTGAGTCCCTGTGCCTAATGCCTGGGCCTGTCATTCCAGAGAACAAACATTCAACATTAGGCTCTCACTCCAAGGGTAAGGTCCATTCTAGAGGCCTGTTTGTGGCCCAGAGTGTGGGGGTATAGTAGGGAGGAAAAAGGATCAGGAGCAGGTAGAACAAGTCTGGGGAGCCCTCTGCACGCCCCCGTCTTCCCCCACCCCCAGAGCACAGCCTGGATCTGTGTCCCTCTGCCTATTTATTAGGCCTGCCAACTTGCTTCCAAGGAGGTATGGTAACACACCATACCTCCAATGTGGTTGCCCCTGGGACTCTTTACACCGTCCTACCACTGTCTAGCAGTTTGAGCGGTAGGCCTGGCTGTTTCACAGAGGGGAAACTGAGGCAGAGGCTGTGCTGCAGGCTGGCTGGAGTGCCATGTGCTTTAGGGCTCTGAGCTGTGTCTGCATACTCATCTTCTTTGCAGCAGGGTTGGGGCAGCTATTTTGCTCAGCTTCCAGGAAGCAACAGTGCTGGCATCTGGGGTGCTCACACCTCAGATGTGGCCTTGGGGATTAGGATCCTGCAGAAAGACCAGGAGGCAAGGCCAGCAGAGGACAGGGTGGAGCAGTATTGCTGGACTGCCTCCTCGGTGCTCACCGGATCCCTTTCTCTTAAGGAAACCATCTATTTGTCCACATGCTGGCTCTCCCGCTGCTTGCCCTTCTTGCTGCTTTGGGTGGGAAGCAAGACCAAGGAAGTGGTTTCTGCCTGGTGGTTGTGCTCTGTGCCCTGCGGGGCAGGGCGTAGGAGTCACAGGGAGGGGTGAAAGGAACAAGTCGAAGAGCTGAGACAATCAGCTCTGTGGCCAGCTGTTCCAGAACCTAGAATTAAAAACCCACACCCTACACTCAGCCAGGTCCTAGTGGCTCATACTGGTAATCCTAGCTCCTTAAGAGGCTGAGATCTGAGGATTGCAGTTCAAAGCCAGCCTGGGCAGGAAAGTCGACGAGACTCTTGCAATAAACTACTCAAAGAAAAACTGGAAATGGAGCTCTGGCCTAAGTGGTAGAGGTCTAGCCTTAGCAAAGGAAGCTCAGAGAGAGAGAGAGAGTACCCGGAAGGTGAGATAAGCCCCAGGACTGCCCACCCCTCCCCCCAAAAGAGTTCTTCACTCTCCTGAGAATGGAGACACAGGTAGCCAGGTGTGTGACAAGGGCTCCATGCTGGGATCCAGACAGGTTCTGTGAGTCCCTGGGCTGTGGCTGCATCATCATCTGCCTGTCTTCACCTGCCTTCCTCTGTGGTGTGGCCTCTCTTTCTCCTTCTTTATGAACACTTGTCTCTATTACGTTGTTGGGTTTTTTTGTTTTGTTTTTGGGTCCGGTCGTGGGGCCTGAACTCTGGGCCTGGGCGCTGTCCCTCAGCTCTTCAGCTCAAGGCTAGCGCTCTACCACTTGAGCCACAACGCCACTTCCAGCTTTTTTCTTTTTGCTTATGTGGTGCTGAGGAATCGAACCCAGGGCCTCAGGCATGCAAGGCAAGCGCTCTACCACTGAGCCAACTTCCCAGCCCTGGGTTGTTTTTTTTTTTAGTTGTTTTTTGTTCATGGGGCTTGAACTCATGGCCTGGGACACTGTCCCTGAACTCATTTTGTTCAAAGCTAGCACTCTACCACTTTGAGCCACAGCTGGTGGTTAATTGGAGATAAGAGTCTCACAGACTTTCCTGCCTGGGCTGCTTTGAACTGTGATCCTCAGATCTCAGCCTCCTGAGTAGCTAGGATGACAGGCCTGAGCCACCAGCATCCTCCACCACCCCTTGTATTAGTGCTTAAAAAAAAAAAATCTCATGAGCTGGGGGAAGGATCAGGGAGGGCTCCACGCAGAGCCTGTGCTGCTGGGGTAATGTGGACTGGGAGTTGAGGAATTTACAGCAGGTGTTGGTTCTGGGTTCTGTTCCAAGAGATCTGTAATCTGTAAATTCCAGGGGAGCATACAGTCATGCAGTGAGAAGAAAAGTTGCTTACTGGGGAGCAATCGCCTGTGGGAAATGTGGCACAACTCTCTTCCTCTCTTCCCCTCTCTTCTCTCTCTCATTCCCTCCCTCTCTTCCTCTCTCCCTCTCCTCTCCTCTTTCTCTCTTTCCCCCCTCCCCCTCTCTCTCACTTATGCCCAGAACATTTAAGAATAAAGGAAAGAAAAAAACACTCCAAGGACTGATATCTCCATCCATTTCAAGACTTCAATACCTCTATGCAGAAATCCTATCTGATTCGGAATGTACCATTCCTGTAAATAGTTTGGGGAGATTGGTCCCAGCCCCCATTTCTCTCTGAAAATATTTGACACACAGGTGACTGTTGGAGCCTCGCTCCTCAGTGTTCACTCAGTGGAGGAAGGCCGGGCACCTGCCAGGGCGCCTGTGACTCTCAGGTGTCACGTGCCAAGCCTGAGAGGGGGGGGGGAAGCCAGGTGGCTGCTGTTGTCTCTTCCTTCCCAGCTTTTTTTTTTTCCTTTGTGTGTGTTGGGGGGTGGGGGGGTGTTGTTGTTGTTCCTACAGATCTTAAGTCTACTAATTTGTTTCTCCAGCTCCTTCCTCTTCCAGATTTCCAGCCGTTTGGAGAGGCATTTCCAGAGCATGGCTACACTTACTCCATTCTAGCGACAGGGTCACCTAGGAGACTGGGCAGAGGCTAGGGTCTTAGAAAAAGAACCATATGCTTTGGAACTTTAGTTCTGCCTTTTGCGGGGAGAAAAACCTTACAGGCTTGAAATAAAATCATGGTTTAAGGAAAACAATTTGATGCTAGTTCAGGTGTGCTTTATTGTCACTAATTGGTCTTGCTCTGCCAGGCACACACAGGTTTTCATTCTGGAAGAGCCAGGTGGGGCGGGGCATCCTCAAGCAGCTGCCAATCACAGAAGGGGATAAGAGGGCGGAGCAACCTCCCCCCATCACCCCCGCCCCCCACCTCCAAGGCTCAGTCAGCATTGGGTGGAGTGAGCAACCTGTTCTGGAAGAGAGTAGGGGACTTGGCTTCTGGCCTTAGCTTCCCCCACCACCCTGGGACTTCAGGCAAGTCACTGGGCCTTTGAGGTTCATTTTCCTCTGGTGACAGTCCTGGTGGAGTGTGGAGGGGGCAGCCTGGGGACTTGCAGAATGTCTGCCAGCACTCACGGTCTTCGCTGTCTGGAATGTTGCCTTGCTGGGGTTTTATCTTTGAAAGCTTGGACTTGGGAGAAAAACTGGAGTGCTAAAGATAATGAAATAATTTAGTGTCCTAAGATAATTAATTACTGGATATGGAGTAGGCTGTAATGGAGTAGCCCAGTACTGGGGAGGCTGTGTGTCAAGAGCATTGTGGGTTCAAGGCCAGCCTGCATTACACAATGAGACCATCTCAATAACCCAATAAAAAGCAGGAAACTAAGATGGTGTGGGAAGCAAGGCACGGTATACTTTCCCTCTGGAATGTACACTAGCAATTATGTTGCTTAAAGCAAATGCTCCAGTTGTCATTGGATATTGTGTGTATGTGTACATGCGTGCGCACACTCGTACCGGGACTTGAACTTGGGTCTCATGTTCTTGCTTGGCTTTTTTTTTGCTCAAGGATGATGCTCTACCACTTGAGCACTTCTGGCTTTTTTGTGGTTAATTGGATATAAAAGTCTCTCAGTTTTGTCTGCCTTGGCTGGCTTTGAATCTCAGTCCTCAAATCTCAGCTCCTTGAATAGTTAGGATTACAGGCGTGAGCCACTCTTGCTGTTTCTGCAGGTATTCAAGCAAGAGGAGATAATAGAGAAGGCTGGCTAGGATGTTCGTGGAGGTGAACTAGTACCCATTCCTAAGTAATCTTTCACTCGACCACTAACAAACACATTTCCTTAATTCTTTTTATGTGTGTTTGCTGGGTATTGAACCCAGGGCCTTGTGCATGCTATTCAAAAGCTCTACCACTGAGCTAATTCTTTTAGGGGGAAAAATCCTCTTCCACATGTGGCTAATATTAAAGTTACTCGTGTTTGCTGAGCATGAATAATGCGGTAGGTATTGTGTACAACAGTTACACAATGTTTTACATTCTGTTTGTTAAAAGATAATGTCGATAACCCTGCCAGTGTTAAGATGATTTCGTCTGTCCCTCA
Source organism: Dipodomys spectabilis (assembly GCF_019054845.1). Lineage (NCBI taxonomy): Eukaryota > Metazoa > Chordata > Mammalia > Rodentia > Heteromyidae > Dipodomys > Dipodomys spectabilis. Next base: position 770,103 of record NW_024870701.1, on the reverse strand, counting down.
AATGTTCTGATTTACTGCTGGCTACATGACTTTTTTGTGTTAACTTCTCAGAATTAACTGCTTCTGCTCTTGGTGAAGCAGTGTTCTGGGCTTAAAAACAACAGTGAGCCACTTTGTCAGATGATGGAGCAGAGCTGAGCAGGGCTTTACAAAGCATGCGTCGCCTGGGGGAATCAAGAGGGGCTAACATGGAAGTTTTCCCGTGGAGGGAAAAATAATGAACTGATTAAAACAGAACTTAGCAGTACAGTTTTCTCTTTCCTTCCTGTTTTAAAGGGGCCATGGGTACTACGAGAAAGGAGGAAGGATTCGAATGGATTTTCTGATTTGAAAATGCTGTGGAGGGCAAGCTTCTTAGGGTGTGTCATGGTGGAAAGGCCCAGCTGTTCCTAATTTCCCCCCCACACCTAAGGAAATCCCTAAAGATGAGAGAATAAGCCTAAAAATTGAGGCTTTGCCATGTCAGCCTTTCAGGATGATGCATTTTCTTATGTGTTTAGTTAAGAGAAAGTTGGTGAAGGGGAAGAGTGTAGGCAACGCCTTTTTAAGCTGGTTATTTTAATGAAAGAGAATTGGCAGAGATTTCCCAGCAAACTTTCTCTTGTGACTGAGCAGAGCCTGCGGGATGGACGGCTCCATCGGGATATCTGTTTACAGAGCTGAGCTTGTGGTCCATTTGAAAACAAGGTGGGTGATGCTTCCCTGCCTTCCAGAGTGTTCTCTGCGTGTGCGCTTCACAGGGGTATTGAGGATCACGAGATAAGGACTTTAACATGTCCCCTACATGTTAGTGGGGGCAAATTCTCAGCTTGTTTTTCTGCTAATGGAAGCGTTTTCCACAGACCTTGAAGGGGGAAGATGAGAAGTGTAGTGGTGATTTCGACAGAGCTCCAGGGCGGGGGTGGGTTTTGCAATCAGCCATTCATGAAGACTTGTCTTGAATTTTCAAAAGCCTCTAGCCCAGAGCTCTTAAGTGCTGTTCTTCTTCCTTTTTTAAATTATCTTTTTTTGGGGGGGGGGTGCTGGAGATGGAAGCCAGTTCTACAGCTTGAGACTCCCTCCTCCTCCTCCTCAGCTGTGTGAATGGAGGTCTTGGGCAGGTAGATAGTAGGAAGCTTTTCTTAGTATTCCAAACATCCTAGACTCCCATGTCCAGGCTGTAAGGCTGACAGCGTGCAGACCTGGCTGGTGTGTGAGGTTTTTAGAGGCTCTTCAGGAGCTGCCCAGATGAGTGTGCATCATCACCTCCCAGCTCCATCGGGACAGGCAATGTGCCCCTCACAAACACGGGTTACATCATCTTCTGGCCACTAGCTGGAGATTTGGAGTCATTTTGTTCCAACATCGCAGAAAATAAGTACAAGACAACACGGAGTTCCTGCTCACTGCAGGGCAGAAGGAAAGCAGAAATGGCACTGTGACTCCATTCCTGAACCAAAGAGCAAGTCACTGCTCAACACCCTTTGATAGTCATTATCCAGAAGCTAGTCATTACCCACCGATTGGTGGTCACTGTTTGTGTCAGTCTGTCTTTCTCTTTCAAGATGGGCAATCTCATTCTCCAGTCCCCCCTTTTGTTTGTTAAAAAAACAGAATCTGCTATGTAACCTTGACCTCAAGCTTTTCCTGCTCAGCCCTTTTAGGTGTTGGGATTATAGGGGTATGCCACCATACCTGTTGATCCTTTTGTTGTTGTTGCTATTTGGTTAGTACTGATGATCGAATTTAGAACAGAATCTTGAGTTCACAGTCCTGATTGTGCTTCCTAAGGAGATGCTCTGCCACTTAAGCCATGCCTTTAATTCCCTTGGATTGGTTTTGTTCTTGCTTTATGCTCAGGCCAGTCTAGACTGCCGTGATCATACTTGTGCTTTCCTGTGTTACTAGGGATGACCGAGTATGCCCACTGGGCCCAGCCATTGTTCTCCCCCCCACAGCTGGGATAATATTCCTTACCTGGCCCAGCATTGGTTGGGAGGGAGTCCTGGGAATTTTTTTTTCTGCCTGGGGGCCCTAGAACCATTTTCCCTAGCCTCTGCCTCCCAAGTAGCTAAGATTATAGGCTGCAGCCACTGTGGAATGTGGTGACCTTTTTTTTTTTTTTGTATATATGTTTTCCTTTGATGCTGGGAACTGAATTCTGGGCCTTACCCACGCTAAGCAGGTGCTGTACCACTGAGCTACACTCTTTTTAATTTATTTTTATTTAGTCTGTTTAAAATGTTATTAGCTCATCATTAACCAAAATAAAATATCAATAAGATATTTTGTTTTGTTTGTTTTTTTATTATAAAGATACTATACAGAGGGTTACAGTTACATGAGTGAGGTAATAAGTACACTTCCTCTTGAACATTGTTACCCCCTCCATTGGTTTCCCCCTACCATTCCTTCCCTCCCTACCTTCCCCAAGGTTTTTTTTTTTTTGATTGTGATTAAGTGATTACATAATTTCCCGAATTTCACAGTATTGTGGAATAATGATGCTCATTTAAAGTCACAAGTTCATTCTAACTATCCTGGAGCAAATTGTCTATCACAGTCTGTAACATATAACGGTGTTCACATGTTATACACCATACATGTGATTAGCAGCATGGGGATATTTAGTAGTGGTTCGACCAGATGAGTGGGAGTTCTTTGTTTCTAGTTTTGTCGTATCACCTAACATTTTGGATTTATGAGCTACACTCCTGCTGTGTTCTCAAAATGCTGCTACCTGTCCTCTTAGTGTTTTGTGAGCACTATTTCCCAAAATATGGACAGTTTGAAGGAAGGTAAAAATGTTGTTTTGACTACCTTTCTTACTGATTTCAATAATTGTACTTTAAAGGTACAGAAATCAGTGTTCAACCTGAGCCCTGGATAGACAACAATTTCTGGTTGTGTTTTTTACATGCTAAACTCAGACTCTATCACTGAGCCATACTCCCAGCCAGATGTGGAGATTTAAAAATACTTGGCTGCAAATATATATAGTTATTTCTTAACTATTTCTTATTGGTATATGCAGGTACATGTAGTTATTTTTTAAAATAATCTCTGTATGCAGATACATATAATCCTTAAACAATAGCTTTAATTTTGTTAAGCTTTACACACTGGAAGGTGTATAACTTAATATTCCAGCATGTGGGCATGCTCCTGTAAAATCAACATTACAATTAAGTTGGTGCACATCTCCTTTACCCTACTCCTTACAGCCACCTTCCCCCCCAAACCCCTCCATGGGAACCATAGAGATGCTTTCCATTACTATAGATTGGCTTGCATTTTCTAGAGTTGTCTGTAAATCACGTCATATGGTAGATGGTCTTCTCTTTCTTTGATCTGGCTTCTTTCATTGAGCAGAATGACTGAGATTCACCATACTGTATGGAGCATCTCTAGCTGATTAACTCTTCCTCCTGTAGCAGCATACTTGTGTGTGCATCAGTGTCTTGTAGCTGACAACTTCTGATGAGTTTGAATGTGGAAGCCATTTATGAGTTTTCAAAACTCAAAACCTGTTATGATTTTTCTCGTGAACAATGGGAGATGGTAAATAGATAGCAGATGTTGAGATAAGCCATAGAAGAGAAAAACAATCACATTTCACATTTCTAGTCCTGGCAAATGTTAAACGTAAGTCATTTGGTAGAAAGCTCAGTACAGTTGAGAGAAGACTTAAAATTCGAAGACTCTTAGTTACTTGGTTTTATTAAACAAATATGTAGTGCAGGGTCCGTGTCTGACCCAGAGCTACGCACAGTGAGGTATGTGAAGGGCACACTCCTTCCCATGCCCTTCAGAAAAGTTCATGTCCAGCAGATGAAATGAACCAAATAGAAATAATTATAACACATCAAATGAGGATTGCAATAAGAGAAACACAAAACGTTTGGGAGATTCAGAAGTGGAAGAAATGATTTGTAGCTAAGAGGAATCTGAGAACCTGCTTGGAAAGTGGTGACACGGTGGCTGGGCTTTGAAGGTTCGGCTCTAGTTGAGTATATGCAGATGTGATGGAAGGCCAGGGCCATCGTAAGCCAAGCAGTGTGACCCAGAACCAAAAGGTAGGAAGTGAAGGGACTGCTCCAAGGAACAGCCAATAAGGTGTCGGCAGGCTGGGTTGTCCTGAGGGTTGTGAAGGACAGATTGGTTCCAGACTTAGCTCCTTGGGCCAAAGGGAGCTTTGCCCTGTTGGCTCTTCTTATCATATGAAGTCTGTCTCTGGCTCCAGTTTCCCCTTTTTTTAATGGACAAGAGTCAGAAGAAGACCTGTGTGTGGGGGTGTTCACACATACCCACACAGTACTGGTGCTTGAGCTCAGGGCTTGAGCACTGTCCCTTTGCCTTTCGCTCAAGATTGTTGCTCTACCACTTGAGCCACACCTTGTGGCTTTTTTGGTAGTTAGTTGAACATAATATCTCAGAGTTTCCTGCCTGGGTTGGCCTTGAACCATGATCCTCACATCTCAGCCTCCTTGAGCAGCTAGGATGAACAGATGTGAGCCATCTGTTCCCACTTAACGTCCATCTTAGCGATTTCATTTTGCCTTGATTATCTTTACTTGGAAAAATGTCCTTTTTTCCAAATAAAATCACCTTCTATGGTATTTGGGGGCTGGACTTCCGATATGTCTTTTGGGAAGTAATTCAAATCCATATGACATGCCTGGAGCTTTGGGCATTGTTTATATAGGGTTGGCGCACCATTGGTTTCCCCCATCACTGGTGGGATGCCACAGCCAACCCAAAGTCGAGTTCTTGTTCCTCTTGAGTACAACCCCCCGGGAAGTCAAGCGTGTGGTTCGCATCATGCTGCATGCTAGTAGTCCAGGCCAGCAGATGTTCTCATGGTCCAGACTGTGGGAACTAGGAGGATGAGTTCATTAGGGAGAGATTGGGAGATGGGTGTTGGGTGATTTGGACTCCAGGAATGAGCAAACAGAATGGAAGTTTGAGAAATGGAGTAGTATACAATTTGGAAAGAAATTGCCTACCCCCACCCCCCAAATATTTAGAAATATGAGCGCCCTGCTGGATTGCTCAGCACCATTGGCTGTGGGACACATCACCCTTCTCCTCCTCCCCATATTAGCACAGTGACTTGGTGTAGGGATGCCTCCCAAAGTGAAGAAATCCAAGTGAAGAATGTGGACTCCCTGGAGCACGAGGCTTGAGCTATATTTCACGGGGCTGGATGCAGCCAGCACTTGGATATGATCTCATTTTCAGCAATGCAAGTTTGCTCAAAAAGAGGCTTCCAATATTCTAGCAAATCTAAGAATAACAATTCCACTATCTATTGCAGTTTAGTTGGGACTCAGCCTTGCAGCTGAGTCGCTGTGGGTCTCTTTAATCTCCTCCTTTAGGACTGTGGAATTGTTCTTTCCTCTGGGAGAAGATGGTTCATTGAAGGGGAAGACCTATTATTACTTGGTCTGGCCAGGGAGAAATAACTTAGAGGCAAAAAAGAACTTCAGCTTTTGAAATCTAACTTACCATTCTAAGTGCTTAAGGAAATTAATTCAAGAGGGAAGGGAAAAATAAGCAGCTTGCTTACTGTTGTGGTTTCTCCTCCAAAATATATCTTTGGACACAGAAACACACAGTCTATAAGTGTATTCTTGTTTTGGAACACAGTACTTTTGTCTCTGATCTGCTATTTAATACAAATACATACACAAAGCTATAGTGTGACCTGATTTTAATTGAGCTCATTAATCTGACTTGTACATTCATGAAATACATTTTGTATGCAGAAATTGGATTTCCTCAAGCTTTCTGGTTTTTAAATCTAGATTAATGTCCCTAAAAAGTCAAATGTTTTCTATTCCCTTAATTCCATGTTACAATTTCTATGCAGAGATCTAATTTAAAATGCATAATGTAGCAGAAAAAAAATGTGAATTCTTATTTCTGCATTTGAGCTTCACACTGGAAGGAGGCCCCTTGATTCTTTCAGTTTGTCTTGGGCGGGGACTTTTCTAGAATTGGAATGGTGCCACCGTCCTGGGAAAGGCATCCACCCCTCACACTGCATAGACTGTCTTTGTAACTCACATGGGGTTAGTGGCAGGCTCTGACTGTCAGGAGGGCACCAGGTTCAGATGGGAGGCGTTCCTCAGCTGGGGGGGCAGAAACTTTTTTCCTTCAATGATATTCTAAAATCACCCCTCACTTCCAACTTGCCTGACTTGTTTCCTAACTTTAAAATGTCCAACCACATCTGCGTTTGGCAGAATGTCAGTAAATATTAAAAGCTCATTTTATTTATTCATTCATTGACAGTAAAAAAAAAAAAAAAAACCACAAACCCACAACCAAACCAAAAATAACAAAAACATTTATCACACGAAATTCCTAGAGGGGCTGGGTAGGTGGCTCAGTGTAGAGCGCTTGCCTTGCATGCATGAGGCCCTGGGTTCAGTTCGTCAGCACCACATAAGCAAAAAAAGAAAAAAGCCGGAAGTGGCGCTGTGGCTCAAGTGGTAGAGCGCTAGCCTTGAGCTGAAGAGCTGAGGGACAGCGCCCAGGCCCAGAGTTCAGGCCCCACGACTGGAACCAAAAAAAAAAAAAGAAATTTCTAGAAAATCAGTCCATTGTTAGTGCCTAAACAAGAATTCTAAGACCAAAGTTGATGAACATGAACGACTGCACGGAAGGGAAGGGAATTCTGACTTAGCAACCTGGATGGCTCTTGCACATATTATGATGAGAAATAAGCCAGGCACAGAACAAAAAAAATCCTGAGATCCTACTTACATAGCTACTTACGTTAGACTGCTAGTGGCCAGGGGCTCTGGGATGAAGAGCTGGTAATTCATTTGGACAGTTTCAGTTTGGGAAGACTAAGATGTCCTGGAAGCCTGGTGTTGATGGCTCATGCCTGTGATCCTCGCTACTCAGGAGGCTGAGATCAGAGGATCCAAGTTTGAAGCCAGCTCTATAAAGAAAGTCTATAAGACTCTTACCTTCAGTTAACCACCAAAAAGCTAGAAGTGGGGCTGTGGCTCAAGTGGTTGAGCGCCAGCATTGAGCAAAAATATAGAAGGGACAGCTCCCAGGCCCTGAGTTCAAACTTCAGTACTGGCACCAAAAACTCCTGAAGATAGACGGCAGTAATGGCTGCACAGCTATGTCAGTGTGCTCCTGTCACACTGGCATTTAAAAATAATCAAGTTAGGCTGTGCTGTAGACCAGTGCTAGAGTGTTTGCCAAGAAGGCACTAGGCTATGGGTTTAATTCCCCAACATCAAAAACAAGTAAAATGGGGCTGGGAAGGTGGCTCAGTAGTAGCGTGCTTGCCTAGCATGCATGAAGCCCTGGTTTTGATTCCTCAATATCACAGAAACAGAAAAAGCCAGAAGTGGCACTGTGGCTCAAGTGGTAGAGTGCTAGCTTTGAGCAAAATAAGCTCAGGGACAGTGCTCAGGCCCTGAGTTCAACCAGGACTGGCAAAAAAAAAAAAAAAAAAAAGTAAAATAGTTAAGACACTGCATGCCATGCTGTGTGTACTTTACCTCACATCCTTAAAAACTGAGTTACTAGTCAGGTGCTGGTGGCTCATGCCTGTAATCCTGGCTGTGCAGGTGGCTGAGATCTGAAGATTGCAATATGAACATATCTGTTGTAGCTAAGCAGACTCTCCCCCTCCCCCCCATCCCCCTTCATGGGGCTTGAACTCTGGGCCTGGGCACCATCCCTCAGCTCTTCAGCTCAAGGCTAGCACTCTACCACTTGAGCCCCGATGCCTCTTCTGGTTTTCTGGCTGTTTATTGGAGATAAGAGTCTCCTGGACTTTCCTGTTCAGGCTGGCTTTGAACCAAGATCCTCATATCTCAGCCTCCTTAGTAGCTAAGATTACAGGCATGAGCCACTGGCGCCTGGCGCTAATCAGACTCTCAATCTCCAATTAACCAGCAAAAATTGGAAGTGGAGTTGTAGCTCAAGTGGTAAATTGCTAGCCTTGAGCAAAAAAGTCAAGTAAGCGTGTGAGGCCTTTTACACACACACACACACACACACCCTACATGGCCACACAATGGTGTGTCCTGTTGGTCTGTGGAAACAGTAGCTCTGGACACTGTATGGTCTGCCCATCCTGGTGAACAATTTGCATCTCTCTGATATGCCTTCTTCTGGGGAAGTTGTTCCTAGTTTCTTTCTCCACCCTCTTTCTTCACTCCAGTTATTGTACACACCCTGAATGAAGGCAGAGCAATCAGGCAGGCTATTGAGTGGAAGGAAGAGAGCTTATCAGAAAATTTGTTCTTGGGAGATCCTAGTTCAGTGTGTCCTTGGAGCAGCATTGGACTTTCGATTTGTGCAGTTTTAGTACCTGAGTCTAAACAAAATACAAGAAAATGCCAAGTGTGGCCTTAGCTGTGCAACAGCGGGTAGACCATCCCTCGCCACCGATGTGTGGTTATTTCAGGGAAGCATCTACTTGTCTTTGTAGTGGAAGGAGAAAAGTTGACATGAAGATGTGAGCAGATGTGTGCCTCTGGCTGATTCAGGGACAATCTTGTGTCCGGTCTGCTCAGTAGAATTGTTTGTTGATCGAGTTCTTCATGCTCCTAAGTACTTGAAATATGACTCTCATGACAGAGGGCTGTTATCTATGCAGGAAACATCGTAACTGTGTAGTAGGCTTGAACTCAGGACCTTCCATTCTTTTTTATTTTGTTCTTTGCTGGTGCTCTACCACTTGAACCTGACCTCCTCTTCTGGCTTTTTGCTGGATAACTAGGAGTCTTGTGGATTTGTCTGCCCAGGCTGGCTCTGTACCTCAATTCTCAGACCTCAGCCTCCTCAGTAGCTAGGATTATAGGTGTGAACCACAAGAATGCTTGACTAATTTAGGTGGTTTTTAAAAAATACTTTATTTTTGCATTCCAGGATTTTATTCATTTTTTTTTTTTTTTGGCCAGTCATGGTGCCTGAACTCTGGGCCTGGGCACTGTCCCTCAGCTCTTCAGCTCCAGGCTAGTGCTCTACCACTTGAGCCACAGAACCACTTCCAGCTTTTTCTGCTTATATGGTGCTGAGGAATTGAACCCAGGGCCTCATGCATGCAAGGCAAGCGCTCTACCACTGAGCCACCTTCCCAGCCCCTCATTTTTTATTCAATAAACTTTACATGTTCTTTTTTTTTTTTTTACAGTTTGAGTGTATTTATTTATTATTTATTTATTTATTTTATTGTGAAAATACCATATAGAGGGGTTACAATTACATGGGCAAAATAATGAGTACATTTCTTTTTTTTTTTTTTTTTTTTTGGGTCCGGTCATGGGGCCTGAACTCTGGGCCTGGGCGCTGTCCCTCAGCTCTTCAGCTTAAGGCTAGTGCTCTACCACTTGAGCCACAGCGCCACTTCCGGCTTTTTTCTTTTTGCTTATGTGGTACTGAGGAATCGAACCCAGGGCCTCGAGCATGCAAGGCAAGCGCTCTACCACTGAGCCACCTTCCCAGCCCCATGAGTACATTTCTTATCAAGCATTGTTGCCTCCTCCTTTGTTTCCCCTTCCTATTTCCCGCCCCCCCCCGCCCCCTCTCCTCGCCCAGCCAAAGTTGTAAAATTCATTTTTTGACATACCGACTCATTGTTGCAATGGGTCCACCTCTATCCCTATTTAAATGATTTGTTTTGTGTGTGTGTGTGCATGCACACAAGTGCACTGATCCTAGGGATTGAATTCAAGGCCTGGGTGCTGTCTCTGAGCTTTTGTGCACAAGGCTAGCTATCTCTTGAGTCATAGTTTCACTTCTACCTTTTTGGTGATTAATTGGAGATGAGAGTTCACATGGACTTTCCTGCTCAGGTTGGCTTCAAATCATGATTCTTAGATCTCAGCTTCCAGAGTAGATATGATTACAGGCATGAGCCATCACTGCCAGGGTTAATTTAGTTAATTTAGTGTATATGTGTGTGTGACTGTGTGATTGTATGTGTGTACATGCACATGTGCTAATCCTTGGCAGGCTTGAACTCAGAGCCTAGGCACTCTTCTGAGCTATTGTGCACCAGGCTAGCTCTCTATCACTTGAACTACAGCTTTACTACTAAGTTTTTGGTGGTTAATTGTAATGAGAGTTTCATGGACTTTCCTGCTCAGCCTGCTTTGAACTGCAATCCTCAGATCTCAGCCTCTTGAGTAGCTAGGACTACCACTGCCTGACTTAATTTAATTTTAATTTCTGAAATTAGTCACAAGTATAAAAGGTAGTCACATGGGGCTAAGACCACATGGACAGCATAGTCTGGGTCACTCTCTGGTGTATGATTTCTGTGCAACCTATGATGGCCCAGTGGTCTGAAGCTTGATTTAGTTCTAGAAAGATGCACTAATTTATATCCACTAAGATTTGACTAGAGAGTAAGTGATATGTATGATAATGGCAAAAGTAGATGTAATACTGTTGCTTTATTAATCATTGGTTCAGTTAATGAGTGCTTACAACAGGAAAAACACTGTTTAGACATTTTTTGTTGTTGTTGGTGGTGGTGGTCATGGGGTTTAACTCTGGGCCTGGGTGCTGTCCCTCAGCTCTTCAGCTCAAGGCAAGCACTCTACCACTTGAGCCACAGCGCCACTTCTGGTTTTCTGGTGGTTTATTGGAGATAAGAGTCTCATAGACGTTCCTGCCCAGGCTGACTTTGAACAGCAATCCTCAGATCTCAGCCTCCTGAGTAGCTAGGATTAATAGCTGTGAGCCACTGGTGCCTGGCTTAGACAAAGTTTTTGTTTGTTTGTTTGAGATACAGCCTCTCAACATAGCCCAGATTGGGTTACACTAAATTCAAGATCCTCTTGCCTCAGCCTCTTGAGGTTCTGGAATTATGAGCATGTGTCACCATGCCCAGTGACAATGTACTATTATTTAGTACTAAAATGATCTATTGGGGATCTAGTCAGTGGTAGCACTTGCCTTGCATGTGAGGCCCTGGGTTCTATCCTCAGCACTGAAAAAAAAAACCCTCTCAAGCTGTGAAAAAACATGGAGAAACCATAAATGCATATTGCTGAGTGAAGGAAGCCAAGTAGGAAGTCTATATACTGTAAGATTTGAACTATATGACATCCCAGAAGGGTGAAACTGGGAAGACAGTAAAGAAATATCAGTGGTTGCTGGAGGAGGAGAGACAACGAGTCAGGACACAGAGGACTTGTAGGCAATGATACAGTAGTAACGGACAAATGCCATTCTGTAGTCATCCAAACCTAGAATGTATAGCACCCAGCATGAACCCCAGTGCCAGCTGTGGACCTTGGAGGATGGTGGTGAAGCCATCAGTTATGACTCATGTTCCATCCTGGGGGGAGTAGATGCGAAGTGTCTCTTCCTTCCCTCCATTTTTCTATGGACTTAGACTGCTCTTTAAAAGATGTATTTAAGCCAGGTGCCCGTAGCTCACACCCGTAATCCCAGCTACTCAGAAGGCTGAGATAGGAAGATTGTAGTTCAAAGCCATCCCAGGCAGGAAAGTCCGTAACTCTCACTCCTATTAACCACCAAGTCCTCAGAAGTGGAACTGGGGCTCAAGTGGGGGCATGCCAGCCAAGCTCAAGCCCCAGGACTACAAGAAATCAAAATCAAATAAAACAATGTATTTAACGCCAGGTACTGGTGGCTCACACCTCTAATCTGGCTATTCAGGAAACTGAGAGCTGAAAATTAAGGTTCAAAGCCAACCTGGGCAGAAAAGTCCGTTTGACCCTTATTTTCCATTTAATTAGCAAAACGCTGGAAGCGGAGGTATGGCACAAATGGTAAAGCACCAGCCTTGAGCAAAAAAAAGCCAAGTGAAAGTGCAAGGCCCTAAGTTCAAGTCCCAGTAAAGGCACAAAAACAATGTATTTAAAGAAAGTTTTTGAAATGAGGATGTTGAGTGACCAACACTAAGAGGAGTACTTGCCCTAATGGTCCTTATGGGAGGAGAAGATGGAAGTGAGCATGTCTGCTGTGACTTTGTATGGATACAGACATGTCGGCAGGGACCCTTTCAGTCTGACAGTCCCTGAATTCCCAGTCACCATTTCCACTCCTCTTCTTGCCATCCTCTTCCCTACCAGGAACTCTTGCACACACCTGGTGCCTTGATGTGGTGCTAGCTTCATAACCCTTTTAGCCTCCCCCCAGAAGAGGTTTGTAGGAAGTGGGGAGTGTGTGCAGGAGCTGGTGACAGGGTAGCAGGTGCAGGGCTGTAGGTCAGCTAAGTGTTGCAGCCCTGAGGGCCCCCTGGGATGTCCTCAGCAGCTGTGGCCAGCACTTGGCGGTGGGACAGGGTGTTGTTCTGGCCCCGCTTGAGCCTGGGAGGAGCGCCAGGCCTGCAGCCACCACACAGCTCCCCTGGCCAGTTCTTTGGCTGTGGTGCCTGGGCCTGGAGGCAGCATGCTACGTGCAGTGAACGAGTATCTCCTGTGTTCTCCTGGCCCAGGGGGCAGGGGACACTTGGCTGCTCTGTCTGAGCTTTGCTGCCCTGTGTGGTAGTTGATGAACTGATTGCTGTGGTACTGGGGTTTGAACTCAGGGCTTCACACTCAGAAGGCAGGCCCTCTAACCATTCGAGCCAGCTCTCAGCCCCGTGTGGTGGGCCGGGGAGGAAATGGATGTGTTTTCTGGGGGAGGAAATGGAGCCCAGGTCTGGAGAATTTTCACTGATTCCATTTGATGTCTACTTGGGAGTTTGTTGTTGTTATTGTTGTGTTTGAGGGGAGGGTTGTGGTTTTGCTGCTTGGATTTACTTTATTTTTTTGGCATTTGTTGTGAGACAGGTTTTTGTTGTGTAGCCAAGGTTGGCCTTGGATTCACAATCCTCCCTTTGTTTCAACCTCCATTAGAGTGGGGTGGGGTAAAGCCTGGCCTTTGTTTGGGCAGTTAGGGGGATAGATCTTGGGCCTTCCTGCCAAGCAAGCTCTCTAATGCTGAGCCACGCCCCGACTGCTCCTGACAGTGTTTACAAGCTGGAGGCTGGAGGAAGGGGTGTAGCTTAAGTGGTAGCCTCAACCTGGCCCTGGTGTTTATAAGACCCTGATTTCTCCTGGGATAAGCCCAGAGCTTGGTGGAGCTAGACAACTGCTATTTAATGATCCCCAGATTCCCACAGAGGCGACCCCAAGGCTGTGGCGCAGGACTCAGTCACGTGAGGGGCATCGGGCATGGAGGAATCCCTCCAGCAGCTTCCCAGGCCTGGAGGTAGCTGACTTGACAGGGATGCCTGTCAACCTGAACAGCGGAAGGGGAAAGTGGGAGTGGGAGGAGGTGGAGATCCAGAGACCTGATCTAAGGAAGAACTCTCTCCAAAGCATCATCCCCCTTAGAAAAACCATGCCGTGTACTGGTGGAACCGGGACTTTCTTAACAGCTGGCTTCTGTGGATCGAAGTTTGGTGGGCTATGGCCTATCATCGCTCTTCTCTTTGTTTTTCTTTTCCTTGCCTCCATCGCCCTCCCCCCTTCCCTCCTCCATTTTTTCTTTTTGTAGTGGTCCTGGGGCTTGAACTCAGGGCCTGGGCACTGTTCCTTAGCTTTTTGCTCAAGGATGGTGCTCTGTCACTTGAGCCATGTCTCCACTTCTGGCTTTTTGATGGTTAGTTGGAGATAAGAGTCTCAATAGACAGCCTTGCCCAGGCTGGCTTTGAACCATAATCCTTATCTACTTACTGATGAACCAGGTCTAGGTACACACAGGTTCCCATTCTGTGTTGAATGCTCAGAAGAGCAAAGCCTTTCCGAGTTGCACACTTCTCCAGCGCTGTGATCTGTTTGAGTACACAGGATCATGAAGTGTAATTGCTCTTTCTTTAAACGTCCAGGGATTCTTTGGGTAGGTGGGGTGGGAGGGCACCAGGGTGGGTTGTACTGAACTGAGTTAGATGATCAGGCATGAAATTGCTGTGTGTGTGTTGGTGGGGAAGACAGGGCTTTCCACCCTGTTTTCTAGAACATCTCCAGGTTGCCTCTGAGTGCTGGGAGGACTGTGTAGAGCATGGAGAGAAGGCTGGGGTTCAGTTCCAGTCCTGCCACGCCAGGCTGACTGAGCGTGAGCAAGTCACATTACCTGTGTGCCTGTCCTCACCTCTGCAAAGGGGGCAGTATACGGAGTGGGCCCTGGATGGGGCTGTGGTGTGGAAAGAGAGGATGAAGGGCCTGGAATGGGGACCTTTGCCCTGCTTCTGGTCCTCCATCCTCCAGGAGCATCACTTAGCTTCTTCCACCCCAGGCCTACTACATGCGAGCTGGGTGGTGAGAGGTGTGAGGACCTGGCGGGGGAGGGAGGGGGAGGGGAAGGGGAAGAGCCTCTTCTGCGCAGCCTCTACAGAGGTGCTGCTGTACGAGTGGAGAAGCTCCTCACAGAGAGGACTCGGTTGTGGTTCCTAAACCTCGGAGGAGATGTCAAAAGTGCATTACCACTGGGCACCCATGGCTCACACCTGCAATCCTAGCTTCTCAGGAGGCTGAGATCTGAGATTAAGGTTTGAAACCAAGCATGGGCAGGAAAGTCCATGAGACTCTTATCTCCCATTAAAAGCCAAATATTGAGCTGTGGCTCAAGTATGCAAGTGCTAGCCTTGAGCAGAACAGCTCAGGGACAGCGCCCAGGCTCTGAGTTCAAGACCCAAGACTGGCACAAAACGACAATAACAACAACAAGAAACCAAGCAAACAAAACCCCAAGCTAAAGTGCATGCCCTGTAGAAAGCTGTGATTTCTTAGGAAGGTGACTTTGAGGCCACTGCTCCAAGGCTGGTGTGTGACATGGCATTGTCCGGCTGGCTGAGCCCGCAGGCTCCTGCAGCCCGGCAGCTGGTGGTCCTGAGCTGTTCATGTGTGGTGCTCAGCAATCCCGAGAGAGTGACACAAAGCCTGCTTCTTTCCGGAAATTGGCCCCTAGACAAGGCCAGATGCTAGGGCTGCTGCGAGAGATGAAGAGCGAGTGAAGAGGGCCAGACAGAGAAGCCAGGGTTCCAAGCCAGAAAGGAGCCATTGTGGTATACGAAGGAGAGCTCCCAGTGGGCTCTGGTGGCTCACTCATGTAACCCTCGTGACTCAGGAGGATGAAATCTGAGAATCACAGTTCAAAGCCAGCCTCAGAAAACATACCCAAGAGACTCCTCTTCAGTTAACCAGCAAAAGTCTATTAGTAGAGGTTTGGCTCAAATGGTAGAGCACTAGACTTCAGCAAAAGCTAAGGTATAGCCTGACACTGGTGGCTCACGCCTGTAATCCTAGCTACTCAGGAGGCTGAGATCTGGGGATTGCAGTTCAAAGCCAGCCTAGGCAGGAAAATCTGAGACTCGAGTTATCTCCAATTATCAACCAGAAAACCAGAAGTGGTAGAGTGCTAGCCTTGAGCAAAAGAGCTCAGGGACAGCACCCAGGCTCTGAGTTCAAGCCCCAAGACTGACCACACACACACACAAAAGCCTAAGGGAGTGGCGCTGTGGCTCAAGTGGTATAGTGCTAGCCTTGAGCTGAAGAGCAAAGGGAAAGTGCCCAGGCCCAGAGTTCAAGCCCCATGACTGACCAAAAAAAAAAAGCCTATGGGTCAGTGCCTAGGCCTTGAGTTAAAGCCCCCAGTAACTAACACACACAGACACAGACACACACACAGACACACACGGCTGTGCTTAATATACCACACAGCCATGGCTTTTGACTGAGCTATGAGCAGAGATACTGGAGGGAGTCAACTTCTGGTCTCATGCGTCATATTCAGCTGGGCTGTTGGATTGTCACTGCCTGCTATAGATCCAGGCCTCGCCCTTTCTTTGGAGACTGCATGGTTCCCTTGTCTGTTAGGGAATGTGCACTTTATTTTTTCAGTTTTTGCAGTGGCGAGGATGGAACTCAGGGCCTCACGCATGCTAAGCAAACAAACACTGAGCCATAGCCCAGCCCTGGAAGAATCATCCTATTTGTAAATAGAGCTTCTATATTAGTTGGCTTTCAGTTATTATCATGAATAGCCTGAGATCAATCGGCTTATTTATAAAGAGAAAAACTTTATGCTGGCTCATGATTTCATGAGCTTTATTGCTTTGGGGCCTGTGATGGAGGAAGCTGCGTCTCTTGCGGCAGCCTGGGAGGCAGAATGAGAAGCAGGGAGTTCCCATATCCCCTCAGTCACCTGACTTCCTGCCAGGAGGTCCTGCCACCTGAATGTTTCCCTCACTTCCCAGGAGCACTGCCAGCTGGTCAGAAACCAAGCCTTTGACACAGGCCTGCAATGACTGCTTTGCCCAGACCCTAGCAGCCTCCTGATCCACTTCCTGATCCCCATCCTTGGCAGTACGGAGCAAGGTATCCTGTAAAAACATTTGCACAGAAGAGCAGGAGATGTCATCCCCGGGGCCCACAGCCTGCTGCCTTTGCAAGAGTTGGGGGAAGAAGGGGCAAAGCTGGATTGTATAGATTGTAGGGGAAATGAACTTGAAATGTTTCTTTAAAACATTAAACCTTGAGTGGCACCAAAAAAAAAGAAGAAAACTAAAAAGAAAAGAATTCCCATAGAGCAGAGTAGCTATAGAACAGAAGTTGGTGAACAGTTTGTTGGTGAAATAAAAACTCATTTGGGAGACTGAAAAGTGTCCACATTAAATTGGGATTGTGCGTTCAAGCTGCATGCATGTATGTGTGTTATGGTGTTTGGGATCAAACTAGGGACTTAGACATGTTAGTGCTCTACCACTGAGTTTATCCCCAGCCTACTAAGGTTTGTTGTTGTTGTTTGTTTGTTGCAGCAGTACTGAGGTTTGAATTTGGGGCTTTGTACTAGCTCAGCTTGTTTGCTCAGCTGGTTCTCTGTCCTGCTTTCTGCTGATTATTTGGGAGATGGAATCTTGTGGACTTTTCTCCCTGGGCTGGCTTTGAATCATGATTTCTGGATCACAGTCTCTTCAGTAGCTAAGATTGTGGGTCATGGGGTTGAACTCTGGGCCTGGGTACTGTCCCTAATCCCTTCAGCTCAAGGTGAACGCTCTACCACTTGAGCCACAGCGCCACTTCTGGTTTTCTGGTGGTTAATTAGATATAAGAGTCTTACGGATTTTTCTGCCCTGGGCTGACTTTGAATTGCAGTCCTCAGATCTCAGCCTCCTGAGTAGCTAGGATTACAGGCGCGAGCCACCAGTGCCCAGCTCTCATGAGTTTTTCTAAGGTCTGTTTACCCAGAATCTACAAAATGCAGGAGCTAGATATGGTAGTACCAGCCTGTAATCTCAGCACTCAAGAGGCTGAGATCTGAGGGTTACAGTTCAAAGCCAGTCCTGGCAAGAAAATCTGTGAGACTTTTATCTCTAGTTCAACACTCCACACCTCCCCAAAAGACCTGGAAGGGGAGCTGTGGCTCAAAGTGGTAGCCTTAAGAAAATAAAAAATCTCAGGGGCCCAGACATTGAGTTTAGGCCCTGGGACAGGTACATACACAAAAAACAAAAACAAAGAACAAAAATAAAAATCTTCTCCAAACCCAGCAAAGATGGAGGCGAG
Source organism: Dipodomys spectabilis (assembly GCF_019054845.1). NCBI lineage: Eukaryota > Metazoa > Chordata > Mammalia > Rodentia > Heteromyidae > Dipodomys > Dipodomys spectabilis. The sequence goes on along the minus strand of NW_024870701.1, from coordinate 752,620 downwards.
AGTGGGGAACCTCTGCCATCCTGAACCACTCCAGAGGGCCCAGGCTGAGCGGAGGCTCTGTGAGCAAGCCCTCCAGGACAGCCTGGCGGGAACAAGGGGTCCCAAGGCGGTGGGAGGTGGGAATTGCTCCTCACAACAGCCACTAAAGAGATCCTGCCTTTCCATCCGCAGGTATCGGGTAAACTTCAGACCCAGGTACGTCACCAGGTACAAGACAGTGACACATCTGGAATGGAGGTGCTGCCCTGGATTTAAAGGCACAGACTGTCAAGAGGGTCCAAAGGACCCCGCTGCGAGGACCCTCCGCCCCACGCCCGCACGGCCTCGCCACAGTGTGAAGAAAGCTACAGGTAACGTGTGGTCGCCCGGGCTTTGCGGAACATGGGCTCCTTTGGTATTCCTAGTGCTCTTTTCAAAGGGCAGGATTTATGATATGCAAAGTTGAATGAATATATTCTGACAGCTGAAATTCATTTGCAGCAGCAGAAGCAATCGAATGACACTTTGTTGCAACTAGCTTGCTTTATTAGGGCGTGAAAGAAAGTACATTACAAATCATGAGCTATGGGGCTGGGAAGGTGGCTCAGTGGTAGAGTGCTTGTCTAGCCTTCATGAAGCCCTGGGTTTGATTCCTCAGTACCACATAAACAGAAAAAGCTGGAAGTGGTGCTGTGGCTCAAGTGTAGAGTGCTAGTCTTGAGCAAAAAGCAGCTCAGGGGCCCAGGCCCTGAGTTCAAGCCCAGGACTGGGAAAAAAATCACGCTGAGGGTTTGAAGCCAACCCAGGCAGGAAAGTTTATTAGGCTCTTATCTACAGTTAATCAGTACAATCCAGAAATAGAGGTGTGGCTGAAGTGGTAGAGCATCAGCCTTGAGTGAAAAAAACCAAGCAAGAGCACTATGCCCTGAGTTCAAGCACATACACACAGGTGAACATTTGGATGAATTCAGACTAGTGTACCTCCAGGCCTAGTGTCAGGTGCAATGAATTTTTTGTTTTGTTTTTACTTTAATCAGTAAGATCTATAAATCTTAGTTTATACAAGTTAAAATTGTCTTTTAAAGTAATTAAAAGCCAAGCATGGTGGAGTATGCCCACAATCACAGCACTTGGGAGGCAAAGTCTGGAAGATTTTGACTTTGAGGCCCTGCTTGGGCTACAGAATGAAAACCTATTTCATAAATAAGACAGTAAGGTCTGAGAAGGTGGCTCAGTGGTAGAGTGCTTGCCTGGCATGCGTGAGGCCATTGGTTCGATTCCTCAGCCCCACATAAGCAGAAAAAGCCCGAAGTGGTGCTGTGGCTCAAGTGGTAGAGCTCTAGTCTTGAGCTGAAGAGCTCAGGGACAGTGTCCAGGCCCAGAGTTCAGGCCCCACAGCTGAAAAAAAAGTAAATAAATGACTAGATAAAATAAAAATTGGGTAAACACATTCCTTTTCTGTTTGGAATTAGATCTTTGCAAGGCTGAACCCTAAGTTAGAAATTTCTTGTAGTCACCTGTGCTTTGAAGAAGACATTAAGAAGATGTGGGGTTTTTTTGTTTGTTTTGTTTTTTGTTTGTTTTGTTTTTTGTTTTGGTCGTGGGGCTTGAATTCTGGGCTTGGGCGCTGTCCCTCTGCTCTTCAGCTCAAGGTGAGCACTCTACCACTTGAGCCACAGCGCCACTTCTGATCAGGAACATATGAGAAAGGATCTCTTGGGTCCTAATAATTTGTTTACTTAATTTTAAACATACCCTAAGTAATCTAGTTTTCTAAGAAACAGTGGAAAAACTGTGACTCCTCCTTTGTCTTCACAGGCAGGCAGTTACTGTAAATGTTTCTTTCCAGTGCTGGGGACGGAACGCAGAGCCTTCATGCCTGCTAGGCAGGGACTTGATAGCACTAAACTACACCCATATCCTCTTCCAGAAGTGTCATGGAATGACACTTTTTGTACATCTGAAAATGTTTTTACTTTAGCTTCAGAATTGGATTAGAAATTATTTTTCTTCAGATATTTATTTCAGTTTTAGGGATTTGGGATGCTGGGACTCAGTGCTTGATAGGCAAGTACTCTACTACTTGAGCAACATACCCCAGCCTTTTTGTATTTGAGGCAGTCTTTTTAACTTTGCCTGAGCAGGTCTCACTTAGGATCTCCTCTGCCCTCGGAGAAGCTGAGATTATAGGCATAAACTACCAGGTCCATTTTCAGAATTTTTGAGACATTGTTCACTTCTTCTGTGGCTTCCAATATCGCTATTAAGCAGTCCAAACTCACCTGATTCCTATCTATATTATATGCATTATGTAATATATGATTATATATTAATGTAGGTTATATATTAATATGTACAATATATACAACAATATATATAATATATGGTCCCATTTTTATTTTCATTATAGGGGATTTAGGAGGAACAAAAGGAATTATTTATCATTTTCTATTATCTTTGTCCAGAACATATTATATTTGCTAAAATCATGGTACTCAGGAGGCTGAGTCAGGAGGATCACAAATTTGTAGGAAGCCTGGACTAAATAGTGAGACTCTCTCTGCAAAGAAAGAAAATAATAAAGAACATACTAGGTACTTGGGCAGCTGAGATATGAGAATCAGAGTGGAGGCATGATTCAAATGCTAGCTGTGAGTAGAAAAAGCTAAGAGCTGTTGGTCTTGAGCTCAAGCCCTAGTACTTGCACCAAAACACAACTATTTTGTCATGTGTCTATAGAATCATGGATAGGAATTGGAGGATAGGGTTGTTTGGACATGGTTCCTCAGTGTTACTTCTTTTTTAGGTTGTGGTCATTTTTCATTATTATAGATCATGGGTGTATGACAATTCTTTCCTTGTAAACATTTGTGATCAGTCCTCATTAGTTTGTAGAATATATTTCTAGAAGTATAATTGCAGGATCAAGTTGAGTATGTTGGTAACTACTGCCACACGTTCCTTGAAAATGTAGCCATTTACACTCACCAGTGGTGGGCAACGGAAGTGTTCACCATCTTTCATCATCCCCATTCTTCTCTCTGGTGCTCAGAATTGCGTTTTGTTTACATATGGCTGAACCTTTTTTTTCTTCTCGTGCCTTGAGATAAAGTAGAAATATCAGAATGGGAAGTTATGTGTTCTTCATCATCCTCTGCTTAGGAACCTAGCCCTTGAGTTTGGGTTATGGTTTACCATCAAGTTGCTTGTAATAAATAATAGTTGGTGGGCTGGGAAGGTGGCTTAGTGGTAGAGCGCTTGCCTCACATGCATGATGCCTTGGGTTTGATTCTTCAGTACCACATAAACAGAAAAAGCCAGAAGTGGTGTTATGGCGCAAGTAGTAGAGAACTAGCCTGGAGCAAAAAGCAGCTCAGGGACAGTGCCCAGGCCCTGAGTCAACAGGACTGGCAATAAATAAATAAATAGCTGCTACTGTAATCTTGTGTTTTCAAAAGTTTAAAGAAGGAACATTACATTCAAGTACCTACAACACTCCCAGTGTACTTCAGTGCTTCCGGTCCTGTGTATTCATGCATTTTAATTCATTATAATCTGCTGCATTGACTTTTTCTACTTTGGTGATGACTGACGGACTTTGAGGCCATTCATGTCCACATTCTTCTCCCACTGTCTTTGAAGACACAGCCGATGACATTTTTTCCCTTTCTTTTGACTGTTTTTTTTTTGGGGGGGGGGGGTAGGGACATTCGCCCCAAATAGGATCGAAAATGGAATGTTTATAATTTTTAACTTAGAGAATCTTACTACATATGACCAGATGGCTCTTTTGTTAGGTGACACCAGCCAGTTCTTGCTATAGCTCTCTTTTGCTTTTTTTTTCTTTTAAAATTAGTGCTAGAAATTGAACCCAGGGCCTCATGAGGTTGACTTGCCCATACTCGTACAGGGCCAAATTATTTCTACAAGAGTCTTAGCATCAGGATGATAAGAAAACTAAGACATTCAGGGGTTGTTTTCAGATTACCCCAAATGGTCCAGCAGGCATAGGATAGAATGTAAGTGTCTTTGTGGAGGTGTGTAGTGGCAGTTCACTAGTGGTTGGTGGCTGCAGTTCATCAAGGTAGAACCAATATGTTGACCTGATAAGGTAGATAATTACTATTTCCCTTTAGGGAGAACAGGACTACTGACTAGCATGCATCTTGTACACTTTGAACACTTATGGCCTTTTCTGTATGAAGGAGTGGATTACAGTTCACAGAAGTTAATTAACTTGCTTGGGGGAACACAGCAATGGCTCACTCACCCATGAGTGAGGGTTCAGGTATATTCTGTAGGCATCCTGTCCATGGTCTTTGCAGATGTCGGCCAAAGGTGGCAAATGCTAAACCATGTGTGTTTTTTTCTTATAGATACTGAACCAAGTCAAGTTTCTCAGCCTAAGCAGACCTTGTCACCAACTCGTGCAGCAGAACCAAGCCAAGCAGGGGATCCAAAACCGGGGCCTCAGGAGCTCCAGGAGAAGAAAATTCAAGTGCTTGAGGAGAAAGTTCTCCGCCTCACCCGGATGGTTGTGGACCTCCAATCTTCCATGGCCGGAGTGAATAAGAACCTCAGACACATCACTCAGGAGGATGCCAGCAAAATCCTGGCTCCAGGGCCCAGCTACCCACACCCTCAGCCGGCCCCGGACAGTGACATTGCTGGAGACACAGATGCCGCCCAGCCTCCCAAGGAATCTGGTATGAAGGACATCAAGTCTGAATTGGCTGAAGTCAAAGATACACTGAAGACCAAGAGCGACAAGCTGGAAGAGCTGGATGGGAAAGTGAAGGGTTACGAAGGGCAGCTCAAGCAACTGCAGGAGGCGGCCCAGGGCCCTACAGTGACCATGACAACCAATGAGCTCTACCAAGCCTACGTGGACAGTAAGATGGATGCCCTGAGGGAGGAGCTCATGGAAGGGATGGACCGGAAGTTGGCTGACCTGAAGAACACATGTGAGTACAAGCTGGTGGGCCTCCAGCAGCAGTGTGATGACTATGGCAGCAGCTACCAGGGGGTGATCGAGCTGATTGGGGAGAAGGAGACCAGCCTAAGAAAAGACATCAATGACCTCCGAGCCCGGCTGCAGGATCCTTCAGCCCGGCCAGATTGCTGTAGCGGTGGAGGTGGTGGAGCGGATGGTGACTTTGGTCACCAGCTCAAGACATTAGACCAGAAAATTGAGAGAGTGGCTGAAGCCACCAGAATGTTGAATGGACGGCTGGACAACGAGTTTGACCGCTTGGCGGTTCCAGAAGCAGATGTGGACTTCGACGCCAGATGGCAGGAACTGGATGCCAGGATCAATGTGACAGAGAAGAATGCAGAAGAACACTGCTTTTACATCGAGGAGACCCTTCGGGGGGCCATCCATGGCGAGGTGGATGACTTGAAGCAGCTTCTGGATCAGAAGATCCACTCCCTGGAAGATCGTCTGGGGAGCCTTCTCCAGATGGCCAATGGCTCTGAGGTGGAGTTCGCTGCCCCAGGGCCAGCCCCAGCCAGGGGGTCTGGGACGGGGAGTGAGCAGGTCCTGATGGAGCTAAACCACCTAAAGGTCAAGGTTCAAGTGGTGGAGGACTTTTGCCTTCAGAACTCTCAGGGAAGCCCTCACGAGAGGGAGGGTGCTTTGCCACACGGAGACGACCACCCGGGTGACATCCTGAACCTTTTGGTGTCCCTAAATGCCACCATGCAGAGAAAATTCCAAGAAACCGAACAGAGCATCCGGAAGCTCCAAGAGGATTTTAGTGTCCTCTATTTTCAACTAAATCGCACAGAAAACGGGGTGACTCAGCTTGAGAGTGAAATGAACAATAGTCAAGCAGGTAAAAATGCCGAATCGGGTGGGTTTTCCAAAGTCGGTGAGCCTGACCGGATGGCGGGCACCCTCCCATCTCCCCAGGACCCCATGGCTCAGTGCTGCGGCCAGCTGGAGGACAGGTGGCAGCGGTGGCAGGACCAGGTGTTGGCTGAGCTGGACACTTGTAAGGAAAATACGCACGGGGTCCAGAGAGAGGTGTCTGCGGTGGAGGGTAGGGTGTCTCAAATGGAAAAGACGTGCAGCCGGCTGGACTCCATCTCCGGAAGTCTGCAGAAGATCAAGGAAGGTCTCAACAAACACGTCAGCAGCCTGTGGACCTGTGTCAGGCAGATGAACGGGACGCTCAGGTCCCATTCCAGAGACATTTCCGGCCTGAAGAATTCTGTCCAGCAGTTCTATAGTCATGTTTTCCAGATTTCTACTGATCTGCAAGATCTGGTCAAATTCCAACCATCAGCAAGTAAGTTCAACTTGACAGTCCCATTTTTTTTTTAAGCAACTAGAATTGTACGGTTATTATGAAAGGTTTCATACAGAGGTGTTACAATTCCATAATAAGCACAAATTCTTTTGGGGCAATATCACCCCTTCATTAATTTTTATTCTTTATTTTGTGGTACTGGGGGTTGCGGAACTCAAGGCCTTGAGCTGATGTTCTCGGCCAGCAATTCCGTTTCTTGGAGGTATTTGCACAATGTGACAGTATTATAGTAGATTGCTGGAGGTCTACCAGTGTTACCCCAAGTGTAAATTGGTTGGTTACTTCTAACATGGACAATATGCCTTTAGAAACTTTGAGCATGATCCAACATCACTGCAACCTTGAAGCACATGCTCCATGTATTTTATAAAAGTACCAGTGGCTCACACCTATAATCTTAGCTACTCAGTAGGCTGAGATCTGAGAATCATGATTCGAAGCTAGTCCCAGGCAGGAAAGTCCATGAGACTCCAATCTCCAACTCACCACCAACATAGAAGTGGAGCTGTGGCTAAAGTTGGTAGGGTGCCAATCTTGAGCAAAAAACAACAACAAAAAACAAAACCCAAAACAAAACCAAGAGTTCAAGGACTAAGTTCAAGCCTAGTACCAGCACATGTACACACAAACATAGTAGCAGTTCACTATGTATCATAAATAAAGTAAATCTGCTCCTTTAGGGCAAATAAATGAGAAATGCTGATACTGATATGTGTTGCGTGGGTGCTGGAGAGTTGAAAGTTGGAGTCTGGTTTATGGCATCACAATTTAGGACCGGGGATACTGGTCACCTCTAGTACGTGTGGAGTCCTCTGGGTACTAACCATTCACCCAACACCAAATGTGCCTTAATTTGTTTCCACAAGACCACGGGCACGAGCATTTTAGGGACAGTAACTACAAAGCCCCATCGTGCCACAATCCACAGTGCTGAGAAGGTCTGTTGAATGAATAATCCCTTTATAACTGAATAATATATTCCATAATGAGTGTTGCCTGTGGCCAAACCCATAATTCTTGGACAGGCATTTCTCTTTTTAAAAAAATATAGTTTTTATTGTAAAGATAATGTACAGAGGGGTTACAGTTACAGGAGCAAGGTAACGAGGCCGTTTCCTATCAAGCATTGTTACCCCTCCTTTGTTTGCCCCCTAACATCCCTTCCCTCCCCACCTCCCCAACTCCTCCTCCCCCTCACAAAGTGTAAAGTTCATTTTCAACATAGTGTCTTGTACATCTCATTGTTAGAATGGGTCATCCTGTAACCTTGTTTCAGCATATTGTTATTTTCCTTCCCCTCCCCCAAATTAGAAAAATGTATATACAAGATGCAGGGCACCAGAATCAAATACAGTGACAACAGGGGTTATACCATGGGAGAAGAACATAGAAAAGAAACAAAAAGAAATCAGTACATTATAAGTACATTAAAAAGAACAAGAGAGATAAAAATCGCTTGGGTCCCTTTTATCTAGATTCTGCTTCTAGCTCCAAATAACTTGCCCTTTGTAGTTGGAGGTAGAAGTAAAAGGGGAGTTTAACATTTATTGAGCACCTTCATGGGCATAGCTTAGGAGGCTGCGACAAGCCCAGGAGACCAGACAGTGTTCTAGAGAGAGGAAACGTGTAAGTTCCACAGACAGTTTAACGGAAGGATTGGGATTAGTGCCCAGGCCAGGTAAAAGGATCCATCACATCCATGCCAGAGGACCACCCACAGGCAGGCACAGGAGAAAGATTATTACAAGGTTTATTAAAGGAGCCATATTTCCCCTGGAGAGAGAGAGAGAGCACATGGCAGCCTCTGCTATCTAGGTAGCAGCAGGGTCTGGGGGTAGGAAGTGAGGTAGATGGGAGCTCAGGTGGGTCTGGGCAGAGAGGGAGGGGCCAGCTGTATGGCAGAACTCCGGGGATGGGAGGGGCTCAGGTTTGGGTGAAGCTGAGGACCAAAGGTGGGCATAACGCTCACACCAGGGTGTATTCGAGATCCTTGTCTTGCCCCATGTGGAACTGTGCCTCCCAGAGTTGGGCACAGAAGTCTGCGGCCTGCCAGGGCTTGTGGAGGGCCAGCTGTGTGCTGGGAAGTTACCAGGCCCTCCTGTTACAGTCTTCCCTCCTGTCTTCCTCCTGGCCCCCCACCCCACCCCCTTGCAGCTCTGTCACCTTTCCAGCTTGTTCACTCTGGGTGATGTGGGCCTGTTCCATGAAGTGGGGCTCTTGTGGTTTCTGTGAATTTGTGGAATTTCGTCATTAGGACTCAGCTAAGCAGGGATTGGGTAAAACCCAGCCAGGGAGAGAGACCAGAGCCCAGTTGGGCAGGGGCCTGGCTAGTCAGGTGGGATCATGACCTGGACCTTGTACCCAGAGGCTGGTGCTCATTGTGCAGCTAGTTACCCAGGCCGGGCAGGACCAGGACCTTCAGGACAGTGTCCTGCACTGTGTATCACTCATTCCCCCCTCCCCCCAGGCCACACAGCCTGCAATGTCTGGAATGTAGAGAAAAGGTCACGAGACCTGTATGTGTGTATACACACGACAATTGTCCCTTGTGGTGACAATGCTGTCTGGACCCTGCTTTATCATAACAGTCAGAGCCCAGACATTTCCAGTTGATTTGCAACGCCCAGGCAGCGTGAAGCTGTGTCTGTCCTCGATGTTTGTCTGTGCAGCATGACTTGGAGGTGGTGGGTGCCTTGTCAAGAATGCACAGCCCTTTGGGGCTGGACCCACTGTGGTGAATGGAGACTGCATGCACTTTCAAGCATTTGTGTTGCCAAGAGCCAGAAGTAGACGAAGTCTTCCGCAGCCTCATAAAGCACCCAGGCCAGGGAGATCTGGAAGCCGGACATCACAGCTCGGTGGTGACTTATTATACATGGATTAGCTCATAGGCAACAGAGCGTTCACTGAACACCATCTGTGTGCGGGGCTCTGTGCGGGCGCAGGGGTGAGTTGGTGTAAGCCTTATTGAAAAAGCATCCACATTTCTGCTGGAAAGAGACATGCAGGCCCGTTGAGGATGAGTGGGGTGGTCTATGGAAGTGCAGTGACAGCACAAGAGGGGTTTGTTTCCATGCTCTCACAACAAAATAAGGATCTAATTGGCACCATCTTGGACACATGGCGGATGATAGGGGATCGGGTTTAATGATAGAGGCAGAAAGTTCCACCCCCAAGTGATAGGTGTGCCTGAATTCCTAAAGGCAGGGAGGGGTGGGGACTTGGATGACAGGTTACTGGACCTGTCCTGTGCTTTGAACTGTCAAGTTTCCTGTGACCCTGCCCCCTACCCCTGGCCCTATTTAGGCCCAGATCAGCTCCAGCTCAGGCATCAGGACACCAGGCCTTGTATCTCCTGTCTCCGGGCTCTCCTCCTGTCACCGTGGTGTCCCACTTCAGCTCTTCATTGGGGTTGATCTGGTTAGGTGGTGGGGTTTTTCTGCTCTTTCTTTGCTTTACTACTGTCGTGGCTCAGTTTTCTAACAGTGTTAAATTAAGTATGTGAGGGACGGTAGGGCTTTGTGACAAGAGTATACCTGCAGTCGCAGGCTCTCCTGTAAGACTACCAATCTGACCGCTCAAGAATGTGGCGCTGTTGTTTCTCATGACTCAATTCCCATACAGCCTCGCCCCTCTTATGTGGTAGAGCTTCGCCCTAGGAGTAGGGTGTGCTGTGCAGGCTAGGAGGGCTTCTCCCAGGAGGGCGCTCCTCAGCTGAGCCTTCAGGGCTGAGCAGGGTTTATAGGCCCATAGGGTGAGGGGTGAAGCAAAATGATGAAACTTCTAGATGGTATTAACAGCTGAGACTTGAGAGTTGGGTGGGGTTCAGAAAGCTGGAGGAGGGGCATTAGTGAGAAGGCCGGATCGGTCATGGCGCTGTCATACCACAAAGCTTGGTGGTCTGCAACAGTGGTAGTGCTTTCCGTTTACCAGGGTGGGGACCTGGGGCAGGGCTGCACGTCTGCAGGAAGGCCCAGGCTGGCCCAGCCCCAGCCCCTACCACATGGCTGTCTCTTCATATGGCTGTCTGGGGCCTCCTCCCAGTGGGAGTCCTTCATGGGGCTTCCTCCCATGAAGTCAGGCTTAGAGGGTGGCTGCCAGCCCAGTGGGAAAACAGAAGCTGCTGAATGCCTACAAACATGGCCCAGACCTGACCCAGGATCACTTCTGCCACATTCCTTCTGTCCGCCATAGCAGGCAAGCTGCACAGGGTGATGTGGCTGGTGGTGTCAGGAGAGAATGGGCAGTGATGGTGGGGGACATACCCAGGTTACATGAGAGGATGTGGGCTGTGGTGTCGGTGTCAACCCACTGTCTGTCCACAAGTCTCTGAGGGGATCAGTTGTGCTAGAGGAAGCAGATGGAGCAGTCTTTAGCAGATGCTCAGATGGATTCAAGGCTCTGTGCCTCTCACATTAATGCAGGTGCTCTTCCTTGGGGGAAGAATTTCAGGAATTCTGATTCTTGATATTGGATGCAAACGTTGGGCTTTTCTCTGTGTGTGGCGGGGCGGGGGTTAGGGGACAGTCTTGGAGCTTGAACTCAGGGCTTGGGCACTATCCTTGAGCTTTTGAACTGGAGGCCAGCACTCTACCACTCGAGCCACACCTCCACTTCCTGCTTGTTGGTGGTTAGTTGGAGGTTAAGAGTCCCATAGACTTTGAACTACCATGTTTTCCCCAGCCCCCAGCTTTGAACTATGGTCCTCAGATCTTAGCCTCTTGAGTAGCTAGGATTATGGGTGTGATAGGAGGACATCGCTTTCACCTTGGACTCAGAGGGAGTCTAACTTTAAAGAAATGAAGCCCTTTCAGCTATCCTGACTCCAGGTTCTTCATTAATCCATGTTTCATTCGTTCATTCATTTAACATGTGTCTCCTGAGCTATGTTCTGGTGCTGCTATCTCAGCCTGCAGGATTTTACACCAGCAAGAATAGCAGACAACGTACACAAATAAAGATCTGCTTCCCTGAGCAAACATAGAGTAAGGTGGTAGAGAACTGGAGTAAGGAACCTTCATTTCCTCCCCAGTATTAGGGTTTGAACTCAGGACCTCAGGTTCACTGGCTTTGTTGGCTGCAACTCTACCACTTGAGCCATGTTTCCAGCCCTGTTTTTCCCATTTTAAAATTATGTAGTTGTATCAATTTACAAGCACAATGAATCTTGATCAGTCACCCCCTTCATGCCTGCCCTTCTCTATCCTAACCCCCATCCCCCCAAGTTACCTGTTCATTTTCACACATATACACTGGGTCCTATGGCTGTATTTGCCCACTTTACACCTGTTTGTCCACCTCCTCCCTTTACATCCCCGCCGCTCACACAGGACATGTTTGAGCTTCCTGGTCTTCATTTTGTTAAACTATCAATTGTCAAAAGGTGTTACACCATGGGAATCCTCCCCTGCACGTACCAAACTCAGTTTTTTTAAAAATAGATTTTATTTTTAATATATTTCTTTTTCTTGTGAAAATACTGTACAGAGGGGTTACAATCACATGAGCAAGGTAATGAGTACATTTCTTACCCAGCATTGTTGCCTCCTCCTTTGTTTTCCCTTACCATTCCTTCCCATCTCCCCCCGCAACCCCCCACCCCACCAAAGTTGTAAAGTTCATTTTTCGACATAGCATCTTGTACATCTCATAGTTGCAATGGGTCCACCCTGTATCCCTATTTAAACAATTTGTTTTTTCCCTTCCCCTCCACAAATTGTACCAACATCAAATACAGTGAAAACAGGGGTTATACCGTGGGGGAGGGACATACAAACCACCAACAAAATCATCTTATAAATATGTTAGAAACAATATCAAGAAAGAAAAACTATTTGAGTCCTTATCTTGGGGTTCATTTCTCCTAACATCAGCTTATCTGACCATTTCTGCTTGTCTCAGACAGTATTATCTCTTTATACCTATATAATTTTCAAGTAACTAATTTTAAGAATTTTCACTTTTTAGTTTTTCATGTTTCCTTTCTATCCCTCCCCTCCTCTCATCCTATCCTATTCTTCTCTCAATATCATTTCTTTATACTTACATAATTTTTAAGTGTTTTACTTTTTAAATTTAAATTTTTGTTTTTCCAGTTTTTTAAAAAATCTCCTAGCATTCTGTCCAATCCATTTCCCTTTCTGAGATTAGGACTTGGTTAAATTCACTCCCCTTTTACCTCTCCACATCCCTCTAATCCTGTTTTTCCCCACATTTTTCCCTAAACCTAATAATTTCTGGTTTGCCAAATCCTTCTTTGCTGCTCTTAGCCCATTAATCCATAGTTGTTTGATGCTGAATAGATTGTATCTGTTGAACTAGATTGTATCTGCAGCCATTTTGACTCTGCAACTACAGGGACTCTGGTTGATGCTTGCCTTAAGTGTTCTAGCACAAAATTGGTGTTACTTTCATACCAATTGGGCAGAACAAGCCAGAGAAACACAGGAAAAATGGCAAGTCGGATATCTCAGCTCCCACTCATGATAATCAGGTGACAGAACAGTTAATGAATAATCCAGAGGAGAGTTCCCAAAAAGCTCTACAAACACTACTAGTAAACATGGTGAATGAAAAGATTGAAAGCCTGCAAAGGACTCAGTGTGAGCGAGAGGAGGCAAACGGAACTCAGTTTTGTTGTGCATTGTTATATCAATCCTGGCTTTTGCTGGCTGATTAGTCTTCCAGACTTTTCTGTCCAGGCTGCCTTTGAGCCTCAGTTCTCTGGATCTCAGCCTCTTGAGTAGCTAGGATGACTGGTGTGAGGCTCATGCACCTGGCAGGGATGCTTTGTGGAATGACATTTTGAGTTCAAATTCAATGAGGGAGCCAGTCCTGCAGAGGTCTGTGTGGGAAGGTAGTCTTGGCAGAGGGAACAGCCTGTTCAAAGCCCTTAGAACAGGGATGAATTTACCTTTTGGAAAAGTTCAAGAGTGCTGTTTTGGCCAAATACAGGAGCAAGGCAGGAAGACACAGGTGGTGAAGTGGGCTTGAGGGCAGAATCAGGTCATGCTAGATTAGTAGGCTATGAACAAGAATTTTCATCTTAAGTACTATTTGTTTTTGTGTGCCAGTCCTGGGGCTTGAACTCAGGACTAGGGTGCTGTCTCTGAGCTTCTTTTGCTCAAAGTTAGTGCTCAACCACTTAAGCCCTATGTCCATTTCCCTGCTTTTTCTAAATAGTGTATTGGAGATAAGGGTTTTTCTAAATACAGCCCTCAGATCTCAGCCTCCTGAGGAGCTAGAATTACAGGTATGAGCCACCAGCACCTGGCTATTTTAAGTACTCTTCAGAAACTCTGGAAGGATTTTGAACTAAGAACTGGTGGGATATTGAATGCTACTTGGCACTTAGTAATCCCTCCATAAATATTACCTATTTTTTTTGGTAGCACTGAGGTTTGAACTCAGGGCTTCATCCTTGCTAGGTTGATGCTTTACCACTTGAACCACGCCTCCTGGTTATTTTTAACACAGGGTCTTGAGTTTTTGCCTAAGTCATTGTGCACTGTGATCTTACTTGTCATTCCTGCCATGGCTGGGATAGTAGCATGTACCACCTTACCCACCTTGTTTTGGTGGTTGTTGAGACAGGGTTGAATGTGCACTTTTTGTTTTGTGAATGCCCATCATGGGACTTAGACGAAGGGCCTAGAAGCTGTCCCTGAGGTTTCTTTTTTCTTAAGGCTAGTTCGTGCTCTAGCACTTGAGCCTCAGTTGTGAGGAGGAGAGTCACAGTTGTGAGCCGCTCATCTCCAGCTCATGAACTTCCTTGCCTGGGCTGGTCTTGAATTAGCTAGGATTACAGGCATGAGCTACCAGTGCCAAACCTTCCCTCGTGTTTCACCTCATCCTCTGTTCTCTGTGATGGATGCTGAATCTGCTCCTTGGCTGAATTTGGAACCTTTTCTTTTCCCATAAAGCAGGCCGGTGAGTATGCTGGAGTGCTGCTGGTAGCCACAATGCTGTCTTTCACCGTTCTTTTTCCTTTTTTACATTAGGGGCCAAATGGAAGGTACAAAGCCTAGACACTTTCCCTTCAAGCACTGACCAGCCTCATGCACAAGTACTTCTGAACAAATGCAGTTCTGAGAAAGGGATCCCTGTCCTTCATTCTGTGTGTGCGGTGGATGTCAGGGTTGGGCCTGCTCCACACCTTGCTCCTGTTTCCACAGATGGGCAAGGGTGTCGGTCCTCAGACCATCCCTTGGGCATTCTTTCCCTGAGTCCCTCAGTTCCAGCCATGCCTCACTGTGGCCCCAGGCCTCCCCTCCAGTCAGTCTGTGACACGGGCATCCCAAACCACAGGGAAGTAGCGCCCACTCTGGTGCAGCCACCTGGCCTGGTGTGATGTGGACCCCACCCCTACCTCCCCATGCCAGCTGATGTTGGGGAAGAAGGCGACAGAGAAACACTGCTGTGTGGAGGAAGTCTCTTTCTGAGTCACACTTCCAAGAAGGGACAGTCTCACTTAGATGCTGATAGCTTTTTTGTTGTTGTTGTTTTTCTTGGCTTGAACTCAGGGTCTCACCTTCTTGCTTAGTGGACTACCACTTGAGTCACACCTCCACTGTGGCTTTTTGCTGGTTAGTTTGAGATGAGTTTCTTCAATGAAGAAACTTACTGTTCTTTTTATGTGTGTGTATGTGCACCAATAACGGGGCTTGAACATAGAGCCTAGGTGCTGTGCTATTCCTTAACTATTTTTCCTCAAGACTGGTGCTCTACCACTTGAGCCACAGCTCTACGTTCAGGATATTGGCAGAATGAGGGAGTCTGGTTAAGTGGCTGGCAGGAATTGGAGCACGACAAGTGCTACCTGCAAGCTTCTCAGCCTCCTTTCATTCACGGAACGCTTGTATTGCTCAGTGCCAGGGGTTAGGCCCCGCACCACGCCCTGAGCAGTGCCCCAGGCACCCAGAGAAGGAAGGTACACAAAACCGAAAGGAGCCCTGGAGGCCTAAATGGCCTCCACATTTAACGCTAAGATTGTTCAAGTCTCACGGTGCAGATCCCAGAGGGCTTCGTGAAGGAGTAAGGAAGAGTGTTCTAGGTTATATCCAGCAACAGCAAAGCCACGGAGCCCAGCCCTTTGGAGGGCTTGGCACTAATAGAGAAGGTGGGGAATGTCAGAGGAGATTGCTTGATTTATTTATCGAGCACAAGATAGGATTAAAGATCATGCTGGAAACAGTGTAGACAAAGGATCCAAGAGCTGATGTACAGGAAAAGGAAAGGGAGGAGCGAATGAAGGGGTACAAAATACGACTGTGGGTGCCTGGATGGGAACATGGGGAGAGCAACGGTGCATCTTAGAGGAAGAGCACAGGGAAGGAATGTGGGAGGAGCCTGTATATAGCAGAGGCATATAGTTTGCCAACTACAGTTTGTCCAGGGTCATAGGACTGGAGAAAAGTACTTTCAGATTTGGGATGGGAGACACAATTTGAGTTACAAGGCGGGGCTAGGAAGGGAGGGGAGTGTGCGGGCGGGCGGAGCCTGTGGGGAAGGAGAGAGATTGGTGCAAAATGCTTTTTTTCTGAGTCAAGGTCTATGTTGCTCAGGCTGGCTACAAACTCCTGGGTCCAAGGATCCTCCTTAATCAGTCTTCCAAATGGCGAGCAGCAGACACTAGGGGAGGTGCCACTGTGCCTGGCTGGCAAACAGCCCACTATTCTTCCCTGACTATCCTTCTTGTGCTTGGTTTGAAATTCAGGGCTTCACGCACGCTAGGCTGGTCTTCACTCTATGCCAACTACTACCGCCCCCCCCCCCCCACTCCCCATCCTCCACCAGCCCTTACATCTTGGTTTTCTATATCCTCAAAGCTGCTGCTATTTGCATTCTCGCAGTATGTTGAGTTCCCTTTCCTTGCTTGTTTCTTTCCTATTGGTAACATTCCTCATGTTGGGTGACTTTGGCTCAGGTGTACCTGGGAGCTATCAGGTAGTCGAGAGTAGACGTCATTATTGTGCAGTTTGAAGGACTGTCCTACCACAGCTATAAGCAAGTGTTGCTGCAATGGAGCGGGGAAGGGGCAACAAATGTCATCTTCAGTGAGTTTTATCTCTTCACTGTGGCTGATGTCTATATGTCTGAATTACTAAACAGTACTTTATTCCATTGCTGGGGACTGAATGCATAGCCTTGTGTATATATGTTAGCCAAACACTGGACCACTGAGCTAGATCCCTAGCTACAATGTCTGTAATCTGTAAGGGTTCTGAAAGAGAATTGAAGCTTGGTGTCATTCCATTGGATGGAATGAATTAACCTCTCTCCTTTCAAGATTCACAGCCTGCTATACAGCCCAGGCTGGCATTGGACTTGTGATCTTCCTGAGTAAATCTCCTAGGTACTAGGATTATAGTGTGCTATACCACATCTGGTTTTTCTATGTATGGAATGGAATTAGTACCATTTTTAGGAGAATTGAGACACTCATTTTTTTTGTAGGGTTTCTCTCATGAAGCACTGGCTAGGAAAGGCATTTAGTTATTTTTTGGGGAAATGGCCCTGAGTGTATAGGGGAGCATGTATTTGATCTGCCATGTTGACCTTCATGAACTCTAAAGCAAACCTTGACAGTAGGTCCAAATGCAATTGCTCATGTTGGCTACTTGAAATTGGACAGCTCTGGACTGGAAGGCATTGCAGGAACCAGCCGGGTACAGTTGGCTGATTTTTACTGTAACAAAGTGATCTTCTTAGTCACACCCGGTAGTTTTTAGATGTCTCATGCACTATCAGGAAGGGCCTGTGCAGGGAAGGCGAGTTCCAGGAAGGTTTGCAGAGGAGGAACGGGGCAGTAGCTTCTGGCTGAGTCCCGGTGGCCACCTCAAAAGGCACAGAAGCACGCATCAGGGGTTCCCCTTGGGAAGTTCCTTTGCTGATGCTCTGGAGGGTGTGGGTGGGGCGGGCTTGTCTAGACGCTGTGCTGGTCAGGGGCACCAGCAACTTGCTGGTGATGTGTGCCTCATCTATGGTGTGAACATTCATGGAACTGGGAAAATTTGCAGCACTGCAGCCAGAAAGCTGCTGTTTGGGGGAGTACCAAAGGCTGTATCCTGCTGCCCAGCTTGGGTCTCAGCAGCCTTCTTAGCTCCCCCTGAGGACCTAGGGCAGTGTGACCATAGCTGCTTCAACTAACACCAGGCAGTTGGGGATGGGCTTATGGATGCTTATCAAGGCCCTTTATTGAGCCCCCAAAACGGCTCCCCATACAGCAATAAATCCAGTGCTTTTTCTTAATAATCTGAAGCGCTCGGGAGATTGTGAGTTCAAGGCCAGACTGGGCTACATTGTGAGACCGTCTCAGAACTAGATTGGAGTCAGCAGTCCCCAAGTTGTGGTGTGGCTGGTTAAATCTTGGTGGAAACAATACCCCTGGTTCCTCCGTGGATAATGCTAATAAGAGCCTTATAGGCACAGCCCTTTTGGTACTTGAGACTAAACAATGGCCTGGAAACATTCTAACCCTGTGCTGCTTTCTGCTTTCCCCCTGCTTAGCAGAGGAGCCGACGGAAGTGCCCCAGCCCCGGGCAGAGACTGCCCCACAGGTGCCAACAGGACCCTCCACGGAGGAGGCCCCCACAGAACCACCCCAGCCCAGGCCACCGTCCCCAGAGGAGCCTGCACTTCCCCCACGCGTCGGCCAGCAGCCCGTGCTGCCCCAGAGGCCCCTGCAGCCACTGCCCCCTCCTTCCCGACGTGGCTGGCCAGGCCTGCCCCTCTTGCCTGGCTCCACGGGGGTCATCATGGAGACTGGAGAGGCGGGGCCTCCAGGGAGGATGGGTGTGTCAGGCAGGGGCCTGCCGCATGGGGTGGACGGCCAGACAGGCCAGGCTGCCATCCCCAGTGCCGAGGGCTATGCGGGAGCACCAGGTAAGCCCAGGGGACCCACAGACTCTGCATGCGCTTTGTGGGAACCCCTGCCTTCTGTGGAGCAAGTTGAGAAAGGAAGCCTCCAAGGAGCCTAAGGCGAGAAGAGATACTGAGGCACCCCAGAGACTGGCCCGGGGCTAGAATGGAAGTAGAGCCATGGAGGGGCCTGGCAGGTCCACAGGGGCAGTGACTAGCCAGTCCCAAGCCACTCTCTGCTTGCATACTAAGTACTCTACAGGTGCTGTGAAATGTCTGCGCCATAACTGTCACCATCGGGGGACAGTGGTGGTATAGGCAGAGTAAAAGTAGAAGTAGAGGAGGCTGAAGCACATGTCCTAACCACTGGAGGCCAGTACTGCCTGTTATAGACAGGGAACTGGGCCTTGGGGCTCAGCTCTAAGACTCTTCCAGATTGATATTCACGGGCATCTGTCATGGGCTGAGAAGCATGGTAGCTGCCTGGGGCATTACTAAGGAGACAGTGTTCTGCTTTTCTTTTTGGCCAAAGCTGCAGCAATCACACCTGCATTTTCTAAAAAGTGACTGCATGCCTCTATGTTGTTGAGACTGGTGAATTTGGCCATCCTTGTATCAGTATCTTCTTGCCCTCAGTGACCTTTTACCTACCCAGAAGCAGCAAGCCTTAATAGGGATGCAGGAGAGGGGGGTGCAGTGTGCCCCCCTTTCTAGTAACTCAGCTCCGGGTACGTCTTTGTTGTTTTTAATAATGAAGAGGTAACGAAAAACTAGCTGCTGTTGACATTCCAATGTCTGTTTCAGGCTACCCCAAGTCACCGCCTGTAGCATCTCCAGGTATGTCAGCTCTAGACATGGGGACAGATGTTTCTCCTTGGCTTATGGTCCCACTCGCCTCCCTTGTTTCTTATGGGCTGTTTGGCTAGACTTCTGCTGACTGCCGTGGACTGACCCACGCCCCCAGGGAGGCCCCAGACAAGTCTTCCCTCCTACGCTACCCCAGTTTTCCCCAGGGACTGCAGGGTGGTCTATGCATTGTGGGGTCCCAACAAGTGGGCTGGGGGTCCAGCTTCGATGGTTCATCAGTAAGCAAGCAGCTCCTGGAGCAGTCCCTGCGGCGCATCTGTCCCTGCCTTCCACACAAGTGGACATACAGCTTCTCTCCATGCACAGCCATGTGGAGTTGGTCCAGTTCCCCAGTCATCCTCACTGCTGATCCGACGTGGGAAGCATAGTCTGTGTCCAGTTGTGCCTTGCCACCATCCCTGCCCCAGATGGGAGCCTAGTCCAACACCTGTGTGTCTTCCCCAGGGGCCCCGGTGCCTGCCCTGGTGTCTTTCTCAGCTGGACTTACCCAGAAGCCTTTCTCCAGTGATGGGGGTGTCGTGCTCTTTAACAAGGTGCTGGTGAACGATGGGGACGTTTACAACCCCAACACTGGTGAGTGGTGGGAGGGAATCTGCTCCTGTCTCCTCAAAGGCAGGCGGCGCCCTGCCAGTGCTGTGTATGTGAGGCCCATCGTGGGGGGGAGCTTTTCACAAAGCACAGGCTTGCAGGATGCACAGGGTGTGAGGGCAGCAGCATTTTCTAGTTATGACATCAGTACTCTCCAGTGGAATGCTGCTCATTTTTAAATTGCTGTTGGAAAGGCGTGGGTCTGTCCTCATCCCTGTGTAGAGGGAGAGGCACTGCCACATTGGCCCCTGACCCGCCCACAGGGCTGCCTCCTTGGACCCCGGGGCTGTTCTTAAAGGCAGGTGGCACGAGCCATTCACAGCCTCATTACCATCTAGCTAAATGTCCTGTCCCAGGGCAGTGACTCTGAAATGTGAAATGTCACCACATAACTTGGAAAAGCCATTCCTGAAGGCAGAGAAGATGGCTACCTCCTGGGCCCTGCTCTGAACCGCCGTGGCCTTGGAGCGGATCTTTGCTAGCAGACTAGTAATCTGCACTTGCCCCCCTCCATCCACATTCCCAGCACTAGTCTCCTCTAAGTAGGTAAGTGCCTGGTGCAAGCCAGACCCAGCACTAGCCCTCTCTGTCCTTGAAAGTCTGGGGAAGGGTCCAGTACCTATACATTGCTCATTAAAGCAAGGTCTAGGGTGGCCTGGCCCTTTCGAGCCCCAGGTACTTAGGACAGAGAAGAGGGTGCCTGATCACACATGCCACCTATGCCACCTATCTCCAGCCATTTGCTCACTTGAGCAAAATACCATGTGGCTGCAACGTTTAGAACTCTCCTGGCCCTAAGCACCAGCCATCTATATACTGGAGATAAGCCCTCCCATAGGAAAGCTGGGGTCTCCTGGCTATAAAACTTCAGAGGCTGCCTCTCTCTGAATTGGTGGCAAGGGTGTTTGTGTTATGCTCAAGGAGAGACACCACAGAGCCATCTGAATTGGCAGGCTCTTCTGTCCCATCAAGCCTTAGGTGGGAACAGGCTGAGCCTTGACCCCAAGTTTTCTTGCAACATGGGGCTAAGGCTAGGTGGACTTATATCTGTACCACTTAATCCTGTAGTTACTTGCTCACTTTTAGACTCTGCAAACAATGCACTGGTACAAGGAGCAGTTTGTCCGTGACAGTGCAGGTAGGTATGGTGGTGACTTACCATCCCGTCTGCCTTCTAGGGATCTTCACTGCTCCCTACGACGGGCGCTACCTGATCACGGCCACCCTCACCCCTGAGAGAGACACCTATGTAGAAGCGGTCCTGTCTGTTTCCAATGCCAGCGTGGCCCAGCTGCACACTGCGGGGTACAGGAGGGAGTTCCTGGAGTACCACCACCCCCCTGGGGCTGTGCACACTTGTGGGGGCCCAGGCGCATTCCACCTCATTGTGCACTTGAAGGCAGGAGACGGAGTCAACGTTGTGGTGACTGGGGGCAGGTTGGCTCACACAGACTTTGACGAAATGTATTCCACCTTTAGTGGGGTTTTCTTATATCCTTTCCTTGCCCGCCTCTAGGAGGGATGGGAAGAAGGGAGGGAGGGTTGTAAAAACTCCAAAGCCTTAATATATTCAACTTATGTATGTAAATGGAGCACCGGTCTAGTTTTCTGCACCCGCCACTCCACCTCCCCCAGGATGAAGGCCTTACCTCACGGTGAGGCCACTCCCCGTGGTCATGTGATTAACGTGGCCACTCTGAACTGGACAACTGAAAGACTTGGAAAGCCCTCTTGCTGAAACCTGTAGGCCTGCTCTGCTCCTCCCTGGCATCTTCCCAGCCTTCTGCTCTGCATGAGGTCCTGGGCTGGGCCTACCTGGTGCTACCCGTGGAGTCTCACTGCTTCGCCATAGGACTGCGTCTTGCTGCTGATGGAGAGTAAGAGCAGGTGGGATGCCCATCACTCATAGCTGGTTTTCACTGGAAAACAACACTGTAGCCAACTGCCTCTGTACACTGCATGCAGGAGAAAGTTTAAACACTGAAGTGCTGTTGTGGCCCATGCCACTGCCCCAGGACCCTGAGTTTTCAACTTGGGCCATTCTGTGCCTGACTCACCACTGTTGCCTGGGACTCATCCCTGATGTGAAGGGTGATATACCAGAGACTGTTTGGGCTCCTTATATGACATGTGCTATTTAAGTGCAAAGACAGGGAGTATCAATAAAGACAAACCACTTTAAGTTATTTCTGGTGCCTTGTGATTAGAAGTTACTGCTAACATTTAATCATAGAACCAAAATCTCAGCTATAAAATCACTGTCCATAAGCATTCAGGGTATATACACTTACTTGGGTTTTGCTGCTGTGAGGTGCTCTGAGACCAGCTGCCCTGTCCCAATTCCACAGCTGGAGAACGGCTCTTCCAGGGGAGGCCTCAGGTCTTATCAGTAGGTCTGATTTCACTAATGAGACCAAATCCTCATTGTTCCACTACATGGCTCACTGGCAGATACAGCTTTACAAACTCAGGTTCCTAAGCAACAAGAGGCTCAACAAAACACATGGCTGGCTGAAAGCTGAGATGATCTGTGAAGGCAGGCATCTCCCCAGAGCCTCCACACTGTTCTAGGAGGCCCAGGCATGGTAACCCTTCCTGAGCCCCAGAAGCATCGACACAAGGTGGCTTTTGCTAATAATTAAGGTGGGAAAACTGACAGGCAACTTCTCTAGTGCCCCAGGGAAAGGTGTAGATGGGAGAAACAAGTTCTCTTTCTCTTCCTTGGCCTGCATCTGGCTGGGGGAAGAGGATCTCAGCCTGTCTATAAAGAAAACTTCAGAGTAGCCAGTGTCTACTTTTAGCATTCTCAATCCCAGCTGGGGAGAAGCAAGAATTCAAGACTTGCAGATAATGGCAGTATACACTTATAACCCTAGCACTTGGAGGCTGAGACAGGAGAAGTCTGATGGCAGCCTGGGCTTCAGAGACCCTGTCTCAAAAACAGGCAAACTCATTTATGGTTTGCTGTTGTACTTTAAAATTTGGACCACTGTTCAGGAAGAGAACAACACTCTCAGGCCTTGCCTCTACAGTTGGGATTTGGCAAAGGTAGCCATCTGAGTATCCTTGACTGTCCTAGAAATGACTCATGGGAAAAAAGCCAAGCATGGTGTTTTCAGGAAAAGCCAGTTAGCACATGCATGTGGCTCTCACCCTCTTCTCACACAGTTAACAAAAAAGGCGTTAGTGCCAAAGAGGGCACGCTATATAGCTGGAACTGCAAGGAGCAGACAGAAATGTATTTTTACTCCACGACCTGGTCCTCCTTAGTGTTTTGCCTTTGTTGGATACACAGTCAAGATGCACTAAGACTGATGACAGCTGGAGCCTGTGTTCACTACAAGATAAAATGGGAAGGCTAGATCCAGGTCATGTAAGAGTTAAGTTTAGAAATGAAGAGCCTGAGTCTTAAGGACTGCAGGGGCTTTAGAGCAGTCCCTTAACAAGTCAGCACATCCCTGAAGTCTTGAGATCGAGTCAGAGGTACAAACTAAACACTGTGACTTAGGTAACGATTTCTTGAGAGCTAAGTGTGGTGGCACATACTCATAATCCCAGCTACTCAGGAGGCAGAGGCAAGAGCAGCTCAACCTTGAAGGCAAAGTTAGTAAGACCCTACCTTAAAAACAGCTACTCAGGTGGTAGACATTAGGAGGTTCTTGCTTTGAGGCCAGGCCAACAAAATTGATACGGTCCTATTCTCAACCAATAAAAAGTTGGACACGGTGTATGCCTGCCATCCTAGCTACGTGGGAAGTGTACACAGGATCATGATCTAGCTGGTCCAGGGGAAAGCAAGACCCTCTTTGAAAAATAAAAGCAAACAAAAAACAGGGCTGGGGATATGGCTCAAGACAATCTGTTTGGAAGGTACAATGCCTCACATTCAAACCCCAGTACTGCCAAAGGTGTTTTTTGTTTTTGTTTTTAAAGATTTTGGAGACAGGTTCTGGCAATGTTGTCTAGTTCAGCTCAACTCCTGAGTTCAAGTAATTCTGTCTACCCTAGCCTTTCAAGAAGCTGCCATTACAGATGTGCCCTACCATGCTAGGCTGAGGTAACTTCTGACAAGAGTTACTGCTGAGAAAAAGATCAAAGAGTATTTAAGATTAGACAGGGTGAGGACATTTTGCTTCCCACAGGTCACACTAACAATAGACCTAATTTAAACACTTTTTGCAGGTATCCTTTAATAGTTGTTTTTAAAGAACACAAATCAACGGAAGCTCCACTGTAAATCATTTTTAGATTAACACATGACTTAAAGCTTTGCCAGTGACTATCTTCTTTCAGACTATTTGCCATAAATTATTTGAAGCTTGAAAGGAAAACAGTATTTATGGAAATATTTAAGTCTATGCTCTGGAACATGGCTTTGCCCACACCCCCACATCCACTTTCAAAAAATATCTGCTTTCCTTATAACATTTGTGAAGGAAAAAAGGATACATTCAAACTACCCAGGAGTTCAGGCTTTCATAGAAGGACACATAATGGAGTTTGGTTCTTTCAGGCACTTGAAGCTGTTATGAATAAGAACTTCCATCATAACCATACTCCCTGTCTGAGCACTTTTCTAGTTCTTTTCCCATCACCATCATCACAGTGAGGAAGGGTTAAATAAAAAGCTTTCCCGTGCTTCAAATCTTGCTGGGGGCAGGGGGGAAGGGGGGAGGATTTGACCAAAGATCACAGCAATTCTGTACAGTAGAGCTGTTAAGTAGGCAGGTGCTAAGGGAGAAGGACTCTTGGGATGCTGAAGGGCTGATGTAGGCCCAGCCAGACTATAAGAGAAACCACAAGAGAAACCACGTATGTATGAAGGAACCATTTCCTGGCAATACCTACAAAACAATAGAGGTTGAGGTTAGTTCCTGTGGGTGGAGCTTCACTTCTGGAATCAGGTTTTTAAAGTTTAGCAACAAAAATAGATTCCTCTGTAGACAAATTGAATTGTCAGCAAATGTTAATTTATGGAAATTATCAATTTATGGCAAGAGTACAGAGAAGATGGTTTAAATATCCCCTGAAGGAAAGAGCCAAATATATAGTTTATGTTTATTATTGTAACGTTTTGTTTTGAACATCAAACACTGCACCAAAATATGAGCCATTTATTTGAAGACATCTTTACCATGACTAAGATACTGTACTGTTCACAATTTCTGACAACTTAAAACTTATTAGTGACATTGCTGTCTAATAATCAAATACTTCATCAGCTGAACGTAATTATTAAAAGAACAAAGTTTTCCCTTCCCTTTTTTTTTAAACCTTCAAACCAAACCAAAAAGGTAGTTTTCACCTGGAAAAAAATGGTTAACCAGTTTTACAATGAACCCAGCATGCTCTAAAACATGTAGAAACAAGGCTCCCCACAGTAAAGATGAGGATACTAGAAACGCTAAGAAACTGTTCTTACCCACTTGCAAAAGAGAAAGTGTTTATGTTCTTCCTAACCGTTTCTTCTTGTGAAGGCCTGGCTATACCAACTAAGGCAACCACAGAAGGCTGTGCAGCCACAGGAAAGTGGGCTGATCAGAGCAGAAACCCTTTCCAGTCACTTAGCTCTTCTTGGGTTGCTCTTACAATTTTTAGCAGCTTTTGTTTTAAGACATCACATTACTAGGTTTTATTTCCTTTTCCAGTTGAAAACTGCAGATGTGTTCAACAGGGAAGCGTGGTACTGATGATGGGGCTGTTAGCATGTTTGAAATCCACATGTGCACCCCGCACAGCCTGAGAGGGGATGTCAGCTTCCACAGAACACGCTTCAACACATGACAGCAAAGCAAACACTAACGTTAGACTGAACTAGGAGGGAAAGGGCCTATAGAACAACTGACAATATGACATAGAAGAGCCCACTTGCTGCATTGTCCCTGCAACACCACCCGTCACTGAAGACAGTGTGAGGGTGATGCTCTATCTCTATCCTAAGGGTTTGTGTGCAAACACACTTGAGGGCATCTCTCTTTCACAGAAAGAACAAATGTCATTTGTACCAAATGGCAATGGATTTTCAGCACAAACTTAATACTTCCATAACACTACAGCGATAGTAATAATCTACTTTCAGCAAGAAGGACTCCTTTAAACAAGGAAAAAGATTTACATTCATTAGCCTAAGTACCCACTGGATCAACCTGCAGCGACAAAGTCTAGGGTTGATGGACACTGGGACAGAAGGACCACCCGCCCTCCACATGGGCTGGGAGAGCCAATTCCTAAGCTAGATCCTCTGAGAAGGCCTGTGTGTCCAAAGAGCCCGTCAAAGAAAGGAAACAAACTAGTCAAAAACTATTTAAAGGATAACCTAAAAGGGACTAATGGGTGTATGCTAAGATTTTTCTGTACTGCACATTTGCAAGAGGTCCTACTAAGCTCAGGTTAAGCTCACAAAGCTCTTCATTCCCTTAAATCAAAGGCGGTGAGAGGGCATGCTGATGGCATCTATGGATAAGGCAGCCATGTGACTGCTCTACTAGAATCTTAATTGGCCAGAACTTCACACAAACAACTTCAGTTCCCTACCTAACAAAAATAAACTAATTAAACAAGTAATCTTTGTTAACTATATACGGGGAAGGTTCATACCAGAGAAAGCTTGTGCTGTCCTTTTGGGAGCATGCACCTCCAGGGCTTACCCTTAGAATTCTGTTTCCAGGGTTTCAACACTGTCTGCATCTAACTGTACTAGGAAAGTGGCTAAACTTAGGCAGGATGCTCAACTCTCCAATCTGGAAAAACAAGCAACCTTATTTCTTCAACTCTGCATCAGCAGTGTCTTGGGTAAAGCAAACCAAACAAGAAAAGGTCAGCCACACTGCAGAATTGAAAACAAAACCATTCTGTGTTGAGTTGTTATCTGCAGCACCCGTTCAGTTCAGGAACCTTTACTTCCTGCCTTCTCCTCAGAGGAGGACTGACCAGTGGCCTTTTCAGGTCCCCCAAAAGTCTCCTCTTTAACAGTTCTCCTGCTGTTAGTGAGAAAGCTGAAAACATTCGTTGACCACGAATTCTAGAGGGGCTTACAAAAATAAGACCCTCCCCTTGTGCTATCTACTCAAGACGTCTGACGTGAGCTCACTACAACCAGGCCAGTAAACAAAGCTGTTTTTCTCTTAATGTCCCCATGTCCCATTAGGTTTCATACGGCAGCTTCTGACTGCTGAGCATACAAGTGTCCCAGCTGGTAAGATTCAGACTAATGGGTTGGAGACACTGATGACCTACTGGCTGCTCAATGACCCCCTTCTCTAGCATGGTTTCCATGGAGTTACTTACAGGGTCATGATTCCAAATGCCAAAGCCCATACTGCATGTCAATGGCTTATAGAAAAGCATCAACTGAGCTTCCTCAACAAATCTGAAGCACAGAAGAGCAGACATCTGTTCCCAAGGATAGTTATAGGCCCACCTAAACTAGACAATAGGCAGAGGGACAGAGAAAAGGGCTATTCCCAGAACCCAATGCAATTGTATATCAATAGTTCTGAGACACAGTTGTTGCTTTTTGTTTGCTTTAAACCCCAACCTCCCACCATTATTCCAGACACCAGACACAGCCTTGAATCAAATATAGACCTGTTCTTCTGGCTAGATCCAAGAAATAATTTAAAGATTTCTCATTGTGAAGTAATCACAGATGAGAAAATAATGACTCAAGGGAATTTCATTTCTGGAAGCCCACATTGAGGCCACTGGCCTGCATGTATCCTGGGGTCTGTCCAACTTTGCACATCAAAGAACCACTCCACCTCAGTGTGCAGGAATGGAGCCCAAAGGAGATGTGCACAAGTGGTGGCCATCACTAACTGGACTTTGGTAATTCAACGGGCCCTGACCCTTTGAAGAAAGCCCTGGTCATAGAAACAATCTCATCTGACTAGTAGAAATTATAACATTTTACTTTGTATACTGTGTTGGTCCATTCTTTTTCAGATTCTTTTTTCTTCAAGTTATGCAGTTGAAGCACTGTCCAGCACACAGCTTGGAGGGCAGCATCAAGGGCCCATGGATGGCAGTGCACAGACCTGTAACTTAGGAGTCCCTCACTTCTCCTGTGAGCTCCGAGCAGTGGTGTCTGGGAAGGTGCAGGAGGACCAGAGTACCAGCTCCAAGCCCCTGTCCTTGCTATGGAACGCAAGTGCCCAGCTGCTAGCTAGCTGCTAGTCTGCAAGAGGGCTGGTCACCTCCTCTGCTGGAGGCACATGACTGTAGCCCTACTTTTGTCAGATGTGCCACACTTCAGGCCAGGTCATCCAGGTCCACGTCAGGGATTGGGTCTCGCCAATAGCAGAAGGAGCTGAACTCTGGGCACGGAAAGGCAGAATTCTGTTCCTTATTGAGAAGTGGGAACACATGTTCCACAAGCTCACTCAGCCTGTGGTACCTAGAAGGGATTGGAGAAAGAGACACCATCTGTGACTCTACAAGTGACATAAAGCACAAGAATGGGTTGTGAGGCAGGCTTTAGATACCCCACAGGCAGGTCTCACTCCTATCCCAGGACACAGACTTGCACATTTAAAAGAACCAGAGATTCCTTAAACAGGTACTCTGGGGGAGAAAACAGCCCAAAGATATGTAGGTATAATCTGCTGGCGCTGATCTCAGCTGTTATCTGCCTGTCCTCAGTTGAGCCTTGGGCTGCAGGGCACTGGCTAAGAAGCGGTACTACACTTACGATGACTTGTTTCCTTTGGTCCTTTCTTGTATTAGTTCACCCTTGGGGTTCACAGTGAATATTCTACAGTCTGGAACTCCAACTTGTGTGTAAGCATAGACATCCTGCAGAGGAAAAGAGAGCAGTCAGGAGAAGTTCCACTGGATCCTTGTGAGCCAGAGGCATTGTACCAACAGAAGACTTTCTATGGAAAATATTTGGCAATGGGCACAGTGCAGTTTTGCTTCTGGAAATTTAACTTCAAACAAACCCAGTGTAAGGAATGGTGCCAAACCCAGAGAGTGCCTAGGGAGTCAGAAAACTTGGGCAGCAACGGAGGAAGGCTATAGGGATCTCTGAGAACATGGTCCTGGAAGCATTACCTTAGCATATCTGTGATGAAGTAGCCTTGCAGAAAGCATGCTGGAAAAAGTTAATAAAAAAAAAAGAGCACTGGCTTTGGGGTGAACCCAAAGTCATGGTTTAAAACGTAAGGCAGAACTGCCTGAGAAAGAAGAACTGAAGCTACAGAAACAAAGAAGCTCCTTCCATATAAAAGTCTGGGGCAGATCTGTATCTATAGGATCTCCTTAACTGCTGTGGGGCTTTGGAACAGATCAAGTGAGAACACACTGAGCAAAGCATCCCCTTCATTTGAAATGGCTTTAGAGTCATGGGAAATACGTCCTAATCTACTGCTTCTCCATAATAATGCTTACATCAGAATCTATCAGGCACTCAGAAGACACTTACATTGGGACGGTTTCCAAAGGCAGCATAGAAGGGCTGCTTGGACGGAGCGAACAGGTTCTTAATGTCATTGAGACATTCAATTTTAAACTTCTCTGGTTTCTTTTCTATTACTTCCCTGAGGGATAAATATACAATATAAGCACTAAATTCAAACAGCATGCATTTTTCAAAAGCTTTTAGTACTCACAGCCATCCATTTTATTAATTTTTTTGCCAGTTGTGGGGCTTCAATTCAGGGCTGGGCACTGTCCCTCAGCTGCTTTTGCTCAACGCTAGTACTCTACCACTTGAGCCACCTCTGGATTTTTCTGTGTATATGGTACTGAGGAATTAAACCCAGGGCTTCATGCACGCTAGACAAACACTCTACCACTAAGCCACATTCCCAGTCCACAGCCACCCACCTTAATGCTTTGGAACTGGCACACTGTTTTTCCTCCTTTTCCAGTCTATGTTATGACTGAGAGATGGGATTTGGGGAAACAGCTTGAGTTAAAGCTCCCCAGCAGTTGGAAACCCAGTAAGAGTCAAGTGTCTGTCCTCACATGTTACACCTTGCCTGGCCCCTATGCACACCGAGGAAGGAACCTAGGGTAACAGCAGGACAGTTACCTGTGGAAGGCAGAGAATAAGCTGCTGGGGGACAGCATCAGAGGGCCCCGGGGTAAGATTGTGCCCTTGTCATTGACCCAGTGCAGGTAGCCACGAGTCATGTCAGCCATGCCGATAGCACGGGCAGAACAATATAAAAACTTGTAGCCATTCCTAAAAACAAAACACAAGAAAACACCATATCCTATTTAGCATACATATTTTGGTCAAACGAAAAAAAATCCCAAAAATCTTCTAATACATCCAAATCATGTTCCTCTCATTTACTATGAAAGCCAAATTCTTGAACTCAGCAAGAAATTACTTAGGATTAAGATTTCATTCCCCATGGGGGAAAAAAAAATGATGGAGGTCCATGCAACTAATGACTGTGCCAAGTTTATACGCAGCATCAAGTCCATGAGAGCAAGATCTAGGACAGAAAATCCTGGACCACCTTTAAGTATCCGCTATAAAGGAGAGACACAGGGATCTTTACAAGGACAATTTGTGGGATGCAAACTACTCTATAATATATAGAACAAAATTACACTTGGGTAACTGACATCCATCATTTCCTATCATGGCATTCTCAACTAATGCTGAAGACAGTGCTACACATTTTCAAATGAATGCAGCTCCTAGGTGTGAGGATCCCAATAAAGGATCCAGTGGTTTTCCCTTGAATGTCCTGAAAGAACTGCATGAGTAATCAACTGTTCTCCATGTATGCGTAACACTTAAAAATGCCAGTAAATAGATCAAAAATGAGTATCAGTTTCTATTTAGTACTAATTATAGAAAAGTGGTTATTGTTAAGACTAAAGGAGTACAACCTCTGTAGTAGGTATAACTAAAACTCACAGCATTACGATATTAACAGATAATGCAGTAAAGCCTGTAACACAATGCTAGGCACAGACCTCATGCTGTTAACAATGACAGAGAAGTACTGTCTGGACTTTAACAAACAAACATTTTATGTGGGCTGATGATTTATATTGGGTTTGAAGTCTGAGCCTCTGCCAAGCTTTTATGCTTCAGTTTGTTTTTCAGATAGGGTCTCTTGCTTTTGCCTGTGGCTGGTCTTAGACTACAATCCTATCTCTGCTTCTTAAGAAGTGACTAGTATTACATGTTTGGGCCAGCATATCTTTGCTAACATTTTGCCTAAGCTGGCTTCAAACCTCAGTCCTACCTTTTTTGCCTCCCAAGTAGCTGAGATTGCAGCCATAGTTCCCAGCCTGACTTCTGGCATTTTTCTATAGATTATTATCAAAACAAAACAGGCTCACTAGAGCAAGATGACACGGGGAAGGGATACTTACTCATTGATAGAGTGGTAGAGTTTTGCTATACCCTGATGAGTCCAGTCTTTACCCAGTTGTGGGAGAATCTGCCCCAAAGCATCAGACCTGAGAAGAAGGTAGAAACAGGAAAAGATACCAGGAATTAAACATAGAAAGCGAAGCATTTCCCATATGTTGAATATCAGTTGTGAATAAGCACTGGGTGGGACAGCAATCAAGGGTACTCTACAAAGCCTATCTCATCATCTCTTCATGTATAGGTAATGCCAGGCAGCCCTGAGAGTACACACCCATTAAGGTACTTCTAGAAGTAGAGTCACTCAAAAGCCAGATGTTGATTTTCAGAGACAGCTTACAACTACATATTCTTGCTTTTTTTTTTTTTTTTTTTTGAGTCCAGTCGTGGGGCCTGAACTCTGGGCCTGGGCGCTGTCCCTCAGATCTTCAGCTCAAGGCTAGCGCTCTACCACTTGAGCCACAGCGCCACTTCCGGCTTTTTTCTTTTTGCTTATGTAGTGCTGAGGAATCCAACCCAAGGCCTCAGGCATGCAAGGCAAGCACTCTACCACTGAGCCACCTTCCCAGCCCCATATTCTTGTTTTTTTGTCCCTAATCTCAACATTTTCTTTGAACACCAGAATCTGAAGAATAACTCTTTGCCAGTTATGTTTTATGTTCCATTTGCATGATCCATCCATCTCGATTCATATGTTAACACTGTACTACATTTTGGATATTATGGTTTAAAACTCCCAATATGGCTGAGAGCTGGGTGGCTATTTCCCTCAACTTACTCCCCTCTGTGCATTAACTGCCTCTACTTAGGTGCTGTGTGTGCTGGGCTCATTCTTACTTGGTAATTGTCCCATCAATATCGGAAATGATGATCTTGTCATTCCAGTTCCACAGGTAAATGGTTCCTGCACAGCGGCAAGTACCTTGATACTGAGTTGTAATACTAAACACAACATCATTGGGGCCATCATGGAGCTTTAGTTTTGCCTTTAGTAAAAAGCATAAGAACAAAGAAAACCAGTTGAAGACATACAGTTTGGGACAATCTATTTCAAATTTTATAAAATAGTGTTTGAGGTGACTAACAAACACAAGGAAGGCTATTTCTTTGACATCAGCATTTAGCCCTGCTTGGTACTGAGAATGCTCATGGATGTCCAGAGGAAGCCACTGCTTGAGCAGTGTTATCGGCTTCCAAGGACTTTTCTAACCTCCCTAAAACAGCTCTGCCTACAACCTCCTGCTGAGCTCAAGAAAGCCATTCCATATCAAAAATAGGTCAAAATGAGAGGTGGTTAATAAATGAGAGATGGGAAATAAAACAGGAGAGGAAAATTTGTGTTTAAAATGTTATTTCTCTGTTGTCTTGACTCCCAAAAGACAAGTAGTACAGTTCTGGCTTAAATGTAAGATTCACCAGGGAAGCCAAGCACTAGGACCTCATGCCTATCACCCTTATCTACTTAGGAAGGCTGAGACCAAAAGATGGCAGTTTGAAGCCAGCCCTGGCAGAAAGATCTATAAGACTGCATTTTTCAATTAACTATCAAAAATATTTTTCTAATTTGGGGAGGGGAAAGGAAAAAAAACAAAATGCTTAAAAATAGGGATACAGGTTGACCCACTGTAACAATGAAATGTACAAGACACTATGATGAAAACGAACTTTACAACTTTGGCTGTGTGGGGGGGGGTAGTAGTTGGGGAAGGGGAAGGAAGGGATGGTAGGGGAAAAACAAAGGAGGAGGCAACAATGCTTGATAAAAAAGGTATTTATTACCTTCTCATGTAACTGTAATCCCTCTGTACAGTATTTTTACAATAAAAAGTATTAAAAAAAAAAGCTGGGCTGGAGGTATAACTCAAGAGGTTCAGCTGTGTCCAAGAAAGCCAAAATCAGGAACTAGGGAAAATATTTTTTTTAAGATTAATTCTTTAGTTTACGTCTATAGACTGAAGAGCAGGTCTGGGTTGGATCAAAACCCATGTTCAGGTGATCTAAATGGCTGGAATGAATCATGAGGAGCAGGGATTTGCACTCTAGATGAGTATTTACGTGACCACACACCATGTACACTGTGTGCAGTTGAGATTGGCAATTATTTACAATAAAGCCTACTGGATCCATAGGGATCAAATGAGACTCACAATCTGGTCTGAGGAGAGTCGGAGAGACTTCTTATATGAAGTCATGCTGCTATGACTCAGGGTCTCTGTGGGGAGAGTATCCATTTTGATTGTTTCTTCCAGCTCCTGTGATCCCTCGTCACTGGATGTGTCATCCTCGGCCGGCCTATTCAACATCAAACCATGTTACTAAGAGACAACAGGGAGCCAAGTGTCCATGGCTCATGCAGGCTCTGAACTGTGATTCCCAGATCTCATTTCCTCCTGAATACTGTAGCTAGGATTATAGGCATGAATCACCAGTGTGTGGCAATAAGTTTTTAATTTAGGTTCAATAAAAAAAAAAGTGGCACATGCTAATAATCCACATTGAGAGGATGAGACAGGAGGATTCTAAGTTTAAGGCCAGCCTATGCTACATATTGAGAACTTGTCTAACCAGAAACCAAAAATCAAAAACCAACCATCCAAACAAAAAAGCAAAAAGGAAAAAGAGCAATAAAGGTATCCTCACCCTCTCTACGATGAAAGAGTTGGTTCTTCTCTAATTCTCCCATATCCAGTTTCTTATGCATATCCTTAACTACTGAGATCACCTCCTCTTCATGTCCTTATTGCCATACAACTAGTTATTTTGGTCTTGACCTGTTACATTCTGCTATGCCCAAGTGTCCACCTACTCTTGTTGACAAGGATGTTTCAATTAGTACAAATAAAAGAAAATACTGTTTATGTCAATTTTCCTGGGGAGATAATACAGGATTTGAACTTAGGGGTTTGTACTTGCTAAGTAGGGGCTGTATCACTTGAACCATGACTCTAGCCCAGCCTATGCTGGGCTAATTAAAAGCTAATGTTTCATCTCATACATTCCTCATATGAAGGTAAAGACATTCTTAATTTTAACTTAGGACAGATCAATACTAAGGTCTTTCTTGGACTTATATAAAGTATAACCTAATTCTCTTTCCAATAGAGATTCTATTTTATTTAAAATATAGTTGTACACTCTTTAGAATCCTGCCAACTATTTGTCTTGCATATCTGACCTTGTGTACCCTATTGTGGATGGAATCATATTAATGAAGAGAATTAAAGGAAATTTTACAAAATGTGTTCACTCATTTCCCTATGATTATCTCTATCAAGCAGCCCTGCCACCAGCTGGGAGAGCAGAACTTCGCAGACAAATGCTCTGTAAGCTGGCTGGGCCCAAAGGAATAAGCAAACAGGCAAAGGTTTCTAACCAACTTGAATGTTTAAAAAAACGTTTCAGGAAATAAAGATCAAGGTATATAATACATTTTTTTGGTTATTGTTGGTCATGGGGGCTTAAACTCTGGGCTTGGGCGCTAACCCACAGCTCTTCAGCTCAAGACGAACGCTCTACTGCTTGAGCCACTTCCGGTTTTCTAGTGGTTTATTGGAGATAAGAGTCTCACAGGCTTTCCTGCCCGGGCTGGCTTTCAACAGTGATCCTCAGATCTCAGCCTCTTGAATAGCTAGAATTACAGGCATGAGCCACTGGTGCCCAGCTTAAAATGTTATTTTAAAAGAAGGTAAATACAACAGTTTGAATTTGACAAAATTAAGAACAAAGCTGTTAAGAATTTTCTTCAGAATTTTAATGAACCACTTCTCCATACTATTATGAACAACTGCATTAAAATAACCAGCCTTTGGGCTTGGATTACTAAAAGAAAGTTAGCAAGTGAAAGAGAACTAAAGCAGAGAGCATCAACTACAATGGGCACAACAAGAGCAACTTATCTCTGGGTCAGCCAGCTCTTCAGATTCCTTTCCATGTCTCCCTCTAGCCAGGGACAATAACCCTTAGCAGATCTAAGGTCCCATCCCCAAGTTCCACCTTCTTGTCACCACTTCCCCTGGCTCTGTGATGGGGGCCGGTTATTTATAAGTAGTGATGTATTTACTAGTAATATTTTTTTTTAAAAGCAGCTGTTATGTGAGTGGTACTAATAAGCCACTTACTGTCCATCTGATATAGGAAAAAGATGTTTGTCACTTAAAATTAAACAAAACATTCAAGATCAGCCCAAGTACTCTGAGCCATGGTTAGGGCCTCACCTGGCACTGGCTGGCTCCTTAGTACTTGATTGCAGCTCACTGGTTGGTGGCATCTCCGATTTTCCTTCCTTGGCCTCTGGCAGCTAAAAAAAAAAAAAAAAGGTAATGGCAATATGAAATGTTTACCCGATGGATAAGCCAAACTTACCAGCTTCCCTCTCTAGGAAAAATAAAACCTTCTGAACTCACAAAGACTTAAGAAACACACTCTGTCTACTTTGACCCAAAGGGTATAGCAGCAACTTGAGACAGAAGTGTTGTCATACAAAAAATGATCACTACAAAGCTAGTTAAGACATACTAGAAGAGCACCATTTTAGTCATAAAGTGTAATACAAGTGACCTAAAATGGTAAGGGCCCTGGAAGAGACATTGGAACATCATAACAGAAGTGATCAATGCTGCCTGCTCCTTCTGGAAGTTATTCAGCAGCTGCACAAGGGCAGGAAAAAGCAGAACACAATGATGTGGACATGAACTTGGCTTAGGCAACACTAATCTGATATGTGAAACTTAGAGTAGTCTTTTTCAGAAGGCTTGAATCTACTTGATCTATTTGAGTAATACTGTTCTCTGGATAAGCCTGATCTACTGACTCTTCATTTAAAGAGCAGATTCTAGTTATTTGCATGTGGAACTGTAGAGGACTATAAATTTTTGCTTTTATCTGAAAGGTAAAACAAGGAAGAGGAAAGAGCATAGGCCCTAGTGTCAAGACTCAAGGTCATCCCCAGCTCCATCCCTCACCAGTTATATGACTTTATAGAGCTCTATTATTTCTATGTGCCCAAGCTTCATTACTGTAAAATGGCAATTCAAATGTCTTTGGGGTTGAGCTGTAGAAAGCTGAGATATGAAACTACCTAGAACAGTACCTGCTTAAATGCTGTTAAAGCCAGGTGCCGGTGGCTCACGTCTGTAATCCTAGCTACTCAGGAGGCTGAGATCTGATGATCTCGGTTCAAAGCCAGCCTGGGCAGGAAAGTGCATGAGACTCTCATCTCCAATTAACCACCAGAAAACTGGAAGTGGCACTGTGGCTCAAGTGGTAGAGCGCTCACCTTGAACTGAAAAGTACAGGGACAGCACCTAGGCCACACACACACACACACACTAATACCACATAGAAGATAGCAGATATAGGCTGAACTGTTGTCTACCCATGGCATGTCTATGCCATGTGCTTTCTCTGCTATATTTCTTTTCTAATAAAAATTTTCTATCATCTTAAAAAAGCCCAGACCATACAGCCCATTTTCTTGTACGTGGCTAACAAGTTGTTTGACTGAATGATTCACTTATTTTTAGTCCATAGCAAGGTTGTTACCTGCTTGGTCATGCTTTCTCTCTTACGCCAAAACCACCAGCGACCAGATTTCTTTGGCATCTTGTCTTTAACCCAGGACTCAACTGTAGCCTGGAAATCAACCAACTTGGGTCAGTATGGGTGATCTATTTATTGTAAAGTACTCAATTCTTCACATCCCAATTCTGACAGTGTTTTCAGTAAGAATGAAAGGACAGCATCCTACTTTGGTGGCAGCAAAGGTCATGGAAGCTCTATGGTGTGAGTCTGGTAGTCTGGCTAGATAGGTCCTTTAGGGTAGGCAGATGATTTCTTCTTGGCCGATAGATTACACATCTTGAGGTTTGGGCTTCTACTTGGAAGATGTAAGCCACAATCTGATACAACTACACTAATGGTCATGCTTCTGTTGTAACTACAGCAATTTTCTTGCTGCTTCTTCCCACATTAATGAGAAGACAAACTTCTTTCATTCATTCAATTTTTCACTTAAAATTAGTAAAATCTCTGAGCTCTTCTATGGTGCTGGTATCGAAGGCCTCATGCATGTTAGACAAGCACTCTACCACTGAGCATCCTCCCAGCCTAAACCTTTGAATTGTTATATACCACCCAAAACTGGTATAGATATTTAATGAACGTGAAAGGGAAGAGTTTCCGCCCAGCTAATACACTAGATTTTTGGTATGGGACAATTTAAATAAGTATGTACAAGTGAGTTGAATTCTTTATATTAAATATTGTGCTCAGACAAAATACTGGATAGTACCCAGCTTAAAAAAAAAAACCCAAGTACTATATTCTGTACTCAGGGCTTGGGTGCTGCCCTTGAGCTTTTTTGCTCTAGGCTGGTGCACTACCTTTCAAGAAGGCCTCAAATGTCAATCACTCACCTTAGGCAAACTCTTCTGGAATACTTGCAAACTAAGGATCATGGGAGCAGCCAAAGCCCAGTTATAGTAACTGTGAGAAACAAAAATTATTCAAAATTATTACACAAGGATAGTGTGGGAGAGAAGTGAAGCAGGGTTGGGGAGGATGTGAAGGAATACAGGAAATGCAGAAAGAATGATTTGTTTACTCTTTTCAATAAAAAAACGACCAAGCTAGGTGCTGGTGGCTTATACCTGTAATTCTAGTACTAAGGTAACTGAGCTCTGAGGATCCTAGTTTGAAGCCAGCTCAGGGAAGAAAGTCTGTGAGAGTCTTGTCTCCAAGTAACCACCAAAAAGCCTTGGAAGTAGAGCTGTGGCTCAAGTGGTAGAGCACTAGCCTTAAGCAAAACAAGCTCAGAAATAGTGTCCAGGACCTGAGTTTAAGTCCCAGGACTGTTTTGTTGTTGTTGTTTTTCCAAATCAACACCTAAATTTTCATTTTGAAAACTGCTTCAAGCCAAAAACCTCTCTGATAACAGAAGCATAAACAAAAGAGTAGTATTTCAATGCCTTATTAAATAACTTGAGGCTTCATTTTCACTTAAAAGTCATTCAGAATTGGCTCCTTCATATGAGAAGACAAATTTTTATACTTAAAAATAGCACCTTATTAAAAAAAATCCCTTATATTCAACAATGATCAGGCAAGAACATTTACCGGTTATATATCCGTATTACAAGGTTAGGATTGTCTATAAGTCCAGGGTTTTCTGCAAATTCATGGTAAGTAATGATATGCTCCATAAATTTTTCTGCAATATAAAATAGTAATGATCAATTTGGTTAGAGATAATTATAATATTCTGCATCACTAGAATTGTAGGCTGAGGGCTGCCTCAAGTAGTACAGCATCTGACTAGTAAGCACAAGGCCCTGAGTTCAAAGCTCAGCACTACAAAAAAAAAATATAGGCTCAGTTGCTCACATCCCCCTCCCCCTTGGTGGTAATGGGGTTTGAACTCTGGGTTTTGCACTTACTAATCACTGTCACTTGAGCCACATCTCTGCCCTAAATTAAGCCCTTCTTAAACATACAAAAAACCAAATCAAACCCTAACATTTTTGTATCTATCAAGGCAAAATATCACACTTCATCCCCCGCCCCCAGTATACATAAGCAAGTGCTCTACCACTTAAATTATACCCCTGGCCCTGACAATACACTCTTCATTTCTTGTAAAACATGAGCTCAAGGTATGAGACTCTTGTCTTATAGAAATGTATTCATTACCTTACTTTTATAAATGTAACCCCCCTGTTCATCACCTTTACAATAAATAAATAAACAACAAAGCAAATAAGACAGAAGGCAAACAAATGGGATAAAGAGATAAAGAGGCATAAAAGGGCTGGGAATGTGGTTTAGTGGTAAAATGCTTGCCTAGCATGCATGAAGCCCTAGGTTTGATTCCTCAGTACCACATAAATAGAAAGAGCCAGAAGTGGCACTGAGGATCAAGTGGTAGAGTGCTAGCCTTGGGCAAAAGTAGTTCAGGGACAGTGCCCAGGCTCTGAATTCAAGCCCAGTACTGGTAAGGAAAAAAAGAGGCATAATATCTAGTAACCCCAAAGGGTGAAGTTTAGGAAAACAGTTCTAGGGCTCTGGCCACCCAATCTGACACATCACACCTTTAGTTCCTCTGAAGGGAAGAGAAGACATAGGATGATGTAAAAATGATGGTAGCAGTTATGAAAAGAAAACCTTTCTCAGAGGAAAATCATGGGCCATCAGCCAAAATAAGAAATGATTAAAGGTTTAGTTTAAAATAAAGGTAAATTAAAAAGGCTAAGGAATGTGAGACTCACCCACACACAGGTGCTCCATTACATCTATACTTTAGCTATCTGACCACCTCTGCTAAGCTCCTTCCTTATTCTGTTGCAAGCTTTATTTACCTCATGCTAACTCTCAAGTGGACTTCTATACTTTTTGCTAGAAAGACCATTTACTCAGTGGATAATCAATTTTATCATCAGGTCTAAGCCCAGTAATTTCCAGGAAAGCAGCTGGTCCTAGTCACACAAATATTCCAACAACTTTGCAGATGAAAAGATCAACACGATGAAGTCTGACTTGACTGCTTAGCCAACAGGCCAGCAGAATTCTATTTCTTCGTTTGAAATCAGAGCCTTCAAGGTACTGTCCTCACCAAAATGTGGTCTAAAAGTCTAATTATTAGAAGATTACTGATTTTATGAGAGTATCAGGCAGGAACTTAAACACCCTGAACTGGGTAAAGGCAAGTTTGAAATCACATATTGACACAGTGTGAACATGGCATGACTGTCCAGCATACCTTTAGAAATTTCTCCGTTCTCACTGAGGCCCCCACAAAGGGAGAGGGTGACATCCGGCAAGTCCATGGCAGAGTCCGAGAGGCATTCGGTGCCGCTGTCTGCCGCAGCACTGCCCACAGACTGAGGTGACTGGGAGCCAGACAGTGTGTCAGACTCAGGCCACTGACGAGAGCCTGGGTCTGTTTCACTGCAGCAGGGGAAAGAAAAGGTTGAAAAATATGTTTTATTACAAACTCTTACGTTTCTAGCTTACTACATGATTTGCTGGGGGGATCAAAGCAAACATCCCTTAAGAAGAAAGGTGGGTGGTAAAAGAGGAGAAGGTAGCTACATGTTCTTTTAACACCCATGGGTGCTAATTTTATTAGGCACATGAGTGGCCCCTTCTGTAGTTGGGCGTGGCCACGTGACTGAGCTAGTGCTGGGTATAAGGTACACCCTTCCAGCAAGGTCTTTGTTATTTTTACTGAATATTGGACTTCAAGGCCCCGAGGAGAGCAGAGTCTCAAATTAGAAGGGACCTGTATGCAGGCATGTCACCAAGGAAGGGACTGGAAAGATCTGCCAAGAGCAAAAAATAAACTTTGATTGTGGAACTTCACTGTGATGTTGAGATTCATCAGTTATATGACACTATTTCAGGAAATAGTTGGTAAGCTGCAGCTTAGTGAATAGGAAGTAGCTCTAACCAATTAAATTATAATAGAGTATACAAAGGTCCTATCATTTGACACTCTTCACTTATTATGTCAGTCGTGGGGCCTGAACTCTGGGACTGGACACTGTCCCTCCGCTCTTCAGATCAAGGCTAGCACTCTACCACTTGAGCCACAGCACCACTTCCGGCTTTTTTTGCTTATGTGGTGCTCAGGAATCAAACCCAGGACCTCATGCATGCAAGGCAAGCACTCTACCACTGAGCCACCTTCCCAGCCCCTCACTTTTCATTTTTTTAAAAAGAGAATTTAAGAAATCTGTTATAAGAATGCCAGTATAAATAACCAAGGACTAGGAAATTAATTAAGACAGCTTACATTTTAATTTTCCTAGTAGAATAAAGCAGTTTCAATTTCTCACCTCAAAAAACCCTGATTATTTCAAATGAAGTATGTGTATACTTGAGATAAATTTAGAGTACATACAGACCTAAGAAGAAATTTTAAGAAGCTCCCCCAAATCCTATAAACAAAATTAAACTACTGTGCTGAGTCTTATCATAAATAGCTATTAAGTCACCATACTAAAAATAACATTTATGATTTTTCTAAATCCTGAATAATCAGATTTATCTAAAAAGCAATCACTTTACACCTTTTCCTAAGATAAAATAACTGGAGTATTTTGGAGCTGCTCACCCAGAACAGAAAGCATACACTACCTTTTAGGGAAATAGAGAGCTGCAACTTCAGGTTCTAGAACCTTTAAGTCATCAAGGTAAATATCATCAGGGCCCTGGTGCTGGCTTCTCTTGTGGACACCTATTTTTATAGAAAAGACATAACAGAAGTAAACAATTGTGTTGTTTT
Source organism: Dipodomys spectabilis (assembly GCF_019054845.1). Lineage (NCBI taxonomy): Eukaryota > Metazoa > Chordata > Mammalia > Rodentia > Heteromyidae > Dipodomys > Dipodomys spectabilis. Next base: position 711,396 of record NW_024870701.1, on the reverse strand, counting down.
TCATTTATAATTCTGGAAGAAAATAAAGGTTTCCAAATAGGATATACCATGATTTGAATAAAGTTTTATATTTAAAAGGTGTCAACTGTTTATCTTGTTGATTACCATCCAAGCCAATGAACCAAGTGTTCAATAATAATTCTAGCACCTACTTTATATTTAATGATGAAAGTTTAAAAAATTAAGGATAGGATAAACATGACCAAACTTGAGACTACTTATATATACTTTCCATTACAGAAACTACCAGGCACAAGTGGCTATTGCACACTTAAATTGTCACTTGTTTAAATTATGTGAAATGCAGTAAAAATGATCTAAAATATAAATTTTAAATGTAAGAAAGTATAAAAGCATGATTTTCTATAATTTTTAAAAAAAAATCTCAATTTTACATTCATTACATATTAAAGTTCTAGAATTTTAGGCTTTATTTATTGCTTTGGATAGAATATAGCCTAATAAACCCAAACCTAATTATACTTTTCAAAAGTAGCCATTAGAAGATTCAAAATTACATACATGGTACATATCTATTGACAATGGTATGAAAGCTAATTGCCAGTTAAGAAAATATGAGCATTTCACTTTAGCAAAACAATCAGATGTATCTGGAATGTAAGAGCTTATCATGACATTGGATGAACTCTTTTAAAAAGTCCATTACAAAGGAGGATAGTAAGGAGAGAGGAGTAAAGGTACGTGAGAGGGAGAGACAAGGGAGGTTAGGTAAGAGTTCTTTTAAAATAAACTGATGATTTCTGTACCCTTTGCTTTGATTTGGGGAAGGTAATGGAATCACATAAACAGTGGAACAAAAGGTGAATCAATTCAACACTGATACTCACTTTCTCACTATACACTATGTTAGAAATGAACTTTACAACTTGGGGGTGAGGAGGGTTATAGGGGAAAAAGTGGAAAAAAATGAGAGGAAGTAACACCATTCAAAAAGAAATGTATGTACTACCCTTACTTAGGTAACTGTAACTTTTCTTTACATCACCTTTACCATAAAATTTAAATTAAAAGAAGAAAGAATGACATTTGTTAGGAAGTGGGAAGACTTGGAAAACTGAAGTAAATCAAGCACAGAGACAAAGGATGTATGTTTTTCTTTATATGTGGAAGCTAGATTTAGCTTATAAATTTTAAATATATTTAGTTGCATGCCAGTGCATTAACTATATTAACTGAAACACAATAGATTCAAGGGAGATATCAAATATTGCAATTTTGTAGAAAGACAAAGCAAAAGCTCAGCAGGTACTCAAAGGGGTGGAGTAGGGTTAACATCAACATGGTAGAGGAATGCAGTGAAGAGGGGGAAATGCAGAGAAGCATCCAATGTATATCCTACAAAATTAAGAAAAGTAAGGGACAGGATGGCTAGGGAAGGCTGAGTGAGAATGTTGAAAGGGGCGACATTGATTAAGATATATTGTATTCATAAGCTGCTTTGTTAAATGGCAACTCCTTTGTACAACTAACTAAAGAAAACAGTTCACTTAATATCTTATCTGGTCATATGTACATAGCTTCTGACCTTTTCTGCTTGTCCCAGACATATACTAGTTATTGCAAATAACTAGCATAGTATGTCCCAAGATAGGGACATAAGTGGTTTTTTTTCTTGCTATTGTTTCTAACTTATTTATAATGTACTATGTGATTTTTTTGTTGCTTTGTATGTTCTTCCCCCACGGTAGAACCCCTGTTTTCACTGTATTTGATGTCGGTCTAATTTGGGGAGGGGAAGGGAAAAAACACAATGTTTAAATAGGGATACAAGTTGACCCATTGTAACAATGAGATGTATAAGACACTATGTTGAAAAACGAACTTTACAATTTAGGCAGGCAGAGGTGGGGGGTGGGGGGTGGGGAGGTAGTTGTGAAAGTGGGAGGGAAGGGATGGTAGGGGAAAAACAAAGGAGGAGGTTACAATGCTCCATAAGAAATGTACTCATTACCTTGCTCATGTAACTGTAACCCCTCTGTACAGTATTTTTACAATAAAAAAACTTATTAAAAAATAAAATAAACTGATGAAAGGAATTGATAAAAAGATTAAAAATACACTTATCACATTTGAGGAAATCTAAATTCTTCAAGATGGTAATGGTACTGTAGTTATATTTATTAACTCATGAGAACTGATTCATTTACTTTTTTAATAAATATTTCCAAAGACGGCCTAAGTGACAGGAGATAGTAGTCAGGAAGTTAAGCATACTACTCCACTGGAACTTGAAAGATTAAATGTGAAGACACTAAGAATCATAACAAAATGCAGAATGGGTCTTGACTGAGAAATATAAAGGTAGCAATCTCATATATAAACACTGAAAGAATTTACCATCCAAGTACTTCACCACTAATTAAACAATTATTACCTTTCTTCTTTGATGGTGAGTCTACTTTAGCTGCTGGCTTGGGTTCCGAGGGAGCCTCTGGTAGGGATGGACTAGGAAGGTGGTCTGCATCTAACATAGATGAAATCCGAGGTGTCTCAAGAGGAGACTGGAGAAGTTCTGCATTTGTATCACTCATCTGCTTACACAAAGCTCTGGGTTTGGGTTTCACTATGGTACACACAGTGTCTTCCACATTAGCATCCTTTTCAACTTCTCTTACGAGACTGTCTTCACTGGGAATTACCCGAAAATGGGTATTTTCTGAAGGTGTAATTGTAGCTGTTCGTGGATGATAGTCGTATCTTTCTCTTTTGCTGACCTACAAACGTTAAATTGTTTAAAAATTAAACTGATTTCAAAAGGTATTTATGACACTTAAGCTAGTAAACATGTTCATTTCATTAACCTATTTCAAGTGAAAAGGTTCGTAATTGGCAAGAAGTAATAATTTCAATTTGTTCAATGATGTGATATAACTGTTCTATTATGAAGATTTAAATATTAAAGACTAGAAATATGACAATTTTTAGATGTCAAGAGGTAGAAAATATTCGTTTTGAGGGAAACAAGGCACATAAAATTTAACAAGGCTCTGTTAAAACAAAGTAGGAAGTCCAGGAAGTGGCGCTGTGGCTCAAGTGGTAGAGCGCTAGCCTTGAGCTGAAGAGCTGAGGGACAGTGCCCAGGCCCAGTTCAGGTCCCACGACCAACCAAAAAAAAAAAAAAAAAAAAAAAACAAAGTAGGACATCCAAACCAGATAAAAAAAACATAAGCAGTTTGTATGTCTTAACTAAATTCAATAAGAGAATCTAAACATTTTTTTCCTTTCAAGAAATATTCTCTTTATATAATTTAAAAATTCAGTATGGTAAGTTTATTTTTGGTGCATACAGAATTTTCTTACAGTAATTAGCAATCAACATTATTTGCTAAGGATAAACAAAAAGTACTGTTGTGTTGCTTCTGTTAGAAATACAAATTACCAACATTTTAACTTTGTTTTGTATTAGGACCACAGGAGGGCGCACGATGGTGTGAGTACTACGGTCTGTGAAATTAGTTAGAAGCTGCTTCTTTTACTTAGTGATGGGAGACTCCATTTGTCTTAATCAGACACATCCACAGACTACAGGGTAAACTTAATACCTTAGTGGACTCTGGAAATCCACCCCACGTCCATTCCATGTGTGACTCAGATCTGAGCAGACTCTCAGCAGGTTTCACCTCCAACTCGGAATCACTCTTAGGACATAAGGCCTGGGAATAGGTGCTGCAAACACAAGGACAAAGAAGAGCAAAGCCTTCAGTTTTGTGAGCATGACAGAGAAACAGAAAAAAAAATACATGCTATTGAAGGGAACACCAGTTACTTCTTCCATTTGAGTTTTGCCAACTAATGTTTACTGAGGATTTATTAGGTCCTCAGTAAATACTATTATATCCATTCTTTTTTTTTTTTTTTGGGTCCGGTCATGGGGCCTGAACTCTGGGCCTGGGTGCTGTCCCTCAGCTCTTCAGCTCAAGGCTAGCGCTCTACCACTTCAGCTCAAGGCTAGCGCTCTACCACTTGAGCCAGAGAGTCACTTCCGGCTTTTTTCTTTTTGCTTATGTGGTGCTGAGGAATCGAACCCAGGGCCTCAGGCATGCAAGGCAAGCGCTCTACCACTGAGCCACCTTCCCAGCCCCTATTATATCCATTCTTTCCTTTGCTTTTCTCTCTGGAACTTAATGAGAAAGGCATTTTTATAAGGGAAGAAATGCACAAAAGGTAGTTTAAATTAACAGCTATCTGGCTCCATGTTCAACTACAGTATCAAAACCCAGACAAAGAAGCAGCTAATACATGAAGATTTGAGAACAGAACAAACATTATGACATGCTTTTTCACAGACATAGTCAACAGTTGCCACTAAGTGACTAGAATTTTAGTATGGTAGATGAGCAAATTCTGTGCTGCCTAAGACCTATACTTGATGACAATGTTAGAGGTTGGATCAAATTTAGAAACAAAACAATTATTGAGAGAAACAGTTCATATTCATTGAAACTTCAGCAAACACTCACAAACTCTACTACTATTTAAGATATGGGTGTTGCTATTGAATAACAGAAAATTTATTGATTATGTCCTTCCTCTTTCCTTTAAGAAAACAGAATTTTCAAAGATTTTTTTTACCTCTCTAATGGGGACCAATCTCCATCAGATAAGGGGTAGTGATCTCCAGAATGGAAGAGGGAAGGTTCTTTATATTCTTCTTCCTTTAAGGGAGCATTTGTAGATCCTCTGAAAGGAAAAACTCAAAGTCAGAAACAATAATGATACTCCACAAATCTGACAAACTACCTGAATACAGACTATCTGTTAAAACACAGGAATAATCATGTGTATGTTAGCAGAGAGCTCAGTAACTTGACCTATAGTCAAGACAGATTTACAGTTGCTGAAGTTCACTGTTACTGTGCACAAAGCACTTCAACCCACAGATGTTCTTTTACATTATATCTTCAAGTCTGCCCTCATTGTACAAGTCAACATTTCCCCAATTGCTAAGGATAGTTGCATGGATATATACAATCACCAAAATTTACTAAATTCCACATTTAATACCTGTCAATATTGTTGTAAGTTATACTTTAATCAGCAGAAAGCTAAAATACTGAATTACTAACGTAAGATTAACTTTAATCTATAATTGGTATTAAGAGATAAATGTGGTTTACTAAGTACCATGAGCAAAGATCACTTAAGATAACAATATATTTATCAGCAACTTTAACAGTATTACTCAGTAAATTTCACTGTGGCTAATAATTGACATTTGAATTTGACACGAAACATCCCTTGTAAAATAAACACTTCATAAAAGATGACTGATGCGTCAGAATATAGGAGGACAAAGGCAGGGTGCCTATAAGCTCCAGGCCACCGCATTACATACCACAAAAGAACCTGTACCTGTGAGGTCCTAAAAGCCAATACTGATCAAGAGATGAAGAATATAGCCTCTAGGCAAAGATGCACTCCATGACAAGTCTTAAGCTTCATGACTTAGTTCCTAAGTTTATCTTTCAAAGCAAACACATTTTTGTAGTTGAGAGTTAAAAGTTGAGGTTTCTGACTGACTGGTTTTGATCCTTCATTGTGTTACTGTGTATCTGAAATATTTCCATCAGTAGCATGGAAATATTGTTTTGCATATTTTAGATTTGTTTCAAAAATGGTGATGTTTTGTATATTTGAACTCAAAACTGTGACAGGATAGTTCCAATTTGAAAAGTCCTTTTCCTGCCCAGAAGGATACATTGTTCAACAATTTACACACACACACACACACACACACACACACACACACACACACACACACACACACACACACACATCCTGTGAAATGTTTCCATGTTTTATTGAAGCCTCAAGTCTAGTCTATCTTTAGGGAGGCAGAGAGACTCTCTAGGTACAATGCAAACAAAGCCCTGGGTAGTTTAAAATACTACAAATGACCTTCTGTGACTGCAATGGCTTTAAGGAATGACTCCCTCTGGGTGCTGGTAGTTCACATCTATAATCCTAGCTACTCAGGAGGCTGAGATTTGAGGTTTGTGGTTCAAAGCCAGCCCAAACAGGAAAGTCCACGAGACTCTTATCTCCAAGAAACCACTCAACCACCGCAAGTGGCACTGTGGCCCAAAGTGGTAGAATGCTAGTCTTGAGCAAAAGAGCTTAGGGACAGCACCCAGGCCCTGAGTTCAAGCCCCATGACAGACAAAAAAAAAAAAAAAAATTCCCTCTTTCATTTGCCTTCTTCAAGAAAACTCAACCTTCTATAATCAGTAATATTTTTGAAAAGAGTTTAAGTAGAATGTCACTTGTAAAAATAAATTAGGTGCTAGGTAGTTCAGTGGTAAAGCACTTGTCTAGAATGTAAAAGCCCTCGATCCTATTCCCACTATTGGGGTGGGGGTGGGGGCAGACATCACTCAACTGCAAAAGCCCCCCTTCCCACCTAGGGACTGAATTCAAGACCAGTGCAATTCATGTGTGTGTGTGTTTGTGTGTGTGTGTGTGTGCGTGCGTGCGTGCGTGCGTGTGTATAACCACTGTAATGTATCAGTGCAATGCATCATTTACATTAGTGGTGAGGCTGGTATAGTAAATGCCAGTTGTATAAAAGAATAGCACGTACAATTATTTATAATATATAATACCTGACAATATACAGCTATGTTGGTTTATATAAATCTTTACATAGATCTTATTTTATATAGATTTTATATGGATATGTTTATATAGACTTTGTAGATTTGAGGCAGCATCTTGCTATACAGCCCAATCTGGCCTTGAATTCTCAGTACTCCTATTTCAGTTTCTTGAGTGCTGGGATTATAAACATGTGCCACTGTACTCAGCCCACATACATTTCAGGAAAGAACTTTTTCAAGTGACAGGATCTGCAACTCATTACTGCTCCCCACAAAAAACACTATTTACAAGTTCCTGAAAAATACTACACTGCCCTACATCTGTTGTAAGATGTCTGCTTACCAAGAAGCAAGGTGCTAGGTACCTAATCAGTTTCCTAACATACTTGATGTGAGCTTTCATACAATTTGGGAAAGTAAGGTATCCACTAGTATTTCTGCAATGTACTGACTTACACTATCCATTTACAAAATGCCCTTAAAATAACAACTCTTGTACATTTAGTAGAGGACTTTATACTAATCCAAATAAGATTTAGGTTATTTGAAATTTGTATAAAAACACCCCTACATTTGTTTTCTACTTACCTATGTTACTATATGTAAGAGAACAAAGAAATTGCTTACAATGGTAACAGTCCTGAAATCAAGCAGTGGAAGGTCTGAAAGGTGCTTTCCCTCAGCTCTTCAGCTCAAGGCTAACACTCTTATCACTTGAGCCACAGCACCACTTCCAGCTTTTTCTTCTTATGTGGTGCTGATGAATCAAACTCGAGCCTCATTTATTCAAGGCAAGCACTCTACCACTGAGCCACCTTCCCAGCCCCAAATAAAATGTAATCAAATGTAAGAAAAGATTTATCTGTTCCTTTTAAATCCCAGGTAGTACTGAGTTGGAAAGCAGCATGTATTTTGAGCTCTTCTAACTAAACTAGTAAGATTAAGAACTCTTAAAAATAGAGAAATAAACTCCTTTCTCTTCAACTGACTAGAATATTTTGATAATCACTCAAAACAAAATTGTTAACTTCTAGTACTGGTAAGATGCCAAACATAAAACCTTGGGTGGGGTTGCCAGATTTATACTAGGACTACACTAGTAATCCTAGAACTCAGGAGGGCTGAAGCTGGAGGACTGAGTTCAAGGTCAACCTGGGTGACACAGAAAAATCCTGATTCAGGGGAGAGGGGGAAAGACCATGGGTGGGGTAATTGCACAGGTGAAATAATGTGTGCAATAGCATCTAACCGGGAGTTAGAGACTAAGGCAGATCTTTTGTTTTTAAATGAATAATTTATATCATAGCAAAAGGCTGAACAGTAAATTCTGCAGAAATGCAAAAGGAAAAAGAAAAAGAAATGATGCTATGGCTATTTGTTTCCAAACAGTAAGAGCAACTGCTGGCTGTCCTTGAGCCCCACCAACCACAAGAAAAGAGCTGTACCTTGCTGCTTGAGCTCCCTTCTCATCATCAGAGCTCACGACCACATCACATGCATCTTCTGCACTAGGAGAAGCAGCCTGTTCTTCCTTCTTACTATCCTGTTTACATTTCTTTCGCCTTCGTTTTTTCTTTTTCACAGAACTTGGAGTGAAAACAGTCTCCGTTTCCAAGATGTGTGTAATGTCTGAACTCTGAGATGTTCTTTCATCTCCACCTTCTCTCACCAAAGGAGTGTCGATATCTTTAAAGAACTGGTCATCAGTAGGAATTGGTGAGGTAGCAAGATAAGCAGGAAGCTTTTCCTTAAAGAACACAGAGAAAGCAGTTAAGCTATGATCAGCTGGATAATGGACTAAAGCAATAATAAACACTTTGACTTGTACATTTTTACGATGGTACAAAGAAGACTCATTTCTAAAGGTAAGAAAATTACACTGATCTGAGGTGCTGGCCACAGCGCTCAAGCAAATTTCTACTCTGCTAGACATAGCTATATTAGCTCATTTCATCCCATGTAATCAAGTACATTTGAAGGAAATGATTTGCCAACTCGGCACAAAATACACAAAATCAGCAATTAAAGAACAGTCAGTTCAATTCTTTGTAAAGAGATGTTCCAAGCAGCAGCAGAAGTATTCTGAGGGAGTAATAAGGGCTTTGTCAAGAACTTGCAAAGAACAGTATGAATACCAGAAAGCAGAAGGCAGAAAGTAAGGACACCAGATGAGACAAAGAACAGCAGGATAGGGCTGGGAAGGTGGCTCAGTGATAGAGTGCTTGCCTTGCATGCTTGAGGCCCTGGGTTTGATTCCTCAGCACCACATAAGCGAAAAGAAAAAAGCCGGAAGTGGCGCTGTGGCTCAAGTGGTAGAGCACTAGCCTTGAGGTGAAGAGCTGAGAGACAGTGCCCAGGCCCAGAGTTCAGGCCCCACGACTGGACCCAAAAACAAACAAACAAAAAAAAAGAACAGCAGGATACATAAGTGAAATGAATTAGGTGACTTTAGAGTGGTTAATGCAAACTAGCCAAATTAACTGAAGGTGGAAGAAGACTGTAACAGAAACAAAACCCTGTAATAGGCGGTATTATAGAATTTTATACCATATAGTATTTTGAACATCTCACGAATTGGAAAGGAGACTCAATATCTAAAGTAATTCTTAGCTTCAAACTGATTAAATAGACAAGTCTAGTGTTCAGTAAATTAACTTCATACTTCTGTCATTGGAGGAAATGAAAGGTAGAAGGTCATAATTCACCTGGAAAATTTTAGATTTTCTAAAGTTTTTATAAGGGCAGGACAGTGTTGGTGGATGGGTGGTGTTTGTACAGATATGCTCTCTTGCTAAAAGACATAATCATTTATAAAAGAACACAGGCCAATCACTTGAAATCTCTTAAGAGAATTAATTTATGTGTCTAAGGTTGGGGATATAACTGCTAACCAAGTTTAAAGGTCACATGTACAAACATTTACATACAGTCTGAGGCAATATGCCTTACTCAGGCAGAACTAAATAAATTCCAGTCAAGGGAAAAATAGACATTAAGAAAGCTCATTAAGGGGTGGAGGTATAACTCAAGTGGTAGAATACTTACTTCCCTAGTGTGTGAGAGGCTTTGGGCTAAATCCTCAGTACTGCAAAACGCATAGTAAATTAAAGATGTGCTTTCCCTTACAAAAAGAGAAAATTTTATAAAGGCTTTCTGTATGTTTTCTTCACCCTCAAAGCTGGTGTAAAGTTCTTCATTCCCCAGTTCCTTTTTGATAGTTTAGTTCTTCAATATAACACTAAATCTTGTCTAACCAGCAATAATCATTTATCCAAGTATGAAACTGCTGACCATTTCTAATTTGGAACATGTATTAGAGGCCTAAAACAAATGCATAAAGTGGATGTAACCCTTGAAAACTTACATATTCTTCTCCAGTCTCCTCCACGAAGAAAGCTTCTCCATTGTCACCCAATTTCATATGAAGATCTACTGCACTGCCATTGATTTCTATATCAATCTAGTAGAGAAATAAGATGTGGCTTAATATTTAATCTTTCATTTAAACTTTCTGGGCCCTTAAGCCAAACTTGATAAAATCACTTCCTAGAGCTAAAGCCCTAGACAAACACTGTCCCTTACCTTACATCCCCTATCTCAAAGAAACAAACTTGGGTTAGGGCAGGGATGGAGAATTAAGACACTGAAAATGTTTTATCAACTTGGTGTGTGAGCTGGTCTTGTGGCTTGAACTCAGAGGCTGAGTTCAGTCCCTGAGCGTTTTATACTCAAAGCTAGTACGCTATTAGTTGAGCCACAGCTCCACTTCTGGTTTTTTGGTAGTTAATTGAGGTAAGGGTCTTACAAACTTTTGTTCCTGGGCTGTCTTTGAACCTCAATCCTCAGATCTCAGCCTTCTGAGTAGATAGGATTACAAGCATGACCCACTGGTGCCTGGCACCACTACCACCTATTTTTAAAGCTTTAATCTCTCAAATAATACAACATGGGAAAAATACTATAGGTACTTTTGTACACTTTCCAAATTTTGGCAAGCAATCCTCACCCTGCATGTTCATGAGCTGGGAGCAATTTCCCTCCAGGTCTTCTGTCCATAGATCACTACATAAATAACAGAAGCCATCTGTAAACCATCACTGCTCTTCTTTGCTATCTGTTAGTACTCTAGCCTCAAGATAAGTGATAAATATATCTAACTTAAAAAAAAATTAAAAGAGAAAATTATTGGCCAAGATATCCAAATATAACAATAAAATAAAAACTGATGATGCTGGAAGACAAATTCATGTCATATGTAAGATTATAGAAGAAACAATTTACTATGGGCATCATGCCCTTGTTGCCAATGGAGGGATCAAGATGTACTGCAAGAAGTACATAATACAGAAGTACCTTCAGACTTAAGGAAAATGTCCAGAGACAAACTTTATATACATACTATTAATACTTATGGTAGTAATTTTTCTTAATCATAGAGATATTGATTAGCAATTTTGAAACTCTCTTGTGTAGGACTGGGTAGATATCAGACACACTGTGGATAATTAATTAGAACTGTTCCTCATAGTCAGAAAGGTTACAGATTAGGAAAAGCAACCTGCAGTAATGTACTGGAGTCAGAAGAATCCATGAATATTATTTTTAAACATGTGTAAAAATGTACACATGTATTAGCTCTTCCAGATGAGACAACCTAGAAGCAATGCTACTTTAGTAGCATGAGAATATCCAGTGACCAGATTTTTGTTCCTAAAAAGCTTAAACACTGATGGAAGTAGGGTGTGGTGGGGCACATTTATAATCCCAAAATTTGGGAGCAGAGCCAGGAGGATACATAGTGAGAGCCTATCTCCAACAACAACAACAACAAAAATTAAGCATTTCAGAAAATAATCAATTTGATAGTACATACAATACTAATGGACAAAATGGGATTTGAGCAACTAAATAAAAGTTTTAATGTTAGTGCCCTTCCCCCCCCCCCCCCCCCCCCGCCCCGTACTGGGGTTTGAACTCAAGGCTTCACTTAATAAGCAGGCACTCTACCATCAGAACCATGCCCCACCTTGCTATAGTTGTTTTTCGGATAGATCTTACATATTTTGCCCTGGCCAGCCTTGGACCATATACTGTGATCCTTCTACTTATGCCTCCTATACACAGCTGAGATTAACAACACCATGTCTGGCTCATTTGTTAACTTTTTGCTCTGGCTGGTCGCAAATAAAGATCTGCCCATTGTCCATTTCCTAAGTACCTGGGATTACACTGTGCTCAGGAAGAGCAGCTCTGAAATAAAGAATTGCATTTAATAAATGGTGCAGAAGAACCAGCATAGTGGGGCACACCTCTAAATCATAGCTACTCTGGAGGTGGAGACAGGAAGACTACCGCTCAAGGTCAGCTTGGGCATAAGTTTGTGAGAAAATTATCTGAAAAACAAAGTAGAGCTATCAGTAATACTCACTAGACACTATGTTGAAAATGAACTATACAACTTTTGAATGAGGACAGGCAAGAAAAACAGAGCAAAGGAGGGGGTGATGTTGTCCAAAAAGAAACATACTCTTTACCTAGCTTATGAAACTTTAATACCTTAGTACATCACCTTTATAATAACAATAAATAAATAAGAGTATATGGTTCATGTGGTATATCACCTTGACTAGCAAAACCCAAGTTCCCTCAGTTCAGCCCCATGACTATATTTTTAAGTAGAGAGGAGACTCATAAATGAAAAAGCTGGGTAGGATGGTACATGCCTGTGGTCCCAGTTATTTAGGAGGTAATGATCAAGAGAATTACAGTTTAAGACCAGCCTGGATACAAGGACTTTTCAGCTCCACTTCTGCTTTTTTTGGGGTGGGGGGGCGTTGGTTAATGTGCGTTAACAGTCACAGACGTTCCTACTTGGGCTGACTTTGAACCTCAATCCTCGGATTTCAGTTTCCTAAGTCACTAGGATCACAAGAATAAGTGTCCAGCTACAAAAGGGCCTTTTATCTCAACAAATAAACCAAGTGGCAGTAGGCACCTGTGATCCCAGCTATGTGAGAGACAAAAGTAGAAGGACTGTGATCCCAGGTTTTCCTAGGACAAAACAAAAACACAGAAACTAGCTAAAAACTGAAGTCAAAGGGATGGATGGGTGTGTGGCTCAAGTGGTAGAGTGCTTGACTAGCAAACATGAAGTGCTGAGTTCAAATGGCAGTACTGGGAGAAAAAGAACTGAAAAAAAAAAAAAACACTTGGCAAACAAAATACAGGCAAAATTCATCAATGTTATTAAAATACATGGGCAAGCCAAGTCCTGGTAGCTCATGCCTGTAACCCTACATACTCTGGAGGCTGAGATATGAGGATCATGATTTGAAGCCAGCAAGTCAGAAAGGTCCATGAGGCTCTATCTATTATTAACTAGCAAAAAGCCAGAAGCAGAACTGTGGTTCAGGTACCTTGATCAAAAAAGCCAACGAAGAGTGAGAGGCCCTGAATTCAAACCCAGTACTAGCTAAACAATATAACCTGAGTTGATAAATATATTACCACATATTTAATACCACATGCAAAGTATAAGTAAATTTAGACAGTATTCCAAATTAAATCCCTGAGTTATCAGTTAACGGGAGAGCACTGTTATTCTATCAAACAAAATTGGAAAACAACTATTGGAAAATTAAAGTGGTTTTAAAGTGCTTATTATTTCAAATCCACTTCACAGGTATTACCACATTTGGAAAACTGGGGCCTCGGCATAAACAAAAAGTCAATGAATAGCTCTCCATAACCTAAAGTCTCAGAAAAAGTAGTTAATGCAAATTGCCAGTGTATCTCAAAGCAAACCTAGTTTCATATTTTACCATCACAGGAAAGCTGTGCTTTAATAAATAAAAGTCAATTGATTCCCAAATTTATCCTCTAGGTTGTTGGAATATCAGAGTGGAAAAGAAATTTCTTTTATCCTGAATTATGCTTGAGATATGGATTTGGCAAGACATTTAACACAACTGAATGAACCTTGTGAAAAAATCATATTCCTAAATTAGAAGCACAGAGCATGCACAGAAAGGCTATCTATCTGCTCAGTCATCATTTACAGATGTTCTAGAGCTTACATACATTTGTTGCAGGTTCCATTTCCAAAGATTGAAAAACAGATCCAATCTGATAATCAAAACCTGATGAGGCAGCTCAAAAGCAGTTTTACAAATTCTTGCACAATTAATGGATAATTTCAGAACAGAAACAGTTTGCTGCTGATTTCCTCAAAACAGATTCATTCTGAAAGTACTATTACTAGTATTACTAGAAAAAAAAAGCACAGGAGCTAAATTGTTGCTGAACAGCACTGTTTTGCAATGAAACTTTCCAGATCCCTAAGAAAATCACATCTGCTTTTGCTTTCTACATGGTGACTCTGAGCAGAGGCCAGAGCATACAATCACCCTGAAATGTGGTTCTTCGGGACAAACTGATTTGTTATGCCTAGGAAAGTCTCTCTACCACCCATCTCCTCCCATCCCTTGGGGGAAAAATTAGATTTTAAACCCTTCATTGACTTTCACTTTTAAAACAACATATATTTAATTAAAGAGGAGAATTTGTATTTAAACAATAGCAGCTATGTACCTGGGCACCGGTGGTTCATACCTGTAATCTTAAGAAGCTGAGACTTAAGAGGATGAAGGTTCAGAGCCAGCCCAGGCAGAAAAGTCTGTGAGATTCTATCTCCAATCAAGTAGCAAAATGTTAGACTGGAAGTGTGCCTCAAATGGTGAAGCAATAGCCCTTTTGTGAGCTAGAGAGGTGAGAATAAGAAACTCTGAGTTCAAGTCTCTATACCAGCCCCCACAAACAAACTCAGCTATATAAAATAGCAAAAGGTTGATATTAAATGTTCTTAACTTGTGGACGCTGGTCTTCTAACATAAACTTAGATCTGTGTCAGAAATTGATGAGGATTTCTCTCACAGTAATCTTGAGTAATCTCTCTCTGTAATCTTGACAGAATCTCTCAATACATTATATAGATTAGTATTGTAGGCCACAAGTTGAAAGGAAATGAGAAACTGGAAAAGCTTTATTAATAACTCAGTTTTTATGTACTAGGCAAACCTCCCTATTACCCAATACCTGAAGAAAGGCAAGGTTAGGGCACAGCACTGTGGTACAGCATGTGTTACGCATGCTTGAGGCCACGGGTTCCATCCCAGTTCCTCAAAAAGCCCACCCAGCCTCCCCACAATAAATATGGAAGAAGAGGGTAGGGGAAAAGGGAGAAGGGAAGGGAGGGAGGGAGAGAAGGGAGGAGGAATAAAAATGGCTAATACAAATACCTTTTTTTAGGGGGGGGTGTTGGTCAAGGGGCTTGAAATCAAGAGCTGGGGCGCTGTCCCTGAGCTCTTTCATTCAAGACTAGCAATCTACTACTTTGAGTCACAACTCCACTTCTGGTTTTCTGGTGGTTAATTAGAGATAAGTGTCTTACGGTATCTGCTTTGACTTCAAGGTCTTTGATTCATTTGGAGGTGATTCTGGTGCAGAGTAATATATAAGGATCTAGCTCTAGTTTTCTACAGGTGTTTAATCAATTTTGACAGCACTATTTACTGAAGTGGCTGTCTTTCTTCTATTTTATTTTTCTTAGCTCCCTATCAATGATTAGGTGCTATAGGTCTGTGGGTTCATTTCTGGGTCTTCAGTTCTATTCCATTGGTCCTCACATCTGTTCTTGAGCCAGTACCAAGCTGTTTTGATTACTATGGCTTTGTAGTAGTTTGAAATTTGGTATTGATAGTTCTCCAGCACTGTTCTTTCTGCTAAGGATTGTTTTTGCTATTTGGAGTCTTTTATCATTCCATATGAATTTTGGGGTTGCTTCTTCTATTTCCTTGAAGAATGAGGTTGGAATATCGATAGGTATCACATTGAATTTATAGATAGCCTTTGGCAGTATTTCCATTTTCACGACGTCAATCCTCTAAATCCAGGAGAATGGGAGGATTTTCCATTTCCTTAGTTCTGCTTTAATTCCCTTTTCAGGTTTTTAAAGTTTTCATCATAGAGGTCCTTCACTTCTCTAGTTAACTCCTAGGTATTTTATTTTTTGTGGGGCTATTACAAAAGGAGTTGTTTTCCTGATTTCAGCTGCACTCTTCTCATTGTTGGCATATAGAAAAGCCATTGCTTTTGAGGGTTACATCAGCTCAAGTAATTTGGGAGTGGAGTCCATGGGGTTCTTTAAATACAAGATCATGCCATCTGCAAAGAGGGAGAGTTTTACTTCATCTTTCCTTATTTGGATCCCCTTTATGTTTGCATCTTGTCTTACTGCTGTAGCTAGGCATTCTAATACTAAATTGAAGAGGAGTAGAGAGAGTGGACATCCTTGTCTCCTTCCTGAGTTTTGAGGAAAGAGATTTAGCTTTTCGCCATTAAGTATAATGCTGGCTGTAGGTTTATCATACACAGTCTTTATTATATTGAGGAATGTTCCATGAATTCTTAGTTTTTCTAGAGCTTTCATCATAAAGGGGTATTGTCAAATGCTTTTTCTGCATCTATTGAGATAATCATGTGGTTCTTATCCTTGCTCTTGTTGATGTGAGAAGGAATAGGAAAAAGTCTAGGGCTCCTTGGCACAGGCTGAAATTTTCTTAACAAAGACCCACAAACACAATAAATCAAAGAAAGGTTATACAACCTTTCATCCATGAAACTGCAGAGCTTCTGCATGGCAAAGGACATAGCTAGCAAGATCAACAGAAACTCCATGGACTGGGTGAAGATCTTCACTAGCCATACAACAGACAAGGATCTCATATCTAAAATATACTTAGAACTCAAAAAATTAAATACCCCAACAACAAATCCTCAAAGAAACAACCCCCCAATTAATAAGTGGACTAAAGCTTAAAGAGACACTTCTCTGAAGAGGAAATAAGAATGGCCAATAGACACATGAAGAAATGCTCAACCTCTTTAGCCATAAAAGAAATGCAAATCAAGACAACTTTGAGATACCACCTCATCCCAGTTAGAATGGCTTTAATCAAGAAATCTAACAACAGATGCTGGAGAGGATGTGGCCAAAAGGCAACCCTACTGCATTGTTAGTGGGAGTGTAAACTTGTTCAACCACTTTGGAAAGCAGTATGAAGGTTCCTCAAAAGACTCCACATAGAGCTCCCCTATGAACCAGCAATCCCACTTTTGGGCATTTACCCAAACGATCACAAACAAAGCTTACTAAAGCTACCAGCACAACTATGTTTATTGCAGCATTATTAACCATAGCTGAGATATGGAACCAACCCAGATGTCCCTCAGTAGATGAATGGATCAAGAAAATGTGGTATGTACACACACACACACACACACACACACACACACACACACACACACACACACACACACACACGAATTCTATGCCCCCATCAGTAAGAAGACATTGCCCCATTTGTTAGGAAAGGGAAAGACTTGGAAAAAATTATATTAAGTGAAGTAAGCCAGGCCCAAAGAAACATAGGTCCCATGGTTTCCCTTATTTGCAATAGCTAGTATATGTCTGGGACAAGCAGAAATGGTCAAAGGTATGTACATATGACCAGATAAGATGATGTTAAGCAAAATGAACCCCAAAATAGGGATACAAATGGTTTTTTCTTTCTTGCTGTTATTTTTAATGTACTTATAACATACCATGTGAATTTTCTGTTTCTTTTGTATGTTCTTCCCCCATGGTATAACCCCTTTTTTCACTGTATTTGATTCTGGTGCCCTGAATCTTGTATATACAATTTTCTAATTAAGGGAAGGGAAGGGAAGTAACAAAATGCTGAAATAAGGTTACAGGATGACCCATTGTAACAACAAGATGTACAAGACACTATGTTGTAAACAAACTTCATAACTTCGGGGGGGGGTGGGGAGAAGTTGGGGAAGTGGGGAGGGAAGGGATGGTATGGAAAAAACAAAGGAGGAGGTAACAATGCTCGATAGAAAATATACTCATTACCTTACTCCTGTAACTGTAACCCCTCTGTACAGTATTTTTATAGTAATATATATAGATACATACAAATAGAGAGAGAAGGAGAGAGAGGGGGAGGGGGAGAGGGGAGAGGGAGAGAGAGGGGGAGAGAGAGGGAGAGGGAGGGAGAAAGGAGGAGAGAGGGGGAGAGAGGAGGGGAGAGAGGAGGAGAGAGAGGGGGAGAGAGAGGGAGACGGGGGGGGGGGGGGAGAGAGAGAAAGAGAATGCGTGTGTCTCATGGACTTTTCTGCTTGGGTGGACTGGCTTCAAGCTGGGATCCTCAGATCTCAGCCTCCTGAGTAGCTAGGATTACAGGTGTGAGCCACCAATGCCTGGCTCACAAATATCTTTTTGAAGGGTTCATCACTAAAATAAATGAAAGTCAACCAGTCTTTGGATTAGCTTTTAGTCAGTTTGGAGGACAAGTCCTGGTGTGTCAATAAGCTCATACAGATTACAAGTTTATAAATATAGCATTAATTTTCTTAACACAAATAAAGATAACATCAGCCTAGTTCATAATCAGTATGGAGAAGTAATACACTGAGTATTTTAAAGTGCTATTTAGGTAGAAGAGACTCCCCCCACTATTTTCTGAGAGCATTTTCATTTGAAGTCAGGAAACTTGGGACATTCTAGACAGGCACAATGCCACATCGCATGCTCTTTTTGCTTTAGGGTTTGTTTTTTGGTTTCTTAAGTTTTAAGACAGTATCTCTCATTTCTGCCACGGCCAAGTCTATGATGCAGGACTATGATGTAAACAAGGATCCTCCCAATTCCTCTTTACTAGCTGATATTATTGGTGTGAGCTATCACACTCAGAATTTTTGTTTAAATATACACAGCACCCTAAGTTATAACTAATTTTTCATTCTGCTCTTCAAAGTTTTAACATGTAAGAGGATCTTAATAATTACCAGTTTCTTTTTCCTTTGGAGAGAATTTCTATAATAGGGCTTTCTGAATTTAGAACAAATTCAAAAGCAACACCTGAAGGCTGACTTCTCATACCACTGTCTTCAACATGCAGGTTGAAAAAGGAAAATGGCCAGAAAGCTCACCATGATAATTTGCTCACTGAGACCCACTTTTCCAACTCTTTAGACAGGCTGTATGCTGTACTTACCACTTTCTCTTTGGATCTCAGGACTCCCAGCTTCCCAAACCGTACATGAAAAGGTGAACACTGATAGGTGCCATCCTGCTGCCGTACCACGACAACATCGATGCACCCAGACAGGGTGGCTTGATTAATGCCCTTGTATAGTTCCTTTACAGTGACAAGCACCTGCCCGGCCAGCTGACCCACATAATTCATGGTTTGAGACTATAAAGAGAGAGAGAAAGAGAGATGTTAATACTGATTTGTGAGTCTAATGACAAAGACCAAAACTACAGTGGCTCACGGCATACCTGATTTTATGTCATTAACTTGGCTACCTTAGAGCTAGTTTTCTGCTTCCACTGTTTTATTTTTTTTGTTTTGTTTTATTTTTTATGTTTTTTTATTGTGAAAACACTGTACAGAGGGGTTACAATTACATGAGCAAGGTAATGAGTACATTACCTTGCCTCCTCCTTTGTTTTTCCCCTACCATCCCTTCCCTCCCACTTCCAGAACTACACTCACCTGCCCCAACCTAAATTGTAAAGTTTGTTGTTCAACAGTGTCATTTTAACACATTTCTACGGAGGACAGATTGCCTGCCCTTCTTTCTGTGTTAAGAGCTTGTCCCAGTCTGGGTTTAGGCTACAGAAGTTCCTTTTTCTTTCCTACTGGTAGTGATGTTAACTGCCATTAGAGCACTCCCCTACTCCATCTCCCAGAAGCTCAGTGGCTGCAGTCACCCCAGAACTCTGACCACCACTGCTGCCCTCCTGCAAAAAAAACCTGGGGATATTGCATCTACTCTGGCAATAACAGTCAAGCAGAAAAAAGAAAATGGAAAAGAAATATTACTCCTAAGAGCAGAAATAAGGATATGAGGGCTGGGTTCTATACTCAACTCTAATAGAATATTATGGTTCAGATACACGCTAGATTAAACAAATGAGTTGTAAGCTAGATAAGGCTAAACACATTTATAACATTACTTGTTTTAACACAATTCACTGATATGCATTCATATCCCATAAAATTCAAAGTAAGAGGTTTTGATCTACTTCTTCAACCTCAATCCACTGCTTAAATCAGGATCATCAGCGGTCTCTAACAAGGAATCCCTCACAAAAAGTTATCCCTTTTGCCCCACCCAATTCTTCCTTGAAAACCTTAACCCAAACTAGAACAATTTATGTAGTCCAAAGGTGTTACATCCTTCTAGGTCTTAAGCAGACTGCTATGCTTCATTCATTAGAGACACTGTCACCTCTAATATAATGTGAAAGCACAATTCAAGGAAAGTTCTTCTCCTGGGTAGAGTAGACCAAGGTAAGAGATCCTCCACTGCTCTGGCTAATCCAAAAACTGACTTCTACAGAATCCCAGGTCTGACAAAACTAGTCTCCACTTTACTCACCATAAACAGTAGTCTCACTAAACCCAGCTATGAAGCTGCCCTGAGCTTTGCAGAGTTCCATCTCTGCAAAGTTCTAGAGAGACATTCTAGGTTGCCAGGATAAGATCAAAGCAGAACTGGGAGAAATAATGCTGATCCCTTGGGAAAACAAGGGATCTGCCTGCAAAGAAACTCACCCTACTCTTTGTGGATGAACCAGGGTCTACAATAGTGACCTAATTTTACTAAACAAGATTTTCTGCTCTTACACACAGACTAATGTGAAAACAAGGCCTATGAGTTCTATATCATGAAACAGAGCCCTAGGAAGTTCAAGGAAAATTTGCTACCAAGACCTCAATATGTACTTGGACAAGAGGTGCCTTTGAGCAATGCAAGTTAGCAACAAAATTTACCACTATACAATAAAATGAGGTGGCATGAGGTGTTGCAATTATAAAATGCAACTGGTAGTGATTTTGGTTTCAGAACCGATTCAACCTAATAGCAAGCTTAGATTAAGCACATATCACTCAATAATTATTTCTTAAACAAGGGAATGATCAAATGAACTAGCAGTAATGAATCTAAAAACATGTAAGGGGGCAAAAATTTTAAACCCTAAGAAATATGTGGGAAGGAGTTTCACTAGATTATCCATGTAACATCTCACTGTACTTTTAAAAGTTAACTTTTATATTTTGAGATCACTGTAGATAGGAATAGGAATGGCTAATGTAACATCGCTATGACATTATCATTGACTCCATTACGATTCAGAACACTACCATCATCACAAGAATCTCTCCTCCTGTTGCCCTCTTACAACCAAATCTATTTCCTTCTTGCCTTCTCTCACCCCTTAGTCTCTAAGCAAACTCTAACCTCTTCTCCACTTTGAAATTTTTGACATTTTAAGATAGAAGTTATATAGATGAAAAAGTACAGTAGAAGCTTTTTGGGACTGCTTTCTTTCCCTCAGTTTATTCCTGTGGAGCTTCATCCAGGTTGCTGTGTGTCAACAGCTATTTCCTTTCAACTATTAAGTAGTATTCCATCTCACAGACTTAACCACAGTTTAATCATTTCCCTACTGAGTACAGCTGAACTGTTTCCATGTTCTGGATATTCTAACATTTAATATGGTTTTTGTGTGAAAATAAATAGTTCATTGAATAAATACTCAGCGCTGCATGGATACTGCATGCTTAATTTTTTTTAAGCATACATTATTTGCAGAAGGAGGGTTTCACTGTAACATATGTATGCATGCATCCTGGTCAACCTCATTACCTCTTACTACTCTCCTTTATCCTACTCTCCCCTTCTTTAAACCATTTTCAACAGGTTTTATTGTTTTATTTTCATACATGCAAATAGACTACCTCATCCATATTCATTCTCATTTCCTCACTTCATTAGCCCTAACAGCCCCTGCTGGTATTCTCCCCTCCCCCACCACCCAAAAAAACCAGAGCCTGTTGGTTTTTTTCAATGTGTGTATTAATTGCACCAAGAGATTTCACCATGGTATTTCACACATGCATTTATATTTTGCTCAGAATAACACTATTAATTTCCCTCACTGATCAATAGTATGTTTAACTTATCAAGACACTGGTGTACTCTTATCCAGAGTTGCTTTGTAAAATGGTTTTTACATTCCCAATATATGAGATCCAGTTACTTGGCACCTTCACCATAGTATGGTACTATTATTTTTCATCTGCATTTTCCTAATAAATGAAGTTAAGCATCTTTTCACATGCTGATTTACCAACGGAGCAACTCAGACTTGTTTCATAAAATAATTTAGACCCCAGCAAACGTGGCTCATTCCTATAATCCTATTCAGAAGGCTGAGCTCTGAGGATTGCAGTACAAAGCAAGCTTAGGCAGGGAAGTCTGTGAGACTCTTACTCCAGTTAACCACTAGAAAACTAGAAGTAGTGCTGTGGCTCACAGTGGTAAAACACTAGCCTTGAGAGAAAAGGCTCAGGGACAGCACTCAGGCCTTGAGTTCAAGCCTCATGACTGACAATGACAATAATAATAATAATCACCATTATTATTATTATTTAGAAAAGGGAATACACATTAAAAAATTCTTTTCTAGAGTCATGCTACACAATTTTGTTATACTAAGAGTGTCTTAAAAAAATCGAAGAGAAATGAAACTCTGTTAAGGTAGTACATCTTCTTACTATTCTATCGGAGACTATTTATTGGCAACATAGAACAACCAAAGATTTCACATTCTGTAAAGTATGTTTACAACAAGCTTTGTTTGTTTGGCACAGTAATTAAACAACATCCAAGAAGTCAATCTTTATATGATCAACTAACTAATGGTGGCAATGTAAAAATGAATTTTGGTACATTCTATGGAAAAAAAAATCAGTTGTCTTTTTAAAAAATATTGAAAAAGACTAACTTTTAATCATCAACATTTAGTCATAAGTCTTATAAAAACATAAATATAGAAAAAATTTACTTCAACTGGAACATAAAATCCATACTTAAACATAAGTACATCTACTTAAGATTGATTTAAATTGCTATGGTTAGGACTGTGCTATTATATATACAGATCTATTCTGGAAATGCTGGCTGCTAAGTGTAGAAAAATACAAGCTGTTTAGTAACTAGTTTCTCCTGGTAGATATAAGACATGTCTGTTTATGAAGACTGGGAAAACAAAGGGTAAATGATAAGCAGTAACCTTCCGATAGGGTCACTGTAACAACACCTGGAGAGAAGCTTTCTTATGGGCTCATCTATGGAAGAGCAGCTGATGATCAAATGCATGCAGGGATATGTGGAAGAGTTTTCTCTTTAACATAATCTATCACTACTAAAATGTATTCCTACAAAAATAAACAAAAATGAAAACCAAAGAACTAGCATTCCATCCTAACCTTTTGCTCACAGCAGTTAGTGATACGCTAAGGAAAACCAGTCCTGTATTCTTCAACAAAGAGACATGCAGACTTGGTTACCTAGTTATACATTCCAGCGTGACCTAAACTAAACTCCTCCAAGATAACAATATTATATCCTGTATTTGATGAGGACTTAGTATTTTTCAACTTTATCAAACATTCCTCATTTGATCCTCAAAGAGACACTGCAGGTTATGTAAGGACAATATTATTAACTTTATTTTATATTTCAGACTGAAACAAGGTTTTTCATTACTGCTGACTAGAACTCACTTCCATCTTTACTCAGTTCCAAATTTCTCTATCATCTCCTCACTCCACTACTTAAATTATAGGGCTATCATCTGGTGTCCCTGAGGACAAAAGATGAAGAGCTGAATATAACTTGCTCAAGTTTTTCTGTGATAAAAAGTAGCAAACAGTTGAGTGCCACAGATAAAAGATGATAAGCCTTGACAAAAAAAAAACAAAACAAAACAAAAAAAAAACTCTGCCATTCTTGGGAGAAGATTCCCTCAATCACTTAAATTCAAATAAATTCCTTGCTTTTATGTCATTCAATTTTTTTCCATCACAGCAAAATTTTTATTATTTTATAAACTACTTTTAAAATATTTTGTAAAATATGAATTTAAAAAAACACACGAAGCAGAAAACAAGAGCAGCACAAGGAGCAACCCAGACCATCTTTTAAGAGCACGACAAAATAGATGGTCCATCAAGGTCATATGATTTCTCTGAAGTTCAGACAATCCATAAGAAATGCTAACAGTTGCACTTGTGAAATTCACTGCTCTCAGATCCTCAGTGGAGCAAGAATCCCAAATGTCTCTTCAGCTATAGGACAAGTTTCTTTCAATTCCTGTAGATTACAAATTCTTTCTAAAGAGCAAACTTATCACCTCCTAAACTTCTCACTTGTTTCTTTCCTGCTAAGGGAAGAAAAATGAGAAGGACTAACTCTATTTTAGTGTTTCCATGGGAAACAATCAAATTTTGCTGGTTAAGCATGTATGTTCCTGAGTCTTTAACTTCCATTTCCTGTGTTTCCTTTTCTTCCTACTCTACCTTGTTATACTAAAATAAAATCTTGCTAAAACTTTCACTCTCCTTTTTGTGAGACACTGAAATTCTTTTCATGCATGCATCTCAATGCATTGTGATTTTGTATTGACACTGGGAGGTTGAAAGAAGCCCTCAACCATTTTAGAATGACAGAAATTGATGGCTTGAGAAAGGAACTGAATCTCACAAGTACAGTCCTAACAAAGTAATCTAAGAGCATTCTTTTAATATGCCAGGACATTACTTACAGAATAGACAACACTAAACTTTAAAAAAGGATTCCAGGTATATATATATGCAGTCTAAGGACCAATTTAAATTGGCTAAAAATGGTTTTATTGGCACTTACTCTCAACTTGTGTTTTCACTTCCCTCCCAATGAGAGATTGCATCCAGAGAATCCATCCTGATAAGGACAATTCAAAACAAAAAGAAAAGTGGTGGGTTAATGGATGTCTTTGGAGAAAGTGTTCACTGATAAGGAAAAAGCTGTCAAAAGAAAAATAGGCCAGGCATGACAGTACATGCCTGTAATCCCAGTGCTTGGGAGGCTAAAACAGAAGGATCATGAGTTACTGGCCAGCCTTAACTATATGAGGCCTTGCTCTAAACTAAAGTCAAAAATAGAACCATTTCTGCCAGCACCCCTATAACCCTAAACTAAGAGGTTATAAAGGATGCAATCTTATGTATGGGTTTCTGACAGAGGAGGCCATATTATTATGATGGATCAACCATTATTATTATCTTGGTTAACAGTATTTAATCCAATGCCAGTGACAGCCAAGAAAACCAATACATTTTATGTTCTCTACAACTCAATGTTCATATGTAGATTCTAATCTTCTTTTCTTTTTTCTTTTTTTTTCCTTTGGGTCTGGTCGTGGGGCCTGAACTCTGGACCTGGGTGCTGTCCCTCAGCTCTTCAGCTCAAGGCTAGTGCTCTACCACTAGAGCCACAGCGCCACTTCCGGCTTTTTTCTTTTTGCTTATGTGGTGCTGAGGAATCAAACCCAGGGCCTCATGCATGCAAGGCAAGCACTCTACCACTGAGCCACCTTCCCAGCCCTAATCTTATTTTCTTAAATGCTAAAGCTTAGATAAAAGATTACCAACTGAAAATATCTTAACAAGAGAATTAAGGACCTTAACTCTATACTGTGGAGCCTCATTTCAGTATGCACATGGTTTTTCCTTAATTTATTGGGATCTGCAGAATAATTAATCTCTTGAAACACATTCCCCCCAAGAAAAATATCTAGGGCACACTGTATCTCCAGGGAAACTAACTTTTGACTCTGAAAAAACAACAACAACAAAAAGACCTTAATATTAAGGTCACCTCAAAGAAACAGCACAATGTTTATCTGAAAATGATAGGGTTCTATAGGACTTGGATCCCTCACTTTGGGACCCAAAAGAGGCAACTCAGGACCTGAAGTAAACAGTAAAGTAATAAAAATCTCTGGATTTTTATTTCCAGCCCTACTCCTGGAACCAGATTTAGACAAACTTTTCATTCTACTAAAAGGCAGGGCAAAACGTTAAAAGGACTTACTCAAAGATGGGAAAATTGCATGGCATATGGCTTATTTTTCAAGATTATTAGATGTGGACACATTTGGTTTTACATTTCAAGAATAAAACCTATTTCTCTTACATTATTACAATGGAAGCCAGAATAGCCAGCTAAATTCATCAGGGGTTACAAAATTTTATTCTTGCAAGTCATAAACAAGATTTAAAATCAACCTCTAGGAGGCTCAGTATTGAAGCAATATTATCGATAGAAGGCAACCATGAATTGACGATTACATCTAAAATCTTCAGTGGAGGCTGAGGATTTAGCTCAGTGGAAGAGCACTTGCGTGGCAAGTGCAAAGCCCTGAGTTCAATCCTCAGCTCTGCCAAAAAAAAAAAAGAGAGAGAGAGGGCAGATAGATGAATATAGGTGTCATCTTTATTAGTAGCTATTATTCTACTATGCTGTTTCTGTAGATGACAGGTGTTTTCAATATATAGCAACTGTAAACTTTGCATTCCCTATATTTCATATGGCTCAAGAATCAGCAAATTATCTACTCGTATAAAAACAATTCTAACTTTTTTTGTGTGTGTGTGGGGGGGTCCGGTCATGGGGCCTGGGCACTGTCCCTCAGTTCTTCAGCTCAAGGCTAGCACTCTACCACTTGAGCCACAGCACCACTTCCGGCTTTTTTCTTTTTGCTTATGTGGTGCTGAGGAATTGAACCCAGGACCTCATGCATGCAAGGCAAGCGCTCTACCACTGAGCCACCTTCCCAGCCCCCAATTCTACCTTTTAAAAGATGCTTTTCACTCATTTCAATTTAACTTCTCTTTTAGTGAAAGAGTAACTTCATGTCTTCTGATCCTGATTGCAGCATCTTTTACCTGAATTTCCCATGTCACTACTAAATCAGACAGGAAAATGGACTTTTTGGTGGCCCTTTTCTAGACAGGAACAGCAGTCCATTCAGCACAAAAAGGAGTGATAGAAAACAGAACATCAACCTTCCACATCCCTTTTTAGGATTAAAAGGGGCTATGAAGCTATTCATTCAAACACCAAATATGACTATGAAGTTATTAAGTCAAATACCAAAATGACCAATACTAAAAATTAGGATCAAGTAAACTGAAAAAAAGTTGTGAAGCTCCCTTCAACCACCTCCTTTTAGATATTAAGTTACAAGGCAAAGAGATATAAAGAGCTATCAAAATTTCCTTTCTCCATTGAAAGGTAAAAAGATCGTGAAATCTTTTTTTTTTTTTTTTTATTTTTTGGCTTTGGGGCCAGAACCCTGGGCCTGGTGCTGTCCCTCAGCTCTTCAGCTGAAGGCTAGCACTCTACCACTAGAGCTATAATGCCACTTCTGGCTTTTTCTGCTTATGTGGTGCTGAGGAATCAAGCCCAGGGCCTCATGCATGAGGCAAGCACTCTACCACTGAGCCACCTTCCCATCCCCAGCTGTGAAATCTTTACAATAGTTCTAGAAAGAAAAAAAAGTCAATACCATGTATGACAAAAGGAAGTCCTGAAGTTTACTTGCATTTTGGGTCTCACTCATCTTACCCACTCACTGTTCAATAGTTGGGAGTTGCTAAACCACATGATTGTGGAGGTAGGGGAAGACGGGAGATGTTTACCTCTAGCTTAGAAAGTATGAAAGCTATAAATAGCTGAGAGGCAATGGTTCATACCTATTATCTTAGCTACTCAGGAGGCTGAGATTTTAAGAATATGGTTAGACCATGGCTAAATTACCATGTAACTTGGGAGTAAGAAAACTTTCCATGAGATGTACAAGACACTATGCTGAAAAACAAAGTTTAAAATTTAGGCTGGGGAGGGGGAGGAGTATAGTTGTGGAGGTGGGAGGGGAGGGACGGTAGGGGAGGGAAGGGACGGTAGGGGAAAAACAAAAGAGGAGGTAACAATGCTTGATAGGAAATGTACTCATTACCTTGCTCATGTAACTGTAACCCCTCTGTATAGTATTTTTACAATAAAAAACGTATTAAAAAAAAAGAATATGGTTAGAATCCAGCCTGGGTAGGAAAGTACATGAGATGCATTTCTAATTACACCAAAAAGCCAGATATGGAGCTGTGGCTCAAGTTAGTAGAGTGCTAACCTTGAGCAAAAAAGCTGAGAGTGCCCAGGCTCCAAGTTCAAGCCTGAGTACCAGGGGAAGGAGGGAAAAGGGTATATATAGAAACTATTCTGAGTTTTTAACTCCCCATTTCTTGCATGGAGAACAGTAAACGTTTTTCTCTTTTCCTGTTATACTCAAAGAATTCCCCTCTAAAATGTAAAATAATAATAAAGCACGTTCCTGGGAGACAGGCTAGAACCACAATATAAATGCTGGATGTTAGCCAGGTGCCGGTGGCTCACGCCTGTAATCCTAGCTACTCAGGAGTCTGAGATTTGAGGATTGTGGTTCAAAGCTAGCCCAGGCAGGAAAGTCTGTGAGACTCCTATCTCCAATAAACCACTCAGAAAACCACAAGTGTCACTATGGCTCAAGTGGCAAAGCGCTAGCCTTGAGCTGAACTATTAAGGGACAGCCCCCAGGCCCAGAGTTCAAGCCCCATGACTGACCAAAAATAAATAAATAAATAAAAGCTGGATGCGGGGTCTTAACAATTTGTCTTGTGAGTCTGGTGAACATGAAGGTTTGAAAACTACGTGTAATTTTGATCCCAACAACTCTCTCCTCAATCCCAATGAAGTTTGTAAACAAAACTTTGTGGTTATGAGCTGAAAAATATACCCTGTCCTCTGAGGTATATATATATATCTCTTACTTCATCATCTGATTCAAACTTAACAGACCATGAATTTTAGACATTTTATGACAACTGGAATCTAGGATTAGCAGCGGTTTGATGTCCTAAAAGTCCCTTCCATAATTAAAACCAAAAGCTCTTCAACATCCCTTTTGGAATACATAAAAAGTAATTTTTGGACTCAATATACTTGTTTGGGAGTTTAAATTGACCCATGATGCAATGGCTCGATTAGATCTCAAATATATACCTCCCTAAATTACGAAGATTTCATCTCTCAGGAAAATCCTCTCAAACACACGGATGAGTGGCTGTGTCTACTCTATGGGACACAGGCCTTGCCATACATAGCTGGCTGGCAAGAGTAAGGAGACATCTTTTCCAAACCAGACCAAACAGGTATGTCTGTGTATAGAGAGCAATAGCAATCAGACATGAGCTGGCCCTTCACCTAGAAATACCAAGACCCCTTTGTCTTCCCAGCATCTCTCTGAATAAAGAGCCAGTCATAAAGTTCCTTTGTTTACTTGGTGTGTTTACAGTTCACTTTTTTTGTGGGGTGCTGGTCCTAGCCTAGCACTTTACCTCAGGGCTTTGGCGCTGTTCTTAAGCTTTTGTGCTTAATACTAGTGCTCTATCAATTAAGCCACAACTCTAACTTTTTGGTAGATAATTTGAGAGAAGTGTCACACAGACTTTCTTGTCCAGGCTGACTTTGAACTGAGATCCTCAGATATCAGCCTCCTGATAAGCTAGGATTATAGGCATGAACTACTTCTAACATATGTCTAACAAGCCAACACTGATTCTGACTTGATAAAACCGTGTGTGTGTGTGTGTGTGTGTGTGTGTGTGTGTGTGTGTGTGTGTGTGTGTGTGTGTGTGTGTGTGTGTGTGTGTGTGTGTGTGTGTGTGTGTCTGTACTGCACTGAGTTTTCTGCTTTGTGTTCTTGCTTGGCTTTTTTACTCAAGGCTGGCACTCTTCCACCACGTGAAACAGCTTTCCTTCTGGCTTTTTGTTGGTTAACTGGATATAAAAGTCTCATAGGGTTTTCTGCCCAGGCTGGCTTCAAACTATAGTCCTCAGATTTCAGCCTCCTGAATAGCTAGGATTATAGGTGTGAGTCATAAGGACCAGTCATTCAACCAAACCTTATTATACTCAAAAATCACTATGGCAAAATTAGCAAGAAAAATACCTCAAATGTAATCTAGAGATCTGTCTATATTTTTAAAAAATTTAGATGATACTATATGGAAAATGAACTATGCAATTTGTGGACAAGGATGTGAGGGGGAAACTGGGATAAAGTGAAGGGGTGACATGAAATGATAACCCCACTGTAACACCTTAACAACAAAATTATATTTAAAGATATTAAATGAGAGGATATGAGACTAGCCTTAGGCTTAGTTAGAAAGGATAACATGTTGATAAATTTAGATTTGGAATCTATCACAACTTATTTTCTTTAAGGAAATAATGAAACATAGATTACTGCTTGCTGAGTTCACTTCTCTGTGATAAAGTCACCATATTCACTATTTATAAAACAGACTGACAAATTTTTGTCTTAGGTTTAAAGAAGGGAAGACTTTTGCCAACATAACAACATATATTCTCAGCTATTTACTTCAGATTTTAGCAAATATAAGACAAACTACAAGCATTATTAATTCCACCTTGAAAAATCATCAACTCATCTTTCTTCACCCCAGTTACTTGCCCAAAAACTTTTCAGGACAATCCTTCAAAATCCAACACCAGCTTTATTCTTCAATCTAAGATTTTCTAAAAGGTAACAAGCATGTCGGGACACCAATGGCTCTTGTCTGGAATCAGAGATCTGAGAGATCATGTTTCAAAGCCAGCCTATGCAGTAAAGTCCATGAGACTCATCTCTAACTACCAAAAAGCTGGCAAGTGGAGTGAGCTCAAGTGGTAGAGTGCTAGCCTTGAGCAAAAATATGTCAGGCCCTGAGTTGAAGCCCCGGGCACTTAAAAAAAAAAAAAAAAGGAACAGTATGTTCTAGCCTTCCTGGATACAGAAGAAGTGGGATCAAATAGGAAACTATGTCCACAACAGATTATGCATCTAAACAATAAAAAGGAAAAAACAACAACAACAACAACAACAGTAGGGGTAAGGATGCATGGGTTCTACCTCCATGGATGAGAAAAACTGAAGTACAAGTTGACACTGTCGCATTCACAGAACCCTGCTCTTTCCCCACACAACATTCACCACACTTTACTTATTAGTTTAGATCCCTTCAAAATCCTAAATTCAGCCAAAAATCATAAATGCATCCCTCATTGTATCCCAAAAGCCTGGGAGATCTTACCTGGGGAGACTTGGAGGGATTTGGGAGGATGGATTTGAACCTAGGATCTCCAGGTGCTAGGCAAGTGCTCTTACCACTGAGCTGTATTCCCACCTCTGAATATCCTTGTATGGACTAGTGCATGCATATAAGATCTAGTGAGCAAAATCAGTAACAAGGAGAATACACAAAGTATTTTGTCTTACTGGATGAGCCAATGAGGTAAATGATTATAGACAGATTGATTTTATATACACAGAGAGGCATCCACATTTTTAAAGATTAGTAGGGAAAGCAGGTATGGCTGTATATCTTGTAATCTCAGCACTGGAGAGACTGAGACAGGAGGACTGAGAGTTCACTGCACAGTAAGAGTTGTTTTAAAACAGACTCAAAAATCAGTGGTGGTAGTGAACCCAAAGGCAAAAGCAATGTTTACATATTCAGAAACCAATGTTTTTCCTTTCATATATAAGGAAAATGTACATACATCTATAAGTGAGAAGACAAACATAGGCCTCAGGATGAACAAATCTAAAATTATTCTAGGGAGAACAACCGACACCTGTACAGATCATTCTGAAGAACCATGAGTAGCCCAGCAGAGTTCCAGAGCAGAAGAGAGGCCCTTTGGTTGTCAAAGGAAGTATGGCAAGTTACCATGGGGAAATTAGGTGACAAGAGATGAAACCAGAACTAAAGATGATCACATAGTGAAAGATAACAAGCCAACGTATCTAGTTTCTACTAGTCATTTTACTTACATGAAAGCAACCAACTTTCTAATTGTTTATAGTTGTCACAGAAAAAGGCGAGTAATGATAAACTCAGCAATGTACCTAAGTATCCTTTTTTTTTCAATAAAAGAATTTGGTACAGATCAAGAGAAATTAAGTGCTTATTTTAGATTTCAAAGTAATAATGAAACCAGGATGCCTGGATAGATACTAAAAATGGCAACCAGCAAGGTAGAAGAATAAAAACTCAACTTTTTTCCTCAATCCTACACTTCATTGACATGACCAAACTTGTTTCAAACTGTCATAACTGTCTAAATGGTTTTTCTTCCTGCATTTCTCTATCACTTCTTCTTTCATCCCTTATAACAAATCTTTCTGATAATTTAGTACTTATTTACTCTCTTCTCAACTACAATAGGCCCCAACTTGACTTCTAGGTACATGAAATGACAGATGCTATGACAGGGAAAAATCTGGCTGAAAACTAGTGAGAAAGTAGTAAAAAATCATTAGAAAACGTAGTGAGTTTAAGATTCTGTATAATCATGAAAGATGACAGACTATTACTTAAATTGACCTGAGGAATGATGATAGCTATCAACATAGAAAACTTGCAGCACAGAAAAACTTCTGGCTAATTGTTTAGGTATGGCAATTTTAAGATTTCAAATACCTATACCTTGAACTACTGGAAATAGATTAAAAGAATAAAAAACTTCACACACAGTAAAATTAACCTTTCTATAGTATATTTTTCTAAGTTTTAACCAAATAATTTGTAACTAGGACCATAATCAAGGTATAGAAAAATTAGACTGCTCCCCCAGAGACCTCCAATGGCCCTGTTCTCTTTTCTCTATCTCTAATCTTGCCTTCTCTTGAATATCATATAAACTATCATAATAATCATATAAAACATCATAACAGCTTTGAAATCTAGCTTCTTTTAGTTAGCACAATGCATTTGAGATTAATATTTGTTTCATGTACCAGTATCAGTTTGTTCCTTGCTGTTAAGAAGTATCCATCCTATGGACTGGACGTACCAAGTTTATCCATTCACTAGAAGGAAGACATCTAGGTTGTTTCAGCTCTTGACAATCACAAATAAGCCTAGTATAAGCACCTGTGCACATATTTTGAGTCAGCATAATTGCAAGTAAATGAGAATATTTACATATATTTCTGAATGTCTTATTTTTCATCATTAACTTCATCAGTAGATGCATGGCAGTTTCCTATTAAAAAGAAACTCCATCTTAGCTGTGATGCTGACCTGTAATCCTAGCTACTTAGGAGGCTGAGATCTGAGGATTGTGGTTGGAAGTCAGTCTGGGCAAGAAAGTTCATGAGACTCTTATTCCCAATTAAGTATCCCCGAAGCCCTAAGAAGAGCTATGGCTCAAGTGGTAGAGTGCTAGCTTGAGCAAAAAAAGCTCAGGGACAGCATCCAAGTCCTGAGTTCAAGCCCCTAGGACCAGCATGCACACATGAGCATGTACATACACCCTACCTTTAATCACTTTCAAAGTGGTAATTTGTTTTATAAGCCTGAATTTTCATATGTGGGATTTACTTAAAATGTAGATGCACTATACTGGTAAATACAAACTCTTCATTTACTCACTGACATAAACCTTTTAAACACTGCATATCCCTTATTAACCACACTATGGAATTAAGCTACAATTCAGATGTTTTACTCATCTTGCTTCCTGAATGACGGGATAAACGAGCGGTACTAAAGTTCAACCTTTCTAAATATCATCATATACCTCATCTCATTTCATAGTTGCAATCAGGTGAGGTCAGTGTTAGGTGCTGTAAACAACTTGAAAACTAGAACATAATGAAGGTAATGAGTAACCTACCTGAAGTCAAGCAGTTAAAGAGAGATAGGCCCAAACATCTAAGTATGCTTGTCTCAAACATCATGATCTCTCCACTGCATCTAGGGACCACACAAACTCCTATGTAACTTCCATGGCTATTTGCAAATTGGAATTAAACAGACTTTTAGAAGATCCTAATGACTACCCCACATGTTACTATACAAGAAAAAAAATTTTTTAAAATATGAGTACAAGTTAAAAATATAAATGTTTTAAGTATTGGGTTTCCATTTTAAACCTTCTAAGACAAGACAGTTATATAACCTATATTGGTAGTGTTCAATGATAACTACAGGATCTTTATAATAAACTGGAAATCTGATCACTTAGCTTACTTCCACATTCAAAAGGCATAGACAGACTATTAGCATGCTGGTATGAAAACCATACATTGTACTAGCAGGAATGACTATCACAGACATTAGCAGGATTCAATTTCCCTGTAAGCATTCCATTTCTATTGGAAGTTCTATTTACACATTGACCTAGAAGTTAAGAATTAACTTCTTGTACTGACTGACTCTTGTACTGTCAAAATTACAACTGCAGATGGGAAACACATTCTTGTAGGTCTAAATAGAGATGTCAAGCATCACTAATCTATCTTCTATCTTCTTACCTCCTTAAAGACAACCTTAATTAATATCACAGATGAGTTGAAATTTGTTAAAATTGTTTTGGAAATGGGAAGAGGGAAAGGAGAGTGATACAGTGTTGAGATTTTTTTTTGGAATACACCATAAACATGTGTGGAATTATAACATCCCCCACCCGCATAACTAATGTAACCTTAATGTTCCAATTCTGTTAATTCCTTGGGTTGAAAGTCCCTTGCTTGCATAATACTGTAGCATAGTAAAACTCAGGTAGGAATATGTCAGATGCATTTAAAAGGGCTGGGCTTTAAAAGGTATTGTAACTTCTAAAAGGTTATTGCACCTTTGAACTAATATTGCAGCTATTAACATCTAAAGGCTCAAATTTCACAGTCCAACATTCTCATCGACCCAAGGCTGAAAGGTTATTATCAATGGCTCTGATATAAAATTACTTGCGTAAGAAATAAAAGTACACTTAAAAATACAATTCAGACTGCCTTATCAAAAAGAAGGTAATTCAAGAATTAGATAAATTTAGTGGAAATTCTGAAACTTTGTGTCTCTTGTTTGGGTAGTTGTTTATATATTTTTTAAATGTTTTACAGCTCCCTTGGCATTCAAACCAGTCAACATTTGAAGAATGTTCCATTTCTCTGAAAAAGTCTTTAGAGGAAAACTAGCCATGAACTAGAACTACTCTACCACCAAACAAAAGGATTTAGTTTAATTATGATGGCTAGGAATAAAATAATTTTTAGTATAAGAAAAAGAAATGACTAACCCAATTATGGAAATCATGATTACTGAATAGTTCTTAACTAAGTCTTAAGACTCCTAAAGACTCATTCAATATATTTCTTTACCATCTCTGAAAAATAATTTTTCATAGGGACATTAGATAAAATAGGTTTCAAGGAAGAGACAAAAAACATTTTTCCAGAATAAGACATAAAACAGTAAAAACAAAATTGTTTATTTTCCATGAGATTAAAAAATCTAAATACACAAACTATTTAGTCTAAATATGAGTAGTCTAGAATATAAAATATGTGCAGTCCACAATTTGTATAGTTGGTCATACTGTACGTAACAGATGTATATCCAAAACTCATTATTCTCCAGTCTGATTAGATCATAAAGTCCTGGGAAGCTTATAAAAACATAATTTCCTAATGGGGAAGGCTAAATGAACCCTGTGGTATTGAATTGGAATGGGATCTCATGGTTTACAAGTATATATGTAGATAAGTACACACATACTTGTGCTTGGGAGAATATTTATTTAAATCTCTCCTGATAAGAGGATCTACAACCATGGACACTTCCAAAGCAAGGAAACTATCTAGAGCTCAAATCTTAGTTTCCATATAATATTTCTGCAATAAAAAGGAACAAGGCCTTGTTCCTGGAGAAGTAGTTTATTCCAGGTCTGAGGGCAGTAAAACACAAGTTGCTGCTAGACTATTTTGCAGTGCAGGATACTACCAAAGTACTCAAAATCACAAGAATAGGGCATGTGAATTACAGGGACATGAGAATTAATATAAAAGAAGTCCTAATAGCTAAACCTTGAACAAGTTGAGCAACAAAGATGAAAGAGAATAAAGCAAATATTAATGAGTTTACACTGTTGTAAATGAGTAAGTGAGCCAAGAAGGGACTTTATCTTAAAGATAAATTCC
Organism: Dipodomys spectabilis; assembly: GCF_019054845.1. Classification (NCBI taxonomy): domain Eukaryota; kingdom Metazoa; phylum Chordata; class Mammalia; order Rodentia; family Heteromyidae; genus Dipodomys; species Dipodomys spectabilis. The sequence continues at coordinate 675,726 of NW_024870701.1, read as the reverse complement.
AATTCAGAACTGAAGAAATAAACTGAAACTAGAAAATCACTATTAGAAAACACAATAATAGTAAGAAAAGTCCATCAACAGATGTTAAAAACAGAGGGTAAGCTGGGCACTAGCAGTTCAAGCCTGTAATCCGAATGACTCAGGAGGCTGAAGGATCACAGTTTAACATGCCAGTCTGGGCAAAAAAGATTCAAGACTCCCTCTCCAATTATTACCTGCAAAAGAGCTGGGTTGGAAGCATGATGCAAGTGGCAGAACACAGCTGAGAAATAAGCAGACTAAGAGCAAAGCTCTGAGTTCAAAACCTATGACTGTCAAAAAATAAAGAGGACAAAAGTTTGAGAATGTTCAGACAGCTTGTTTCTCCTCAAACTATTCTCCCCAAAACTCTCAATTCATTACAGAAAAGGAAAGTAGTATTTCATCTACATAGGAGAAATCTGTACCTATAGAAACTTGTTTCATCAAATAATGAAGAGAAATTTCACCAGTAATAAAACATATATTCTTATATGACCTCTTGAAAAGGACACATTGAATAGGCCACAGATGGCTCACAGATGTAATCTTAACCACTCAGGATGTTGAGACCTGGAGGATAGTGACTTGAAGCCAGACATAAGCAAGAAAACCTAGCAAGAGCATGAGGCCTTAGTTTCAAGCCATGGAACCAGCCCCAAAATACAAAACCAAAAAGAAAGTCCGTGTTTAAGCCTCATTATCTGCCCCAAGATACATTAGTTCTGTTTTCACAAAAAATATATACAACCTCCATCTAATTATGAGACAACACTAAACAAATCCAAATAGAGGATAACTGCATCTAATCAGTATTCAATATAATGTCAAGATCAGGAAAGATTAAAGGAAAGGTTATCATAGATTGGAAGAAACTGAGGACACAGGAAAAGTAAACAGATGAGATGCTAGATTCGATTCTGAAACAGAATAGGGACTTCTCCAAAAAGTATCTTTAAAAGGCTGTAGTTTTGTTCTAAAAAGAAAATGTAATTCTTGGGCCCCCTAATTGCCTCAGTTTATCTGGGAAAAATCTGTGTATCCTCACCAAAGCTCAGGTTCCAGTGTCCAGAGTTAAGAATCACTATTCTTAGGAACACTTTTCATCCATGTCTGGCTGTACATTAGAGAAATCCTGATGATCATACCTTCCCCAAAGTGTTACAGATACAAATACTTTTCCTGAAGTCCCCAAGTCACCCTAAAACGTCAGTAATTTCAAGCTGATGACAAGAAGCAAGTGGATCAATTCTAAAATTCTTACATTTTCAGAGACTGTTCCTTTTTGCCTCACTCACCAACAGAATTATTTCTTCCAATAGGATTTCAATTGAAATCTATAATGACTATAGTATCATCCTTTCTTAGAATAAGAAAAACAAAAGTGACAAATGACTTCTATAATCTTAGCTACTACAGCCCCTTGACCCAGCAGAAAGAAGATAGCCTCTCTTATTTGCAGTTGAATAGGGTTCAGGTAAGTTTGAGCGTGTGATAACATTCTAGAGATCACAACTTTAGATTGATTCACCTCTTTTCCTCCATTCTTCTGATTGTCAAGGCAGCTCAGGTAGCCTCAAACTCATAATTCTCCTGCTTCAGGCTTCCAAGTGCTGGAATTACAAGAGTTCACCAACACCTTGGCACTAGGCAGATTTCTAATAAAAGTCTTCCCAGATAAATAGGAGTTAATGATAAGATGGTACACCAAAGGCACACGAAGTTTTAAGCATGATTTCATTACAGAGCTAAAAAAATACTTTCACAAAATAATTACAAAGTAATAACACTTTTGAAAGTTTTAGCAAGGACTTATTTTAGTGTATCAGAGTTAAAGTAGGGAGAAACAGAGAGCGAAACATTTCCTGTCCCCCAGGCAGGAAAAGAGTTAAAGACTCGTTCACAGCCAGCCCAAGCAGGAAACTCTGAGACTCATCTTCAATAAACCACTAGAAAACCGGAAGTGGCACTGTGGCTGAAGTGGTAGAGTGCTAGCCTTGAGCTGAAGAGCGCAGGGACAGCGCCCAAGTCCAAAGTTCAAGCCCCACGACCACCACCACCACCACCACCAACAAAACTAACAAGTAATTCAGACATATTAGTAAATGCATCCACCAGACTCAGTTGTAGGACAGTATATTTGCTGAAGAGAATTTTGTTTCCTTCAAACTGAAAGGGTTAGCCACATACTGCACAGTCTCTTGGAGGCAGATACATACCTGCATAACTGTAAGATATCTCTAAGTCTTTCCTCATTGAAACTAAAGAAATGTAAAAATGAACAATAATTTCAGCCTGGTGCTGGCAGCTATCATCCTAGCTAGGAGGCTAAGATCTGGAGGATTGCAGTTCAAAGTCAGAATAGGCACAAAAAGTCCCAAAGATTCCAATTCCAAAATAACCAACAAAAAGCTGGGCTGGATGTACCCACTCAAGTGGTAGTTCACTATTCAAGCAAGTAAACCAAATGAGTGGGAGGCCCTGAATTCAAAACCTAGTAACACACACACACACACACACACACACACACACACACACACACTAATTCTCAAGCAGTCTAAATTTTGCTACATTCAAAGCCACAATGCTACTCAAAGCCACATTCCCCCAAATCCCTGAGTGCATCCATGGGATCACTATTAAAAGAAACAAACATGCTAGAAAAACAGATTTTAAGAGAACGTATTTCCCCAAACCATCTAACTACTAACATCCCCAGCCTGTGTGACTCCGGCTCAATCAATCTCACTGGGTTTTCAAGTTGTTAGTACACAGTGACTCCTGGCTAGAGATCCCATCAAAGCTTCCTGTATGCTCTATATTACCTCAGATTTCAGGGGTTAGGAGTCAGTACTCACAGCTAGGTGGCTAGAGCAGCAGCACCCCTCTGAAAATCCAAAGGTATGGAAGATATGTCTATTATCCTCAAACGCATCACAAGTGATATAAGTATCGAGAGAGAAAACAAAAAAAAATGTTGAAAATGGAACTCATAAAAAAATCTCAAAGGTTTGGTGAAACTTGGCCCTTATGCAGCAAAGGAGGAGGTAATTCTTGCCTCTTGTTCTAGGACTCAGAACTCAGGCTAGTTGAGCTCTACAGCTAATTAGGAGGCAGTTGCATTTAATAACCTTATTTTGGTGAAGAAATGAAAATCTACTCAATTAAATATTTAATGAATTTTGTGAACACTATCCATGCTAGACTGGAGGAATGTGATTTGTTATGAGTCTGTTAAGCTAGCGTTCTTCTAGGATTTCAGGAAGGAATGAGTAAATAACTATGTGCTAAAGTTGGAGTCTCATCAACCCACTTAAGAAGTCCAGATGGACTCAGGGTTTCCTAACTTACTTATAAAGCACTCAGCCTCATGTCATGAGCCCTAGCCAACAGAACAGTGTGTCTTGCTCCCTTCTACCACTGGTTAAGATGATTAAATCTGTTGAGCTAGCTGGGTACTGGTGGCTCATTCCTGTAATCCTAGCTACTCAGGAGGCTAAGATCTGAGGATTGCAGTTAAAAGCCAGTCCAAGCAGGAAAGTCTGTTGAGACTTGTATCTCCAATAAACTACCAAAAAGCTGTTAGTAAATCTATGACTCAAGTTGTAGAGTGTTAGCTTTATGCAAAAAAAAAAAAAAAAAGCTCAAGGGCAGCAACCAGGGCCCTGAGTCAAGCCACAGGACCAGCACCCACCCACCCACCCCCCTCTCTTTCTCTTTCACACGCACACATGCACATATCTTGTTGAGCTTTTTGGAGTCAACCAGTGGAGCTCAGGTCCTTTGATAGAGTAGAAATAGGAATTCTGAGGAGCACTATCCCTAGCAGGTGCTATGCCTTTGCAGCTGGCAAGGATAAGAAGACCAACACCAAGTCTTACTGCTAAGAACACAACTGGGCAACCTCTGTCAGTGCCTATGGCTGTTTCTAACCTGAGAACAGCTAGTTGGGCTTTAGAATCCTCCGTAGCTCTAAACTGCTAAAAGATTCTGGAACACCTCTTAGGATATGCGTTTAGCCAAGAATTCCTCTATCACATTCTGGTCTAGCAAAAGAAACACACACACACACACACACACACACACACACACACACACACACACACACACACACACACACACACACACACACACACACACACACACACACACACACACACACACACACACACACACACACACACACACACACTACAATAAGCAAGGTAATTTAAAAGAAACAGAGGGAAAATAAAGCCAATACATTACTTTAGAACTCCAGGGTAACTGAACATAGCTTACATAGTTCAACCTAACATCCTTTAACCTACACAATGAATTCTCTTGTTTAAAAAAATAGATTAAAAAAATTCCCAATTTCTAACAAAGCACAGAAATCTTCTCACTTTTTAAAGTCATTGGATTTTATACACTTTGAACACATAAGACCATGAAGAAAGAGGTCCTTTCCAAACTGTCACCTCCCAAAATGTGACTTGTAATGAATGTTTGGGTCAGAGGAAGTAGGATTCCACCTCTCACTATACATACTAAGTTATAAAGTTAAACTTTAACATAGTCATTACAGCTTACTAAGCAGATATCTAATCTAGTATCTTAACCACTAGCCATTCAGAAATTCATGCTCCTCTAGGGGCCGGTCGTGACTCAGGGAACGTCAAAGATATAACAGTAGCATAAAAGAGAACTGTTAATAAAATGCAGTCTAAGCACACAGCCCTAGATGTTTCTCTGGAAAACACCAACAACATCTTAAGAGTTTCTTTTTCTGGTAGACAGTTTGTGTGTGCTGGTGCTACTAAGTAAATTCTTTCATACAGAAATCAGTTTATTCCACATTCTCCTTTCTTTTATAGTTTTGTTAGAAGAGTATAAAAACCCATCTGCATATAAACTCTGTACAAAAATGGAGATTTCAAAAGCAAACTGCCTCCCTCACTAGCACCTTCCATTCATATTCAAACAATTAGTATTCTGGAAGTCTGAATAGTAGAACTAAAACTACAGACTCCCAAAAGCACACAGGAAGTGGTAACATCTCTAAAGATGACAATAAAAATTATATATAACTAAAAAATCAACCAGATCTTAGAAATAATCTAATGTTTTTGGTTTTGTTGATTTAACATTTTCATAAACTATCTGTCCTTAATTTTCTAAAATGTTTAAAGCTTTTAAAATAGGCATTTACTTTGTATTATTTTTATAAGAAAGATTCCAGGGGCTGGGAAGGTGGCTCAGTGGTAGAGCGCTTGCCTTGCATGCCTGAGGCCCTGGGTTCTATTCCTCACCACCACATAAGCAAAAAGAAAAAAGCCGGAAGTGGCGCTGTGGCTCCAGTGGTAGAGCGCTAGCCTTGAACTGAAGAGCTGAGGGACAGCACCCAGGCACAGAGTTCAGGCTCCACGACCGGACCCCCCACATCCCCCCAAAAAAAAAGATTCCATAGGGAACATTATATTCTGTGATTAAATAAAAAGTCATCTCATTTAGTTTCCTTAACGCAGTCTTTTGGAACTCAAACTAAAGTTATATGACATGTTCTGTTTTGTGTGTTATAACAATACTAAATAGGCTGGGAAAGTGGCTTAGTGGTAGAGTGCTTGCTAGAATGCATGAAGCCCTGGGTTTGACTCCCTCAGTACCACATAAACAGAAAAAGCTGGAAGTGGCACTGTAGCTCAAGTGGTAGAGTGCTAGTCTTGAGCAAGACAAGCTCAGGGACAATGTCCAGGTCCTAAGTTCAAGCCCCAAGACAGGAAAAAAACAAAAACCCTGTAAATTAAAAAAAAAAAAATCAGGGCTAGGGATGTAGCTCAATGGAGCACTTGTCTAGCAAACACAGGTCCTGGTGTCCTACAGAAAATTTTCAGACTATTTCTATTTTCCCCACACATTCCAAGCTTGCAATCTTTTTTGGTTTTCTTTACAATCACATAAGATTGAAGTCAGTATTGTCTATTATTCATCCAAATAAAATGTCTGTTTCAAAATATGAATTTGGCCTTCAAAGATTTTGGCTAAGACAGTACATTTGAAGGGCTTCAAAATTGACTTTTATACCTTATCTACACAAAGATGTAAAGAGAATATGAAGCTAGATACATCACTTTGAAACCTAGATTTCAAAAAATCTAAATCAATTTTTTTTCTAGGCAAAAAGTTATTTGTTAAGTAACAGGAAAAGATAGAAAGGTATAGCATAGATTCAATTAGAAAGGTCAGGTAGTCAAAGATTGATGTTCCATATGCATTTGAAAATTAGTAAATTTACTATAACATTACATTTCAAAGAAAACACATTAGCTGCTTTAGTCTGGTAGGTTACCCTATCTCTCTTTATTGGTACCCTGTCTGAACATGCAAGCAAACAAACCAGGCATGTGTGGATGGGACTCACCAGGATATTAGGAGGAGCCTTGCCATGGTAAACACCTGGAGTTCTATTTAATGAGCTTTCCTTAACCTTCTCTTCTTCACTATCATCTTCTAAGTAAAACATCTTAAAATTGAAGAAGCTTTTAAAGCGTATCTCTTTACAGCAATGAAGACCTCATCAAAACAGAAAGCAGCTCTGCTGACAAACTGAATGCTGTTTGCAGACAGAAATATGGGTAAAACTGAAAGGAAATGATTCTTTAAAAAAAAAGCAATGCATACACAACTTGCCAATGAGATTTGCTCAAAATGCCTCAACCCTTCTCTCTGAGGAGATAAGCAAAGGCATGAGATAGGTTGTGCCATGTGTTTACACTGATAGGTACCAAGTCCTGCCCAATCACATGATGGTCCTGCAGCTGTCAGCTCACAAACACGGATTGAGTTAATGATTTCTTGAACCAATTACATCCTCATTTTCAGAAATAAAAACATGTACAAATATGGAGAAATAGTCTTATGTAAACGAATCATGCAAGGGAAATAATTTACATGCATTTTCTGAGCATCAGTGAGCTTCCCAAAGTCAGCCTGGTTACATATGCTTTGTACATCCCCCAAACACTAAATATTTTTACTTCATACTGGTATGACCTTATATTTTTCACAGATGTATCAGATATATTGCTCAGCACTGTAAACAAAATTTATAACACTTCCACAGTATGACAACACTTCTTCACCAATATTCCCAGTATTTTCTTGCCAGTTTTCAGAAAGTAACTTCACCTAAATTTTTCTAAAAGCCTAAAATACTTTCAACTCACATGGACAAAATATTAGATTTTTAAGTTAAAATGTTTCATTATTTTATTTTGGGTTAAAATATATTTTGTAAAGCTGCCAAATTGCTATTTGTAATAAATAGCACAATCTTTTGTGCCTATTGAGAATTTGTAAGCTATAGTGTGCTCTGAGTATAAAATACCCACTGGAGGGGCTGGGAAGGTGGCTCAGTGGTAGAGCGCTTGTCTTGCATGCATGAGGCCCTGGGTTCGATTCCTCAGCACCACATAAGCAAAAAGAAAAAAGCCGGAAGTGGTGCTGTGGCTCAAGTGGTAGAGCGCTAGCCTTGAGTTGAAGAGCTGAGGGACAGTGCCCAGGCCCAGAGTTCAGGCCCACAACCGGACCACCCAAAAAAAAAAATACCCACTGGAGCTTGAAGACTTGTATGAAAAAGAAAGTGAAATTGTTACATATAGATTTATAGTATGTAATATATAATATAAATAGATAAATGTATATAAATATACATATATGTATATATGTATGTTGAAATAATATTTTGGATATACTAGACTAGGATACTACAATTAATGTCTATTGTTTCCTACTTTTTTTGTTTGTGTGCTGGTTCCTGGGCTTCCTTTGCTTAAAGCTAGTGCTCTACCACTTGACCCATAGCTCCACTTCCAGCTTTGGGTTAGTTTATTAAAAATAAAAGAGTACCACATAATGATGACTATGATTGTGAAGATTAAAAGGTGTTTGTGACTTTTTAAAAAATTAAAAAAAAAAGAGTATCACAGACTTTCCTTCCTGGGCTGCCTTCAAAGTATGATCCTCAGATCTTATCTTAGCCTCCTGAGTAGCTAGGAATATAGGCATGAGCCACCATTGCCTAGCTGTTTCCTAATTTTTAAAACATAAAAATTGAAAATTATACATGTAGCTCCCACTAGATTTCTAATGAGTAGTACTGCTCTAGGGCCTTGAGGCAATTTTCAGGGCAAGGAACAGAGGAAGGATACTCTGGTAAAGTTTGGCCTATTGAAGAACTAAAAACAACAATATTTTACACCATCCCATGAAAGTATATAACTCACCAATTATTTATTGATCAACACACATTTAATGAAACTTTTTTTCTATCTCTAAGCTACCAAATGTCTGGCCAAGCAAGGGGAAATGGTAATTTACCACCAAGATGCAAATAATGTGTTAAGGGGAAGTTTAAAAAACATTTCACCAAAATTCAAAATAGAAAAACTTGTTTTGTGTTAAACAAAATTTCCCTGCTTGCTGTTCAGTCTTCCAGATAGTAATGAGAACATGAGGTACACTGAAGTATTCAGATTCTCTTGTAACATAACTATATATATATCACATACACATATTCCTCCTTTCAAAGGAGGTGACAGATTTTTATGGTCTAAATATGATGCTGCATATATAAAAATGTAAACCTCTTCCTCCATGACCTGCTGCAATTCTGGAGCCCTGGCATCACAGGGTATAGTTAATAAAGCTCTCATACTAGGGAAAAAGAGGGGCTAGTGGGGAAAAAGAGGGGTAGGAGAAATGAGAGGTCAAGGAAAAATAGGAGCAAACAAAATAGGGAGATTAAGAGAAGCGAGTTAAGAACATGAAGGAAAGGCACGCAAAGTCAGAGGCATAGGAAATAAATGTGGAAGAGATATCCAGGAGAGAGTAGAAGAAAATTAAGTAGGATATGAGATGGAAAGAAAAAGAAAACCCTCATCCTTATCAATTTTAAATATGAGAAAACTGAGGTTCATAAAGAGTTCAGGCAATAGCTAGAGGTCACCTAGCAAAGGTTAGCAAAGGTGCCCAAACATGAGTCCTCCCCATGTCTCACTCAGTGTGTATTTTCATTTTGCCAAATTGAGATTTAGAGACAATATGCTAGAGGCAGTGGGAGGCAGCTGACAAGAAACCAGAGGAAAGATCTAACAGGTGAAAACTGGTGGAGATCCAGCAGGGCAGAGTGCAATCAATGGGTACAAACTGTTTGGCCAATGTTCATCTCTTACACAACAAGGCGGCTCCTGGGCAGCCATGAGTTTCCTACCCATCTTGGTATTGTATCATTGTTTTGTTGGTGGTGACTCACAAAATGTCCTGTCTATAACCAGGGAGTCATCAGAGGTGAGTTCATCTGAAATACCTATTTGCTTCTAGGCACACAACTTCAGCTTCCCTGTGGTAACCTGGGCACTCTTCCGACCTGGGACCTTTTGTTTTTGTTCTGGCCTCCCAATTGGGTGGTGACACTTTTTAGTCTTGGTCAATGGTAAAATCACAAACCAAAAAAAATTCAATAATCTCTGATTTCCTAAGAAAAAATAAAAATGATTTACTACTAAACTCTACAGGCTGACATAAAAAGTAAATGGAGCTGGGCACCTGTCATCCCAGTTACTCAGGAGTCTAAAGTCTGAGGATCCCAGTTCAAAGCCAGACTGGGCAGGAAAGTCCATGAGACTCTAATCTCCAATTAACCACTAAAAGCCAGAAATAGAGCTGTGGCTCAAGTGGTAGAGTGCTATCCTTGAACAAAAAAGCTCAGGGATAACATCTGGGTCCTGAGTTCAGACCCAGAACTAGCACACACACACAAAAGTAAATGGCTGAATATTGAAAAAAATGACTTTTTACTGCTATATAGCATCCTCTAAGTTTTTTGTTTTAAATCAGGGGATCTATCTTTCCTAGGTGGGCAGAGATAACCTTCCCACTGTACCTTGCTCTTTGATGATCTTGAAAATGGTTAGGCTAGCTGGTAGAGGTAGGCAGAAGAGGAAGCAGAAGGATTGGTGAAATTTGAGCTAAGCCTGGGCTACCCAGTAAAACTGTCTCAAAACAAACGATCAAGGGAAAAGAAGTGCATGGTGGTCTTTTCAAGATGTACACCTTTAAAAGATAATCTGGCTTAAAGAAACAAAATTAAATGCCAGTTATGAGAATAAAAATCTTGTTCAGATTCTGCAAGTGATAATGCTACCAAGTGAAATATATACCCCTTCCCATAAATATATGACTAGCTGTAAAGGGCTTTATAAGAAAACAATTATTTAGTTGGGTACCAGTGGCTCACACCTGTAATCCTAGCTATTCAGGAGACTGAGATCTGAGGATAGTGGTTCAAAGCCAGCCCGGGCAGCAAAGTCCATGAGACTCTTATCTCCAGTTAACCACCAGAAAACCGAAGTAGCACTGTAGCTCAAATGGTAAAGCACTAGCATTGAGCTGAAGAGCTGAAGGACAGCGCCCAGGCCCAAAGTTCAAGCCCCATGACCAACAAAAAAACAAACAACAAAAAACCAATTATTTAAAATTTCCTTGCCTAAGGTATGGGAACAGCTTAGATGTCCCTCAATGGGTGAATGGATCAAGAAAATGTGATATATATATATATATATATATATATATATATATATATCAATTAGAATGTTACATCATTTACAAAGAAATTGACAGATTCAGAAAAAAATTATGTTAAGTGAAATTAAGTCAGGCCCAGAGTGACAAAGGACTTATGTTTTCCCTCATATGTGGAAGCTAGAAGTAATTTATAAATGTATAAGCAAACACATACAGGGTTGTATGTGAGCACACACAGATGTATTAACCACAGTACAGTATTTGCAGGAGAGAATTCACATGGTGTAATTCCTTAGAAAATTTTATAGTCCAAAAAAAGAAAACCAGGAACTAGATAATTGAGGGGTAGGGAAGGGGATTTAAGGGAAGAGGAATACAGGAAGAAAGAAAGGAAGGTAAGGGCAGAATGCCGTCGTAATATTCAATATATCATATGAAACTTAAGAAAATTGAAGGGATGAGTTGGGAAGAATCGAAAAAACGTGATGAAAGGGGTGACATTGATTAAAACGCACTGTACTTACAAACTGATTTGTTAAATGGTAATTCTTTTGTTGAAGATAGTGAAAACATAATTTAAAAAAGAAACATTTAAAATAGTTTTAAACTTCCTTGCCTGAAATTTGCACATGCGAAGTTGTGTTAACTTAGTTCAATAAAATGCTTTTATACTAGTACCCAAGTTGTGTCCATATTTCACCACAAAACATAACTATACTCTTCCTAGCGGTCAACTGTGGAATTGCAACGTTTTCTTCTGAATTAGCAATGAAGATGAGTTAAAAAATTCAGGATGAAAAAGATTGTTTTACATAATTTTCTAATCTCCATTGTAATTATTTTATAGTTTAAGGACTCATAACAAAAGGATCCACAAGAAAAAAGGACCACAAACACTTAAAACAATTTTCCTTTTATTAAAGCCACATGGTTCTGTCAGCTACACTAAAGCATATAAAGTATTTCTTGTTTTGTCACTATTGAAACTATGACAACCACCCAAAAGGAACTGCTACATTGAAAACCAAAAGGAAATTCCTCTACCATTCTCAGGTTGTTCAATGTAGTTTAATGGCTTATATATGAAGTTTTATCCAATTGGGTGCCGGAGGCTCTTGCCTATAATCCTAACTAATCAGGAGGCTGAGATGTGAGGATCATAGTTTGAAGCCAATGACTCTTATCTCCAATTAATTACAAAAACAAAAACAAGTCAAAAATGGAACTATGGCTCAAGTGGTACAGCACTAGACTTGAGTTCAAGCCTCAGGACTGGCAAAAAAATAAGTTTTATCAAGTTCCCATGTTGTGTAATATCTTCACATAAATTCCAATGCTCAACAATACCTATTCCATTGAGCTGTGAATGAATAAGGCAATTCAAACACTTCTTTCCAGAAGTTAAAAAATAGGATCTCCTTAAGTCAGAGACCCATATTAAATTGACTCAATTTCTTTGAAGGCTCAGTTATCTTTAAAAATCAACACCTACCAAATTCAAGGGTAAATCTATCACATTTATTTATAAATTTATTACATTTATTTATTGTATGGCTTAGAGTATCATTAGAAACTGGATGTAGGTATGCCAGCTTAAGGAGTCAGGCCCCCCCTAAAAACCTAATCCTTGCAACACAGATATTCTAAGTGAAGCATTCACCTAGAATTTTGAGATGAGCAAATAGGAGTTTCCTGGCTGAAGCAGTCATATGTATCTGACCATTAAAAATCAAACAGCCCAATCCAGGATCAGAATAATTACAGCCTGATTGTCACAAATTCTGGTCAACATTTACAGAAAAATAAAGCCAAAAGAAGTGTAGACGACAGTCTTTCTGATGGAAGCATAGAATTTCATTGTATATATATTTACCACATTTTCTCGACCCATTCATCTACTGAGGGGCATCTGGGTTGTAGCTATGTTAAATAACGCTATGATAAACATAGTTGTGCTGGTAGCTTTAGTGTGGCCTTGTTTGTGGTCATTTGGGAAATGCCCAGAAGTGGGATTGCTGGGTCATAGGGAAGCTCTATGAGGAACCTCCATACTGCTTTCCAGACTGGTTGAACAAGTTTACACTCCTACCAACAGTGTAGTAGGATTCTCTTTTGGCCACATCCCCTCCAGCATCTGTTATTAGATTTCTTGATTATAGCCATTCCAACTGGGGGGAGGTGGAATCTCAATGACACCAACCCATTTGTAAAGAAATGGAGGGACTTGGAAAAAAAAAATCGTATTAGGTTAAGTAAGTAAGACCCAAGAAAACATAGGTCCCATGGTCTCCCTTATTTATGTTAATATATATGTAGGATAATCTTAGTAGATGAATAGAATAGCTCAATAATTATGTACATATGACCATATAAGACGATGTTAAGCTAAATGAACTCCCAAGACATGGACATAAGAGGTTTTTCTTTATTGTTGCTGTTCTCAATGTACTATGTGATTTCTTTTTTGTGTCTCCCCTCCCCTCCCCCACGATTTATCTCCTATTGTCACTGTGTTTGATTTTGGTATTATACATACATTTATCTGAACAAGGGAAGAGGAACAACAAATTGGTGAAACAAAGGGAGAACCAATGCAATACTCACAAGACATGCTGGAAATGATCTGTACAACTTGCGGGGGAATTGGGGGGAAGGAAACGGGGAAGAGGGAGAAAAATGAAGGAAGGGGTAAGAAGTTGGACAATAAATGTAATCACTACCTTACTTATGTAACTGTAACCCCTCTGTACATCACTTTGACAATAAAATTTTAAAAAAAAAAGAGGTGGAGAAAACCTCTACCCTGGAGTCTTGGCTACCTTATTTGGTGAGCTGCAAAGAGTTAACTTATTAATTGGGAAGAGAGAACCTGTTGTTTCTTTTTAAATGTCTTTTTATTTTTGTATGTAGATCTTTGGACATACCATGACTGTACTCTTCCCCTTCAGCTACACCTCTATGCTCTCTATGCTTTCATTCCTTTTCTTCTTCAGCAATACTAGTAGACTCAGGAATTACCACTTGAGCCATACATACCAATTGTGTGTGTTTTTTAAATGTTATTGTAAAGATGATGTACAGTGGGGTTACAATTACATGTCCAATGAGTACATTTCTTTTTGAATAGTGTAGCTTATGGTTTTATTTTTTTTTCAAGGAGGGTCTGCATTTATAACTGGGCCAGCCTGGACAATAATTCTTCTATGTATGCTTCTCAAATAGCTGGGTAACACATGTGTACCAATGTGCCCTGCTTTTTATTACTTGAAATGGAGTCTCAAAAACTTTTACCTAGCTAGGTGTCAGCTGCTTACTCCTATAGTCCTAGCTACTAAGAAAACTGAGATCTGATGATCTGGGTTTAAAGATAACCCAGGCAGAAAAGTCCATGAGATTCTTATCTCTAATTACCCACTAAAGTTGTGGCTCAAGTGGTAGAGTGTCAGCTAAAGCACAGCACACAAGACCCTGAGTTCAAACCCCCATTAGCTAGCAGACATACGAAAAAGAACTTTTTGCCCAAAATGGCCTTGAACCACATTTCTTCCAAATCTCTGCCTTTTAAGCAGCTACAATTAACAGGTGTGAGCCACTGAATTAGGTAATTGTCTTTTTTTTTTTTTTTTGTCGGTTGTGGGGCTTGAACTCCGGGCCTGGGTGCTGTCCCTCAGCTCTTCAGCTCAAGGCTATCACTTCACCACTTGAGCCAGAGAGCCACTTCTGGCTTTTTTCTGCTTATATGGTGCTGAGGAATCGAACCCAGGGCCTCATGCATGCAAGGCAAGTGCTCTACCTGAGCCACCTTCCCAGCAGGTCAATGTCTTTTATTCCCTCATTCCATCTCTAAATAGCAGTTTGCATGGCAATGCATACAATGACATACTAAACACAAGAAATTTTCTGTACTGGGTCTATGTATTTAAACTCAAGAAATCCTGTTGAAGTCATGGCTGGAGAACTGACACCTGCAACCCCAACACTAAAAAATCTGAGGCAGAAAAATCTCAATTTGGAGTCCAATATGGGCCACATAAAGGAAGGAAAGGAAGGAAAAAGGAAAGCAAATCATGCTGAGATGCAGTCTTATTCTGAATAGTAAATGATTTTAAAATAGTAAAATGATTTTAAACATTACAGAAACAAATTGTTTTGCTATATAAATTCAAAGCATATTCCAGTGTATCACAGCCAAGGATAAGCAAAGGTGTTTGAGGAAACAGTGTTGGGTTTTCCCCCATCAGAATCAAAACAGAGATGACTTAAAACGCCAGAAAACTGCAACAAATAAATGAAAGTGTATGAGCAAATCTTATCATTATCACAATCCAAAGAAAATATAAGTGAAAATTATCACAAAGTTATGAGATTAGTACTTTGTAGGGTCCTAGTCAACCCTGATCATGTTCCTTCACTCCTGAGAGTATTTCCTTCCATAGTTGGGTCTTTATGACATTTCCAACTTGAGAGTCTTTGCAACACTTGAAAAACTAATGATGCTTAAACTGTTTTGTTGATGCAATTTCTTTCAACTCTTTTCAAACAATTACTTATCGTATTTTACTTAAAAAAAACAACAACAGAGAATTCTCCAAGGTGAATGAGGATGAATATGGTCTATGTAGTATGAAATAGAATAAAATGTGTTCAAACTGTTTTAAAAAGGGGGAGCGGGATGGGAGAGAGTGATCGGAGTAAGGTTACCCCTTATATTTTCTATACATGTTTAGAAATGTCCCAATGAAATTCCCCTTGCACAACCAATGGATGTTATTCACAATTAAAAAAATTTATTGTTTTATTTTTATTAGCATAATCTTACTCCGATCACTTTCTCCCATCCCACTCCCCCCTTTTAAAACAGTTTCAACACATTTCATGCATCTCAACCTCTGTTGAATCCCAAGCCAGAATTAAAACATTTCATATTCTTGTATGCAGCTTCACTTGTTCTGCTGGAAATAATAAGCAGGAAAAGAAACTATGTATTTGTCTTGCTAAGAGAATAACAAGGAATTTATTTTCACAATGTTAAGAATTTTTAATGCTACATTTAAGTCTTACCAAGTAAGGAACTTATTTAACTAGTGATATATTTTTTTCATTACTGGAAAGTTTCTTTTA
Organism: Dipodomys spectabilis; assembly: GCF_019054845.1. Taxonomy (NCBI): domain Eukaryota; kingdom Metazoa; phylum Chordata; class Mammalia; order Rodentia; family Heteromyidae; genus Dipodomys; species Dipodomys spectabilis. Next base: position 660,024 of record NW_024870701.1, on the reverse strand, counting down.
TTCCTGTTGTTTTGTTATTTTTTATAATTATTTTTTATTGTGAAAATACTGTACAGAGGGCTTACAATTTCATGGGTAAGATAATGAGCACATTTCTTATCAAGCATTGTAGCCTCCTCCTTTGTTTCCCCTTCCCATCCCTTTGTATCATTCCCCCTACCAAAGTTGTAAAGTTCATTTTTCGACATAATGACTTGTACATCTCATTGTTGCAATGGGTCCTCTTGTATCCCTGTTTCAACGATTTGTTTTTTCCCTTCCCCTCCACATATACCAACATCATATATAGTGAAAGCAGGGGTTATACCATGGGGGAGGGACATACAAAGCAACAAAGACATAATCTTATAAATATTTAACTAGTGATATTTAAATTAAAATATTCAGAATTCTTAGATTATTGACTTCAGCAGTGAATCTCCCTATTTTATCAGAAGTTCTCAAGTTGTATAACAGAAAAATTATAGCAATGACATTCAGGTTGTTTGAGGTGAGGGGTTGAGATAGTGTCTCTCTGTAACAAAACATTCGATATCCTCATCAAAAAAATCCAGAATTTCTGAATAATCTTTATGCATCTTTCTGGGTACAATAATCTGACACTATGAAAACAAGACTCTCCTAAGCATTTAGCTCTACTAAATACCACTAGTTACTTCCTACAAAAAAACAAAAACACAATCAAGTATAAGCCAAGTGTGGTGCTTCATGCCTCTTAGCTACTTAAAACTTGGAAATCCAAGCCAGTTCAGCAAAAAGTCTCCAAGACCCCTTTCTTTAACCATAGCCAAGCATTGTAATGTGTGCCTGGCATTCCAGGTAAATGGAAAGCATAAAAAGGAGAACCTATTCCAAAAATAACCAAAGCAAGCTTAGCATTGGTGTCTTATACCTGTAATCCTAGCTACTCAGGAGGCTACGATCTGACAATAAAGATTCAAAGCTAACCGAAATAGTAAAGTCTATGACATTCTTATCCAATTAACCACCAGAAAACTGGAAATCGAGCCGTGGCTCACATGGTAGAGCACTAGCCTTGAGCAAAAGAGCTCAGGCACTGGGCCCAGGCCCTAAGTTCAAACCTCAAAAACAAAAACAAAAAATCGACTAAATAGCCTCAAGTCTGATGTCAGTCTATGCTTAATACAAAACTGTCAAGGTGCCTGCATCTAGGAGCTCAATATCCAGTGAGGATATTGAGTGAGGAAAGTACACTAACTTCCTAAATTCCTATTTCAATCTACAGGTCTAATGTCTCTTGGTTTTACAAATCATTTTCCAACTCATTGAATCCTGTCTTTTCAGATTATTTGTACAAAGAGTATGAGCCTAATTCACACTCCAGTCACTTTAAAAAGCAACAGAAGACTAAATGGGTCAGAAGAACCCTAGAGCTGAATGGACTGGTTTAAGGTAAAAACCTATTCTCAGCTAATGTCTCGTATGGTCACACCTCATAATCCAGAAGTAAACATGACTCATCTATTCTACATATATTACTTTGAATGGTTTTTAGTTATTTCCATGATCCTAATCTACCTTGAAGCGTAAATATTTTCTACCACTAAGTGCAAATGAACTTTGTTTTCAAGACTTTGAAAACAATTTAAAAAGGAGAGTTGTTTCTGAATATTTTCCAGAATGACAGCATGGGGGGAGGGAGGGAGGGAGGGAGGGAGGGAGGGAGGGAGGGAGAGAGAGAGAGAGAGAGAGAGAGAGAGAGAGAGAGAGAGTACTGCTCATCAAATAGCAACATACGGGCTAGAGGTGTCACTCAAAGGTATAGAAATGTTGTTTAGCATGCCTAATCCACTAGGTTTGATCTCCAGTATTGAACAAAAAAACAAAACAAGGCAATATATTTTTAATCACAGGGCTCCACAGTCAATGTTTTTTAATAGAAGTTGGAAGTTTTCTTACAGTTAAATTTTAAACTAATAGTGTTAAATATGTTATATGTAAGTAATGTCCATAAATTATATCTCATCACCATTCCAATGGCTATCATAAACTGCAAAAAAGACACCACACTTTTCTCCCTCTCCTTCACTGCCCCCACCCACCACAGTTGGCCTCTTCTGTTGAATATCATAAATACATAATATTGATCCCCAAACAACAAAACCATGCTGCATATCCTCCCCTCCTCAAGGATACCTGATTTTTCAAATTTCTTCCCTCAGCCATCAAAATCTCAATTTCCTGCTATGTATAAAGCTAACAACAAACCTCTGAGTAACACATATCAGAGTCAATAAGTCATAAATATATATGCTTTATCTTTGGAAAGTTTCCTAATTTTTCTAATCCTAACCATAATTCAAGAGAACATTATTAGTAAAGTCAAAGCTACATCAATCTCACGGTAATACAAAAGGGATGATTAGCCACTGCCACCCTGCAGTGTGAGCCATGATGAAGACAGTGCCGTAGTTCTGTTTAAAAGGCTGCTTCTGCCAAATAAACAGTTTCAGCAACCTCACATGCTGCTTGTTCTATTATGATTTAATGACTCTGGCAAGTGAAAAGAAAGATCTTCCATGATTATCAAAAGCATGTAATTTGGAAAAAAGAAAAAAAAGCACTAATTCACCAGTTTACTTAGTTAATAACATAGATATGTTCAGGAGAATTTCTCCACTTTGCAGCACATGCTCCCATTTTTTCAAACAACTTTAATCTCTTTTGCCTTTACCTATCAGTGCAGCCCTTGTTTCTTACAGAGGAGTCTAGTTGACTGGCACACATTATCTTTTTCAATCTGGAAACTACCTAGTTTCCCTGTACTAGTTAAAATAGAACATGGCATGGAGGAATCCAAGTAGTAGTAATCTCCCAACTCCAATCGTCTGGTGGTACATCTGCAGAGGACCCCTAGGAAATGAGAAGAGACTCAGCGAATCTTCCCCAGTGGTAATCAAAACACAGTTCCTGTTCCTGCCTGGCTTTATTCAGCATGGAATCCCCTGAGACCTCCTAAGAGCTTCAAATATGTAGGAGGGGCTGTTCCAGCTACTCCTACAGTGGTCCCCTTCCCAGATTTGAGATGACATCTGGCTGGGTAAAGAGAGACACTTTGGAAACAGTGCTCTTACCAATTTCACTGCTGCCGCCAGTACTGCATATCACTCCAGATGGGGCTGCAGCTTTGGAAAAGTTTAAGGCTGCAGCATGTGTTATCACAACCAGACACATTGAGTATACTGAGCTACTTCAACAAGAAGGACTTCTTCCAAGAGCAACAGCAAGTCAGTGAACCAATACTAGGGACATGAAAATATAAACCTTGTTTTACTCAGTGACTTGTTTAGCCACAATGTTATATTCTGTTAAATCAGGCACTGTTTATTCTAAGAGGTTGGGACCAAGCTGTGAGCCTGGCTTTCAAGATACACCTTCCTAATGAAGGGAGAAGTAAAATAGCAACAGGATGTTGTTTTTTTAAACAAATCCTAGTCTGGGATAATTAAATAAGGGGAAATAAAGGCACTGCCAAAAAGGATGGAAGGGCAGTTGATGGCTACCTTAGGAAAAGGCATGCAAAGACCAAAGTAGAAACATGTATGGCAGAGTATTAAAAGAAACAAAACAAAAACAAAAACAAAAAAACCTCCAGAAAGGCTTTGTGTAAAAATAGGAGTATAATGAACCTGAGGGAAGCAGAACTTGGCTGATTATGGTCAGGTAACTATGCAGACACGACTGACTCTCACACCACACATTGCTCTGTACATTCTTAAGTCATTTTGCCAATCCTCAAGTTACTTTAGAAACAATGCAGGAATAAATCATGAGATGACTCAGATGCTAGGTTATCAAACAGTCAGAAATCTGCAGAAGTTTTAGCAGTCACAAGTCCCAACAAAAGTCTCTAGTTATAATCTAAAAATTATTTCATAAAGGCTTCTTTCTGATCTTCAATGAAGATGGAAGGTTATCACTCAAAGCACCTTTAAAATTCTCAATATAACTAGACATCCTGTTAATCTAGAGAATACCACATACTTTGTCTCCATTCTCTTGAAACTCATTATAGATTGAAATGTGCCTTCCCAAAAAAGTAAGTGAGACCTTATTTGGAAAAAGAACTTTTACAGGCAACCATGTTAAAATGAAGTTAAGGTAGGCCCTAAGCCAATATACAAGAACACACACACACACACACACACACACACACACACACACACACACACACACACACACACACACACACACACACACACACACACACACACACACACACACACGAAGCAGAAATCAGGGGTAGGTAATGTCATCTATAAGCCAAGGAACCCCAAATACTGAACATCAATTTACCAGAAGGTACAGAGGTATGCACCACTCCTGCTTAAGCTCCTAGTCTCTAGAATGCTAGCACAGTAACATGGTGTGGTTTAAGCCACTCAGTCTTCAATACTTTATTACTACAGCCCTAGCAAGGTAACATACACATGAACCATACAATAAAGAAATACAAAAGGGCAATTCAAAAGGACAATGGAAATGAATAGATGAGATGACAGGAAATGAAAAGGTCAAATTTTTGGAAGAAGAAAAATGGAAGGAGGACCAGGTAATAAAGTAAGTGGGTAAAACAAAACCCAACTAGTAAACCAGGTATGGTGGCAAATAAGGCTAAGGTGAGAGGATTATTTGATCTTACAAATTTGATACCATCCTAGACAACACAGTGTGATCCATTTCAAAACAAGCAATAGCAACAACAGGAAACACCAACTCCAAATTTGTTGGGACATGTTAAAGGAACACAGGAACAAAATGAAAGCACTCTCAGTGGCTACAACTAGAATGACTTGGTCAACATAGCATAATATAACAAGGTTATAATCACTGTATAAAATAAACACCCTTGAGTCTATTTTAGTATAAAGCTTACTAGATGAACTTATAAATTTCTTGTGTGAAATTCCACCCTCAAATACAGGAAGACTTAACAACTGAATGTGATGTGGTGGTAATCTGGACAGGAGTCTGAGGATAGAAAAAGAACATTAGGTAAAAACAAGGGAAATCTAGTTAGACTATTTAGGCTATGGACCTTGGTTACAAATAATATATTAATATGGCTCATTAACTGACAAATAGGGCAAATTCATGTAAGATGTTAACAATGGAAGCTCAGGTGCATGCTACATGGGAACTTTATATGATATTTTTCTGCAAAACTATTTTTAAAATATTAAAAGTAATATAATGAACAGAAGAGTGATAACTGACTTACAAATCAAGATAGAGTAGGCACAGGAAAAATCATCAACAGGAAACAAGATGAATCACTTTCCAGAAATCTAAGAAGGTCTTAAGAACTACTCACCCTTACTCCTCTGCTTCCAGATCATTGCTACTTACAGTAGAATACTAAGCAGGTTCCTCTCTCAGGAATACATCATGAGGAATAGGGAAAGGATCTATAAATACTGATACTGGAATCCCCTTTCTGATTGCCCATTGTGAAAGCCACCCTACACTAGTCCAGCTCACGTGCAGAGCAGTTCCAATTGGCTGGAACTTTTACATATAAACAAACAGCCAACAAATACCACACATCTGAGGAGGGATTACTATAAAAGACTAATTAAAACAAATAAGCCATTTGTTGGAATAAGCAATGCAAATAAGTTTCATAAACACCATAATATTGTCAGATGCAAGAGAAAACACTGAATCCGAAAATTGCAATAGAACACTAATAAAAACGAACATTTGAGAACAGAGGTCTTAGAAATTAAAATGTAATAGTAAAATTTAAACGTCTCTATAGAAGGCTTAGAAACCCTGTATGTCTAGCAAAGATAAAGGAGGCAACAAATATCAAAGTTATCAGTCCAACAGTCCCAAGCCCCAAGTATCTGATTCTTAGGTTTTAGAAAGCAGAAACAGAAACAAAAGAAGAAAGGCTATCAAACAAGTCATACAAGAATATTTCCCCGAGTCAGATATACATGGATTTCCAAATTGAAAGTTTCCACTGAAAGCCCTGTTCCAGACACCTGTCCACCCGGGTGGTCCTTACAGTAATCACAACATAAAAAATGGTCTATAGCGCTTCTGTAACAGCAATGGCTTGAGAAATGCCACATACACGTGGCTTCACTCTCAATCAGAGATACAGCACTAGGTGCCAACCCCTTCCTCAACTTCATACAGATACACAGAAGTTGATCCTACACATGGGGAGAAGCCTCTCCAAGCCAGAGGAGCACCTATATTCTGAGTGTTTTTATGCCCTCTAGCCTGCAGTTTCTGGTGACATACTTACCTATTAGCCAGGTACAAAGAACAAAACAAGACCAGGAATGAAGGTTCACTGTAAAGCCAGGTAAGGAAGGTATTTCCTTCATATTCCATTCGTCCCTGACCTTGTCTTGCCCAAAGACAGGATAGCAAATCACAAACCAACATACTTCATTAGCAGAAGATACTTTTTTTTTTTTTGGTCTGGTTGTGGGGCTTGAACTCTGGGCCTGGGCACTGTCTATGAGATCTTCAGCTCAAGGTGAGCACGCTACCACTTGAGTCATACCGTCCCTTCTAGTTTTCTGGTGGTTATTGGAGATAAAGAGTCTCACAGACTTTTCTGCCTGGGCTGGCTTTGAACCACCATCCTCAGATCTCAGCCTCCTGAGTAGCTGGGATTATAGGCATGAGCCACCGGTGCCTGCTAAGAGATACTTTTAAATGAGATACAGTACAGGTGCTACAAAAATGTGAGAGGAAAGGATATAATGGAGAAAAAAATAAAAAGGGCTTGGCACTTTAACCAAAAACAATTCAAAATTCTAAGAAAAAACTTTCTATCTTAGCAGTCTGTAGGTAACCTATCAATGACATATAAAGTTAAAATAGTGAAAAATCTAAGACCTATAATATCTTAAGGAATTTATGTTCTATGAGTCTTTTCTGGAAAAGCTGCAGGAATAGCCCTCTATAAAGAAGGAGAGCAGTGAGAGGAAGGAAGAACCCAGACCTAGGGCAAGGCTCCAACACAAGAGAAATGACTAATATCCAGGACAAGGTAAGGATTGTATTCAGAAAAATGGGAGCTTGCTGGGCACTGGCGGCTCATGCCTGCATTCCTAGCTACTTAGGAGGCTGAGATCTGAGCATTATGGTTCCAAGCCAGCCCCGGCAGGAAAGTTGTGAGACTCTTATCTCCAATTAAGCACAAGAAAACCGGAAGTAGAGCAGTGGCTCAAAGTGGTAAAGTGCTAGCCTTAAGTGAAAAAACTCAAGGAGAACACCCAGGCTGAGTTCAAGCCCTATGCTATGACTGACCCTCCTGCCCCCTTGCAAAAGGAAAAAAAAAAAAAAGGGAGCTAGAATTTTCATACTCCAAAATGAAAGCCAATAGCTGTTGACAAGAGAAAATAAAATTTCGTAGTAAGGAAATAAAATCACTAAACATGCTTAGTTTTGAACAATAGTCAAAATATAAACTCAAAACTTGGGGAAGTAAAATATTATAATTACATTAGGTTATTAAAAGAAAATGTACTTTGTATGTCCCTCCCCCACAGTGTAACCCCCGCTTTCACTATATTTGATGTCAGTATAACATGTGGAGGAGATGGGGACAAACAAGTCGTTTAAGGATTCAGGTGGACCTGTTGCAACAATGAGAAGTACAAAATGTCATGTCAAAACCAGCTTTACAATGTCGGTGTGGGGGGGGGGGGGAGGGGGGTATGATTGGGTGGGGGGGAGGGGGGAGGCTGGGAAGGGAGGTGAAGGGTAAACAAAGGAGGAGGCTGCAATGCTTGGTAAGAAATGTATGCATTATCCTGCCCATGTAATTGTAACCCCTCTGTACAGTATGTTCTCAAATAAAATAAAATTAAATTAAAAAAAAATGTATGTCACATGAGGATTATGAAAAAGATGAGTCCTATCCTGCCTAGTGGAATATCTGCAAAGAATGTTTAAAATGGAATGGCATGGAAGCTAAAACCCTAAGAGCCTGTACTACTCAGGAATCTGAGCTCTTAAGACCATAGTTGGAATCCAGCCTAGGCAAACACGAGACTCTTACCTTCAATTAATCAGCCAATGGCTAAGAGGTGGGGTGTGGCTCAAATGGCAGAGTAGCATTAGCCTTGAACACAAAAACTAAAAGGCATAAGGCCCTGAGTTCAATTCCCAGTAGTGCACAAAAACAGGCAAAACTCACAAGAAACAGTCAAAATAAGAACGTTTTTCCTAGAACATGGTAGTTGGTAGTAAGGAAGACTAGTAATGGTCACTTTAAACCTCAATATTATCTAAACATTTCAACTACAAAAACAATATATTTCACTTTTTCCCCCCCTGGTTGGTCATGAGGCTTGAACTCTGGGCCTGGGCACTCTTTCTGAGCTTCTTCATGGAAGGGTAGCTCTCTACCACTTTGAGCCACAGTGCAATTTTGGTTTTCTGGTGGTTAATTATTAGGAGATAAGAGTCTCAAAATGTTCCTACTCAGGTTGGCTTTGAACCATGATCCTCAGATCTTAGCCTCCTGAGTAACTAGGATTACAGGCATGAGCCACTGGCGCCCAGCTATATTTCACAATTTTAAAGATGAAAAGCTATTATGTGATACTGCTTTATGAAAAACAATCATTGACAAGAATAAAAATTATTAGAAGAAAGAAAGAATACTCAGCATTAGCATCTGTGGTCCATTTGAGCTTTAGGTTATGTTTCATTTTCAGATGAATGAACCAGGAAATTAAACACAGCAAAGTTCCTGTTAAGTTAGGAATGCCTGTAAACCTAGCTACTCAGGAGGCTGAGATCTGAGGATCACAGTTTAAAGCCAGTCCAGGCACAAAAGTCTGGGAGATTATTATTTCCAAATAACCAGTAAAAAGCTGCAAGTACAGCTGTGGCTCAAGCGGTAGAGTTCCAGCTTTGTCAGGATTTTATCCAGTTCATTCACCTGGGACAGTGAACATGTTAACACAAAAAAGCCTTTTTCCATTTCATGGGATAGGACACCAGTGAAAAAATTAGCCAACATTCAGAAAGACCACATTCAGAAGACTCAATCTGCCACCATAATAACACAGGAATATTAGTATATTTTATTTTATTTTGGGTCCGGTCATGGGGCCTGAACTCTGGGCCTGAAAACTGTCCCTCAGCTCTTCAGCTCAAGGCTAGCGCTCTACCAATTGAGCCACAGCGCCACTTCCGTCTTTTTTCTTTTTGCCTATGTGGTGCTGAGGAATCGAACCAGGGCCTCATGCATGCAAGGCAAGGGCTCTACCACTGAGCCACCTTCCCAGCCCTATTAGTATATTTTAGTGAAGAAAATAAAACTTAGATGAATGGCAACTCCTTTGTACAAACTAAAGATAAAAATGCAATTTAAGAAACTTCGAGTACTTCTGTAATCTACCATATCAGGCACCCATTTATGAAAATCAGTTTGTAGAGAAATGTTAGAGGCTTTATGAACTTACCATAACATTCTTTTTCTTTTAGTTATGTACTCACCTGCATTGTACTAGATACAAAGACTGATTAAATGATGGCAAAGATCACAAGACGTTTAGAAACACACGTAGTACATATAAAATTGTTAACTTTGACCCTATGACAAAAAACATTAATAGGTCAAGGAAGAAAATTTTGTCAATTGTGGGGCTTGAACTCAGGGCCTGACCTATTTTGCTCAAAGATAGCACTTTGAGCCACCTCCAGTTTTTGATTGGTTACTTAGAGGTAGGAGTCTCATGGGGACTTTTCTTCCTGGACTGACATCGAACTGTGATCCTCAGATCTCAGCCTCCAGAGTAGCTAAGATTCGTGTATGCAACCGGCTTCCAGCCAAGGAAGAGAATTTAAGCAAGCACACAAAATGGTTTATTATATATATATATAAAAAATCAACTAAATATATTCTCACACTAAACATATAAACAGAGGCTATCCCCAACACATTTTTTTTGCTTTCTCATTTTCAATCATTTGGTGTTTTCTTCCCAATCCCTCTCCATTTTGAAACTACTTAACATAAAAGGAGACACTACTTCTGAGCAAGAAAGCTGTATAATTCACCTTTTACCCATGCCCTATAATTGAACTCTTGATATCTCTGGTTTCCCTGGAGCTCCAGCCTTCTGCTGACCTCTGGACCTCTGGGTAATTACAGATCAACATATGTCCTCCTTAATCCCCAGAGTCAGGTATTGTCATACCCATTACAAAAGAGGAAACAACTGAATAAACTATGTATCAAAAGTATATTCACACCTATGCTGATGGCTCCTGCCTGTAATCCTAGCTACTCAGGAGGCTGAGATCTAAAGATCTTGGTTTCAAGTCAGCCAGGGCAGGAAACTCCATGAGACTCTTATCTCCAATAAACTACTTGGCACCATGGCTCAAGTAGAGCACTCGACTTGAGAAAAGAAGCTCAGGGGCAGCCCCAGGCCTGTAGTTCAAGCACTAGGACCAGAAAAAAAAAAAAGTATATTCACACATTAACAGAACGTCAAGAAGAATCACATAATCATCTCAATAGATGCAGAAAAGGGTTTTGACCAAATTCAACATCCTTTTATGATAAAAGCTCTGGATAAGCTAGGAATAAAAGGAAAATACCTCAACATAATAAAGGCTATCTATGACAAACCTATAGCCAACATCATACTCAGTGGTGAAACACAAGCTATTTCCTCTAAAATCAGGAACAAGACAATACTGGACTTCCTAGCCTGAGTAATAAGGCTAGTGAAAGATATTAAAGAGAGCCTAGCTACTCAGGAGGCTGAGAGCTGAGGATCTGAGGATCACGATTCAAAGCCAGTCCAGGCAGGAAAGTCTACAATGTAAGGTCCGCTCCTGGATGGTGAGCAGACTCCACCCTCCTCGCAGCAAAGTCTCCACCCAGTACCTGCGTTACCTAGGCAACTGGAACACCTGGAAGAGGTCACATCTGCATCTGCTGAGGTCACATCTGAATTTGATGTGGCCACACCTTTCTCCGCCCATACCCTACATAAGGCCTAGCCCAGGCCCAGACTCTCTCTTTTTCTCGCTCTGTTCTTTTCTAGCTCTTGCTCTTGCTCTTCTTTTCTAGCTCTCTCTCTGCTCTAGCTCTTCCCTCTCTCTTTCCCAGCCACGTGGAGTGCCAACCTTGCCTGGTCCCAGCAGGTCCACTGAATAAACCTACCCCTTACCTGAATACCACGTGAGTGCTACTGTTCTTACCCCTCTCTCTGCTCTTTTCTAGCTCTTTCCTCTCTTTCCCAGCTCTCTCTCATTCCCAGGCCTTTCAAAACCACGTGGAGTGCCAACCTTGCCTGGTCCCAGCAGGTCTACTGAATAAACCTACCCCTTACCTGAATACCACGTGCGTGCTGCTGCAGTTCTTACTCAGCAACCTCTTTTTAAAAACCTAACATACAAGACTTTTTTTTTTTTTTTTGTGAAAATATCGTACAGAGGGGTTACAATACATGAGCAAGGTAATGAGTACATTTCTTATCAAGCATTGTTGCCTCCTCCTTTGTTTCCCCTTCCCATCCCTTCCAGTCTCCCCACTCCTCCTCCAAAGTTATAAAGCTGATTTTTCGACATAACGACTTGTATATCTCATTGTTGCAATGGGTCCACCTGTATCCCTATTTAAACAATTTGTTTTTTCTGCAAGACTCTTATCTCCAATTAACCACCTGAATGCTGGCAATGTGGCTCAAGTGGTAGAACTCTTGCCTTGAGCTGAAGAGTTCAGTGACAGCGCCCAGGCCCAGAGTTCAAGCCCCACAACCAACAAAAAAAAAAGAAAGAAAGAAAGAAAAAAGAAAAAAAAAGACATTAAAGGGAACTAAACAGGGTAAAAAAGAAGACAAGCTTATCCCTATTTGCAGATAATATTCTCTTATATCTAAAAGACCCTAGAGACTCTACCCCTAAGCTTAGTAAAGTTGATTGATAACTTTGGCAAAGTAGCAAGACACAAAACCCACAAAAATCAGTAGCTTTTCTGTATACCAACAATGTGCAGACAGAAGGAAATCAGGAAAACAATTCCATTTGCAACAGCCTCACAAAACATAAAATATCCAGAAATAAATCTAATCAAGTATAATTTCAGGAGGGGAAGGGAAAAAACAAAACTTTTAAATAGGGATACAAGTTGACCCATTGTAACAATGAGATGTACAAGACACTGTTGAAAAACAAACTTTACAATTTAGGTGGGCAGGTGTGTGGGGGGGGGTGGAGTGTAGTTGAGTAGGTGATAAGAAATGAACTCATTACCTTGCTCATGTAACTGTAACCCCTAGGTACAGTATTTTCACAATAAAAAAACATTTAAAAAAAAAAAGAAAGAAAGTGAAGGACCAATACAGCAAAATCTACAAAAATCTGAAGAAGTTAAAGAAGACAGCATGAAGTACAAAGCCCTCCCATGTTCATGCCTCAGCAAAATTAGTATTGCAAAAATGGCCATACTGCCAAAGGCAATTTATAAAACCCATCAAAACTCTGATGTCATTCTTTACTAAGAGAGGGGAAACAATCCTAAAATCCATAGGGAGTCACAAAACACCCCTAATAGCCAAAGCAAATCTGGTGGGGGGAGGGGAGAGCAAAGAAAACAATGCTGGAGGTAACACAACTTCAGACCTCAAACTTTACTACTAAGCTCTAACACAAAAACAGCTTGGTATAGGCATAAAAATAGTCTGAAGACCAGTGGAATAGACTGGAAGACCCATAAATAAAACCATATTCTTATAGTCATCTGATATTTGACAAGGAAGCCAAAAACCTATGTTAAAAAAGACACGCCTCTTCAACAAATGATGCTGGAAAAAGTGTGCATCCATATGTAGAAGACTAGATGTCTCCTCACGCTACAATGAACTCAATGTGATCAAAGATCTCAATGTCAGACCTGAAACCTTGAAATTACTACAGGAAGAAGTAGGAGAGACATTAGAACTTAGGCAGAAACTTTCTGAATAGAGTTCCAGGGACTCAGTAAATTAGAAAGACTCGACAAATGGTATTGCATCAAACTGAAGTCTCTTGTACAGCAAAGTTAAAAACAAAAACGAAAACAGCCAACAAATTGGGAGATTGTTACTGGTTATATATCTGACAAGAGTCTAGTATCCAGACTATGCAAGGAGCTCAAGAAACCAACACTCCCCACGAGTCAATAATCCACTTAATAAATGGGCAAAGGAGCTAAATAGAGACTTCTTAAAAGCGGCAAGAATGGCCAATAAACACATGAGGAAATGCTCAACATGCCTGGCCATAAAGAAAACGCAAGTCAAAACAACAGTGAGATTCCATCTCATTCCAATAAGAATACTAACAACAACAAATGCTGGTGGGGATTCAGGGAAAAATTAATTCTGTTGATGAGAATGTAAACTAGTGAAACCACTCAAGTTGATGATTCCTCAAAAAAGACTAAACAGAACTCCCCTATGATCTAGTAATAACCACTTTTGGGCATCTACCCAAAATATTACAAGTCAGGATATAGTAAAGACACTTATCCAAGTTCATTACTGTACTATTCACAATAGCCAAGTTATGGAAATAGCCCAGATGCCCTACAACAGATAAGTGGATCAAGAAAATATGGTACACATACATAATGGAATTTTACTCATCTATAAGAATAAGTTATTTGAAGGGAAATGAACAGACCTAGAAAACATTGTCAGACTCAGATACAAATGGCCTATGTGTTCTCTCACTAGTGGAAGCTAGATCTAAAATACAATCATACATGATAACATATACAGGACCTTAAGCATATAGACACAAATGGATTAAAGGATGGTATATTTAAAAGAGAAGTCAAAAGGCATAACTCCTATGAACAACTAATGAACTGTTTAACAAAATGGATACCAGAAAGCAGCAACATGTTTTGGGGAAGAACAAAGGGCAGGGTACATAATGGAGGAAAGGTGCATAAATACACTCATTCTATTCAATGTACATTATGTATAAAATGAACTACTTAACTTGACAGTAGGGACAAGAAGGGGGAAAATGGGGACAAATGATGGAAGGATAACATTGATCAAGATGCATTGTGTTCATATCCTGACTTACTGGAATTGTAACCTCTTTGTATAATTACTTAATAATAATAAATAAATAAAATCAAGTTAAAAAAAGTATATCCATCAAAACCAGGGTGAAGCCTCACCATACAATTACAACAAACTTAAAAAATGGAAGAATGAGTGATAAGAAAGTAAGCTGGTACCACTCACTGTCTAGTGTGGGTACCAGGAGGGTAGAGCGCTAAATGGGGGTGAGGAATGAAGGAGGATGGATATGGCCCTCCTTAATTTATATGCATATATGAAGACAGAGCAATATAACCTGTTGAAAATAATTTGGGAAGGGGGAGTGAGATAGGGAAGAGGAAGGAAGTGTGATTGACATACTATATGCATGTGTGGAAATGTTACAAAGGAATCCCCTTGTACAACTAATGGACTTTTTTTAAAAAGGACATTTATTAATTTGTTGGGTACTGATAGCTCATGCCTATAATCCCAGGTACTTCAGAGGACTGAAGTTCCATTCTAGCTTTGCAACAAAAGTTCATCAATATTAACAGCAAAAAGTTATGCTGGAGGTATGACTCAAGTGGTAGTGTCAGCCAGCCATGAGCAATCAGACAACTAAGCTAAAAGTCCTGAGTTCAAATTCTGGTACCACCTCAAAAAAACTACACTCATAAATCTGGAAGTCCTAAAGGCCTGAATATATTTGTACAAATAAAGGTTTTTAAGTTATTCATTTAATCAGTAAGTAAAACTCCATTACAGGCAAGTATACAGATACAGTAATTGGTGAGTCAAATGATCTAGTGAAAAAAAGGTCACTAGTTCCAAAGGCAAATCTGAAAAAAATAAATAAAGACCTGTTCAGAAAAGTCTGATAGTCAACTGCACTGGTGGCTTTTGCTAGCTACACAATATGATAGAATAAAGATTTCTGAACAGAGAACAGGCTGGGAGCCCCATCCAACTCTGACATTGCTTATCTTTGTGCCAGTCCAGGATTAAGGTACATATCTACTCAAATCAGAAACCTACTCAAATCCCTACCAGGGAAATCCCTGAAGAGGACATTATGATGGATACTGACAGATAATGTCTCAAATAATCAAATTTCTTCTGCCCATTTCTTACTTCCAATACTCTTAGGCTAAGTCTGGGAGCAATATTTAGCTTGAGTTCAGAGGCCATGTTGTATGAAAAATTTAGCTTTTAGATACTTGATCCAGTCTAGGCCTAATGACAAGCTCATACAGTGAAAGGTAGACAGAGGAACATCATATTCATAGTGTTCAACTGGTCCCAGAGCCAGCACCAAGTGTTTGAGGTGGGGACCAATCTCCTTCACTGTTTTCCTGGCTGGTTTTCTCTCTCTAGCACAATTGGCCTTGCATACATAAATGATCAAAGAAACCCAAGGCTCCTATTAAGTAGCTGCTATTCCTCTATTACCAGTTTATAGATGCTGACATTAAAGATAGTTTGTTCAGTTCTACCTAATAAAAGTAAAAAAAAAACCTTAACGTTGATTTGGGGAATGTCAAATAAATGCATCAGAATTGTACATTCTTTGGGCACTGAGGTGAAGAGCAACAGAAGGAGATTACTGCCATGTGGCTGGGTAGCCTTTTTTAAATCCCTCTTAGTTTTAGCATCCTCACCTAGAAATAGGGCTATTATAGAGGCGTTGTGACAATATAAAGCACTTAGCACAGTGCTTAGCCCAAAGAAGGCATTCAATCATGTAACTAAAGTAATGATGACAATCTTTTACGAACATTAAAAAGTTCCTAGAGAAATGTTGAGTGTTCCTAAATAGTAGGCAGCAGCACCATTTGGTGGACTAAGAATCCAAAATTCCAAATTTCTATCATTCAAGCAATGTTAGGTAGGTAAGTTATTCTGAACTAGGTGAGCCACTTGGAAAATTCCATAACTAAAGATGAATCCTTTCCTCTAAGCCTTTAGTACACATTTTAAACAACAGAGCTTTTTGTTTGTTTAACATTTCTGTCTTATTTCTGTAGAGTTCATATAATTAGCTATTCTGGCTATAATGTCAAATATATCTACCTATAAGTCATCTAAAATAAATGGTAAGAGATTTTTTAAGACATGTAATATGTGGGTAGATATTTTGGAATGTTTGCAAAACAACAACAAAGGTTAACCCTTGTCATGCTAAAATAAAAAGTATATACCCTACGATGTTTCACTAAGCCCAAACATTCCTAGACTTAGGCTAACTTTTAAGAAAGCAAGTCTCTGTACAAGGACATATTTACAGACTCAATCTGTAGGAAAAACATCCTAATTGAAGAAGAGCTAATTCCGAGCTTTTGATTCATGTTAATTATCCAACTGTCTTACTGGTACATAGGCGCTAACAATTCAAAATAATTAGAGAGGCTCTTGTTTGCTGCTACCCCAAGCTGACAGGATAGCACAGAAAGCTCCCCTCAGTGTTCCCACTTAGGACACTGTGGGCCCTGGCAGAGGGCAAGCTGTGCGCTCTGGCTTTCCTCTTGGCTGAGGGCTGGAGCAGACCACTGTTGTATGGCCCAGAAAGGATGATGCTTGCACAACTCACTTCCCTGTGTACCCTGGAACTGTTCTGAAGTACACCACACACTGTGACCCCCTCAGGTTGTAGTGGTGGAGATCCCATCAGGCCCACTTAGAGTAGAACAAAAAGGGAAGCCAAAAGCTTGTGCACAGATATACCATGGTGTGGGAAGCAGCATTAGTTCCCTCTCACCCTGTCCCACTTCTGCCAGGCACAAACGTTCAAATGCACAAACACATTCACACCTCTATATAGTCTCTGCCCATCCAGTGGGGCTCTTGTTCTTCTGCCTTGAAAGCCTTATATACTATGCAGGTGCAGGTCAGAGGGCTGGAAAAGCCTCTGGGATTTGGTGCAAGAAGGACCTCAAACATTGGCTAGACTGTCAGGCATTAGGCAGTGTCTTTCTCAGAGTTTGGTCATAAAGGACAGACTTTTCCCACATAGAAGATGCAGAAGCAGTGTACAGTCTTTTGGGTCACAGGATCCTCCTCCTTGCCCTGGGCAGCTTGCCTACCTCTCCTTTTGAATGCTTCTCACTACCTTCAAGGCCAGTAGGTGCACAGCTTTGGCACAAGCAGAGCTTTCCCTCAAGGCTATGTGGCAGACAGTTGGCCAGGGCAGCTCAATCTCCCCTCTTCCCATCTTGTCTAGGAAATTCTATATTCTAACCAGGAAAAATGTACATGGTAGCCTAGACAATGAATAAATACCTCAAACTTCCTCGTGCAGGAGAAAAAATTATAATCAAGTTATCAGATGACTCTATGCTGAATATGAAGATTTTTTTAAAAGATCATGTTTTGGAAGCTACCTTTCCCCACAATCTATACACACATTTTTCTAATTCATTTATGAAGTTTCTCAAATTATATAAGTGGCCTAAATAATCTAACTAGAATTCTATACGATCCCTCTTTTATCAGTCACATAAACTATCTTGGTTTGTACAAAGGTGAATGGAGGTAGGAAAAGATGACGAAGTAACGGTTTCACTAGGTTTTCTTTCTTTCTCATCTCTTAATAATAATAATTTTAACATCAACCTAAACTGACAAAGAACATCATTGAAATTTATTATGCAAAGGCTTCAAGGAGAAAAGACTTTAAACTGTAGTCAATGAGCCAAATCAGAAAAAAAAAAGTTTCTCATCATTTTAACCCTAAAATGAATGTTAAGGGCCTTCCTTATCTTGCTTGCACTGTAGCAGAGTTCCTCTCCTAACTTTGTTATTGTTTAGTTTTGAGACCAGGCTTGGATAGGTAGCCCAGGCTGGCTTTGAACTCAACCATCAGACAGGAGGGCCTAGCTTCCTGCTGCAAATCAAGAGCTGGGTCCCAAGGGGAGAAAGAATAAAGTGGCCTGGACACCAACCTATCACTTGAGGGTTACATTGCTGACACCTGGGAAATGAAGTTACCTGGCCACTTCATCTGAACCCCAGGAGTAACTTTCCCTCATGTTTGTCTTGAAAAGTATAGGACCTCACACATGCAAAATGTTTACTGTAATAAACATGTTGCTGGGCTGGGTGGCTCAGTGGTAGAGAGCTTGCTTTGCATACATGAGGCCCTGGGTTCGATTCCTCAGCACCACATAGGCAGAAAGAAAAGCCGGAAGTGGCACTGTGGCTCAAGTGGTAGAGCGCTAGCCTTGAGCTGAAGAGCTGAGGGACAGAGCCCAGGCCCAGAGATCAGGCCCACAACCAGAGCCCCCCTCCCCCCCCAAAAAATAAACATGTTACTGACAAAGAATCGAATCAAGACAATGGTCGAGGTAGAAATATGGCTTAGTGGCACAGTGCTTGCCTGACAGGCATGAGGCCGTGGGTTGGATTCCTCAGTACCACATAAACCAAAAATAATAATAAAATAAAATTTAAAAAAAACAAAGGTGGAAGAGGTAGAGCTAAAAATGGTTACCTTTTAGCAAAGCCACCAAGACAACTTCTCATTCAAATACCTAGTTACCAAGTCATCACCACAATATTACCATTGTAGCCTAAAATAAGTGTCTTCAAGCTCTCGCAAGGTTTAACACACCATTTATATGTGTTCTGCCAATTGCAGACCTTGCCTACCAACCTGTCAGTTGTTTCATTATGAAAAAGGCAAATGATAGCTCAGAAGGCCGTGGGGTTCAGCCAGCAGTATAATAACTTCCTTAGCAATGAAGGAAATTAGAAACAGCTAAGAACAGATTTTTAAAATAAAGGTTCCAAACCACTGCTTACCAACTGACAGGGCAGATCAACCCACACATACAAAACACAGCAACAGTTTCTGAGGTCAGAGCAAAAAGGAAATGATTTAAAGACAGACTCAAGTCAGACTTAAACAGAAATCCTGAATGAGGCTGCTTATAATCTACCTTGAGTTATTGTTCTGCTTTGTTATGCATGCAAAGCAGCACAAAAAATAGCTGTTTACATAAAGAACCAAACAATATTTAAACTAAATATTGATATTTCAGTACTGAAAACCCCCACTTAATGTTCATTTGCCAAAGTTAACCTCTAACCACCTCCAATGTGTGGCACCACCAAGATTATCCACTCAAGACTCACCACTCAGGAAAATTCGGTGAATTCATTTAGGAATCCCCACCGACTCCCAGGAAAGGACAAACTGCCTGCTACTTCATAGTTTAACTCAACCAAGTTCTCAGCTTGGTCCTAAGCAGTTTGGGAAGTGTTGCCTTCAGGGAGTCTGAACCCAGAGCTAGGACAGTTCAGTCAGTAAACCAAAAATTACAATGCAGGAGTGATGAGCGCTGCTGTTGCTACAAGAAGGTAGCAATAAAGAAAGCACTGCCCCAGCTGACCCTATTATTTGCTCAACAGTACTTCATTATAGTGCTCAAGGGTTTTCAAATGCTCCCATTTCCAGATCCTCTTATACATAATGCTTCTCTGTTGATTAAAAAATAGAAGAACTCTGTTGTTTCATTTCTAGTGTTGTACATTTATACCTACTAACACTTAAGCAAGGATATTTCGGCTCGTGGTACCACATTTGATTACACATTTAAGTGGAGGAAAGAAGCCACCCACTCTTGTAATCAGCTTTGTTTTGTGCCCGAAGGGCAACCACTTCAGGTCAAACCTAGCCAAAGTTAGGAAGTTCAGTGGAAGGGCCAGCTACAGGAGGGTTGTCACCTGGCTCTACCGTCTGCACCGTCCATCCCCCCCCCCCCCCCCATCATCACCTGCCACACTTTTCATTCCTCAGCCACTGCAAACCATCAACCAACCTCAGGTCTTCAACACGTGAACCCTTAAGGGGTTAATGTAACTGCCAAATATTCCAAAAATGGACTTCAAAATTGACTGTGTATCATCAGAACATTATAAACTAGGGGGGGAGTGTATGTCCTAATAAATCTTAGCCATTAACCAGCATTTTTAACATAGAGCAAACGAACTTTAGCAGGGTCAGGCTAGCCAGCAAAGCAAGAAACTCATTTTCAATAACTGGGAGGGGGATTGTGAGCCTTCAAATTAGCATTAAAAATTAGTCCGGCTGCTGGCTCAGTAATCCTTGGGAGCCTCTCCAAGTATTCAGACCTCTAGCACTTTCCCAAAGGAAGGGTGATCTCCCTGGCCCCATTTTGCATAATTGTGTCGCCTAAAGGCCATCCCAAATTTGAATGAAAATAATCTCCGTCCGTCGGTTCAGGTGATCCGCGGCATTAAACGCACACACGCACACAGACACACACACAGACACACACACACACACACACACACACGCTCAAGAAGCCCCTGGGTACAACTGTCTCAACCAAGCGGATACCAATTAAGACTGGCCGGAGGGGGCGGGGGGGGGGGGTCGGAGGGGCCGGGGGGGGGGGGGGGGGCCGGGGCAGAGTGAACGACTGACACTTGAACCCGGGCCACGGCCTCGGGGAGCGACGGCGGCGGTGGGCAAACGACCGACCCCCGAGAAACACCCGCAACTCGCCGGCCCGGGTCTCTCCGGATCACGTGCCCGGCGCCCCGTCCCTCCGGCCTCCCCGCCGGAGCCGGCTCGGGGGAAACCATCACGCCCCGGAGGCGGCCGGGCCCCGGGGGCTCTCCCGGATCCTCAGCCCCCCCCCCCTCACCCCCGCGGCGTCCGTCCTGCGGCGGCGACCGGGGCCGCGTCTACGTGGCGCGGTGGCGGCGAAGCGCGGGCAGGGTCGCGGGTAGAGGGCAGCTCGGCCCGCGCCTCCCCGGAGGGCCCCCGGCCTGCCACCCGGCCGCCCTGCGCCCGCCAGCTGCGTCCGCCAGCAGCCGGGGGCGCGAGGAGCCGCCGGCGCTCGCTTACCTGAGGCGCTGCGCTCCCGGAGGGCGGCTGAGGGGAGGCAGCGGCGGCTGGACCAAGGTGGCGAGGACCGGCCTCGGAAGGCGGCTGAGGGGGCGGGGTCGGCCGGGGGCGCGCGTGGGGCCGGGTCTCCCGCCGCCGCCGCTGCTACCGTGGAAGCCGCCTGGGCCGCAGCAGAGCCGGGCGGCCCTCATGAATGGGACGCGGCGGCGGCGGCGGCGGCGGCAGCGGCGGCGGCCGAGCGGGCGGCGGGCAGCGCGCAGGCCCCGCCCTGTCACGTGATGTGAGCTCCCCCTCTCCCCCGCCCTTGGGGACGCGCGCCGCGCGCTGGCGGGCACGCCCCGGGCCGCAGCCGCCCCGAGCGCGCGTGTGGGTTTCCTGCCCGCTCCCCGGCTGTCTCCTGGGGCGGCGAGCGGGGCGACGACGTCTCCCACTTCCGGCCACGAGAGATTGCATTAAAAGAAAAGTTTCTTCTGTTCCCCCCCGCCCCCCACGGCCCCGGGCAACCTTGCAGCGAGGCACCCGCGAGGACCAGAAAATCCTGACGCACGGTCACGACGTGAAAACCACTCGCGTGCTCCCCGCGAGTAAGAGCCAGTCCCCGCCGGCTCCAGCATGCCGCAAGACGTGACGGCGTCCACCTTGATCAGTCTCCCCTCCTGCCCCCACAAAACCCCGTCGTACATCTGCTTTTTACAATACCGACTGCGAGGTGTCCGTGTCCACTGCTGTGTTCAAGTGAGGGGTGGAAGCCAATGAGTAACTTCTCGAGGCAGGTTCATTTCCCAGTGCGCATCCTGAGGATGTTTCCCATGGCTCTGAGAATGATGAAATGAGCATTGATTCAGACCTCCAGCAATGGGCCTAGCAACCGCACAGTTCCTTCCCGGGGATCCAGCCTGCTGCCAGACTGCCTAGCTGCACCCAGACCCACAGAACCCTTACACTCCCTTCCCCACAAGGCCCTTCTGCCTCGCTTGTGGGTAACTTCCCCCAAAGTAAGCAAGGCCTCACGGAAAAGGATGGTTTCACTTCCCCAAGCACATCAGAGAGAGAGAAAAAAAAAAAAAAAAGACTGGATCTGGATCTGCTCTTCCAAAATCAAGCCCCCCCCCCCCTTCCAGGTCCCACCACCCATCCAATGAATACTGGAAGACTGGACACTGTCCCTTAAGTTTTTTTTGCTCCAGGCTAGTACTCTACCACTTGAGCCACACCTCCACTTCTGGCTTTTTGCTGGGTAATTGGAAATAAAAGTCACACAGACTTTTCTGTCCTGGCCAGCTTTGAAGCAAGATCTTCAGATCTCTGCCTCACAAGTGACTAGGATTACAGGCATGCAGCTTCAAAATACACACACACACACACTATGGAGAAGCATAAGTAAAACCATAGAAAGAATTTATCCCTCAGTTCCTATGTCAACAAAATAGAAACAGGCCTGCTTTGAGAATTACATACGCTTCCTATAGTGTCTAGTATCACTGCTGCATTGTTCACCCTTTGTCCCCACTATTCTTCTGCGCTCCCCTTATTCTCCCCCAAACACATAAACACCTAAAGTACAGAAATTTAAAAAAAAAATAGCTACAAAGGAGAAAAAAACAAGAAGTAAAATAACAAAAAACCCTCTTGTTTCAAATTTCTTGGAGTTCATTTCAATAAACAAAATTTTATATAATATCTATGCCCATAGATATGCCCATAGCTATTGAGCACTGTGATCATCTCCTAAGAATACCCTCCTTTGGTCTCTAGACCAACATGTCAAATGTCTAGACTCCTGTATCATGTACAATTGTATATTGTTTTTTTGTCAAAAAGTCCAAGTTCTTAAGAGGATATACAGAGTCCTCCTTGCTCCCATTTTATCCCCTGGTCCTTGAGCATGCATGCTTCAGCAATTCCTTTCATAGTGAGACAACTTTGCCAACATTAACTTCTGTTTAGATCCTTGCAATTTTCCCCTTATGAGAATGGACCCAGGCCTAGTGCCTGTCTCAAGAAGTTAGACAATGATGGAATGGAAAGCAGAAGTTGTTTCAATACATTTCCTTCTTGCCTTTTATCTCTCAATCTCTAAACTCATTGAGGAACCTAAGTCAAGAGGGAGCATGCCGTGGATAAGGTCTATCACTGAGGAAATCTGAAAGGGGAGAAGGGATTTCCTAGAATAAGAATCAAGTTTTCCCAGCTTGGGGCTGGAAGACACAAGCTGTCTCCTGTCTGGTGATTCCCAGGAGAGAGGAGCTTTGTTATAGATGAAGATGAAGATGAAGATCTTGTAAGCAGTGAAGTTAATATTTATCCTGGGCCTGGTTGATTTTCCAAACCTGTGTTTTGAAATAAATGAACATTATATTTGTTTAATATTATATATTTGTATATGCTATTTAATTTATATAGTTTTAGTTCACTGACAGTAGGTATACATAGTTAGGTGGGTACAGTGTGACACTTTAATTGTACATTTACAGAGTGTAATGGATCACATCAGGCCATCTGGTACATCCATCACCTAGACATTTTTCATTTCTTTGTATTTATCATTTCTTTGTGTTGGGACCATATAAAGTTCTCTCTAATAATAACTTCTTCTTCTTCTTCTTCTTCTTCTTCTTCTTCTTCTTCTTCTTCTTCTTCTTCTTCTTCTTCTCCTTCTCCTTCTCCTTCTTCTTCTTCTTCTTCTTCTTCTTCTTCTTCTTCTTCTTCTTCTTCTTCTTCTTCTTCTTCCTTCTTCTTCTTCCCCTCCTCCTCCTCCTCCTCCTCCTCTTCTCCTCCTCCTTCTCCTCCTCCTCCTCTTCCTTCTCCTTCTCCTCCTCCTCCTCCTCCTCCTTCTCCTTCTCCTCCTCCTCCTCCTCCTCCTCCTCCTCCTCCTCCTCCTCCTTCTTCCCCCTCCTCCTCCTCCTCCTCCTCCTCCTCCTCCTCCTCCTCCTCCTCCTCCTCCTTCTTCTTCTTCTTCTTCTTCTTCTTCTTCTTCTTCCCTCCTCCTCCTCCTCCTCCTCCTCCTCCTCCTCCTCCTCCTCTTCCTCCCCTCCTCCTCCTCCTCCTCCTTCTTCCCTCCTCCTCCTCCTCCTCCTCCTCCTCCTCCTCCTCCTCCTCCTCCTCCTCCTCTCCTTCTCCTCCTCCTCCTCCTCCTCCTCCTCCTTCTTCTTCTTCCCTCCTCCTCCTCCTCCTCCTCTCCCTCCCCTCCTCCTCCTCCTCCTCCTCCCCTCCTCCTCCTTCTTCTTCCTTCCCCTCCTCCTCCTCTTCCTCTTCTTCTCCTTCTCCTTCTCCTCCTCCTCCTCCTCCTCCTCCTCCTCCTTCTTTTCTTCCTCCTCCTCCTCTTCCTCCCTCCTCCACTCTTCTCCTCCTCCTCCTCCTCCTCCTCCTCCTCCTCCTCCTCCTCCTCCTCCTCCTCCTCCTCCTCCTCCTCCTCCTCCTCCTCCTCCTCCTCCTCCTCCTCCTCCTCTTCTTCTTCTTCTTCTTCTTCTTCTTCTTCTTCTTCTTCTTCTTCTTCTTCTTCTCTCATCCTCCTCTTCCTCCTCCTCTTCCTCCTCCTCCTCCTCTTCTCCTCCTCCTCCTCCTCCTCCTCCTCCTCCTCCTCCTCCTCCTCCTCCTCCTCCTCCTCCTCCTCCTCCTCCTCCTCCATGTGTATGCTGGCCCCTAGCTCTTGACCTCAGGGCCTGGGTGCTATCCCTGAGCTTTTCTCCTCAAGGCTAGCAATCTGCCCAATTGAGCCACAGCTCCACATCGAGCTTTTTGGTGGTTAATTGGAAGTAAAAGCCTCATAGACTTTCCTGCCCAAACTGACTTTGAACCACAATTCTTAGATCTTAGCCTCCTGAATAGCTAGGATTATAGGTGTAAGCCACTGACCCTCTACTAGTAAGTTTGAGATAGACAATTACGTGATGTCAACCATGATTACCCTCTTGTGCTGCAGAATATTAGAAGTTATTTTGTTTCTCTTTTTTTTCCCCTTTGGCTTTCTCTCTTTTTGGTGCTAGTACTGGGATAAAATACTGATCTCATAGAAGTGACAAGTAGACTAGTGGTTAGCAGGATGTTGGGGAGAGAGAAATGGAGAGAGAATGTGAACAGGTTCAGTACTACATACTATTGGGTTAAAAAAAGTAACTTCTAAGGTAGGTGCTGTGGCTCATGCCTATAATCCTTGTTACTCAGTAATACGAGTATCATGATTTGAAGCCAGCCTGGGCAGAAAAAATCTATGAGACTCTTTTCTCCAATTAACTACCAAAAAGCCACAGGGGAGCTGTGATAGAGCTCCAGCCTTTAGTGAAAATGCTAAGGGATAGGGCCCAGGCCCTGACTTCAAACCCCAGTATCGGCATAAATGAATAGATAAATAAGCATATAAAAGTGGAATTCCAGATTCAACGTAATACCCAAGAAAAAAAAGTATACCCAGAAAAGTCATTAAAGTAGATTGCTTATGCACCCTAAGCCCAGCCTCAAAACATTTTGAAACCGTTGTGCCATAGAGACCATGTTTTCTGAGCACAATTCAATGAAGATAAGAGCTAATTTTCAAACCAAGCACTGGTGGCTCATGCTGGTAATACTAGCTATGCAAGAGGCTGAGATCCAGAGCATAAAGGTTCAAAGCTGAAAAATCCATGAGATTTCATCTGCTTGAGCAGTTTATTTATAACCAGAAAAAAAGTTGAGCTGGAAGTATAGCTCAAGTGGTAGAGTGCCAGCTTAAGCAAGTAAGCCAAGTGAATGATAGGTCCTAAATTCAAACCCTGGCTCTAGAATAAGTTTTTTTAAGATACTAAAAAAATTTAATTGTTTGGAAAATCATGGGTCCAGAAAGAAAAATGTGGTGATATTTAAATGGTATAAATTAAATATTTGATACTATTTATCAAATTTTGAATGCTACTATATGGCTTAACTGATAGAGAACCTTCTAACAGGTGCCTTTTCTTCCTGGCAATAATTTTTGTTGCAATTGTTTCATCTTGTTTCTGCTTCTAGTATTGGAGCTTGAATTCAAGGTCTTGCACTTGTTTGGCTCCCTCCAAAGTGCTCTACCACTTGAGCAATAATTCTAGCCCCACTTTTTGCTGGTTAATTGGAGATGGATTTTTGAAAATTTTTCTGATCAGGTTGGCTTCAAAACAAGATCCTCTCAGCCTCCTGAGGAGCTACAAATACAGGCATGAGGCACCGACCTCTAACTGGTATCTTTTCTCAACATCATTCTTGACAGATCTTTGGGCACTGGTGACTCATGCTTATAATCCTAGCTACCCAGGAGGCTGAGATCTGAGAATCTTGGCTGGAACTCAGCTGGAAGCCAGCAGGGGTAGGAAAGTCTGTAAGATTCTTTTCTCTAACCAGGTGTGGGTGAAGTTGTAAAATGTAAAATACCAACCTTGAGTGAAGAAGCTAAGGGACAGTACCTAGGCCCTGATCAAGAACTACAGTAGTATCAACACACACACACACACACACACACACACACACACACACATACACACACACACACCAGTCCTACTTATTTATTGCTGGTATTTATCAATGTGAATGATTTTATATATTGACTTAAGCAACATTGCTGAACTTTCACATTCATCGCAATACATTGTGTATATGTTGAGTTGTTACATATACATTTGTATCATGTAATTTCTTACTTTCTGATTCAAATAGATTTTATTTCTTGCCGTATTCCACTACTTAGGATCTCTCATACACCATACACTACATTTGTTGTTGTTGGTGATGATCCTGGGGCTTAACTCAGGGTCTGGGTGCTGTCTCTGAGCTTTTCTACTCAAGACTAGAGCTCTACCACTTTGAGCTACAGCTCCGCTTCCAGTTTTCTGGTGGTTAATTGGAGATAACAGTCTCAAGGATTTTCCTGCCTGGAATGGCTTCCAACTGCAATCCTCAGATCTCAACCTCCTGACTAGCTAGGATTATAGGTGTGAGCCACCAACACCCAGCTTCATACACTACATTTTTTTAGTGTTATTGTATGTCTACAAACTGTGATTCCCTTCATCACTTATAAGATAAATACAGTATGTCTTAGAACTTCCCTAACTCTTTGCAAAGGAATGACTGCTTTTCAACAGAACATTACAGATGTTTTTATGCTACATCCTTCTAAATGATAAAGAGGACATAGTTACACATAAAATGGGTCAGAAGGCAAAAAGAAACAGCTGAAGCTGAAAACTTTTCTAATAAGTCATTCATTCCATTTAGACTTGCTTACCTCCTCCTTTTCCTCCATCTCCTTCCTTTCACCTTTCTAGGATGGAACCTAAGCTTCATACATGCTAGTCAAGTACTCTCTCAGTGGGCTACTACCAGCCCAACCCTGATTGTCCTCTTTGAAATTGGTGGAAATAATTCCCAGTCCTGACAACGAAGATTCTTCCAGTCATACCATGAGCTTTCCTTATTTTCACTACCCACGTGCTGCCAGCTCATAAAATTAGAGACCATGGAATCAATCAACATATCTGCCACAGGAGTTGAAATCCCCTCTCATTGTCACACTGCTTAATTCCTTAGGCCACCATAGTACATTATGATTGAGGCAAACTCAATCAGCAGTTGAGACAATTGCCCTGTCCAACAGACAAACCTTCCTGAAATCACTTCATGTCACCTAGGAGACTCCATCTTAAAACCATTATCTATTTGAAGCAGCCACTGCCTTTCTCAGTTTTCAACTGGATGTTTGGAGAAAATACATCCTGTGTCCTATAGAAGGATTTTTCATCCATACTGCAGTAGGAAGTGCTTGAAAAGCTGCTTTCTTTTCTGAGAAACATTGACTATTACTTTGACCCACAAATAAACTGGTAACCAGATAAAGGCTAAGAAGTTCAGACTTTTCCATTTTATATCTATGGACTTTGTTTCTCTTCTGCAGTCACTTGCAGCCCTCTTGGAAGCCAGGACATGACCACTTCGTCAGGCACAATTACTTATTTATTTACTTTATTGTTATACTTGAAACAGCATATCTAATAGCATCCTCTCTCTCTGTCTCTGTCTGTCTCTCTGTCTCTGTCTCTGCCTCTGTCTCTGTCTGTCTCTCTGTCTCTGTCTCTGCCTCTGTCTTTCTCTCTCTCTCTCTCTCTCTCTCTCTCTCTCTCTCTCTCTCTCTTTCTCTTTCTCTCCTTCACCCTCCTCCCCGTCAGTTGTGGGGCTTGAACTCAGGGCCTGAGCGCTGTTTCTGAGCCTCTTTGTGCTCAAAGCTAGTGTTCTACTACTTGAGCCACAGTGCTATTTCTGGTTTTTCAGTTGTTTATTGGGGAAAAAAAAGAGTCTCATAGGGACTTTTCTGCTGGGGCTGACTTCAAACAATCATCGGATCTCAGCCTCCTTAGTAGCTAGGATTACAGGCATGAGCCACTGGCACCAGACATTCCTTTCTCTTTTTTAAGGGCTGGCTTTGAACTTTGATCTTCAGATCTCAGCCTCTTGAGTAGCTAGGGTTATAGACATGAGCCTCCAGAATTCAGCTTTTTAAAAAGATTAGTGTGTGTGTGTGTGTGTGTGTGTGTGTATGTGTGTGTAGAGTTGTACAAAGGTGTTTCAATTCAACATATCAACTTATGAATACAATGCATCTCGGTCAATGCCACCCCTTTCCATCATTCTCTGCCCCCCCCCATCTATCCCAACTTCCCACCTTTTCCTTCAGCACCTGGTTCCATTTTCATATATGTACATTGAGTATCGACTTTATTTGCTACCATTTCTTATGTCAATGACACAAAGTGTAATAAGACCCCACCTGAACAATCCTGACAATGGACTATTATACTACCTTTGGTCACCTCTGAATATACCTGTGACTTGGGACTCTTTTAAGGTCGTATACCTTTCTGATATAATCCCAGTTCTCCCTATTTAACAAATGTCTGTACCTCCAGAAGACAGCTGATGAAATACTGAAGTGCTGTCTTTCTGTGGCTGCCACGAAATATAGCTCCTTCCTCTGTCTTTAATCAAATCTCTTTATTTGTCCTATAGGAGTTAGTGGCCTTACTTGACGTGAAACTCCTGGAGTTTGGCCTGAGGTTTAAAGCCTCTAGTTTTACTGTGAAAGACAAAGCCTTCATCAGTTTGTATTTACATGCTAACCAAACAAACACTGAGAATCAGAGTTTTAGACACTAAGAGAGGCAGAGAGACTTTAAAAGATACTCACCTGAGAAGGCTGCTGCCCATAGAGCATTTGGGAGTTCAGGAACAGAGCAGATACAGAGCCAGGACTGTGAGACCAGCCTGGAAAACTCCGTGAATATTAACTTTCCTGTTCTTCCAGATTGCTTGTCTCAGCAGCTACTGTCTTAATTTCTTTTCAGAACAGCCACTAATTTGAATGGAATGTCTGTACTATTACAAATTGTTCTTAAGAATGTGTCGCCAGAGGACACTTTAAACTCTTGCAAACAAACTTCAAAACCCCTCCTTGCTTTCTGCTCAGGTTCAGGACATTTGTTCTGTACAATGGCTGGGCTGAGGCGTCTCAGGAAAGCCCCATCTAAGCGAAGTGTTCCTGCTCCTTCCTGCTCCTACCCCTCCCCATTTTCTCCCTCGTGACAGCTCTTTTAACTACATTAGTTTTCTTAGTCATTTTTACTCTCTCCCTCTCTCTCTCTTCTTTGTACGTCTCTAAGTGACTCACTAATAATAGACAAATTTCTTCCATTGCTAGAAAATTGGAGGAAGAGTGATGAAATGTATGGCTTTATAGATTGTTTTGATTTTGTTTTTGGAGACAGGGTCTCCTAACTAGGCCATTCTGCCCTGGAATTCTGGATCTTTCTGTAGGCCCATCCTGAGTGCTGGGATTACAGGTAGATGTCACTATGCCCAGTTTATTTTCTACTGTTAGTTTTCTACTGTTAGACTTGTATTTTTCTCCCTATAAGTTTCTTCTGCCAGGATTTAAAAAATAAATGTAAATTCCTATTATAGTGCTGTATAGTCATCAATCAATTAGCTAATCTATGGAACGTTCCCCAACTTAGTTACTGGGCTCCCTCCACAAACGTTTACAAGGAAATGAGATTGCTTTTGAGTCCAGGATGGCCCACTTTCTGGGTATTAACTTTCTTTAAAAATTTTATTGCCGGGCTGGGAAGGTGGCTCAGTGGTAGAGCGCTTGCCTTGCATGCCTGAGGCCCTGGGTTCGATTCCTCAGCACCACATAAGCAGAAAGAAAAAAGCCGGAAGTGGAGCTGTGGCTCAAGTGGTAGAGCGCTAGCCTTGAGCTGAAGAGCTGAGGGACAGCACCCAGGCCCAGAGTTCAGGCCCCACGACCGGATCCCACCCCACCCCCCAAAAAAAAAATTGTATTGCCAAGGGCTGGGAAGTTGGCTCGGTGGTAGAGCGCTTGCCTTGCATGCCTGAGGCCCTGGGTTTGATTCCTCAGCACCACATAAGCAACAAGAAAAAAGCCGGAAGTGGCACTGTGGCTCAAGTGGTAGAGCGCTAGCCTTGGGCTGAAGAGCTGAGGGACAGTGCCCAGGCTCAGAGTTCAGGCCCCACGACCGGACCCCTACAAAAATAAATAAATAAATAAAAATTTTATTGTCAAGCCCTTATTTGCAATGACTAGTATATGTCTGAGAAAAGCAGAAATGGTCAGATAAGTTGATGTTAAGCGAAATGAACCCCAAGTTAAGGACTCAAATGTTTTTTCTTGTTTGCTATTGTGTCTAACATATTTATAAGATATTTCTTGGTTGCTTTGTATGTCCCTCCCCCACAGTATAAATACCCTGTTTCACTGTATCTGATGTTGGCATAATTTGTGGAGGGGAAGGGAAAAAACAGTTTAAATAGGGATACAGGTGGACCCATTGCACCAATGAGATGTATAAGATGTTAGGTCGAAAATGAACTTTACAACTTTGGTGCAGGTGCCGGGAGGGGAGGAGAGAGGGGGAGGGGGGCGGGAGATGGGAAAGGATGGGAAGGGGAAACAAGGGATGAAACAATGCTTGATAAGAAATGCACTCATTACCTTGCCCATGTAATTGTAACCCCTCTGTACAGTATTTTCACAATTAAAAAAAAAACCAACAAAACTTTATACTAGAGGGTGGGGGGTACGGGGGTATAGTTGAGGAGGTGGGAGGGACGGGATAGTATAGGGGAAAAACAAAGGAGGAGGCAACGATGCTGGATAAGAAATGTACTCGTTACCTTGCTCATGTAGCTGTAACCCCTCTGTACAGTATTTTCACAATAAAAATGTATTTAAAAAGAAAAAAATTATTGTCAAGGTGATGTACAGAGGGGTTACAGTTACATAAGTAAAGTAGTGATTACACTGTTTGTTGAACTTGTAACCTCCTCCCTCAGTTTTCTCCCACTTTCCCTCCCCAACCTCCTCCCCCTCCAAGTTGTACAGATCATTTCTAACATACTATCTTGTGAGTATTGCTGGCACATTGGTTCCCCCTTTGTCCTTTGTCTCACCATTTTGTTGCTCCCCTTCCCTTCCCTAATTCAGATAAACATATATTATATATATATATATATATATATATAAAATACCTAGGGTACCAAGATCAAATACAGTGACAATTAGAGATAAACCATAGGAAGGAAAACACAAAAGAAAAAAGAAATCATGCAGTACATTAAAAAACAACAGCAACAAAGAAAAACTGTTTGTGTCCATGTCTTGGAATTCATTTTGCTTAGCATCATCTTATATGGTCATATGTACATAGCTATTGAGCTGTTCTTCTCATCTGCTAGGATTGTCCTAGACATATACTACATTATTACAAATGAGGGAAACGATGGGACCTATGTTTCTTTGGGTCTGGCTTACTTCACTTAATACCATTTTTTTTCAAGTCTTTCAATTTCCACACAAATGGCTGGTGTCATTCTTTCTGATGGAAGCATAGAATTCATATATATATATATATATGTATATATATATATATATATGTATGTGTGTGTGTGTGTGTGTATGTATATATCACATTTTCTTGATCCAGGATGGCCCACTTTGTGGGTATTAACTTTTGAGTTAAGAATAAATCAGGACTTGTATGAAAGAGCACAGAAAGAAGGAAACTTCTTTGTTGGAACTTCTACTGTCCCCAATGCTCCTTCATTTTCTGTAACAATCACTCTGACTGCACCTCCTCTCTAAAACACAATTCGCTTGAGCTAGAACTTTTTGTTTCAGTGTAGAAGGGAAAAAAGATAAAGTGCAAACAGAGGTGTGGCAAGAGGAAAAAATGATCAGAAAAAAAGGCCAGGCTGGGCACCAGGCTTATTCCTATAATCCTAGCTAATCAGGAGGCTGAGATCTGAGGACTGAGGTTGCCAGGCTTTTGTAGGTAATCAGAGTTTAATTAAATCAGGTTTAATAATCCACAGCCTTGGGAGGGAGAAAGCAGCTCAGTTTAGGCTTGGGGAATGATGGGGAAAATCTTCCTTTCCAAACTCTAGTTGTTGAAGAATTTTCTGGAATTTTCCTCCGATCTTGTGCCAGAAAATCCAGCTCTCGGTTTGGGGGACACGGTGGGGCGGGGGAGGGGGATGAGGAGGGGAGGTTCTGAGTCAGATGTAGCCTGGGATAGCAGCTTGGGAAATGATCTTACAAGATACCAACGGAAACTCAGACTGGGAATGTGGAATTTGCAAAGGAAGCAGTCTTTGATCTTGTTTTCAGATTTGATTCTAAATTTAGGTCCCAGTATAGAAGAGTGTGCACAGGCCTTGGAAGCTTTATTTTCCCACTGGGCCAACATCTCTTTATCTCTTCCATTTTTAGCCTCCTAAAGAAAAATTTCTGGTGGTCTTGTTTTTGTTTCAGAGACAGAAGACTCCTGAGAAAACATCCTTGGCTTCAGAGGGGCTCACTAATTCATCTCTGAGATGTGTTTGGATAAATCTCACAATGATGCTTGCTGAAACCTGTCTTCATATAATTTTTCCAATGTGGGAGACAAAGGTCACATGTTTTCTCTCACGTGTGGAAGTTAAATCTAAATTATAAATATATATGTAAACATACAGGATCATATACATGTATTAACTGAAGTATGGTATATGCAGGGAAGGATTCCTGCTTTGATTTTACTCCTTTAAATAATTAATTTACAGTTTCAAAACAACAACAACAAATACTAGGAAGCTGGAACATGTGTTGTGTATATAAGGGGAAGAGTGAGATCAAGGGGAAGGAGCAACACATGAATAGAGAGAGGAAGGGTGGGCAAACGCAGGCATAATATTCAATGTACATATGTGAAGATGGAACCAGGTAAATTGCAGATGAAGGATGGATAGAGTTGGGAGAGATGGGGAAGAATGATGAAAGGGGCAACACTGATCAAGATGCTTTGTACTTAGTAATCAAAACAGCTTGGTACTGGCACAAGAACAGACCTCAGGAACAATGGAATAGAACTGAAGACCCAGAAATTAACCCACAGACCTATAGCCACCTAATCTTCGATAAGGGAGCTAAACAAATAAAATGTATAAAAGACAGCCTCTTCAGTAAATGGTGGGGGCAAAATTGGTTAAACACCTATAGAAAACTAAAGCTAGATCCTTACCTATCACCTGCACCAGAATCAACTCCAAATGGATTAAAGACCTTGAAGTCAAAGCAGACACCCTGAAAACATTACAGGAGAAACATTAGGGCTCCTTGGCAAAGGCCGAAATTTTCTTAAAAGAGACCCAGAATCAACACATCAAAGAAAGTTTGGACAAATGGGATTGTAAGAAACTGCAGAGCTTCTGCATGGCAAAGGACGTAGCTAGCAAGATCAATAGAAAGCCCACGGATTGGGAGAAGATCTTCACTAGCCATACGATGGACAAGGGTCTCATATTTAAAATATACTAGAACTCAAAAAATTAAATTCCCCAACAACAAATCCTCAATGAAACAACTACCCAATAAATAAGTGCGCTAAAGACTTACAGAGAAACTTCTCTGAAGAGGAAAGAATGATGGCCAATAGACACATGAAGAAATGCTCAACCTATCTAGCCATAAAAGAAATGCAAATCAAACAACATTGAGATTCCACCTCACCCCAGTTAGAATGGCTATAATCAATAACTCTAATAACAGATGCTGGAGGGGATGTGGTCAAAAGGGAACCCTACTGCACTGTTGGTGGGAGTGTAAACTTGTTCAATCACTTTGGAAAGTAGTATGGAGTTTCCTCAAAAGACTCCACATAGAGCTCCCCTATGACCCAGCAATCCCACTTTTGGGCATTTACCCAAATGTTCACAAACAAGACCACACTAAAGCTACCAGCACAGCTATGTTTATTGCAGCATTATTTACCATAGCTAAGATATGGAACCAACCCAGATACCCCTCAGTAGATGAATGGATCAAGAAAATGTGGTATATATACACAATGGAATTATATGCCTCCATCAGAAAGAATGACATTGCCCCATTTGTTAGGAAATGGAAAGACCTGGAAAAAATTATATTAAGTGAAGTAAGCCATGCCCAAAGAAACATAGGTCCCATGGTTTCCCTTATTTGCAATAACTCGTATATGTCTGAGTCAAGCAGAAAAGGTCAGATAAGTTGATGTTAGGGAAATGAACCCTAAGATATGTATTCAAATGTTTTTTTCTTTTATGTAACACATTTATAAGATTATTTCTTTGTTGCTTTCTATGTCCCTCCCTCAGGGTATAACCCTGCTTTCACTGTACTTGATGTCCGTATAATTTGTGGAGGGGAAGGGAAAAAACAAATCATTTAAATAGGGATACAGTTGTGGACCCATTGCAACAATGAGATGTACAAGTCGTTATGTTGAAAACGAACTTTAGAGCTTTGGTGGGTGGTGGGGGAGGAGGATTGGGGGGGGGCGGGGGGCAGGTTGGGAAGGGATGGGAAGGGGGAACAAAGGAGGAAGTTACAATGCTTGATAAGAAATGTACTCATTGGGGGGGAGGGGAGGAGGCTGGGAAGGGAGGTGAAGGGTAAACAAAGGAGGAGGCTGCAATGCTTGGTAAGAAATGTATGCATTATCTTGCCCATGTAATTGTAACCCCTCGGTACAGTATGTTCACAAATAAAATAAAATTAAAAAAAAAAAAGAAATGTACTCATTATCTTGCCCATGTAATTGTAACCCCTCTGTACAGTATTTTCACAATAAAAAAGATGCTTTGCACTCACAAACTGAAATGTTGAATTGAAATCTCTCTGTATAACTACTTAATGATAATTTAAAACTTAATTAACAATAATTAAAAATTGAAAACAGGGCTGGGAAGGTGGCTCAGTGGTAGAGCGCTTGCCTTGCATGCATGAGGCCCTGGGTTCGATTCCTCAGCACCACATAAGCAAAAAGAAAAAAGCCGGAAGTGGCACTGTGGCTCAAGTAGTAAAGCGCTAGCCTGAGCTGAAGAGCTGAGGAACAGCGCCCAGGCCCAGAGTTCAGGCCCTATGACCAGGCCCCCCCCCCAAAAAAAAAAACAAATAAAAACAACCAATTAAAAAACAATGTTTGATGTAAACAGTTTACTTGTGAGGAGCCAATTATTTCCAAATGTACAGGCTCATTATTATCAGTGCTCTAGGCTTTGAAAACCGGGGTCTAGTTTTTGTTTTTTTAATTTATTGTTTTTTTTAAGAGACAGTCTTACTATATTGCTAGCTCAGGTTGACTTTGAACTTGTGGTCCTCCTGTCTCATCCTGGGGAGTAGCTCACACTACTAGTGTGTGCTACCACATTCAGCTGCCTGAATTAGTTTTAAGACAGTCCAGCAACCTGGAGATATTCACATAGCAATGCCACATGTGAACCCTCAGCCAGACCAGTGGTCATCGAGGAATTACTTGAGGGACCATGATCCCCTGACCCATTTTCTAGTTCTGTCTGTTAACCATACACATCTTCTGTACTCCCATTCAACTTTGCGCACCTTGATTCTTCCTTCTGGAAAGTTTTCCCAGTCCCTCAATTCTATTTATTCTTCCCAGTTCTAAGCAAGTGCTTTTCACCTTCATCCTAACCTCATCATCTAGACATAGTTTTTCCTTTTTGTTGAATAACAGAGCCAGTATTATGATTCTTTATATGGAAACCCAATCTCCCAGGTACTGTAATCAGCTACAGAGATGTCAGAGATTAAGAGGATAGTGGTTTGAGGCCAGTTTGGGAAGAAGACTTATTGAAATTCTATCTCAACAAACAAGCAGCATGTGGTGGTGCATGCCTGTGATCCCAGCCACACAGATGTATACAGTATGTAGGCCTACTGAGGTCCAGGGCCAGCCCCAAAAGTGTGAGAAATAAGTCGAGCAAAAAGCGTTTGAGGTATGGGGTGGTATAGCTCAAGTGGCTTGCCTAGCAAGAACAAGTACCTGAGTTCAAAACCTCCCAGTTCTGCAAAAAAAGTTTCACTTTCAAAAACTTCTTTTCTATTCATCTACTTAGGAACATAGAAATAACATTTCTCAAAGTGAACCATGTTTGGATCTTTCCCTGACGTAAGGCACAGTATTTAATTCGCAAAGTCAGGTGATGATGCTATATCATCCAAGATGAGTATACTTCTAAGAGTTTTCTTGTCTCAGTTCATTGGGAAAAGCCATGAAAAAGACAGGCAGGTCAATAAACAGCAGTGATAGCTTTTTAAACTTAGCATCGTAAATCACATTGGCTTTAGAAAGACCCACATGTGTGGGACATGTGATCTGCTGCATTTAATGGCTACAATTTGCTTTTTGCAAAAATCTCAAGGTTGATAAAGTGACCGGAAAGACATAAGGCAGAGAAGTGTCTACATACGGAGCTATGTCTTCTGTACAAGGAGTGTACTCATGCTAGTGTATTCAGGCTTGGGTCATATATTTTAGGAGAGTTGGATTGAAACATTTGAAGGCGACCAAAATAGTAATTATAGAAATCATGCAGAATTTTAAATCCCTATTTCCTAAGGGAATTCATCTATTTAAAAAAAGATGGAATATGAATTGAGAGCAGCCCTTTCAAGGAGGCAAGAATAAAGAGTATGGAATAATAGAGCAGGAACTGCACAATTTAGTAAAAGTTTAGTAATTTCTCAGTTAAACAAAAGGTTGAGGGAAGAATATTTTCTAGATAGCTGACACTGAGA
This sequence comes from Dipodomys spectabilis, assembly GCF_019054845.1. Lineage (NCBI taxonomy): Eukaryota > Metazoa > Chordata > Mammalia > Rodentia > Heteromyidae > Dipodomys > Dipodomys spectabilis. The sequence goes on along the minus strand of NW_024870701.1, from coordinate 622,967 downwards.
TGTTAGTTCTGATATATGATAAAAATTATTCTGCTTTAATAATGAAGAATAAAAATCACTCTGTATCCCAGCGACATAGGTGGAGATCAGAAGGATGGAAGTTCTAGCCCAGCCCCAGACAAAAAAAGATTCCATCTGAAATAATCACTAAAGCACAAAAAAAGAAAGAAAAAGAAAAAGAAGAACAAAGAAAAAAAGGTCAAGGGCCATATCTCAAGCGGAATAATGCCTGATCCACAGGCACAAGGCCCTAAAAAAAAGGAAATCTATTGATGATTATAATAATATGTGGTATACATATTATTAGCAGTTCAACTAAAATGACTTCGAGTTAAATATATTTGACCTTCTAAGTCTATAAAGGAAATAGAACTTTATGGGGACTGCTTTAGTAAATTTTCTTTCATTGATTAATCCTTCTATCACTTCAGTGAGGTCAGCAAGTTCTTTCCTTTTTATATATACTGATGCCGAAAATAGCCAGCAGGGCTGAGCAAGTGGTATAACTTGTCTATTACAGTTGGCTAATCATGGTAGAGCTGGTTGGAGACAGAGCCTAAAGCCCTGACTCATTGTGAAGCCTTTCCTGGTTGTGAAATTGTTCTTCCTGTGGACATTTGCAGTTCAACCAACATAGATTGTTTGGAGAGAAGGATGCTAAATATGGCTCATGGCAGAAGTAAGTATAAGCTCCTGATTGGTGGCTTTCCCCACCAATATGCATTCAACAAGGTCTTTGCTGCATCACTAAAGCTGGGCATCAAACACAGGACAAAAATAATTGAGCATCTTGTCTTTCTTTTTTAACTTCATTTCCTTCCTCCCTCCCTCCCTCCCTCCCTTCCTTTCTTCCTTCCTTCCTTCTTTTCTTTCCTTCTTTTGTTTTTGGCAATACTTGGATCTGAACTCAGGGCCTCAAGCTTGCTAGGTAGTCACTCTACAGCTTGAGCCAATCACCATTCCTTCTTGCTTTCCAAAAGTAAAGAGTGAGGTCTTGCATTTTGCCTGAAGCTGGCCTCATCCTTTGACCCTGCTTTCTAAGCTGGGATCGCAGACACAGGGCACCTCTTCTTCCTATTCTCTCCTCCCTCCTCTCAAACCTGGGAACCTGAGCACGATAGGCACACACTCTACACTGAGTCACATGTCCTGTGTTTTCTTAATACTTGTATCCTATTCTGGCCTCTGAACTTCAAAAGCCAGTGTCTCAGTGCAACTGGGAGAGAAAACAGCTTTGGTGGAAGTGCGGAGATTTCCACTCTTTCTCCACTCATCCATTCCTTGGCACATGACCTATTGATTCACCTCCCAGTGCCTTAGATTGCTCATCCATGCATTGGATAGATCAACCTAGCACAAACTAATTACCTCACTCAACTCCACTATCTACTTTATGGATAAAGTAGATTTCCCTTCAGAAAGCAGGTAGAACAGATTCCATTAAACAAAAACAAATCGTTTCAGTAAGAAATTCCCACCAATGTGAATTCCTGACTCCATGCACTCCAAACCATTCCAGTACAAGAAGTGAACTGAAGCTCTAATATGTCTCAAACAGGCTTTTCTTTGCCCTTTGAAAAGGGCCCTTGAGGAAAATGGGTCAGGAATAAAGGGTAGGAAGATGGAATAGGAAACCTCTTACTGTTCACTTACAATGTGCCAAACACTCTCTGAAGCACTGCTTTCTATTTTTGTGGTTGTTGGTGGTTTATATTTTTAATGTTATTTTTAATTGACACATACTTAGGGGGACACTGTGTGATATTTCAATATATCTATGCATTGTATAATGTTGAAAAGTCCATTCAAACATTTATTATTCCTTATTGTTCTTTTTTATTTTATTCCTTATTGTTTTTTTTAAGTTTTAATTCTTTCAGAAGCATCATGGGACAAGGGGAGACAGGTAGTGGCCTCCTCATTCCCTTTCCACAGGGGGCTAAGAAGGAGGCTGATCTGACCTTTAGACAGAAAATGGTGGCTTTGAAGCCCAGCTTGCTAAGTGTGATTCTGCCACCTGGCTAGGTCTCACATGCTAGCTGTTACACAAGGGGACAGATATAAGAGAACTGGAGGGAGACAAAACTGACACACTCAAAAGATTTATTTTGTCCCGAGGGGCTTTTAATCAGTCATACTTTTAGCTAGAGACCTTCAGCTGTCTAGCAAGATTCATTATGAGCATTGCAAATGAGTTGCTGCCTACATTGCAATATTTAATAAGATTGGGATAATCTCATGTAAGATGTCCTACATGTCATCTTCCATTGCACCTAGGAGCTGTGGCCCAGATTTTTGGTTCTGTCTCATGACAAGAGTCTTAAATAGTTTCTCTGCTATTTTTCTCATCTGCAACTTGGCATTCTTTCTGAAGAGGTTTGAACTACATGTATGGCATCAGAGGCCTGGCTCCCGGTCCATGGTTGTTAACAGCACTAACAGCTTTACCTAAATTTCTCATGCAAACTAGCCTTTGCACAAGGCCTCTATTGTGGAGAAGGAGCCAGGGAATTTCAGAATAACAAATTTCATGGGTTTGAGGATTAGTGACAGGTCTGCTCTAGTTCCTGCCTGCTGAGATGGGCAAACTGTGCAGATGGGCCACCCACAGATCGCCCGGAGGTAAAGTTGGAGCAGGGAAAAGTATTTACCCAAGGTCATCTGAGCAAGTTGCATATCCTGGTGGGATGCAGCCAAGCCTTCATGGGATGCCTTGAGATGCTGGAAGGGCATCCAGAGCCGGCCTGTTCAGTGCCTTGGTCTGTGAGGATCCGGAAAGGGGTGGGGAGTGGGGCTGTACTCGGCTGCCTGGTGGCTGGCATATTCTTATGATTGCTCACTGCAAAGCTAGGTGAGCATACAAGGAATCCCAGAAGTTTCATGGAGGCTGCCCAGGTAGCCAGAAAATGAACAAGACAGAATGCACGGTGAGGCTAAGAGAGAGCAACAAGTACAAGCCATGCTGCCTATATGCAGAAGGCTTTTTGCTCCATGGCTACACTGAAAGCTAGGCAAGTACCAACCACTGTCTGCTTTGCATTAAGTTCTGTAAACACATCTAGAAGGCCTGCTCTTTATGAGAGACTATGCTAGTTGCAAGGAGGGAGAGTTAAAGTAAATAAACTCAGCAAAGGAAGGATAGAAGGTAAATATTCCAGTGTATTTGGAAGATGCCTTCTATGCACAGCATTTTCTTCAACTGACCAGATAGGCTGCCCACTCTGAGTTTATCTCTTGGCTCTGCCTGCAAATGTCTATGTTACCCACCAGGCAGGTATTGTCTTGAGAGTTTGTATCTTCTTTGTGTGTTTTTTGTGTTTCTGGTCCTGGGGCTTGAACTCAGGGCCTGGTGCTGTCCCTGAGCTTCTGCTGCTCAAGGCTAGTGCTCTACCTCGTGAGCCACAGGACTGCTTCTGGCCTTTTGTGGGTAGTTTATTGAAAATGACAGTCTGACGGAATTTCCTGCCTGGGCTGGCTTCAACCTGTGCTCCTCAGGTCTTAGCCTCCTGAGTATCTAAATTACAGGTGGCTTGAGCCACCAGCTCCTGGTTGAGTTTGTATCTTAAACAGTTGCCTCACCTCACTCCTAATCCTAAACTCTGAGATAAGATTTTGGTCACCTATGGTCAACTGAGGTCTGAAAGTATTTAATTAAGATTTCCAGAGATAAATAATTGATAGGTTTGAAACCTTTTAAAAATTACTTTTCCTATTTTATTAGCAGTCTCATTTTATGCTTAATTTGTCATTTGAAATTGACATATATAAGTTTAAGCTTTCTATGTATAAGGGTCAATTATCTGAAATTTCAGAAATTCACTATTAGGGTCTTGAAACATATTCTTGGAGGGGAAGGGGTTTCATTGTACTCTGCTCATTCACTTAGAATATAATATGTATACACAAGTTTGGGAGGTATAATGAGGCATTTATATAGGCTCTGTCTTCAAATAGTCAGACAACTCTTTGCCCTTTTTTTTCCCCCTTACCTGCTCTGTTGGTTCATCCATATAGCCTGAAACCACGTTTCAGTTAAGATTTGTTTTTTTTTGCTCATGGCTGGTACTTTACCAACTTGACCTATACCTCCGCTTCCAGCTTTTCGCTGATTAGTTCAAGATAAGAATCTCATGAACCTTTTTCCCCCAAGGCTGGCCTCAGACCACCTCAGAGCTCAGCCTCCTGGGTGGGTAGGATTATAGGTATATGCCACCACTGCTCAGCTCTCTAGCTAAGCAATTACTATTAGGCCTGACTCCTTGAGTCATTGGGGCCCATGCCAGAATCCACACTGAGCTCCACTTCTGGTGTTTCTATTTCTGAGATGCCACACTACAGGGTAAAAGTGTATGACACTCCCAGCTGGAACCCTGCAACCTACAAGACAGGTAGGGTGAGCCTCACTATACAAGGCTGCCTCCAGAGCTGGGCCTCACTCTTCTCCCTCTCCTCCAGTAACGACTACACCCTTGAATTTATAGTCCATGTATCAACTCACCACTCAAGTTCTGGGCTAAGTCTGTGGGGAAATGCACTGCTCATCCCGTCTTGTTCACGTCCTCTTGCCTCCTCTCCTCTCCTATTCCAGAACTCTCTCCCTTGTCTCATTCTTGTTTCTCTTAAGGCCCTTTCTGTCTATAACAAACAAAATGATACTCAAAACCCTAAGAAAAAGAATTTTCTCCTAACCATATATCTCCTGTTTTCTCGTATTCCAATTCTTCTTTTATTTCAGTGATAATTTCACATTTCTACCTCACAAGATTGCTATAGTTTGACTCTTGAATGTCCTCCAAAGATCCAGGTGGCAAAGACTTGGTCCCCAGGTGGGCCCACTAAAAGGTGGGACCAAGTAGGAAGGTCCTTAGGTTATTGGGGCATACCCTTTAAGGGAATATTTGGAACCATTCACCTTCCTTTTATCTCTTTTACTTACTAGCCAGGAGGTGAGTAATTTTCTTCTGCCACAGGCTCTCGTGTAACATGGGGCCACAGGCTCAAAGCAGCAGGGCCCACTGAACATGGACTGAAACTTCCAAAATCTTGAGCCATCTTACTCTTTCTTCTGTGTAAGTTCATTATCTTGGGATTTAGTTACAGTAATTGAAAGCTGACTAATAATACATTCATCAAAGATTTATTCACTTTCTTCAATGTATTCTACCTAGACACATTTACTGTAACCATAGGCTCTTTAGGGCTTCTAAATTATTATAATGTAACATAATAAATATAATATATAGTATAATTATTTAATATATAATTATATATGGCACAGTGTATATTTATGGCAGTACTGAGGTTTGAACACAGGTCTACCTTTAGCCTTTTTGTTTGTTATTTTTTAGATATGCCTTTTGATATTGTTGCAGCTGGTGATTTTGATAATGATCAGCTTTAATTTTCAAATGCCAGAACTGATGGGACATTTTCCTGCTTCACAATGTGAAAAAATAAGGCATATCATCCTCTTTATTCTCATTTCCCAACGTGCTTAATGTACTTCTTAGAATTTGTCTAAGTAAATACTTAACCTGAGTATATTTGTGTAGACATTCCATACATTAGGTAATAAAAAGGTAAGTTTCTATTAGCTTACTTGTTGGCATTTTTCTATTCCATTTAGAAGTATGAAATTACACTTCCCCAGCCATGGAATTTTTACTAAGCATTTTCAACACAGAGGAAAACCATGGGCCAACTTCAGCGAGCAAGGTCAGGGTTTTAAGGGTACAAGAATAACAAAATGTCTGCTCTAGAAGGGCGGTCTATTGTGCTCAGATGGATGGAACTTCTTTCTTCTCGTGACAGTGCATTGTTGTCATTGTATAGCCACTGTCCTGCCAATGGGAACACAGTGAGTGCTGTGGCCCTCTCCTTTTCTACTTTTTTTGTTGTTGCTATTATTATTAGAGTAGTATATTAATCTTCTATGCTTTTCCATTTTAATATTTTGTGAGTGTGTGTGTGTGTGTGTGTGTGTGTGTGTGTGTGTGTACTGATAGTAGAGCTTGAATGCTGGGCTTCATGCTTTAACTTGGCTTTTTGACTCACAGCTCAAGCCACACTTCTACTCCTAGTTTTTTGCTGGTTAACTTGGAGATAAGAGTCTCTCAGATTTGCCCGCCTGGCCTGGCTTCCAGCCATGATCTTCAGATCTCAATCTCCTGAATAGCTAGGATGACATGTATGAACCATAAGAGCTCAGCTATCTTTAGATTTCTTTTTTTGGCCTACCTTTTTCTTTGTCTTTTCCATTCGTGGTCTGTTTGGAGTTTAAGTAGCAGTATAGGAAATAGGGATAAGATGACATTTCAGAGGGTGGTCTTCTGTTTTTTCTGCTAATTTTTCTGCACACAGCTAGCTGGATGGTAGCCACTTGCCATTTTCTCTCTACCAGACTGCCACTCTAATACCAGCAAGAACCTGAACTGTGTTTGTTCAGCCTTACAATGCTGCATGTCTTCAAACTGAAGGTACTGCATTACCTACATTCCAAGAGAAGATAATTTAGTTATTGGAAAACCCATAGATTAGAAAAACAACATTGTGCCTCCTTGTCTGCCTATGGGCATCATTATGTTCCAGCAAGAACCATTTTTTTTCCCAATCAAGTAATTTAGGTTGAGTGAACTAACTGCTTCTTTGTGATAAATGCTGTCAGAATAAATATTGTGAATGAAAGCCTTGTTAGTTAATTAAGACTTAAGGACAAAATTAAAAGGCCAGTTGATGAATTCATTTTGCACAGCTGGGAAATAAAAAATAAAATGGAATATTTTCCTTTATGACTGAAAACCTTCACACTTAGTTGTTTTATTTTCTAACAAAAACATAACAAAGCATAAACAAAATTACACCAACTTGCCTATAATTCCATCATATAGTATAATAGCTATCAATAGTGGTATATATTCTTTTCATCTTTTCTCCCCTTTGCATTTATTTAGCAATTTTTAATTTAAAGAAAGAAATGAGCTTTGTTTATGCATCGGGTAACATATCAACATTTTGATGGCTACGTTCACAGCTATACAATGTTGAGCTCATCAAGAGCCCTCTTGCTCAGCTTGCTTGCTTACCTGGTGCTCTGCCATTTTAGCCACATCTCCAACTCAGCTTTTTGCTGGTTATTTTGCAGATGGAGTCTTATGAATTTTCTGCCCTGGCTGGGCTTGGAACCATGATCCCCTGAAATAGGTGTGAGTCATCAGTATTCAGCTACTTCAGTTTTCTTAACCTCTTGTTTTTACTGTGAAATTGCCTTTTATGAGAGCTTGTTTGGAGGTTCTAGCAGGGGAACATAGCTACTCTTGAACAAAGACCAGTCCTCCTCTATTGGGGGTGAGGGTGGTTTGTCCTCTTCAACCGAGTGAGCAGCTTTAGGAGGAACACACATGGAGTGGTGAGGGAGGAAGGGACTCCTGCCTAGCCAGCCAGATCAGCCAAATCAACCCTGATGTTCAATGGGGTGACATCTGCCAGATTACAGCCAGATTACCCTTACACCCAAAATTGCTTTCTATGTTGTAATATTATAAATGATATTGTAATGAAGATTCTTAAACAATTTAATGCAGTATCTGTATTTCATAATGATAAATACATGCAGAATTTCTACGTCCCAAGATATACATTAAAAAAAACTATATATATACATATATTTATATTTGCTTTGTATCCTTTCTTATAATACTTCTAGTTTTACTTGAATTTTAAGAGAATCAGTGCAATACCAAGCCAATTTTTTTTTTTTTTTGCTTCCGGTCGTGGGGCCTGAACTCTGCCTGGGCGCTTCTGTCCCTCAGCTCTTCAGTTGTGGGGCCTGAACTCTGCCTGGGCGCTGTCCCTCAGTTCTTCAGCTCAAGCCTAGCGCTCTACCACTTGAGCCACAGCACCACTTCCGGCTTTTTTCTTTTTGCTTATGTGGTGCTGAGGAATGGAACCCAGGGCCTCAGGCATGCAAGGCAAGCACTCTACCACTGAGCCAACTTCCCAGCCCCATACCAAGCCAATTATGATGGCCTAAACTTTCTGTTGTAGGTACTCAGTGCCTCTGCCCTTTCCCATGTAAAGCCCCCGTCTCTGGAAATAATCTGAGAAGTTAATTCCCACTGAAGGATAAAACTGAGAGAAAAAAGGGGAACAGTGTTGGGCTACCCAGGCACTGTGCCCTACTGTGCCCTACTGGGTGGGCCACACTGGATCCTTCTCTAAGAGGTGCAGAATTCGTACTGCAAGAAGGAATGAGTGCTTTTGTCCTGCCTGGGTTGGGATGAGTCATCTTTCCCCTACATCTTCATTTGAAAGGAAGTAGCTGGAAGAAGCCTGATTTTCTAGTTACATAACTTCAGCCAAATGAGAGGAAGGAGGGGAACTATTTCAGTAAAGTGACAACCAGGCACCTTTCTTGCTCTTTGTGAAGTTTAGCTCTTAGATTATTAACTATAGCCTGTTTCATAATATTAACTTAAATGTTACCTATAATTAAGGGAAGCCTGAGGAGGAGAAACCTCTCTGACATTTCAAAATTAAGCATTTTACCTTCTGACTAGGATATATTATCCTCTGGCAGATTTACTTGAAGGCTTAAATTCCAAATGTTCTATTTCATTCACATTACCAGTCCATTAAAAATCTTATATATTATATACTATATATAATTATATTTATGCAATGCATATTTATAAATTGTATATTATATATCATATATTATATTGTAATATATACACTATATAATTATATAATATATATTATATAAATATATTGTATATGGCAAATATATTTATATATATTCTTTTTTTTTTTATTCAACCAATCACTTCCTGGTACACCTCGCTTTCCTGCTTTCCTTAGTTTCTCCATTCTATCTCTATTTACTCACCTGGTAAACTCCAGGTCTTTATCATAATGACACTTGTGCAATCAAATACTATACAGGAAATTGCCTAACTGTGCAGATGAGTCTCATTTTAAACTCATACACCCAGATTTCAAATAGGCCTGACACTTCCTGGAAACCGTGCTACATCTCCTGCTTTCTAAGATGATTATGTCATACCTTTACCTCTTTTAAATACCCAACTCAGTGCCCCATCTTATCCCCAATCCTTCACTTTGTGAAGACTTAGTAACAGGACCCTTAAGAAAATGGAATCAGAGGCAGACATTGGTGACTTGTGCCTGTATCCCAGCCACATGGAAGGTTCGGATCAGAAGGATTGTAATTCCAGGCTAGCCCAATTGGAAAAGTCTACAATACTCCATTTCAACAGAAGAAGCTGGTTGTGGTTTGTTTGTGCCATCCCAGGTATGAGGAGAAGCAAAAAAAAAAAAAAAAAAAATAGCAGTGTAGATGCTTGCTCAGACAGGAAGTGAGATGATCTCAAACATCATCAGTTCAAGCCCGTCACCAGTGGCTTATGCCTCTAATTCTAGCTCTTCAGGAGGCTGAGATCTGAGAATCCAGGGTCAAAGTCATCCCAGCAGACAAGCCAAAGAGACTCCCCATCTCCAAATATCCTGCAAAAAGTCAGAAGTGGAAGCATGGCTCAAGTGATAGAAAGCCAGTCATGAAAGAAAAGGCCAAGCAGGAGTATGATATCAATGAGTTCAAGGACTAATACATGGGGAAAAAAATCAGTGCCAAAAGGGACTGGAGGCATGTCTAAGTGGCAGCGTGCCTCTCTGCAAGCACCAAGCCTGAATTCAAATCTCAACATTTCCAAAAACTAAGGCTGAATCAGTTAAATAAGAACCTTTGCATTTTCTTACAGTTTACTACATATGCCTGTGCTGAGTCTCTGCCTTCTTTCCTGTGAAGGAAGAGGGCAAGGTTTTCTGCTCACATATAACCAAACTCCACCCATCTTAGTCACTCTTTCCCTCTAGCACAGGATTTGTCTGTATCTTACTGTATCTCCTCAGTTAAATATCACCTACATGAGTCAATCTATTATCAATCATCCTAAAGACATACCCTCCCCCCACATATACTCAGAGTCCTCTTCAGCTACCATCTATCATTTCTTTACTCTCCATCGGGAAAATGACATTAAAACCATCTGTATTCTGGGTCTCCATTGTTTAGTTGTGTTTTTTGTTTGTTTTGTTGTGGGGCTTGAACTCTGGGTGCTGTCCCTCAGCTTTTCAGCTCCATGCTAGTGCTCCACCACTTGATCCACAGTGCCACTTCTGGTTTTCTGAGTGGTTTATTGGAGATAAGAGTCTCATGGACTTTCCTGCCTGGGCTGGCTGTGAACCGCGATCCTCAGATCTCAGCCTCCTGAGTAGCTCGGATTACAAGCATGAGCCAGTGGGCTGGGCTAGTTTGTGTTTAAATATAGGTACTGGAGCTTGCACTCTCACTCGGCTTTTTCACTCAGGGCTGGTGCTCTACCACTTGAGCAACACTGGTACTTCAAGCTGTTTGCTGGTTAATTAAAAGTCTCACAGACTTTTCTGCCCCTGCTGGTTCTAAATGTCCATCCTCAGATCTCAGCCTCAGTAACTAGGATTACAGGCCCAGGATTACACTACCACCCAGCTCCCACTTTTTCAATGTCCATTTTCTTTCAAGTCCACACCAAGACTTGTGACATAAAAACTAAACTCAACGACCACCTCACTCTGATCAGACACAGCGGACCACTCTGTTTTCAGGGCCAAACATTCTTCTCTTGTGCCTTTCTGGCACTCATCAACCCTCTTCTTGTCTCTCAAGTTGTCTCCTCTAGCATACCTCTTTGCACCCTCCTCCTCTTCCTGACATCTAATTTTTCTCCCATGATCACTTTCCTGAACCAGAGCTTTGTCTATTCAACCTCCCCACTGTTATATTCATAGGTCTGATAAATGTCTCAAAATTAACATTCCAGCTGGGTGGTGGTAGTTCATGCCTGTAATCCTAGCTACTCAGGAGGCTGAGATCTGAGGATCACAGTACCAAGCCAGCCTGGGCAGAAATGTTTGTGAGACTCACCTCCGATTAATCAGTAAAAAGCTGGAAGTGAAAGTGTGGCTCAAATGGTAGAGTGCCACCCTTGAGTGAAAAACTAAGGGGCAGTGCTCTGGCCCAGAGTTAAAGCTCCAGTACCAGCACACACACACACACACACACACACACACACACACACACAAATTAAATTAACATGCCCCCATGGAATGCTCAGTTTCCTCCAAGAACCTCTTTTTCCCTATTTTCTTATTTCAGATAGTGGAGTCACCCTCCTTCAAGTGAACAGGCTGGAAGACTTCAAGTTCTACATGGTTGTTCTCTCTTTCCCTCCTTCACTATATCCAATGCACCAGCAAATCTTTAACAGTAAAATATATTTCCTCTTTGTCTCCTCTTTCCATCTTGACTACCAATGTTAGTCTGAGTTGTCATCAATCCTCACATGAATTTTGGAGGAAGAAAAACTCACCCTTTTCCCTTCATTTTTGTCCCTTCTCAATCCATTTTCTCTACTTCTATTCCTCTGCTTAAATTTCCTAGTGGATTCCCATTAGATTTAGAATAAAGTCCAAATTCCTTATTCCAGTCTTCATGTCTCCATATGATATGACCTAGTTTCCAGGTATACTGACCGACTTTCTGTTAGTCAAACACAGTAAGTACAGACAGACCTGGTCCTGAGCCTTTGTACTTGCTGCACCCCTCTTCTGGATCCTATATCCAACCCTATCCAATTCAAACCCATTCCTCATTGTCCCACCCTGTGACTTTATAGATGTCAACTCTAAAAGTTTGTCCTTTGTAAATGTTCAGTAAATTTGAACAACCCATTGACACAATTCTATGGAATTTGTTCTGTGATTGATTTGTAGTTATTTTTGAATAAAGAATATGCTTAGACATCACAATTAAAGCAGGATTAAAGTTGGAAGAAATAAGGATGGAATTACAAATACATTGGCAACACGTTAGAATGGATTTGAGAAAGTTCCCGAGATTGTAATAATATGATAATCTGGGCTCCTTCCCTATTACTCTCAGCCTCTCTACCTCCTAGTGTTGACAAGGCAGAGATCTGATTCTCAGAGAAGGTAATACTCTCCTGGTTTACCAGACACAAAACTGAAGCATGGGTATTAAGGAAGAATGCTCTATACCAGTTATACTTTGCTTGACCCATGTAGCTCTACTACTTCCCCTTTTTTGGTATTTTAGTTGAATTTAAGTGTGAATTCTGATGGTTATTTTTAGTTTCTTTCATGATATATGGAGTATTATCATGTATCTTTGATGGTAGGGAAAAAATCATGTCATCTTCTCAATAATGATGGTGTGTTCTTACTTTCTTCTTTGGTATGCCATTTATGCTCCAGTGGTACCTCAAATGGTCTTCCATGGTTATTCTTTCATATATATATATATATATATATATATATATATATATACACATATATACACACACACACACACACACACACACACACATATATAATGTGATTTGTAAGATATTCCCTAATTCATCATTTCTCTCTCCAGTCAACTGTTCATAAAGTTTTCTCTTTGATTCCAATTAATATAATTTTCACATACAATATTTCTAGATATTCTTTTCTAAACTCACTTGCCCTTTTCTTAATACCTGGTTCCTGATTTTAGACTATTTCTTCCCTTATTTCTTTCTGTATTTTGTTTATTATATTTTATTTTTGCTAGTACTGGAGCTTGAACTAAGGGTCTTGTGCTCCTGCTTGGCTTTTTTTGCTCAGGGTTGACGCTCTCTGTATTTTAAACACAAATGTCTTCAAGATTCTTTCCTGTTGTTCTAATAACTAGTTCTTAGACGGGAGTGATAGATGGGAGTGATTTCTTGAGAGTCTTCCTGGTGGGGCTCCGTGTTCCAGATGGTTTCTAATTTTTGCTTATGAGCTCATCTGTAGTAGCTGCAGTGCTGTTTTCTCTCAGGGTCCCTCATTCCTCAGGTTGTGTAGAAAGATTCCTACAAGAGCAGATCAGCTTGCTGTGATTTTTCAGAACTGATTGGTTTTCCAGTTAGAGGGTTCTAGTTTCTGTTTACAAATGGGGCAACGCCTTGGCTTTCTATAAGGAACGTTTCTCACACTGGTTAGTGGTTTCACATTGTTCTCCTTTCCTCCCCTTCTCTCTCTGCTTCCCTCCCCCTTTTCACTTCTTCCCTTTCTCACTCCTTCCCCCCCCCCCCTTTCCCCCCCCCCTCACCTCTCCCTCTCCTTCTCCTTCTCCCCCTCCCCCAACCCTCTCTCCTTTCTTTCCTTTTTATGGTGGTACTGGAAACTGAACCCAGAGCCTTTTAGGACGCTACCACCTGAGCCAAGCCTCTGTTCTTTTGCTTTTGATTTGTTTTTTCAACTAGAGTCTCACGTGTTTTTGTTTTTTCTGAACCAGACCTTGATCTTCCTGCCTTCACTTCTCTGTGTGAACACCGTGAACTTGATGTAGCAACATCTGATACATGTGCATTAAGACCGCCAACATCTTTACCCTGAAATTTATATTGGGTTCTAAGATTCCTTTGACTTTGAGTGTACTATTCATTTCCAGGCCCTAATTTATTTTGACTTCACAGATATTTATCAAACACATACTAATGTGCCAGGCATGATTGTGAGGTCTACAGAGTTGGTAAGGACGTAAATAAATCATTGATTCCTGAAGGACTTCACATTTAAGAGATTAGTTATGTTCTTCCACCATCTAATTATTCGAATCATATTTTTGTTGTGTTTTCTCTGGCATGTTATGTGTTTGGAGACTGTGTCAATGGGAGCTAGAGGGAGGTGGGATTCTTCCAGAACCATCTTGCCCTGGGTAATGTCCCCCTCTCCACCATGGGACCTTGAAATATTGGGAGGATAGTAATGTTTCTAGTATGCTTTATGATTATGAAACTATTTCTTTTTTTTTTTTTTCATTTAACTGGAGTGGTAGCAGAGTCCAATGAACTGTTAGCAATGTGGACTCTGGGGCCTAAGTGCTTGGCTCAAATCCAGCTCAGCTATGGACTAGGTATAGGGCTTTGGACAAAGTCCTTCTGAGTCTTCATCTGGGATGCAGTCCTATCAAAAGTGTCTTCTATATATACTTACAGAGAAAATCAAGGAGGAAAGGGCTTAGAACAGTTGGCACACATGTGCTTAGCTTGAACAAAATCCCACGTTTGATCCTAGCACCGCCACCATCACCACCAAAAAAAAAAAAAAAAAGGTTTCAGCAAGGTTCTGGTGGCTCATGCCAGCTATGTAGAATGTTGAGATCTGAGGACCGGGGCAAGAAAGCTTGTGAGACTCTTATCTCTGATTAATCAGCAAAAAAAGCCAGAAATGGAGCCATGGACTTAGGAAGATATCATCAGGCTCTAAAGGGGGTAAAATTCTCAAGACCTCATGGAAAAGAACCAGTAAATTAGGTTAGAATTCTGCCATTTTCCAGTGACTTGCCTAATCTCTACATGCGGAATTTTAAAGACATAGTACTAAACATTTTCTGGTTTCCCCGCCTTCTCCTCCCAATTTATTTAAAGGAAGTTCCCAGAGTTTGACTCTTGTGCTGAATGATGCCTTTGTTACAAATTTCCTGTGTTGGCTTAAAGGGATGAGCAACAGCTTGCACTTCTGTAACTGATGCTATTATAGAAATAAGGAGCCATTCCAAATGTTTTATTCTTTAAGGTGTTCATGTAATTATTTTAGATTTCAAATCTCTTTATCTTACTAGCAGCTTTCATTATACAACATAATATCAGTATGATACAATAATAGTATATAATTATACTTCTATATAATGAATAGAATATTTCTATATAATCAATAAGTAATATAGCAATAATTATATACAACTCTACATCTATAACATACCACTACAATAAATGTTTCAACTATGTGTAGGTTTTAGTTTGTTTGTTGGCTGGCTTCTTTTAATTATTCTCTTTACTTATTTTGTTTTAAATAACTTATTAGCAAAGGTCTGGGCATTGATTGGTTATCTTCAGCCTTAGGATAATAATTTTTCTTATTATTTTATTTTTGGCCAATAAGAATAGAAATTCAACACATTGGCTCCGCATGCACCCATGCTATATCAGAGATATTTATTTCATAAGTATTGTTGAGTATCACCCACTCTGATTCTGGCAGAAACAAACACATCCAAGTGTCTATTTCATAGCATAAAGTGATTTTGCACGACCATATTTAAAAATACACATAAAATGTTTCCATTACTCTAGGTAATGTGACTTATCCTTCTATTTTTTACTTAAGTTTTTCTTTTTTTAGTGTCCTCCATGTAAAGTCAATGACTTTCCTTCTTTAATATGGTTAGGTAAGAAGCTAAATTAGGTATGAAGAGCTTTAAGCAGTATAAATGGAGAAACATTACAATTATACATGTTTAAATGAAATAGCCTAATTCATTCTCTCTCCCTCTCCCTCCTCCTCCCCCACCTCTCTCTGATCTCTCTGATATAGAGTTTTTGATAACCAATGCTTGTTTTCTACCCTGTCTCACTCTCTGGTCATTAAGTCCCAGCCTCCAGAGGAGTTCTGCCTTAATACACTTGGAAAAAACCAGTTCTTCACCCCCAGTTCACTTCCAACCCTTCTGGCAGAACCTGTGCCAAGGTCAAGGCTGGCAGTAATTTTCCACTCACACTGGACATAAATGTGGCTGGAATGCAGGGACTAAGAGCACTTAGCTAGTCCTGCTCAGGAGTATGTGGGGAACAGGGCCTGGCCCAGACAAGGAGCTAAGTAAATATTTACTAAAGGAATAAAAAACGAATTGATAAATGAGTAGAAGAAATGATACCACAGTTGGAATAACGTAACTTTGGCAGTATGTTTTGAGACAGTGTAGCTATGTCGCCCAGCCTGGCTTAGAATTTACCATCATCCTGCCTCAACCTCCTGGGTGTCTTCAATTTTGAGAAGAAAAGAAGGGCTGGTTTTCATTTCCATCATTTCTTATTATTTCAGTAGAATTGACATTCGCCTTAGAGGAGGACTTCAGGTGTTTAAATTCTGCCACGTCAGGGAGTTGATTCTCTTCTCCCTCTGTACAGCTTACGCTCTTGGGAAATAAGTGAACAACAAAACCTCTTGGTAATGCAATCTCTGGTTTGGGGTTGGGGATGATGAAGAGGTAGTTTCAGATGAACTCTGGTGATTGGGACTGGGTGGTGTGGCAAGTATAGAAGCTGGAGGTGACTGTATTGACAGACAGCCTGTGACCAAGAGGTTTTCCTTGAGAAAAGTACAGGAGGAGAGGGGAGAGAGTGTTCATGTACACATATAACCACACTGCAGCTACCACACGGGCTGCTTGGAGATGCTTCTCTGGCAGTTTCTGGCCCCACAGCCATCAAAGCAACCTCAGGAAATAAAACACAGATGCTGGAGTATATCTCCTGGTCTCTGAAAGGAAGTTCTGCTTTGGTTCTAATTGTCCCAGCCATGTGGAACATTTTCTCTTGGCTTAGAACCAGAAGAGCTTATTATTGACAAAGCGTCCTTTCTGTCACTCCCCTTCCCTCTCTTTTCCTGATTTCCACCCTTCCCTTCTCTTTTTGAGGTGCTGAAAAATCAAACCCAGGGTCTAGCACATGGTAGGCAAGTTCCCTACCGCTGAGCTCCAGCTCCAGCTCGTCCGAAGTGTTTTCAATGAAACTTAGTTGTACTGTATGCTGTTTCCATCCTTTTTCAGAAGACAAATATTTACCTTCATAATTGGATAGCAGCATGTGTGCATGGTCCCCAGAGAGCCACAGCATGTGTTAAGCATGTGGCATCCTTTCTTGACACTGGCCTACATTGTTGTCATAAAGGTGATGTACAGAGGAGTTACAGTTATAGACTACATTTAAAGTCTATTTTTTTAAGATGTAAAAAACCACTTAGATGGTAATAGTAGTGAGTTAAGTTGTTTTTGAAGCTTTCATGTAAATTTTAGAGGTTGAATTTTTTTCAAAAAGATATTATATTTCTTTGGGTCTGGCTTACTTCACTTAGTATAACTATTTTCCAAGTCTTTCCATTTCCTAGCAAATGGGGTGGTGTCATTCTTTCTGATCCATTCATTTTCTTGATCCACTCATTTACTGAGGTGCATCTGGGTTGGTTCTATACCCCTGTTATCACCTCTCTTGATTCCGGTGCCCTGTATCTTGTATATGAATTTTTCTAATTTGGAGAGGGGAAGGGGAAACAACAAAATGCTGAATCAAGGATACAGGATGACCCATTGTAACAATGAGATGTACAGGACACTTTACAATGAACTTTACAACTTGAGGTAGGGAGGGAGGAATTGGGTATGTGGGGAGGGAAGGGATAGTAGGGGAAAAACAAAGGAAGAGGTAACAATGCTGGATATGAAATGTATTCATTACCTTACTCATGTAACTGTAACCCCTCTGTACAGTATCTTTACAATAAAAAATTTAAGGAAGATATTATAGTGGTATACACTAGCTATTCTAAGGGCATCTTATTATGACATTTCCATATGGGCCAACGATGTACTCCATCAAACATACTCCATCACTCTCTCCACTCCCTGTCCTCCTTCTTGAAGCAATTTCATTAGGTTTCATTGTTCTATTTTATATATACATATAAACTATTCGTTTTTCCTCCAAAAATTTCTTTATTGAGATTAAGTGATTATATAAATTTCACAGTACTGTGGCATAGTTATGCTTACCTAAAGTAAGTATTTTATTTTATTTTAACCTTAACAATGATAATCATCATTATCTTAATCTACAAAGCTTAGTTATACCTAAAGTCACAAACATATTTTAACCTTAACAATGATAATAGTCATTATCTTAATCTACAAAGTTTAATAACTCTATGAACTTTAACGAGAAAACTATTTCTTCCAAATCGGGTGCTAAGTACATTTTTTCCTTTTTCATAGTGTCAGCTGTTCCCTCTTCCTCTCTCATTCCCTCTCTCTCATCACCGCCATTGAGTTGCTTAGTTCACTTTCATCCATGTCCAGTGCAGTTGATGGGCTCCTCTGCTGTATTTTTTTTAACCCAGTTTCTTCTGATTCTGTGCCCTCCTCCCAGCTTCCCTCAGCTGTGCACATGTAGACACCATATATGAGGTAAAGAACATCGAGTCATCTAAAAATGATACGACAAATTAAGAAGAGGCCCTTTGTTTCCTTGTCTTTGGGGTTCTTTTCAGTCTGTGTAGTACTTTATGCACATATGAAGAGGTGCTTGGGTATTACTATTTGGTGTTATTCTTCCAAGACAGATCTCTTTTGGTTTCACTGTGTATGGCTATCTTGAGTCCTGTTTACTTTGTCATATCTCTTTGCATTTTGAATCTAACATCTGCTTATCAGGGGGATCACTTACCGTTTCTCTCTGATCTTGGCTTATCTTGCTCAACATGATTTGTTCTAGTTCCATCCATTTCCCTGAGAATACCATTACTTTATCCTTTCTAATGGCTGTGTAAAATTCCTTTGTACATAGGTACCACAATGTTTGGATCTATTCATCTGTAGTGGGGCATCAGGGTTGTTTCCAAATCTTGGCTATTGTGGACAGTGCAGCAATGAACACAATGAAGGTGCAGGTGCCCTTGTCATATCCTGGTTTCTGTTGTTCAGGGTAGATGCCTAGGAGTGGTATGGCTGGGTTGTAGGGTTTGTCTATGTTTAGTTTTCCGAGGAACCTCCAGACGTCTTTCCAGACATATAAAGTATTTCAACCATATTCACCCTCTTGCATGCTGTTGGCACGTTCACCTCCTTTTGGTATCCACCCCCAGCATGGGCAGTTTGACTTCCCTATTATTGCTTTTTCTCAGTTTTCATGTATATTCATTGTACAAAAGGGTTCACCATGGTAGGAATTGAGATTTTAATGTAGATATATGTGTTGATTTATCACCAATGATTTAAATTAACTACACACATTTTTGGTTAGTCAGGTTCTGTGTGTGTGTGTGTGTGTGTGTGTGTGTGAGAGAGAGAGAGAGAGAGAGAGAGAGAGAGAGAGAGAGAGAGAGAGAGAGAGAGAGAGTCCTGAGGTTTGAATTCAGGGATCTAGTGCTGTCCCTGAACTTTTTTGCTCAAAACTCTACAGCTCCATTCTGGCTTTTTTTTGATGGTTAATTGGAGATAAAAGTCTCATGGATTTTCCTGCCCAGGTTAGCTTCAAACCCCAATCTGAGCAGATCTCAGTCTCCCAAGTAGTTAAGAGTATAGATGTGAGTCATCAGTACCTGGCTTTTAAAGAACATAACTTTAAAATACTGAGGGAGCTTTAGTATAGCCTTTTTGTGGTCAATGGGGTAAATGCCCAGAAGTAGGATTGCTGGGTCATAGGGGAGCTCTATGTGTAGTCTTTTGAGGAACCTCCATACTTGTTTCCAGGGTGGTTGAGCAAGTTTACATTCCCAACAGTGCAATAGGGTTCCCATTTGGCCACATCCTCTGCAAAATTTGTTATTAGATTTCTTGATTATAGCCATTCTAACTGGGGTGAGGTGGAATCTCAATGTTGTTTTGATTTGCATTTCTTTTATGGTTAGAGAAGTTGAAAATTTCTTCATATGTCTATTGGCCATTCTTATTTCTTCTTCAGAGAAATCACTCTTTAAGTCTTAGCCCACTTATTAATGGGATGGTTGTTTCTTTGAGGATTTGTTTTTGGAGGATTTTTTTTTTCAGTTCTAAGTATATTTTAGATATGAGACCCTTGTCTCTTGTATAGCTAGTGAAGATCTTCTCCCATTCCATAGGCTTTCTATTGATCTTACTAGCTATGTCTTTTGCCATGCAGAAGCCCTGAAGTTTAATGTAATCCCACTTGTCCAAACTTTCTTTGATTTGTTGTTTCTGGGTCTTTATTAATAAAATTTCGACCTGTGCAAGAAGCCCTAGAGTTTCTCTTATTCCTTCTTGTAATGTTTTCAGGGTGTCTGCTTTTAGCACGACTATGTATATGCAGCATTATTTACCATAGCTAAGATATGGAACCAACCCAGATGCCCCTCAGCAGATGAATGGATCACGAAAATGTGATATATATATATATCTATATATATAAAATTCATATATATATATATAGATATATATGAATTCTATGCTTCCATCAGAAAGAATGACACTGCCCCATTTGTTAGGAAATGGAAAGACTTGGAAAAAGTCATATTAAGTGAAGTAAGTCAGACGCAAAGAAATATAGGTCCCATGGTTTCCCTATTTGCAACAATTAATATATGTCTAGGATAATCTTCTCAGATGGGGAGAAAAGCTCAAACACTATGTACATATGACCATAGAAAATGATGCTAAGTGAAATGAACCCCAAGATATGGACACAAGAGGTTTTTCTTTGTTGTTGTTGTTTTTAATGTACTATGTGATTTTTTTCTTTGTTTCTTTTGTATGTTCTTCCACCTATGATATATCCCTGTTGTCACTGTATTGGATTTTGGTACCTTGCATCTTGTATATACATTTATCTAATTGGGGTGGGGAGGGGAATAAAAAAATGCTGATACAAGGACTCAGGATGACCCATTGCAACAACAATACTCACAAGACACTATGATGGAATTGAACCTTACAACTTTGGGGGCGAGGGACTGAGGGAGGTGGGAGAGGGAAGGGGTAGTGGGAGAAAAACAAAGGAAAGGGTAACAATGCCCGATAAGAAATGTATTCATTTCTTTATTGATGTAACTGTAACCTCTCTGTACAGCATCTTTACAAGAAAATTTAAAAAAATAAAAATACCAAGAGAGAGGTCAAAGTACAAGTGTCTAAAGCACTATGGTCATTGTAGAACAAGATTATAATCTTTCCTAGACGCTGAGTGTTTTACTAAATGCATTGTGGTGGTTAAGTAGCATCAACCTTAGAGTAGAACGTAATAAACATCTTTGAAGTACTATAAATCTGTAAATCCCTTCCTCAGTTAATAGTAGAGGATACTTAGAAGTAACCAGAACATACAGTCTAATCTCTACAAGTGCCATTTGGTACCTGGAAGTGTGCTGGCAACTGTTACAGAAATGAGGAATTTCTGATTGGATGCCAGAACTGATTTTTAACTTCTTTATTGTAAAAGACTTGCTTTTATAATGCCAATTTTATAAATGCAGCACAAAGAGGAGTTTTGTTTTTCTAATATGCAATAAAAGGATACAGAATTCATAGTTCTAAAGCATCAAAACTTTAACCCTGGTAACCATATGAACGCCATCCTCCATTACTCTGGTCATACATTTCACATTGCCTTTTTCTCTTGCAATAAAGACCCTTTCTTTTTCTTTTCTTTTCTTTTGCCCAAGACTAGGACTGGACCGCTTTTGCTCATAGGCCCGTGCTCTATCACCTGAGCTACAACTCCAACCCTGCAATCAGGATACTTTATAGTTGATATTCTCAGAAAGTCATAATTTCTTACTGTGAGTATGTAGTTTTTTCTATGATGTTACATTTCCAACCATTTCTCCTTCAGTGTCCAAACAGCTCCTCTTTCAGCTACAAAGCCATCTACCTAGCTGCTTGAGCACAAAAGTCATCAAGTTTTCCTTTAACCCCTCTGCAATCCTTACCCTAGCCCTGTCCACTTACCTCCTTAATAGCTTTCTGACCTGGGCAGCCTCTTCTTGAGGACCAGACTAAGATGCTGCAACAGCCTTTAAAGTGTTCAACTTAGGGTAGAGTTGAATTCCCAAGGCTGAGGAATGAAAGGGTGCTGAGGTGTCAGGGCCAGTCCAACATCTATTTCCATGTAACACCCTTGATGAGATGGGCCTTGAGGCTGGAGAAGCCTGATGGTTGCCAAGGTTGCCATGCAGAAGTACATGCTGGATAGTGCAATAATGAACATGGTTACAGTTTTGAAAGCAAGTTTATTATGATATACTTTGAAATTTTCCTGTGTCTGCATTTGATATATTCAGTCTTTCTTTGGCATAAGAAATGTTTTTACAAGGGAAGTCTTAAGATCTTTCTCGTCATGTTAAAAATCATTCTATCACTAAGCTCAGGCCCCTTTTTTACTAATGCTATCAGGGCTTGTTTTCATTACTGTGTTTTTTTCTCCTGATTATTAGTCATATTTTCCTATTTCTGTGCATATTTGCTAATTGTTTTAGTTTGCTGTGTGGTTTGGGGGATAGAACCTAGGCCTTGTTCATGTGAGGCATACACTCCATCACTGAGCCAGGGTCCCCAGAATACATGCCTTCCTGTTGGTGTGTGGGGGTGTGTGTGCACACTTTTGCTTGTCTTTTTTGCTCAAGATTAGTGTTTTATCATTTGAGTCATTCTTCCACTGCAGATTTCTTACTAGCTAATTGGTAAGAATCATTCAGACTTTTTTTTGCCTGGGCTGATTCTGAACTGTGATCCTCAGATTTCAGCCGCTTGAATAATTGGGATTGCAGAACAAGAGTTACTAGCACCTGACTTTGCCTATTGTCTAAAATGCATTCATTTAAAGTGTTTTAAGCATTGTTCAGACATATTAAAGTCTTGTAGAAATCTGGTCCTTTTGTGGCTTATTTTAAATTTTTTTAGAGTACATTTAGATCACCTGTTAGTCTATAGTTATTTTTTTTGGCTACTGAAGGGTATATCAACCCTTCATGTACCACAAAATTTCTTACTCCAACTGGTGAGAACTAGAACTATTTCTGGCTCATATGATCTTAAAGAATTGTGTGACCCGTAGCTTTTTCCTCACACACCCACAGAATAGCATTTGGCCACAGGCCATTTCAAACTTCTGGTGTTTCATTTCTTTGTAGCTCTCTTATCTCCAATACCCTTTCTCACAATTCTAGATGCCTCAGTCTCCTGGAACTTCAAATTCTATCTCTTCAATCCAAAGGGACTGACACATATTGAACTGCAGTTAGAAGACTAACTCCAGTTAAGCAAGAAACTGGGGCAATCATAGGTATCTGAGAACTTTCCTCTCCTCCTCTTAGGGTTCAAAGTCCTGACTGTCTAGTAGACAATGACCTAACCATTTATTTCTATATATTTGCTGGATTTTCTAATGATGAGAGAACAATTTCCATAATGATAATCTTTTGTGGGTAGACACAGAAGTTCTCTATAATGTGTTTTTATATTTATGTGTTTTTATATTTTCTTATCTAGAACCCCAGACATTGACCATATTTATGGGAATTCTTGGCTAAGGATTTTTACACCATGTGGTGTAGAGGCCACATTCATGCCCAACTAACTTGAGATCCATTAATTTTCCCCTAGAACCACCTCCAAGCAGATGGCAAGCTTTTATACAGCCTTTCTGTGTCAGTTGGTAATATTTTTCTAAGTCCATTTTTAAAAACTAGCTGCCCTCTGCACATCCCGCTTTGTAGAGGGATTTTGGTACCAGCTTTACATCTTGAGCAATCTGAGTCCATGTTTCTTGTCCTGGTGAGAATATTAAAACTCAGTTCCTGACCCTTCAGTTTATATCATTGTATTAGGTAGTTGGAATATTCTAGATAATTAAGTTGATAAACAGCTCTGGCTTGAGATTCTAATTTAATATTGACGTTAACATTGACATTAAATGTTTGATTGTGCTGATGTATGCCTGTAAGTCCAGCACTTGGGAGGCTGAGGCAAGAGGATCATGAATTCAAGAACAGCCCAGGCTCTATAAGAAGACCTTATCTTTAAGAAACAAAACAAGGGGCTGGGAAGGTGACTCAGTGGTAGAGCGCTTGCCTTGCATGCATGAGGCCCTGGGTCCGATTCCTCAGCACCACATAAGCAAAAAGAAAAAAGCCGGAAGTGGCGCTGTGGCTCAAGTGGTAGACCGCTAGCCTTGAGCTGAAGAGCTGAGGGACAGCACCCAGGCCCAGAGTTCAGGCCCCATGACCGGACCCCCCCAAAAAAAGAAACAAAACCAAACCCCAAAAACAAAGACACAAAAATGTTTGTGATTTTTACATTGGTCTAATTTATACACATGAGACTATTTAAGAGACTTTTAACATTTCCATATTTATGTTTAATTTAGTTGATAGTTATTTAAATCACTGGGAAGTTTTAAAGTCAAAACTAGTTCATATAACTAATACATTAATATAATTAACTAAAATCAGCCCTAAAATTAGTTTTTTCAATGACTTGGTTTTTAAATAGAAAAATAAAATCATAAAGCTGAACTTAAAGGACTTGGAAAACTTGTGTTTTAAATTTTGTGTCAAATATATTTATTTTATAAAAGTGAAACTTTACTACCATGTTCCAATATGGCCACATTTAGTAGTGCACAGATATATAAATCTTGGGTGCTAAAAAGCACCTTTGGCATCACTTAAATCAATGGCTCTAATTCCAGTTATAGTTTTCCATTTCATAAGAGCTGCTTTTTACCTAAGCTACCATGATGTAGCTAATTGAGTCTGGTAATTATAAAGGCTGAAATTATTCTTAGAAGCATTTGATTGAGAAATGTTATCATGTAGCAACTCTGAATAGAAACACCATTTCTTTCCTTTTTTTTCTGTGTCTTTTTTTTTTTTTTTTTTTGTGAACACACTGTACAGAGGGATTACAATTACATGGGCAGGATAATGCGTACATTTCTTATCAAGCATTGCAGCCTCCTCCTTTGTTTACCCTTCACATCCCTTCCCAGCCTCCCCCCCCCCACCCCCCCACCCAATCCTCCCCGGCTCCCCCCTCCCCCCTGAACCCCCTCCCCCTTGCACCAACGTTGTAAAGCTCGTTGTACTTCTCATTGGTGCAACAGGTCCACCTGTATCCTTAAACGACTTGTTTTTCCCCATCTCCTCTACAAGTTATACTGACATCAAATATAGTGAAAGCAGGGGTTATACTGTGGGAAAGGGACATACAAAGCAACAAAGAGATAATCTTATAAATGCATTAGAAACAAATGCATGAAAGAAAAAAACATTAAAATACATATCTAAGGGTTCATTTTCCTAACATCACATTATCTGACCTTTTCTGCTTGACTCATACATATACTAGATATTGCAAATAAGGGAAACCATGGGACCTATGAGAAACACCATTTCTTTTACCACTGTGTCCCATTAAGTTTTTCTGCTGATGTCAGGGATCTTCATAAGAACATACTCAGCTTCATATGCTTTCCCACAATTTTAGAATTTACAATATACCATTTCAGATTTTGTTTGCACATAATTCCACATCCTTTTTGCTTTTTCCCTATTCTTCATTTTGGTAGGTGGAACTGTAGGATAGGGTGTCAGATTCTGCTCTCATACATGGTTCTCCTGACATTGAGAACTCAGCTGCTGGTGGTACATGGCATGTGCTATTGTTGCTTTTATTTTATTTTATTTAAAACAAAACAGCAAACACTTTTAGGGGCCTACACAATCTCTTGGTATGGGAGACCTGCCACTACTTGATTCTTTTCTCCAGTTGCCACTGCTTCCCACTCAGTGACCCCTTTTTTTCAGATCTCCTTGTACAGACATGGCAATGTTGTGGAGAGAAGGGAAATTTCAGAGTGATTCTGGCCAGTCACTTTCCTCAGGGTTCATCTGACCTCTCAGAAAACTCCTTAACCTGCTGTATTAGTTTTTCTTGTTGCTGTTCCTGTGATGAAATACCTGAAGCTAGATAACTATAAAGAAGAGAAGCTTTTAGGAGCACAGTTTAGAAGTAGAAAGTCCAAGATCTTGCAGCCCCCATTAATTTGATTTTGGTGAGGGAAGTATCATAATGGGAGCTCATGTGGGAACCAGAGATCACTTGGCCAGATAGGAAGTTCGAGAGTAATTCTGGGTTCAGGCAGCAGCCTGCTGCCCTGAGAACTAACTTCAGATCCCATGAGAATGACTGTAATTGCTTCTGAGGGCAATATGCCCTTGATCATGACATGGACTTCCCACAAAGCCTCACATCTTAAAGGTTCTACCACCTCTCATCATGCCACCCCAAAAATCAAGTTTCCAACACAAAAAACTTGGAGTTCTCACTCAGACCAGATCCAACTCAGAGCACATGTCATGGCTAAGAATAAGAACACCACACCCTGTACCTGCCTGACATTCTTGTGTCATGGCAGTCTGTCAGTTAGTCAGGTGAATGGGTTACAGTTTGATTAAAGGCAATGAAAGGAGAAGATGTTTGGAAGACCTCCCAACTGTCTGATCTGTTCCCCACTGCTAGTTTGAACCCCCAAAGTTCATGTGCTGGAAACCTAATCTCCAAAGCAGCAGTGTTGAGAAGTAGGTCATTTAGGAGGTAATCAGGTCTGTATTTGTGGTGTATTGTGGAATGGTTTCAGGAGCTTGGAGTGGGTTCCTGACAAAAGGGTGGGTACATTCCCTTTCTCTATGTGAGTTCATGCTTCTCCTTCTCCTTCTTCCATGGGATGATGCAGCAAGAAGGTCCTGTCCTGATGCTGTCCTCTTAATCTTGGACTTCATAGAACTCTCCAGAACTATAGGAAATTAATCTCTTTTTGTTGTAAATTATCCTCTCAGCCATTCTGCAACAGTAACACAACATAGACTCAGATATTTGGCCTTAGTGTGCATGCGGGGGTCTACATGTGTTTGTGTGTGCACATGTGCACAAATGCTGTTGGGGATGGTGATCCCAAAGCAAGTACTGCTGGAGGTTGTGTCCTGGAAAGCCTGGAAGGGTTCTCTGAACTTAGACAGAGGATACCTCCATGCCCTTTGTTCTTAGCTGTGGGCCCTTAGTTGCCATCTTATCACCCTTAACTGACCTTGAATATCTTAACTAAGAGATTGGCTTAGCTATGTGGGAAAAAAACAATCAAGAGTGATTTCAGACCTCTGGACCTCAGAACTGTCTTTGATTCAGTTTGGGGGATACTGTCTTAACCAAAAGGATGTACATCGTAAGTCATGCTTTAGCAGTGGCAAGCAAGGGACAGCTGTGTCTGCTCACAGCAAGCCAGCGAGAATGAGAGAAACACAGGGGGAGGCAGAGGACAGGTGGGAGACTGTTTATTCATAGTGAAGAGGCAGGCACCAGATCACGAGGCTGCCAGGAGACACGCACCTCACTGTTGTAAAAGCATATCACACTTATGGACATCACAGCTGCCCCTATTTAGTAGAATGCACAACTGTAACCACTGTCCTGGAGAACTTGCTGGAAAAAAAACCCCATTCAGTTCAAACTCTGTCCCACAGCACATTCCTCTGCCCTCTGGCACATCTCTCCAACATGATTTGGCTCTTTTCCTTAAAATCATTTCCTACTGTTTCTACTATTGGTATTTTCTCAACACATAAGTTGTAGATGAAGAAAAACTATGAACATCTTACTAGCTGGTGCTTTAAAAATAGGAATATTTTCCTTCATGCCAGCACAAAATAGAAAGGAGAACTCAATCACAATTTCCTTATCTTCAGCCTCAACCATTCACACAGAACAGCTCAAGTGGTGCTGGTGGCTCAGCCTGGCTCTCCTAACACCTGCCCAGTCTCCATTCACTTAGACTTCATGTTGCCTTTCTGGGGCTCAGCTGCGGCCTTCCTGGCCTCCTCCTCCGGGATGAACACACTGACAGTGAAGTCGCTGGTCTCCGAGCCATACTTATTCTTCACCACCAGTCCGTATTTGCCCGAGTCAGCAGTGCTCACGCCTGAGATGGTGAAGAACGCTGTCTTCCCAGACTCGAACCTGAGGTTGCAGTGGTCATCTGAGACCAGTGGCTTCTCATTCTTCAGCCAGGACACCTCTGGGGCAGGGTCTCCCCACACGGTGCATGTGAGATTGAGAGCCTGCAAGACAGGATTTATAGAGGGAGAGCTCTAAATCAGACACAATAATCTGACTTCACTAGTCTTGCTGGTTGGCTGAAATGGTGACCTTTTGAGAAGGTAAATATAAACCTCCCTGATCTGGGCTTAAGGTAGTTCCTTATCTGTACCTATGAGAAGTACATTTTGAAGTAATATGTGAGGAGATTTCTTAGGGCCAGGGCTTTGAGTGTTTAGAATGCCTGTCATCAAAACACATGCAGGAGTTCTGTTTGCAGGCCTTCTTCATAAACAGAGATGCCTTTGGCTCAGTGTGGGCTCTGGGCTGCCTCAATGAAGAAGTCTCCTCATTGGCATAATCACCACCTGTTCACTTTGCATCTCATTTGTATCACAGAGCCCAGCAGTGGAATGGAACAGCTGCTCCAGAACATGTAACTAATTTTCATCCTTTGCATTTTACTTGGCTCCTAGAACCCCATCCAAGCTGTACAGTTGCAGTCAGGCTCTGCCAAACATATACGAAATGAAAGAGCTCTGTCTGTGCTGAAGTCCACTGACTCTAGAACTATTTATAATTAGGCTATGGATTTACTTTGTCTTACTTGTAACTATAAATTCTCATGCAGTTGTAAGAAGTAATAGCAACCCTACGTACCTCGTATCCACCTTGCCCCAATTTTACAAAACAATCATTCACCATCCTAAGCAGCACATGGACACAGATACAGATTTCCAAGCTGGGGTTGGCCTTTTTTCTGGGTTACTTTGCTCCTAATTCCTGGCAATCACTGATCTGTTTTCCATTTTAAAAAATTGAGTCATTTCAAAAAGTTATACCAATAGAGTCTTCAATATGTAACCCAGAATTGCCTTTTGTTCTCAGGTTCCATGCAGATCCACCCACACTGTTTATTATATCCATAGTCTGGTCCTTTTTTTGCTGAGTAGTATGACTATGCCATGGTTGGGACATATTTGCTTCAATGTTTCAAGTTTGGGTCGTTATAAATAAAGTTGCTATAAACATTTTCACATCTTGTGCGAATGTAAGTTTTTATTTCTCTAGGATAAATGCCTGGTCGTGCAATTGCTGGGTGGAATGGTAAATGGTTGATTCATATTTTCCTCCAGAAATTCCCAAATTGTTTTTCTAAGAAGCTATATAATTTTGGTTTATCTTTCCATCAACCATGTACAAGTGATTCAGTGTCTCCATCCCCTCCACACTTGAAACAAACCCAGGGCTTTGCATATGCTAAGGAAATACTCTACCACTGAGCTACATCCCCAGCCCTCATTTCTCTACATCTTTTCCAGGATTTGTTGTTGTGCTCCATTTCTTTTATTATAACAATTCTGGTAGCTGTGACATGATATTGTATCATGGTTTTTCGCTTCCCTAATAGTTAATTATATTAAATTTATGACACATGTTAAATTCTATTCCTGTGTTTGCTTCTTACTAATATTCAGAAGTTAAAAGGAAATAGCTAGACACCTAAGGCAAGGAAAGGAGTAGCATCTCCTGTAGTCACTTGCTACCTACTTTGTAGGGGTAAAATTGGATAAATTAAAGTATCTGTTTGCATCCTATCGTGACTTGGCATTTCTTTTCCGATAGGGTTGGAGGCATTGAAGTTTGAACTCATGCCCTGTGCTTTCACTTGATTTTTCATTCACGTCTGACACTCTACCACTTGAACCACAGCTCTACTTCTGGCATTTTGGTAGTTAACTGAATATGAGATTCTCGTGGACTTTCCTGTCCAGGCTGGCTTTGAACACAGATCCTCAGATCTCAGCCTCCTGAGTATCTAGGATTGAGCCACCCAGCTCTGACTGTGTTTGTAACCCTGTGTTTGGTAAGGAAGCCATGGAATAAGATGGATGGTGGGGCATATTATCAGGTGTTGGGACGTGTTCCAGAGTGTAGAAGCTGTAGAGGAATATTCCTTACTCACCTTGCCCTCCTGGATGGTGACCACATCAGGCAGCCCGCCCAACACCCGGGCACGATCTGCAGATACAAACATTCTTAGTTAATCTCTGCAGTGACGAGGGCCAGCAATCATGCTCACAAGACCATCCCAAGGTATAAATTTCCCAATTTAGATTTTCATCTCCTGACAGTCATTTCATACTGTTTTCAATATGCCAAATCAGAAAATGATCTGGTTATGCTGGACTTTAATCCTTCTATGCCCACATATTGTGTATGTGTGCAGGACCCGTAGCTGTACTTAAATTACCACCTTGGGATTGCATAGTCACGTGAAAGCGTGCTCTACAATTTTCACGGCTATTTTCAGCCCTGTCCTTTCTGCAGCTGAGAGGGGCTCAGCTGATGACAGCAGGATACATCTCAATGGATAGCTTCTAAGCTGAGTGTGACCCCTTTCTGGGTTTCCTTATGGCAAACACTGGCTCCATAATAGGAAGGTTGTATGCTGGATGTTCTGGAGGCTTGTGCAGATAAAGCCTTTCCCAGAGAGCATCCATATTTTTTCTCCTACTAATTCTTGGCAGTGCTGTGCAGGCCGTGGTTCTGACTGTGGATAAAGGCTTCCAGATGAGAGGATAAGGTACAGGATGGGTGCTGAACTCCTAGATTGCTTCCTCAGTCAAGCCACATGTTCTGGGTGCAGCTAGCTCCTGGGGAAGGCACCTTTCTGAGGTACTCTCCACACAACTTCCTCTTTACCACTAACATAGCCACCAGCCTTGCATTTTTAGGCCTACCTCATGACTTTTGATGTTCGTTTCTACAAATCCCTTTTCCACTGAGTCTGGTAAAGCTTTGAGTGAGATGACTTCATTCTCCTGGGGGCTCCATTACACCACTTATAAGTCTGGCTCATCCCTGGTTCTCTGTGTGACTTGCTGTGTGATATTACAGCAGTCACTTGCTGGGTGGGCTATAGTCTCCTGGTTGTAGAATGTACAGGGCTATATTTGTCTTAGACCTGTGACATTACATTTGCAAACCTGCACCACAGTGTCTGTGGGATTTGTCAGGGCAGCCCGAGAGGCAGTGGGGAAGGGGAGACAGAGATAAGAGCTGGAGCCTCATCTCAGCTTTAACAGAAGTTGCTCAGCATTACCTACTTTGTACATTGACTCCATTTGGAAGACTCTATTTGAAGTAACTGTTGTATGGCTCGTAAGTGTATGAAATCTCAGGTCTCCTCTGGTTCTAATGACCTAGAGGGTCAGATTTCTTGTTCTCAGAGGAGCTCAAGCACCAGGAGAGGCAGGAAACTGCTCATGGGTGTGGGCTTTGCTCAGTGTGTCTATGGTGGGTGGGGGGCATCCTGCCTACCAGACAAGAAAGGAAGCCCCTCCTGCTCTGGCCCTCCTTGGTCATGCTTCCATACCCAAATGTGTCTCACACATGCAGGGCCTGGCCAGGAAAGGAAAGGGAAGAGGTGGAGGCCAATATAGGGAAGGCTTCAAATTCCTACTTTGGAGGACTGGAGCAACTGTGGAAGAGGAAGATCATTTTCCTCCCACTCCTCCTCTACTTCTCCTGGTCCTCTCTCCCATCTTCACTTAAGCTCAGGATCCCCTTGACCATATCAACCCTTGGCCATTTTTCAATTCCATCTCCTACACTGAAGAAGCCCAGTTAGTATGGTGGGTGAGTCAGGGACTCCTGGGGTCCTTACAGGGCAATAGGAGTTCTGAAAGTATGTATGCAACGAGAGCAAGCTGACAGATGTGTAGCAGACTCTTGTTTCTGAGCCTGCAAGACTGGCCAGGTGGGTGTGTTCTAAGAAAGGAATTCCTAGTCCCAGGGACTCTCAGGAAAATGCACAGTGCTGATTGGGAACAAGCTACATGACTGCCTAACTGATGTCAGACTGACAAATGTTTCTTAATGTTTCTTTTCTTTCAGGAATACACTTTTATCTGACACATTATGTCTTCAAGTCACTATCAATCTATTGTGTGATTTGCAAGTAAGAGCTTTTCTCAGGCTGTCTGGGTAGCTGAAGTAGGAGCTTGGTGACATTCTGACCATGTAACCTGAGACCTTCTTTCCACAGACATTCTTGAAAGACTAAAATGAAAACATATGTACACCACCTAAGATTTCAAAAAGAAAAGAAATGGGAAAGAAAGAACCCCCTTTCATGTTCCTCCATCTGTAATTACAACAGCCAAGCAAAATTCTGTTGAATTTGCATCAGAGTGTGTGAATGAAGGTGGCTTTACTTACTTTTCTCGGCAATGGCAGCTTGTCTGTGGATGAGAGAGACAAACAAACACACAAAGAAGAGTTTTGTTTTAGAGTTACTTCCAAGTAGCTGACCTTGGCTGCATTTCACTGCTGCTGAGACGCTTGGCAGCTCAACGTAACAGCTGTAAGCGGGGCTTTTCCTGAACTTGCTGAGACAAAAGACTCTTTCTAGCTAACACTTAGGTGGGTCAGCAGCCACCAGCTTCCGGGGATATTATTGCACAGAATGGGTGCTGGACAGGAAGGGAACTTACTTTAACCTCTGGAATTCGGCAAATGCTTCATCAAATGCTTTAAGAAAAAGAAGAAGAAAAAAAATTAAGCCTGTTTCCCCTTTTCAGAATTAGTGTGTGTTAATTATACAACGTGATGACTTTCATTGTGATATTTCTGTATATGTGTGTATAATAAACTTTGATCATATTAACCCCTCTCATTAGTATTATTATTATGTCATTGTACAAAGAGGTTTCAATTCCATAAATCAGGTTATAAGTTCAATGCATCTTGATGAATGTGACCTTTTCCATCTTTCTCCCCATCTCTCCCAAGCCCATCCTCCTCCCCGTCCCTTACAAGTATCTTGCTTGTAATTTTTATTTAATGAGCTTCATTATACCTTTTACATACATGCACATACTTGGATCAGTGCAGTGCTCCTCCTGATAAAGTACTGGGACTAAAATTCACTAGGCCATGCCATTGTGATCAGTCCAGATCTAACCATGGCAACTTAGAATAAGGCTGCCTGTGTGTTCACTCTCTATATAAATCAGTATACCCAACAAAACCAGCAAATTCTTTCTAGGCAGAAGATATAAAATAAAAAATTTTAGAAGCTTTCATCTCAGTGAGAGACCTTCAACCCTTTAAGCAGAAAGGCAATGGTATTAGCTCAGCTCCATCCAAGGGACAAAAATAGAAACAAAGGTCTGCTTCAAGTAAAAGTGGTTGTCTACTAAGCTTCCTGAGCATCAAAAAGCTTTCTTTTATTAAATTATCCCAATGTCATAAGTTGCTGGCTAGCTAGACAGTTTAAATGTCTTTATGTTAGGGTTTCTGGTCTGAGTCTTTAAGCAAAGTAAGTTACAGTCATCACAGTGTGTGCCAAAGCTCACTTAAAGCAATATTTCTTATGCTACCATGAATGGAGTTAAAAGACTGGGAAGAGAAGGCAACAAGAACTACAGTGTTCTAAAATAAAACTGCGTTTGCAGAGTCTGCCCTTTGATGAAAAACTTTAGGCAAAGAACAGCTTTGTTTTGAAATCTTTACCTCAGCTTTTCAGCTCTCTATGGTTTAAGAATCACACTACCTTAAGTCTAGAGAATTCTTAAGATAATGTTAGTCTAGCACCAGCCATTTCATGGATGGAAAAAGTAAGTATAAAGTCAAGGTTCAAATTGCTAGGTTGTACCTTTTCTCATGTGTAAAATGATTGAAAGACTACGTAGGCTTACCAGGCAGAAAGATAGGCCTTGTCCTGATCCCTACCAATACTTGGGGGTCTGGGAGGGTTGTGTGCTCAAGACTCTCTGTTTGGTGTCAGTCAATAGTCAGACAATCCACAGCATTTGGCTTAAGAGAGATTCCAGAGTATGGTAGCTACATATACTTTGATGAATCAGAGAATAGAATATTCTGTGTGTGTTTGGGTATGTGTGTGTGTGTGTGTGTGTGTGTGTGTGTGTGTGTGTGTGTGTGTGTGTGTGTGTGTGTGTGTGTGAGACAGAGAGAGAGAGAGAGAGAGTGAGAGAGAGAGATAGAGAGAGAGAGAGAGAGAGAGAGAGTTGTGGGGTTTGAACTCAGGGCCTGGGCACTGTCCCTGAGCCTCTTTGAGCTCAAGGCTAGCACTCTACCACTTAAGCCACATCACCATTTCTAGCTTTTGAGTGGTTAATTGGAGATAAGAGTCTCATGGGGACTTTTCTCCCCAGGCCAGCTTCAAACCACAATCCTCAAATTTCAGCCTCCTGAGTAGCTAGGATTAAAGGCGTGAGCCACCAGTGCCCAGCAGAATACTTTATTTTTTAAGTTTTAAGTGTATCTACTCACACATTGCTTTCCCCTTTCCCATTTTGTTTTCAATAGTCAGATAAACTGCAGAGGAAACCTTCTATCAGGTATGTTTTCAAAGTGGGCTAAGCATAGGCCAGAAAGTCCATGTTCAATGTCAGGAGCAACCATTCCTATTCCTTCAATGCTCTCAGTGATGCTTCACAGGCAAAATGGGTGTGGTGAGAAGAGGATTTGACACACACACATACAAGAAAGGGGTGGGGGGAGCTTCAATGCAGACTTGAAAAGCTGCTCTCGAAATCAAACTTTCAGCTCTCCGAGGATGAAAACCAGGAAGAGCTATGACACATTTAGGTTGTACTTGAATACCCAGAGAAATGTGTATAGCTCATTTCTTTAGGAAGGAACAGCAGGAAGAATGTAATACCAGGAGGGAGAAAATGACAGCATTTTCATCTTTTTACTGATAATTGTGTATCTTTGAAATCTGCTCTTTGGAAATCTTGAAATTGGTATGCATCTGTCATTACTTTCTTCTCTTTACCCTACTTTTTTCTCTCCAGACCCTCTATTCTCTTAGCAGATGACAAGAAAACAGGTAACCATAAGGACACAGGCTGATCAACTTCCTTTTCTTCTCATCTGTATGTATTTGTCTCTGCTTCTTCCTACTCATTCTCTTCTAATTTTGCAGAGGCTGACACTTGTCCCTCTACCCTTGGTAAGGCAGTCCTTCTAAGGAAACTGGTTCATTGGGCACTTTGCTCAGAGGAAAATTGCCATAAACAATTGCTTTTCACTGTCTGTTCTTACAGAAGAGATTGTGAGTCAATTTGCCTGGCTTTGTGAGCATCATCCTGTAAAATCTGTGCTTTCTTTCTACCTTTACCATCTCCACCTTCCTTTCCACTGATTGTCCACCCATTGGATGCTTTTTCCTCTCACCTTGACTGATTAAAACTGCTTTATCAAAGTCATTGTGAATACAATCCATGAAAGGCTATTGTTCTAGACTGGGGCCTGTACTAGGCCCCAACAGACCAGATAAAAGCAGAATGAAGCCATTAATGCCATTTGCCACAATGCCACTTGCCACGTAATCAAGCTGAACTTAAAAACAGGGCAGTTAAAAAAAAATGAGTCACAGTAACCAAGCAGAATAGGTTTAGTCATCCAAAGATTGCTAAGGAATCTCCCTATGAGAACAGCTTGAAGAAATCTGATGTGAATTAACCTGATTTTTTTTTTTTGCATGACATAGTTTCCTTGATCCTGCTCATGCTGCTTTACAAAATCCAAATGTTTTTCCATAGCCAAGGGAGTATCTTTCTGCTTTCTAAATGGGATGCTGCCTATTCACAATTCTCTAGTAAAATCAATTAGGCTCTGAAACTTAGTTTGTTGAACTTCTGCTCCTTAATATTACCAATATCATCATTCTTTTGATATCATCAAAGTACTGGTTTTTTTTCATCTTTAATGGTATTGCTTTACTGCTACACTGAAATATGAACTCCAGTGTTTGCTGGATTTACTTGTTCTGCTAGCACTCTACCACTTTAGTCATGCCTCTAGCCCAGCTTTTTGCTGGTTAATTGTAGATAAAGTCTTTCAGACTTTTCTTCTCAGGCTGGCTTGAAACCATGACTCTAAGATATCAGCCTTTTGAGTGGCTAGAATAAAAGGCATGACCTACCAGCACTCATTAATTTTTTTCTCTCATTCTTTTTCAAAGACTTATTCTTCTATAGTAAATTTGAACATGCAGAATATCTGTGCTTACCTTGTCCAGAAAGATCCACTGTTTTCTGGTGCCCAGTTTTGCCATCAAAGAGCTCCATTATATATTTCCCTTTATCATTTGGAGTGGGCTCATTGATCTGTAGCCAGATCTGCTCCCCAGTGACCCCACTTTTAACCCTGTCTGTGAACTTAATATCAGTCCCACTGTTAAAATGAAAGAAAGCATTGTTACTGTTTGTTTTCATGTAGAGACGATATTTTTTCTGTCTCTCATTAAAGGTCATACTATAAACTACTATAGGCATTCA
The DNA here is from genome assembly GCF_019054845.1 of Dipodomys spectabilis. Lineage (NCBI taxonomy): Eukaryota > Metazoa > Chordata > Mammalia > Rodentia > Heteromyidae > Dipodomys > Dipodomys spectabilis. The sequence continues at coordinate 586,913 of NW_024870701.1, read as the reverse complement.
AAAAGCATAACTTCTCTGGGCATTTTTACTAATTACATGATAATTTATATACATATATATTAGCCTTAGGACTTTCATGTGTATCTTTAACTCTGTATCAAAACTTGGGGTAACTCATAATTATTTTTCAAAATTGAAGCATTGAACTGCAATTAATAAACAGGAAAATTCTTCTGTTTCAGAGAAAATATGGGCCTTGAAACATAGCAGCTGGATTCCAAGACCTTGGGTCTGATAGTCTCAACACTTATTTTGTTTCTTGTAAGAGGCTATGGCCCCAGGCAAACTACAACACTAATTGGTGAAGTTAATTACCTTTGCTTTTGCTTTAGGGTTAAGGAAATCTTTATAGCTGAAAGGCTAAACTATATACTATTTGGCTGCATATTTTACAGAGATGAGCTATTTTTAACTGGATTTTGTAAGCTGGTCAAAAGCACACTTAGGGGGGCTCATCTGTGCCTGACATCTCTTGACGTATGTTGTTTCAAAGCTATTTTAAAATGTATGCTAATATGTACTCAAAAGTAGAGCCAAACGAGAAAGAAAAGCAGAGTGGCTGCCAAAAGGAATGGGGCATGTGCTCTGCCCCTGGTTGTGATTTTCCATATTCTACAGTAGGTCATGAACAGACACATGAGCTGTGTTCTCTGTTAGATAACAAAAGGAAATACATCTCTTGCTATGGTTAATCTGACTAAATGATACTGTAACATGAAGTAAGAAAAAGGCAGGTAGTTATGCTCTCATGCTGCTAAAAGGAACTTCATGAAGAGTTTATAAAGATGTGAAGACATAAGAAAAAGTACAGTATACAAAAACAGAGAAAAGATTGAGAAGAAGTACCAAAAATGCTCACAGAATGGCTACCAATACTATGGATGGTGTCATATTATGAATTCCTTCTACTTCATAATGTAACATCATAAGCGTTATATTAAACAAGCACATTCCAAGTTTACTATTGGAATGTAATTCCAAAGATGCACTTTGAAAAACAAAATTTTTCACTGAAAAGCATTAGCTTTTATGCAAATATTTATATCATTTCATTCTTTGAAGAATATTTCTTCATCTAACTGACAAAGTTTAAAACTTAAAATGCTATAAGATGTTGGATAAAAACAAACCCATTTGTACTCCACAGACTTCAGCATGAACATACATGGCTTAGAGAGTTGACAGAAAGACTGTTCTCTGCTTTGTAATAATGAATACATTGAGTTATTTAATATCCAACAAGCATTCATAATGACAATATACCTATATTAAATGCTTCAAACAGCATGTTAATATTTTATATAAAGGAAAGTTGGGAATCATAAAATTATATGACTTGCTAAGATTGCAAGTAAACTCAAGACCAACAAGTTTCTTTCTTCTTATCCTTCCCCTTCCCCTTCCCCTCCCCCTCCCCCTCCCTCTCCCTCCCTCCTCCCTCCCCTTCTTCCTCCTCCTCCTCCTCTTCTTCTTCCTCTTCCTCTTCTTCTTCTTCTTCCTCTTCTTCCTCTTCCTCTTCCTCTTCCTCTCCTTCTCCTTCTCCTTCTCCTTCTCCTTCTCCTTCTCCTTCTCCTTCTCCTTCTCCTTCTTCTTCTTCTTCTTCTTCTTTTCTTCTTCCTCTTTTGCTCAGCCTTAGGTTCTTGAACTCTGGGCCTGGGTACTGTCCTGAGCTCTTCAACTCAAGGCTCAAGACTAGTGCTCTGCCACTTGAGCCACAGTGACACTTCTGGTTTTCTGGTGGTTAATTGGAGATGGGAGTATCACGGACTTTCCTGCCCACACTGGCTTTGAACTGCAATCCTCAGATCTCAGCCTCCTGAGTAGCTAGGATTACAGGTGTGAGCCACGGGTCCCCAGCAAGACCAAGTTTCTTTATCATTATGCCACATCCTTGAATCCTAAGTCATTCATAGGCTCAAAAATTCATGAAAAACTCACATAGCTCAGAAGATCAGTGTTGAGAAGTTCATGTCTTACTAGTCTAATAGTCATTTTTAAGACATATCACCAATGTTCTCAATTTTTAACTAATTCTTTTAGAGTACATAATAGATTAATGGTTCAACTAATTTTCCTTCTCTCATTCTTCAGAAGGATAAATTAGAATGTTCTGAATGTCACAGAGGAATTTCCTAGAATTTCATTTATTTTATAATTATTTTCCTTAAATATGTTCTGAAAGAAACAGAACAAAAGAATGAAACCCCAAGCATTCCATACCAGAATTTTATCACTTCACATTTTCTGAACACAGGAAATGATGAATACTAGTAACAAAACACTATTCAACATACAAGTAAAGGCATTTTAAGGAAAACACAATGGCTGCTTTGTGTGGCTAACTACTCAAACTAGACTGTGTGTGTGTGTGTGTGTGTGTGCGTGTGTGAGTGTATATGTTGTTGGTGATTGACCCCAGGGCTTTGTTCATGCTGGATATGTGCACTACCATTGCTCTACCACCAGTCCTAGACTGTTTTTTAAAATTAATTTTTAACAGATACAGTAACATTGTATATATTAATGGGCAACATGTTTTTTGTTTTGAGGCAGTCTTACTATATAGTCTATAATACTATATACAGTTTATATTGTATATAATATATATACATAGAATATATATATATATACTATCCATGTACATAGTATATATATTATATACAATATATGTATATAGTATATATATAGAATATACAATATATATGTATATATGTATATAATATATATACTATATGTATATGTGCTATATATATATATATATATATATATATATATATATAGATCTAGAATATGAGATCCTCCTTCCTCAGCCTACTAAATGTTGGGATAACAGTAATATAACACAATATAAGATATTAAAACATATAAAGTATTATGGGGTTAAACATATCTGTCTTCTTCAGCACATTTCTTTCTTTTTTGTTAGTACCAGGGCTTGAACTCAGGGGCCTAGTACTCATTCAGCTAGCTTAGTCACAGCTAGCAGTCTACCATCTAAACTGTGTCTCTGGTCCAGCGTTTTGCTAGAGTCTCCTATTTAGCCTCCTGAATATCTAGGATTACAGATGTGAGCCACAGACACCTCGTTTGTCATTTCTTCATTGTGAAAACTTTTAAAAACTTTTCCTTTAGCTCTTTAAAATGTATATTACTGTTATCGCTTCTCACTCTTCTCTGTAGTAGCTCACCAGAATTTGAATTTATCTAATTGCCAGCTAACACCTTTTGAGCAACCTCTCCCCATCCTTCCCTTCACTTCATTCTAGCATTGTCTTGCGACTTGAATGGAATGTGTGTGTCATGATGAGCTGGATCTGTAGTGAGTTTTCCTGGACACTGCTCTCAACCCACATCTTAGTTGCGTGACCTTGGTTATGTCATTTCCCTGAGCTTAAGCCTTCTCAGCACTAGGATAAGAAGTACCTATTGCAAAGAGCTGACACTATGGAATAATTCGTAGACCTAAGGACTTGGGGCAGTGACCAACATATGGTCCATGCCTACTGAAGGAAGGAACAATGTAATAAACTGCTATCTGTATCCTCCTGGGGATGTTACAGGCCTCTCTATTCAGTGGTGCTCTGAAGCATGGTTTTTAGTTTCTTCTCTCTTATAGTTCAGATGACTCTAGGAAGCCAGGAGACAGGGATTGTGAGGATTGGGAAAGAAAGGACTGGTCTGGTTTAGAAACTTATTTTCTCTTGGGATCCTAGACTTAAAGCTGAATGTGATCCCTCTATAAATTCACAAAATAGATCTTCAGGCTCAAACACATATCCAGTTCAAACACATATCCTCGAAGTCATTCTGAGATCTTGAAAGTCTCCAGGGGTAGACAAGAGAGAAACATGCTAATGCCCAGAAGTGAGGCTGGAGATCCATGTAGATGAGGCTTTTTTGGTAAAAGTCCATTAGTTCATGAAACAGGAAATGTGGTACCTCTTGGTGCACACATCTTCAATTTTGTTTGAGACCACAGCACATGTTAACTACATACAGAATAGGAGGACTGAGAATGTACCTCTGGAGGCCAGGCAAAATACACAGCTCCTGTACAACTATCTAGAGACCATCAGTGAAGCCTCCATTACAGAGATGTCTGTGAACTGTGACACTTAGATTATGAAGGAAGAAGTGATCAAAGGGAAAGAGGGAAAGAGCCAACTTCGCAATAAGGGGATAGCCTGGTATTTCTGTCCTATGATCCTCAATATTAATCTGAGAATTAATAACACTCAGTTTTTCTTCCTCTACTTCCCAGTGAAGAAATAATTCCCACACAGCAAGTAAGTTTTCATTTACTTACTTGTGGGACCAGTTCACTTTCAAATCATCCAGGTAGTAAGTAACAAAAGAGTATAGTCGGATGCCCTCAGCTGTGCTTTGGATTTTCAGATCAGTAGCAGACAAAGCTGAAAGATGAAAACAATATATTTCATGTAGGTGTAATATATCTGGGCAGGAGAATGATGAAGCATTGCTGAGTTAAGGAAATTAAGACTTACCTATTTTCCGGCATACTTCAGTCATCAGTTCTTTGAAGGCTGTGGATAGAGTTTCATAAAGAAACTTTAACATGAACTTGCTCAATGTAAGGTCAGATCTCAAACTATTAGCTGTCAAAAGGTTATGACTAGCTACACATTGGTGCCTCACACCCAAGCTAACTCAGGAGGATTATATCTGAGGATTCCAGTTTGAAGCCAACTCTGGCAGAAAAATCCAAGAGACTCCTATCTTATCTCCAATCAATGAATAGCTAGTTAGCAAAAAGAAAAAACAAAACAACCCCCCCCCAAACAAACAGAAGTGGAGGTATACTTCAAGTGAAAAAGTGCCATTCTTGAGCAAAAAAGCCAAGAGAGAGTGCGAGACCTGAGTACAAACTTCATTACTGGTACACACACATACACACACACACACACACACACACACACACACACACACACACACACACACACACACACACACACAGTCATACCTAGTGAAGGGCATTGGACACAAAGTGAATTTATTGATCAATTATAATTAGTACCCTTTAAAGAAATGACTCAGAGAGCTTCTTTGTACAGCTACTTAAAGATAATAAAAAATGTTAAAAAGAAATGACTCAATTTTATGATTTAAAAAAACACCTGCTTATTTTGATATATTTCCCTCTAATTCTTCATAATTATCAACAGCATATTTACATTCTAAGGAAAGAGCTACAGTCAGTTCCAAGAATGTTCTTGGCTTCAGAATTCTCTTTCTTTTTAAGTCCCAGGAAACCTTAGTTCACATTTCAGGAAGTATTCTTATCTATGTCATCAATGCTTAAAATTAACCATCTAGGCCACCTGGCTTTTCTCAGCTTAATAATACTTTTTGCCTCTACCAAGAGTAGGAAGGTAAAAACCAAAGTCAGTCTTTTCTGTTTGTTAGCAATACTGTTAAAAGTTCTTGTTAAGGAACAAAGTTAAAACTCCAATGGGAGACAGTAGGTTTCCATAATCATTATATATTTGTTTTTAACATCTTATGAAAAATGTCTTGCTTTGCTAATAACTGCAAGGCTTCAAATTTCATATAAAAATCTTTCCTGTCACCTTTAGCAATGGACTATTTTTCAACATGTTCCTGACAGAAGTTTTTGATCCTGGAACTTTATTTTGTAGAGTTGAACAAAACTGATTATTTAAATTGAAAACAGACAGCTGGTAGACTGTAGATTGTAAATTCTCTGAAGATCAAAAGTATACTTTTGATTTGGAGGCAGAGAAAAAGTGGAATGTTTTTGAGTAAGGCAGTAGTTCACTCTGCTGGAATTTCAATTAAACCAAAATCTGGGGACAAAGAAAGATCAGCATGCCTCCAACTGTCAGTCCAGCCCCAATCATTATCCTAGTAATATATACTCAGGCCCTCAGATATAGATCCTAACAGTTGGTTGACTGACCTTCATCTACAAGTTTCAATCTGCTCTTATCTTTTCCTCTGTCATCTTTCAGGATAACTTCATAAAAACCAGCATCTTTCTTGGAAAACTAGGAGGAGATTAAATATGCCATATTTCAGCTTATTATTGTTCAGAGTTTGGTGTTTACATTTTTAAGGTGCTTGATTAATGAGCTGCAATGAAAACATACATTGAACAAGCATATAGCCATGCAAATAACAAACAGCTAATAAATGCCTTCCTCCATAATAATTTTCCCAGTTAGTGATCCTGCTTTTTTTCTTTCACTATTTAAGGCTATAATTAATTTGAGCCCAAGGTCTTTAAATATTTTGTTCTGGCTTCACTTAAAAAATAATCATTGTCAGGTGCTGATGGTTCACATCTCTAGCTATTCAGCATCCTGAGATCTGGTTCACTATTGGACATGTATACATTATCACACAGTGAAAAAGCATTTTTGTTCCTGGGCATGAAACAAATATGGAATGTAGTTTCTGTTTGGAGGAGAATGTAGGGCACAGAGCTAACATTTTGCATTCATGACCACCTACCTCTGTTATCAGCAGGGTGCAGATGCCATCCTTAAAGTCATGCTTTTCATCCACTGATATTTCCCTCTCATCTTTATACCAAACAATATGTGTTTCCTTCTTAATATTTGCCACCTGGAAGAAGAACCATAATTACTTTCCTCTAAATAAGGAGACATTGCTTTTATGAAATACAATAGTTGTTGGCACAGCAAGGGAGAAGACACCGATTTCTACAGAAATTAATGAAAAATTATTTTAATAAAGAAAAAGATTATAATAAAGTAGATGCCAATGAGCAAACCTAAGTTAATTGCATCTCATTTCCAGCAGTAAAGACTGACTTGCCTCCAGACTTCCATGATGAACACAGTAATGGTACACTAGCTGGTGGAGCACTCTGTGCTGTGTGCGAATGGACAGCAACCCAAACTGAAATAGAATGGAGCTTGTCGCCTGCTGGCAAAGTCACCCCGAAGGACTGGAGAGATCAGTAGTCACTCAGCTGGTGTAATACCAAATTATTTCAAAACCAACTCATAATTGAGGCCAAGTAAAAGTACCATGCACCAATTAAAATATGACACATTGATGAGATGAAGTCCATTTGGAATCTTAAAAAAATGTCACTTAATAAGCTGGGCATGATGACAGGAAACTGGGGCCCCAGCATTCGGAAGGCAGGAGGTGGGAGGATCCTTTAAGTACGGAAGTTCATGAATGCCTGGGCAACACGGCGAAGTCAACATTTAAAAATAGTGAAGGGCTGGGAAGGTGGCTCAGTGGTAGAGCGCTTGCCTTGCATGCCAGAGGCCCTGGGTTTGATTCCTCAGCATCACATAAGCAAAAAGAAAAAAGCCGAAAGTGGTGCTGTGGCTCAAGTGGTAGAGCGCTAGCCTTGAGCTGAAGAGCTGAGGGACAGCGCCCAGGCCCAGAGTTCAGGCCCCACACCCGGACCCCCCCCCCCAAAATAAATAATAAAAACAGTGGAAAAGAATAGATACTATCATGCACACTTAAATGAAAATAAGAATCTCAAAACCAAAGACAAATTCCATCACTTTAAAATAGTCTATGGTACAATAAACAATGGCTTTATTAAATGAATAGACTGAATAAGTCCCAATTTATACCTAAGAAATTAATAAAATGTAAATGGAGCTTTATAGATATATGTACAGGGAAAGTATGGTTTAATACATTGATTATTTAGCAGTTTAGAGAAGACCCATTTAGGTCCTGCTATACATATCATTATCAAATAAATTTCAAATAGACTAAACTATCTCATACGGTTAAAGAGATTCCAAGCTTTATCTATGATGGTTGATTTTTTTTTACAAAGGAAAACATATTTGTTGTAAAGTTAAACTTTCACATAAGATTTCATATAAATGGAGAAAACAACTCTAAGGACCCCCCCCCCCCCCCACACACACACACACTGATTATGTGGTAAAATGTAGGTACTGTTCCTCACGGAGGAAAAACAAATAGATGAAGTAAATGTTTGGTCTCAGTATAAACAAGCACATGCATATTTTACAATATTAAAATATTCATTTACTAAGTGAACATAAGAACCAATATTGGTAATTGTCATCAAACCTGCATATACAATGACTCCTGATATGTGGAATCACACTCTGATACCAGGTGACATTGCTTTTATGATAAAAACAAAAATGACTGGCTGAAAAACTGCATATGGTCTGGGAAGGACAAGAAAGGCTCTGGCTTCTCTGAGCCCAGCAAGTCTGTAATTAAGGACAAATCCCTTGCAAGGATCCTGGATGCTGGCACGCTAAGGGTGTTGTCACAGGGGTGCTGGGTCCTCTAAGCCAGGAGATCTTCAAGCTATGGCATCTCCTGCACCTGCCCAGTGGAGTGCTGTCCTCTTGCCCCTAGGCTGTCATGGGGGTGGAGGGTGGGAGGACAGAGGGAAAACTTCCCATGTGGACTCCTGCAAAGAAGGAATTCCAGAATTTCCTTGCCCTATTCAGTCCTTTTCAGTAGACCAGTGTCAACTGGGGTTGGTGAAAATTTCAGGAGTCTGAACATTTAGCTGCACATACTCCATCACCCACAATGCAATAGTCAATTGCTGAATTTACATAAATTGCTATAAGAATGCTATCAAGAGGATGCTATCAAGAGGATGTTTACAGAGATGATCGGTCTGGGTTTTGAGAAATTTTCTGGAGAACCTGAAAGAAGGCTATTCTAGGCCTTGGAACAGCAACATTAATAAGGGAAATGTGGATATTTGTAACCTATTTCAAGGCAATCTTGATTGTTCAGAATCTGGGGTAGGGCCTGATTCTTCTGAGGAAAACCTCTTCTTAGGACACCAGCACTCCCATCCCAGGGCAAAAGGTAGCACAGAGGAGGAGGTAGGTGGTTTGTAGGGGGTTTGAGGGGGTATGAGTGGGAAAGGATGCAAGGACTAGAAAGTATGTAGGAAAGTATGGCAATGGGCAGCCAAGATGACAGAGAGAGAGAGGGGGGAGGGGGTTAGCTGTTGCCTGATAAAGGGCTTTCATAAGAGTCTGAAACCTAAAATTGATTTTTCTTTTATTTTCTGCTGAGCTACCGTTTCTTCAAATTTATCAGACTTAATAGAGACTGGGGCATTTGGGCTCTGGCTTTTATACTTCAATTGTCTGCCAAATATCAAATCCATGATTCAGTTGGTAACCCTGACCTCACACTCCAATCTCACCCAGTAGTTCCTTCTCCAAAACTTTTTTTTTTTTTGTTATTATAAAGGTGATGTACAGAGCAGTTATAATTTCATAAGTCAGATAGAATACATTTCTTTTTGGACAATGTCACCCCTTCCTTCTCTCTCTCTCCTAATTTTCCCTCCCATCTCCACCCACAAGTTGTACAGTTTATTTTCAAAATAGTGTCTAGTGAGAACCACTGCTGCATTTGTTCACCCTTTGCTCTTCCATTTCTGTGCCCCTCTGGACTGTTTTTTAATTAAGAAAAAACTTGAGATAGGGAAGGGGTAGCCTGATATGTTGTGCAGGTTGGCCTCAAACTCCTAGGCTCAAGCAATCCTCTTGTCTCGGCCTCCAGGGTAGCTGGGACTACCAGTATGTGCCATCATACTTGGCTCCTCCCGAACTTTTTTAACTTGCAGTGCTGGGGATTGAACCTAGGGCCTCACATTTACTAGGTAAATGCTGTACCACTTAGTTGTATTCCAGGTCCTCTAAAAATTTTTTTTTAATGATTCATTCAGCTAGAAACCATAGGCAAAGATACAAAAATACTTCAGAATGCTACACAGAATTATTTTCCCTAAATATTTCCAAAGGTTTAATAAGACAATTTGTTTATAAGCTACAAACTTTTTCCTAGGCCTTGCCCCTAAAGGTTCACAAGGGTGAGAATTAGGAATGTAGCTAGTAAACATTCAAGGTATTGCTGTGTAGCCTAATTGCTCAGAGAGGAAGTATACCAAGAACATTGCAGCTGGTATGTGTCTGGTATAGGATGCAAAAACGTGAGAAGAGCTGAGAGTGTGGCTTAGTGGTAGACTGCTTGGCTAGAATGCATGAAGCCCTGGGTTTGATTCCTCAGTACCACATTAACAGAAAAACCTGGAAGTGGTGCTGTGGCTCAAGTGGTAAAGTGCTAGTCTTGAGCAAAAGAAGCTAAGGGATAGTACCCAGGCCCTGAGATCAAGTCCCAGGACTGACAACAACAACGAAAACAACCCAAAAAACAAAAAGAATGTGAGAGTCTTCTGAGATTAATAGATAGGCATCCTTAATATGGAACTCCAAAATCCAAAAATGCTTCTAATCTGAAACTTTTTGAGTGTTAGGAAACCACAGGTGGAAAACTCCATGGTATAGAACCTTTTTTTTTTTTTTTTTTGGGTCCGGTTGTGGGGCCTGAACTCTGGGCCTGGGCACTGTCCCTCAGCTCTTCAGCTCAAGGCTAGTGCTCTACCACTTGAGCCACAGTGCCACTTCCGGCTTTTTTCTTTTTGCTTATGTGGTGCTGAGGAATCGAACCCAGGGCCTCAGGCATACAAGGCAAGCGCTCTACCACTGAGCCACCTTCCCAGCCCAATGGTATAGAACATTGTTTCATGTGCCCAATTATTTTTAAACAAACTAACAACCAAACAAGTAAATAAGATGGGTGCTGGTGATTTCCGCCTGTAATCCTAGATACTTAGGATCCCGTTTGGAAGTCAGCCCAGAAAAGCTCAGAAAAGTCTGAGACTTTTATCTCCAGTTAATCAGCTAAAATCCAGATGTAGAGGTATGGCCCAAGTGGGAGAGCACCAACACTGAGCAAAAACAACTATCAGAGCACAAGACCTTGAGCTGAAGCATAATTAACCAATCAACAATCTTTAATAAAATATAATATTGTATCAAAGTACTCTCAGTCTATATAGGCAGTATAAATAAATTCTATGTTTATACTTACATTATACTCTAAGATAGATCATTATGTATGGCAAATATTCCAAAATCTTAATCCAAAATTTGGGACATTTCTGGCTTCAAATCATTTTAAATAAAACATATTTAACCTGTGATTCAGAGTTCATATCTTTATTAAATAGGTCATAGGTAACATGTAGTCTTACTGACTAATGGTTACATTGACATTCAACATTAAGGATATGTTGATTATCATTTTGGTTCATAGAGAAGCAAGTAATGGATATTTTTCACTTCTACATTCTATTTTTCTTTAGCATATTAAACTTTTGGTCTCTTACCTTGCATTTTAATAGTACATTACATTCACCAGTCACTTCCCAGCTCAAATACTCAGCAAAATGTGGACCTATAAAATTTTAATGATATAAGTAATCACATTATCAATCACAAATGAAAAATCAAAGTCATCCTAAGTGCTAAGGTGATTAATGATTGAAACTACAGATTCTGTTTACAGATATTTTAGTGGCTATATATTTAATAAAAACTATTTTTAATTGTTATTTATCAGCCATTAGGATAATCAATTCTGTTCATTGTAATTTGTGATACAAACAATATTGAAATATTTTATACAACAAATGAAAAGTTTCTTTTTAGTTGGCCTATTTTTACCTTGCTTCCTGATCCATTCTTGCCGCTGGAATTCTGCTTCTTTCTGGAGTTCTTTATAAACTAGAAATTGAAAAACAAGGTAGTATGAAATTGAGTTGAGCAGCAGAAATGCACATGTGAGCTAAATGGTTTCTATTCATTACTATAACATTATTCATTCATGGTAATGACCATTGTGTGTGTGTGTGTGTGTGTGTGTGTGTGTGTGTGCGCGCGCGCGCGCTTGCTGATCTGAGGTTTGAACTTGGGGTCTAGTTGCTGTTCTTGAGCTTTTGTTGCTCAAGGCTAGCACTCTTTTATTTGAGCCCAGCTCCATTTCTGACTTTTTGATAGATAATCTCACGGAATTTCTTACTAAGGTTGATTTTGAACCATGATCCTCAGATCTGAGTCTCCTGAGTAGCTAGGATTACAGGCATGTACCACCATCCTCTGGCTTTGCCTTGCTTTTTTGCCCATGAAGAAATAGGATTGAAAAGGTGAAAAAAAAACTTTGCCATGGTCATAAAATGAGGAAATAGTCATCATTACAGGATGTCACAAATGTAGAGATCTGGCAGCCTCTCCAATACTAAAGGCTACATTTAAGTTCTCTTGGTTTATGGAAGCCTATAATGACAACCTAGTTATAATGTATGATTAACAGATTTGGCTTGTAATACTAGTGCATGTTTTTCTTCTCAGTTCAGTAACTTAGAGTAAGTACACATTGTAAAACAGAATCATGGTTTATTCCTGAGACACATAATACAGTCTCAGTTCTATTATAATCTTTTTCACAGGAAAAGGTTAGTAGTAAGTACTGGCTTATATATGAGACTAGTCAGGTGCAGCCTTGCCAGAGGAATAGAAGTAAATTTGGTGTTCCGTGTGTGTGTGTGTGTGTGTGTGTGTGTGTGTGTGTGTGTGTGTGTGTGTGTGTGTGTAGTGGTCAAGATACTTGAACTCAGAGCATGAGTGCTGTCCTGAGCTTTTTCACTCAAGGCTGGTGCTCTACTACTTGAGTTACAGTGCCACTTTCAATTTTCTGGTGGTTAATTGGAGATAAAAGTCTCATGGTCTTTCCTGCTCTTGAATTGCAGTCCTCAGATCTCAGCCTCCTGAGTAGCTAGGATTACAGGTGTGAGCTACCTACCAGTGCTTGACTTGGTGTTCTTTTAAATTAATGTTCACTTCTGTGAAATGAAATATAGTGAAAAGCATTAACTAGGTATAGCATTTTGATCATAGGAATTTAAGTAAGAAACAATTCTTACTATCTTCCTCAGTATGCCTTTTATGTCATGTATTTTCACTGAAGCATGTATCAAAATGTTGTAGTTAATGTTTCTTGAAGTTCTTACCATCTCCAATGAGGACCAGAGTAGAATGACCAGTTGCTTTTCCATCTTGAATCTGGAAAGTATATGTTCCCTCATCCTCATCCTGTAGCTTTTCCATGAACATTTCAATTATGCCAGTGTTTCGGTCAATATGCATCTTGTATTTCTTCAATGTGAAAAGACAGAGATAGAGACATCAGTAAGGTAGGCATTTTACCTAGATAGTAATAATCTTAATAAAATAAAGACAAACTCCAAAGAAATATAACTTTAATATTTCTTCACGACTAAGCAAGTCCCTTAAAAATTTGTATGTGGTATACAACCTAGACCAGAATTTATTGAATAGGTTGAAGTTTAATTTCTTTAGTCTAAATAAAAATTCATTACCCTATATTACAAAATTCTATCAAAAAGTTGTCTTAGATTGCCATTTTATCTTCCAGATTATATTATTGTGTGTGTGTGTGTGTGTGTGTGTGTGTGTGTGTGTGTGTGTGTGTGTGTGTGCGCCACCCCTGGGGTTTGAACTCAGGGCCTAGGCACTGTCCCTAAGCTTTTTTGCTCAAGGCTAGCACTATAGCACCTGAGCTACAACTCCACTTTCAGCTTTTTGGTGGTTAATTAAAAATAAGAGTTTCACAGACTTTCCTGCTCGGTCTAGCTTTGAAATGCAATCCTATGTCTCAGTCTCCTCAGTAGCTAGGATTATAGGCATGAATGAGGTAGGTTACATTATGTTTAACTAGCAGAATAATATAAAATTATGCAGCTAGGGAGGAACATGTTCCTCACTGCTATATCTTCTGCATCTAACACTGTATGGTAAATAAATAGTAGGAAATTAGTAAATTACCTGCTAAATTAAGATGTGAATAAAAGTGCTTTAAAAGGCTTTGAAATCTACTTACTCTTAATGAACTGAAATAGCCCTATTAGACTCTTTTTATTTTATTGCTTTGTTTAACCACGCTTTTATTTTTTAGCATGTAAAGATAAACCTTAGTCCTTGGGGATATAGGCACAAATTCTATAGCAATTCTGAATTGATTAAGGGTTTTTGTTTTTGTTTTTTGCTGGTCCTGGAGCTTGAACTCAGGGGCCTGAGCACTGTCCTTGAGCCACTCTGTGCTCAAGGCTAGTGCTCTACCACTTGAGCCACAGTACCACTTCTGGCCTTTTCTGTTTATGTGGTACTGAGAAATCGAATGAAGGACTTCATGCATGCTAGACAAGCACTCTACCGCTAAGCCACATTCCCAGTCCACTTGATTAAGTTTTGCTATAAAACATATCATGGAATGAAGGCTCAAATCATGGAGCAACTCTATCCCAATTCTTATACTCTATAGCCTCTTTTGCAGGAAGCTAGTATCCAATTGAGGCCAATATTTTATTAGCTTTCTTCTAGTTTAGCTTGCTTCTTCCTCTACCCCCACCCAGTTTCTCCTCAGAGAAATGCCCAGTAAACCACGAACAAAAAACTCTCATATTCTCTTTATAAGGATCCTGATGTAATATTTTAAAAATATCATTCAATGAACGGGAAGCACAGAAATGGTGAGACAAGGGGTGAACAAATGCAACAATGATCCTCAATAGACACTGTTGAAAGATGAACTATCCAACTTGTGGGGGCGGAGAGTGGAGAGGAAAAATCTGGGAGAAAACAAGGGAAGAGGGGACACTGTTCACAAAGAAAAGTGTTCATTACCTGACCTACGTAACTGTAGCCCCTCTGTACATTACTTTTACAATAAAAATAAATGAAATGCATTTTTTCAAAAATCGCTCAAAGAAAAGAGAAAGAGGTGCTAAAAAATCCAAGTCACTCCTGCTCACCCTTTCAGCTTCTCATTCACACCCATGACAGTATAGGGGAGGATCAGGCCTCCTGAAGCCCAGTTCTTCACACCACTTGAGCACTGGCTCAAATATGTCTTTTATGATATCTATGGGAGGAGAAATGAAGCGCAGATGCTGTAGCTTTATGTATAAAAATTGTTTGTATTAAAAGCAAATGAATAGCTCAATAGCTATGTACATATGTCCATGTAAGATGAGGTTAACCAAAATGAACCCCAAGATAAGGACATAAGAAATTTCTTTGTTGTTGTTGTTAATGTACTATGTGATTTCTTTTGTGTGCTTTCTCCCCTTATGGATTATCCCCTGCTGTCACTGTATCTGATTTTGGTACTCTGGGTATGGTATATACGTTAATCTGAATTAGGGAAGGGAAGAGGAATAACAAAATGGTGAGACAAAGGACAAAGAGGGAACCAATGTAACAGAGGTACTCACAAGACAACATGTTGGAAATGATCTGTACAAATTGGGGGGAGATTGGGAGAGAGGGAAAGTGGGAGAAAAATGAGGGAGGGGATAACAAGTTGGATAAGAAATGTACTCACTACCTTACTTATGTAACCCCTCTGTACATCACCTTGACAATTTAAAAAAGGAAGAAAAACAGAAAATGGTGAGGCAAAGGACAGAAGGGAACCAATGCAACAGTGATACTCACAAGATAGTATGTTGGAAATGAATTGTACAACTGGGGGGACGCGGAGGGGGAAAAGGAAAGTGGGAGAAAAATGAGGGAGGGGGTAACAAGTTCGACAAAATTATACTTACTACCTTACTTATGTAATTGTAACCCCTCTGTACATCACCTTGACAATAAAATTTTTTAAAAAGCCAAAATAAAGCAAATGGAATAGCATTCTATAATCCATACTTACAGAGATAAGACAGCCAATGAAAATAACACACACACACACACAAACACACACACACACACACACACACACACACAACACACAAAATCCTATTTAAGTCCAAAAGTAAATACAATTTTGCATCTCAAGTTGTAAGAATGTGTGTTTTGTCCTTTTTGTACCTTCATAGTTGTGTGCAATAAGGACATACTGTATTTTAAACCAGAAAGGCCACAACAAAGGTTCTCACTGTATTTTTCTGAGCTGCTAGAACAAAAGGTCTGTTTTCTTCATGTAAGTGTCATGTCTGTTGGGAGTGTCAATGTGAATAGCCTTCATCTCTTTTAACAATACATTAAAAAAAAACAAACCATTTGTTTATGCAATAAACACAGCTATTGACAAAACAAAAAAACAAACCAAAACTGTGCTTTTTGAGAGGATATGAAGTATTTTCCGTTATTTACCAAGCAGTGAGAAGTTGTGAATTCACGCAAGGGTGTCTTCACCTGCCCAGGCAAAAGCAGCTCTGTATTCAGGGGTGATCGTATTTCTTTTTTTCGGGGGGGGGGGGTGTCCGGTTGTGGGGCCTGAACTCTGGGTCTGGGCGCTGTCCCTCAGCTCTTCAGCTCAAGGCTAGCGCTCTACCACTTGAGCCACAGCGCCACTTCCGGCTTTTTTCTTTTTGCTTATGTGGTGCTGAGGAATCGAACCCACGGCCTCAGGCATGCAAGGCAAGTGCTCTACCACTGAGCCATCTTCCCAGCCCCGAGTGATCAGATTTCTGAGTTTGCCTGAATAGTTTTAGTTTATGACTGCTGTCTGGAATTTTTTTAAATAGCACCCCTTTTCATTCTCCAAAGTGTTCTGGTTTAGGTAATACAATATAATCAATCTCTATTTTCCTGTTGCAGTTTTACATGCGAGAATAATTCCAATCCCACAATCTTCTGCCCAGCAGTTCTCATCCCAACAGAAAGAAAATGAAAAATTATAAGACCTACCGGCCCCTCAAAAATTTCCTTTTCATTAAATATGTAGTTGACTTTGGCATTGCCTGACAGCTTCTCAGCCTGCATCCAAAACCGGACCTGACCTTTCTCCAAAATTTCAACTGCCAACTCTGATTTAGATGGAACAGCTGTGGAAAATAAAAACAAACATAGTAAGTAATTATACTGCTAGGCATTTGTATTGGTATGGATTTCCAGCAAGTAAAAAGACCATTAGGGAAAAAGGTGACCAAGTCCTGTGCTTCTTGGGATATAAGACCTAGGTCATTTGTCTCTGAATTACAGTCATGTAAAAATGAGAAGGGTGAATTTCCCCCTAAAGGCAAGTTAGGTGTAGTACTGGGAGTTGAATCTGACTTTTTGTTTGCCTACCACTTGAGCCAGGCCTCCTGCCCTTTACTATATGCTGAGTAACTGGGATTATAGGCATCACACCTAACCTTCTAGAGGTACTTCTAGCTAACAGCTTTGGTTTGGTTAGGGTTCTTCAAGGGAGATAATAAGATATGTCGGAAATAGTCTGAGATGGCCCCGTATATCTGGTTTAATTTGAAGTCTGCTATAACAAATGAAGTGCCATTAGGTAAGTTATTTTGAGTCCTTAGCCCTCACTGACTTGTCTATAAATAATTGAATTAAAATAAGCATGTGGATTAGCCAAGACATTTTCCAGCTATAAGAACTAAGGTTTAGGGTCTGGGAAGGTGGCTCAGTGGTAGAGCGCTTGCCTTGCATGCCTGAGGCCCTAGGTTCGATTCCTCAGCACCACATAAGCAAAAAGAAAAAAGCCGGAAGTGGCACTGTGGCTCAAGTGGTAATTGCATTTTGTTTCATTTCAAATAATTTTAACTCAATTTAGTTTCTTCCAAGTGTTTTTTTAAAATCCTTTTTTATCTTTTGGTACTAGAGTTTGAACCTAGGGCCTTATACAAGCTACTAGGCAAGTACTCTACCACTTGCACCAACCGCCCCCCCCCCCCCCCCGCCCCGACCCTTTTACTTTATATTTTGGGTTCTTTTACATTGGATCTTGATCACTTTGACCAGATTGACCTTGATCTCTCTTTTTTTCCTGCCTCAGTCTCAATAGATTAAATCAGTCTTAAAAAGTGAATTAATTTTGGGTGGTAGAAGGTGTGTGTTGGTGAAAATAAGATGTGTTTTTAAATGTTTTATTAAATAAGATTAAAAATTAATTTTGACTCCACTATCAGCCCTACGTATCCACAAACCTATAGCCCTCCATATCACATCCATAAATTCAATCAACCATGGATAGAATATATTTTTAAAGTTGCATCAGTACTGAACATGTATAAGTTTTGTAATTATTCCCTAAATGATACAGTAGAACAATTATGTACATGGTATTGTATTATAAGTAATATATGGGTTATTTAAACATAAGGGAGAATGTGGGTACATTCTATACAAGTATTATGCCATTTTATTTCTTTGGGATTTTGGTTTCCATAAAGGGTCCTGGAACTAATACCCCATGGATACTGAGGGATGACTATATACTCAGGTTCATCATTTAAATCCTATCCATCCCAATGATATACTAACTGACTGTGATCCCAGGAACAAGCAAAATTCTTCAGAGGCAAACAAGTGAGTTACTATTGAGAAGTGATATTGAAATAGAGTATGGTTTTCTTCCCCCAGAAGAGGAATTGACATATGGTATCTGATCCACACCTGTGTTGTCTAAGCCATTTGAATTCCAGTGAAATTTTAAAAGTTGGCTGACATCAGGACTAGATTTTAAATCTCTTGGAACTTCCAGTGTTCTTTAGAATAGCTCCTCCAGTCATGGCTGTGTAAAGACAAGACTCCAGGGCACATTTGGTAGGAAAGCATGGCCCTTTCTCACTGATTAGTAGTCTTTAACTTTCTCTAGGGGAAATCACTGCCCTTCTTCTGAACTGTTCTAAAACTATTTCAAAAATTTGGTATGTACTGTATTTTCAATTATAAACTTTCTAAATGTGTACCAAATGTATAGCAATATTTTTGTAGTTATCCTAAATTTTTCCTTTTCAAGGTTCAAGGGATACCTTTCTTTTTCATTTTCCCCTATTCCACTATAAAAGTCGGTCATAGATTAATTTTTCTCCTGCTTCAGAATTGAAAAGAAACCCAGAAAACATCTACCAATTACTATTGAGGGATAAATGGTTTGGCTATAAAATGAACCTCACAGGCACATGTGTTGTACACATGATCCCAGTTGGCAATGCTATTTTGAGAACTTCTGGAAACTTTAGGAGGTGGGGGACTAGCTGGAGGAAGTAGGTCAATGGCAGCTTGTTATTGAAGGCTGTATCTTGTCCTGTGCCCACGTCTGTCTATCCCTCTCTGCTTCCTATCACTATAAGGTAAATAGCCTCTTCCTCTATACGCTTTAACCATGGTGAGTTCTGCTTCACCGTAAGTCCAGAGTCAAGGGAGCCAAGGACTATAGACTGAATCTTCTGAAATGATGAACCAAAATGAAAAGAATTCCTTCTCTTAAGTTGTTTTTGTCAGGTATTTGGCATATCAAACAGAACAGCCAACTGCTGCAGGAGTGCATAAGCTTTGGAGTTTACTATGATCTTGAATAGCTGCTGTCCTCTTAAATCAGTGTTTTCACATGCTAAGATGGATAGTATATACCTCACAATGCTATTAATATGAGTAACTATAGTAAGAATAAATTAAGATATTGTGAATAATGGTCACTGCTCAAGAAGTTTAGTTTTCTCCATCCCCACTTCAATTTTACTGATAAGAAAACTGAACCCAAGGATAAATCAAGGATATAGAATTGATTCCAGAGTTGTTCTCTCTGATAAGCACTAGTAGTTTCCAGTGTGAGTAGATCAGCTGAATAAAGATCCCAAGATAGCAAGAGCAGAGGGTAAAGTTTTTCCCTACAGGACATTTATGCTTGCTCTGTCTTGAGAAGTGTTGAATATCTATTCTAAAGTTGGGCACCGGTGACTCACACTTGTAATCCTAGCTACTCAGGAAGTTGAGATCTAAGGATTGAGGTTTGAAGCCAGTAAGGGAAGAAGTCTGTGAGACTCATCTCCAATTAACCAGCAAAAGCCAGAAGTAGAGGTATGGCTCACATGGTAGAACACCAGCCTTGAGCTAAGTGAGAACTCAAGACTTGCAGTTCAAGCCCTAGTGCCAGCATTAAATAAAAGTCTCTTCTAGAGAAGCCTGGATACCCCATTCTGAGGATGGCAGGACTGTAGACTAGAAGGGAAAGATGGATCCTTCTGAAAGGCTCCAGTTCCTATAACAGTCACTGACCTCCCTGAGTCATAAGCATATCTTCTGGGGTATAAAGGTGAGTCTGAGTGGTCACAGATGGCACAGAGCAAACATGGCAGGTGCACACGTAACAGTCCATGATGTGGTTAGGGGAACTGGCACTAGAGCAAGACCATTTACTCTTCACCAGCTGTATGGAATTGATTTAGTTACTTAACTTCCCAGGGTTTTATATTCTTCACCTCTAAAATAAGTCATCATAGTCCTGACACTTTCAAAGAAATTACAAAGTTCAAATGCATTCCATTTAGATGCCCTATAAGAGCTGGGAAGGTGGCTCAGTGGTAGTATGCTTGCCTTGCATGCATGAGGCCCTGGGTTCAATTTCACAGCACCACATAAGCAGAAAAAGCTTGAAGTGGTACTGTGGCTCAAGTGATAGAGCACTAGGCTTGAGCTGAAGAGCTGATGGACAGTGCCCAGGCCCAGAGTTCAGGCCCCAGATTGACAAATAAATAAATAAATAAATAAATAAATGCCCTAAGGATCCTGATACATAATAAGCACTTTAGAAATGTTGGTTGTCCATATTTGGGGTGGTGGGGGGCACACACATGCGTGTGCACAAATGTGCCAGTACTGTGGCTTGAACTTAGGGACTAGGGCTCTTGGTTGGCTTTTTCACTCACTGCTGAAACTCTACTCTTTGAGCCATACCTCCACTTCTGGCTTTTTGCTGGTTAACTGGAGATAAGAGTTGCATGGATTTGTCTACCCAGACTGATTTGAAACTTCAATTCTCAGATCTCAGTTTCCTGAGTAGCTAGGATAATAGACAGGACCCACTAGCTTCTGACTTGTTGGAGTTTTTTTCTTTCTGAGTTGCTTCAACAGTATCGTATAAATACCGAATGTCAAATACAATGCGTTGCCAACTAAAAGGATGTACCAATACATCTATGTTTACGTATATACTTTGTGTCAATCTAAGGACATATTATCTGTGTAGGTAGTAATAATGAATGTCTACAAACAAAGAGAGATTACACAGGATGTTGGTAATACTGAAATGTACTCTCCACCCTCAGATGAGCAACATAGCATTAACACTGGCAAGGCAGGCTAAATTATTTTCTATGTTTAGCTTTATGCCCTTGATCTTTTTATTCATATTTAAATTTTCTGCTCTGGAAGTTAATTTGCTTCTGGAAAACTATGTTATTTGTAGGTTTAAGGCATGTACTTAAATATTTCAAAAATATTTTGAAACCACTTTAACAGAGAGGAATTTTTGGTGCCAAAAGATAAAGGAAAATCATACTCTTTCTGATATTCTGTAAGAAATGAGACCATTCAAAACTTATTAATCAAGAAAAGGACTTAATTAACATAGCAGGCTTGATTGACAGTGAGTATAAATTGAGAAACCAGAAGTTGATTCTATCTGCAGATCTCTGAAAATATTCCTAGTGAAAGAAAGTTCATATAGAGAAGAAAAGTACCAGAACTTAAAATAATTAAAATGCTGCTTCAGTGGGCTTTCAAACTTTCCACTAGGTTGGGAGTTTTAATCATATTTTTGTGTTCCTGCTCAGTGTTTACTAAGCTGGTACATACAGCAGTAGGTCACAAATCCCAAATACTTAAGTTTGCTGCACCAACAATTAGAGTCTTCAAGCTTGGGCAAGATAAAATATCTCAAAGTATACTAGTTATTACAAATAAGGGAAACCATGGGACCTATGTTTCTTTGGGCCTGGCTTACTTCACTTAATATAATTTTTTTCCAAGTCTTTCCATTTCCTAACAAATGGGGCAATGTCATTCTTTCTGTTGGAGGCATAAAA
The DNA here is from genome assembly GCF_019054845.1 of Dipodomys spectabilis. Taxonomy (NCBI): domain Eukaryota; kingdom Metazoa; phylum Chordata; class Mammalia; order Rodentia; family Heteromyidae; genus Dipodomys; species Dipodomys spectabilis. Next base: position 565,183 of record NW_024870701.1, on the reverse strand, counting down.
TTCCATTGTGTATATATATACCACATTTTCTTGATCCATTCATCCACTGAGGGGCATCTGGGTTGGTTCCATATCTTAGCTATGGTAAATAATGCTGCAATAAACATAGTCGTGCTGGTAGCTTTAGTGTGGTCTTGTTTATGATCATTTGGATAAATGCCCAAAAGTGGGATTGGTGGGTCATAGGGGAGCTCTATGTGAAGTCTTTTGAGCACCCTCCATACTGCTTTCCAAAGTGGTTGAACAAGTTAACACTCCCACCAACAATGCAGTAAGGTTCCCTGCTGTACACATCCCCTCCAGCATCTGTTGTTATTTGATGTTGGTATAATTTTTGGAGGGGAAGGGAAAAAACAAATAGTTTAAATAGGGATACAGGTGGACCCATTGCAACAATGAGATGTACAAGTCGTTATGTCGAAAAATGAACTTTACGGGCTCGGAAGGTGGCTCAGTGGTAGAGCGCTTGCTTTGCATGCATGAGGCCCTTGGTTCGATTCCCCAGCACCACATAAGCAAAAAGAAAAAAAGCTGGAAATGGCACTGTGGCTCAAGTGGTAGAGCACTAGCCTTGAGCTAAAGAGCTGAGGGACAGCACCCAGGCCCAGAGTTCAGGCCTCAAGACCAGACCCCCCACCAAAAAAAAAAAAAAAAAGAAAAATGAACTTTACTACTTTGGTGGGGGGGCGGATTAGGTAGGAGGGGTGGGGGGATGGGAAGGGATGGGAAGGGGAAACAAAGGAGGAGGCTACAATGCTTGATAAGAAATGTACTCATTATCTTGCCCATGTAACTGTAACCCCTCTGTACAGTATTTTCACAATAAAAAAAGAAATATCAAGAAAAAAAATCTTAAAGTAAGTAACAGTGACAATCATCAGTTATAACTGCCTTATTTCCATCTCCACGTTCAGATGATCATTGAACTCTGTTCAATGACTCTCCCTCTGGGAAGGCCCAGGCAACTTGAATACAACAGTGACACTGTCTTGACTTCTCTCATCCTCAGCCTTTAAGCTGAATGTAAATGTTATTGTGGAGAGGGCATTGCCTAAGTACTTAACCAATATTTATTGTCTGACTAACTAAGTTAGTAGATGCTGCTGTTTCTCTCCATTTCTACCATTATTTGGGAGTAGATAATACAAATATTCTACATGGTTTGGAGACAGCATTGTATTAGGTGTTGTAAACTTACAAGTGCCATTTCTGGAAAAGACACAAAGGCACAGGGAAATGGAAGTGAGCTTCTCAGTTCACAGGATAAGCTGAAACTTATAGCACAGAGTCTCCAGGGAAATCTCCATCTTCCCACACAGCATTTCAAAGTTAACTTTTGAAACATCACTTGTGATACTGTTTTTCCAGTTGAATGGTGAATAGTCATACAGATGAAAATAGCTTGCCTAATGCCACATGGTAGGTTTTCTCTTAGGTCTCAGAAGTGTACACCTACACATTCAACCCCCCCATAGGTACTACACAGTGCTGCAACATCCAAACTCACTATCAACCAATCATTTCTGGGTAGGTAAGAAAAACTAGCTTCTACAGCAGTATTTTTAAAAATCACAACCTCCACTGACAATTTAGGGAGATCTCTAAATCCTCTCCCCAGGAAAGAAAAGTCCATATACAAATATATAAAATTTTGTCCATAGTCTAGAATAGGGATATAAGTTGTGCTCTTTTGCTTATTTCCTGTTTTTGAGTTGTTTTTATTTTTTGTTACTGATGATTAAACTCAGGGCTTCATACTTGTTAGGCAAGGGAAAATACTATATTAATGAAAAAATAGTTAAGTATTTAGGAATTCCTTTAAATACTTAATTTAAGAGGCTTTTTTAAACCACTTCCAATTTATTTTCTCAAATTCTAGGCTGTGTTTTTCTGGTTACTTCACTAGTTTGACCATCGGATAAAAGATCCTATCAGGCCAATGGAACCTTTCGAGTGTTATTTCAGACTTCTTTCTCTTTCTTTAGGTGTCAATTGTTCAGTTTAATCTTTTATACAAAAGTTGCTTTATTTATCGGGTTATAAATAGTTCAGAAGGATTCTATTTCTTAGATCTCCTTACCCTATTTTCCAAGTGTTTAAAATCTTAGGTACTGTCTTTAGATTACCTTTATTTAGAGGGATGATTCTTCTATCAAGGGCTAATTTTACTTAAGAAGGGGTGTGTGTGTGTGTGTGTGTGTGTGTGTGTGTGTGTGTGTAATTTCAAAATATGTAAGCAACAAAGGAAGAACTTCATAACTCAGATGTTATACCTATGTATCCTGGCACCTCTCTGTACAATACTGAAGGATGAGGATATTTTTCTATATTATCTTAGTTTCTCTAGAGAACAAAGGCCAAGAAAAGAAGAACTTCTAGAAAGTGCTTCTGTAGCACTGATAGGCAATCCATTACAAGTTTCTAAGAGTTTTTCTATTGATCTTGTCAAAGCTGTCACCTGATGTACTATAGAAGTTACCCCACAGTAAGATTGCTAAAAATACGTGAATGTATTATGGCCACTTACTTGGGAACTTGTGTTCCTGGCTGAGAGCAAGCAAACGTTTCATTTCTGTAGGGAGAAAAGAGAACAATTACACTCTAACCTGTTAAAACAAATGGTCCTTAAGAACAGCAGATAAACCAAAGCAATATCATACTTGTTAGGGCAAAGGTTTTAAACATACCTGCTTCATCGAGTAGGTAGCTTGATGCTATTCCATCAGTGTCTGTTACATCGCAAGAGTAAATGCCCAAGTCATCGGTCCCGAGGTCTTTGAAAGTCAGTTTTGTCCTGGAGAACAATTTTTTTTCTTAGAAATAAAGCTGTACTGGGTCTAGAAAACTGTCACTGGCTATACCTCTAGGCACCCACAGGCAGGACTCCTTTCATTTGGGATGCTTGTCCTCTGCTCCTGCTGAGCAAAGCCTGCCCATTCTTGTTATCTCAAGATAAATGTCTTTTCTACTAGAAAGACTGTCCTGCTTCTTCCCAGGGGATGATGGTGATGGGAAGGGGCTGATAAAAGTTCCTGATCTACAAACCATGTTATATATTAACACACATCAGGCACAAAGGTATTTGGCTTGTTAGCCCTTGCTGAGGAGCCTAGATTTTTATCCTATAGGGCAAAATGTGCTCTACCTCTCTTTGGGTTCTTCTTCACTCTTATTCTCTACACTTCCCTTTTCAGAAGTGATTATATACCACTGAGATTATCCCCAATGTACAATTACTGTGCTGTCAAAGATGTTTTCCTTTGTGCTTTGTTGCATCTCTACCACACTGGACCTTGTATAACACATAACTTGTGTCATGAATAAGTGATAGGTTATTAGTCAAGTTCATTGTGTTTTCTAACTTTGGCAACTTTTATCACTAGTTAATGGCTAATATCAACTATACATTTGGATGCTAAGTCCACAAACTACAAGAAAGTTTATAGTTTGACTGTGTTTTCTTTAAGAAAATGTGTTGTACCACAAGACCTTTGGAAGGTATTTTAAAAAAGATTTTTATTTTTAAGATTTATAGTGAGTTGAAGGTTTCATAATGCTAGCTATAAAATACTTGCGACTTTATCCTCTTATTGTAAGAAAAGTAAGCAGAAATGAGTGAGTTTACTTCATGCTCCTACAATGGGAAGGACACCTGTTAGGATAGAAATAATCTTACTTGTTGCCTTTGCTTTCCACTTCTAATCGTGCAGAATCCTCAGTAGATACATAATCTTTGGACCAAGTGAATTCTGACTTTGGAGTCATCTGATCACATTCAAAGTTCAATGAAATAACTCCATCATCATCCACATTTACAACCACCTCTTTGGTTCCTAGAAGATAAAAAAAAAAGTCTCTGATACATTGCAGTAGAAATCAACCAAGTTGATTGATTGATTTGGAAAGCATCCCCAACTTTGGGATGCTTTACTTAAGCTTTAAAGCAAGGCATTGTGATTAGGTAAGGGGAAAGACATAACTGCTCAGTACAGGACTAAGAAAAAAAAGTTTAAATAAGGATACAGGTTGACCCATTGTAACAATAAGATGTACAAAACACTACGTTGAAAACGAACTTTACAACTTTGACAAGGCGGGGCAGGGGAGTAGTTGTGAAGGTGGGAGGGCAGAGATGGTAGGAGGAAAACAAAAGAGGAGGCAACAATGCTCAATAGGAAATGTACTCATTACCTTGCTCGTGTAACTGTAACCCCTCTGTACAGCATTTTTACAATAAAATCATACCAAAAATTGGTATTATGATAATACAGTTGTGAGAAGGGACTGATGGTAATCAAGGGGCATGGCAGTGTTGGGAATGTCCCTTATCAGGCCTTACTTCATAACTCTACTTCAATAATGCCCATACCCAGTCAGTCATTAGGAAGGAATAGAAAGAGATTAAAGAAACCAGATGGAATTTGAAGGAGGAAAATAGAACAGAATTGACTGTATTCACACATTTAAGTTTGTGTTATTTTAAAAAGAGAAAACTATACAGAAACTTTGTTAGAATGACAACAATCTTAAAAAGACTGTTATGGAACTACATGGAAATGAGCTAAAGTGATAGGCTGTGTTTCAAGAAGATAGGTTTGGGGATTTTAAAAAGAAAATTCGTTAATGTATTCAGTTATTTTATTTTTGAGGTTTACAATAAATTGCATCTGTAGCAATTACAGCAATTCATAGAGAGTACAACTTACGAAACATTCACAGCATGTCTAACTTCAGTAGGACAAAAACTAACTGTACTATCAAATTTGTACTCATTCAGTTGCCAGCCTAAACCTGGTTTATTTCAGTATATTAGGAAAATTGTATTTAGTCTCAGAAAGGTATAGCTTTAATTACGAAAAAACATTAAAGAAACCTTCCCATAGATTTTTCCCAGTGGAATGATGTTTTCTCTGTAGATTGTAGAGTAAGGTCCAACATCCTGTCCTAGTGCTCAATAAAACTTATCAGAAAGGAAAAAAAGATAAAAAGCCTTCCTAGGGCCGGGCGCTGTTGGCTCACGCCTGTAATCCTAGCTACTCAGGAGGCTGAGATCTGAGGATCACGGTTCAAAGCCAGCCCGGGCAGGAAAGACTGTGAGACTCCTATCTCCAATAAACCACCAGAAAACCGGAAGTGGCGCTGTAGCTCAAGTGGTAGAGCGCTCGCCTTGAGCTGACGAGCTGAAGGACAGCACCCAGGCCCAGAGTTCAAGCCCCACGACCGACCAAAAAAAAAAAAAGCCCTCCTAGGGAGGGTCCAAGAAAAAACATGTACACAGAGAGTGAGTGGCATAAGGCTCTTGGTTCCTGAGTCAAACAGTTGACCTAATTTGTATTCTTACTGATGGTAGTGTGTACTTCACACACACATACATACACACACATAATAAATATATATGAATATATATTATCAATATATATCCAAATATATATAGATTCAAAAAGTGACTATTAGCATATATAAAGTTTAGAAAGGCTTTTTGTTTTGTGGTCAGTCATGGGGCTTGAACTCTGGACCTGAGTGCTGTCCTGCACTCTTCAGCTCAAGGTGAGTGCTCTAATGCTTGAGCCACAGAGCCACTTCTGGTTTTCTAGTGGTTTATTGGAGATAAGAGTCTCCTTCTTTCCTCTTTAGAGAAGTTTCTCTGTAAGTCTTCAAAAGACTCCACCTAGAGTTGCCCTATGACCCAGCAATCCCACTTTTGGGCATTTACTCAAATGATCACAAACAAGACAATACTAAAGGTACCAGCACAACTATGTTTATTGCAGCATTATTTATCATAGCTAAGATATGGAACCAACCCAGATGCCCCTCAGTAGATGAATGGATCAAGAAAATATGGTATATATACACAATGGAATTCTATGCCTCCATCAGAAAGAATGACATTGCCCCATTTGTTAGGAAATGGAAAGACTTGAAAAAAAATTATAGTAAGTGAATTAAGCCAGGCCCAAAGAATCATAAATCCCATGGTTTCCCTTATTTGCATTAACTAGTATATGTCTGAGACAAGCAGAAAAAGTCAGATAAGTTGATGTTAGGTGACATGAACACCAAGATAAGTATTCAAATGTTTTATCTTTCTTGTGATTGTTTCTAACATATTTATAAGATGATTTCTTTGTTGCTTTGTATGTCCCTCCCCCACGGTATAACTCCTGCTTTTATTGTATTTGATGTTGGTATAATTTGTGGAGGGGAAGGGAAAAAACAAATCATTTTAATAGGGATACAGGTAGACCTATTGCAAAAATGAGATGTACAAGTCGTTATGTCAAAAAATGAATTTTACAACTTTGGCAGAAGAAGGGGTGTGGGGATGGGAAGGGATGGGAAGGGGAAACAAAGGAGGAGGCAACAATGCTTGATAAGAAATGCACTCATTACCTTGCCCATGTAACTGTAACCTCTCAGTACAGTATTTTCACAAACCCACGGTATAATCCCTGTTCTCAATGTATTTGATGTTGTATAATTTGAGGAAGGGAAGGGCAAAAACAAACCGTTTAAATAGGGATACAGGTGGACCCATTGCAACAATGAGATGTACAAATAGTTATGTCGAAAAATGAACTTTACAGCTTTGGGGGGAGGGCAGGGTGGGGAAGGCTGGGAAGGGATGGGAAGGGGAAACAAAGGAGGAGGCAACAATGCTTGATAAGAAATGTACTCATTATCTTGCCCATGTAATTGTAACCCCTCTGTACAGTATTTTCACAATAAAAAAAAAGAGTCTCATGGAGTTTCATGCAGGGGCTGGCTTTGAACCATGATCCTCAGATCTCAGCCTCCTGAGTAGCTAGGATTACAGGCTTGAGCAACCGGCACTCTGACTTAGAAAGAATTTTTTTTTAATGAAATTTTAAAACATCTTTTTGTGGTTTCAGTCCTGGAGCTTGAATGTAAGGTCTAGGCTCTGTCCCTGAGCTTTTTTAATCAAGGCTAGCACTCTATCACTTGAGCCAGAGCACCACTTCCGGCTTTGTTGTGGTTAATTGGAGGTAAAAGTCTCATGGACTTGCCTGCTAGGGCTTCAAATTGTAATGCTTGGATCTCAGCTTCCTGAGTAGTTGGAATTACAGGTGAAAGCCCTTGGTGCTGGGCTAAAACTTCTTCTTCTTTTTTTTTTTTTGTCAGTGATGGGGCTTGAAATCCCGACCTGGGTTCTTTCCCTGAGCTTTTTTGCTCATAGTGCTCTACCACTTCAAGCACAGCTCCACTTAATGTTTCCTGGTGTTTAATTGGAGATAAGAATATCATAGACTTTCCTGCTGGGCTAGTTTTGAACTGGATCCTTAAATCTCAGCTTCCTTTGTAGCTAGGATTACAGGAGTGAGCCACCAGTGCCTGGCTTTTTCTTTTAAACTCCACCCCACTTTTGTAACATCAATAGTGAAAAAAATGCTCTTATTAAAACTTAAGACTGACACTGAAATGTTTAGGCTTAGATGATGTTATAATACACAGTTTGCATGAGTCATTGTGAAAATATAAATTGTAAACTATTTGTATATTTATATTGTTATGAAGAGGCAAGAAGAAGTGAGGGGTGTCAACAGAATCTGTCTTTTTTTATACAGTATCTATTTTGGAAGTATGACCAATTGCTCTTATTAATTACACATTGCTTTACCTTCGGTCCTTTTTTTTTATTTTTTTTGGTTGTGGGGCCTGAACTCTGGGCCTGGGCACTGTCCCTCAGCTCTTCAGCTCAAGGCTAGCGCTCTGCCATTTGAGCCACAGTGCCACTTCTGGCTTTTTCTGCTTATGTGGTGCTGGGAATTGAACCCAGAGCTTCATGCATGCAAGGTAAACACTCTACCACTGAGCCACTTTCCCAGCCCCTTGGTCCTTTTTTAAAAAAAGAGGAAGTGAATCATTCAAATGTTTGTTATTTATTTATTATGGTGAAAAAAAGACTAAAAGCAGGTGGTTATTTTAAGAATCTTGATTTTTTTTTTCTGACATTAAAAATTAGACTTTTCTGCAATGGACTTATACCATTAAAAGCATATGACCAGTTCTATTTACTTCGCCTTTCCCTCAGTTCTGTAGATGATCTTTGTAGTCTAACACTTCACCCATTTGGAACCTTGCCCCAGTTCAAGAAGTAAGAAAACACAGCTCTCTGAGAGCCAGTATTGATTGCCAAAACCCACTTCCTAGTGTCCTGCACACACACACTGGAGAATTCCACAGACTGCCACATGGAAGGTATTTATACTCCACTTGAGAGAATTCTAGCAAGCTATGTTGGTTGGCTTCTCTCAGTAGATCAAAGTGAAGAAAAGGGATGAAGCTACTTTCAGCAGGCTCTCTGAAAGTAAGGAAAACCACAGCCAGAGAAGAAGGAAAACTCAAAAGCAGACATAAGGCATTATTTAATATAGGAGCATACAGCTCCCCACCTTCCTGATGACATCGTATATTGCTAACAGTACCATAAATAAGGTTGGTACTTATGCGTCACAGAGAAAAGGGTAAAGAAGATTCAGTATATTGTATCTAAGAATATTGAAAATGATGTGATATATATATATAATATATAAAACATTCTTAGAAAGGATTGCATCAAAGGCTTAAAACAAAATTTTAAATATTCAGTAAACTTGGAGGTTAATAGAACAATTGAATATTTAAAACAATAATTTGTTCAAGTTTTTTTTTTCCACATTTTGTTTGTGTTTTTGGTTTTGATGCTGGAGATCAAACTCAAAGCACTTTTTTGAGTGGCCAGATTTGGCCTCAAACCCATATGACCTGTGATCTTTAGTGAAAATATGAACTGAAATGAAAGATGTTATTTTCCTTATTAATAAAGAATGTTATTTTAGTATCACCTTATTGCCTTAGAGCTGAGTTCTAATGTGAAAAAGAGTTGATATTGATCAAGATGTATAATATTTATAAACTGATTGGTGGATGGAAACTTCTTTGTACTGTGACTTAAAGATAATTATATTTTAAAAAAGAAAATGAGATCATTTTTAATCTAAAAATTTGAATCAGATTTTGTAATTTAAAATTAAGTAATTGCTAGTAGAAACAAAGTAAGATGAGGTATGTAAGCTAGGATTTAAGAATTTTCTTTGTGAATGTTTTCTTGATTAATCATGTCAATCAACAGATCATAGTAATATCTGTGGGGTAGAAAACTTATATAACTTATGAATACAATATAATTGTGGCTATGATGGATATATGCTTGTTGAGTTAGCTAAGGAACAAATAAGAGCAATGAAAATTATATTTGAGTACATAAACTTGTAAAGCAAAACTCACTGAAAGGGATGTGAAATTACACTTTTTCCCCAAAAAAGTTGTTCTGATTATTCCATTTATCAATGAAAAGTTTAAGCTCTGTAAAGGCAAAGATCATGTCCATTATCTTTTCCATATCTATATAAATAAATCTAAATCTAAATATATAAATATTTATAAGAGAAAAGATGACTTCATAATGTTCCAGCTCCTTTTCTATCTGTCACATGAATTACAATGCCGTTGTTATTACATTTTTAATATGACTTTCCAAATTAAATGTTTTATTGTTTTATTTTAATTAATTTGTAAGGACAGTTCTTTGAATAAAGATAATTTAAAAAGTGCTGAGTTCCAATGGCATTCACGTGTAATCCTAACTACTGTGTACACCTGGATCTGAGAATCATGATTCAATGCTAGCCTGGCAAGAAAGTCTGTGAGACTCTTATCTCCCATAAACTATTACAAAAACCAGAGGTGGAACTGTGGCTCAAGCGGTTGAGTGCTAGCTTTGAGCAAAGAGAAGCTCAGGGACTCCTGAGTTCAAGCCCCAAGACCAGTACACACACACATACACACACACGTGACTGAATAAAGCAAATATATTACAGCAATATCTGAAATTGGAAACTAAATTAACATTGCTTTTTCTTTCATCTTGAGTTTATAAATGGAGACAAGGTGAGATGTTTTGTTGTGGTTCTGGGGAACAAACTAGGACCTTGTACCCTGACATATTCCACTAAGCCACTGGGCAATAAAGAAATTACTTGGGATAACAATGAGTAAATGTGAGGAAGCAGGAGTTTAAGATAATAAGGTATCTCTTGGAATTTACAAGTAGGCAAAACAATTTTATATTTATTTTTTTATGGCAGTGGTAGGGTTTGAACTTGGGGCCTTGTACTTTGGTTAGGCAGGTATTCTAGTAAATGAGCTACAACCCTAGCACTAAGCAAAACAATTTAAAAATGAGCTTCAGAATATTTTTTACAGGTTGGACATGCTGCATTCTAACTTTCTTTTTATGTAACAAGAGGAAGTAGCTTTAATCATCTGGAGGGCTAGTTTCCTGCATATTAAATTCTAAGTGTAATTCCTTAAATAAGGGGTCCAGAGTACAAGGCATCAGTGGCTCATGCCTGTATTCCTAGTTACTCAGGAGGCTGAGATCTGAGGACTGAGGTTCATAGCTAACCCAAGCAGGAAAGTCATTACACTCTTGTCTCCAATTAAACATCAAAAAGTCAGAAGTGGAACAGTGGGAGAGTACTAGCCTTAAGCAAAAAAAAAGTGTCAGGGACACTTCCAAGCCTAGGAAGAACCCAAAACCAAACAAACAAACAAATAAAAGGATCCTGAATATGTAGTAGGCAAAAAATAGATTGCAAATTTACAAAGATACACGATGCTTTAGAAAAGCTACGCCCAACATCATAAAATACACAAGACAGTATGTTGGAAATGATCTGTACAACTTGGGGGGTGGTTAAGGGAAGGAAAAGTAGGAGAAAAATGAGGGAAGGTGTAACAAGTTTGACAAAAAATGTACTTATTATCTTGCTTATGTAACTATAACCCATCTGTATATCACCTTGATGATAAACAATAAAATGAAATAAAATAAATAAAAAATAAGTTCGACATATAAATTACATATATATATATATATATATATATATATACACACACACACACACACACACACATATATATTAACAATGAAAACATTTGTTACATGCCTCAGCCCAATCCACTAGTCAATGCCTTGTGGAGATTAACTCATTCAGGTCAGAGAGAAAAGTAAAGCTACAACCTTCTTACATTTCCTTTTTAGGATGTTCCAGGGTTTAACAAAGGTTTTGCCTAGAGCAGAGCTAGTCAGGTATGTTTGAACACTGACAAATACCTAAAGAGACATTCTCTAAACCTAAGGAATGTATGATCAACTTAATAGGAAGGAAGCACTACCAAGGTCTACTACCAAGGAAGGGAGTGTGATTTTTCTGACAGGTCAAAGGTTGGCCCTTTTTCCACAAAGTGAACTAGAAAAGAAAGTACAAATTTACCATGGACTGTCTTTTGAATTGGACTCCTATAACCCTTATTACTCAGGAGGCTGAGATCTGAGGACCAAGTTTCAAACAAACAAATACAAAAAGTCTTATGAACCTGTTCAAAACTGAAGAATTCAGTAGACATATTAGGAAATTTGGGTAGTATAAATTAAAGAGATTATTTTAGTCTAAAAAAGGATTTAAGAAGAGTTGTTTCTACTCAGCTCCTCAGTCCTAAAGAAATCCTTAGTGTGGGAAGTGAGGGAGGCCTCATTGCATACCAAGGGCATTTTCATAGTTCGTGCAGACCAGGAAACTCCATGCTACAAGAGGACTAGGTGTGAGCCAAAGATAAAATGCTTGAAAATTAATTTCATCCCACATGTCTCTCTCCCCCAAAACAAACAAACACCTAAACCAAAACTCAAGATTACAAAAAGATGGAATTTATCTCTTATCTTTTATTTTTGTTGTTATTGTCATGCATATTATATTTGTATATATTATACAATCTACATTACAGTGTCATATTTTTTGCCTTTAACATTCAGATGCTTTTTATATAAATTATGGAAAGAGAAATAAAAAAAGCAAAAGATAAGATTTAAAAGCTGACATAAAGTCCTAATAGACTCTATACATTTCATAATCTGATAGAGAATTTTGCCTCAAATAGTTTGAAGCCTTCCACAACAGCATAAATAAATCACTTTTACAAGCTTTTATTAGTTGTCTTCTATGGTGTGTGTGAGTGTTCATGAGCATGTGTATTTGGGATTGTGTGTATGTGTATGTGTGTGTGCTTGTGTGCACGTGCACATGTGTGTGCCAGTCCTGAGACTTGAATTTAGGGCCTGGGCACTGTACTGGACCTTTTTTCACTTGAGGATAGTTCTCTTCCACTTGATCACAGCTCTACTTCCAGCATTTTTGGTGCTTAATTGTAAATAAGAGACTCATGAGCTTTTCTGCCCGGACTGGCTTCAAACCATGACCAGATCTCAGTCGCCTGAGTAGCTAGGATTACACTAATGAGCTACCAGCACGTAGCTGGATTTTTTTTTTAAACTAAAGGGTGTATTCAATATAAATATGTAAAAAGTGAACTATGTAACTTGTGGGCAGGGACAGGAGGGGAAAACTGGGGGAAAGCAAAAGAACAAGTAACATTGTCCACAAAGAACCATACTCATTACTTGAGTTATGGAATGGGTAGCACCTCTGTACAACAATTCAATAACAACAAAATTATATTTAAAAAACTAGAGGGAATGGCAAAATAAACTAGAAGTGAATGAATTACTGCAGCCAGTCACATGTAATACAGAGCAGGTGTACGTTTATGATGAAGACTGTTGGTTAACTCATCACTCTGGTGCCTATATCAGTCTCCATGGGATGTATCTTTTCCACTCACCGATCACAACCTGGGCATGAACTACAAGATGCCTAGGGTTAAGTGTACATACAGAGACTGCAAAACAGACTCATACTCACTAGCCAAAACAGAATAGTCACTTAATGAGAAAAGAGAAGAGTCTAAATAATACCCCTCAAGCCTGGCTTCAGATTGTAATCACCCAAGGAGTTAAGCAAACAACAATAAACATTCGTCTAGGCTCAGCCCTAGAGATTCAGATTTCATTGATATGGAATACAAAGAATATCAATATTTTCAAAGTTCATGACACAATTCTAATGCACAGCTCACATTGAGAACTGCTCTTCTAGTAGATGAAGGATATCTGTTAGTAAACTGATATGAGTACAGTTTTCAAAATTAGCCAGTTGAGCTTATTGTTAGCCTATTTGGCTTCAGAATCCTTCAAGACTTTACCACAAGAACTTAGGGCACATATTTGCCTTTTCAGCCTTACCAGGTTCTTGGTCAAGCAATTTTTAGACACTGAGATTGTACTGTGCCCTTGGTCACTAGGTTGTCAACCTAATCCCAACTCATTATGCCCTCTGGTTATGTATTTTCCTAACCTGCCTTGCTCCTTGTGACCAAGGCTTAACTGTCTTTAACCTAGTTCTTCTGGGAACCCTGCCTGGCATCTGGATTCTCTTTCCATCACTTGATCCTCACACTCACTACTCTATTTCTCTAGTAAGAACACCTGTTACCTGTGTCACCAGCCTGCTGACCTCCAGATCACCTGCATACCTTGGTCAAGTCTCTTTCTTGTCTCACACTTATCCAGGCTCAACTGGCCTCCATATCCATCGTAGGCCTGATGCAAACATAGATGTGGCTTAAAAATACCAAAAATCCAGGAAAGAATGTCTTTTTTACATACCAGCAAATGTATGTTAAATATGTCTCAGCTTATTCTATTTGTAGCTCTATTCATGTAAAGGATTACTTGAGAAAGCATGACAGACTGTTATCTGTATCCTTTGTTATCTGGATCCTCATTACTAAAGACAGTTAGACTTTGTAGCAGTGGCTGCTGTGTATTTGCTGATTTCAAAGAAAACCAATGATCCTGCCAACCTCAGTGGGTTAACTTTCAATTGAATTCAGTTACACTTGACACATCTTGTTAGAATCTGTGGTATTCTGTTACATGATAAACTTTATTTTCTCCCTGAAATTTTATCAATGTGCTCCAAAGAAGGTGCTTTTTTGAAAAAGTGGTCTAAGTTTCATTCCCCAAATCTTGAAATAAAGAGCATGCCTCTCCCAGCTCAACTTGTTATTTGATTCTAACATACAATTAGTGAGTAAAAATAATATATTGATATTATATAAGATTAAGAAATATGGGCAATTTTATGGGCTGGGAAGGTGGCTCAGTGGTAGAGTGCTTGCCTTGCATGCATGAGGCCCTGGGTTCGACTCCTCAGCACCACATAACCAAAAAAAAAAAAAAAAAAAAGAAATATGGGCAATTTTAGATTAAATGGTTTTTGTTTTCAGTTTTTACTCAAACTTGCAGCCTTGATGCCTAGTTTATAGACTATTTGGCTATGGAGACTGTTCATGAACACCTGTTCTAGCTCTCATGATGTTGTAAGCCCTGGCGTTTCCTATAGATGGTAAAGCCAGTGTGTGGGATTGATGCCACATCATTCCCAGCATGCACTCAGCACATGGCATGCAACCACACCTCACAAATACATGCAAGAATGAAGGTGCCTGCTGTCTAAAAGGCAAATCCAAATAGCACTGGAGTTATGGTGATATAGCATGGGAGGCATTTTGATTTTGTGTGCCTGGGATGGATCTCTGTGGGCCAGTTGTTGTTGGACTGGTTAAAACAGTGCTATATAGTGTGTCCGTGCGTGCAGCTGTTGCTTGAATTAAAGTCTAGGAATGGAAAGGTCACAAAAATGATTTTTGTGCCTTATTCCAGTGAAGAAAAAGTTCTTACTCAAAAGGACATTATTAATTATGAGATCCTTCTCAGATGGCCAAATTCCCCTGTGATTACTTTGTTAAGGTCAGACTTGGCTACTGATGAGAAAATATGAAATTAGTATTTCTTCAGTCAATTCAAGTTTACTCATAGCAATCTAAATGTTCTCATGAGGGCAGAAAATGTATGGGGTCTTCTCACATGTCCATTTGGTCCCTTTAATATCCAACCAGTTAACAAAGGAAGGGTCTGATTTCTATCACAGCATATGTCCTGATGTTCCTGATGCCTTCGTGTGTTACCTTATTTAAAGGCAGACAGTTCCTCCCAGATTAGGAGCTTCCTATGTTTATATTTCACTCATCAGAAAAATAAATGAGATCATGGTATTTATTTTAGTTCTTGATTTCAGTTCTGAAAATAGGGACAGATTAAGGTAAAATTCCTTAGACTAGAATAAAGGTAAATTTTTAAATAACCGGTAGTTTCTAGTGCTTTCTTTGATGTAACTTCAATGAACTAAAATGTGTCACTTTAAAAATGATACAGGTTGAATGATTGAAAGTTTTTTATTACGTACTGATATGAAACTCTATAGACAAAGAACACTGCAAACTTTGTTCTTATGATAAAGAGGCACTGTCTTCTCCAGTCCCACCATAGTATCTTTTGAACCTAGCAAGTGAAGGCACTGTTAGTTATGGGTCAGTAAACTGTAGTTTGTAGGCTAAATCTGAAGTTGTACCTCTTTCTGTCTGGCCCAAAAGATAAGAATAGTTTCTATATTTTTAAATAGCTGAAAAAATATTTCTAGATACGGGAAAATTCCAACTCTATAATACGTGTAGTTCATGGTATTTATACATGTGTCATGCACATAATAAAGTATTTTATTGGAACACAGCCAGGCTTGTTGGCTTATGTCTTTTCTATAGTTGCTTTCATGTCATAACAAAGCTAAGTAGCTGTGAGAAGAACCATATGGCTGTAAAGTTAAAAATATTTACTACCTGGCCCTTTATAGGAAGTTGACTAATCGCTGGTTGAACTTAACGACCGTAATCACCTATATCTACATTTATTTAGGGACTGAACCTGCTAAATGAACTATTCCTGCAGCCCCTGGGATTGGAAAATATCTTCTAGGACTTACTGGCTAGGACATAATAAAAAATATTTCCCAGAATGTATCCTTAGATGAGTTGGTCCAGAAAGCATGTTTTGACCTGGAATTTCCCTGTTTGGGGGGAACAGAATCTGAACAGCTCCTGAACCATTTCTAGCCTGACTCATGCCTGTTCCCAGGTGCTTCACATGACACACTGATGCTTTTGAGAATCAAAGAAAGCACTGAAAGGTGGCCTAAATGTTACATCAGTATCTTACACAGATAAATCTTTTTCTTTTTGCTGCTGAGATTCAAATCCAGGTCCTGTACATGTTAGGCCAGTGCTCTACCACTGAGCTACCTCACCAGACTGAAAGGAGCCTTAACGAAAAATTAATCACCCACCTGGACGTGTTTCTGCCACAACAGGGCCAGCAAGATCAGAAGGCTTCCCAACACCTGCCTGGTTGATAGCTCGAACACGGAAAACATAGCTGATGCCCTCCTTGAGGCCTTCCACCTGGAAGAATTAGGTGTTGAAACAATTGAGAGTTGTATGTTACTCAAGCAGATGTGTTCTTCCTCTGCAATAGCAATTAGTCATATAGCACCAAGGATATAGAACTTTTGCTATGAGTAGATTCTCTCTGTGACTAATTGGGTGGCTTTAAGCAAACTATTATCTCTCTGGAGCAGTTGTCAGTAGAAGAAGAGGAATAGTCTATATACCTTAATGGCTTCCAACATCAGAAATAGAGTAGGCATTTTTAAAATAAATTAGCTACCTTATTCTTTGGTTTCTTTGGTCAAAAAGGCAAAAACAAAGTGTTCACTTTGCCCTTTTGATCTTTTTGAGATATTCTAAGAATAATTTCAGATAAAATTCTTGGCAAGAGAGAATTAAAACCATTCTAAGACACCCAAACAAAACAAACATTGTCCCTGTAATATGACTATATTTTCCTAGACAAGATATTAACATACTTGAGAATTTAAGTCATTTGGCAAATAATCAAAGTGTATTAAAACTCTACATCCTCAAGTTTTTAATCCTCAAGATATTTTCTGTTAGGCTAGGAGTATACCTCAAATTGTAAAGCACTTGCCTAGCAAGCAAAGCCCTGGGTTCAATAACTAGTACCACCAAAAATAAATTGTGAAGAACCTACTTCAATTTCATTTGTTGTCACAAACACACATATGAAAGGAATTTTGTTACACATACAGGGCATAATTCTTCTCCTAAGGCTGTGATGGAAATATATCCAAGATCTGAATTAAATCACACAGTGCTAGAATACTTCATTCAATTAACTAAAGCTTTTTATGAACAAGCATTCAAACCAACTATGCAGTAAGCTGTTAGGTTTTTAACCTATTTGGTTATATTGTGTTGGTGACAATGTATATTTCTGTAGTAATGCCTTTCACTACAACAAATAGATTTTTTTTAATGCATTTCCATCTGTAAGTGAACTTGAACTTAGCCACAAGCTAAATGCTTAAGATTTTATATATTTCAGATTTTGTTTAGAAATAATACCAGTGAAATGTTGATTTCAAAAAGGGAACAGAAATATTTCCTTGTTGTGATAAGAATGAACTGATTATCAGGTGACTGACACACCTACACCTACCACACAGGTGATGCGTGGCTGAGTCAGATTTCCATAACACAGGAAGAAAATCTGCATTCTAGTGCCTAGTCACCGGCATGACAGGCACACACTTCCTTTCTCCCATTGCCCAGAGGACAAAGGCCAATGGTCTCACCAGTGCCACAAATACACACAGTCTATGGATATCTACTCTGCTTACCTTGGATTGCTTTCCTTCCTACACTTTCAAAAGGAATTGCTTTCTTTTGCCTCTCAATCTATGGCTCCCACCCTTCCAATTACTCCCTTCTCATCACTTTGGCTCACCAGGCTATACTTGTCAATGTAAAAGGATTATGTGGGGTTGAATTCTTTCTTTGTGAATGCCGTGTGCAACTTTCTGAATGACTGCAGTGAAGTCACGCCTCACTTTATTGAGGTGATCTTTCCGCAATACTTTCTGAGGTCCTTCAGTGGACCTGGGACCTTCAGCTGCTCTGTCAACAACAGGGGACAACAATCTTTGGAGATTTCCCTATAGGCTTTAGTACAAGAGCCTTTGGGGTCAGAGGCAGGCACTGGTTCAGTTCTAGGGGAATCCAGAGGGCAGTGACATGGTTCCAGGTGAGGTTCAGGTCAAGAGTCCAGGAAACCCATCCCACTGATGCCGAGCACAGCAAGCATGAGGAAACATGTGAACTGCGACAGGGTATGTTAGGATTTAAAGGAAGCCACAGTTAAAGACATATGGATTCAACCTCTATAACAACAGCATCCTCAAGTAAAAGGCCACCTTCAGAAACAATTTGGGGTACAAATGGAAACAGGGTCATGTCTGAAGGACAGTAACAAGCAGGTACTTTTAAGACTATGAGGGAAACAAAGCAGGAAAGAAGGAAGGTGAAGGAGCTAGTGGATGTTTTCCAGACTTGAATAAGGAATTTAGGTGAAAAATCTCTGAATTGTTTCAAGCACCAAAAAAGTTCCACTACCAATGGAACCTTACCAGGAGCAAATACATTAAACAGACCAAGCAGGGAAACTCTTTTCTTGCCAACTTTAATGTTAATATTAGTACAGCATCCCCCCCCCCCCAATATTGCTTGCTGGGCTTGCTTGCTTTGTGCTGCTCCACCATTTGAGCACAACTCCAGTTCATTTTTCCTTTTAAGAGGAGGAAAGCAAGCTCTAAATCTGAGCATCCTCCTACCTTCAGGTATTTGTTTTGAATGGCTGCTTTATTGAGTCCTCGCCATTGGTCATCTTTGGCACTGGTTTCCTTCAAGTCTACAAAGTAACCAGTGACTGGAGTCCGCCCAGAGTAGACTGGAGGCTTCCACTGGAGAACCAGGGAGTTCTTCCTGACTTCACTGTATTTAAGACTATGTGGTGGTCCTAGAGAGAGACAGAAAAAGAAATGAGACAGAAAGACAGAGGGATACAGAGACAGAAAGATAGACAGGCAGAGACAGAGACAGATGACAGAAGCAGAAACAGAGAGATGTGAAAAGTTAACTAATTGAAGTCATGATGTAGATAAGAAAACAAATTTATAGCCACATTTAAGGATCTTAACATCTGCATCTGATGCTGGTGCTTTAAAAAAAATCTAGCTTCTCATGAAAGGAAGTATGTTGGCGGTATTTCTCATCCAGTTTTCACACCTGCTGTGTTTCAACTTACTAGGTCTTCTCATGTGGGGGTGGGAGGGCAGTTGGGCACATCAAGGTTCTTGGAACTGGATTAAAACTCCCTCAGCCATTCTGAGGCACGTGTTCATCATCTTCCCTCAGCTGTTTAAATATATTTTTGAGTGAGAGTGTCACTGTGTAATAGTTTGAAGACAGAAACTCTATTTGTTGGCATACAAATATAGAGAGCAAGAATATAATTGATGAAATCATTCTTTCAAAGGAAAAAGAAGTAACTTCCACTTGGAGGGAAATTTTTTTTTCTACATTCCCAAAATGAGTAAAAAAAAAAAAAGTATGAATGAAAGCTTACAGTTTATGAAAAACTTTTGCCAAAAAATATATATAGTGATCTCATGGGCTCTGAATTTGTACTAAATACTACCAAGTGTTTTATATTCAGTGATCTCAATCATCCCTAGGAAAATTAATAAGAAGTTCCCAGGAGCCAAGTATGTTGATAGCTTTCAAAAGGGAGAATGTCAGGATGGGCCCTGTGTGTATTCTCTCTGAATTCTTGGGATAGCCTAACTTATTATGTGATCACCTGTGTCTTTGTAGGACTATTAGTTGCTTATTCAGGTGGCATTATTTTTTTCTTCTTTTCAAATAACAACTTTTAACCAACAATCAAAATCACCTGAAGTGACTCACATCTGCCTAAAGCAACTACAAACACAGACTTGATTATTCTGCATTTTAAAATTTTGCAATTGCTAGTTCAATATTTGTTTCACCATTAACCTTGACTTAACAATTTCATATATGCGTCATTCTCATCTTCTGATGTCTTGTATTTAAATATGCTTAAATATTATTGCCAAAACTGACCCTGGTGTGGCATGTTCTGTTTGCCCAATGACCATGATCTTGTGTCCTTAAAACTCAGTGAGGCAACCAAACAGACAACATTGGCTCTATTTACAGAGGAGGAACTAGGCCCTTTGTACAGGAAAAGAAGATTTCACGTACAGTTCCTAGTTTGCTATTTATACTTGTGAGGCATTCCATGTGTCATTTAAGCTGAATTCAGTTTTTTCATGTGTACAATGCAATGGAAACAAAACATTGTTCCTTTTCTCTTCTATAAGAGCTCTCTTCACACATGGCTGGCCCAAACCTACTCAGCAAATCAAAGATGAGTCTGAGAGGCTAGGTGGTTATTCATTTCTTCTCTTGAGCATTCACTTTTGCAACTTTCTTTGGTAACAACATCACTTCCTATTACAATACTTTCTACAAATCTGCTCAGAAAGTCTAAGTCTTCAATCACTCTCATTTAACTTTATTCAGGAATTACAAAAATTTGAAAGCAATCTTTTGTTCAATTGGCAAGAAAGAATGTAAGAAACACCTACTGGCCCCTTCGTATTTATGAAGTTGAATGAACTCTTGAATCCTCAGTTCTCTTGTTATTTATTGTTGGTGGCACTGGGGTTTGAACTTATGGCCTTGCACTTGCCTAGCAAGTACAAGCACTTGCTCTACCACTTGAACCACACCTATCTTGTTTTTATTCATGCTTTGCAGAGAAGCAATGCAAGTCAGTATTCTCTGAGTGAAGGTAACATAGTGGTTTTTCAAGTGTGTAGGGTTTCAAGTAGAGAAGGGGTAGCATGGGGATCAAGACTGCTGTCTACCCAGGATTTTGTAGAGTAGCCTAGGCCTAGGAAACTTATGTCTATGGTGGTGCTATGGCAGTTGTTAGATAAGCTAAATATAAAACGAGGAGGAAGCACTTAGTCATCCTATAATGTGGAAAGAAGTTGGGTCTCAGAGTCAGTCCTATCAGAAGCAAAGTAAAATCATTTCCTACAGACAGTGGAAATGCTGGTTTGAATCTTAACTACTTAAAAAATTTGTATTCAAGATTTACATTTACTCAGTTTTACAACTCTGAAAGAGGTGTTAAGCCTAGGTAAGATTGTCTGCCTATTTTCTATTTTCTTCTTTGTCTCCCTAACAATTTCCATGACAACTTCAGGGCGGGGGGAGAGACAGAGAGACAGAGACAGAGACAGAGACACAGAGAGAGACACAGAGAGAGACAGAAACACAGGGGGGGAGGGTAATAAAAAAGAGGGAGGGAAATGGAGAGAGGCCAGACTTACATCCTAGGCTGTTATGATGTATCTACCAAGGTAATATAATGAAAAGCTGGAAAGAGGGTAGAGGACAGATACCAAGGAGTAGTCACAGGCTAAGAGAGATTTGATAAATAAGACTTCAGGGCAGTGGGAGAATGAATAACCATGACGTATGTTAAGACATTTTTTAAAATTTTGCAGTAGAACATGAATTGGATGCCTTTAATAGTCTTTAAGATGCAAAATCAAAGACTGGAACTCCCTTTAAAGACTCATTTGACAATCAAATTGTGTGCTTCAGTCAATCCAACTCTAACAGATTCTGAGCAAAGGCAACTCTGGGAATTATTTGGAACACACTATGTTAGTTTTATATTGCAATGTATATTATAGTAGTATCATAAAAAATTTTAGGGGCTGGGAAGGTGGCTCAGTGGTAGAGTGCTTGCCTTGCATGCCTGAGGCCCTGGGTTCGATTCCTCAGCACCACATAAGCAAAAAGAAAAAAGCCGGAAGTGGTGCTGTGGCTCAAGCCGTAGAGCTCTAGCCTTGAGCTGAAGAGCTGAGGGACAGTGCCCAGGCCCAGAGTTCAGGCCCCATGACCGGACCAAAAAAAAAAAAAAAAAATTTAGGTAAGTATGATGGACCAAGGGAACTCTGTTGTCTTCAATATTATCTATTTAATACTTCAATTGAGTTAAGCTGTAGGCTCTGCTAGGAGAAAACCCAAGCACAATACTGAGACATGGTTTCCACAGTTTCTATGGGTTACCTGGAACAGCAATGGTCCACTCTTCACACTTGAAGCATTCACTGACTGCAGAGGGTGCCCCCAACCCTGCAATGTTCATGGCCGCCACTTGGAACTGATAAACCGTGTTCTCCTTCAATTCGCTAATCTGCAACATTAACAAGATCACAGGTGATGAATGCTTCAGAACCATGCTTTCTAGTGGTTTAACATTGTATTGACTATGTCAAACCTACTCTAAGGTGACCTTGTTTTACTCTGGTTATTTTACATTCTACTTATTCACTGCTTGTGTAAGGTATAGTCACCTCCCTAGAGTAAAGGTAAACCCATGACTTGCTTAGAGCCCAAAGAACATGGCAAAAGTATTGGAATGTCAGTTTGTCACTATGCTACATCACATGGCAAAAGAAAAGGAATATTACAGATATAATTGTGGTTTTTAATTAGTTGATAGGGGGTTGATCAAAAGGAAGAGTTAAGGAAGAGGCTCAGTGGTACAATACTTGTCTAGGATGCATGAGGCCTTAGTTCAATCCTGAATGAGCTTTGACATAACCAGTGAACTCTTGAAATGGGGCCTGGGCCCTTCCTGAAGAAAAACACTGTCCTGGTGGCCTTGCAGCCGAAAATGCCACTTGTTAACTGTCCAGCCACTTGCATTTGAAGAACAGCAGGCCTACAGCTACAAAGAACTGAATTTTGTCAGCAACCTGTGGGTGCTTGGAAGGGACACTCCCACCTATGGATGAGAATGCAGCCAGTGAACACCACATGCCATCTGTGTCAGATCCCAGGAGAGGACCTAGCAAAGCCATTCCTTGCTTCCTTTCTCCTGGACACTGTGACTAGAAAAAGTAGGCTGCTTTAAACCACAACACTTGTGGTAATTTTTATGTATCTGTGAGTAACTGGTCTGTGTTTGAATGAAGAATGAATTTACAATATTGAAATTTTTACACTGTTTCTGTTTTTCACTGTGTGACCTATTTTCTATATCTCAGTGAAGATTGTGTTGTTGTGAGGCTACATGACATTTTTAAGGAAAGTGAATTAAGTAAAAAATGGATATGTTTTACAGAAAAGCAAACACAAAAGAGAATTTGTAAACTGGTAGAAAATTTGTGAACTGGCCATAGTGCAAGAAGACCCAAGATGGGAAAGAGAGAAGAATAGCAAGTAGGCATGGAAAAGAGACTGAGGAAGTCACTCAAATGTTTGTACAAATGTGAAGAAATAAAGACAGAGAAATTTGGTTGCAGCAATATTTTACTTTTTTTAATTTTTTTGGGAGGGTCCAGTCGTGGGGCCTGAACTCTGGGCCTGGGCACTGTCCCTCAGCTCTTCAGCTCAAGGCTAGCACTCTACCACTTGAGCCACAGCGCCACTTCTGGCTTTTTTCTTTTTTCTTATGTGGTGCTGAGGAATCGAACCCAGGGCCTCAGGCATGCAAGGCAAGCGCTCTACCACTGAGCCACCTTCCCAGCCCTCAACAATATTTTAGAAAATAAAAGAATTTTCTGAAGAAATCTTGAGAAGCTCAAAAGCACAAATTAAAAATTGTCTCCTCCCACCAAATTTCTAGGCAAATTTTTTTAAAAATACAAATATCTAGACAGATATAACAGCAGCCCACCAAATATAAAATAAGCATATTAAGAGCTGTCTAAAAAAAATGGACAATTACCCGCAAATGAGCAAACAGACTGAGTTGATACATCAATGAAATAAGCCAGAAGATAATTCAATTACATCTTCAAAGCACAAAGATAAAATAACTACCATTGTGGAAAGTTTTGCCCAGAAAAAAGTATTTTGTGGAGAACAAATAAATATAAAGTTATTTTCAGATAAGCAAAAATGAACAGTTTGCCCTCTGAGTACCCTCTGTAAAGGAAATTCTCGAATATTTATTTAGGGCAAAGGAAAACAATTTTAGATGAAGGTCAAAAGTGAAGAAATGAAAGCAAATAAAATGGGAAATATTTAGGTAAATCTAAACAAATATCCCTAAAAGAAAGTAGTTACAATTTTTTTTTTAAAAAGGATATAAGACACACATCCAAGAGACTATAAATTGAGTAGAAAGTAAATAAAGTATTTTAAGGCCTTTATATTTCTTTTTTTTTGGGGGGGGGGTCCGGTCATGGGGCCTGAACTCTGGGCCTGGGCGCTGTTCCTCAGCTCTTTAGCCACAGCGCCACTTCCAGCTTTTTTCTTTTTGCTTATGTGGTGCTGGGGAATCGAACCCATGCATGCAAGGCAAGCGCTCTACCACTGAGCCACCTTCCCAGACCCAGGCCTTTATATTTCTGAAACAAGGAAAACAATGGAAGTAACCTAACAGATTTTAAATCTGTTCAGCCACGAAACCAAACAAACCAACCCCCTATAATCTGTACCCTGTAAGCTAGTATAGGTGGAAATGGAATGATTTTTATAAAAAAAACTATTCAGTAGTACTCAAGAAAGAACAGAAGGTAAAACATCTAACAGAAAAATATAAAGGACAAAATAAAATGATTGGTTTAAAAGAAAAATCTGTAAAAACCAGCTGTATGCCGATGCCTCACGCCTGTAATCCTAGCTACTCATGAGGCCAAAATTTGAGGTTTGCAGTTTGAAGCCAGCCTAGGGAAGACAGTCTCGTGAGACTCTTATCTCCAATTAATCACAGAAAAAGCAGAAGTGGTGCTATGGCTTTAGTGGTAGAGGCCTAGCCTTGAGCAAAAGAAGCTCAGAGACAGTGACCAGGTCTTCAGTTCAAGCCCCAAGATGAGCACAAAAAGAAAGAAAGAAAGAAAGGAGGGAAGGAAGGAAGGAAGGAAGAAAGAAAGAAAAGAAAGAGAGAGAAAGGGAAGGAGGGAGGGAGGAAAAGAGGGAGGGAGGGAGGGAGGGAAGAAGGAAGGAAAGAAGGAAGGAAAGAAGGAAAATAGGGGGGAAACCTCACTTGAATTGGCATATTATAAAGAGGGTATCAGACCAGGCATTGTGGTATACACCTCTTTTCCTGTATAGGGAAGGCAGTAGCAGGAGAATCATAAGTAGTGAGATTCTAACTCTAAGTAAAAGAAAAGGAAAGGAAAGGAAAATATAGAAATGGACAAAATAGGGCTGGGAATATGGCTTAGTGGTAGAGTGCTTGCCTAGCATGCAGAAGCCCTGGGTTGGATTCCTTAGTATCACATATGGAAACAACAACAACAACAACAACAAAGCTGGAAGTGATGCTGTGGCTCAAGAGCTAGAGTGCTAGCCTTGAGCAAAAGAAGCTTGGGGACAGTGCCCAGACCCTGAGTTCAAGCCCCAGGACTGGCACACACACACACACACACACACACACACACACACACACACACACACACACACACGGACAAAATACATAGGAAAAGGTGTCCAAATTCATTCAACACCTGGTGTGTCAAAACTGGGAACGTGTGAAATGCCAGGTGTTATATGCAGAAAGGAATGGGAATTCTGCCCCCTTCAGGAAACAGTATAGAACTGTCTGGTAGAGTAGAAAATAAACCCTGTGACTCAGCACTTGTACTTTAGTAAATTCATACAGAAATTGTTGCTTATGTCTGTAACAGCAGACATCTACAAAAATGTTCAAAGCTACACAGTTTGATATAGGTTAAAAATGCCCATACAACAATCAGTAATGGAATGGATACGGTCATATAATGGAATACCATACAGTAATGAAAAAGAATGAGTTATAGCTACATATGTCAATATGGGAGAATCTTAAAGATAGTAACTTTGTGCAATGTGCTTCCAGTTTTGTGTGGTATTTCAAATTTTTCCAATGTTAAATTCAAAGACTGTAGCACTGAAGTGGGGAAAGCACTATTCTCTGGATTTGCCCTGCTCTAAATGCTCACAGAATGGAGTTCTATAAGTGTTGGGAGATAGTAACTTGAGCTTAATTAGTGGTGCTCTAAAAAGGAGCCCTCAGCCATGATAACAGGGAGACCCCTTAGGTACTCTGAGGTGGACTAAGCAGTGGAGGCGTCCCTAAGTAGAGAAGTATACTACCTTTATGGCCATAAGACATAGTGTTTCATTTTATTTTGTATTCTATGATAGGGTCTCTCTACATGAAATTCTACACGGGGATTCTGGGGCAGAATTCCCATTCTTCTGCATACTAACAAACACCCAGCATTTCACATGTTCCCAGTTTTGACACTCTGGGTGTTAAATGAATTTGGACACCTTTTCCTATGAATTTTGTCTATTTTTAAAATCTTTCTTTCCTTTCCTTTTCTTTTTATTAGAGTCAGAATCGCACTACTCCTGACTCTTCTCTACTTCACTTAGGCTAGCCTCAAACTTGCTATGTACCCTAGGCTGGGCACTATTATAAAGAAATTCATACTCTTTAAGTTAGTGACATTGGTTATAGATATTTTTCAAGTTTTGAGGGAAATGTTAGGAAAAGGTGGTCAAATGCATACACTTTCACATATATTCAATTTACCCAGTTCTATTTTCATATATATATTTGTATGCATGTGTGTGAAAAAAGTATGTATGAAAAGATGTGTGTGTGTGTGTGTGTGTGTGTGTGTGTGTGTGTATGAAAATGGAACCAGGTAAATTAAGAGAATGGGTGGAGTTGGAAGATATGGGGGAGAATAATAAAAGTGGTGACACTGATTAAGACTCATTATACACACAAACTGGCATGTGACATGAAACTCCTTTGTACGCCTACCAAGGATAGTTTTTTGTTTTTGTTTTCAAATAAAAAGGACAAAGAGAAAGAACAAAAACTGTTAGTTTTCAGTTGGGTGCCAGTGGTTCATGCCTATAATTCTAGCTACTCAGTAGGCCGAGATCTGAGAGGATCATGGTTCAAACCAGCCTGGGCAGAAAAGTCCCCATGAGAATCTTACCTCCAATTAACCACTCAAAAATTGGAAGTGACACTGTGTCTCAAATGGTAGAGCACTAGCCTTGAGCAAAAGAGCTTAGGATCAGCACTCAGGCACTGAGTGGCTCAATGACCAAAAAAAAAAAGGTTAATTTTCACAATAAGTATGCATCTTATGGTAAGTTTTCTAAGATATGTTTATTTATATGAATCAGAAAACATAAATCCTGCCTGGGTAGCAAAACCAGGTTACCAAAGCATCTGGTTCATCAAGTCATGACAATCCCCACAATGGAAACTGGAATGAAGCTATAAACCCTTCATAAGGTACTGATGCTGTGCACAAACGTATCCTCATTCATTGGACATGCACACTGTAGAGAACCCTGCTTACCTTGTATGCTGCATCACTGACAGCCTTGATGTTGGCTTCTCTCCATTTTCCTGGTATCCCATCCGTTACCTCACGATAGTTCACATAATAGCCAGTGATTTCAGCCCCACCAGTCTTAACTGGTTGCTTCCATCCAAGAACCATTGAGTCACGAAAACTTTCAAGACAAGTGATGTCGTAGGGTGGGGATGGTGCCGCTGTTGTAATAGGAATAGCTCATGAGTGAGGGAGAAATACATTTACCCTTCTGTGCCCATTAAACCTGCTTCATTGTTGTCATGTTTGAGAATGCTAGATCTTTTAATATAAAATGAAATTGAGCAGTGATTAGGCATCTAACTTGGTATATGTGTATGGTTTAAAAAAAAGTGTACTGCAATTATTATCCCAAAGATTTTTTTTTAATTCTTGCATACTGGGATGATATCCTGAAAAAATTATTCTTCCCCTAAGGAAAAAAAAATTAAACCATCCTAGGGATTGAATTTGCTAAGTAAGTACTCTACCACTTGAGTTCTATCTCTAGTTTTGTTGCATTTTAGTTTGTTTTTCAGACAGGATCTCATGGTTTTCGAAGGATAGCCTTGAATGGTGATCCCCATATCTCTACCTTCTAAGTACTTGTGCTACTTGACATTTTTACAATTTTTTTCTTGTTTTTTTGATACAGTCTAACTTTTGTTTATTTGGTCGTAGGCTATAATGTGCCTAACTTTTGTTTTTTTGGTCTTAAGCTATAATGTATCTATTTCCACCTGCTGACTTGCCAGAATTACAGGCATTTGCCAATATCCTGTATGTTTTTAAAGATTTTTTTCTCCTGAGAGCAATAAAATGTATATATAGATACCAATTTCTATTTCAATTTGCTTGTTTAGAATTTCCATGTTTCTAAATGGTTAGCACTTCAGAACTCAGCACACTTATTCTTGTGAGGTATTATGATTATATAGATTCTGCCTGTCATTAGAAAAAGTTCTTATTCTAGAGCATATCTAAATGTCACCTGTTAAAAATACTTTTAAACAAGGCACAATCTGCTACATAACTTTATCTTGATATATCCTTTTTGTGATGTTATTTTTACCATGATGTTAGGAATGAAAATACTCTGCAGCTGTCACTGTGTTTATTAGTGCCTAGCAAGAAGGTATTTGGAGAGTATTTTAAAATGTCTCCATGCTGTGGCTATGCTGAACAACTTTTCATTCAACTATTGCAATTCTGTTTTTCTATGATGAAGAAGAGGTAAAAATATAATGTATGAAAGGAAGGGAGGGAGGGAGGGAGGAAGGAAGGAAGGAAGGAAGGAAGGAAGGGAGGGAGGGAGAGAGGGAGGGAGGGAGGGAGGGAGGAAGGAAGGAAGGAAAAATGAGGTTATGGAAAGAAATTCATCTAGATATGCAATCACATCAAAAACAATTTTCTAAAAATTTGTCGGATTATAGGTGATAGGATACTATCATTATTATTTTTTAAGAACTCTGTAGATTTTATTGTTGTTAATTTATTGTTGTTAATTTTACTTCAAATTGAAAGGAAAAAAAGGACGGACTAAATAAAACACATCTGTACAACAAACACATTTCTCTCCCTGACTTTGAGGATGCCAACTTTGTCTATAAGGCTAAATTTATACCCCCTTCTCTATGACTTTCTTCCTCTACCTGGAAGAGCTCCTTTCCCTAAATTCCTCAGGGAGTACATTCTGTTCTATTTTTAATCTATTTCTTTCATCTTACTTTGTGCTATAGTTAGTTGTAGTTTAGGGGAAAGAACATAGATCTTGGAGTCAGAGGATCTTGGCTTCAATTCTTCTTTGGGCTTTTAACATTTTTAATTGCCATTATAAAGATGATTTATAGAGGGGTTACCATTTCATAAGTCAAGTCATAAGTACATTTCTTTTTGGACAATGTCACACCTTCCTTTGGTCTCTCCCAGTTCATTCTTATTTTAAAAAGGTTCTCAAAATGATGAAATATCTCCGAGACATAAAAGGTAGCTCTTAAAAAATTTAAAATCCGAAACAGTTGTTTCTATGCTGTTCACCCTTCACTTTTTTGTCTTAAAAAAAATCTTGTTGAGTATGGTGGCTCAAACTTGTAATCCTAGCTGTTCCAGAAATCTGAGGATCCTGGTTTGAAGCCAGCTTGTGCAGGAAAGCCTGTAAGACTCTTATCTCCAATAAACTGCCAAAAAGCTAGAAGTGGAGCTATGACTCCAGTGGTAGAGTGCTAGCCTTGAGTCATAAAAAATAAACAAACAAACAAATAAATAAATGCTCAGGGACAGTGCCTACTCCCCGAGTTCAAGTCCCAAGATGGTACCAAAAAACCCCAGCAACAACAAAAACAACTTTCACTTATTCCATTTCTATTTCATACCATTGGGACTACAAATTGTCAGGTGATTATCCAATTTTATCCTAAGTTGAAGAGATAAAAGTTCAAAAAATACAGAGGAGGTTACAGAAGTTGGAGGTATGGTAGAGATAGGAAATATTTAAATCATCAGCATTTTTACTTGATAAGAAAAAGTTTGTCTGGGATGTGTAAGTCACAAACATCTAACACCCTAATCAGATCATTTTTAGCTTATTGATAAGTACTCTTACAAATCACTTCTGGGAATGTGGATCCCATTTCTCTGAATACTGCTCTTAGTTGTTATAATTCCCTGCTAAACTTGTCTTGGCAAGTAAGAGGTGGTGATATGGATTACTGTGATTGATCAGATGAAATCTGATGATTGGCAGTGAAGATCCGTAACTAATATGTACAGTGTTGTTCCTTGGCAACATACTTTTTCTCTACATGTGCAGAACAGGAGCATTTCAAAGGGTCTCAACAGAAGCTATGGTTGTCAAGTTCTCCTACCTCATGTCTAAGTCTTTTAGCCAAATAAACCAATGATGTATCTTCTTTACAAAGCAAGGAAACCTCTAGAACCCAATCTCTCTAAGCATTTTATCAACCTCAAGCCCAAGAAACAACTGCATAAAACCCAACCTACATATAATGTCTTTTACAACTCATTAGACAGAAGTATTTTGAATAACTGGCTGAAAACATAAAATTCAGAATTAGCATTGATGAGAGCACGCAGATGAGGAATGTGATCCAGACAATGAGAGATGAAGACATGATGGAGACAGATGGAATAGCTTGACATTCGCAGTTCTCACCTACAAGGTCCTTCTTCTTTTTCAGGGAGTCAGACTTACTTTGCCCCTTAGGAGCTGCCTCTTGTGGTGATGGGGTGAGCTCTTCCTGAACTGTTTCACTTACTTTACTCACTTCTGGGTGGCCCAGACTGGAAAGGCTACCGGGTGAAGGTTTATTAGGTTTGCTACTGAGCAAAGCATCTTTCTGCAATGTTGGCAGGGAGGCTCCATGCACAACCCCCCTGGAGTCTGTTAGTCGACCAGGAACATCGATCAGTGGAGGGCACACATCTGGAGACACTCCTCCGCCTACAATCACCAGACAACAGAAACGCCATGAGCCCTGACACAACATACATTGCTCTTAGGGAACAGAACAAACAGAAAAGCATTAGGACTTTACAAAACCAATCTTGGCCTCACAGAAATCACTTGGATTTACAAGAATAAGGAAAGCATACATTTCACATAATTTATACAAGGAAACACTTCAATGTCTCAATATTCTGGGGAAAAAAAGAAATTAAAATAAAAAAAAAACACCACAGACATCCTGGGCACCATTTCTATTTTTAGAATCCAAAGTATTTTTAGTTTATGTAAGAAAAAATAAATCTCAGACATTTCTTGAGAGATATAAGGCCCACTATTTAGCAGAACAAAACAAAGGACTATAAAGTACACAAGAGACATAATATGAAAGATTATGATTTTTATAAAAATCACATTCAAGACAACAGAAATGATCTGTACCTCCCAACCTCTAAGAAATATGTCACTATTGTCCTTATTATAAGTAATACTAGAAAGTAATATGAGATGCTAGCTGAAGACAATCAACACTAAACAATCTTTTTTTTTTTTTAATCTGGTCATACTGAGACTCAAACTTGAGCTTTGGTGCATCCTAAGCATGTATTCTACCACTGAGCTACACCCTTAGCCCAAGCCTTCATATTCATATCACAGATTTTATTTTTGCTCCTCTGAACTATCTGGATCTCTTCCCTACTTTATCTGAGATTGGGAGGTACATAGAATGCATACATATAATTATTTTATTACTGGCTTTTTTTTTTCTGTTGGTTACTTTGCAAGCAGAGAGGACACACGATTAAGTGGCCACACATGCCTTACATAGACGACAGAGGCCTTTGCAAGAAGCGTATTAGTCTGCGGTTAGTGAAAAGAAACCGAGCTCTGTCATAGATGAAGTCATTTTAGGTGCAAGATGGTTGGAGTTATAAATGATATACCACATCATGGAATCAGAATGGCCCTCAGGAGTCCCAGGATGAGCATGGAGTTAGGGGTGGAGTTCACACAGTGAGGAGTTTCTGAAGAAACTTGAGGAAAAGCTACAGGTGTAAGGAGGCTAGATAAGTGGATGAAGACCTGCAAAATGACAGCTATGGAAGGTTAGATGTCATCTAAAGTCAGAGAAGATGATCTTGCCAGCATGGTATCATGGAGCTGTATGAGAAGCCGTAAACCACTTCTGAAAACAATGTGAACTTAGTTTTTTTTTTTTTCATTATTTCCTCCCAGAAACTATTTACACAAAGAACTTACCAATAGCAGCTTTGACTTCAATGGCTTCTGAATCCTGGGAATATTCACTAAGTCCAGCTGCATTAACTGCTCTGACCCGGAAAATATAACTCTGACCAGTAGCTAGTCCATGACAAGTAAATCTAAAAAAGAAAGAACTGCTCAAAAGACTTTCTAGGAGAAAAGTTAGAGGAACTAAGTGCTTGTTTAATTGAATGATTTGATTTAGAAAAAAGTTCATTTTTCACAAGAGAGGAGATACAGAGATCTAGGTAGCATACAGTTTAGACAAGAAGACAATCAAGCTAAATTTTTGTATGCCATTACTAGAACTTGAACTCAAAGCCTGAGTACTGCATTTTAGCATTTTTTCTTTGTGGTGCCGATCCTGGGCCTTGACCTCAGGACTTGAACTCAGGGCCTAGTCATTGTCACTAAGAATTTTTTTAAAATCAAAGCCAGCACTTTACCACTTTTTTGATCATTTATGGGAGATAAGAGTCTCACAGATGTTCTTACCTGTGCTACTTTTTAACTGTGATCCTCAGATCTCAGCCTCTTGAGGAGTTATGATTTTAGCCATGGGCCACTGTCCAGTTTTGCCTCTAAGCTTTTCTGCTCAAAGTTGGTGCTCTACCACTTGGGCCATAGCTCCACTTTCAATTTTGTTTCATTTTTTTCCTTTCTTTTTAAAAAGTGGTTAGTTGGAAATAAGAGACTTGCAGATTTTTCCCCATCTTGGGCTGGCTTCAAACCTCAGTCCTCAGACCTCAGTCTCCTGAGTAGCTAGGATTACAAGTGTGAGCCACAGGCACCCAGTAATCAAAACAATTAAAAAAAATTACTGTCAGTAAAATGAGGCATTCTGGGGTTTGCCTGAATGTTCATTGATATGATGGGGGTAAAAAGAGCTAATTCTCATGTAAAGATTAGCCATAAAATACACGAAATATTTCCACAATATCTGACATATGAGACACTTAGTAAATAATAGGTGGCATTAATAGTACCATTAAGGCACTTCAGGTATGTATTCATAACTGTAACTCACTGGCAGGTCCCTGTCACACAGATTAAATTATTGACTCCCTCCATGCCATGGAAGATATATTATTTGAGTAATTGCATTAGAATCCAAAAATACAGTGAAAAAAATGTTTTCTAGTATCAGATCTACAGATCCAGTTGTGAGGTGTGAATCCGCAGGGGCTTTACACAGAACACAACCTCACTCTAACAGATACTGTGGCTATAAATAACTGTTTTGTGAATCACTGGAAAATTTAAATCTGTGGCAAGAGCTAGGACCTGGAGAAACAGCAGGTCTGTTAATGACACTATAGCTATTAGCTTATTCAAATGTTTAATAAAGTAAGCCATAACTTTCTGACTTCAGGGTCAGCTTGAGTATTTATTGAGCACTTTAGTGTTGGAGACTGGATTGGGCTGTGTGGATATGGAGATGAATAAATAGCAGGTGCCTTCCACCACCTCCTGCTTACTTGTGGAAAGGCAGAAGCTGCATCTCTTGGTGAAGCCTTCTAAATAGCTTCAGGAAAAATGCTGGGGTGAAGCGTACAAACAGATATTTTATTGCAAGAAACAAATCTCTTGCAAGATATACTGTCTTCTCTTAATCTGTTGCCTCTATTCTCTGATGAACTGTGAAGAACCAACTCAACCCGTGGGAGTCTATGACCTTCAAAGAAGCCCGAGCTAGAGGCTGCTCAACAAAATTGCTAATCTGACAATTTCTGGGAGGAACTCCCTATTTAGACTCATCCTAAATGGTAGGATAGGACAGATGGGTGAAACAGAATTCACCATCAGTTTGTAAAGCGGGTTGAGATAATAGTAAAAGAACAAAATAACCCTCTCCACATTGAAAGCAGATACAAACAAATTGCAAAGTATCTCAATGTTCTTGTTTGGGTGGTTTTGTTTTGTTTTTTTCTTTTTTCTTTTTCTTTTTGTTTTTTTTTTTTTTTCCCTATGTCAATTCTGGGGCTGGAATTCAGGGCCTGGACTCTGTCCTTGAGCTATTTTTGTTCAAGTGCTCTACCACTTGAGCCACAGCTCCACTTCCAGCTTTTTGGTGGTTAATTGGAGATAAAAAGCTTCATGGACTTCCTTGTCCAGGCTAGCTTCAAATCCTCAGATATCAGACTCATGAACTGCTAGGATTATAGGTGTGAGCCACCAGCAAGCAGCTGTTCGAATTTTTTTTTTTCTTTCTGTATAGCACTAGTTTTAACCATGTTCGGAACCTGCAAAATATTGATATTTTGTTTTCTGGTTATTTGAAATAACAGGATGTTTGTGTTTGAGCTTTTTCCTGTAGTGTTTATTAGACCATTGGAATCTAGTATCACATTGTATGTTAAAGATTAGAACAAGCTCACACTTGTAACCCTAGCTACTCAAGAGGCTGAGATCTGAAGATCAAGGTTTGAAGGCAGCCTGGACAGACAAACCTGAGACTCACATGTCCAATAAACTAGCAAAGAGCTAAGCTAGAGGTGTGGTTCAAATGTTAGAGCACCATCTGTGAATGAAAAAAAAGCTGTTAGAGCACAATGCCAAGTTCAAGCCCCAGAACTGGCACAAAAATATACAAGTGAGTGAATGAAAAGTCTAGAACAGAAGGGTAAGAAAGGAAGCACTAACCACATTAGAAAAATCTGATAAAATGAGCTCTTTGAACAGAAGGCATTATGTATTTCTAAAAGGGGGAAGGAGTAGCACAAAGGCAAAGAACCTTATAAAATGTAAAGAACTTATAAAAGAGAAAGAACTTACATAATGAGCTCTTGGAACAGCTGCCTTCTATATTTCTAAGAGTTTCACCTCCCAAATAAATCTTTTTTTCTCCCGAACTGTATTACATCAGACACATTCAGTTTTAAATTCATGGGAATAGGGGCTGGGAAGGTGGCTCAGCGGTAGAGCACTTGCCTTGCATGCCTGAGGCCCTGGGTTTGATTCCTCAGCAGCACATAAGCAAAGAGAAAAAATACAAAATAAAGATGACATTATTTTTTAAAAAATTCATGGGAATAATGTGTATGTATTTTTTTATTTTGGGGTGGTGCTGAGTTTTGAATGTAGGGCCTTGTGCTTGCTAGGCCCAAATCCTACCATTTGAGCCATGTCTGCAGGCTAGCATTTTTGATGATTATTTTGGAGATGGAGTCTCTTGGCTTTTTCTACTTGGGCTGGCTTTGAACCATAATCTTCCACAGCTCAGCTTCCTGAGTAGCTAGGATTACAAGTTTGAACCACTGGCACCTGGCTTTTTAATTTTTTTTCAATGTCCTTCCATTGGATGTCTGTGCTGCCTTTACGTGCTGTGGTGGCTCAAGGTCACCCCACTCGCTCACCGTGAGCCCTTTACTGGGTTGTTGTTACAAGGCTCCCACTTTCCAGAGCCAACTACACTGGACTCAATGTAGTACCCAACCAGTTCAGTGACGTCTTTGGACTCCTCCCACGAAACCACCACTGAAGTATCAGTGTTTCGACTCGGGATGATTTTGCCAGGAGCCTTGGGAATATCTGAGTGGAGAAGAAAATGGTGATCAGACTCAGAGAGGTTCAAGTAACTCACGTTCATCACACTTGAACAGTTATGCATAGAAATTTTACACAAATAAAAACATACAAATGCTTTAACTCATAATGAACTTGTCATAACAGAAAAGTTTCACAATGTTATCTGGGAAACATAAACTAAATAGCCAAAACAACATACTAGCTGTTAAAATTTCTGGGGAAGTTTCGGTGGTGGGGCCTGAACTCTGGACCTAGGTGCTCCCCTGAGCTCTTCAGCTCAAGGCTAGCGCTCTACCACTTAAGCCACAGTACCACTCTCGTTTTCTTGTGGTTAATTGGAGATAAGAGTCTCATGGACTGAATCTGAAGCACAATCCTCAGATTTCAGCCTCCTGAGTAGCTAGGATTATAAGTGTGAGCCACTGACGCCCAGTTGGAAGGTTACTTTTTATAAGCAAAAAGAATCAATTTTTATTCAATATATAGGGCAACCACAGTCACTAATTATATATGTAAAATAAGTATGCCACCATTTTCTACTTCTTATTATATGTATGTATATATGTAGATATACACTTATAATCTATAATATATACATCTTTATAATATATATAATTTGATTCCTGCCTTGGAATTTTATTCAGATTTTTCAATTGTTTGATCATTTTAAAAATTATTTTTTTAAAAATACATATTTTATTATTATAGAGGTGAAATACAGAGAGGTTATAATTACATGAGTTAGGTTCTGAGTACATTTCTTTTGAACCATGTCTCCCCCTCCCTCCCTCTCTCCCAGTTTTTCCCTTCTGTCCCCACCCACAAGATATATAGTTAATTTTCCACATAGTCTCCAGTGAGTACCACTGTCCTATTTGTTCACACTTTGTTCCATTTTTTTTGTTGGTTGAGGGGCTTGAACTCAGGGCCTGAGCACTGTCCCTGAGCTTCCAAGATAAAAGTCTCAGCAGGACTTCTCTGCCCGGGCTGGCTTTGAACTGTGATCCTCAAATCTCAGACTCCTGAGTAGCTTGGATGACAGGTATGAGCTGTTCCACCTTTTAGGTGTCCTCCCTTACACTCCTAAAGACAAATAAACTAACGAACAAAAGTAAAAGACAACAAAAATAGCAACAACAACAACACCAAAAAATCTTGTTTCCTTTTCGTTAAATATTATTTTATATGATCATATGCACTTAGCTATTGAGCCTTTGTGATCTGCTCCTATGAATATCCTCCTCTGGTCTCACTATGTGAATGTCTAGAGACCTGTATAATTCATCATATCCTAATGTATTATTTTTTAACCATCCAGTGTGTTTTCTTGTAGTTTTATAGGCACATTCTAATTACCACAAATTAGGGAAACCATGCAGCCTACGTTTCTTTGGATCTGGCTTACTGTGCTTAATAAAAGTTATCTTTGGATAGTTGTACCAAGGAGTTTCAAGTCAACATGTCAGTTTGTACATGCAATGCATTTTAATCAGCGTCACCCATCCATCTTTCTCCCTCCCCATCTACGGCAACCCCACCCATCCCGAGTCCTAGTTCTATTTGCATGTATGTACGTTGAGTATTATGAGTGCACTGTATGCTTTTTTTTTTTTAAAAGAGTTTTTATAGCATACATTAGTTACACTGTAATGTTTCCATGCCTGCATACAAGGGGCCAACATTTCTCCTGATGCAAAGTTCATAGTTCACATTTGGTAAGTTCACACTTACCGAGTTTGTCCCCTACCACGGTCACTTCCGTTGGCTCTGACGGTTCACCAACTCCCGCTGAATTAGAACAGCGGACACGAAAGCAGTAGGATTTTCCTTCAGCCAGGTCGAACAGAGCAAAGCGAGGAGACTTTACGGGGAGCTCTGTGTTCACTCGCTGCCAGTTTTCTGTCCCTGCGTCACACTGCAGCAAGAACAGTGACAGCCACTGAGAACCCACAAGTGCCAGGACGGACTCATGTACCTGCCAACGAACTGCCACCCATTTGGGACTACAGAAGGAGATGAGGAGACAGTAGGGGCGCTCGACGTTCTCCAAGATTCTCTCCATCAAACATGGGTCTGTATTGTTTGATACACACCGCCCTGCAGGGTGCACAGACCTTCTGGGGATGAGACTACTCGGTGCGGATAAAGAGCAAGTGAACTATTCCCTTAGGAAAGGTCAACACATCAGCAGTGGTCCAACAGAAATAGTTGCAGCTCAGCTCAGAGCATCGTACAGTTCTGTAACTGCGCACAGGTCTCTGGATGCGTTCTGCATCTCTGGTGCCTCAGCATCCGGGTGATCTGGGAGTGTGGCCTATATATGCCCTGTGTGAGTCTCAGTGCTGTGCTCCTACTATCTTCTTCTACCTTCCTCATCCAGATCGGCGGACTGCTGGGGGAATATGGAAACTTTTAATCACAGATTCACATTACAGACTTGAATGGAGAAATCAAGAGTTGGATTATTCCCAGAGTGGGAATATTCAACAGAAGCCAACAATGAGTTATCGGAAGAAAATGCTTCCAAAGGGTTGTTAGTGTCTTTATATAGGAAAGGCCATAATTAGTGTCAGTGAGGTAATTTAGAACTCCTTCCTGTGGAGCATTTCATGTAGTGGGGTGGAAGATGCTAAATGCACCAGGGAGTCAACATTTATCTATCACTCTATTATTGCCTTGTATTTTTTTAAGGGGGAGGGAGTGTAGGATGCTACTTTAGTTATATTTTGTTTGAGGCTAATATTTAGAAGATACAACAAATAAGTATAAATTTTAAATATTATTTTCACAAACCCAGAGCTTCGTAGAAAATATACAGATTGAATGTGGAAGAGAGGATGCATTTTATTGTTTATTTCTTTCTACAGAAAGCTTTTGGAAATGGCATGATGTAACGTTGAGGTCTTACCTTTTCCACAAAGTACATAATGCCTTCATGGCCACGTTGGCCAGGAGGCTTCCAGCTTAGCACTACATAGCTCCGAGTGGCCTCAGTGACAGAGAGGTCTGTGGGGGCACCAGGAACAATTCCCTCTGGAAAACAACAAGGAGAGCTGAGTTGTGCACATTCAGTTTAGTCCAGGACACTCAGTGAGCTACAAGATGCTTCTCACTTCATGGAGAAAGAGTTAGTTATGGCTTAAATATAAAAAGCATCTTGTCTCTAATTTTCTTTCTTAGACATCAATTAATCAGCCATTCGTACAGTCTTCGGTGCCCTGGATCTTGTATATACACTTCTCTAATTCAGAGAGGGGAAGGGGAAAAACAACATGCTTAAATAGGGATACAGATTGACCCATTGTAACAATGAGATGAACAAAACTATGTTGAAAACAAACTTTACAACCTGGGGTGGGGGACGATGTAATTGTGGAGGTGGGAGGGAAGGAATGGTAGGGGGAAAACAAAGGAAGAGGCAACAATGCTCGATAGGAAATGGACTCATTTTCTTGTTCATGTAACTGTAACCCCTCTGTACAATATTTTTACCATAAAAACCATACAAAAAATTAAAAATCAAGAAAAACTAGTCAGGGAATTATTCAAATGCCATTGAAAATATATGCAGCAAGCCAAGCTTGGTTTTGCCTTTGACTCATTTAGGTGAACAGGGAAGTTAAACATCACAGAGCAGTGAGCGCTCAAGTGCTGAAGGACAGAAAGAAGAGAACAGGGAGATCTAGGGTGTGCCATGATGGTGGGGTTGGTCTTGGGGTCATGAATGATGAGACATGTGGGAATAATGGCACTCTGGCTCTATCTTAAGATTTTGTTCCATCTTCTTAGGGAAACGGATAAAGCAGATACTGGTCATTTCCTTTATTGGCACTGGCACGTGCAGTATCCTCTCTTGGCTTCTTTGGAGTATCCCTCTATTTTCAGTGGTGTTTATATTTCTATCTTTGTCTCTTACTTTGAGTCACTAACTTAACCTTGACCTCTGACACTGATGTAGTTTCAGACCCTTTCCATGCTTAGTAAGATCAACTTTGTTAAAAATTCAGTTGTGAGGGCTGGGAAGGTGTCTCAGTGGTAGAGTGCTTGCCTTGCATGCATAAGACCCTTGGTTCGATTCCTCAGCACCACATAATCAGCAAAAGCTGGAAGTGGGGCTGAGACTCAGGTGGTAGAGCACTGGTCTACAGATGAAGAGCTGGGGGACAGCGCCCAGGCCCAGAATTCAGGCCCTACGACCGGCAAAAAAAAAAAAAAATTCAGTTGTGAACACAACTTATTGGAACTGTCCATAACACAATGTAAAATATCCTAAAAAACATAAACTATTTACAGATAAATTGGACACAAAAAGTATAGGGCTTTCATTGAAACTGTTCAAATCAGATAAGTGAAAGATGGTAAGTGCTTGGTTCACAAATTGAAGGATTAAATTTGTTAAAATGTCAGCTTAGATTCAGCAGAATCTCAACTGAAATCCTCGCATTGTATAGAATTTGTCAAGCTAATTTAAAATAAAATTTTATATGGAAATGAAAAGACAAAATAGTGAAAACAACTTTCAAGATCTTATATTTCCTGATTTTAAAACCATAAAGCATATATATGACAAAAATGAAGGTAAATAGTCAAAGCAGAGTGGTACTGACATAGAGAAAGTTAAATTGACCAATGAAAGATTCCAGAAATAGATCCATAGTTATGTGTGTGGGCAACTGATTTTGACAATGGTGTCAAGGCAAATTCAATGGGTTAGGGGCATTCTTTTCAATGGATAGTTGCCAACATAATTGGATGGCCACATGCAAGCAATAAGTGAGATCTGCCAGGCGCTGGTGGCTCACGCCTGTAATCCTAGCTACTCAGGAGGCTGAGATCTGAGGATCGCGGTTCAAAGCCAGCCCGGGCAGGAGAGACCGTGAGACTCCTATCTCCAATAAACCACCAGAAAACCGGAAGTGGCGCTGTAGCTCAAGTGGTAGAGCGCTCGCCTTGAGCTGAAGAGCTGAGGGACAGTGCCCAGGCCCAGAGTTCAGGTCCCACGACCGACGACAACAACAACAACAACAAAAAAAAGTGAGATCTTACTTCATACAATTTATAAAAGAAGTAATTTGAAATAGATCATTGATTAAAATGCAAGAGTTAATACTATAATACTTCCAGAAAAAAGATATAGGAAAATATTAAGATTTGACAAAGATATCAAATGACCCTGAACTAGTAAATAAGCACCTGTGCTCAATGTTATTTGGGAAATGCAAATCAAAATCACCAAGAAATACCATTGTGGACCCACCTAAGAATAGCTAAAATAAAAAATATTGATCAGGTACTAGTGATAATATGGAGCAACTGGAACTT
Organism: Dipodomys spectabilis; assembly: GCF_019054845.1. NCBI lineage: Eukaryota > Metazoa > Chordata > Mammalia > Rodentia > Heteromyidae > Dipodomys > Dipodomys spectabilis. The sequence goes on along the minus strand of NW_024870701.1, from coordinate 524,392 downwards.
TCTCAGAGTGTTAGTGGGAATGTGAAATGGTACCATCATTTTGGAAAAGAATTAGCACTGCCTTTGAAAACTATACTCCTACTATATAGCCTCTTCATTCAACTTCTAAGTATTTACCCCAGAGAAGTCAAAGCATGTAACTCCACACACTTAAAAATGCTCAGAGAAGTTGTTAATTAAACAGTGAATGGAACCTCTCTATACAGCATCTTTACGATAAAATAAAATAAAATAAAAACAATGAATGGCTGGGTGAATTAGAATGACCTGATATATGCATCAACATGGATAAATCTGTAGATGATTATGCTGAGTGAAAGCAACCACATATGGGTATAGTTCCATTTGGCCAACATCATGGACAATGCAAACTATGGCTACAGAAAATAGATTGGTGGTGGTGTGGAGGCAGGAGAGAGGGTAGTAATTACAATGGGACTTGAGAAAATTTTAGGGGCAATGATTATGTTCATCATTTTGATCACAGCAATGGCTTCATGGATGCATACAATTTATCAAATTGTACATTTTATATATGTTTAGTTTATTGTAATGACACATATTGTTAAAGCTTTAAAAATGAAGTACAATTTTCCAGGACCTGGAGGTTTTATTCGGCAATATAATGTATGCTTAGCGTGTACAAGGCTCTGAGATCAGACCTTAGCACCTCTGGCCTGTATTCTCTGATAAATTAAACATAATAGAAGCCGGGCGCCGGTGGCTCACGCCTGTAATCCTAGCTACTCAGGAGGCTGAGATCTGAGGATCGTGGTTCAAAGCCAGCCCGGGCAGGAAAGACCGTGAGACTCTTATCTCCAATAAACCACTAGAAAACCGGAAGTGGCGCTGTAGCTCAAGTGGTAGAGCGCTCGCCTTGAGCTGAAGAGCTGAGGGACAGCGCCCAGGCCCAGAGTTCAAGCCCCACGACCGACAAAAAAAAAAAATTAAACATAATAGATGATCTCATTTCCATCTGCCTTAGTACATACTTTCCAAAATATCATAAGTAATAATCATTCTACTCTCTGCAACAAGCCTAAACTGCATTGCAAAACATTAACAACCAGAATATTTACCTGTAGGTTCCTCTTCAGTGACAATGATCTGTCCAGTCCAGGGTGCTGAAGGGCGACCTGAACAGAAAAAAAGTAGAAAAATCACAAACATTCCCAGATGTGTTTTTAACTGATCTGTTGATAAGTAGACTAGATTAGTTAAAGATGAGTTTGTACACTAAGGTATTTTACTAGTATATCATTGTCAAATATGAATGAAGTAGTCTGTGGGTGACAAGGCCTCAGTCAAGGGACAATGATCTGTCAGAATGTAGAATTAGCCTGAACTGAATGAACTGACTTTTCTGGAATCGTACTTACAAAATCTAGGTAAATAATATCTCCTGGTTCAATGATCAATAGAAATCTCCCAAAGCTAGGTCACTTTCTGGATCCTTCCTAAGAGATTGCCTCTGTTTGGAAAAAATACTTTTAGAACAATTGTAGCTCTGTCCTAATGAAGATGAATGAGGAGAGAGAGTGGTGTTTAGACATTAGAGCTTAATGAAAGCAATTTCCCCCACTACATTTTGAAGAGTATTACCTACCAAAGGAAACCAGCTTAGATCTGGAGAGAGGACAATGGAAGAGAAGGCATAGAGTTACATGAGTGTCCTATTTAACTAAGGCATTCTGGGACCCCCATAAACGTCAGAAAAAGAATGGTTCACCTCCTGTTTTAATCAAGAGCTTGTCATCAGTTTGCGCAACAACAGCAAGGTGAGAAAGAAAATGACTTATTCCCAATTTAGACGATCTTATTCTGGTTGTAATTATTAAAAGAGGAATAGAGGAAAGGATGAGGCAGAACCGGCAAATTTAGATAAGAGGGAGAGACGTTCGATGGTTGGTGGAAGTGGATTGGAGAAAAATCAAGGATCCTAATTAGACATGGAGGCAAGAAAAAGGTAACACTATTTTGCTTCAGTTTTTGTGATGATAGTACATGTAATTGACATGAAAAAAATGACACTATAAATTCGGCATAACTTGGAATCCTCCACAAAGCGTATTGGCAGTGCCTGAAGACAATTTTGATCATCACAACTCAGGAATGGTCACTGGCATTTAGTAGGTAAAGGGAAAGAATATAGCTAGACATCCAGTGTCCGTACACAACCCCTCTCCCTAGCAAAGAATTATTGGCCTAAAACATCAGTAAGGATGAAACTGAAAATTCTGGTACAGAGTGAAATGTTATTATCCAACAATTCTTCTAATGCCATTTTGTGGTCCCTGAGATTGGGCTGTCACATGGGTTCCTATGAGACCAAGGGAGGTAGGTATAATTCATGTACTATTTTGTATGTGCATATCTGTGCTGGTACTGGTACTTGAACTCAAGTTCTCAAACTTGCTCAGCTTTCTTTTACATGGTTGGCACTTTACCACTTGAGTCATGCCTCCAGCCCAGCTTTTGGCTAGTTAATTTGAAGATGTAGTCTCACAGACTTTTCTGCTTAGGCTGGCTTCAAGCCTCAATCCTATAGGTCTCAGCTATGATTTTGACATTAGGGCTTAAGAAACTAAAATAGATGAAAAGATTTAATACTGCTAATGTGGAAACTCAAATTTAGAATAGATATAAATTATGTAAATACACATTTCCATCAATATAGAGAAACTCAAAGTATTAAGATGTTAATGCACTAGGAGAGGACTTTGAGGTTAAGAAATTCACTTCAAAACATGGTTTGTTTGTTTTTGTTGTGTTGTTTGTTTTTGCTTTTGATAACAAAGGTGGGGCACAGAAAGGGAGGGAGGAAGAATGAACAAATGCAATCATGCTATTCATTATATACAATATGTAAAATAACCTATGAAACTTGTAGGCAGGGACTGGAGGGGAAAATTGAAGAAAAGTGAAGGAAGTGGTGACATTGTCCAAAAAAGAAACGTACTCATTACCTGACTTATGAAATGGTAATCCCTTGGTACAAGATCTTAACAATAACAATAAAATTATATTAAAAAAAAGAAAAAGAAATTCACCCCACGCCATCTGGAATGTACTAATAATGTATAAATGCCAGTGTTCTCCAAGCTATTTCATTCCACACATATTGCCTAGAACCCAGCTTAACAAGACAAACTTTTCTGAACAACATTTTAACAAATGGAATAAATATAAAATAAAGCTCCCGAGACAATACATAGGTCAAAAAAGAACTCAGCAATAACAACCCCCTCCCCCCAAAAAATAATCCATACATTTTTTTGTTTTGTTTTGAGGCTTCTCCCATCTAGAGCTTTCTGCTGAAAAATGGATTTCTTACAGGTACGTGGCTCACGCCCGTAATCCTAGCTACTCATGAGGTTGAGATCTGAGGATTGAGGCTCAAAGCCAGCCTGGGCAGGAAAGTCTGTGAGACTCTTATCTCCAATTAACTACCAGAAAACTGGAAGTGGTGCCGTGGTTCAAATGGTGAAATGCTCGTCGTGAGCTGAAGAGATGAGGGACAGAGCCCAGGCCCAGAGTTCAAGCCCCATGATAGACCAAAAAAAAAAAAAAAGAGAGAGAGAGAGAGAGATTTCTTGTAGGCGAGATCAAGAGGCGGGTGAGAAGACAAATAGAGAGAGGAAAGGGTGAGTGCTGTCATAAAACGTAGTGTGTAGATGTGAAAATGGAACCAGGTAACTTAAGGGGATGGGTGGGGTTGGGGAAAATGAGGGAGAGCAATGGAAAAAGTGACATTGATAAAAATGCATTGTACTCACAAACGGACATTTTAAATTGAAACCACTTTGTGGTTTTTTATTCTTGTCTCCCTCTACTGGTAGGGATAGAGATAACTTTACAATAAAGCCTGCATCAGTTGTTATTGTTATTATTATAAATAGGTTTAAGAAGATCCTGAAAAATGAAAATGCTTACTTTTAAGTCTAGCTTTCTCAGCTGGGTCCAGAGCAGCCACAGGCTCAGAGACTCGAGATGGTAGGCCTATTCCAGTTTCATTCACAGCTCGAACTCGGAATATGTATGAACGACCTTCTATCAATCCAGTGACTGGAAATCGAGCAAACTTCACAGGTGTGTCATTGCACTGAGACCAGCAATCTGTGCCTACCTCACACCTGAGGGAAAGAAAGATTATCACTCACAAAAATAAATTACAAGAAGTATGGCTAAATCCGTAGTTCTAAGCACAAACCCATTCAATGGCTTCAGATCTTCCTTGTATTAAATACATAACTCAGGCTTGGCTTGCTACTAAATTCACTCAGAGGCAATGTCTTATTTAACCAGAAGAAAAAAGACTTCAATCTTTCCTGTATTTGAAAGCAGGCAACTGAGAGATCTGTGTGCTAAGCCAAGGAGTCTGGAAAGAGAAGCAGCCCCTGTCCATAAAAGATTATGTTATGACTATGTTTGTTAAAGATGCTTAACTTTTATATGAGAGACATCTGCAGGGGGAGGATCTCTTCTCCAACATCTCTAGGCAGATGCCTTCTCTTCTACCACTGGTGGACATTTTTGTCTTCTTTAGTCATTATGTCAAAAATGCAAGTATTTTGCACTGTAGTTTGGAAAATAACTCACCATAGTTACTTAGTGGACAGTTATTATATTCTGTGGCGGGGGGAGGGCAAGGAGCTTATTGAAATATGCTTGTTTACTTACAAGATGGGATTCATGAATGGAAGGGGGATTCCCAGAGGAAAACTAGGCACTTGGAAGCTGATTCTAATTGAGTGCCTCAGCAGTAGCTGGTACTCAGGAATGAAGGGCAAGCTTCAGGAGACAAATTATGATTGTTCATATTGTGCTTTGGCCTAATCAACAGAACTTTAAAGACTCAACATGTGCTTCAACTGTGAAGCATTTGGACTAAGTACCTCCTCATTTCTTATAAGTAGGATATTGTGCTTTCATAATATTTGCCCCAATGTGGTTGTATGTTCAAAATGCAGTAGTAAATGATTTTCATGGGAGTATGGTGCCAAGAGCAGTATGAATTACTTGAGGGTGGGGGAGAGAAGAGTGTCTTCAGTTCTTTACCATCACTTTAATTCTCCGACATAAACATGGACATTTTCTTCAACATTACATAAATTGATATCAAATGTAGCTTCAATCCCTGTCTCCCATCCATTCTCCCTAAATCTTTCCTTAGTAGACTCTCACATTGCTATGAGTGTGTCTTGGAAGGGAGCTGAGAGCATCTCCAGAAGTTCTTCCAGGACTTTCCCTCTTTCCTGAGCAAGGCACCATCAAGGGGCCCAGTGATACAAGGGACTGTTTTTCACCCCTTTTATGGACAGAAAGAAAGGTAGAGGACTATGATGGAAACTTCTACAGCATATTGGAGCAGAAGAACACTAACTGACCGCCAGGATAATGTTTGAACCCTAATTCTGCTACTTACTACTTATGGCAAGTAGGTGTTTGCTCACTAGTATGTGGTCTTGGGTCAGCTACCTCCCTTCTTACTTAACTAGCAACACTGTCTTCAGGATGGTTAGTGGTAAATATATGGAGTTTTCAGCACAGTACCACGCTTGTAGCAAATGCTGGATTAATATGAGACACAATGTGGTTATTTTCATCATGACCAAGGCAAGAGGAGAACAAAATGTACTTATTGATTGTCCCTTCATCGATCAAAGTTTGTAGATCCCTTGGAAATTTGCCACAGATAATAAAGTAGAAACTGCCAGATGCCTGTGGCTCATGCTTATAATCAGAAGATTGCAGTTGGAGGCCAGTCCAGCATATATGAAAGACCCCTTCTCAATCAAGTGCTGGGTGCAGTGAGGTATGCCTGTCATCCAAGCTGCAGGCAGTCTAGGAGGACAAGTTCATGTAACTCTATTGCAATGCAAAAAAGCTGGGCTTGGTATGTATACCTGTCATCTATTCCAGATACTATGGGAAGCCTAAAATAGGTGGATTGCAGTTCATGCATACACCTGGACAGGAAGCAAGACCCTATCATAAAAATAACTGGCACCAGTGGCTCATGCCTGTAATTCTGGCTACTCAAGAGACTGAGATCTGAAGATCACTGTTCAAAACCAGCCCAGGCAGGAAAGATCATAGGACTCTGTGATTAGTTGTCTCCAACTAATCACAGAAAATCCAGAAGTAGCTCTGTGGCTCAAGTGGCAGAGTGCTAGCCTTGAGCAAAAGGAGCCCAGGGACAGTGCTCAGGTCCTGAGTTCAAGCCCCAGGACTGGAAAAAGAAATAACCAGTGCCAAAGAGGGATGAAGGCATGATTCAGCAGCAGAACATCTGTCTAGTAAGTGAGAAGCTTTGAGTTCAAACCCTAGTGTCAGCAATAATAACAACAACAATGTTAATAAAGCTGAACTGAAGTTAAGAAAAAGAAACTATGTGAATCTTCATGACCCATCATTAGTAAACAATGGTTCCATCACTGGAGTCAATGGGTATACATTTACATATTGTTATATATGAAGCTTAACAGTTACACTTATTATCTTCCTCAATAAAAATAAATAAAATGAGAAATAGAAGAGCTATTTGAAGCCTGGCGCTGGTGGCTCATGTCTATAATCCTAGCTACTCAGGAGACTGAGATCTGAGGATTGCAGCTCAAAGCTAGCCCAGGCAGGAAAGTCCATGGTTTATCTCCAATAAACCACCAGAAAACTGAAAGTGGCATTGTGGCTCAAGTGGTAGAAGGCTAGCCTTGAGCTGAAGATCTGAGGGACAACGCCCAGGCCCAGAGTTCAAGGCCCACTACTGATAAAGAAAAAAAAAGATAGCTATTTGAAAAGAAATAAAGACAGAAAACAATAAATTTAGGTAATAGTCTAAACTTGTTGTCTCTTTTGTCCAAACTCACTGGATAATTAATGTGTAACACCTGGTTAGTATAAATACTAGTGCCTGTAAATGTTGGGGTATGCAAACAACAAGGACTTACAGGTAAGAGGATAGTTTAATGCTATGGATTTTTGTCATTATCTTTTATATAACTTGTATAACTTGAAACCACACTCAGTAATGTAAATAAAAATTCATTCATATTTCTGTAGTCAATATTTTAAAATTACTGACATACTAGGACTATGACATTGAATATATTGAATATCAACTATTTCATTTCTAAAGTGTCAGATTAGATCTGCAAATTTATAGCATTCATACCAAGTTAGAGTCCTGAGTTAATCAAATTTTAATTTATCTTTGAAGTTAAGGCAAACAGGAAGGTTGATAACTAGGAACATGTAAATATAGATATGAATGTGGCTTATGTGTATGTATATCAGGAGAAAGAGAAAGAGAGAGAGAAAGAAAGAAAGAAAGAAAGAGAGAGAGAGAAAGAGAGAGAAAGAAAGAAAGGAAGGAAGGAAGGAAGGAAGGAAGGAAGGAAGGAAGGAAGGAAGGAAAAAAGGAAGGAACAAAATACATGCACTTATATAGCCAAAGAACTATAAATGAAGTTATGCTGAGAACTAACTTATCAATAAAATATCCCAGAATAGGGCTCCCTCCATCTACAGCTGGCTGCTTCCAAGAGATGATGATGTAATCCTTGTTGGCATCCAAGCACATCACATCCAGGGGTGCAGCAGGGGCTCCTTCAATCTCTGCATCAGCATCTATGGAAACAGAAGTATCCCATTATCCCCTCCGTCCTGCTCTGCCGGCTTGGCAGGATGAGGCCACAGCGCACACACTCTCACCATGCCACCACAGTGGCTGCATCTTTGGTCCCAATGGAGAAAGTTTCAAATCTCATGTGTTCACCAACATAACCAGGTATGCCTTTCAGCATCAGTGGGAAGAACACTGTTAGAAAATGGAAAGTGCTCTGAAAAGATCCTGTGACCTTTGCTTCATGGCCCTTTCTGTCCAAAACATTACAAAAGAAAATTAATAGGGAGATCTCAGAAATTTACTATTAGACAAGTCATCTTATGTCAGAAAGTCCATGTTTAGATGCGGACTGTGCAATGTTGCTAATAAACTATGAGAAGTCCCAAGAGAATGAGACTCCAAATGTGATAAATAGCCCCTTCTGTCACATACTTAGGAGGATAAGAGTCAAGGAGCTGTACCCATGTTACACTGAATATTACCATTTTGAAGGAGATAGGAAAATATTGGTTTTAACTCCACAGTGGTAGATATTGATTGTCAATTTGATCAAGATTGAGAGACACTCAGGAGACTAGTGAAGCACACTTCTGGGTATGTGTGTGAGGATGTTTCTAGAGATGGTTAGAACTTGAGGGCTCTGACCAATGGTTTAATCCACTGATGAATTCAGAAACTGATAGACTGTTGAGAGGTGGTGGAAGCAGGGTGTGGAAGGTGGGGGTCTGACTGGTGAAAGGAGGTTGGGGTTGTGCTTTGAAGGCTCTGCCTTGTCATAGCTTGGTGTCATAGTTCGCTGCTTCCTGGCTACCATGAGTTGAAGAGCTTTGCTCTGTCTCATTCCTCTGCCATGATGTTCTGCCTCACGACAGCCCCAGAAACACAGAACCAGCCTAATGTGGACTGAAACCTCGGAAACCACGAATCAAACACAGAACCAGCCTAATGTGGACCGAAACCCCAGAAACCATGAATCAAAACAAATCTTTTAATCATAGTATTAGAGAAACTCACTAGCACACCAAACAATTGCTCCTAAACCAAAGGTAGCTGGAAAAAGAATTTATACTATCCACATTTGAGGTTTGGATATATGAATTTAGTAAAAGCCCAGGATGATACTAGAAACAAAAGAAAGTTCATGCAATGAGATTCTCTAATAATGTGGTACTCCAGATTCAACGACATTAGTAAATCTGGGCTACTTTTAGGAGGAGAGAAAGGGGAATCAAATGTTCACTTGCAACCTTTTAAGTGAGAATGATTAAGACAAGAGGCAGGGTCTCGGGAAGGGCTCTACAGTTGCCAGTTCTTCTTGGTGTTTGACCAACCCTTTTATAAACAGAGTTAGAAGGAAGACAGGCTAAGATGTATAGGGGCCACTTACCCAAGGGAAAACACTTTTCTTGACTGGACAATCTTTTCCTATTATTTATACTTCTGTAACACTCATGAGTTACTAAGACATTGGATATTGAGGCAGAAACATGGACATATTTCTGAATTTAATGCATTTGCATTACCCGTAAAGATTTAAATTACTTGGACTTTGAACATTTCGTTTCATGCTCCATAAGCCAACACGGAAAGTATTTCTGGGCAAAGGTGGCCTGCAGACGTGCTAATTGAGACAGTAACTAAATCATTGTGCCTGGAATTGAATGCAGAATCCCTTTAAGGAAACCAACATTTTCATGAAGAGATACTTCTTTCCTTCCAGGCTTTGACTTGACAGGGGAGAGTGGACGGTGTGAGTAGAACAGAGCTGCCTAAGTGGTAGAACTGGTACTGCTACAAAGTCACTCAGCCTCCAGGGAAACAGCTTACAACTACTAGCCATATTCTTTTTGTTAACAGTCAGTAACATGACAATCAGCAACTCTTGCATTGATGGTGCAGAATTTAGTTCACTCTTGCATTCATGTATAATAACAGAGACAGGCTGTAGCAGGGCCTGGTAGATATCAGACATCCAGGGAGCCACATTCCAGCATTTCTGCATCATGGGTTGCAATATGCCATTTATAGAGTGTGCTTGGCAATCTTTCACTCAGGTGTCCATTTATCTATCCTATCTATCCACCCAATACCCTTCTAGGTGCTAAACACAAAAGCCAAAAAAAGGGCCATTCTTTCTCTTATGAAGGTACAACATAGCAAAGGAAGGAAAATAGACTTTGAATGACGAGGGCATGACTGTGAAGCATTACATAACAGTATTGGCTTCTAGCAGCTGCTATGCATCGCCACTCCACAGTACCCAATCAGGAGTTGCTCCTCTTCTGCACCTATTAGTTTCTGGTATGGCAGATAAAAACATTCTTTTATTCCAATTTCTATTGCTTTGATTACTGGTGAAATTTCTTCATGTACTATTTTTTTGTAATTTGAACTTCGCCCTTCATGACATTTCTATCCTATCCCCCATAGCCTTATGATTTCATGCTATATATGTGTGTGCATGCGCATGCATGGATGAATGTGTGTGAGAGAGAGAAGAAAGAGGAAGGGAGGGAGAGAGAGAAAAAGAGAGAGCAAGAAGAAGAATAAGAAGGAGGAGGAAGAGCAGGAGGAGGAGGAGAAGAGGAAGAGGGAGAAGGAGAAGGACACGGAGGAGAAGGAGAAAGAGGAGGAGGAGGAGGAGAAGAAGAAGAAGAAGAAGAAGAAGAAGAAGAAGAAGAAGAAGAAGAAGAAGAAGAAGAAGAAGAAGAAGAAGAAGAAGAAGAAGAAGAAGAAGAAGAAGAGGAAGAAGAGGAAGAAGAGGAAGAAGAGGAAGAAGAGGAAGAAGAAGAAAGAAGAAGAAGAAGAAGAAGAAGAAGAAGAAGAAGAAGAAGAAGAAGAAGAAGAAGAAGAAGAAGAAGAAGAAGAAGAAGAAGAAGAAGAAGAAGAAGAAGAAGAAGAAGAAGAAGAAGAAGAAGAAGAAGAAGAAGAAGAAGAAGAAGAAGAAGAAGAAGAAGAAGAAGAAGGAAGAAAAGGTATCCTTCTCTATCCTATCCAATGTTAGCAATGATACAGTGAGGATCAATAATAACATTAGATATCTCTGATGGAGGCTTATGGATGGCTTTTCTTTTTCATTTTTTTGCTTACTTATAGCATCTATATTTTCACAATGAACACATTATCTATGCTAAATGTGAGTTGCTCTACAATGTGTTTCTGCAGACATATGGTACTTTATAAACTGATCATTTTGTGCAGAAACTATTTTCAGAGCAGCAGAAAAAGGTTTTTTAAAACATCAAAGTGGCCTCATGTAGTTCACTAGATACAAATTCTTTTTGCTGCTAGTCCTGGGGCTTGAACTTTACTTATAGTGCATACTGAAGAAAAATGAAAATATAGACCCAAATTATAAACATAATTGCGGATAATAGGATCACCCTGAAAATCAGAGTGCTAACAATCTAGTTGACTGTCAACTCAGGAATGAATAGAGAAAACAAGACTTATCTCTACAATGAGGACTATGCAGCAACAAAAAGGAACAAACTACCAAATATGTCTTGTAACATGAATGAACCTCACAATCTTCTAAGTGGAAGAATGCAGGCACAGAAGACCACAATGTACTCAGAAATGTCCAGAAAGGAACTCTGAATAGACAGAAAGCACTTTAGTGGCTGCTGGAGGCTAAACTGGGCTGTGGAAATATTCCAAAAGTGAATGATGGATGATGGTTACACAACTATATAAACAGGCTAGAAAATATTGAAGTGGACATTTAACATGGTGAATCTAATGGGATATAAATTATACCTCAATATGAAAGTTTTTTAGATACCTAAAATATGAACATTAGTGGTGATAGATAGCAGCAGTATCCTTCAGAGCCAGACCGGAAGCAATCTAGCTAAATGAATAGACAAAACAAGGCACTTCTTTGTTTTGAATACTATACAGAACCTATTTTAAATTTAGCTTACAAAGGATGCTTTAACTCACAGTGTGATTGTTGAAATTGTCTTGCTATTTCTTTTATTTCCGTTTAGATTTTCAACCTCTCACATCAATTTGTCTATGTTAGAATCCATTTCTGTAATTAGTAGATTTTAAAAACTTGGGGAGGGGAAGAATAGTAGGGGAAAAACGAATGAGGAGTAAAATGCTTGATAGGAAATGTACTCATTACCTTACTCATGTAACTGTAACCCCTCTGTACAGTATCTTTACAATAATTTTTTTAAAAAACTGGCTCAAGTATGAATTGAAGCCCTTCTTTCTGCCTTCTGTAGTTAGTCATATGAAGTCTTCCTAATGCTCACAGAGAGGCACAATACTGTGTATGGGGATGAGGAGTACAAAGGAACTGAAGGCCATGCTAGGCTTTCCAGAAAGTTCCACAATAGAATGACCAAAGCATAAGTTTTTTGGAATAACTAGACATGTTTTCTGGCTCAGATAAAACAACTGAACCCAAAACTAAAGACTTCTTTGCTGATTCAGTCCCTTTCTAGCCAGGCTTATCCAGGTGGTTTGGCTAAATAGACTGACAAGTTCCAGCAAGTTAATTTTCACTAAAATGTTTGCAGAAGGCTGGTACATGACTTTGTCCATCATATTCTTGTGGAGGAGATAGCCTGCCACATTTTTCAGATATAATAGGTATTCAGGTATCTTTATCAGTTCTGGCCCATTGCAGAATTCCGTGGTCATTTGTTATTGTTCAACATACATGGTGTTGATCAATAAATGTCTCCAGTGGTCATTCTTCTATTTCCTCAGCATTAGAACCCCAGAGCATTCACAGGAAGTACACTGACCAACTAGAGACCAGACATCTTCGTCAAGGGATGCTCATGTGCCCAGTGTTCACAATCAGAAGTGAGGTGAGCAACATTGCTTCTTCTTTCCATTTTCTTTCCCCTCCCACGGTACTGGAAGGGGAACCCAGGATGGTACCGTGGGACACAGGGAAGTAATGGGACCTAGGACATTAGATGACCATGAAACTTACCAGGTGATCCAGCCTCTACTTCTATACTGATAGACAGAAGAGACAAAATAAACATTGCCTCATTTCAGCAGCTTTGCCTGTGCCTCAATTAAAATCCTAGCTAAGAGTTCAAAAGACATATCCTAGGTCTCCTGGATAGCCTTTTGGCAAATTACAGAAGTTTTTTGTGCTAGACCATACCACACTACACCACCAAGCCCAGCTAAGTTATTGTACTTCTTAAACTTTTGAGTCTCAGCTTCTGGATGTTAACATTACGAAGCTGAAGAGAATCCTAAATCTTTTTTTGCACAAACATCTGTGACAACTCAGGATAGTGTCCTACCTCACCCTCCCTGAGGACACTCCAGGTAAGGCCATGACCTAAGCTTGTTTCTGTTTGTTCTGCTGGTTCTTCCTTCTGACCAGCTAGGGTGCTATTTCCCATGTGGCTCTCTGAGCCTCCTCTTTCTAGACCAGTGAGTGTAAGACATTTTCTTTTTCTGCACCTCTCCTGTGTCTCCTCTGAAGGTCACCTGAAGGATCATTACATAAAAGAACACAGAACACACTCTGGCTGGCTGAAAACATTTGTGGTATTCCTGTTCACTAAAACCAAAGCAACAAAGAAGGAGTCAATAATGAAATAATAAATTTCCTTCCTGAAATGCATATTAAACAGCAAGTACCCAAATAATGTATCTTCTTTTGTAGAAGCTGCCAGAAACTAAGATGGGTTTTCATGGTATTAGAATTAGTATGTCCACTCAAACACATGTAGACAACTGAGCTAGTAGCTCACTGAAGATAAGGAAAGTCCTTGTATCCATGAGGCCAACCCAGTTACCTTTGGGTTGGTGCCTTCCAGTATCACTTTTTACACTAGGTGTAATTTCCACTAGAAATTAATATGACCAGTTCAGGTAATTTGGAAGAATTTTCAAATGGCTCATTATCATTAAAAAAAAAAAAAAAAACGCAGCTGGGTAGCCTGATTTGGCTTCTGTTTGCAACATGGTTGGAAGTTCTACTTTGTGCTGGGTCTTACCTCGAACAAAGACATAAGCGCTGTATTGCTCATAGTATTCTCCCATTCGAACACGGATGGTATAAAGGCCTTCATCTTCTTTGTTGAGATGAGAAAATGTCAGTGTTGCCCGATCTCCACTCCAATATGTTTGCACCCATTTTGACGGAGAAACAGGTGCCCCTAGAAATAAAAAGGAAGAAAATGAGTGGATTTCCCCTTCTATTACTCTCCTCTTTTGGCCTTCTTTTCATTGGACTCCCTCTTTTTTCCGCCTTTGATATATTGAAAGTTAGAGGAAGTCTCTAGAGCTTTCAAATATTCTGTAATACGTATATTAGTAAACATTCTAAAAAGAAACTAGATATCCCAGGACAGATATATGGTTTTTAGGGCCAACTACAAAATTAAATTGCAAAGCTCTTTGTTCAAAAACTTTAGAAAAGAGGCATTTTCATTTAAAATATTTTATTATTTATAAAACATAACAGGAGTCATATAAGCCATAAAGAATAATATTTTGTTGCTATATGTTTATGTGCAATAAATAATACTAATTTGATATCTGAATTATAAAGTTCTGGCTTATTTTTCTGTAAATTTATTTATTTGGTCATCAAAACTTATATTTTGACCAACTTCATTGTAATTTATCATTTTTAAATTTATTTTATACATGTATTTTATGTTTATATACAACTTCATTTTAAACCAATATAATCAAAAACATTTGTTGTCAGGCACTCTTGTAAATGCAAGTCCATACATGAATTTTAATAAATTTTTTATTTAGAGAAGAATTTTTCTCTCATATAAATAACTATGCCTGGAGTTAAAAGTGTTACATAGCCTATGACAACATTGAATTAGCTTCAATAAACTATTTTAAAATATAAATTTTGGCTCTCTTGAACTAATGATTCTTTAGAGGGTTGTGGATCTTGAACTGGGGCTTGAACTCAGGGCCTGGATGCTGTCCTTTGGCTTTTTCACTCAAGGTTAGTGCTCTGCAACTTGAGCCACAGCTCCACTTCCAGAGTTTTGGTGGTTAATCGAAGGTAAGTGTTACACAGATTTCTCTGCCCATCCTCAGATCTCAGCTTTCTGAGTGACTAGGATTCTAAGTCATGAGCCACTAGCACCAGATAAACTAATGATTCATGATGGGTACAAATTACAAAGGTAATTTGTAGTTACAAATTACAAAATTTGTACACAGATCTGTGTACAGTGCCATATAATCTAAATTTAATTGTAAATGTAAATTTACAGAGTTATACTTCGATGTTTCCTTGGCATGTCCTCTAACTTTTGAAGGTCATGCTAGAAACCAAGAATGATTTGTGATTTGTATATAATTCAAAATGCTTGACTATGTATTTATCATTGTATTTTCAATTAGAAGAAAAAATAATTTATAACTGTCCTCTTTGTGACTAATTAGTTCACCTTCTAGGGAAAAAGGGTAGGAAAGTGCAGCAGTAGAGCTCACTGGACACCAATGAAAGTAAGCTATACAACTTGTGGGTGGAGATGGGGGGAGGGACTGGGAGAGAGTAAGGGAACAGAAGAGATTGTACGAAAGGAAATGTACTCGTTACCTGGCTCATGTAATTGTAACCCCTCTGTACATCATCTCTATAATAACAATAAAGTAAATTTGTAATAATAAAAAAATTGGCTCACTTGAAGTTTCATATAAAAATTGTGGCTTTTCATCAAATACTACAGTGTTTCAATTTAATATTTATTTCTAAATCTCCAACCAGAAATTCCAAACTCTCTGTGAAGAAACCTAATTGCCTATGCAAGGTATTTATAATACACATATATATGCATTGTATATATACAACATATATACACATAGAAATAGATAGAGAGATAGATAGAGAGATAGATAGATAGATAGATAGATAGATAGATAGATAGATAGATAGATAGATAGATAGATGTGCTTTCAATTTGTACTATACTGACGAAGTTTACTGCTTGCAACAGTTACTACACCAATGCCAGGGAAGCTAATACTTGTATGGATCCTACAGGGATGAGTTCTGGGAATAAATGGGCAAGCTGACTTCCCCATGTGGGTCCCCACGCTGCCTCCTTGAAATTCCTATGGCCACAGTCATAGTCCCCACTTAACCACTGCTGCTGCTAGTCGTGATGCTATTACTGCTATTAAGAATTCCAGTCTGGGCCACAGCCATCTCCTTGGAAACCTAGGTGTCCCAGACTTCCCCAGGTGCTCACAAGAAAGCCAAGTCTTCCATTTGGTGAATACACTACCCACTACCCTCCAAGCCTGAGTCCATGTGAGTCTGCACAGCACTTGGCCTGTCTCATCTTTTAGGTGAATGCTCCATCATCACATCAGTGTTACATATTATGCATAAAAGAGAAGTTTAAGGATAAGGTGATGATTATAAAATTCAAGGCCATAACAACAGGGCATAAAACCCAATTTAGCTCATCTTCTAGAGTGGCCCTGTGTGATGGGCATGGCCTGAAAGTTTCAGTACTACGTCTCCTGTTAACTAGTCAGGCAACTTTGGACTCTTGTAATTTTCATGAAGAAAATGGCGTTTGAGCCATCATAAAATTCCTTACAGGGAATAGTTGAAAGCATTCTCACTATTCTGTCTCTCACTTTCTTATATTTCCCCAAAGTTTATTTTATAAAACTATTAAACAAAAAATATATCATGTCACTAATATGCATAGTAGCTAAATACGTCTGGAATTTAAAGTTGTGAAATGGAATCTTTGCTATAAATAAACCTAGTAAGACTTTTAGATAAACAGGACAAGGAAAGTCTCCAGGTTTGTTTGCTGCTCTGACCACAGCCCATCCTGTTGGCCAGGAGCTAAGCAGATAGATAAAAACTCACAAGGAAGATAGAGTCTTTACATTTCAATGTCTTTTTATGCTAACGAAGTAAATTAGAACAAGTACAATTTCCCAAGAGTTTTGTTTGTTTGTTTGGTTGATTGGTTGGTTTTCTGTGTTAGACCTCACTCTTCAAGAGATTAGGGGCAGAGAAAAGATCTTGGTCTTCAGAATGACAACCACCAGGTCTTGGTCTCCTGAAGCCAGAATTCAGCTCTGTGATTTAGGGCAATCCTCATTCTCTCTAGAGTTTTGTTTTCATCCATTATAGAGAATATGTCTGGAGCTAAGATTTGTGACATTATACTAGATATGTATAAATTTGTGAGCCCAGTGTTTCAACTAATCAGTCTGTTTTTGTTCAGTTTAGCTTTGTTCCAGTACCTTTGAACCCAGGGCTTTGCACTCTCAATCATCTTTTTTGCTTGAGGCTAGTGCTTTACCCATTCAGCCATGTGTCCAACCAAGATTTTACTAGTTAATTGGAGGTGAAGTCTCAAAGACTTTTCTGCCCAGGCTGGACTCAAATCAGGATAGGATCCTCGCAATCTCAGCCTCCTGAGCAGCTAGGATTACAGGTATGAACTACTAGGGCTTAGTGTAGGTATATATACATACATACATGTATATATAATACACATATATACATGTATGTATACATATATTTGAATACAAATATATGCTCACATATGAATATGTGTATATAAGTTTCATATACTTTCTATGGTATAAGTAATAAATTTATGAGAAAAGTTAATTTACCAAATATAATTAACCTATGAAGTAAATATTTGTTTGGGGCACTTCTTTCCACATATTATACAGGCATAAGAAAAATCTCATCTTCACAAATATATTTTTAAATGTTGTTATCTTGTTACATATGTAAAAACACACAATTGTCCCCTCTAACTCATAGACATTATGCCAGCTCTGGTGAACAGATCCTCAACCCAGCTCACAAGCTTGTATAAACAAAACCTGTGTGAGAATTCCTCCTAAAGACTTACCATTTCTGTACCACTGGACCTCTGGCTGGAAATGCTTAATTTCAGGAGTGATCACTACCCGGCAGCCCAGACTCATCGTCTCTCCCTCTCTCCCAAAAGACACATCAAACTTATCATCAAAGTGGATGTCAAACTTGGATGCATAACCATAAGGGGTCACAGCAACTGCATACAGCAACAACAACAAAAAAAAACAAATACCAGTCATTGAATTATTTCCCTTATCCAAGAGACACAGTCTTTTTATTTTTTATTTACTTATTTTTTTGGTGATCCTGGGGCTTGAACTCAAGGCCTGGGTACTGTCCCTGAGCTTTTTAGCTCAAGGCTTGTCCTCTGCCACTTGAGTAACAGCTTCACTTCTGGCTTTTTGGAGGTAAGAGTCTCATTAGCTTCCCTGCTTGGGCTGGCTTTGAATCATGATTCTTAGATCTCAGCCTCCTGAATAGCTAGAATTACAAGTGTGAGCCATCAGTGCCTGGCTAGATTTTTTTTAATAGTTGAAAAAAGTCAAAAGCAAAACAATATTTGTGACCTGTGAAAAGTCATAGGAAATTCAAATAGCAAAGTTTATAACTAAACACAGCACACTCATTCCTTTGCTGATTGTTTATGCCCACTTTCATGTTTTAGTGATAGAGCTGAGTACTTGCAACAGAGGCCATCTGGCCCATAAAGCCTAAAATATTGACAGTCTAGTCCTTTACAGAATGTTTGCTAACCCCTGATTTAAAATCAGATTTGGAATTAGGACCACTTTTTATTCATCCTTTCCCTGTGTGTGGTCCTGTCCTGTTTAAACTCCCTAAACTGTCTCCTTAACTACACAGGACAAATGAAATATACCTATTTTGTAGAGTTGAAGGGAACTTTAATGAATCAATGCATATAAAAATGGTTTCGGGGGCTGGAAGGTGGCTCAGTGGTAGAGCGCTTGCTTTGCAATCCTGAGGTCCTGGGTTCGATTCCTCAGCACCACATAAGCAAAAAGAAAAAAGCCAGAAGTGGTGCTGTATCTCAAGTGGTAGAGCACTCGCCTTGAGCTGAAGAGCTTAGGGACAGCGCCCAGGCCCAGAGTTCAGGCCCCGCGACCAGACCCAAAAAAAAAAAATGGTTTCGAACCATGTTTAGGACAACTGATCAATATAGAGTAAATAAGAAAACAAAACCAAGGGCAAGAGCTGTCTATGAAGTTTACCAGCATATCCTGAGAACCTAAGCCAGTACCTAGCATGTAAGTAGGTGGTTAATAACTATTAGTTGAACGTATGAATTCAAGACCTCTGTTTTCTATTGGGAACAACTGCACCTAAGTCAGTGGCTGGTAAGAAGAGAGTCTGTATACGTAAGCAGTAAGAGAAATAAGGTTTAAGCAGGGCTTTCAGAACCTGGCTTGATGGAGAAGAAAGTGATATAGCCATGAAGATGAGAAGGAGATA
Organism: Dipodomys spectabilis; assembly: GCF_019054845.1. Taxonomy (NCBI): domain Eukaryota; kingdom Metazoa; phylum Chordata; class Mammalia; order Rodentia; family Heteromyidae; genus Dipodomys; species Dipodomys spectabilis. Next base: position 505,463 of record NW_024870701.1, on the reverse strand, counting down.
TTCTGATGACTATAAAATGATTATCCAGACCTCTGTTAGGTACCCTGAACTTCAGCACTTCCAATTATTCTATGTCAGTATAAATCAGATGATGAGCAAAGGACACCATGTGGGATGAGCACCTCCCTCACTTCCATCTGTCATCATTTCCCACTTGTAGGCTTGATACCAATGATTATAACCAGGAATATTCAAGTTAGGAACCATTCTATAAAGTCAAGGGATAAGCCATCTACAAACACCGAATGAAACAGCTGAAGACCATCTCGTGAGAGAGGATCTTCATCAACCATTTTCAAAACCACCATTCCTTACTCAATGCATGGAAAGTAAATTTGGACTTCCTTCTCTTTTCAGTCTGACCAGGGTAAGCATATGATTATTTCATAGACAACAAAGATTTTAATTCTAAATATAGAGAAGTTCTGATGCATAAAATGGTTAAGGTTTACAAACTTGCACATTATCACGCTAGGCTATCCTAATAGTTTGTTAATTAATCACATTTTTACTTCAGTTTAAATTATACTTTTTAGTCGGGTGCGGGTGGCTCATGCCTGTAATCCTAGCTACTCAGGAAGCTGAGATCTGAGGATCTCTATTCAAAGCCAGCCTGGACAGGAAAGTCAGTGAGACTCTTATCTCCAATTAACCACTCATAAAAACCGAAAGTAGCACTTGGCTCAAAGTGGTAGAGCACTAGCCTTGAGCAAAAGGAGCTCAAGGACAGTGCCCAGGTTCCAAGTTCAAGCCCCCATGACTGACTGAAATAAATAGCACTTTTAAAGCCAATACAATTATTACTTCATTTTCTATCAAATATCCATTCATTCTCAAATATGCATTTTGTGTCTGGTACCGAGATTCAGATAAGAAAAATTCAGTCTTACCTTCAAGTGGCTCGTGGACAAGTAGAAAAGACTGACAGTTAACAATGGCCCATGTCATAGACATTCAAAAAGGTGCCACGGCCTCTCTAGGAACACTTAACCCCGACTGGATGGGGTATGGGAATGATAAAGGAGGCCAGACACAATTTCTCAAGAAAGCATTGCTGACCTAGATATTTATCTCTGTATGTTTGTATGCATGCATGTGCATGTTTGCTTAAATCTTTACTCTATCCAGTTTTGTATATGACATTTCTTAGTTTAACACAGTAAGATACGAATGCATTAGCTATTTTTAACCCATCACATCTCAGTTTTCATAAAACAAGAACAAGGCAATTTAATACAGAAAGAAAATAGTAACCAAAGAATCTAAAAACAACAATCACTAGCCATAGGTAAGTAGTATGTAGTTTATCTACCCTTATATACACTGTAATGACATATATAATGTCATGACACATATGGTTTGCATTAATTTTAGCACTATAGAAGAACTTACTATGGTGACTTTTAGCAAATACACTGTTAAACTTACAGCTGAGAGGCATGGTGGAAGCGCCAGCATGGAAGCGAGTCTCATCAAACTCTCCCTTATATCCTATTCAAAAAAAAAAAAAAAAAGAGCAATACATGTGAGCTGCTTTGTGATTGGTTATTCTTTTCAAGCAATGGGAAACTTTTCAAAATACACTTTGAGTAAAACCAATATGGCAAACCTACTCTTTACCACAACTGAAGCATAGGCTGAAAGCTCTCCTTTAACATTCATCGCCGATGCCCGGTACTGAGCTGTGTCTTCAAAGTCACATCTGAAAGAATACATGGAAATGAATGGCCATCGTGGGGACAGTCTTTTGTTACCGGCTGTTTTATCCAGGAATTCTTTGCTAACACAGTAGACTCCAATGCAGTGGCTAGTCCATGGCTCTTTGTAACTTTTTTTTTTTTGGCCAGTTGTGGGGCTTGAACTCAGACTGGGCACTGTCCGTGAGCTTTTGCACTCAAGGCTAAAGCCCAACCACTTTGAGCCACGGCTCCACTGCCAGTGTTCTGGTGGTTAATTGGAAATAAAGACTCTTGAAGACTTTTCCTGCCTGGGTTGGCTTTGAACCACAATTCTTAGATCTCAGCCTCCTGAGTAGCTAGGATTATAGGCATGCGTCACGTGCCTGGTCTCTTTGTAACTCTTGATAAGGCTCCTGCCTCTGACTGAGTACTTCTGAGATGTTATATAGTTCAAGTGATCTATTGCACTTTCAAATGAGCTGTAAAATGGGAGAATGCCTGTCATTTACTGTGACCCCGGCCTGGGTTCACTGAAAATATATAACAAAAAAAGTGTCAACATAGGACTAAGTTTATACATTACAGTGAACAATACTATGATAAACTTGTCAAAATTGTTTGGGGAGGAGAAAATGACCAACCATGCACCTCTGTGACAGGTAACATATCTGGAGGCACAGCAGAGGCCTCCCTGTGGCCTCCCTGCTTTCTGTCCGTAGAGGAGAGTTTCAGTCTGGGAACATCAGTAGGACAGGGAAGATAAAGAAGCACCCTGTTATTATAGATTCTCCCGTGTATATCTGAGTCAGATTGGTCTGACCTGTAGTGTTCTAATCTCAAAACAAAAGTAAATATGTTATGCTTAAATTCTTCAAATATTCAGTTTTAGCACACTCTATAGTACAAGATTGGCCATTTGGATGTTCCTCAAAGTTATTATGCAGAAACCAGTCTGTCATATAAAAAATGGAATGATCTCACCGAGAGAAGAGCAGGCGGATTTCAGAGCATGCTATGTTGTGTTTAATCACACTTGTACCCTTGTTCTTGTTTCTCAGGATTTGGTTGCATTTATGACAAAATTTATATCTTGATGTAACTTTACAGACATCAATAAGACTCCAGGATGGTAAATACAATTGCATTTGCACAGCCATTTAATTTTGAAGGCAACTACATGTTCTCTACTGCTTACTGACAGACATGGTGTGACTTTAATCAGTGTCACAGAGTCTGTGTGCTGTGTGAAGCCCAGTGTCATCTGCGCCAACTCCTTTGATATGAGGGGCGAGGGAGAGGGGACAACTCTAAGTTTCTTGAGAATGGAATGCTCCATTAAAAAGAAAAACAAACATTTCAGCTCACCAGGGTGTTATATGAGCTAAAAATGGAGCTTGTTTAATATTTTTATCTACATAACTAAGTTTAGATTTCAAAATAATCTTGAGAGATACTATAAGACTTTGAAGATTTGGAAATTTTGATATGGGTTTGATTTCCACATTTGGCTTTGGAATTTGCTTTACTCTAACACATCCCAGTTCAGTCCCACTTTTTGTATATACAGACTGACAAAGCATATTGTTGTCCATAATTCCTGGTGAGCTGAAGGAAAGAATATTATCCCCAAGTCCAGCCTACTTAGAGTGACACCCACCCCAGTCTCCACAACATTTATGGTGTAAAAGCAAAATAATACAATGGTGATGTTGCTTTGGAACTCCAAAGGAAAACTAACTAGAAATGCCTATTTAGGTGACTTAATTTTCTTCTTGATTGCTAAGAAAAATTCTCAAGTCTATAGAATGATGAAAAAGGATTTAAAAAATTTCTGATCATCTTTAACTAAATTAAAATATCAGATCACTTTGGGAGGTAGTGTGAAGTGGAAGGATTAGTCATGCACATCACCTTGTGGGTGTGCACCCACAGAAGAAATGCATATAAACGTTCCTGTGGAGACCAGGCTGGAAAAAGGGAGAGTGTCTATGAACTGTGCTTCCCTGTGCCACTGTTGGGCAGCACACAGAGACACTGCTGTTCTCTTACTCGTTAATCTCCAGAGTGTGCATTCCATATCGACTTCCAATAATATACTTCCCAGGGTTCGCATGCACATTTATTGGCACTTGATTTTTATACCTATGAGATAACAGAAACAAAATAGATTGAAGGGTATAACTCAAATAATAACTTCACGATTAAATTCACACAATTTTTGTTCTTGCAGGCACACCTGTAAATGGGTCTCTGAGGATAACAGCAGCAACTATCCAATAAGTACAAATTAAATTAGTTTAAATAAACTACACTAGCAATACAATAAAACTTTTAGTGACAGTGCACTCCCTTCTTCCATTAGTCTTCTATGAAAGGTATGAATCTTCTCAATATGGATGTATTTAATTTACTTGGTGTTAATGAAAATCTTACTTATGAATGAGTACATAGGTAATGATTCCTTACTAATTCCTGCTGGAAATCAAGACAGTGATTTCAGAGGATGGTGAAGGGAAGGAGGTGTCTGGGGTACTCATAATGTTTGGTTTCTTTTTTAAAAAAATTGTTAGTGTAAAGGTGATGTACAGAGGGGTTACAGTTATATAAGTCAGGCAATGAGTACATTTCTTTTTGAATAGCATCGCCCTTTCCCTTGCTCTTTCCTAGATTTTCCCTCTCTCCCTCCCTCCCCCAACAGTTGTAAAATTAATTTTCAATGTAATGTCAAGTGAGTATCACTACTGCATTTGTTTACTGTCTGTCTTACCATTTCTATGTTCCCCCTACTCTTCCCAAAACAGATAAACTTACTAACAAGACAAAAGGTACAGAAAACAAAAACAGCAGCAAAGGAGAAAAAACAAAAACAAAAATAACAAAGAAACTCTTGTTTCCATTTCTTGGTGTTCACTTCTATATATACCATTATATATGATCATATACACATAGCTATTGAGGCTTTGTGATCCTCTCCTAAGAATACCTCACTATGTGAATGTCTAGAGTCCTGTATAATTTATCATGACCAACTATATTTTTTGTCTTTTAGCATCTTGATTTGAAGGTTGGTTAATTGAGGGTGTTTAGATATAAAAATGGATCACAATTTTATAATCATATTAATATATGCTTTCAAGGGCACATATATTGTACAACAAAAAAGCTGAAAAAAAGATTTGACTGTAGCTGACATAACAGAAAGTCTTTGTGTTGAGGGTTTTGTTGTTGATTGTTTGTATAGAATGAAAGCAAAACACTCCTCCTGCTAACATTCTTGCATGTTATTGGTAAGAACAATGTCACTGTACTGAAAAACCATCTCATTCAAGTGATTTATTCTGTGTCATAAACAACTGTGCATTTGTATTGGAAGAATTTATATAGTGTGAAACAAAACTTCTGGCTAGGAAAAAATAAAGGACTCCTTCTTCTGACTGCTCCATCCATCTGTGGTTAGGCCTCTCAGCCTTCAGTAAGTGGGTCAAACAGAAGAGCCTCTCCCTGAAACAGATGTCTGGATCTGTAGTGGTCCCCATGTTCTCAATAGCCAGAGTCTATGGTCCAGATTTAACTTACTTAAACCATTTTCTGCCCAAACAAGGAGCTAGGTTTCCTTTGCTTCCCTTTCCAACACCTTACTCCATGTGCATACATAGCACAACTGACCACAAGTGATGGAAAATTCAGAGTGCTTTGTGTATCTATCGTATCGGCAAACTCAATCCTCATAACCACCACGAGAGCTGAAATTTTCTTTAACATTTCTTCTAGATAGAGAGAGGTTAAATGACTTGCTCTGATCACATGGCCAGAAGTAGCTGAGACAGGATTTGAAACCAGGAAGTCTGGCACTTGGTTCACATGTCATTTCCATTTTTCAATCGTTTTCTATCTAGCTGCATTTTATTTCTTCAGATTTTTGAAAATGACTATAAGTAGGTTTGGAAGCAAAGAAAGTGGTGAAAAGGGAGAGGAAGAATATCAGTCTCAGTCTCTCAGTTTCAGTCTTTGTTCCTTTCTTCCCTTCCTCCCCCTGTCCCCCCCCCCCCCCCCACACACACACATCCTATGTTCTCATTGTAGTTTGGAGTTTTTTCCCTACATGGATTCATGGATTGGAACTTGGTCCAAATAGTGGTGGTATTAGGAGGTGCTAGGACCTTTAAGAGGTGCAAGGTTATTGGATCATTGAGTACCAGTCTCAGCAAGTATCAAATATTTCTTTGGGCCCCTGCTTAGTTCCAAGAAAGTGGGTTGTCATAAAAGAGAAAGCCTGGGTCCTCATTACTGCGCTCTGGATTTCTGTGTCACACTATGTGACTTCCTCCTCTTGCATGTATTCCTATTTGCAAAAAATTTGGCAAAGTTACCACTGGGGCTGTCACCAGAGCTGGCACCATGCTATTGGAACTTTCAGCCTCTGAAATTGAGAGCTAACTAAACTTATTTTTTTAAAACAAGTTACCTAGCCGGAAGAATTTTGATACTTCAATGTAACATTAATACAGTTGCTAAAGAACATTGTTTGTTTTCTATAATTTTTTAACGTCTCAATCTCCTTTTCCACCTGAAAAGTACCAACTTATTCTTCAAGATTCAGACCAAATTTTACTTCTTCAATAGGCTTCTCCTTAAAAATCCCACAAAATGTAACCGTTCCCACCTCTAAGTCAGTGGTACTGATTGGTTTAAATTGCTAAGTATAACATTTATCAGAATTATGAGTGGATTTTCATCTCTTCTACTATGTTGACAGCCCCTTGAATGATACATACTGACTTCCATTCATACTCCTGAGGAAGGATGAACCATAGGCAAATATAAGAATGTAGAGCTGGTTAAATTAGGAAGAATAATTGTATAATGTAGTAGATAATTGTAGATTCATAATTTTTCCCACTGGAGGACTGAAGCTCTGATAAACATGCTTCATGATATGAATGATTTTTTTCTATTTATTTTTGTTTTCTTGTGATGCTAGGGATTGAACACAGGGTCATGCATATGCTACCACTGAGCTAAATCATTCAGTCCCTGGATAACTTTAAATGAGGAAGAAAGTAAGTTGAGGCTTACTGAGTCTTGCTTCCCCTCAGATCTGAAAGAAGAGGGTTGTCTTAGCTTGACAATCACAGCTTTATAACAGGTGTTAGCTGTATAACCTTACTACCACCCACAGAAGGTATTGCTGGTTGGTACCATACTGTTTCCTGCCAGCTATATCAACATAGAGGCTCTAAGCAAGCAATACTAGTTGATCAGAGATGGCTACTGGCTGCTACTGGTCTCAAAATTTCCCCATTTTGGTGGATGGCAGAGTAGAACATGTTCATTGCATGCTCTCTGATTAGATTGGCTTAGTTCGTTCATTTCACATTCAGAAGTTTCCTCTTGCTCTAGTTTTTCATCCTGGAGGGTTTTCAGTAGTTCCTCTTAGCACAAGAAGAGTGACATGACATTAAATGTCATGCTGATTGATGAAACATCTACTTTGGCTTTAGGTCAACAATGCTGTTTATATCTCTATAAAGTTAGAGTTAAAAGGGTATTTTGCAGCTCCTATGATTATTTCACTCCCCTCGTCTCCCACGACTACTTGACTTAGCACCTTGATGCTTTCCCCTAATGAAACACCACTGCTAATGTGGCTACCTGGCAAAGGAACCAGATTTAAATAAGATACACATAACACTGGCTGAGAAGCATTTAGTCTCTCCTCTGGAACTCTAGATAATCAGAGGAAGAAATTCTTGCTTAAAGTGCTAGAAAAGAGTCAAATCCAAAAGCAATTTCCTTCTATCCTCCCAGGAATTTTACTTATGAGATGTTCAGGTTTGAGCTCCAATAAGATCAGCTGCCTTAGTGTTAAGACTGGGAAGAAAAGGATTTTTGGCCTGGTTTATATGTACTTCACAGCTTGTTGCTTCTGAGAAGTGAAATTCTACAGTAGTCAGTCATCAACTAATTTTGGAGAGTAATCTACACCTAAGGAATATTTATCAAAGGGTTTTTAAATATTTGTAAATATTCATATGAACACCCTTTCCCCTCCTATTCTCATGTAATTTATGAATTACTAGAGAATAAGTTTTTGGCATACCATGAACATGTCTACCATGAACAATACTGTGCTATCCAGTGACTTTTTAAATTCATTTATGTAAAGCACACATTTAGTCCGCCCATATAAATGTCAGCTTAGCTAGTGGGCTGGCTTTGATAATGAGGTTATAGCAAAACTTCATTGACAGTGTAAAATATGGCCAAAGCAAAAAGGTTTTGTGATCATTTTTTTTCTATCAGTGAATAATGTATGCCCAAATGATCTTCAACATATCGAATCTCACCAGTCATGGGATGGCTGCTTAGAAGTCAACTTAAATTCTGAATAAATAGCTGTGATCCACCTCAAAAACCAATTATTGAGAGAGAGAGATCTATCCCATTAGGTTAGATTTTAGAATCAGATAGATATATGGATAGACAGACAGACAGACAGACAGATAGAAAGATAGAATCCTAAATCCTTATGTTGGAAAATGATAATAATTTATAAATAGTCTTTGCTAGTTCTTTTAAGTATAGCCTGTTTTCTTATGATATTAACATTAGTGACTGTTAAATTTAACTATATGTAAATAGTCCTAATCTTGTAAATATACTCAATGCACATGATCCTATGAGAGAAATAATAAATTTCATAATTTGAAAAATAGATGTCTTTTACAAATTTCCTAAGAAATACTTTTTGTGCTATTTTATTCTTAGGTTTTGAAATTTTTATCATGACAAATTTCTCCAAATGTTTATTGGATAATGGCTTTGAGGTTATAGTAAAGAAGCCCAAACACATCTTGTCTAATATTGTAGGCCAGATCTGAAAACATGATATGGAAGAGGGAGATAATGCCTGTTACTCTCTAACTCTTACATTGCTCCAATGAGTTTTCCTGCTTCTCCTTGAAGGTGACAATAAAGATTTCCATTGAAAATTTGATCCAGGCTTGAGGTCTGAAATCTACTTTAAAGCTGTCATTTATTTATTTGTTTATTTGTTATTTATTTTCTGGTCCTGGGGCTTGAACTAAGAGCGTGGGCACTGTCCTTTAAGCTTTTATGCTCATTGCTAGCACTTTACCACATGAGCAGCAGTTCCACTTTCTGCTTTTGGGTGGGTAACTGGAGATAGGAGTCTCATGAACTTCCCTGTTCAGGTTGGCTTTGAACTACAGTCCTCATATCTTAGCCTCCTGCATAGGTATTACCAGAGCCACCAACATCTCCTTTTTTTAATAGGGAAAAATCCAAATAATTCTGTCTCTTAAAAGAGAATTTTTTTCTTCTCTATTTCATATAATATTTGATTTTTGACTAGGTAATATACTTGAATTACCTAATTACCTAGAAAATATGAAGAAGCAGAAAATGGAAAGGCTATATAGTAATAATCTCCTTCCTGGAATCTATCTCTTTGTATCAATTTCCTCCTTCAAAATCAACTGCTTTTCTTAAGTTCTTACCTATTTTTTAATTATATTAATTTAAAAATAAGTGCTTTTCCTTACCAGTTCAACCAATCTATTATTATACAACAGCCTATTAAATTTGGTTTTTCCACTACATACATCTGCATTAACAAAGCACCCCTCCAGGATGGCTGATTGGTCACTATGGTATTACAACAGCAAACTCTGCAACTCACTTTTCTATTGAACCTAACACATAAACAGGCCTCCTTCTGCTTTTGGAATGAATTGGGCATAGGCCAGTGTTCCACACACACTCTGCTCCTGGCTTGCATGAGTGATTTCTGCTTCAGCCATTCAGCACTCTCTGGATAACCTCTAGGTTCCACTGACTAAATAGATTTAGTCAGTAACCATGGGACTGGCAGAGCCTCACATGCTCCGCTGCATGTTTATATTATTTATTAGACTTCAGGGACACTCATGACCTAATAGTGTCCAGTGGAAACTTGGAGCCCTAACTTTCTTGGCAAGGGGGTTCAGGGAGCCAAGCCCCAAGCATTCATGTCTTTGAAAGATGTGGCTCCGGGATTAACTGCTATGAGTAACAGTGCATAATAGTAGTGTGACTACAGAAAGTTACATCACAAACTTCCACCTTTTATCTTCTTTTTGTTTGAGATGACCAGTATTTCTTTCCTACTTATATTTAGTTTCAGACACAGGAAGCTGCATTTGGGTATCATAAAGGAAGAAATGACAAGAAAGTAACCACTAAGAGCTTGGTTCTTGCTTGGGTTCCCTGTTCTTTGAGGGAAAAGATGCTTACTGAAGAGTGCATGTCCTATACCAGTGTTGCAAAGCGAATCAGAGCCCCAGCTAATGCTCTATAGAAAAGGCTTCCAGATGTGGCTTTATCTGGAAGTGAATGAGACTAGTTTCAGTCCCTTCCCAGAGTGAGTCCCTTACAGATATAAGAGTCAGTCTACTCTGTCCTAATCTTATATTTTTTTGCAGTGTCACCACAGTGTAGAAGTTTCATGCCCTCAAACCTGGATCTAACCCTGTTTACTGCCATTGCTAAATGTCAGTTATAACACTGATGATAAAATTTTAGGCTATTCAAGGACAAATCTTGCTCCCGGCAGATTATTAACTATTTTCTTAGTTGTCCTCTGGTTCTGTTTTAGTATTTGCTTGCTTTGCAAGGTGAGACTTTCTGTGAAGTGCTTGGCCTGTCCTTCTTAAAAGAACTTAGGATAAAAAGGGAATCCCAGTAACTGGAACTTTGCATAAGGCTTGAGGGAATCACCCTCTAAGCACTGAAGTGCTTTTCACCCTTTAATTTTCAAACTCAAGAATCTCAAAAAGATTTTATAGTTCAATATACATATTCAAGATATATTCTATATATTTATTAGTATGTATAATATATATTCTATATATATTAGTCCTGGGCTTGAACTGAGGGGCCTGCACACTGCTTTAAGCTATTTTACTCAAGACTGTTGCTCACTTGAGCCACAGCTCCACTTCTGGCTAGTTTGGGTTGGTTACTTGTACTTTCCTGACCCTGGCTGGCTTTGAATCATGATCCTCAGATCTTGACCTTCAGAGTTGCTAGGATTACAGGTGTGAGCCTCTGGCACCTGGCTGTCCAGTATATTTTAACTAGAGTTAAACTTAACTTTTTGTAACCAATTCTATTCATTTTCATAAAGAAGACCTACCATGTGAGGTGAGGCTCTGGCCAGCCTGCTACAGAACAATGTATTTTTACATTCTCTTTTTCCCAAACTGTGTGTGAACGAGGTTTAATGATAAACTCAGGAGCATGTAGAAGATGGTCTTCATTCAGTTTTCCATGATATGCCTGGGTTTCCTCCAACTGAAAAAGCAAACAGGTTATCAAAATACTACCCAATCAAAGTCATTTGTGGTGCTAAAATAGTATGTAGATGCCAAACTTCTCATTTTTCCATTTGGAAGTTTATTTTTGCATTTAGATAAAATGCATTTCACACCCTGATTTTAAAAACAGAGGTAGTTGAGGATAGGGTCAATGTAGGCTACGATGATGAAAACAGTGACCCTGCTCAAGATACATTGTACACATAGACAGGTTAAAGTGAAACCCCATTGCACAAGTACTTCAAGATTGAAAAAATATATTTTTAAAAACAGATGTTGCTATTTAACACTTACCATTCTAAGATGGAGCAATATTTGTAAGATGGATTTCTTAAGCTTCAGAAAATATTAATTTTTTAAACTGAAATTTCATAGAGTTTAAAAATAAGTTTGCCTTTCTTAGGCTTCCCCATTTGGAGGTCTTTCTCTTCATTTTCTTTAGCTTTGTCTCCCCATAAGACCACATATTTCTTCATTTGAAATAAATTAATCTACATATTCATGCACACATACAATTTGTTACATGCATTTCCACTTTTGAAAGCAGAATTGAATGATCTTTTCTTACTGTTTTTCTCAGTGAGAGCTGTTCTGCCTTTTCTCGCACTGCAACTTTCCTTGACTTCTTTTCAAAAGTTTCTTCTTGTTGAAGGGTGGATGTGGCCTGCTTGGAGACCTTGGACTGCTTGGATGTTGTAGATTGTTTGGAGGTCATAAGTCCTTCCTCACTAGCAAGAAGATTCCTCTGGGCTATGTAAGCAGCAGCTTCTTTAATTCTTTCTTCTTCTGTATCTGTAATTCCACTGACATGCACTTGACTAAAACACAGAAGTAAAATGTGGATGCTGTGAATGGCAGTAATAAAGCTGCCTAATTTGACTAAACTTGAGGTAGCAGACCTCAGACCCAGTGTCCTGTGCCCAAAGAAAAGCTGCTATTAACACACACACACACACACACACACACACACACACACACACACACACACACACACACACACACACACACACCAAAAACCTGGCAACTCAGACGCTGATTCTTTGTGTTAAGGAAATAGTTTTCCTCTGGTAATAATAATGACTGAGGGCTGGGAAGGTGGCTCAGTGGTAGAGCACTTGCCTTGCATGCATGAGGCCCTGGGTTCGATTCCTCAGCACCACATAAACAAAAAAGAAAAAAGCAGGAAGTGGCGCTGCGGCTCAAGTGGTAGAACACTAGCCTTGAGCTGAAGAGCTGAGGGACAGCGCCCAGGCCCGGAGTTCAGGCCCCATGACCAGACCCCACCCCACCCCATCCCCCCCCACCACCAAAAAAATAATAATGACTGAAATAATTCCTACTGTATTTCTGGGATTTTTTTCACAATCATTTTTTTCTTATTTCAGCCACATACCAAAAAAGACCTGTGAATTTTTACTTTGCCTTTCTAAAGAATTATACTATTTGACTTCTCCCTTGAATCTACCATATTTCAGCAAAGTCAAAGTTCAACAAAATAAGCACCAGGAAATGGGTACTTGAAAAGGGTCAAGGGGAGAGGAGGAGGCAAATGAAGAGAAGAAGTGGGAGAGAATACAATCAAGAATTCAGTATATATCATATGAAATTAAGAAAAGTAAGGGAAGGGGAGAGCTGGGAGGGATGATTGAGAATGTTAAAAGGGGTGACATTGATCAAGATGCATTATATTCATAAGCTGTTTTGTTAAATGGCAACTCCTTTGTACAACTACTTAAAGATAACTGAGAAAACATGAGGTAAACAATATCACTTCTATTTTAGATATATGGCAACAAGGCTCACATTAATCACATGCAGTAGAGGATTTCATTGTGACATTTTCACACACATATACAATGTACTGTGACCAGATGCATGTCCTATTTCCCTCTCCCCCTTTCCTTTTCTATACCCCTAATAGTCTTCTTTTACTTTCATTGTACAGTTTTGGAGCTTTCTTTTTACTCCACCTGTATTGACTATACATAGTATTCAGCCACAGACATCCAAGGCTTTATTTCCCATTTCTACTATACATACAAGTAGCATTACATCCTGATCATTCTTTGCCAGTATCCTGTGTAATTTCTGAACAGGAAAGTCCTTTTCACAATGATTATATTCTTACTGTAGGACTCCAAGCTTCCTAAGATCTTTCTCAACTGCTACATAATGAGTTCAATAAATGTTTGCTGCTATCCTCTATTCCTCCCACTTCTATTAATCAAAGGCAGGAAGAAAAAGCACACACACCGTCCAGAGAATATAGGCACCATGTAGTTGCTTGCTAAGTTTTCTTTCTCCTCTCCAGACAGAAGGCTGTGCTTGGCTCTCTTTATTTTAGGGCTCAACTTGGATGAGTAATCTTCCATCAGCAGACTGGTATCTGTAAGTCTGAAAAAAAGACCTCTAACATTACACAACAACCAAAAGTGCATTTAAAATATTAGCAAAAGAAAGATTTAATTTGGGAAAGTTTTTCCAAAGTCTTAGATCCCTAATGTTATTATTACTCCTTATTTTAGAACTAAAGTAGGGTTAGAAAGATCTCAACTGTCTTGGTTTTTTTTTTCCATTTATCTGACTTTGGGAGAGTAAGGGGGGACACAGAAATGGAAGGACAAAGGATGAACAAATGCAGCAGTAGTACTCACTAGACAGGATGTTGAACTATACAACTTACGAGTTGGGAAGATTGGAAAACTGGGAGAGAGCAAAGGAAGGGGGTAAAATTGTTCAAAAAGAAATACACTCACTACCTGATTTATGTAAGTGTAACTCCTCTGTACATCATCTTTATAAAAAAATTCAAAAGAAACCTCTCAGATACATAAATGCCTTCTATATAGACACAAAAAAACAGTAATTTCGTACCTATAGCAATTTAATGTTTTTCCTCCTTAAAGTTTCAAAGGAAAAGTATGATGCTTTCATATTTCCAAATACACTTTGTAGCTAAGTTAGTATTTGAAATGTAGGCAAACTATTACAATTATTTTCATAACATTTTTATGTAGATCTTCTTCCTCCTCCTCCTCTCTCCCTTTTCCTCATTTTCCTCCTTCTCCTTTTTGGTGTCAGTGCTGCTGGAACTTGAACTCAGTTCCTGAGCACTGTCTCTGAGCTTTTTTTTTTTTTTCCTCAAGGTAGTGCTTTCCCACTTGAGCCACAAATCCATTTCTGGCTTTTTTGGTGGTTAATTGGAGATAAGATATGTACTTTCTTTCTTGGACTGGCTTTGAATTATGATCTTCACATCTCAGCCTCTTAAGTAGCTAGGCCTACAGGTGTGAGCCACTAGTACCCAGTTTGCATCCAAATCCTTTTGAAGAATTTTTGGAATGGATACTTTTATGCACAGAGATCCCAGGTGATTCTGATGCATGCCCCAGTTTCCCACTTTAGTATTGACTATAAGCAGACTCCAGCATTTGCAGGAACCCCTGGGCTATCAAACAACAGCATTAAACTATGATATGAATATATGGTGGTGAGTGACTCAGAATTACAGAGATGTGATGAAGAACCCTTCAGTCTGTTTTGTTTATGCACATGGATGTACATGTACACTGGGCGGTAGTATGTGTTCTAACAAACATGTTACTAGGGAATAGAAAAATAAGAGCAGAAATTGGAAAGATTGACAAAATAAAAAACACAGTGTTGATTACATAGCTCTTAGGTTAAATGAAATATATTTTATGCAAACATAAATTTGACATAAACTAGGTAGTATATGGGCTACCTGGAGTCAATGTATATACTTGGGGGCTTAATATACATAGTAATGAAGAATGCTAATAGGAGCCTGTTTGGGAACTTCTTGACCTACATTTGTAAATTTCAAATGTAAAACTGTTCTCTGAACAAAAATTATTATATTTAAAAGCCCCTCATTTGGAAAATGCCTGGAGGGAAGGTGAAATGTGTGAGCGCTATGACATGAGAAAAGTCAAGCTGCAGGTTGAAATAACCCATTCAAATTATTTGGAAAAGCAGACATTGCCTATACAAAAAGCAGAATACAATGGGTAGGAAGCAGAGAATGTGATCAACTGAGTGAAATTGATTGGAATACAATGTAAACATATGAACCTCATCACATAACTAATACAAGAAGGAACAGAGCACATGCAAATCAAAACCCCATTCTCACTCCAGTCAGAATGACCATTATCAAGAAAAGAGATGACAACAATAGCAATGCTGGCAAGGATTCTGGTGAAAGAAGCTTTATACATTGTGGTGGGAATGGAAATTAGTGTAGCCACTATGAAAATCGGTATGGAGTTCATGAAGAAACTAAGAATAGGACTACCATATGATTCAGCCATACCACTCTTGGTATGTATCAAGGAATAGGAGTCAATATACATCAGAGATGCCTGCACACTTATGTCTTTGGCAGCATTATTCATAAGTATGGAATACTTTAGCCAAGTATGAAATCAGTCTAGATGCTTGATTGAATAAAGAAAATGTGATGCCTACATAAAATGGAGTAGCAGTAAAGAACTAAATTGTGCTATTTGTAGGGAAATGGATGGGAGGTGAATCATCACATTAAGCCAGATAAGCCAAGCTCAGAAAGATAAAAAATCAAATTTTCCCTCATATGCAGAATCTAGACCTAAAAAAAAATGACAGGATCATAAAGGGGGAACAGTTTGGAGTTTACATACATGTGATCCCAGCATTTGGCAGGGGGTGGGGTGTGGGGAGTGTGGCGGCGTTGGGATGAAGCAGGATGACCATTAGTTTGTTCCAGTCTGGAGTACATATTAAGTTCAAGGCCAGTCTGCATTCTATGAATTCAAGGTCAGCCTGGGCTAACAGTGAGTTCATAGCCAGCCTGGGATACATAGCCATCGTCTATATTTTGAAACCCTATCTCAAAAACAGATAAGTAAACCAAGAGCTTGGAAATTTTATTTCCTAAATAATACTGTATGATATGTACCATATCTTTTTCAAGCTATACCTTTTTTCAAGAAGTCTTTTCGAGATAAAATGAAATTTAAGTTAACGATAGTGCCATACATCTTTAGCATAAAATTCAACTTCAAAATTAAAAGTCAGCTGCTCTAATTTACCTTTGAGAATGGGAGGGGAGGGGAAAGAAAAGAGTGACAAGGTAAGTATGTTACAAGTATCTTATAAATGAAAATAGCATAATGAGACACACTAAAACTATAAAAAAAAAGGGTGGAGGGTTAAAAGTAATCTAGATGGGGTGAATTTGATCAAAGTACATGTTAGAAATAGCTGGGGGCATTGGGGTGACATGTGGGAATAAGGACACCAACTCAAGAGGAACTCAGTGAGGCAAAGTTTACTTCTGCAGAAGGGTGGGCCATCAGCCAAAAATCTGGCAAGCTAGCACCCTGAGCAGGCAGGCTGCTCCTTTTTTATCCCTAGCCCAGCAGGCCCTGCCCCCTGCTCCCTTTGGTTAAGCTCAGGTTCACAATGTACAAAAGAATGTGGCTTAACTAACAGGATGCAACTAAACTTCAAGGAGCTTTTAACAGGTAGTCTTAAAGTGCTCAGGAAAAGGATGCAGGTACCTAAAATGTAATTAACAAGGGCTAAGTCACCTGGCTAAAGCAGGAACCCTTCAGAAAAACAATTCTTTCAAGATTAACAGAAAGGAAGCAAATTACTTTGATAGAAAAGATGTTTTCCTCACAGTATATCACGTGTGTCTGTAAATGTTACAATGCCACCTATTTATTCATGCTAATAAAATTTTCTAAAGTAAATAAAAGCAAAACACAAGCCAGAAATAAACATAATTCAAAAAGGATAGATAATAATGCAAGAAGACAAGTGGTACAACACAGAACTGTTAAGGGTTTGAAGGATTTCTAGAGGACACAGGGGTTCCAGGCCTGTAGGTACAGGGTGGACTACTGTCTTTTATCTTCTGCCATGGTCACATGGAATGGCAAGCTACTTCTCCTTCTATACCAGTCCGGGGGGGAGCATGAAGCTCATTTTCTATCATCAGCATTAACCGAAAGGTTAGGACCTTGAAGGTAAGCTTGTGGATTGGTTACCAATTGGAAGCCAGAGTGAAATGTGTTCCTGGCTGGCTGTTCTGGACAGCAGCAAAATGTCTATATACCAAGCAGGTCACAAAGTACAGGCTGTGCTTATACAAGTCTAAGTTTAAGGTGCTATTTTCCTTCATCCCTTTATTCCATTACCACGCAAAACAAAACTGTTCATGACTGGAAGTATTTCATTGCTTTCCCATTTGGAGAGCAGCTAAATTTTCCCCTGTCTATTTTTTTGTTTTGTTTTTGCCATATACTTTCTACTTTAATCTGTGTCTACAGTCATATGCTCATAAACTAAATTTTCAAACTAATTGTTTAAACTGATTTCTGGTGACATCAAAATAGTTAGGATTTGTCATTCTTTATGCTGCAATGCTCCTTTTTTCCTTTAACATAAACCAAGATGGTACATTTATTAAACCAAACCTGTTCAGAAGGTTATGATTCCATTTTCAAGCTAAATCAGAGCAGCTGACTTTTAATAGTTAAATTTTCTGCTAAAGATTTATGGCACCACCATTAGCTTCCATTCCATATTTTATCTTGAAAAAGATTTCATAAAATGTATTGTGATGGTATGTATTATGCAATATTATTATAGAATACAAGACATTCATCTTTGCTATTATTTCTAAAATTTCTTTAAACTTCATGTGTGTGTGTTTGTGTGTATGTGTATGTCTGTGTGTATGTTAGGATTACAAGTGTGCATCACCATGCACAAGTAAAGCATTATTTTTATTTTTTAAATTTTTTATTATTTTGTGATATTAGGGATTAACCCAGGCCTCACGCCTGCTAAACAGGCAGTTTACCACTTGAACCATGCTTCCAGTCCCTGTTTACTTGGTTATTTTCAAGGAAGATTCTCACCTTATTCCTAGACCAGCCCTAGCTTTGATCCCCCTAACTAGGGTGACAATCTCCAGCCACTTCATCTTGCCAGTGCTTAAGATGGAATCTTGTGAACTTCTTTTTGCCTGGGCTGACCTAAAACTGCAATCCCCCTACCTCTACCTCCTAAGTAACTAGGCTGGGAAACGATGCCCAGTAACCTTTTGATTTCTAATAAAAGTGTAGATGTCAAAACACCATGTGAATATATGATTTAGTAATTCTGAATTATTTATTGAAGCCAGAAGACAAAACTAAAGTACAGAAACACAAAGCTTTAAAGAGCTGAAAAATCATCAGTAGTCTGTTTTGTCATGCTTTGTGAACACTGAAGTCAAGCATTTTACACTGTCAAATTTTAAAGTTGATATATTTTAAGTGAGTAAATAAGATACATAGATTTAAAATTTCTTTGAACCTAAAAAACTAAGGAAGAATTTATTAACCTCTGGGGTTTTAGTTGCATCTAAATTTGAAACAAATTTTATTTTGTAGTATATAGTAATATATTTAGTGTATGTTTATATACTAAATTTGGTATATATGCATCTATGAAGATCTCTTACCTGTTAAAACAGCATTTAAGCCAAGCACTGGTGGCTCATACCTGTAATCATAGCTACTCGGGAGGCTGAGATCTCAGGATCACGGTTCAAAACCAACTCTGGCAGAAAAATCTGTGAGACATTTGTTTCTAATTAACCACCAGAAATCTGAAAGTGGTGCTGTGGCTCAAAGTGTTAGAATACTAGCCTTGAGTAAAAGAGTTCAGGAACAACGCCCAGGCCCCAAATTCAAGCCTCAAGACTGGAAAACAAAAAAAAAATTAATATTTAATATTCTTTTGAAATCTTGAAACTTTCTGAATTTTAAGTGATAAAAACAATGAAATTAAGTCATACATAAGGATTGATTGGTGTGTGTGCCTATGAATCTACCTACCATTATGGCTAGCAATACCAGAGAGAAAGGACATAGCCAAGGTTCAGAAAGCACTCTCCAGAAATATTCCAGGAAGTGAGACACACATTTTCATCTTATTGAAACACTGAGAGGAAAAAAGCCCAACCTTCTGTGTATATAATATTATAATAATGCTTGATAGGAAAATCAAGTATAAAACCATTTAGAGCAAACGAAGAATTCAAGGATATTTATTACAACAGACCACTCATTTTACAGATGTAGAAACCAAAGCCATGAAAGTCTTTATAACTGGCTCATGTTCACGTTCCAAATTGGTAGCAGAACTGGGATTAGCACCCATCTCTTCTTGATTTTTCAGGTTAGTGTTCTTTCCACTGTACCATTGGTCTCTAACTTTTGCAATTAAGTATTCTAGTAAAAAATTGATTATCATACCTACATATGTTTATTTATAAGATATATGCATATATCATTATATGGTCTCACTTGATAAAAAGCATCCCATTGTTAGGCAAATTTTAAAGTTCAAATTCATTTAAAAAAAAAAAACAAAAAACAAGTGAAGTGCTAGTATTTCTTCCTGCATCTCATAGCTTCTTTGTGGACTTCCACTTTGGAGGCAATTACACCATGTCACATTGCCCATAATGACTCTGATATTGATTGTCACTCCTTAATTTTAAATTTAGGTTAGAAAATCTTCACAGTCCACATAAAAATAAAACATTAAAAGGCATTAAACTTAATATAAGTTAAAATCTAATCTCTTACACTTACATTTATTTTGGGAAATAGCCATAGGTTCCCCCAATGAATAAGTATGTTCATACATGCATAAACTATGACTCTACATTAATGATTATACTACTTATGAAAATATTATGGTAGCCTACCAACATATGTCAGAAAAATAGTGCGATGTAGGCAATGTCTTTGCTACATCTGCTCCCAAACTCTGTCACTCATTCTTACATGCTCACAGTTTTACTGCATTGTTGTTTTCCCTATTTGGCTTTCCCACTACCTGTGACTACTGAAGCAGAAAGGTGGCTCCTCAGCACTATGTCCAGCGCTTGATACTGTTCGATAAAAGCTTATTGAATAGAGTGGAATCAAGGTTCGTCCTCCTGTAATCGTACTAGCTCAGTGAGTCTCAACCTTGTTTTCATACCAGAATCAGTTGAAGGGGTATGTAAAATAGACAAGATTCCCAGTATGATGGAATTAGTAGGTTACCCATTCTTCTGTCCAAAAAGCAACGATAAAATGTGAAACACTGTCAAAACAACAATTAGGAGCCACATGTGGTGGCACATGCCTGCATTTCCAGCAATTGGGAGTAGAGGTAAGAAGATCTCAAATATAAGGCCAGCCGTAGCTACCTAGAGTGTTTAAAGCCACGTTGACCAGCCTAGTGAAGCAAAACCAAAAATAAACATTAAAAGGAACCCCAAACAAAAGAAGAACCTCAAACAAAGGTCAAAAAATCACTTGAAAGCATACACTACACCAATAAGTGTTATTAATTTTTTAAAGATGGAACTCATGTATTAGCAGGTAGGGTTTTATGAAATCCTTGCATAAGCTCCTCCATCCATCAACTTCAGTTCGTAAGGTAGCTCTACCAAGTTGAAGGTTGGTGGGCCTGGAGGTGAGGGGTGGGCGGTGTGAGCTGGGAAGGTGATGAAAACTAGTGTTCACAGCCAGGTGTGTTGTCTTGATTCCTATTCTGCAGCATTGTAGCAGTGACAATCCAAGTGCCACGCAAACAAGGGAGGAGCAAACACTCAGCTAGCCTGAGGTTGCAATCATAGTTAGGGCAAGCAACTGACTAGCATAATTCTATTAGAAAGATAAGGGGAAAAAAGACAGCATGAGGAAACTTCACAAGTTCTCCACACACCGCCACCCCCTCCCCACAGAAAAAAAAAACAGTGGGAAGGTCTGAGTTTTGCACAAATCATTGATTGGCTGTAAGTCTGTGCTCAGATGCAGAGGAGATGTAAGTGAGTTAAGCAATTACAAATTACCAAAATTTTAATTGTTCTGTTCAGCACACACACAAAGATCTACTACCAGAGCATGGTAGTTTTATTTCCTTAAATGTCTGGGCACAGTGTCTGACTCTTCATTGATGGAATAGGGTGACAACTAGCAATTCAGGCTTAACAATGAAAACAATATTTTTTAAAACATGGTGGTTCACACCTACAACCCTAGCTACTCAGGAGGATGAGATATGAATAATTTAGTTCAAAATAAGTCAGAGAAGATAAATTGGTGAAAATTCAGCTCAAAAAGGAAAATTAATGTCAAAGTTAAATATTAGAATTTCTTAACTTAGTAAACATTCATGTATGAAGCCTAGATAATAAATGAATTATTCATTGATATATTATGTAAGTTCTAAATAAACTTAAGGACTCAAGAAAAAAAATCAGTATCTTCAGTGAATTTTTTTTTTGGGGGGGGGGGGGTCTGGTCATAGGGCCTGAACTCTGGGCCTGGGCGCTGTCCCTCAGCTCCTCAGCTCAAGGCTAGCGCTCTACCACTTAAGCCACAGCGCCACTTCCAGCTTTTTTTTTTTGTTTATGTAGTGTTGAGGAATCGAACCCAGGACCTCTTGCATGCAAGGCAAGCACTCTACCACTGAGCCACCTTCCCAGCCCCATTCAGTGAAATTTTATTATAGAATTCAACAGCAGATTTTAGGTAAAGGAAGAAAAATCAATTAAACTTGAAGACAAATTCAAAAATAAAGAAAAGAAATTTAGAAAAGAAAAGAAAAGTTAAAAGAGCCCAAGAGACCTACTAGACAATGTTAAACATACCGGTTATATAAACCACGACAGAAAAAGAGGTGAGAAAGAAAAAGCAGGAAAATGTAAGAGACAATAGTCTAAAATTCCACAAATTTGGTTGCAAATTGTAATTTATGATTCCAAGATGTTAAAAAAAAAACCATGTAGGGAACTTCTAAAGTAATACACACAGACACACACACACACACACACACACACACACACAAACACAGACTGTTGAAAGTCAAAGCCAGAGAGAAACTTTGAGAGTAAGAGCAAAATGATGCCCCACATGAAGGGAGCCACAATAATTGAATTGGCTGCATTCTCATCAGAAAATATCCCAGAAAGCACTGGCATGATGTATTTTAATGCTGGTGGGGGAAAAAGCCAATTAAGAATTCTAGCCAGGCCGGGTGCCGGTGGCTCACGCCTGTAATACTAGCTACTCAGGAGGCTGAGATCTGAGGATCATGGTTCAAAGCCAGCCCAGACAGGAAAGTCCATGAAACTCTTATCTCCAATAAACCACCAGAAAACCAGAAGTGGCGCTGTAGCTCAAGTGGTAGAGTGCTTGCCTTGAGCTGAAGAGCTGAGGGACAATGCTCAGGCCCAGAGTTCAAGCCCCAAGACCAACAAAAACCAACCAACCAACAAACAAACGAACAAAAAGAATTGTAGCCAGGCACTGGTGGCTCACCAGTAACCCTAGCTACTCAGGAGACTGAGATCTGGAGGATCATGATTGGAGAACAGCCAGGCAGGAAAATTCACTAGACTCTATCTCCCAAATAACTGGCAAAAAACAAGGCTGGATCTCAGGCTCAAGGGGTAGAGTGGCAGTTGAGCAAGCAAGTGTGAGGTACTGAATTAAAATCCCAGGACAAAAGAAGAATGAGGAGGAGGGGAAGAAATTCTGTACCCAGTGAAACCATCTACAGAAGATAAGAAGGCAGCTGGGCACCGGTGGCTCACACCTGTAATCCTAGCTACTCAGGAAGCTGAGATCTGAGGATTGTGGTTCAAAGCCAGCCCCAGCAGGAAAGTTCATGAGATTCTTATCTCTAGTTAGCCACCAGAAAGCCGGAAGTGGCACTGTGGCTCAAGTGGTAGAGTGCTAGCCTTGAGCTGAAGGGCTTAGGGACAGTGCCCAGGCCCAGAGTTCAGGCAAAAAAAAAAAAAAAAAAAGGCAAAAAGGCAATATTCCTGCATGAAGACACAATTCAGTGCTAACAGATTGCCTTAAAGGAAATGCTAAAGAAAATCCTTTATTCTTAAAGAATATCGCACCAAAGAGCAATCTAATTCCACATCCCCAAAGAAGTAAACGGGTAAATATAAAGATGTGTACACATATATACACCCATAATCTTATCTTGAAATTTAAGAAGATCAAAGATTGAATAAACTTGTCCTGCTGCACTTACTGCATTGATAGGTTTACAATAGGACATAGATAGAATGGAAGAAGACAAAGAAGGCAAATGAGCAGAGCAAACCAAATTTGAATCCACTAGCTAGAATCCACCAGAGAATTTCTGTCTAGGCTTCTCAAGGAATCCTTGGTGGAAGAACTGGAGATTGGAAGATAGCGGGACATCCCAGGATGACAGAAAGGTAGGTACAAAAACTTAAAAGTGAAAACTGTTTTCATGGTTGACTTTTCTCTATATTGCTTTTAGATTGTTGAGTGACCAAACAAAAACATAAAACAAACAAAACCCCCAATGGAACCCATTTTTATTATTCTAATGCATTTCCTCTAAAGCTACATCTTTGTATCTATTTATAAGGGAATTCTGCTGTATATATGTAAAGTGCTCAGCTGTTCATGGGAAGACAAGAGGGCCATGCTTTTCACAAACTGTAGCTTAACCTCTTGCTGTCTTTGCTTCAGTGGACCCTGTTCCACAGGGCTCCTGGTATCTGCAATTCAATCTTTCATCTTCAGGATATCCGTCATTTGGTTGTTGGTATTCTCTCTTTTCCCCCATTTACTTTTCTATTGTCCACGTTTCCTCATTACAATTGTAAAGACAAAACTTTCTTTGGACTGTTATAACAAAATTGTTTGGGATCTACGTTCAATTTAGAGGGGCTCCTGTTTGTGTATGTGCTTCTTCTGACCTTTGGATTCTCCTGCACCAGCCTCCACACATAGGAAAGTTTCAGGAGAAAACATATGGATAAGTGAGAGGTGGCAGAGCCCTTTGCTAATACACTGTGCAGGAAACATTTCTTGTAAGATACAAACATGAATTTAATCATTAACGTTACCCCTGAAAATTTTCCATCAGCTTGAAATTTTAAAATATTTTTTTCATTATTAATCTTTTTCTCCCTTTTCCTTCCCTTCCTTTCCTCACCCCCCAATCCCTATGCTCTTTTCTTCTCTACTCCTTTTCACACTCTTGGTAACAGAAATATCCCACTTTAAGTTGTTTAAAGAATTATTTAAATAGCCAGGTGCTATTATTTAAATATTATTATATTATATTATTAAATAGCCAGCTACTTTGTATGTTCCTCCCCCATGGTATAACCCCTGTTTTCACTGTATTTGATGTCAGTCTAATTTGGGGAGGGGAAAGGAAAAAAACAAAATGTTTAAATAGGGATACAGGTTGACCCACTGTAACAAAGAGATATACAAGACACTGTTGAAAAACAAACTTTACAATTTAGGTTGGGGGAGGGGTAGTTGTGGAAGTGGGAGGAAAGGTATGGAAGGGGAAAAACAAAGGAGGAGGCAACAATGCTTAATAAGAAATGTAGTCATCACCTTGCTCATGTAACTGTAACCCCTCTGTACAGTGTTTTCACATTAAAAACTTATTAAAAACACCACAAAAATGTAAAAAATAATAGCCAGCTAGTTATTTATTTACTCAGGAGGCTGAGATCTGAGAATCATGGTTCGAAAACAATCATTTAAATATAACCACATTTCCTCCTCTGTTTGTTGTTTCGTCCTTCTTCCTTCATGATTTCAACTTTTACTGACAGGTAATATTTTACTCTTCAGTAACTTTCTGTATTTAATGTATAGCCATAGTCATAAAGAAAAATGCCAAGAGCCCTGAATCATATCCCTGAACAAACAAAACAAAAAAAAAACCGAACAGAACACTTATATATTTAGAAGGATGGGTAGAGGCCAAGTATTCATGGTTCACATCTCTAATCCTAGTTACTCAGGAAGATGAGATCAGAAACATTGTGGTTTGAGACAAAATTTGAGTCTACCAGCCCCACTAATAGCTACAGACATGTCTGTTATTCCAGCTACTCAGGAGGGTGAGATCAGGAAAATTATGGTTCTAGGCCAATCTAGGCAAAACAGATTGTGAGATTCCATTTCACCAGAAAAAGCAGGTATGATGACACGCATCTATTATTCCAACTCCAGTGGGAAATATAAAATACGAGGATCATGATCTAGACCAGCCTGGGCAAAAAGCAACATCCTATCTCAAAATTAACCAAAGTGTATTGGACTGAAGGTGTGGCTCAAGCAGTTTAGTGCCTGCGAGCAAGTGCAAAGCCTTGAGTTCAAACTTCAGTACCGCTAGAAAAAAGAGGAAAGAAAGAGGAGAAGGATAAAACATTGAGAGATTTACATTTTTATCTTATACAAGTACAACTTAAATCTTATTATATACATCCTTCAGTTTTTGTCTATTTTTTTACTATTTCAAAAGTTAATTTAAGCAGATTGCAATATGATCCATTTTCATCAGGACTGAGTTTAGTCCATATTTACTAAACATTGTGTTATTCAAAGAATTTGACAATAGTACCAGGAATGCCTTATAGAGTCTTAGGCTGTACCTTTGTTGTCTTAATTGTCCTGAGTTTGCAAAAGTTAGTCTCATTAACTTACTTACAATGCATCTTACTCACATCCCACCCTGTATTGGGTCTGGCCACTGTGGCTGACAAGACATTACCTGAGAGTTATCTTCCTCCTCTGAGAAGTGTCTGCTTTCTCATTTCATCAGGAGAGACTACTGTGGAAAAGGTCAGGCCTGTTGCAATAGCTCACTCTGGCTCCCAGAGTTCAGAGGTCTCTACTGGGAAGTTCAGTTACACCTCACTGTCTGGTCAGCAGGAAGGTGCTGACTTTATAGAAGCCAAGACCCTGAGGGACAGAGCTAACATTTCACCTGCAAGCACAGGAAAGTAACCACTGTGCCCTTCCTCCAATTCTAGCCAGCTCATTCTATTCTCTATGAAAGGACATGCTTTTCTTCTCCCATGATTCACCGCTTAAGGAATAGGAATACCATTCTGGAGGTAGTTTTTTCCCGACAGACAATATTTTCAAAGTAGAGTAAATTCAGTAACTGGATTTTCTGCTTGTTTCCCCCACCCCCTCCCCACCCCACCACTTTGCACAGTCAACCACATAGGAAGTAGTCTGATGTAATTTGTTGGTATTTAAGTACTCAGAAGACATGGCCCAGAATGTTCTATTGATCATTGTTATCCAAAAACTCTGCTACTCTTTCCTTGTATATAATAATTAAAAGTTTATTTACAGCTGGGCATCGGTGACTCACACCTGTAATTCTAGCTACTCAGGAGGCTGAGATCTGAGGATTGTGGTTTGAAGCCAGCCAGGCAGATAAGTCCATGAGATTTGTGTGTGTGTGTGTGTGAGAATACCGTAGAGAGGAGTTACAATTACACGAGCAAGATAACGAGTACATTTCTTTTTTTTCTTTTTTTTTTGTCGGTTGTGGGCTTGAACTCTGGGATTGGGCGTTGTCCCTGAGCTCTTCAGCTCAAGGCTAGCACTCTACCACTTGAGCTACAGCGCCACTTCCGGTTTTCCAGTGGTTTATTGGAGATAAGAGTTTCTTGGACTTTCTTGCCGGGGCTGGCTTTGAACCATGATCCTCAGATCTCAGCCTTCTGAGTAGCTAGGATTACAGGCATGAGCCACCAGCGCCCGGCTACGAGTACATTTCTTATCAAGCATTGTGCCTCCTCTTTGTTTTCCCTTCTCATCCCTTCCCATACTGTCCCCCTCCCCATCCCCCCACCCAATCTTCCCCCACCCCCCCACCAAAGTTGTAAAGTTTGTTTTTCGACATAAGGACTTGTATATCTCATTGTTGCAATGGGTCCACCTGTATCCCTAGTTAAACAATTTGTTTTTTCCCTTCCATACCACAAGTTATACCAACATCAAATATAGTGAAAGCAGGGGTTATACCGTGGGGGAGGGACGTACAAAGCAACAAAGAAAATCATCTTATAAATATATTAGAAACAATTGCATGAAAGGAAAAAAAAACATTTGAATACTTATCTTGGGGTTCATTCCCCTAACATCAACTTATCTGACCTTTTCAGCTTGACTCAGACATATACTAGTTATTGCAAGTAAGGGAAACCATGGGACCTATGTTTCTTTGGGCCTGGCTTACTTCACTTAATATAATTTTTTCCAAGTCTTTCCATTTCCTAACAAGTGGGGCAATGTCATTCTTTCTAATGGAGGCATAGAATTCCATTGTGTATATATACCACATTTTCTTGATCCATTCATCTACTGAAGGGCATCTGGATTGGTTCCATATCTTAGCTATGGTAAACAATGCTGCAACAAACATAGTTGTGCTGGTAGCTTTAGGATGGTCTTGTTTGTGATCATTTGGGTAAATGCCCAAAAGTGGGATTGCTGGGTCATAGGGGAGCTCTATGTGGAATCTTTTGAGGAACCTTACTACATTGTTGGTGGGAGTGTAAACTTGTTCAACCACTTTGGAAAGCAGTATGGAGATTCCATGAGATTTTTTTTAATCTCCAATAAATTGCCCCCAAAATAGTTGGAAGTGGATCTCTAGCTCAAGAGGTAGAGCACTAGCTTTTAGCAAAAGAAGTTCGGGAACAGTAACCTAGGCTCTAGTGCCCTAAGATCAGCACTGTGTGTGTGCGTGTGTGTGTGTGTGTGTGTGTGTGTGTGTGTGTGTGTATTCATATATATATATATACATACACATAGTGTATGTATATATGTACACATACACATAGATACACTCATGTACACACACACACACGCACACACACAAAGCTGTAAGAATAATTCTAGAGAAAAAAGGTAAGAGTACCTCCTTAGTCCATTTTTCTATTGCTGAAACAATAACAACACACTGTAGATTACAAAGTCTATTACAAAGAACCGAGGTTTATTTGGTTCATGGTTCTGGAGGAGGAAAGTTCAAATTGGGGCAGCCTGTCTGTCCAGTGCCTTGTTTGTGTTACATGGAAAAAGAGGAAGGGGAAATGGCACATGTAGAAAAAAAATGTTAGGGGTTGACTTGCTTTTTAATAAAATAACAAATCCAGTCCTACAAGAGCATATTAATCTGCTTATGAGGCAGCGCCCTTGCCTGTCAAACTCTTCTTAAAGGTCCACCACCTCTCAACACTATTACATTCAAGACCAAATTTCAGATTTGGAAGGAATAATCCATATTTAAACCACAGAAAATTTAAAAACCCTAATAAATCAAAAGCTTTCTAGGCAAATTTTATTTCTCTTAACAATCTATTAGCTCAACAGTTTCAGATTCAGAGATTCTATTCTACAGATGGACTTGATTTGCCAAGTAACATGATTTCCTTACTACTGAAAGAAAAGTAATATCAATGAAACATGATAGTTTATTTATAAGATGTTAAATCCTCGAGAAAAGATCATCATTATATGACATACAAGGTGTCAGAACAGTCATTCAAAACCTTCCATGGCTCAGTTGCTGAGAAATTCTATCAGAAATCAGGTAAAAATAAGAATTCAACACAAACAACAGATCAAAATATCTAGCCACTGGTCACCACACACACTTTCTAGGGTATCTAGCTCTAGGTAGGCCACAGTATTTGCCTCCTAACTAGGTGACTTGCTTCTGCTCTTGCCTTGATAGTCTGTTCTTAAGACATCTGCCACAGCAATATTATAATTTAAAAACAATTGAATTTATCATGCCACCCCCTTGCTCTAAGTTCTGCCATGACTTCTACTTTTAGCTCAGAATAAAATTTCCTTACAGTGATGCTAATGGCTTATGTCTGTATTCTTAGCTAATCAGGAAGCTGAGATCTGAGAATCACAGTTAGTGTGTATGTGTGTGCGTGTGCATGCGTGCATGTGTGTGTGTGTGTGTGTGTGTGTGTGTGTTTTGCCAGCCCTGTCAAGGAAGTCTATGAGACTCTTATCTCCAATTAATCACTAAAAAGCCTGGTAGAGCTGAGGCTCAAGTGGAAGCGTGCTATCTTAGGGACAGCACTCATACTCTGAGTTCAAGCGCACACACACACACACACACACACACACACACACACACACACACACTTCTTACAATGGCCCAGAAGGCCCTGCATAGGAGCCTGTCATATACATGATTTCTGAAGCTTCCATCATTCTTTCACACTGGTCCATGTCATTCCTGGTTGTAATGTCTTGTCATTGCTGTTCCTGATGTCTGGTATACCTTTCCCCAGGTAACTTCATGGCTCAGTTATTTCATTTCTTGGCTCAGATATTATCTTTTCAATAAGGCCTGCCTTGCCTGATTAAAATCCCAACCTAAATCCTACTCCACAGACATAATCTTTCTTACATTTTACTGTAATATGTAATTCACTACAATATCCAGTAATTTATGCCAAGCACCTATAAAAGAGCTTAACACCAGGGAGGCATTCAATACATACTTATTGAATGGATGAACAATAATATTTCAACTTCAATGAGAATTCTCTGTGAGCCAGCCACAATGCTAAACAGCTTACACCATTATCTCTTTTAGGACTCACAACATCAGTGACAATCATTTTATTCATTTCACAAATTAAGAAACTAAGCCACACACTTAATTGCAAGTAAGCACAGGCCTATTTGCATCCATCGTACATGCAGATATATCGAAATGGTTATGTTGAAATTAACATTAATCTGATGACACTAACTGAGGTTGGGCAGTAGATTTCTTTTTCTTTTTCTTTCTTTCTTTTTTTTTTTTTGGTCGGTCATGGGGCTTAAACTCTTGGCCTGGGCGCTCTCCCTGCACTCTTCGGCTCAGAGCTATCTCTCTACCACTTGAGCCACAGTGCTACTTCAAGCTTTTTCTGTTTATGGGGTGCTGAGGAATCAAATCCAGGGTCTCATGCATGTGAGGCAAGCACTCTACCATTGAGCCACTTTCCCAGCCTAATAGATTTCTTTAGCACATATCAGTGTGAGAGCTAGAACAAAGCTTTCAAGTCTACTTCAGACACTTCCATGTTTAAAGGTCTCTATTTTTAGCATTGCTATCCTCTGATTGGATTAGAACTAGTTTGAATGTTAGTACTGTCTTCATAAACAGTAGTAATTTCAAAAGAGGTTATTATCTGGGTGACTCCCAATGGGTGATGTAGATGAAAAGCACAATTTAAAGTTAGAGAATTCTAGAAAAAAAATCACTCAAGCTTCAAGTTCTCATTCTCAAACAAATATCACTCAGAAGTCTCTTGTAAATAGCCTTTCTAAATGGCAAGTTAGACTCTGTCAAGGCCCAAGTTTAGTATTCATGAAAACCCTTTAGATTTCTTTTCATCTATTCTTACCTAATCTAAATCTTGGTTATTTTGATCCTCAATGGCATTACCTCAAGAAGGGTAATAGAGAAAAGGAACTATATTGCAAAACTACATATTGGTCCTCAGGTCTCATGTTAGACTATTATATGTAGATTTTCTAGAGCTGTATTTTTAATCTTTGTTTGTAAGAGTTCTCTCCCTAAGAATCTAATGAAAGCTACCGTCCCTCTTTCCAGAAAATTCTCACTTGTGCATAATTTTACATATATTTTGAGATTATATAAGAGTCTACTGAAATCCATTCATGGACAGGGCTTAAAAACAACTAGAATCAAAACCAGGAAAACAATAAGAAAAATCAATAAAATAAAATAAAGAACAACTACAGGTATCATAATACTTGATTTCAAATTGTACTACAGAAATATAATAACCAAAACAGCATGGTAGCTGTACACCAGTGGTTCACGTCTGTAATCCTAACAACTCAGGAGGCTGCCATCTGAGGATAGTGGTTCAAAACTAGCTTGGGCAGAAACCTCTATGAGACTCATTTCCAACTAACTTCCAAAAAGCCAGAAGTGGAGGTGTGCCTCAAGTGATAGAGAACCAACTTGAATGAAAAAAACTAAGGGACAGTGCCCAGGCACTGAGTTCAAGCCCTAGTACTGATGTATGCGTGCACCCTCCCATATATACACACAAACCAGCATGGTACTGGCACAAAACCAGATATATAGACCAACTAAATAGAATAGAAGACCTAGACACAAACCCTTTTAGCTACAGTCATCTGATATTTTCCAAAAACAAAGTTGGAAAAAAGACAACTCTTCAACAAATGTTGCTGGAATGTAGAATGAAACTTCATCACTATCGCTCACCTTGTATAAGAAATCAGTTCAAAATGAGTCAAAGATGTTACAAATATAAGGGTGAAATTTGAAACTACAGGGCAACATAGGGAAAATACGTGAAAGACACAGGAACATAGGCAACAATTTTCTATATAGGACTAAAATAGCTTAGTAATAAAGAATGAGAACTAACAAATGGGGCAGGTGCTGGTGGCTCATGCCTATAATCCTAGCTACTCAGGAGGCTGAGATCTGTGAGACACGTTTTTCCAAATGCCTTTATGCTTGGTCACATTGAGGGGAAAGTCCATGAGACTTCTCCAATTAATCTCCAATTAACCACCAGAAAACTGGAAGTGGTGCTGTGGCTCAAGTGGTAGAGCGCTCGCCTTGAGCTGAAGAGCTCAGTGTCCAGGCCCAGAGTTCAAGCCCCACGACTGACAAAAAAAAATGAAAATAAAAATAAATAAATAATAATAAATGCTGGTGAGGATACAGGGGAAAAGTAACCCTTTATGTTGTTGTTGAAAATGTAAATTAGTAAATTAGTGAAAGCACTATAGAAATCAGTATGGCGGTTCCTCAAAAAACTGAAAACAGAATTACCATATGATCCTGCTTTACTACTCTCTATACAGGCATATATCTGAAGAAATGCAAGTCAGCACACACTAGAGATACTTGAACATCATTTTTGTAGTAGCATTTACACACACACACACACACACACACACACACACACACACATACACTGAAGTGTCCATTCAGCCATAAAGAAGAATAAAATTATGTCATTTGCAGGAAAATGGATAGAACTGGAAATCATTGTGTTACATGAAATGACCCAGACTGAGAAAGACAAATATCATATATTTTCTCTTGTATGAAGAATCTAAACCTTAATAAAATGACATGAATATAAAAGGAGACTGTTTGGAGGGGGAACCAGTGGGAGGGTGAAAAGAGAAATGGCGGGGGGTGGTGAATATAATTAAAATACACTATATAAATAAATAATGAAACCTACTAGCATTGTTCTAAATGGGGAATAAAGAAGAATAATAGAGGTGGTGATTGATCAAAGTACAATATATGCAAATAAGGAAATATCACAGCAAAACCCCTTTAAATAATTAATATACAACCATAAAAAATAAAAGAGCCCTTGCATAAGAGTAGTGAAGTAATCATGAGTTTTCTTTAATCTCTG
Source organism: Dipodomys spectabilis (assembly GCF_019054845.1). Taxonomy (NCBI): domain Eukaryota; kingdom Metazoa; phylum Chordata; class Mammalia; order Rodentia; family Heteromyidae; genus Dipodomys; species Dipodomys spectabilis. The sequence continues at coordinate 473,064 of NW_024870701.1, read as the reverse complement.
CTAATACTTGTTGTTGATAATACTTATAGAAAACAATCTTATTATTTCTAGAGGTTTGAGGTTTCCTTTAGGATTATTTTTCCCTCAATGTGACCAAGCATAAAGGCATTTGGAAAAACCTTTCCAAAACTTATTTTACAACTGATAGGTCAGAGCAAGTCACCAGTCTGTGCTGCAATCATTTACATTGAGCCATTTACCTTGTTCCTAAGACTCACTTAGGTCAGCCAATCACTGAGCACTTAGAATTCTCCATATTTTCTACTTTTAACACTAGAAATCTCACTGTAAGGCTGAGGCTAAAAATAGATGGAGCCTCCTGCTTGCTGGTGTTTAATATAGGCGTATTTCTAACTCAAAAAGCTTCCAACAACATTCCTTACAAAACAAAGAGGTATTTCATTTAGTGGGGGAAAAATCATTTCATTTTGAACAAGCTTAAATATATCCTAAAGAAGAGATGAAGATTTCAAAGTGTTCAAAGAATAGTATCTCCAGCTGCTAGTTCTAGGTCTAAAAACAGAAAGACTAAAATAGCTTCAAGATTAGGTTAACCTTCTTTGTGTTTCACATAGCATGATTCAAAGGAAAAGATACAATATTCTTCTCCTTTCCCCATTTCCAGCTCAACATGTTTCTACCCAGAAACTTGAGTTGTTCAAACACAGAAAATATGGAAACATTTGCCTACACAAATGTATTCATAATGAGAAGGAATAAGATATGATGTCGAACACGGAATAAGCATTATGATTATATTTCATATAGAAAGGTTATTATTGCTAGATGCTGGTGCTCATGTCTGTAAGTCTAGCTACTTAGGAGACTGAGATCTGGAAGACTGTTCAAGAACAGTATGGGCAGAAAATTTTACTAGATTCCATCTCCAGAACAACCAGGCAGCCTAGCAAGCATGTGGTCCTGAATTCAAACCCTAGTAACACACATGTGCACACACACACACACACACACACACACACACACACACACATTACCTATTACCTTGGTTCTTTTAGCTAACGCAGCTACATCTTACAAGAATTATATAAAGCAAATGTTTTCAGAATAAAATGTACTCTGAAATCCAATTGTTAGGAGGCATGTGTATGCACCTGTAATCCCAGCACTTTGGAGCCTAAAGCAGGATTGTAGCCTAGACTACATAACAAGATTTATTTTATTTATTTATTTATTGGTCATGAGGCTTGAACTCTGGGCCTGGGTGCTGTTCATGAGCTCTTCAGTTCAAGGCAAGTGCGCTACCACTTAAGCCATAGCACCACTTCTGGTTTGCTGGTGGTTAATTGGAGATGAGTCTCATGGACTTTCCTGCTGGGGCTGGCTTTGAACCATGATCCTCAGATCTCAGCCTTTTTAGTAGCTAGGATTGCAGGCATGAGCCACCAGCACCCAGCACAAGATCTTGTCTCAAACCAAACCAAACCAAACCAAACTAAACCAAACCAAGCAAAACAGAGGCCATTTACTGTTTGTTATAATATGCCAGATTATACATAATTATGAATATTATAAGTATGGATAAATTAAAGATGTATAAAAATAATCATAATTTTAATTTATAAGAGCTAACAAGAGCTGAAGAAATAGAGATCATTTAAAAACACAAATTCAAAAAATTCTTTAGGTTCTTCTGCATTGGAGTAACGAACTCAGCACACAAAAAGTTACACTAACAACTGCATAACATAAATACCCATCTTCTATAGACCCAGAACAGAAAGTCTAGGAAAACTGATATTTAAAACATAATCCTCCTCCATTAACAGACAGCTGTTTTTCTAAATGAAGCTCTTGAACATATCTATGGAACATTTTTTGAGAGAACAAAGTGATGCTTGTCACTTACACACAGTGTTAATTCCTTCTAACTTTCCTTTGGAAGGCAATTTGTTGGAAGCAAGTGCTAAAAGAAATAAATTCCCCTCCGCAGCAATATTTCCATATTTGCAGCCAACACACAATCCTTATACATATCCTGTGGCAGAACATGACCTATGAAAGCGAGACTGCAAAATGATCTTGCTCCATCTAAAATGGAATTTCAGAGCGTTGTGCTCATACATTCCAGGTAAACCCCAGCAGACTCTGGCTCTCTTACTGAACCTAGCAGAAGCTCCCAGGAGGTCACTGTCACTGACAACATGACAGCTGTAGATCAGCTGCTATCCAAACCCAACAGGCATTGAGGAGCTTCTGCCTTCTCCCCGTCTACTCATACAATCCATTCTATTATTGCTCCAATCACTTTCTAGATGCGCAGAGATCAATGACTTTTCTAGTTACCTATCTTTTTGTTTCTCATTAAACTTTGTTTTAATGGGTCTCAAAATTCTGTGACAGATTTTTGGTCACGTTATCTCCATTAAAAAGTACTGATTTTTAAAAAACTAATAACTTAAAAACTGCCGCACAAAAATATGGTCCACAAAACATTTTCCTTTCCTTCTGAAGGTTTTACGGTGCATTGTTATCAGTTGCCTATCTTATGTACTTGGATTTTAGAAAAATTATGTTTGTACGAAAAAATCATCATGTATACCATACGTAAGAGGGGTAGAGGTGGTTACTGAACATAACGCCTAGGAATCTACATTTTTAAGATCAGCAATTTTTCTGTAGGCTGCAGAGTTTTAATTTTACAAAAGCTCAAGTACTTTGCAAGTGGATTGTAGTCCCCATGAAATATTTCATTTCATGAATACTGATGAATAAAAATTGCCTTGGACTAAGAAAGTAAATGTCTATTCAACACTCAGTAGGCTGGACTAACAGTCACAGATAAACTAACTGTGGAGGTCATAGGAACCAACATTTCTCTCAAGGACATTGCTATTAAACAAGGTTATAGTAACCTCCTTTGGATAAGTACAGACTCACCAAGAAATTCTCTTCTTTGATAGCAAAGACTAACAGTGAGCTTGCTGTTTGAAACTACATTCATAAGACTGAAACACGTCACTCTTGCCTGGAGGGTCTCTGTTACTTACTGATGCAAACAAAAACAAAAACAAAAACAAAAAAAACAGCCTCAATCCTTCTCCAAGCAAAGGGTTTCTGAATATAACATTTCACATTTATCCTAAGTTTATTGTTGCCAAGGAAATGAGATCCTGACTTTGTTTTGCAGACTAGGCCTGTGTCTAAACTCCATTCTTCTAGAATCTTAAAATAATTCTTGTTGTCTACCATATTGTTTCCTTCATAGCATTGGGCCAATAAATATAATTTTGTCCCAGTATAGATTTGCTCCTAGTATTTTTAAGATGACTAAAATAAAGCTTGTGTGTATGTGTGTGTGTGTGTGTGTGTGTGTGTGTGTGTGTGTGTGTGTGTGTTGGTCCTGGGGCTTAAATTCAGGGTCTGTGCCATGCCCCTTAGTTTTTATGCTCAAAACTAGTGCTCCCTACTACTTGAGCCATAGCACTTCCAGTTTTTTTGCTGCTTAATTGGAGATAAGTCTCTCACAAACTTTCCTATTCAGCTGGCTTCAAACCATGATACTCAGCTCTCAGACTCCTAAGTAGCTAGAATTGCAGGTGTCTGGCACAGGCACCTGGCAAGGCATTTGTTTGCTTGTTTGTTTGTTTGTTGTTTTTACTTTTTGCCAGTTCTCGGGCTTGAACTCCAGTCCTGGGCACTTTCCCTAAGCTTCTTTTGTTCCAGGCTACCACTTGAGCCACAGCACCACTTCCAGCTTTTTCTGAGTAGTTTGTTGGAGATAAGAGTCTCATAGACTTTCCTACCGGGGCTGGCTTTGAACTGTGATCCTCAGATCTCAGCCTCCTGAGTAGCTAGGATTACAGGCATGAGCCACTGGTACTGGGCTCAAATTTTTTAATATAATGTTTCAGCTAAAGAAAAGATCTGCTTGAATAATAGCTCAGAATTTTGATTTTGGCCTTTCAGACACAGAAAAAAAATAAAGTACATCTGCTATAATTCAGTTGCCTGTGACTATACAGGTTTTTCATCTAAGCAGAAAGAACATAAGAGCCAGGAAACAGCTGTGAGTGTTAAAGTGATATTTTCTGGCTCTGCTGCTTCTAAAGTAACCTGTGGCAAAACTCCTCTGCTTCTAGAAATATCACAGCTAGCAACTCAAGCAAGACTTGCCAGTGTGACTCTGAAGCACTCTGTAAATTTCAAAGAGATAATAAAAGGAAACAGGCATAGACACAGGGTTCGAGTCTCCAAAAACAGTCCCCCTTTACCCTGGTTTGAAGGTAGGGCTGCCATATTTAACAAGAAGAAAATAGCTATTTAGGAAGATGGTTCAGAGCATGTGCCTCTTCTCTAAGGTTGGAGGCTGCTCCTGACATACCCGTGAGAGTAGCCATAATCATAGGCTGAAGCTGCCTTCCGACTGACTTCAGAACCAGAGTATTGTGTGGCCCCAAGACTGTAGGCCTGAGAGGCCTGCTGCTGGTAGGAGGAAGCAGACACCTGGCTAGAGGCCTCTGATTCCTGGCGATGTGCCGCAGAGGAGCGGCTGCTGTAGGCTGTGGAGCCATGGGTGTAGATGGCAGATCGCTTCTTCTCCTGCTGGTAGTGGCTCATGGTAGTGCGTAGGTCCTTGTTGCGGTAGCTGAGATCATAGTGCTGATGAGACTTCTGATAGAAAGGCAAAGACATCATGTGCCCTTGAGGAAAGGAGACCACCTACAAGAAGAGAACAATCCTTCAGTGAACCATTGAGGAGCAAGTCACTTCAAGCAGTGTGTAAGAATTCCTACCCTTCTCTTTCCAATGACTAAATGGAAAAGGAAGTGAAGTTCAGACCAACTGAATAAACTACTCAATAAACTCCCTCCTTCACTGCCCACAGATGCCTCTTCTGTCATTGTGTTTTCTTTATTTCTAGCTCTTACTCTTGCTACCTTACTTTTGCCTCCAACCATAGGTAACACATGGTTTTTATTTTTTAGCATTCTATTCTGGCTTTATTTGGGACCATATGTAATGGGGAAAATAATTGAATAATAGTAATAACTAATTATCCAACAAATAATAAGTGAGTGTTATGAACCAGAATTACTCCAACACAAGGCAATAAAAAGGTGAACAAAGAAAATTTATGCTCTAATCTTGTATATACATTTATCTAATTTGAGGAGGGGAAGGGGAATAACAAAATGCTGAAACAAGGACACAGGATGACCCATTGCAACAATGAGACTCACAAGACACTATGTTGGAAATGAACTTTACAACAGGGCAGGAAGAGTGGGGAAGGTGGGGAGGGAAGGGACAGTAGGAGAAAAACAAAGGAGGGGGTAACAATGCTCAACAAGAAATGTACTCATTACTCATGTAACTATAACCCCTCTGTACAGCTCTTTACAATAAAAAATATATATACCTGTGGTTAAAAAAAAAGAAAATATCTGCTCTAATAGCCTACTACAGAGGTGTATATTCCATTTTAAGAGACAGGCAATAATGAAAATTAATTAGTAAGGTATATCTGAGTGTACTAACTGCCATGGAAAAAATAAATAAGAAAGAGAGATGGATACAATTTCAAACAGCCTCATTAGGCCTGGCCTCGCTCAAAAGCAACATCTGAGCATGGAATATCTGGTGGAAGGGGGGGGGGGAGGGGAATGCTTCAGATAGAAGGAACCCCAGTACATAGCAAAGGTATCAGGGGTTGGAAAATGAGGAAGAGGTAGAGGAGATGATGTTTGAGGTGAGGAGAACTGAATGGATAAAGAACAGAGTGTAAGGTCCTATAGGCCACTGTAAGGAGCTGGCTTTTATTCTGAAAGAGCTGAGAAGTCACTGCAAGTCATCAGCTTGGAGAAGAAACTGTTGCGAGACAAGTGAGAAAACCAAAAGTCATATGGGCTGAGTTGTAACCCCTCAAATCCATAAGCTTGACCACAACTCTAACCTTCAGAATGTGACTTTATTTGGAGAAAGGATCTTCAAAAGGGAAGTTAAAATGAAGTTATTCAAGTGAACTCTAATCCCACATGAAGCATTGCTATATGAAAAAGAAATTAGAATGCGTATTGGTACATATAATGGAGGACCATGAGTAGACACAGAGAGAAGAGGACATCTATAAGCCAAGGAGAGACCTCAGCAAAAACAATCCCTGCTAATACCTTGATCTCAGATATTTAGCCTCCAGAACTGTAAGGAAGTGTATTTCTGTTAGTTAAGCTATCTAGTTGTGAAACAGTTACAGTGCACACAAATACAAAGGCAACTGCCACACCCCAAACCAGTGGTGACCACGAAGTGGAAGAAGTGGCCAGACTTCATGTAGGGGCTCAAGGTGTAACCAGTAGTACTTGAATTAGTTTTGAATTGTAGTGTGAAGGAGAGATGACACCAAGGATTTTGTCTGAGCAACTAGAAGTCTAAGGTTACTGCTGTGTGAGAGGGTGAGGATAAGAAAGCATCAGTTTGGAAGTAAAGACTGGTTTAAGACTCTGCACTTGAAGATGCCTGCTATTCCATCAAGTCGGATACAGGGGAGAGGTCTAGAATGGAGCTCTACATGTGGGAGTCAACAGTAGGCGAGTGGTACTGAAAGCCCATTGTAAATGGAAAAGCCCAAAGACTGAACCCTGGAGCCTGATTATATACAAGCTCTCAATCTCACAAACATTTTTTTTAAAGTATAGTTTCAAACTAGAAAATGTACTTGCTCCATTAGGAAATATAGAGGCTTCCAGTCTTCCCACAGAAAGAAGAGAGTCAGTGTTCAATGTGGCGTTAGCATTGTGAACCTGACATAGCTATTCTGCTGAATATCAGAGGTGTTTTGCCTAGCACCAAGAGGGGAGGATTCACATTGTATTAGCTTTCTTTAATAATCTGTTTACTGACAGGAGGCCTATTAGCCACATGGGCAGCCTGGGATGAAGCAACAGTTTTATAGAAGTACCTTATCCCCATTTGTAAAGTTATTTCTGGCATGTTCTGAAATGTTATCTTAAAATCATATTTTAAAATTATTTTGGGGGGCTGGGAAGGTGGCTCAGTGGTAGAGCGCATGCATGCATGAAGCCCTGGGTTCGATTCCTCAGCATCACATAAGCAAAAAGAAAAAAAGCTGGAAATGGCACTGTGGCTCAAGTGGTAGAGTGCTAGCCTTGAGCTGAAGAGCTGAGGGACAGCGCCCAGGGCCAGAGTTCAGGCCCCACGACCGGACCCAAATATATATATATATATATTTTTTGGAAGCCAAGCACTAGGGTTTATGCCTGTGATCCTAGCTATTCAGGAGGCTGAGATCGGAGGATCGCAGCTCAAAGCCAGCCAGGCAGGAAAGCCATGAGACTCTTATCTCCAATTAAACACAGAAAAAGCTAGAAATGGTGCTGTTGCTCAAGTGTGTAGAGTGCTAGCCTTGAGCAAAAAGGAGCTTAGAGACAGCGCTCAGGCCCAGAATTCAAGACCCAGAACTGGTGCACACGTGCATATGCACGTGTGCGTGCGTGCGTGCACACACACACACACACACACACACACACACACACACACAAGGAAATAATCAAGCTTCTAAAAGATCTTTTTTTGGGGGGTGGGGAGACCAAGGCTTGAACTCATGCTTGCTCAGCTGGTACTCTACCACTTGAGCTGCACCTCCAGTCTGTATTTTTGCTAGTTTATTAGAGATGGAATCTAATAGATTTCTTGCCCAGGCTGGCTTTGAACTTTGATCCTTCATGGATCTTAGCCTGAAGAGTAGCTAAGATTATAGATGTGAGCAAATAGCTTTCAGTTAAAATTTATTATTTTTTAAATCACATGTGACTCCTCTAAAATTTTAATTTTTATATTAGTGTATATTAATTGTACAAATCAGTGTATATTAATTTTCCAAAATCACTGTGAAACATGCATGTGTAGACTTATATCAGATTCATTCCTTCTGTTATTTAAAGCTACTTTCTATTTAGCTATATATAAATTCAGTATATATTCCCTAGAGAAGAAAATCTAGCAAACTTCATTCCTGAAATATTTATCTAAGGTCCCATGGAAGATATCAGTCTACATGGCATTTCCTAAGAGGAAAAAAATAGCTACTAGCAAGCAGCTCCTTAATTAGACAGCTATTTTCTGCTATTAAATATACAGAATAATTATCATGCATAATGAATAATCATTAGATAAATTTTCATAATATAAAGGAGTTAAACATTAATATGAAACTATGTTAGGCAGTTATGAAGGTATTTCAATATGTTTCTGTGATGTTATTCACTACATTATCTATTATACAAATGCTGTTTGAATGGTTTCCAAATAAATAATAAAAGCACTTCTACTATATTATAAGCTAAATTCACTACCCAAATGATTTGAAATGCTGTAATTTTTCACAAAATAAAATCTTTAAATATCCAGCCTCAATTCTGTTGTCCACTCCTTATTTTTATTTTCCCCAAATGTATTCATCTTTAATTGTATTTCATGTTCCATACACATAGCTCATGTATTATTAAGTAAGCAGAGTTTGACTTTAAGTCAACAGAGCTGACCTCCAGAACAAAGATATACTACCTTCTTTCTCCCCATCAAGTAAACAAGGCCTATACCACCACATTACAGCTAGAGTTTGCTGAGAGAAAGATGGTTTTGAGGATAACTTGGGAATTTAGGAAGAAATACAAACTCCAAAGTTGTCATTTTGATGTGTGATTTTCATATATACAGTAGAGGCAAAAAGCTGGTCAAGATCGTTCACAGAGTGATCTTCTCAGGATCATGATGTTGGGATTTATGCTGCCTCTGAAAAAATTACTGACTCATTTTCAAATCAAGAATATCGTGATTTGCTCATAGATTCATCCACACTGCACCATCAGAGTAAAATCACTGAAGTATAACCTAGCAAGTTCAGAGTGAATTTGCTTTCTTTTGAGCTAATCTGTAAACAGAGTATTGTAGGCATACAGAGAAAGAACCTCCTGTCCCTCATCCACTCCAGATTTCAACTGTTGAACTCTAACTTAGAAAGAGTACTTAGGTTGAATGTGAGATAAATGTGATCTTACCGTTCCAGGAACAGTAGCTTCATTTAAAAAGAATACAGTTATCTGAGAACCGCCTTGCCAGCCCCACCAGCACCCTGCTGTTCTGATTTCACTTCCAGAAGCTACACTGTCCCATTTGGAGCAAAGAAATTCTTCTGACATCTCAGTGAGAAAACTGCTATGCTCAAAAGCCAAAGAGAAAGCCATCCACACTGCAGTGCTACTGAGATATAAACTATTCAGACCATTTTTTTTCCTACCATAATAGCACACTTACCAGTTTCCAAAGGAGGGATACTAGGGAAATGTTCCGATGTCGCTAGGAGTTGGAAGAGAGAATGCAAACCCCACCTAGGCTGAATCCAAGAAAAAGTTAAGAGGCAGGGCTAAAGACCGGGGGCCAGTTCAAAAATAATGCATGTGGTCAGGCAGCAGAATGCCAGGGCAACTCAGCCAGCCTTTTATGGCCAAGAAGGAGGATAAATATAGTAGCACATGGGAGGGTAGTCCCAAGCCTTGAGGAGAGGCCAGGCAGGTACTGCCTTAGTAATGCAATTGTGTTGAGACCAGTCAGTGTGCCTGGAGTGATTACACCAAACACAGGATTTTTATTGAGCTAGAAGGTCTACCTTCAACATCACGTTATTACTGGGTATTTAAAAGTGTAATGGAAAAGAGTGGTTTGTGTGAAGAGCTAAAAATAGGTATGGTAATCTGATTCTCAAAACGGACTTCATGGAATTTTAATGCCAAGATATGGCTCTGGGTGTGCTGTTGCTAACGTGTGTATAATATGCTTAAAAGACACAATGTGAAAGAAAAGTTTGAGAAAGAGTAGAGGTGACAGAAGAAATGGGCAATTCGGGCCTCATAATAAATGGTCCCTGTATCTGTCTTTTCAGGGAAATGTGCAAAGACAAATCTGAATATTAGATTCCCTATTTATTAACTAAAACTTTTTTGTACGTTTTTTATTGTAAAAAATGCTGTACAGAGGGGTTACAGTTACATGAGCAAGGGAATGAGTACATTTCCTATTGCGCATTGCTGCCTCCTCCTTTGTTTTCCTCCTACGATCCCTTCCCTCCCACCTCCACAACTACCCCTCCCCCCCATGCGCTACCCCGTCCCCTCCCCACCCCCAAGTTGTAAAGTTCGTTTTCAACATAGTGTTTTGTACATCTCATTGTTACAATGGGTCAACCTGTATCCTTATTTAAGCCTTTTTTCCCCTTCCCCTTTCTAAATTAGAGAAGTGTATATACAAGATGCAGGGCACCATCAAATACAGTGAAAACCGGGGTTACACTGTGGGGGAGGAAAGCTTTTTGAGAAGAAATCTAATATTCTAGTTTTCCTGATCTCAGAGTAGGGTCATACTAACCAACAAGAGATTGTTGGGGTTTCACAGGACATAACTAAAGAGGAAATATAACTTAGTGGCTACAACTGTGTTGTAAGTCAGACACTGGTAGCTCATGCCTGCAACCCTTGGCTACTAGAGAGACTGAGAACAGAAGAGTCATGGTTTGAAGCCAATCCAGGCAGAAAAAGCTCACAAGACCCTATTTCAGGGGAAAAGTAGGGCTGAGAGCATAACAAGTGGTAGGGTATGATGCTAGTAAGCTTGAGGTCCCAAGCTCGAAGATTCAAGTTGAAATCACAGTGATACCAAAGAAACAAAACAACACACACACACACACACACACACACACACACACACACACACACACACACACTTTCACTGTGCATTCAAATCAGATCCAAGTTCCAGCCCGTTGCTTTCATTTCATAGCCGTGGGTTATTTCTCCTCCCTAAGATTCATTTCTTTCTTTGTAAAATGGGGATATTCGTGTGTACATTTCAGGATGTTATTGTGATGATGCAGGTAATACAATTAATCCTGTGACCGTCACATTAAAAAAAAAGCAAAGTAACTATCAGCTATTTATTGCCAGAGTAATAATATGAAACTTCATTGTTGGGTTATGTCTTTAGTGGGCTGGTACTTTGATATATTGGCTTCTGTTCTGACAAGTGGTTGTTCTGACTGAATACAGATCCCTTTTATCTATCAAAATATTGAACAGACCCAAATCTGATAGCATACTTTATAATTCTTTTTTTTTAAAGATAAAGATAATTTTTAATTTAACTATTTTTGTTTGATACATGAAAACAAAAATTGTACACATGTGTACAACATTGCAAAATATTTAAATTAGATTAAACATACCTATCTCCTCAAATACCTTATTTTATTTTTTTATAAAGATGCTGTACAGAGGGGTTACAGTTATATAAGTAAGGTAATGAGTATTTTTGTGTACATTTCTTGTCGAGCATTGTTACCCCTGCCTTTTTCTCCCACTATCCCTTCCCTCCCCTACTTGTTATTGTTTTGTTGTTGCTGCTTGGTTGTTATTGTTATACTGGATTTGAACTCAGATATATGCGCTTGCAAAGTTAGCTCCCTGTCATATGAGTCATACCGTTAGCCTTTTTTTGCTTTGTCTATTTTGCTTAGCAGTCATCCCAATCTCTGCCTCTGGAGTAGCTGGGATTACAGGCATGAGCTACCACACCTGGCCAGCACTTAATGTTTTTATTTCTATTTTTATTTTTGTTTTTGTAAAGGTGGAGTAGAGAGGGGTTATGGCTACATAAGTCAGATCAAGAGTACATTTCTTTTTAAACAATGCCTCTCTTTCCCTGCCTCTCTCCCAGTTTTTCCCGCCCACCCCCCGTCCACAAGCTTTATAGTTTATTTTCAATGCAGTATCTAGTGAGTATCATGGCTGCATTTGTTCACCCTTTGTCGTGCAATTTGTGTGCCTCCCCTTTACCCTACCAAAGACAGATAAACTAACAAACAAAATAAAAGGAAAACAAAAATAGCAACAAAAAACCCTCTTGTTGGAGCTCATTTAGATATTATTTTATATGATTAGATGCACATTGCTATTGCACCTTTGGGATCCTCTCCTAAGAATATCCTCCTTTGGTCTCACTCTGTGTGAATGCCTAGAAACCTGTATAATTTATCATAAAAAATGGCTACATGCCACAAAGTAGGTGGCAATGCCTTAATGGTATGCATATTGTCAGGCCCAAGGGCCTCTTCCATCCTTGTCCAGGAGAGTGCTAACCTCTCCTTTCATATAATACTTATTGCTATTTCATAGTGAAAACATTCCAAAACCTTTCCTCTAGCTTTTTGAAAGTATTGTAGTATATCATTATCTGTATTTATCCTATTGCTCAGTAGTACATCACAATTTCTTGTTCTTATCTAATTGTATTTAGCACCCACTGATCAGCCTTTCTCTTTCCCTCCACCTTGCTCATCTCCCTGGTCTTTGTTAACCACCACTCTCCACTTTTATGATAGCAAGTTTCTTAGATTCCATATATGAGTGAGATCGTTTGTACCTGGCACACACGATTAATCTCCAGTTTAATCTATATTGTTACAAATGACAAGATTTCTTCTTTTTATTTTTTGTGAACATACTATACAGAGGGGTTACAATTACATGGGCAAGATAATGCGTACATTTCTTATCAAGCATTGCAGCCTCCCCCTTTGTTTACCCTTCCCATCCCTTCCCAGCCTCCCCTCCCCCCACCCAGGATTTCTTTTTTAACAACTGAATACTATTCCCTTGTCTGTATCATCATGTTTTCTTCATACATTTATCAGTTGATGGATACTTTGATTATTTCCATATCTTGGCTATTCTAATTAGTATTTTGATCGGTGTAGAAATGCAGATATTTCTTTGATACACTTATTTCATTTCTTTTGGACGTATATACAATAGTATTTTAATTTTTGAGGAATTTTCATGTTTTCCATAATGGCAATTTACATTGCTGCCAACAGTGTGCAATGGTTCCCTTTTCTTCATATATTTACTATATATGTTTGCTAATTCTCTTCTTTTTTCTCTCCCTTTTCTTTTCTTCTTTTTGAGGCAAGATATCACTACATAGCTCAGGCTGCTGGGATTATTGGTATGTGCATCATGTCCAGTATTATTTGTTTTATTTAATTTTCTCTTCTCTATCTCTTTCTTTCTAACTGGGGTTTGAACATTTTACTACTTGAGCCACATCTTCAGTACTTTTTACTTTGGTTATTTTTCAGATAGGACCTTGGATTTTTGCTTGGACTAGTCTCAGCCTTCAAGTCTCCACCTATGTTCCCTGCTAATCTCAAACTATAAATATGAATCACCACATCCAGCTTTGCTAAGTTGGAATCTCACTAATATTTTGCTTGTGTTATCTCTGCCTCTCAAATAGCTGGGATTATGAGTGTAAAACACTACATTAGTCTCTAATTGCTTTCTTGATGATGACTATTGTTAACACTATTGAGGACCTATCAAGCAGGTGTAGGACACTGGGGTAGACATTTTATATTCATGATCTCACTCAAGGTATCATGAGCTCCATGATATAGCTGAGGGAACTGAGGCTTTTAGAAATGAAGTCATTTGTAAAGATCACACAGCATATAGATGAAACAAATATAACTCCGCAGGAGAGACATAGATTCTAAATTCCATAGAGTGCAGAGCCTCTTCCCATTTGAGCCACTGGAATAGTACCTGGTGAGCTAGTTCTCTAGAGAGAAGTGGAAATAAGAAGTTTCCTATCTTGTCAAAGCAGAAAAGGGGGAGGGAGACACATAGGGAAAATAAATTATTGTAGTACTTGCTAATAATTAATTAATTCCATATAGCAGGAATTGATGCTAACTACTTTATGATAATCTCATTTGAGTATCAAACATATGCAAAAACATTTTCTGGATTAAGAAACTGATCTTTTAAGAGATTAGTATTCTTAAAGTCATACAAATACACTGTTACAGAGCACTCAAACCCAAATTTGTTTTACACAAAGCCCAAATTCCTATATATCATACTGTGCTGCCTCTCAATCATCTAACTTTGTGTGTGTGTGTGTATGTGTGTGTGTGTGTGTGTATGGAGAGCACAATGTGCCAATAATGTCCATCAGAAAAAAGAGCTGTATAAAATCCCAAAGAGAAACTTAAGGGAGAATGGATTTATTTTTAATTCATAGATTCAGTCTATCCTGACAGGGAGTGTATGGTAGAACAGAGTTCACCTAATGGCAGCCAGGAAGAAAGAGACTGGAGGCTAGAATGCTTGCAGGAGTAAATTTTCTTTATTATTTCTCCTTGTTACATCTGGATCCCCTACCCCCTGAACTACAGATGATGCCACCCACATTCAGGAACAGTCTTCCCTTCTTAGTTAATCCTCTCTGATGTTTCTAGAAGACTGATTAACCACCACGGACTCATGCAAATAAATTATTCTGGTTTAATGATTCTTTTATGGATGTGCACTCATTCTGTCAATTACTCTGATTTACTCATAATTCCCTTACAGATGTGTAATTAACCTGAAAACTTAATGGAGCACTAATCACTTGTTAATATCAAATTTCCCAGAAAGCCATCTAGTAAAAAAAAAAAAAAACAACCACTTAAATAGATATATACTGATCTGGAAACTTCAGAAAATATTTTCTTTGAAAATTCTAATTAGTCTTTTAAAAAATCTGGTTCTAAAGTAGATACACATGCTGTCTTCAAACTAACAATAAGGATATTAACCTGAATTTAGCTGTAGTGTATCTTAAAACCCATAATGTACAAATTATACGTAATCACCTAGCATTGTATTGGCTCGAGTCCATTTTTTAGTTGTAGACAAAGTAATGAGTAGCAAATCATTGCTGTATGGCTTGAAGGAATAAACCAAAGAAATATCCTTAAGAAATGCAATGGAGGGCGCTGGGAAGGTGGCTCAGTGGTAGAGTGCTTGCCTTGCATGCATGAGGCCCTGGGTTCAATTCCTCAGCACCACATAAGCAAAAAGAAAAAATCCGGAAGTGGTGCTGTGGCTCAATGGTAGAGCGCTAGCCTTGAGCTGAAGAGCTGAGGGACAGCGCCCAGGCCCGGAGTTCGGCCCCACGACCGGACCCCCCAAAAAAAAAAAAAAAAGAAATGCAATGGAGCTGGGCACTGGTAACTCATGCCTATAATCCTAGCTACTGAGGAGGCTGAAATCTGCGGATCACAGTTCAAAGCCATCCCAGGCAGGAAAAATCATGAGACTCTTATCTCCAATTAACGAGCAAAAAGCTGAACTGGAGGTATGGCTCAAGTGGTAGAGCATCAGCCTTAAGCCTAAAAGCAAAGAGACAGTGCCCTGAGTTCAAGCTATAATATGGGGAAAAAAAGGAAGGAATTAATTCAATGTAAAGGAAACAAAAACTAAATTCCAAATGAAATTAAAGTTTTTTCCTAAGTTGCCAGCTTCAATTAACAAATAAAACCCAGGCATCAACACTATGGGAAAGGGTGGAAAGACCTGACTTTACTCAATTTAATTACTAAAGCATTTATTGAACACTTTATCAATGTGTCAATCATTGTACTGTACCCGAAGATACAGAGGGACTAACTCATGCCCTCAGAGAGCTGTTGCCCTGTAGTTAAGTAGACAAAGATTCCTTAGCAATAAATATGTTACAATGGGATAGTCTGAATGATTAAATTAAAACCAGAGTACAGAGAAAGATGCAATTAGTTGTTACAGTGGTACAAAGCAAAACAAAAACTCTTCCCCTTCAAAAGATAGGAATCAAAGGGAAAGCCTAGCATTATGCTAAGCATGGGGAAGCAAAAATGACTGATGTAGGCATTGTGATCAAAGATTTTCCAAAATCTAGGCACTATTTCTCCAATGAATATGCTTTCAACAGAAGAAAGAAAAGTTTACATAGTTGCTTAGGGAGTTTTTGAAAGCTATCGTTACAGAATAACCTATAATTATAACTAAGTCATATCTTCTCTAATTACCTAATTAAACATATGTATATATGATCTATATAACGAAGTCCTATCTTCTTTAACTCAGAGTTACCTAATTAAAATGTGTGTCCAGGAGCTGGGAAGGTGGCTCAGAGGTAGAGTGCTTGCCTTGCATGCATGAGGCCCTGGGTTCAATTCCTTAGCATCACATAAGCAGAAAAAGCTGGAAGTGGTGCTGTGGCTCAAGTGGTAGGGCGCTGGCCTTGAGCTGAAGAGCTGAGGGACAGCGCCCAGGCCCAGAGTTCAGGTCCCAGGACCAGCAAAATAATAAATAAATAAATAAAATAAAATGTATGTCCATATGTATATCTATTTGTGCACATATTTGTGTGGTGGGTACTGAGAGTTTAATCCTGTTCATTGAGTGACTTTAAGAATTATTCCAGGATGTGAAGGGTAAACAAAGGAGAGGCTGCAATGCTTGATAAGAAATGTACTCATTATCTTGCCCATGTAATTGTAACCCCTCTGTACAGTATGTTCACAAAAAATAAAAATAAAAAAAATTATTCCACTCCTTTGAAGTTTCATTTTCTCAACTATAAAGTATTGAGACTAGATGACAGCTAAGGTTATTTACAGCTTTGGAACCTGTGCTATCAACCCAAAAAGTGACTATACCTAGTTTTGCCTTGCTCTGTGATAATCTAATTAGTAGCTTTCTATGTGGAGCAATTTAGGTGAGGAGAGAACAAAATAAATCCTTCTTGTTCTAAAAAGTCTGCCTGTGGTTGATAACTCACATCTTAAGTGTTCATATCTATCGCTTTATGATTTTAATCCCTACTGAAAATGAGCCAAAAATGTATGTCAGTACAGTATCCTTTTCTTTAAGTCCACAAGTCAGGGAGAAGAAGTAAAGGAGAAAGAGGATGATGGTGGCGGGGGAAAGCTAGAAGAGAGACTTGGATTCTCATCTGAAACCAAATTTCACCTAGTTATTAAGTGAACTAGATCTAAGTGGATAAACTAGATCTAGCTCTAAAATTAGAGCTGGTGCTAACACCGTGTGTATCTGGGCAATGGCAGAATAAAGCTAGCCCAGACTGTCATGCAGCAGACCCTACAGGCTGTGAAGGGCCCAAGTGAGCTTCCTCCCTAACTGGGGCTGGGAGAATTTCTGGGCCAATGGTCCTGGGAAAGGGCAAGCCTATGCCAGTTACAGCACTGGCAGATAGATAATGGAATAGGGCCCAAACACCTAGTCAGATCCTAGCCTATTCCTGCTTCCTAGGCTACACTCCAAGCCACCAGGAAGTTCAAACAGCATTTCATAGAGATTGGTTTTCTGTGGAATGCTGCACAGCTGACAACAGAACTTAGATTATTTTCTCTTCTTTTCTAGTTGTCCACTTTTCTTCTCTTCTTACCTTCCTCCACCATCAGGAAAATCTTCACCTTACCTATCCTAACTCTCTCCCTGTTTTTAGGACAAAAGAGGGAACCCTTAATTGTTAAGGTTCATCTGGCCTAGGCCTGGCATAGGAGCAAGTAGATCTTATGGAAGTTCTCACTTTCATGGAGGTGAAGGAGTGACCTTGGCATTCCCCAGAACCTCAGCCCTCAGAACCAAGACTTCACATCCCTCTTCCTAGACTATTCCTTCTGGAAGTGAATAGAGGCAGAACTGAGGATGAATGACCAGTATCCAAAATGACAAGCATACCCAAAGACCTAACTGAGCCTGAGGTTTAACTAATTTTAAAACACCCTAAGATCCAATATAAGGTGAAGTGGACTGTGGTGTGTGTGTGTGTGTGTGTGTGTGTGTGTGTGTGTGCTCATTTGTTTGTGGTACTGGGGTTTGGACCCAGGACTTCATGTTTCCTAAGTAAGTGTTCTACCACTTGACCTATGACCTCAGCTCATCAAGATTATATTTCAACTTTGATGCATAACCAGCTCTCACTGCATCCCTCTACCTACTACTCTTATGGACAAGAGTTCTCTGTATGCCAAGGACAAAGTTCTCTGGCTAAGGACAAAAAACTAGTCAGGCAGTCAATGTTGGTCAGAGCTTTTACCTTCCTGTGGCCTGTCAGGACCTCAGTCACTTAGAATGAAATATTTTCCTTTCATTATTTTCATCAGTTAATGATACACTTGCATTTCTACAGTTATTACAACATTTCAGAATCTTGTACTCTGAGAAAAAAAGATGACATCAGAAAATAGAGACCAGAACAAAAATTTCAGTTCATGTATTATTTTATTTCAAGTCAAGTAGATGTAGTATAGGAGATCTACCACTGACCTACTGAAAACTGTGAAAGTAAGTGGAAAATAGACTACCAGGGACCTAGGGTATGAGGATGGAATTATTGTTTAATTGGTACTGAGTCTCACTGCAAGATGACAACAGTTCTACAGAAGTGCTAATGCTTGAGAAAGAGTCTGGATCGGATGTACTTAATATCACTGAACTGTATACTTAACAATGGCAAAAATGGAACTGGTTTTGGTAGTATATGATTGTAAGCCTAGCACTCAGAAGGATGAAACAGAAGAGTCACAGGCACAAGGTCAGTCTGGGCCACATAGTGAGATGCTCAAAAACCCAAGGGCGCAATGGACACTCGTGACTCTGGCCTGTAACCCTAGCTACTCAGGAGGTTGGAATCTGAGGATTGAAGTTCGAAGCCAGCTGGGGCAGGAATATCTGTGTGATTCTTATCTCTACTTAATCACTAGGAAGCCAGAAGTTGACTGTGGCTTAAATGCTAGAGCAAAAAGTCTCAGGAACAGTGCCCGGGCCTTGAGTTCAAGCCCCAAGACTGGCACAAAAAGAAAAAAAACAAAAATCCCAAGAGCTGGAGTTGTAGCTGTATGCTCTGGGTAGAGCCCTTGCATGTGCAAGGCTCTGGGTTTGATCTCTAGCATGCAGGGATGGTGGAGGAAAGGGAGGAGTTAAATGGTAAACTTTGTTATATATACGTAATCACAATTTAAAAAGAAGAACTGTGATTGAACAGTCAGCTTTTTTCAGTCACGAATGGTGAAAGAAGACATGAGACTTTTGCTGGATGACTCACTCAGTTTGTACAGTACTTGCCTATCATGTATCAGGACCTGAGTCCCATCCTTAGCATAGTTCACACAAAAAAATTTAGTTAAAAATATATAAATGGAGCTGGGAATGTGGCTTATGGTAGAGTGTTTGCCTAGAATGCATGAAGCTCTGGGTTCGATTCCTCACTATCACATAAGCAGAAAAAAAAAGCCACAAGTGGTGCTGTGGCTTATGTGGTAGAGTGCTAGCCTTGACCTTAGGGACAGTGCCTAGGCCCTGAGTCAAGCTCCAGGACTGGCAAGAAAATATAATATTATTATTATATGTGTGCATGTGTGTGTGTGTGTGTGTGTGTGTGTGTGTGTGTGTGTGTGTGTGTGTGTGAATGAACAAATGAGACTTCTGGATCAAAGTCAAAGGACTTTCTTACTCCCAGCAACAGCAGTGTCCAGAACACAGCCTTCACTGGTTTTTCAATTTTCAATTCCCAGAGAACAACATGAAGAAGACCAGGTGGTACTTAGCACTGTGCTTAGGGAACTCTGATATTTTATAGTGAACATCAAGCACACCTGCTGTTTGCTGCAGAGACACTGTCATGATTATATGGACAGCAAGAATGCCTGCTTTTTGCTGTGAAAGGATCTCCCTTCTTTATCTTCAAAGATGTTCACGACAGAGCCTCCCTGAAGGGTAGTCACAAACCAAGGAAAAACAGAGTTTAGCTCAGAAATTTGCAGAAGTATGAGCAAGCCATGGAGAAACTGTCTCCCAACAATGAACACATGGTATTTTTTAGGGGGGGGGTCCAGTCGTGGGTCCTGAACTCTGGGCCTGGGCGCTGTCCCTCACCTCTTCAGCTCAAGGCTAACGCTCTACCACTTGAGCCACAGCTCCACTTCCGGCTTTTTTCATTTTGCTTTATGTGATGCTGAGGAATCAAACCCAGGGCCTCAGGCATGCAAGGCAAGCGCTCTACCACTGAGCCATCTTCCCAGCCCCACACATGGTATTTTTATAAGACCTTTTTTTCTTCTTTTAAAGTGAAAACAAGACTATGGCAGATGGGAGTCTCTAGTTTCAATTTATTATGAAATTTCTTTTTACCAGTTTATGGACAATCAACACACTGTAAAATTAATCCATTTTAAGAGTAAAGTCCAATGATTCTTGGATTCTTGGATAAATCTACCAAGAATCATGAAATCATCACTAAAACCTAGTTTTAAAATATTTCCATCACCAGAAGTAAAAATGGCAAATAAACATATGAGGAAATGCTCACCATCCTGGCCATAAAGGAAATACAAATCAAAACAACTGAGATTTCATCTCACCCCAATTAGATTGGCCAACATCAAGAATTTGAACAACAACAAATGTTTAGGGCGGGGATGTGGGGTGACAGAAATCTTATCCCACTGTTGGTGGGAATGTAAACTAGTACAACCACTCTGGACAGCAGTCTGGAGGTTCCACAAAAATCTAAACATAGAACTTCCCCAGCCATAACCACTCTTGGACATCTACCTAGAATGTTGTAAGTCTGAAAACCAAAATGACACATGCATATCCATGCTCACTGTTGCACTATTCACAATAGTCAAGTTATGGAAACAGCCCAGCTGCCCTATAGTAGACAAGTGGATCATATATATATATATATATATATATATATATATATATATATATATATATACATATATATATACATATATATATACACGCACACACAAACAATGGAATTTGACTTATCCATTAAAAAGAATGAGATTATGTAATTTGCAGGAAATGGATGAGCATGTTAAGAGAAGTAAGCTATGCTCAAAGAGACAAATGGTGCACGTATTCTCATATATGTGAAAGCTAGATCTAAAATATAACTGGACACAATAGCCTATACAGGACTCTAGGCATTCACATACACAGTCAGACCAAAGGAGGATACCAGCAGGGGAAGAACCCAAAGGTAAAATTTCCCAGAACAGTTAATTCCAGGAAATGGAAATAAGGGTTATTTATGTTGTTATTGGTTGTGGTGGTGGTGGTGGTGGTGGTGGTGGTGGTGGTGGTGGTGGTGGTGGTGGTGGTGGTGGTAGTGTGTGCTTTTTTTCCCTTTTTCTTTTTCTGCTTTTTTTTTTTGCACAGGGGGTGGGGGAGGGGGGGAAGGAGAGGTGCAGAAAAGGAAGGAGAAGGTAAACAAATGCAATCATATTATTCAGAATATACTATGTGGAAAATGACCTTTGCAACTTGTGGGCACAGACAGAGGGAGAAACTGGGGGAAATTGAAGGGGTGACACTGTCCAAAAGAGAATTATATGAATTACCTGAATTATGAAATGGTATCCCCTCTGTACAACACCTTAACAACAAAAATGTATTTGAAAAAGCACATTTCCATCACCAAAAAGAAGTTCCTTATGATGTGTGTGTGTGTGTGTATATATGTGTGTGCGTGTCTTTTTTTTTTTTTTTTTGTCGGTCGTAGGACTTGAACTCTGGGCCTGGGCGCTGTCCCTGAGCTCTTCAGCTCAAGGCTAGTGCTCTACCACTTGAGCCACAGTGGCACTTCCAGTTTTCTGGTTGTTAGTTGGAGATGAGTCTCATGGACTTTCCTGCCCAGGCTGGCTTTGAACCACAATCCTCAGATCTCAGCCTCTTGAGTAGAATTACAGGCATGAGCCACTGGCGCCCAGCTTGAGTGAGTGTCTTTTGGGTGCTGTCAAACTTACCTTTTTCCTTCAAGACTAGCTTTCTACCACTTGGGCCATAGCTCCACTTTTGGGTTTTTGATGGTTTGTGAAGACTCAGGGTCTATGTTGAGGGGGCAGAATGATGCAGGCTCCAGCCTCAGGATTATCTGAGGACTGTGTTTGGGATTAGGAAAGCTCTTGGAATGCCAGGCTAGAGAGGGAAAATGTTCTCTCTCCCTGTCTCAAAACACATGTCACAGACTCCTGGGAGCTGAGGAAGTAGCTCTTCTGCTTGCTTAAGCATAGATGAACAACTGGTCAAGCATTTTCCTGAGATTGGAGAAGTGGTTTGAGCTTGCTCTAAAATAGTTTAGATAATAATATACCAAGACGTTGTCTCATAGGTCAAGTAAAAATGTATCTGTTGAAATTTTTGTGTGAATGTCTTCTGACCAAATCTTGGCAAAGATCATGCTTGCTTGTCTTTAAATACCCACTAACAATAAAGCACAGCATGCAGTGGCAATTGCTGTTTGCATACTGCATCCCCTGTGTCCTGGTGATTTCGTGACCCTTACCCAGGGACCCCAACGCATTAGACGTTGACAATGGTTAATTGGATTTAAGTGTTTCTCAGATTTGTTGTCTGAGATGGCTTCTAATCATGATATTCAAATCCTCCTGGGTAGCCAGGATTACAGGTCTGAGCCATAAGCACCAGGCCCTTTATGCTTGTGTGTAGGTATTTTTTGGTCCTGTCCATGGCCTAGACAACTACTGGTATGCATACTGTATCTACAGTTTACCCTTTCCTTGAAATTTCCTATACATGGAATTATATACTATGAAGTCTCCTTTGGATCTGTTTCTTTCATTTAGCAAGATATTTCTGAGTTTTCTCTATCTTGCTGTATGATTCAGCAGCATGTTTCTTTTTAATACTAAGGAGTATTTCACTAAAAGCTACATCATATTCTGTTTAGTAGATTATTGGATATTTGCATTATGTTTTTGTGTCCATTATGGCTAATACAGTCATGAACTTTTGGAGGTTTTTTTTGTTTGGTTTTTTTGGGTCCAGTCGTGGGGCCTGAACCCTGGGCTGGGCACTGTCCCTCAGCTCTTCAGCTCAAGGCTAGTGCTCTACCACTTGAGCCACAGCGCCACTTCTGGCTTTTTTTCTTTTTGCTTATGTGGTGCTGAGCAATCGAACCCAGGGCCTCAGGCATGCAAGGCAAGCGCTCTACCACTGAGCCACCTTCCCAGCCCCAGTCATGAATTTTGTAACCTATTTTTCCTAAGATATGTGCTTTTATTCATGCTTTTTGCAATGGTGAGAAAACTGAGGAACAGAAAAGTTCATAACTTGCTAGAAGGCACACAGCTGAAAAATTAGAGCTACTAGGATTCAGATTCAGATAACCAGATTAAAAGTTAACATGCTTAACCAGTGTGATATGCTACTTGATAAATTAAAACAAGCCACTTCTGACAGAAAGTTCTAATATTCTTGCTATTTTAATAATGTAGGTACTGTTTTTATGTTTGAGGCAGGTATACATGTCTCCAAGTGGTAACCATTATATTCTATGTTTCTTTCCACTCTTTCATACCCAAAGAATTCCCTTCCCTCCCTTAGTTCATACTGAGGAAGCAACAAAGATGTAAAATCCAAGGAAACTTCAGGTTTATATTTGTAGGCACAAGCCTACAAATACAGCTTTTCCCACTGTGCTCACTAAATGAGACTGGACTCAGATGAGAAGAAGGGAAATGCAGGCTATTCACTAGGTCAGGAAAGTATGGATGGATAAAAGATTTGGGATGGGCTGGGAAGTTGGCTCAGTGGTAAAGCGCTTGCCTTGCGTGCTTGAGGCCCTGGGTTCAATTCCTCAGCACCCATAAGCAAAAAAAACAATCCCGAAGTGGTGCTGTGGCTCAAGTGGTAGAGCGCTAGCCTTGAGCTGAAGAGCTGAGGGGCAGCGCCCAGACTCAGAGTTCAGGCCCATGACCGGACCCAAAATAAAAACCCAAACAAAAGATTTGGGATGGTCCTTTACTTGGAAGGAAAATAACAAGCTTGGAGTAGAGAAAAATAATAATTCATCCTCAAAATGGACACTTAATCTTGAAGACATTGTGTTAAGTGAAATCAGTCATTCACAGAGGATAAATATTGCATGATTTTATTAACATAGAACAAAGTCATAGACATAGATGCTAGGGTGTGGGAATACAATGGGTAAATGGAGAATATTTAATAGATAGCAAATTCCAGGTGTGGGTGGTAAAGTTTCAGGGAGGAATAAAAGTGATGTTGGCCACATAGTGTACTTAATGCCACAAAACCATACACTTTAAAATGATTAGAGTGGCACATTGTTTTATGAATATTATGTCACAACTTTAAGAGGACTCTTTTGCTAATCACTGATGGCTCATACCTCTAATCATGACTACTCAGAAACCTGAGATATGGCAGACCATGCAGGAAAGTACTCAGGACTCTT
Source organism: Dipodomys spectabilis (assembly GCF_019054845.1). Taxonomy (NCBI): domain Eukaryota; kingdom Metazoa; phylum Chordata; class Mammalia; order Rodentia; family Heteromyidae; genus Dipodomys; species Dipodomys spectabilis. The sequence continues at coordinate 448,911 of NW_024870701.1, read as the reverse complement.
TGTTCTAATTAATCAGTAAAAAGCTGGAAGAAGTGTGTCTTAAGTGGCAGTGTGCCAATCTTGAGTTAAAAAAACAAACAAGATCACGAGGCCCTGCAAGAGCCAAGCAAGACTTCATGTTCCAGTACTAGTACAAAAAATATAAAATAAATCAGCTCTTGCTGATTCATCACTATTCTGCGTGGACAGCCCTACTCTTCACAACAGAGATTGGAGACTCCCTCTGTAGGGATGTGGAGGTTCTCATGAAACAAGAACCATGTTCCTAAGCCGGGCGCTGGTGGCTCATGCCTGTAATCCTAGCTACTCAGGAGGCTGAGATATGAGGATCGTGGTTCAAAGCCAGCCCGGGCAGGAGAGACTGTGAGACTCCTATCTCCAATAAACCACTAGAAAACCGGAAGTGGCGCTGTAGCTCAAGTGGTAGAGTGCTCACCTTGAGCTGAAGAGCTGAGGGACAGCGCCCAGGCCCAGAGATCAAGACCCACGACCGACAAAAAAAAAAAAAAAGAACCATGTTCCTCCCCAGGGAAATGAACAGGAAGAGTGACCATCTCTGAGTGAAGCAGCACTATGGTCTACCCTGTCCAGAGACATCCTTTCAATAACCATGAAGGAATGCATACTATCCACCATGATCTGCTACCTAGTTTCTAATGTTGAGTGCATGGATGTTTCCAGTTACTCTCCAGGACTAGCAGTTGAAACAAGGCATTAGGACCAGCTTCATTTTCAATCAAGTTCTTTAACCAACCCCTATATATGTTCTTTTGAGAAAGTTGTAAACCTTTCTTGCTTTCCCTCCCTCCTTCCCCACCGCCCACCCCCCCACTCCACTCCCTTATCCCGTTTCCTCTAATGGAATGGCTCATCATCCTGGTTACACGTAACAATCAGATGAGGAGCTTTTAAACATATTCAAGGATGAGGCCATATTCTACAAAAAATATCTCTGAATCACTGGCATGGGATATGAGTATTTTCTTAAGAGCTCTTAAATGACTCCAATGTGCAACTGCAAAGGAAAAACAACCTCTTCCGTGTCCTTCAGTTATAAAATAATAAAAGCCTCCAATTTTTCTTAAAGAAAGCTATGAGTATTTGTACAGGTAGAAGTTGCCCTATTCAGTGGCCTCTTTGGGGAGCATTTTCCTTCAAGGCATCATAAATTGATGGGTATGTTTTATGAGATTGCTATTAGAAATAATTAGGCTAACATATAATGTTACTAATAGAATCTGACTTAATTTTCATTTGGAAAGTCTAGTTTGGCAAGTTTTAGTTATTTTAGTTTGGCAATCTTAACAGATATGAGATTCTTATTTTTTTTAATCCATTTTAAAATTATTAATCTGTTAATATAATAATAAGACAGATACGACTAGCTGATACCTACATGAAGTGGATACTATACCAGTGCTTTACAGGTTTTTTTTTTTAAGGTCCGGTCATGGGGCCTGAACTCTGGGCCTGGGCGCTGTCCCTCAGCTCTTCAGCTCAAGGCTAGTGCTCTACCACTTGAGCCACAGCGCCACTTCCAACTTTTTTCTTTTTGCTTATGTGGTGCTGAGGAATCGAACCCAGGGCCTCATGCATACAAGGCAAGCGCTCTACCACTGAGCCACCTTCACAGCCCTTTACAGATATTTTTAACAAAAATTTTACAAGGTTGTTATCATTAAGTTATAAATGAGAAGATTAAAATTCAGAAGGGTTTGAAGTCACAAAACTAGAAAATAGTAGATTTGGGATTTGAATCAAGTTCCAGCTGGCTTTAAATATGATTCACTACTTTCCTCATGGACAGTAAATCTATCTTATTCATACTCCTTCCTGAGAAAGCTCCCTGTTGGTCCTTAATGACACGTGACTCCTAGGCTTGGATCACAGGTAATGAATGTATAACTTTGCTACTAATTAATGTATAACTTTGTTACTAACCCATAGTATATGGTTAGTATATGGCCAAAAAGGAGAGCCAAGCCCCTTTTGAGAAACTGAATTTGTAAATACTGTCAAGATACTTAGTTAAAGGAGTAAAATCAAAAAGGCTGAATCAAGCCAGGTATTGTAGAACACACCAGTAATCCTGGCAGAAGCAGTAGGCAGCAGAATTTAAAGCCAGCCTGAGCTACCTATCAAGATATATATACAGGCCAGCCTGAGCTGCATAGCAAGATCAGTTCTCACAAAACAAAACAAAACAATCTTAATCAAGAGATGCTTTTAGTGTCTTGTATCATTGTTGCAATGGGTCATCCTGTGTCCTTGTTTCAGCATTTTGTTATGTTGGAAATTTCACAACTTTGAGGGGTGGGGGAGGAAAGGGATAATAAGAGGAAAACAAAGGAGGGGGTAACAGTGTTTGGCAAGAAATGTAACTCATTATCTTACTCATGTAACGGTAACCTCCCTGTACAGAATCTTTACAATAAAATATTTTTAAAGAGAGAGGGGGAGGGGGAGGGAGGGAGAAGAGAGAGGGAGGGGGTCTTAGGTACTTAGGTATATTAAGTCAGATGAGCCTGGAAAACTGAATTTATGAGAGGCCACAAACTAAGGCTAGCAGAGAAAGACAGTTGGTAGAGAGTAAACAAAACAGCAGCAGAGCCATCAGAGAACCACCATGTAGCTGATAAGAGAAATGGAGTGGCTAATAGCTCCCTCTTGCTACCTGCTTTCAGCAACCCTCTGGCTTAGATTCAGTTCATGTGTAGCCTTAAAACATGTTTTCTTGAGCTATCTGGACTGTGTCTCTCTTCCTTGCTATCAAACAAGACAAAATAGGAAGTCATTATAAAAACAAAACTTCTTATATTCTGAATATTAAGCTTTTCTTTGTCATTTTTATCTCATTTCCATTTTTATTCTTTTCTTGATTTTTTTTCCCATTACATTCTCTTTTGTGTGTGTTCTGGTACTAGGGCTTGAACTCTAGGCCTCACAGTCGACTCTTTTGAACACAGCTCGTGCTCTACCTCTTCACCTATGCCTTTGCTTCCAGATTTTTGCTGGTTATTTGGGGATAAGAGTCTCATGGAGGGGCTGGAGGTGTGACTCAGTTGGTAGAGTGTTAGCTAATGAGCGAAAACATCAGCCACCAAGTTTGAGTCCTGGTCTTAAGCCAAAAAATAAAAGATCTCATGGATTTGTCTGCCAGAGTTAGCACTGAACCTCAATTCTCAGATCTCAGCGGCTTAAGTAGCTAAGATTAGTAGGCATGAGCCACTGGCACTTGACCCTACATTTTAACTTTTATAGAAATAGAATAATCAGCCATAAAATTAGTAACACGTCCACCAGTCAAAAACTTGTATTCATGCAAACTATTTTGACAGGAGTTAGTGGTTGCTGGATTGGGGGAGGGAAGAGGGCATGAGGGGAGTGATGTGTAGGTTCAAAGTCTATCTCATTGTACAGCTTAAACATATGTAATTATATGATAATTCTTCCTTAAAGCCATTCAAAAATTACATTCTTTGTCCAAAGACACTAATATATTTCTATTCTAATATGCATATAATGTTTCAACTTACTATGCTTTATGTTTAACTACAATTTACCTGCAATTAGTTATAGTACAGTAAGCCTGCCCTATTCATATGGTTCTGACCAAGTGTGGTTAAAATAAATTTCAAAACAAAGACATTTAAATTGCCCTCCCTCCCAATAGACACACAACTCAGTTGATGGGGAGAAGTTCTCAGTGCGTGCTAGATTATCATTAGTTGTGTTTAAATTACTCTATGATCTGCTCAGCACTCCCTGCACTTAATTTGTACATGTGCACCTGTGACTTGCATGCGTGCACACATGCGCACGTGTGTGTGTGTGTGTGTGTGTGTGTGTGTGTGTGTTACCCATCCTAGGGATTGAATTCAGGGCCTGGGCACTGTCCCTAAGATTTTGTGCTCAATGTGAGTGCTCTAGTTGAGCCACATCTCCACTGGCTTGACTTTCCTGCCTAAGCAAGACTTGCAGCAGGACATAATTCTCAGATCTGAGTCCTGAATAGCTAGGATTACAGGCATGAGTCACCAGTGCCCAACTGCTTGCACTTAATTTGGTAAAAATACTCTTCCTCAAAAGCTAATAGTGCCCAAAAAGCAAGGTAAAGGTAAATGTGTTTAAGTGATAAATTGAAAATCTCAGAGTTCTTGAAAGACAGCATGTCTTAAGTAGAAGTTGTGCAATGTTATATTAAAAAGGAATCAAGCATCCACTGTACTGAGCTCTATACATCCTGAGCATGCACAGTTTTTCCTCATCAGTGGTGTCCATGAACCATATGGTTGTAAGTACCAGGATTTACTGTATATGCTAAGGGAGATTAAGTTCTTCTCGGTTTTAATAGTCTATTTTCCAACTGTATTTCACTAGTAGTCCTTTCACTATTGTTCACTTTAGTTGGAAAATCTATGTTTAGCTCTGTAGTTTCAATCTATTTCCATTAATATTTTCCATTCTTCAGACAATTTTTGTTTTAAAATGTTACCATCTGGTTTGGAGGTTTAGAATTTTTGTTTCTTTGTAATGCTTTGAAGTTGCGCTAAGGCAAAGATCTTAATGAAACATTTTAGATGAAAACAGTACAAAATAGAATTACTATAAGACTTAACATAGTAATACTGAAGATCTTATTTATTGTCCTCTCCTGCCTTAGATAATAGTTTTAATTGAACCATACATTCAAACAAGATGTAATCTTGTAGAGCACATGGGCAGCAAAGATGGAGCTGGGAGAGAGTAGAGTGGGCAGAGCCCAATTGACCTTCCGATCAGTGCCTAACTAGCCTGAGAAGGTTTAGGTGCATGATAGGGTGTGACCTTGATAGTGACTGGTTCCTCTTCCTCCCTTGCCATGCCACCCGCCCTTTTTGGCTTTAAAAAGGGCTGCTCTCTGTTAATAAATGAGTTTTCTACCTGCTGCATTTGGCTCCCCGCTGTGTCTGATTGTCTCCCGGGCTGAGGGAGGCTGGGGAACCGGCAAGCGCCAAACTTACCGTTCCTTGGACCCCGTCCTTTCGTGGGACAGATGAAGACCCAACACAATCTGTCTATGGCTGAACTGGCCACTTCTGTACCAAGGAAATTTTACTCTGGGCCTAGAAGACCACACTGAACCTGCTAACATTCAATTGGTTGAATTTCACATTAGACTACTTTCACCATTTAACCACTCCTTAAAATGAATTTTTTTTTGTTCTACTGCCTTTGCCCAAGAAGTTCTTTTTCATTATCAACCATTATTTTATTTCTACCTTAATTCGTCTTTGCCATATAGCCTAAAACATCTATAGGTTCTAGGAATTCGGATACAGATATGCTTAAAGGGGACATTATTCTGCCAATGACAAATGGAATATGTTACAACATTCTTGTTGATGAGACTAATCCAAGAAAAAGAGAGGGCAGCATTATTGGTGAGAAAGGAGCAAGAAAATGGAGGAATTGGCTTTTTGCAAGCAGATTCTGTCACAAGTTAACAGGAAAAATGGGAGAAGATAAATCTGGAGACAGATGATCAGTTGGTGGGTAAATGTAGTGGTAGGAGCTGTGGGAGTCATTTTTTAAGTGATTTAGAAGGTAATCAACTGAGAGTAAAATATGTAGAAGGTGTTAAAAATGTAAGGAGATATAAATTGTGAAACTGACTGGGCATAGTGACTCATGTCTGTAATCCTGGAACTCAGTTCAGGAGGCTGAAAATGGAGGATCATAAATTTTGTGTCCACCCTGTGCTACACAGTGAGTTCTGGGTCAGACATGTTTTGTCTCAAAACCAAAAAGGAAAACCAACAGCAAGTGTTGCAATTGAGGACAAAGAAGCAATGGAGACCAGACCTAGGAATTTAGGTTTGGGATACCAGGGGACCTGTAGCCTTCCACCAGCTTCAGGTCCCCAATCCTTTTCACAAGATATTTACTGAGTAGAGTACAGGGGCTTTTGTGCAAAAAGTCAGGTATCAATATTCTTTAAGTCTCAAGCACCAATCATGTGATGCAATCTTATTCAAGTGATAAATGGTTTCCTTATCTGAAGAAGTAGAGCTAAGCATAGACTATTGTCTATCACCAAGCTCTCAGAAACTTTGGGGTCAAATTAGCCTACACCCAGGATAGATATGTGAATTCCTGTCAAACTAGGACTGATTGACCTTTTCAGGAAATGCTCAGCATTTTGAGAGTTCATGTTGGGAGGAGGAATTCAAAACTCTACCAATCTTTCTGGGTCTCACAGATCCGTTTTGGGGGCTCTCATAAATGACCAAAACCCAAAAGAAGCTTGAAAGGCCTAGAGAAACATGAGTAAGCAGAGATCACTTTTGCCTGTGATCATTAATTTAAAGGGAGACCATGTAGCTTGTTTTATTCAGTCAAGTCAACAAATAATGGGCTTAATTAGTCAGAGTACACCAACTAACTGGTCAGATGATGGTAGCTCACACCTGTAGTCTTAGCTACTCAGGAGGCTGAGATCTAAGGATTATAGTTTAAAGACAGCCAGGAAAGAAAAGTCCATGAGCCTCTTATGTCAACCAGTGAAAAACAAGAGGTTAAGATGTGGCTCAAGTGATAGAGCACCATCTTTGAGCAAAAAAGCTGAGTGAGAGGCTCTGAGTTCAAATCTCTGTATACACACACACACACACACACACACACACACACACACACAGGCTAACTACTCCATAAATTCCAAATTTCAAAGCTCAGTACAAAGTTGATTTTGCACTAAGATCATTTTTCTGAGTCCTCACAACCACCAAATAGATTCTAAAATGATTAAGTCTTTCAGATATGCAAACCAAGTGATTGGTGAAGTTTCCTAAAGTACAGTTCTTATTTTAGGTTTATAGGGTAGAGAGTCCAAAGTAATACTTGCATTATAAATTCATTCAGTAACTACAACGTGATCGCTGTATTTCACGCACTAATAAATTGCTACTAGTATCAATTATGTTTTGCTATGTATTTCAAAATAACCTATATTAGGATTTTTTAACTGGAGAAGCATATTTTTGTTGATCGTGGGGCTTGAACTCTGGACCTGGGTGCTGTCCCTCAACTTTTCAGCTCAAGGCTAGTGCTCTACCACTTGAGCCACAGTGCCACTTCCAGTTTTCTAGTGGTTTATTGGAGAAAAGAGTCTCACGGACTTTCCTGCCCAGGCTGGCTTTGAACTGCAATCCTCAGATCTTAACCTCCTGAGTAACTAGGATTACAGGCATGAGCCACTGATGCCTGGCTAAAATATGGTGTTTCAATTGGACTAGTTACTAATTATTTGCACAAGTGGCCCATACCAAATATGTGCTGGCACCAATGGCTGATTACATACTATATGAGGAGTAATGGGATGCCCAGTCCTTCCTTCTGTCTCACATTCTGGACACTCACAGACACAAGTAATAATCCTGTTCTTCTATTGTCATTTGGGTAACCTATGAAATCATTAACATATTCTGAGCCTCAGTTTACCTGTGAAATTCAATTAATAATGCTTACCTCACAGTGCTGCTATTGATTACTATATTGAGTTACTAAATCACTAGTAGTGTGGGGATTTTTTTTCATCTTAACACTACTGACATTTTGGATTTATGCTTTGTCATTGGTGACTGCCCTATGCATAACAGGGTGTTAGGCAGAAATATTTGACTTCCACGCTTTAGTTGTTAATAACAGCCCCCTGGCTGTAAAAATCCAAAATATCTCTGGGCATTGCTACATCTTCCTACAAGGGTAAAAATTAAGCACTCATTCCACTGATGTAGAGAAGTACAGTGTTACTAGATCATACATTCACATTTTAGTGGGTTTTGAAAATTTAAATATATTCAGTGACAGAAAATATCTGTTATTGACTGAACACTCCTTGCTCTCCAAATTCAAATGATCATAGTTTAACTTCCAATAGGGAAAACTGTATTTGGAGATAGGATCTTTAGAAGTAATGAATGTTAAAAGAAGTCAAAGGCTGAGGCCCTGCCCTCCTAGGCTTAGGACAGTGGTCTTACCAGAAAAGGAGATCTGTGTGTGTGCGTGTGCATGTGTGTGTCTTTCTGTCTCCCTCTCTGTGTGTTTCTCTCTGGCATATGAGGGGAGAGAAATCAGGTGGCTGTCTACAAACCAGGGAGAAGGTTCTCACCAAAAGTCAACACCTTGATCTTGGACTTCCCAACCTTCAGAAATGTGATAAATGAATTTCACTTGCCCAGTCTGTACCTTTTTTGTGGTAGTCCAAGTAAACTAATACATAATATAGAATTGCAAAGAATCATGGTAGTCAGGTATTGCTTGGTGATATATATATATATATATATATATATATATATATATTTTTTTTTTTTTGGTCATGGGGGTTGAACTTTGGGCCTGGGCGCTGTCCCTCAGCTCATCAGCTCAAGGCTACACTCTACCACTTGAGTGAGAGCACCACTTCCAGCTTTTTCTGCTTATGTGGTACTGAGGAATAGAACTCATGGCCTCATGCATGCAAGGCAAGCACTCTACCACTGAGCCACCCTCCCAGGCCCAGTGATAGAAATTTCTTAACACGAGTTTTGGTTAACAATGAACACAACTCTTCTCTATACTTATTAAAACTTTCATATAACCTATCTCATTTAATCAGAAAACTGGTAAGGTAGGCTGAAGAGGTATTATTTCCATCTTTCAAATTAGAAAATTGAGACTAAGGTCAACTTAGTGACTTGCCAAATTTTTCTGGTGAAAAGGTGGAAAAGACCTGGGTGTAGTGGCTCAGGCCTATAATTCTAGGTCTCTAGGAGGTTAAGGATAGTGATATAAAGCCAACTCAGACAAAGAAGTTCCTAGACCCAATCTCAATCAATAGCTTCAACACAGTGCTACCTATCATCTCAACCACTCTGGGAGCTGAGATAGGAAAGATGTCAGTTTTAGGCTTGCCTGGGCAAGAAAGTACATGAGACCTCATCTCAACAGAAAAAAAGCTGTGTATGACGGCATGAAACTATCATCCCAGCCACAGTGGAAAGTATAAACAGGAGGATCATGATCTAGTCCAGCTTGGGCAAAAAGTGAGACTGGATCTCAAAAATAATCAACATGAAAAAGAGTGAGAGGAACAGTTCAAGAAGTTAGGTCACTTGTGTGATCTGAGTTCTAATCCCAGTATTGAAAAAAAAGAAAAAAGAAAGAAAAAGAGGAAGGAAGGAAGGAGGAAAGAAAAAATTAAGAGATTCTCACCTGCAGGTTTGCAAAGTTGTCCTGTAGAGTCCAGAAGGACAGGGACATCAAAGTGAGATCTTTGGTGGGTCCAAGTGCAAAAATTGAATATCAGAACATTAGGTAGAATATTATGTCTTAACTTTTCCACAGTGGTTTGCTCACTTGCTATATCTATATTAACTGAAGAATGAATACATGAAGGGATGAACACAGACCACATAGCTCCTGTTAATTTTCAATGAGGGTTATACTTGGAACAACTCCAATCAAGTCTGCTGCTGCCTTTGTCTGATATGCCTCTTTTCTCCTCTGCTGACCTCTGGGAACAGCTTTCACAAGTCCCAGGCAGGTATCTACACTTCTGTTATCTACATCTCTATTCTACTACTCCACCCCATCCCAGAGGAAGCAACAGTTCAACTTAAACACACACACACACACAAAACCAGAAGCCACAGCTCCAACTACAGTACTTGGCAGTGCAGTTGCTTAATATGTGTTGACCTATCTGAGTATCAGGAAGACAAGCAAGGGACACTAGAGAAGCAACTTTCAAGTTTAGGAAGAAGAGTGTTCATTTCCTAACAGCTCTGAAGTGTTTTGTGCTTTCTGTAGCTGGGAGGGAGCGGAGTGGCTCAAGCTCTGTGGTGCCATTCCACCTCCCTGTGGAGCCCGTGTGTACTGCAGGTAACGGCTCTGCCTGCCAATTCAAATCCCAAGAGCAAACCGACTCAGCCTGCCCTTTTTTTCCTCTCCCAGGAAGCTATTTCTTTCCTCTTTTGTGCTATTTGTCTGATTTCAGGACTTGTTAGGGATTTTCGTTGAAAAAAATTTTTTTTGTATTTTTCAAACTGGCTGAAGTGTGGCTGCCTGTCAAGAAATAAGTGCCTTTCTATGCGAGTCAGGGTTAAGACAAAGCATTGCTAACTTGATTTGGGTCTTGTCACTACAGTATCTCTAAGCCTGTGGTCTAGCTGTGTGCCCAACCTTCCCTAATAAAAGTCACTTTGGACCCCTGCTAAATCCATGGCTCCCAGGACCTGCCCTTGGCTGTAATCCTGTGACTTGATGTGACTGATTATCTGTATTTTAAACTAGAACTCCTAAGTGATTCTGGTCATCAAGGAAGTCTGGGAAATGAATCACCTGTACAATGGGTCACCTATAGAATGAGGGCTATTTTTTTCCATCTTTTTCCCCCAGTGAGTTTAGTTCCTTGAAGATAGCAGTTATACATCAGGCATATTTAAGATTATTCTGCAGTATTTGGAGCAACAATTTTCGTTTCAGGAGACGGAAGTAAGAGGCAACTTGGAAAGCCAAGGCCCTACAGCAAACCCAAACTTCAGATCTGTGCTTGTCTTCAAAATCCAAGAGTCTCAGTAGCATTAGTATGCCTTCCCTCGGGCCACAGGTGATGTCAGCGTCGGGGTGGCTAAGGCTGTGGTCCTCACTAGCTCTTAGAATGGGGAAGGAGTTCTATACACAAGAAGCATTGTCATCAGCGACCAAGCAAGGGACGCTGAGAAAAATACTCAGAAGTTTAATATTTTCACCAAGTTGGGAGCTCTCCTGGGAGTGAGAGGTAGGACTGAGTCTCCCAACTGTCCTCCCACAGGTTTTCCTCGGAAAAGAGGCCCTTGTTGGGAGTCACAGAAGGTTTGGAAGAGGAAGTCATCAGTCACTCAGCTCCATGAAGTCTGTCTAGGCCACAAAGACCCGGCTCTGGGCTGAGGGACACACGCGCGCACACACACACACACACACAAGTCTAGGCCACAAAGACCACACACACACACACACACACGCACACACACGCACACACACACAAGTCTAGGCCACAAAGACCACACACACATACATACACACACACACACACACACACACACACACACACACACACACACACACACACACACCTTCCAACACGCCCCTCACCCGGAAATACGAGGGCCCCACCTCCGCTCCACTCCTAACAGGTATAGAAGGCTTCCCTAGCACGCCCCGAACTCTGCGCAAGCGCATCACGGTCCGGCAGCGGCGCACAAAGGTGGGGGCTAGGGCTGATCACGTGGGCGCATCAGCCCTCTCCGCGATTTCCCTATAAGGTCTTGGGCTAAGAGGCCCCGCCCCTCGCCGTGCCCTGGAATGTGCCTTGAGGCCCAGCCACAAGACGGACGCAACCATCTGCACCCGTGGGAGGGGGGAGCAGGGCTTACAGTGCAAGAAGAGTACAAAACAAAATGCAGAACGTCAGTAACAGTCCCAGCCAGGCGTTCCGTATCCCCTCCGTTCTAAGCCTCTCGCTTCTTGCTTTCAGTTCTTGTAGTTGCTCCATAGCGTGCCCGCCGACCACCCTGGCAGCCCCCCTCTCGCTCGCTCCCCCCGGGAAGTTTGGCCCACTCTGGGAACTGAGAATGGTGACCGCACTTCCTTCCGGTTTGCTCACGCAGGTCGGAAGTGTTGCTTTTTGGCGGCTCCCGGTGGAGAAGGGTGGTGCTTTGGGCGGCGCGGGGTTCGCTGAGGAGTTCGGATTCTCGCGGCGGTGCCGGGTGAGTGGTGGTCGCGGCCAGGCCAGCCGGACCCGCGTCCTCGCGGGACGACTCGGGATGGCAGCGACGCTCCGCGGGGAAACGCTGGGCTCGGGGAGCGCACCTGGCTGGGCCGGTGTCGCACCTGGTTCCCGGGTTTGGAGCCGAGGTGCCAGCCACGGGCATCAAAGGCCCCCAAGTGGCCCGGACGCACACTTGTCCCTCGTGCCCGGACTAGCAGCTGGGAAAATGTGGCTTAGCTGGCTGGCGCCTTGGTCTTGGGCGATAGCCGGGCCCGCGAAATCCGAGCCGCGGAGGAGCTGACACCCAGACTATGTTTAGTCTGTAACGTAAACTTGTCCGATTCAAGGACGTTTGCGCCAAAACAGGAGCCCGGAGCCCCTTCCCGCCCCCCCCCCTCCGCAGCTGTTGGTGCAGCTGCGCGGCGCCGTGGGAGAGCAAGGAGCCGCCCGCGCGGGTGCCGGTGCCCGCATCCGATTCGAACTTCGTGGCTTTTAGTGACGTTTAGACAGAGAGGAGCTGGGGATTTGGTTTGCTTCCATGCTTGTGTTCACGTCTATTGGCCTAGGAACTGTTTTCGTTTAAAGCAGTTTAGTAGGTATTGGAAAGCATATGTCACTTCTTTAGAGGCGTTTGAAACAGGACCCGGCCGAGTGAATCTTTGACTTACAAAATGCTTAATCTCTGAGGGGGGGGAAAGGAGGTGTGTGTATGTTTTAAATTGGTATGCGTTTTTTGGTTCCTGGCCTTTCGGACGTCTTATTTTAGAAAGCGACATCTTACTGTTTTCTGGCGAGTCAGCCTGACCACAAAGTGTCTCTGGAAAAGAACTTTTGGGTGTGGCGGTCCCAGAGAACTGAGCCGACTGGCAACCGGAAGTTTACGTAAGAAATGAAAACTTGATTTAGTTGGAACCGAAAAACCTAGTTGAAAATATACTTTAAAAGATCTTTAAACACCAAAAAAAAAAAATCCTCCAGTTTGGGGGGAAAAAAAGTGCATTGGTTAAATGGGATGTAGAGTTGATAGGCATTTGGAAAGCCGAGCAGATTATTAGGTGCTGTCACACTGCAGTTACCTGTTTTTAGTGCTAGTTTTGGGACTTGAACTCAGGGCTTCTGCGCTGTTTTTTTGTTTGTTTGTCTCTACCACGTGAGCCACATTCTGGCATTTGGGTGGCTAATTGGAGGTAAGTCTCAAGGACTTTCCTGCCTGTGCTGGCTTCAAACCTGGATCCTCAGATGGAGGCCTCCTGAGAAGCTAGGATTACAGGTGTGAGCCATGGAGTGCCAAGCTCACACTATGCATCTCTAAGATATGCATTTCCAAAATTTTCTCAACTTTCAAGTATTCTGTAGAAGTTTTTAGGTTACATTTATTACATTTATAACTGTTGGTCCCTAAGGTTTTAATTAAAGCAGTCTGATGTATAAGTATGGATTAGTGCTACTTGGTTTTGTAGATTTTTCAAAATCTCTAGATAGCATAGTTCCTACAAGTTCTGTATTTCTAAAGGTTCCCAAAAATCTGCTTGCCTTTGTGTATGAGGAAGACCTCTTTCAGGATTTTTGCTTTTTATTTCTCCCATGTCTTTGTCTGGTTTAACATCTTCCTTGGACATCATTTGTGTCTCTCCTGTTGTATTAACCCTTAATGATTTATTCTTCTAGCTCAGCAAACTATTTAAAACTATCTAAGAAGATTACAAAACTACAAATTCATTGCCACCTATAAACTCCCCGACTTAGAAGGAAGTTAGGCTCTTTCCATCTGTAAGCTGAATGTTCTTGATTACCCTTAATTGTCTTTCTTTCATCTCAGCCTCTGAAATCCTTATAGTTTGTTTGAGGCTGCTCTGCCATGTCCCAGCTTTTCAGGTTTCACACAACAACTACCGCTCATACCAAAAGTCTCATTAAGTGCTTCCCAAATAAAGATCCAGTGTAACAAGTGAGGATTCTTCATAATTTGGAACTCTCAGGTGAGCTTCTAAATAGAGAACATTTACACTGATAAATGGCTCCTTTTTTTGCCCCCCCTTTTTGCAGTCCTGGGTTTGAATTTCCTTCCTAAAGCTTGCTGGGCAGGCTCTAACTGTCAAGCATGCCTCCAGCACTATATTTTGCTAGTCGCTTTTGAGATAGGGTCCTGTCTAGGGTGCCTGGATGCATTCCACCCATGTTAGGCTCCCCAGTACAGATGGGGGCCACTGCATCCAACTTTCATTAAGAAGTCACACTGTGATTCCAACAACCTTAGCTCCCACCTGGAAGTAGGATTCCAGGGACTGTGATAAAATATTTTCAGTTTTAATTTGTCCCAACTTTTAAAACTGACACAAGAGCTGCACACTTCAAGAAGGCTTGTCATTTGCTGAGTTCATCACTTGTTAAAGGTGCAGTAAAACAGACAATGAACTATTATTCTAAAAAGCAAAGAAGACAATACTAATATCAAGGATGATCTTCATGACATTGTAGCACTGTTCCTGACTTGATTCCTCAATCCCTGCTTATTCTATTCATACTTTTAGTTTGGTAAGAAAAGGTAAAATCACATTTCCTTGTTTTGGAACAATTGAGAAGCTAAACATACTGTTACTGTACAGCTTCCAAGTTTCTGGTAGTAAATGATCTCACAAATTAAAATCCAGTTGTGAAAAAGTTAAGGCCAGGTAGTTTGATCAGTGTTACACTGTTTTTGATAGAATTAAGTGCCTTAATTATTAGAACCAAGACTAGCAACCAGATCTCTAAATTCTGAGGACTTTTCAGCTTCCAAATTTTTTTAAGTGTCCACCTAATCTTTTAGAAATCTACAAAGTTCGTCATGAATTCAAAGTATTTGATATCATGTGCCACCTGATTTATTTAATATTTTCTCACTTTTTAAACTAGAGTCATACCTCTAGAATGAAAATAATGCAAACTATTGGTTTGTCTCATAAGTTGAACCAATCACCACATTTCTTCTTAGTTGCCTTTCCAACTATATTTTAAGCTCCTCAAAGATAGGGCACCTATATGAATTACATTTAACTCTTAACTAGTAGTCAATGCTAATAACATTTTATATACATTAGTGTAATAACTGCTCATCATGTTGATAGGATAGAGTACTGAGTGATCCAGAGTTCTGTGTAAGACTTGTTGGTGCTAACAAAAAACAAAGACATGCTTTTGAACTGTTTCATAATGCATCTACAAATTAATACATTACAAAATGCCTGATTAAAAGAACAGGACAGGAAGTGGCACTATGGCTCAAGCCAAAGAGCGCTCGCCTTGAGCTGAAGAGCGCAGGGACAGCGCGTCCAAGCCCAGAGTTCAGGCCCCACAACCAACAAAAAAAAAAAAAAAAAGATCCGGACATACATAAAAAAATTAAAACTACATACATGTATTAAAACTAAA
The DNA here is from genome assembly GCF_019054845.1 of Dipodomys spectabilis. Classification (NCBI taxonomy): domain Eukaryota; kingdom Metazoa; phylum Chordata; class Mammalia; order Rodentia; family Heteromyidae; genus Dipodomys; species Dipodomys spectabilis. The sequence goes on along the minus strand of NW_024870701.1, from coordinate 433,733 downwards.
TTCAAAAAGATACCTAAAACTTCCACCAAAATTAGTACTTTTGGTTTTATAGGTTAGAGAATTAATATGTCAACTGTTTGGCCAACTATCCTCACCAGTTTCTTTGTTCTTAAAATAACTGACATTGCTACATCATTAGGGAAAGACAATGGTGTCATACAGAACAAGACTATTTTTAAAGATGTACTGTGGCTTACCAAAGGCCTGACATGTCTGAGATATTAGATGGACTGGCAGAAATATGTGTCCCTCACTGGGTATCAACTGCTCACCCCAAGTCTAACATACATTTAAGAGATGAGGATAATATATTCCTTGTAGTTCTTAAAACATGAAGGGGAACATAGAACTTTGCATAGTTTAATGAGGTTTAGAGCCTCCCCCAAAGTATTACAGAATGAAAATATGTATTCATTAACAACTCAAATAGATAATGAAAAGCAGCCTCATAAAGGATGGTTAAAATCTGAAAATTTGGGAGTGGTATGTAATTTCTGTGCCATGTATAGTGTATTTTCCAATGACATTCCACTGTATTGTTAAAGAGTGTTCTATAATGGATTGGCTGGAATTTGTGACTACTCTTTCTGGAATTTCCTGCTAAAATATGAAAACAGGCAGCTAAAAATAATGTGAATTGAACTTTTCCAATTATTTCCATAATTAAGTTTAGTCTGTGTAATATAGGATAATCAAGGAAAGAATGTAAGAAAAACGTTTTAAACTCATACACATACTCTAAGGGTGACTTTGAATGCTGAGCTCTAGGTAGTATTTCATTCTTTGCAATCCTCAGATTTATTTTTAGAGCAAGGGCATAGTGTTTTGCCACATCATAGCTAAATGTTTTCAGAACGTAAGCTTTAAAACTGTTATCCTGGTCAGAGTGAAATCAGTAGTGACTATTTTAGACCAGCTCAGAAGAATATAACTCAGTGCAGTGTCTTAGTCTTGCTCATCAATCAGGAAGGAAGTTTGCTGACTACCATCTCTACTCCCAACTCTGAAGGATGGTATGATAGAATTGTATTGGGTGATAATTGGATTTTTAATATTGAACATGCTTTTGTAGTGTTTTTAAAATGTAGTTTCGAAGAAAAATGCCTTCATTCTATGTTTTATCAGGCATACTTTTTAACTTATACTCTACAGGGATAAATTTAGGTTATTAGAAAGCAAAGATAGTCTCTTTATCTCTTATTCTCTGAAACTATTTAAATTGCTCGAATTTATTCTTTTATTATCTTTAGTTGCACAAAGGGGCTTTAATTGAACAAATCAATTAATAAGTACACAACATCTTGATTATTAGGGTGATAACTGTGCTCCAATTTTTGTGTAGAGGTCTTACTAAGTGATTTAGTGTGGCTCAGATGACTAGTCTGGATGGAATACACAGTGCCTATGAAACTTAATTAGAGATGAGTTAACTTTAGTTTTTTTATACATTACCAACAAACATCCAGCAAAATGTTTCTTGAAAAACTTGGAAGCAAGAAGAAAGAGTGCAATAAAAGATTTCAGTTGAATGTAGATGAGCACTGTCACTAGTGATTAGGAGAGAAGGTCTGTTCCATCTGTTAGCCTTCTGCTTCCTTACCTTTCTCTCCACTATATATAGATGGGATCAGAATCTTAGGTGAGGGCTACAGAAGGATGGTCCTTTTGAAGATAAATGTGTGTTTTGTAGCACCACCATAGCGTTGAAATTTAGAACCAGCACGGTGTCCTGCATACCTAAGTATTTGATTAAACCAGCTGTTAAGCTCTATGGCAGTCCTGGAGTTGTGTAAGCTTGTCTGTAAACCAGTGGCAAATCACTTCAGCTCGTTTGACTTGATAATGGCTTTAATTTGGAATTTGAAGTGACCGCCATTTATAAAAATTTACAATTACAAAGTGGGTAGACTGAAATCATGAGTCTGGATTTTCATTTTTAGTCTAAATCATAGTTTCCATTATGTGAGAAATTCTTACCAAGTGATACTGTTTGGAGTGTTTAACTTATTTTTTAAAATTATCTTTAGTTGTACAAAGGAGGAGTGGACAAAAGCAGTTTATGAACATAGTATATCTTGATCAATATCACCCCTCTCAGCATTCTCACCCATCCCTCCCAGCATATCCCTTCTTGGATTCTTGGGATATATATCTAATTAGCTCAAACATATCAGAAAATGGATTTTGTTTACTTTTGTTAATTACTGTTTTGATTGGAACTTAAGTCAATTTAGGTGCTGATTTTGCTTTCCTTGTGTTTCTTTCTTAATTAGGATTTAACCATCACCATGTCGAGCAAAAGGGCAAAGACCAAAACCACCAAGAAGCGCCCTCAGCGTGCAACATCCAATGTGTTTGCTATGTTCGACCAGTCACAGATCCAAGAATTCAAAGAGGCCTTCAACATGATTGACCAGAACAGAGATGGTTTCATTGACAAGGAAGATTTGCATGATATGCTTGCCTCATTGGGTACTGCTCAGACTTAATACTAATATATTGGGTAGAATTTCCCTAATGATTTTTTTGTTTATTTATTGAGTCTTAAGGCTTTATGAAGTCAGACTCATGAATCTATTGAGAGTTGGGGAGTGTGTATATGAGAAAGAGAGAAACTTAATTATGAAATTAGTTCTGTTCCTCCTAATGGAATATTAAGAATTTTTTTTTTAAATTTTTTTTGGGGGGGTCCAGTCATGAGGCCTGAACTCTAGGCCTAGGCACTGTCCCTCAGCTCTGCAGCTCAAGGCTAGCTCTCTACTATTTGAGCCACAGTGCCACTTCCGGCTTTTTTTCTTTTTGCTTATGTGGTGCTGAGGAATTGAACCCAGGGCCTCATGCATGCAAGGCAAGCGCTCTACCATTGAGCCACCTTCCCAGCCCCCGGAATATTAAGAATCTTAATGGAATCTTAACAATCTCTGAAAATTTTAGTGCAGACTATATTCATTGAGAAGACCTTGTTTCCCTAAACAGTTTTGCCATACAAATGCAAACTGTGTATAGATAGATGGTCACTTTCTTGCTGAAATGTTTACTGTGATATGTTTACCATGACATATAGTTGATATGTTTTATAATGTAATCTAATTATGATTTTGTATGTTTAGGAAAAAACCCGACTGATGAGTACCTGGATGCCATGATGAATGAGGCTCCAGGCCCCATCAACTTCACCATGTTCCTCACCATGTTTGGTGAGAAGTTAAATGGCACAGACCCTGAGGATGTCATCAGAAATGCCTTCGCTTGCTTTGATGAGGAAGCAACTGGTAAGTCAGAAATAACCTTTACTTACAAAGTGACTTAGGTTTTTTTAGTTATGGTAATTAAATACACAATAATTTAAAATGTAATGGACAGGGTTTTCATTTGGTCTGTTCATCCTTCACCTTACTGTCTACAATAGGTTGCATGTGAAACCTCTTTGGGAAACTTAGGTTGTTCCTTTACTCGAAGGTTAACTCCACAAGGTACTTGTTAAATGCATAACTTTTTCCAGAGCAATCCTGAATAAAGAATTTCTCGTCATAGGCTGGCACCAGTACAATCCTGTGTTTGCTTAACCTGTATCCCTCAACTCTAATAAAACTATTTAAATCTAACCTTTATTTTAAACCAAACAGAGCCTAAGCTCTGGAATCAGACTGCCTGGATTTAGATGCCTCTTCTGCTGCATGATAGCTGTGGAATTTGGGGCCAATTACTTAATTTCTCTAAGTTAGGTTTTCTTATTTGTGAAGTAGGCAGTAATACTACTTACCTCATAAAGTTGCTGTTAGGATTAAATAAGGAAATGACATGATAAATTTGAATGCACTCACAGAAACAAGTGTAGTCGGGGTGAGGGGCATTATGGAGCATGCCAACAATCCCAGCACTCACAAGACTGAGGCAGGAGGATTTGAGAATTTGAGGTAGGCATAGCTATATCTTACCTCCAAAAGAAAAGCCCAAGATGAGGTTTAATAATAAAATGTTTACCAGAATGTTAAGGCCCTGGGTTCAGTCCTTAGCACTTCGAAAAAACGAAAACAAACCACTTAAGTTATTTTTGGAAAGGCTAGAGTAGAAAAAAATGGGAGAGACATACTAATTCTCTTCCCCCAACAAAGACATTTCTATATTGCTTGAATTGGTTTACTGTGAATCAGTATTACTTTTTTTGTATTTGGTACTTGGGTTTTGATCTTAGGGCCTTGCACTTGCTAAACAGATACTTTGCCACTTGAACCATGTCCCAAGCCCTTTTTTTGTTGTTGTTGTTGTTGGTCGTGGGGCTTGAACTCTGGGCCTGGGCGCTGTCCCTCAGCTCTTCAGCTCAAGGTGAGCACTCTATCACTTGAGCTACAGCGCCACTTCCGGTTTTCTCTGGTTTATTGGAGATAGGAGTCTCATGGTCTTTCCTGCCCGGGCTGACTTTGAACTGCGATCCTCAGATCTCAACCTCCTGAGTAGCTAGGATTACAGGCGTGAGCCACCAGCACCCAGCTCCAAGCCCTTTTTGCTTCAGTTATTTTTCAGGTAGCATCTCTGGTTTAGGTCAGTCTGAACATTGCTCCTTCTACTTAGGCCTCCCATGTAACTGTGGTGACAGGCATGAACCATCACATTCAGCCTTTTCATTGAGATGGAGGTCTTACAAAATTTTGTCAGGGGTTACCTTGAACCATGGTCCCCCACAAGTACCTAGGATTATAGGTGTGAGCCACCAAACTTTTTTTTTTTTTTGCCAGTCCTGGAGCTTGAACTCAGGGCCTAGGAGCTGTCTCTGGGTTTGTTTTATTTTTGTTTAAGGATAGCACTCAGTTGGGCCACAGCTCCACTTCGAGCTTTTTGGTAGTTAAATGAGATAAGAATCCCATGGTCTTCTGGTACCAAACTGGCTTTGAACCTTGATCTTCAGATCTCAGCCTCCTGAACAGCTATATTACAGGTGTGGAGTGGATTGCCAGCACCAGCTCTTTTTTAATAGAAGAGAATACAACTATATAAAAGATAGGTATAGGTTTTCCTGCTCAGGCTAGCTTTGAACTGCAATCCTCATCAGCCTCCCGAATAGCTAGAATTACAGGCAAAAGCCACCAGCACCCAGCATGCACTTGTTCATTTATTTCTGTTTTTATATCTATAAGTAGTTGTATTCTTTGGGCCGTCAGGTTTCAAGACAACCTTAGCAAAAACTCAATAAAAAGCAGACCAATTATTTCATCACTGCACACAACTTATTGCCTATCACAGTGTCAATGATACATTGCTGCCTAAGTATTATGTGTTTGCTGATGCTAGCATGTTTGATATGTATGTTAGGTTTGTAAACATTAAGCCCATTTTAACCAGCTGTGATGTTATATGCCTGTAATTCCACATAGAGACTGGAGATCACAAATTCATGGCCAGCTAGAACTACACAGTAACCCTGTTTCCCTTGAAAAAAGTAAAACAAAAAACAACGTCAGAGGTAAAGGAAATGCCTGAAATAATATAGCTTGTTAAATCGGGCCTTGGTACTCTACTATTTTTTCCACTGGAGCACTTTCTTCACCTTTATGATGCCATATTGATTTCACTCAGTTATTTTTTCTTTTACTTTTTGATGTGGTATTCATTCTAATGTGATAATTAACTGCTCTTTCCTTATATAATAGGAAATAGGAATTATAAAGCTTAGGTGCCTGGGTCATACTTTACTATCTTTGTTCCAGGGTAGGTTTAGTCCCTGCCATCAAAGATCAGAAAATGTGGAAGCTGAGTGACAGCAGAGGAATATAATGGCTGCTAAATAGCTGGCCACTGTTCTAAGCACCTATCGAAGTTGTCTAAAGTGGCTGGAAACCCTGTATTTCATGTATTATCATGTATCTAGTTTCTTACTGTAGAGAATGCACAGTCAGGTGTATGTATTACTTGTAACTAACTTTGAGAGTAGTATATATTCTGATCCTCAGTTTTTCATTCTCTAGGCACCATTCAGGAGGATTACTTGCGGGAGCTGCTGACAACCATGGGTGATCGCTTCACAGATGAGGAAGTAGATGAGCTTTACCGAGAAGCCCCTATTGACAAAAAGGGCAATTTCAATTACATTGAATTCACACGTATCCTCAAACACGGAGCAAAAGACAAAGATGACTGAAAAGAACTTCAAATTCCAGCCATATGTTCCTTATTGCCACTCTGGGTATTTCTGAGATTTTTCTCTTAGAGCCTGTTGCATGCCCTTAGCTATAGAGCTTTTGCTTTTCCTGTTTTGTATTTATTCTCAGCCATTTGGGCACATGTATCTTTATAATCAGACTGGAATTGGGACTTTTTGTCATTCTCAGAATAGAAAATAGGGTAATTTAATTTACCAGTGGTCCCATCCCCTCCCCCAAGTAACTGCAGTCCACACAGAGTCAATATATTTTTTCAGAGAAAGTTATTCACTCAATTTTTTCTGAACCATAATTAAAACTTTATCATAAAACACTTGTTTAAACTTCTTATTTACCAAAGTTGACTTTTATCAGTTGCTTTTCAAGGGAGAGTCAATGAGGTAGGTCTTAGAAAATAATATTCTAGGTCTGGACCTGGTGACATAATCTCTATAATCCCAGCATTAGGGAAGCTGAGGCACGAGGAGGATCATGAGTTCTAGGCAGCCTGGGCTACATAATGAGTTAGAGATCAAGGTGGGCACATGGTAAGACTCTATCTTAAAAACGGAAACAGGAACAACAAAAAGAAAGATTTTTGTTAGGCCTCTAATACTCCTTCCTTTTAACTACTCTCATCTGGTTTCCTGTACTGTATTTTTTTGCCAGTCCTGGGTTTGAACTTAGGGCCTCAGCACTGAGCTTCTTTTTCTCAAGGCTAACACTCTAACACTTGAGCCACAGTTCTACCACCTGAGCCAGTGCCACTTTCTGTTTATGTGGTACTAAGGAATTGAACTGAGGGCTTCATGCTTAGTAGGCAAGCATTCTACCACTAAGCCACATTCCCAGCCCTGTCTTCCAGTTGTTGTTGTTGTTTTTGTGTGTGTGTGTGTGTGTGTGTGTCCAGTGTTGGGGCCTGAACTCTGGGCCTGGGCACTATCTCTCAGCTCTTCAGCTCAAGGCTAGTGCTCTACCACTTGAGCTACAGCGCCACTTCTGGCTTTTTTCTTTTTGCTTATGTGGTGCTGAGGAATCGAACCCAGGGCCTCAGGCATGCAAGGCAAGCGCTCTACCACTGAGCCACCTTCCCATCCCTGTCTTCCAGTTTTTAAAGCAAGTTTCTGTAAAATCAGTATAAATATCATTTTAACAGCTATAAGTTCTTAAGTTTGGAAAACTTCCTTTTTCTGTTCCCACTTTTAACTGCTCTAAACTTTTGTACGTGGTTTTAAGTTATTTAAAATTATACCAAACCATTGCATATAATTTTCATTTTCCTATTTTTAAAAAAATTTTTTTTATTCTTGTAAAGGTGATGTACAGAGGGGTTACAGTTACATAAGTCAGATAAAGAATACATTTCTTTTTGGACAATGTCACCCCTTCCTTTGCTTTCCCAGTTTTTCCCTCCCATTTTCCTATTTTTAAAACTTTTAGCTTCAGAGGTTTTGTGGAATGCTTGTACCCAAAAGACAGATTGCAGAGTTTGTATTTCTGACTGTTGGAAGCACAGTATTTTTATATATACTTTCCTTAAATATGACAGCCCCTATTGAAAGACTATGTTTGTTTATGCAGAAATTATCATCATGAGTCTGTGAATTTTAGACATTCCTGACCTGCCCACAATCAAAACAGCTGAAGCTACATTCTTAGGAAAGTGAGGTCATTGTTTCAATTCTAAAAATAACTTTTGCTGTTTGTACATGGTAGGACTGTTGCACAGTTAACAAGGGAGTGGAAGACATTTTCATTCTCTTTAGGCTTCAGAAATCTTACTCTCAAAGATTCATGAATTTAAAAAAAAATAAAACATTGAGGGAAAGTTCCTTGCAAAGAGTGAAAATTAGTGAAGATGAGTAACTAACAATTACTTTAATAATTTCAAGTTTTATGCTAATATTAACAAGATAATCTTTGGAGAAAACCATGACCTCATTCAGTAAGTAATTGTCTTTGGGCAGCAGTCTTTTGCACACTGTAGGATAGGAGAGCTAGATCCTTTAAGCTGGTAAGACTGGTTATGTAGAATAAGAGTGGAAGGACTTGTAACTAGTCTTTGCCCCTTCAAGATTAGATTCATAGAAGCTGTCTTACTTTTCTTCCTCAATTTCATTCAATGCTATAAACAAAAAGAAAAAAAAAACTGCTATTACTAGGGCTTGAATTCAGGGCCTTGTGCTTTCCACTTGCACTGTACCTCCATTTACAGCATTTTGCTGGTTAATTGTATGTCTCTTAGATTGGTCTGCCCCGGCCAGCTTTGAACCTTGATTCTCAGATCTCAGCCTCTTGAATAATTAGGATTACAGTTTCGAACCATCAGGAAAATAGGGATAGCACCCTCCAAGCTTTTTGTAAAAATAAACACAAAAGACATGGTCTGGTGCATAATAGGTATCCAAATAGTTATTCTTGTTTTGCTTACCAGTGAAATTCTGAAGAGAATCTGAAGAGGAGATAGGGTCTTTAGAGATTAAAGTCTGAAAAAAGAGAAGAAAACAAATGGGAAGAAAGTAAAACAGTCATATTTGGAAGGTTGGAAAAGATGGGCCATATGAAGGGACATTCTTCATAAAAGAGAGCTCTAGAAAGAGTAGTGAATATAGGCATTTAATAGAAGTTGGAGATGAAGTAAATGCTAAATTTAGGAGAGAAAAGTCCATAGTCAACTTACAAATTATTTCAAAGTGAAATTTCATGATTGTAGAGAGTATGAAAATTTAGTTACACTTACATAGAAATGCTTGAGAGTTTACCTTGTACTTTGAATTTCCTGAGCCAGATTTATGTCACATTAAGTTTTCTTAGGAGAATAATTCTTGGCTCCTTTGCAACTTGGTTTTTATATTTCTTGTCCTTGAAGGGTTGCTGGAGCTAATCCCACATTGAAGAAATGACCATCTCGCCAGTGCTACTTATCCCATCTCCACTTCTTCCAGCTTCTAAAACCTAGTCTTTCATTCTGGATATCTGCACATGTTCAAAAAGCAGCAGGCATGCCTTTTCTCTAATATTTCTGTACATATATTTTAGAATTGTTATAAGTTGACAGCGAATTTTTAGTTGAATATATTTTAAATCATCTTCATGGTTTGACATGGTTACCATTTTTGAGTATAGCACATTTCAGACCTTTTTGGTGGGTGAAAGTTTACCTTTGATACAAATATTCTATAAATAATGATTTCCCAAGGATTTGGATAGCTAGTTTTTCGTTAATTTTGAGTCTGCAGAATTATTTCTTTACAACAAATGCTGTCCACTAAAACTTTCTGGTGATGTAATGTCTAATGAGGACTCTAGCCATATATTGCTGTTGTGCACTTAAAATGTGCAAATAAGATTGGTGTACTAAATTTTGAATTAAGTTGAAATAGCCATATGTGGTTACGGATTGTTCGACAGCACAGTTTTAGGTGTTTTAATACTAAGTCAAAGTGTTGTTGGACAGCACAGTTTTAGGTGTTTTAATACTAAGTCAAAGTGTAGGGCTGAGATATAGTACTAGAGTAGAGTACTTACTTGCATGCTTGGGGCCCTGGGATTGGGTCCCCAATTTAGGAAAAAACAAAAATACTATCAAGGTGACATTAGCCATGTGCTTACATGACATTGTCCAGGGCTAGGGTTTATGGGGTGGTAATATTCCATACCTGGAAAATCTGTCAGAAACCTGAGAAGCCCAAATGTGGTGAGTGGAAGGACAGTCATTTCGGCTATTGATATCAAAGGGCAGACTGAAGCTGAGGAAGAGTACTTAGAATCTGGTGTGACTTCAGATGAGCATCAGCATCAACTGTGTGTTTATAAGAAAAAAACTGTTCTCCATCCCTGACTAAGGAATCCTAATATTAGATTTTGAGGCTCAAGAATCTGTTTTGAAAGCTCCTCCAAGTTAGTCATTGATGTGATACTGTTTTTTAAGAATTTCTGTACAACAGGGAACATACAGTGCCTCTTTTTGAAATTTCTGATCGAAAATTTTTAGAACATAAATTCCACTTTGTTACCTCCTAAGCCTTTATCGCATTAATAGGCAATAATAAATGTTTAATAAATATTGGCTATTAGGTTGATTGTCCTCCATTAATCAGAAATAGTGTTAATCATCTAGATGATCCCAAGGTGAGGGAAACTGTCCAGAAGATTATAGCCAGGAATATTACCTAAAACAAAACCTGAATGCTGCTTTGTGCTTTCCGTATTTTGGCCAAGAGCTTTATATGTGTGTGCATGTATGTGTGCCTTATCATCTCCTTGGTAATCTTTCAAAAAGCAAATAATTTTAATGAAACTGTCTAGGAGTTGAAAGGGTAAAGTCATAGGCTGTGGCCTGAGTTACAAGTCTGTAAACCTTATATAATTTTATGGCGGAAAAGGTGCAGTTGTTCAGAAGTGACAGGGTTTCTGGCGCCACCCCTGACCTTCCCACACACCGTCCCTCACCTCTAAAAAGAGCTTTATCTGAAATTCAGATTTAACTAGGCTGCTTTTGCCAAATCTGGCAACTCTGGGTGGGCCGCGGCTGGCGCCAGGGGACTCGAAAACCTTAACAGATGCGGGCCCCCCAGGGTCAGGGTGCAAGGCAGTGCCTCCCGCGGGCCGGGGCCGGGCCCCCCAGGGTCAGGGTGCAGGGCAGTGCCTCCCGCGGACCGGGGCCGGGCCCCCCAGGCTCAGGGTGCAGGGCAGCGCCTCCCGCGGACCGGGCCCCCCAGGGTCAGGGTGCAGGGCAGCGCCTCCCGCGGGCCGGGGCCGGGCCCCCCAGGGTCAGGGTGCAGGGCAGCGCCTCCCGCGGGCCGGGCCCCCCAGGGTCAGGGTGCAGGGCAGCGTCTCCCGCGGGCCGGGCCCCCCAGAGTCAGGGTGCAGGGCAGCGCCTCCCGCGGGCCAGGGCCCCCAGGGTCAGGGTGCAGGGCAGCGTCTCCTGCGGGCCAGGGCCCCCAGGGTCAGGGTGCAGGGCAGCGCCTCCCGCGGGCCGGGCCCCCCAGAGTCAGGGTGCAGGGCAGTGTCTCCTGCGGGCCGGGGCCCCCAGGGCCAGGGTGCCGGGCAGTGTCTCCCGCGGGCCGGGCCCCCCAGAATCAGGGTGCAGGGCAGTGTCTCCTGCGGGCTGGGGCCGGGCCCCCCAGGGTCAGGGTGCAGGGCAGTGCCTCCCACGGGCTGGGCCCCCCAGGGTCAGGGTGCAGGGCAGCGCCTCCCGCGGGCCGGGGCCGGGCCCCCAGGGTCAGGGTGCAGGGCAGCGCCTCCCGCGGGCCGGGGCCGGGCCCCCCAGGGTCAGGGTGCAGGGCAGCGTCTCCCGCGGGCCGGGGCCGGGCCCCCAGGGTCAGGGTGCCGGGCAGTGTCTCCCGCGGGCCGGGGCCGGGCCCCCAGGGTCAGGGTGCAGGGCAGTGTCTCCCGCGGGCCGGGGCCCCCAGGGCCAGGGTGCAGGGCAGCGCCTCCCGCGGGCCGGGCCCCCCAGGGCCAGGGTGCAGGGCAGCGCCTCCCGCGGGCCCGGCCGGCCGCGCCCCGCCCCCGGGCCGGGAATGCGGAAGGGCCGCGGGGAGATGGTGAGTGGGCCGGCGGGGTGGGCCGGAGCCCTGGCGGGAGGAGCTCTTGCGCTCTTGCAGACCCGAGCCCGGACCTACAAAGAAAACATGACCCCAGCGCACGCAGGCTGCGTGGGTTCTGCCTGGGCATTCCCCGCTCCTCGACCGACACCCGAATCTTCGCTTGGGCGCCACCGCACCCCCTTTCCGGGTTGGACCTGGCTTCCGGCGCAACTTCCGGTGCGCCTCCCAAGGCCGGAAGTACCGGTGCCGCCGCTGTCCGGCCACAGCCCAGCGTTCGTCGCCGACGCTAGTCCAGTCGCGCGGAGCTGCCCCGAAGCTGGTGTCTGGCCCCGGGTGAGTGGCGCGCGGCACCCCGGGGGCCGCATCCGCCCCCTCGCGCTGCCCTCCCGCACCCTGGCTCCGCCCGCATCCGTGGGGTTGGCTGAGCCGTGGGCGCCGGATTAGAGGTGAAGGGAGGGAGGAGGGTCGGCCGCGGGAAGGGCCTGGCCTCCGCCCCAAAAGCGACGGGCTGGGCGCTGGAGAGGTGGCGATGTCCCCGGCCGCGCCAGGTGTGGGGCCTGTGTCACCTGGAGGACCTCGCACACCTGTGCCCGGCCTTCCCCTCGCCCCGTCCTCCAGGGCCTCCTCCCTCGGTGGGCATAGGTTAAGGCCGATCGCGTGTGTTCGTGTGCAGCCGCTGGTCCGTGCCCCACGCTGTGCTAAATGCCCCGCGGGGTACGGGAGCCCACTGGTGCATGGACCTCGCCTAAGGTGAAGTGTCTGAGGAAACTGTTGGAGAACCGGTTCCTAGTACCGTAAACTTAACCTGTGAAGAGTCATTTCCATAACTTTAGCTTGCGACTTTCAAATATTTAGTTCACGCTTGTTGAGTAGGGAAAAGACAGTTAACCCTGAAAGGCTTCTGTGGAAAAAATCGTGACCTCGTTGAAGTCCTTGGATTGATTCAGCTCTGGGAGGGAGAATTGGCTGTTTCTGGCTGGATCTTTGGTTGCAGGTAACAAGGGCAAAAGTTCTAAAGGTGGGAATTGAATCCTGTGAAGACAGTGGAGAGACCAACCTGAATGGAGTACAAAAACAAAGAATAATAGTTGGAAATATGAATAGGTAGGGCAGAGCACTTGTATGCAAAGCCCTGGGTTAGAGTCTCTGTACCAAAATAAAATGTTAGACAAGTGTGGTCTTACTATGGGTGTCTTGGAAGCATGACAAGAAATTTAGTGATGTAACAGAGTTAGGGTAATTGGTTTCTTTAATAAAGGAGTAACCTGAAGAAAGCAGTCTTTAGACTAATGTAATAGCTTTTGTTTTATATAGATTTTAAATTGCCCTTTGGTAAGAGAACAGTGTTTTAGAATTCAGTACAGCCTTATAGATTATCTCATGGAACCCTCTCATTTACAGTGGTGAAATTGATACTCAGGTGATGTAATTTGCCCAGAGTCACTTGAACAATTCATATGATATCCATAATTTTTCTCTTAGTCCCAGGGGATCCTCCTAGACATCATAACTGCATAGCCTTTTGTATGTTTCAGCTCTGTAAAATGAGCAACGCCTAGGGTGGCTGACTCAGTATTTATTTATGCTTGAATGAGATTGCTTTAATGAATGTGAGTTTGGACAAGATGAACTGTTGCAGGACAGATGCCCAGATGAGGGTCTCCATAGGTAGAAATGATGAGGATTGGGCTGGGAAGGTGGCTCAGTGGTAGAGTGCTTGCCTTGCATGCATGAGGCCCTGGGTTGGATTCCTTAGCACCACATAAGCAGAAAAAGCCAGAAGTTGCACTGTGGCTCAAGTGGTAGAGTGCCTAGCCTTGAGCTGAAGAGCTGAGGGACAGCACCTAGGCCCAGAGTTCAGGCCCCACGACAGGAAGGAAGGGAGGGAGGGAGGGAAGGAGGGAGGGAGGGAGGGAAGGAAGGGAGGGAGGGAGGGAGGGAGGGAAGGAAGGGAAGGGAGGGAGGGAGGGAGGGAGGGAGGGAAGGGCTTAGAGCTGTGAAATGGGCCTGGTTTCTCTATTCTCCCAAGATGAAAGGACACCAGATATCTAGGAATGTGTTTCATTATACCCCGTTAGCCAACATTTTTGAAGGGGATTTTTGTAATTCCAAAGGGCAAAGTGCACTTTCCACCCTCCAAAGGTTTGGTGAGTCTGCTGAAATAAACTGGCAGTCTACTAACAGGAGAAAGGGCATACAAGATTTATTGTGAGGAAAAAGGAGGAAGGTGAGTACTCAGTAACCTAGAATTCAGAAGCTTATATGCCCTGAATCTTAATAGAGGAGAAGGGAGTTGTATGAATGTAGATAATTTTAGAAGAAGAGAAGATTTTTAGAGGAAAGTGAATGAACCTGTAAACCAGACAAATTGGCCTTTTATCCCAGGACCAAGTTCCTTTGAGCAAACTGTGGGTGTGGTGTGAACTCCTGTTTTCTCTCCTGGGAGTTAATTTCCTTCTTAATAAAATTATAGGGATGTATAATGAAATTATACATTCTTTTGGAGGAACCTTCCGTGGTCAGATAAGGGAACGAGAAAAATGAGTAGTATATGAGCTCTGCAGCTCACTTCCTGAGATCCTAGCTGTAAGCACTACCATTTTCTAGCTATGTGCTATGTTGTTTATTCTTTTTACCCTAATTTCCTCTACTAATAAATGGAGAGAATTAGTACCTATATTGTGAGGATTAGATGTAGTTAGACTATATAATGCTTAGACTATTAAACATATATTAGACTTTATATTGCTTAGAGATTCTTTTGCTTAGAAATGCTTAGCTAGTGCTGCATGCCTTTCATACTCAATTATTGCCTGGGGTTAGTCATGTTGTTTTCTGGTATGGAACAAGGGATATCTGTTAGGTGGTGTTAAGATCTCTTGAGAAGAAGAAAAATGGAGTTTTCTGGTCTTCTGGAAAACCATAGAGAAAAGCCTTGCCTTGGAATTCAGGTCCAGGACTTAGCTTGTAATGAATACATGTGTGTATTTCATTAAATAGGTAGTATTTACTGAGCACCTGCCATGAACTAGGAACTCCACTACACCTTCAATCCAACTTGTAAAAGCAAAAGGCCATAAAAATGCATTTGTAAGTTGCATGGCAACATAATACTACTTAGCAGTAAAACATGATTGAAGGGTTGGGGGTATATTTCGAACTGATCTTCAGTACCATCAAAAAGAAAGAAAGAAAAAAATTAACTCTCTCTTTTAGAAAAAGTTGAATACTTAATAGAATAATAATATAACTGCCAGGCATGAATGGCTCACACCTGTAACCCTGGCTACTTGGGAAGCTGAGATCTAAGGCTTGAGGCTTAAAGCCAGCCTTGGCAGGCAACTCTGAGAGATTCCAGTTAGCCATCAAAAAGCTATCAGTGGAGGTGTTTCTCAGTAGTAGAGCACTAGCCTTGAGAAGAAAAAGCTAAGTGAGGGTACAGGCCCTGGGTTGTACCAGCACAATAAAATAGTAACTAATGGAACTGACTCTTTATTTTGCTTAAATGTAAAAAGACAAAAACAATTATATCATTATGTAAAGTTAATTTTGTGAAGTATGTTTAATTGGTTATATATAAATTTTCTTAGCATTGCTGTTTTCAGATTGTTCTTATATCCTGTCATTTGGTCCACATAATTAGAAGAAACAATCTCAACTATAATGACCATGGGAATCCATGAGAAATTCTTAAGGTTCTGATAGATCCTGGGGAAGATTATATTGAATAAAAGACCTTAGGTTTTAGCCCAAGAACTACGCTTTGCTTTCTGTGCATTGAGAACTCTTCACTCTCACAGTGCTGTACTTTGTGTCTCTGCTAACATAAGCCAGCCATATTTAACAAGACACATGAGCATCCTGTCCTCTGAGCATCTCAACTGCCATTCTACTATAAGTGGGCTAAAACATAAATTCTTTACCACTCTTTTTTCTGTTCAGAACTGACTCCACCTTTCTCCTCCTCCCTAATTACTTTTTTTTTTGAGTGATACCTCTATGCAACCAGTTTTCAACCTCTTATTTAAGAAACATTCAAGGACAGAACTCTGAAGGCTTCAATTAGGAAACAAGAAGAACCTGCAGAACTTGGCATGGCACTACATGCCTGTAATTCCAATACTGAGAGGCTGAGACAGGAGGATTGAGATTGAGGACAGCCTGAGCTACAAAATGAGACCCTGTTGCAAATGAAAAAACAGGAAAATATCAGATTTAGCTGGAAATTGCAAAGGAGTTAAATTTTCTATCCAGAAATGTAAAAATTCACTATCCAGTGCAGACTTGACTGTGGTCCCTTTTAACTTTCTAACATTCTGAAGTAAAAGCATTGTCCTATTTTAACATTAAAGAGGTCAAGAGAAGAGTGAGTTGCTAGCATTCTATTGATACAGAACAAATTGCTTCTAAACTTAGCATCTAAGAAAGTAATACACAGTTTTTGAGGGCGAGGAATTTCTGAGCAGCTTAGGTGGGTAGCTCTGGCACAGGGTCTTCCACTAAGTTGCAATCTTTATCTGTCAGTTTGGGTAGCCATCACCTGAAGAAGTAGCCTGTAGGATGGCTGGCCCACCTGACTGGCCAGTGAGTGCTGACCGTTGGCAGAAGGCCTCAGTTCCCTGCCACATAGCCCTCTCCATCAAGCTGAGTATCCTCCTGAGGTGGTGCTAACTCCTGTGGACTGAGTGATCGAAGAAAAAGCAAGGCAGAGCTTCAGCTTCAATGTGCATTGTGACGAAGTCATATCCTTTCATTTCAGTGTCCTATTGGATACACAGGCTTACCCATTTTGCTGTTAGGGGACTGCAAAAGGACATGAGACTCGAGGGCCGTCTCCTCACCTTGGCAAAAGGAACAGGCAGGTTCCTTTCTCTTGGGCTGGGCAGGTAATATCAATTTATACCAAATGGGACAAGTTGGTGTAGGGAGTTTGTAGAACTCATTGAATGAGTCATCATTGCAGGAATTTGGCGATGCTTATCATGTGATACTTTATCATACAATTCCTCAAGATGTCTGAATTTTAGTTTCTTCTGGAAAATGTCCTTTTAGATATTGGCAAACTAGTTCAATTTTTTTTTAGAGTCATTTTAAAGGTCATCCCTTAGAAGACTAAATGAACCTCCCTACAGAGTGCATATAGTTTGATAGTTGCCAGTCTATGGCTTGTTTAACTCTTACAAGAGTAAGGAAAATGAGGCTAGGATAGCTAAAGTAACTAAAAGCCATACAGCTGAATTGACAGAACTGGAATTAGAACCTATAATTTGAGCCTATCACTAATCCATGGCAAACATTGAAGAGCTAGGGGGACCTGGAAGCATGAACAGCCAATATAATCTAAGTGGTTTTCATCCTTCACTGTGCATTACAGTTGTCTGATGCATTTTATTTTACTTACTTTTTGTGTGTGAACTCAAGACCTAGGCACTGTTCCTTTGCTTTTTTGCTCAAGGCTAGACACTATTACTTAAGGCACAACTCTAAGAGTCAATTGGAGATAAGAATCTCACTTTCCTGCCCCAGCTAACTTTGAACTATGACTCATATCTTAGTGTCCTAAGTAGCTAAGGTTATAGACATGAGCCACAAGCACCTGGCAATATTTTATTTTATTTTTTATGTTGTACAGGTACTTAGGCTTGAATTCAGGGTCTAGGTACTGTCCCGCACTTTTTTGCTCATGGCTGGTGCTCTGCCACTTGAGCCAAAGCTCTACTTAGAGCAATTTGCTGTTAATTGGAGATAAGAGTCTCCTAGACTATTCCTGCCTAGGCTGGCTTCCAACCTGGATCTTCTGATCTCAGCCTGTATCTTAAGATTACATGTGTGAGGAATCTGGTACCCAGTGCCTGGTGTGTTTTAAAGTTTCTGGACTCCAGTTTTTGAAGTTCATCCTAAATAAAACTGAAGTTATGCTAGACTAAAACCCAGGCTTTTTTTTTTAACTTCCAAAATGATTCTTGGAAGTTTAGTTGCAGCTAACTGCTGTAAGAACCATACTTAATTGCCATATGATGACTGCTTACTGATGTAAGACTTCAAAGCAGTTTTGAAGGAGGAGACATAGGCAGCTGAAAATGTACTACAGGAACATTTTTCTCAGGCTTCTGAGAAAGCCTGAAAGGCCAGATGAAGTTCACAGACAATTTTCGCTTACTAATAACTACTGTGTCCATGTCTTGATTTTTCTATCAGCCCTGTTGGTGGCATAACAAACTTTTCAGTTGACACCATTTATATTACCAGTGTTCCTATATCCTCAACCTTGAAATAACTTCAGTGAGCCTTTTGTTCTCTTTATGTTAGAAACGTATAGAAATAAAACATTTTTAAGAGAAAGCAAAAGGAGTTTTTATTGCTATTAAGGGTAATTTAATACTTGATATGGTGTGTTATATATGGGTATTTTCATCTTTAGTTTAAGGGTAAGGTTGGGATTTTTTAAAATACTTATAGATTAAGCATTAATGATTGGTCAGTCCTTGGTAAAGGTTTCAAAGTAAAATTATGACTGACAGAAAACATTACCAGGGCCAGGGATGTAGACCCATGGTAGAGTGCTTGCCTAGCATGTACAAATCCTCAGGTTCAATCGCCAGTACTACAGAAAAGAAGGGGAGAATTATAGTCACTTTCTGCGCAATCCTGTTGTGCACAATAGTTCATTCAGTATAGTTTGAACTGAAGTAGAAAGTATGTAGTTAGAAACAACCCATGGCAAATGGGATTTGGATCTTAGCTTTATCACTAGATGACCTTGGGAAAGTTACTTATCCTTGATCTTCAGTTTCTCCATTTGTGAGGCAGTCATGTTTCATTTAATGCATATATGCTGGGCACATGGGTCACTGAATGAATGCTAGTAGCTATAAGAATGTGTAGACATTTAGTTCTCTCCTTGCTTGTAAGGCAGAGAAGTGGGCCAGGGCATTTCAAGCTGGAAAAATAGCAAGAACCAAGTATATGAGGTAAGAAATTACCTGGTGCCTTGATGTTGCTCAAAGAAAAATACCAAGCAGTAAATGGCTAGAAAGGAAGCTACAAAGGCTATGCTAGAGTAGGTAAAGCATTACCCATGTGCCATTCTTTAGAACTTTTTTGTTATTCTTTAGGAGGTAGAGAGGCAAAAGAAATTGAGGAATGATGGAGGCCATATTCGTGTTTTAGAACCTGCTGGCTGGAGAGGGGGAGCGGTGGAAGGATGGGAAGGGGAAACAAAGGAGGAGGCTACAATGCTTGATAAGAAATGTACTCATCTTGCTCATGTAATTGTAACCCCTCTGTACGGTATTTTCACAATAAAAAAAAAGAAAAAAAAGAAATAGAACCTGCTGGCTAGATATGAACAGGAGTTTGGGGGAATCAGAAGGCAGGAAGACTGAAGTAGAAGCAAAAACTAAAAAAGAAATCTACACAAAAGTTCTTACATGGCAGTGCATGCCTGTAATCCCAGCACTGAAGTGGAATTATGAGTTGGAGGCCAGCCTAGGCTTTAAAGTCAGAATGTGTCTCAATCTCAAAAATCAAAAATATTACACAAAAATTTATTCAGACTGGGTTAGGATAGTGATAGAGAAATAAGAAAGGTGAGGAAATACGAGAAATGTTTAAGAGGCAGGACTGGATTCGTTGGGGGGAGATTTGTGGAGAATGACTCCTAAGCCCTGGCTAAGTGAGTGTACAATTGATATTGAGTAGAGTAGGGTGAGAAAGCAGAAGGGAGGAAATCATTCAGCTTTCTGTGTGTTGGTTTTGGAGGGTCTGCCTTTCATAGATGGTTGGATATTTGAGTTCAGATCTCAAGGTTAAGGTCAGGTCTCGAGGTACAGACTTGGAAAGTCGTAGGTGTTGCCAGAACAGTGAAAGCTGGTGAGAAAAGCATCAAGGAAAGCAAATAGTGAAAAGAACTTAAGCCATGTGCATGTCCTGCCAGAACACGATAGACAAGTGAGTATTTGAACATAGATCCAAGTCTTAAGCAAATAGAGGAAGGCCAGACATAGAAACTGGAGAACTGAGACTGAGTAAGTAGGGTACAGCATTTTACATTAACCAGTCTTTTCATCACTTCAGAGTAACCTTCATTAATTAAAGTATACGACCTTCAAGGTTGGACTTTTTGTTACCTTTTTGTTATTCCTATAACTCTAGTATTACCAGGCCAAGAGTTGCTAAGTGTAGAAGAAAAGAAGGATGAAATATCCAACATAGTAAACACTAGATTTAAGAAGGCTCGGAATGGACTGGTGTTTGGAAAGCAGTGGATAAGAAAATGCCAGGTTATGATGAGTGAGCAGTGAGAAAGGCAAGATATGGATGGACCTCAGAAAAAAGGAAAAAAAGGGCCAGTTTGTTCTGGGCTAGAGTTTTCTCTCTTTTTTTGGGGGGGGGGGGGTTCATCATGGGGCTTGAATCCCGGGCTTGGGCACTGTTCCTGCGCTCTTCAGCTCAAGGCAAGCACTCTACCACTGAGCCACAGCGCTACTTCTGGTTTTCTGGTGGTTCATTGGAGATGAGAGTCTCATGGATTTTCCTGCCCGGGCTGGCTATGAACCGTGATCCTCAGATCTCAGCCTCCTGTAGGATTACAGGCGTGAGCCACCAGTACCCAACTAGGATTTCTCTTTAGTGGTAGTTTTCATACAACTGTGTCTTGCTTTCAACTCATATTTTACTCTGGTTATATAAGTTTTTATTGGTATCACCTAGATTTTAAAAAGTGATGTGTGCATGTGTGAACTTCTGGGCGTAGAAACCAGGGCATCACTCAACAATAGACAAGTGTATACCTCCAGCCTAAATTCTTTTTAAAAGTACCATGCCTGTGATCCCAGCACTTGGGAGGCAGAAGCATAAGGATCTTCAGTTCCAATCTAAGCTATGTAGTAAGACTTTGTTTCAAACAAAAACAAACAAAAAGTAACAGCTCGCCTAACTGTAGTTAGAAGAAATGACAGTATTTCTCAATTGAGCTGTTTGCTTGTAACCTACTTTGACTAGGGCCAATTCTTGAGTAGCTCTTACATCTCATCTGTCAAGCTTCTCTCCATTTTCCTTCCTTGAGGGGTCAGACTTGATCCAACATCTGAGGGCTTGCCTAGTTTTTTGTATTGTTTCATGTTTGTTTTTTCTTTTTTTAAATTTATTTTATTTTATTTGTGAACATACTGTACAGAGGGGTTACAATTACATGGGCAGGATAACGCGTACATGTTTGTTTTTTCTTAACAGGGCTATTTTCCCATTTTCTCCATAGGCATTGCCCTTGGTAAAGTCCTTACATGTTTAATCTCCTTTTTGTCATTGGTTCCTTGGAAAACACATTAAAAATTTTAAATGTCTACGTGTAGTATTTGTTTAAATAAAACGTTACTCTTTAGAGGGGTTTGTAATAAATAACTATTACAAAAGTAAATTGTAATTAGAACCAATTCTCTTGCTTTCACGCTTACACTTGTTATATCCTGAAGGTAGTAGAATCATTCTCGTAAAATGATAGAATTATTCACACACAAAAAAGCTTAATCTAACAGTTTTGGTATGTGAAGAATTTGAGTGTAGTCAAGGGGAGCTGGGAGTTGAGATCTCTGATGGGGTATCCTCTTAGCATGTGTGAGGCATTGGGTTCAATGTCAGTATTAAAAAAGAAGAAAATAAAAAACAGTCGATATTTCCTCTCTGATTTAACTTTCAGTATAAAGTCAAATTAGCTAAGTTACTGGAAGAAGGAAAATTTTGAGGACAAGTATGTGGAGAGGGCAAAGAGTTGGAATGTCGAAAGATTTTAAAAGGCCTATGTACTTCACAACTACACCACAAAGCCTAGCTTCAAAGCACCCTGTAGCAGGCCTGGGGAACTCTTTCTGCCAAGAGACAATTGTATATTCATTAGATCATTTGTGAGCCATACAAAATTCTCAATACAGGCAGATGGCTTCAGGCAGCCAACAAGAAGCAGTATGAGAAACATATGTGTCTATCCAGTCATGTGCCAGGAAAAGCATTGCACACCCCTGCACAGAGTATATTTTAAAAGATTGAAGTAAAAGAAGCAAACTGTATAGAAAGTGGGTCTAAAAACTCATCTCCAAAATCCCTTTGCTCTGACTTTTGCTGCTGACTTGGCCTGCAGAGAATTGAGAGCCATCCTCAAGACTGTTCTCACTCTGACACCAGTGGCAAGTTTGAGTGTCCCCAGGACTATTTGCAGGTTCAGTAATCTGCCAGGACTCAGAACTCACTGACTGTTGTATGTTCACAAGTAATTTCAGTGAAAAGGTACAGACTAAGCGAAGATCCCTGTGGGGCAGAGTCCAGGAGGGTGCCAGAGGCAGAGCTTCAGTTGTCCCCAGAGAAGTCATGGACAGTGATAGCTCCGCCCACCAACGTGTGAAAATATGCAGAAGGTTGCCAGTGGGAGACTGGTTTTATTGGAGCTCCATCATACAGATACAGCCAACTGCCTATGTGACTGACCTCAGTCTTCAGCACAGTGGTCCAAATCTCTTCATTGTTTCACTATGTGGTATGACACAAGACTGCAGATAGTCAGGCAGGTTCATTGCATGAACCTAGAGATAGAACCTCCCACAAGCCAATGGCAAAGGCCAATGCTCTCTTTAAGCAACCTTAGTTTTTATTTTTTCACTTTTATTAGCATAAATTAATCATACAAAAGATTTTCACTGTAATATTTATGACATGCATAAAATGTTCTTTGATCAGACTCACCCAACCTATTATCACTCCTTTCTATCCTCCACACTCCTATGTAGCAGTTTTCAGTGGGTTTCATCTGCTATTTTTATTTATTTATATGTATATAACATATAATGTACTATATATTATATGTATATTATATATATAATATTCTTCTATAATATTCAGCCTATTACATTCTTCCTCCCCTTCTGCTGGACCCCTTAAACAGGTCCTCTTTTATATAGTCAGGTTGTATTATATTTTTTAAGTCTAAATTTATATGAGTGAAAACAATTTGCCTTTTTTGGGGGGTGGGTCGGTCATGGGGCTTGAACTCTGGGCTTGGACACTGTGCCTTGGCTCTTCAGCTCAAGGCGAGCACTCTACCACTTGAGCTACAGCGCCACTTCCGGTTTTCTGGTGGTTTATTGGAGATAAGAGTTTCACGGGCTTTCCTGCCTGGGCTAGCTTTGAACCTCGATCCTCAGATCTCAGCCTCCTGAGTAGCTAGGATTACAGGCTTGAGCCACCGGCGACCGGCTAACTATTTGCCTTTCTTAACTCAGCTTACCTTTTCAGTTCTATCCACTTTTCTTGTAAACCATATAATTTTCTTCCTCGTAGCTGAATAAAGTAGATATACCATTGCATATATGTAACCACATTTTCTTTCTCCATTGATTCATTGTTGATCATCTAAGCTGATTCCCTCTTGGCTATTATTAATAGTGCTTCTATAAACATGGATGTACAAGTATCTCTTCTGCTTATTTCCATTTCTTTGGAGATATACCCTAAAGTAGTAAAGTAAGATCACATAGTCCATTTTTAGCTTTCTGAGGAACCTCCATGCTGATTTCCATACTGGCTGAACGAATTTACATTTCCCACCATATTAGGGTAAAAGTATTTTCTTTCCCTCTCCCATACCCCCAGTCCTTGTCTGCATTTGTTGTTTATTTTCTTCATGATTTCTTCAATGAATTCTAATTTTGATGAGATGGAATCTCAGTATTGTGGTTTATTTTTTAGTTTGTACTGGTATTTGAACTCAGGGCCTGTTGCTTGCTCAGCTTGCTTGGTTGACTGCTCTCTACCACTTGAGCCTCGCCTCTAGCCCTGCTTTTTGCTTGATAATTTGGAAATAGAGTTTCAAAGACTGTTCTGCCAGGGCTGGATTCAAACTGAGATCATCTCAGCCTCCTGAGTGGCAAGTATGAACCACCAGTGCCAGGCTTTCAGGGTTGTTTTGATTTGCATTACCTTTATGGCTAAGGGTTTTAAACATTTATTCCTGTATCTGTTGGCCATTTGTACATCTTTTTTTTTTTTTGGTCCGGTCGTGGGCCTGAACTCTGGGCCTGGGTGCTGTTCCTCAGCTCTTCAGCTCAAGGCTAGCACTCTACCACTTGAGCCACAGCGCCACTTCCGGATTTTTTCTTTTTGCTTATGTGGTGCTGAGGAATCGAACCCAGGGCTTCAGGCATGCAAGGCAAGCACTCTACCACTGAGCCACCTTCCCAGCCCCGTTTGTACATCTTTTAAGAGTTCTGTTCAATTTGGTGAACTGCCTTAGATTCTTTAATACATGTAAGAGTGATAGCTCTCCCCACTGCCCTTTTGTTAGACCCAGTTCAGGCTGGCCTTATGCCTATTTGTAGTCTTCCTTCCTCAAACTCCCAAGTGCTGGGATTATAGGCATGTTCCACAATGGAAGTTCTATTTTCTAATTCCTTGGAAACTATGTTCCCTTTTTAGCCTCTTTACACATTTTTTGAAAATAAAGTTGAGGGCTGGGAAGGTGGCTCAGTGGAAAGTGCTTGCCTTGAATGCATGAGTTCCTGGGTTTGATTCCTCAGCACCACATAAGCAGAAGAAGCCAGAAGTGGCACTGTGGCTCAAGCAGTAGAGTGCTAGCCTTGAGCTGAAGAGCTGAGGGATAGCACCCAGGTCCAGAGTTCAGGCCCCACGACTGACAAAATAAATAAATAAATTAATTAATTAATAAAAATAAAGTTTAGATATGTACTTATTTCTGTCTAATTAACATAATAGTTCTATGTTAAGATACTTTTGCTTACTCTCTTTAGGCATTTATTCTGTTTTATGGCCCTTTTTTACTACAGAATTAAACAGTCACCATGTCGAGCAAAAAGGCCAAGACCAAGACTACTAAGAAGCGCCCACAGCGTGCAACGTCCAATGTGTTTGCTATGTTTGACCAGTCCCAGATCCAGGAGTTCAAAGAAGCCTTCAACATGATTGATCAGAACAGAGATGGTTTCATCGACAAGGAAGATTTGCATGATATGCTTGCTTCTCTAGGTAGACTTTTACGTATTTTATATGCTTTTTCCCCAAAATAATTCATGTCTTTATGAATCATTTTGTAAAATTTTAATTACATATACTACCTTGTCTCAAAAGGCCTCTGGAGAGATACCAGAGTATGGTGATGCCATATTAGGACTGCTGCAAACATGAAGGGTCGCCTTCAGGAATAATGTCCAGGCAGTGTAGCTAGGTTGGCTCAGTTCTTGTTAGCTAAATACTTTAGGACTGTTAGGTTGAAAGCCAAGAATGAGTAGGTAGCAAAATATCAGAAGTTCAAATAACAGCTATAGGTAGTAATATTGTACAGCTAATAAAGGTTGAGGACAGGTTGTCAACAAAAGAGTGGCAATAATCCCTTTAGTGTATTACCCAAAATGGGACACAAGGGATCAGACTTTAATATTATGTATACTTTGTTTCATTAAGAAAAGAGTGAAGTTTTTGTTTTTAAAAAGCCATAAATTGCCATTTGTTATTTTGGACATACAAATATGAACTTATTCTTTATAGAATTTTGTGGCTGTTTGTTTTGATCTTTAAAAGAAGGAAGAAGGAATTTTAGCCATCATTTTACAGTAGGGAATAAAAGAAAAAGCAGCAGCAAATGGGCCCTGAGTAGAGTGAATACCCATACATCTTTTACCTGTATTCAGTTCTTAAAATTTTACAACATTTCCAGTGTTTTTCCCATTCTAAATAGCTGAATGTGAAACTTACATCAAATAAGGAAACTTGTAATGGTGAAAGGCAGACAAAGAGTAAAACAGTCTGGGCACAGGTAAAGGAAGCACTGCAGCCCATCATTAGCTATCTTTGGGGTGTAGAATAGACTTTAGATTTAAACAGACAAAGAATTGGGGACAGGTGGGAAAAGAGGTCTGCATAATTACTAAATAGTCCTGGTTATGAGTTAGATCACAAGTGGATCATTACCTCAGTGCTTGTTTTGAAAGGGTTTCTAGAGACATTGTTATTGCTGTCCAGAAAAAGATCCGTTGTTCCTCTCCTTGGAGGCCATTTTTTCCATCTTACCTAAAAAGATGTTATCAATCAGTCCTTTCTAGATTCCCAGGTAACTTCTGGAGGAATGGCTCAGAGCCAAAAGATACAGATACAAAGCTGGTACTAGTGGCTCTTGTCTATAATCCTAACTACTCAAAAATAAGATATAAGGATTGCAGTTTGAAGCCAGCCCAAGTAGGAAAATTCATAAGATTCTTCTAATTAAACAGCAAAAAGCCAGAAGTAGAGCGATAGCCTAAGTGATAGAATATCAGCATTGAGCAAAAAAAGCTAAGGGACAGTACCCAGACTCTTGAGTTCAAGCCTAAATACCAGTACCCTACACCCTAAAAAAAAGAAAAGAAAAAAACCATAGATACAGAATGGAGGCAGGGATGCTAATCTGTGGATCTATGTAAGGAGTTAGTACTTTTCAGCAAAACTGTTTTAAAAGTACTTGGTAGCCAGGTGCCGGTAACTCACACCTTTAATCCTAGCTACTCAGGAGGCTGAGATCTAAGGATCAGGTTCAGGAAAGGCTGTGAGACTCTTATTTCCAGTAAACCACTCAGAAAACTGGAAGTGGTGCTGTGGCTGAAGTGGTAGAACACTAGCCTTGAGCTGAAGAGCTGAGGGACAGTGTGCAGGCCCAGAGTTCAAGCCCATGACCGACAAAAAAAAAAAAATACTTGTAAGTGTATTTGTTGAGGCTAACCATAACTGAAGAAAGCCTCTGAAGCAAGTGGGGGAATAGATCTCTGTTTCAAACATTGAACACTCAGGTCTATTCCCTGCTCATAGTACATGGTCAAGAAATATTTCTTGGATGAGCAGTGATGGTGGAACTGGAGGCTCATTTGGGGCCTTCCAATTGGAAAAAGCCTTTAAATAGACCTATGTTTACCTTTCAAATCAGGCTATTACATTAGATCCTTAGCTTAAACCAATGCGTTTTAAAGGATTGTCTTTTTTTTAACAGCACAGTTCTCTTAAAACATCTAGATTACAGCTCCCTTACATCCCCCCAAAATGTTAGTTTAACCTATAAATAGAAAAGCAGATTTTTAAAAGCTACTTTCACTCATTCAGTGAATCTTCTTATACAAGTAGATTGAGTAGGTGTAATGAGGTAGACTTTAATGCAGTGAAATAGATGTCACCATAAGTGTTTAAATTTTATCTAAAGCCCCAAGATTAAAATTTGCATATGAACTGTAATTCTGGAATTGATTGTCATTACATTATACTTGGTTGGGTGAGGTTTTGAGATGATTGTTTCGATAGGAACATCTGAGTAACATGCTCTTGTAGAATTACACAAATAATGTTGAAAGGGACCTTTCAGATAATTCCTCCAACCAGTCCCTTTTAGCAGGTATTGAGTGCAGGATCTTCAGAACCCGGAGTTTGGATCCGCCTTCTACCATCTCTCCCCAGGCCTCACTGCTAGCAGTAGAACTAGGATTCAGGCCAAATCTTCCAGACCCTGTGTTCAGTGTTGCTTTCCCACATCCTGGGACCCTCCAGAAACTCACCTTGACTGGCTATTCCAGGAGATTTCTCCCATCACTGTACTGTATTCTCTGTCAGAACTGAGACTAAGATTTCTCTTTACAGACAATATAGTCAAGACTACAGTTTGCAAATGTGTAAACACTGCAACTATGTGACAACCTAATAGTATTTTTTAATGTCATTAACTAAGGCTATCAATCCCAAACCAACCTAACAGTTCTAATTTAAATAGCCAATTTGTAAATAAAAATTTTAGAGCATACCAACTCATGGGCAGGTGTATCATGATTAGAAATATGACTACTTTAAAAAAATTATTGGTGTTAAAATGACTCCCTAATGAACCTGTAATATGTAATCAACAGTCAAAATATAACAGTGTGATGTTTCTTAATGTTTATTTGGTTTTCACTGAAAAAATAGTGAAGAGAAAATTGATCCAGAGTTCAATTTGTGTGTGTGTGTGTGTGAGAGAGAGAGAGAGAGAGATTCTGGGATTGAACTCAGGTTTGTGAGTATGTTAGACAAATTTCTACCACTGAACTATACTCCTAGTCCCCAGAATTTATTTTTATAATGAAGTAGCAAAGATTTTTTTAAGTTGCCAAAAAGTTGTTTTTGTTGTTTTCTTGGTGGTACTGGTTATAGAACCTAGGGCCTTCTGTGTGTCAAGCAAGTGCTGTTACCACTGACCTACCTTAAAATATTCTTAATGAAAGCTATTTAAAAGACTACTTTCAACCTTTTTTCCCCTCAGTACTAAGGGTTTCAACTTAGGGGTTTATGATTGATAGGCTGGTGTGATACTGCTTGCTGAGCCACATTTCTACCTGGGGGGGGGGGGGGGGGGGGGCGGGGGGGACATTTTCTTGCCTGTCCTGGAACTTGAATTCTGGGCCTGGATGCCTCTTTTTTTCCTCCCCTCAAGGCTAGTGCACTGGTTTTTTGTTTTGTTTGTTTGTTTGTTTTTATAGTGGAAGATAAGCAGCTCACAGACTTTCTTACTAGGCTAGCTTTGAACCATGATCCTCAGATCCTCTCCTGAGTAGCTGTGATTACAGGCATGAATGACCAGCCCCAGCTCACCTAGCTATTTTTTAGTTTTACTTCCCCAGAGTTGCAACTCTTGAATTACAGTATACTACTTGTAAGTTTCTTGTCATTACTGAGATCAGCAGGTATGTGCCATCATGCCTGGCTTCCCTTTTGTGGAGATGGAGTCTTGCAGACTTTACTGCCCAGTTTGAACTGACACCACAGTCCACCCAGCCTCAGTTTCCTGTGTAGCCTGGGATCACAGGTATGCACTATCATGTTTGAGACAGTTTGAGAAGGAAATGTCACAAACTTTTGCGCCAGGTTGGCCTCCAACCTCAAACTTCCCAATCTCAGCCTCCTCCCAAGTAGCTAGAGTTACAGGACTGATTACTGGTGCCCAGCTGATATAACCTTGAAATATATTTGATCACATAAAGAAATAATTCCATAGTGAAATGAGTTTTTTGTCTTTAAAAGTAAAAATGTGAATTGTTCCAGGGAAGAATCCTACTGATGCATACCTGGATGCCATGATGAATGAGGCTCCAGGTCCCATCAACTTCACCATGTTCCTCACCATGTTTGGCGAGAAGTTAAATGGCACAGACCCTGAGGATGTCATCAGAAATGCCTTCGCTTGCTTTGATGAGGAAGCAACAGGTAAACGTTGTGTCTTTCTTTATGCCCAACCTCCTTTAGGAAATGAACTGAATTAGTGAAATAAAAGTTTATTTAAAAGAGTAAATATAAACTATAATTTGCAACCAATAAGGCAATACACTCAAAAAAGGCCAGGATAACATATTTACATCGTAAAGCTACAGTTTCTATTATTACTTGCCTTGGATTTTGACTTTGAGCTTCCTGAAAAACAAAAGGAGAATTATGGCCCTCAAATGGTCTTTCTTAGACAATGAAAAACTACTCTTAAAGATACAATCTCTCTGAAATGTGTAATCAACTAGCATGAGCATTTTAAGTCTAGATCCCTCACCTTTGAGGGTTTTTTATGTTGTTCTTGTCTTCATTTTAGCACACCTCTAGGGGAAGGTTAAATGTGTAAAGCGTAGCTATTCACTTTGCTTCTTCCCCTCACTTTTCTTTTTCCTTCAGCCTATTTCTCCTTTCTTCATCATTAGTCTTTGCACACACAAGTCCTTCTCAGATTCCCTCTCCCAGCCATCAGCTTTCCTTCCTGCCTTTTGCAGTGCTGCCTTATGTTCCGGCCAGCCACCATTGTATTTTTATTTGACTTTATATCTTTGAAAGAGCAGGTTTGGATTTTTAACTTCTAGAAAATGCATGCTTAATTGTGTAAGCAAATCCTCTTAACTTAATAAAGAATTCTCAAAGCAATTAGAATTCAGTGACAAAGTTACACATATAGTGGCTTTAGGTTGCTAACTGCTTTTCATGTAGTTGATGGATATTCTGACATATTTTGTAAGATGGGCTTGATTTAGAAGTAAGCCATTGAGGGGCTATGAAGAAGTCAGGACTCCTTTCTTTGCCATGCAGGTACCATCCAGGAGGATTACCTGCGGGAGCTGCTGACAACCATGGGCGATCGCTTCACAGATGAGGAGGTGGATGAGCTGTACCGAGAAGCCCCTATTGACAAAAAGGGCAATTTCAATTACATTGAGTTCACACGCATCCTCAAACATGGAGCGAAAGACAAAGATGACTGAAAACTTCAGCCTGCACTTCACAGTTACTGTATCTTGCTCTACTTCTCAGACACCTCTCCTGCCCTCATAGGACCTGCTGCATGCAACTTAGTCTCACAGCTTTGCTTTGTTTTCCTTCTTTGATGTATTTATTCCAGAACTTTCTGCCACTTAGCACTTGTATAATCAGACTGGAAATGGGGACAAGGTTGTAAATTGTATTGAAAAACAGGTTGCGAATAAAAATCAACAAATGTGAAAGCCCAGGAAAATATATCCGTATTTCTGGTTTTGCTGGATTTTTACATTTTTATATAATAAAAATACTATTTTGAAATAAAGATTATGCTGACTCAAATGGAATATAATGGCAAGTTGAAAAATAAGTGGCAGTTGTGGGTGGTCCTTTCCTGTCAGGTTTTCACCGTATAATGGAGATTATGTTGCAGAATTGATTTTTCACATATATGGGACAGTATTCTTTAGAACTGTTTTTTCTACCCCAGTTGGTCCTTGAACTCTCCATAATTAAAGGGCTTGACACAGATAGGGAAGACACATGAATTATGTTTAAATACTCTGTCACTTGTGTGCAGAGGGCAAAAGTAGAAGACTATTTGAGGGCTATTGGTATCCAGGCAAGAGATGTGTGCACACTAATCTGGATAATGGAGGACAAAGCTTCAAAATGCCCTCCTTGGCCTACCTACTTTCTCCCACCAACTCTGCCTTGGTACCAGTGGCTCATGACTATAATACTTGCTACTCAGGAGCTCGGATCTATCTATCTCAGTTCAAAGCCAACCCAGGCAGAAAAGTTTGTGAGACTTATCTCCAATTAACCAGCAAAAAGCCAGAAGTGGAGCTGTGGTTTACGTGGTAGACCACCAGCCCAGCACTGAGTGAAAAACCTAAGATACAGCACCCAGGAGCTGAGTTCAAGCCCCAGCACTGGCATATTAAAGAAAAAAGAAAAAGAAAACTTGAGTTTCTTGAGTGCTTTCTACTTATTTGACATTCTGTTTCATTTGTATTCCAAGAGTATTAATGGGATCCAGAACTTTGTGTGTGTGTGTGTGTGTGTGTGTGTGTGTGTGTGTGTGTAAAAGACACACAGCATTTACTATGTCCTAAGTACACATGCTGCCTTTGATTGAGCAAGCTGTTTTATTATATCTTCTGCAGCATAGAGGTCACCCAGCTGAGGCTATAATCTGAGCCCAGGCAAACTAACTAGGATTTGTCCCAGAAAAATGACGGGGAATACCACTAGTTTGTACAGTACCTTTAAAGCCCTTGGTTACTGCCTTGCATTCTCAGAACTCTAGGAAGTGGTTAAGGTAGTCACTGCTATGCCATGTTACACAAAAGAATATCAATCCTGTACATAAAAATACTGCAAGATGACTTCATCTTTACCTAACGAGTCTATCTAGCTCTTAAGGGTTCTAATCAGAATGGTCCTCCTCATTAAGCTTGTGAGTTCCTAAACAATTAGTACATGTGGCCTTATCAAAATAACTCACAATTACAAGGGAATTAAAATTTTCCTCTAAATGCTCAAAACTTGGAGTCACTAAAATGAAAACAAGTCAAAGGTCAATAGGAGAAAGGACAAACTTCTTACGAGTGTGTGTGTGTGTGTGAGACAGAGGCAACTCAAGCTTCAGATGATGGACATTGATACTGTATGAAAATGAGCTGGGGCTTCTGGGGAACAATGGTGACAAGTTTTCAAAGGAAGAATTTCAAGATGAACAAAGACAGTCTTGTTATACAAAGCTTTCGACTTTCTGCTCCCAGTGAGCCTGAGGCCAGGGGTCCAGGCAGCTTGCAGACCCTGCACAGTGGCCTTAACTAGAGTTCTCTTAACAGACCAAGATCTCAGGCAAAGAAGTCTGTTTGCCTCTGCTGCCCTTGTGACACCCCAATCTGCATTCCTAAGTGCCACACCTTGGGGTGTTATTTCTGAGCTGCAGCTTAATGTATATGTTCCAATGTGTATATTTGATACAGTCTACCCTGAGAAGTAATTATAAATAGTCCACCTCAAAATGGTATATCTTTAAATATAAGAAGCACAGTCTTTGGGCTGGGAAGGTAGCTCAGCGGTAGAGTGCATGCCTTGCAAGCATGAGGCCCTGGGTTCGATTCCTCAGCACCACATAAACAGAAAAAGCCGGAAGTGGCACTGTGGCTCCAGTGGTAGAGAGCTAGCCTTGAGCTGAAGAGCTGAGGGACAGCGCCCAGACCCAGAGTTCAGGCCCCATGACTGGCAAAAAAAAAGCACAGTCTTTGAAATACAAACATAAATTGCTGAATATCGTGTGTGAAAAGTCCCCATTTAAACATCATCTGGAAGTCTAAATAAAGATATAAATGTTGGTCATACACTAGAATTTTGAGGAAAGATTCATTGGATTAAAAAATTATGGAGTTCACATCTTGTACATATCACACACTGCACTTAGTCTCTTAATTGAGCAGACTTTTATTGAAGTTTACATTGTGGTGCAGAAATACATTTCAACTGATTAAAGTCCAAAACTAATGATGAGAGAAATTATGACACCAAAGTTTCCCTCCTCTACTATGCTAGGATAGATTACTATTCAATCTACAGTTCTCATCTTATACTTAGTCTCAAGTGAATCTTCTAAAACACACATTGTTGGACAAGTGCCTGTAGCTCACACATGTAATCTTAGCTACTCAGGAGGCTGAGATCTGAGGATGGCGTTTTGAAGCCAGCCCGGGTCTGAAGGTCTGTGAGGCTCACCTCCAATTAATTACCAGAAGAGTTGGAAGTGGAGCTGTAGCTCGAGTGATAGAACACTAGCCTTGAACAAAAGAAGCTCAGGTTCAAAATTCAAGCTGGAGGACTGGCACAAATACACAACTTGTCATGTCATTTTAGAGATAATAGCTAAAACTGTCACTAGGTGGCACTATTATTCTTGGTACTGTCATGAGGATCTCAACTTCAGTGATGAAAGAACCACGTGATGAGTTTGTAGCTGGCATTAGTGCCATGGGTGCTATCATTTTGTCTTCCTTCCTTCCTTCCTTCCTTCCTTCCTTCCTTCCTTCCTTCCTTCCTTCCTTCCTTCCTTCCTTCCTCTTCCCTCCCTCCCTATCTCCCTTCCTCCCCCCTCCCTCCCTCCCTCCCTCCCTCCTTCCTTCCTTCCTTCTTTCCTTCCTTCCTTCTATCCTTCCTTCCTTCCTTCCTTCCTTCCTTCCTTCCGTCTCAGAATATCTTTTAAGACTGTTTTTCCCAGATTGTCTTTGAACTATTGGGCTCAAACCATTATCTTGCTAAATCTCTAAAGCAGAAGTACACTTGCTTCTGTCTCATCTTAAACAAATCATTGTCAAGTTGTCTTCACCACTGCCTTTGTCATCATCATCATTGTCATCGATGTGCTTTAGATAGGAAGACTATATGGTGCAGAACCAAAGGATTATTACAAAATTACTTTGTTAAACTTTGCTTTATATAGGAGTGCTAGTATCACTACTCAAGAAATGTTGAGAGCCATCTCACCAATAGTTCTGTAAAATATACTCTATTAAGTCCTTCCTTACCTAGAACAATGTAATAAATACTAGTTCTCCTTCTCTACATGTGGCAGAGTTGTACCTGAGCTACGAGGGATAATCTATATCAACTTTCGTTTTAAAAACCTGCTTGCTGTATGAATGATACTTGTCTCCTATGCACTTTCATTTTCCCCCTTCATACCAGCCAGTTCACCTCCCTAAGAACTCAACCAAAGTGCAAAAGAGAAAGACTTCTATTTTGAGTCTTATTGATGGGAACAAGGAAACAACTTTTGCTGTCAGGCCTCACCGCCCTAGGCCCCTAGGGGATTTCATCATCACAGCCTGACCTTAAGTTTCGGTCTCTGGTGACAGACAACTCCCAGATGTACTGATCAGCAACAGCCCCCACACTCCTCCCCCAGCTTTTTCCAACAGCCTCAGCCCTCCCTCTGTCCATCCCCTTAAAACCTTGTGGTTTGTGTGAGAAGCTGTCTCTTGGGACCACAGCTGGGACATGGAGAGACGCTCCCAGGTTTTCTCTGATAAATCCTGCCTATTGTCATTTGCTCCTCTGACTTATTGTTTGCTCTAACCTTGAACACTTTCCTATAACATTTTCTGGTACTGAAACTTAGGAAGCACTCATTCAAAACCTTAAACACTCCTTACACTTACATTGAAAGGACCCCAGCTTTCCTGCTTATTTTTTGAGACACTTTTTTAAAAATGATATGTGTGTCACATCCGTAACTGACTTTCAAAAGTTGGGAGCAGAGTCCATTCTCTTGGAAGATAAAGTCTCACTTCTCAAGAGTAGAAGACCAAGACCCCAAAGCCTCTATTCCTGCACTCCAGGCCTGACAGCTAGCCGAGGCAGAACTAGCTCCAGCTCAGACCTTGCCGCCTCAGTCTATCAAGGCCCTGGGACTGGCTGCCCCCCTCCCCGTCCCCTCCCCCTGCCCCCGTCCCCCCTCAGCCCTGAGTCTTGCATTTTGTTTTGGAATGGCCCTGGCATTGTTCCCCTCAAAAAGTTTTTGCACTATTTAATGTAAGTGTGAAAAGATGAGACTCTATAAGCAGAGGAAAAAATGCGAATAGGAAACAATGCCTAGCTTGTGGAACTGGAAGGAGCAATCTTTCAAACTGCCACACTGGCCAATCCAAAACAGCGATTGTGTGAAACTCCTCCCAGCACAAAAGGTTTGGGTCTCAGTACCTAGCTGGGAGGGCAGAAAGGGAGTTTTGCCATACCTTCCTTAGATTAAATCACATTTATCTACCCTTTTTTTTTTCCTACCTTGTTTATGAGTGTGTTAAGAGACAGAAGGGGATCTGTATGTCCAGTATCCTCACAGAGCATCAACCCAACATGAACAGAAAGGCTTTTTGATGAAATGAGCAGTAGCTGTCTGCTGGTCCCAGTAGACTGCTGAGGAAAGGGAGGGAGGGAAGGAAGAAGGGAAGGAGAAAGGGAGGAAAGGAGGAAAATCTATCCCAGTCCCCCATTGGGGAGGCTGGCCTGCCATGGCTATGCAGCAGGATTGGCCAGGACTGAATGAATAAAGTGAATAAAGACATGAATGCAATCAAGTTATTACAAAAAAGAAAAAGACCGGGCAATTTAAAAGAGATGAAAAAAGAAGCATGTCTCCACTCTCTACCATTACAGGGATTGAAAAAGTTAGTGTTCCTGCTGACCTTTTTTCTTTTCAGCGTCTGTGCAGTTTTTATGCACACGCCTTCACTTGAATACGTCGTCAGGGCAGACTTCAATTTTAAAACTCTTAGTGGCACAGTTTTATTTGAAAAGATGTATGGGATTTAAAAAATACAAAGACATTGCCCTACTTTCTTTGCAGCTGGGCTGAATTGGAAGTAGGCAGCAAAGTGGGTAACTTGACCATTAGAGGAAATTCGTAGTTGTATGGACATAGGCTCTTTAGCCTTCTCAGCTGGCAGATGCAGCCTGGATAGGCCAAGCCAGGTCAAATGTATGTTCCAGGCTTTGAGCTTTCTAGCATCTCTGAGGTCAGAAATTACAAGAAAATATGGAAATCTACAGCTTTGTTTTAAAATCGAGTCTAAGGCTCGTACCTGTAATCCTAGCAACTCACGAGGCTGAGATCTGGGAATCATGGTTTAAAGACAGCCAGGGAAAGAAAAGTCCCTAAGATTTTTTCTCCAAAGAACCAGCAAAATGCAGGGCTGGAGGTAGGGTTTTAGTGGTAGAGGTCCAGCCCAACTCTTGAGGCCTGGAGTTCAAATCCTAAGTCTAGCAAAAAACAACAACAACAACAAAAAAAAAAACTTGCATTTCCCAACTAAGACATCCGATAATCAGCCTATGAAGGGAACTTATTTCACAAGACAAGGGAACTCTAAAAGAGTTTCTCTAGAATAATCTAGTCCTTGGCAGGGCAGAATACATTCCTATTAGATACCTCAGCCCAGAGGATGGTGAATGTGGCACATCTGTAATTGATGCTACAGAGATGCTGAAGGACCAACATATGCTCCCATGTACCATGTGCTCTGGAATGCCTTAGATGGGGGCCCTCAGATGGCAATACTAAGGAAAAGGTGGTGAGGACTTTGGACTTGGATGCCATGTTCCTGTCCCTTCATCGGGAGGGCCATATGCTTGGAAGGATGGGAACTATGCTTCCAGTGATTGCACAGCTGTAATCCCAGCAGCGTGGGAGGTGGAGGTTGGAAGATCCTGGTTCAAAGCTTCAAGACCAGCTTGGGCAAAAGGTTAGCAAGCCCTTATTTCAAAAAACAGGACAGATATGGTGACCGTCAACACAGTTATCCAGGTGACATATGGGGATGGATTACCAGAACGAAAATATGAGACTGTATCTAAAAAGCAAACTAAAGCCGAAAGGGCTGGGAACACGACTCATGCGGTCCAGTGTTTACCAATTAAGCAAACGACCCTGAGTGCTACCATTAAAAAAAGAAAGGAAACAAACAAACAAAAAGCTGAGCACGTTTCTGTAATCCTAACCTTGGGGAGGCTGAGACTGGGAGGGATTCTGGATTGAGGCCAGCCTGGGAAAAACGCCACAAGCCCTCTTCTCAGCCAGTGGCTGGGCACAATGTCACCCCGTGTATGTGGGAGAACTGCAGATCCAGTCCAGTCTAGCAAAGTGTGCAAGACTCCATCTCGGAAACTGCAGTAGCCCAGGCCTGTCACTCAGCTATGACGGCACGTCTACCAACAGTGTTCAAGTATTCTCTTTCTCTTTTTGTCTACATCCTTGACAGCACTTTTTTTTTTTTTTAAGTATAACACATTCTTACAGGGATGAAGTGAATATCATTGTGGTTTTGATTTGATTTGATGATTGCTGTGGATTGTTGTCATGTATCTATTAGTCATTTATCATTTCCCTCCTCCTCTTCCTCCTCCTCCTCCTCTTCCTCCTCCTCCTCCTCCTCCTTCTGACTTTACACTCTTGTTTAGCTTTTTTTTTTGGGGGGGGGGTGCTGGTGCTCTACTACTGGAGCCATATCTCTACTTCCAGCTTTTGCTGGTTAATAGGAGATAAGAGTCTCTCAAATTTGTTTGGCTGATCTGGCTTTGATTTCAGACTCTAGGGTAGCTAGGATTTCAACTATGAGCCATCATCACATGATTTAATTGCTATTTTCAAATGTATTCATTCTTTCTATGTATAAAAATAAGTATACCATAAAACAGTCCGTCATTTTATATTTCAGTACCTCATACAGCTCTACTGCCTGTCTAAAATTGATCAATTTTTTTCTTGCTTTTAATTTAATCTCATGTTATTTGTTCATCATGGCCCTAAGCACACAGAATCTAATATTATCTATAAAAGGTAGTGTGAAGTGATTGATCTGGAAATGGAATTAATCTCATTAATTAAGGACTAGGAAAGTGGAAAATCAGTGATTACTGCTTGCCAAAAACTTGTTCTTGTGAGAATTGTCACACTCTCAAAGACTTTTCTAAGGATTGTCCCTAATGAACCAACCACTTCTCACCAGGCCCTGGCTCCTTTAAAAAAATTGTTCTTATAAAGTAAAACACAAAGGGGGACAGTTTCATCAGTCAGATAAAGAGTTCATTTCTTTTTAGACAATGTCACCTCTTCCCTCACTCTCTCCCACTTTTTCCCTCCCATCTCCACCCACAAGTTGTATAGTTCATTTTCAACATAGTGTCTAGTGAGTACCTCAGCTGCATTTGTTCCCCTTTGTCCCTCCATTTCTGTAACCCCCCTTACCATTCCAAAGACAGCTAAATGGACAAACAATACAAAAAAGTAAACAAAAACAGCAACAAAGAAAAAAACACTCTTGTTTCCATTTCCTGGAGTTCATTCTGATAAGTATATTTTATATGATCAGATGCACATAGGTATTGTACCTCTGTGTTCCTCTCTTAAGAATGTCCTTCTTTGGTCCTGTGTGTGAATGCCTAGAATCCTGTATAATTTATCATGTTCCAATGTATTTTATTTATTTATTTATTTATTTATTGGTTAGTCGTGGGGCTTGAACTCTGGGCCTGGGCACTGTCCCTGCACTCTTCAGCTCAAAGCAAGTGCGCTACTGCTTACGCTACAGCGCCACTTCCGCTTTTCTAGTGGTTTATTGGAGATACAGACTTTCCTGCCCAGGCTGGCTTTGAACCATGACCCTTAGATCTCAGCCTCCTGAGGAGCTAGGATTACAGGCGTGAGCCACCGGCACCCAGCTTCATGTTCCAATGTGTTTTAGACCTAGCTCTGCATATGAGAGCAAATATGCCCTCCATCTCTCAGCATCACCACACTGGGAACTAAGCCTCTAGCCCATAACCTTTGTGTGACCACCTATAATAAAAGACAGCAAGGGGAGAGTGAGAAGAGAGGATAGGCCTTAGTGGAGGCCAGGGACTCTTTACTGAACCCCTGAAGGCAGAGATGAGCACTTGGACTATCTGTCAGTCCAATGCCTGGGACTGGGAGTGTCCTGTGACCCTGCCCCCTGACCTGACCCTGTTTAGGCCAGGACCAGGTCAGGCGCCATTACGCCATGCCACGTGTCTCTGTGTTTGTTGTCCTGGCTCCTGGCTCTTCTCCAGTCACCACGGTGTCCCACTTCAACTCTCCATTGGAACTCAGTTGGTTTGTTGATACGTTTTTGTCCTTTCTTTCCTCTCTGACCTTCATGGCTCAGTTTCCTAACAGTGTTAAGTGTATTTGCTGGCTGCTGGTCTTTGAGACTGAGTCCACCATGCAGTCACCACCTTTTTAATAGATTCCAAGATTCGACTTTCAAAAGGTGGCTTCTCTGTTCTCTCATCTTATAATACAGTAATCCGAAACTATTGTAACTTAATGACACCTCAAAGTAGGTCTTCCAGCAAAGTTGGGAGACCTTCACTGGTAGGTTTTATTTATGCATTATAATTCATGATTTTATGATCGCCTTTTTAGCCAACTGTCTCTCCCAAAATGAAACAGACCCATAATGGCAGGCTGGCTTATTTAAAATTACAGCTTAGTATAAATAACAATGATTAATATAATAACTAATACTGAGCCTTCCAAATATACCTTGCTTGAGTACAGGTTAATGTTGCCACCAAAAGATGGACGAGGGATTCTCTCAGTTCCCCACTTTCCCTGTGAAATAACAAGTGCTTGAGATCCATGCGTGAAATGCAGTCTCAGGGTGTGTAACAAAAAAGTAGCCTCTCACAAGGTAAAAGTTTTAAGAAGATGCTGGGTGCTGTTGGTTCATGCCTGTAATCTTAGCTACTGAGGAGGCTGAGATCTGAGGACTGTGATTTGAAGCCAGATCCAGCAGGAAAAGTCTGTAAGACTCTTATCTCTAATTAACCAGCAAAAAGCTGGAAGTGGAGATTTTGGCTCAAGTGGTAGAGCACCAGCCTTGTTAGAAGTAGAAATTCCTCCAGATACTGGGTTGGCATGTAGGAATAAGGACACCAAGTCAAAAGGAATTTGCCAAGGCAAAGTTTATTTCTGCAGAAGGGAATGCTATTGATGACAAGAATCCAGCCTTTCCAGCATAATCTAGGTAAACAAGCATGCTGGAAAGGCAGTTGCTCAGGTTTTATCCCTAGCACAACAGGCTCTGCCCCTGTACTAGGATTGGCCAAGCTCAGGTTTACAACATGTTCATAAATGGCTCAAATTTGACACCAATGCAAGGGAAAGGAACTAACATTTACATCTTGATGGGCAAATCTAGGCAAGTGCTGGGGCCTTTATATCTTGGCTGGTAAGTTTCCAGGGCAAATGGGGCCTAGCAAGAATCTAGAAGAATCTGGAGCTGAAAATGTTTAAGATGTTTCTATTTGATAGAAAAGACTGCTTTTCTTACCTGGGGAAAAAAACAAAAGCACAGTGTCCTGGCCCTGGGTTTAATACCAGCACACACACACACACACACACACACACACACACACACACACACACACACACACACACACACACACACACACACACACACACACACACACACACACACACACACACACACACACACACACACACACAGCTTAGCAAAACTTTGAGTAAGTAAAAGAGGATTAAAGTGGGAGAAATGGAGGAAAGAGAAACATTTCCTGCTCTCCATCTAGGAAATGGGAGTTAAAGAATTTAAGATGGCAGTTGTATCTGCTGTCTTTATTTTTTCTGAGCTGAGGGCGTGTATGTGGTCAGTTCACCTAGCAACCCCCAGTCTTTAAACTGTGGTTCTGGGTGGCCAAGACGGGTGTTTATTATTCTAAAACAGGAGATATAGCTGGAACTGCCTGAAACACAAGGTTCATAGGTTTAGGGCTTTCTTTCTCCGCCCCCAAACTTCACATCCTTTACCCAAGTTTACAGCCCTTTGCATTTCAAAAGAGACATCAGTTGAACAGAGCCTCTCCTAAGTCTCCTTTTTTAAAAAAAAAAAATTAAGTTTTTTATTGTGAGAATACTGTACAAGGGGGTTAGTTACAGGAGCAAGGTAACGAGTACATTTCTTAGCCAGCATTGTTGCCTCCTCCTTTCTTCCCCTACCATCCCTTCCCTCCCACCTCCTCAGCTACACCCCCCACCTCAACCCCTAAGTCTCCTTGTAATTAACATCTATAGGAGGTGATGGAGGGCTGAGTACATGACTTTTTCCAAGTTTACTTCCTAGTTCTGTTGTAAGGTGAATTATTCCAGAAGCTCCATTCTGGAAGATGGAATACTGGAGTCTTTATTACAACACTAGCAGTCTGCAGGCTGGCCTTGTTACAAAGGCCTGCAGCCCCCAGATACACATAACACAGCCAGGAAACAGTCTTGGGAG
Source organism: Dipodomys spectabilis (assembly GCF_019054845.1). Lineage (NCBI taxonomy): Eukaryota > Metazoa > Chordata > Mammalia > Rodentia > Heteromyidae > Dipodomys > Dipodomys spectabilis. The sequence continues at coordinate 392,915 of NW_024870701.1, read as the reverse complement.
AAAGAAAGAAACAACAAATATAATACCAACAAACCAACTCAGCTCCAATGGAGAGCTGAATTGGGACGCCAAGATGACTGGAGACGAGCCAGGAGACAGGACACAGAACGTGATCACGGAGACACTAGTGGCATAGTCCTACGGGCATCAGGGCTGGTCTGGGCCTACATAGGGTCCGACTGACGAGTTGAGTAACCTATCAGAGAAGTGCTTGGTCAGCCTGCAGGGATCCAGGCACGCCCATCACCTGCTTCCCAGGAGATGGGCGGGGCCCTTCCTTCGCCCAGCATGAAGACAAGATGCCAGACCCTACCATCCACCCTACCAGTATGTCACCAGCCAGACCTGACCTCCTTACTTCAGTTCTAATTTCTGAATGTAGCCCTTTTGTTATTTGTTAAAAAACTGAAATATGGATACTGGGTCTAACTGGTGCCATCTTGGCATCCTGGTGGATGAGGGACTTTCCAAAAACCGAAGTGGAATCCCATCCCCACCCCAGATGATAGGCACGCCGGAATTCCTAGAGGGAGTGGTGGGGACTTAGACGTTAGGTTACTGGACTTGCCAGAGCTGTGCCATGAACTCATGAGACTCTTTAAAACTCTCACGCTCCCTGTGACTCTACCACCTGACGATTTAGCGGTCATCTGCCATTACAACATACCTCATGTCTTGTGACTGGCTCCCTCTTCAACTCTATTAAACTTGATCTGCTTTGTTGAGCTTGCTTTTCGGTTCTTTCTGTACTACCCTCATGGCTCAGTTTGCTAACAATATTAAGTGCATTCGAGGTTGTAACATGTGTCTGTCTGCTCACAGTCGCCAGCTTTCTAATAAAGATTCTGGATTCAACCTCTCAAAATGTGGCTTCTCTGTATCTTGAAATCTAATTCCTGTACAACACAACAATATACTTTGCCAGTGTCCTCATCTACCTGGTCTGTCCCCATCTGGGGAATATGGGCTTCATCTTAGTGATGCTGAACCTAAGCCATTCTGGAGGAGGCAGGGCTGTTTGCCACCTCCAGCCTCCTGCAGGTTGTTTGTTGCTTTGCTCCCCGCTCAGCAGGGAATTGGGGTGGAGTAGAGTGTACTCAGTCCCTGCAGATGCCAGCAGAGGGCATCTGCTCTTGGTCAGTTAGTCCCACCATAACTAGAAGTTGAAACTGTGTGCGCTTAGTGTTTCTTTCAGACACTCCATTTGAAATGGAGACCAATTTCAGCCTCATTCAAGTTGGTGCTTTGGGACTCCAGAGTAGACAGAGCTCAGGCCCAGAGTTCAAGCCCCATGACTGACAACAACAACAACAACAACAAAAAAAAAAACCTCAAAAGGAAAGATAATCCATTGCCAGCCCCAGTGGTTTATGCCTGCAATCCCAGCTACTCAGGAGGCTGCGATCTGAGGATCGTGGTTCAAAGCCAGCCCAGACAGGAAAGTTCATGAAACTCTTATCTCCAATAAACCACCAGAAAAACAGAAGTGGCGCTGTAGCTCAAGTGGTAGAGCGCTCACCTTGAGCTGAAGAGCTGGCTCAGAGTTCAAGCCCCACAACCAACCAAAAGAAAAATACAAAACTTTTCAGAATTTGTTTTATCCCTGAAATCTCTATGCTCACACTCTACCAGCTTCCTTCATTTATTCTCAAGGATAAAGAAACAATAGTTGCAGAGCTTCTGCATGGCAAAGGACATAGCTAGCAAGATCAATAGAAAGCCTATGGATTGGGAGAAGATCTTCACTAGCCAACATATTTTAGATATGAGACAAGGGTCTCATATCTAAAATATACTTGGAACTCAAAAAATTAAACCCCCCAACAACAAATCCTCAAAGAAACAACTGCCCAATAAATAAGTGGGCTAAAGACTTAAAGAGAAACTTCTCTGAAGAGGAAAGAAGGATGGCCAATAGACACATGAAGAAATGCTCAACCTCCCTAGCCATAAAAGAAATGCAATTCAAAACAACATTGAGATAGCACCTCACTCCAGTTAGAATGGCTATAATCAAGAACTCTAATAACAACAGATGCTGGAGGGGATGTGGACAGAAGGGAACCTTACTGCATTGTTGGTGGGAGTGTAAACTTGTTCAACCACTTTGGAAAGCAGTATGGAGGTTCCTCAAAAGACTCCACATAGAGCTCCCCTATGACCCAGCAATCCCACTTTTGGGCATTTACCCAAATGTTTACAAACAAGACCACACTAAAGCTACCAGCACAACTATGTTTATTGCAGCACTATTTACTATAGGTAAGATATGGAACCAACCCAGATGTTTCTCAATAGATGAATGGATCAAGAAAATGTGGTATATATACACAATGGAATTCTATGCCTCCATCAGAAAGAATGGCATTGCCCCATTTGTTAGGAAATGGAAAGACTTGGAAAAAATTATATTAAGTGAAGTAAGCCAGGCCCAAAGAAACATAGGTCCCATGGTTTCCCTTATTTGCAATATCTAGTATATGTCTGAGTCAAGCAGAAAAGGTCAGATAAGGTGATGTTAGGGAAATGAACCCTAAGATATGTATTTTAAATGGTTTTTTTTTCTTACATGGGATTGTTTCTAACACATTTATAAGATTATTTATTTGTTGCTTTGTATATCCCTCCCCCACAGTATAACCTCTGCTTTCACTATATTTGATGTTGGTATAATTTGTGGAGGGGAAGGGGAAAAACAAATCGTTTAAATAGGGATACAGGTGGACCCATTGCAACAATGAGATGTACAAGTCGTTACATCGAAAACAACTTTACAACTTTAGTGCGGAGGGGGCAGGGAGGATTCAGTGGGGAGGTGGGGGGAGGATGGGAAGGGATGAGAAGGGGAAACAAAGGAGGAGGCTACAATGCTTGATAAGAAATGTACTCATTATCTTGCCCATGTAATTGTAAGCCCTCTGTACAGTATTTTCACAATAAAAAAAGAAACAATAGTATTTCCATATGCATGCATATGTTTTTGTGACAATGTAGACTTAAGTGTTGATACCAAATAAAAGCAGTAAGAAATACTGCAGAATGAAAAAAAAAATTCTGTAATTCTTTTCCTTCTTCTGGGTTGTTTTTTTCTAATCTGTGAAGCATGCTGAAAGTTCAGGCACAAATAAATTACAAAAAGAAAACCCTATAAAAAATCTTTAAAAGAGATACACTAAATTTAAGTCCTTTCACACAATAACTTTTAAAAAGAACACAGTGCACTAGGAAGATAAGTTATAAAGTAACAAGAGCATTTTAAAGTAATGAAACATTCAAATGCAATTTTCCCTGCTTCCTAACCCAGCCCAGTCTACACAACTCAACTGTTTAATGGTTGGCTTGGTTAAACTAAGTGTTTGTTACAGACCAGAATAGTGGTTCCTTCTGTGGCCCACTGACTGAAGGAGACACAGGGAAATCTGTGGGCACTTCATCTGGATGGAGATTACAGATGGAGGTGGTATGTAGGTACTATTACAAATGTAAGTTATATTTCAATAAAAACAAAGAACTTAAAAACAACTACATGTTTGACTGACATTACTATGAAATCCAGAGTATTTCTAGATACCCTATATGCTCACATATGAATTCCACAAATGCGGTGGTGGGCCTGTGCTGCCTTTGGCAGGTACAGCCAATCACCAGGAAGTCTACTGGTGTCTGACCACCAACAGTGATCCCATACTGGCGATACAAATTCAGAGCCTCAAACTCTGCTTGGCTTGCTTGCTTATATGTGGTGCACTACCAACTGAGCTATACTTCCAGCCTGCTTTTTTCTAGTAATTTTTGAAGATTTTTCTATCCTAATCTGGCTTTGAATTGTGATCCTCTAGGTCTCATCCTCCTGAATAGCTGGGATTACAAGTATGAGCCATTAGTATCAGGCAATCTCATTCTTTTTGAGAAGTGCTCATAATTTCATTTTTATATCACCATTTAGTTGATTTACTACTGGATGCTTGGGTAGTTGGAGAATTTTGTAATTATAATTAACACTACAACGAACATTTCTGTATGCATATAATTAGACATACTTTTGCAATTACATCTTGTATGGTAAATCCCCAGTGAATTACTAGATCAAACAATGAGTACATTTACCATTTTGACAGACCATATTAAATTGCCCTCCTAAAAGGCTTAGCAATTTATCTCTAATTGTCCATGTTTCAAAGTGGCTATTCTCTCCCTGTATTGCCAATAAAGGTTATTATCAACCTTTTACATTCTTTGTCAATTACAAATAAAAATATGGCTATGGATAATAAGATCACAATTATGTAATATAAGATTACTAACCTTAACATATTTCCTTGTATTTGGTTCTAACAGAGAGGTTCCTTTCATCATTTATGTTTGGTATTTTGCATTTATCAGTTAATAGCTTACTCTATGATCACTTGGAAGTTTAATGATTAACCAGATTGGCTTCAGCAACTGAAGGATATCAAGACTCACACAATACATTGTCGTTTAGTCCCTCCTTGGCTTTAATAAAATGTACCATAATGGGCACATCTGTAACTTGACTGGATACTGATGAGAACACAGCACACACTTCATTGACTGCTTTGAGTCTTGTGATAACAGGGGCTTCCAGAGCAAGTAGGTTAAGAGGCCAGTAGGTTATGCTCTAAAGAACATGCATGATGATCTCACTGAAGAAGGGCTGAGTGTAATGCCTTTCTTGACATTGCTTCAGGCAGAAACATCTTGGTTGAATATCAACTGTGTTTTCTTTTGCAGCTGGCTGCCCAGCAGCTACTGTGAGCATAATGTATAAGAGCATGTCTGTTTATAGAAAGGAAAAATCAAAAGCAAATGACAATCACAGTAAGTGATAAATTCTAAGTTCTTATATAAAGCATGCCTGATAGAGAATTTCAATACCTTTGGTACTTTAAGGATTATGGGCACAACTAATGGCTTTACTCATTTTTATTATAACAGACAACTAACATTTTTAATTTATTAGGATTTTTCCCAAAAGAAAATCCTAATGAATTCTGGAAGCTTTTACAAGTTTGCTATGAGCTACAAAATAATCAGCTTCTATCTGTGATAAACAACTGTGATGAAATACTGTAACTCTAGCCCTGGGGGTATATTTGCCAACAGACATGGCTTTTAAAACAATCACAATGAAACCTGGAAAATAAAAGACAAAGGAAGAGAGAAGAGGCAGAGAAGGACAGAAAGATTAGAACATAAAAGAGTGATAGAATTGGGGACATAGCTCCATGTTCAAGCATTTGTCTAGCATAGATGAAAACCATACAAGAAAAAAAAAATCATAAAGGATGTAGTCACGTCAGAGTAAGATTACAGGGTCAGTCAGAGGCCAGTGGGTAATGAGTAGAATTATTTTTGAATTTGTGTTGGTCCATGCCAATTTTTTCACCGTTGTTCAAGGCCATCTATGCCAACTAAAAAGGTTTCTTAAAAGCCAAGTGTTAGTAGCACATTTCTGCAATCCTAGCTATTCAGCAGGATGAGATCTGAGGATCATACTTTGAGGCCAACCTGGGAAGGAATGTTCATGAGATTCTTATCTCCAATTAAATACCAAAACAGCCAGAAGTGGGGGGATGGTTCAAGAGTTAGTATGCCAGTCATGAACAATAAACTAAGGGCCAGCACCCAGGCCTCAAGTTCAAGCTCCAATACTGGCATGCATAAAAAATAGACAGACAGACAGAGAGAGACAGTATTTGAGGTTACCTGTTAGTAAATGGAACTCATATTGGCATCAAGCTATTAGAGAACGTTATTATACAGATGCCCCTCAATTCCAATAAGGTTACTCTGGACAATCTCATAAATTGAAACGATGGGTATATAAAAAATACATTTGGTGCAACTAATTACCAAAAATCAAATCTTAGCTTAGCCTGCCTGGAATACTTGGCTTAGCTCACAGGTGGAATTACAAGTGAGGATTGACCTGAATATCACCATACCAGGAAAAGATCTGAGTTCAAAATTCCAAGTATGATTTCTCCAGTATTTCAGTTTGGGCATTGTTTTTGCACCATTGGCTCTGTGTGTGTGTGTGTGTGTGTGTGTGTGTGTGTGTGTGCATGTATACATACATATCAAGTTGAACTCTTTTAAATTGAGAATGTCTGAGCACCAGAAAAACATGGGAGAAGAATATTTTCTTCAGGAAATGTGGAGTTGATGTACTTTTTCTTATTTCTACCCTAAGCACAACCCCAATATTAGGATCTAACTTAGAAAACATGCATACTAGAAAACTCCAAATAGTGGAGAGAACAAAGCAGGCCGGTGAGAGGCTTTGAGACTCAAGGAACAACACAATAGCAAATCCCCTGGCTTTGTCTTTGCCTTTGCCTCATTTAGCAAGTACTTGGAGGCAACCCAGAAAAATCCAGCAGACAGACAGAACAACAAAACCCAGTTCTTTCTAGTCAAAGGACCAGACAAGGGTCAGACTTACTTGGTAAAATAACACTTTTAGAAAACACTTGTTAGCAATTCCTTTTTCTCCAGTATGAGAAAGCTTTTAGAATATAGTCACTCTAGTCCAGCCAAACACCATAAAAAACTTAGTCCTATCTCATCAGTAAAGGCCAAATGGGAAACTCTGACTGCACTCTAGGCCAGACTTTAACAAAGCATCCCAACTTTCCCACCAGAATGATTGTACTGAATAATTGTACATTAAAGATACCTACTGATGAGTCAAGACTTTCACCTCTCTCCTTGGTGTCAGCAGAGGGCATGTAGGCAGCAAAAGTGAGGCATGCCCGTCCTTCCTGAGTGACATCAATAGACTCCTCCTGGCGGCTCAGAATCCCCAGTACTGTCCAGCAGTAGGGAGGAGCCTCAACTATCAATGGAGTCCAAATGAACTTCTATCGCTATCTGGCAGTAATGAACTGTGACTCGTTTGCCAGTTAAAAGAAAAGGTTTAGCTAATATCCAGACCCTCATATATAATAAATATTTAATTATATAGGTTTCAATAGACACACCACTCATTGTAGCTAAAGGCAGAAAAGTAACCAATGAGAAAAGGACAATCAATAGATGCCAGCACCAAGAAGACAAAAATACTAGAATTATCTAACAGATGTCATAAAATACCCATCACATTACATTCTTGTAATTTCAGCACTTAGGAGGCTGTGACAGCAGAATTATGAGTTGGAGGGCAGTCTCAGCTATATATTGAGACCTGGTCTCAAAAACTGAAGATTAGTGGTAGAAAGCTTGTATTGCCATGTACAAGGCCTTGGGTGCATTAACTAGCACAACAAAATACACTTATATATATGTGTGTGTATGTATGTATATATGTGTGTGTGTGTAAATAAAAAATACCACTATAACTTTTTATTGAGCAATAATTAACATATTTGAAAAATAGGAGTTTAGAGGCTGTAAATCAAATTTCCACCAAAAAAATAGAAGCTATAAAGAAAAAAACAAGTGGAAATTCTAGAACTGAAAAATAAAACATCTATTTGACTCAACAGAAGTACAAAGGAGAGCACAATTTTTTTTTAAAAAATCAGCAAACTTGAAGAAAGAACAGTTAATTCAAGGCCAGCCTGAGCTATAGGCAAGATTCTGTCTGCCCAAACAAAACATAAACCAACCAAATTAGCATAGTGCTAGAATTCCCTATCCAGAGAAGATACTCTTCAAAAGTAAAGAAACAAAATTAACATATTCTCAGAAAAAAACAATTTGTTTACATCAGACCTACCATAAAAAGATAGTTTAAGGAAGTTCTCTAATAGAAAGGAAATTTTTTTTTTCAGAAAAAGAAAATTTGAGAATGGAAAGGAAAAGAAAACTGAAAAGGGTAAAAATGGCTAGACATCATATATTGCCTTTTTCTTTTAGTCTTCAAAATAATGTAGGACAAAACAAAATCATAACATTGCTTAATGTGGTCATAAATACATATAAAGGAAATATTCAAGATAACTACTTATAAATGGAGAGATTAAAAGGGCATACAGCAAGCTGGGTACTGGTGGCTCATGCCTGTAATCCTAGCAACTCAGGACGCTGAAATCTGAGAATCGTGGGTTGAAGCCAGCCTAGGCAGGAAAGTCTATGACACTCTTTTATCTCCAATGAATCACCAAAAAGCTGAATGTGGCTCAATTGGTAGAATACTAGCTGTGGGTAAAAAAGCTCAGGGAGAGCACCCGGGCCTTGAGTTCAAGCCCCAGGACTGGCAAACAAGTAAAACAGTATATAAAGGAGATTAAGATTTGCATCATACTACTTTTTTTTTTGAAAAAGGAATTTATTTGCATTGTTTCCATTTTTTCTACTGTAGTGTTAAGAACTTATATAAGACATCATACTACCTTTTGTCTGTGCTTCAAATCTTCACAAGCCCACTTCATTTCGTAGACTTGAATGACAAACTGTTTCTCATCTTGGTATGCTCAGAGTTAAATGTTGAAGAATATGGTGTAACATTTATCCAATAAAGTCTTTGATTAAAAAAAAAATATTTCTACTGGTAGGCAGTGATAAAGTATACATAATATAATCACTAAAGCCACTACTAGTAGACTTTAAAAAAGATACCATAGAAACACTATATATTAGCCAGATACAATTTTTTAAAGAGCCACAGAAATCCATCAGAGGGCAGAAATTAAAATGGAGAAATGAAAAAGAGAACAGAAAATAGAATATAAAATAGCAAACTTAAACTATAACATAGTGATTATTACATTTAAATGCAAATAGGCTAAATACATAAATTAAGAGACAGAGATTGCCAGTCATTTTTAATGACCCATCTATAGGCTGTCTACCAGCCTGATCCATACATCACCTCCTGAGGTTTGGAAGAAGACTTCAAACTTCAACTATCCTTTCCCTCAGGAATTCTGTAATTCTTAGAAAATATCAGTCTTTCCCAGTAAACTGTGAATTGATCTGTAGGACTATAGCATAAACACATATTTTATATTTCTACAAGTAGAGGAATAAATGGACAAATGAATAAATTAATGACTACTCACATCTTAGGTCAGTATAAAACAAATACATTAGGAAATGTAAAAGTTACTATTAGTTGCTAAGATCTTATTGAACAAGGATATTTCTTACTGAGCTAAACTCAAATGTAACTCAAGTGCACAATAAAAAACTGAAAATAATGTTATATATAAATATATATTTTACTGTTTTAGTTTTCTCTCTGCTATTTAAATTGGGAGAGATTTTACAGATTACATTTTGAAGACATTCTATTTGTATGAATTCAGTGGATAATTAAAAAAAAAATCACACGGCTGGGAAGGTGGCTCAGTAGTAGAGTGCTTGCCTTGCATGCATGAGGCCCTGGGTTTGATTCCTCAGCACCACATAAGCAGAAAAAGCCAGAAGTGGAGCTGTGGCTCAAGTGGTAGAGCGCTAGCCTTGAGCTGAAGAGCTGAGGGACAGCGCCCAGGTAGAGTTCAGGCCCCATGACTGACAAAAAAAAAAAAAAAAAAATCACACAATGGCTTAAGATGTTTGTGTATATATGTACTGGGACTGGGGCTTGACCTGAGGGCTAGGGTTTCCTTAACTTTGTCACTCAGACAGAAGCTCTGCTCACTTGGCTCTGCCACTTGAACCACAATTCTAGCTCTAGATTTTTTTTTTGTGGTTAATTAGATGGAGAAGTCTTATGGATCTTCTTGCCTGGGCTGGCTTTGAACCCTGGAATTCTTAGACCTCAGCTTCCTGACTAGCTAGGTTTATTGATGTGGGACACTGGCTTTAAGATGAATGAATTATGGAGATTATTAGATTTTTCTTTTTACTCAATAACGGGTTTTAAATAAATACTTTAAAAAACTACTTAAATAGCTTTGGGTTCCCCTTAGTCTATTTTAGGAAGTTGTTACAAAAATCCTACCCTAAAACTTTTGCTTTGTTTTTTATACTTAGTATTCTTTATTTAATCCAAGTAAGACATAATAATTTATTTAGAAAAATCAGTGTAAGAACTTAACTGCGATGCCCACAGGCTACCCGATAATTTTAGTTTCCTGTCCTTTCCATGAGTAAAGAAAACAGCTGTGTTTACCCTTTTGTGGCTGACAAAATCCATTTGTTGGTACTGTACCATGTAAGTCACTTTTGTAAATGCAAAATCTGGCAGCAAGTAAACTTTGAATAATCACATGTACTTGATTGAGTCTGTGGAGGGAGAACTGCCAAGTTTGAAGGGCTACTGGAGGCCCTAAAATATTCATCAGACATGACATCTACCAAAAGCTTCATGAGTCCAACTGCTTCCTCAAATTACACACTAGCCAGAAAATGTGGGGAATGTGAACAAAATTAGAATAGTAGTTGCTTAGATACATTGTTTGGAATCTGAACTGCTGAAATTAAATTGGGAGTAGCTAGCATCATCCAAGGTTAGGTGTGGATGAGATTTGTCTTTGTAAAATTAGTAAAATGCTGAATATTGTTCAGTCTCTACCACTGCAAAGTTGTTTTGTTTTGTTTTGTTTTTGCCAGTCCTAAGGACTGAACTCCAGGCCTGGGCATTATCCCTGAGCTTCTTTTGCTCAAGGCTAGCACTCTACTACTTGAGCCACAACTCCACTTCTTACTTTTTCTGTTTATGTGGTGCTGAGGAATCGAACCCAGGGCTCCATGCATGCTAGGCAAGCACTCTACCACTAAACCATATTCCCAGCCTGTAGCTAAACTGTTGATAAGAAAATTGGAAGGATAGAGAGACTGTTATGGATTCTAAGGAGATTCCTAAAAATAACCTAATTTATAAAGGTGGGAGACTTCTGGATTTCTTCTTCATTCATTAAATAAATAAAGATTAATGGTCTAGTGTGGTTGCTCATCCTACCATCTCTGTGACTTTGTTATTAAAAGTCAAGGTCAAGACTGTATGTATGATGTTTTATTGTCCATGATATACTCCCACTAGTCTTCCCAACCCAAACTAGCCTTCCCTTTCTGTTCCTCAATCTCATCCTGTCAGGATTTCATGCTTGCTGGGCAAGTGCTCTGCCACTCCAGCCATGGCCTCAGATCTTTTTGTTTTAACTATTTTTCAGATAAGGTCTTGCTTTTACTTGGGGTTACCATGGGCCATTCTCCTACCTCTGCCTCTCTAATAGCTCTCTGTCTCTCTCACTGTCTCTGTTTTTTTTTTTTTCTCTGCCTTCGTTTCTGTCTCTGTCTCTCTCTGCAGGGTCTTAATATGTAGACTGGGCTAGCCTCAAATTTACAATCCTCCTGATCCAGCCTCCTGAGAGCTAAGATTATAGGCATCCACAACATTACCCAGTTGAGTGGTTTTCAGGTGTGTGTGTGTGTGTGTGTGTGTGTGTGTGTGTGTGTGTGTGTGTGTGTGTGTGTGTGTGTGTGTGTGTGTGTGTGTGTGTGTGTGTGTGTCCTGGAGCTTTAACTCAAGACCTGGGCATTGTTCCTCAGTTTTTTGCTCAAAGTTAGGGTTCTATTCCTTGAGCCAGAGCGCTGCTTCTGGCTTTTTGATGGTTAACTCGAGATAAGAGTCTCATGGACTTTCCCACCTGGGCTAGCTTTAAACCATGATCTTCAGATCTCAGCGTGCTGAGTAGCTAGGATTATTGGCATGAACCACTGGTCCCCTACTAAAGCCCCATCTTTTCTGGTTTCTATCTCAAAATCCCTTAAAGAAGACTATTTCTAAGATGACTAGTAGTCCTAAAACCCTTAAATTCTTTTTTTTTTCTCCCACTGTAAACCTGGTAGTGGAGACAGGGGCTGAGAGAGGGAATGTCTAGGACTAGAAATATTTACCATTAGACTCAACTGTCGTGATACATCCCTGGTGGGGTCTTTACAGTTCAATTTGTATTCTGGAAATAAAACAAAAATAGTTATGTACAAGGCTGTGTTTTAAGATGCTTATAGAGATCTTTCTTCTATCCATATCACAATGGCATTTGCTTGAAATGAACTGATACGTTTTGAATATGAAGTAAGCATCCTCCACAGGCTTATGCTTTGAACAACTGCAGGTTGCTGAGGAGACAAGTTCTTGAGGGTCTCTTGTCACTGCTCCTTTCCAGTCTCTGCTTCCTGACCACCATGTTGTGAACTGCTCTGCTCTTCATGCCATCCCCACCATCAGGAGTGATATGTCTACAACCATGAACCAAAACGAATCCTTTTCTGTTTCTGCCAGGTATTTGGTCACAGTGGTGGGAAAGCTTCATCTTGCTGTTAAAGAAAAGGACACTAGACAGGCTCCAGTGGCTCATACCTGTAATCCTAGCTACTCAGGAGGCTAAGATCTGAGGATTTATTGTGTACAACTTAATCTGTAATTCCAACCTATATACACAATACAGAACTGTGTTACTTCCCATAGCAGAAGATCCCGGAGTGGGATAGCCTTAGTCATGGTCTGATTGGTGCTCTGCTCTTTCCCCTCATATTGTGTGGACTCTGTGTTGTAAAACTGATTCTCTCACTGGATGGCCAATGACACACGAGTCTTCATATCCTTGTACATCCCTTTCCTATTTAATCATTTCCATGGGGACAAAATGGTTGAACAGCTGGGCACTGCTGGCTCATGCCTGTAATCCTAGCTACTAAGGAAGCTGAGATCTGAGGATCACGGTTCAAAGCCACCCTGGGCAGGAAAGTCTGTGAAACTCATCTCCAGTAAACCACCAGAAAACTGGAAGTGGCACTGTGGCTCAAGCGGTAGAATGCTTGCCTTGAGCTGAAGAGCTGAGGAACAGCACCCAAGCCCTGAGTTCAAGTCCTACAAACAAACAACCAAAAAAAAAAAAAAAATGGTTGAACAGATACAACTACTATTTCCATCATGTGACCTTTATACAGATATTTGAGTTTTTCCAATTATTTTTCCCTCTGTTATTCAGGGAATTTAACCCAGGCCTTCCCATGTGTTAGGCAATGCTCTACCACTGAACTATATCCCCAGCCCCAAGTTCTAAAGTACTTTCATGGTGATGATTACTTAGAATTTTTATAACAATCTATGTGAAATATGAGGGCTTTTTTTGGTTATCCTCATAGGTGGTTTTGTTTGCAGAAAAATTAAGTTAAAATTTAATATTAATATATAATCTATTAAAGTATAAATGTCATAGTCTAATGCTTCATTAGGCTTTTAAATCTGGTTTACAGATAAAAATATTTACTAGTATGTATTTAATTGTACAGACAGGTGTCACTTTAATATTTTCATACATGCATGTAATGTACTTTGATCTAATTCACAAACTCTTTATTACTCTTTTTTATTCCCCTGTCCCAAATCAAGGCCTTGAGACTTTTCAGCTGGTGCTATATACTTAAGTCATTCCTCCAACTCTATTTTTTTTTTTTTGGGGTCCAGTCATGGGGCCTGAACTCTGGGCCTAGATGCTGTCCCTCAGCTCTTCAGCTCAAGGCTAGCACTCTACCACCTGAGCCACAGCACCACTTCCGGTTTTTTCTTTTTTGCTTATGTGGTGCTGAGGAATCGAACCCAGGGCCTCGAGCATGCAAGGCAACCGCTCTATTCCCAGCCCTTCAACTCTATTTTTTACTGGTTATCTTGGAGATGGAGTCTCATAGACTTTTGTTCAATCTGACTCCAAACTGTGATCTTACAGATCTCAGCCTCCTAAGAAACTAAGATTTTAGGTGCATGCAACTGCCACGCATCTCCCCTTCATCCCTTTTAAACAATTTTTAATGGGTTTTGGTATTTTTATTTTTATATGTGCATATGAAGTACTAGATCAAATAATACTTACAAATCTGATACATTAAATTAAGCTTACAATATATTGGATGTGAAGGCCTTTCTTTTTAATCATCAAGTCCTTGAGATAAACGTATATAGGTCTGAATCAATTATATATTAACATATTTTAACTTGGATTTACAAAGTATTTATCCTAATCTTGAACCTTAAGACATGCAAGCTTAAAATTCTAAATATGAACAGATTCCTTAACCCCAAAATATAAACACAATTTAAGTTTGGTTCTTTCAAATCTTCATGGGGTTATAAGGTACTTCTCACGCAACCTACAAATTTCCCATGTAATTATGGCTTGAGTTTGCATAACCTCCAGAGTTATCAATCAGGATACTAACTGAATTCTTCGGTGGCTAACTGAATCCTATTTGTGGTTGCTAAGTCAATTACCCCCTAATTCTAGGAGAAGATGGGGCAAGTAGTTCAAGACTAAGAACCTTCGAATTCTCTCCCTAAAGGAATCTGTTTCTCTCCCACATTGCTTGAGTGGATTTTGTATTTCTTTGGTTCTTCAAATATGGCAATGTATTTTCCTTGACTCAAAAGAATTTTGGATTTGCTTGACCCCCATATATTCTACATTTCCACATTCTTTCTCTCATAACTCTTAGAGGATGTTAACATGATATCGTTGTATTCTGGGTTTGTCTGACCATTGGTTTACAACTTCTAAGGTCATTCCATGAACATACTTCATGTTGAACTAGTTGCCAAGGATCATGTAGCCCATGATCCTTGTGTCTCAGAACAAGCTTTCTGTGGCTCACTATTCTTACTTCTACTTTGAGAATAGTCACTTGCTTAACTCAGAAAGCTGGACACGGGAGTAGCAGTCAACTGAAGCAATGTGAAAACTTACACTAAACACAGTCAGTTGCTACAGGAAGAGATTTCTTTTTCTTTAATAAGAAGAAATTTTATCTAAACTTTCTTATCTAAACTTAAGTACAGCTTTCCTGAAAAGACAGTGAAATGCCTCTGAGGGCTTTCTGTTTGGAAGAAAACTGACCTCTTATTTTAGCAAGTACAAATTCTCCTACCCTACAGCATCAAAACGCCCAATAGAGGCCTCAATGCTTGGCCACTGGAGGCCAAACCCTTAGGTTCCTTTTTGTTAAGCTGGTATATAAACCTTTACTCTAGTTATTATTGAGTACTTAAATATGCATGCATATATACAGAAATCCTGACTTTTCTCGTGTGTGTGTGTGTGTGTGTGTGTGTGTGTGTGTGTGTGTGTGTGTGTGTGTGTGTTGGTACTAGGGCTGGCTGGAGGCTTGGGAAGAGAAAGCTTCCAATGCAAGTTCTCTCTCTCTCTCTCTCTCTCTCTCCATCTTATATATGTCACAAGGTGATATATACCAGCCATGATCTACTAACCCACTACCACCTCTGCCTCAGAGAAACAAGGCTGGACCTAGGAAGAATAGAGCCAGGTGAGCTCAGACAAACACCTCTGAAATCATGAGCCAAAATAAATCTTTCTTCCCTAAGTCGCTTTCCTCGGGTATGCTGTCCTATCAGTGGAAAGCAACACCCATCTTTCATAGTAGTGCTATGCTTGTTGGGTTCTTGGATTAAATTGTTGCCAGCCTCATGGAGTAATATGAGGCACCAAAGGTTTAAGTCACTGAATCTGGATAAAGGGTGGTAAATGGATGGTGGAGTCATCATACTCAGGAGCATCTGCTGGTTGCCTTGGCCTCAATGGTCAGGCACTGTGAATATCTGAGAAATAGGACAAGGATTAGTGTCCTTCTGCTCAGTGTACTAATCTCTGGCTGCTATGACAGTACCCTCATCTCCTGCTCAAACAACAACAACAAAGTATCTGACAATAGCATGTTTAACATGACTAAAGAATAGACCTTTTCTAACTCCTCCAGTGATGGGGATCAACCTAGTGCATTGAGCATGCTCAGTAAGTACTCCACCACTGAATTACATCCCCAGTCCTTGTTATTTTGAGATAGGGTCTTAGTATGTGCCCATGCTTACCCAGAATTTGATAATCCTCCTACTTCCTCATCCTTTTAATGCTGGGATATAAGGTGTGCACGTCCATACCCAACAGAATGAGATTTTAAACTAAGGAGTGAAAATCCAGTAAAAGACATTCAAAATATAACGTTTAAGGCAGTGGAGAACTAATAATTATTTATACTAACAACCCTTTTTGAAGATTGAAGACAAATGAAGAAAGAACAATCAAGGCTGTATATTAAGTAGAGTTTCTAGAAAGCAGCATTGGATTACCCCTTCCTCTAGTAGCTTGGGTTAAGTGGATTCCTGAACAAAAGAGAAAGAACGGAAGTCATTGGCTTCAAATAGCTAGCTTTACACCAATTCCCAAAGTAAGCCCAGTAAACAGTGCTGCCAGTCAGTGACGAGTTCCCTGGAGAGACCTTGGCAGGCCACTCCCAACAAGGACTGTCAGAGTAGGCAAAGAGAATATTGGGTAAATAACGAGTCCATTGTCTTTGTAAGTGTGCCCCTGTTGTTGCAGCATTCAAACTGGACAGGGCATCAGCTTGAGTTTTATCAAAAGCCCAAAAAAAAAAATCTTTCTTCCCTAAGTTGCATTCAGTCATCCTTCCAACACTAAAAATCTAAGTGTGTGAGTGATACCGTTTCCTTAGACGGCTTAGCTGGTCAGCCTTGTTATACCTCAAAGAGCCAAACTTCTTTTTACTAAAGAGAAAAATCTGGAGACTGAGCAAGTATCTCAGCTAGCATATGTAAAATCCCGGGTCCATCCACAGCATACACACACACACCACAAAAATTTGCCTGTGAAGTGAGGTAGGCATTTACAAATGGGATGGAAACCAAATCAAATCAAGGAATGAGTCCTGTAAAGTAGATTGTTGTTTTTTTTTTTATTGTTGCTGTTCTTTTCTAGGAAGGAAACCTTTAAAAGCTGCATGGAAGGACTGGGCCAGGAATGAAGAGAAACCAGTTTCAGTCAGGAGGCATTGTCTAACTCCATCACCAGCCAATTTCCTTCCTCCACCTCTGATCTCAAATCCTGACAGAAACCAGTCACTTGTTTTCTCTTTGGATTTGTATGTTCATATGAACAGTTTGGGGCCAAACTACAAATTCATATTTTAACGAATACAATGAGATACTTTAATGATTATATATCCATGCTATGTGTTTGTTGTCTGAGTGAACAAAATTCTGTCCCTGAAATGGGAAGCTATAGGGACTGGGACCTCTGGCTCTGGTGGTTGGGACCTATGGGAATCAGATTTTTTTTTCTTTGAAGTTTAGATTCGACACATGCCACAAGACCAACTTCAATGGAGAACTCCAAGGTCTTCTCTGTTCTAGAACTTTTGACTTGACAATTCCTTAATGGGCTTTTGTAGGATACATGTAACTCAGAAAAAAAAATAATGTCATCATTTGCTAATTTCAGCTAGGGGACTATAGCTAGTTTGGGCTTTACAGATGCATAACAATCATAAATAAATATGGTGAAGAAGGTAACCTGCATTATGGAAATAAGAGCAGTGAAACCCACTGAAATTGTCTTAACTAGGGGAGAGTAGGGTAAGGGAGAATGGGTGGGATTTGAGTGTGTTTGGGATTAATTGTATATATATGTGGAAATGTCAGTGAACCCCCCCCCCCTTGTTCAACTATATATAGTAATAGAAAGTTGTAAAACAACTGATGAAATACTGAAAGAATTGCAAATAAACATGTTTTTATCTCTAAATTACTAATATTTTGGTTTTGATGCAACATTCCATCAACTCTAAGAATAATAAAAAAGGTTCATTTGTTTTCTTGTTTCCTTCTTTCTTTCCTTCCTTCCCTCCCTCCTCTCTTCTCTCTCTGTCTCTGTCTGTCTCTGTCTCTGTCTGTCTGTCTGTCTGTCTCTCTCTCTCTCTCTCTGTCTCGCTCTCTGTCTGTCTCTCTGTCTCTCTCTCTGTCTCTGTCTCTGTCTCTGTCTCTCTCTCTCTCTCTCTCTCTCTCTCTCTCTCTCTCTCTCTCTCTCTGTGCTGGTCCTGGGGCTTGAATTTAGGGTCAGGGTGCTGAACCTGAGTTTTTGTGATCAAGGGTGATGCCTCATCACTTGAGCCACAGCTCTATAAAGAGCCTTACAGATTTTCCTGCTGGAGTTGGCTTCAAACCACAATCCTCAGATCTCAGCCTCCTGAGTAGCTAGGATTACAGGCGTGAGCCACTGGCACTCAGCAAAGTTTCCTTATTTTTAAGAGGAAGATTTTTTTTTCTGAACAAAGGGAAGGCTTCATTTATATCTGACTTTTAGATCACAATCATAAACATTGTTATTTCTGTAAAAATAAGGATTATTTTCCCAAGGTCCTCCCTGTTCCTCCTGTTCCTCCTCTTCTTCCTCCTCCTCCTCTTTCTCCTCCTTTTGCTTACTTGCTTGCTTTTATTAGTCATACAGAGAAGGATTTCACTGACATATTACCAGACATGTTTACAATATATTCCAATCAATCCCATCCCCTCTATCATTCTTCCCTACCCCTTCTCACTGATGTCTTTGTATTCAAATAATTCACCACCATAGTCCTTTGGCATCTTCAACAAAATTTTTCTTCCTCAGTCAACACATCTGACTCCTCCAGATTTTCCTCTGTGTGTGACTTTGAGTCTCATTTGACAAGTTCTTGGAAAGATATCTTGAATTCCCAAATATTTTTCAAGGATTGTATCATTTTGGCATGGATTTGGCTTTCTTCAGGTGAGCCATCTACTCAAAAGGGCTCTGGATCTAGACTATGTAAATTTTACTGTCACTCACTTGACATTGAGCCTCAATTTTCTTACCTGAAAAATGGGTTAATAACCTTCCATTTCTTTTGTATTTATTTATTTATTTTAGTACTGGGATTAAACCTAGTACCATGATCTAATATTGTATCACTGAGTAACATCCATAGAAATTATTATTAGGTATTAGTTCTAGTATTGGTGTGGGTCCTGGGGCTTGAACTCAGGGCCTAGGCACTATCCCCAAGTTTTTTTTTGCTCAAAGCTAGTGCTCTACTACTTGAGCCACATCTCCACTTCCAGCCTTTTTCTAGTAGTTTATTGGAAATAAGAATCTCACAGACTTTTTTTGCCCAGGCTGGCTTTGAATCACAATCTTCAAATCTCAGCCTCCTAGGATTATAAGCCTGAGCCACTGGTGCTTGGCTTATTATTGCTATTATTATTATTATTATTATTATTATAACATCTCATCTCTCAAACTGGTCTTGTACTCTAGATCTTCCTGTCTTTGACTCCTGAATGCTTCAGAGGGATTGCAAACATTTGCCATTATCAGTAGGGTTTTAAATGAGGATTAAATGTGTTAAGCATTCAGTAATACAGAGTATCCAGTTCTATTACTGAATTGTATAAAGACATTGACAAGTAATTAACAGACAAAGACAGATTCCGATGTTCACTGATGTCATGGCCCGTGTGGTGTCCTTATAGAGTTCATGTGTTACAATTCTACCTCTAATACTGTAAAATTTAACTATTATGGCTATAGGATCTTTAAAGAGGTAATTAAGTTAAAAACAAGGTCTTTAGAGTAGATCCTAATCCAATTTGCCTGACGTCTTTATAAGAAGAGATTAGGCCGGGTATGGGTGGCTTTTGCCTGTAATCCTAGCTACTCAGGAGGCTGAGATCTGAGGATCCTGGTTCAAAGCCAGCCCGAGCAGAAAAGTGCATGAGACTCTTCAATTAACCACTAGAAAACCGGAAGTGGCTCTGTGGCTTAAGTGGTAGAGTGCTCTCCTTGAGCTGAAGAGCTGAGGGATAGCGCCCAGATCCGGAGTTCAAGCCCCACAACCACCACCATCAACAACAAAAGAAGAGATTAGGCCACAGACAGACATTGTACAAAAGGAAGACAATATCAATATGTAGTGAGAACAGTCTTTGTGTAAGCCATAAAGGGAAGCTTCAGAGGAAAGCAGCCATCTTGGTCTTTGGCTTCTAGACTGCAGAAGTATAAGGAAAAAATTATGTTGTTTAAGTCACCTGACCCACTGGCATTTTGTTTTGGCAGCCCTAGAAAGCTAAGACAAGTAAAAAACAGTATTTAAGTATTACCATATAACTTCAAAAAGTCATTAATACTTAGCAACAAGTTTAATCAGAAAGGTGAAAGGTCTGTACACACATTAAAAAAAAAAAACTGTTAAACACTGGTGAAAGAACTTGAAGAAGATACAATAAATGGAAATATCCTCTGTTTATGGATTGGAAGATTTATTATTATTAAAATGTCCATACTAATTCCAATACTCCTCAGGCTGAGACAGAATGATCATGTATTAGAGTCCAGCCTGAACTACATAATGAGACTGTCTCAAAAATAAATAAGTAATGAATAAAAAAGCCAATTGCCTAAAGTTATCTACAAATTTACTATAAAGTCTATCAAAATCAGTGTATAGGGCTATTGTGGCTCAAGTCTATAATCACAGTTACTTGGAAAGCTGAGAATGGAGGATCTTAGCTTGAAGCCAGTCTGGGCAAGAAACTAAGAAGACTCATCTAACAATCAAATCAAAGTGGTGATACCCACCTGTAATCTCAACTGTTTGGGATTACTAGTCACTATGGTAATCATTTCATCATGTCTGTATAAATACATATGTATGACTATCAAGGTAAGTATATAAAAAAATGTTAAAAAAAACAAGGAGTAAGAAAGTAAAAAATAGTGCTTTTTCCAGTCTTCTATATTTATAATATAATAAAAATAAATTTAGTTTTGTTGATAAAGAAATGAAAAAGCGGGGCTGGGAAGGTGGCTCAGTGATAGAGCGCTTGCCTTGCATGCCTGAGGCCCTGGGTTCGATTCCTCAGCACCACATAAGCAAAAAGAAAAAAGCCAGAAGTGGCACTGTGGCTCAAGTGGTAGAGCGCTAGCCTTGAGCTGAAGAGCTGAGGGACAGCGCCCAGGCCCAGAGTTCAGGCTCCACGACTGGACCCCCCGCCAAAAAAAAAAAAAACACATTAATTTTTTAAAAGTACATTAGATGCTGGTGGCTCACTCTTGTAATTGTTTTAAAAAAAATCCTCACCTCAGGAGGTTGAAATCTAAAGGTCCTAATTCCAAGTTAGCTAGTGTAGGAAAGTTCTTCAGAGTCTTGGATCTAATTAACCATCAAAAAGCTGAAAGTGGAAATGTGGCTAAAGTGCTGACCTTGGGTGAAAGAAATTAAAGGATAGCACTTAGGCCCTGAGCTCAAGCCCCAGAACCTGAATGTACCACCCCCCCCCCCCAAAAAAAAGTTCATTAGCATTTCTATTATTTCCCTTTTGCCTTGGTAGTTGAGGTTTCATGTAGTGAATGAAAACGACTGTGAAATTGTCAGTTCATGTCCAAGTGTCCACAAGGAAAATCACAAGAAATTTTTGGTGTTTGCTAAAATAGGCCATTTTCCACTGACTTCTGCCTATACCTCCAACTGTATGCTACAAAATGGAAACGAGGCTATCTGGCATGAGGTCTGATTAGAAAGAAACCATGGAAGTGCCTAGCAGATATTCCTAAATACACAAGAAGTCCCTCTAACCAGCCATTCTGAAGTTTTGCTGAAGCTTCACATTAAACTTAAGACCTGTAAGTCACATTTTCTGTTGGGCTGAGAAATCTGGAACTCATTTGCTCACATCCTGACTCTTGCCATCTTCCCATTTCCTGTGATTCCTCTTGGTTGAATAGTTCTCTAATCACATCTGCAAGCTCTTTCAAGATGCTGGGGTAACATTAATCTAAGTCAACAGGCAGTCCTGATCTCATCTCCACAATTAGATGCTCTTTCTATTTGTCTTGGGTTGAAGAACATTCTGCCTGAATGAAAACAAAGGCTTTATCATTCATATTGCTTTATTGCCTATAGGGCACATTTCTCATTTATATTGCTCATCTTTGTTTTTGTCTTTCTTGGTTCTATCAGTACACATTTTTGTTCAGTATCACAAACTTCCTTTATACTGCAAAATCTCATTAATTAGATATTAGTTAAATTTAAGATGTACAGTCCAGCATGGCAATGATTTACATGCTAATGATAAGATCCATCAATATGATACATTACACAGATTACAGTACAGATAGTTTCTTTTACTTATTCAGCTGAATTTTGAATTAACCATACCTTTTTGCCATCTGTTAGAAACATTTTTTAATGTATAAGTATCAGAAGTACTATATCATATACTCCATTTTGATGGCATTATTTATAATGCCATTTTAGGAAAGTACATACTTCTTTCCCTCTATTCTTCTTGCATGTATCTACATACTTGTATTAACTAGGTTCTATTCAGTGGCTGGCTCATCTATTAGATGCCCTAGACTTCTGAAAAGGTCTGTAAAACCTTTACTTATTGAAGTCTTCAAGGACTAAACCACTGAAAGCCTACATTAAATCTGAACCCCAATTCCTCTGGGAAATACAGTCCTGTCCACTGGGACCGAGGCTGTGAGTTACTGCAGATAGGGCTCTGCTACTTCCAAAGCTGACTAAATGAAAGACAGACCTTTGTGGGGAGAGAAGGGAGCTCTCATGGAAAAATTTGTTTGTGTATTTCAACAAGCTTTCACATTTTGGTAGGGGTAGCCCATTGCAGAAAAGGGAGTGTGATCAATGGGAGAAATTCTTCTACCATAATCCCTGCTCCAAGTTAAGAAGATTCATTGCTTTTTAAAATAAAAATGTATATTTGGCTTCTTTGTCATATTTGTTGTAAGAAAATGGTTAAGGCAGTTTATAGTAGTAAGTATTGCTAGAGTCTATTCATATCCCTATCCCCCACTTAAAGTTCTAATAAATAAAGAAAAATGATGTGCTAAATTCAATCCAAATAAAATAGGATAAGGAGATACTGACTCTGTTTGCCAATGACATGATTTTATAACTGATTAATGAATTCAGTAAAATTGCAGAATACAAAGCCACATATAAGAATCATAAAAATCTGACATAAAATAGACACATATAGTAGCTTCAACAACAAAATTGATGAGAAAGAAATGGAAAATAGCAATTCCGTAGCATAGCTATGAAAAAATTTAAATGCCTAATGGGATGGTTAATCTTGAATGTCAAATTTCTTAGATTAAGCTGGGTATCCATGGCTCACACTTATAATCCTAGCTACTCAGGAGGCTGAGATTTGAGGATTGCAGTTGAAGCCAGCCCAGGCAGGAAGGTCTGTGAGGCTATTGTCTCCAATAAATTACTCAGGAAAGGCCAGAAGTAGTGCTGTGGCTCAAATGGTAGAGTGCTAGCCTTGAGCAGAAGAAGCTCAGGGACAGTACCAAGGCCTTGAGTTCAAGCCTCAGGACTGGAAAAAAAATATTAGATTAAGAGATGATTAGAAAATTTAGTAAAGTAAACCTGTAGGTGTATTTTGGAGAGTATTTCCAGAGACAATTAGCTCAGGAGGACATTGACTTAATGAATGGACTAATCTATTTGTGGATTCAAATTTTGAATATTCTATTAGAAAGTGATTGAAGGTAGGACCTCACTGGAGTAAGCAGATAAAAGAGGGTTTGTCTTTGGAGGCTGTATCTTGTTGCAGTACCTTCCTGCCACTGTTCTGTTGTGTCTGCCATGGTGTGAGTTTCTCTGCAACACCCTCTCTGTCATGATAGGCTGAAGCTTCTAAAACCATGAGGTAAAATAAATATTTCCTGCCCTAAGTTGTTTACATCAAGCGTTCAGTCCCAGCAACAAGAAAAGTAATTAATGCACCTAGGAATAGATTTAACCAAAAAAGAAAATGGCCTCTACAATGAAAATTGCAGAACACTGAAAAATGGAAAGAGTAGAAAAAAGGAAAGCTATCCAATGTTCATGGATTAGAAAGATTAATGTGGCTAACATGCCCATACTACTCAAGGTGTTTTACAGATTGAATGAGATTCTTTCAAAATACAAATGACGTTCTTTCACAGATATAGAAACAAGCATACAAATAAAACCTCCTGAAATTAGTATGGAACAACAAAAGATCCAAATAGCGAAAGCAAACTGAAGGAGGGAAAAACCTCAGAAGCGAGTGTTATTACAATTCATGACTTCAAAATATAAACATATAGTACCACAAACAAAATGGTTCTGGTATAAAATGGACACATATATAAATGAAACAGGATAGAGGGCCAGAAATATATCTATTTATTTACAACCATGTGATTTTTTTTCTGGTGCTGTGGTTTGAACTCAAGGCCTAGTACACTTACTTGTCTTGCTTGCTTGGCAGGCACTCTATCACTTGTACCACACTTCCAGCCAAGCTTTTTGCTAGTTATTTTGGAGATAGCCCCTCACACTTCCCTATTCACGCTGGCTTTAAACCTTGATCCTCCAGATCTCAGACTCCTTTATAGCTAGGATTAGTGAGCCACAAGCACCCAGTGCCAATTGATTTTTAACATTGATAGTAAGAACTTACCTTGACAGCATGTGCTAGGAAAACCGAACAGACATACAGAAAGAAACTATACCTGAGCTGAGTACAGTGACTCACAACTATAATCCTGGATACACAGGAGGCAGAGATAAGAAAGATCTTTATTCGAGGCCAAATTGGGCTGTGAGTGCAATTATCTAAAAAAATACACCATGTGTCACACACCTGTGGTCCTAAGCCGCTTGGGAAGTAGAAGTAGGAAGATTGAGGTCTGAAAAAAAACCCAACAGACTAAAAGTAAAGAAGTGGAAGCATAGTTCAAGTGTAAGGCAAGTGCAAGGCCCTGAGTTCAATTCTCAGCATGAGAAAGGGACAGAGAAAGAGGAAAGGATAGAAAAAAGAAGAAAGAGAAATAACAAACCAGACCCTTATCTTTCACTACATACAAAAATAAAATGGATCAAATAAATCAAACACTTGAGTGTAAAATCTGAAAGTATGAAACTACTAGAAGAAAACATAGGTAAAACACTATAAGATCTAGTCTTGGCCAAGATATTTTTGGATAGGATCTCAAAGCACAGGCATGAATTCCTTTATACTATTAAGAAAATGATCAGCCATGTGCCAGTGGCTTATGCTTGTAATCTCAGAAAGCTGAGATCTATGGATTTTGGTTTAAGTCAGCCCAGAAAAAGAGACTCATCTCCAATCAACCATTAAAAAGCTGAAAGTAGAGCTGTGGCTCAAGTAGTAGAGCACCAGCCTTGAGCACAAATGCCAAGAAACAGTATAAGGTCCTGAGTTCAAGCCTCAGTAATTACATAGACACAGACACAGACACAAACAAAAAGAAAATGACCAGATACACTCATCTGTTTTGAAGAAGAGAGGAAAACAGTAGGCTCTTTGTACTTAGCCAAGTGAAGACTGAAAACATCATGTCTGTAACAAATATGCACAGACTTTTTCTTATATTATACAGTATGACATTATACTCTACAGTATGGCCATTATTAGTATAGCATTTCTATTACATTAGATATTGTAAGTAAGCTAGAGATGATTTAAAGCCTATAGGATGATTGCATGGATCCTATGCAAATACTACCCTATTTAATGTAAAGTATTTAAGGACCTTTGGGTTTTTGCTATCTGCAGGGATACTTTCCCCTTTGGTCACAAAGCGATGACTGGATAATCACCGTGCTTACTTTCAAACAACAAAGAGATCCGAGTGCTGGCTAACTTGAAAATCCCAACTTCATTTTATTTAAGAGATGCCAAACTCCTGTGTTCCTGGCACCAAGGGTGGAGGATTTCCCACATGCCAAATCACTAATGCAACATGCATTAGCCCATAACTTTAGAAATTCTAGCTTTCTTGGCACCAAAGAGTGATAAATAATTCTCTCATTTCCCTTTGAGTCTAGGAGGCCTTTCCAAGTATTCCCTCCCTCTCTTTCTCTTGCTCTTTGATATTTGAAGTTGTTTACTCCTTGGACCAGCTGCCATGCGTCTCCAACTATAGTGCATATAGAAATCACCTGAAAGAAAAGACTGGCTTCTGGGTTACTCTTTCTAAATTTCTGGGGCCTAGCGTGTTATATCTAATATTGATTCTGACTCTAGGTGATCTTATGTGGGCTCAGGAGACTTATTTATCAAGATAAAGTTACTCATTACACACAAGATTTTTTTTTATGGTACAGAGATTTGAACCCAGGACCTTGTACATGCAAGGCAGGTTTCTCTACCCCATGAGTTATACTCTCACCACTCTTTGTTTTAGTTCTTTTTCAGATAGAGTCTCCTACTTTTTACTCCAGCAGATTTTGGACCAGGACTCTCCTTTCTATGCCTCCAGTTTAGCTGGCATTACTGCTACACTGCCTACCTGTCGAGATGGGGCCTTTGTACTGTTTTACTGGGCTGGCCTCAGATCTCCATCTTCCCAATCTCCACCTCCTGAATAGCTGGCATACAGCCAGGTTTATGCTATATGCCAGATTTAAGAGCTGGTATAAATCACAGAGGGACTGACAAGGGCATTGAATCACTGGAAGTCAAAGTATGATCTTGGCTCACCATCTTAAATTTAGATGTAGTTTCCCTTCATGACTGAAGAATGAAATGCTAGAATTGTCTGGTTATTTTCATTTTGGAGTTTGGGCTCAATACTGTTACAGTCATGTATCATCTAGCAATAGGTACAGGTTCTGAGAGATGCAATATTGAGTCATTTTCCCCTTGTCTGAACCTCCTAGAGAATTGCCTTACATAAACTAACAGCAGTTTGAAGTTATTAGTCAACATCACATTATGGACCACTGTGGTACAGATGGTCTTGTCCTAAACTAACCTCCATTATGTAGCACATAATTGTATTCATAAGCCTAGTTTTTCTTGTGTCTTCCTCAGTGGTAGGAAAGTCTGCTTCTAAGAAGACAGTTACACCGGGCACTTGTGGCCCATGCCTTTAATCCTAGCTACTCAGGAGGCTGAGATCTGAGGGTTTCTGTTTGAAGCCAGACGGGGCAGGATAGTCCGTAAGACTCATCTCCAATTAACCACCAGAAAACTGGAAGTGGAACTGTGGCTCAAAGTGGTAGAGTGTTCGCCTTGAGCGGAAAAAGGTACCACAACTGCCTTTTTTTTTTCTTTTATTTTTTGATCAGTTGTGGGTTTGAACTCTGGGCCTGGGCGCTGTCCCTGAGCTCTTCAGCTCAAAGCTAGTGCTCTACCACTTTAAGCCACAGCGCCCCTCCCGGTTTTCTGGTGGTTAATTGTAGATACAGAGTCTCAGAGACTTTTCTGCTCTGGCTGGCTTTGACCCATGATCCTCCTGAGTAGCTAGGATTACAGGCATGAGCCACCAGAACTAAGACAGTTCTTATCTGGAAGCGGAATCCTGTCTAGTATGAGGAGGGTGTGGTTTAAGGGAAATGGGAGTGCACCAGTGCAGAGAGGACGGGTGGGAAAAAACAATCATTATACTCAATGTACATATGTGAAAATGGAACTAGGAAATGGGGGGATGAGTGGGGCTGGGAGGGAGGGGGTGAGGAAGAAAGATGGAAGGGGAGGGGGGTCATTGGTCCAGATGCGGTGTACTTATAAATTGACAGGTTAAATGGAAACCCCTGTAAAACTATTTGAAGATAAGTAAGTAAATAAATAAATAAGACTTTTTTTTTGAAATTTCAAGGAGTAGAAATAGGTTATTGTACAGATTGCTGAGTTACACAGAATGGGTTTATTCAGTGAAGCTCAAGGGACACATTGCACTCCAAAGCTGGGAGCTATGCTCTTCAAATAGATTTATCTTAACTTCTCCAAGCCAGCTCAGATTTCTCCTTTTCTCTTAGCATCTCATTTACCTTGAAACCTGGCCACTGATCAACTTTTAAAGCCCAAAACTGTTGTCTTCAGCAGGACTGAGAGATCAGGGCAGAGCCAAATAATACCACCCTCCTACGGAGCTTTGCATACAGTAACTCTATAAAAATATTTGTTGTAGGAATTCATGAATAAATACATTTTCATGCGCAATCAGCCAAACCACCTTCACTAGGTCAATTCACTCTGAGGAGAAAGGAAACACATGCTAGAAAACACCGAGGTTATGTTTTTTTGTGTTTGTTTCTTCAACCTAACGTGCAAATCGGCACTATCTAATTGCAATAGAGCATGGATTATAAATGCAAATGGCACTTGTAAATTTTTAGTAACTGCATTTCAAAATATTGGGCTAGAAAGGCAAAATTAATTTTAATTTTACTTAGCCCAGTATTTTAAATAGTTCATCATATAATCTATATAAATGTTTTGGGGGAAATGCTAGGAATTGAACACAGGGTCTCATGCATGCTAATGACTTGCTCTACCATGAGCCACACTCCCAGCAGTGCATTTCTTTTTTGAACAGTGTCACCTCTCCCCTTGTTTGCTCCCAATTTTTTACCTCCTGACCCCACTGCCCCATAAGTTGTATAATTCAACTTAGTGTCCAGTGAATCTGCCGCATTTGTTCCCATTTGTCCCACCATTTCTATGCTTTCCCTTACTCTCCCCCAAACAGATAAATTTACAAACAAGACATAAGGTACAGAAATCAAAAATTGACAAAGGCGAAAAAGTTTAAAAAAATTAAAAAACACAAGAAGTAAAAAAACATAAAACTCTTTGTTCCCATTTCTTGAAGTTCATGTTGATAAACATCATTTTATATAATTATAAGCCCATAGCTATTGAACCTTTGCTATCCTCTCCTAAGAATATCCTCTTCTGATCTCACTGTGTGAATGTCCAGAGTCCTGTTTCATCTGTTTATTTGACTGGTGCACCTGAGTTTGGGTGAGCCTCAGCTCAAGTACTCAGGAGCCAAATGCTGCTGGTAACATGCTTCAGGTGGACATAGCTCTTGTATTGGTCATGAACAAATCTCAGTTTCGCTATTTGTGGTGGTGAAATACTATGTTCCTCCCAGAGCATCTGAAGTTGAAATGGAACAATGGGATGTGGAAGCATAGGGAGGCTGTAACAAAAGAGTTTATTTCCAGACTAGGGGAGACATTTTGAAAAAGCCTTATGTTCTCCCTATAATTGTTGCTCAAGGCTGGTCCACTTCTGGCTTTCTATTGGTTAATTGGAGACAAGAATCTTGTGGACATTTCCTCCTGGGCTGGCCATGAACATTCTCAATCCACAGATCTCAACTTCAGTTTACAAATGCAACAATCCAGTCTAGCTGTTCTTGTTTAGGTTGTCTTAGATCTTCCAAGCCCACTCTAGGGATATAGAATTAACCCCCTTTATTTACTTACTTTTACTAGTTGTTCTTAATTTTTTTTTTAAATTGAGACAGGTTCGGGCTATGTGATTCTCATCAACTCCACCTCCCAAGTGCTAGGATTACAGGAGTGCTCTACCACACCCAGCTATTAAAGTTCTTTACTAGGAGCTTTCTTGTTGTTGCCTGTGGACATATTATTGCTGTCCCTGCCTGCTTTGATAGCTTGAAAGATGGAGTGAGTGTGGGATGTGTGATTCATGTTAGCATTCTCAGGCTAGGAATGTGCTCTGAACACACAGTTACTGTGAAGTAGAGACACTGCTGTGTGGAGGCCTCGTTGTCATTTCTTATAGAGTAGGTGAATGGCAGAGTTTTGAAGTCAGATAAATCTGGCTTGCATTTCTGTGTGTCTTACACATAGCAATTAATTTTTAATCTTTACATCAACAATCTTATAAGGCAGGAACTATGGTTGGCATAATCCCCATTTTCCAGATAAGGAAACTAAGGACAGAGAAGTAATGCTCCCAAAGCCATACAGCAAGTAAATGGAAGATCAGGACTTGGGCCTTGGTTATGAATCCCAGAAGCAGTTTCTATGTCTTTATATTCCACTCTCTCTTCTGTACTGGTGTCTACCTCATAGGATTAATTTAAGGGTAAAATAATATGACAGAGTTTGTATGCCAAAACAGTGTGTGACATATAACAGTGCACAAGTTTTTGCCCTTTTGTCATTCATGTTACTTGCTCCTCCTCCTCCTCCTCATCTTCATCTTTTGTGGATTGACTACTTCATTTGTCCTTTCTAAGTTGCAAAAAGCTTTAGTGAAAAAGAAAGCTTTAGCAGTCTATTTCTATGTGAGTTTATATAATAAGAAGTGATTTCTCTTTCAGGTCTTTTTATTTTATATATGTAGTAATTATCTCACTAGAACAGTGCCTGTCAATCAAGGTAGGATGTTATATATTTTTGACTCCTGTTTCTGCTCTATATTGTGACTCAACCCAAAAGAAATCTAAACTGGGAAAAAGAGTCCAATTTAGAATCATTTCCTCATTACTGCTTAGTAGTATGAATGTACTTCATGCCATCAAGCTTCTGCAACTTCAAACGGTACCTATGGTTATGTGTATGTAACCACATGGAAACAAGCAAGGCTGGAGGTTCACCACAGAGGTAGAGCACACACTTAGCATGTGTGAGGTCCTGGGTTCAGTTCCCACCCTCAAATACCAAACAAACACATATATAAAACAGATCTTTTCAAAATTTTAAATCAGCACAATTATGGATTCATAAACACCTCTACCAGAGATAAATTTTCCAAAGAAGTTAGAATGTTTTCATACAGGAAATATGCATAGGCACCCAACACCATAAATCTCTCATAATTTATGCCTAATTTCTTATGCATTGAGAAATCTAACTTCCTACTCCCTAAACTCCAAATCCCACAAAAGTTAAACAAATGGACAAATTTCCGGAATATTATTGTTAAATGTTTTTAAACTATAGAAGTACACCCCAAAGTTTACGGAAGTACTTTTGTGACTCAGAACATTGGAGGACTTTCTCATACCTTGTGTGCAACTGTTGCTACATGACATCAACAGAACCACAGTACATCTGAAAAAGCTGTTTCCAGAGTCTGCCAACTAAATAAACAATTACAGGACCAATTCCAGTAGATGTCGCTGCTATTTATTTCAATATTATATCATATTTGATGGAGAAGGAAACTTTAAGACCATGTACTAAAGTTGTTATTTGGGATACTAGTTTTTGTTTTGTTTTCTTTTTACAACTTCTCCATGTTCCATTACTTTCAATCACTTAGAATCTTTTCAATATTAAAATTCAAACACACAAAAAAATCCATGTTATTTCCTAGACTGGTTGGTAAGCTAGTACTTTTAAATGTAAATTTTTTTAAAACTATCACGAATCAGCTGGGTATTGGCTGCTCATACTTGCAATCCTAGATACTCAGTAGGCTGAGATCTGAGGATTGCAGTTTGAAGCCAGCCCAGTCGGGAAAGTCCATGAGACTTATCTCCAATTATAGCCAAAAAAGCAGAAGTGAAGCTGTGTCTAAACTTGAGGAGTGTTAGCCTTGAGCAAAAAAGCTAAGGACAGTATCTAGGTCTTGAGTTCAAGCCCCAGGGCCAGCACAAAGGAAAGCAAGCAAGCAAGCAAGAAAAAAAAAGAAAAGAACAATGAAGCAAACGACTGATATATACGCGTGCGCGCACACACACACACACACACACACACACACACACACACACACACATTCATAAAAATGTACTATTCTTGGGTCTGGGAATGTGACTTAGTGGTAGAGTGCTGCCTAACATGCATGAAGCCCTGGGTTTGATTCCTCAGTACCACATAAACAGAAAAGCTGGAAATGGCACTGTGGCTCAAGTGGTAGAGCGCTAGCCTTGAGCAAAAGCAGCTCAGGAACAGTGCCCAGGCCCTCAGTTCAAGCCCCAGGACTGGCAAAATAAAAAAAAAAAAATACTATGTAGTTTTTTTGGTAAATTTTCTTTTTATCCCTCCATCCATTTCAATGATACTCCACACATATTCCTGGCAAATATATTGAGTCTCAGTTATTTAATTTAGTTTAAATGAATCTACTAGCTTAAAGTCTCTGTGCACACATTTATCTAATTAAATTCAGATCTTGTTACTAGAGGAAAAAGAGGTTTACTTGCAAAGTGTAAAATTACCCAATTACATTATTCAATTCTTAGATACTGAATCATCTAGCTTAAATCCTGTGACTCAATATTTTATAGTTGTACAAATTACTTTAAGGGCAACATATAAATGATAATAAACTATGTGGCAATGGAAAAAGACCATGGATAAATGAGCAAAGTTCTCCAAAACACCCACATGCAATGTTTTTAAGAGCAAAAAGTATTTTTTGTGTGTGTGCATGTATACCTGTCCTGGGGTTTCAATGCAGGGCCTGGGCACTGTCCCTGAGCTTTTTTAGCTCAAGGCTAATGCTCTACTTCTTAAGTCACAGCTCCACTTCAGGTTTTTGGTGGTTATTTGGATGATCCTGCCCACGCTGGCTTTGGACCATGATCCTCATATCTTAGCCTTCTAAGTAGTTAGGATTACAGGCATGAGCCTGGCAAAAATATAAAAGTATTTTATATTACTTTTATATTTTTGCCTCCTATTGTTCCAGGTGAGAAAATATTCTATAAAACATGGGGGCACATGAACAAAAAGCTGACTGTGAGAATCTTCAGCTGGCCAAAGCTGGATTAATTAAAGCAGCTCCAAAACAATCACGTTAGCAATAATAACAACAATGGTTTAAAACAGAATCCTAGTATTAATGATTTTCCAACTAATAATGGATGAGAGAGAGTCTCGAACTCAGGGCCTGGGCATTGTCCCTGAGCTTTTTTACTCAAAGCTAACAATCTACCACTTGCCACAACTCCACTTTAGGCTTTTGGGTGGTTAATTGGACATAAAAGTTTTATAAACTTTCCTGCCTGAGCTGGTTTCCCGCTGCCATCCTCAGATCTCAACCTCCCGAGTAGTTAGGAGCTGTGGCACCTGAGTTGAGAGGATCTTCTTTACAAAAGGATCCCAGCTAACAAACACAGAAGAACAATGATTTAGAAAACCATCATGATTTCACCAATTTGATGACTGACTCAGGCAAACATCAACAATGAATATTAAAGCCCCTGATGAAAGTTGCTGAGATCAGAGGATGTATACCCCACAGGTTGCTTGTTAACTGCAGAGAGGACCAAACGATATCTGTTACCACAGCATTTAAATCAAGTGATGAAACATGACTTCCTCTTTGGACAAACGGACAGAGATATCAAGTAGGGCCAAAGTGAATAAACTAAAGTTATATCTGAGTCAGTCTACAAAACAATAGAGCTGGACCCCTTATGTTTTACTTTAAGTTAAAGGGAACTGATGCTACATTACATGCAATGCATAACATTAAATGCAGGTACCCTGCTCTGTCAGTGTTAGACAAAGGTCCAAATTCCTTGTGGAGTTAGTGAAAACTTCTTCCTCAGCTTCCCACATTGTAACTATTCACGGATATCTTCTATCCCATTCTCTTAGCCTTTCCCTGTAGTTTTCCATATTTTCATTGTGCATTGTTGTTTTTCCCTAGAGAGCCTTAAACATACCACCAAAAGTAAAATTACAACAAATTTTGTCTTTAAGATCTCAAATGACTTTATATGCAATTCCATAAAATAGATGGAATGAGTGTCTGGAAGGTCTGAACAGAGGATTTTAAATTAAAACAAAAAGAATAGCTGGGTTCAGGTGGCTTATGCCTGTAACCCTAGCTACTTAGGAGGCTGAGATCTGAGAATCATGGTTTGATGCATGGGGGAAAAAAAGAGCGACAATTTCTTATCTCCAATGAACCAAAAAGACTGGAGTGTGGCTCAAGTAGTAGAGTGCTAGGCTTGAGTACAAAAGCTCATAGACAGCATACAGGACCTGAGTTCAAGCTCTAGGATTCGCACTAAAAATTAGTAACAATAATAATAACAATAAAGAACATCTTGGTCATTCCAGAGTCATTTTCCCTATAAGATAGGGATGTGAAGCCTGAACAGCAGAAAAATAACATTTACCAACTTAAAAGGTTTTTGTTTTGTTAGGATTTAGCAAGGAGAATTTCCTTACAATGCCAGACTGAAAAAATTCATTGTTATTGGGCATGCATAAAAGAGGTCTTTCACCAACATTGTTAGCTTCATTCCTAGCTATTCATGTAGGTATATATGTATGCATAAATGTATTAAGTATTTATGTATTTCCTATGCTTATATGCATGTATTTAGTTATTTTGGAATATTGCCAATAGGTCTGTTTCCTTGATTTTTTAAAAAAATCAGATTGTTTGGTTTTGGTGTATAGAGTCATTGATTATTGTAAGTTAATTTTGCATTTGCTACTTTACTGAAAGAGTTTCACAGATCTAAGAATTTTTATATTGCAAAGGATAATGTCACTCACAAATCTGAGTAACATGAATCTCTCCTCTATTTGTATCCCTTTATTTTATCTTTCTTCCCTGGTTGCTGGAGCTAGGAATTCATGGATGCCATATATTTTGATGATCTGTTGCTTAATGAATAAATATCATGACATTTGCATATGAATCACATGCAAGTACTTTCATTAGTAAAGTTCAATTCTTTTTTTGTTGACTACGTTTTCCCACTAAATTTTATTCAGTTGGATACATTTTATTCATTTCTCTGTCTTTATATTTTTCTAGAATTCTATCTTCATTATGATCTGTTTTCAGTATGATTAGGTTCTGGATTCCCTCCTAACAAGTGATCCTTCACAGAAAGCCTGAAATATTTGTAGTTTATTACCCATAGATTTGGTAAAGTCTGGATACCACTACTACTATTATCACAAAAATAACCACCGGGAATAGGTACAGAGTCACCTTCCTGCTTTGCTGGCAGGTCCTGAAGCCAAGGAAATGTTCTGCACCTACTCACATCCACACTACCAATACAGAAAGGCTCTGACGCAAAAGGTTCTGACAAGCCAGAAGCCAATGGCTCATGCCTGTAACCTTAGCTACTAAGGAGGCTGAGATCTGAGGATCATGGAAAAATGGCTATGTCTTTAAACCTCTACCTAATGTTAGGTCTATGGTTGTAATACTCCCAGATATACTGCAACTTGTAATGATTGCTAGACCTCTTATGGATAGAAGATCAGGTGTTCCTACTTTGTACGTGGCTACATTTCCTGCTCAGCCCAAACACCACCACAAAATAGAGTTCAGTATACACGCCTAATATATATTACCACTAAGCCTATCATTAATAATAATATTCTGTCACCACTACTATTGGAGGCTAGCTCTCTAACTTTGGTCTCCACTTCCAGCTCTTTGTTGGTTCATTTAAGTCTAGGATGGCAATGACTTTCCTGCCTGGGATGGCTTGCAACCATAGCATCCTCAGACTTCAGCCTGGTGAGGAGCTAGGATTTCAGGCATGAGGCACGGTCATTGTCCTTTTCCTCCTACTGATGCTAGCCTAGCCAAATGTAGTTTCGATATGTCTATGAAAGGCAGGAACAGTTGCTCATGCTTGTAATTCTAGTTAATCATTGGCTGAGATGTGAGGATCCTGGTTTGAAGGCAGCCCCAGCAGGAAAGACTAGGCTTCAATGAATGTGCTGTAAGTAGTCTGCGGCTGGTGCTGTGGCGACGACTGCGGCACTGCCATTGCTAGGCAGTGAAGGGTTGGGTGAAGGTGGAGGCGGCCGGGCCTCGGGGGACAGGGCCAGGTACTAGGCTCCGGCGCGCGGTACAGAGTGCGCATGCGCGCTGTCCTCGCTCCAGCAGAACCTTAGACGTCATAGGTGGCTCGCGCTGGCCACCAGCCAACGAACTAACCAACGAACGAACAAACGTTGCTGGTTTGCTTGGCCTGCGCCCACCGACGTGGCGGGAAAGCCAAATGTGAGCGCCAGCGGCTCTGATCGCAGGGCTGCCCCGACGCCTCTGAACGTGCGCCATGGGCGCCTATCTGGGCACGGCTGGCCTTTCCCTGCCTGCGGCCATCCCGGCCCAGGACCGCACTGAGCGCCACGCACCTGCTGGGCCTCAGCAGCCCTCGGTCTCCAAGAGCATCCCCCTGCTGTCCTGCTGGCTCCCCAGGGCTCTGGTGAGGGCCAGCAAGAGGCCATCCCGCGGCCATGCTGCGGCCTGGCGCAGGCATTTTCTCAGCTGGCCTCGGAGACGCTCTCTGCTGGGGCAGGCGCGATCTTTGCTGCTAGGCCGGCTGCCTGCTGCGTGCTGGATCCCGCACCACCTTGTAAAGAAGGCTGGCAGCAGGAGAGCTCGCAGACCCCCGACCCGCAGGCCGCCCCCGCCCACCAGCACAGGGTGGCGGCGTCCAGCGCAGGCGCAGGCGCAGACCACCGGCGCCTGCGCGCAGGCTGCGGCCTCCTGCATCGCCCCGCGCTCCAGGGCTGCCCAGGAGCCCCCCGCCGAGGGCGCCCAAGACAGGAAGACCAAGACCAGGGCTGCAGAAGAGCAGAGCGCCGTGACTGGCCCACACCCCAAGAGACGGCACCAAGACAGCGCAGGGGATGGAAGGCCATCGCTGAAGTCCCCGGAGCCGTCTCCCGGGCTCAGGGCTGAGTGCGCTGCCCGACTCTGTCGCAAGCCCTTGGCAGAGCAGTGGCGCAGCTCTTGCGGGAGGTCAGTGGACCCCAGGCGCACCAGTGGCCAGCCTGGCTGCAGCACTGACGGCCTCCCTGCCGCCGGCTCCCCTGTGGCCCTGGCCTCCCCAGGCCCCGGCTGCCAGGGGCGCGCCTCGCCCAGCTCGGTAGCGGCCACCTGCTCCAGCTCCATTGGCTGCCCCAGCCCGCTCAGCCCGTCGCCTGCCCCTGGCAGCAGAGAGGCCCGCTGCAGCTGCCAGCGCACAGCCAGGCCTGCCTGCCACGTGGCCCTTGCCTCCCGCCACAAGCCGGCTTTCCGCGTCCATCCCAGAGTGCGCACCAAGCTCGCCTTCGGGGACCCCAGGGCAGTCCTTGATGCCAACCTGCGCTGCTCCTCGGAGGGAAGAGAAGGTGAGGCCGTGTGCACACCTGCAGAGCCAGGGCCAGCGCCAACCCCAGTGCCAGCGCCGGCGCAGCCCCAGATGGCGCCGGGCTCTTGTGGTCAGTCAGCTTGGGGCAGTCAGGCAGGCCCAGCCTCCACCTTGCCGGCCTCTGCCAGCACTCAGCCCTCCCTGGGCCTCTCCACCACCACTGGCTGGCAGATCACCTCTCAGGCCACCACCACCACCTGCGGCACCATCGGCACCAGGATTGTCAGCTCATCACAGGCCCCTTTTCCATATGGCAGCTTGGTGGCCTCTGCAGGTCCTCTGGGCTTTGGATTCATCGGGGCCACCCCAGGCACCAGCTGCACTTCTGGAGCACTCTGCTTCCCAGCCTCCATCCCACGGAAGCACGCACGGCAGCAGCCTCTTGTTTGGAGCCTCCTCAACCCACCCAAGGCGCCAGGGGACTTAGGCCTCTGGCTTCAGCAGCCCCATCCCTTGCCATGGGTGTGGCTGGCTCCACACTGACTGGAGCCCCCATGGCACTACACCAGTAAAAGATAACCCCTGCCCCCCTTTAACCTATGCCCCCCCCCACTTTCCCTTGTCTGGATCTCAAACCCTGCCAGGAAGAGCCTCTGGCACTCTGGAGTTGAAACCAAGCAAAGTCATCCTGTGTCCCAGCTTCAGCTGGCCAGCGATGGCCGTGAGCAGCCACGAAGGGCCAGTGCCCTGTCACTTCTGCAGGAAGTGGGCACCTGGAGAAGGTGCTGATGGAACAGGACGGAAGAAGCTGGATACCTTCCCTTCAACACTCATCCAGGTGAGCAGAGGATGAAAGCAACATCTCTCTGTCCATGGTGCCCCTGGGTCCAGTTTCAGTTGCTTCCTACCAGACTCCAGAGCTCCCAGGTGGGGAAGTTTGTCTGGAGGGTGGGTACCTGGTGTGCATTCATGGGGTGGCACAACTGGGTCATTGCTGAGCTTGACCTGCTAGGATTGGCTGTAAGAAGTGGCTGTCTTTCTCAGGCTCTTTGAGACTTACCATTTCCCCAATAGCTTGCTGCTTTGTCCTCAGAGATCTGTCTTGGTATCTATGCCTTGGAGTGCAGTAGGTGCAGCTCTGCTTTCTTCTGCACAGCAGTCTGAGCATTCATCTCCTACCTGTTTAAACCCTCCAGGATGCGTGGTGACTCCAGGTAGCCTGGCAGAGCCAGAGAGACTCTCCCTCAAGAACAGATTCTTCTGGAGCTGATAGGATCCTATTGGCTGCTTCTAGTTCTTCCTCTTCACCCAACCACTTGCTGCTGCCCAGACAACATCTTCCATTGTGGGATTGGAAGGTCCTCCAGTTGTCCTGTGGCACTTTGCAAGACTCAAGTGTGCTGTTCCCGTGGAAGAGAACTGAATGGTATGTGTAGAGGTCTTATTTCACTTTTTCCAGTGCTCTGGAAGGCCACAATGCTGACTCCTGACATGTTTGGAATGATGCTTTGACTTTGACAGGCTTGTAGGCCAGATAGGATGGTCCTGAAGAAGCCAGGGTTCCTCCCACTTTTACCTGCTTACCCAACTCAGCTTTAGGCTAGGATCCCCAGTGTCCATCAGAGGACCTGGACTGACCATCTTCAGATGTCAGGTCTCAGGTTTCAGTTCCCCTTCACTCCGAACTGAATAGATGATGCAATGTACATTTGGTCCCACACTATCTTTAAAAATTGGCATACATATCATAATTATGTGATGATATTGTATTGGAAATTAGACCTTAGTAGATTTCACAAGGACTTGTTCTAATTCTGAATGTTTGTGACAATTGTATTGCCTTAACAATATTTTATTGTTGAACACTACCTGTCATTACTAGAAGTTAATACTTTCTCTTGGAGACATACAGTGTATTGGTTCACTCCCCTAGATCATTGCTTTGCTAAGACTTTTGCACTCGCAATCTTTTCAGTGTTTGCCTACAGTTCTATGGTTTTGAGTGAAATTAAGACTTTGATGTGATGTCTCTTCTCAACACAACTAGATGTTACCCTATAGCTTTGCATTGAGAGCTTTGTCAGTGTTTGCTTACTCAGGAATTGTCCAGAATTCCTTTGTGTGGATGGCAGACTTATACTTCACATATCCTTCCTTCTCAGGTGTAGATGTGAATTGCCATCTTCTTTGCATCAGCAATATTTTAAACATTTGCTTATTATTGTCACATCACAGGCAGACCATTGTGTGTTGGAAGTCAGATGGATTCCAGGTCCCCTCCTTCTCAGCACTGGATGGATGTCTGTCCATCTGGAGGAAGGGGGTATATCAAAAAGGTGCAGGAGAGCACAGGACCCAAGAAGCCACATACCAGGAATGCAACACTCAGGCAGGTGAGTCTGCAGAGCTAAAAGAACAACTGCCCCTATTGTTCACAGGCTGTCCTGAGTATTCATGTGGTGCTGAACTTGTTTAGATGGTCCTCTCCATTTTCTCAAGAGCTAGAAGATGGAGCAGCTCTGCTTGAGGGAGCCTGGATGTGTTAGAGCGTGGGACAATTGGGTCATTCCTAATGTTTCCCAAATGTTGGTTTGGATGCAAAAGAGGGTTCTGTACCTCTGGCTCTTTTAGGATTAAAATTCCCCATTTCTTGCTGCTTTGTCTAGCACATCCCCTATTGTGTCCATGCTTAGAATAACTGTGAATCTTGCTTTTCTCCCAGTTGCTGCACTTGTGCTTTGTCCAGCAAGCAGTCTGAGTGTTCATCTCCAGCCCTGTCTACCAGCCCAGTGTCTATCAAGAACAGAATCCTTCTGAAGCAGGTGTGATGGCACAGGCTGCCTACAGTTGTGCCTTGGAACCCAACAACCTGCTGGATGACCAGACATCTCTATGTTCCTCACTGGGAGTGGATTGTGCCATCCTTGCCATGTGTCAGTTTGTACACAAGTGTGCTGTTCCCTTGGAGAAGAAGACAGTGAATGGTACTTGTGGAGGCTTGTTGGTATGGCTGGATGGAACTATCTCCAGTCTCCTGGGCCTGGTGAATTGAGTTTGGAGCAGGGTTCCTTGTTATGGCCAATATGATAGCTCCTGAACTTAGGAATGATTTTGGACGTCTATGGGCTGGCAGCCCAGATATAATGTTCCTGATGTAGCAAATATCTCTTAGCCCCCTTACCAGTTTACTCAACCGCACCCACCTCTAGGAGAGGCCCCTAGTGTGCATCAGGAGACATGGACTGACCACCTGGGCAAGGAAGGCTGAGCTTCTATTTCATGTCCCTTTCACTCAGTTCTAATACATAGCTCTCACCAAATTCTTTTGTATTGACAGTATTTTATATTTTTGCTTAACATGGTATAATTGTTACCAAGTATATTGTGCTACAAATTAGACTTTGGTGAATTTAACATGCCCATCTTCTCATTTAGATATTTCTCATAATTTGTCCCATTGATACTATTTTATTTTGTTTACTATTCTATGATTAATAAATTGTTTTGGACATTCAACTGTAGATTTTTCATTGTCTTGGTTGTGAAGTTACAATACTCCTTTCCCTTGACTTTATTTGAGCCGTTTGCTCAGTATAGCATATAATTGGGTCTTTCATGTGAGCGGCCATCGATACCCTCTGTCATGTAGTTGACTCTCCATGTCCCTGTGTTCCTTTTGGTTTTACCCCCTGCGTTGTCATCTCTAATTACCTTTTAAAGTATCTCTCTTGCTTAGTGCCTTAATATGTGCATGGTATTGTGTAAACATAAGTAAGGTTTTGATTTTTTATTAAACAAAATTGTTATATATTTTACTCTTAAAACAGTCTTAAACAGCTTTACCATGGCCGGGCGCTGGTGGCTCACGCCTGTAATCCTAGCTACTCAGGAGGCTGAGATCTGAGGATCGCGGTTCAAAGCCAGCCCGGGCAAGAAAGACCGTGAGACTCCTATCTCCAATAAACCACCAGAAAACCGGAAGTGGCGCTGTAGCTCAAGTGGTAGAGCGCTCGCCTTGAGCTGAAGAGCTGAGGGACAGCGCCCAGGCCCAGACAAAAAAAAAAAAAAAAAAAAAAAACAGCTTTACCATGATGTCTTGAACCAACCCACTCACCCGGGGCACACTGTTACCAAATATTTAGAATAGGACAGGGAATTTAATAGACTTATAAATTAATTTGGCCAGGAATACCAGATAAGTAAGGTTTTTGTTTTTGCAATTAGATTTTCCTTGAATGTTGTAAATGCCAGAAAATATCACTTTAGTGTGGTGATCGAGTATACATTATGGATTGTAGAATGGCACACACTGTGACAAGGAAATGTGTACCTCCTGCCAGTAAAGCCTGCTGTGGCTTCATAGTTTCACAGACAATCCTGTTTCCTTGTTTCCTTAGCCTTTTCTATAATCTTGACAGTCCTTTTAACCAAAATATCCTGAAATATAATTTCATGAATTTTCTGCTCTAATTGTCTTTTACACTAGGGTGATATTTTCATTTCTCATTTGATGTTTTAAAATTCGCATAGGTTAGACAGAGACTTTCTTTTTTTCTTTCTTTTTTTATGGTTGTGGTGGGGAGGGCATTCCTGAGGTTTTATTCAGCAGGTGAATCCTGTCTCAGAGCTGTTTAACTCTAGGCTGGTGCTGTATCTGGGAGTCATACCTGCTTTTCCTGTGTTCTGTTGAGAAATTGAGATTAGGGTCTCAGAGACGTTTCTGCCTGGGCTGTCTTCCAACTTTGACCCTTAGATCTCA
Source organism: Dipodomys spectabilis (assembly GCF_019054845.1). Classification (NCBI taxonomy): domain Eukaryota; kingdom Metazoa; phylum Chordata; class Mammalia; order Rodentia; family Heteromyidae; genus Dipodomys; species Dipodomys spectabilis. Next base: position 351,551 of record NW_024870701.1, on the reverse strand, counting down.
GCCTCCTTCATAGCTAGGATATCAAGCAAGAGCTGAAGTGGGGAAACTGAGTCACGGTCCTCCAGGGGCCTGGACAGGTGATGGGAGCTGTTGTTTTCATAGTCTTCCTGGGGCCTAGTGAAGAGATGGAGACTGCCCACCCAGCTCCAAGGGCTGCAGGTGAGACAAACCAACCTTTGAATTGAAGATGCCTGGCTCAATGGGTACAGCCTGGAGCCCCCACCCCTACCCCAGGTGGAGGCAACATACAGGTACATTGTGTTGTTTAACCCAGGGGAGCCCTGCTCCTTGTGTTGTTTATGTATGCTTGGTGAGGCTTGGTCTCCATCCTGTGACTGTGGTCTTTAAAAGCTTAGTACTTGCTCAGTTAGGGTCTGCAGGCTATTGGGACAGTTTGCTGCCTATAACACTCTAGCCCTCCAATAAAGACTCCAAAATATGACCTGTGAAAATGTGGCATCTCAATTTTCTTCTCACTGGATTTATATTTCTGATTTAAGTTATAACTGAGCCAACTGAGCCTCGTTCCTTCTTAATGTTTTAAGCATCTTTGTTGTTACATTTTAAACATCTTTCCTTGCGTTTCTACAAATTCTTCTGTATTTTCCATGATTTACAGCTTACTTTTTAATCTACTGGTTTTCATTGCACTGTGTATTGTTTTTGTTTTTTTCTTTTTGTTGTTTCAAATTCTGTTAGAAGTTAGAGCCTAAAAGATTCCTTAAGATTTTTTGCTCAGGGCTATCACTCAAACTTACGTCACAGCACTATTTTCAAGTTAGTTTAGCAGTGAATTGGAAATGAGAGTTTCACAAATTTTTGCCTAGAATGTGTCAAACCACAACCCTCAGAATAGGATTACTGTGAGAGCTATGAGTGCTCAGATCTGAGTGTCTGTGTGTGTGTGTGTGTGTGTCTGTGTCTGTGTGTCTGTGTCTGTGTCTGTGTGTCTGTGTGTTGGTTTGGAGCATTGTCTATGTGTTGGGACCTGACACTGCCCATAAGCTTTCTCAACTTCGTGCTTTTTGGTCGCTAATAGGAAATTATGAGTTTCACTGTTGTTAGGTGAGAATACAGAGAATCCACATTTTGAAAGCTTGAATCTTGGAGTCTCATTAGAGTGCTAGTGGTCGACAGGCAGCCAATTGCTACCAAGGCCTGCAGCCCACAAATATACTTATCATTATAACGATACAGGCCAGAGAGGAAAGAAAGCACAAAAACAATACCAACACACCAATTCAGCTCCAATGGAGAGCTGAAGTAGGACACCATGGTGACTGCAGAAGAGTCAGGAGACAGGACACAGGCTGGGAACATGTTCCTTGCCTAAATAGGTTCAGGCCAGTTGGCAGGGTTACAGGACACTCCCAGTACCAGGCAATGTCCTGACAGATTCGGAACCAATGGGGCAAGTTGCCAGCCCCTGTCTCCAGGGATTCAGGCATATCCATCTCTTGGGAGGGGAGGGGGTCACCTTGCCCCCTCCTTTCCCACCGTGAAGAGAAGATGCCAGACCAGCAGAACTTTGCCATCTAGAGGAGATTGGCTTAACCTTCCACATAGAGTATGTTTAGAGGATACCCAGAGGCTGGTGATTCAAGCCATTTAGGGAGTTAATCAATGCAGTATCAGAACATTCTCTATATGCAAAACTTTCCTAGTGCTATGACATCTTTTTTTTTTCTTTTTGGCAGTCCTGGGGTTTGGACAATGGGCCTAGGTGCTGTCCCTGAGCTCCTCAACTTGAGCCCTTGAGCTACACTTCACTTCTAGTTTTGGTGAGTTTCATAATGCTCAGGCTGGATTTGAACTATGATCTTCAGATCTCAGCTTCCTGAGTAGCTAGGATTACAGGCATGAGCCACCAGTGTCCAGCAACATCTGCATTTCTCTAAAGCAGAGCTAGTCTGCAGTTCTCTGAAGCAGAGCCCTTCTAGCTTGCCTTGAGCTAGGAATCTGCCTTCAATGAATGGTGTCTTTCACCTCTAGGCTTTTTGGCACTGGATGGAGAATTCCCTCTACCCAGCGTTTGGTGTCACCAGGATGACTGTACCAAATTAATTAGTCTCAGCCTCCTTACCTCATCACAGGCTGTCTTGCCTGGCCTGGCTTCAAGCTGCAATCCTCAATTATCAGCCTCCTGAGTCTCCAGGATTACATATATGAACTACTGGATCATGGCTTGCTGCTTTTATTCATAGCTGTGCAACTTTCAAAAATGGGAACTTACTTTATTAGTACATTTTTAAATCACTATAATGAAATACCACACACTGCCCATTTATATACATTAAAGAGAGAGGTTGTGGACACATTTGAAGTTTCTCTTCCAAGACTGGTTTTCAGGTGGGAAAGGTGTAGATGGTGGAGACAATGAATGGCAGGAGCATATTGTGCAGAGAGTAGATAAATGTCAAGTCAGGAAGCAGAGAGGATGGTCAGGTTCCACAGTCCCCTTCAATGGAACCCTCTCAATGACCTAAAGACTCACAGCTTCCCAAGGCCCACACCTCAGTGCCACACCAGTGACTCTTGCCTGTAATCCTATCTACTCAGGAGACTCAGATCTGAGGATTATGATCCAAAGCCAGCATGAGCAGGAACATGCACAATATGCATACCCCCAATTCACCATCAAAAAGCAGGAAGTGCAGCTGTGGCTCAAATGGTAGAATGACAGCCGTGAGTGATAAAACACAGGAGAACCATGCAGCCCATGAGTCCAGCCCCAGGGGAAAGAAGTCATAAAGAATAAAGAGCATGTTGGTTATTGCAGAGTCACTTTTCCCTTCATGAGGACATGGAGAATAAATATAGAAAAATAATCAGTTAATTTTTGCTACTTTAAGGTACTTTTTGTGAGGATTAAACCAAAGGGAATTTTCTTCTCATGCTAGATTGGAAACTTGGACTGCTGTCCAGATTTTCTCTCTAGCTTTGTCTTAAAGAAAGATAACTTAGTTTGTGGTGGTGACAGGGAACGTTCACATGAGGAATTCCATCGTGATTTTCCTGTTGGAGTCTAGTACAGTAGCCTCATCCACAACACTGACTTTCTACAATTTTTATTTAACAATTCTATGTCTAAAATGTGAAAATCCACAGATGGACTTGGTGAGCAAAATAGAGGTGACCGAATGAAGATTCAGTGAACTCAAGGACAGAAAGAAAAAGTGCCTAATTTACATAAGGAAGAATTAGACTAAGCAGTGCAAAAACCACCCAACAGTATGAATAACAATATATGTGACAGACTCTCAGAAGTCACTGGACTGTACCAAAGTCTGGTTGGGAAAAACATTGCCTTGATTGGTATATTTAGAATGCACATTTTTTCTTTTGTATTGTTTATATTACTATGGTTAACTGCATTGGTGAATTCCTTTTAACAGTGGATCTAACTGGTAGAGCTGCAATCGTGTATTATCTTTTTTGGTTCACCTTCCATTCTACATAGTAATATTGGGTCCCATTTAGTTTTGAACTTGTTCTTTTGGAGTCTTGCTGACTTACTAAAATAATAAAAGGACTTAGTCAAACTTTAGAATTAGTTGCATCCGGGTTGGGAAGGTGGCTCAGTGGTACAGCGCTTGCCTTGCATGCCTGAGGCCCTGGGTTTAATTCCTCAGCACCACATAAGCAAAAAAGAAAATAGCTGGAAGTGGCACTGTGGCTCAAGTGGTAGAGCACTAGCCTTGAGCTGAAGAGCTGAGGGACAGCGCCCAGGCCCAGAGTTCAGGCCCCACAACCGGACCCCCCCCAAAAAATTAGTTGCATCCTTCCCCCCATTTCCTCTTTTTCTTGGATTCACCAAGAGCAGAAGGAAAGATGTTAGATTATCAGCCAATCAAATGGGGATTTGCTCTTTCCTTTTGACAAAGGCTGTTACTAGAAGCTGGATTTCATTAATTTACTGACTCTCCTGTGTCCCAATCTTTCATGATAGGGGTCTTTCACCAATGTTGTGAGCTTGAGTCCTAGATATCTATCTATCTATCTATCTATCTATCTATCTATCTATCTATCTATCTATCTATCTATCTCCTATTTTCCTACATGTGTATGTATTTATTGTAGACTATTCTGCATGTGTTTGTATAATTTTTTTCTCAGAAGTCATTTATTTCTGTATGTGGACTTTGCATTTTGCTAGTTTGCTAAAAATATTAGAACTTAGCCACGTTTTCCCCCATAGGGTCATATGACTGCAAATTGGGGTAATTTTTCTTTTTCCATTCCTAGTTGTATTATTCCTTTATTTTCCTTTTCTTGCCTTATTATTATAGCTAGGAATTCATGCATGTCAAATAATTGGATGCTTTGTCATTTGATGTATAATATCATTTGCATACAAATTGGTTTAAGTACTTTCAATAGTGTATAAACTTCAGTTCTTCTTTCTTCCTTTTGTCTTGAATGAAATGTTTTGTGTTTTATTTGACTTAAACTCAGCCTGGTAGCTGTCCTTTAGTGTTTTTTCTCAAGGCTACTACTCTACCACTTTAAGCGGTAACTCCCCTTCTTGTTTTTAGGTAGTTAATTGGAAGATATGAGTCTCAGAGCCTTTCCTGCCTGAGTTGTCCTATTATCCTAGCAGCTACAGTAGCTAAGCTTACAGGAATGAGCCACCGGGTCCAGCTCAAATTAAACTTTTTACCACCACTTTATTCAAGAACTATATCAGTGTGCTTTGTTTTCAGGATGATTAGGTACTCTATTCTGTCCTGATGATTGTGGCCTTTCACAGTAAGCCTGCATTATTGCAGTTTATAACTCTGGGTTTTAGCAAAGTCTGGTCGATATTTTTTTTCTATTTTTTCATGGGGTTTGAACTCTGTGCCAGATGCTGTCTCTCAGCTATTTAGCAAAAGGCAAGTGCCCTACCACGTGAACTACAGCTCCCTTCCTTGCTTTTTCTTTTTATATGGTGCTGATGAATTGAACTCAGGGCCTCATGCAGGTGAGGCAAGCACTCTACCACTAAGCAACCCTCCAAGACCCATTTTTAATAATTTTAAAGAGGAAGTATGTGAAGAAACATCAGGAGAAACATTGCTGGCAGGACTGGGAAGGTGGCTCAGTGGTAAAGTGCTTGCCTCACATGCATGAGGCCCTGGGTTTGTTTCCTCAGCACCACAGAAGCAGAAAAAGCTGGAAGTGGCGCTGTTGTTTTAGTGATAGAGGGCTAGCCTGGACCTTAAGAGTTGAGGGACAGAGCCCAGGCCCAGAGTTCAGGCCCCACGATTGACAAAAAAAAAAAAAAATGCAGACATCTTTTACACCTAGCCATATCCACCAGACCTACTGCATGGAGTGTTTATTAGAGGATCTGTCTACCAAAGCTGGGTCAGAAGCTATACCTACATGTGTGCCTCATGCTGCACCTAGCATTGTTAGGGTTACCCTAAAAATCACAATATAGTTTTGCCCTGAAATGTCACCAGTATAAACTAATTTAAACAACATCTAGAGATGAGAACAAACTTAAGGAATGACTTCAACAAAATATTCACTTGTAATAATTATGCACAAGTATGTAAATAATATTGTCAATGCAAAAAATAAAAATATAAAAACTGTAAAAAATATGCAGACTTGACAACATGTACATATGTGCAATCTTCTAAGGTCTGATTGGTAAGACAATATAGTTACATATAATTACAGCATGGTATACAAAGTTTTAAAATCCTGTAAATGCAAAAGAATATTGTAACAACCATCAATAAGCGTTGACAGTAAAGGAACATGAAACCTAAAGTCTGGCTTCCTTCCACAGGTGGTCAGTTCACATCCTCTGGGGGTGCTCCTGTAGCATTGGGTGGGGTTTGATAAACTGAGAAGGAGGCTAAGAGGTCTTTGCCTTTTCAGAAATATTATATCCAGGCTGCCAGCCGATAAACATCCAAATACATTACTATATTCAGGAGCCAAACTGGTACCACACTGGCCAACACTGGCACCACAATCCAAACTCAATTCATTAGGCCAAGGAGTCTTGAGACAGTTCAGTCTGGCCCTACCCAGAGGCCCCTACATAAACCATGCCCTGTGTTCTTCTCCAGGGGACCAGCACACTTGAGCATCACACAATACCACATGACATGGCTTGTACCACCCAGTCCCAGTGAGATAGAGGTTATCTGGTCACTATCAGGTTGTTGGGTTCAAAGGCAAAACTAGAAGCAGCCCATGCCACATTGCCTGCTCCAGAAGCTTCAGTTCTCAAGAGAGAGGCTCTACTTGGCTCCCCTGGGTGGTGTGGAGCCAACTAGGAATTTATGCATGTTCAACTGGAAGGCTGGAAATGAACACTGGGACTGCATGCAAAAGAAAGCAGAGATATACCTACTAGAGTAAAAACAAGGAAGAGATGCAATAGAGGGAGTATTACAAAAAAGCAGAATTAGAACACGTCCTAGTGAAATCTACTAAGGTCTATTTTCCAAAACAATATCTTCACTTAGAGTTATAATATGTATGCTATTTTATTTGTTTATTTTTGGTCTGTTGTGGGACTTGAACTCTTGGCCTGGTCGCTGTCCCTCAGCTCTTCAGCTCAAGGCTAGCTCTCTCCCACTTGAGCCATTGCACCACTTCCAGTTTATCTTGAGTTCAAATGAAGGGGGTATGGAATCCATCCAACTTTCAACAGATAAAAGATTTACAGCAACTATAATTTCAGAATGGCAGGCAAAATGTAAAATATTAACAATTAAGAGAATATTATTTATCAGATGTTGATATATCAGATGTTCATGTATCTGTCCTTCTGAAAGGACTGTTTAGCTCATTTGCTCATTTATCAATTAGATTGTTGATTCTTTGAAGGCTTAGTTTCTTGAGCTCTTTGTATATTCTGGATGTTAGGCCATTGTCTGACATGTAGCTGGCAAAGATCTCTCATTCTGTAGGTTATCTTTTTAGCTTGTTAAACAATTATGTCCTTGAAATAATTAATAATTAATTGTTTAATTAATTATTAATAAAATAATTTAATCAAAAAAAGAAGAAGAGAATATTATTATAAACATTTATAGCTCAGAAGGAATGAGATGTGAAGTATTAAGTCTGATGTCCAATACAAAGGAATTCTGGAGAATATTAACAATAAATAGAATATTAGTATAAATATTTATAGCTCAGAAGAAATGATATGTGAAGTGTTAAGTCTGGTGTCCAATACAAAGGAATTCTGGAGAATAGTAAGCAAACACTAACAAAGCTCTCGATGCAAAGGTATATGGTAAAAACTTGTTGCATTGCAGGGCCCCAGTGGTTCATGACTATAATCCTAGCTACCCAGGAGATAAGATCTGAGGTTTATGGTTCAAAGCCCAGGCAGGAGAGTCTGTGAGACTCTTATCTCCAATAAACCACTCAGAAAACCTGAAGTGGTGCTGTGGCTCAAGCAGTAGAGTGCTTGCCTTCAGCTGAAGAGTTGAGGGACAGTGTGCAGGCCCAGAGTTCAAGCCCCACAACTGACAAAACCAAAACAAAACCATAAATCTGGTAGCATGGAGAAAAGAAAGGAAATCTAAAGTGTAATTTCAAACAAAAAGACTTACTTATATGGACAGTGCTAAAAGAATATCATATCAAACAACAAGAAGAGAGAACAAAAAGACAGTATGACTCCAACACAAAGTATAAGCTTTTCATAATTTTAGGACGCATATAAATGAAAAAAAATTAGATTTCATACTACCTTTGTAATGAACTGAAGAGATTCTTATGCCTTGATAGTATTTTAACTTCATACTATTCAGTGTAAGTAAATCTTGGCTGGATGTCAAACTTTGGATTTCACACATCCTTTGTGTCAGCCCTACATATAAGTTATACAATATGTTACATTGACAATATTTAAACTTTTACATCCTCTAAACATACCCTATATGGAAGGTTAAGGCCAGTCTTCTCTAGATGGAAAAGTGTTGCTGGTGTGACCTCTTCTCTTCATGGTGGGGAAGGAGTAGGCAGAGTTTAGAGTTGGTCCAGGAAAGGAGAAATGATTGCCTGTGGGATGATGAAGCTAGAGCTAGCTTTATTGGCATAGGCAGCATTCTCTCCCTGTCAGTCTCCATGCTATTGTATAGAATATCTTGTACATGTGGTCACCAGACTACAATTCTGTTTTGTCACTTTTACACCAAGGTTAATCTCATAGCAACAACAAAGGACATACTCATAAATACAGAGTGGTATGCAAATATTAAAATATTGCCAATGCAAAAACATACTGTAACAGGTATCTAGAGTTCAGAATGCGGAACATGTAAAACCAAATTCCAACACCAAGGATTTACATACAAATTATGGAATAGTATGTAAAAGTTTAAATATTGTCAATGTAACATATTGTGTAACTTATATGTAGGGCTGACACAAAGGATTTGTGAAATCCAAAGTTTGAAATCCAGCCAAGATTTACTTACACTGAATAGTATGAAGTTAAAATACTATCAAGGCATAAGAATCTCTTCAGTTCATTACAAAGGTAGTGGGAAATCTAATTTTTTTCATTTATATGCATCCTAAAACTGTGAAAAGCTTATACTTTGTGTTGGAGTTATACTGTCTTTTTGTTCTCTCCTATAGTTGTTTGATATGATATTCTTTTTGCACTGTCCATATTTTAAATGTTTGGACACAATTCTATGGTTTATAAGTAAGTCCTTTTGTTTGAAATTACACTTTAGATTTCATTTCTTTTCTCCATGCTACAAGTTTTATGGTTTGGTTTTGTTTTGTTTTTGTCAGTTGTGGGGCTTGAATTCTGGGCCTGCACACTGTCCCTCAACTCTTCAGCTGAAGGCAAGCACTCTACTGCTTGAGCCACAGCACCACTTCTAGTTTTCTGAGTGGTTTATTGGAGGTAAGAGTCTCACAGACTTTCCTGTCTGGGCTTTGAACCTTGATCCTCAGTTCTTATCTCCTGGGTAGCAAGGATTATAGGCATGAGCCAAGGGGGCCCTGCAATGCAACAAGTTTTTACCACATACCTTTGCATCAAGAGCTTTGTTAGTGTTTGCTTACTATTCTCCAGAATTCCTTTGTATTGGACACCAGACTTAACACTTCACATATCATTTCTTCTGAGCTATATTTATACTAATATTCTATTTATTGTTAATATTTTACATTTTGCCTGCCATTTTAAAATTATAGTTGCTGTAAAACTTCCTTATGTTGAAAGTTGGATGGATTCCATACCCCCTTCATTTGAACTCAAGATATACCAGAAGTGGTGCAGTGGCTCAAGTGGGAGAGAGCTAGCCTTGAGCTGAAGAGCTGAGGGACAGCGACCAGGCCCAGAATTCAAGTCCCACAACAGACCAAAAATAAATAAATATAATACATGTTCTAACTCTAAGTGAAGATATTGTTTTGGAAAATAGACCTTAGTAGATTTCACTAGGACTTGTTCTAATTCTGCTTTTTTGTAATACTCCCTCTATTGCATCTCTTCCTTGCTTTTATTCTAGTAGGTGCATCTCTGCTTTCTTTTGCATGCAGTCCCAGTGTTCATTTCCAGCCTTCCAGTTGAACACCTATAAGTCCCTAGTTGGCTCCACACCACCTGGGGGAGCCAAGTAGAGCCTCTCTCTTGAGAACTGAAGCTTCTGGAGCAGGCAATGTGGCATGGGCTGCTTCTAGTTTTGCCTTTGAACCCAACAACCTGATAGTGACCAGATAACCTCTATCTCACTGGGACTGGGTGGTGCAAGCCGTGTCATGTGATATTGTGTGATGCTCAAGTGTGCTGGTCCCCTGGAGAAGAACACAGGGCATAGTTTATGTAGGGGCCTCTGGGTAGGGCCAGACTGAACTGTCTCAAGACTCCTTAGCCTCATGAATTGAGTTTGGATTGTGGTACCAGTGTTGGCCAATATGATGGCTCCTGAATATAGTAATGTATTTGGATGTTTATCGGCTGGCAGCCTGGATATAATATTTCTGAAGAAGCAAAGACCTCTTAGCCTCCTTCTCAGTTTATCAAACCCCACCCAATGCTACAGGAGCACCCCCAGAGGATGTGAACTGACCACCTGTGGAAGGAAGCCAGACTTTAGGTTTCATGTTCCTTTACTGTCAACGCTTATTGGTTGTTACAATATTGTTTTGCATTTACAGGATTTTAAAACTTTGTATACCATGCTGTAATTACATGTAACTATATTGTCTTACCAATCAGACCTTAGAAGATTGCATGTATATGTATATGTTGTCAACTCTGCATATCTGTCACAGTTTTTCTATTTATATTTTTTGCATAGGCAATATTATTTACATACTTTTGTATAAATATTACAAGTGAATATTTTGTTGAAGTCATTCCTTAAGTTTGTTCTCATCTCTAGATGTTGTTTAAATTAATTTATACTGGTGACATTTCAGGGCAAAACTATATTGTGATTTTTAGGGTAACCCTAACAATGCTAGGTACAGCATGAGGCACACATGTAGGTATAGCTTCTGACCCAGCTCTGGTAGACAGATCCTCTAATAAACACTCCATGCAGTAGGTCTGGTGGATATGGCTAGGTGTAGAAGATGTCTGCATTTTTTTTATTTTTGTCAATCGTAGGGCCTGAACTCTGGGCCTGGGCTCTGTCCCTCAACTCTTAAGGTCCAGGCTAGCCCTCTATCACTAAAACAACAGCGCCACTTCCAGCTTTTTCTGCTTCTGTGGTGCTGAGGAAACAAACCCAGGGCCTCATGCATGTGAGGCAAGCACTTTACCACTGAGCCACCTTCCCAGTCCTGCCAGCAATGTTTCTCCTGATGTTTCTTCATATACTTGCTTGCCTCACATGAATAAGGCCCTGGGTTCAATTCATCAGCACCATATAAAAAGAAAAGGCCAGGAAGGGAGCTGTAGTTCACGTGGTAGGGCACTTGCCTTGAGCTAAATAGCTGAGAGACAGCATCTGGCACAGAGTTCAAAACCCATGAGAAACTAGAAAAAAAATATTGACCAGACTTTGCTAAAACCCAGAGTTATAAACTGCAATAATGCAGGCTTACTGTGAAAGGCCACAATCATCAGGACAGAATAGAGTACCTAATCATCCTGAAAACAAAGCACACTGATATAGTTCTTGAATAAAGTGGTGGTAAAAAGTTTAATTTGAACTGGTCCCGGTGACTCACTCTTGTAATCCTAGCTACTCTAGCAGCTTGGATAATAGGACAACCCTGGCAGGAAAGGCCCTTAGACTCATATCTTCCAATTAACTACCTAAAAACAAGAAGGGGAGCTACAGCTTAAAGTGGTAGAGTAGTAGCTTTGAGAAAAAACACTAAAGGACAGCTACCAGGCTGAGTTCAAGTCAAATAAAACATAACACAAAACATTTCATTCGGGGCTGGGAAGGTGGCTCAGTGGTAGAGCGCTTGCCTTGCATGCATGAGGCCCTGGGTTCGATTCCTCAGCACCACATAAGCAAAAAGAAAAAAGCCGGAAGTGGCACTGTGGCTCAAGTGGTAGAGTGCTAGCCTTGAGCTGAAGAGCTGAGGGACAGCACGCAGGCCCAGAGTTCAGGCCCCACGACTGGACCCAAAAAAAAAAAAAAAAAATTCATTCAAGGCAAAAGGAAGAAAGAAGAACTGAAGTTTATACACTATTGAAAGTACTTAAACCAATTTGTATGCAAATGATATTACACATCAAATGACAAAGCATCCAATTATTTGACATGCATGAATTCCTAGCTATAATAATAAGGCAAGAAAAGGAAAATAAAGGAATAATACAACTAGGAATGGAAAAAGAAAAATTACCCCAATTTGCAGTCATATGATCCTATGGGGGAAAACGTGGCTAAGTTCTAATACTTTCAGCAAACTAGCAAAATGCCAAGTCCACATACAGAAATAAATGACTTCTGAGAAAAAAATTATACAAACACATGCAGAATAGTCTACAATAAATACATACACATGTAGGAAAATAGGAGATAGATAGATAGATAGATAGATAGATAGATAGATAGATAGATAGATAGATAGATAGATAGATAGATAGATATCTAGGATTCAAGCTCACAATATTGGTGAAAGACCCCTATCATGAAAGATTGGGACACAGGAGAGTCAGTAAATTAATGAAATCCAGCTTCTAGTAACAGCCTTTGTCAAAAGGAAAGAGCAAATCCCCATTTGATTGGCTGATAATCTAACATCTTTCCTTCTGCTCTTGGTGAATCCAAGAAAAAGAGGAAATGGGGGGAAGGATGCAACTAATTTTTTTGGGGGGGGCCTGAACTCTGGGCCTGGGCGCTGTCCCTCAGCTCTTCAGCTCAAGGCTAGCGCTCTACCACTTGAGCCACAGCGCCATTTCCCGCTTTTTTCTTTTTGCTTATGTGGTGCTAAGGAATCAAACCCAGGGCCTCAGGCATGCAAGGCAAGCGCTGTACCACTGAGCCACCTTCCCAACCCGGATGCAACTAATTCTAAAGTTTGACTAAGTCCTTTTATTATTTTAGTAAGTCAGCAAGACTCCAAAAGAACAAGTTCAAAATTAAATGGGACCCAATATTACTATGTAGAATGGAAGGTGAACCAAAAAAGATAATACACGATTGCAGCTCTACCAGTTAGATCCACTGTTAAAAGGAATTCACCAATGCAGTTAACCATAGTAATATAAACAATACAAAAGAAAAAATGTGCATTCTAAATATACCAATCAAGGCAATGTTTTTCCCAACCAGACTTTGGTACAGTCCAGTGCCTTCTGAGAGTCTGTCACATATATTGTTATTCATACTGTTGGGTGTTTTCTGCCCTGCTTAGTCTAATTCTTCCTTATGTAGATTAGGCACTTTTTCTTTCTGTCCTTGAGTTCACTGAATCTTCATTCAGTCACCTCTATTTTGCTCACCAAGTCCATCTGTGGATTTTCACATTTTAGACATAGAATTGTTAAATAAAAATTCTAGAATGTCAGTGTTGTGGATGAGGCTACTGTACTAGACTCCAACAGGAAAATCACGATGGAATTCCTCATGTGAAAGTTCCCTGTCACCACCACAAACTAAGTTATCTTTCTTTAAGACAAAGCTAGAGAGAAAATCTGGACAGCAGTCCAAGTTTCCAATCTAGCATGAGAAGAAAATTCCCTTTGGTTTAATCCTCACAAAAAGTACCTTAAAGTAGCAAAAATTAACTGATTATTTTTCTATATTTATTCTCCATGTCCTCATGAAGGGAAAAGTGACTCTGCAATAACCAACATGCTCTTTATTCTTTATGACTTCTTTCCCCTGGGGCTGGAACTCATGGGCTGCATGGTTCTCCTGTGTTTTATCACTCATGGCTGTCATTCTACCATTTGAGCCACAGCTGCACTTCCTGCTTTTTGATGGTGAATTGGGGGTATGCATATTGTACATGTTCCTGCTCATGCTGGCTTTGGATCATAATCCTCAGATCTGAGTCTCCTGAGTAGATAGGATTACAGGCAAGAGTCACTGGTGTGGCACTGAGGTGTGGGCCTTGGGAAGTTGTGAGTCTTTAGGTCATTGAGAGGGTTCCATTGAAGGGGACTGTGGAACCTGACCATCCTCTCTGCTTCCTGACTTGACATTTATCTACTCTCTGCACAATATGCTCCTGCCATTCATTGTCTCCACCATCTACACCTTTCCCACCTGAAAACCACCCTGTCTTGGAAGAGAAACTTCAAATGTGTCCACAATCTCTCTCTTTAATGTATATAAATGGGCAGTGTGTGGTATTTCATTATAGTGATTTAAAAATTCAGCTCTCCATTGGAGCTGAATTGGTGTGTTGGTATTGTTTTTGTTCTTTCTTTCCTCTATGGCCTGAATCCTTATATTGATAAGTGTACTTGTGAGCTGCAGGGCTTGATAGCAATTGGCTGCCTGCCGACCACTAGAGCTCCAATAAAGACTCCAAGATTCAAGCTCTCAAAATGTGGATTCTCTACATTCTCACCTAACAACAGTGAAAGTCATAATTTCCAGTTAGTGACCAAAAAGCACAAAGTGGAGATCTGTTTGAAGTGGTGGAGCACTCTCCTTGAGAAAAAGCTTAAGGGCAATGCCAGGTCCCAACACATAGACCATGCCCCAAACCAACACTCAGACACACACACACACACACACACACACACACACACACACACACACACACACACACACAGAGCACTCATAGCTCTCACTGTAATCCTATTCTGTAGGTTGTGGTTTGACCCAGTCTAGGCAAAAATTTGTGAAACTCTCATTTCCAATTCACTGCTAAACTAACTTGAAAATAGTGCAGTGACATAAGTTTAGAGTGATAGGCCTGAGCAAAAGATGTTAGGGAATCTTCTAGGCTCTAAGTTCTAACAGAATTTAAAACAACAACAAAAAGAAAAAAACAAAAACAATACACAGCGCAATAAAAACCAGTAGATTAAAAATTGAGCTGAGTTGGAAAATAGAGCAGAGTTTGCAGAAACGCAAGGAAAGATGTTTAAAATGTAACAAGAAAGATGTTTAAAATGTGAGAAGGAACGAGGCTCAGTTCGCTCAATTATACCTTACATCAGATATAAAAATCCAGTGAGAAGAAAATAGAGAAGCCACATTTTCACAGGTCATACTTTGGAGACTTTATTGGAAGGCTAGCAGGATGTAGGCAGCCAACTGTCCCAAAAGCCTGCAGACCCTAACTGAGCAAGTACTAAGTTTTTAAAGACCACAGTCACAGGATGGAGACCAAGCCTCACCAAGCATACATACATAATCAACAGAAGGAGCAGGGTTCCCCAGAGCTAAACAGCACAATGTACTGTATGTTGCCTCCACCTGGGGTAGGGGTGGGGGCTCCAGGCTGTACCCATTGAGCCAGGCATCTTCAATTCAAAGGTTGGTTTGTCTCAGCTGCAACCCTTGGAGCTAGGTGGACAGTCTCAATCTCTTCACTAGGCCCCAGGAAGACTATGAAAACAACAGCTCCCATCACCTGTCCAGGCCCCTGGAGGACCGTGACTCAGTTTCCCCACTTCAGCTCTTGCTTGATATCCTAGCTATGAAGGAGGCTGAGATCTAAGGATCAAGGTTGGAAGCCAGCCCAGGCAGAAAAGTCTCTGAGACCCTAATCTCAACTTCCCAAGAGAACACAGGAAAAGAAGCTATGACTCCAAGATACAGCACCAGCCTAGAGTTAAACAGCTCTGAGACAGGATTCACCTGCTGAATAAACCCTCAGGAATCCCCTCCCCACACAACAATAAAAAATGGAAAGAATAAGAAAGGCTCTGTCTAACCTATGCAATTTTTTTTAAAACATCAAATGAGAAATGAAAATATCACCCTAGTGTAAAAGACAATTAGAGCAGAAAAATCATGAAACAATATTTCAGGATATTTTGGTTAAAAGGACTGTCAAGATTATAGAAAAGGCTAAGGAAACAAGGAGACAGGATTGTCTGTGAAACCATGAAGCCACAGCAGGCTTTACTGGCAGGAGGTACACATTTCCTTGTCACAGTGTGTGCCATTCTACAATCCATAATGTATACTCGATCACCCACTAAAGTGATATTTTGTGGCATTCACAACATTCAGGGAAAATCTAATTGCAAACACAAAAACCTTACTTATATTTATACAACATCATGCACATATTAAGGCACTAAGCAAAAGAGAAACTTTAAAAGGTAATTAGAGATGACAACACGGGGTAAAACCAAAAGGAACACAGGGACATGGAGAGTCAACTACATGACAGAGGGTATCGATGGCCGCTCACATGAAAGACCCAATTATATGCTATACTGAGCAAACGGCTCAAATAAAGTCAAGGGAAAGGAGTATTGTTACTTCACAACCAAGACAATGAAAAATCTACAGTTGAATGTCCAAAACAATTTATTAATCATAGAATAGTAAAAAAAAACAGTAAAATAGTATTAATGGGACAAATTAGGACAAATATCTGAATCAGAAGAAGGGAATGTTAAACTCACCAAGGTCTAATTCCTAGCAGAATATACTTGGTAACAATTATACCATGTTAAGCAAACATATGAAATACTGTCAATACAAAAGAATTTGGTGAGAGCTATGTATTAGAACTGAGTGAAAGGGACATGAAATAGAAGCTCAGCCTTCCTTGCCCAGGTGGTCAGTCCATGTCTCCTGATGCACACTAGGGGCCCTCGCCTATAGGTGGGTGCGGTTGAGTAAACTGGTAAGAGGGCTAAGAGGTATTTCCTACTTCAGAAACATCGTATCTGGGCTGCCAGCCCACAGACATCCAAAAGTCATTCCTATTCAGGAGCTAGCATATTGGCCATAACAAGGGACCCTGCTCCAAACTCATTCACCAGGCCCAGGAGACTGGAGATAGTTCCATCCAGCCATACCAACAAGCCTCTACAAGTACCATTCACTGTCTTCTTCTCCAAGGGAGCAACACACTTGAGTACAAACTGACACATGGCAAGGATGTGAGGAACATAGAGATGTCTGGTCATCCAGCAGGTTGTTGGGTTCCAAGGCACAACTGTAGGCAGCCTGTGGCATCACACCTGCTCCAGAAGGATTCTGTCCTTGAGAGACACTGGGCTGGTAGACAGGGCTGAAGATGAACACTCAGACTGCTTGCTGGAGAAAGCACAGCTGCACAAACTGGGAGAAAAGCAAGATTCACAGTTATTCCAAGGGAAGGACACAATACGGGAGGTGCTAGGACAAAGCAGCAAAGAATGGGGAATTTTAATCCTAAAAGAGCCAGAGGTAGAGAATCCTCTTTTGCAGCCAAACCAACATTTGGGAAACACTAGGAATGACCCAATTGTCCCACCCCCTGACATATCCAGCCTCCCTCAAACAGAGCTGCTCCATCTTCTAGCTCTTCAGAAAATGGAGAGCACCATCTAACCAAGTTCAGCACCACATAAACACACAGGAGAGCCAGTGAACAATAGGTACAGTTGTTCTTTTAGCTCTGCAGACTCACCTACCTGAGTGTTGAAGTCCTGGTATGTGGCTTCTTGGGTCCTGTGCCCTCCTGCACCTTTGATATACCCCCTTCCTCCAGATGGACAGACATCCATCCAGTGCTGAGAAGGAAGGGACCTGGAATCCATCTGACTTCAAACACACAAGGGTCTGCCTCTGATGTGACAACAGTAGGAAAATGTTTAAAATATGGCTGATGCAAAAGAAGAAGGCAATTCACATCTACACCTGAAAAGAAAGGATATGTGAAGTACAAGTCTGCCATGCACACAAAGGAATTCAGGAAAATTCCTGGAGTAAGCAATCACTGACAAAGCTCTCAATGCAAAGCTATAGGGTAACAGCTAGTTGTGTTGAGAAGAAGAGACATCACATCAAAGTCTTAATTTCACACAAAACCATATAACTGTAGGCAAACACTGAAAATATTGCCAGTGCAATAGTCTTAGCAAAGCAATGATCTAGAGGAGTGAACCAATAGACTGTATGACTCCAAGAGAAAGTATTAACTTCTAGTAATGACAGGTAGTGTTCAACAATAAAATATTGTTAAGGCAAAACAATTGTCACAAACATTCAGATTTAGAACAAGTCCTTGTGAAATCTACTAAGGTCTAATTTCCAATACAATATTGTCACTTATAACATGTATGCCAATTTTTAAACATACTGTGGGACCAAAAGTACATGGCATCATCTGGTCATTCGTGCAGATGGAAGTGAAGGGGAAATGAAACCTGACATCTGAAGATGGTCAGTCCAGGTCTCCTGATGGACACTGGGGATCCTAGCCTAGAGCTGAGTTGGGTAAGCAGGTAAAAGTGGGAGGAACCCTGGCTTCTTCAGGACCATCCTATCTGGCCTACAAGCCTGTCAAAGTCAAAGCATCATTCCAAACATCTGTCAGGAGTCAGCATTGTAGCTTTCCAGAGCACTGGAAAAAGTGAAATCTGACCTCCACACATACCATTCAGTTCTCCTGCACTTGAGTCTTGCAGAGTGCCACAGCACAACTGGAGGACCTTCCAATCCCACAATGGCAGATGTTGTCTGGGCAGCAGCAAGTGGTTGGGTGAAGAGGAGGAACTAGAAGCAGCCAAGAGGATCCTGTCAGCTCCAGAAGAATCTGTTCTTGAGGGAGAGTCTCTCTGGCTCTGCCAGGCTACCTGGAGTCACCATGCATCCTGGAGGGTTTAAACAGGTAGGAGATGAATGCTCAGGCTGCTGTGCAGAAGAAAGCAGAGCTGCACCTACTGCACTCCAAGGCATAGATACCAAGACAGATCTCTGAGGACAAAGCAGCAAGCTATTGGGGAAATGGTAAGTCTCAAAGAGCCTGAGAAAGACAGCCACTTCTTACAGCCAATCCTAGCAGGTCAAGCTCAGCAATGACCCAGTTGTGCCACCCCCATGAAATGCACACCAGGTACCCACCCTCCAGACAAACTTCCCCACCTGAGAGCTCCGGAGACTGGCAGGAGCCACCTGAAACTGGTCTTCACTACACACAGACCCGGAGGACCCAGGGACACCATGACAGTTAGATGTTGCTTTCATCCTCTGCTCACCTGGATGAGTGTTGAAGGGAAGGTATCCAGCCTCTTCTGTCCTGTTCCATCAGCACCTTCTCCAGGTGCCCACTTCCTGCAGAAGTGACAGGGCACTGGCCCTTCATGGCTGCTCACGGCCATCGCTGGCCAGCTGAAGCTGGAGACCCAGGATAACTTTGCTTGGTTTCAACTCCAGAGTGCCAGAGGCTCTTCCTGGCAGGGTTTGAGATCCAGACAAGGGAAAGTGGGGGGGGGGGGCATAGGTTAAGGGGGGCAGGGGTTATCTTTTACTGGTGTAGTGCCATGGGGGCTCCAGTCAGTGTGGAGCCAGCCACACCCATGGCAAGGGATGGGGCTGCTGAAGCCAGAGGCCCAAGTCCCCTGGCGCCTTGGGTGGGTTGAGGAGGCTCCAAACAAGAGGCTGCTGCCGTGCGTGCTTCCGTGGGATGGAGGCTGGGAAGCAGAGTGCTCCAGAAGTGCAGCTGGTGCCTGGGGTGGCCCCGATGAATCCAAAGCCCAGAGGACCTGCAGAGGCCACCAAGCTGCCATATGGAAAAGGGGCCTGTGATGAGCTGACAATCCTGGTGCCGATGGTGCTGCTGGTGGTGGTGGTGGCCTGAGAGGTGATCTGCCAGCCAGTGGTGGTGGAGAGGCCCAGGGAGGGCTGAGTGCTGGCAGAGGCTGGCAAGGTGGAAGCTGGGCCTGCCTGACTGCCCCAAGCTGACTGACCACAAGAGCCCGGCGCCATCTGGGGCTGCGCCGGCGCTGGCACTGGGGTTGGCGCTGGCCCTGGCTCTGCAGGTGTGCACACGGCCTCACCTTCTCTTCCCTCCGAGGAGCAGCGCAGGTTGGCATCAAGGACTGCCCTGGGGTCCCCGAAGGCGAGCTTGGTGCGCACTCTGGGATGGACGCGCAAAGCCGGCTTGTGGCGGGAGGCAAGGGCCACGTGGCAGGCAGCCCTGGCTGTGCGCTGGCAGCTGCAGCGGGCCTCTCTGCTGCCAGAGGCAGGCGACGGGCTGAGCGGGCTGGGGCAGCCAATGGAGCTGGAGCAGGTGGCCGCTACCGAGCTGGGCGAGGCGCGCCCCTGGCAGCCGGGGCCTGGGGAGGCCAGGGCCACAGGGGAGCCGGCGGCAGGGAGGCTGTCAGTGCTGCGGCCAGGCTGGCCACTGGTGCGCCTGGGGGCCACCGACCTCCCGCAAGAGCTGCGCCACTGCTCTGCCAAGGGCTCGCGACAGAGCCGGGCAGCGCACTCAGCCCTGAGCCCGGGAGACGGCTCCGGCGGCTTCAGCGATGGCCTTCCATCCCCTGCGCTGTCTTGGTGCCGTCTCTTGGGGTGTGGGCCAGTCACGGCGCTCTGCTCTTCTGCAGCCCTGGTCTTGGTCTTCCTGTCTTGGGCGCCCTCGGCGGGGGGCTCCTGGGCAGCCCTGGAGCGCGGGGCGATGCAGGAGGCCGCAGCCTGCGCGCAGGCGCCGGTGGTCTGCGCCTGCGCCTGCGCTGGACGCCGCCACCCTGTGCTGGTGGGCGGGGGCGGCCTGCGGGTCGGGGGTCTGCGAGCTCTCCTGCTGCCAGCCTTCTTTGCAAGGTGGTGCGGGATCCAGCACGCAGCAGGCAGCCGGCCTAGCAGCAAAGATCGCGCCTGCCCCAGCAGAGAGCGTCTCCGAGGCCAGCTGAGAAAATGCCTGCGCCAGGCCGCAGCATGGCCGCGGGATGGCCTCTTGCTGGCCCTCACCAGAGCCCTGGGGAGCCAGCAGGACAGCAGGGGGATGCTCTTGGAGACCGAGGGCTGCTGAGGCCCAGCAGGTGCGTGGCGCTCAGTGCCGTCCTGGGCCGGGATGGCCGCAGGCAGGGAAAGGCCAGCCGTGCCCAGATAGGCGCCCATGGCGCACGTTCAGAGGCGTCGGGGCAGCCCTGCGATCAGAGCCGCCGCGCTAAGATGTGGCTTTCCCGCCACGTCGGTGGGCGCAGGCCAAACGAAGCAACAACATTCGTTTGTTCGTTAGTTCGTTGGCTGGAGGCCAGCGCGAGCCACCTATGACGTCTAAGGTTCTGCTGGAGCAAGGACAGCGCGCATGCGCACCCTCTACCGCGTGTCCTAGCCTAGTGCCTGACCCTGTCCCCCCAGGCCAGGCCGCCTCCACCTTCACCCAACCCTTCACTGCCCAGCCATGGCAGTGCCACAGTCGTCGCCACAGCACCAGCCGCAGACTACTTACAGCACATTCATTGAAGCCAAGTCTTTCCTGCTGGGGCTGCCTTCAAACCAGGATCCTCACATCTCAGCCAACTGATTAACTAGAATTACAAGCATGAGCCACTAGTGCCTGCCTTCCATAGACATATTGAAACTACATTTGGCTAGGTTAGCATCAGTAGGAGGAAAAGGACAATGATGGTGCCTCATGCCTGAAATCCTAGCTCCTCACCAGGCTGAGGTGTGAGAATGCTATGGTTGCAAGCCATCCCAGGCAGGAAAGTCATTGCCATCCTAGACTCAACCAACAAAGAGCTGGAAGTGGAGCCCAAAGTTAGAGAACTAGCCTAGAGCAAAGTAGCTCAGGGACACCAGCCAAGCCTGGAATTCCTGCTCTTGGAATGTCCCTATGCCAGAACAATTAAAAAACTAAGAAACAAAAAGAAATACACGGAAAGAAAGGCAAAGGCTTGGTCTCACAATGGGAATTTCAAAACAACCACCTAATCACTAAAACTCGTGCTTACTTAATGTGGGTAAAAGCCAACCAGGGCTGGGGAGGTGGCTCAGTGGTAGAGTGCTTGCCCTGCATGCATGAGGCCCTGGGTTTGATTCCTCAGCACCCCATAAGCAAAAAGAAAAAAGCCGGAAGTGGCGCTGTGGCTCAAGTAGTAGAGCACTGGCCTTGCGCTAAAAGAGCTGAGGGACAGCACCCAGGCCCAGAGTTCAGGTCCCACGACCGGACCCCCCCCCCCAAAAAAAAAGCCAATACCAGTGTCTCTTGCCTGTAATCCACGAGTTACTGAGAACTCTGAGACGTTAGCATTGAATTTGAATTGCAGCCAGACAGGAAAGCCCAGGAAAAGTAATCACAAATTAACACCAAAGACCTGAAATTGGATCTGTTGCTCCTGGGTAGAAAGTGACCATAGAGGGTTGGGAAGGTGGTTCAGTGTTAGAGCTCTTGCCTTGCATGCATGAGGCCCTGGGTTCGATTCCTCAGCACCACATAAGCAAAAAGAAAAAAGCCGGAAGTGGTGCTGTGGCTCAAGTGGTAGAGCGCTAGCCTTGAGCTGAAGAGCTGAGGGACAGCGCCCAAGCCCAGAGTTCAGGCCCCAACACCAGACCCCCCCAAAAAGAAAGGAAGGAAGGAAGGAAGGAAGGAAGGAAGGAAGGAAGGAAGGAAGAGAGAGAGAGAGAGAGAGAGAGAGAAAGAAAGAAAGAAAGAAAGAAAGAAAGAAAGAAAGAAAGAAAGAAAGAAAGAAAGAAAGAAAGAAAGAAAGAAAGAAAGAAAGAAAGAAAGAGAAAAAGAAAAGAAAGAGAGAAAGAAAGAGACCATAGATCAAACTATCTCAGGGTCAACCCTTAAGTACTGAAGTCCTGCCTCAGTACTGTACCTGCTCCAGCAAAATAGGGAAAAGGTTTTTCTAACTATTGGTAATTTCAAAACATCTATGTAGAAATATAAACTTGACTCCTATACAAATGAAATAACAATTTAAACAATACTACCCACCCAACAACTGTATTCCATGAATTTTTATTTTAAACTGCAGAGTTTATAGTTGGTCCAGGAAAGGAGTAATGATTGCCTGTGGGATGATGAAGCTAGAGCTAGCTTTATTGGCATAGGCAGCATTCTCTCCCTGTCAGTCTCCATGCTATTGTGCAGAATATCTTGTACATGTGGTCACCAGACTATAATTCTGTTTTGTCGCTTTTACACCGAGGTTAATCTCATAGCAACAACAAAGGACATACTCATAAATACAGAGTGGTATGCAAATATTAAAATATTGCCAATGCAAAAACATACTGTAACAGGTATCTAGAGTTCAGAATGCGGAACATGTAAAACCAAATTCCAACACCAAGGATTTACATACAAATTATGGAATAGTATGTAAAAGTTTAAATATTGTCAATGTAACATATTGTGTAACTTATATGTAGGGCTGACACAAAGGGTGTGTTAAATTCAAAGTTTGACATCCAGCCTAGATTTACTAACATTGAATAATATGAAGTTAAAATACAATCAAGGCAGAATAATATTGTAACAAATCTCTTCAGTTCATTACAAGGGTGGTGAGAAATCTAATTATTTTTCATTTATCCTCGTCCTAAAATTATGAAAAGTTAATAGTTTGTGTTGGAGTCATACTGTCTTTTTGTTCTCTCGTCTAGTTGTTTGATATGATATTCTTTCAGCTCTGTCCATATTTTAAATGTTTGGACACAATTCTGTGGTTTATAAGTAAAGCCTTTTGTTTGAAATTACACATTAGATTTCATTTCTTTTCTCCATGCTACAAGTTTTATGGTTTTGGTTTGTTTTTGTCAGTTGTGGGGTTTGAACTCTGGTCCTGTGCACTGTCCCTCAACCCTTCAGCTCAAGGCAAGCACTCTACTACTTGAGCCACAGCACCACTTCTAGTTTTCTGAGAGGTTGATTGGAGCTAAGAGTCTTACAGACTTTCCTGCCCAGGCTGGCTTTGAATCTTGATTCTCAGATCTCACCTCCTGAGTAGCTAGGATTATAGGAATGAACACTGCAATGCAAGAAGTTTTTACCATAAACCTTTGCATCAAGAGCTTTGTTAGTGTTTGCTTACTATTCTCCAGAATTCCTTTGTATTGGACATCAGACTTAACACTTCACTTATCATTCCTTCTCTGCTGTAAATATTTATAATAATATTCTCTTTATTGTTAATATTTTAAATTTAGCCTCCCATCCTAAAATTATAGTTGCTGTAAATCTTTCCTATGTTGAAAGTTGGATGGATTGCATATCCCCTTCATTTTAACTCAAGATATACTGGAAGTGGTGCAGTGCCTCAAGTGGTAGAGTGCTCAACTTGAGTTGAAGAGCTGAGGGACAGCAACCAGGCCCAGAGTTCAAATACCACGACCAAGAAAACAAAAATACGTGTTTTAACTATAAGTGAAGATATTGTGTTGGAAATTCAACCTTAGTAGATTTCACTAGGACTTGTTCTAATTCTGCTTTTTTGTAATACTCCCTCTATTCCATCTCTTCCTTGGAATGACTTTGAATCTTGCTTTTATTCTAGTAGGTGCAAATCAGTTTTCTCTTGCATGCAGTCTCAGTGTTCATTTCCAGCCTTCCAGTTGAACACCTATAAGTCCCTAGTTGGCTCCACACCACCCAGGGGAGCCAAGTAGAGCCTCTCTCTTGAGAACTGAAGCTTCTGGAGCAGGCAATGTGGCATGGGCTGCTTCCAGTTGTGCCTTTGAACCCAACAACCTGATAGTGACCAGATAACCTCTATCTCACTGGGACTGGGTGGTACAAGCCGTGTCATGTGATATTGTGTGATACTCAAGTGTACTGGTCCCTTGGAGAAGAACACAGGGAATGGTGTATGTAGGGGCCGCTGGGTAGAGCCAGACTGAACTGTCTCAAGACTCTTTAGCTTCAAGAATTGATTGGATTGCGGTACCAGTGTTGGCCAATATGCTCGTTACTGAACATAGGAATGGTATTTGGATGTTTATCGGCTGGCAGCCTGGATATATTTCTGAAGAGGCAAAGACCTCTTAGCCTCCTTCTCAGTTTATCAAACCCCACCCAATGCTACAGGAGCACCCCCAGAGGATGTGAACTGACCACCTGTGGAAGGAAGCCAGACTTTAGGTTTCATGTTCCTTTACTGTCAACGCTTATTGGTTGTTACAGTATTGTTTTGCATTTATAGGATTTTAAAACTTTGTATACCATGCTGTAGTTACATGTAACTATATTGTCTTGCCAATCAGACCTTAGAAGATTGCACATACGTATATGTTGTCAACTCTGCATATCTGTCACAGTTTTTCTATTTATATTTTTTTGCATAGACAATATTATTTACATACTTTTGCATAATTATTATAAGCGAATATTTTTGTTGAAGTCATTCCTTAAGTTTGTTCTCATCTCTAGATGTTTAAATTAATTTATACTGGTGACATTTCAGGGCAAAACTATATTGTGATTTTTAGGGTAATCCTAACAATGTTTGGTGCAGCATGAGGCACACATGTAGGTATAGCTTCTGACCCAGCTGTGGTAGACAGATCCTCTAATAAGCACTGCGTGCAGTAGGTCTGGTGGATATGGCTAGGTGCAGAAGAGGTCTGTTAGGTTTTTTGTTTGTTTGTTTTTTATCGGTCATGGGACCTGCTCCAGGCCCCGACATGGCCTCTGGATGCCCTCTTGCTGGCCCTCACCAGAGCCCTGGGGAGCCAGGAGGACAGCAGGGGTATGCTCTTGGAGGCCGAGGGCTGCTGAGGCCCAGCAGGTGCGTGGCGCTCAGTGCCGTCCTGGGCCGGGATGGCCGCAGGCAGGGAAAGGCCAGCCGTGCCCAGATAGGCGCCCATGGCGCACGTTCAGAGGCGTCGGGGCAACCCTGCGATCAGAGCCGCTGGCGCTCACATTTGGCTTTCCCGCCACGTCGGTGGGCGCAGGCCAAAGGAAAGAGCAACATTCGTTCGTTCGTTGGTTAGTTCGTTGGCTGGTGGCCAGCGCGAGCCACCTATGACGTCTAAGGTTCTGCTGGAGCAAGGACAGCGCGCATGCGCGCCCTCTACCGCGCGCCTGAGCCTAGTACCTGGCCCTGTCCCCCCAGGCCAGGCCGCCTCCACCTTCACCCAACCCTTCACTGCCCAGCCATGGCAGTGCCACAGTCGTC
This sequence comes from Dipodomys spectabilis, assembly GCF_019054845.1. Classification (NCBI taxonomy): domain Eukaryota; kingdom Metazoa; phylum Chordata; class Mammalia; order Rodentia; family Heteromyidae; genus Dipodomys; species Dipodomys spectabilis. Next base: position 326,128 of record NW_024870701.1, on the reverse strand, counting down.
GCCACAGCACCAGCCGCAGACTACTTACAGCACATTCATTGAAGCCTAGTCTTTCCTGCTGGGGCTGCCTTCAAACCAGGATCCTCACATCTCAGCCAACTGATTAACTAGAATTACAAGCATGAGCCACTAGTGCCTGCCTTCCATAGACATATTGAAACTACATTTGGCTAGGCTAGCATCAGTAGGAGGAAAAGGACAATGATCGTGCCTGAAATCCTAGCTCCTCACCAGGCTGAGCTGTGAGGATGCTATGGTTGCAAGCCATCCCAGGCAGGAAAGTCATTGCCATCCTAGACTCAACCAACAAAGAGCTGGAAGTGGAGCCCAAAGTTAGAGAGCTAGCCTAGAGCAAGTAACTCAGGGACATCAGCCAAGCCTGGAATTCCAGCTGTTGAAATGCTCCTATGCCAGAACAGATTAAAAAGTAAACAAAATGCAAGGAAGAAAGGCAAGGCTTGTCTAAATACTTTCTGTTGAAATCACACCATCAATCAGTTCAGGGCTCTAGTTAGCTCTTCTATTTTGTACTGGCAATATTTTAAATGTTTGCCAGTAATTCTTTTTTTTTTCTAAAGAAGTCCTTTTGTTTGAATTTCGACTTGATTTCACAACTCTTTTTTTCCTCAAAGCTACCGGTTTTTACCCTATAGCTTTGCGCATTGAGAGCTTTGTTTGTGTTTACTTACTGTGTTGGACATTTACTTGGACTTCACACATACTTCCCTCTCAAGTGTGGATATGAATTCCCATCTTCTTTGGCATTGGCAATATTTTAAGGTAGCCAACTGTTCTAACATTAGCTGCCTTTGTGTGCTGGAAGTTGGGTAAATTCCACATCCCCCTCATCCTCAACACTAGATATTTTTCTGTCTGGAAAAAGGGGAGCATCAGAAATATCACATCAGACTTCACCGGACACAAGAAGCTGGGTATCTTCACTTATACAGTCCCTTGGTTGAGCCCGGAGAGCTACAGGAACAACTGTACATATTGTTCATTTGCTTTCCTGAGTGTTTGATTAGGTGGCTCTCCCTCTTTTCTAGAGTCAGAAGATGGGGAAGCTTTCCTAGAGTTTGTGTGGTCTGATGTATGAGACAATTGGGTCATTCCTAATCTTTATTTGCTTTGATTGGCTGCTAGAATTTTCAATCCTTTTTTAGGAATAAACTGTCCCTATTTTTTGTTTGTCCTAATATCTCCCATATTGCATCTATCCCAAATAGTGTCTGTGAATCTTGCTTTTTCCTTAAAGGTTCAGCTCCGCTTTCTCCTATAAGCAGTCTGAGTGTTCCTCTCCATCCCTCTCTACCCGATCAGCACCTAAAGATCTTTGGTGGCTGAAGATTTCCTTGTAGCACCTAGTACAAGGACAGAAGCTTCTGGAGCAGGCAGGATGCCATGGGCTGCTTCCAGTTCTCTCTCTTAACCCAGCCACCTGCTGCTGACCAGGCAACAACTACCTCAAAGGTCCAGCCCTTGTCCTGTGTCCCTGTGTGATGCTCAACTGTGCTGCTCCTTTGAAGAAGAAGCAAATGGTAAGTGTGGCTGTTTTTGCCGGGGCTGAATTTATCTGTCTCCACACTCCGAATATTAGTTAATTGAATGTGGAATATGATACCACATGATACCACAATGCTGGGTTTAAATTTTGGAATGATATTTGACTTTTCAATGCCTGGGGCCCAGATATGGAGTTCCAAAGGCAGCAAAGGCGCCCCTCCCTTATCTGCTTGCCAACCCAGCTATAAATCCATGTCCCCAGAGTACATCAAGAGAACTCAATTGACCACCTTTGGATGTCAGAATTTATGTTCCATGTCTCTTCACTCTCAGTAATACATATTTGTTACAGCATCCTTTTGCATTTGCAAGATTTTAAAAGTTTGAACAGCATGCTGTAATTATATGGAACTATTTTGTTTCAGTAATGAAATGATTGATTTCACATGTGCTTGTTCTCAACTCTAAATATTTGTTTCCGTTTTTTGCATTGGCAATATTTTATCATTTGCATAGATTTATAATTAATATAAAATATTTTGTGTTGGAGTCATAACTAATATTCTCAACTCTAAATAATTGTTATGAAATTCCTTTGCACTGACAAAAGTTGAAATGTTTGCATGCTGTTCCATATTTATAAGTAAATCCTTTTTGTTAGAAATTAGACTTTAGATTTCATATCTCCTTGAGGGTCAACTCTAGAAATTTGTTACAATTTTCTTTTGCACTGACACTGTTTTAAATATTTGCATATTATTCTATATAATTAAATCCTTTGTTTCAGAAGTCAGATTCTAGACTCCATATACTCTTCCTTTTCAGCTCTAAATATTTGTTGCAATATTCTTTTGCATTAGCAATATTTTAAATGTTTGAATTCTATTTTATGATTTGTAAGTTAATCCTTTCTATTCAGATGGCTTTCACAGTCCCTAATCTCAACTCTAGATATCTCTTACAGTACTTTTTTGCATTAGCAATATTTTAACATTTTCATACTATTCTATAATTATAAGTAAATCTTTTTGTTTTGTTATTTGATTAACCCTGAATGGTATAAATGCCACAAAACATCACTTTAGTATGGGGACCATGTGCACAATGTGTGTTGTAGAATGGCATACAGATTGACATGGTATAAAATGTAACCTATGCTAGCCGGGCGCTGGTGGCTCACGCCTGTAATCCTAGCTACTCAGGAGGCTGAGATCTGAGGATCGCAGTTCAAAGCCAGCCGGGGCAGGAGAGACCATGAGACTCCTATCTCCAATAAACCACCAGAAAACCGGAAGTGGCGCTGTAGCTCAAGTGGTAGAGCGCTCGCCTTGAGCTGAAGAGCTGAGGGACAGCGCCCAGGCCCAGAGTTCAAGCCCCACGACCGACAAAAAAAAAAAAAAATGTAACCTATGCCACCAATGCTCAGTCTAGCTCGATAGTCCCACAGATAATACTTTCTCCTTGTTTCCTCAGCCTAAACGTGCCACTGTTGTGACTATAAATTTGTGAAAAAAAATATTTATATTGTTTTTGTTGTTTAAATTATCCTTTCCCTTTTTATATATGAGTCAAGTTTTCATTTCTTGGTTGATTTTTTTGAAATTCTCATAAGTCAGATAATGGTTTTCTCTCATTCACCCTCCCTCCCTTTTTTTTTTTTTTGCTGATCCTGGGGCTTGAACTCAGAGCCTGGGCACTGTCCTTGAGCATTTTTGTTCAAGAGTAATGCTCTACCCTTTAGTCATAGCTCCACTTTCCAATTTTTTTTGGTTAATTGAAGATTAGAGTCTCACAGACTTCCTGGCTAGGGTGACTTTGAACTGCCTTCCTCGGATGTAGCCCCTTAGTAGGTAGGATCACTGACATGAGCCACCAGGACTCAGCCTATTCCCTTCTGATGCTAGCACAATGAGGAATAGAAATTTAACTTTAAAAATCTCTTCAGAGGGCCGGGAAGGTGGCTCAGTGGTAGAGTGCTTGCCTTGCATATATGAGGCCCTGGGATTGATTCCTCAGTACCATATAAGGAGAAAAGACTGGAAGTGGCACTATGGCTCAAGTGATAGAGCACTAGCCTTGAGCTGAAGAGCTGTGGGACAGCGCCCAGGCCCAGAGTTCAGGCCCCATGACCAACAACAACAACAAAAAAGCCAAGCACCAGAGGGTGATTCCTGTAATTTTGGTTACTCAGGAGGTTGAGATCTGTAGAACCTGGTTTAAAGCCAGCCCGGGGCAGAAAAGACTGTGAGACTTATTTCCAATTAATCACCAAGCCAGAAATGGGGCTGTGGCTCATATCTTAGTGAATGAACCTTGCGTGAGAATGCTAAGGGATAGTGCCCAGGACCTGAGTTCATGCCCCAGTACCATCACCAATAAATAAATGAATACTATACTAAATCTGTGCGGAAAAGAAAGAACAAAGAAATGGGGAGGAAAATGGAGACAAGAGGGAAGGGAAAATTCATTTGTCCTGTTGGATCCAAGGAGATTCTTTGTGTATCTTGTGGTTGCTTCATGCCCTTCCTTGTTTTATTTATATATGGGGGGACTGAGGAGGAAATAATTTTAAAACTCTGTAGCTTTCAATAATGTCCATTTATTTATTTATTCATTCATTTATTTATTTAGTCGGTTGTGGGGCTTGAACTCTTGGCCTGGGCGCTGTCCCTCAGCTCTTCAACTCAAGGCTAGTGCTCTACCACTTGAGCCACAGTGCCACTTCTGGTTTTTTGGTTGCTTTGTTTCACAGACTTTCCTGCCCAGGCCGGCTTTGAATTGCGATCCTCAGATCTCAGCCTCCTGAGTAGCTAGGATGACAGGCGTGAGCCACCAGCACCCAGCACAATAATGTCCATTTTATTAGGTCCCATCCTACCCCCAATTCTGTGGGTACAGGCCTCAGCTGGGCCACTCTTCAGTGTCATGTGATGTGGGTGGCGGTTATATTCATCTGGGCATTCACTGGGCAGGGATGACCCAGGGCTTCCTCCATGGCTAGCAGGCATGCCAGTTTCTGTTGGGGACTGAGTGGGGCTGTGTGTTGGAGGAGCTACACTTGGCCTTTCCATGTGGCTTGTGTTTTTCACAGCATGGCAGCCCATTCCGAGAGTTCCCAGAGCAGAGAAGTGGAAGCTGCCAGTCCCAACGTTTCTAGTTCTTTGACAGTGAGCTTGGGTTGCCCTGGGAAAACTCCTTACATTTGAAACACCTTTCTCTGTGATTCATCAAGCTCTTCAGTATCTTCTAAGATTTTCATCTTAGTGGTTTGCTTTGCCTTGTAGCATTCTTGCCGTTGAATCAGTTTGGGGTTTTTATTTGTTTTGTTTTTTCTGCATGTATTGTTGTAAGGTAACTTATCAGGGAAGGATGGAATCCATCAACACTAGCAGTCTGCAGGCTGCCCATTGTAACAAAGGCCTGCAGCCCACAAATTCACTTAACACAGCTAAGAAACAGGCCAGAAAGGAAAAAAAGAACAAAAACAATACCAACAAACCAATTCAGCTCTGATGGAAAGCTGAATTGGGACACTATGATGACCGGAGATGAGCCAGGAGACAGGACCTAGGGCAAGATCACGGAGACACACGTGGGTCCTAGCACCTATGCTGTTCCATACCTAAATAGGGTCAGGCCAGGGGCTGGGTCACAGGACACTCCCAGTCCCAAGCATTGGACTGACAGGTTCAGCAACATATCAGCCAAAGTGTGCCCTCTCCCCATCCAGGGATCAAGGTATGCCCATCACTTGAGGGGGGGAGGTCAACTTCCCCCACCATGAAGCCAAGATAACATCTTCATTTCTCTGAAGCAGAGCCCTCTTGCTTACCTAGAGCTTAGCATCTGCATTTCAAAGAATGGCTTGTCTCACCTCCAGGCCTTATAGTTGGGTGGACAGATCCCCGTCTTCTGCCTAGGTACCAGGATGGCTGCAAGAAATTATTTAGGTTCAGCCACCTTACTTCAGTATGGATGTATATATGTTTGTACAAGTGTGTGCATGTGTGTGTGTGTGAGTGTGTGTGTGTGTGTGTGTGTGTGTGTCCAAATTCTGGGCCTTTAGCTCAGAGCTGGGGAGCTGTTTCTATGTTTTTTTTGCCCAAGGCTAGCATTCTACCACTTAAGCTATAGCTCCAATTCTAGCTTTGGGGAAGTTAATTAGAAACAGGAGCTTCTTGGACTTTCCAGTCTGGGCTAGCTTCAAATCAAGATCCTCAGATCTCAGCCTCCTGAGTAGTCAAGATTATAGTCATGAACCACTGATGCCCAGCTTTTTTTTTTCCTTTTTCTCTTCCTTCCTTTCTTCCTTTCCTTCTTTCTTTTTTCTTTCTTTCTTTCGTCCTGCGTATTCTGGTCCTAGAGCTTGAAGACAGGGCCTAGGCATTATCCTTGAACATTTTTACTCAAGGCCAATGCTCTATCACTTGAGCTACAGCTCCATTTCCAGTTTTTTGTCGATTGTAGATAAGTATCAGGTGCGTCTCTGCCTGGCTGGCTTCAAACTATAATAAAATATCTGTCACTGGGTACTTGTTCAGTAAAGAGAGGACTATTTTGTTCACACATTTAAGGTTCAAGTCCAAGAATTAGTGGTCTTTCCATGAGAAAGGTGTGGAAGATGGAAGCAATGAATGTCAGGAGCACAGTTTGCAGAGAGCACCTATATCTCAAGTTAAGAAGCAGACAGAGAAGATGGGTCAAGGCCCAAATTCCCTTCAATGGAACATCCTCAGTGACCTAAAGACTGCTCCTGGCCCACAGCATCTCCTAATAACATCATCTTAGAGCCAGGCCATCACCACCTGCATTGCATCCATAGTAGAAATACATCTGTTTAGTCTGTCATCAATCACCAGCTCTAACCTTCATTTAACCTTCATTGCTATGTTGTGGAATTTTTAGTCCATTGCTAGCCAAGTATTACTGTATTTTCATAGCTTAAAAGAATAGAAATACAATTCTTTCAGAAGTTACTTGAATCACATTATTGAGAATAAGTAGCAAGTTAATAATTGGCTACATATTTAATTGAATAAAATATTGGCTATTTAAAAATATTGGCTATCAATTTATCTCTATTGTAACTTTTCCATTTGTAAATTTTTTTTTTTTTTTTGGTCGGCCGTGGGGCTTGAACTCTGGGCCTGGGCGCTGTCCCTCAGCTCTTCAGCTCAAGGCGAGCGCTCTACCACTTGAGCTACAGCACCACTTCTGGGTTTTTTTTTCTGGTACTTATTGGAGATAGGAGTCTCACGGTCTCTCCTGCCTGGGCTGGCTTTGAACTGCGATCCTCAGATCTCAGCCTCCTGAGTAGCTAGGATTACAGGCGTGAGCCACCAGCGCCCGGCTGCATTTGTAAATTTTTTTTAAGTTACTGTTTTGAACCAGAGGCCCTATGCTTGCTGCATAGGAGCTCTACAATTTGAGCCACACCTTCAGCCCTTTATGTTTTAGTTGCTTGTTTAATAAGGTTTCATGTTTATCCTCAGACCAGCCTAGACTTCTTTTGCTCTATTTATCCTTCTCAAATAGCTGATTGAGGTGAACTTTGATGAAGTTTTTGCCAGAGCTGGCCTGGAACTGTGATCCTTCTGATCTCCGCCTCCAGAGTATGCATAGTTACCAATGTGAGCCACCACACCAACTAAAATTTTGTAAATAACTAGTTTCCTTAGATCCTTGTTTCAGACAACAAAGTACAGTGGTTTTTTTTTTTTTTTTTTTCAGAAAATTCTATTAATGATAAAATTACAAAATTCTTACCTAGCTAAGAATATATTTCCCATACCTTTCCTTACATAGTTGAGGCTATGTTAATTCTTGTCAAATTCTTCTCAATATTCTTCTTTTATTTTCTTCATTGACTGTTGCTGCAAATAAGTCTAAAGTCTGATCATTTTTTTTTTCTTCCTGAAATGTGACAAGTTAACTGGGCACTGGTGGCACACGAGATTATCTCCAGTTAACCACCCAAAAGTCAGAAGTGGAGCTGTGGCTCAAGTGGTAGAACACTATCCTTGAGTGAAAAAAACAAAACCTCAGGTATAATGAATGTCCAGACCATGAGTTCAAACCATAGGGCCAGGACCATACAAAAGAGATGCCAAGTTTGGGCTACCTTGATGCTTCTAAGACTTTTCATTCTTGGCACTTAATAACTTCATGAGGATTTGTTCTGATTTTGTTAGAACTCTCTTTAATTTGGTATATTGCTTTAACTCAAAGATTTAGATCTTTTTTTTTTCCCATGGGAATCATCATATATATAATCTTGGAATAACTATTCTTTTTTTCCCCTCTCTGTCTCTCTCTCTCTTTTCATTTGTGGGTCGTGGGGCTTGACTCTGAGCTTGGGCCTGGGCACTGACTCTGAGCTCTTCAGCTGAAGGCGAGTGCTCTACCACTTGAGCCACAGCACCACTTCCGCTTTTCTGGTGGTTAATTGGAGATAAGGGTCTCATGGTCTTTCCTGCCCAGGCTGGCTTTGAACCACAATCATCAGATCCCAACCTCTTGAGTAGCTAGGATTACAGGTGTGAGCCACCGGTGCCTGGCATTTTTTTCTTTCTTTCTTTTTGGTTATACTGAAGTTGAACTTGTGGCCTTGTGTTTGATCAACACTTTTCAGGCCTTTTCACTTTGGATTGTTTGTCATCTTGTGCTTTTTGCCAAACTGGCCTCAGGCTATAATCCTTCTACCTGCACTTCCCTAATAACTGGAATTATAGTTGCATACCATCACATGAGGCTTATTTGTTCAGATAGGGGTCTTACTAACATTTTCCCCAGATTACTCTAGAGCCTTAATTCACCTGAGCACCTAACATCACAGGTATGTGCCACCATGCCATGCCCATTTTGTTTTCTTTTATCTCTTCTCTAGTAATACATATTATATATGTCTGGAGTATACCTGTTTCTTGTTACATCTATTACTCAGATGTCAGCTAAGACCACTTGGCCCTTAACTGGTTAATTCTCTCAGCCCATTTCAGAATGTATAATAAAAGACCTCCAATTTCATTGTAATATTGTATTTCTATAATAGCAAAACCCCTGGCCATTAAGGCCTGATTCTGGGTCCAAACACTCAGCCAGATTAAGAGTAAGTGACATAAAACATATAGAAAGGGAAAAATAAATTTGTTTATGGTTTTGTCAAAATCAAGAGGGAGAAAATTTTAATCTTTTTCTTACAATAAACCACAACTTCTGGAAAAAATGAACAGAGCCAGGAGCTGTCTTTCTTCAGTGAGAGGAGTCCCTGGTCTTCAGGGTTCCTAGGATATCTTCTTTTCACCCCAGCATGGAATTTTCCTAGGATTCCTAATTCCTACTCTCCATATCCTTTTTCTCTTAATAATCTCACAAAGACAAAATTCATAAGTTTTGTATGTGGCGGGGGGGGGGGGTGGGGGGGGTGAGGGGGGCAGTTCTGGGGCTTAAACTTGGGGCCTGGATGATATCCATAAACTTTTTCCTCAAGGCTAATGCTAGTTAGTACTCTACCACTTGAGCCACAGCTCCACTTCAGGCTTTTTTGGTAGTTAATTGGATATTAGGGTCTCACAGTCTTTCTGGTCTGGCCTATATGGAATCATCATCCTCAGCCTTGTGAGTGGCTAGGATTATAGGCATGAGCCACTGGTGCCCAGCAAGATTTCATGGGTTTTACTTGAATTTACTCAAGATAAGAGTAGCTCTCCATCCTTTTTCCTCCTCTTCTTCATCAGTCAGGATAGCTCTGAAGTCTTCATCTTGTAGGTCTGTGATTAACTCCTGTCTTTCTTTAAAACTTTCTTACCAACTGAAGCCTGGAGGTAGGGGTGGGAAACTGAGAATTGAGTTTCTACCTGAATTTATAATCTGCTAATTGAAACAAAGGCTTTAGTCACAGGTGTATTTGGCTATTTAAATAATGTCACCCAGATTGCATTTCCTACTTTATGGTCAGATTATATTTGTCTCTTTTTTCCATGTGACCTTGTTCTCTTCTGACACAAATATTCTTAGTAGATGTTACAGGAAAGAGAGCTCCCCTGGCCCCAACCTGATAATTCATGGTTCAAAAGTGAGACACTCCCTCCCATCCCCGGTATTTTACATATCAAATCTCCTGGAAGAAATGTGATTGGATTTGCTTGTGTCAATGCCCAATTGCATTGTGTAAACATGGCTGGGGTAAGATAATAAGTACTGGTGGTTTGTGTGGCCATCCCAAGGGAATCTCTTGGGATCTGTAAAGACCAATTCCCTAGTGTAAAGAGGGCTGCTTTGTTGAGAAGACAAAAGCAACAGATGTCTACCACATCTCACACTCTTTGGTATGGAAATGTGCCCTAGGCCTCTAGTTAAGGATTATTTGCAGGATCTTAAAGAACTTTTCCACTCAAATATCAATATTTGTACCCTGTTAAAGATTTGAGGAACTCATGTGGCTTGTGTTTTCATCTCTTTTGAGATGTTTGTTGTTGTTGTCTTGCTAAATTTCAGGGTGAGGAGCAGCAGTGTGACTTTTATGAGATGTCTTTTGTTTGTTTCTGTTCTGTTTGCCTGTGAAATATGGTGGAAACTGGAAAGAAAATGAGAATAAAAGAATAGGGGAGAAGAAGGCAAAATTATTGCAGAGATTTTACATATAAGAGACATAGCAAGCTATAACAACACCAGTAAGAATGCATAGGAGACTGGGTGTCTGAGTCTGCTAGAATCAAAGGGAGAAAAAAAATCTTGCTTGGAAAAGATTCACATAAATCCCTGCATGCTTATTGAGACCTTGAGATTTTGCAGGCACTGTGCTAAGGATTAAAACATGTGTGATTTAAACAGATGATGGTTTAACTTAAAAATCTAGTTTTTATGTTGCATAAATCTTTTATTTTACCTAATGTTCTAAATGACGCTTTTTAGGGAAACTACATATTTATTTCCCAACTAATGTTTGAACTCATGGCTCTACCACTTGGTCTAGCACTTCGCTGGTTAAATGGAGATACAGTCTTGAAGATTTTTCTGCCTAAACTAGCTTTGAACCAAGATCTTCCAGGTCTTGACCTCCTGAGTAGCTAGGATTACAGCTGTGAGCCATCAGTGCCAGTTTCTAATTCAATTTTTGAAAGAGACATTGCTATACAATAAATATTATCTACCAGCCACCGGTGACTCACACTTATAATCCTAGCTACTCAGGAGGCTGAGATCTGAGGATCGTGGTTCAAAGCCAGCCTGGACAGAAAAGTCTTGTGAGACTCTTATCTCTAATTAACCACTGGAAAACAGGAAAGTGGAGCTGTGGCTCAAAGTGATAAGAGTGCTACCCTTGAGCAAAAAAGTTTAGAGACAGCACCCAGGCCCTGAGTTCAAACGCCATGATGGGGGAAAAAAAAACCAAAAACAAAACACCTATTTGATGAGGTCTTATTCTGTTACATACACTTTATATATGCTATCTTGAGTCCTTCCCAAGCTCTAGAGGAAGTGTGGCTCAAGTGATAGAGTACCAGCCTAGCAAATATGAGGCCCTGAATTCAAAGCTTAGCACAAAACATCAAATAACGTTTTTTCCCTTTGCTGAAGACTGACACCAGGACTTCGCACATGTCAGGCAAATGTTCTGCCACTGAGCTATAGCCCTATGAACAGTTTTTTAAAAAAAGAAAGGAAAGAGAAAAGAAAATAAGTAAATAGCTCACTAAACTCCCAAGATCCCAAATTCTTAAGTTTGTCAAGAAAACATGAAATGTCTCTCCTTGCTTTCTGCTAGGCAGAGGACAATGCTTAGAACTTTACAGTTAGTCTTCATTCCCTTCATTCCCTAAACTTTAAATGTTCCTTCAGTGTCCAAAGAGCTATGGAGCTAATTCTGCAAACACAGCAAAGCTATGTGTAAGTTCACAATGAACATTACTACTTTGTAATCATGGTAGTAATCTGTCTTTAAAAATTACCCTCTGGGCTGGGATGTAGCTCAGTGGCAAAGCGCTTGCCTAGCAAGTGCAACTCCTGGGTTCGATCCCCAGTACCAAAAAAGAAAAGACAAAAAAAAAAATATATAATAAAAAATAAAAATTACCCTCTTAGCAGGCGCCATGGCTCACCCCTGTAATCCTAGCTACTCAGGAGGCTGAGATCTGAGGATCCCAGTTCAAAGCCAGCCTGGGCAGGAAAGTCCATGAGACTCTTATTTCCAATAAACCACTTAGAAAACAGAAGTGGCACTGCGGCCCAAGTGTTAGAGTGCTCGCCTTGAGCTGAAGAGCACAAAGACAGCGTCCAAGCCCAGAGTTCAAGCCCCATGACGGACCAAAAAAAAAAAAAAAAGTTCTATCATATGCTTGAAATTTGCTAACAGAGTAGATCTTAAAGATTCATGTTGCAAGGACACACACACACAATACACACACATACATACAGGATTGGTAGTCAGATGAGATTATGAGTATATTAATTAATTTGATTATGATAATATGTCATAATCAACACAATATATACCTTAATGATACAACTTTTTATTTGTCAATTGTTAGTAAACCTGGGAGTGGGGAACCAAGCGGCAGAGCCAAGTTTGAAACTCAAGACTCCTTTCTCCAATGCATCTTCTCTTCAAGGCTTTTTTTTTGGATCCTTTCTTTGCCTTCCTCAAATACAGGTAACTGTCTCCTGTTCTCTGTTTTCAAGTTTTACCCAGGTCATCTTTGGCCAGCCCATACCAGTGTCTCTGGCTTGTCCTTCAGGACAGGGGTTTATCTTTGGTCAAATGGTGTGGAAGGGCTCATCAAGCAAAGGTCTATTTGTTAAGATGACCAGCTTTACACAACACACTATTTTACTAATTTATTAATTAATGTAAGTTATTGAATTCTGCATTTCAGCTGGCAAGGGACATTCCCAGGACAGATGATACAACAAGCCAATATCTGAATTGTAGGCAATACTGAAAAGTAACACAAGGTAGGGCCAGGGTTCACAAAGCTCTGAGTTCAATACTCAGTACTGAATTTTACTTTTTTTTTTAAAAGGCAACAACATAAAGATCAAAGATCATTAAATAATCATCAAGACATTTTTAAAGGATTTTTCAGGTTATGGAGAAAAGGCTAAAATACACTAAGTGAAAACAAAGAAAAACAAGATAAGTAATGTTTTTCTAAATGTCATGCATTAAAACATGGTTCTTTTTTTTTCTTTTTTCTTTTTCTTTTTTTTCCTTTCGGTCAGTCCTGGGGCTTGGACTCTGGGCCTGGGTGCTGTCCCTCAGCTCTTCAGCTCAAGGTGAACCACAGTGCCACTTCCAATTTTCTGGTAGTTAATTAGAGATAAGAGTCTCATGGACTTTCCTGACTGGGCTGGCTTTGAACTGCAATCCTCAGATCTCAGTCTCCTGAGTGTCTAGGATTACCAGCGTGAGCCACCAGTGCCCAGCTTGAAACATAATTCTTAAGTAATTAGAAGGCAAAACTCAAAAAAAGCAAGCAGGTGGAAAGGTTAATGGGAGGAACAGTCAACCAGACAAGAAAAACATGAGTGAGTGATGGAGTATCTGTCTCTGTTTTTTGAGAGCATTTTCCTCTTGGCTGGGATCATGGGCCACCATGTGGTTTACAAAGCAGTGCCTTGTTTAGATAAAGCCAGACAGTTATTTTGTTCACCTCCCAGTGTACCTCAGAAGCTCTGAAACTTCCCAGCAGAGAAAGTAAACCCTAAACCACCGGTTTGCCTTCTGTGGCAAAAAGAAACCAAACAGGTTCAACCTGAAACTGCCTCGAGCTTTCCCTTTCCTCACTCCAGACAACCTTGAGGCTGTTCACTAAAAGGGCCAGTGTTTTGTATTTGAATCCAAAACAAAGGCCCATGGCATGCGATCTCCAACTGCTTATACATTATTTCGAAGACACAGCTTTTCATGTTCCCGATAGTCACAGCCATATATTTTTTGAGGTTTTGAAAGTAGATTGATGAGGACCCAGAAGGAATCAATTCCATAAGCACAAACTGGAAAACCACTGGCAGGTAGATGGAACCAGGAAGAAAAAAAATCTAAAGGGGGAAAAAAATCAGACCACAATCTGCCATATGAGTCAACAAAGCAATAGAACACACACACACACACACACACACACACACACACACACACACAGAGTTTTTTGTGACTGTTCAAGGAAAGCATTGTTTGTGAGACAATTCAGCCTCTTTCCCTGTTCCTCTCTCTCAGACACAGAGCACTATCCCAAAGAGAAGAATAACAGTGGCAGGAAATAGGGATCACAAAACAAGAGTGGGAATAAACAGGTGTTGTATACAGGTGCCATAGTATCAAGAAATCAGTGCTTATATTTCAAAAACTAGCAGGGTGAAGTAAGATGGGAACTGTTATGAGGATTGGTTCACACCATTTGCTGGCAGAAATACAAGGTACAATTGTCTAACTCAAAAAGTTTATGTTCTAAGCCTTCTGTGAGGAAGTCTCAGTCTGTTCTAGTCTGAAAGAAGCTCTCTAATAGATTACAGTGGTTCATATTTTTTGCCTAATGCCATTTACTATGTACCCTTCTAAATGCTTTATATGACTTAGCTTATTGAACTTATAGAAACACCACAAAATAGATGCTCTCACATCTTTGTTTTATAAATGAGAATATTTGCCCAGCAAATTTAAAGGTCTTGGCAAAAGTCTTACTGATGATGTCAGAGCCAGGTTTTGAACCCAGGAAACACAATCCAGGAGCTTTCATCAATGTGCCCATGTAGGGAAAATGCCTGAAGGATAAATGATCTCATAAATCCCAATAATATCTTGGTCTTCTTATACGAGTTTATTACTGTAATGGTTAATCTCATATGTCAACTTAACATAGTAGAGTGGCCAAATTTAACATTGTTTCTCGGTGAGTTGGTAAGGGTGGTTCTGAATTATTATTTTTTTGGCCAGTCCTGGGGCTTGAACTCAGGGCTTGGGCACTGTCCCTGACCTTATTTTGTTCAAGGCTAGCACTCTAGCACTTGAGTCACAGCACCACTTCCAGCTTTTTCTGTTTGTATGGTATTGAGGAATGGAACCCAGGGCTTCATGCATGCTAGGCAAACACTCTACCTCTAAGCCACATTGCCAGCCATGGTTCTGGATATTTGAATGTGCTGAGTAGTAAAGTAATTTTTCTCCCCTGGGTGGATAGGAAAGAGTCCATCCTTTTTGTGCCAGAAAAGGACATCATTTGCTTCCTGCCTTCCCACTTGGGTTGGAACTTGGAACTCCCACCTTAAACTGGCATTTCCAAGTTGAACTGCTCTGAATCTCAGCCCTTCACACTTGGATTGAAATTATGCTACTGGCTGATTGCAGATTGCAAGTGGTAGAATTTTTCAGCCTCCTACACTCTCTCTCTCTCTCTCTTTTCTCTTTCTCTCTTTCCCTCTCTCCTCTTCTTTCCATATTCAGTTTGGTATCCATGGATTTAACCAGGATTTAAAGGTATTAGAAAACAAAAATGTTGGGTTAGAGCAGTGGTTCAGCAGTAGAGGGCCTAACTTCAAACCCCAGCACTGAAAATAAAAGGAAAAAAAAAAGCCATTCCAGTGTTTCTGCCCATACCATGTATTTTGGCCATTTATGATTGCCTCTGTATTGAATACATACAAACTTTCCTTCCCACTTCATTCCCTAAATAGTAGACTAACAACTATTTACATAGCACTTACTTTGTGTTAGGTGTTACAGTAACAGACATGATTTAAAGCATACAAGAAGATCAAAGGTTGTACAACTATTAAACCATTTTATTTCAGGCTGTGTGTGGGGGTATGTGCTAGGAATTAAACTCAGTTCCTCCCATATGCCTAGCACATGCTCTACCACTAAATCCACACCCTCAACTTTTTTGGGGGGAGGGAGGGGTCGGTCATGGGGCTTGAACTCTGGGCCTGGGCGCTGTCCCTGCACGCTTCAGCTCAAGGTGAGCTCTCTACCATTTGAGCCACAGTGCCACTTCCGGTTTTCTGGTGGTTTATTGGAGATCAGAGTCTCACGGACTTTTCTGCCTGGGCTGGCTTTGAACCGCAATCCTCAGATCTCAGCCTCCTGAGTAGCTAGGATGGCAGGTGTGAGCCACCAACGCCCCACAACACTCCCTCAACTTTTATCACAAATGATCTTGAAATATGGATACTAGGTCTAACTGGTGCCATCTTGGCATCTTGGTGGATGATGGGGACTTTCCAAAAATTCTTCGAGGTAAAAATCTACTTTCCCACCCTTACCGCTAGGTGACAAGCTCCTGAACTAGAACCAGGAGCAGGGACTTGGACAATAGGTTACTGTAAGATCTGCTCCTGGATGGCTAGCTGACTCCACCCTCCTAGCAGCAAAGTCTCCACCCATTACCTGCGTTACCTAGGCAACTGGGACACCTGGAAGAGGTCACATCTGCATCCGCTGAGGTCACATCTGAATTTGATGTGGCCACACCTCCCCCCCCCCCCATACCCTAGATAAGGGTTAGCCCAGGCCCAAACTCTCTCTTTCTCTCTCTGTTCATTTTCCAGCTCTCTCTCTCTCTTGCTCTTCTTTTCTAGCTCTCTCTGCTCTAGCTCTTTCCTCTCTCTTTCCCAGCCACGTGGAGTGCCAACCTTGCCTGGTCCCAGCAGGTCTACTGAATAAACTTACCCCTTACCTGAATACCACGTGCGTGGTGCTGTTCTTACTCGGCTACCTCTTTTTAAAAACTTAACAGTTACCAGACCTGCCTAACTTGTATCGTGAACTCACCAGCTTGAATTCTCAAGCTTCCTGTGACCCTATTTCGGCCCCTTGACCTCTGCCACCACTTGCACCATGTTTCCTGTCTCCTGTCTCTCTTCAGGTCACCATGGTGTCCCTCTTCAACTGTTAGATTGATCTAGTTTGTTAAGATTGTTTTTCTGCTTTCTTGCTTGCTTTCTTTCTTTCTTCCTTCCTTCCTTCTTTCTTTTCTTTCTTTCTTTCTTTTTCCTTTCTTTCTTTCTTTCTTTCTTTCTTTCTTTCTTTCTTTCTTTCTTTCTTTCTTTCTTTCTTTCTTTCTTTCTTTCTTTCTTTCTTTCTTTCTTTCTTTCTTTCTTTCTTTCTTTCTATTGTGGGGCTTGAACTCAGCCTGGGTGCTGTCTCTGAGCTCTTCAGCTCAAGGTGAGCACTCTATTACTCGAGCTACAGTGCCACTTCCAGTTTTCTGGTCGTTAATTGGAGATAAGTCTCCCAGACTTTCCTGCCTAGGCTGGCTTTGAATTGTGAGTTTCAGATCTCAGCCTCTTGAGTAGCTAGGATTACAGGCGTGAGCCACCAGCATCCAGCTCTGCTTTCTTTACTAACCTTGGGGCTCAGCTTCGAGGCTGCAAGACTGGGGGTGTCAGGGAGGGGGCATGCATGTGTCCACTCACAGTTGTTGGCTTTCAAATAAAGACTCCCAATTCAACCTCTCAAAATGTGACTTCTCTATAACTCATCTCTCTGTATCTCAACTGAAGTTCTGAGAGTTTAGCTGACTTGTTCAGGGCCACACAGCCAGCCCTTACCAGTTGCATGACTAGAAGTCATTTTCAATGGATGGGATCATTCACTGATATAAAATCACTCATGTCATTTAATATGATCGTATATAACCTATGAGAGCCATATTGGTTATCACTGAGAGATCTGGGGAACAGAGAGAACTACCTTCCTTCCTCCCTCCCTCTCTCCCTCCCTTCTCTCGCTCTCTCTTTCTGTGTCTCTGGGTCTCTGTCTCTGTCTCTCTGTCTCACTGTCTCTCTGTCCTGGTCTCTGTCTCTGTCTCTCTCTCTTCCTGTAAGGTTTGGCAAAAGGAGACTGCCTCATGGTTCAGGCAGAAAAGAATTTATTGGTGGCGGGGGTGAGGGAGAGCAAACTGCTGACTCATGAGATGGAGGCATGCAGAGAGAAGAGGACAAAGAGAGAGGAAGAGTAGAAGAGGGTGTGACTTAGGGTTGAGCAGGATTTTATAGGGAAAGGTGGGGAGGTGTGACCACAGTAGATGTGGAAATGATCTCAGAACCTAGGGAACCTCTCACTGTCCAAAGGAGGCATGACCAGGGCAGTTCAGGAAGTGACCTCAGTGGATGAAGAAGTGGCCTCAGAGTCAGGGGTCCATTGGTGACTCACAGTTAGGTGATTGACAGGTGATTACTGGTTTCAGGCAGGTGATTTCTCCTAAGGCTACATTCTGTCAAGAAGAGGAAGGGGGTGGGGCTGTTCTCCAAGACCAACCTAACACCCTTCCTTCCTTCCTTCCTTCCTTCTTCCTCTCTCTCTCTCTTTCTTTCTTCCTTTCTTTCTCTTTCTTTTTCTTCCTTCCTTCCTTCCTTCCTTCCTTCCTTCCTTCCTTCCTTCCTTCCTTCCTTCCTTCCTTCCTTCCTTCCTTCCTTCCTTCCTTCCTTCCTTTCCTTTCTTTCTTTCTTTCTTTCTTTCTTTCTTTCTTTCTTTCTGTGCTGTCCCTGAGCTTTTTTTTTTTTTCTTCTTCAAGGTTAGCATTCTATCACTTGAGCTAAACCATACCTTTCCTGCCCTAGCTGGCTTTGAAAAGCAATCGTCAGCTTCTTAAAAAGCTAAGATCACTAGCGTGAGCCACTGGTGCCTAACGTTTATTTTATCTTAGATTTTTAATTTTTTTTTTTTTTGGACTTGAACTCTGGGCCTGGGTGCTGTCCCTCAGCTCTTCAGCTCAAGGTGAGCGCTATACCAGTGAGCCACAGGACTACTTCCGGTTTTCTGGTGGTTAATTGAAGATAAAAGTCTCACGGACTTTTGTGCCTGGGCTGGCTTTGAGCGTTGATCCTCAGATCTCAGTCCCCTGAGTAGCTAGTTTTACAAAAGGGTTTCAACAAGTCAGATTATGAGCACAATGCATTTTGATCACTGTCACCCCCGTAAGAAGAATTTTAAATACTATTAACTGTGCTGACATTGAGATAGAAGCTTGAAAGTGACCTTTATTGTGTTCTAGGAAGGTCCTTTGTGGCCTTTTCAACCCTATTCTTGTGGAAAGTTGGCAGTTGAGAGAGATTGGAGCATATATCATTAAGCAAGAGGCTAAGTGCTGTTTACTATGTTCTTGCCATTTCAGTAAAGTGAAGGGTAAGGTGAGTTCCTTTTGAGCAGAGATTCTCTGTTTAATTATTGCTAGGAGGTTTCCCCTTCCCCTACCTAAAGCTGGTGGAAGCAAGCATTGAAAAGGAGGAACTAGGTCCCATCAACACAGGAGTTGGCTGGGAGTAGCAAACAGATGGCCTGAGGGCCCCAGCTGAAGGGGTGTGGTCAGGGATGTTAGCCAGAGTGATAAGAGATAGCCTCAAGTTTCCCCTTTCTTCAGAACTGTACCCTTGGGTTTGCTTCAGAGTTTGATCAGCTCTCCTCAACATGGTAGCCTGGCTTTCCTGCCTTTGAGAAACAAAGCAAAGGCATGGGAGGAATGGGCAGAGGAAGACAAGTAGGGATGAGCTTTCAGGTGTGGAGGACGTAAGGGGCAGAAAAACTGGAAAGGAGAAGCAATACTCACTCACCCCAAGGGGGCTCAGAAATGGTTGCGGTGGAAACTGGGCTTGCTGCAGACATGCAGGGTAGGAGTTTCAGATGGCTGTGTGTGGGCTTTAAATAGAAGTGTTTACTTAGTGGCTGATCATACCCTCATGCGTAGCACACACACATGTGAACACTTAAAGGATCCGGGTTGCTTTTGTTAAATATTTGAACTTCCATAGTCCCTGAATCCTAGAAGATAGGTGGATATTCAGAAAGGGTAGTGTGTGAAAGGAAATAGCAGACCCACAACCAGGAGAGAAATCCTTTCTGCAAGCCACATGTAAATGTGAACTGATAGCGTATTCTCCCCAACCTCCAGTCCTCAGCCCTCTCACTACATTTCCTGGGGCAGCTTCTAGCCCCATCTCCACCCAGACCTGAACTCCTCCCTGCCCTACTCTCCTGGAATAGGTGGGCACTCCCAGCCTCTGCCCTGGCCTAGCTGCTCAAGTAGAGTACCTCCTACCACTATCCTCGGAATTACAAGCTACTACCTGGATAAGGGGCAGACACCATATTGCTCCTTCTCCCTGAGGAGATACAGCCCCACTAATAAACCTCCTTATAATCTTCCTTCTCCTGTGCATGTCTGTCTCTACATGGTCCCCTAGGATGGCTGGGATGGATTCTTACATGAACTATGTTGCCTATGCAGTTTTGTCCTATTGATGATCTCAGGACCTAGAAAGGAACTTAATTGATAGTCCATCTGGATTCCTGTTTTAACCAGGAGAATGTAGATTCTATTGACTTTCTTTCTTTTCTTTCCTTCCTTCCTTCCTTCCTTTCTTCTTTCTTTCTTTCTTTCTTTCTTTTTCTGTACTGGTCCCAGGGCTTGAACTCAGGGCCTGAGAACTGTCCCTGAGCTGTTCTTCCTCAAGGGTAGTTCTAAACACACATGAACCACAACTCCACTTCCTTTTGGAAGTGGCTAATTGAAGATAAAAATCTCATGAACATTCCTGCTCAAGCTAGCTTCCAACCAAGGTCCTCAGATCTCCATAAAGCTTGTAATTGTTTCATACGTGAAATAATTCTTTTCATACATTTGACCTATTTAAAATAGTCTGATTTGTTTGCTTGGTTTTTTTGCTTTGTGTGGTACTGGGATTTGAACTCATGGCCTAGTGATTGTTAGATAGTTACTCTAATATTGAGCTATGCCTCCAGTCCTCTTTTGGCTATTTTTAAAGGTCAAGTCTTGTTCTTGCCAGCTATCTTAAGCTTTCCATCATGACCGACAAAAAAAAAAGAAAGAAAGAAAAGAAAAACTTTAACTGGGTGCTGGTGGCTCACACCTGCAATCCTAGCTACTCAGGAGGCTGAGATCTGAGAATCAAGGTTCAAAGCCAACCTGGACAAGAAAGTCTGTAAGACTCTTAGCTCCAATTAACAATGAGAGAACTGGAAGTGGTGCTGTGGCTCAAGTGGTAGAGCACTCATCTTGAGCTGAAGACCTCAGGGACAGTGCCCAGGCCTAGAGTTCAAGACCCATAACCAACAAAATTTTTTTTTTTAAATCACTCACTAAAGTAAAATATTTCAAGAATATGATACTAATACTGATTCAAGATCTTAAAAGTCAGGTTTCTAAGGTGGGGGTGAGGATTCATTTGTTTGAACATGTATTTAGCCTGAACAAAACTCCACGTTAGATCCCAGCACCACCAACAAAAAAACAAGTTTCAGCCAGGTATTGTAATCTTATCTACTCAGGAGGCTGAGATCTGAAGCTTGCAGTTCAAAGCCAGCCCTGGCAGAAAAGTCCATGAGACTCTTATTCTCGAAGTAACCAGCAAAAAAACCCAGAAGTTGAGCAATGGTTCAAGTAGTAGAATACTAGCCTTGAGCAAAGAAATTCTCTGGGACAAGAGAGAGACAGAGACAGAGAAAAGATATAACATTATCCATTCCAAGAGTACTGAACTGTGAATTGTTCTAACCTAATGACTCAGTTTCAAAGTCTATTTTTTTTTTTCAGTTGTGGGGCCTGAACTCTGGGCCTGGGCACTGCCCCTCAGCTCTTCAGCTCAAGGCTAGCATTCTACCACTTGAGCCACAGCACCACTTCTGGCTTTTTCTGCTTATGTGGTACTGAGGAAGGGAGCCCAGGGCCTCATACATACAAGGCAAGCACTCTACCACTGAGCCACCTTCCCAGCCCCAAAGTCTAAATTATTGAGCTATTATAAAACTTACTATTCAAGCTTGGGAAATGGCATATTATTTAGTGATCATTCTGCTGAGCCTCATTAAAATGCTAGTGAAAAAGTAGCTAAAAAAAAATCACAGTGTAGATCAAAGAGTTAGAAAAAAAAAAGATACACCACTCAGGTGCATTGAAAGTAGACGGGATGATCACTCAGACCTTCCTTCTGTTTCTTAAAGCAGGAGATGAAATATCTATTCATTAAATGAAAGAGAATTTCCCATCCATTCATCACACAGGTTTTGATTGATTCATTCCCATACAGGTATTGTTGTCCTCCCTATACCAAAAGTAAAGCATCATTCCCACCATCAAGGATAAGAAGTTGAGGCTGGGGAAAATATTTAACTTAGTCTTTGGGTAATTATTTTCTTATTAAGGACAACTTATATTAAATACATTTGTTTGCTTTTCTTCTGCGGATTCTCTTCTGGGATTAATGCCCATTAACTCAGGTTTGTCTGGAAAAAAATAGTGAAGAACATAAAAATTATATTTTGCTTCTCCCAGAGAAGCATTTCCAGCCAGGATATGTGGAGATATCTGAGAAGGAAGCCAATCGGTCTATATGACCTGTTATGCAAGGGCTCAGAAATCCGCTTCCCACAGATCTTTTCCTAGGCAGTTACTTGGCATTCTGCCCCAACCAAACAAGAGTGAGCCAAGGAAAAGACACTAGGATCCAGGAAACAGTGGTTTCAATGAGGTAAGTGATTAAGGGAAGTCCCTGGGTCACAAGCAGCTGTGTAGTAGACAGCAAACAGCAAAGCCTTTAGGAAGTTATCTTGGTGGCAGAGGGCATTGCAGAAAGTCCTTTACTAATGGTTAGATTTTAGGATAATAGAAGACCAACAT
This sequence comes from Dipodomys spectabilis, assembly GCF_019054845.1. Lineage (NCBI taxonomy): Eukaryota > Metazoa > Chordata > Mammalia > Rodentia > Heteromyidae > Dipodomys > Dipodomys spectabilis. The sequence goes on along the minus strand of NW_024870701.1, from coordinate 303,998 downwards.
AACAAAAATTAAAAGAAAGACAGGAATACAATTAGAAAGCCACTTTCTTAGTTCTGATACTTGGCTCAACAGGGAACAGTCAACAGGAAAACTAACTTATTGTGGTTCAAAGAACAAGAAATGCACTCTGTGATGTAACAGGGACTTGAGGGAGGGAAGCCTGTAACTGGTTAATTTGGAAGCTCTGATTCTTCAGCAAGCACATTTTCCTGGCTTTTGCCATTCTCATTCATCTGAAAGCTGGCCCTCTCCCAAACAGCAAAATAAACACTGCTCTTTTAAGGTTTACATCTCTTATTCCAGGATCTCAAAGAAGAAACCAAGTGTCTTTTAAAGACAAGAAACTTTCCAGAAGCCCCTGCCTGGCCTGTCTCATTGGCTGAAACTGAGCCACAAGCATTTCTAATCCATTGCTAGAAAGCAGAATGTTATCGATATATCAGCAATCATTAATCCTCCCATTATCCACTTGTCCCTTCCTTCTTTTCCATGCTAGAACTTCTTAAATTGTGTCTGTCACTAGGTTAGAAATCACCCTTTCCAGACTACCTTGTTCCTAGATATGGTTGTGTTCAATTCCTCAGCACCACATAAACAGAAAAATCCAGAAGTGGCTCTGTGACTCAAGTGGTAGAACGCTGGCCTTGAGCTGAAGAGCTGAGGGACGGCGCCCAGGCCCAGAGTTCAAGCCCCATGACTGACAAAAATAAATAAATAAATAAATAAATAAATTGTTCTATATTGCAAGACTTGATTAAGTTTTTATAATCTAAAAAAAAAAAAAGATGTAAACAAATTGTTAGTTGTCCCTTTAAATGAAGTGGTAGTCTCTCCACAGCCTAGTCTCCTCAGCATGAAGGACTGGTGATAAGGATCAACTTCAATCACAAAGGTGAAGGCAATTCCCAAAGAAATGATCAAGACCCAGGTAGAAGGAATCTGAGAACCAGAATTTTCTCATGGTGCTGAGTCACTCTTTTGTTGGTGTGGAATCCTCTATAAGCAGATATGGGAGCCAAAGCTATATCTTAATTATTGCCATGGCTACTGTAAGGTCTGCACAGAGACACCTCCCTACCTCTTGGCTAAGTTTCTGTCCAGTATCTGTTACCTAGGTAATTGGCACACCTGGAAACAGTCACCTTCCCCGCCTGCTAGGTCAGATCCTGGGCTACCTCTGGTCACCTGCCTCCCATCTGACCTTAGGAGGGTCCTAGACCCTGAGGGCACATCCAGATTCAGTGTGGCCACACCTTTCTCCCACCTGGCCACACCTCTTCCTGCCCCTGGCCTAGGTAAGTCCTGGCCCAGAGGTGGGTCACCCCCCTTTCCTTTTTCAGCATGCTTCTCCACCATGCATACCGGGGGCAGCAGTTTGGTAAATGAACTTCTCCTGCCTGAGTAGCGCATGGTGTTCTCTTTCTGGCTACCTAATGAAACCTACCTATTTAATATACCTTACCAGCTACCTTGCAATTAGACAATTGATTTGAAAGAATGGTTCCCATGTGGACAATATCAGCAACACCCAGAACTTGTTTGAAAATGAGATTCTCAGGCCTTTCCACACATCTACTGAGTCCGAATGTCTAAGTATGACTCAGCAATACATAATTTTAACATGCCTTCCAGGTTATTCTGATGGATACTCAAGTTTGAAAAACACAAATCCCCCCTCGGTGATACATTCTCACTAAGGATGGAGCTGGTCTTACCCTGGAACTTGTAGTAACATGTGAGGATGGACAGTTGAAAACAAAATTAAGTTCTGATAGGTGAAGGCAGACAGATATTGGGTACCAATGATATCAGTCATTGGTATAAAGGATACAATTGATTGGTTTTCAACTTTTAGAATTATTATAGAGATACAAGTATGCTTGTAGTTTAAGAACACAATTTAGAGGTCGTGGCTATTGGATATGTAAAAGTACAGATGCATACTGAGTAATAGCGATCAAGAGTGGAGCTGAGTGTCAACATATGCCTGTAATCTTAACTACTCAGGAGGCTGAGATCTGAAGATGGTAGTTGGAAGCCAGCCTGGGCTGGCTGGAAAGTGCCCCAGACTCTTATTTTCAGTTAAGCAGTAAAAAGCCAGAAATGGAGCATGGATCAAGTGGTAGAACTCCAGCCTTGAGCAAAAAAGCTAAGGGACAGCTCCCAGGCCCTGAGTTCAAGTCCTAGTACTGGCACAAAAAGAAAGGGAAAGAGAGAAAGCAAAGAATGAAAAAGAAAGGAAGGAAGGAAGGGAAGAAAGGAAAGGAAGAGAAGGAGGGAGGGTGGGTAGGAGAGAGAGAGGGAGAAAAGAAGGACAAAAATACTATAACTCGAGAGAAGTGAATATAATTTTCCTTTCGGATAAAAGGAAACCAATAGCTGGATGCTGGTGGCTCACGTCTGTAATCCTAGCTACTCAGGAGGCTGAGATCTGAGGATGACGGTTTAAAGTCAGCCTGGGCAGGAAAGTCCATGAGACTCTTATCTCCAATAAACCACCAGAAAACTGGAAGAGGTGCTGTGGCTCAAGTGGTAGAGCGTTTGCCTTGAGCTGAGGAGTGCAGGGACAGTGCCCAGGCCCAGAGTTCTAGCTCCATGACTGACAAAAAAAAAAAAGGAAACCAATATATAGTTTTCCTAAACACTGTATTAAGGAATAGCAGTATTAGCACAATATAGTTTCAAAGAATTTACCAGAGATGGGAGCATACTTTGAATAGTAGAGGCCTATTTAGCAAGTGCAAGGCCCTGGGTTTATATCCCACTATTGCCCAAACTAAAACCTAGTTATTCAGGAGGCTGAAGTAGGTCCCTAAATCCACCTCAGTGAGCATAGTCAGAATATACATCAGAGCTAGGCACTGGTGGCTCATACTTGCAATCCTAGCTACTTAGTATACTGAGATCTCAGGATCATGGTTTGAAGCCATGGGAACAGAAAAGTCTATGACCCTCTTACATCCAAAGTCAGAAGTGGAGATGTAGCTCAAGTGCTAGAGCAATAACCATGAGTGCAAAGGCTAAGAGACAGCACAGGCTGAGTTCAAGCCCTAGTACAGGCACACACACACACACACACACACACACACACACACACTTTTCTCTCTGAGATAGTGCTATGGGAGGATAACATGTTTCATGATTGACTCTTTCCTACTATTGAACTTTTTTTTGTAACTTTAGAGTTGCATTCCTTTGATGGAACAAATTGGCCATCAAACATTTAAAATTAAACTATCAGAAAAAATAAACACAAGATGGGACAGATTCTTCTGCTTAAGAATTCCTTTGTAGTGAAGCATCAGTGGCTCATGCCTATAATCCTATAATCAGTCCAGGAGGCTGAGGCCCCAGGACTGCAATTCCAAGACAACACATCCAGGAAAGTCTATAAGACTCTAATCTTCAATAAACTACAAAACTCTTTCTCATCAAAGAAAGAACTATAGACCCATCTTTTTGATGAACTTTGATGCAAAACTGCTCAGTAGAATTCTGAAGTGGTGCTGTGGCTCAAGTGGTAGAGCACTTGCCTTGAGCAAAAGAAGTTGATGGATAGTGCTCAGGCCCAGAGTCCAAGCCCCAAGACTGCCCCACCCCCCAAAAAAAATTCTGTAAAATTCTGGCCAACTGATTCCAACAACTAATCAAAAAAAAAATCATACACTATGATCAATCAGGATTCATTCCAGATATGCAAAGCTGGTTCAATATACAAGTCAATTAATGTAACTTAACACATCAACAGAACCAAGGACAAGAACCACATGATCATGTCAATAGATGAGAAAAAACATTGACAAGATGCAACACCCCTTTATGATAAAAGCTCTGGAGAAGTTAGGAATTCGTGGAATATTCCTCGATGTAATAAAGGCTGTATATGATAAACCTACAGCCAGCATTATACGTAATGGTGAAAAGTTAAAACCATTTCCTCTAAAATCAGGAATGAGACAAGAATGTCCACTCTTCCCACTGCTTTTCAATATAATATTAGAATTCCTGACTAGAGCTAGGCTAGAGCAATAAGGCAAGAGACAAACATAAAGGGGATTTAAGTAGGGGAAAAAAGAAGCAAAACTCTTCCTCTTTGCAGATGGCATGATCCTGTATTTAAAGAACTCCATAGACTCCTCTCACAAGTTATTTGAGCTGATCCAAAACTTTGGCAAAGTATCAGGGTATAAAATTAATCCACAAAAACCAGTAGCTTAGCTGGGCACCAGTGGCTCATACCTGTAATCCTAGCTACTCATGAGGCTGAGGACTGCGGTTCATAGCCAGCCCGGGCAGGAAAGGCCATGAGATTCTTTATCTCCAATAAACCACCAGAAAACCGACAGTGGTGCTGTGGTTCAAGTGGTAGAGCGCTAGCCTTGAGCTGAAAAGCTGATGGATAGCACCCAGGCCCAGAGTTCAAGCCCCACAACTGACCAAAACAAATAAATAAAATAAAAATTAACCCCACCCCAACAAATCCTCAAACAACAACTCAATTAATAAGTGGGCTGAAGACTTAAAGAGAAACTTCTCCAAAGAAGAAATAAGAATGGCCCATGGACATATGAAGAAATGTTCAACATCTCTGGCCATAAAAAGAGTGCAAATCAAAACTACATTGAGATTCCACCTCACACCAGTTAGAATGGCCATTATTAAGAAAATGAATAATAGCAGATGCTGGTGGGGATATGGCCAAAAGGGAATGCTACTACAATGTTGGTGGGATTGTAAACTTGTTCAACCATTCTGGAGGGCTTGGGAAGATGGCTCAGTGGTTGAGTGCTTGCCTTGCATGCATGAGGCCCTAGGTTCGATTCCCCAGCATCACATAAGCAAAAAGAAAAAAAGCCGGAAGTGGCGTTGTGGCTCAAGTGGTAGAGGCTAGCCTTGAGCTGAAGAGCTGAGGGACAGCACCCAGGCCCAGAGTTCAGGCCCCACGACCAGACCCCAAAAAAACAAACAAACAAAAAAAAAACCACTCTAGAAAGCAGTATGGAGATTCCTCAAAAGACTAAACATAAAGCTTCCCTATTACCCAGCAACCCCACTCCTGGGCATTTACCCAAATGACCACAAACCAGCCCACACTAAAGCCATCAGCACAAACATGTTCATTGCAGCATACTAAGATACAGAATAAACCCAGATGCCCCTCAGTGGATGAATGGATCAAAAATGTGATACACACACACACACACAATGGAATTTTATGCTTCCATCAGAAAGTATGACATTGTCCCATTTGTAAGAAAATTGAAAGACCTAGAAAAAAGTATACTAAGTGAAGTAAGCCATATATAGGCTGTATGGTTCCCCTCATTTATAGTATCTAGAGTATGTTTATGATAGTCTTAGGAGAAGATCACAATGACTCAATAGCTATGTGCATATGGCGATTTAAAATGATGCTTATTGAATTGAACCCCAAGAAATGGAAGCAAGAAGTTTTTTTTTCAATTGTACTGTTTCCAGTTATTTCTTTTTTCTTTTTCTCTTCTGGTTTATTCTCTGATGTCACTGCTTTTTACTTCTGTACCCTTTATCATGTATATAAATTTATCTGATTTGGAGAAGGGAAGGGGAATCACAGAAATGGTGGGACAAAAGGTGAGCCCATTCAACAGTGATACTCACTAGACAGTATGTTGGAAATGAACTTTACAACTTGTGGGGAAGGGGGGTTGGGAAGGGAAAAGTGGGAGAAAATGAGGGAGGGGGGTAATACTGTTTTAAAAAATGTACTCATCACCTGATTTATGTAATTGCAACCCCTTTACAATAAAATTTTTAAAAAGAGAGAGAGAGAAAGAATGAAAAAAAAAGCCTGAATTAGAGCTGTGGTTCAAACAATAAAGGAATTAGCTTTGAGCACAAAAGCACAGAGACAGAGCTGAGGCTTTGAGTTCAAGCCCCAGGACCTGGTGCGTGCACACACACACACACACACACACAAATGATAATAATAAATAAAAATAAATAAAATTCTTTGTAAAATTTAGCTTCGTCTTGAAGGACCTAAGAGAAATTCTACGGAGGGTATCTGACAAAGACCTGTCCTCCTTGGTATAAGCCTGAGCAAAGCCCTGAAACCAATCAGAGTCACCAATGAGAGCAGTCTCTTGGCAGACTTGACCTCACCCCCTTTTGGAGGCTTCTCCCTGGACAGCTGCCTGCTCATTCAGATGTACAGCACAACAGCCTTCTTGCATAAAAGGAGGTCCTCTGGCACTGAATCCTTATTAGCCAATTAATGTGCCTGTCACAGGAAGGCAGTCATAATATTTTAGTAATTGCTGACCTCAAAGTACTTGGGCAGACAGTAACAATACAGAGTGTTGTCAGGATCCATGCATACATGTTTCCGTTTTTACACTTAGTTTGTGTGTTTCCTATTGCTGTATTGTCAGCTTCTTGAGGTACTTTGTGCCTCAAGTTGTTGTCAGGATCTCTGTTTTCAACACTAACTCATTATGGCTGGAAATGGCAGGTTGAAGTGGTATAGAAACATTGAAGCTTAGAGCAGTGATCCTCATTGTGTTTCTAGTAGAGTTTGAGATGAGGAGGTGCTCCAAGGAGTGGCCAGGACTATAATGCATCATGAATGATCCTTAATTTAAGTATCCAATGAATTTGTTTGGGGAAGAAGTTTCTAGTAATAACTCGCTGAAAACCACTGGCATATAAATAAATACTGGCCTCAGACTCAACAGTCCAGGTGTTTTTTGCTGTTGTTGTTTCTCTTTGTGTGTGAGTGTGTGTGTGTGTGTGTGTGTGTGTGTGTGTGTGTGTGTGTGTGTGTGTGTGTGTGTGTGTGTGTGTGTGTGTGTGCGCATGCGCTCCAATACTGGTGCTTAAACTCGGGACCTTGTGCTCTCATTTGGCTTTTTTAGCTCAAGACTGGCATTCTAACACTTAAACCACAGCTGCACTTCCAGTTTTTTGCTAGTTGAAAGGAGACAAGGATCTTATGGATTTTCCTTTCCAGGCTGGTTTTTAACTGCTATCCTCAGATCTCTGACTTTTAAGTAACTAGGATTATAGGTGTGTGAGCCATTGGCCCCAGCTAGCCCAGGATTTGACCATAACTTTTCTCACCATTAACAAGACACAGCACTTCCTTGACATAGTTTTCTTACCTGTGAAATTGAGATAATACCTTCTCCATCTGAGCCAGCAGATTAACCTTGTGGATCAGATTTTTATCTTTTTTTTTTTGGATCTGGTCGTGGGGCCTGAACTCTGGGCCTGGGCGCTGTCCCTCAGCTCTTCAGCTCCAGGCTAGTGCCCTACCACTTTAGCCACAGCGCCACTTCCAGCTTTTTTTTCTTTTTGCTTATGTGGTGCTGGGGAATCGAACCCAGGGCCTCATGCATGCAAGGCAAGTGCTTTACCCCTGAGCCACCTTCCCAGCCCTAGGATCAGATTTTTAAAAAGCAGCCAAGTAACAGTGGCTCACACCTGTAATCCTTGCTACTCAGGAGGCTGAGATCTGAGCATTGCAGTTCGAAACCAGCCAAGACAAGAAAGTCTGTGAGACTCTTATTGTTAGCCCTGGAAAGATGGTCCCCTTTTCTTTGTTTTCTCTCCATGCGAAACACACACAGACCCCTTGCCCTTAGTCCTCTCTCCATGCATGACTGCATCTGGCACTCCCTAAAAGTCCCTACCTACCTAGCACCTGTAACCCAGGTAACTGGCACACCTGGGGACAGTGCAAGGTCTCCCAGGCTCTGATCCCTTCCTCATAAGCTGAGGTCATAACTTCCTTCTTGCCCTCCCCTATATAATCTCTCTCTGCCATCAGTTCCTGCTCTGCCCACCGACATCTGTTTGGTTCTCAAAAATAAACTCTTTTGTCTGAGTTGCATGGAGGTCTCCTTTCTCCAACCCTTACACTTATCTCCGATACATAACCAAAAAGCTTGAAGTGGAGCTGTGGTTTAAGTGGTAAGAGTGCTAGCCTTGAGTACAAAAGCTAATGGATAGTGCCCAGGCCCTGAATTCAAGCCCCGGGACTGGCACACACACACACACACAGAAAAGGAAAATCTAAATTATAAAATCATGAGGGATTGTTATGTTGTATAGAAAATACAGTCTCAGAAGAGAGTCATCTTAAAGATATCCATTGGTTTGAACTGAGTTCATGTGCTAGGCCGGATAGACTGAGTCAAAGTGAAGTCACTCATGCTAAAGCTCCACATCACCAAATAAAACGAAGGTGTTCATCAAGCCTACTGAAGCAGAAAGACAGAGATAATAGTCAAATCTCCAAGCCAGGCGCCAGTGGTTCATAACTATAGTCCTAGCTACTCAGGAAGCTGAGATCTGAGGATCGCAGCTCAAAACCAGCCTGGCAAGGAAGTCCACGAGACTCTTATCCACAATTAACCATCAAAAAGCCAGAAGTGGAGCTATTCCTCAAGTGGTAGAGTGGAAAAAAATTAATGGACAGTGTTCAGGCTCTGAATACCAGTACAAAAATATTAAAATGAAAAAGAACTGGGTCCAATATTAGGCACTGTGGCTCACTCTTGTAATCCTAGCTACTCATGAGGCTGAGATTCAGAAGATTGCAATTTAAAACCATCCTGAGTAGATAAGTGTGTGAGACTTTGTCTCTAGACTAACTAGGGAAAAGCTGATTCAAATAGTAGACTGCCAACTCAATTCTTGATGTTCAAGTCCTGGTAAAGTCAATAAAGAAAAAAGAAATGTAGGTCCTAGTGTGAGGCATTTGATCACTGGGGTGCTGCCCTCAGCAGAATAAATTATGGTCTTTCAGAGTCAATTAGTTCTCCTGGGGTGGACTGTTAGGAAGCAAGGCCCTCCCATGTGCTTGGCCCCTTCTCCCCTATGTTGTAATTCTGCCAAAAGAGTCATCATGGAGGCTGACCAGGCCTCCTGATCTTGGATTATCAGCTTCCAAACACTATGAGTCAATTAAACCTCTTTCTTTTACAAAGAACCTAGCCTCAGTTATTTGTTATAGAACTGAAAGCAGCCTAATTATAACTCACGTCATGGTAAGGAAATTCACTCTGCTTTAACCTTTACAAGAAAAGTTACTTTGAAATAACCAATCTGTTTTTCATTTTCTGCTAATGCTATACTAATCGTTCTTTTTTCTGTAAAACAAATCTCTTGTTTGCAGAACACTTACTCTGTTTTATGAAATGGAGTGTTGTCTGATTGCAGAGTTACAAATTAAACCCAAGTAAAGACAAAACTGGCATCACATTTCTGTGATTCTGGCACTTAGGAGGCTGAGACAAGAAGTTTACAAATTGGAAGCCAGCCTGGACTACGTAGTAAGACTCTTACACACAAATAAATAATAGCTATGTAAGATCTTTAAATCAAAGATCTTTTATGTCTTTTGTGTCTTTCTGGTACTAGGGTTTGCAATCAGGGCCTATGCTTCCTAGGGGCTACATTTGAACCCCAGACCCAGCTGTACTTTTGTCTTTTGACAAGGAACAAATTTAAGTGGTGATGGAACTACACGGACATATTTTTCTGGATTGACCAGAAAAGTCATGGGACAGTTGGCATCATATGGGAATAGTGTTTTCAAAATTCGTTTTATCGTTCATTTCTCTCAGCATGCTTTTAACTGCATGTATAAATAAAGGTTCCAATCATATCTGTGCTCACTGCTATTCTTTGGGCTACAACTAGTTTCTCTAAAGGTGGTGAAGAGCAGCTTGATATCCACCCCTATACCAGCTCACAAAAGCCTACTTCATCTTTCAGTTTTTACAACAGGGAAGACCAGATCCTATAATGACTTATACTATAACTGAGATGTGTAGAGAATTTGGAGTTCTCGGTTGCTCATTTACTAGCTCACCTGCCTTTCCCTCTGTTACTTTCCAGGTAGTAGAAGGCTAGTTAAGTCCCCTTGCAGTATTTCCATTTCCTCCCATTGATTCAAGCTTATTTCAGTGTAAACATTTGGCCCATTCAAAGTTCAACTTCCTACTAAGGCTGATTAAAATCTCTATGTAGTTGAGTAGATGTCCTGAAAAAAAAAATCCATAGTATCTCTCATATTTGATCTCCTTCTTTGCTATAGGAGAAATGCAGAACTTACTATAACCTTGTGATGCCTAGAGAATAAAAGCATATTTGCACAGTGTAGAGCCCTACCTTTTCTAGCCCCAGAATCCTTTCATGTCCACTTGGTGACCACTTGCCCTGGATGCCAAGGATAAAATTAGTGCTGGCGTGATTTATGGCACAGTGTCCAGTCACCATCTCTGGTGTGTTTCTTCCTTCTAAATCTATGCCATGCTGGAATCCAGATCATTACACAGTAGGTCAACCTGATCCCCTCGCTCTCCTTCAGACTCTCAAGACCTCTGGTTTCAAGTCAGTCATGACTGGGTCTTTTCCAGTCCGTAAGTCCTACTGGAACTTGTAAAACTGGTACTTGGGAGTTTAAAAGCAGCTTAGAAATGATTACGTCTGTCCCAAGTGAATGAGTAAATTAGAGCCCTTAGATAGCATCTTGGTCAAGCAGGCCAAACCCAGATGCAAAAGAGACCCTGGGAGAGAATTTGCAGAAGGCACCTGATTAGGAATTAACAACAAATCATAATGGTGTAGAAACCAACCCATAAAGGGCTACCTTCCAAAATACCTAATTATAATAGGGTCAACCAATCAGAGCACAGCTTAGAATATAAATACCCTTAGATTCAGAGTCACCCAGAAAGAAAGAGCTATCTGGGAAAGTTGAGGGGATGGATGAAGACAGAGGCAGTGGCAGATATTTCTCTTCTGAATAAAGTTCTTCACATCCTCTCTCCACTGTCCTGGACTTCATTCATTATATTCCTGTGGCAATAACTCAGAAGGGTGCAGCATCACTGGCAGTAGAGCTCCAACATGGATAGGCACTGTCTGCTGCTGATCTATAACACTATGTAGGCTTACCTGCTATAGGACTGCAATTCTACTGGTCTCTGCAAGCTGTTGAGCCTTGAACTGCAGCAGAAAATTCTGTATTACAATCATGTTGTGGGACCTCATCTCAGTCCCCCCAAAGAAGTTTAGAACACCCAGCCATCATCCCCTTACCCTCTCCTTCTTTGTTCTTCCTGCCATGACCATGGTGAGAAGGGGCAGACTTTGCTTTCCTTTTCCTGTCTGAAAGAACATTTCCCTTCATCATGTCCTCTTTCTTTTGAAGATGGCTTTCGCCCTCACCCCAATCTGGGAAGGGTTCAGGAAACAGAAACCAGTGTATCATAAGGAAACAAAGTCAGCAGTCCTTCTAAAACATTCTGTCTGCTACAAGGGGACAGAAGTGTTCAGGTCCACAGGGATTTCCTCAATTGGACAAAGGCCAAAGCCTGGTAGAAAATATCAGCCTTCACTGACCGTGACCTGGACCAGAAGACACAGAGGAGCTGGTACCTGACCCATGGTGCATGTCTTTGCTTGTCCTTGCTTTGCCTAGAGAAGCAGGGAAGAGGCCTCAGCATAAAGACAGAGATGAGGTGGTTGAAGGATCTGGCAATCATCTCTCTTCCCCAGCATCTAGCAGAGGGTCTGGCTCAGTAAAGATTCTTCAGGAATGTTGTATTGACTGAAATGAATCATTTCTGGCCTTTGCCCTTGACCCACTGTTTGACCTTATGGATTCTCCTTGTGTAAATCTCAGAGTTTCTCTCTAAAATGCAGCAGAGTTCAACAAATATAAAACTGACTTCCCAAGGCTTTTTCAAGTATGAAATAAGATAATGTATTGCGTGTCCCTAGAAGACTTCAGAAATAAAGAATAGCAGATAAGAATAAAGATAAACAATTGCTGGGCACTGGTGGCTCACTCCTGTAATCCTAGCTACTCAGGAAGCTGAGATCTGAGGATCATAGTTAAAAGCCAGCTCCGGCAGGGAAGTCCATGAGAATCTTATCTCCAATAAACCACTAAGAAAACTGAAAGTGGAGCTATGGTTCAAGTGGTATGGTGCTAGCCTTGAGCTAAAATGCTGAGGGACAGCGCCCAGGTCCAGAGTTCAAGCCCCACGACTGACAAAAAAAAAAAAAAAAAAAAGATAACTAATTTTCAAATATGCACAGATGATAATAGTATTAAGTCTAATATCTAAAACAAACAAAAAATACTAAAGCCAGCAGGAAAGTCCATGAGACTCTTCAATTAACCACCAGAAAACCAGAAGTGGTGCTATGATTCAAGTAGTAGAGTGCTAGCCTTGAACTAAAGAGCTCAGGGACAGCGCCCAGGCCTAGAGTTCAAGCCCCACGACCGACAAAAAAAATAAAATGAAAAATAAAAAATACTGCTAATTTCCTCTTTGGCATTTTTTTCAATAGTAGAAGGAAAGAAATTTTTTTTCATGAAATTAATAAAATTATTTTCATATTAAAGGAGAAAAATGTGGCTGGCAAATATTTTACTCTTTTTGATCTGGTCCTTGTACAATAAAGTTTACTAATTCTTGCCCAACTTTACCACTATTTTCATTTGATCCTTTCTTATACTTAATATTATCTCTTCCCCTACCCCTTTACATTAATGAGGTATGAACTCAGAGCCTTGTGCTTGCTTGACTGGCATTTTACCACTTGACAAAAGGCTTCCAATCTGGCTGTTTGCTAGAAAAGAAAGAATGCAAGCAGTGAAATAAAACTAATTACAAATATGATAGGCTTATCTACCATTGATCAAAAATCACCTCAAGTAAATACACCTATGAAAAGACAGACTAACAAAGTGGACAAAACAATAATACCTGTTGAATCCAGTTTCAATATCATTTCAGATTAAAAAAAAAAAAAAGTGAGCTGGGCACCAGTGGCTCACACCTGTAATCCTAGCTACTCAGGAGGCTGAGATCTAAGGATCATGGTTCAAAGCCAGCCTGAGTAGGAAAGGCCGTGAGATTCTTATCTCCAATAAACCACTCAGAAAACCAGAAGTGGTTCTGTGGCTCAAGTGGTAGAGTGCTAGCCTTGAGCTGAAGAGCTGAGGGACAGTGCACAGGCCCAGAGTTCAAGCCCCATGACCAATCAAAAAAGAAAGAAAGAAAGAAAGAAAAGTGAAAGTGGCTAGGAGCCAGTGGCTCACACCTAGCTGCTCAGAGTCCTGAGAATCCCAGTTTGAAGCCAGTCCAGTTAGGAAAGACTGAGACTCTTATCTCCAATTAATCACCAAAAGCTTGAAGTGGAGCTGTGGCTCAAGTGCTAACTGTGGCTCAAATGCTAGCCTTGAGCAAAAATGCTAAGGGAGAGCTCAAGGGCTTGAATTCAATTCACAGAAACAGCACAAGGTGGAGAAGTGGGGAGACTATATAGCTTCAATTCCTAAAGCAGTATCTTATGCCCCCAAATAGAATTTACCACCTCAGATATGATGAGAACAAAACAGGAAAACCTTCCTGTAACAAACACAAGAACACAAAGGACAATAAACAGACATTCCTTGACTATTAGTGGTCAATGTATTTGGCCATAGCTAAGGCAGATAATCTTCAAAATTCTAGCTCCAGAAGAGTCCGATCATTGCTGTTTTTCACTCTTTTTCTGTTATTTCTGAAAAAGCTTTTTTGTGTGTATGTGCTATTACTTGGACTTGAACTCAGGGCCTCAAGGTTTCTTTCATCTTTTTCACCTCCAGTTCCAACATTTTGGCTGGTTAATTGGTGATAAAATTCTCACTGATTTGTATGCCCTGTCCGGCTTTCAACCCTAATCCTCAGATCTCAATCTCCTGAGTAACTACTATTATAGGTATAAGCCACTGATACTCATCTCTGAAAAAAAGCATTTTAACTTGTTCTACAATCGCCACTATTGTTTTGGTGGCTAGAATTGACAAGGTCATCTACCATGTCTTTTGGAAGATGCTCATGTGATTCACAGTGGTACTGATGAGGATAAATATCCTGTAGTCCCTGGATCTTGAACTGAATGCAGTTGCTGGATAGAATTTTGTGACATTTGCCTCTCTGTATGTGTTTCATCTTCCTCAAATGTGTGTCTAATATCCAAAGACAGACTTACAACAAACTTAAAGATGTTAATTGATTTTATTTTTAATTTTAGAATTGTGCAATACTTTATTCCATAAAATTGATCAAGTTGTCTGGGCAGGCTGAGCAGAGGAGGTGATTTTTGAGCAAAAACAAAGAACAAAGAGCGTCTTAAGTCATTTGAAAATTACATTCCTTGTAAGATCCGGACAGGAAGACAGACTAATAGGAAAATAACTGATATCAGGTTACTTCAGGCAATTTATTTGGGGAGAGTGCACAGGAATTAAATCAGGAGCCTAGCCCAAAGCAATGACTTTCTGTGATTTTTTTTTAATATAGCACTATTCTGCCATAAACTGAGTATTTCTCTTACTTTATTTATTTACTGTGCTAGGACTGGGGCTTGAACTCAGGGCCTGAGAGTTGTTCCTTAGCTTATGCACTGAAGGCTGGTGTTCTGCCACTTGAGCTACAGTTGTACTTCTGGCTTTTGGGTGGTTAATTGGAGATAAGAATGTCATGAACTTTTTCTGCTCGGGCTAGCTTTGAACTGCAATGCTTAGAGCTCAGCCTCCTGAGCAGCTAGAATTACAGGCACGAGCCACCAGTAACTGGCCACTTGCCTTTTTTTGCTGGCTAATTGGAAGTAAGAATCTTTCAGATTTGTTTATATGGCCTGGCTTAAAACCTGTCTTCATATCTCAGTGTCTTAAGGAGCAAGGATAAAAAGCTTGAACTACCAGTAACTGGTTTACAAAAGAACTAGCCAGGCACTGATGGTCCATGTCTATAATCGTAGCTACTCAGGAGGCTGGGATCTGATAATTGTGGACCAGAAAAATCTTTGAGACTTATCGCCAATAAAGCCAGAAGTGGTGCTGTGGCTTAAGTGGTAGAGTGCTACACTGGTCTTGAGCACTAGGAGGCTCAGGGATAGCTCCTAGGTCCTGACTTGAAGCCCCAGGACTGGCAATTAATTAATTAATTAAAAACTTTTTTGATGGCAAGAGAGCAACCGGGTTAGAGCAATAGATAGGGAGTCTGACTCTCCAGCATTACACAATTAGTATGACAACTAGCTTTTATAAATTGAAATAATTAGGGATTTTTGTCTTTTAGACAAAGCCTTACTACATAGCTCTGGTTAAACTTGGAACTTGCTATGTCACCTGGGCTGGCCTTGAACATACATCTTCCTGACTCAGTCTCCTGATTGCTATTTTTGTAATTTCTGCTTCAATTTCTAATACAGTGACTAAAACAGAGACCACATAAACAATGCTCTGGATTTTCAATAACTTTGAATAATGTGAAGGGACTAAAAAGTTAAAAAAAATACTGATTTATAATGATCTATCTATTGTATACCAAAGAAATATACATGTGTTGGACACTGGTCGCTCTAATCCTAGCTATTCAGGAGGCTGAGATTTGAGGACCATGGTTCAAAGCCAGCCTATGAGACTCTTATTTTCAATTAATCACCCAGAAGCTGGAAGCTGTGGCTTGAGTAGTAGAGCATCAGCCTTGAGCAAAAAAATTAAGAGACAGTGACCAGGCCCTGAGTTTAAACTCCATTATAGGCAGTCAGGCAGGTGGAAGGGAGGGAGGGAGAGAGATGAAGGGAGGAAGGAAGGAGGGAAGGAAGGAAGGAAAGAAGGAGCACAAGAGGAAAACTCTAGAAATTAATGGTATTGATTACCTGGTAGGGTCATATTGACATATCTTGAGTAGTCTGTCTAGTCTAGTCTAGATAGACTAAACAAAAAGCATGGCTCAGAAGTTTATACCAAGTATAAATTTGTAAAACTTTGCAATGTTTTACGGTTTTATAGTTTTTGTTTTTTTTGTCGGTCGTGGGGCTTGAACTCTGGGCCTGGGCACTGTCCCTCAGCTCTTCAGTTCAAGGCGAGCGCTCTACCACTTGAGCTACAGCGCCACTTCCTGCAATGTTTTATATCTAAAAGAAAATAAGAATAACATCAAAAAGAATTTAGGGTAACCATAAAATATAATACAAATAAAACAAATTTTATTTCAAAAGAAAAACAGTCCCTTGAAGAGTATGGGAGAAAGCATTAGCTCAAGTAACTTTTGAACATGGTATTTTGACCTTGTACCCTTGAGCATAAAGGTAAAAAAGAACATTTAATTATTATTTGTAGGTTTGTTCTCTGCAGAGGCTTGGCTGGCCTACTCTAGGATTGAACTAATAGTAATTGCCTTAATGATAATGAGAAGCAGACTTGTCAGTGTTAGAGAAAAGAATAAATGATATGAAAGGAGACTAGAGTAAATCCCATGTATTAGATCAAAATTGGAGATAACACTAATTCATGATTTTCAATATGTGGAGATTGTGTGTGTGTGTGTGTGTGTGTGTGTGTGTGTGTGTGTGTGTTCTACCTCTGTTACCACTCAAGTGTCTGGGTTCTTTTGTTCTGGGATTGTGGGTGGGTAAAGAGAAGTCCTTCCATTGCTGGTGATCTGGGCTCTTGAGTGCCCCAAGCTTAGGGCCTGGGTAGACAGACCCAGTTTAAGCCCTTTAGAGTTATGGACTATTGCTCCAAGCATTAAAAGCCAGTGAGTTGTGGTTATAGGTACCCAGGTCAGAGTTAAAGCTCTATTGCTCTACACTTTTACACCCAATAGTCTCAGCTCTTGGCAGCTACTGTCATCTTCAGCTTTCAGCTGCAGTGAGGGACAGCAGCAGCAGCAGGCAGCCCCTGCCAGTGTTGCAGATATTGAACAGGCCTCGGGGACTAGTTGTGGCTCAACGGGTTGAACATCTGGGCCCTGAGTTCAAGTCTTAAGATCAGTACAAAAAGAAAGGAAGAAGGAAGAGACAAGTCTTTGAATTTAAATCCTAGTACAGAAGGAGGAGGAGGAGGAGGAACAGGAGAAGGGGAGGAGAAGGAGGGGGAGGGGGAGGGGGAGGGGGAGGAGGGGGAGGAGGGGGAGGGGGAGGAGGGGGAGGAGGGGGAGGGGGAGGAGGGGGAGGAGGGGGAGGGCGAGGAGGAGGAGGAGGAAAGAGAGAGAAAGAAAGAGAGAGAGAGAGAACTGTAATCCAAATTACTTGAGAGACAGAGAACAGGAGGGTTAAGATTTGAAGCCATCCCAGGCAAAAAGTGGGAAAAACTCCATCTCAATCAAGAAGCCATGGTGAGTTAAGAGGTTGGAGGTCCAAGACAAGCCTAGGAAAAAATGAAAGACTATTTGAAAAATAACAAAAGCCAAAAAGAACTGAGGTGTGACTCTGAGTTCACACCACAGTAATGCTAAAAGGAACACAAAAAAAAAAAAAAAAAGAAAAAGAAAAAAGCTAACTGACTAACTAAATAAAGTAAGTAAAATAATACCATAGACTATAGAATAGAGGTTTCCAGGGGAGAGGAGAACACAATATTGATATTCAGTGGTACAGAACTTCAGTTTGGTTAGTGGACAAAGACTGTATATGTGCATAGTGGCGAAGGTCAAAAGATATAATGCTGCATGTGAATGCATAGCAGAGCGTAACAATCACACAGACACAGACACACACACACACACACACACACACACACACACACAGAGTAAAAGATGAAAAGATTGACACCTCAGACCTCAGGCTGACACGCAAACCCCCACATCACCAGCCCTCTTCTCCAGAACTGAGGTACAAAGTGCAGATTCATGCTTCAAAAGCATTTCAGGAAAAGCTTCCTCCTCCATCAGAGATTGGGTGCCCCCTGGCTAGTTAAGAGCCAGGAACAGGACTGCCCATTCAGCAAGGAGCAGTTAAGAGCTGACTCAGGAAGTAATCTTAATCACCACAGGAATTAGCCGCAGAACACTCTGCAAGGATGTCTGATGACCCTGAGAATTCAAGCATTTTGCAAGGCCGTCGTGCCCTTTGACCTCTGCATGTGTGCAGAAAAAGAAAAGCCAACTAAAACAACTGACCAATGCAGTCAACAATCTGGCATTTGCCTGGCCTGGAGTGGGTTCATTGTCACTGAGGCTACACCCTGATTGGGTTTGTTGTTGTTGTTTTGTTTTTAAACATCATAAGCAGTGTCTTCTACCCTCTGTCTATAATAACTGTCTGTACAGTATTAAATACCAAGATACTGTCGATTGATACCATCCCCCTTTTTTAGAAACTTAAAATACCAAGTAAAAAACTCATTTCCTTTTTCACAAGCAAAAGGAACTTCCTTTTTATTAAAAGTCTTTAATACTTTTATTAATAGAGGTTTTCATGTACTGAAAGACTCCATTAAAAGTCTTTCATAACTCTATTATGCCAGCTAAAGCGCCTCATGTTTGTAATCCTAGCTACCCAGATGCTCTACCACTTGTGCTACAGTCCCAGCCCTTTTTGCTTTAGTAATTCAGGTAAGGTCTCTTGCTTTCTGTGTCAGGCTGATCTCAGACTATGATCCTCCTCCTTACACATAGCTGGCATTACAGGTGTGTACCAACATGTCTATCCTTTGAACATTCAACATAACCAAATTTATGTTATTTTCCCCTGGACTAAAGTTTATTTCACATTTTTCCCCTGAAAAATTGGTTTGATTCCTATTTGTGGAATAATAAGAGATTTGTTGGGTGAGGAAGAGATAGATGGGTGAGGAAGAAATGGGAAGGGAAAGGGTAAACTTCTAAATTCTTTTTCCATGAACAGTAGAGGAGTTCTTCTGTGAATTGAGTTTCACAGGAATGAAGGAGGTCATGTACTGCAGGTAAGCTCCTTGAACCAATGACCAATGACAGAAGGTAGGACATTATAGTCACCAAAGCCTTATTTCTGAAAAAATGTGCACTGTGATCAGATAGGTAAATGAGAAAAAATTAAAAAGAAGTTTGTAAACTGGGTGCTGTTAGCTCATGTCTGCAATCCTAGCTACACAGGAAGCTGAGATCTGACAATTGTGTTTAGAAGCCAGTCAGGGAAAGACTGTTATCTTCACTTAACCAAAGAAGAGCTAGAAGTGGAGGTGTGGCTCAAGTGATAGAGTGACAGCCGTGAGTGACAAAAGCCAAGTAAGAACATGAGTCCCACTGGGCACAGGTGGCTCACACCTGTAATCCTAGCTACTCAGGAGGCTGAGATCTGAGGATGGTGGTTCAAAGTCAGCCCCGGCAGGAAAATCCATGAGACTCTTATCTCCAATTAACCACCAGAAAACTGAAAGTGGCTCTGTGGATCCAGTGGTAGAACACTAGCCTTGAGCTGAAAAGCATAGGGACAGCACCTAAGCCCAGAGTTCAAGCCCCACAACCAGCCCCCCACCCCCAAATAAACCACCACCAACAGAAAGAACATGAGTCCCTGAGTTCAAGACACAAAGACACAGTGCTGATGCACACACACACACACACACACACACACACACACACACACACACACACACACACACACACACACCCTTCAGGCTTTTGTTCTATTCTCTTTTTTAAGAAAGCTGGGAGCCGAGCGCTGGTGGCTCACGCCTGTAATCCTAGCTACTCAGGAGGCTGAGATCTGAGGGTAGTGGTTCAAAGCCAGCCTGGGCAGGAAACTCCGTGAGATTCTTATCTCCAATTAACCACCAGAAAACCCAAAGTGATGCTGTGGCTCAAGTGGTAGAGCATTTGCCTTGAGCTGAAGAGCTCAGGGATTATGCCTAGGCCCAGAATTCAAGTCCCACAACTGACAAAAAAAAAAAAAAAAAAAATCATAGTAAATGTATCAAATCCTTCTATCCTCATTCTTACACATTCCTCATTCCTATTCTCCATACACACCTCATAGACAGAAAAGGAAATAACTACCCTTAAATTCATTCATAGCCATTACTTAAAAAAATAGCTGTCTCTATATTTAATTTAATAAAATATTGTTGCTTCAAAGTGAGATACATATTGAGCTGGGGTGTGATTCAGGGGTGTAATTCATTTGCCTCGCATGTGTGAAGCATGGGTGGAGAGGAATACTGGAAAAGGGGAATAAGATACATACAGTTTTAGCAGACATGTTTTGTGAAATCAAAAACCAAGGAGAGAGAGAAAGAGAGGGGGGAGAGAGAGAGAAGAAAGAGAGAGAGAGAGAAACCTGGCATATAATCTGGCAAGTGCAAATATAAAGAATGAAAATAAATATTTGAGAGTAGGACTTTCCAAATAAGAATTTTATCCTGGGCTGGGAAGGTGGCTCAGTGGTAGAGTGCTTGCCTTGCATGCATGAGGCCCTGGGTTCGATTCCTCAGCACCACATAAGCAGAAAAAGAAAAAAAGCCGGAAGTGGCGCTGTGGCTCAAGTGGTAGAGTGCTAGCCTTGAGCTGAAGAGCTGAGGGACAGAGCCCAGGCCCAGAGTTCAGGCCCCACGACCGGACCAAAAAAAAAAAAAAAGAATTTTATCTTATTGCTTTAAAATAGGCTAGAAGAACTGAAGGTATTAAAGTATAATTCTAAGATCAAATGTAATTGTTCTCTCTGGCCAGAAGCAATGGTTTAAACATAGAAACAGAAATAGCTAGAAAACAATAATAAATGTGTAAGTCTATACTTAGTCCCGTTAGGAAAGAAATTACTGAGACAGTCAGGTGCTGGTGGCTCACACTTGTAATCCTAACTACTGAGGAGGCTGAAATCTAAGGATTGCAGTTCAAAGCCAGCCACAGCAGGAAAACCCATGAGATTATTTCCAGTTAACCACAAAAGAGCTAGAAGTGGAACTATAGCTCAAGTGGTAGAGCACTGGCATTGAGCAAAGAAGCTCAGAGACAGTGCTCAGGCCCTGAATTCAAGTTCCAGGACGGACACACACATACATACACATGCACAAACGCACACACACACACAATTACTGAGATGAAAGAGTAAAACTTCTGATCAGACAACTCAGAATATTAACAGAGGAACTGGTTTGAAATGATCTGACGTCTGAAATGAATCTCTTCTTTTTTTGTGTTGATACTGGTACTGGACCTCAGGGCCATGTGTTCTTTTCACTCAACTTGAGCCACACTCCATTTCCTAGTTTTTTGGTGGTTAATTAGAGATAAGATTTTTCTGATCTCAGCCTCTTCAATAGCTAGGATTAGTAGTGTGAATCACCAGCACCTAGTTGGAGAAGTACTTCAGAATCCTGTTGATGACAAGGAAGTATGAGGGGATGTAGATGGAATTGGCACGGGCCTGAGCTGACGGTTATTGAAGCTGGGTGATAGCGATGTGGAGGTTCATTACATTGGCATGTCTCATGGCAAGATGGGTTTGAAATGTTCTGGAAGGCCTGGGGATGCAGGTCAGTGATAGAGTACTTGCTTGGTATGCAGAAGCTCCTGGGATGTAAAAGACAAAAAGTAATGTTCTGTAATAAAAAGTTTAAAAAGCAAAGCAAACAAAAACACTCTGGGAATGACAAAGTCCTAGTGGCTGAGGTCACACGGCTATTTTAAAGTTCTTTTCTACTTTTTTTTTTTTTTTAAAGAAAATTTATGCAAGCCTAGTAGACATGTGTGAGTTACTGCCAATCACACAGGGATTAAAATATAGGCTAATTTAGAGATCTGTCTCTCTTAAAGAGGAATCCAGCTGACCAAGGGTATAAATGTGTTACTGAGAGAGCTTCCAAAATGGGTTAGAAAAATGAAATGAAATATGTCATTTCTAAAATTAAGTTTTGTTATGGCTAGAGGTACAGCTTAGTAGACAATGCTTGCCCAAACGTGAGGCCCTGAATTTGATTTCCAGAACTATAATAAGGAAAGTTTATTCAAATAGCTTGAAAGCAAAGAAGCTTTCTTTCATTATTCTTTCTTTTATTATTCTTTCTTTTTTCTTCTTTCTTCCTTTCTGTCTGCCTTCCTTCCTATCTTGCTTTCCCTTTTCTTTTTGTGCTGGTATTGAGGTTTATACCTTAAGCCTCGTAATCTTGCTACATTTCCTTGCTTGGCTGATG
The DNA here is from genome assembly GCF_019054845.1 of Dipodomys spectabilis. NCBI lineage: Eukaryota > Metazoa > Chordata > Mammalia > Rodentia > Heteromyidae > Dipodomys > Dipodomys spectabilis. The sequence goes on along the minus strand of NW_024870701.1, from coordinate 282,052 downwards.
TTCTACCACTTGAGCCATGCTTCCAGTCTGGCTCTTTGCTGGACATTTTGGAGATGGAGTCTCATGGACTTTTCTGCCTGGACTGGCTTTGAACCCCAGTCTTCCATTCTCAGCCTCCCAAGTAACTAAGATTACAGGTGCAAGCCACTGATGCCCAGGCTAGCTTTCTTTTATAAAGCATTGTGAAAGAATTGTTTTGGCATCCTGTGTGACATCCTTTGGTAGTCTGATAAATACTGTAGGAGGGGCTGTTATTGTGGCCTAGTGGAAGAGTGCTTGCCTAGCATGCATGAAGCCCTGGGTTCGATTCCTCAGTACCACATAAATAGAAAATTCCAGAAGTGGTGCTGTGGCTCAAGTAGTAGAGTTCTAGTCAGTGCTCAGGCCCTGAATTCCAGCCCTAGGACTAGCAAAACAAAAACAAAAACAAACCAACACACTCTGAAGGCAAATGTTCCCGTTTGTGAGTTCGCCATTAGACTAGCAACCCTTTACTTAAATGTTTCTGCCTTTCAGGGGAAATGGTGACTAATTTCATCCATTTACAGCATTTCCATCACATTATCTTCCACACATTTTATACTTGGCCAAACCTATAAAAATAATCTGCACCTGGAGTAATATTTTTAATTGGTTGAACTAGTTATCTAAATCTACTTACATTTGACAAGTGATTTGACAGCCATAGTTCTTATTTCTTATAAAAGACAATGGATAATTCCTCCCCAGAGTGGTACGTAGGGTTATTCACTCTTGCTAATGACTAACCACCAATGTGTCTAGGTCTATAGTCAGAGCGAAAAGCTTCAAACCCTTCAATGTTCCACTTAAAACTCCTGCTCAGGTTTTTTTTTTTTTGTTTGGTTTTGTTTTTCTTTGTTTTTTTTTTTGTCCCAGTTCTAGTGCTTGAACTCAGGGCCTGGGCACTGTCCTGTACTTTTGTGCTCAAGGCTACCACTTGACCAAGGCTACCATTTGGACTCAAGGCTCTACCACTTGAGCCACATCCTCACTTCCAGGTTTTGATGGATAATTGGAGATAAGAATCACATAGACTTTCTGGCCTGGACTGACTTTGAACTGCAATCCTCAGATTTCAGATTCCTGGGTAGTTAGAATTACAGGTTTTCTGCTCAGGTTTTTATGGAGGATTTGTGTAAATCTGTTGCAATCTAAGTAAGTACTAAAACAATGTTCGATGATTGGATACTGGTGAATAAATTATATCCATAGCACAATGGACTATTATTTAGTCATTAAAAATACAGGTCTTAGGACCAACCTAAGATTGGGCACTTGTCTTCTTGAACCTTAGCACCCATAAAGGGAGTCATTGTTAACATTGCTCTGAGCATCATGTCAAAAATATACAGAAATACAAAGCTTTCATGGAAAAGGGATACTATAGTTTTATTCCCTGCTTTTAAAAAAAATCACTTAACATATATAGTCATAAACTTAACAATAATCAATCAAAAGTGGAATGCTGGGTGCTGGTAGCTCATATCTTTAATCCTAGCTATTCAGGAAGCTGTGATCTGAGGATTGCAGTTCAAAGCCAGCTCAGGCATGAGACTCTTATGTCTAGTTAACCACCAGAAACTAGAAGTGGAGCTGTGGCTCAAAGTAGTAGAGTGTTAGCCTTGAGCAAAAAGAGCTCAGGGACAGTGCCCTAAGCCCTGAGTTCAAGCCCCCTGACCGAACAAAAAACAAAAAACAGTGGACTGCATTTGTAATGGTGATCTCACAAGATTTTTATGGTTTACAGACATTATGATTGCCTTACTTTTAATAAACATGTTCTATGCCATTCACACAATGAAAAAATTATGCAACAACTCATTCCTTCATATGCTATCGACATTAAGTGACTAGTGATTGCATTATTAATCTTCCCATATCAGCAAAATCTAATTTACTTCATTGTTATAACAGCAAAAGTAAGTTTTCATGTTTGTTTGTTTTTCCATGTTTTTTAGTTACTTGGATTTGTGTTTGTGACAAACTACTAAGGATGAACTTTGTCCACCTTTTCAATAACAGGATTCTCTCCTCTGATTTGTATGAGCCTTTCAGTGATAGAACACCTACTTAAGAAAGCAGTTCCAATTCCAGTACTACTAAACAACAAAACAAAAATGTGTGAGTTCTTCACAGATTTTAGTCTTATGCCCGGTTTGTAGTGCACGTTTCCTCATTTCTCGATTTTAACTTCTGATTTTCAAGGCCTTCTCTACTCCAAGATCATATTTTGAGAGAGTTTTGTTTGTTTGTTTGAGTCCTGGGGCTTGACCTCAGGGCCTGGGCAATGTCCCTAAGCATTTTGCTCAAAGCTGGCACTCTGCCACTGAACCACAGCTCTACTTCTAGCATTTTAGTGATTAATTGGAGATAGTGTCAGAGACTTTCCTACCCAGGCTGGCTTTGAACTTAGATCCTCAGGTCTTAGCCTCTCCAGTAGCTAAGATTACAAGCACGAACTACTGATCCTCAGCTATATACAGTTATTTATGCTTCTTGTGTTTGATGTTTTGTGCTTGATATATTTGCTGTGAGAAAAATACCTGACAAGAATAACTTGAGGAAGGAAAATTTTATTTTGTCTCTGTCCATGATCCTGGGCTCAGTCCATAGTTATTGGCCTGATCTGTTGATTATGGGCCTGTGGTAAGGCAGAGCATCATGGCAGCAGGTCTGCGTGGAAGAGGCTGTCCACCTCATGGTGGACAGGAAGCAGGAGTAGAGAAGGGAACCAGAGACAATTTATAACCTTTAAAGGTATACACTCCTAAAGTTTCCAAAATTTCTTAAAATAGCTCAAAATTGCACCACCGGCTTGAGGCGTTGGGAACCACGCATTCAAAATATGAGTCTCTGGGGAACATAATCCATACTCAAACTAGAACACATATGTTATAAACAAGGTTTCATAATCTTAGGAGTACTGAAGTTTGGGTCAGGAGAATTTCTGGCATTGGGATTATCCTGTGTGTGAATGGTAGAACAGTATACCTGGTCTCTCAGCTCCACTTACAGTGGTTTCCCCTCATGCCCAGCTGCGATCAACCAAAGTCCCAAAACCTTGCCAAATGTCACCTGGGAGGCAAAATTGTCTGTCACACACACACTCCTTTGATGCTAGAATACATACAGGTGCATTTTAAATTATCTTTCCATTTCATTTTTGAGACAGGTGAATTTTGTTTCTGTTATTAGAGGGATCAATCTCAATCGTTATTTAATTTTTAGGCAAGGTTACCCAAGGTTACCTTGAACTCCTCAGAAAAAAAACCTTCCTCTTCTGTCCTGCCTGAGCAACCTGAACAACTGGAACAACCAGCCTTGCTTTATTTTTAACAAAAGTTGATCAGTTGTCTCAACTCATTTCATCCTGGTATCATAAATGAACACCTGTGTCAAAAATCTCAATCTCAGTCTAGAATGTGGCTTAATGGTAGAATGCTTACCTAACATGCATGAAGCCCTGGGTTCAAATCCTCAGTACCATGTAAACAGAAAAAAGTCAGAAGTGGCACTGTGGCTCCAGTTGTAGAGTGGTAGCCTTGAGCAAAAGAAGCTTAGGGGGCTGGTAAGGTAGCTCAGTGGTAGAGTGCTTGCCTTGCATGCATGACTCTCTGGGTTTGATTCCTCAGCACCACATAAACAGAAAAGGCCAGAAGTGGTGCTGTGGCTCAAGTGGTAGAGCGCTAGCCTTGGGCTGAAGAACTGAGGGACAGTGCCCAGGCCCAGAGTTCAACTCCATGACTGACCAAAAAAACAAATAAAAGAAGCTTAGGGACAGTGCTCAGGCCCTGAGTTTAAGCCCCAGGACTGGGAAAAATAAAATCTAAACCTCCTTATATTTTCTGATCTGATCTATATTTTTTCAGTACAAAATATTGCATTTTAATTATAAGCTTCAAAACATATGTAAATCAGGTGTTGGTGGCTCACACTTACAATTTTAGCTACTCAGGAAACTAAGATCTAAGAAATGCAGTTCAAAATCAGCCCAAGAAGAAAAGTTCAATAGAATCTATCTCCAATTAGCCAATGAAAAGCTAGAGGTGGGGCTCAAGTGGTAGAACACCAGTAGGGGTTGGGGGGGGGGGGAGGAAGAACAAGGAAGGGCAAGAAAGAAGCCCAGAGTTTAAGCCTCCCCCCCCCCCACTATCCCACTACAACAAAACAAAATGCCTTAAGCATTTCAAAGGATCTTCCTCCTCCTTTCCTCCCTAAACTCTTCTCTTTCAGAAGTTTCTTAGCTATTGTTAAGAAGTTTAATTACTATGACTGTATCATTGCTTTGTTAACTTAAAAGCAAAACAAAATAGAAAAAAAAAAAAAAAGGAAGAGACAGGAAGGGAAGGCAAAGCAAGGCAAAGCCTGTTACTTCAATTGAAATGACTTAATTTGAAGACTGGCGTGAGGAGACTAGACATCTTCATATGGTTTGCATATAGAATATGCTAGAAAGTTACCTTTCCTTGACTAAGTCTTCTTTTATATCCCTCTGTAGGACTTTAAAGTTTTCTTCATAAAACGTATATATTTCTTGTTAATTTTATTCCTCTGTATTTCATTCTTTTACTGCTATTATAAATGGTCCCCTATTGCTCTGGGCAGAAAGGAAGGGAGATAAATGGAAACATGTGAAAAGACTAGCCCTTTGCTAGAGAGAAAAGCATTAGTTAAAACACACACACACACACACACACACACACACAACTGACGAATTATCACCCCAATCTTGTTTTCACAGCATAAATATGTACTTATTACAAGCAACATTTGAAGAAAAATCAAAACACGGTACCTCTATGTTTATAATGTTAGTTCTTTTTTTTTTTTCTCTTGTCAGATGAACTTTTAAGCTAATACAAAAAGAAGCTGGGACTGGGTGTTGCCTGGCATGCACTGGGCCCTAGGGTGAATCCTCAGCAAACAGAAGACAAAACAAAATAGAATAACAGTGAAACTTCTGAAATTTTGAGAATACATGACATAGAACAAGGTGGTATTTGCTGTATACAATAAATGATTATATTCTCCTAATTAACAGAGACTTGTTTTCATTTGTGTAGTAGCTACTTATTGGGCACCTATGATGTGTTAAGCACAAGGGTCATTCAGTACATAAAGATCTAATAATGATCCCAGATTTTAGTGGGAAATTCAAAGACTAAAAGAAAATCAGACAAATCAGTAAAATAATCTTAAAATGCTGTTGCAAACAACAACCAAATAAAAACAAAGATCTGTGGTCCTCAATGAGGGTTGATCTTCCCCAATTCATTTCTATCTCACCAGACACCTGGCAATGTCTGGAAACATTTGTTTGTCCAATTTGGGAGTGAGAAGAACCACTGGCATGAGCCAGTTAGAATCTAGGTAACTACCAAGCACTCAACAAATGCACTGGAAAGCTAGCAGAGTGATGCATTAGACAGCCCCAAGTGTCAATAGGATGGTGCTTGAGAATTGGTGAGCCACAGGGTGGCAGTGACTATAACCTAGTTTAGGTGAAATTGCCAGAGAATACACCTCTGAGAAGGTGACATTCAGCCCACACCTTTACAGATAAGAAACTGCCAGAAATTCCTCAAGGGTTAAGGGAACCATCCACACCCTGGAGGTCCGAGCACAACTACTAGGGAAGAAAATAGCATTCCATTTGTGTTGTATACAAACGTCAGTATGGACCGTGGGGTAACTGGAAGCTTTTCATATGTCTATATAGTACTTTTCTGGCTTGAATCTTTGAGAAGCCTTTGTTGTTGTTCTTAATAAGATACGGATGCCAAGGGCCTGTGGCTGAGATCAAAATTGGATTCCATGGCTCATGCCTGTAACCCTAGCTACTCAGGAGGCTGAGAGCTGAGGATCCAGGTCGGAAGCCAGCTCAGGCAGAAAAGCCATGAGATTCTGGTCTCTAATGAACCAGCCAAAAGCAAGAAGTAGAGGTGTGGCACAAATGGGAGAGCATCAGCCTGTGCAAAAAAAAAAAAAAAAAGCTGAGGGACAGCACCCAGGCCCTGAGTTCAAGCTACTCAGGAGGCTGAGAGCTGAGGATCCAGGTCAGAAGCCAGCTCAGGCAGAAAAGCCATGAGATTCTGGTCTCTAATGAACCAGCCAAAAGCAAGAAGTAGAGGTGTGGCACAAATGGGAGAGCATCAGCCTGTGCAAAAAAAAAAAAAAAAAAGCTGAGGGACAGCACCCAGGCCCTGAGTTCAAGCCCCATAACTAACACAAATAAGTAAATAAAGACTGGAGACATAGTTCAGTGATAAAGTGGATTGAACCTGGCAAAAGGAGGGGCGGGGGACACACAGAGAAAAGCAGACAGGTTGCAAGATAATCTATTGTAAAACAGGAGTAGAATTCTGAGAATAACCCCTGCAGTGTCTATGGGATCTTGTGTCCTTGGGGGTCCCTGATGTGATCGCAGGTCATTTTCTGCTTTGTCCTCCATCTCACCTTCCAGAAGAGCAGAATTTCCTAAAGTTTGACTTAGAGCCAAGCAACTTATGTCAATACGTGCTTTTCGCTATGTCATATTAGGATTATTATCTTGACTTGCTGGAAAACAAAAATAATTTACTCAACTAGTTTGAGTATTAAGTGAGATTATTTAAATAAGTGTTTCATAAACTTTAAGTACAATGTAAATACAAAATAGTAAGAATACAGGAAGTATAGGCTGGGCTCTTTCCCCTAGATTCCAAAGCCACTAAGCTAAGGAAAAGTGACATGCAAAAAGTAGAAAAGGATGGGAGAGGAAGCGCAGACTTTTGCAAAGTCTTCAAAACAAAGGTAAGCGAGTGGTGTGATTTGCATTATTTATGCAGGGAAGAGGTGAATTACCCTGCTGGGTTCATGAAATCACTGCAAGATGGTCACAGCCTAGCCCCAGGTCTGTGACTGGACTAGGTCAACTTCTTCAGCAAGCCAGAGCCCCTCTGACCTTAAAATATAAGATGATTGTACATCCCTCGTGCAGGACACAGAGCCCAGCAGTATGCAAAGTTAAAAAAAAAAATCTGCCTTTCCTGACACTAGAAACAAGGGAAATCAGATGTCTGGGTGAGTCTTATCCTCCCCTACCCATCTATGCCACAGCCCCTCATGGAAATAATTCTAATCGTTTGAGAGGAATGAAATAAATGCACCCTTCAACAATTTGATGAATTGTTATCAATGATGATGGTGATTGGCTTTTCTTCTGCCTCACCTCTTTGGTAATTAACAGGCGATGTGAGTCTTAGGGAGTTTCCTGTCCAGGCTGGCTGCAAACCTCTACCCTTAGATCTCAGCTTCCTAAGTAGCTAGGATTACTGGTGTAATACACTGGTGTCTGGCTTAAGGGGTTTTTATTTTATTTTAGCCTTGACAAGGTTTCCAGGCTGTGAAAAGTAACTTAAAAAAAGCTCTGTTTATTTCTTTGCTTGGCCTTGAGGTGGCTTCAGAAGACACCAAATGGAACTATGTATCTAGAGAGAGAGAAAGAAAGACAGAGACAGAGAGAAACAGGTGAAAACATTTGTCAGTAGCCAGCAAGAAACAGGCACCATCTCAATTTTACCTAGGCAGTTTCCCAGTTCAGTTAACATTCATGTGAGTTACGAAATTTATATGTGACAAACCTGAGTCCATAGAGATAGACAGATGGATGGATGGATGGTTTTTCTTTCAGCACTAGAAATCTTTGAAAGTTATTGAATCAGTTTCAAGCAGTGGCCCTGAGACATTTAGGGAGTGATAGAGCCAGAACCCTTACACTTGTTTTTCCACCTTGAGAAAAGCAAATATCCTAAGCAGCTGCAGGTATTATGCAGCGATTCCTCTTTCCGGGTGTTTTTCTAGTTGTAAAGACCCCAGGCCTTTTCTTCACAGAATGCATTAACAGCCTAAAACTTCAAGTTTGGCAACTAGTCGTAGGGTTGAGGTGGGGCTCATTCGGGGCAGGTGGCTATAAGGCTTTTTGTGTTTCTCAGGAACATCCACCAGATTCAAAACCTCTTCTAAGGTTGGTGGCAGTGGCTCATACCTGGAATCGTAGCTACCCAAGAGGCTGAGAACTGAGGATCTCCTGAGAGGATCAGCCTGAGCAGAAAAGCCAGCCAAAGCAAGAAAGTCAATGAGACTCTTATCTCCAAATAATCACCAAAAAGTTCGAGTGACAGAAGGCCAGCCTTGAATGAAAAAAGCGACCAGGCCCTGAGTTCAGGCCTCAGTATAAACACACACACACACACACACACACACACACACACACACACACACACACACACACACACACACACACACACACACACACACACACACACACACAGGCTCGAGCAAAAGGTACTTATTGGCTCTCGCAAGTCTGACCTCCGGCCAAGGTGAGTTTTAAGTCTCCACATTTTCCTCCTCCAAATTTGAAAGAGGCTTTTTAATTCTCCCTGCCCTTCCTCCTGGTCCTGCAAAGTTTGTTTTCCAGCTGTAAACTGGCGGGCCTCTCGCTTTGCATCTCGCCTGCGCGGGAATCGCATTAATTAGCCAAGGTGGTGGCAGAGGAAAGAAAAGCTACCTTTGTGTACCTAATGAGAACCACCGCGCGGCCAAGGCTAACGACCAGGAAGAAGGAAACCTCTGCGTCCCGCCGGCAGGGGCCAGCGGACCCTTGGCGTGCGCGGTGCCGCGGTTCCGACCGCCTCCGGGGCCGCCAGGGCCGTCTACGAAGTTAGCAAACAAAGCCTCTCGGCCGCGACTGCCCGGTGGCAGACCGGGCTGCTGCCACTCAGACCGCAGGGTCGGAGCTGCGCCCGCCCCTGGCTCCTCCTCCCCCGGCGCCTCCTCCCTCGCCTCCCGGTTCCAGCGGATGTGAGCCACCAATCCCAGCAACAAACAACCCTTCAAATGAAAGAGCAACACGGCCCTCTAACGGGCGGCAGGGGCGCCGGCCCCCACCCCGCGCCACAGCTGTCCCGCAGCCGGGCGCCGCGGCGGATTCATCTCCAGCCAGGCCCGGGAAGGACCTTGCGCTTAGGGCTGCGTCTCCCAGGCTGGCGGTTCGTCCTCGGGACCGTGTTCTTCCCCACCTCCTTCCCCCTCGAGCCCAGCCACCTCCCTGGAGCTGTTTTAGCTGTGCTGAACAGTCAGCCAATCATCGAAGGGCGGGGGGGGATCGCGAGGTGACGGCCGGCCTCACGGTGACGCCTTTCCCCTTGTTGATTCGCTTTTAAGTCCTGTAATTGGAAAAACCACCCATGCTTTTTAAACAACGCCGGCCTTAGCACACACCCAGGGTGGGGGGTGTCTCGGGGAAGGGACGCGGGGGAGGCTGGCTTTCGTTTTTCAGCGCGATCCTAAAACAGAGGATCTAAAGTCTAGCTCGTCATCCCCGGGCCGCCCCGGGCTTAAACCTAGTCCACGGCGGGGTCCCCATCAAGGTTGCTAAAAAGACAACCACCCAGGGCCGAGACTGGAGACGGACTTGTTTGTGGATTTCTTTCTTTTTCTTTCCTTCTTTTCTTTCTTTCTTTCCTTCCTTCTTTCTTTTTATTCCTTCTTTCTCTTCCTTTCTTCATGTTCGTCTTTCTCTCCGCTCTCTCAATTCTTGTGGCATTTTGACAGTTCTGTCGCTTTACTTCAACATCCAAAAAAAAAATGGCCCTACAAAAAAATAGACCCAGAGGTGTTTTGAAATCTCACCGAAAAGCAGCTGACTTTTTAAACGGGGGGATTGCATCAAGGAACTGCTGCTGGAGTCCTCCAAAACCCTCAACCAAAATAGACCAATAGGCACACGTGTTTACTTAATGGCTAGTTTCTGTTTGAAACACCGAAGTGGGGAGGGAGGGTCTCCTAGCGGGTGTAAGTCCTGAAAGTAGACTGTTTACCAACACGGATGAGCAGTCACGGCGTGGTCGCCCCCTTTCCTACAGAGCCGACAGCTGCTGGGGTTGGGAGGTGTGTGGAGGGTTCTGGCCGGGTCGCCGAGGGGCGGGCGCGCGCCCCGTTTGTCTCCCGGCCGCGACAGTTTAAAGAGCATGTGAGTATGACAAGTGTCTCTCCGCAACGTGTTAGATTTCGAAACTGCTTTGCAATCCATTCCGGAACTCGCAGCTTTAGCCTGGGGGGACAGACATTCGCCCGGGCAGGAGGATGCCTTATGGCTCCCCCCCCCCCCCGCGCGCCCCACTGTCCCGGTTGGAGGAAAAGTGCGGGGAGCAGGGTGCGCCGCGCCGCGCCCGCGTGTCAATGGCAGCCGCACATTCTAGAAGAAGTTGGTTCTTGTCCCGAATACTTTTCCCCTCGGGCCCCGCCCCTTGAATCCGAAGCGGCTGTCTTCAGTGGCTACGATAGTCTGCGGACTTTGAGGGCAGCTGTCAAAAAACAAGCCGGAGTGCTTTTCCTTCCCGGGGGTGGGGGAGGGGAGGGGAGGGTACGTCCTGCCACCCCCCCCCCGCACCCCACCCCCCATCTGTTGCTATTTCCTAACCAAACGCACTCTTCGCCAGCCCCCGGGAAGAAAGGCCCAAAGGAAAAACCTGGAACGCCCGGGCTGGTGTCTCCGCCGAGGGGCGAGGGATGCGGGCGGTGCGCGCGCCGCAGACAGGAAGGATCGTGTTCTTGGCCTCGGCCACCCCCGCGTAGAAGCGGGCTTCTAGCGGTCGCGGTGCTCGGTCCGGTTCACCCGGGCTGGAAGGTGCGGGGGGAGGGGCGGAGGATCCGAGAGGCGGGCGGGGGGGGGGGGGGGGACGGGGCGGGCGGCTGGGGGCGGAGGCAGGACCTCCAGTACCTTCCCTCTTCGCCTCTGTGACAGCGCCGAGGTGCGCCGTTCAGGAGCGAGGAACAAAGGAGCGGGGTGGGGAGGGGAGCGAGTTGGGCGTGGGAGAGCCCCCGGCCCGCTGCCAGAAGATCCCGACCGGAGGAAGCCCAAGTGTCACTTGAATTCCGCCCCAGGAGCTGGCGCCTGGGATCCGAGCGCCTTGTTTAGCAATTACGGTGGGAGCACGTCCTATAAGTTACGGGAAAGTCGGCGGCGAAGGAGGACGATCCCTTGTCCCCCTGTGGCCTCCCTCCTGGCCCCTCGAGACCCCAGGATCGCCTGGATCTGGGAGGGGAGTTCCAGAATGAAAAGCAAGAAAGGTAAGGCAGCACGCCGCAGGCTTCCGCGCACCCTGGGCGCGAGGCCGGGGGACAACGTGCTGGCCCCGTTGGGCGCCAGGCGAGAGTGACTTGGGTGTACTTTTCCGCCCAGAGGCTCGGGTTGGAGCGGTTGGCCGTTCCCTTTGTTGGGGCTGTGTCTGGAATGGCAGTTGCTGTTTTCCTTCCAGACACCACACGAGGGGCTGTTGTGGGGAGACGAGCCTCTCCACGCTGCTGGCACGTTGTCAAGAAACATGTTCTGCGCCTTGTTTGTGCGCCTCCAAGTTTCATTGTCTCCGCCGACACCCCATGCTCAGCCCAGCCGCGTGGCTTCTATAGCTCTGTCTCTGGGGCGGGGGGGGGGGTGCACAGTCGGTGTCTGGGGTACCCCGCACCTCATGTTTTAGTGGGGAGTCACTCCCCCACTTTTGTCTGAAAGTTCTCCCTTGGGCCCCCATACTCTCAAGGATCTGAGGTTTTCCACAACTGAAGGAAGGTGGGCTCGGACCCCGCACTGCGCCCTGGAATGTACTCTCTAGACTCTCAGAAACATTGTTTTTCTCCGTCTCAGAGAGTTTTCCCACGATCCATTTTGGGCAAGATGAGGAGTTAGGACGCTGGGCCGGTGTGCAGTCAGGACGCGTCCAAGTACGACCAGCAGACTTGGTTGTAAGTGTCGGGAGCCAGGCTGTCATTGTTTCCACGCAGCGTCCTGGAAGCTGTACAACTAAAACTTGCCGTCCGTCTGCTTTAAAAAACAAAAAATACGAGGGAGGAAGGAACCCTGAAAGGTCAAAGACTGAAGTCCCCTTTTGAAGTTAACTTTGGAGTCCCTGGCTGGGAGGTCCCCCGAGTGCTCTGTCGTGGACTGGAGTTGGCTTTTCTGTTGTGATTTATGTCGAGTGGTTCAAAACAGAAGTTAATCGCTCCGGAAAGCTTGCTGGAGGTGGGGGGGGGGGGGGGTTCGACGCAGCTGCGCATGCCCAGAAGCTTCCTCGAGTTTGTGACTGCATTCTTTCAGACTCGTCCCGCGGCTTGCCATTCCTCATCCAGCAGGGGGGTTGGGGAGGGGGGGCTTTGGGGGTCCCTTTGTGAATTTTAAACTTAGAGTTCTGTTGAGATTTTGTGCGAGACCCTGAAACACGTACAACTTCCCTGTCCACCACCAATTCCCCCCCCCCTTCCCCGCCGAAGAGTGAAAACCCCGGGCTCTGGGTAGTGAGACCCCCTGCCCAAGGACCGAGCGATGCATTCTGGGACGCTTAAAGTTTGGGGTATTTAAAAAAAAAAAAAAAGTGAAGTCCGGGCGGTCTCGCCGCGCCGGGGCCGCGCTGGGAGCGCCGGGGACGCGCCCGCACGGTCACGTCGCCCCTGGGGGTGACAGATCCGAAGCCCCAAGGCACCCGTTCTCGTGACGGTGGCGCGCTCCGGCAAAATGGGGGTTTCTGGTTTTGAGGAACGGGTCGAACGCTGCGCTCCGGCGGGGGGAAGGGAACCCCTATTGTTCCTGCTCTGGCTGGGCGTCTGTGCGCTCCCTCCGGAACCCCTTTCCCCTCCCCCCCTTCGGGTACCGCCCCCGAAGCCCCTGGCTCTCCCATCCCCCACCCTCTCGAGGATCTCCCCCCCCTTCTCGGACGCCCCCCTCCCCCATTCGAAGGCCCAAGCTGGGAAACAACGCTTTCCGTGTTCCCCAGTTTCGGGCACACAGGGGTCCCGCGAGCAGCGCCAACTCATGGAAACAATGAAAGGTGACGTGTAGAGGGGAAACTTTTCTCGGCGGCCCGTGGGGGGGGGGGGGGTGGCCGGGGTTCCTTTCTCTCCGTAGGCTTCCCTAGCACCTGGTCTGGGATCGGGTGCAGGCCCCTGAGTGTGTGGGATCGATTCACAGCCCACCGGGAGCTCCTTGGTGACCCGGAGGTCCTCCACGGTGCCAAGTGCTAACAGTCTGCGGCCTGATCTCAAGTTTGGGGTTTTTGAACTACCGGCAGGAACAAAAGCAGCCTGCTTTCCTGCTTTCCTTCGTGGGGCTCCTCCTCTGCCCGTTAGCCTCCGCTGCCTGACCTCCCCCTGCCTGCGTCTGGACTACCTGGGGGGGGGGGGCTGCCCGGGCCGGAGAAGTCGGTCCCGCCTATTGTCTGTCTGGGCCAAGTCTTGGATATCTTTAAAACTGTCCTTAAAACAAAGACACTTGGCCAGTCGCTGGGGTGCGTCCAGCCCTGGTGTGTGATAAAAACTGCAGTGCAAAAGTCTTAAGGGTGGCTTTAAAAGCAGGAACAAGGTTCGACGGGGAAAATACGCCCCCCTCCCCCCCCCCCCGGCCCCAGCTTGAACGCTTGCTTTGGGGTCGCTGGGGCTGGGGCCGGCCATGCGCATGGCAAGTTTAGTACCTCGGTTCCTCTGGCTTAAAGAGTCCGAGCGGGAGCTGCGTTGGATTGGGCTTGCTTTTCCTGAAACTTTTCCTTTGATCGTTCCTTCCTCCGCCCCCCAGATTATTTTTTTTTCTCTTTCTTTTCCAACTCTGCAGTGTGTTTTTAAAATCCAGGGTACCCGCGGCCTCTGCGCCCCCCCGCCCCCGCCTCGCCTTGCGGGTTCGGCGATTGGAAGCGCGCCTTGGGCGCGCTGGGGTCCCCGGCGGCCCGGTGGCTTTCCCGGCGACATTTCCTTGTGTGTGGATGGAGTCAGGAGCTTGTGATTCCCTACCCGCCCCGACCACATTTTTTTTCTCTCTTTCTCGTTCCGAGCTAGGCGTTTGGAAACAAGTCGTAACCGGGAAACTTTTCAAAAGCTCAGTTACAGTAGGAAATGAGTAACGAGAAAAAGTCTTTGTTTTTCCAAGCGGAGCCACCATGGGGGGGGGGGGGAGTGTTCATGCAAACAGTCCTGACAGCCGCGAACGTGCTCGGAGCGGCCGGGCAAGTCAGCTGGCCAACCGACCCACGGACACCCAAGTCCGCACTTCCTGCTCCCGCAGCTGGGGGTGGGGAGTGGAAATAGCTGTGAAAGCGTCCAGAGGGCTTTTGTTATTATGATGATGATTTTTAATGAGCTGATTAAAGTCGCCCTGAGTTTTGGTGGTGTGTCACTTCATCTGAAAGACCCGAGCTTCTGGCCAAACTAAGCAGAGTTTTGTTGTTGTTGTTTTATTGTGTCTTCTTTTTGCTTCGAACTCTTAATTGAGAATTTACTGTGGAAAGGACAAATTTCCACATTTTTTGGATTTTAAAAAAAAGGTAGATGTGTGGGGGTGGGGGGGATAATGGCCTTTTGGGAGTTGGGAGTTTATTCAAGTATGCTTCAATTATTCAATGACCCTGTGACACATTTAAAATGAAATTCCCTTTGCCATCCAAGCAAAGATGAAACCGGAACTAGTGTATAATTTAGTGGACTTTGTTTTAAAATTAACACTTCACCCAGATTTCAGTGTGGGTTTTTCAACGGAGCAGTGAAAATAAGTTTCAGTTTTAAGTTTGCTCTTTTCTTTTTTTTTTCTTTTAAGAAAAAGTTTACATTTTCAGGGGAGGGAAGCTTCAAATGCTCAACAGTTAAAGCGTTAGATGTTTGTGTGGCTTCTTTATGGCTGTTTATGACGCCTCGAGCTCCAGTGAATTTGCAAAACCATTCACCTCTTTTGTTAGAACTTGCTTTACTTTGTCTTGGGAGGGTTTGCCCTTCCTGTTGGACCTCCCTCAACACCTCTGCCCCCTGTAGTCCAAACTAAAAAGTGTGTCACCAAGTAAAGTTACAGTCAAATTAAACAGGACTCCAAGACTGAGTCATTTTTCAACCCAATCACAACAGTACTGGACACAAAAAAATGTATATAGAGTGAAAATGTATACCTTTACTTTTTTTCTCCTAATGAAGAAATACTGGTATTTGGACAATTTTTTTATAAATTCTAGACTGTCTTCAAGGAAGCATTGTATTAAATTCATAAAGATTTAAATGTGTACAGGTCAGGCTGGTCTGAGTTTTCATTGAATTTGATCTGATTTAAATCTTTATGACTTGGGAATTCTTAAAATGTCTGGCAAGATTAGACTATTTTCCACCCAGAGAGCTTCCTTTGGAGTGTTTGCATATTCAGTGCTTTTTGTCATGTAAGAATTTAAGACTGAACTCTGGATAACTAGTATTCTAGATTCCTATGAAATGGTTAATTGAAACTTGATTTTAATCTTTATTCAGTCATAGGGCATCTTTTGACTTATAAAGTATTGTAGAACAACTGAAAAGTGCAGTGGTTACAGTTAGTGTCTAAGTGTTTATTAAAATTAAGCGATTTTGAATTAACAGATAAGAACAAGAAATGACCATGAAACTAGCAGAAAATGTAAAATACTTCACTGGGAATGATTAAAATATCCCATTTTCCTTCCTTGTATCAGTGAAGAAACATAATCTTCCCTTTTTCAAATCTCCTATGGAAGGAGGAAGAATAACCATTTAAAATGTAGGGTAGTCACTAGATTGATTTTCCTATCAGTGACCTCAAAGAAAAGATGGTTAGGGCCTATTTCAACTGCCTGGCACCTCCTTGTCTCACATGCATGGCAACTTACTCACTTCACAGTAGCTTGTCTCTCCCACCAAGGGAGAGCATCATGGGAAAGGAATGTGAGAAGTTGACCTCTATGTCTGACCATTGATTGAGAATCTGACTTCAGAGTCTCATTACTCTATAGGACTCTTGTCATTGGCCACACACACACACACACACACACACACACACACACACAGGCCCTTTGCATAGTATTCAGTAGTTGAAAAACACAGTGACATCAGGTGGTCAAGGATAAATAGGTTTGGGATAGTTACCCTGCTGATGAAAGCAAGTGACAGCTGCCCTTTGTCCTTTCCTAGGTGTTGTTGCAGCATCTGGCAGTGAGACTGAGGATGAGGACAGCATGGACATCCCCCTGGACCTCTCTTCCTCAACTGGCTCAGGCAAGAGGAGAAGGCGGGGCAACCTGCCCAGGGAGTCTGTTCAGATTCTTCGAGACTGGCTCTATGAGCACCGATACAATGCCTATCCTTCTGAGCAAGAAAAAGCATTACTGTCCCAACAGACACACCTATCCACACTCCAGGTGAGGAGAAAGAGCGCAAGGTTCATGTAAAAGTTTCCACCCCCAACCTGGCATGCTGGGGATCATCCAGGGCTTGCTAGCACATGCTAGAATGAAAGCATGCTCTTTCACTGAGCTACACCCCCCAACCTGTGCATGCACCTTTATTTTCAAAGTCATTTTATAGCATTCTGGTGTGTCCAGTCACTAAGCTCCACCCATTCACAATAAAAAAAATGAATATCTCTTCTTTGTAAACTTTATCAAACTAGGAGCTAATAACTGGTTACTTAGAGGACACAGAAACACTTGACAGTCATCTGTCAGATAGCATTTCCTTTAATGCCTAAAAGAGCCTTCTTTTATGTAACCAACATTTTTTTAAAAGGTGGTTAAACCTTATTCTATTGCCCAGGAAACTGGTTTGATATTTAAACAAGGACAGACCTCGGTGAGGTCATTCATGTTATGTCTGTTGACACAGTCATTTGAACTGGGAAAAATCAGTTACTGGGAGGTGTGGCACTTTTCATACAGGACAAGTATTCCTGTAGTTGATTAACTTAAATGCTGGGGCAATAGGTAATAGGTTAAAATGGAGAGTGTTAAAGGTACCTGTTTTCCCCTTAAAGTCATTTTTTTCAGGTGTTTGAGAATTTATACTTTCTTTATAAGGCAGTATAGGGGCTTGAACTCAAGGCCTGGCCCATGTTCCTTAGCTTTTGTGCTCAAGGCTGGCATTTTGCTACTTGAGCCATAGCTCCACTTCCAGCTTTTTACTCGTTTCTTTTTCTGAGGGACTTTTCTGCTCAGGCTGACTTCATATCATGATTCTCAGATCTCCGCTTCTGGAGTAGCTAGGATTATAGGTGTGAGCTACCAGTGTCCAATGGGAATTAAGTCCAGTAATTGAGAGCTGACGTCTGTCAGGTGTTTGTTAGAATGCTGCTGAGTGAATGAGAAAATTCATATGTGTACTTATGGTTTCAGGTGTGTAACTGGTTCATCAATGCCCGCCGCAGGCTCCTTCCAGACATGCTGAGGAAGGATGGCAAAGATCCCAATCAGTTCACCATCTCCCGCCGTGGGGCCAAAATTTCTGAAGCCAGCTCTGTGGAGGTTGCCATGGGCATCAAAAACTTCATGCCAGCTCTAGAGGAAAGCCCATTTCATTCCTGCACAGCTGGACCTAACCCAACTCTGGTAGGGAGATCACTGTCTCCGAAACCCCCATCCCCAGGATCAGTTTTGGCTCGTCCATCCGTGATCTGCCATACCACTGTGACTGCATTGAAAGACGGGCCTCTGGCTCTCTGCCAGCCAGTTGGTGTGGGACATAGCACAGATATTCAGCAGATAGCAGCCAGCAGTTTCACAGAAACCTCACTCATGTACCCAGAAGATGCTTGTAAAAGTACACACACACAGAGTGGTCTTTTCAACACTCCTCCCCCTACTCCGCCTGACCTGAACCAGGATTTTAGTGGATTTCAGCTTCTAGTGGATGTTGCACTCAAACGGGCTGCTGAGATGGAGCTTCAGGCCAAGCTTACAGCTTAACCCCTTTTTGCAAGCAAAACACTTCTCCAAAACGTGATTGCCGGGGTGATGGCAAGAGTTGAATTGCATTATTTTATATATTTTTTTATTAATATTTGCACATGGGATTGCTGAAATGAAGCTTCCTGTTACTGATGTTTTCAATGGAATATCGTCATTCCAAGAATATAAACTCAGAGCTACTGTAGAAACAAAAGGGTTTTTTTTCTTTCTTTCTTTCTTTAATGTTTCTTGGTAGATTATTCATAATGTGAGCTGTTTCCCAATATCATGTGATTTTTTTTTTTTATTTCCCCCCCCTTTTTGTTGGTGTTTTTCAGACTGTGCAATACTTAGAGAACCCATAGCATCTTTCCATTCCTGTGTGGAACAGGTTGTCCACTTACTGTTTAATTAATAAATTTTCAATGTTTTTTTTTTTCAAACAAGTATGAATCTAGTTGATTGATGCCTTTTTTTCATGACGCGTAATAAAGTATTTTCTTTAAAAGTTATTGTAATGCAGAGTATTTTGTTGAAGGGAACACTTAAAAATGAGTAGGAATATTTCTACCTCTAAGACCCTGGGTTACATTTCCAGTACAGCTTCCAAAAGGTACATAAAGGAGGAATATAGTGCCCCCATCAGGAAGTTGGGGGTAGAATGAGGTGTGAGTTATAGGAGTGCCCTTTAAATATCCGGTGAACAAGAAGCTAGTATGTATAAACAGGATGTGTGGTGTTTACTCTCGATAGGAGGTACAACAGGCCCTCAAATCTTTGAGCTGAATTGCAAGTTGAAATGAATCACCTCATCGTTTAGCTAGCCACTCCATCCTTAGTGATCTTTGCTAGGGATTTTCAAACCTGGTCATGATAAATGAAAAGTCTTGAAGCAATGGTTATGGCCTATGTGTGCAGAAATGAACAACACAAACAACACAAGAAGCTTAGCATTGTACATCCAGGTTGATCTTTAAGATCACCTTTATTGAGTGATATAGTTAAGACCCTTGCATTCAAATGCAGCATTAAGTTGTAGAGAAATCTAGAACTATTTTATCCTAAGATGATGGGATAATCAGGTTGTGCTTATATGATAGTTGCTCAGGTTGTAAGTTTGCAAAAAAAAAAAAAAAGGTAGATGTACCAGTGGAGTTTGTTGGGATAGACGGTAACTTACAAAACCAATGGCCAGAAGGACTTGGTGGCATTCCTTTCACTTGTCACATGCCACAAAACCATTCTTTGCTGTCATGCTCACTGTGAAGTTTCTGTGGTTAGAGTTGTGCTTTCTAGCCCTGCCCCAGCTGTGAACTATCTTGAATTTAAGGGAGCACCACAGCTTCTGTATTGTTTAAAGAGTGTAGAAAACTTGGCATTAAGTTTGCACCATTTTTAAACCTTTATAGGAAGACTCTACTGTAAAAAGGAAAAAATACAAATGTTTTGTATTTTATTTACTTATTTTTTTGCCAGTCTGGGGGCTTGAACTCAGGGCCTGTGCACAGTCCCTGAGCTCTAGCTCAAGGCTAGATAGAGCTCTAGCTCTTGAACCACAGTGCCACTTCCAGCTTTTTCTGTTTATGTGGTGCTAAGGAATCAAACCCAAGACCTCATGCATGTGAGGCAAGCATTCTACCACTGAGTCACCTTCCCAGCCCCAAGGGTTGTATTTTAAACTGAAAATGAACTGAAATGTGTTTTCTAATCAGCAGGGTACTATTGGAAGGTCTCCTCAGCCTGGGTGGTGCCATATAAAAAGAACAAAACTACTACAAATGACACAGAAAGGGTTTTAAATTGTTGCTTTCCCCCCACCCCACCCCTCCCGATTTGAGCTTCAACACAAGACCTGGTCTCTGTCCCTTAGCTTCTTCTGCTAAAGTCAGAAGCTCTACCACTTGAGCTACAGCTTTACTTCCAGCTTTTTGGTGGTTAAATGAGAATTAGAATCTCACAGACTTTCCTTTCTGGACTGGCTTTGAAACGGGAGCCTCAGATCTTAGTCTCCTAAGTAGCTAAGCTTACAGGTGCTTGCCACTGATACCCAGAAGAACCATTGCTTTAATAGCTGGGTTAGAAGCCATAAATATGTTGTAGTACAAATGGAGACCAACAGTTCCTGACAGCTTTCCCATGTTATGGTATTAATCATACTACAAGGGGGAGAAACATCTCAAAAGTAGGGCCAGGAATATAGCACATCCTTAGAAAAGTGCTTGTCTACATTGAATATCTTAAGTCCCACGGTTTGGGGCTCAAGCAATAAAAGAAAAAAATGAAACATAAAGCTTAAAAAAAAAGTCTGAGTAGTGTTGGCCTTAGTTAATTTTTTTAAGATTAAGAACGGATCCTAGTTATTAAGAGGTGATAGATAATAAATATAAGCCCTTTTTTTTTTTTTTTTTTTTTGGTCAGTCATGGGGCTTGAACTCTAGGCCTGGGCATTGTCCTTGAGCTCTTCAGCTCAAGGCTAGCATGCTACCACTTGAGCCACAGTGCCACTTCTGGCCTTTTTTTTCTGTTTATGTGGTGCTGAGGAATCGAGCCCAGGGCCTCATGCATACGAGGCAAGCGCTCTACCACTGAGCCACCTTCCCAGCCCATAAACCATTACTTTTCTTTCTTTCTTTCTTTTTTTTTTTTTTTTTTGGTCAGTCATGGGGCTTGAACTCTGGGCTTGGGTGCTGTCCCTGCGCTCTTCAGCTCAAGGCGAGTGCTCTACCACTTGAGCCACAGCACCACTTCCAAGCCAGTATTTTTAAGACAGGGAAATTAACTCAAAAGATAAATTGGAAAGCTAGTCATATCAGCCTGTGTGCTGGTACATATCTGTAATTCCAGCCCTCAGGGTAAAGTAGGAGGATTGGGAGTTCAAGGCTAGCCTGGGTTACATAGTCAGATGCTATCTCAAAAGAAAACAATACTTTATCAAAGCCCCAAATGGTTTTTATGCTATCTCCATAGTGTACCCCGCCCCCTCCAGTCCTGGGGCTTGAACTCGGGGCCTGGGCACCATCACTGAGCTGCTTTTGCTCAAGGCTAGGGCCCTACCGCTTGAGCCACAGGGCCACTTCCAGCTTTTTTGAGTTTATTGGAGATAAGAGTCTCAGACTTTCCTGCCCAGGCTGGCTTCAAACCCGACCCTCAAATCTTAGCCTCCTGAGTACGTAGGATTCCAGGCATGAGCCACAAGCGTCCAACTCTTGTTTACTTTTAACCTACTTGTGCTTTTGTGTTTAAAATAATCACAGATCTTTAGTTAGGTATTCCTTTCTATCAGGTCTAATGATCTCTGCCTTTTTCTCTGGGTTTGGTCACTTTATATGTTACGTGTCTATTCACGTGTTTGAATTCAGTTTACTAATTTTTTCTTTCTCTTTTCATGGTCGCTGAATATTTATTAGAGATCTTTTTCTGTTGGCTTCTAAGCTATATAGCCAATTCTTTCTTTCTTTCTTTCTTTCTTTGCTTTAGACAGGGTCTTCCTCTGTAGCTCAGGCTGGCTTCAAATTTAGAATTATTTTGTGTTGGTCTCCTAAGAATTGGAATTACAGATAAGAGCCTAGCTGGTTTTTTTGTAATTTTTTTTTAATTATAGTGATTACAACATACATCTAATATGTTACAATCTGTTGTTATATAACTTCATATTAAATGTAAAACTTGACAATGGTCTAGCTCCACTAATCTTTATTTTTCATATATATTACAGCTATGTGCATGATAAATCCAATAATACAATTTGCATTTCTTTGTTCTTAGAATGGGCTCATGTCTGATAAACAAGAGAATAACATTCATATATGTGGTATACATGTAATACATATAACATGTTATTTGTACATATGTGTATGTATATATATATGTATGTATGTATGTACAATTTCTAGTGCTCTTCATTACCTCTCACAAAGCCCAGTGAAAAATAGTGTCATTTTCTCTGGGAGAATTTCCTTAAGAATTGTACTGTTGGGCTGGGTGCCAGTGGCTCATGCCTGTAATCCTAGCTACTCAGGAGGCTGAGTCATCCCAGGCAGGAAAAGTTCGGGAGACTCTTATCTTTTATAAACCCCTCAGAAAACCAGAAGTGGCGCCGTGGCTCAAGTGATAGAGCGCTGGCCTTGAGCTGAAGAGCTGAGGGACAGTGCCCAGGCCCAGAGTTCAAGCCCCATGACTGCTCCCCTCCGCCCCCCCCCCCAAGGAAAAAAAAAGAATTGTACTGTTGGGGCTGGGAAGGTGGCTCAGTGGTAGAGTGCTTGCCTTGCATGCATGAGGCATGAGTTGGATTCCTCAGCACCCATAAGCAGAAAAAAAGCCAGAAGTGGCAATATGGCTCAAGTGGTAGAGCATTAGCCTAAGGCCTGAAGAGCTGAGGGATAGCCCAGGCCCAGAGTTGAGGCTCGGGACCCCAATCAACTGGGTGTGGTCATGCCCATCTGTCATTCTAAATATTCAGAAGGTATAAATAGGAGGACCATGGTCCGGGCTAGCCCAGGCAAAAATGAGGTCCTCTTTGAGAAATAACTGAAGCAAAAAGGGCTAGAGGCATGGCTCAATTAGTGGAGTACTTGCTTAGTGCTTGGTTTAGTGGTAGAATACCTGCTTAGTGAGGCCCTGAGTTGATAAGCCCTCTACTCCCAATTTTTTTTTTTTTTTTTTGGGTCCGGTCGTGGGGCCTGAACTCTGGGCCTGGGCGCTGTCCCTGAGCTCTTCAGTTCAAGGCTAGTGCTCTACCACTTGAGCCACAGCGCCACTTCCAGCTTTTTTTCTTTTTGCTTATGTGGTGCTGAGGAATTGAACCCAGGGCCTCAGGCATGCAAGGCAAGCACTCAACCACTGAGCCACCTTCCCAGCCCCCCAAATTTTTTCTTTAAGTGTTAGTAAAAAATATTCTTAGTTTATTGAAAGTCATTTTATTTTCATCTTATGGAGAACTCTAGGTTGATCATTTCTTTTTTTGGGGGGGAAGGGGAGATCCGGTCGTGGGGCCTGAACTCTGGGCCTGGGCACTGTCCCTCAGCTCTTCAGCTCAAGGCTAGCACTCTACCACTTGAGCCACAGCGCCACTTCTGGCTTTTTTCTTTTTTGCTTATGTGGTGCTGAGGAATCGAACCCAGGGCCTCATGCATGCAAGGCAAGCGCTCTACCACTGAACCACCTTCCCAGCCCCAATCATTTCTTTTTGGAAAAGGCCAATATTGTCTCCGCCCTCTGGTGTTGGATGAGCTACCAACTGTCACTTGGATCTTGGTTCTGTTGTATGTGATGTCTCTCTCCAGCCATGTTTTCTTTGTGTTTATCTTTTTTTTTTTTTTTTTGAACTCTGGGCCTGGGCGCTGTCCCTCAGCTCTTCAGCTCAAGGCGAGCGCTCTACCACTTGAGCTACAGCGCCACTTCTGGTTTTCTGGTGGTTTATTGGAGATAAGAGTCTCACGGTCTCTCCTGCCCGGGCTGGCTTTGAACCGCGATCCTCAGATCTCAGCCTCCTGAGTAGCTAGGATTACAGGCGTGAGCCACCAGCGCCCGGCTCTTTGTGTTTATCTTATCCAGGAGTCTGTAAGTTGTATTTTTAGGTTGTCTTATATCTCTGTGATGCTGTTTCTTCACTCTTGCTTTTCAATAACGTCTAATTTAGTTCCAATTCACTGTCTTCTACTCTCTTTCATGAATTCTCCTACTCTCTTTCATGAACTTTTATACCTATCCAAGAAATTTTCATGTCAGTTATTGTACTTTTCATATGTAGATTCCCATTTGAGTCTTTTAATTTTTTTTTTCAAGTGCTGGCTTGTAATCGGTGCTGGGTTAGAAGACATAGCTTTTTGTATGTTTGCAAGAGCTTTACCACTAAGCTACATCTTCAACACCCCATTTTATTCTTCTTATCATTTCTTCTCTGCTGAGATTCTTCATTGGTTTAATAATTAGGATAAATTATGTTATTTATATAGGTCAATTAGAAGCTATTTACAATTATAAACTAATTTTAGCAATTACAAGCTGTTTATAATACTGCTTGCTTATTATAACTTGACTTTATCAGTTTCTGGTCATTACATTTTCAGTTGTTTTTAAACCAATGTGGTAGTGGTGGTTGTTTTGCTGTTCACTGGACATTATGGATGGTATATTTATAATAAAGACCAAATTCTGGATCTCAGTTACTTGAGAGCCAGAGATAGGATTGCAGTTTAAGGCCAATCTGGACAAGAAAGTGAGAGCCTATCTCAAAAAACAAGTTAGACATTCATTTCAAGTCTGTAATCCCAGTTACATGGGAAGTAGAGATAGGAAAACTGATACCAAGACCAGCACAAACAAAAAGTGGAATATCCTATCTGAAAAATTAGCACTGTCAAAAAAAGGCAGTATGGCTTAAGTGGTAGAGGGCTTACCTGGCAAGTTCAAAGCCCCAGTATTACCAAAAGAAAAAAAGAACAACAAAAAAACTGGATTCTGCTACATTTCTCCTAAAAGGTTTTTTGTTATTGTTATTGGGGTTTTGTTTGCTTGTTTGTCTTCAGAAGTTCATTTGACTAAACTGAAACTTCACACTTGTTCCCCTCTTGTAAAAAGTCCTACAATCTCTGCTTGAACAGTTCCTACTGCTAACACTGGCCACTGGTGTGGCTTCCCCGGCACAAATTGAGATTCCCTTCTGCAGCTCCATCCTTTCTAAAACATTCCTCTTAACTTCCCTGCCTTCTGCTCTGTCCAACCAAGCCTTACTGTGTCTCAAGCCACAAGCTACAGATTACAGCCATGCCTAGCTGTCTGAGGAATGAGGATGATGAACACAAACTTGTCTTCTTGAAGGGAAGACAGCCTTCCAGTTTCTGCCTGGTTTTGGTGACCAAGCCTCTACTAATTCTTTGTTAAATCTTTTGCTGGGAGCCAATGGCTCACATATGTAATCCTAGCTACTCATGAGGCTGTGATATGAGAATCTTAGTTTGAAACCAACGGCAGATAGGAAAGTCCCTGACACTCAGTGCCAGTTAACCACCAACGGCCGAAGTGGAGCTATGGCTCAAACGGTAGAATGCCAGTCTTGAGCAAAAGAGCTCTGGGCCAACATGCAGGCCCTGAGTACAAGCTCCAGTATTGGTGCGTGCATGCGCACGCTCGCGCACACACACACACACACACACACACACACGATTGAAAAAAGTGTTTAAACTTAATTGTTGTTGTTTAGAGGAAGATAATATTGGAAAATATTCCACTATTACTAGTTTTACCGTAGTTCATTTGAAACACTAAATCAATGGAGTGTTTTACTTTGCTTTATTTTGTTTTATTTGTTTTAAGATAAGGTCTTTTTCTGTAACTCAGGCTGGCCTGGATTCTGAATCCTCTTGCTTCATCCTCTGTGCTGGGATTACAGGCATGAGTCACCATGCCCAGTTTAAATCATTGTTTTAGAAACTATGTAGAAAGCTTAACAGAATATTGTGGCCCAGGATTGAGAACTTTTCAAAGATCTCTTGGTGGTTATTATGTATAGATGAGTTTGGGAAAACACTTCCCTGTATAATTCTCAACCACTGTTATTCTGCTCGAGTACAATATTAGGAATTGATCAGTCTTTCCAGAGTACTAACTATAAGAAGAGTTGTACTCTTTGGATACTAGACAAAGTTCTGTAAAAATCATATGTTACCCAGGCCAATTTTTCAACTAAAATTTAACATAAATTTGGTTCAGCTTACAGGAAGCTAAGCCCCCCTGACTAATAGGTCTGAGAATATTGGAGGAAGGTAAGAATTCTGTCTCATCAAGCCAGAAATGAAAGCATATCTCTGGAGAGTGGCCAGAGAGCAATGATGGCCAGAGAGTAATGTTTAGAGATAGAGTTTTAGATCTCATTATGCTGATTACTAGAATGTGTCAATTCTTGACCTCTAAAAAAAAATCATGACCTGTAATTAAAAATAGACTGCCTTGGAGGCAGAGTTTTATGATTCAGTCTGAGAAGGGAAACTATTGAGCAAATGCTTTGTGAGCAAATGAAGAGCAGTGATTTGGAGCTGGTGGTCATTGTAACACAGCTAGCAATTCAGGGAAGCTTGATAAGCCCATGAACAAGAATAGTAAGTCTTACTGGGACTGAAGCAAAGGTCAAGGAAATGGGATTTTTATGTGAAATGTTTTGTAGACAACATTTGCCTGTACAACCTTGGAAGTCCTGTGTGTATAAATTACAAATGACTCAAACCCCATGGTGGAAATTTACTCAGCTTTAGGAAAACTATGGTTCGATTTAGACATTTAACTAAGAACAGAGAGTAAAGAGAATGAAACTCTAGAAAGACCAAAAGGAGATACGCTGGTACCTCAAGAAGCATGGTGAGCTTGTTTTTTAGTCTTTTTTTCCCTCTCTCTCAAAATATTCTATACTATTATCTTTATAAATATAACCAATGAAACTTGAACATGTTCACATTTGAACTTGTTACTTTGAGCATCAATGTTCTGTTGCTATAAAGGTCTTTCTAGTGATTTTTATTGTGAAATTTAATTTGTTCTAATGAGTCAATGAAAAGCCAATGTGTACTACAATCCCACTTGATCTGCAGTTTTCCTTCCCAGGGTTTTAGTTGATGATTAGTCAAGGTCTGAAACAAATAAATGGAAAAATCCCAGAAATAAGAATCCCCTAAGTTATAAATTCTGTGCTATTCTGAGTAGAATGGTGAGACACACTCATAAGTACATCATACCTGGTGTATCAGTCATTTATTGTATCCACTTGGGATCTGCTATCCTCTCAACCGTCACCTAGTGGCCATCTTGGTTCTTGGATCAACTGGTGATAAGTAGAGTGTATTTTAAGTAGGCAACTCAATGGTCCCAAGACACAATCGTAGAGGTGACCATTAGAATATATCAGAAAGTAGTTATAAAGTGCTTCCTTTGAATGAAAAAGGTGAGCATTCTCAATAAGGTAAGAACAAAAATCCTATGGTGACAGTGGCTCATGCCTGTAATTCTAGCTACTGTGGAGGCTGAGATCTAAGGATCATAGTCCAAAGCCACCCTGGGCAAGAAAGTACCTGAGATTCTGTTTTTTTTTTTTTGGTCCAGTCATGGAGCCTGAACTCTGGGCCTGGGCGCTGTCCCTCAGCTCTTCAGCTCAAGGCTAGCGCTCTACCACTTGAGCCACAGCGCCACTTCTGGCTTTTTTCTTTTTGCTTATGTGGTGCTGAGGAGTCAAACCCAAGGCCTCATGCATGCAAGGCAAGCACTCTACCACTGAGCCACCTTCCCAGCCCAGTACCTGAGATTCTTATCTACAATTAAACACCAAAAAAGCCAGAAGTGCAGCTGTGGGTCAAGTGGTAGAGCACTAGCCTCGAGCAAGAAAGCTTAGGGACTATGCCCAAGTCCCAAGTTCAAGCCCCAAGACTGGGGCAAGGGCACAGGCACACACACGCACACACACACACACACAAGCATCCTATGCTAAAGTTGCTAATATCTAGGGTAAGAAATCTGTGAAACTAGGAAGGAAAAAGAAGTTCATTCTTCTTTTGCTGTCAAACCCCAAACTACAGATATTATGGCCACTACTTCATTAGCATCCAGGAAGAGCTATATTTGTACTTAGGAAAAGCAATTAGAGGTAGGATTTTTTTTATTAGCAATGGTTTCAAGCATCCACCAGAGATGTCAGAATATGAGGCCAAGCTATGATGTCTACACAGGTATACTCAAATCTTGGGGTGGGGGGGTGGGAGGGGTACTGGGGCTTAAATTGAAGGCCTTACACTCTCACTTGGCTTTTTACTCAAGGCTAGTATTCTACCACTTGAGCTATACCTCCACTTCTGGCTGTTTGCTGGTTAAACTGGAGAGTCTCATAGATTCATCTGCCCAGGCTGGCTTTGAAGTGTGATCTTCAAATCTCAGCCTCCTGAATAACTAGGATTTCAGGTGTGAGCCACATGAAAAGTTTACCTGTGTGTAAACTGTGTGTAATCCTATCATCGAGGAATATTTTTTGTACATTAGTAAACATTTCTCCCCAACTGATATGTACTGTAAACTATACAATCTAGAACACCCTGAGAAGTTACCCAATCCAATCATTTCTGTTTATACATAAATCAAGACATCACATTGTGCCCTACAGTATATACATTTTAATTTTTTTCATTGAAAAAGAATTTTTAAACTTCAAGGAAAAAAAAAACTCAAAACTTTTTTCTTTTTGGTCAGTCATGGGGCTTGAACTCTGGGCCTAGGAACTGTCCCTGAGCTCTTTAGCTCAAGGTGAGCACTCTACCACTTAAGCCACAGAGTCACTTCTGATGTTCTGGTGGTTAATTGGAGATAAGCGTCTCACAGTTTCCTGTCCAGGCTGGCTTTGAACCGTGATCCTCAGATCTCAGCCTCCTGAGTAGCTAGGATTACAGGCATGAGCCACAGATGCCCAGTTAACTCAGAAATTTTGATGGAAGAATTTTTACATATAATGATTTTTTTTCCTAGTAGCCAGTAAACCCAGTATTGCTATATAAATTTCAGATTTGTTTAAAAGGAAAAGATGAAATATTTGCTGGACGCCTTGAACTATTATTTCCTATTATTGTGCCCAGTGAACCATTTTATCTGCCTATCTCAGTCTTAAACTCCTAATGGGAGGTGCCATTCTATTGAACAATTCATCCAAGTTTAGTTCCCAGCTGTCTTGGAGTCCTGGCTCAGTGACAAATTCACTTTTTTTTTTTTTTGTCGGTTATTGGGCCTGGGCGCTGTCCCTCAGCTCTTCAGCTCAAGGCTAGTGCTCTACCACTTGAGCTACAGCACCACTTCCAGTTTTCTCATGTTAATTGGAGATAAGAATCTCATGGACTTTCCTACCTGGGCTGGCTTTGAACCTCAATCTTCAAATCTCTGCCTTCTGAGTAGCTAGGATTACAGCCGTGAGCCACAGGTGCCCAGTGAAAGTCACATTCTTAACACACCCTGTCTGAAATGAAACAACTTAGAAGATCCCTGTAGTCATTGTTGTTGTTCTATTAAAAAATGACTTGGGGGTTGCTTTGGCACATGATTATAAGTTTCATTGCCCAAGCACCTCACCTTATTTTCCTGCAGTCTATCAAATTACTCTTTTCCCCATTCCATTTTCATCTGAACACATTTGCTTCTTGGGGAGACTTGTCCAGGCTCTAACACAACCTCTGAGTTCCTAAGTCTCTGGCCTGATACAATGAACAGTTGCCATAATGAACTTCTCCATACCCAGAAATTTATTTTGTGGCTTTTCCATGTGAGTATTTGCATGAAGCTGAATTTATTTCTCAATGCATTACATTTCTTTTCCAGGCTTGCAAATTTAAGCTATTTTTGTTGTTGTTGTTTTGTTTGTTTTTTTAAAAAAAACTATACCAGACTCTTTAGGCTTATCTTTGTGTCTACTGTTTCATTCTGTAATCCTGATACTCAAAAGGTTGACATCTGAGGATTGTGTTTCAAAATGAGCGTAGGTAGAAAAGCCTGTGAGACTCTCATCTCTAATTAGCCAACAAAAAGCCAGAACTGGAGCTGTGGATCAAGTGGTAGAACACAAGCCTTGAGTGGAAAAAGCCAAGCAAGACTGAGACCCTGAGTTCAAGCCTCATTACCAGCATGTGCACTTACACACACACACACCATAAAACATACTTTCCTTAAACAGAGTTAGGAGGACTAACAGGCTGTTTTGAATCCCATCTGCATTAAAAGAAAGCTAAAGAATATGACAACACATTCCCATTCTTCTCTCTCCACCCCCAAAAATCCATCTTTTTTAGAGAGAAGGCAGATATACATTGATTACGGACAGAGGGCTTCAATGGTATACACCGTAAAGCTAAGACCAGCTTTAAAATAAACAAATACTTTTGTGCAAAGAAAATAGATCATTGCCACTCCTTCAGAGACCTGGATTGAGTGGGAATAAAGAGCCCAAGTAAGTTTTATGAAAGGATCACCGCCTCCCTCCCACCCTTGACACAAAGATTAGCTTTATTGGGTGAAATGTGTTGCTATTCCCAGGCAGGTGCGGCCCTGATTCGCCAACTGCCTGTTAATTTGAGGCTGCAGAGGTAGCTTTGATCAGCTTTTGCAGAGCCTCCCTGCCTTCCCCAGCTGGCTCGGGAAACTTCAAAAGAGCCATAAAGCTGACTCTAATCTCAGCCTTCCTGTTTCCAAGCCTGCCCCCGAGGTTCACCACACAACAGCCTGGTTTCCTTGAAGGGCACTGACCATATTGTCCCTCACTGTGCACTGAGCTGTGGATGAATGATTGTACCCAGTGTCTGAACCCTTCCAGGTTGTCTCACTTTGCGATTCACGTATTTACACAAGGAGAGTAGAGACTTGGGCTCTTAACAATGGCATGTATAAGGTATGGAATTTACTGCCTGATGGCCTGAAGCTACAAGGAGAAACAGTTTGGTCTAGGGGAATTCTATTGTTTGGGGACAGCTTGAATTACACAGTGAGACACTATCTCAAAAAAGGTACTTGAAGGGAAAAAATGCCAGTAGCTCATACCTGTAATCCTAGCTACTCAGGAGCCTGAGATCTGAGGATTGGAGTTTGAAGCCAGGCTGGACAGGAAATTCCGAGACTCCCATCTCCAACTAACAACCATCAAAAAGCCAGAAATGGAGGTGTGGCTCAAGTGGTAGAACAATAATACAAATGAGCAAAAATACAAAAGGAAAGTGCCCAGGCTCTGAGTTCAAGCCCCAGGACCAACACATTCTTCCTTCTCTTCATCCTCCTCTTCCTCTTCCTCCACCTCTTCCTCTTCCTCCTCTCTCTTTCTCTCTCTCTCTCACACACACACATAAACATAGACACAATGCAAACAAACATTCAGGTGCAAGTATACTGAAGTACTCAGAGAGGTGTGTCTGCAATTAACTTTGAAATTTATTACAAGATAAATTGATACATAGAGGATGGTAGATATGTGCTCTAACGGTAGGACATAAATATTAGGATCTTGGTAGTAGGTTTTGGTTTCAGCTTCATGTTCAAAAATTTTCGCTGAAAAAAAAATGTGATTTGGTGTTCACAACTGATGCAGAGAAAGTGAGTCAAACCCAAAACTAACCTGTTTAACTGGTTGAAAGGCTCTTAGGCTAAGTATTTAATAGCTAATCTAAGATGTTGTAGTTGAAATGTTTCAGGCCTTTGTTGAAGGGGCAAAAGCTATAAAGATTCTGCTTAAAGGTTTAAAGAACTGATTGTCGAGGGCTAATTTGGACTCTGTTGAATGTTTTCTATGAAATGCATTATTTAGTTGATGCCTCAAAACAACTTATGAAATAGGTAACCTACAAGGAAACCCAGCCTCAGAGAGGTAAATGGTCGTGGCATTGGTAAATAACCGAACAAAAATCCAGTCCTTAGATGAAGATTGCTCTTAACCTGGGTTCTGTTCTGCTCTGCTTGCTCCTCCAAGCATGTCAGGAAGTTGATGGTAAGGTGAGGGTTATAGTTTGGGAGTACATTAGTCAAGGCTGGCCAGCTTCAGAGCAGGCACCTAGTGTGGGAGAGCCTGCCTGCTCATGCAGGGCTCAGCACTGCTGATAATGACTCACTGTGATCCCCCCCCCCCCCCCCCCCCCCGCCCCAGTCATTATGAAAACCTGCATCCTAATGTCTTCACATGCAAATGAAGATACAAAGATACACCCCTGTCTTTTTTGTTTTTCCCTTTTTGAGACAAGTCTCACTATGGTGGTCCCAGGCTGTCCTGGAACTCTCTATTCTACCTCAACCTTTCTCAAGTGCTGGGATACATTAGGCTTCACTGAGCCTCTGTGTTTTCTTTCTTCACACTTCTTTGTGTGACCTCTTCAGCCTTCATTTGAAGGACTGAAGGCCTCAGAACCAGGAGGAGTGTGAATACAGATATACTAAGCAAAAGATATTCTCATTTTGCTCATTGGTTTCACTTTTTTTTTTCTTTTTTTGCTGGTCCTGGGCCTTGAACTCAGAGCCTGGGTACTGTCCCTGATCCTCTTTGTGCTCAAAGCTAGTGTAAGGTTCACTCCTGGATGGCTAGCAGACTCCACCCTCCTCGCAGCAAAGTCTCCACCCAGTACCTGCGTTACCTAGGCAACTGGGACACCTGGCTCAAGTGCAGAGCACCACTTTGGCTTTTTCTTAGTTGTTTATTGGAGATAAGAGTCTCACTGAGGGCTGGGAAGGTGGCTCAGTGGTAGAGCGCTTGCCTTGCATGCCTGAGGTCCTGGGTTTGATTCCTCAGCACCACATAAGCAAAAAGAAAAAAAGCCAGAAGTGGTGCTGTGGCTCAAGTGATAGAGTGATAGCCTTGAGCTGAAGAGCTGAGGGACAGCGCCCAGGCCCAGAGTTCAGGCCCCACGACTGGACCCCCCTCCCCAAAACAAACAAACAAACAACAAAAAAAAGAGTCTCACTGACTTTTCTACTCCAGCTGGCTTTGAACCATGATCCTCAGATCCCAGCTTCCTGAGTAGCTAGGATTACAGGTGTGACCCACCGGTGCCCAACATTTGGTTTCACTTTCAAAGTACAACTTGAGGGTCAAGGAAAGGGCTGGGCATAATGGTATACACCTGTAACTTTAAGCTACTTTGGTGGTTGAAGCAGGAGGATTTCAAGTTCTAGACCAGCTCTGGCAAAGGTATTAAGACCCTATTTCAAAACCAGTATACAAACAGAAAGTAGCCATGGATCAAGGGATGAGACATTTGCCCTACATGAGACTCTGAGTGCAATTCCCAGTACCACAAGAGAAAGAAAAAAGAAAGGGAGGGAGAAATATAGAGGAAAAAGAGGACAAAAATGAGAGGAAGGGGCTGGGAAGGTGGCTCAGTGGTAGAGTGCTTGCCTTGCATGCATGAGGCCCTGGGTTCAGCACCACATAAGCAGAAAAAGCTGGAAGTAGTTCTGTGGCTCAACTGGTAGAGCGTTAGCCTTGAGCTGAAGAGCTGAGGGACAGCAACCAGGCCCAGAGTTCAGGCTCCATGACACACACACACACACACACACACACACACGGGGGGGTGGGGAGGGGGAGAAGGAAAGCAAAACATAATGTTTAAAATACAACAATAGATTAAAATGTGAGGAACAGCCAAACTACACTTATCAAAAAGGTCAAGGCTATCGGGAGGTCAAGGACATCAGAAAGGCGAGAAGGGGTAGAAGATGAGGCCATCTGCATAAATTTCCAGATCAGGATAGAAGGGAGCCACAGTGATTGAAGAAAGGGAGAACACTGAGCCTCTGAATCCCAAATTTGGACAGTTGGTCTGACTAGAGACTTTTCTTTTGGCATATATATGTACCCAAACAAACATCTATAGGTACTAAGGCTTAAATATGGTCTTCCTTCAGCAAAACCCATGTTGAGGCTTGATCCTCAATAGATCCAAGTATAACCATGTTGAGAGGTATTGGGGCCTTTAAGGATGACTGCTTTTCCTGAGGGAATGAATTCTCACTCTGATTGCTGGATTAGATACCATAAGGGTAGGTTTTTATAAATGAGCCTGGCACCTACCATCTGTCTCTCTCAAACTTGCTCTTCAACCAATGCCTGCTTCCCCTTCTCACCATTAGTTGGAGTGCCCTGAGACTCTACCCAGAATCACTGCAGTTACTGGTGCTAGGCTCTTAGATTTCCCTTGAAATGTAGCTTTGTATATGTGTGTCAGTCCTAGAGCCTGTGTTCTGTCCCTGAGCTTTTTTGCTCAAGGCTAGTGCTCTACCTTTTGAGTCACAGCTCTACTTCCAGCTTGTTGGAGGTATTGGAGATAAGAGTCTCACAGACTTTCCTGCTGGGGCTGGCCTCAAGCTGTGATCCTTAAGTGTTATCCTCCAGGCTTGAGCCAGTATTGCCAGGTTGTATCTCTTTTCTTTATAATGTACTCAGACTCAGATAGTTTATTAGGACACAAAAATAAACTAAGAATGTAGCCAAAATGTATATAATCAAAATTGGATCCTGGATCCATCAAAAATGGGTCCTGAAAAATTCAGAACCCATGGTTTCTTAATCATAGCTCAAATCTCATTCTGTTTTTATTTTCTGGTTGTAAGTGTAGGTTGGTTAAAATGAGGAATCCATTTCCACATCTTTTTGTGAGACAATCTATCACTGTCTTTTTGTTGCATAGGATTCATTCTATCCAATATTGAACATCTCTCAGAATAAATAATATTGATTACTATGTAAATAATTGATGACTCATGATCAAGTTGTCAATGGATTCTGGAATTTCATAACAGCAAGTGATTTAAAAAATACTGTCATTTTAATTCCTTGTAAAATGTAGCTCCTGTGTGCCAGATAGCCACAGAACAGCTTTCACATTGATTTCATTTTTGCTGCGAAGTATATTTTAAGGAATAAACAAATACACAGTAGTTACTATATAGGAAGATGCTCCCAACTTCTGTGCTATGATTCTCAGAATGACTGTCAAAGAGCCAGCTGACAAAAATGTCAAACCTTAATAGCTAAGCTCACACTAGACTGACACACTCACTTATGCTCCTGACAAACACCTCTCTGATACAAATTGAGAAGTCATGTCTTCCTAGTAAGCAGGTCATAAAACTTGCAGTCATGCTTTAAGTAAAGATGGATTTTTTTTTGGTGTGTGTACAGTATACTAGTTCTCACTTGTCCTTGTGCTGGCATGTGAGTTAAAGTCCAACTTCTGCAATGAATAAGTTGTCATTCTAGTTATGTCTACTTCCCTGTGACTTATTTCTCAAATATTCACTGCTCCCATGCTCTTCCGGACCTTTGTTCAACCTCTTCCCTTCATTTCAAATGCCTTTTCAATGACAGCCGCACAAAAAATAGGTAAAACAGGAATGCATTTGCCCTCCATTGCTGCTGTCCGATTTTGATGTCGTTGGTGTTCTGAACAGGGTTTTGTTTGTTTACTAGTTGTTTTTTTTCGTCATTCTATGTTCAAACCCAGAGCTTTATGTATGTTAGTCAAGTGTTCTACTGCTGAGCAATTGTTCCAGCCTGTGTGCAGATTTCTTAAAGATTTCTAGGCTGAACTGTGGTTTCTTAGAGGGTGGTCCATGCAGGGCAGTCTGGCATTAGCTTCAAGTGGATAGATTTGTTCGAAATATACATGGACTCACAGACCAGTTGTTTAGTCAAGATCTGCTGTGGGCTCGGGCTGGGGGGGGGGGTAGTGGAGCTGGGAAGATCCCAGCAGATCCTTAAGAATCAATGTGGTTTTTTGTTTTTATTTATTTTTGTTTGTTTGTTTTGTTTTTGTCGGTTGTGGGGCTTGAACTCTGGACCTGGGCCTGGGCCCTCAGCTCTTCAGCTCAAGGCTAGTGCTCTACCACTTGAGCCACAGAACCACTTCCGGTTTTGTGGTGGTTAATTGGAGATAAGAGTCTCATGGACTTTCCTGCCTGGGATGCCTTGAACCACAATCCTCAAATCTCAGCCTCCAGAGTACCTAGGATTACAGGCGTGAGCCACAGGTGCCTGGCAAGAATCAATGTTTTTATGGCTGTGAAAAGCCATGAGAAAAATCGGATCTTACTTCATCCATAATCTTTGCCTATTCCCACATCTATTTATCCTATACGTATCTATGAGAGGGTTTTGGTAAAGGCAGAATGTTTTCTAAGTTCTTATTTCTTTGAGACAGCATCTCAATATGTAGCCCAGCTAGCCTCCACCTAATGATCTTCCTGCCTCAGACTCCTCAGTGCTGGGATTGTAGGCATGCCCAGGTATTATCAAGCTTTGAGTTGCTTTGTTTCTAGTACATTTAGACTGTGCATGTTTTTCTTTTCCCTTTCCCACCTGTGAACTACAGAATATGGCAGCCAGAACCTGGGGACAACTTAATCCAATGTTTCACATTTAACAAGGAAAAGGAGGACTGAGGATTATAGCTCATGGTAGGGCAATCGTCTAGTGTGCATGAGATTCTGAGTTTCATCTCCCTTCCAGGGGAGGGAAGAAGGAAAGAGTTGGAGAAAGAAACAAGGTAAACAAAAAAAGTGGTGTAAATACAATGTCAAAACATATAGTTTTTCATCTGAAATGGAAATATTGACCAGGCCTTAGAAAACTGAAACTGCTGTGTGGGTTCCACAACAAAAAGTTCTAATGCATACACGTGGAAAGACACAGGCTGTTTGTCTAATCAAAGCTGAAGTTGGCTCCTGGTCACAGCCAGGACACCGGTGGTGTTAGGTGATCACCTCCTGTAGGGACAGGCAATGATTTTGTGGCAGCAAGGAGCTGCAGAGGCTGCAGGGAGAAAGGGTCACTCCCTACAGCCTGAGGAAGAGAAGCATCTGGAAAACGAAGAGGTCTTGCTTTTGACAGGTCTCAAAAGTCCCAGCCTCTGAAGTGACTGCAAAGGGCTCAGGTAGAACAGGAAAACAAAGATTTCTGATGTGTCAAGAGGTCTGCTTGAGAAGAGAAGAAGAGAGGAGGAAAAAGAAGAGGGAAAGAGAAAGAAAAATGGGTAAGAGAAGAAGGTGAAGATCAGAAAAGAAAAGAAAAAAAGAGCACAGTTGAACTATTGCTTACTTCCTAGAGAAGAACACATTTTGGGGCTTTCTGTTGGATTTAAAAAGGACAGCAGAACTAATTTCATCTTATTTTAGGATCATTTGTTTGTCGTGAACTCCGACTTACTCAAAACAATTACATGAAAGAGGAGTAATTTTTTTTAACATTTTTTTTTTTATTGTGAAAATACTGTAGAGGGGTTACAATTACATGGGCAAGATAATGAGTACATTTCTTATCAAGCATTGTAGCCTCCTCCTTTGTTTCCCCTTCCCAGCCTCCCCCTGACCCCCCACCCAATCCTCCCCCAAGAGGAGTAATTTTGTTGTTGTTGTTTTGGTCATGGAGCTTGAACTCTGGGCCTGTGCGCTGTCCCTCAGTTCTTCAGCTCAAGGCGAGCGCTCTACCACTTGAGCCATAGCGCCACTTCTGGTTTTCTAAGTGGTTTATTGGAAATAAGAGTCTCATGGACTTTCCTGCCCAGGCTGGCTTTGAACTGGGATCCTCAGATCTCAGCCTCCTGAGTAGCTAGGATTACAGAGGTGAGCCATGGCGCCTGCTAAGAGGAGTAATTTTAAAGACAGATTACTACCATGATTACAAGGTAGTAATGTTCATTGTGAACTTATACATAGCTTTGCTGTGTTTGCAGAATTAGCTCCATAGCTCTTTGGACACTGAAGGAACATTTAAAGTTTAGGTGCCTACAAAGGGAATGAAGACTGACTGTAAAGTTCTAAGCACCGTCCTCTGCCTAGCAGAAAGCAAGGAGAGACATTTCATGTTTTCTTGACAAACTTAAGAATTTGGGATCTTGGGAGTTTAGTGAGCTATTTACTTATTTTCTTTTCTCTTTCCTTTCTTTTTTTAAAAAACTGTTCATAGGGCTATAGCTCAGTGGCAGAACATTTGCCTGACATGTGCAAAGTCCTGGTGTCAGTCTTCAGCAAAGGGAAAAAAACGTTATTGATGTTTTGTGGTAGGCTTTGAATTCAGGGCCTCATATTTGCTAGGCTGGTACTCTATTACTTGAGCCACGTGGTAGGCTTTGAATTCAGGGCCTCATATTTGCTAGGCTGGTACTCTATTACTTGAGCCACGCTTCCAGTCTTGTTTTTTGCTGATTATTTTTGAGACGGGTCTGATGAACTTTTCTATCCAGCTGGGCTCGATCTTGGATCTTCTACTCTCAGCCTCTCAAGTAACTAGGACTATAGGAGTGAGCTATCAGCACTTGGCTAATGCTTTAAGTTTTAGTTCTATAAACCATCTTGAAGTCCTTTTAGAAATGGAGTTTCATTTTAAAAAAAAGGTGGGGGGGGCCAGGTGCTGATGGCTCATATGTGTAATTCTAGCTACTCAGAAGGTAGAGATCTAAGGATTGTGGTTCGAAGCCAGCCTGGGCAGAAAAGTCAATAAGGATCTTATCTCCAACTAACCACCAGAAAATTGGAACTAGCTCTGTGGCTCAAAGAAAAAGCTCAGGGACAGCATCCACACCCCAAGTTCAAGCCCCACCACCAACAAGACACAAACAAAAAACAATGATAATAAAATAACTACCAAACATCCAAATTGGTATAAATCCATCCAGTACCTAATTTCTCAGGCTTTCTTCCTCCTTCTAGAGGGTTCTCTGTCTTTAAGGTAGACACACATAGATCCACTTCTTCATGGGTTCCCATTTTAGAGCTAAAATTATATTTATTCCTTTACTTCTGTCTACTACATCCTGAGAATTACAGAAAAGATTACATTCACGTCACATCCACATTTTTGGAAATGTTTTTCACCCTGGTATAGTGAAAACCAACTGGAATATACTCATTAAAATTTTTTTTTGTAGTTGTTTACTCTGAATTTACTGTCTATTTCTTTGTCTGAGGGCTTTGGGTGCTAGGGATTGGACCCAGTGTCCTGCATGCTAGGCAAGTGCTCAATCACTGAGCTAAGTAAACACATACTGAACTGACTTTCTGAATGTTTACATTCACCATTTGCAAAAGTAGATTCTATAGCTGGACTATGCCTATGATCCTAGATATTGAGGAGGCTGAGATCTGCAAATCAAGGATCAAAGCCAGCCTGAGTATAGAAGTCCATGAGACTCTTATCTTCAACAAACTAGCAAAAAGCTAGAAGTAGAGTTGTGGCTCAAGTGATAGAAGGCTAGCCTTGAGAAAAAAGCTCCAGGATAGTGCCCGGGCTCTAAGTTCAAGCCCCAGGACCATACACACACACACATACACACACACACACACACACACACACACACACACACACACATAAATCAAGGGAGTCTTTTGTGAAAGTAATTTGATAACACTTAAAAGCAAAAATGTATACCCATTTTAATTTGCCAGCCCTGGGCTTGAACTCAGGGCCTGGGCACTGTCCCTGAGCTTCTTTGTGTTCAAGACTAGCACTCTACCACTTGAGCCACAGCAGCATTTCCAGCCTTTTCTGTTTATGTGGCACTGAAGAATCAGACCCAGGGCTGCATGCATGGTAG
This sequence comes from Dipodomys spectabilis, assembly GCF_019054845.1. Taxonomy (NCBI): domain Eukaryota; kingdom Metazoa; phylum Chordata; class Mammalia; order Rodentia; family Heteromyidae; genus Dipodomys; species Dipodomys spectabilis. The sequence goes on along the minus strand of NW_024870701.1, from coordinate 243,225 downwards.
GCAAGCACTCTACCACTAAGCCACATCCCCAGCCCCCGTATAACCATTTTTTTAAAAAGGAATATCGTCTATGGATACATCACCATGTATAGTGAAGATACATTGTAAAATGATTTTTCACTTTGGACCCTTATTTTGGGGGGTGCACTGGTCCTAGGTCTTGAACTCAGGGCCTGGGCACTGATCCTGAGCGTTTGTGCTCAAGGCCAGCAATCTAACACAGCTCTACTTCTGGCTTTTTTGGTTGGGTTTTTTTTGGTCAGTCATGGGGCTTGAACTCTGGGCTTGGGGGCTGTCCTTATGCTCTTCAGCTCAAGGCAAGCACTCTACCGCTTGAGCCACAGCGCCACTTCCGGTTTTCTAGTGGTTTTATTTTATTATTTTTTTTCTAGTGGTTTTATTGGAGATAAGTCTCACAAACTTTCCTGCCCGGGCTGGCTTTGAACCCCGATCCTCAGATCTCAGCCTCCTGAGTAGCTAGGATTACAGACGTGAGCCACTAGCACCCGGCTCTCTTTTGGTTGTTAACTGGAGATAAGATTCTTGCAGATTTTCAAACCACAATCCTTACAACTCTCCTGAGTAGCTAGGATTATAAGCATGAGCCACCGGCCACACTCAGCCACCTGCCCAGCTCAGACTATCTATCCATCTGTCTATCTTATCTATCTATCTATCTATCATCTATCTATCTACCTACCTAATTACCTACCTACCTATCTATTGTGGCCAGCAATGAAAATAGCATTTAAAAAAAAAAAAACAGCAGTAGAACGCTTGCCTTGCATGCATAAGGCCCTGGGTTCGATTCCTCAGCACCACATAAGCAAAAAAAAAAAGAAAGAAAAAAGCCGGAAGTGGCACTGTGGCTCAAGTGGTAGAGTGCTAGCCTTGAGCTGAAGAGCTGAGGGACAGCGCCCAGGCCCAGAGTTCAAGCTCCATCACCGAACCCCCCTCCAAAAAAATCAAAACCCATCAGTAGAAGAATTTGATAACATATTATGGTTCATGTGCAAAAAGGAATACTGTGGGAAGCAGTAAAGAAAATAAATGGATCATAGTATTTTGAGGCAAAATAATACATTATTAGGTGAAAAAATGAGGTGTGTAGTGTGCTTCCATTTGGTGGGGAAAAATACACACAGATTTGAATATTGTTTGGTTGCATACACAATCCATTGTTCAAAGATGTTGAATATCAAGGGAAGAGCCAGAGGGAAAAGTAGGTCCAATGTGTGTCACTTTCATTCTTTTGGAAATCTGTGTGTAATCAGAAAAAAAAGTTCAACATAGGTTAGTTGCTTTATCCTACATTTATCACATGCTTATGAACAAAGGACCTGATTCAAATAGTAGATCCCAGTGATCTTGGGATGTTTTCTAACTCTCTCTTATACTCACCTCCTAGGTTATCATGAGATTATACTTACAGAATACACATAAACAGTCCAGGGAGGGTACAAGGCACTTTCTCAGTAAATGATTAATGTTTAAATCATGATAAACAATATGATAAATTATCATTTATTAGCTAGATGGTGACTGGGTGCCTAGCACTCAACTAGTTTACTTAATCCTATAGGTACCTTGTGAGGATCTATCTCACAAAGGACAGGCACTATTTTCAGGCACAGAGAGGTGAAATAACTTGTTCAAAAGACAACATCAGTAAAGGAGAGAGCCAGGCTTCAAACTAGGTAGTCTAGTTGAAATTCAAACTTTGCCTGGCTCGAGAAAAAAAAAAAGTTTCTGGGGAGGCTTGGGACATGTTGTGGCTGGTAAGAAGGTGGGTGGAGTTTATAAGAGAAATGCGGGGAATATTTGTAAGCATAAACTTATGACAATGCCTTCCTAACCCAGTCACAAGTCAGATTATTATAAACAATATAACATATGATACCTGAGGCTCAGGGTTTGACTCCTAGCATTGCCAAAAACACCAAATCCCAAAATGACATGTGAGTATTTCCGGTGGAACGTATTGAGACTTTTCCTTCTGTATTTGGGAATATGAGGCTGATTCCAGCAATCCTGGTGTAGAATTATTACTTAGGATGAAAGCCAGCAGGAACAATGGAGTGGGACAAACTACCTCTGATGAATCCATTCTCCTACACATTTAAACAATAAATCCACAGAAGACCTATGTTCCCTAGCAAACATCACTCAGATGACAGTTTTGTCAGTGACTTCTCTCAGGTGTCTATCATGTTTCTCACATTCAACCCCTGACTTTTTAAAGTTAATTTTAAAATTATTTATTTATATATTTATTTAGATAACTGTTCTGGGGCTGGAACTCAGGGCCTGGGTGCTGTCCCTTAGCTTTTTGGCTCAAGGCTGGTGCTCTTCCATTTGAATCATCCCTCCATGCCTAGCTTTTTGGTAGTTAGTTGGAGATAAGAGTTTTGCTGACTTTTCTTCCTAGGCTGGCTTTGAACAGCAGTCCTCAGATCTCAGCCTACTGATTAGCTAGTGTTACTGAGCATTTCTTCTGATTCTTTCTTTCTTTCTTTCTTCCCTTTCTTTCTCTCTCCCTTCCTTCCTTCCTTTCCTTCCTTCCTTCCTTCCTTCCTCCCTCCCTCCCTCCCTCTCTCTCTTTCTCTCTCTCTTTCTTTCTTTCTTTTCTTTCTTTCTTTCTTTCTTTCTTTCTTTCTTTCTTTCTTTCTTTCTTCTCTCTCTCTCTCTCTCTCTCTCTCTCTCTCTCTCTCTCTCTCTCTCTCTCTCTCTTTCTTTCTTTTTCTTTCTCTTTTTTTTGCTGGTCCTGGGGCTTAAACTCGGGGCCTGGGCCCTGTCCTTGTGTTTCTCTGTACTCAAGACTAGCGCTCTACCACTTGAGCCACAGCAACCACTTCCAGCATTTTCTGTTTATGTGGAACTGAGGAATCGAACCCAGGGCTTCATGCATGCTAGGCAAGCACTCTACCACTAAGCCATATCCCCAGCCACCTGATTATTTCTTTAGGCAAGCAATTAATTAATAATTTTACCCAAGTTGTCTCAGTTGACTATTTAACCCAATTCTTTGCCAAAAGAATAGCTCATCCTTGGCTCCATTCATAATCTAGTTTCAAATAAAATACCTCAGACTGTGATGAGTTCAGCTGCAGATAGATCTGAAATAGGCTAAGGCCAAAGCAGCTTAGGTTTTCCTATGTAGGATGTTTTGCTCTTTCTTTGTTTCTAAAATTACCCAGAATTATCTGAATAATTATTCTCACACTTCACTATTATTTGCAAAATGATTAATATTCACTTAAAGCCAGTGTAGAAATCCCCATTTCCTTTGCCAACACCTTCCCACCGTGCCAGTTTTCTAGTTGATCAATGTTGTCATTCTCTTTCACTCATGAATTCCATTTTGAATAACTTGCTGGTCAAGGAACCCCTGCTGCATCCACCCAAGGTTAGACAGAAAATTACCAAGTCCTTGACAGGGACCCCTCACAGACTTATCACCTGGATTGGCTCACAGACTCGCTCTTTCATGTTTTTGTAGCCCTATGTTGGAAGTGCCAGGGTCCGCACCGCCTCCCAGGGACCAGGCTGCAGTGAAGAAAAGAGATGATCTCTACCAGAGAAAGCAGTGCAAGGAATGCAAAGGCAAATGAGTGAAACTCTCCTTTTTTACCTTTTGGTCAAATTCTGCCTTTGGGAACTACTTCTTGCCTCTTGGGAGATAGAGACAGATTTCACAGGCTAAGGTTGTTGAAAGCACAGTAGATCTTATTCTGGAAAGAAACTGATAGGACAAATCTATTATTTGTTTTTAAAAAGTGTCCCATAGGGCTGGGAAGTTGGCTCAGTGGTAGAGCGCTTGCCTTGCATGCCTGAGGCCCTGGGTTCGATTCCTCAGCACCACATAAGCAAAAAGAAAAAAGCCGGAAGGGGTGCTGTGGCTCAAGTGGTAGAGCACTAGCCTTGAGCTGAAGAGCTGAGGGACAGTGCGCAGGCCCAGAGTTCAAGCCCCACAACCGGACCCCCCCCAAAAAAGTGTCCCATAGAGAAGTAAACATTTTCTAGAGCAAGAAATTTCTAAGACAAAAAATTCAAACCAAACAACCAAAAAAAAAAAAAAAAAAAAAGCAAAAGCCCTTCCCTCTAAAATAAACCATTTATTTATTTATTTATTTTTGTTAATAGAATATTTTTCTTTTAATCCCTGGAGATGTTTTCTTGACTCTTTATGGGGGCAGTTCTGGGATTTGAACTCAGGGCCTCACGCCTTGCTAGGCAAGCACTCTATCACTTGAGATGCTGCCCTCATGTATGGTATCACCTAACTTCTTTGATATTCCTCCTCACCTTTTATAATTAAAAATGCTGATGCACATGAAAGCCCTAGCAGGAAGGAAGTGCCCACAGTCATTTCTCCATACCCACAGCTGACTGGTTCCAGGATGTTTCTTGGATACCTAAGTCCATGGAACCTCAAATCCCTCCAATTTGCACAGGCTTATGCACATCATTCCATATAGATGACTCATGACACTCAGAACAAGGTCAATGATAAGTAGCTGTGCTATGTTGCTCAGGAAATAATGACAAGAAAGAGAAAGTCTGTATATGTGCAATAGGATACATTTGTTCTTTTATGAGTATTTTCTATCAATAGTTGCCAAAATTGGGGAAGTGAAACAGATGGATAAGGAGGAGTGACTGTAAATATAAATCTCTGAACCCTACCTATGCTAGGATATTTTCTATTTGGAAAATATTGATCTTCAGAAGCAGCAAAAGTACCAGGTTATTTGACTACAGAATGCCATCGCAGTTGATTACAACTCTGCCTAAAGAGCAAAAAGGAAGAATGTGTGTGTGTGTGTGTGTGTGTGTGTGTGTGTGTGTGTGTGTGTGTTGGTACTGTGTCTTGAACACAGGACTGGGTCCTATTTCTTAGCTTTTTCTCTCAAACTGGGTGTTCTACCACCTGAGCTCTACTTCCAGCTTTTTGATTGTTAATTGGAGATAAGAGTCTTATGGACATTTCTGTCTAGTCTGGCTTTGAACTGTGATTCTCAGATTTCTGCTTCCTGAGTAGCTATGGTTAGAGGCCTTATCTGCTGGCATGGGGCCAAGAATGTACCCCCCCCCACACACACACACACATATGCACACTCCAGTGTAACAGAATAGACTCTATCTGCTTCCTTCTCTTTCTGGTCCCAAAGTGAAAGTGTTTTCTACTGAAGACCTTCCATTGCAATCTTAGCAGAAGATCCCTAGTGACACTAGCTCACCCATTAAGTTTCCAGATGAAATTAGCATATATATTCCCCCAAAGGCAGTTAGATTAGACTTTGCCAACATCACAAAGCATTTTAGTAGACAGGAGACACAGAGACACGTGGCATACCATAATGCAGACAAGTACACCAACACAGAGACATGTAGCATGCCATAATAGAGTAGACAGGAGACAGGACAAGAACACCCGTGGCATGCCATAATGGTGCCTGGGCCGGTCAGGGGGGAGTGTTAGATTAAATTAGACTTTGCCAGAAAACCATGCAGACATCCAGAAAGGTTTATTGCCAGGAAAGGGGCCAGCAAGACCCCTTCTCACAAGGGAAAAGTGAGAAGTACTAGCTATTGTCTGAGGTGACCTATATAACCTAGGAGGTTTAGGAGGGGCTAGAAGGGGCTAGGAGGTGGAGACCCTGGTGTGGACGTGTGGGCCAGGGGCTTCATCATGGTGGACTAGGATTTATGACTGCTGCCCAAATAGTAGATAAGCGGCCCTGCAGCTGCCCAGACCTGAAGGTCACTCTGAGGGGCTCTTGTTGCCTTATATGGTGGTAGCTGCCCCAGAGAAGTGCCATCCCAAGGTAAAAGGGGGTTGGAGGCTGATTATTTACTGCCTTTACTACAGGGGCCTAGTGTTGCCTAGGAAGGGAGCATGCTAAGCTGTGGAGAGAGGAAGGAGTGTATAAGTACGGGAAGGGAGTTCATTTTGCTAACAGACATTCTTCATCATTCTTCATCTTTGTATGTGATGAATCATAGAGGTTCAATCAGCTACAGGTCAGAGCTTGACTTTTTGGGATTTATGAAAATGCTTACCTGCTTTCAGCTATGTTCTTTAGCTCAGACTTGTGCTCATTTACATAGAAGACATATGGAAATAACCTAAGATGGTTGTCTAAACGGAGAAACAGGAACCACACTGGGACTCCACATTCCTGTGATGTTTCTGGTTATGGCTATCCTGGGCCAGCAGAGAACATTGTACCAGGAAGTGGCATTGTTCTCTTTTCTTTTCGTCATGGGTGACAGAGACTTATGGGAGAATTTTAAGACTTATTTTGTAAATGTGTACTAGTAAATTTGTTAGGACTAACAGAGGAATTTCAAACAGGGTTATTTGTTCCTGTTTACAAAAAGAATTGATTGGATTGATTGCTCACTGAAAGTTAAAGAGCCCATCCGGTAGATCAGAGAGGAATTGCTGCCTCTTTTCATACCAATGGCATTGGAGAATGAACACATCCACACACTATTTTTAAAATATATCATTTATTTAAATCCATGTCAATGTATATCCTCAAGGAGTGAATTTCAAGAATTGAAAAAAATGTCATTTTTCAGAGCAAATAATTTTGTTAAAATAAAACGAAATGATGTTGGGTGGGGGAAGTTAAGCTCTGCAATGGGAAATTGCTTTGCTGACATACAAATTTCTGTACTCCAAAACTACTTCCTTTTGTTTGGGGATTGGCTGAAGCATTTACAGGTCCTTTATGAAACAGAATAAGTTTTGAGAAGGCAAGAAATCTGATCATGGTGCCGGATGCACCAGAGTAATGAGATCCTGGTGACTTCACAGGCTTCAATCACCTGCTCATTTCTCTTTTGAAGCAGTTTCAAAGGTACATCATGTAATTTTGGTGACCAGTACAGGCCTTATGTACAAAATCTCAGAATAGGTGACTTATCTGCTTATTAGTTTGTTGCAGATTAGTGGATTGATTTCCAAAAAACAAAAACAAAACAATAACAACAGCAGCAGCAACAAGAAAGCATTGATAGGGCCTGGGGAAGAGGTACTATGGACATCATTTCATAGTCCTGTGATTTGTTTAACCAACACCAGGGTTCAAGTCCACTTCATAGGTCACTCTGTTACCTCTCCCCCCTCCCCCCTCCATACACCTCATTACCTTTCTTTTTTCTGTTATCTTTTTTTTGTTGTTGTTCTATATTTTTGTGGGTAGGGTATGGTTTACAAACATGACAGATAAAATTGAATGGCAAATGTGGAAAGAATGCACATGGAAGGAACTTGGATTTGGGCTGGCCATTGGTGGTTCACACACCTGTAATTTTAACTACTCAGGAGGCTGAGATCTGAGGATCATGGTTCCAACCCAGCCTGGGCAGGAAAGTGTGACTTTGAGTTCTAATTTAGTTCTAATTAACCAGCAAAAAGCTAGAAGTGGAGATGTGGCTCAAGCAGCAGTGAACCAGTCTAAAGTGAAAAGGCTAAACTATAGAGCCTAGGACCTGAGTTCAAGACTCAGTACATACACACACACACACACACACACACACACACACACACACACACACACACACACACACATACACACACACCACAAAAGGCTGAGATTTAGGGCTCAAATATGTACCTTAGTAACAGTGTCACATTGGGTAAGGCACTAAATATCATTGAGCAGGAATTTTCTTTTCTTTCCCTATCTTTCTTCCCTTTTTAAATTTTTATTTTATTTTATTTTTTGGTTGGTTGTGGGGCTTGAACTCTGGGCTTGAGCGCTGTCCCTGGGCTTTTCAGCTCAAGGCTAGTGCTCTACTGCTTGAGTCACAGCGCCACTTCCAGTTTTCTGGTGGTTTATTGGAGATAAGAGTCTCAAGGATTTCCTGTCTGGGCTGGCTTTGAACCCTGATCCTCAGATCTCAGCCTCCTATGTAGCTAGAACTTTCTTCCTTCCTTTCTTTCATTTCTTCCTCTTTCTCTTTCTTTCTTTTTTTTTTTTTGATGAAGATTGAACCTAACCAACCTCATTGCACCTCCAGCCCCAGTGAGCACTGATTTCCATGACTGTGAAAATGGAATAAAAGCCACAAAGCATTACTACTCTGGTCTTCCTTACCCTGAAAAACTATGTAGAAAACAAAATGGGTAAAATGTTTGCAAAGAATTAAGAACAGATAAAAAAATACATGGATTTATATGTATTGGGAGGCTAGTAACTTCATAAAATATACTAAACTGGGGCCTGGGAAGGTGGCTCAGTGGTAGAACGCTTACCTTGCATGCATGAGGCCCTGGGTTCGATTCCTCAGCACCACATAAGCAAAAAGAAAAAAGCCGGAAGTAGTGCTGTGGCTCAAGTGGTAGAGCACTAGCCTTGAGCTGAAGAGCTGAGGGACAGCGCCCAGGCCCAGAGTTCAGGCCCAACGACCGGACCCAAAAAAAAATAAAAAAAATAAAATATACTAAACGTCAGAAAGTTCTGGCAGCTCCGGATTCCAAACTCCACGTGCATATGATTATTAGGTTTTTATAATGAAAAGACTTCTTTAGTTCTTTTTCTATTTTTCTTTTTGGCTACTGGTCTACCACTTGATCCACAACTCTACTTTCAGATATTTGGTGGTTAATTGGAGATAAGAGTCTCAAGGAGGGCTGGGAAGGTGGCTCAGTGGTAGAGCGCTTGCCTTGCATGCTCAAGGCCCTGGGTTCGATTCCTCAGCACCACATAAGCAAAAAGAAAAAAGCCGGAAGTGGCGCTGTGGCTCAAGTGGTAGAGCGCTAGCCTTGAGCTGAAGAGCTGAGGGACAGCGCCCAGGCCCAGAGTTCAGGCCCCACGACCGGACTCCTCCCCCCCCCCCCAAAAAAAAAAAAAAAGAGTCTCAAGGACTCTCCTGCCCATGCTGGCTTTGAACCCATGATTCTCCTGATATCCAAGTAGTTAGGATTACAGGCATGAACCATTAGTACCAGATTTAATTGTTCACATTTGAAATCCCTGCATATGTCCTTTAATTATTAATCTAGACTCTCCTCCAAAGACAGATGACTACTAAGATCTTGGAAGAAGTGAGATTCTAGTAAAAACACACAGACCTGAAAGCAGTGCATTGATTATTTTATTAATTTCTTCTTTTTACATTATGGGAAACATTTATCTATTTACATTTTTTTTGCCCACACACAATCTAGGTAAATGAGCCTATGAAATTCCAATTCAGAAAGCCATAAAAATGTTCCCCACCCCTCCATCTGAAGGCTTTCAAATGAATCTATTTTTTTCCAAACCAAAATAAGTTTTAAAAATTACATTAGGGAATTCAGATCTTCTAGTGATTTACATTCCCATTATTTAAAATATGCATCTAGACATGTATTTAAAAAAGAAATGGTAAATTCACAAGGATAAGGGTTAAATGAAAGTCGGAAATGCACAGTCAAACATTAAGGGCACATCTATAAATAACAGAAATATATTACAAATAAATTAGTTCTATTTACCATTTCAAATATTAAAAATCTTTGATCCATTTCTTCATCTCTCTTTACAAAAAGGTTATGTGAATTGTATGGGGACAGCTACAAAAAATATAATAAATACGTAATTTCTTTGATTATTATTTTTTTTTGGGAGACAAACTTCTTTTGTAATTCTCTCCCTCCCCAAGAAAATGCTCAACTTCTTTATACCAAAGCTAAACAAAATAAGTAATTTTTCAGGGCACATACATTCTCCATTATGAACTTAAATAAAAACATTTCTACAAATTACATCAAAAAGAATGATGTAAGAAGGATTATGCTCGTGAATGTCAGGTCAGATGGTTAACAAGCAGCATTGAATAGGGTCATGTTGTAACATGAATAATTAGCTTTTTATAAAGTGTTTGTACAATTTAAACTGTGTTTTTAAGGAAGGCAAAGGTCATGATGCCCTAGGCCTGTTCCACTAAAAGATTTTAAATTCTTACCAAAAATAGCTTTTGAATATACAAATACCATTCACTTAGACAAGATAAATAGACCTTCTCTCATCTCTCTTTAAAATATCCTGGGCTAAATCAGTTGGCAAAGAAAATATTTTAAGATGATCTTGAATCACATTAGCAAGTGATTTCATGATCCAGATCTTAACGCTACCTCAGAGCCTGGAGCTATACTTGAACATGGATCTGGGGATGGATGCTGCTTCCTTTATGCTAATCTGTAGTGAATAGGACCACAGGGACCCACGGTGACAGTTGGCCTTCCTTCTACAACCTTCGTGATCTTTCTTTCATCACTGCTACAATGTAAAGAAAAGTATATTGTTTTTGAAACTAGCAAGTACTTGAGCTCCAAATCTGTTCGCTCCAATTTTACAAATCATTTCAGTGCTTTGTTTACCCTAGTTAAAAGTTGGTTCGTTGGTGTTTAAATAAGTTAGTAGCCCTTTTCTTGTAAACCACAGCAGTAAACATCTGTGCCCTGTTGATAAAGATAGCTCAAAGCATTGATGGCTCTGAGAGGTAGCAAATTCTCTAGTGGTTTTTAGAATATGTCCGTGAAAATATTTGTTGCCAGAATCCATCACCTCTCTTAATTTATAGAGAAAATTAAATTAGCACCTGGCTATGAAAGTGTATTTTTTTAAAAGAGCTTCTCTGGTGCAAGCATATTTGATATTATTATTATTATTATTTCCTTTGTTTTTTTTAATGGCAAATTTCTAATGCTTCAGGGTGTGAGCTTGATATAAAATGCAGGTGAGACTTTCAAATCCCCACATTGGAAATGTTTAAACTGCTACAAGTAAGGGCATTTGAAAACAACTTCAGCTAATCACTAATGCCATGCATCCTGCTCATCAACCATGACTGAAAATGGGAACCAAAGTTCTCCGCCAGAAGCTTGAATTTGTTTCAGTGTCTATGAATCCTCCTCCTCTTCCTCACCTCTTCAGGCCAAACATCTCTCTCTACCTTGAACCTCAAAATGACTGTGGCAGCACTTCAAATGAGGCAACCTGTCTACCGGGAAGGGAAACTTCTTTTATCCACTTGAGATGGTCTTCTGCTGGACAAGTGAGCTCTGTATAGTGGTGAGAGGAAGTTAAAGAAGAAAGATCCTCGAAATATGAGATACTAGGTTAAACTAGCTGCATGGGTAGCATTCAGAAGGATGATGGGAAAAGCCAAAATCTCTGAAAAGAGCTTCAGAGGCAGATGGGTATTTCTATGTGTGGATAGAGTGGTAGGGCCACTCTAAATCAATAGGATTTACACTTCCCCTTTAAAAATCACCGCTACCACTCCAAGGTAAACACACATGGTACAATAAAAGTTGATTAAAAAAAAAGTAAAAGAAACGTTTCAGTTCTAAATTTGTATAAGACAAAAAAAAAATCCCTTCTGTTGAATCTTTAACGCATCAGTGCCTTTGCCTTGCCTTTCTTCTTGTTATTGCCTTTCAGAATAGATTAATTTCCCTGAAAGATGGAATTTACAATCTTCTGCTGATTGAAACATTTGAAGCTGTGGTTGATGATGGAACACTGAGGCAGGTTTTGTGCAGCTGTGAGCAATGAAGTCCCCCCTCCCTCTGGGGACAGGCAGGTTTGTGTCTCCCCTCTCTCCCTCCCCTCCCCCCCCCCCCATTTCCCCAACCCCCAGGCCAGCTTGGTCCCTTGTCTCTTTGTTACTCTGATTCTGGTGAGATGGTGTGAGTTTTGAGCTTCGAAAGAAAGTGTAATTTGGATTTTTTATCTTTCTTTTCTTTCTTTTTTCTTTTCTCTTCTTTCTTTCTTTCTTTCTTTTTTTTTTTTTAAAGAATAACCACTTGGAGGGAAATAAAGGGAGTCGGAGCTCCTCATTCCTTCACGTGGAAGACGCTAAGTCCCAAATGGATCACCTAGTGATATACTGGATTTCTGAAATTCCCTATGGTTTTTATATTGCTGACACACTAGCTTGAGAGAACTGAGGATGGCAGGTGACCTAAGGGTGTAGTGTCTACACGGGAGGGTGGGGGCGTGGGGTTGGCTTGGCCCAGAGTCATCAGGACAGGGGACGAAGCTTGGTGAAGATGGGCAGAGTGATCTAGGGAGCAGAGGGGCTGCTGGGGGCTCCAGCAAGGTGGACAGAGGCGGGGGGGAAAGAAGGAAGCTTGGAGGGGGCGTGGCGACAGGAGGTGGGGCTGGGTCGGGGGCGGGGCTTCTGGAGGGCGGGGCCCGCGGTGGGCGGGGCGGGCGGGCTCAGAGCCGGGTCTGCGCCTCGGGGATGTAGATCTCGATGCTCTCGGCGCTCTCGGTGGCCGAGTTCTGGCGGACCGACGCGGCGCGCTTGGCGGCCATCAGGCGCTTGCGGGCCTCCTGGCGCTGCGAGCTCTCCAGCGAGCGCTCCCGGATCAGCGGCGCAGGGCCCTTCGCCGGCTTCTTTGGCACTGGAGGAGGGGCCCTTCTCTCCTGATCAAAGCAGAAGGTTCAGGACATTACACAGCTTCTCAGGACAAGCTTGGGAAAGACTCGGATAGGTCAGTAGTTAGAACATCACACACACACTTGTTGGATTGTTTTTAAGATGTTACCCTAAGGGGTGATTACTGTTGATCTGCACACTGTATAGACATTTCTTTCCCCCCTCTTCATTATTCTGGTTTGGGTAGTCAAAGGATGCAGGAAAACTTAAGAAATCCTGATGAGTTTAAGGCCAAGGGCAAGACTGGATTGCAGAACTAGGCCTCTCTAAGGGCAGGATGTGAGTATTTTAAACACCTCCCTCTTCCCTCTCATCAGACCCCTGGTTGAAAGACTGAGGACCCCAGCACCTAACACCTGGGGAAATGGGGTCTCTGGAGGCTCCAGGCTCTTCCTAGTGCCAGAGATGGGCTAGGAGAGCACAGTAGCCCCAGAACTATCTAGAACAGTGGATCCCCTTTACGGAGGCAAGTCGCATCATCATCATCATCATCATCATCATCATCAATGTGCCCACCCAGATTCCCCTCCACACTTAGGCAACCAAAGGAGCTTAGAAGACCATGTCCTTGAGCTCTGTTGATACCATGGTGAGTGAGGCCCTCTGCGTGTTACACGAACACACAGCAATACAACGTACAGGGTGACCGACTAGGGAAGACCCTGCTATTTCCTACCCTGGGGGGTGGGGAGGCAGGTCGTTTCCTCAAACATCCTTCTTTAACAATGTCAATCCTGAGGAGGTCTCAGGATAACTAGTAGTCCCAAAGGGAATTCCAACCACAGGGAGAGAAACGGCCAGGAACGTTTATCTGTTTGGCAAGAAAACCAGTAGGGTGGGAGAAGAAGGGCATTCTAAGGCACAATGCTTTAGAAAGAGGATGTTAAGCTTCCAGGGTGTGAACAGATCTACACAAACCCAATGTGTCCATTTAAGATAAAACATCCCAAGGTGCTATGGAATGAAATGTGACCCTGTTCTTAAAATCTGGATCAGATCCAAAGGGTACACTTTGTGTCTTAACACAGGCTCAGGGCAGCAGTTCTTCCTTGCTTGCCAGGAAGAAGTACCAAATTCATTGTAGTACAATGCACTGGCCCACAGTTGTCTGAGGTGGTGGAAAAGTCGTGAAGGGGAAGCATAGTGCAAACTGTCCACCAACACAGTATTAGATTCTTTCTCTCTTCTCTTCTTTCTTTCTTTCTTTCTTTCTTTCTTTCTTTCTTTCTTTCTTTCTTTCTTTCTTTCTTTCTTTCCTTTCTTCCTTTCTTTCTCCCTTCCCCCCTTCTAAGTCCATGGCACGGTGAAAAGTTCTGATCATTGACAAAATCCATTAAAAATGAAAACCTTTAAAAGTTGAGATAACTAATGATTCACTGTGCATGTATCAAGAGGTCTCATTATTGCAATTTGTACTACTTCTTTGGGGCAGTTCAGCTCTTCATTGTGGGGTAATTCAGTGGATATTTTTAGAAGTATGACTGTTGGGAACTTTTTAGTCATTTACCTTTCCCCCTCCCATTTTTCTTTATTATTATTATTTTCTAATGTGTCAGTACTGAGGCTTGAACTCAGGGCTTTACACACGCTCTCACTTGGCTTTTCCACCCAAGGCTGGCCCTATGTGAGCCACACCTCCATGTCCAGCTTTTTTCTGGTTAATTGGATATAGGAGTGTCACACACTTTCCTGCCCAGCTGGCTTCAAATAGTGATCCTCAGATCTCAGCCTTCTGAGTAGCTAGGATTATAAGTGTGAGCCACCGGTGCCCAGCCTACCTTATTTTGTTGTGTTTTTTTGTTGTTGTTGTTGTTGTTTTGTTTTAAGAACGCTTTTTAAGTAATCAATGAATGAGAAATAAAATGGATCAATTCTGGAAAGTAAATTACCAGCACGTATATACCTGCCAGGATTTCTTCAAATAAGATCCACTTAAAAGCCTTGACAGCAGATAGCTTCACACGCAGAGTAAAGAAAACTGAATGTGGTACAATGTTTGGTTTCCCAACTAAAAGCCCAGATGTACACCATATAAATTTCATATTTAATACAACAACCCCCAGTTTGGTGGCAATAGAACTGGGGGTGGGGACAGTGAAGAGATGGCATTCTGTTACAGACTGTCCCTTGGGACCAGATTTCTTCCTGGAGTCCATTGACCCCAGGAACCCCAATATAATGGGCAGCAGTGTCAATAACTAGAATGCCATTGACTCTAATAAAGGAGGAGACTTGAAGAGAGCAAGACCACCATTGCTTCAAAGGAGCCTCATTTTCTGAGGTTGAATCTCTTGGAACTATTTGACCTCAGGCAAGTGTTTCAAAACAGTCATGTATGAAGGACAGCCTGAGGAAGCAGACATTGGATACTTGTCTGAGCCTGGTGGAGCCACCCTAATCAGATATGAAATTACAGTTGCTTAATTAAAGTAAAAGAATTCCAGTCTTTATTTCTAAACTGTTGCATGAGGACCACAGTGAGCAATATTTCCCTCCCCAGGCAAATCAACCAAGAGTAGAACTTTGGAAAAAAAAATCCCAACATTTATGATGACTACGGAAGCTTATGGTGTTTTAGACTTGAACCACAGTGATTTGTTTATTACTATACTTATGAGATGATCATCAAGTCAGTTATTTTTCAGGGCTTCCTAATTTTCTCGGAAACACATCCTCAGCTTGTAAGGAAGTTGAACTCTTGCTCTATGGTACCATGCATTGTAGATGTCATTTATTTTCATTTAAAAAGCAAAAGGGAGGCAATTCCTTCCAATGACTAAAATGGTTTAACTTAAAAGTTTAATTGACCAAAAAAAAAAAAAAGCCACATTCCCATTTTCCAATTCACAAAGACAAGGTTTTTTTTTTTCTTTTAAAATATGCCTGAAACATATTACAGATAATATCCCAAATGATTACTATGTAAACATTGTCATTACAATGAAATTTATATGATATCAGCTCCATTTCACATTGTAAACAGCAGGACTGAATGCAGAAGCCTATTTAGACTGTCCAGCGTTTGTACAAGTTTTTAAATGAACCATACAAAATCTACATTGTTCTACCTTCTTGTCAAGAGGATCCATCTGTTTCCAATTATTGGCCTTTAACTGATGAAGTTCGTCAAATTTCATACTAATATTTTCTATGGACAACTGCAGCATGTCCCAAAACCCCGCCAAATCCTGGGAAGTGGGTCTCGGATGAGCATTAGGGTTCTGTACAAGAGAAAGAAACATATTTATGCTTTAGAGACCATGTGACATACCAGGCTCAGAGCCAATGAGACATCTGCAAATATTCCAAATAATGTAAGAATGCCGGGTTCCTTTTGGTGCTAGGAGATAAAAGCGAGGCTATGAATGGTAATCTTATCTCCACTTTTGGTTTGAGTTGGTGACTCAATTGTCAAGGCTGTAAAATTCCTCTCTTAGAAGTATCTAGACTTGTTGTATGGGTCTGATAAAGCGGATAAGGTCAAACATTTGAAAAATTCTAGCATGAGTTATTATACCCTGCATTTAAAAACAACACATTTAAATACCAACTTTGAAAAAAAAAAACAACTTAGTATATTTATATTATTCAACACTATGCCCCATAATTTGTTCACTGAACAGATAAGGAATCTAGAATATGATTAGATTTAACATTCATGTTGAATAATAAAGTAATGTTTTCTAAGCACTCTGTAGGTATGTTTTTGGTTTTATTTCGTGGGTTTTGTTTTTTGTTTTTTTTTGGTTCTGGGTTGAACCTTTAATCTACCATTGAAACACACCTTCAACCCTTCAAAATACTATGTATTTGGCAATTAAGATGTTATTAGTATAGGAATTCATTTTATATGTGGCTGCTTGGATAAAATCACTTAGAATTTAATTAGATTTTTTTTTTTTTGTCATGGGGCTTGAACTCTGGGCCTGGGCTCTGTCCCTTAGCTCTTCAGCTCAAGGCTAGCACTCTACCACTTGAGCCACAGCACCACTTCCAGTGTTCTGGTGATGGTTGGCTTTGAACTGTGCTTCTCAGATCTCAGCCTCCTGAGTAGCTAGGATTACAGGCGTGAGCCACCATTGCTTGGCATTGTTTGTTTGTTTATTATGCCAGTACTGGGGCTTGCGCCAGGGTGTTGTGCTCTCATTTGACTTTTACCACTCAAGGATAGTGTTCTACCACTCTAGCCACATCCCCATTTCCAGCCTCTTGCTAGTTAAGTCTCATGGACTTTTCTGCCTGGGCTGATTTCAAACTGAGATCCTCGGACCTCAGCCTCCTGAGCAGCTAAGATTACAACCATGAGCCACTAGCACCCAGCATATATTTATTTATTTATTTTTCAGTCCTTGAGCCAATCCACTCAGTCCTTAATTGGTTTTAAATAGATTGCCACATAATACAGTAAGCATGAACAAGTATCTATACATATAGAAGCATGATTACAAGGATTAATATGCTAGGATTGTAAACCTTCAGGGTTTGAGTTGGTTTTCTTTGTCCTCACCCATATATCTCTGACAATAGAAGGTATGACCTTAATTTATCTGATCTAAGAAAGGAAAATAAACCACATTCAAGAGACAAAGGTGACTTGGTCATTGCTGATCATTTTCTGCAAGAGTAGTTTAAGGCAGGCAAGTCAGTTTGTGGGAGCCTCCTCGTGTCAAGAGCCTCTGGCTAATGTCACTTTTTTTCATGCCATGGAAAATCTGTGAGACCTCATGTTGTATAATAACATGAGGCCAGCTTGTACTTTCAAAACTCATCCCTACAAAAAATGGTACCATCAGAACTTAAGAAAGAGCAAAGTTGTTGACCATGAAATTTAACAGGGTAGAAAGAACTTTGACATCTTTGAATGGACTAGTATCACTAGCCTGGTTTTTCTTTTTATTTTATTTTTTTTATTTTTTTTATTTTTATTTTTTAAAAGAATCAATTTTTATTTTATTATTTTTATTTTGCCAGAACTGGAGCTTGAGTTCCATGCCTGTCCCTTAGCTTTTTTTTTTTTTTAAATCAGTTGTGGGGCTTGAACTCAGGGCCTGGGCACTGTCCCTGAGCCTCTTTCTGCTCAAGGCTGGTACTCTACCACTTGAGCCATAGCCCCACTTCCGGCTTTTGAGTAGTTCACTGCTGGTTTTTCTTTTTAAAAAGGTGTAGGCAAGCCGGGCGCTGGTGGCTCACGCCTGTAATCCTAGCTACTCAGGAGGCTGAGATCTGAGGATCGCGGTTCAAAGCCAGCCTGGGCAGGAGAGACCGTGAGACTCCTATCTCCAATAAACCACCAGAAAACCGGAAGTGGCGCTGTAGCTCAAGTGGTAGAGCGCTTGCCTTGAGCTGAAGAGCTGAGGGACAGCGCCCAGGCCCAGAGTTCAAGCCCCACGACCGACAAAAAAAAAAAAAAAAAGGTGTAGGCAGGCACCGGTGGCTCATGCTTGTAATCCTAGCTACTCAGGAGGCTGAGATCTGAGAATTGCAGTTCAAAGCCAGCCTAAACAGGAAGTCTGTGAGATTCTTATCTCCAGTTAATGACCAGAAAACTGGAAGTGGTACTGTGGCTCAAAGTGAAGAGTACTAGCCTTGAGTACAAAAGCTCAGGGACAGCGCCCAGGCCCTGAGTTCAAGTCCCATGACTAGAAAAAAAAAAAAAAAGGACGCATTGCTGGTGCTAGTGGCTTATACCTATAATCTTAGCTATTCAGGATATGGAGATCTGAGGAGAGATTTGAAGGCTGCTTGCATAGACAAATTCCAGATACTAATTTCAATTAACCACCCAAAAAATCCAGGAGTGGAAATGTGGCTCAAGTAGTAGAGTAACAGTCTTAAGTAGAAGAGAGAGTATACAGCCCTGAGTTAAAGCCCCAGTGCCAGAACATACAAACAAGACGTCTTTGCTGGGCACTATAATCCTAGCCTCAGGAAGCTGAGATCTGAGGATCGTGGTTCAAAACTAGCCTAGGCAAGAAAGCCCATGAGACTCTTATCTTCAATTTACCACCAGAAAAGTGGAAGTGGAGCTGCGGTTCAAGATAGTAGAATGCTAGTCTTGAGCACAAAAATTCAGGGACAATGTCCAGGCCCTGAGTTCAAGCCTCATGTCCAACTAAAAAAAAAAAAAGAAAGAAAGAAAAAACAGAAAAGAAGATATATGTATAACTATAGTTTGAAAACATTCTCATAATCCTGATTTTCTTGGAAAAAATAAACTATAACATTGTAAATCCTTGAGTCACTGTTAAAATGTATTCTTGGGGTTAGTATAGCTCAGTGGTGGAATGAATGCCTGCTTAAAACGTTTAAGGCCTTGGGTTCAATCCTCAGTATCATACAGCAACAACAAAAAATTATTTCAGTGACAATTAATGAAAGGCTTTGTGTATGGTATTTTGACTTAGTAAATGATAAAATTTCTTTCTAGGCATGTTAGTGCATGCTTGTAATCCCAATTTGGGAAGACTAAGGTGGGTGGAACGTGAATTCAAGTTCAGATTGGGGAACACAGCAAAACCCTGTCTTTATAAAAAACATTCCTCAACATCTAGGCATTCAAAACAGATAGATAATAGTCAAAGTGCCTTTCAAATAGTTTTTGATCGCACAATATATTTGGCCTTATCAGAAAGAAAAAAGTAAACTACCTATTTTGGATTCATGATCCCTATTGGCTAAACTTTTAGTTTTACCACCAATATAAAGAAATAGTAGTGTTGAATACATTATCTAAAACCACTGGGCTCTGAAGCTGAGATTTTGCACTTTTTAGGGTTTGGGAATATTTACATTTACATAATGAGATACCTTGGGGATGAGACTCAAGTTTAAACATGAACTTCATTTCCATTTCATAAATGCCTTACACACACAGTGAAGGTAACTATTTTCCATAGTAAGAGGAGTTGAAGTCTGGGCCTCCCACTTGCCATGCAAATGCTCTACCACTAAAGCCACACCCACAGCCCTTTCCTTTTGTTTTTTAGGGGTTTTATTTTGTGTGTGCCAGTACTGGAGCTTGAACTCAGGGCCTAGGTGTTATCTCTGAGCTTTTCTGTTTAAGACTTGAGCCACAGCTTCACTCCCAACTTTTTGCTGGTTTATTGGAAATAAGGATCTCACTGACTTTCCTGTCTGGTCTGGCTTTAAACCTCAATCCTTAGATCTCAGCCTCCTGAACAGCTAAGATAACAGGCATGAACCACTGGTGCCTGGCTCTAGTTTGTTTTTGAGGTAAGGTCTCCTATTAAATTGCCCCTGCTGCTCTAGAACTGTCTCTACTTAGCTACTATCTGGGATTACAGGTGTGTGTGTGTGTGTGTGTGTGTGTGTGTGTGACACAGGGGAGGAGATTTCATGTTACCTTTCCATAGAGGTTTACAATAGATTCCAATCACTCACATACTACACCTGTGTTTACACTACAACTTGTTATGTGAAGTCAGATGTAGGATTTTCTACTTGTAGTGAGTATCATGTGAGTATAACAAAAATTTCAGATTTTGAAGCATTTCTGGCTTCAGATTTTTTTTGTTGTTGCTGTTTGTGGATTTTTTTTATTTTGTCCGTTGTGGGTTTTGAACTCTGGGCCTAGGCACTGTCCCTGAGCTCTTCAGCTCAAAGCGAGTCCTCTGTTGCTTGAGCCATAATGCCACGTCCAGGTTTCTGGTGGTTAATTGGAGGTCAGAGTATCACGGATTTTCCTGCTGGAGCTGGCTTTGAACTGTGATCCGCAGACCCCAGCCTGCTGAGTAGCTAGGATTACAGGCATAAGCCACCAGTGCAGCTTGTTTTGTTTTTTTAAGGCAAGAAATTCGATCTCAGACTTAGCCCACCGATTGCTGGGATCACAGAGGGACATCACCATACCCAATCTGTAGATCATTGGGCACAAATACCTGTAATATTTTTTTCAGTGTACTTAACTTTGTATCATAGGCAACTTATTCCCTCTTCTTAAGGGATCTCTTTTTTTTGTTGTTGATTGTGGGGCTTGAACTCTGGGCCTGGGTGCTGTCCTTGAGCTCTTCAGCTCAAGGCGAGTGCTCTACCACTTGAGCCACTGCACCACTTCCCTCTCAAGGAATCTCTTTGCCTTACCTTTGTGAAATAGATAAGTAAGGAAACAGAAAAAGAGAGCTAGGGTCTGATCGTTCTTCAAATGGATAGTCATGTGACTTCCCACACACAAAAGTGAGTAGCAGCTCAATGCTTAATCCAGGCCATCGTGGAGGTTAGAGGTCAGAAAGTAGAAGAAAGAGGAGGCTGGGTTCTTTGGTTTAGTTATGTTGGAAAAAGCCAACTTTTGTCAATTCATTCTAAGCCTGAGAGTCTGGTTTGGGATAATGTGTAAGTGTATCCAAAATAAAGGGCCTATTATTTTTCTCCTCCTCAGAGAACTAAAGAAGAACTAAAGCAAGGAGGGTTGACTCTCATTCTGGCCAATCATAATGCTGCTTTTATGTGGCTGTAAGCCTGAGTGGGGCCAACACTAGGCTACCTTGCTTCCTGCTGCCAATGGGGTGGAGCTAACTCCTTCAAGCTAAGGAATAGAACTTCAATCCTGAGTGGAATTTACAGGAATGAGGCCAAATACACTGGGCTGTGAGTCTTGGCTCTGCCTATAACTGTGCTTGGTCATAGATTTTTAGCTTTTCATACTCATTTTTCTCATCTATAGTATCATCATAAGAATGATGTCACTATTATTAACTCTAAATGCTCATTCTAAGGATTGAATGAACTCAGACATCTACAGGTGCTTACTTAATACAGAGTCTGGCACATGTATGCTCTGGGCCTTTCCTGCTGGGGCCTGGCTTCACCACCAATGACCCTCTTCCCCAGTGTGGCACTGGATTCCTGCATTTCACTTTGTTTCTCCTGTTCTCCCAGAAATAAGAGCCCACCAGGAACAAGGAAACATCAGAAGTTGTTTAATAAGGCTTTAAAGTTTCTTAGAAGTCAGCAAATCTTTTCCAAATATCTTGTCTACAATGACGTCTTTAAAATCTGCACAAAGTGCTACCTGTTGATGGCTTAAGCCTGTAATCCTAGCTACTCAGGAGGCTGAGATCTGAGGGTCACGGTTCAAAGCCAGCCTGGGCAGGAAAGTATGTGAGATTCCTATTTCCAATAAACCACCAGAAAACTGGAAGTGGCACTGTGGCTCAAGTGGTAGAGTGCGCCCCTTGAGCTGAAGAGCTGAGGGACAGCACCCAGGCCCAGAGGTCAAGTCCCAAGACTGACAAAAAAAAAAAAAAATCTGCACAAAGTTTACATTCTACTCCACAGTACAGTTGTTCATTAAATACTTTCTTTGGGTATACCAGTCCTGGGGCTTGAACTCAGGGCCTGGGTACTGTTCCTGAGATTTTGTGCTCTAGGCTGGTGTTCTACCACTGGAGCCACAGTTCCCCTTCTGCCTTTTTAGTAGTTAATGGGTAATAATAGTCTCTCTAGCTTCCCTGCCCAGACTGACTTTGAACCATGATATTCAGATCTCAGCCTCCTGTGTAGCTAGGATTACAACTGTGAGCCAAAGGCTTCTGGCACTTTTTTTTTTTTTTTTGTCGGTCTCGGGGCTTGAACTCTGGGCTTACACACTGTCCCTCAGCTCTTCAGCTCAAGGCGAGCACTCTACCACTTAAGCCCCAGCACCACTTCCAGTTTTCTGGTGGTTTATTGGAGATAGAGTCTCACGGACTTTCCTTTGGGGGCTGGCTTTTAACCATAATCCTCAGATCTCAGCCTCCTGAGTAGCTAGGATTACAGGCGAGAGCCACCAGTGCCTGGGTTTGGCTAATTCTTTTAACAACTGTGACTTCCACAGTTTCAGCAGTATAGCTTTCTATTTCCCTCCCTCCCTTCCTCCTTTCCTCCCTTTCTCCCTCCCTCCCTCCCTTCCTTCTTTTCTTCCTTTCTCTCTTTCAGTGTTGGGCCTTGTGCTAGCTAAGGCAGGTGCTCTACCACTTGAGTCATGCCACTTGAGTGTGTGTGTGTGTGTGTGTGTGTGTGTGTGTGTAGATTAAAAAAAATAATAGCCTAGAGAAGAGAAATGGCTTTTGCTGATTTTCTATTTTCTCTTCATTGAGCTCTGTCTAGATAAATCTCCTTCCCCCTCCTACCCCCAGTCTGTATCTGTCCTTGTAAATAAGATAAGATCTGAAGAGAGAACAATGGGCCAGTGATACAGAGTTAAAATTCTAAAATCATATTTTGGGTCATTTATATTGCAAACAATCAGGGTTTCATGTTCCACACATAAATAGTGGCCTTTCCTTTTCTTTATTTTAGGTCCAGCATGTTCAACAACTTAGTAATCAAAGCCAGGCTACTGAAATTATGCTTTAGGAGACAGTAGCAAGCTTTTTATCTTTTGTTTCAAGCCCAGGTGAGTTGTAGCTTGCTTTATTTTGCAGTCGACTCTTAAAATAGGATGGCTTAAATAAGGTAAAATTTTTTCCTTTTTTAAAATTTTACCTTATTTTTCAATTAGTGTAAACTTGTAGTAAGAGGGGATTTCATTGTGATATTTGCATACATGTACACAGTGCACCCTCAACAGAGTTACACAAGTAGTAGAAGAGGTGCTTTTCTTTTCTTTTCTTTTTGTCAGTCATGGGATGGAACTCTGGGTCTGAGCACCGTCCCTCAGCTCACCCACAGAGAGTGCTCTACTACTTGAGCCACTTCTGGTTTTCTGGTGGTTAATTGGAGATAAGAGTCTCAGGGATTTTCCTGCCTTGGCTGGCTTTGAACTGAGATTCTCAAATCTCAGCCTCCTAGGATTGCAGGCGTGAGCTCTCAGTGCCCAGCTTATTTTCTTTTAGTATGTCCAAAATTGTTGGATTGGATCATTGTCTCAAAGAAATCTAATGTACACTTCAGGATACCCTCCACCTGTGACCTTTGAGGTAAAACAGAAACTCTGTTTAGGAAATAGCCATTGACAGCTATTTTAGAGAGAATCATGATCCAAGATGTTTTGCTTTGTAATTTTTAGCTTTGAAACATCAGCTTGCTTTATATTATGGGAAGAACAATAAAAATCCGAGCTATCATATGAAAGCCAGGAAAATGGAAATTTTTAGTTTCATAAAAGCAGGAAATGAAGTTTTAATGTGAGTGCTTTTCTCTCCAAAGATGATTTGAGTGTAAATATTTTTTTTTTTTAAATTTTAAGAAAAGCAGGAAATAAGATTCATTAAAAAGTTGTCTGTTCTAGGTAAAAGACTCCCAAGCTTGAGTTCAAACAGTTTTACTTTAGTTTGGCTAGTCTTGAGGACAAGTTCTTCTCATGATTCTCTACTAGCAGGAGATCGTGAGGAGGCCAAATGTTACCTACCAGGTTTTCTTCACACAGTTCTCTGAACTGGTAGAATTTCTGGGCCATGAGAAGTTGGGCACTGCCCACTGCGGTTCGGATTTTCCCTAGAACTGAAAAGAGCAAACACACAAGAAGTTTACACAGATGCCTCATGGCAGAGATTTAGTCTGGTAAATAAAGAAAAGAGAAGGTTATGATGTCACGATGGGAAAAAACAGCGTATGTGGCACGTCCCATGCCCACCCACGTCCTTGTGATGTGAGTCCATGCACTCCGGGCTCCTGGGCTAACACATAAAATGAAATGAACATGAACGTCATGCATATTTCTTGAGAGTTCTGGCTTCCCATCACAGCACTGCATGAGAAGAGGCAAATAAGGGTTTCTGTTTTGGTTTGTTTTAATTTCTATTTTTTGTGCTGGGCTTCAACTCAGGATGCTGTGTTATCACATGGCTTTTTCTATTCCAGGTTGGTGCTCTACCATTTGAGCCATACCTCCATTTCAAGCTTCATTGCTGGTTAATTGGAGATAAGAGTCTCACAGACTTTTCTGCTTAGGCTGGCTTTGAACCTCCATCCTCAGATTTCAGCCTCTTGAGTGGTTAAGGTGTGAGTCATTGGCTCCTGGCTAGGTTTTTATTTCTTAAACTTCTTTTACTCCAAGGATGAATTTCAACTGTTTGTCAGTACAGTTATGGATTCATAAAATCAGCAATCATGGTATACTACCTTGTTTTTCTAACCAGAACTCAAACATAAGAAAAGCAAAGCTTGGATGGGGGAATCTCTTGGCAATCGCCAGACCTAACCCATAACCTTTATTATTTTGCTGGAGTTCAGCCACTGATTCTGCCAGACAAGGGAACAGTTTTTTTTCTTTTCCTTTGTGCCAGTCCCAGGGCTTGAACTCAGAATACTGGCATTGTCCACTTCAGCCATGGCTCCACTTTCTGCTTTTTGGTGTTTAATTGGAGATAAGAGTCTCTCAGACTTTCCTGCCCAGGCTGGCTTTGAACTCTGATCCTCAGATTTCAGCCTCCTGCATAGCTAGGATTATAGGTGTGAACCACTGGTGCTCAGCAAGGGAAAGGTTTTCTAAGCAGAGAGAACATGCAGTTTGCTGCCTAAAGAATACCAGAGCCAGCCCAGCTTGTATGGTGCAGCCTGCTTTTCTCATGAATACAGGTTCAGTTCCCTATATGGACATATAGGGAAGCTATATATCTTTGTTTGGTTGGTTTTTTTGGGGTCCAGTCATGGAGCCTGAACTCTGGGCCTGGGTGCTGTCCCTCAGCTCTTCAGCTCAAGGCTAGCGCTCTACCACTTGAGCCACAGCGCCACTTCCGGCTTTTTTCTTTTTGCTTATGTGGTGCTGAGGAATGGAACCCAGGGCCTCTGGCATGCAAGGCACGCGCTCTACCACTGAGCCACCTTCCCAGCCCCGGGAAGCTATATATCTACGGAAACTTTTCTTCACAAGAAAGCTACTTCTTGTTCCCTGTGCAGTCCAAGGCCAGCACCCTGACTGCCAAGTGGATGTGCCCCAACTGGGTGGGGCTCTCTGGAAAACCTCCCCAAGTCTGTGTGTCTCCCAGGGATCCCCTGAACCAGCCACCGACACAGACGCAGCTGCCACTGGTGGAGCACTGCCACTGGGCCATTTATAACATGTCTGCCTTCTGGGGCAAGAGGGAAGGGGAAAAGATGCCCACATGGAAAAGCAGCTTCAGAAAAACCCTGGCCCAGTGTGAAAACCTTCCTGGAGAATAATCGACATCTAGGCAGTCTTGTTGTTCTGAATTTATAGAGTATCAGAGTGGAATTCTATGTGTCTCTGTCTGTCTCTGTCTCTCTGCCTCTCTCTCTTTCTCCCACTCCAACTAGTGTGAGTGTATGACCCGGGTGAGAGTTTAGAGCAATGCTTTCTCCTCCACTGAGAACCTTTGGTGCTGGTGGCACTGGGGTTTGAACTCGGGACCTGCGTTCTATCCCTTTGCTTTTTCTTTCAAGGCTGGTACTCTACCATATGAGCCACAGGTCCACTCCTGGCTTTTTGGTGATTAATTGGAGCTAAGAGTCTCATGCACCTCCCTGATCAGGCTGGCTGTGAACTGTGATCTGCAGATCTCAGCCTCCTGAGTAGCTAGGATTATAGGCTGGAACCATTAGTTTCTGTCTCCTTTTCTCAGCCACATTCCCCAAAAAGTTTGATAAGAATACAGAAGAGAAAGAAACTTCATTTCCCAGGTTTTTCTAGTAATTCGCCTCTTTCTTGTCTACAATATCAGGCTGGGTAATAGTTCATCATAATAGTTTATAATACATATTATACATGTGACACTACTTAAATGTTTTGGAACATTGTTCATATGTCACAAATCATACCAAATAGCTCAGGGACAGAATGTTCCTTTTCAGTCACAATATGAGGCTATCTGGCAGAAATTCTTCAGGCCTAAGTTTTGACCTTCTTTCTACTTTGCTCTAAAACTCTTTTGAGATGCTTATCATTTCCCTCATTAACTAGGTTTCCTCTCAGTGTCTGAGCATCTCTGATCTAGAAAAGACAGCTATGTAAATATAAGATACTTTGTATTGACCGGACCCCCCCCCCCAAAAAAAAAGATACTCTGTGATGATTGAGAGGTGATTGGGGCACTTGTGGCTCATGCCTGTTATCATTGCTATTAAGGAGGCTAAGATCCGTTCATAGTCTGCTCCAGGAAGATTCTTCATCTCCTGTTAGCCAATAAAAAGCCAGAAATGGAGGTGTGACTCAAGTGGATGAGCACCAACCTTGAGTGAAAAAAGCCAAGTAAGAGCTCAAGGCCCTAAGTTGAAGCTTGCGTACTGGCACGCACACATGTGTGTACACACACACACACACACACACACACACACACACACACACACACACACACACGTTTAGAGTTGATGACCTGAGTGATCCTGAGTTCTTGCTTCAACTTACTGTCAATCTCTGGTTTCTCCTATACAGGAAGAGGGCTAACGGTATCTATTTGTTGAGTTATTCTACTAATCTGTATGAACTGTTAAGGATAGTGCTGTTAAGGATAGAAATCATGTAATAAATATTGGTTATGATCCTTTATGGATATGACAACCAGAGAGCCACACCTACTCTAGCCAGAAGAGAAGAGGGGGAAAAAACAACAAAGTCTGAATATTTAAGGGTGACTGGACATCCTGGTTGCTTGAAACAGGTTTATTTTCTGGAGAGTTTGTCCCAGATTTGGCAAGGTAAGTGGAACAGGTAATTCCTAAGTGAAAAGGTAGTTTTAAGCAAGCCCTGGGGTTGGGGAAACCTCTCTGAAATATCTTGCCACAGAGCAGATTAAGTGTGACACACCGATTCTCAGAATGTATTTTAGAAGTTTACAAAGAGAGACTCAAGTTCTCTAATTTGTTGGTTGGGATTCCATAGCTTCTGGAAGTTGTTGTAAAAACTTCAGCTATTCTGATAGACCTCAGGTCTTGAAGTTAGTGGTTCTCAAATATACCTGAATGCCTGAGCTTCCTCAGATCTCCACAAAAGCAGTCAATATGACAGTGGTTCTTGCCAGGCACCGGTGACTCCTACTACCGAGGAGGCTGAAATCTGAGGATCAAAGTGCAAAGTCATCCCAGGCAGGAAAGTCTGTGTGACCTCTTATCTCCAACTAACCAAAGTGGAAGTATGGCTCAAGTGTCAGGGCTTCAGCTCCAGCCGCTGTAGTGGCAAGCATGTGCACGCCCACGCCCACACACCACATGATAGTTGTTCTCACCAGAGAAAGCATTGCTCTAAACATTCATCCAGCTGACACATTCATCCGATGAATAGAGGGTAACTTAAATGTTTTCTTAGAAGTAAAACAAGGGACATCTGGGGCTGGGAAGGTGGCTCAGTGGTAGAGCGCTTGCCTTGCATGCATGAGGCCCTGGGTTCGATTCCCCAGCACCACATAAGCAAAAAGAAAAAAAGCCGGAAGTGGCGCTGTGGCTCAAGTGGTAGAGTGCTAGCCTTGAGCCGAAGAGCTGAGGGACAGTGCCCAGGCCCAGAGTTTAGCCCCACGACCGGGCCCAAAACAACAACACCAACAACAACAACAAAAAAACAAAAAACAAGGGACATCTTTCTTCATTCAGCAAGGTCTGGAGCAAGCCCTGGATTTAGAACCCTTGTGACAATATCTCGGGTGGAGTTCCTGTCCTTCTGTTTCCCAGGTTTTTGCCTCGTGTTCCTTGGATGGAAATTTCTTAAGGACTACAGGGTACTGGCATCTTTCCTAGGTCCAGGGAAGGGATAATGACTTGGGCCTAAGAGAAACCATGACCTGGGAGAGCTGGGGGATAAGTAGGCAACAATTTGTATTTCCTTGCCCTCCACACATTCTCTTGCAGATCACTAATAACTAATTCACTCTGAAGTTAAGAGAGAAGTCCTATTGGGAATTTTCTGGGGTTTTCTTTCCGTGTGTGTGTGTGTGTGTGTGTGTGTGTGTGTGTGTGTGTGTGTGTGTGTGTGTGTGTGTTCCCTTGGACACTCACTTGGTAGATGTAAAATGTTTTCTCTGGAAGGCAAAATTTTTTGTTTGTTACATGTGCCTCCAGGAAGTAAAAAAAGCAATACACAATAAATAGAAACATCAGTGGAAGTAGAAAACAGAAAGGGAAAAGACCAACTATTATAAGTGAGAAATGAGAAAAAGAGACGAGTTGGGCATAGGGGCACATGCCTATAATCCCAGCACTCATGAAGCGGAGGAAGGAGGATCCAGGTCATCCTAGACTACAGAGCAAAATCCTATCTCAAGAAGGAGATGGAAGCTAGGTGCTGATGGTTTATGCCTGTAATCCTAACTACACAGGAGGCTGAGATCTGAGGATGTGAGGATCACAGTTCAAAGCAAGCCCAGGTAGGAAAGTCCTTGAGACTCTTCTCTCCAATTAACAACCAATAAGCCAGAAGTGGAGCTGTGGCTCAAGTGGTAGGGGGCTAGCCTTGAGCACAAAAGCTTTGCAACAGCATCTAGGCCTTGAGTTCAAGCCCTAGGACTTGAAGAGGAGGAGGATGGGGAGGGAAATAGAGAAGGAAGAGGCAAAGAAGAAGGAAAGTCAGAAGGAAGATGAGGGGGAGAGAGAGGAGCATCTTGATACTGTTTGATAATGTTTTGCACTCTAAAATGTACAATGCCTACCTACAGCAAAAAGAAAATACTCAGAAAAGCAAGAGCAAAAGTAGAACGAGTAAATGAAATACAGGTGCAACTGTGGGCTCTTCCCATACATCTAAAGGAGCACATCTAGTATTAGAAAGTTGGATCAGGCTTTGGTAGCTCTCCCGTGTAATCCTATCTCCTCAGGAGGCTGAGATCTGAAGATTGTGATTTGAAGCCAGGCACGAAAGTCTGTCAGAGACTCTTATCACCAATTAGCCACCAAAAAGTGAAAGTGGAGCTTTGGCTCAAGTGGAAAAGAAAATGTTCAGGGGCACTGCGCAGGCCCTGAGTTCAACCCCCAACAACAGCGTGTGCATCCTTGGCATGCGTGCACACACACACATACACACACACAAATCTAGTGTTAAGCATGCCTTCCAAAAGTGTTTTCATAGAGCACAAATAGGCCATGAGAGTTCTGAGAATTCATTCAGTCCTTCAGCATGCTATATGAAAGCATTCTGCTAAAGGAAAATGAGATCTGGAAAGCAAGGGTCAAGTCCCTCCCTCACAGAACTTATGTCTTGGTAGAGAGAAGTGGGGAGAGATACAGACAGTGATAGAAACATTCTGGATTCACTAGATTACTTGTATTGGGACAGGTAGAGTTCAGCCTGACTGAGCAACCCGAAAGGTCAAGGGAGTTAGAGAACATTGTATTACAGAACATTTCCTACAGAATGGAAAACATGATTTGCAGTCAAATTGGCTACAGTATAAAAGTTGGGTCTGAATTAAAATATTTAGTTTTAGTCATCACAATTTGATAATGCCAGATTTTTTTTTCCATATGGGAAAAAAAGGATTAAAATACTTTCAGATACTTTGGTGCTCAAAGGATGATAGAACAAACATCTGGGTTCCTCCTCTTCCTCAGAGGAACCAATGTTAATTTTGTTTTCACATTTGCTCCTGAATTTATTTACTTGCCCACCTCCATGAAATGCAGCCCTAGAGAGTAGTAGGAATTCTCTCCTGCCCTGTTCCCCTTCAGGGACAGAGGGTGGGGTGGGGAGAAGTCGCTGGAGTAAAGAATGACTATTCCACCCCATCTCTCAGATCACTAAGGTCTCCTCACTGGCCATTGGAAAGGTGATAAAGACTTTCTGAATGTAAGCAAAGGAACATTAAATTGGGGTCATCTCTCTCATCAGGCTTTGTGGCTTGAATTGCAGTAGTAGATCTTCTTTGACAGAGTGGAGCTTTAAGGCTCTTTTGAACCAGGATGGGATGTGCTCCTGGGGTTCTGTGTTGTTGGGTAAATGCAATCTTTCTAGGTTGTTCAATCTAATGTAGTATTATAGCTCAGATCCTGAATGTTCTTCCAAGTCCCATGTGTTCAAAGCTTGTTTTGCTAGCCTGTGCTGCTACCAGTAGATGGTGGGAATGAAGGAGAGAGGCCATTGTGGAAGTAAGTTAGGTTATTGGCAGCAGGACCTTGGAGATGATACTAGGGCCCAACCCCTTTTGCTCCCTTTTGTTTCCCAGCTATCAGGAGGTGAGCACCAGCCTCTGCCATGGTATTCCGTTACAAGTTCAAACAATAGACTAAAACCTCTGGAACTATGAACCAAAAGAAACCCTTTTCTTTCTTTCTTTCTTTTTTTTTGCTGGTACTAGGGCTTGAACTCAGGGCCTGGGCACTATCCTTGAGCTTCTCTGTGCTCAAGAAAAGTGCTCTACCACTTGAGCCACAGCACTACTTCCAGATTTTTCTGTTTATGTAGTACTGAGGAATCAAACCCAGGGCTTCATGTGTGCTAGGCAAGCACTCTACCACCAAGCCACATTTCCAGCCCTAACCCTTTTCTTTATTAACCTGACTCCTTCAGATATCTTGTCAGTGACAGAAAGCTGACCTAACAGAAGTAGCTAACAGTTTTAACCACCCTCTTTTCTTCTCTCTCGGCATTTAGGGGAAGTTTGGTCTGAAGCTACTTATGTAGAAGCCATCAGGGTGAACTTGACAGAGATGATTGCTGTAAATTGTAAGTTCTATTTATTTTTCTGAACTTCAAAAGGTAGTACAGGGAAGTTGCAATTTGACATGTCCAGTGCTTCTTGAGGAAGTTGTGTTTTCTTTAAAGATTATACACCATAATGAACAAAGATGTGTGTGTGTGTGTGTGTGTGTGTGTGTGTGTGTGTTGGGAGGGGGCATAAATGCAATCTGTGATTTGAAATTTCTAGCTAGATTCAATCGAAGACTAAGAGACATTTAGAGAGAAGCACATCTCGTGTGTCTCACTGACCCCTGTGGAATAAGGTTTTTACTTGAGAACACAGAGGTATAGGAAGCACACAGGTGAAGAAAATGAACACTGTCTTAGTGTTCTGTCAGTGAATCTCAGGCAGATGCAAGTTTATGCTGGTGACAGCAAGGTAGAACAAAGACTACTTTCTTTGAGGATATGCTTGACTTTTTACTGGGTCAAAATCAGCATGTCAGGGCTGGGAGCAGGGGGCAGTGCATAGTTCAGAGTTAGAGTATGTCCTTTAGCATGCATGGAGCCCTGGATTCAATCCCCTGCACTGAAACTTAATGATAAATATTAACCTAGATTTCAAATCCTTAAGCATAATTATCACCTGTATAATACCTCATATTCCAAGATGATTAGTGTTTAGGTCTGATATCCTACTCCACAGTCATTAAGCCTCCATGTGAAGCCTCAGGCACAGTGAAGAACCTACACCTTTCTCCAACCTCTAACATAGATGTGGTCATTGCATCTCACCACAGAGGACACATCTAACTGACCCCTAGTGGTGAGGCCATTACATCATCATCATCATCATCATCATCAACATCATCATCATCATCATCATCATCATCATCATCATCAACATCATCATCATCATGATCACATGTGTGTGTGTGCACCAGTACTGGGGCTTGAACTCAGGGCCTTTCACTCTCACTTTGCTTTTTCATTCAAGGCTGGTATTCTACCACTTAAGCCACACCTCAGTTTTTTTAATGGGTTAATTGGAGATGAGAATCTCAAAGACTTTTCTGCCTGAACCAACTTTGAATCTCAATCCTCTGATCTTAGCCACCTGAGTAACCAGGATTACAGGCCAACTCAGCATTCTTTATTGGTCAAACAGTGTCACTTTTTACAAATAAAAAATAACATGTTTAATTTGCTAGGGTATATCTGGAATTATAACTTGTATATCCTATCCTTTAGTTCTTGGACATGTACCTAGCAAACTAAAAAGTGGTATGGCCTAAATCAGGGCATTATTTCCTCTGCATCTTCTTACTTTAGTATCTATCCTCTGGAGTATAAACTAATTGAATGTCTCCTTCTGTTGATGGCTTTCATTCAGGAAGATTTTCACAAATGTTACTGTAAGGACAAACCATTTCTTCTGCCTGTATGTAAAAGGAATCCATAATAATTACTTCGAGATGCAGATTTTAGTGTCTCTGTGTGAAGTCTGGAATGGTTTCCTCCACCTATCTGAGTTAGAACAGTGGTCCAATAGCTGCTGGGTGATAAAGAACCATAGAAGAGACAGGCTCTTAACCATGACTGGAAATAAGAGGTTCCCACTAATGCCCTCCTCCCACCTCAGGTCAGGACATTGCTCAGAAAACAGATTTGCCATGAGTTGAAGGGTGAGATGCTGTTCATGTATGGCAGCTCCCACTGCAAAACAAGGCCCATCACAATCAGGTCCAAAGAGTCTGTCACATGAACCTGCCAACCAGAGCAGCAACCCTGCTTCCCACACAGTGCCGAGCCTGTGCCTTGGTCCAGGAAGAACCCACACCCACTCGTCTTTTACTGCTGTCCACTAGTCCTTTGAGATGTTCTTCGTTACCTCCCTTACTCATTTAGCACTTTCCTTTTTCTTTATTCGGTCCCTATTCCTTCATCATCAACCATAACCTTGCCTCTTATGAAATTAAAGGAATCGCAACCAGGCATGAAGACTCTCAATGTTCTGTCTTCTCCTAAAACTTGTTCCACATTCAGTCCTATAAACCCTTCAACTGCCCTTACTATGACAATCTTTATTACAATTAGATTTATAAGACTTGATCACAATAGGAATAGCCTCCATCCTTTGCCAACCTTGTAGGCCTGGTTTTATTATTCCTTCCTCCCTCCCTCCCTCCTTTCTTTCTCTTTTCTTTTGGGTCCGGTTGTGGGGCCTGAACTCTGGGCCTGGGCGCTGTCCCTCAGCTCTTCAGCTCAAGGCTAGCGCTCTACCATTTGAGCCACAGTGCCACTTCTGCTTTTTTCTTTTTGCTTATGTGGTGCTGAGGAATCAAACCCAGGGCCTCATGCATGCAAGGCAAGCACTCTACCACTGAGCCACCTTCCCAGCCCTCTTTTTCTTTTTCTCTGTCTCTGTCTCTTGCTCCTAGTTCCTATTTCTTTTCTTTATTTTCCTTTTTGTTCATGCTGGCAATTAAACCCAGGGCCTCCCAGATGCTAGGCAAACTATCACTGTGCTACACCCTCAGCTCCAGACCATTTTCTTATCCGATATTTTTCTCACATTTCAACTTTTCCATAGTTTTTTCCTGTTTAACATTGTCTTTGTGTTGCTGTAACAGGAAACCACAGACTGAGTGATTTACAAACAACAGAAATTTATTTGCCATAGGTCTGAAGGAGGGGGAAGTCCAAGGTCAAGGTACTAAGGGGTTGAGTGTCTGATGAGAGATGCTCTCTTTTTCAAGATAGCACATTAAAAGCATCATTCAAGGCCCCTAGTTGCTTCTAAGGCCCTATTCCTTACACTATCATATTAGCAATTAAGTTTCAACATGTGAATTTTGGAAGATACATTATATCATAGTACCAACCATCCATAGGATAAACTCTGTTCAGCCTTATCTTTGTTCATTTTTCAACTGATGTAGACACTGCAGTTTCCAAACCCCCACCCTCCACCCCTGCCCAAGTTTCTCTTTAATAGTGTCTCTGTGGGTGCTAAATTACTAAGCAGGGATGCCTCCTCCTCTGAGTACTCTGCCATAGCTCCGCCTCCTTGGCCTGGCAACATCCACATCCTTCCCATCCTGGTCCTGTGCACCCTCCTCTACAAACTCCACCTTGCCACCAATCCCTCTCCCTCCTCAAGGCTTCTTAAGCTCCCATGCCTAACCATGTCTGCACATTCCGCATTCTTCTCCTGTTTATAAATCTGATTTCAACCAGACCATGGACCTAGGCTTACACAAACTGTGACTATGGAACCCCTGGGATCCCATTAAGGGAGTAAGTTTTGAAATAGACTAAGCCATTTAAAGACACTGTGTCAACCAGAAAACAAACTGCCACATGCTAATCCTTAAGCATTTTCATCTCATCTTGCACCACTTTTTATTTTCTTCCCAAGGCAGGCCATAGACACTGGAATTTCTTTTCACAGAGACAGACTATAGAAACGAGTGGTTTTCCTAGCCTTGGAGCTGGCCACAAAGAAATGCTCTGATCTGCCTTGCCTAATAGCAGACGACAAGACCCCATATCAGGAGTCTTGCTGCATAGCCAGGAGGAGAGAATGCTTAAGAATCTGAAATGAGGGCTGGAAAGGTGGCTTAGTGGTAGAGTGCTTGCCTTGCATGCCTGAGGCCCTGGGTTCCATTCCTCAGTACCTCATAAGCAGAAAAAGCCAGAAGTGGCGCTGTGGGTGGCTCAAGTGGTAGAGTGCTAGCCTTGAGCTGAAGAGCTGAGGGACAGCACCCAGGGCCCAGAGTTCAGGCCCCAAGACCGACAAAAAAAAAAAGAATCTGAAAAGACAAGCCTTGTTGGGTTTCCTCACTCAGCCTATTACCATTGGCCACACCCTTTCTCTGCTCATCCAATCACACTGCAAGAGTTTGTGCATGTTGTCATCATACCTATGCAATTGAATTTCCATAAAAACCCCCAAAGAAGAGGGTTTGGTGAGATTCCAGATAGCTGAATGCTTGGAGAATTGCTTGGAGAGTCCAGATAGCTGAAAGCCAGAATTAGTTCTCAATGGAGGAATTAGTTCTCATGGGGGATCATGCTTGGATGAAAACCATGGGGGATCATCTTTGCAACTTCTAGAATCCGGGAAATTTACTGGCCTTGGAAACGGATTTGTGTCCAGGCCTTGTAACCTCCTCAGCCTCCACACCCCTCCCCTCTAAAGGATACCCCCAAAAGGATGCCCTCTAATTGTTCTCACACCGCAGTGAATTGAACATTCTCAAAACTTAAGCCTAAAGTGCAATGCACACAATTTCTTTTTCACAACTGCCACGTCCCCAGTGGTCCCTAATTTCAGGTTGGGCCAGAAGCAGTTCTGCAGTGAGTGAGTGTGTGTGTCTGTATGTGTGTGTGTGTGTGTGTGTGTGTGCGCGCATGAACAGACCAATTAAAGGCTCACTTAGAACACTAGATGAGAATCAAACAGGAAACAGCTAGGGTGCACCAGCTAGGTGCACATGACTGGCAGCAAGTGAAGGCCAGACCTCAGAAAGTACTACATTGTCTGTCACCCCCTAATCCACAGTCTGTGGGGATCCAGCAGACGAAGTCCAGCCATCCCCAAGATAGCTGAGTGCAATAACGACTGTGCACAGCTTCCGTAACCAAACTCCACTACAGGTTTTATCACCAACCTTATATTCTTGCCAAGGTTTCAGAGCAGTCTGGAGAATGGAAGGCCGAGTTTCACTAACCTGGATGCTATTACAGGCAAAATTAAAGTGGAATGGATCTACCTCCTGTACACACACACACACACACACACACACACACACACACACACACTGCGTTTATCAGTTTGTTTCAGATAAAGCCAGGAAAATTCCACCTATAAGTTGTCCACAATTCAAGAAGCTAAAGATAGATTTCAGAGTACAAATCAACCAGTATTTCATCTTTGGCCCATTGAAACCTGAGTCTATTTTTCCCTCCACAGCTTTAGACTGCATTCCTAGTTAGAAACATTCAATTCCATCTGGCCAGTTCGTTCTCACTTAGATAATAGCAGATGTATCTATGTAACATACAAGCCACTGTCAAACAACCCTGTGCATCTCCTGAGACAGCTGTTTCTCACAAGGGTGTCATTGTCTGAGAAAGCCTTGTATCATTTTACTCCAAGTGTTGTTGGGGGCAGGACGGGAGAGGGGGTGGGGGGAGGGAGGCATTCTGTCAGCTGGCTGGGATGTAGCCCCACTCACTGTAGAGTTCCATTATTTTGTTATCAAGCCAAAAAGCTGCTATCAACTGGGAGAGCTGAAGGTTTAAAACAAGAACTGCAGTCTTTGTTCTGCTCTGCTTTTATCAAGGGAAATAATAGCTCTACACAGCCCAAGAATTTATGGTTATACTTTTGGAAAGACAGCTTGGAGGTAACTGGTCTGCTGTAAGGGCTTGTTTTCTTTCCTTGGCTAAGTAGACTTTCTCATCCGCAGTTCAGGTCAATGAGGAAGCATTTTCCAGCCCAAGGATGCCAAAATCAGGATCCCAGATGAACCTTCAGAGTTAAAGATAACAGCTTCACAAAATAACTGATAACCGACTAATTCTTCTAAATGAGATGGATCTTTTCTCCTTTGACTCTCAAAAAAGAAAGGCAACAACTAAACATACTGAAATTTATACTTCTAGTTGCCATTGAGCAAATAGCTTCCTTAAGATTCCATAAGAATCTTATGGATTGGGCTGGGAAGGTAGCTCAGTGGTAGAGTGCTTGCCTTGCATGCCTGAGGCCCTGGGTTCCATTCCTCAGCACCACATAAGCAAAAAGAAAAAAAAGCCGGAAGTAGTGCTGTGGCTCAAGTGGTAGAGTGCTAGCCTTGAGCTGAAGAGCTGAGGGACAGTGTCCAGGCCCAGAGTTCAGGCCCCACGACCGGACCCAAAACAAAACAAAACAAAACAAAAAAGAATCTTATGGATTCTCCTGTCCAGACTCGGTGTGTGTGTGTGTGTGTGTGTGTGTGTGTGTGTGTGTCTATTTATGTCTCATTACTGGACTTTGAGCTTGACAGCTACTCTACCACTCAAACCATGTCCCCAGCCCTTTTTTGTTTTGGTAAATTTTCAGGTGGGGGTTCACATTTAATCCAGACTGGCTGTGGATAGCAATTCTCCTATCTATGCCTATGTGTAGCTAGGATGACAGGTGCACTCTACTATGCCTGGCAAATTATCTCACATTCTTATGAGCATGATGATAGTTTCATGGGCTGCAGCCTTTTGTGGAGGAGATTACACACACACACACACACACACACACACACACACACACACACTCAGTGTGTGCTGAGAGTCAAATCTAGGGCCTCCATCATGCTAGATAAGTGCTATATCACTGATCTATACCCTCAGCCTAACCTTTTTTTTTGGTCAGTCGTGGGGCTTGAACTCTGGGCCTGGGTGCTGTCCCTGTGCTCTTTAGCTCAAGGTGAGCACTCTATCACTTGAGCCACAGTGCCACTTCCGTGGTTAATTGGAGATAAGAGTCTCATGGACTTTCCTGCCTGGGCTGGCTTTGAACTGTGATCCTCAGATCTCAGCCTCCTGAGTAGCTAGGATTAAAGGTGTGAGCCACCTTTAACCGGTGCCCAGCTCGCCTAACCATTTTTTTTTAAGGGAACAATTGGAAACATTGATTATATTCACCAGTATAATAGTGTAAATAATCCTGGTACCTCACAAAATAAATTAAGCAAGTATGATTTGAATTTTCCTTTCTCTCAATCTATCCTAATTGTTCTCTAATGACTATGAAGAACAGATCTGGGAGTATTTTATTAAGAAATCACTTTTTGCCAGGTGTTGGTGGCTTATGCCTATAGTCATAGCTATTCAGGAGGCTGAGATCTGAGGACTGAAGTTCAAATCCAGACTGGGCAGGAAAGTCTATGAAACTTTTATTTCCAATAAACGACTTAAAAATAATAACTAAAAAATAAGCAAACAAAAAACAGAAATGGAACTGTAGCTCAAGTGGTAGAGTGCTAGCCTTGAGCAAAAAAAACCTCTGGAACATTGATTGGACCCTGAGTCCAAGCCCCAGGACTGGCACAAAATAAAATAAAATAATTGGCCTTTTTTCTTTTTTCTTTTTATGGGAGAAGGGATTCCAAGAAATCACCTTTATCATGATCCCTGGAGGAGGGTCCTCCCTGGGTGAGATCCAAAGAACACATCACATGGCTTGGCTAAGAGCTAGATATAATAGTGGCTGACCTAGTTATCGATGCTATTGTTTCTGGTGTACATAGATTAAGAACTAACAAACAAATGCTGGCTACTTAGAAGCAGGCTCTTCTCCCATCAAATGGGATTGTCCTTTCTCCCTAGCCACTCCTCTTGTTTTTTCAAAAAAAAATATATTAATAATAAAAGAAGTTAAATCAGAGAATTAGGAAAACAAAGGCCCTCTGCATCTCCAGGCCAGCTATCAGAACAAATGGTGGTTGCCAAGAAACCAGGGGCAGATATGTGTGGAGAGCTTACTGGGGGTAGTGCCAAGCAACACAAAGTATCATTATCTTGTCAAATGTTATTCATGTTGTATCTGTTCTATCAGACACTTCTGTGTTCTGAAACCTTGGACAAGATGCTGCCAGAGCGCTGTTTTGAGGGCAAATAAAACAGCACCTGTCAAAGTCTCCAGTCCACTGGCAGGGGCATTGTAAGGACAAGATGAATATGCTTCCATGGGCCTTGGCCCTCTCTTCTAGCTGTGGAGAGTTGCTACTACTTTAAGGTCAGCTTCTCACTGGTTTGGCTTTGCCTCATTCGAAATTGGTGACTTCTTGCCCAAAGTAGTTTGCAGCTGTGCTATTTAAAAATGTTGAAATCCTAGCAGTTTGAAGTTTTTGCCTCTCAGAGCATGAGAGGAAAGAGAAAGCTTCAAATGTTTTGAGAGCTGGAAGGAATGAATGCCTGGGACTCATTGAGACCATCCACTTGGTCAAGATAGAGGTTCTTTGTAGTGCTACATGGCAGATGCCCACCTCTTGACCCTGTTCAGTGTCTCACCAGTGAACGTCATGTGAAGCTTCTGACAAAAATAACTGCTGTGGTCTGAATCAGTATGTCCCCTAAACTCACCTATTGAAATCCAATCACTGAGGTGAGAGAATAAAGAGATGGAGACCTTTAAGGATTGATTAGACTGGGTGTGTGGGGGCAGGCAGGGCTCAGGCCTCGAATCCTAGCTACTCAGGAGGCTGATATCTGAGGATGGAAGTTTGAAGCCTGCCCAGGCAGAAATGTCTGTGAGACTCTCATCTCCAATTAACCAGCAAGAAGGTGGAAGGGAGGCGAGGGCTCAAGAGATAGAGCACCATCCTTGAGAAAAACAACAAAAGCCTAAGGGACAACTCCCAGGTCCTGAGTTCAAGTCCCAGTACTGGCGTGGATGCACGCATGTGCACATGTGTGCGTGCGCACACACACACACACACACACACACACACACACACACACTTCAGAAAGCTTGCTTTTTAGTGGAAAAGAGAGATACTGACCGTTGTAAAAGAGTGTTGGAAGTACCTGACAGACAAATGCATAAGGTGTTTCTAAAGCACTGGGGAGTTGCACCCAGTTCAGCCTGAACAACAAATGCTTGGGTAGCTCCTACATATTCATTGCTTTGGCATGACTGATACTATTCATTTCAAAACAAATATGCTTCTCTTTCCTCCCAAACACAGCTTGAGAGCCTCTTTTTTTTTTTGGCACGATTTTCACCCTTGGACATATGTGAGTTGTATCAGAATTCACAGTTTCCATAGCTCCTTTAGTCTCAGGAAGAATTTCCCACAGCTTTATGCAACCACTGCCCACCTTACCATCTTGCAGTTGGGTTGAGAGAAGAGCCAGTGTGAGATCAGAATCCAATTAAAGACTCTTGTTAGCAGATTCCCTGGGTCTTACTAATAGCCTAGGAAGCTTCAACAAGTCCTGAATTAATGAACTGAATGAATAGAAATCAAAGACAGCTTAGCCTGTTCAGCAGCAGCTCCACAACCTATCACTCCTTAAGACAGTGGCATTTTCACTGCATTCTTCCTGGGAGTAGATGCCATTTTTCCATCAAATAAATTTGGGGTGCAACCAAGAAGTAGGGAGAATAAGATAATGCAACGGTTGCCAGGCACTGGTGGCTCACCTCTAGACTCCTAACTATGAGGAGGCTGAGATCTGAAGATCTCAAGTCAAATACAGCCCAAGCAGGAAAAGTCCATGAGACGCTTATCTCCGTTTAACTAGCAAAAAAGCCAGAAACAGAGCTGTGGCTCCAATGGTAGAGCTTTCACCGTGAGCAAAAAAGCTTAGAGACATCATCTAGGCCCTGAGTTCAAGCCCTAGTACCTGCAACTATTTGCTTACCTACTGAAAACTGCCCAGTCCCCACTTAGAGCTTCTGAGCAATGCTTCTTTTACCTGTCACTAGGAAACAAAGGGTAATTGTGCCTGAAGATCACCACTCAGGCTTTGGATCTAGGCTTAGGTGAGTCTGCATGGTACTAAGAGTTAGGAACAAATGTCAAGGATGTATATTTTTCCCATGGTCAAGTTGTTTGTACTCATAGAAGAGCAAGGGAAGTTTACAGAAATCGACTTATGAATTGTCTAACTTGCAAGAAATAAGTGAGGCAATAGGGCTCAAGCAGGAGGAAAAAGTAGGAGGAGCTAGGAGAGTGCAGGCTTAGCAAGGACATCACACCCATGACCTGATAACTGCTATCTTCCAGACGCTCTTTTCATACAATGTAATTCTTTTACAGAAAAATGAACTACTTCTTCACACAGCTGGTTTGGTGCATTTAGTGCATGGCTATATTAAACTTCATTAGTGGCTCCTGCCAGTGATCCTAGCTACTCAAGAGGCTAAGTTCTGAGGATCACAATTCAAAGATTGGACAAGCAAGTTTGTGAGACTCATCTCCAGTTAACTAGCAAGAAGCCAGAAGTGGAGCTCTGGTGCAAGCGGTAAAGTGTCAGCCTTAAGGAAAAAAGCTAAAAGACAGTGCCTAGGCCCTGAGTTCAAGCCCCTATTTTAGCAGGTGTATGTGGGCGCGTGCACACACACACACACACACACACACACACACAAATCGCTTTTATGCTTGTTGTAGCCGGGTTTATGACAAAAAGTTATTTTTCAAAAAACAAGTCAGCTAGATGTCAATGGCTCATACCTATAATCCTAGGTACTCGGAAGGCTTGAGATCTGAAGCTGGTTCAGAAAAGGAGAGTCTGTGAGATCCTTACCTCCACACCTGAAGTGGAAGTGTGGTTCAATTGGCAGAGTGCTAGCCTTTAGTGAAAAAAGCTAAGGCCCTGCGTTCAAGTCCCACTACTGCAACACGTGCACACACGGGCACGTGCACACACGGGCACGTGCACACCACACACACACACACACACACACACACACACGAAAATAAAAGCAAAAAGAAAAGAGAATCTCTAAAAAGCTACATCATGAGGATCCTTTTCTAGATAGTTCCTATACAAAATTAAAGTAGGTTTATGCCTACCACTGAATTTGATTCAAAAATATAAATTGGAGGATCCACTGTTAATTTCATAATAGTTTTCACAGGAAAATTAACATATAACATTAAAATATACATAACCTATATTAGAATTATTGAAGATGTGTCAAATCTGCTTCAAAACTGAGATAATCTAGTAAATTTCCTATGTCAATTTTACACTGAAGTATGTTTGGCCTAAAGCTGCCTCCATACATATGTTTAAGTTTCACCTACAGGTTTGTCTCTTCTCAGTGAATTATAACCCCAGTTGATGCACTAACAGATTGTAATGTCTGTGTAACAAGTAGCAGAGTCTCAACCAATCCAAAGCAGTCTACTGTTCAAACCTCATTCAAAGAAGACAAATACAAGCTGTAACCAATCAACCTGACTTTCTACCTCACTTCCTTTACCTGTAGGTCACTTCCTGTTCTCCATTCACAATCTGAACATGCTTATGTGACAGAGCAGAGCATTCTGAACAACTTTTGGTCTAGACTGTTGCTTAATTCTAGGACTTTAGAGAAGGCCCATGAAGAGCTGCAAAAAAATAGATTGGTTATAATTTTCTTTTAATTACAGGAATTGTTAAAAGGCCAACATTATTACACAATTATTACACATAATGGTGAACGAAACACAGTGCCTATTATTTATCTACTCAGCATTTGTTTTAACCCATTAAATTGAGATTGGTTTTAATTATTTTAGTGATCGAAAGTTTGCATCCCTAATACAAAATGCAAACTAAATTAACTTAAAAATGCCACAAATTAGCCGGGCACTGGTGGCTCACGCCTGTAATCCTAGCTACTCAGGAGGCTGAGATCTGAGGATCGCGGTTCAAAGCCAGCCCGGGCAGGAGAGACCGTGAGACTCCTATCTCCAATAAACCACCAGAAAACCGGAAGTGGTGCTGTAGCTCAAGTGGTAGAGCGCTCGCCTTGAGCTGAAGAGCTGAAGGACAGCGCCCAGGCCCAGAGTTCAAGCCCCACGACCGACCAAAAAAAAAAAAAAAAAAAAAAATGCCACAAATGAGCCAAGCACCATTGTCTCACGCCTGTAATCCTAGCTACTCAAGATGCTACGATCTGAAGATCTTGGACTTTTCCTGAGTAGGAAAGTCCATGAGACTCAAGAAGCTGAGATCTGAGAATCTGCTTTAAAACTAACCCCATGTAGGAAGGTCCCTGAGGCTCTTATCTCCAATTAACCACCAAAAATCTGGATATGGAACTGTGGCTCAAATAATGTACTAGCCCTGAACACAAAAACTCAAGGACAGCTGGGCATCGCTGGCTCACACCTGTAATCCTAGTTGCTCAGGAGGCTAATATCTGAGAATCACAGTTCAGAGCAAGACAGAAAAGTCCCTGTGAGATTCTTATGTCCAATTAACCACTCAAAAACTGGAAGTAGGGCTGTGGCTCCAAGTTGTGGAATACTAGTCTTGAGTAAAAGTGCTCAGGAACAGCAACTAGGCCCTGCGTTCAAGGCCCACAATGAAAAAAACAAAATAAAAAAATGAAAAATAAAATAAAATTATATATAGTATATGAATAAGAATAATAAAACGGTAAAGCTTATAATATTCCATGCACATACGTAACTATAGACCTTGAAAATAAGAAGAATTATTTTCAATCCTCTGAGAATCAGTAGTGTTTCAAGATCATGTTGGGGAAGGGGAAACAGCAGAGAATGAGTCCATTCCCACATGGAGCGCCCAGATCTTGAACTAGAACGTGTGATATCTACCCAGTGCCTTTCTAGTGTGCAGCCCAGAAGTTTC
This sequence comes from Dipodomys spectabilis, assembly GCF_019054845.1. Classification (NCBI taxonomy): domain Eukaryota; kingdom Metazoa; phylum Chordata; class Mammalia; order Rodentia; family Heteromyidae; genus Dipodomys; species Dipodomys spectabilis. Next base: position 199,925 of record NW_024870701.1, on the reverse strand, counting down.
TGGTCACTCGACTGGAATGGCCTACCTCTTCCCCACGCTGTGGTTTGGGGGTGGGAAACTGAAAGAGAAGCTGGCAGGAAAGGAAAACAACAAGCCAACAAATTCAAAGGAATGGTGACCTAAGCCCTGGGGGATCCAGATGGGCATTACTTACTGTCTTCCGGTAAGTTGTTTTCCCGTTCTTCTCTCTCCATCTGCTGGCACCACCCTTCCATACGGTCTCGCTCTGCCTGGAGAAGCTTCAGAAACCAATGGCCATCCCGGTGGCACACAGACCTTTGCACGGCCTCCAGGGGGTCTTCTGTGATAGAGTCAATCCAAGGGTCCGGAGGAGGCAGGATGGAGGGGTCAAAATCTGTGTCAAAGTCATCATCGGCAGCACAGGCGTGGTAATGGTTTCCTGAGCCCTGAATGCTAACAGTGGAAGTACTGGCATCCCGGGAGAACTGTCTGGCCATTGGACCAGGACATGAATTGTCCTCTATAGATTCCAGAGAATTTTCCAGATTATCGTGGAAGTCCAGGTCAGCCTGTACCGCTGTGGTCACACTGTTAGATCGAGTAAACCTGCGGAAGCTTGGGAGAATAGAAAAAGAGAGATGTAATTCAAGGATATTTTCCTTTGGTGGTCTTACACATGCTAGGCAAGTGCTGATCACATGAGCCAAACCCCTGCCCTTTGGTTTGTATTCGGTTTTTGAGACTGAGTCTTGCTAATTTTGCTTTGGCTGATTTTGAACTCACACTCATCCTGTCTCTGCCTCCCAAGTTGCAGGAATTTTAGGAGTGTGCTAAAATGCCTCAAAGATATTTCTTGAAGGTGAGTACTGTTGACTCACACCTACAATCCCAGCTACTTGGGAGGCTGAGATTGGTATGTTTACAGTTTGGTGCCAGCCTGAGGAAAAAAAAAGTTTGGGAGACCCTCTTCTAAACTCATAGCTGGGTATGGTCTCATGCATCTGTTAACTAGCTACAACCAGAAGTTTAAAAATAGAGGGTCATAGTACAGGCCCAAGCCCAGCAGGAAGCAAGACCTTATCTCAAAAATAACCAGCAGGAAAAAAAAAATCATTGCAAATGTGGCTCTTGTGGTAGAGTGCAGGCCTAACAAGCTGAAGGCTCTGAATTCAAACTCCAGTTTGACCTAATTGTGCAGAACTTGAAGCAAAATTTCCTTCTTCTCTGACTGTATGCTTGACGGAGATCCTTGATTCAAGCATTTTGATCACTATGCATCTAATAGAATGACTGCACAATTCTTATTTTTTGTTCCATATGGAATATCAAAGCATATTTTGAGCTGTTTCATGTGTGGGATAAAGTACAGAGCTAACCAAAGTCAGTATAATTAATATCCAGTGTCCCACTTCTCCAAATCTGGCATGACTTAAGTCCTGAAATTAAGGCTGATGACGGGTAAGGAAACAATTCAATTATATCTTAGTCTGTGTAATTTGCTTAGAAATTTGGAGAAAACCACAGCCTGGCCTGGACCAAGACTATCATAAATCCTGCATTTTCCTGCCAGGGTAGTTCTTATCAAGTGAGACTTCCTGAAAGCAAACCAAAGTCTCATTAGGCTCCCACTCAAATGAAAACTCTTTTGGAAAGATTGCAAGAATGTGCCTCTTAGTTCTGTAGGTCCCTGTTGCAATCTGGTTCATACTCTTTTTGGTGCAGTGCAGCTTATGGTTCTAGAGTTCTCTGACACTGGCCCCCCTCCTCCCCGTGCCTTTAATTTTCCTTCCAAGGTAACAAAAGACAACATTAACTAACAGGTTCCACCTGGGTATTTTGCATGGGTAAACATGGCATCAGTGTTTCTCAAGCAAAGCTCTGTGCTTTTCTCCATGACTGCTGCAGTGAAGGTAAGGACCTTATGTAATTTTTTTTTTTTTTTTTTTGTCATGGGGCCTAAACTTTGGGGCCTGGGCGCTCTCCCTCAGCTCTTCAGCTCAAGGCTAGCATTCTACCACTTGAGCCACAATGCCACTTCTGGCTTTTTCTGCTTATGTGGTACTGAGGAATCAAACCCAGGGGCCTCATGCATGCAAGACAAGCACTCTGCCACTAAGCCACCTACCCAAGCCCCCGATGTAATTTTTTTTTGGGGGTGGGGTCCAGTCGTGGGGCCTGAACTCTGGGCCTGGGCGCTGTCCCTCAGCTCTTCAGCTCAAGGCTAATGCTCTACCACTTGAGCCACAGTGCCACTTCCGGCTTTTTTCTTTTTGCTTATGTGGTGCTGAGGAATCGAACCCAGGGCCTTTTGCATGCAAGGCAAGTGCTTTACCACTGACCACCTTCCCAGCCCCCTGATGTAATTTTAAACACAAAAAAATTCATTGGCCGGACACCGGTGGCTCACACATGTACTCCTAGCTACTCAAGAGGCTGAGATCTGAGGATCACAGTCCAAAGCCAGCCTGGGGAAGAAAGTCCATGAGACTCTTATCGCTAATAAACCACCAGAAAACGGGAAGTGGTGCTGTGGCTCAAGTGGTAGAGCGCTAACCTTGAGCTGAAGAGCTGAGGGACAGTGCCCAGACTCAGAGTTCAGGCCCCACAACTGAGAAAAACATAAAAAAAAAAAAAAAAAAAAAAACAGAACTTCATTGACCTCTAGAACAGGTAGGAAGCAATCAAAGTCCATGGATAATGGTATCATGATTTCATTTCTCCACTGTGGTTTCTGTGGTTGTTTTTGTTGCTACTTACTAGTTTAATATATTAATATTATTGTGATAAAATATACACTTTACCACTTTTGCCATTCTGAAATATATAGTTCAGTGGCCTAAAATACATTTGCATCTCACATGCAAGCATCACCACCACATTTTCTTTTTTTGTGTGACAATACTGGGGCTTGAACTTAGGGTCTAAAGCACTTCCTTAGCTTTTACATTCCAGGCTGACATTCTACCACTTGAGCCACAATCTCCACTTCTGGATTTTTTGGTGGTTAGTTGGAGATAAGAATCTCACAGACTATTTTGTCCAAGCTGGTTTTGAACCATGCTCCTCACATCTTAGCCTCCTGAGTAGTTAGGATTACATGTGCCTGATTTAGTGATCTTTTTTTTTTTTTAAGGAGCTATCACATTGCTTTCCATCTCAGCTATATCATTTGCATTCCTACCAACAGCACACAAGGCTTACAATTGCTCTACATCCTCTTCCACACTTGTTATTTTCCAGGGTTTGGAAACTTGCCTTCCTAACAGGTGAGCCATGGGACAGTTCCTCTGGTGGCTCATAATCACCCCATTTAAAGAATTTGCTTGCCTGGTGATTTCCCATCCATCTCACATTTGACAATGCCACTCTTAAAGGATTGTGCACCAAACAATGACTGTCCAACACTGAACGATATAATATGTTCTTTCTTAATGCTTCTGGACAGCCCTGTCAAAGTCAATTAAAACTAGTACTCTAGTCCATCAGAATAAATAATGACAAGAACAATACCAGTAAGTAGTTATGAGTAAGATTTTAGAAGACTCGGAATCATCAAAAGGAGACAGAATAATTACTTCAATGAATCCATTTCCATATATACACACCAGAGAATAAATGTCAAGGAAAACCTAGCCACAGTATTGATTTGTGTTAATCATTAGGATGGTCAAATCATCATGGTATGTCATGATTCTGGCCATTCATTTTATGAAGATAGACCAACCAAAGCCAGCCCATTTCAACTTCTGATGGTTTTAAGAAATTACATCTGTCACCATTATCAGACCTGGCAATGTTTTTCCCCAAGAAAGAAGCAATTTTGCTTGCTTGTAGAAGTGGGGTTCAAACCCAGGAACTTATGTATGCCAGGCAAGCACTTTACTGCTGATCTTATACCCCTAGTTCAGCTGATCAGTTTTTGTTGTTGTTGTTGTTGCCAGTATAAGGGTTGAACTCAGGGCCTGGGCACTATCCCTTAGCTCTTTGGCTAAGGGCCAGCGATACTATTTGAGCCACATCTCTGCTTCTGGCTTTTGGGTGGTTATTGGAGATCAGAGTCTCTCAGACTTTCCACGATCCTCAGATTTCAGCCTCCTGAGTAGCTAAGATTCCAGGCATAAGCCACTGTCACCTGGGCACGTCTATAAATTCTTTAATGCTTAAATGGTCCAAAAAAAAAAAAAAAAGAAACAACAACAAAACAATTTTTTAAATCACATTATGTAAAATTCGGAAAGCAATGTTTCAAGTCTCTTGTATTAGCAAGGAAAGGAAGAACAATTCTGCTACACTGCTCTTCTAAGCAGTCCGTGTTTCCTGGAGGCAGTAGCCATGTCTGCCTTCTTCCCATTCACCGCCCAGGATCACACTTAGTCTCCTGAAGCTGTGCTTCCTTTCCAGCTGCATGTGTGTGTGACTTGGATGACTCCTCACAACCGTTGACATCTTGGCTGTTGTACTAACACAAAATTCCAACTACTAAAACATGAGGCTTCGCTCCACAGGATCATGTTGCCAGAGGCGTTGCATTTCCAAACTTCCATGAAGACTAATCCCTGATTGTTTTCTGTCATTTGCCAGAGACAAAAATCTGTTCCCCACAGAAAACAGAACAGCTTACTTTCCCTGAGCCTGTTTTTATCTCTACAAAACTACCACAGCATTCCTGAGAGCGGTCTCCTAGCTGTGGATCTTGTAATGTATCCACCTTCTTAAGAAAAAAAAAAAATGACTTGGCAGTAGATTAATAGAACTTTGCAGTTTAGTCACCCAGAAAGAAATAAAAGTTAAGCAAAATTAAAATGGTTTGGAATTAAAAGCGGTGCCTTTGAACTCAGGCAGCCCTGTCCAAGCTGCTTGCTTCTATCAATTAAGTTCTCTAAGCAAGGGCTTTCTTCTACCCGGAGCTTTCAAAGAATCTTCTGCTCCACAAAGCTGTTTTATGTCTTTCATGTGTAAAGTCATCAAGTTGTTATTGTTGTTTTAAAAATGTTGACAGGAACATAGAAGAGGATCACTTAAGATTAATTTCTGTATTTTTTTTTATATTTTTATATTTGTGTGTGTGTGTGTGTGTGTTGGTCTTGGAGCTTGAACTCAAGGCCTGGACTGCTAACCCTTGAGCTTTTATCACTAATGGCTGATGTTCTACCACTGGAGCCACAGCTCCACTTCGTTTTTTTTTTTTTTAGGGTAGTTAATAAGAGTTTCACAGGGGCTGGGAAGGTGGCTCAGTGGTAGAGCGCTTGCCTTGCATGCTCGAGGCCCTGGGTTCGATTCCTCAGCACCACATAAGCAAAGAGAAAAAAGCCGGAAGTGGCGCTGTGGCTCAAGTGGTAGAGCGCTAGCCTTGAGCCGAAGAGCTGAGGGACAGCGCTCAGGCCCAGAGTTCAAGCCCCACGACTGGACCAAAAAAAAAAAAAATAAGAGTTTCACAGGTTTTCCTGCCTGGGCTGGGTTTGAACTATGATCTTCAGCTCTCAGTTTCCTAAGTAACTAAGATGATAAGCCTGAACTACCAGTGCCCAGCTCATTTCTGTATTTTAAAAAGAATTGACCAGTAGTCATCAGGGGGAGGTATAAAAGCTGTACCTTGGGGCTGGCTGTTTCCAAACCCACAATTTCCACTCTTGAAGCTTCTTTGGTCCTTCCTGCCCTGCAAGCCCAATGTGTAATGATTACAAGTTGTGAAAACTGCTGGCCAACATGCCTGCCTCGGGGACAGAAAATGAAAGACTAGACTGACCTGTGCAGACCACAACACCCTGGCTGATCTGAATCACATTGAAGTCACTTGTTAGCATTCTCGTTTGCAGTTGCTTTACACTGCTTCTATGAAAGAAGTTTCTATGGCTTTCCTGGACACAGAATCTCAAAATGTGGTCCAGGCCGGTCTCAAGCTCATAATCTTCCCGCTTCTTCAGTGCTAGGATTATAGATTATAGATATGTGCCACTAAATCGGACTTGATTTCTGATTAGAAGGTTTTTATTTGTTTATTTTTCCTCTCTAGAATTAAGCCATTAACTGTTAGGTGTGGTAACTCTTTCCATGACAAAATCCCCTGGCCTCTTCTTTTTTCAAAAGGGAAACACTAGCTTTTTGGCTATTGTTTTCTTTTTTGTAAGAACTCAGACATTTTCCACTCAGCCTCACCAAGTCTTATGTGAGATCTGAAAAATGCCCTCAAAGGGCCAGTCATCTGGGAATTGTGTGAGGTAGTACCTTTTAACAGGTAAAAATCGAATATGGCTCATTAGATAAAGTATCAGAAGAAAGGGTAGGGGGAGAAGACTGAGATCAAGAATAAATACTTTCTCTAAAAGCTTACTCTTTTATTTTAGAGATACTAGGGTGTGAAATACTAGGGTGTGAAACTCAGGACCTTGCACTTGCTGGACAGGCACACTGCCATTTCAGCAAAACCCTCAGCAATTTTTGCTTTCACTATTGTTCATGCAGCATCTCATATGTATGCCTGGATTTGCCTGGACTGTGATCCTCCTATTTATGCTTTCCCTGTAGCAGGGGTAACAAGCTCACACACCACAGCCTGCTTTTACTCATTGAGATGGTCTTGTGGAATCTTTGCCAGGACTGGCCTCAAACTGCAGGCTCCTCAATCTTAGCCTCTCAAATAGCTAGGATCACAGATGTGAGACTTATCACACAGCTACAAGTTTACTATTTCTTATCAGGTCAGCTTCCAAATCAGAGCAGATTATGGAGGAACTGGGATTGCAGTACAGCTGTACAGGAACTGCTCTATCTTGGCCATCAAACTGTCTCACAGAAAGCATCTATTGTTTGTTTGTTTGTTTGTTTTGGCCCATCCTGGGGCTTGAACTTAGGACTTGGGCACTGTCCTTGAGACTCTTTGTGTTCAAGGCTAGTGCTCCACCACTTGAGCCATAGCACCGCTTCCAGCTTTTTTTTTTGAGTAGTTTATTGGAGATAAGAGTCTCACAGGGATTTTTCTGCCCAGGCTGGCCTCAAACTGCAATCCTCAGCTCTCAGCCTCCTGAGTAGCTAGGATTAAAGGTGTAAACCACTGGTGCCTAGCTTCTATTGTTTATTTCAAATCTTCCACATTCATCGTTCTTTTGCTTGTAGATTTCTTGAAACAAAATAAGATAGAGGATTTTCTCCATTCTGAGCAACATACATTTGTGTATGGAAGAAAGAATGAAAGATAATGACAGAGGGCCACTTATCTTCTACCAGTTTCTTTCAGAATAAGTTGAGTAGGTGCTAATGGCTTCGGTGCACTGTCACTATAAAAACCTTGGTTCTGAGTCTCAACAAAGTATTTTTTTAGTTGTATGTCCCTCAGATGCTCAGCAACTGGAACTTGAGGTCAGTCACTCATTGGCTCCTGACTTGTGATAACTAACAAGCACGGGAGGCCTCACTGGTAAGTTTTAAATATTATTCTTTATACAGTAGTTGTACAGAAGGGTTTCAACTCCACGAGTCAGGTTATGAGTATAATGCATCTTGATCAATGTTACCCCTTCCATTGTTCTTTCCCATCTTTCCCCATCTCATCCCTACCCTCAAGTTACATAGTTGAAGTCTTGCACAATGTATATTGAATATAATGATTGCATTTGAATAGTTTCTTATTGAATCTTATTTTAAGTTAAGTGGAGACCACCAGTTTTATGAGTCAGATGATCATTTTTCTTGCTGCACAATAAATTGTTTTGAAAAAAATGGTGAAAGGGAAGGAAGAAGGTGAAAAGAGGGAGGCAGATAGAGGGAAAGAATGAAGCCAGAGTTAGAGGTAGGGAAAGAGAAAGAGGGGGAAAAGAGAAAAAGAAGGAAGAAAGGAGGGAAGGAAAGAAGGCAGAGAAGGCAGATGGGAAGAAGGAAGGGAGACAAAGGTGGAGGGAGGGAAGAAGTGAAGGAAGCAAGGAGGAGTAAGGAATGTATAAGGTCAGGAGTTGAGGCCAAGCTTTCAACTTTTGAAATCTGAAACACGGGAAGGCCACACCTTTAAAACTCAGGAGCAGGGTAAAGAACTATGTGGCTAGGTCATGGTATTGTTAATTTTGTACTGGAAAGAGATTGATGAGGGTGGGTACGAGGCTATGTTGTTCTCCAAGGAAACAGTGAGGAGTGTGGATAGATTCAGAGTTTTTGTGTGGACAAAGAAGAGATGTAGTTGACTGCCACCTGTCTTCCCAAATCTTTGGTCCCTGGGCTGGCTGCCTATTAGAGATACTTTTTTGATTCTGTCTTTAACATCTTACTTAGTTGAAAAGATCCGAGCCACCAAAGGGCCAAACATTTATACATTTAAGTCACATGTGATCAAGAGATTTTTGCAGCAATCGACATTGTGCTGTTATGAGCCATGAGCTTTAGTGTGTGAAGAAGGAAGGATTTTAAAAGTACAAAACTGGTTTACTTAAGGAGAGACAGATGGAATGCCAGGCGCTGGTGGCTCACGCCTGTAATCCTAGCTACTCAGGAGGCTGAGATCTGAGAATCGCGGTTCAGAGCCACCGCGGGCAGGAGAGACCGTGAGACTCCTATCTCCAATAAACCATCAGAAAACCAGAAGTGGCGCTGTAGCTCAAGTGGTAGAGCGCTCGCCTTGAGCTGAAGAGCTGAGGGACAGCGCCCAGGCTGAGTTCAAGCCCCACGGCCGACCAAAAAAAAAAAAAGGAGAGACAGATGGAAATAGAGGTGATTTTGGTGAAAAATCAAAAGTGTAACATTAGAGCTGGGTGTGGTATGCATGCTTGTAATTCCAGGACTCAGGAGGCTGAAGCAGGAGATCTGTGAGTTAAGGCCAGCCTGATCTACAGAGAAAGACCATGGGGGAGAGAAAGCTTCCCCAGGAGTTAAGTTCCAGATTCAGCTAACTTCACTAGTGACTTCAACAAATAAATATTAGTGAAAAAATAAAATAAAAACAAAATATCTAAAAGGAAAGAAAAGTATTTCTTAAACAGCATTATTTTGATATCAAGACAAAAAGACATTACATAAAAACAAAAATCTTTCATGATCATTCAACACATAGAAAGAATTATATAGGATGACAAATAGGGTTTATCCAAGAAATACAAATGTTAAGGTAACATTAAAAAAAAAATGCTGGGGGGGCTGGGAAGGTGGCTCAGTGGTAGAGCGCTTGCCTTGTATGCCTGAGGCCCTGGGTTTGATTCCTCAGCACCACATAAAGCAAAATGAAAAAACCCGGAAGTGGCGCTGTGGCTCAAGTGGTAGAGCGCTAGCCTTGAGCTGAAGAGCTGAGTGACAGCGCCCAGGCCCAGAGTTCAGGCCCCACGACTGGACCCCCCCCCCCAAAAAAAAAAATGCTGGGCACTGGTGGCTCACGCCTGCAATCCTAGCTACACAGGAGGCTGAGATCTGAGGATCGAGGTTCAAAGCCAGCCCAGGCAAGAAAGTCTGTGAGATTCTTATCTCCAATTAATCATGAGAAAACCAGAAATGGCGCTGTGGCTCAAGTAGTAGAGCACAAGCCATGTGCAAAAAACTTAGAACAGCTCTCAGGCCCTGAGAGCTCAAGTCTCAATACTGGCACTAAATAAATAAATCACTGAAACTGAATGCATATAGCTCAAGCCTCTAATCCTAGCTACTCAGATGATGGAGATTGGAAAATAACAGTTCAAGGTCAATTCAAGCATAAAAAGTAAGACTCCATCTGAACCAATGACTGGGCATGGGGGCACAGGCTTGTCAACCCAAGTACAGAGAAGCTCAAGGGCTAAACAAAGTGGTGTGTGCACCTGTCATTCTCAGTACAACGTGAGATATGAGTCTGATTGGCTCAGGCACAGAGCAAGACTTATCTTAAAAATAAACAACAAAACGCAGAAGGCTGAGATCTGAGGATCGTGGTTTAAAGCCAGACCAGGCAGGAAACTCCTTGAGACTCTTCTCTTCAATAAACTACTCAAAAAAGTGAGAAATGGTGCTGTAGCTCAAGTGGTAGAGTACTTGAGAAAAAGAAGCTCAGGCATAGCTCCAAGGCCCTGAGTTCAAGCCCCAGGGTTAGCAAAAAATAAAATAACCAACACAGCCTGATGCTGGTGGCTCATGCCTGTAATCCTAGCTACTCAGGAGGCTAAGATCTGAGAATCACAGCCAGAAAAAGTCTAGCCAGAAAAGTCTGTGAGACTCTTAACTCCAATTAACCACCAGAAAACTAAAAGTGGTGCTGTGGCTCAAAGTGGTAGCGTGCTAGCCTTGAGCAAAAGGAGCATAGGGACAGTGACCAGGTGCAGAGTTCAGGCCCAAGGACTGGCAGAAAAAAAAACAAAAACAACACACACACACACACATATACACACGCAGAACTCATTACACAGTCCTGAGCTCAGGACTGGCACAAAACAGTGATACAAATAGGAAAGAGGAAGCTAAAGTTTTCCCTATTTGTTGATGATGTAATCTTATACTCAAGAGGCCCTAAAAATTCCAACAAACAAAAACCAAAAAACCAAAACTCTTAGCTCTCATACTTTTGATAAAATAGTAGAATAAAAATTAACATACAAAAAACAATAGCTTTTCTATATACCAATAACAAATGGACAGAGAGAAATCAGGAAAACAATACCATTCACAGGCTCTCAGAAAAATTTAAATACCTAGGAATAAATCTAACTAAGGAGGTAAAAATATCTCTATCATGAAAACTATATAATCTAGGAGAAACAAGCTGAAGAAGACATTAGAAAATGGAAAGATCTCTCATATTCATGGACTAGCAGAATTATTATTGTGAAAATGGCTACACTAATGAAAGCAGTCTTCAGATTCAAAGCAATATTCATTTAAAAATCTAACATCAAGCTGGGCACCTGTAATCCTAGCTACTCAGGAGGCTAAGATCTGAGGATCATGGTTCAAAGCCAGCCTGGGCAAGAAAGTCTGTGAGACTTTTATCTCCAATAAACCTCTCAGAAAACCGGAAGTGATAGAGCCCTAGCCTTGAACTGAAGAGCTGAGGGACAGTGCCTAGGCTCAGAGTTCAAGCCCCATGACTGGAGAAAAAAAAAAAGAGAGAGAGAGAAAAATATATAAATTCATATAACAACTCTCAAAAAGACCCTGAGGAGCTAAAGCAATCTTGAGCAGGACAGATCACTTCTGCAGTCATCACAGGACATTATTTCAAGTCTACTACAGAGCCAAGTAACAAAACAGCATGATTATAGCACAAAACCTGACATGTACACCAATGGAGTAGAATAAATAAGCCCGAAGCTCACACAGCTATAGACATCTTATTTTTGACAACTGCTCAAACACACATTGAATCAAAAATAATGTTTTCAACAAATGGTGTTGAAAAACCTGGCTATCCACATTCAAAAGACTGGGAATTAGGCCCTCATCTCTCATTCTGGGCAAAAATAAACTCTGAATGGACCAAAAATCTCATGTAAGATCTGATACTTTAAAATTACTAGAGAATCACATAAGAAAACTTAAAAATGTAGACATAGGTACTGCTCAGGAAATAAAAGTACAGATCAACAAATGGGATCATATTAATTAAAAAGCTTCTGTACAACCAAGGAAACAATTTCTAGACAGAAGACAAACTACAGAATGGGAGAAAATCTTAGCTGGGCACGGGTGGCTCATTACTATAGCTACTGTAGCTACATAGCTACTCAGAAGTCTAAGATCTGAGGATCTCAGTTCAAAACCAGCTGAGGCAGAAAAGTCAGGAGACAGAAGTAGAAGTGTGGCTCAAGTGGTAGAGCACCAGCCTTGAATGCAAAAACCAAGGAAGAACACAAGGCCCTGAGTTCAAGCCCTAGTACCAGCGCACGCGCGCGCGCACGCACACACACACACACACAATTTCAGTCAAGTATCTTTTAATGGCTTTATAAGTCTGTTAAGAGAATATAATTGCCTTCCTTACCCAGCTGGCATAAAATTTTAGTAATACATAGAAAATGTCTTCTGCAATGTTAGTTAATTTTATAAAATGCCACAAAATTGTGCGCACAAAATGGTTTCAACAACTTTTAAAATGTTGAAGGGCTGGGGTGTAGCTCAGTAGTACAGTGCTAGCCCAACACAGGTGACAGGCCCTAGGTCAATACTGGTCTTATTGATACTCTATATTCTATTAGCTAAGGGATTATAATTATTAATATACTCTATTAGTTATGGGATTATAGAAGATTAATTTTATTTTTGTAATTTATAGATGTTTAGAATGTACAAAACATTTGCTTACTATTCTTACCACTGATTGACTTATTAGTAAATAATTCTTGTAGGAAAGGTACATAATGTAAAAAAGATTCACACACTTTGTAAAAAAATTTACTCCAAAACCCATTAGAGTTATTAATGGTTAAACCTGGTCCTATACAGTTGTCTCCCAGCAAATTTACATACTACTTTTTATCACGGGAACAATAATATAATAGTCTTCCTCTTTGTGTCCACTGTTAGAGCGTGAGCCACTAGTGAGCTCAGGTAACAAAGTGCAGTTTGAATCACTCTTAAATACAATTGTTACTTAAGGAAAGGGGAGCTTCCTGGGAGCAGCTTCCCTTTCTCATCTTAGTCAACAGAAAGGATTGGTTTACTAGATTTGCTAATTATCAGCTTGAAAGGCTAGAGGACTTCATAGAAATTCCTGAAGAGCGGTCAAAAGGATGTGAGAGGATGGGAGGGAAGCTGCCGGCTTTGCTCGGGAGGAGGCATTGCCAGGATCTGCCTGCATTGTTCAAGATCCATCCTGCATACCAGTAAACAAGTGCCCAGTGGATCCTATAGACAGAGAGCTACTAGCTGCACTGTGAAATTTGGCAGAGCATTAGCTAATGTTTGATGGAAGTGATCAATTTCTTCACTGAGTCCTTAAGAGAAGCAGTCTTATTTCAAAACAACACATGCTCACAGATTTCTAACCTGCTGCTGCTGGCAAATTTAAACTAGTGACCTTTAGATAGCATGTGTTGGTGTAGTGTCTCCCCCTCTGCAAGGTTGCACATGGTACAGTTGCTATCCATGGCATTTTGAGGGTGTTCTGGCTGCCTCCAAGTGTCCCAGTAAGATTTTCTGTGTGTGTGCGCGCACACACACACACACACACAAACACACACACACACACCAGTGCTGAGGCTTGCACTCTGGGCCTGGGTGCTCTCCCTGAACTTTTTTACTCAAATTTGGCACAAGCCACAGCACTACTGGCTCTTTGCTGGTTAATGGGAGGTCAGAGTCTCAAGGATTTGTTGCCTGGGTTGACTTGGAATCTCGATCCTCAAGCTTCAGTCTCCGTGAGTAGCGAGGATCACAGGTGTGAGCTACCAGGCCTTGCTCCAGCAAGATTTGTAATACTTCATTTCCATATCTCTTCTTAAAGCTGGGCATTATCTGGTGCCTGCTATTTGTTTACCAATAGATTATTTTATTTTGATTTGAAACACTGAAGAGCACCTTAAATTTGCAAGACTATTTCTTAACAAACAATTCAATGGAGGGCTTTTCTGGGTTAGTTTGGGCTCCTAAATTGTGATCATTCAAAAGATAATGAGTCTCTAGGCTTCTTACTAAGTCTTTCAATCTGGCTTTCTTTGTCCTATCTTTTCTGGCTCTGTTTTCTTTCTTTTCTCACTTTTTTGTTAGGTTGGTGCTTTTTATCAGCTTGTTTATTTGAGGAAGGAAGAGATGGATTGTTAGTGGCCATTCAGTGTGAAAACAGCAAGCTCACCATTAACACTACATAATTTTTAAAAAATCCTCAAGTCATTAAGTTCTCTCTAGTGACCATATTTGCTTTTAAAGATCCTATCTAAATGAATTACTATCAGCAAACTTATAAAAAGAATTATAGTTTAGAGCCAAAAGATAAAGGTAATCCCTTCATGTTTGACAAAAAGGTTGAAAACAATGGCTAACATCAATTCAAATGCTTATTTATAGTGCTTTACTATAAAGTGACCTTTGACAAAGGGTATGTTTTGGAAAGTTCAGGTCTGCCAGCCCTTTCAAGGATGTCTGAAGTAAATCACTCAGTTTATTGAGGAACTGGCCATCCTGCAAACCAATAACTCAATAAATGTTTAACACATTTTTAAACAATGACAAAAGTGGCTTATCTGATGTTGGGGTGACTGTTGGGTAGGCTATACTTCGCATTCTTATAAAGAGTAGAGGTGTTAATTTTGAAAGATAAACTGGTTGGCTGCAGGCAGGGTCTGAAGTAGAATACAAGATTCAGATGGCTTTCTCCTATGTTTTGAGAAAAGGTGATAATGTTGCTTTGTTAAACTTTAACCTTTAAAGAAATTCTTTTTTGAAACTATAATAGACTAAGAAATGTGTGTGTACACCATCCAACAGGTAAGGTATTGTTTAAGAGAATTTAAACCACTCCCCCATAACACACTGACATTAAGAATAATATCTATCCACCTTTAAGAATTAAAACTTTAAACTGGGTGCTGGTGGCTCATGCCTGTAATCCTGGCTACAGGAGGCTGAGATCTGAGGATTGAGGTTCAAAGCCAGCCCAGGCAGGAAACTCTGTGAGACTCTTATTTCCAGTTAACCACCAGAAAATCAGGAGTGGCACTGTGGCTCAGTTGGTAGAGTACTGGCTTTGAGCTAAAGAGCTCAGGGACAGTGTCTAGACTCAGAGATCAAGCCCTACAACCAACAAAAAATTTAAAAATATAAAAATAAAAGAAAATTAAAACTTTTATCTTTTATTTTTGTGTCAGTACTCAGGCTTAAACTCAGGGCCTCATTCCTATGCTTGGCTTTTTTCGCTCAAGGCTGGTGTTTTACCACTTGAACTATATTTGTTATTTTTTTAATGACCAGGATAGCTGCAATGATACATTTCCTTTCATGTTTCATGATGATAAATTGTCTTCAATCTTTTTTCTTTGTTTGCCTGGCTTATCAATTTATTTATCTTTTCAAGAATCATATTTTGGCCAGGCACCCAAGGTTTGTGGCCGTAACCCTAATTAATTACTCAGGAGACTGAGATCTGAGGATTACAGATCAAAGCCAGCCTGGGCAGAATAGCTCTGTAAGACTCCTACCTCCATTGAGCACCAAAAAAGCTGGAAATTGAGCTATGGCTCAAGTAGAGCAATAGCATTGAGCAAAATAGTTCAAATAATACCCAGGTCCTGAGTTCATGCCCCAGGGCTGGCACACACACAGAGTCATATTTTGGTTTTGTTGATGCTATGTTTTGGATACAAGGTGAATCCTATAAAGCCCATGAGTTAAAGGCTTGCTTCTCAGCTGGGGGTGCTGTTTTGGGAGGTGGTAGAAAGTAGGATGTTAGACCTTGTTAGAAGGAGTATATGTCACTGAGGGAGTTGTCCCTAGACCCTTCCTATTGCCATCTCTGTCTCCCTGTCTCTGTCTCCCCGTCTCTGTCTCCCTGTCTCTGTCTCTGTCTCTGTCTCTCTCTGTCTCTCTCTGTCTCTCTCTCTCAGCTTCCTGGCTACCAATAGGTAAGCAGCTTTGTTCTTTCAAGTTCTGCCATGATATTCTGACTTTACCACAACAATAGAGCCAGAGTACCATAAACCAAAACCTCTGAGACCATGAGCCAAAAGAAATCATTCTTCCATTTCATTGTACCTTTAAGGGACTTGTCACAGTCATGAGACTTTAACACATCCGTGTTTCCTGTTAATTTTCTGTCTTCAATTTCACTGATTTCTATTCTTGTTCTAAAATATTTATTATTTCCTTTCTTCTATTTGCTCTGAATTTAATTTTTCTAGTTTACTGAGGTGGAAGCTTAGACAAGTGATTCCAGCTCTTCCTCCTCCTCTTCCTCCTCCTCCGCCTTCTTCTTCCCCCTCCTTCTCCTCCTCTCCCTCCCTCCTCCCCTCCCCTTCTCCTCCTCCTCTCCCTCCTTGCATGCTACACTTTGAGCCACTGCTCCACTTCAGGTTTTTGAGTGGTTGATTGGAGACAAGAGTCTCATGTACTTTCCTGCCTGGGCTGGCTTTAAACCATGATCCTCAGATCTTAGCCTCCTGAGTAGCTATGGTTACAGGTGTGAGCCACTGGCTCCTGGCTTTCTTCTTTTTAAATATTTGCATTTAATGCCATCTAAGCACTGTTCTGGTATATTCCATAAATTTGGTGGTTATATTTTTTATTTTCATTTAGTTCAAAATATATTATAATTTCTTAGATTTTTATTATGGGCGTTTGTTGCAAGTGTAATTTAAGGTGTTGTTTAATCTACAACTATTTTGAGAATATCCAGCTATCATTCTGTCATTGATTTCTAGTTTAATTTGACTGTGGTCTGACAGCAGTGTTTGATTTATGTTCTTTTAAATTTGTTAAGGTTTGTTTTATGGCTGAATGTGTGACCCAGTCTTTTTTGGTAATCGTTCTACGTGAGCTTGACCAGCCAGTGTAATCTACTGCTGTTGAATGAGGCAGTTTATAGATGGCAATTCTATCCAATTATTGGTTGATGGTGTTGTTGAGTCAACTGTACCCTTATTGATCTTCTGCTTTTTTTATTTGTCCACTTGAGATAAAGAGTTTCTGAACTGTCCAACTCTAATAGTGGAATTATCTGCTTTTCTTTAGAGTTCTAAGAGCTTTCTTCCTAGCACTTGTTTTTGTTGTGGTTTCGTTTGTTTTTCTGTGCTGGGGATCTAACTAAAGCTCTCTTACTTGTGCAAGGCAAATACTTATCATTGAGCTGTACTGCTAACCCTTGCCCCAGGTATTTTCAAGTTCTGTTGTTAGGTGTTATATATTGTAATAATTTTTTTTTTTTTTTTTTTGGTCCGGTCGTGGGGCCTGAACTCTGGGCCTGGGCGCTGTCCCTCAGCTCTTCAGCTCAAGGCTAGCGCTCTACCACTTGAGCCACAGTGCCACTTCCGGCTGTTTTCTTTTTGCTTATGTGGTGCTGAGGAATCGAACCCAGGGCCTTGAGCATACAAGGCAAGTGCTCTACCACTGAGCCACCTTCCCAGCCCCTATATTGTAATAATTTTTATGTCTTATTTTTATTGTTTTAAATTTTTGTGGGGTATTGAAGATTAAGCCCAGAGTCTATGGCTTGAAAGGCAAATATTCTATGCCTTCAATCATAGAGGCATGTACACACACACACACACACACACACACACACACACACAGAGCATGCCCTTTGACTCTCTGCAGGTCTTGGTGAAATGCAATAGTATTCTTTTCTTTCCTTCTTTCTCCTCTCTCTCCCCTCTGTCTCTGTCTGTCTGTCTGGTTCTCTTTCTTTCTCTCTTTCTCTTTTTCTCTGTCTCTATCTCTGTGTCTCTCTCTCCTCTGTGTATACAGACTCATACCTAATACCAATACTTTATACTATACACATACACAAAAATTAAATTTTGTTTACATTAGTTTCTGTCCTATATGATTTTTCTTTGCTCAGAATGTCTTAACATTTCTTGCAAGGCATGACTGCTGGCAAAAGATTTCCTCCAATTTTGTTTGAAGAATTCGGTAGTCCAAAGTACTACATACAGTGTTTATGCCAATGTGATATACTTCAAAATACAATACTAGCTAAAACATACTATAGTCTAAGAAGGAGTCACCTAAAATGGATTCATGTTTACCCTCTAAATACCCCCAAACATTAGTAGGAGGCCACTGCCCTTTGTAGGCCCCACATGAAGACTACTACTTCCCCTGTACTTGCCAGTAGCAAGATGAAAAAGGATGCATGCATGTGGACTTACCACTTCTCCTCTTCTACTTGTACGCCCACAGACTGGAACTTACTGGGTGCTTTGTTCTCTCCCGTTTTCTCAGGTTCTTCAGCATCATCCACCTGAAGAAATCATCAAACAAACACTTGACTCATTTCAGTGCCTCCCTAGAAAAACAAATACCCAGCTCACCAAAAACATCTGTAGTGTTGCTGAACTGTTTTGCTACATGTAGCCTCTTTGTTGAGAAGAACCATCACTACCTTATCAGCATGCTCTTTGACTCTGCTGGTCTTCGTGAAATGCAATAGTATTCTTTTCTTTCCTTTTCTCTCCTCTCTCTTCTCTCTCTCTCCCCTCTGTCTCTCTGTCTGTCTGTCTCTCTCCCCTCTGTCTCTCTGACTCCCCCACCCCTCCTCTCTCTCTCACTCTTTCTCTCCCCTCTGTCTGTCTGGCTGTGACTGTCTGTTTCTCTCGTGCTGGTCCTGGGGCTAGAACTCAGGGCCTGGGTGTTGTCCCTAATCATGACTTGAAGCCAGCCTGGGCAGGAAAGTCCATAAGACTCATCTCTAATAAGCTTCCAAAGCATCATTATGGGCACTGTAGCTCAAGTGTCAGAGAATTAGCTTTGAGCAAAAAACAAACAAACAAACAAAAAACCTGAGGGACAGTGCCCAGGCCTTGGATTTAAGCCCCAAGATCTGCTTTAAAAAAAAAAAGACAAAAATGCTTGCAAAAGATTTAAATGCATTGAAATTGTCTTCTTTGCTTTTTTCCTTATTGTTTTAAGCTATCAACTATGAATCAGAGATAATATGACGTTTTTATTTTAAAGCCTACTTTTAAGCTGTAGTAATATTTCATTTGATTTGTATTGCTCTAAAATAATTAACTTGGCAGACTGGGAAGTTGGCTGAGTGGTAGAGTGCTCGCCTTGCATGCATGAGGCCCTGGGTTTGAGTCCTCAGCACCACATAAGAAGAAAAAGCCAGAAGTGGCACTGTGGCTCAGGTGGTAGGGTGCTAGCCTTGAGCTGCAGAGCTGAGGGACAGAGCCCAGGCCCAGAGTTCAGGCCCCATGATTGGCAAAAAAAGGGTTAAAAAAGTTAACTTGGTAGAGGCAAATTTACCATTTGCAGTTTGGCTCATTTCTCCACACAGGATATAAAATATATCTCTGTATAGATGATAAAACCTATCAACTAGTAAAAAAAAAAAAAAAGAAAGAAGTAAACTATAGGGGAACATGGCAAGGATTCATATGGTACAGAAGTCTATAGTACAAAATATGAAGCCTTCCTTCTTCCACCTCTCAAAGTGGCCACTGGCAGCAATAGGTGACACCATCTTTTTATCTTAAGAGTAATTCTAACTACACAACTTTGGTCTACTTCCAAAGCAGTCTGCCTTCTCCTTGCCTAGCATTAGGATACATAGATGCAGATGTATATACATATGTATGCATATACACAGAGGCATGTAAAACATGTTTGACATGTATTTCCAGATTAAAGAAGCATCTTGAAACTATTCTAGAAATCACATTTAGTAAAGTGTTTCCAATAGAAGATGAGAATTAAGACTACATTTGGCCGTCAAGAATCCAATGTAGGAAGTGGCACTGTGGCTCAAGTGGTAGAGCGCTCGCCTTGAACTGAAGAGCTGAGGGACAGTGCCCAGGCCCACAGTTCAAGCCCCATGACCGACCGAAAAAAAAAAAAAAAAAAAGAATCCAATGTAGCTAGATCCTGGTGGCTCACCCCTGTAATCCTAGCTACTCAGCAGCTACTGACTATCCTGGTCTGATGCCAGTTCAGGCAGGAAAGTCTATGATAAGACTCTTATCTCCAAGTAATCACCAAAAAACCATAGTGGAGATGTGGCTCAGGTGTTAAAGCATCAGCTTTGAACAGAAAAAGCTAAGGGATAGTGCTCAGGCCCTGAGTTTAGCTCCAGAACTGGTGTGCATGCGCATGCACAGATGGAATTATAATAGAAGGCAAAAACCATCAGTGGAGCTTGGGAGGTGATTAAGATAAGCATATAGAGGTTTTAAAATAAAGTCAGAAGTTAAGATTGATAAATAAATTTCTTCAAAATATATTGCTAAGTGCAAAAAAGGCAAAAAAAATGTAGAATTGGGGCTGGGAAGGTGGCTCAGTGGTAGAGTGCTTGCCTTGCATCCATGAGGCCCTGGGTTCGATTCCTCAGCACCACATAAGCAAAAAAAGCTGGAAGTGGTGCTGTGGCTCAAGTGGTAGAGCACTAGCCTTGAGCTGAAGAGCTGAGGAACAGTGCCCAGACCTAGAGTTCAGGCACCATGACTGGCAAAAACAAACAAACAAAAAAAAAAAATGTAGAATTGTTTGAGGTATATAACTGCAGAGCAAAAAAAGAATAAATATATTTTGCTGGGATGTGCTCACACCAGTTCGGAATGGATATGCAAATATTGATCATATCAAGTTTTCCTCCAGAAAGAACTGCTGAGTTTTGATCAAGATTATATATATTAAGATATATAAGCTGGGCATTGGATACACTTGTAGCCTAGCTACTCAGGAGGCTGAGATCGGAGGATCACAGTTCAAAGCCATCGAGGGCAGGAAAGTCCGTGAGATTCTTTATTTTTTTGTTGATCGTGGAGTCTGAACTTGGTCTGGAAGCTGTCCCTCAGCTCTTCAGCTCAAGGCTAGCCCTCCACCACCTGAGGCACAGCGCCACTTCAGGTTTTTTCTGCTTATGTGGTGCTGAGGACTCGAACCCAAGGCCTCATGCATCTGAGGCAAGCACTCTACCACTGAGCCACCTTCCCAACCTGTCTGTGAGATTCTTATCTCCAATTAATCACATAAAAAGTCAGAAATGGCTCTTGGCTCAAGTGGTAAAGCACTAGCCTTGAGCAAAAGAAGCCCAGGGACAGCATCCACACCCAGAGTTCAAGCCCCAAGACCAGAAAGAAAAAAGATACATAATATATATGTATATTATTAAAAATAACAAAGTGGCAGGGCACTGGTGGCTCAGGCCTGTAATCCTAGCTACTCTGGAGACAGAGATCTGAGAATTGTGGTTCAATCCCCTGAGGTCCAGGAAGTCTGTGAGACTCTTATCTCTCATTAACCAGCAAAAAGTTGGAGGTAGAGCTGTAGCTCAAGTGGTAAAATACCAGTCTTGAGTGAAAAAGCTAAGGAAAAGCACTCAAGTCCTGAGTTTAAGTCCTAGTACTGGCACTAAAAAAAAAAGTTCTGAGCTAGGGAGAGATGAACTATTGAAAGTAACCAAGCAAAGGGAGAAAACAGAATGAACTTTCTATTGAGGAAGTAGAGGTAAGCTAACATTCCTTAGTGATGACCATGTGCCAGGGATAGTAAGGTAGATATTTTTAATTATTATAGCAAAAGATATGTACTAAAAATTATTAATCACCTAAGTGGATTGTTCAGTGGTACTAAGTACATTCACATTCATGTGCAACCATCACATTTATTTATGTATTTATTTTTTCAGTTGTGGAGCTTGAACTCTGGGTGTGGGCGCTGTCCTTGAGCTCTTCAGCTCAAGGTGAACACACTACCACTTGAGCGCCACTTCCGGTTTTCTGGTGGTTAATTGGAGATAAGAGTCTCATGGACTTTCCTGCCTGGGCTGGCTTTGAACTCTGATCCTCAGATCTCAGTCTCTAGAGTAGCTAGGATTACAGGTGTGAGCCAACAGTGCCTGGTTTAGGAGTTAGATATTTTAATTCATTAATTAATTTTTTTTTTTGCCAGTATTGGGACTTCAACTCAGGACTGAATATTTTTCCTTGGATTTTTCATTCAAGACTTACTCTACGACTTGAACTATCTTCCAATTCTAGCTTTGTTTTTTTGTGCCCGTCTTGGGGTTTGAACTCAGTGCCTAGACTTTGTCTCTGAACTTCTTTTTGCTCAAGGCTAGCCAGCACTCTACCCCAGAGTTCTATTTCTGGCTTTTCTTTGGGGGTAGGGGTGTTTATTGGAGATAAGAATCTCATGGAAGTTCCTGCTTAGGCTGGCTTCTCACCAGTATCCTCAGATCTCAGCCTCCGGAGCAGCTAGTATTACAGGAGTGAGCCACGAGTGCCAGGTTCACTTCCAGTTTTTTCTTTTCTTTCTTTCTGGTTAATTGGAGATAAGAGTCTCACAGACTTTTCTGACCAGACTGTCTTTGAATCACTATCCTCAACTCTCAGCCTCCTGAGTAGCTAGTATTACAGGCATGAGCCACCAGCACCCTGCAGAAGCCAGACATTTTCTTTAAAGCTCTATTTTCAAAACAATCCTATGAAGCATAAACAATGAAACAAAAGCACAGGAAGATCAATCAATTTGCCTGAGACCAATAAGACCTCCAACCTCTTTCCCCACTCCTGAGCTGCTTTGGAGGATGGGAGGAGAATTGGCTTATGGAAATGAGGAGACATGGGCGGGGTCTGGCTTTGAGCCCTTTCCTCTAAGTCATCCATCTACTCCAACCCTAATGCTACAAATGCATTTAGGAAACTAGACAATGTGTACTATGGAAACCTGGATGTTAGAAAGAGGCATTTGACTTGTTGCTACTAGAGAAAGATTAATTGCACTTTAAAAGTGGACTTTGAAGAGCAGACTGAAAATACAGCAGTGTTGTGAGGCTGTACCTCATGCTTGCCTTTTCTATGTGCCTAGGTTTGGTTCAGTGGGGATAGATTTATTGGCTATTATGTTGAGAAGTTATTATGCGGGGTGGGCACCTGCAGAATGATCCATACCACTAAAATGGAGAGGAGAACTGATTCTTCTCTGTAGAAGGGTTTCCTGCAGGGTAACCCACGCCAAACAGGTGCAAAAATAAAAAACAAAAAAAACAACAACAAGGCAGAAGGAGCCTAAGTTTTCCTGAGAAAAGCAGGAAACAATGAGCTGAACTGCAAGTCTGCTGAGCTGCCAGTACTGGGGCTTGAACTCAGGATCAGGGTGTTGTCCCTTAGCTTTTATACTAGGCTGGCACTTTAGCCACTTAGCCACAACTCCACTTACAGCTTTTTGCTGGTTAATTGGAGATAAGAGTATCATAGACTTTCTTGCCCAGGGTGGTTTAGAACCACGATCCTCAGATCTCAGATTCAGGTATGAGTCATCCGTGTCCAGCTTTGTCTGCTATATGATTATGAAATGCATGATTAAATAGTCAACAACTAGACCAGAACTGATGTACACTTTTTCCCATACTATACCAATTGCTCCGGTCTCACTTTCCCATACCTGTGAAAAGCAATTCCCAGTTTTGTTCCTACAAAGTTATTCAATGGGGTCAAACATAACATAACACAACCTAATAACCTTAACATCACATAACACAACCTAATAACACATCCTTGGATGTGTACTCCTTGGTTTTGAGAATAAAATTCACATGAAGAATTGAGGGGCACTTTATGTTTGTATTTGTGTTCCCTGAATTACTCTCCAGTTGGAGCTGCATATTCAATTTAGAGAATAAAAATAATAGCTGCTAATAGCATCTTCAGACCAAATATGTTCATAATTTTGGTCACATTTTAAAATATAGGGAATTCAAATGTGGGCCGGTGGCTCAAGCCTGTAATCTTAGCTGCTCAAGAAGTTAAGATTTGAGAATCAAGGTTCAACGCCAGTTTGGGCAGAAAAATCTAAGACACTCTTATCTCCAGTTAACCAGCAAAAAGCTGGAAGTGGGCATGTGGTTCAAGTGGTCAAATGGCAGAGCAAATAGCCTGGAGTGAAGAAGAGCATGAGGCTCTCACTTCATGTCCCAGTACTGCTTAACAAAATTAAAATTAAAAATTAAGAAATCAGAGCCACTAATTGGCAGGTGTTTTTATACACAGCTAAACTATCTCAAGTGGCAAAATAGTAATCTCTTGAGGATTAAACAAACAAACACAAACGACCATACGTGTTAGATTTCTTAGTTTTGGTTCCTATTTCAAAGAACCCAGGGAAGCTGTTACCTGTATTCCAATGGATAGACATCGGTTTTTTTTGAAGTCCTTCTTTCTGTCCTCAGTGGTAACCGTGGCTATGGTAGTGGTGGTGGTGGTGACAGTGGCAGTGTTGTTGCCCATATGTTGACTTGCAGGGCCATGGATCTGAGCATTTGCAGCCTCGATGGCGGCTGTCAGAGCCTTCATACTGTCCAGGCTTTCCGTGGAGTTGCTGAGACCAGACTGGCTGATAATGTCTCCTCTCTGGCCTTGTCCATCCATGTAGGCATCCTGCGCAGACTCTGTGCTACTCTGGGCTGTGATAGAAATGAAAGGTTTCGTGGTAGTTCTGGGTGGGACTGGAGGTGGTGTCTTCTTATATGTTGTAATGCAAGATGACACTGGAAGACAGTGAAAACAAACACACTGTGATTTCTGCCTGGGCTTTCATTCCTGCTATTGTGTCTGACAGCCATTGGAAATGGGGGCACACAAAACACACCCTAAGATGTAGAAGACGAAAACAAGTCCATGTACAGAGGGAGATCCCCTGCGGAGCTTCCAATGGAGCAAATCACTCACAAAACTCAGGGGAAAAGACGGAAAGAAACAGCCTCGGAAATGGAAGTTTCTGGAATGGAAATTATAAATCAACATGAATTAGATATAATTGGCCAACTGTAGACAACTTTACAGGCCACCACATGTTATGTACACATATGGAAAAGGTGAAAAGGATTCTATCTTCTCAGGAAAACATCAAATGTAGCTGAACATCAAATAACATAATTCACTAAAGACGATTTTGGTGGTTATAGTAAGCACTGAAAGGAAGGAGGCTGTAAGTATGTGTATACTGTTCTTAATAATGAGTAAGAGTGACTCCTAGCTCCCTGAAGTATGTTTGGTTCATCAACACTCAATTCCTTCCTTCGTTCCTCCTTCCCCCCCCTTCGTTCTTTCTCTCCTTCCTCTCCTTCCTTTCTTCTTTCTTTTGGATAGGTGTTCACTAGACAATGTTTTTCAGTCAGTTGTTGGGTTGAACTCGGGCCTAGGTGCTGTCCCCCTGCTTTTTTTGCTCAAGGCTAGGGTTCTACCATGTTGAGCCACAGTGCCACTTCTGGTTTTCTGGTGGTTAATTGGAGACAAGAGTCTCATGAATTTTCATGATTTTTTTGTCACTCTTGGGGCTTGAACTCTGAACCTGAGTGTTGTCCCTGAGCTCTTCAGCTCAAGGCTAGCACTCTACCACTTGAGCCACAGCAGCATTTCCGGTTTTCTGGTGGTTAATTGGAGATAAGAGTCTAGCAGACTTTCCTGCCCACGCTGGCTTTGATCCTCAGATCTCAGCCTCCAGAGTGAGCCACCAGCACCCAGCTTGTAAGTAAATTTGTATTATAGTATCTGAAACACTTTCAGAGTGTGTCTTTGGTCTCCATAAACTTATTCCTGAGGTGCCTCCTTTACAGCTACTTGACCAAGTCAAGGGTCTGAATCCATTCATCTGTAGCTGCTGTTCTGGTACATTTTAATCAAGGTCTTCCCCAAGGCTCTAGCTGAAGCTGACTCTAGCCTCTCTCTCTCCACCTATCTGACATTAATTTTCCACTTTTCATTTGTGAAGAACCATTTTGTCAAAAAACAAAAAGCTCAAGGGGCTGGAAGGTGGCTCAGTGGTAGAGTGCTTGCCTTGCATGCATGAGGCTCTGGGTTCGATTCCTCAGCACCACATAAGCAGCTGGAAGTGGTGCCATGGCTCAAGTGGTAGAACTCTAGCCTTGAGCTGAAGGGCTGGGGGACAGAGCCCAGGCCCAGAGTTCAGGCCTCACAACCGACCCAAAGAAAAGAAAGCTCAAAAGAGAATTATGAAGCTTCCAAATGAGAATGCTTACCTAAAAAGAACAATGCCTTTCCTAGCTTTCTGAAGAGTTTTGCTAGTCTCCTTAAAACCTATTAGAGTTATTACCAAATATTCACCATGTGGACTGTCTCCCCCACCACCTCTATGTCTTTTCCTTCTACAGGTGTATCCCTGTGGTTAGGCCCAGGAGCTAGACCCAGCTGCACAAGCCTGGCTCATTGCCTGTATGTAGTTCTAGTGATCACCGGCACCATTTCACCAAATAAAATACTTGCTTCAGTATTGTCCATGTTTCCTCTGGCCACACAAAGAAAATATCCTACAATAACAGTAAATAAAATGGTTTTGCTGTCCTCATCTCTACTGCCCAGTGGCTTGGAGGAATTTCCTTACATTTAAAAGATATAGCAACATTTCTGTTGGGCAGCTCCCCAGGGATTGTCTGTGAATTGAAAGAATGTCACATAAATGTTACTATCCAAGAGCATATTCATTCTGGAAGGGCGATGGGTGGGAAGCACGTACCCAAGAAAAGTGTGGTCCCCTCCTAGTTACCTGGATATTTCATTAACAAAAATTTCCCCCAAGAAGATTTTCCATGTAAGCTTACTGCATGATATTATATCTTTAATATTAACAGGGTGAGCAAAAACAAGCCAGTTTACTATTTCATGTGTGTATGTGTGTGTGTGGGGGGGGTATGCATGTGTGTACTGGTATTGTGGCTTGAACTCAGGGCCTAGACACTGTCCCTCGGCTTTTTTGCTCAAGGCAGGCACTTAACCACTTGAGCTGCAGTTTCATTTCCACTTTTTTGGTGGTTAATTGGAGAGAAAAGTCTCACAAACTTTCCTACCCTGGCTGGCTTTGAACTATGATCTTCAGATCTCAGTCTCCTGAGTAGCAAGGATAATAGGCAGGAGCCACCAGATCCTAGCCAATGTGCTTTTGTTGTTGTTGTTGCTAAGTCTCCTGAGAGGTCCTACCACTCAGGAAGATGGCAGTGTGTGTTTATAGAGAGCCATAGCAGGGCCAGTCTACCTCAGCTTCTTCCCAATGACCCACAGCTAAGCCTCTGGCCAAGCTATGAAGGTGATGAGATGTCTTGTCCCATTTAGCTCCATGCACCTAACCACCAGGAGCTACTTCTGGATTTCCAGGAAGGGTTGAAGGATGGAAACTCTGTTTGGGACAGCAGTCAATGTCAGAGGGAGTTGGGAAGGGTAGACATGCTCAACTTGAATCTAAGGAGACTAAGTCATTACATTATTTCTCCGAAGACAAGTCTGTGCGATGTAAACTCATAACTGCCTTCAGATGGATTCTCAGGACATTCAGTTCACTCATATTCCAAAGAAGTGATATAACCAGTTCTAACATTATATGCCCCATCTTCTGGGGCAGACACTGCTTATTTACACCCTCCCTGGTGTCTTCTTTCTGAGTAGATTACTCAAAATTGGGTGCTGCAGCCCCAAATCATTTCATTTCTTTTGCTGTAAAGGGCAGTGGAATTCTTGCTGTGGTATGGTAATGGGGAGAGGGATGGTGATTAGGTCCTGTTACTTCTGGCACAATTGCTAGACTTGAGCTCTGCCTCCTGCATGGTCCAACACACTCCACAGGCCAACCATATTTTACTAGTGTCAGGTAGAGTAGAGAAATGGTTTCTCCAACAGGCTGGTCTGGCTCTAACACTCAAAGGTGATAAAAATTTGAGGTTGGCCCACTTGGAGTACAGAACTTGAACTATCTGCCATGGTGGTACGTTGAAGTTGCTTTGCTTTGAGACTTTACCACTGGAGTTGGCTCAAAGATGCACCTTGCAGTCACCAAACAGGAATTTAAGAGAAATTCAAACCTTGGAGGTTGATTGGTTTTTTTTGAATCAGCAGCCTTGAACCTTAAACCTTGAGCCTTTAATACCCAATGCCTTGAACATACCACACAAGTGCTCTACTCCTGATCTATAGTCCCAACCCAAGATTGCCTTTCAGAGACAAGTAAAAAGGATCTAAGTGACAACTCCCCCTTCTTCTGATTTCCTTCCTCAGGTTGTTAAACATTTCTGCACCTCCAAGTGCAGAGCTGTGCTATTCAACTGGTGTCTGTAACATGGGACAACTTTCAGACCACTCTATTTGTTCCCGTGTAGCTCGCTGTGAAAATGTGGAGCATGCTTTTAGCAACTTTTATAGCAATGTCGTAGTGGGTTTTATCAATCTGTTGATCTAATTAAAACAGTGAGCTGGACTCTGGTGGCTCATGCCTGTAATCCTAGGTTCTCAGGAGCCTGAGATCTGAGGTTTATATTTCAAAGCCAGCTTAGGCAGGAAAGTCCTTGAGACTCCTTTCTCCAGTTAGCCACCAAAAGAGGGGGAAAACAAAGAGCTGGAAGTAGAGCTGTGTCTCATGTGGTAGAGTTAGAGTGTTAGCCTTGAGCACAAAAGCACAGGGACAATGCCCAGGCCCAGAGTTCAAGCCCCAGGACTGACACTAACCCTCCCCCTCAAAAAAACCAACCCCCCAAACCCCAAAAATCCAAAAACTAAAACCAAAAGACAGTGGGCTTGTGTTCTGCATGTTTTGATTCTTCAAATTTCTTTTTTTTTTTCTCCCTAAGAATTAGTTTTTTATCAAATCATTGATCTGCAACAGATTGAAGATCAAATACACAAAACTAGTCCTTCCACCAGCGATAATTTGAGAACACTGATAGAGAACATTGGTAAATCCAGGTGAACAGTACAGAGGTGGTACAGGTGAGACAAACATATCAGACGGCTGAATTAAAACTACAGACTATTTGACAAAGCAAATGGCCTGAAGAGGCCAAAAGGAAAAGAGACCTGTGGAAGAACTGAAAAGTGGGACATAAAGAGACAACTTCAGACATAGAGAATGGAAGGATTAAATGTTAGGCTTAAGAAGCACTCAGGTGCCTGTTTCTGAAAAGGCATGTACTGACTGGCAGTGTGGTATCTGCCACAGAGAAGGTGTCTACAACCATCCAATGCTGCGCTGTATTCTGGGAACACTGCTCTCCCTCACCACATTTCCAGGGCTGGGGATCAAGCCAAGTTTCTTGGGCCTGCTGGCAAGTGCTCTATTGCTGATAATTCCTCCTATCACATCACATGAGGAAGAGAGGCTTCATTTGGAAGAGAAGGAAGACAGGATTTTTCAATGATATGAAAGACAATTGAATAGAGCATAGAGGGACTTACTGCACATTACTCCCCAAGGGAAGAATTAGAGGTAAGAGAGGCATGAAAAATAATCAGTGGTAGAGAACTTACCTAGCATGCATGAGGTCCTGGGTTTGATCCCTAGCAACACACACACACACACACACACAATTCTTCATTGTCCACACATGTAATAAAAAGGGTAGTGAGTTCTCAATCCCTGGAGTTGTACTATGACAGACCAACTCATTTTTTTGGCTGGAAAGTTATAGAAATTGTTACCACCATCTGATAAGTTACTGAATTTGGTGACAAGGGATCTTTCAAATTGGAGATCCTGTGGCACTATGAATACAAGTGAAATCTAGAAAAGAATTTGAAAAGTAGGGTCCCATGGAGAGTGACACAAAATAGCCAGAGAAGAAGCAGGGTGCTAGCGGCTCATATCTGTGATCCGAGCTACTCATGTGACTCAGATTTGAGGATCAAAGTTCAAAGCTAAGCAGGAAATCCACGAGACTCCAATTAAGTACCAAAAGCCATAAGTAGAGCTGGGGCTCAAAGGGTAGAGCACTAGCTTTGAGCAAAAAAAAGCTCAGGGACATGCACCAAAAAAAAAAACAACAAACAAATTTTAAAAAAGGAAACCAAAAAGCAAGCCTCCTCAAAGAGGCTGTCTGGTAATGATGATGAGTGTCCTGGAATCTCTAGGAAGCATTTGGCACTGAGGATGAAGCTGCCAGCAGAGAAGTTAGGTGCTACTGTTGCTATTCAGGAGAACCCAAAGCCCAGAACTATGAGTCTAGACATCACTGTGTTCCTGGTGATGTGCTAGATAGGGCAAGCAGGCCTACACATCAATGCTAGACACATTGTCTGGCTTGGGTCCTTCTCTGGTGAAAAAGGACAAACATGGTCTCAGAGATGAGAAAGATTTTACTATTTTGTGTGTGTGTGTGTGTGTGTGTGTGTGTGTGTGTGTGTGTGTGTGACAGTTCTGAGAATTGAACCCTGGGGCCTCATGCATACTGGCAAGCCCTCTACCACATAGTACCATGGGACCTCATGCATACTGGCAAGCCCTCTACCATATAGTACCAGTATTAAAAAAAAAATCATTTTATTTTTTGTTTTTGCTGGTACCCTGTATTAAACCTAGGACCTCATGCTCTTGCTTGGCTTGCTTGCTCAGCTGGTGCTCTATTACTTGAGCCACACCACTAGAACAGCTTTTTGCTGGCTATTTTGGAGATGTATTCTATTGCATTTTCTACTGAAGCTGGCTTCAAACAACCATCTTCTGATCTCAGCCTCTTGAGTAGCTAGGATTACAGGCGTGAGCCACCAGTGCCTAGCTCATATTTTATTTTGAGACAAAGACTAGAAAATTTTCCTAGGCTAGTCTCACATGCATGACCCTCCTGTCCCAACCTGTAGAGTGGCTGGGATTATAAATATGTACCACCATACCTGGCTCCACTATCCCTATTTGATTGGTAGAAATATTAGACTCAGGACAAAGAGCGCCTCTAAGTCATATGGCTTCTAAGTGGTAGAGTTAGAGAACCCAGATTGCACAGCCCAGTTTAAATGAATGAATGAATTCCAAGTAACCCACAAGAATTGGTCAACTCCAAGTGGCTGTAATTTTTTTTTTTGGGTCCGGTCGTGGGGCCTGAACTCTGGGCCTGGTCGCTGTCCCTTAGCTCTTCAGCTCAAGGCTAGCGCTCTACCATTTGAGCCACAATGCCACTTCCGGCTTTTTTCTTTTTGCTTATGTGGCGCTGAGGAATCGAACCCAGGGCCTCAGGCATGCAAAGCAAGCGCTCTACCACTGAGCCACCTTCCCAGCCCCAAGTGGCTGTAATTTTAAAGTTTGTAGTCAGGTGAAGTGGCCCAGACCTGGAATCCCAGCTACTCAGGAGGGCCGAGGTGCTTGAGTCCAGGTGCTTCAGACTGGCCTGGGCAGCACAATGAGAAACTATTTTAAAAGAAATGAGAAAAGGAAGTAGGCATGTAGACCCGTGGTAGAGTGCTTGCCTAGGGCAAAGCCTGGGTTGATCCTCAGCACAGCAAGCAAGTGAGCAAGAAAGAAAATGAAAATGAAGTATTTGAAGAACAAATATCAGAGGAGGGAAAAAAAAACTCCCTCTATCCAACAAAATACACATGGAAAGTCACTAGCTTGTTTCAAAAATATTTACTGTTTCTCATTCCCAGGCCACCCAACGTGTGGCTACCAGCCTCCAAAGGAGGCAGAGCTGAGGCTTCCCAGGCGGGGTCTATACTCTTCTTTCTCAACCCACTTCGGTGAGGTCTGGCACAAGCACATCCCATAGTCTCTCCGGGTCAGTTTGGCCGAGGGGGGGGGGGTGGGATGGGGCGGGGAGGGGCTGTGAGGATGATTTCCACTAAAGCCATCCTCCAGGAAAACAACAAAGCTGATGAGTTCTACTTTTCTCCAAGTAGAAAAAAGCATGTTGGAGCAGGGGAGGACAGAATAATAACTTTTGCAGCCAGGCCCTGGCCAGTTGGTGCTTACTAGTATTCCAGACGCTTCCTAATGCCAGACAAATGCCCAAGCCCTGGCATGTCTGGCTTGGAGATCTAGTCAAGTGATAGCAGCCGGCTCCGGGGGGGAGCACCCAGCCACGCCGCTAATCAAACACAACATTGTTCTCACAAAGCAGGAAGCACCAGGTTTGTTCCAAAATCACAACTTTTTTTTTTTTTTTTTAAAGAGGCACCAGAGTTGTTTTAACAAGTTGCTACAAAAACTTGTGCTTCCTGGGGCAAGGCAGTTTGGCACTAGCAAACACTGTAGAGAAATCCAGGGAGGACCGGATCAGAAAGTGAGTCATAAAAAAAAAAAAAAAAAGCCCCAGGCACTTGATGCCTGGAAATGATGTAAGAAGCAGCCACTCCTGTTAAAACTCCAACCAAACAATGCTCCCAGTCCACTGCAGCTGCTCTCCAAATGTCAGCGCCAGCCCAGTCAAAAGAGCTTGAAACTCACCAGGCTGAAGGAGTTGCTGTATGCTTTCTCACCCACATTTTCTCCCAAGCACTCTTAGGAACCTGGCAACAGGTAACGTGGCAACCTTTGACTTACAAAATGGCAAGTGGCACCATCTCAGAGAACAAATGGATGTTTTGCAGGCCAGCTGCTTTCTTTCCTCCCCACCGACCCCACACCCCACCCCCTCCCTCCTAAAATACCCAAGGTCTGAGAAAACAAACTTCTGCTGCAGCAGACAAGCCTATCTCTCCAGCATACCCTGCTGGCCAAGATTGGAACACCACCTATGTAACATAGGCAGATAACGCTGCTCAGCTGCAAGGTAAGTGGAGCTGTGGAAGGAGTGGACATCTTTGCTGGATTTAAGTTGTAAAAAGGATAAAGAAAAGTCAGCTCAGAGGTCTTGCCTTTGGGGGTTTTTCTGTTGTGTGTGAAGGTTCTGGATCTTGAACTTAAGGCCTAAGTGCTGACGCTTAGCTTTTTTGCTCAAAGCTGACACTCTACTACTTGAGCCATACCTCCAATTTGGGGCTTTTTGCTGGGTAATTGGAGATGAGAGTCTCATAGACTTCTGCCTAGGCTGGCTTGGCACCTTGATCCTTTGCTCTTAGTCTCTTGAGTAGCTAGGATTACAGGTGTAAGCCACCAGTGCTGGAATCAGATGTCATTCTCCCCCCCCCCCCCCCCCCCCCCCCCCGCTTTTTTTGCCAGTCCTGGGGCTTGAACTCAGGGCCTGAGCACTGTCCCTGAGTTTCTCTTGCTCAAGGCTAGCACTCTGCCACTTGAGCCACGGTGCCACTTCTGACCTTTTCTGTTTATGTGGTACTGAAGAATTAAATCCAAGGCTTCGAGTATGATAGGAAAACACTTTACCACTAAGCCACATTCCCAGCCCTGTCTTTTTTTTTTGTTGTTGTTGTTGTTTAACTTAGCATTTTAACAATTTTTTTTTAAGTGCAAGATGAAATGTCTGGGTTGGGAGGATTATAAAATTGTTATTATTATTATTTTAGTTGGCCGTGGGGCTTGAACTCTAGGCCTGGGCACTGTTCTTGAGCTCTTCAGCTCAAGGTGAGGCCTCTACCACTTAAACCACAGCACCACTTCCAGTTTTCTGGAGGTTAATTGGAGATGAGAGTCTCACGGATTTTCCAGCCCGGGCTGGCTTTGAACGGTGATTCTCAGATCTCAGCCTCCTGAGTAGCTAGGATTACAGGCGTGAGCCACTGGTGCCTGGCTGGGGGAAATATTTTTTAAGGAAGCAAAGTAGAAAGTAGCTTTTGCCATTTTCTCCCAATATATTTTCTTCACTTTAACCACAGGCAAAACTGAATGGTAGTGAGGATTAATACTGGAGATTCCCTGTTATCTGAATTTGCACGGTGTACAGACACTTTCTAACCAGCCTGAAGCATTTTGACCCATTTGCAAAGATTACCTAAGATTTCCCAAGTGTAAATTCAGCTTCCAGGAGAGCACACCTCTGTGCCCCACCTACTCTCTTTTATCTCTGTGTGAGGTAAAAACAAGGCAAATGCCAAAGGCAGTGCTTCTAACCTGCCTCTTCCTCTTACTTATCCCTTCTACTCTGCAGTTTGTTTTGGAGGATGAAGAACCACAGTTGGTTGCTCCAGTTAGTACAGGGGACAGGTCATTTCTTTCCAGCTAAGAAAAAGGTTCAGATCAAAGTTAACTGTTCTCTTCAGAAAGTTTCATTAATCAAGTAAATTAGAGGACATTATTAGCTGGGCATGGTGGTACATGCCTGTACTCCCAGTACGCTAAAGCATTAGGCCGGATGATCCAGCATTGGAGGCCAAGCCTGGGCTAGCAAGACCCTGTTTCCAAAAAATAAAAATAAATGTTTAAAAAACATAGTGACATTAAATGATGTTTGGAAGAAGGTAGTTTTAGAACATTCACATCCAGGTATAAAGGTAGTAATGTGGGCTGGAAAGGTAGCTCAGTGGTAGAGTGCTTCCCTTGCATACATGAGACCCTGGGTTCGATTCCTAGGTACCACATAATCAGAAAAAGCCAGAAGTGGTGCTGTAGCTCAAGTGGTAGAGTGCTAGCCTTGAGCTGAAGAGCTGAGGGATAATGCTCAGGCCCAGAGTTCAGGCCCCATGACTGACCAAAAAAAAGGTAGTAATGTGGTGTGTGTGTGTGTGTGTGTGTGTACATGTGTATGTGTGTACTGGGACTTAAACTTAGAGCCTAAGTCCTCTTTTGGCTATTTTGCTTAAGACTGGCACTTTAACTTGAGCTATACCTCCACTTCTGGCTTTTCAGTAGTTAATTGGAAGAGTCTCACAGACTTTCCTGTCTGGCTAGTTTCTTACCATGATCCTTGGATCTCAACCTCTTGAATAGTTAGGGTTATAGGCCTCCAGCCTAATGTGGAGGTTACTGAAGTTTGACAAGTAGCTGAATACTATTAGAAGCTGAGGATTACCATATATGAAATCAGTTGTCTGAAATCACTAATGTCAAAGGAGTAACCTTGGGCTGGGAAGGTGGCTCAGTGGTAGAGTGCTTGCCTTGCATGTATGAGGCCCTGGGTTCGATTCCTCAGCACCACATAAGCAAAAAGAAAAAAGCCGGAAGTGGCGCTATGGCTCAAGTGGTAGAGCGCTAGCCTTGAGCTGAAGAGCTGAGGGACAGCACGCAGGCCCAGAGTTCAGGCCCCACGACCGGACCCAAAAACAAATTAAAAAAAAAAAAAAAAAAAGGAGTAACCTGAAAACAGGCAGATATTTACTTAGTGTTTACCCAGACTGTTAACTACTGAGGCTTGGGGTTCTGAGTGAGTAAGTAAGCATTGCTTGGCCAGTTGTAAAGACAAATCACAGATTCATAGAATGAGGGCACACATGTCGCAATCTGGGGGCTTAAACGTTGGTCTTACTCATTTTAAAGGCAAGAGTGTTGTTTCCAGTAGGAAATGTGATCAAGATTTCACAGCTCATTTTCCTGGCCGTTCAAACAGGTGCTCTTGAGTCACCGAGCCACACAAGTGCCTGCCCTGGCAGCTTCATTGCTGAGGATTCAGTTTCCATTTTTTCTATGACTTTCTGAAGTGATTTCTACTATTGAGTCAGATATATCACTTCCTCTTAGACTTAGGGATTTTTTTTTCTTCCTTTGTCAACATTTGTAACCATGTGCATGTTTTTCAAAATGTGTCCCAGCCAGGTCTACAGGTCTTCCTGGGCTGAATAGAATGTTTACCAGAGGGGAAGATGCAAAGACCCAAGGTCAGGGTTACAGAATTATATAAGGTTTCCTGTTTGGGCAGCTGGTCTACCAGCCCCTCTGGTTAGGACAGACAGATCTTGTTGAAAGACAGTGTGCCCATGTGCCCAGGAGGCTGGAGTGGAGATGGTGCCAAGGGTGAGAACTTTGTTCTGTAAAGCTTTTGTGAATCATTTTCCATTTCTTGTCATATTCTATATTCCTTGTTGTGTGTGTGTGTGTGTGTGTGTGTGTGTGTGTGTGTGTGTGTGCGTGTGTGCGTGTGTGTGTGTGTGTTTTCCTGGCCAGATTGAAAGAATGGAATTCACTAAGAATGTCATAATCACAAGGGCAAGCATTGGTGCCTGTCTTATTCACAGGCATGTCACATAGTCCCACCATGACCATTACATAGACAAATGCTTGTTACATGAAAGAATAACCATGGTATCTGGAGAAAAAGGAAAAAGGTCTAACAAGCAGGAAAGAATATATGAAAAAAAGAGTATTGCAGCAAAGCCATTCTCTGTGGCTTCCTCTGTATTCACAATTTCAGCACCCACAATTACAATGGAAGTGGCCAATGGAAAGTATTTGCAGCAAAAGTTGCTTCTTTTCTTCGTCTTTGAACATACAGTATAACACATATTTATACAGCATTTGTTTTGTTTAAGGTATTAGAAAGAATCTACAGATGACACAAAGTAACGACAGAAAGTGCACAGGTTATATGTAAATATTACATGAGGAACTTGAGCCCCAGAGGCTTGGGGTATCGGGGAGGTCCCCAAATCAATCTTACTAGGCAACCAAGAGATAATTATTTCAATTCTTACCAATATCCACTTGTGTTTGGCATTAGCCAAGTATTGGCCAAGTACAATTATGGTTGACCAACTTTTGTCATAAAGCTAGAACATCAAACCCCAATGTAATGTCACTTGTGAAGGCTAGGGGTATAGAGAGTAGGCACTTGGCATGAATGAGGCTCTGGATTCAATACCAGCACATAAAAAAGCAAAGTGTTCCCGGTACAGGTGGCTCATGCCTATAATAGGTACTCAGGAGGCCGAGATAGGAGGATCACTGTTCAAAGCCAGCCTGGGGCAGGAAAGGCTATGAGACTCTTATCTCCATCCTAAAAAAAAAAAAGCCGGAAGCGAAGCTGTGGCTCAAGTGGTAGAGCACTAGCCTTAAGCAAAAGAAACTCAGGGATAGTACCCAGACCCTGAGTTCTGGCACTAAAAAGAAAAAAAAAAAAGAGAAAGGAAGGCAGTTTCTACACTCACTTGTGAACTGCTTTCTCTCTGCCAGGTGTTATTCAGGGGCACCAAGCAGATGGAACCTGAGGACTCAGCATATTAACTGCCCTTTCCCTCTGTGGCTGCTTTTCTTTTCCTTGCTACTTTTCACTTCTTCTTGGCCTTTTTATCCTGTGATCTGTCTGCTTGCACGCAAGATGGATATCTGATGGCCAAGAAACTTGCTTTAGACTTCCTGGTTTCACTTCATCAGAATTAGTATCACCTGGCCCATGGAAACTTGGAGTGGGGAATGCTAGGACAAATCTGGAATGGAATCCCACAGCATTCCTGGGTCATAACCACAGTGGAGTAAACCCACCCCGAGGTGAGGTTGTATTGTGCAGGGTATCAGCACAGGTCACTCATATATCTGACTGCAGATAGTAGCTGGGTGTGAAGCCAGGCTAGAACTTGGGTGTGAATTTACCAATAGCCTTTCCCTGGTCATCTGTGCAGTGAAGAGAAAGTGGATCTATCACAGCCGTTCATATTTCTAGGGGCCTTGTAAGAGAGGGTCTGTCTGCATCAAGACCACCTGGAGCCAAAGCATTTGCACCCAGTACACTGAAAGCCTAAGTCTGGGGGAAAGGAATATATGCAGAAGTGAAGAAGAAAAGCCGGGCGCTGGTGGCTCACGCCTGTAATCCTAGCTACTCAGGAGGCTGAGATCTGAGGATCACGGTTCAAAGCCAGCCCGGGCAGGAGAGACCGTGAGACTCCTTTCTCCAGTAAACCACCAGAAAACCGGAAGTGGCGCTGTAGCTCAAGTGGTAGAGCGCTCGCCTTGAGCTGAAGAGCTGAGGGACAGCGCCCAGGCCCAGAGTTCAAGCCCCACGACCAACAAAAACAAAAAACAAAAAACAAAAAAAGAAGTGAAGAAGAAAGAAAATGTGCCCATTTTGCTTTATGAGAATAATTAGCTAGGACTGGAAGGCAGGTCAGTGGGAGATGGCCCCAGGCAGCTCTGGGCTGTTTAGTTAAGCACTTGTTATTCATCTTACTCTTTTCCTCCTTCCTCCCTCAAGGAAAAACCATCTGGGTTGATATTGTTTACATGAGCCCACTTGGCTCAGAAAATGTCTAAGTATCATAGATATAAGGAACCAAGACCTTGTACAGGTATGCCTCTATCTCTCTCTTGGTCCACTTCCTTGCCCAGCAAGTGCAAGGCCCCCTGGGAGCACTTGTTGTTTGCCAGAATTAAACAGAGTAACCTACAAAACTTTTGAAGTCAAAATGTAAGTCGGTATCAATTTACTCTCCCACTCCCCTCAGCCGCCCCCTCATTCACTTAAGTGTTTGATGGAAGGAACTGCTTTGGCTGGTCTCATTAAATTCTTAAAACAACCCTGCAGAGGCGTCTGTGGTCTCTGTTCTGCAAGCCTGAGAGTGTGCGTTAACCAACTTCTCCCAGGGTGGAGTTTGGAAGCTGTGTGCTTCCCACCAGGCCCACTGCGCTGTCCCTGAAGCTCTTCAGCTCAAGGCTAGCACTCTACCACTTGAGCCACAGCACCACTTCCGGTTGTTTTTACTTATGTAGTGCTAAGGACTCCAAGCCAGGGCCTCATGCATGCAAGGCAAGCACTCTACCAGGGAGCCACCTTCCAGCCCCTGGGTGATGGTGATGGTGTTGGTGATGGAATGAGGTCTTACTCATCCCAACTGAGAGCCCTGGCAGCAAGACCAACCACCAGGGGGCGTCCTTCTGCAGCCCCCTTTCAGTTTCTGGACTTGGGTCCCACCTGTGAAGGTTGTGCCCGCTGGAGAGGGAGTGTATGTGCTTTAGCATTTTACAATGAAAAGGATGAAGGTCCAAGATCAGATTTTTTAAATACAACACTTCTCATATTGTCTCTCCTGGCAGAATTCTGCTTATCCAGTGGATGGTAATAGTAAGTGTGCTGGTTTGGTGTGTGTGTGTGTGTGTGTGTGTGTGTGTGTGTGCGCTTTAACTTGGCCTCTTGCTCTCACTTGGCTTCTTTGCTCGAGGCTGGTACTCTACTACTTGGGGCACAGCTCTATTTCTGGCTTTTTGCTTGTTAATTGAAGATAAGAATCTCAAGGATTTGTCTGCCCAGGCAGGCTCTGAACATCAACCCTTAGGTATCAGCTTCCTCACACCTCAGCTAGGATTACAGGCCTGAGCCACTTGTACACAACATTTTTTTTTTTTTTTTGGAGTCCTGGGGCTTGAACTCTGGGCCTGGGCACTGTCCCTGAGCCTCTCTGTGCTCAAGGCTAGCGCTCTACCACTTGATCCACAGGGCCTTTGGCTTTTTCTGTTTATGTGGTACTAAGGAATTGAACCCAGGGCTTCATGCATGCTAGGCAAGCACTCTACCACTGAGCCATATTCCCAGCCTGACAGCATTTTTTTTCTTTTTTTTTTAAAGGCAGGGTTTTTCTCTGTAGTCCAGGCTGGTCTCTCAACTTGTGATTCTCTTGCCTTACCTTTCCATGTCTGGGGATTACAAGCTTTTGCCACTAGACACCAAATTTTCCATTCTAGTTTTTGAAAGAATTATAAAAGGCATAGGCAAAAAAAAAATCTGAGTTTGTTTTGATACCTAATCATGAGAGCTCAATTGTTTTTAATTAAATAAAATGTTAGAAAAACCGTCTATACCCACGACACTAGAGCCAGAAGATGCTAGAAGATTCTGTGGGTTGTAAGCCCAGAATCTCAGGCTGTGATGGAATGAACTCCTGGCGGCCACTGTCACTGCTCAGAATGACAGCTTCATTCCAAACGGAACCCAGAAAGACAAAGGTCGGGTTAAGAATGTGGAAAAACTTGAGAAAAATTAAGAGTTAGTCTGTGGAACGAAAGGAAATGGATGGCGGGGGAAGACAATCATTTTGCAGTCCAGGGCTCCAAGGTTCTGCCCATTTGCAGTTGCTGATAACCTTGTCAGGTCCCCAGATAAAGACAAGTCGTGTCACCATTGGGCATTGGGCTGAGAAGTAATAAAACCTTAGCCTTATCTTCTAAGAGTGGAGTTGGTGAAACCACTGCCAGCAGTAATTACAGTATACAGCCGAGGCCGGTGCTTTAAAGAGAGGGAGGAGGAAGGTGGGAGGGAGAGAAGAAAAAAAAAGGGGCTTAAGGCAGGAAATTGGTGTTTGTTTCGCTCCCTGGATTTAAAAGAGAAAGCAAGCAAACCAGCAAGAAGTTTTCTGGGAGTGAGAAAAATAGCTGGCTAAGTGGCTAGACTTGCCAGGCCGGTGTTTGCTGACCAATGCAGCCCCAGTGATGATGCAGGAAAGTGGCTTGCGCGAGAGGCAAAAGGAAGAAATCTTCTGGGGAGCCTTTGTAAATGTAAATGACCTACGCCACGCCAGCGGGGGAGGGGAGGAGGTTACAATCACCTGGAGTGACTCAGTCCCTGCTGTGAGTTCTGGCTGGAGGATAAAAGTTCTAGCAAAAGCAGCCACGGATCTGCTAGCACGGTAAGGGAATTCCTCTCTTTCTGCATGAATGCCGTCCACCCTACAGAGCCCCCAGCTCAGAAACATCTGTTGTTCACAAGAAAGGGTTTAGCTGCCACTGGAAGCTGGAGGAAGAGGCAAGAGAAAAGTCCTTTGACCTGTGGTTGCCTAGTGTGTGTGTGTGTGTGTGTGTGTGCAGAATAAAACTAATAGTTTCATTTTTTTTTTTTCCTGAGATGTATGGAAGAATTGCCTTGGAACAGTTCTCATCTAGGGATTGTGAATTCCAAGTTGGATGACAACTTTGGAAAGAAATTAAATCCTGCCAACAGAATGAAATATAAATGAAAAAAAAAAAGCTATTCTTTAATTGCCTGCCTGGCAAATCCCCAAAGGCCTGGTGAGTTTTTGATGGGTTGTTTGTCTCACACAGGATCTTCTAGCTCAGGACTGAAGCTCCCACCTGTTCATTGAGTTCCTCATAACCACTTCCCCAATTTTTCAATAAAGCTTTCATGTTTTCTGGAGTGGTATACTGCTATCCAGTTATACCTCAAACGAGGCAACACATTTTTGTTTGGTAAAAAATGAGGGGGAGGGTATTTTCTTTTTTTTTTTTTTTTTTTTTTTTTTTTTTTTTTTTTTTTTTTTTTTTTTGTTTTTGTTTTTAATTTAATTTAATTTTATTTGTGAACATACTGTACAGAGGAGTTACAGTTACATGGGCAGGATAATGTGTACATTTCTTACCAAGCATTGCAGCCTCCTCCTTTGTTTATCCTTCACATCCCTTCCCAGCCTCCCCTTTTGGGGGAGGGTATTTTCAAATGTTCACTCTTCACCCTCCCAGAGAGCTACTAGTTAATGTTCTAATTTATTTTCAACCAGAGCCCTGGGCTGTATGTTTGGAGATGGGGGCGGGGCACTGGGACTTGAACTCCCGGGCCTGGGTGCTGTCCCTTAGTTGTTCTACTCAAGGCTGGACCTTCCAGCCTTACTGATCAGAGTCTCATGGACTTCTCTGCCTGTGCTGGCTTCAAACATCTCCTCATCTTGGGATCTCAGCCTCTTGAGTAGTTAGGATTACAGGCATGAGCCACTGGCACTGGTTCTGGGCATATCTTTAACAACGGTGGGCCCTTTTCTCTTTCCTCCTGGAATTGTTCCACATCGTTTTCATTTTACTACTTAACTACTCTTTGGAGTGTCGCACCAACTTCCTAAGTCAAGCTTTCCCAGACTAAATTGTGACTTATTAATGAATCATAGGATCCACTGAGGTGAGTCACACACTTTCACCACTTAGAAAAAGAAAATAATTAAATAAAAATAATCAGAATTCATCATATGGAAAAGGATTGTGAAACTGGTTCCCTTCTGTGTTTATGTGAGGGGGCTTGTGTGTTTATGTGTGTTGTACGTATATATGTTTATATGTCTTTGTAGGTACATGTTCATATAACTGCATGTGTTTTGTTGTATGTATTCTTATGTGGGTTTATGTATATTTGTGTAGGTATATATGTATGTGTTCAGATCTGTGCATTCAGCAAACAACAGGTACAATCTTCTTTGTCAAAATATTTCTGTCTTGTTCCTCTTTTCAAACTAGTGTACATAACCATAGCAAGAGTCACAGCTGTTACTCCAGTTGACACAGCTGCCCGCAGGGAAAGCCCCATTGGCTATGAGATTGCTGCTTACCTGGTCCCCACCTCCTAGGTCTTCCCCCGACCCTCTTTCTGACCATTTTTACTTTTGTTATTTAACCCATCAAGGCCCTTGTCCCCGGGCTTCCCTCTGTGGAGACAGTCTGTCTTTCCTCCTCGTTCTTACTCAGGTATCAGCTTCTGGTCATCGCTTCCAGGAAGACACCCTTATTGCCCTTCCAAATGCCTCCTCTAGGCTTCTTTAGACCACTGCACTTTTCAGTGGTCAGAGCACTTGTTAAGTTGTAATTATCTTCCAAGTTCCCATTGCATCATAAGCTGCAAGAGGGCATTTAGGAAGTACTTGGCGGGGGATGTAGTGTGTCAACCAGTTATACCCAGTTTAGAGCTCCTTGCTGCACACAACTCAGATAGTTACTACAACAGATCCGATCCCTGTTTCTCAAAGACGGTTTTTATCTTACATGTCTCCCTACCTCCAGTTTGTTTTTCAAACTGAACCTATTTTTTTTCCCAGATTTACTGAATTTCTCCTAGAAGTCAAAATAATAAAAGTTTGGAGAAAGAAGTTTGAGTTCTGGTTTCTGTTAGTCTCAGATTCTTCATACGTAAAAACAAGTGCAGAATTCAGTAATCTCTAAGATCTCTTCTTTCCCCAACATTTTGGCCCTCTGACTGGAATTTCCTCCCAAGATCAAAGAGCTTTTTAGTGACATAAAGTTAACTTTCTAAAGATTTTTTGTTATTATTATCATTATTAGTATTATTATTTAATGGTTTGAGATTGACTCTAGAGCTGGAAGGCAGGTGCTTTACCATGGAGATGGAGGCCAAATTTTCCCTCTCTCTCTCTTTTTTTTTTTTGCCAGTCCTGGGGCTTGAACTCAGGGTCTGGGCACTCTCCCTGAGCTTCTTTTGCTCAAGGCTAGCACTTTACCACTTGAGGCACAGCGCCACGTCTGGCTTTTTCTGTGTATGTGGTACTGAAGAATTGAACCCAGGGCTTCATGCATGCTAGGCAAGCACTGTACCACTGAACCACATTCTCAGCCACTAGGTTTTTTGTTTTTGGTCAGTCGTGGGGCTTGCACTCAGGGCCCGGGCCCTATGCCTGAGATCTTTTGCTCAAAGACAGTGCCCTCCCACTTTGATCCACCACTTCCGTTTTTCTGGTGATTAATTGGGGGTAAGAGTCTCAGACTTTCATGCCTGGTCTGGCTTTGAATCATGATCTTCAGATCTCAGCCTCCTGAGTAGCTAGGATTACAGGTGTAAGCCAGCTAGATTTTTTTCTTTCTTCTGCTTTCTTTTCTTTTCCCTCCCCTTCTCCTTTTCTTTCTTTTTCGGGCCTTGTATTTGTTAGGCAGATAATCTACCATTTCAGCAATGTTCCCAGACAAACTTGAACCTTGATCTTCTGATTTTGCTGCTGTCTTTGGCCTCTTCAGTAGTTATAATTGTAGGTGTGAGCCACTGGTATCTATATTATTTTATTTTGTTAAGATAGAGAACACTCGTCTTCCCACTTCAGGCTTCTGAGTGCTAGATTTATAGGTATACTCTACCATGCCCAGTCCTCTATAGAAATTAAAAGCAAGCTAAAATGTGGTTCTGGTCTTCTTAACATTGTGGGAAATGAGGCACTGTCTCTGAGCATTTGGAGTAAGAGACATTCTCAAGAGCCCAGAAAATGAGTTCTGTTAGAGGGCAAGGCTTGAGAAGGTAGAAGGGGTTTTGTGCCAAAGCTCTACCTTATGGAATTCAGGGGACTCAGGGGGCTTGTACAGAGAGGGTAAGAACTACTGCTCAGTGGAGTCTTTCCAGGATGTGTCTCTTTTTGTTTTCCTTCTTCACTGGTCAGCATATCACCAGGGACCTTAACTTCCTGGGCTAGTTTGTGTGCTTCTTTAGATGTGGTGCCTTTGGCAGTCTACATGTTTTGTGTTTGTGGATACAGGGGACTGAAGGATACGCATTCTGATGTTATCCCAAAGTCACCAGATATTGTGGGGTCTGTAAACCTAAATAAGGATTATTTATCCATGAGCAACTTAATCATTTAGATGGGGCTTGTCTAGAATTTAGAATAGGAGGTAAAGGGAAGGCTGTCCCCTTGAGAAGGATTGCTTGTAGGGAGCAGGTGCTGAACTTCTCCCTCCAAGTAATGTATTG
This sequence comes from Dipodomys spectabilis, assembly GCF_019054845.1. Lineage (NCBI taxonomy): Eukaryota > Metazoa > Chordata > Mammalia > Rodentia > Heteromyidae > Dipodomys > Dipodomys spectabilis. Next base: position 156,412 of record NW_024870701.1, on the reverse strand, counting down.
CTATTCGATAAGCAGATTATCTAAACCCAAACTTAACACTATGCAACGTGAAAGTCTCTCCTTACTGGATAACAGGGAATAACAGAGAATTCTTTTTTTTTTCTTTTTTTTGATGACAGTACTGGGGCTTGAACTCAGGTTCTGGGTACTGTGCTTTAGCTTTAGCTTCAAAAGGATGGTGTTCTACCACTTGAGCCACAGCTCCATTTCAAGCTCTTTGTTAGTTAATTGGTAATGAGTCTTATGGACGTTCCTGCCCAGGTTAGCTTCAAACTGCTATCCTCAGATCTCAGCCTCCCAGGTAACTAGGATTACAAGTATGAGTCACCAGCTGCCTGGCTAACAGAACTTCTTTAGTGTGGAAGGCTGGGAAATATTAGGGCTTGAACTCAGGGCCTGAGTACGGTCCCTGAGCTCTTTTGCTCAAGGCTAGCACTCCACCACTTTGAGCCACAGCTCCACTTCTGGTTTTCTGGTGGTTAATTGGAGATGAGTCTCATGAACTTTCCTTCCTGGGCTGGTTTAAACCATAATCTTTAGATCTCAGCCTCCTGAGCAGCTAGGATTATACGTGTGAGCCACTGGTGTTTGGCTCTAACTCTATTTTAATTAGCTGTAGCTTTCTACCTGAACACAATTACTGGTTCAGAAATTAGGGCCTCAGTCCTAAGAAATGTACTTGGGAAGTTCTAGTACCTTCATGACATGGTGTCTGTACATTGGGTCCCCAAGGAATGCCTAGTCCAAGGGGTCAGGATACATAAAGTCCTTTTGATTTTAATTATTTATATAATTTGCAGGGCTTTTTTTTTTTGAGACAGGGTTTATTAAGTAGGCTAGGCCAACACTCTATCATTTGAGTTTGAGCTATGCCACTAATCCATTTTGCTTTATTTCTCCAGATAGAAAATAGACCACAGATCACGATCATCCCTCCTCTGTCTCCTGTAAGCTGGGATTACTGATATGAACCACCAAGCTCAGCTTGGCCTCTGACCACACTGTGACAGATAATTATACTGCTTTTGCTGAAACAATCACAGGCTCCACAAATTAAAATGCAGGAGAAAAGCTTGGCAGCTTTGCATCCATGTTGTATCTGTCTTTGCTCTCAGCCATTCTCTCTGCAGTCATTTTGTGGTCACCTTGGTTTCCAGGAGGAACAGGACTGATTGAAAACATCTCTGGCCAAGGGCCAGAAACTACTCCCTAAGGAACAGCAGAGTTTTGTAGGGCAGGATCTCCCTGTCCTCCAAAGGAAGAGAAGTAACTGCAATAAAGAAGCTGCATTCTGGAAGAAAGGATCATCTCATGAGAACCAGTGTGCTCCTCTCAAGTGATGACAGTGAGAACAACTCCAGAAATGCAGTATGACTCAATTGGGCAACACTTTGAGCAGGACTGTTGTTCAGTGACGCACACCTCTCTCCCTCTACCCCAGATTTTTGTTAAATCTAAAGCTCATGTCTGGCTGAAATGCTTACTTTGCCTCGTCCCATGGTGTGTCCCTGGCTGCATGGTAGATCTCCTTTCTCTGCCTTTTCCCCTGGCCATCTATTTTTGGTGTCTAGAGGTGAGTGGCTGGACCTGATTGGTGGACTCTCAGGAGTTTAGGCCTGAAAACTAAGGTTTCAGTACTTACGATACTGCTGCACACACTTCCCAGTTCCTTTAGCTTGTTCACTTCTCAAGGCTCTCATGCTGACCACAGGGACACGTATGACAAAGAAAAGTTATGTAAAGCCAGGCAGGAGTAGCTCACACCTATAATCTTAGCTACTCAAGAGACTGAGATGTAAGGATCTCCATTCAAAGCCAGCCTGGGCAGTAAAATCCATGAAACTCTTATCTCCAATTAACTGCCCAAAAAGCTGCAAGTAGAGCTGTGGCTCAACTGGTAGCCTTGAGCAAAAAGTTCAGGGACAGCACCCAGGCTTCGACATCAGACCTGAGGACCAGTACCAAAAATACCAAACCAACCAAACAAAAACAACCACTAAACGACAGCAACAACAAAAAATATGTTTAATTAATATGTGTGGTTTTTCTCTTGATAACCTGTCTCTGGGTCTATAGTACCAGCCATGAACCTCGCAAAGCGATGGGTAAGCAACACTATTCTATTAATTTTTCTCCCCTTCATTGGAAAAAGCAGTGTCTCAGGATTAGCCAGACTTGCCAATTGCAAGCTACCTCACTGTCGATGATGATGATGATGATGATGATAATGGTGATGATCCTTTTATTTTGGTGGTGTCCAGCAGCTAGATCATTAAATTATCTTGCCAGTGGAAAAAAGGAAGGGGATTAGGGTGAATCCCTGATAAGAGAAAAGAGAGGGATCCTTTCCAGTATCTTCACAAATCACAGGACCCTGAAATCCATGATGAAAAGCATTTTTAAGGGTTTTACAAAAAGGAAACTCACAAAGTAGGTGTTTAGCACAGACTTATTTAGCAAAGCAAGGAAGGTAGGTAGAGATGGAAAAGGAGCAGACAGCAGGTGCCAGTGGCTCATGCCTGTAATCCTAGCTAGTCAGGAGGCTGAGATCTGAGGATCTCTGTTCAAAGCTAGTCGGGGTAGGATAGTCTGTGAGACTCTTATCTCTAACTAACCATCAGAAAACCGGAAGCGATGCTGTGGCTCCAAGTGATCAACGCTAGACTTGAAAGGAAATGTTCAGGGACAGTGCCCAGGCCCTGAGTTCAAGCCCCACAACCTGAAAAAAAAAAGGGGGTGGTGGTGGTGATGGGGAGGAGTACCTCCTGCCAGGACGTGGATACAGAGGGTGAAAAATGGAGGTCTCAGCCAGGCTCAAGTGATAGAGCACTAGCATTGAGCACAAAAGCTCAGGGACAGCACCCAGGACCAGCACAAAAGAAAAGAAAAAGGTGTTATCCATTTTAAGTACATTTGAGTATATGCATATTGCCTATGTCAACCTGAACTCACATGGTCAGGTCACCAGGAAACTGTCTATCATGTCATTAAATGATTGGTTTAGCTATTATTCTTGAAATAATAAAAAGGGTCTCAGATGGGTCTTTTTTTTGTTTTTTGTTTTTGCCAGTCCAGTCCTGGGGCTTGAACTCTGGGCATGGGCATTGTCCTGGGACTCCTTTTGTCCAAGGCTAGCACTCTGCCACTTGAGCCACAGTACCACTTCGGGCTTTTTTTTTTTTTTGTTAGTCCTGGGGCTTGAACTCTGGGCCTGAACACTGTCCCTCAGCTCTTCAGCTCAAGGCTAGCGCTCTACCACTTGAGCCACAGCGCCACTTCCGGTTTTCTTCATCAGATGTGCCTTTATTAGTTGTTCTCCCAGGCTCTTTCTACAAGAGTATAATTTTCTTAACACCTAAAATAATGCTGGTGATGTGAGGAATGCTGGTGGCTTTCAGTGCCTTTCAGCTTTACTTCCTGGTGTGTTAATTTCTGAATCTATCTCACAAACATTAAAAAAAAAATCCTTCTACTTTCCTGGTGGTATCCTGGTATCTCTGGCATCATTCCTGAGTTTTCCCATCTGTTGAGCCAGCATGACAACTTCCACCTTGTAGCTTAGGAGGTGAGTGAAGCTCAGATAATGTTCGGTGACATTATAGGCACTTAGCATCTGATATGGAGGAAGCTGACTCTTTCTTTCATTCCTACGTGATTTGATATGACAAGATTCCAATACTGCAAGACTATTTTGAAACTCCTCAGGGGTTGTGTGTGTGTGTGTGTGTGTGTGTGTGTGTGTGTGTGTGTGTGTGTGTGTGTGTAGAGGGGGAGGTCAGTGCATTTTCCTAATGATTCAGACTAAAAGTTCATCTTTCTCTGGTTTCAATTTTTCATTTGTTTTTTTATTATTTTTTTGTTATTGTTGTTACTGAGACTGGGGTTTTGAACTTGGGGCCTGAGTGCTGTCTCTGACCTTTTTTGTTTTTGCTCAAGGCTGGCACTCTACTACTTGAGCCACAGCTCCACTTCTAGCTTTTTGCTGGTTAATTTGAGATAAGAGTTTCATAGATTTTCCTGCTGGGGCTGACCTTGAACCTCAGTCCTCACATCTCAGGCTTCCTGAGTCGGCTAGGATTACAGGTGTGAGCCACCAGCTTCTTGTACTCTTTCTTTAGTGAGGCCTTTCCAGACTAACCAGCCTGGAGCAGACCCCTGTTCTCCCATCCCAGCCCTGTAGCCCCTCCTGATTAGAGGAGCTGCTTGCACAAAATAAATGGGCTGTGATGCTGGAGATGAAGTTCAACAGTGGAATGCTCGCTCATCCTGTGGCATGCCCTGTGTTCTACCCCCAGCCTAGAAAACAAACAAAAAAAGCAAAATGAAACTATGTAAGCATTTCATTTTCTTCTTCTTTTTTTTTTTTTTGGTTGGTCGTGGACCTTGAACTCTGGGCCTGAGCACTGTCCCTCAGCTCTTCAGCTCAAGGCTAGCGCTCTACTACTTGAGCTACAGCTCCACTTCCGGTTTTCTGATGGTTTATTGGAGATAAGAGTTTCATGGACTTTCCTGCCCAGGCTGGCTTTGAACTGTGATCCTCAGATCTCAGCCTCCTGAGTAACTAGGATTATAGGAGTGAGCCACTGGTACCCGGCAGGTGTTTCATTTTCTATAGGGGCAGGTCTTCAGGCTCTCCTTGCTCCTTGGTTATATTATTATTATTGTTATTGTTATTATTATTATTATTGTCGGTCTTGGGGCTTGATCTCTGGGCCTAGGTATTGTCCCTGAGCTCTTCAGCTCAAGGCCAGTGCTCTACCACTTGAGCCACAGTGTCACTTTCGTTTTTCTGGTGGTTAATTGGAGATGAGAGTCTCACGGACTTTCCTGCCCAGGTTGGCTACCTACCGTGATCCTCAGATCTCAGCAGCTAGGTTTACAGGCATGAGCCACTGGTGCCCAGCAACCCAGGCTCTCCTTGGGATGGGTAGTTTTCCCATTCTGCAAGATTCCAGGCATCACGATCTCACTCTACATGGCTAGATGCAGGCTCCTCCACTCTCCCATGGGCTGCTGTCCCTGTTTGGGGGGTGGTGAGGGGGAGCTAACACCTTCCTCCATCTTTGGTTTTCTTATTAACATGCCTGTCCCACCCCAATGCAACCCCACAGCGTGCCAGGATCCTGCCTCTGCTTTGTTGTATCTGGGAAAGAGAATATTTGATGATTTGCCCTGTGGACTTCTGTCAGTGGTTTCAAACTTGCCCTCACGTCACCTTACAGCTCAGAAAATACAAAGAACAGAAATTCTAAAACTAAACAACAACAGCAACAACAAACCTTGCAGGTATGTTTCCAGCTAGACTGGGCTCGGCGGAGTAGATGTGACTCAGAGACTCTGGTCAAGTTGAAGCATGTAGTGGGGAATTTAATACCACACGGCCCTCCTCAGGTGGGGCTGCAGCCTGACTCCAGACTTCCCTAACCTACCATGGAAACAAGGTAAGGTACTAGATCTGACTATATTCGCTGGAGTTACTACACATCTGGCAAATTGGATAATGTTTTAAGGACATTAGTTTGGAAGGCAGACCTTGAGCTCAGAGTGTGCCAGGTGTCAGCGGCTCATGTCTGTAATCCTGCTACTTAGGAGGATGAGATCTAAGGATTGAGGTGTGAAGCCAGCATGGAGAAGAAAGTCCATGAGACTTATCTCTAATTAACCACCCAAAAGCTGGAGGCGGAGCAGTGGTTGAAGTGGTAGAGCTCTAGACTTGAGTCAGAAAGCTAAGGCAGAGTGCCCAGGTCCTGATTTCCAGCTCCAGGACTGGAACAAAAGATAAGTAAGGGGGGGGAGGAAGGAGGTTTGGGTGAGGGGGGTGGTGGGAGGCTGGGAAGGGATGGGAAGAGGAAACAAAGGAGGAGGCAACAATGCTTGATAAGAAATGTACTCATTACCTTGCCCATGTAATTATAACCCCTCTGTACAGTACTTTCACAATAAAATAAATCTATGAGGAGGGGGAAAAAAGATAAGTAAAGAAATAAATAAATACACAAACATTAAAGAAATGTGCTACCCAGGACATTTGTTTACATTTCTTTTTTGGTGATGCCAGGATTTGAACTCAGGGCTTCCTACTTTCTAGGCAGCCTCTCTACCATTTGTGGCACACTCTCAGCTCTTTGTGCTTTTGTTATTTTTGGAGTAATGTCTCACTTTTGCCCAGGTTGCTCTGGACCAAGATCCACCTATTTATGTTTACTACATAGTTGAGGTAATAGGCATATACCACCATGTCTAGCTTTTTACTGGTTGAGATGAGGTCTCAGGAACTTTTTTTTTTTTTTTTGCCTCAGTTGGCCTCAAACATTATTCTTTCCCATCTCTGCCTGCCAAGTAGTTAGGATTATAGGATTATTATGTGCTTGACTTTTTTTTTTTCTTTTCTAGTACTACAGATTGAGGGTCCAAGCTCTATACCATTTGAGCCACCTGTCCAGCTTGCTTAAAATTTTTTAGACATCTATGTTTATTCTATAAGTTGAGGACAAGAATGACTAATTTCCTTATAAGGTTGAAGACAAAGCAAAATAAAGGAAATACTCATTATCTTGTTTGACTTATCTCCAAGAATCTGATAAATGATATACAATGTAAAAACCACTTTGCAAGTACCTCCCCTTCCTCTCACCCTCTCTCTCTCTCTCTCTCTCTCTCTCTCTCTCTCTCTCTTTTTGTTGGTCATCGGGGCTTGAATTCAGGGTCTGGTCTTTACCACTGAGCTCTTTTGCTCAAAGCTAGCATTCAACCTGTGAACCATAGCTCCACTTCTGGTTTTCTGATGCTTAATTGGAGATAAAGAGTCTCATGGACTTTCCTGCCCAGGCTGGCTTTGAACTGTGTTCCTCAGATCTCGGCATCCTGAGTAGCTAAGATTACAGGCATGAGCCACTGGTTCCTGACTAAACCCATTCATTTTGTATTTTCCCTACTAAGCCAGGTATACTTATGATCCTATTGCAGAACAACAGAGACAATCTAGAGCTGAGTATTTCCTCTGCTTTAAGGTGTGACATCCATCTCCATGACAACCAGATGTTTAGTACCAGATAGGTTGTAGGTTTGTTTTTTGTTTTTTGATAAAGCAAATGGAATTGCAGCATAAATCTCTGCTGTTTAGTTTACTTGTTAGTGGTGTACATACTCAAAATCCTAAGTTTCTATGTATGAACTTTATATTCACATTTCGGTCATAGGGTAGTTCTGAAACACTGATTACCTGTTAAGTTTTCCCTTGTTGTGACAAAATATTTGAGACAAACAACTTACAAGGACAAAGCCTTTGTTTACATTCTGGTTTTAGAGATTTTAGTCCCTGGTGATTTGGCCCTGTTGCTTTGGGCCTGTAGTGGAGCAGAGGACACCTGTCAGGGGGTGAAAAGAACAGGGGAGCTGGGGTCCTAATATGCCCCCCAAGGACACCCCCCCCCCCAATGACCTAACTACTTCCCACAAGGCTCCAGTTCCTAAGCGTTCAACCACTTCCCAATAGTGTCACAGGCCTGTAATCAAACTTTCAAGTCATTAGATGGAAGACATTTAAGATCCAAACTACAGCACTGTCTCATATATATTTTTACTTTTATTCTCCAGATGTTTTCCTGATGTTAAAAATAAACAAAACAATAAAAAGGTCTCTACTCGTAGTGGAGGGGAGGCGCTGGGATCGAATCCAGGGCTTTGTGCATGCTGGGTAAATGGTGTAACACTGAACTCCATCTGTACTCCCAGCCTTCTAAATATATCTTGTTGCTGTTGTTGTTGTCAGTCATAGTAAATATATTTTGAAGTAAGAAATTCTGTTCAGTTCATTTCCTTCCTCTCTTCCTTCCTCCCTCTTTTTCTCCTCTCCTTTCTTCCTTTCCTTCCTCTCTCCCTTTCCCCTCCTTCCTTCCTTCCCTTCCCTCCCTCCTTCTCTCCATCTCTCCTTCTTTTCCTTTTTTTTCTTTTTTCTTTTTGACAGATCTTACTATGTAGCCATAGCCTATTTGGACCTTCGAATTTCCTATGTAGCTCAACTAGTCTCAACTTCATGAACCTCCTGACTTAGTCTCCTGAGTACTGGAGTTACACTTGGGTGAGTTACACTTTTCAAGTTGATGGCTCTCTCTTCCCCCATTCACCTTATTTGCAACCAGGCCCCTGCTACAATGGAGGGGAAAGTATCCTTTATTTGTTTGAATTTCCCAGATTCCTAGCCCACTGTCAAGGGCTCTATTGTTCCTTTTTTCTCCAATTTGTATGTGGAAGTCCTCAGAATATAGCCATATTTGGATACAGGCTTTTTTTTGTGTGTGTGTGTTGGTCATGGGGCTTGAACTCTGGGCCTGGGTGCTATCCCTGACCTCTTCAGCTTAAGATGAGCACTCTACCACTTGAGCCACAGTGCCACTTCCAGTTTTCTCAGTGGTTTATTGGAGATAAGAGTCTCATGAACTTTCCTGCCCAGGCTGGCTTTGAACTGCGAACGTCAGATTTCAGCCTCCTAAGTAGTTAGGATTACAGGTGTGAGCCACCAATGCCTGGCTATGGATACAGGCTTTTAAACGAGGTGATTAATGTGATTCCTTAGGGTGGGTCTTGCCTCTGCATACCTGATGCCCTTATAAGAACTAAGATGCCTGGATCCACAAGCACAGATGAGACAGCAAGAAGATGGCAGGTTTAAGACAAAGAGAGATACCTCTGAAGAAACAGCCTGGGTGAAACCTTGATCGTTGCTGCTAGTCTCCACCAGTGAAAAAATAAAATCTTGTTGCTTAAATTATTGTGTCTGTGGTGCATGGTTACCCCACATACCCGTATATCTGCCAACAGAAAGATCACAGGATGAGACTTCAGCTCAGAAAAGTTGGGAAAGTAGTAACCACAAGTTTCAAAAGGCAAGAATCAAGCCTTTTAGTACAGTTCCTTTTTCCACATCTGTTATGGTTTGAGATTTTCCTCACAGGCTCCTATCTTTGAATCCTTAGTTCCCAGGTGGTGGCATAATTTTGGTAGGTGGTTGACACTTTAGGAGGAGCAGCCTGGCTGGAAGAGGAAGGTCCCTAGGGGTTGTAACTTTGAAGATGATTCCTCTAGTTCCTCTCCTTCTCCTTCCCTTTTGGTCTCTGCTTCCTGTCCACTAAGAGGTGATGCTCCTCTAACACATGTCCTTGCCACCATAATTTTCTGCCTCACTACAGGGCCTGAGAGTCAACAGAGCCGAGGACTAGGAAGAAATTTCTGAAACTGGCAGCCAAAACAAATCCATTCTTGTCATTCAGGATGGATTATTTCATCATAGCAATAGTAGAAGTAATTGATGTAGTGTATTTCCCAACTAGCCTGCCGGCCGATTTAGGAAATAATGCTAGTGGCTGACCTGAGGCAAGTACTGACCTTTCGCAGGTCCAGTGGTGACGCTGAAGACTGAGAACTCAGTGTCCAGGATATAGTTGAAGACTCAGTAGATGTTCAAGGTATGATCATGAGGCTGGTGTCAAACACTTCATTAGCCCTCTCCTCTACTCCTGACTATTCTAGTTCTTTCTTTTCTCCCTCCACCTCTTCCTCATCCATTCTTTGCCTTCTCCTCTTAGTTCTCCTCCTACACTGCTTCATTACCAGGTAAGTAAGAAGAAAGATTTTGGCCTTATTCTTCTGATTTAGTACTGTGCAAATCCTGATGCTGTTTTGCCTTTTTGTTTGGTGGGTGAAAGGATGAAAGGGGATGGAGGCAGGTGCTGGAATTCATGTAGGAAAGATGCCAGAGTGGCAGACAGAACAGTGGCCTTAAAAGATGGCCACATCAACATAGTTGAGATCTGTGACCTTGTTATCTTAATTGGCAAGGAGGGGTCTCTGCAGATATGATGGAGAATATTAAAATGGGAAGGTTATCTTTAGTTATCTGAGTGTGCCAAGTCCTTATAAAAGGGAAGGTAAGAGGGTCAGAGACTGAGAAGAAGATGTAATGATGGAGAGAGAATACAAGAGAGAGAACAGAAGAGAAAAAGAACATGAGAGAAGATGGGGAGCAGACTTGAAGAGCTACTTTGCTGTGGGCTTTGGAAATGGTGCAAAGGCCTATAAACCTAGGAAATCCAGTAGCTTCTACAAGGTGGTAAAGGCCAGGAAGTGGATTCTCTCCTTGAACCTCCAAAAACGAACACAATCTTATCAACTTATTGTCACATCTGACCTCCAGAAATGAAGTTATTTGTTATTCAGGCTACTAAGTTTGTGGAAATGGCTCAGCAGCCACAGGAAACCAAGCAGGTGGTAAAGATGAGAACCCTTGAGAATAGCTTCCATCATATCAGAGTAGGTCATGATCAATACTCAGAAATAAATTCTTTAAAAATGAAACAAAGCTTTTATTCCTTAAATAGTGGTTCTGAATGGGTAGTGCATACATCCCCCCCTTCCCCTTCCCACTGCCAGCGGCCCTGGTGGGTCCCATAATTTAGGTTCAACAGCCATCAGAGGGTTGCCCTGGTACCCTGGGATTAATGGGCCCTTTTGGAGGTTCTGATGTTTGGAAAGGTCTGCCATAGAAAACACGTTCTGGAGCTGGGTCTTTGCGAATGCAGGGCCCATGCACATGTAGTATTGGGCATTGGGTGTGTGTATTCACATGGTGCACACAATTACTTATATGATTTACGCCTAGCTTGGGATCTGGGAATGATGGGCTATGCAGGAGGAAAGTGGGAGCAGGGCGTGTCCTGAGAAGAAGCCAGCTTCCCTGGGGCCATGCCTCTGGTGCTCCCTCCCAGCCTATACTGGTGTGAATCAACCTCTACCCCTGTGAGAACTGGCCCTGGGCCCCACCTGTCCCAGCCCTGTCCTAGCCTGGGACCAACAGAAGGACAGTTGTTTGGCTCTCCACTTTCCCCTATCTCTGCTGAGGTCACCCTTCACGTGGTAGCTGGAAAGATACAGGACTCACTTTGAACCTACCAGCAAGGTAGGAAAGGTGGAAATCACACAGGCTGAGTGTGATTGTTGAGTTTGGATCTGCCTCATACCAGCTGGGTGATCTTAGGTGCTTAGCCTCTGCGTCTGTGAAATGAACGGATTTCTATTTCGATATATGAGAGGATTAAATGTCGCCATCTAGGGGAAGGCCCTTTTGTACAGTCTAGAGCAAGGGAAATACCTAGAAGCATTGTTATTCGTGTAATTGTAGTTAATAACTACAATAATTTATACCAGCTCAGGTATTAGTCCTCTAATGCTAGGTTATGTAAGGAATACACACACACACACACACACACACACACACACACACTCACACACACACATACACACACACGCACGCACGCACGCACACTCACACACACATACACCCTCATTTATATAAGGAATCCCAGTCCTTGTCCCTCTTTATTTTTGGTTGGTTGTAGGACTTGACCTGGGTGCTGTCTCTGAAATCTTTTGCTCAAGGTTAGTGCTCTACCACTTGAAGCCACAGTGCCACTTCTGGTTTTCTGGTAGTTAATTGGAGATAAGAGTCTGTCAGCCTTTTCTGCATGGGCTGGCTTTGAATTAGGATTCTTAGATGTCAGCCTCTTGAATAGCTGGGATTACAGGCATGAGCTACCAGCACTTGGCTTTGTGTTTGTGCTCTAAGGGCTTGAACTCAGGGCCTGGGTGCTGTCTAGGGGTTTTTTCCTCTACTATAGCTCTACTTCACACCATCTACTTTGGCTCTACTATATTCTACAGCTCCACTTCTAGCTTTTTTGGTGGTTAATTGTAAATAACTGTCTCTTGAACTTTTTTGACTGGGCTGGCTTTCAACCATGATCTTCCTCAGACCAGCCTCCAGAGTAGTTAGGATTATAGGCATGCATCAGTGCTTGGCAAGAACTTCACTGAGGACTGATATGCCTGGCTAGCATGCATGAGGCCCTGGGTTCTACCCCTGGATTATATTGGGGGGTTCATTGTTGCCCCAACCTACTGGAATTTTTTTACAAGGGATGATGGGAGCTGAAGCAGGAGCTGGGTGGACGGTAGTGTGGATGGCTTCCTGCCTGCCTGCCCTCCTCTGGCTAGTTGTCTGGCCTGGTACTTTTCCTCCCTCCTCCTCAGCTGAGCCTCTGCATCATTCGGACAGCTGCTACCACATTCCAATGCCCCTGAAGCAGAAGTAAGCACATTGAGGCCCTTTCTGGGTGAGTGACAGCATTGGAGATGAGATTAACAAAATGCCAGTGTTGAGGGAAACCAGCCTTTCTCAGTCACCTCTCTGCCACCTGTTACATGATGCATAAATCCAGTCTGCTGACTGCCAGCCTGTGTGATCAGAGTGTGTATCAGCCGTGGGCTGCTGGGTACTGAGACCTGTGACCTAGTGTGAACCATCCAGTCCTGAGCAGAATCTGACTGAGTAAGCCAGTTAAGTGTCTGGCCTCCATGTCCTGACTTTGCCACCCACTGGGCATGTGCAGTCTGCCATTCTGATAGAGGAGGAAGGATTATTCCAGTTTCTGATTGATGTTGCAGGGATTTTCCTCACTACCCCATGTGGATGGAATGAAAGCATTCCAGGAAGCCAGAGGGCCGGGCTAGCCTCTGGAATTTCCAAGTTGACAGCTTGGCCTGGCTGGCTGGCAGTTCCTTTCTGTTATGTCATTTTCTCAGAGCTGTGAGGTACTTCTGAAGGAGAATTCACTACCAGAATCCCACAGATGTGAAGATGAAGACTTCACCTTCTAGAAGAGGAAAAGCTTGTTTTTCCCTACGCAGTTTAGCTTTATACGATTCAATGTGTCCATGCTGGGTTACATCTGTAATTCTAACTACTCAGGAGGCTGAGATTTGAGGATCACAGTTCAAAGCCAGCCCGGGCAGGGCTGTGCAACTCTTACCTCTTATAACTCTTACCTTCAATAAACTACCAAAAAAGCTTAAATTAGAGCTATGGTGACCAAAAGAAGCTCAGGAACTGAGTTTGACTGGCGCACGCGTGCGCACACACACACACACACACACGGAGTTTCAGTGGGTCGTTAAAAGTCATGATAAAGAATCAGGGGTAACTAACAGATAAAGGACTACCTTTTCCTCTTTCAAATTCAAATGCATTTTGTGTATTCTGATTAATTAGAGGGAGGAATGGGTTATAATACTACATCTGATTTAGGTTATATGTACCTAAGTGTACCTCAAGAACCCAAATCCCAAGAAACAGACCATAAAGAACCACCTAGGAGTACCCTGTATTCCTTCTCTGCCAGAGACCCCAAACAGTGCTCTCCCCGGGAACAGGCAAAAGGGAAAATGAAGTTATGAGCCAGTGAGTCACACCTGTATTCCTAGTTACTTGAGAGGATGAAACCTGGAGGATCAAGGTTTGAAGCCAGCCTGGGCTGAAAACTTTGAGAGTCCATCTCCAAATTAAACAGCAAAAACTGAACTGGAAACATGATTCAACTGGCTGAGTGCCAGGTGAGCAAGGAAGCCAAGCCAGCTTGAAATTCTGAATTCAAGCCCTGGTAGTGGGAAAAATTAAATGAATAAGTAAAATAGAATAAATAGTAATTTTGGTTGGATGATGGTATCTTGTACCTGTAATTTCAGCTATTTGTGAGGTTGAAAACTGGAGTATTGAGGCCAATCCAGGCAGAAAAGATTGCTAGACATCTTCTCTACTAATCTGGGTGCAGGTGTGTATATCTGTCATCCCAAGCTACAGGAGAGGCTGAGAATAGGAGGATCATGGTGCCAGGCTCACCTGTGAGACTCCTACCTCCAATTGACCATGGGCTGAGTTAACAATGAACTTTTCCTCCTCCATCCTCTTCCTCCCTCCCCCGACCCTTTTTTGTCAGTTATGGGGCTAGAACTCGGGGCCTGAGCACTGTCCCTGAGCTTTTTTGCTCAAGGCTAGTAGTGTCTAGCCCTTTGAGTAACAGCCCCGCTTCAGTTTTGGAGGTAAGAGTCTCACAGGGACTTTTCTGCCCAGGCTGACTTCAAACCATGATTCTCAGGTCTCAGCCACCTGAGTAGCTAGAATTACAGGTATGCGCTACCAGTGCCTGGCTTGCTCTTTTTCTTCCTTGCTCTCTTTCTGCCTCTGAGTCCTCTACAGTTTCTGTGTCTCTGGAGATCCTGATTATAGACGGTGCAGTCTGGTTTCATGTTTTCCAAATAAACATTCCTGGTGCCAGCATCATCTACAGTAATGCTGTCCCTTTCTTACTCATCTGCAAAGCTGCCTCTCCAGCTTCCATCTGTGCCCAGGGCTATTTCTGTGCTCTTTGGTTTGTTCTGTGGGCCACTGCCATGTCTGGGTCCCGTGCCACACGTCTGGCTGGTATAAGCTAATTCTTGGTGCTCGGTGGGCAATTCGCCCATCGTGTCCCTTCTCAAGACTATCTGGCTGTGTTCAGCACGTTCACAAATGAGATCACTACACAAAAACTTGTTAGGATTTTAATTGAGATCACACTGGAGTTATAGGTAAGTTTTAAGAAGACTGTCACCTTTATAACTTTGAAAGTTATGGTTGTTTCATGTTGGAGTGTTGCTCAGTCTTAAATGAGGGCTTGGATGCTGGATTGTGGACACATTAGGAGGTAGGGCTAGTAGAGGAGAGTGCATTATGGGGGGGATGTCCTTCGAGGAGATATTAGAACCCCTCTCCTCTCCTCCCTTCCCCGTCTCTTCCCTTCTACTTTCCTCCCCGCCCCTCTCCTCCCTACTCTCAACTTTGATCCTCCACATCTCAGCTTTCTGATAGGAAGTTTGCAGTTCTTCTCTCCCCCCACCCCCTTGGTGGGTTGCGGGGGCTTGAGCAGGGCCTGGGCACTGTCTCTGAGCTCTTTTGTTCAAGGCTAGCACTCTACCATTTGGAGCCACAGCTCCACTTCTGGTTTTCTAGTGGATAATTGGAGATGAGAGTGTCATGGACTTTCTTGCCCAGGAAGGCTTTGAACTACAATCCTCAGATCTTAGCCTCCTGAGTAGCTAGGATTACAAGCAGGAGCCAACCAGTGCTTGGCTTCTCTTTCTTTACATAAGCATGCATACCTGTATGATGGGAATATTAACCTAACATTTAAGTTTGTGGTGAGTCTATGTTCTCACTATGGTGTGGTGTTCCCTTGTACACTTGGTTATTTTAATTTTTAAAATTGTTATTATAAGGGTGAAGTAAGAGGGATTACAGTTACACAAGTCAGGTAATGAGTACATTTTTTTCTTTTTTCCTTGTTGATCATGGGGCTTGAACTTGGGGGCCTAGGTGCTATCCCTGAGCTTTTTTACTTGTCAAGTGCTCTACCACTTCAAGTCACAACACTACTTCCTGTTTTCTGGTAAATAACTGGAGATGAGCCCCATAGACTTTCCTGAATGGGCTGGCTTTGAATGGAGATCCTCAGATCTCAGCTCCTGAGTAGCTGGGATTACAGGCCTGAGCGACCAGTGCCTGGCTTATGAACACATTTCTTTATGAATAATATCACCCCTTCCCTTGCTTTCTTTGTTTTTCCCTTCTGTCCCCACTCATTGCTTGTTTTTTTGTTTTTGTTTTTTTTTGATGGTGAGCAGATTACTTTCCTGGAGCATTTATTTGTGGCCTACAAAAGTATTTCTTTTTCTGGGCTGGGAAGGTGGCTCAAAGGTAGAGTGCTTGCCTCTCATGCATGAGGCCCTGGGTTTGATTCCTCAGCACCACATAAGCAAAAATAAAAAAGCTGGAAGTGGCGCTGTGGCTCAAGTGGTAGAGCGCTAGCCTTGAGCTGAAGAGCTGAGGGACCACACCCAGGCTCCAGAGTTCAGGCCCCACGACCGAAAAAAAAAAATTCTTTTTCCGGTAGGGGTTTATCACTTGAAATATCTTTCATGGCTTGTGATATTTGGCTGGGTCAGGTGATGTGAATTTGGGCTGATGCATGGTTATACTTTCTCATGAAAGGATCATCCTTCATCTCGTCTTGAGAGTTTGTTTTTGTTGGTTCTCCGTGCGCACCCGCGCGCGTGTGTTTGTTTAGTAGTTGGGGAAGGATCATATTAACTTTCTGGTTAATCTTTACCTTTAGGGTATACTTGCTTTAAGTTCCAGTTTTGATAGAAAGTATTTCATCACAAAAATATTCCCTTGGGCAAGCTTTTGGACCCTGGAAGATTTTTGAAACCTAAAGACCAGGCACTGTTGGCTCACACCTGTAATCCTAGTGACTCAGGAGGCTGAGATCTGAGAACTGTAGTTTTAGACCAGTCTAGACAGGAAAGTCTGTGAGAATCTTATCTCCAGTGAATCACCAAAAAGTCAGAAGTGGAGGTATGGGTCAAGTGGTAGAGTGCTGCACTGAGCCAGAGAAGCTAAGGGACAGTGCTCAGGCCCTGAGTTGGAGCTTCAGTACTGGCACAAAACAAAACAAAACAAAAAAATGTAAAGACCTTTAAAACTGGCAGATGTCCTTAGCACAGATGTACTTTAATTGTTTGGTTGCCTTTCCAAGTTCCTGCTTAACAGGATCTCCTTACTAACTCATTAAGTCTTTGATTTTGACGGGGAGAGGTAGGTAGGCTGCTGGAGGATGAATCCTGGGCTTAATAGTAGGCGAGGTCTATGACTAAGTTATATCTGCAGCCCAGGTCTTTGATGTTATTAAGAAATGAGGCATATATAGATGCTCTTTGTCTTTCAATAAGGTAATATCTATAAGCCCATGGTAACTTAAAAATAAGTTAAAAATGGAATGGAGGCACCTAACTATAGAAAATCCATGCTGTCTCCTCTCCAGTGACTGACTGAGAGTCATGGCTCATGGCTGGTGCCTAGCCTCAGAGAGACCTAAATTCTAAGTTCAGGACAGTTCCTACAAAATATGTATGGCTAGCTTTTGCACCATTATGAAGTTGAAAAATGGTTAGGTGAATTTGCTTTAAGTTGGAGACTGTCTGTGTATCCTGTTTTCAGTGGAATGGTCTGTCTGAATATTATCTCAGAACATAATTTCACATTTTGAAAAGTAAATATCTTTGAAAAGTAAACATATTGGTTTTTATATTTCAATGACAGAGAGTAAAGATCAAGTCAATCCTTTGTGCTCCAGATGCTACAGTGAATGAATCCCAAAGTGGTAGAGTTGGGGTGGAATGGGTAGATGGGGAGGATAAGGGGATGCTTGCTTGCCAGGGGGTGGGGGTCAGGGGTGGGGGGTGGGAGGGTGGGGAGTGGGGAGGGGTGGCTAATAGAAGGATGACAGGGAGGGAAATGCTTGAGAAGGTGGGGGGGGGGGGGAAATGGCCACAAGGGGTGCATATTTCCATTAGGGGAATTTCTCAGAATATAAGTGGCAGATGGTGATTTCTGTCAGGGTGGTTATGTGTATGCATGTAGATCATGTCTACATGGTCCCTGGGTTCTCTTCACCTACCTTTGTTTTTGTGGTGTGTGTGTGTGTATGTGTGTGTGTGTGTGTGTGTATACACATGTGTACGTGCACGCCCATCCTGAGCTTAAACTTTTTGGAGGGGAGGGAGGGGCCTGAATTCTGGACCTGGGCGCTGTCCCTCAGCTCCTCAAGGTTAGCACTCTACCACTTGAGCCACAGCACCACTTCCAGCTTTTTCTGCTTATGTGGTGCTGAGGAATTGAACCCAGGGCCTCATGCATGCAAGGCAAGCACTTTACCACTGAGCCACCTTCCCAGCCCCACTGGGGCTTGAACTTTGCACCTGTGTGCTGTCTCTGGGCTTTTGTGCTCAAGGCTAATGCTCCACCAGTTGAGTCACTATTCTGTGTGTGTGTGCACGCGCACGCTTGTGCATACACACATGCCAGTACTGGGGTTTAAATTAGGTCCTGTGTACTGTCCCTTAGCTTTTTCCGCTCAAGGCTGGCACTCTATTATTTGAGTTGCTACTCCATTTCTGGTGGGTGGTTAATTGGAGATAGGAGTCTCATAGACTTTCTTTTCTGCCCTGGCTGGCTTTGAACTGCAAACCTCAGATCTCAGTCTCCTGAGTAGTTAAGATTACAGGAGTAAGCCAGTGGCACTTGGCTGATGGTTTGCTTTTTTTTTTTTTTTTTTTTTTCTGCTTGGTCGTGGGGCTGGAACTCAGGGCCTGGGTGCTGTCCCTGAGCTTTTGTGTTCAAGGCTGGTGGTACTCTACCACTCTGAGTCATAGTGCTACTTCCAGCTTTTTCTGAGTAGTTAATTGGAGATGAGAGCCTCACAGACTTTCCTGCCCAGGCTGGCTTTTGAACCACGATCCTCAGATTTCAGCCCCTTCTGAGTAGCTAGGATTAAAGGTGTGCGCCACTGGCATCTGGTAAATTATGCAGTTCTTTAACTGTTGGCTCACTGACTCCTTAGGTATTCTGCTAACTCTTATCCAGAAATAATTCACATATGAACAAACACACAAACTTAATGATAATTTCAGATGGCTTTAGAGAACCTTTAGATCTGTATGTGATGATACATGTCTGCAATCTAGCTACTGCAGGGACTAAGGGTAGGAGGATTATAAGTCTGAAGCCAGCCTGAGCAATTTATGGGGGTATAGGTCAGTGATAGAGTATTTGCCTAACATACAAGAGGAAGACCCAATGTCCACGGGGGCGGGGGCGGGGGGAGGTAGGGAGGAAGGGCTTGGATATACATAGGAAAGTAACAGAAGGGCTACTAATGACTAATGGGCCCATTCATTAGCATGGACATGCTGGGCAAAGGTATGATTCATGTCCTGGGTGAGCCAGAATGACATAGGGCAGGATGTCATCATTGTAGTCAGAGCAGGGTTGAACCTTATTGTTTCTGGAATCTTCCATTTACAATTTGTATACCTGGCTCAACAATGGTAGATCAAACTACAGAAACAAAATTACTGATAAGGGCAAGTCCTGGATTTGACAGCTGTAAGACCTACTGCCTGTGGTCTCAACCCCTCCCCCGCCCTTTCTTTGCAGTGTTGCACACCAAATGCACTTCCTCTCTTGACCTTAGCAAGTACTCCAACACTGAGCTGAGTCCCAGCCCTCCCTTACTCACCTGCCAATTCCTACTCAGCGGCAGCCTGTTCTCACCTCTCTTGTGAGGCCTTCCTGGATTGTCCACATGGTCCCTGGGTTCTCTTCACCTACCTTTCTTTGTTTTTGTGGTGTGTGGTGTGGTGTGTGTGTGTGTGTGTGTCTCCTGGGGCTTGAACTTTGCACCTGTATGCTGTACCTGAGCTTTTGTGCTCAAAGCTAGTCCTCTACCATCTGAATCACTGTTTCACTTCTGGCTTTTTTGTGTGGCTAATTAGAGATAAGAGACTCTCAGGCTATCCTGCCCGGGCTGGCATCCAGCTATTATTCTCAAATCTAGGCCTGCTTGTTTGTTTGCTTGCTTGCCTGCTTGCTTGCTTGCCTGCTTGCTTGCTTCCTTCCTTTTTCTCTTTCTTTCTAACTTGAACTCAGGGCTTTGTTTTCTCATTTGGCTTTTTTTTTTTTTGGTCAGTTGTGGGGTTTGAACTCAGGGCCTGAGCACTGTCCTTGTGCAACATTTGCTCAAGGCCAACACTCTAATTGGATCATTAATTTGAGATGAGTCTCACAGGGATCTTTCTGCCTAGGTTGGCTTCAAACAGTGATCCTCTGATCCCAGCTTCCTGAGTAGACAGGTTTATAGGTGTGAGCCACCAGTGCCCAGCTCACTTAAGCTTTTTTACTCAAGGCTTTGTTCTACCACTTGAGCCATACCTCCACTTCAGGTTTTTTTTTTGTTGTTGTTGTTTTGTTTTGGTCCGGTTGTGGGGCCTGAACTCTGGGCCTGAGCACTGTCCCTCAGCTCTTCAGCTCAAGGCTAGTGCCCTACCACTTGAGCCACAGCACCACTTCCGGTTTTTTTCTTTTTGCTTATGTGGTACTGAGGAATCGAACCCAGGGCCTCAGGCATGCAAGGCAAGCGCTCTACCACTGAGCCAACTTCCCAGCCCCACTTCAGGTTTTTTGGTAGTTAATTGGAAATAAGAGTCTCAAGGACCTTTCTGTCCCAGCTGGCTTCAAACTATGGTCCTCATATGTCAGCCTCCTGAGTAGCTACAATTACAGGCATGAGCCACCAGTACCTGGCTCTCTCAGTATTTAGAAGCTGATACTCATTCTTCTCAGTCCCTCATCAACTATAGATTTTTATCTTTCAAAGAAACCAAAACCAAGTTAACTTCTTCCCTCCCTCAATCCCTCCCTCTTCGGCTCCCTGCCTTCTTTCCTGAGACAAAGCCTCACTCTGTAGACTAGCTTAGCCTTAAACTCAAGTCCTCCTACCTCTGCCTCCTGAGTGCTAGGACTAAAAGTGTGCTATCATTTAATATGACCTTTTTAGCTTAAGTACCTAGAGTTCCATTTCATTCCATTTTATAGATGAGAAAAGTGTGTCTCAAAGAGTGCTATGATTTGCATATAAAGTCTCCCCCTAAAAGGCTTATGTATTGAAAGCTTGGTCCCTAGCCCATGACCCCAGCCATTCAGAAAGATTGGACTGTGGGGCTTTGACTTATTCAATAAATAAATCATTTGATGGATTCAGGGTATGCTGATATTGTTGGAAGGTGGTGGAGACAGCAAAAGTGTGTGTGTGTGTGTGTGTGTGTGTGTGTGTGTTTGTCATTGTTTTGGTACTAGTACTGGGTGCTTGAACTCCGGGCCTTGGACCTCATACTCTTGTTTGGCTATTACTTGAACCACAGCTCCACTTCCAGCTTTTGAGTGGTTAGTTGGAGATAAGAGCATCCAGGACTTTTCTGCCCACGCTGACTGCAGTCATCAGATCTCAGCCTTCTGACTAGATAAGATTTCAGGACTGAGGTACCAGCACCTGGCTTACATCCGGTTGTTCTTTTACAGAAAAGGGATGTGATAGTCAAAAATCTTCCAGCAGACTTCTAAAATAATAAAAACCAATTTGCAGACACTGGAAACCCAGTTAGAGTTCTTCATCTTACAAACCAGAAAGAAAATAGAGAAAATAAACCAACAGTTAAGCATGGGAGATTTTCCTTACAGTTTTGGAGTTACACATTTTTCATTTTGGGCCCCAGGGACTATGGTGAAGAAAGGGTAAGGTGTTTGGATGAGAACTGTCTTCCAGGTTCTGCTAATTTGTTGCTAGTGCTCAAGACTGCTTATTCAGCACAGAGTTTTACTAGTTTAAGGTGATAAAAGTTCACAGATTTATGAAGGATTGCTCTCTGGAAAGCTGCAGTAATATTTGCTTCACTTCTCCTTATTTGAAAAGTTCCATATTCTTCTTTTTTTTCTTTTCTTTTCTTTTTGGTCCAGTCGTGGGCTTGAACTCTGGGCCTGGGCACTGTCCCTCAGCTCTTCAGCTCAAGGCTAGCGCTCTGCCACTTGAGCCACAGTGCCACTTCCGGCTTTTTTCTTTTTGCTTATGTGGTGCTGAGGAATCGAACCCAGGGCCTCAAGCATGCAAGGCAAGCGCTCTACCACTGAGCCATCTTCCCAGCCCTCTTCTTTTTTTTCTTTTGAGGCATTTATTTACTTTTCCACATCACTCGACATGAATCATTTTATTATTATCTTTGCTCATAGAACTCTTGATTTTCTTCATCATCATCATCATCATTATTTTCTGTACTGAGGTTTCAATTCAGGGCCTTATGCTTGTCATCCTGGTGTATGACCACTTGAACCACTGTTCTAGCTGGGCTTCTTGAATTTTTTTTTTTTTTTTTTGTTGGTCGTGGGGCTTGAACTCTGGGCCTGGGCGCTGTCCCTCAGCTCTTCAGCTCAAGGCTAGTGCTCTACCACTTGAGCCACAGCACCACTTCCAGCTTTTTCTGCTTATGTGGTGCTGAGGAATCAAACCCAGGGTCTCATGCATGCGAGGCAAGCACTCTACCACTGAGCCAACTTCCCAGTCCCGAAATTTTTTTTTTTTTTTTTGAGATAGAATCTAGTCACTTTTCTGTCTAGCCTAACCTCAAACCATGATCTTCCGGTTTCCAGCCTCCTGAGTAGCTAGCATTACCAGGGGTAAGCCACCTTCATGACAGCTTATAATAAGTTTTTTGAGTCTGTGTCTTGCTATGAAGACTGTGTCTTTGCATATGAAATCTCTCCTAAAATGCTTATGTATTGAAGGCTTGGTCCCTAGCCCATGAGTCCAGCCATTCAGAAAGATTGGACTGTGGGGGTTCAAGCCCCAGGACCTGCAAAAAAGAAAGAAAGACAGAAAGAAAGAAAGAAAGAAAGAAAGAAAGAAAGAAAGAAAGAAAGAAAGAAAGAAAGAAAGAAAGAAAGAAAGAAAAAAAGGAAGAAAAAAAGGAAGAAAGAAAGGAAGAAGAAAAAGAAAAAGAAAAAAGATCCTTGGCTGGGAAGGTGGCTCAGGGGTAGAGTGCTTGCCTAGTATGCATGAAGCCTTGGGTTTGATTCCTCAGTACCACATAAACAGAAAAAGCTTGAAGTGGCACTGTGGCTCAAGTGGTAGAGTGCCAGCCTTGAGTAAAAGAAACTCAGGGACAGTGCTCAGACCCTGAGCTCAAGCCTCAGGACTGGCAAAAGAAAGAAAGGAAGGAAGGAAGGAAGGAAGGAAGGAAGGAAGGAAGGAAGGAAGGAAGGAAGAAAGAAAGGAAGGAAAGAAGGAAGGAAGGAAGAAAGAAGAAAACAAATGTACACTTCAGTTTCAATTTCCCATGAGAATCTAGTCCATTAGCTATCTATTTGCTAATGAATTACCATAGTGTATCTTGACACTAAGCAGATGGCTTGCCTCACAAATGGACACAATGACAAGTGCAAAATTCATCTGGGTAGGTAACTACAAAATACATGATTTGTAATGTTTCTTGAACATTAAATGCATTTAAGGATGTTTGTATGCAGTGCATGCCATAGTATGGAAAAGTTTTTTGTTTGTTTGTCTTTGTGGCTGGTCCTGGGGTTTGAACTCAGGGCCTGAGCATTGTCCCTGAGAATCTGCTTAAGATTAGCATTCTACCACTTGAACCACAGCTCCCCTTGTGGCTTCTTGGTGGCTAATTGGAGATAAGAGTCTCACAAACTCGGGGCTGGGAAGATGGCTCAGTGGTACAGCGCTTGCCTTGCATGCATGAGGCCCTGGGTTTGATTCCTCAATACCACATAAGCAGAAAAAAAAAAAAAAAGAGTCTCACAAACTTGCCTGCCTAGGCTGGCTTGGAATTGTAATCTGTAGATCTCAGTCTCTTCTGTAGCAAGGATTACAGATGTGAGCTACTGATACTGGGACAGAATTTTTTTTAAAAAGTCTTTAAGTAGTTGTACAAAGAGGTCAGAATATTAAGCAAAGTAAATTACAGGTGCACAAGAACAGATCAGAGCTCCATAATAGGAAGGCAGCTCTTTTTGAGATTTACAATACAGAGAGTAAGCTCAAAGTGTTGATGGAGCCCATTTTAATGATCTTAACAGTTCTTCTATTCCTCTCTCTCTCTCTCTCTCTCTCTCTCTCCCTCTCCCTCTCTCTCCATCTCTCTCTCTTTCTTTCTCTCTCTCCCTATGGTACAAATATCAAACCCAGGACCTAGTGAATTGTGGGTAAGTGCTCTACTCCAGAGCTATATCCCAGCCCTGTTTTTAATTTTCTTTTTGTCCTCCTCCTCCTCCTTCTCCTCCTCCTCTTCTTCCTCCTCCTTCTTCTTCTTTTTAAACTGTTGAGATGTTTTTCTGTTTGGCAGACGAGAGTCCATGAAGCTGTGGAAACCATGCCCATTTGTATATGACAACAATCCTAAAGTAGTCCTTCTCTAAGGGAGATTGTGGAGTAATAAGATTTAAAATATTGAATTTAGAATGAAGTGACCAGAAGGAAGGGAAAGAGAATATCACTTGTGCAGGGGAGATTTTCTCTAAGGATACTTCCTTATCTAGGCTTTAAAAGAATTCAATGTTAATTTGGTGTTTCAAACCATCACCCAAAAGGCATCAAGTTGTCTTTGGTGTGTGTGTGTGTGTGTGTGTGTGTGTGTGTGTGTGTGTGTGTGTGTGTGTGTGTGTGTGTGTGTGTGTTGGGCTAGGGCACTATACTTCAGCTTTTTTCCCATGGCTGGAGCTTTACCACTTGAGCCACATCTCCACTTCTCTTTTTGTTAGTTGGAGATAAGAATACAACAGACTTTTCTGCCTCAGCTGGCTTTGAATTGCAGTCCTCAGATTTCAGCCTCCGGAGCAGCAAGGATTGCAAGTGTGTGCCACTGGTGCCCAACAACAAGTAGACTTTGAGGGGGAGTCTTGTCAAAGAGCATACCAGGTCATAGCCTATACCAGCCTTCCACCATGGCACCTCATCTAGTTCCTCCAGGCTGCGGTCTCCCATGACACTCTACGCCTTCCACGTATTTCAACCCAAACCATCAGTAGTATCACATTGTTTGGACCAATAGCATCCAGCTGGGGCTCAGAGTAATGCTGATTAAACTCTTTAGAGTTGTCACCTGTCTTTGGTAAAGATGCTGCTCTGTTTATACATATGGCAGTATGTGTCTACCCCAACCCCAATTCTTTCTGCTCCAATTTCCAGAGACAAATCCCTTTAAGAGGAATAGTTAGAGGATTCTTTTTTGCAATACTTGCCATGCCCTTGCTTCAACTATCTCCCCAAATTGCTATCTGACTATCTCTTACCCCAATCATCTCCAAATGTGGAGCTATTCACCTAAAATTAGAGGTGAGAATTCATCAGTATTATTGATAAAACTTTACATTTATATCCCCCCTGCCTCCCCCTCCCTACCCCAAATCCTGGGGCTTGAACTCTGAGTTTGAGCTCTATTCCCAAGCTTCTTTTGCTCAAAGCTAGTGCTCTACCACTTGAGCCACAAATGCCACTTCTGGCTCTTTCTGAGTAGCTTATTGGAGATAAGAGTGTCATGGACTTTCCTGCTCAGGCTGGCTTCAAACTGCTATCCTCCGATCTCAGCCTGCAGTTATTTCTTTTAATCATTGCAAAGTCATATTGCAAAGTGTGCTTCTGTTTAATTTCGAATCTTTTAAATGATATTTAATTTAGTCATTAATGACATGAAGCAGCCCAGTGCTGCAGGCTGTTTGGCAAAGGTTTTGGTGGGAAATAGCAAGTGAAATCTTCATGATTTTCTTTTGTGATATTCACAGTTGTTTATCTTTTCTTTTAGCAGTGCTGGGGATTGAATTTAGGATCCTCATATATGCTAGGCAAGTTCTCTTTCACTTCAAGACCTAGCTATATCCCCAGACCCTCACACTTGTTTCTTCTCAAAAAGAAAAAGAAACAAAAAGAAAAAGAAAAAGAGAGAACCTACCTAAAATCTTAATACTATTTTCAGAGTTCTAGGATAATCCAGAACAGTCACTTTTAAAGAAAAGGAAAAAGATTTTGAGATTTTATTCTTGGCAATGGATCTTTTCCATGGATGTGCATATTCTTCAACATGATCGAGTTCCATAAAGCTGCCTGGAATTCATTCCATAAATGGAAACTGGTAAGCACAGTAATTAACTAAGCAGTTGAATCTCTGCTGTTTTAACGGCTCAAGACAGTACTTGACTCACATTGTACTGAGCATGCTCATAAGAGCCTCACCTTCTAGATGCATTAAGAAGGCATGCATGGAAATTTCCCCTTACTCAATCACAACATCCCCCAACCGCCTTTGTACACACATATTCTAACACAGGTACAACACAGCATGCTCCCGAGCCTGCAAGCTTTACAGACCTCAGCCAATAAGCTGCCAAAAAGATGCTCAAGCTGCAGTCGAATTGGGCCTGATGTCTGGTACCCACAACCTCCAGGGACCCAGGGGAAGACTAGCAACAAAGCAGGCAACTAGAGGCTTACTGGCCCAGACAGCTATTCTGTTTCCAGCCCTCTATTTAGTCCATGCTCCTGTCTTTCTTGGGAAAACACAACCCTGTGTGGAGGACTCAAGCCATTCCATAGTAAATCTCAGCAGAACAATTAAAAATTATTACAGTTCTCTTGGCTTTCTGGTTTCTTTTTTTGAGGGGTAGGGGTGGAGGTAGGGGATGCCGGCTGTTGAACTTGAACTTAGGGCTGTCCCTGAGCTTTTGTGCTTAAGGCTAGTGTTCTACCACTTGAGCCATAAGTCCACTTCTTGTCTTTTTGGTTTTTAAATAGGAAACATGAGTCTCATAGACTTTTCTGCCTGAGTTGGCTTCCAACTGCGATCCTCAGATTTCAGCCTCCTGGGTAGCTAGGATTACAGGCGTGATCCACCAACACCCAGCTTGTTTCTGAATGCTTTTGTTGCAAGTGGTACATTGTGCTTAAAGAAAGCAGGTAATGTAATGACTTGAAAGGCATTACTTGATAAAACATTTAAAGGGCGTAGGGTGGACCAACTGTTGCTGTCTTTCTCCAGATAATGAGCTCAAACTCAAGGCTCAAGCTGCTACTGTGAGCTCCTGTGGGCAGAGCCATTTTCCTGACTCAATTTTCTGGACTCTTTGTTAGGTAGGGAACAGACTGGAGAGCCTGTGAACCAAACTTCATTTTGCCATGCTGAGAGAACTTGGCTTAACAAAGTCCTGAAATATGCATTCTCTCCTTGAAGGGATATCATTTTGCTGATATTTTCTACCCATCCTGAGTCACCACTGCCGGCAACGTTGCCCTGTTCTTTCATTTCTGGACTGAGGGCCTCACACAGGCTAAGCATGGACTCTTAACTGTGACCCTCATCCTCAACTTCCTTGTTCCTCATTAAGTCTCTGGTCGTTCACTCTCCAATATTAAATACTGCTTTTGAAGCATGTGATGGTAGTAAATCCACAAGGAAGGCAGAACTCCCTAGTTCATGTGAAGAGATGGCTGAGTTCATTCTCTCATCTCTCAACCTTTAAGGGCCAGCCCTCTCAATCCTCTGCCTGAGTCCAGCTCTACTCCCACTCCGACCTGCACATATTGCCCATCCATCAAGCCACATCTCCATGCAAGCTAGAAAACTCACCTGAAAGCCCACCACCTCTTCCAGGCAGCCTCCCCCGATTAGGTGATGAGGATGAAGACAACCCTGAAGCATGACCAACACATTCTCAATAAATGAGAACACTGACATATACCCCAAAACAAACACAGACACTCACAAAAAGAGAAAAATTACACATCCTCTATTTCTGGATTGGAAAGTCCCTAAGAGGGTAAGGAGGTCAAGTTCATGCCAATAACCCATTAGTCATTTCAGATAATGAGCTTTTTTTTTTTTTTAAAGCACTCTTGGGGATTATGCAGTAAAATCTCTGGTATGTTATCTGTTGTCTGTTTTGTACTTTCTTTTTTGTTGGAGGATTGGTGATTGAGACAAGGTCTCACTCTGTAGCTTAAGCTGACCATGACTGACCTAAAACTCTTGATCCTCCATGCTTCTTGCTCCCATTTGCTGAGATTGCTGATCTGTATCACCAGGTCAATGGTACATACTTATTCCATTTTAATTTTATGTGTGTGTGCTGGCTCTTGAACTAGGCACTGACCTTTAGCTGTTTCACTAAGGGACTTGAGCCACAGTTATTAGCATCCTGAGTAGCTAGGATTACAGGAATGAGCTACCAGCACCCAGCTATATTAAGATTTTTTTTGTTGTTGTTTTTGGTGCTGTGGCAGGTACCTAGGCAAGCACCCTACCACTGGGTTGCTCCCCCAGCTCTTTGTACTTGCTTTAAATCCCCCCCTTTTCTTCTCAGGATCTTGATCTCATAACTGAAAAGGAAAGTCCACTCACTAAGTAGACAACACTAAAGTTGGTCCTTACAGCATCTTGTGATGGTAAATTCTGGGTCCAGGAAGACCTGGCAATGAGACTGACCAATTCTGTCAATACTTAGATCTCTTCTTGGGAAGTCTTCACACCTCATCTTCTGTTAGGTGGGGACACAAGCCCAAGGCCCTACTGAGAGAAGAGGGCACAGGTTCCTAACAGGACTGTGTCCAACTCCTCCAGAGAAGTGCTGGGGAGCCAGAGGCTCTTGGCAGAGCTCTGGATCTGGGGCCATCGCACGAGGAAATACAGACAGACACATGTGCTCCCTTACTGCCACCCTCACTGCGGGGGGGAGGGCCGAGAGACTTGCAGCGTAACAGGACCAGCACGAGGAAAGGCACGGACAAAATGGCCACGTAGGCAATTGGAACATGGCGTAAAACACCACTGCACAGAAGCTTGCTAGCTGCAGGCCACGCTGTGCAGCCTTGAAGCAAAACATTATGGGTTTTGTGCTGGTAAAAACGTACCTTCAACGGCAGAACTCAGTTTTATGACACCTTGAATAAAAACAAAAAATGGCAGTTATAGCATAGTCCCAAATTACCTTTCTTCCCCCCACCCCAGTCTTCTCATAACACATAGTTGCTTCTGATTTGAAATTTTTTCAGTTGGTGTTACGAGAACTTAATTAAACAAGCATCAAAAAAAATCCAATGATTTCTTGTCCTTAGTTAGATCTGGACAGTGTTTCCCTTTCACCAGTTAAACCATGAAGGGGAATTTTTCATACAGTAAAAGCATCCATTGTGGTTTCGGACAAAGGCCCAAATCCAAGTGGGTGCTGCTGGACTGTAGATCTGTAAGACTTCAACCATCACACCTAGGTGTCAGCACTACCCATCTAATCCTGGAGACAGACATCATTTTATGCATGTTCAGACAGAGTTTGTGTTGAAATATAGCCATGGTTCCTTTTCTGTGTGGGTTGGATTAGAAGCTTGCTGTTGTTGTGTGGTTGTTGGATGGGCTCAACTTTTGGCTCTGCAGGAGAGTCAATAGGTGCACATACCTAATTGTTCAGGAAGCCAACCGGGCGGTCATGTGTGTTTTCAGTGAGTTTCAAGGTGAAAATACTAACCTAAGATAAATTAGACCTGCTTCAATAATTTGATTTGGAGAGTAAGCTTGTAAGTCATTGTTGTAAACAGTTTCCCAATTTTTATTCTATTCTCACAGTCCTTAGGGCTGAGCCAAAAATGTCTCGACTATCATTTACTTATGATTCTCATTCTAAATGGAAGTATTTCAAACTTAGATGGAAGTAGAAATGTTTTCAATACTGCTAAATTAAATAGGTATGAGCAAGATCTAATAAATTATGTCCACAGAGAGGCAAACTTCTTACTACCAATTACTTTATGAAAAAGCCATATTCTTTCTTACAGGACTTGTGATATGATGCTAATGCTTAACAAGGGATTATACAGAAGAAAAAGTAGACACCTCTATGTATGTGTGTAAATTGCAATTTTATTTATTTGTTTGTTTGTTTGTTTTGCTGGTCCTGGGGCTTGAACTCAGGGCCTAGGAACTGTCTCTGAGCTTCTTTTTGCTCAAGGCTAGCATGCTACCACTTGAACCACAGCTCCACTTCTGGCATTTTTGGCAATTAATTGTAGATAAGAGTCTCATGAACTTTCCTACTTGGGTTGTCATTGAATCACAATCCCCAGGTCTTAGCCTCCTGAGTAGTTAGTGTTACAGGAATGAGCCATTAGCCCCTGGCTTGTAAATTGTAAATATTATTGACACAAACAGTGTATAGCACACCATTTGATAGTAATAACTAAATGTACATGCTTTTTATAGCAAGTTCCTTATAGTAACAGTTTCTCAGGGAATGATCTTGTGGATTTCAGCTGAACTCTTACATCGGTCAGCAGCCAGCAATTTAAAATCATAATTGGACAAAAATTACACATTCAGTTGTAATCCAATCTGGTCTTGATGTTAACTTACATATATAGTATATATATACTGTTACTGTATCCCTTCACCTTCATATATTCTTTTTGGTGCCAGTCCTGGGGCGGGCTTGAACTCAAGGTCTGGGTGCTATAGCCTGGCTTCTTTGCTCAAGACTGGTGCTTTACCACTTGAGCTACCTCTCCACTTTTGGCTTTTTGCTGATTAAATGGAAATAATAATCTCACGGACTTTCCTGCTTGGGCTGGCTTTGAATAGTGATCTCAGATATTAGCCTCCTGAGAAGCTATGTTTACAGGTGTGAGCCACTGGCACACACCCAATGAATGATTTTTTTTTTTGTCGGGTGTGGGGCTTGAACTCTGGGCCTGGGCACTGCCCCTACACTCTTCAGCTCAAGGCAAGCGCTCTACCTCTTGAGCCACGCGCCACTTCAAGACTGGTGCTTTATCACTTGAGCTACCCCTCCACTTTTGGCTTTTTTGCTGATTAAATGGAAATAATAATCTCACAGACTTGCCTGCTTGGGCTGGCTTTGAATAGTGATCTCAGATCTCAGCCTCCTGAGTACCTAGGATTACAGGTGTGAGCCACCGGTGCCGGCCCTATAAATGATTTTTATTACGTGAAAACATAACTCAATTCAATCCCAGTACCTTGAATAACTCTTCCTGGACTTGGGGTGGGCAAGAAGTGGGAAGTAGTTATCATACAGGCATAGGAAGTATCAAATAGTCTCAAAAGTAGGGTTATAGAAATGGCCAAATAGGGATTCAGGAATTCTAGGAACTTATTGCCTGTGTATTTGCAGTATTGGAGTTGGAACCCAGAGACTCTTATATTCATACCACCACTAAACTACAGTTTAGTATTTTTTTTTAAATAGAATAGATTGAATTGTAACTTTATGTAATTTAATTTGTAATAACAGGCTCACAAACTTTCTGGCAATGTAAGAACATAAGAACTGGCTCTTGGAATGGCCGTGAGTCTCACATTTAAGGGACCACAACATAACTGAAGTTCTTTTGCACTCAGGCTCAGAGATCTTGAACTTTAGAATAATTTCCTGAACTATTTGCAAAAGGGGTTGCAACTTAATTGGCTAAGCCAAATGTGAGTAAGTATAGTATTTACTTTCTCACTGGCCGATACTACAAAGCATTTTAAACATGTCATAGGTGGGAAAAAGTACACTATACATACATCATTTTGAAAATAACAGTTCATGAGAATCAACAAAAAGCACACCTAACATAATTAAGCAACTAAACAGAGGTGAGTCAAGTATGAGTGGTAGATTTATTAAGCAATGATTTACTGTATTCAAACTGTAGATTCTTCTGATAGGTCAGAATATTAATCTTTCCAACAATACCCATTTTCATGTATAATTATGGTGATATCAAGTGTCACCTAAATGGAAAGAAAACAGTATATTCTGTATGTAGACACAATGCATGCAAGGACATTGAAGACTTTCTTACAGTAGGTAAGGTGGTAGCAGTGGGGACCCAATAATGGATTTATTTAGTGAGGGAAGGGAAGGTAAACTAATCACAAAGAATAGTCTGCTTTTAGAATTCTAAATTATAAATACTATTTCAATAAAAACAAAATTAGTACTGATTCATTAGGATATTTCTTGTGTTTTTAAACTTTAAGTCAAACTTTTCTCCAGTCCGGTAGGCACTGATGCTGAAAAGTAACTATGTTATAGCGAAAAGCCTAAAATTAGCGAAATTTAGTTATGTGGCTAATATTAACATTATAATCTAATTACTGAATGACAGGAAAAAATATAAATTATGTTAAATTGTGAAGCAACCGGTGTTGACATTTGAAAGCTACATATAGACCTACGGGATACACAGCAGACATTATCTGGTGAATGAATGGCTGACATTCACCTTGGCTGGAATTCAGGGTAAGCCATAAGATGTGTGTGTGTGTGTGCGCGTATGCCTGTGTGCGCACGCGTGCGCGCACACACACACACACACACACACACACACACACACACACACAGGGCCTCTCACCCCTTTCTAAACTTGTCACAGTCTGCAGAATTTATTTGAAAATAATTAAGAGAAAAAGTTTAAAAGGAACCAACAACAACAACAACAACAACAACACTTCCACTGTGCTTCCCTGGACTTGCTATTTTCAATGTGGGAGAAGTCCTGACTTTGTGGTGACTTGTGTAGGCTCTGTCAGCATCCTTCTGAAAGTCACAGCCAGCCTCTGTCACTTATGTTTTCAGCAGCACATGACCAATTCCAAAAGGATTCTTCCTTTTTGCTAGTACTTTTACCTAATGATTCTCCCCTCCTATTCCCCCCTCCTTCACCCTGTCTCTCTTCCCTCCTTCCTTCTTTCCTTCAGGGTAGGGATTGAAGCCAGGGTCTCCCATTTCTAAATGCACACTCACTCCACCACTGAGTGACACGCCAGCCCTAATGCTGAATTTGCAATAAGCCAGATTCAGAATGATGGATATCACATATGAGAGATACATGACATAACGTGTAACCTTCCCGCAGGGAGGCAGAGGTTGCTCCCTCCCTGTGAACGTGGACAAGGTCTAGCTGGCTATGATCTTCATAGGACAGGCAGTCCTACCTCCTGTACCATGAGGTCAGAGGGGCTGAGACCACTCTGATGGAGAGGTTCTGCGCAGATGTTCTCAGGAACACTAGCTGAGCTGAGGCTGCAGGCAAGGCAAGCGCAGAAGCCATGAGATGGTGAGGAGACTATTGGTAAAGGTTGACAAGATGGAGAGAATGTTGTCATTGGAGCTAGACCAAAGGCAATCTCTCTATGGTGGCAGCATTTTCCTGGCGTGACATGGAAAGTAGAAACTACGCCTAATAAACTCATGAATTTTATTGGTTGGTTGGTGGACTGACAAGCTAGAGATCAAGTCTTAAGGTCTTAGGCATGCTAAGCAAGTACTCTCCATCTTAGCTCCGATCCCAGCCTGAATTTACAGATGTTTGCTAATTAGATTTCCAAACAGAACTCCTAAAGTGCCATTATACTTTTTAAGCTACATTGCAGGTAGAGAAAGATGAATCAAATGAAAACTAGACAACGATGCAGGTTAGGGACAAAAGAGTAGAAATATAAACAGCTAGAACTCACTGAGTAAAAAACCTAAGAACAGGTAGGCGCTGGTGACTCACAAGATCTGAGGATCATGGTTCAAAGATAGTCTGGGCAGGAAAGTTCATGAGACTCTTACCAGAAAACTGGAAGGCTAGTGCTCAAGTGTACTAGTCTTGAGGAAAAAAGCTTTGGGATAGCACTCAGACCCTGATTCAAGCCCCACAACTGACAAAACAAAACAAAACAAAACCTAAAAACAAAATGAAGCAAATATTGGCCTCACATTTTTAGGAGATTGTAATTAAGATCAATTCTTTTTTTACCCCGGTTAGTTCAGTGCCCTGTCCCTGAGTGTTTTTGCTCCAGGCCACAGATCTGAAGGCATACCCATTTCCAGCTAAATATGGAATGGAAGAATCATTCCGCTGGATTTTGCTTACATTGCTCATGTGAAATTGTCCAATTTGGCAGTTAGCTTCCCATCGCTGTGATAACATATCGGAACTAATCAACGTAAAAGGAGGAAGGCTCTCTTCTGGCTCATGGTTTTACAGGTTTCAGTCTTTGGATTTGCTTTGGGCCTATGGTCGAGAGCATGCTCTGGAAGGAGCAGTGTTCATCTCATGACAGCAGGGAGGTAGAAAAGGCGTGGAAGAGAGGACTGAGGAAAGGGAGGGGGAGAGAGAGAGGGAGGAGAGGGAGAGGAAGAGGAACAGGGTGAGGCAGAAGAGGAGGAGGAAGGGGAGGGGGGGGGAACTGGAGGAGCTAGGAACCCAATTCCTTTTGGAGGCACACCCCCAATGACTTAACTCTCTCCCATTAAGTGCCATCTTGTAAAGGTTCCCCCCTAATAGTTCCACAGACTAGTGGGAACCAAGCCTTCAATAGATGGGCCTTTATGGACACTTCAGATCCAAACTATACCTAGAATATAATAAACACAGTTGTTTTACGGTTTGTCTTAGGTAATATAGAATTTGTACATGGCTGAACTTGTCAACTGTGCCTACATTTTCCGACCTTAGATCCAGCTCTTCCATCAACTTTCACTGTTGCAGATACACCATGCATTCAATCTTCTGACTATAAACACCTGCCTTTTCTATTTTCTTCACTGATGAAGATTTTTTTTTTCCCCCATCAGGGAAGTGTTCTTGATGAATTCTTTGATCTGGTAGATTCTTCCTCAAGAACTTGGATTCATGCTGGACTCTGTCCCTAGATTGTAAACTCCAGGAGAACAGACTTCAAGGTGGAACTGCTGAGTTCAGCATAATGTCCAGACCTAGGAAAGTGCTGCATAAATATTTGTGAAGTGGATGAATGAAATGTTTGGTACAGTGGATAAGGGCTCCCTGCTCTACAGCTGGCAATCATACATTGGGAAACTTGGGTTCCAAATCCTGGAACTGGGGAAGAACTTGTGTGACTGCCTACCTGGAATTTGGTGCATGAGCCTCCAGGAGAAGCAGCAGCAGGGTAGGAGGTATTTGCTTACATTTATGGCATTGGTTGCAATCTGGGAGCTTTCTGGAAAGTCTACAGAAAATTGCAGGTGTTCAAAATGTCTAAAGCCTTTCTAAATTGTAATTTGGAAATAATTTATTGCCAGATGGTGAGCTGTTTTCTGAGCCAGGTACACTTAGTACCTTCTACAAGTCTTACTATCAGACTGCTTCCTTCCTTCCTTCCTTCTCTCTCTTCTTTCCTTCCTTTGCTCTCTTTCCCTTTCCTCCCTCCCTTCCTTCCTTTCTTCCTTTTTTTTTTTTGGTTAGTCCTGGGGTTTGAACTCAGGGCTTCATGCACTTGTGTGGCTTTTTCCACTCAAGACTGGTATTCCACTACTTAAGTAATGCCTTTACTTCCAGCTATTTGTTGGTTAATTGGATATGAGTCTTTAGGATTTGTCTGCCTAAGCTGGTCTGACTATGGACCCTCAGATCTCAGCCTGGAGAGTAGTTAGGATTGCAGGCAA
Source organism: Dipodomys spectabilis (assembly GCF_019054845.1). Taxonomy (NCBI): domain Eukaryota; kingdom Metazoa; phylum Chordata; class Mammalia; order Rodentia; family Heteromyidae; genus Dipodomys; species Dipodomys spectabilis. The sequence continues at coordinate 121,644 of NW_024870701.1, read as the reverse complement.
GAGCCACCTGCACCTAGTTTAGAACTTCTTTCTTAGCATGTAATTTACATTTGTTTGAAACTTCATCCAGGGACTTTGTAACTCCTCCCTTCTGTTATGGGAACAGGAAATGTTTCCTCTCTCCCTCCCCATGTCTCCCTACTTTTCACCCTGTTATACTAACATAAATTCTTGTTACAACTAAAACAAAAAAAACAAAGGACCGAACAAGCATCCCTTTTAAATAGTTCTGTGGATATGGAAAATCAGCTACCTAGAATCTTCCCCCTCCCCCGACTTTCTTATTAAGTACATTTTTTTTTCCCCTGTGAGTGAAATAAGCCCAGGTCTCTACCAGAGTCTCTGTGATGGCCATTTTATAATGTAAAAAGTGTTTTTTTTTTCTTTTTAGAAATCTATATGAATGCACTCCGGCCCACACGCATGCTAGGCGAGCTCGTTATCCGCCGAACGGATTTCACTCAATGGGATTTCACGGGGGCTCCAGCTGAAGAAAGGATTGGCAGGGACCATCGACATTCTTGCTCTTTTGAAAAGAAATCCCGGGGCGGTGGCCGGGTTGCTCGGCCCGCGGATCGGTGCCTCGGGACCGCGCCGTGGATGAGCAGGGCGGGGCTGTGGCAGGTGCAGGTGCAGGCGCGCCGTGCACCTCCAGCCTGGCAGGTTACCAGCCAGAGGGCGGACACCTGCCGGCCCGGAATCCCCTAAGACGGAGCGACCACGCGGGGCTCCGGGGCAGTGGGGGGCGCGGGCACCAAGGGCAGAGAGCCCCGGGCCAGGCGGAAGGCCAACAACAGTGGGATGGATTTGGACTAGCCACTAACGGGGCAGAAGCGCAGAGAATCAAACAGCTGTATTAAGAAGAAGAAAGACAAAGCTTTGGCCAAAATTTCCACCACCTGTGCACAAGTGCTGGAAAAAAAAGCAGTGTGTGTGTGTGTGTGTGTGTGTGTGTGTGTGTGTCCAGGTGCTTGAACCCAGAGCCTGACTGCTGTCTCTGAGCTTTTGGGCTCAAGGCTAGAACTCTCTGAGCCACAGCTCCATTTCTCAACCTCCCTGTGGTTAACTGGAGATAAAGAGTCTCATGAACTTTTCCTGCTCTGCTTGGCTTCGAATCTGGAGCCTCAAGATATCGACCGGCCTCTCGAGTAGCTTCCAGGTGAGCCACCAGAGCCCGAGTTCGGAATAACACTTTTGATAAGCACTCAGGAAGCTTTCAAAAAGAATTTTCAACCACTTTCCTCCCTTCACGAAACTTAGGATTCCACGTTTCCACCGGGATGCTGTGAACGTTCAAGGTCCTGTACTTCTGTGAATCTCTATCGCCCCCTCGTGTCCATATGTGATCATCACGCCATCACCCCGTCAAGTCAACACCAAGGATCAATGTGCCACATCCCATCCCACAGAGAAACCTGTCGGGAAGCACCAGAGCTGGAAATACAGATTTGAACATCAAATCCAGACCCAGCTTAGAAGACATAGAATAAAAAATACAAAATGCGCTGTTCTTCTTTCACCATCCTGAGCAGTATTGTCTGGGCCACCCAAGTGGCTTCAAAAAGAAATTAATCAGATTTGAATCTGCCAGTTTAGTCATGAGAGTGACTACCCTCCTTTTAGAACCAACTCAGATGTGCCCGGAGAATGAAAACCCTTTTCTGTATCTCCTTAGCAACTGATACAGCCAAGATAATCACTGTCTTCCTATCTTACCACTAACCTCTCTGATGGAAACAGGAGAGTAACTGTTCTGATTTGTCCTTGTAACCAGGTGATTAGGTACGGCCTTTCAGATACTGTGTGTCCAAAAAAAGGGTTGTTTACTGGTCACTGAAGTAACAGTGTTTTATTTTATTTTGCTTTTTGGAGGGGAGATTGGAATAACTTTGTAGACTATATCTTGCAGTAGCAGTCTAGAATCTATGAAGTTGTATAGGTTTTACTTCTTTCCAGAGTGGTCTCCAGTGAGATCGGGAGTATGTAGTACCAATGAGAATACAGATTTCTTTTACAGCAGATATTTCTGGGGTTAAGTCTAAATTTGCTTTGATGAGGTTACAGAAGATGATACTGTGGTATATGGTTCAGGGCCCTGAAGATTGAGATAAGTGTTAATAAAAATGAAACACAGGGGCTAGGAACAGGTTGATGAGGGGCAGAAACTGTGGCTCAAGAGTTAAGTGCACTCAGTACCATGAGTTCAGTGGTATTCTGCTCTAGGTGTCATCTCAGTGTGGGAGAAACAACCAGATCAGCTCATAGGTTTAATTTGTAACTCCCTACTCCCTCCTTGAGTCTAAGAGAACAGAGGAAAAGTGCATTTGGCCTAGCATTGAACTTCATTGTGGGAAATCTCTGCCCGGGTCAGCAGAAGCTGTGTGGCACTGTGCACCAGGATATCCTTAGGTTAAGCAGCTTTGACAAACAAGGTCACAGACATCCAAATCCTGCATGTCATTGTCAGTGTGTTTATATTTCTGTAGCATCTTTGAACAAAGACTGGCAAAGAGAAGCGTTAGATGAGTGCTGGTTAAATAAACAGTGATTAGGGGCTGGGAAGGTGGCTAAGTGGTAGAGTGCTTGCCTAGGCCCTGGGTTCAATACTTCTGCACCACATAAACAGAAAAAGCTGGAAGTGGTGCTATGGCTCAAGTGGTAAGTGCTAAAGAGTGAGGGACAGCACCCAGGCCCAGAGTTCAGGCCCACAACTGCCCCCCCCCCCAAAGTGATTGTTTATTGAATTGTACACTCCCAGTCTTTAAGGTAAGACAGACTAGCTTTGAGAGTTCCAGATCTCTCGGAGGTTTTTTCCTGATTTTGCATGGTATCTTTAAATCCATTTGCTGGCAAGAAAAGTGTGTTGTTATGAAGCACAAGATGGGCTAGAACGTGAACCTTCTGCCTCATCCTCAGTGCTGGGATTATAGCAGAAAAATTGCCTGGCGAGGTAAAACAATCTTGGCAAAGAGCCCCTTCCATAGCGGTTCTGTGTCTCTCACCACAGCCTTGAGAAGTTCTGGGTGTAGGCTCCCAGACATCACATCACCAGGGCCTTGAGTGATCCCAGGTGCAGGTTCCTAGACATCACATCACCTTGGCCTTGAGCAGTCACACACACAGGCCCCATGTCATGGCCCATCGCCCTTGGAACACTTGCATATGAACAGCAGACCGACTGGACCCCAGATGTGTGTGCCTGAATGGGCACCCAGACGCTCTGTGGAGCCTCTGATTGGGTCTGAAGTAGCCCCCAGGCTATCCCATGATCTTAAGAGTCACATGCCTCTCTCTTGGAAACACCTTATTAACTCCTGTATGGTGCCGGTCCCTTGGCACCTTTCCTGACTAGTGCTTATTATTTTGCTTTCCATAAATCTTTGCCATTTTGTTTCTCACTCTGGGTCCGTAGATCAATCATGGAGACCCCCAAAGACAAAGGATCTGATCCAGTGGTTGCAATTTTCCTCTTATCAAGGTGTGAGTTTTATATGTTTTATTGTAAGAGTAAGACGATCAAAGCGAGATCAATGAACTAACATCTGTCTTCGAAGTGTAATTCTTAACAGTAATATGAACAAGGCACAGCCAGACTTATACCAAGATGAAATGGGTAGATGATTAGAGAGATAAATGGTCCAATAATCACTCACAATGGTGTGAAATTTTATACTCCTTCAGAGTCCAGAAGTATCTGTTCTTTTTGAGAGGAGGATAGTGTAGGATTAGGCCTTCTAATGTGATTTCAAGATGGAAAGCCTCAGGAAACTATGTAGGCTGGCAGAGCATACCCCGATTCCTGGGGGTTCCCCCGCATTCCAGGCAAACCTGGTCCCTGACAACTTCCAGCACAGCTGTGTCCCCCATTTACTTGCAGTTCTTTTTTGGTAGTTGTCAGTTAATCTTTTCACCAATGCAATGTCCATCCTGAGGAAATAAATTCACCACAGAGGGTTTCACTTCCACTTGGCGAAAGATTTGCAGGATGGTGTTTATCCTTCAGTAGACCTAAAGAGAAAATGTGTATGTGCATTTCTTCCAGGTGCACCTAGTGTTATATTTTAGAATCTTGGTGAGAAATGCCTAAGTAACTTCTGTTTCAATGTCCTAACTGTAAATCCCAACGCCAATGTATATGTGCTTGTATAAACCAAATCCTGAAAGTAATATCTGACATGTGTCATATAAGCAGAGTACTGTAGTTGAATAAATAAATCATCAAACATGAACTAAGTGCCACGAGATCAAGGTTAATCTTTCAGTTTAGTTTTTGTTTGTTGCCTTTAATAAGACAATTGGAATAGAGTAAGCACTCTGTGTGTGTATGTGTGTATGTGTGTGTGTGTGTGTGTGTGTGTGTGTGTGTGTGTGTGTGTGTGTGTGTGTGTGTGTGTGTGTGTGTGTGTGTGTGTGTTGGTTCTAGGGCTTGAGCTTTTTTTGCTCAAGGCCAGCACCCTACCACTTGAGCCACAGCCCCACTTCCAACTTTTTTTTTGGTAGTTTATTGGAGGTAAGAGTCTCACAGATTTTCCTGCCTAAGTTTCTTCAAACCATGATCCTCAGATTTCAGCCTCCTGAGTAGCTAGAATTACTGGTGCCTGGCTTCATCTTCTTGATCATAGCTCCTCACTGCTCTTGGCAGAACTTTCAAGGTGACTGATGACACTCTGATTTACTTGGGTCCTTATTGCTCCTACTTGTATCTTGGACCATTCTTATGCCTTCCATTCCTCTTTCTGTTCCTCCTTCCCAGTCTTTGTATTTCCATTACTCTAGATTGCTGAGTTCATTCACTATTCTCTCTCTCTCTTTTTTTTTTTTTGCCTCTGGCTTCCTCTCATCAAGGAAGACTTCCTGGATGAAGAGGCAATTTATTTTTCTTAACCAGAGAGCCTATGACTATGTTAGACAATAGAAATAAAAATCTCCCTTAACCCTCTCTTCCTATTACTTACAGTGTAAAGTTATTTCCTCTCTCTCTCTCTCTCACTGTAGAAGTGGGTTTTGAACTCAAGGACCTTGTGTTTACTAGGCAGGTAGGCCCTCTATGGCTGGAGCCACACTACTAGCCCTGGTTATTTGCTCTTTCAAGTCTTGGCAGAAGCTGAGTCTATGATATTGCTGTATCCTTAGGAGAATCCTGGTGCCCAGGACAACAGGTTGTGCTTGCTAAGTTTAGGTAAGTGTCCCCCACAAAGGCCCATCTGTTAGTGGCTTAGTCTCAGCCCCCGATGCTATTGGATGTGGTCAGAAATTTAAGGAGTGAGGGCTAATGAGAGGGTTTAGGTCAGCGGGGGCATGCTTTGAAGGCGCTTGAGGCCCCAGCCTCTTTTTCTTCCTTTCATTTTTTCCAGTTCTGGTCATGATGTGAACACTCTACTTTACCATGGGCAGCCTAGCCATATCCCAAAGCACCGGAGGCCAGTTAGTTGGTCACTGAAACTTCCAAACTGTAAGCCAAAATAAATAATTCTTCCTCTTCCTCTTCTTCTTCTTCCTCCTCCTCCTCCTCCTCTCATTTTGTGTGACCTGGGACTTGAACTCAGGTCCTGGACCTTGTCCCTGAGCTCTTTTGCTCAAGTTCCCTACCACTTGAGCCACAGCTCCACTTCTGGCTTTTTTGGTGGCTAATTGGAAATAAGAGTCTTATGGGCTTTATTGTTAAAGGTTGACTTTGAGTCTAGATCCTTAGATCTCAGCCTCCTGAGTAGCTAGGATTACAGGCATGAACCACCAGCATCTGATTTGTTCTTCTTTTTAAAAAGTTGACTGATATAGGAAATTTGTTATAGTAATGGAAAGCCAGCAAACCCAGACCTCAGTAAATGTTTGGTAAATAAGGAAGAGGATTTTAATTCCTCCTGGCATTTCAATAGACAGGTTGTACTTTTCTGCCTCATGGCTTTACTTGAGCAGAAATGACTACCATGCCAGGGAAACTGGCTACTGGAATGTGAGACAGAGCTGGTGATAGAACCCAGGGCCTACTCATGCCATGTGAGCATACCTTCTCTCACCAGGCCACACTCCCAGCCTGAGGAAATAGATTTTGAGCTTGCTTTTCAAACACATATTTTCTTCCTTAAATACTTATTCATGAAGCTTGGGGGTATAATTTGTAAGAGAACCTAAACAGATACAGTCCTGATGAAGTAATTCCAGTTCAGAATCAAGGAAAGGATCGTAGATGCATTTACCCTTTCCCACATGTGGTCTATTTCTCATGGAACAACAAAACAACAAGAATAAGTCTTTGGGAACCAAGATCATCTGAGTCTCTGCTGAAAACTAGAAGCAGCAACTACTTCATATAGGGCAGAAGTGAAATCTCCATGGCTGATGACGTCTTGCATAATTCATGTACCTTTTGAATTTTTGCCTGTTTAATTCAGAATTTCCTGTAGTTAGTTTGTAGTTAGTTTTGTCCTAGAAAAATGAAAGCATTACTTTTTTTTTTTTAAAAGAACAATGCTATTGAGAATGGCATGTGTGAAAAGTCAATATTCTGTTAGTCGTTGAAAATAATGAAGACTCCAGATGTTTCCAGATGTTTTTGGGAGGGGATATTCTAGGTCTTGTGCTTACTGGAGTGGAGTTCTATCATTTGAGCCATGCTTAGAATCCCTGGTTATTTTGGTTGTTGTTTTTCTGGTATGATCTCATGAGGTTTTCTGTTTGAGCTGTCTTTGAACTATGATGTTCCTGTTTTCAACCTGTGTAGATAGGATTAGATTTGTTTTTCTTTTTTGCCAGTCCTTGGGCTTGAACTCTGGGCCTGGTAGCCATCCCAGAGCTTTTGTTTTTTTTTTATTTTTTAGGTCCAGTTGTGGGGCCTGAACTCTGGGCTTGGGCGCTGTCCCTCAACTCTTCAGCTCAAGGCTAGCGCTCTACCATTTGAGCCACAGCGCCACTTTTGGCTTTTTTCTTTTTGCTTATGTGGTGCTGAGGAATTGAACCCAGGGCCTCATGCATGCTAGGCAAGCACTCTACCACTGAGCCACCTTCTCAGCCCTCCCAGAGCTTTTGTATTTAGGGCTAGTGCTCTACCACTTGAGCCAAAGATCTACTTGTTTTTTTGTGGTCTCATGGACTTTGTTGCCTGGCTGGCTTTGAACCGTAATCTTCATCTCTCAGCCTCCTGAGTAACTAGGATTACAGAAATGAACCACTAGTGCCCAGTAGATTTTTTTTTTTAAACATGATCATCACTATTTAGTCATTCAATTGCCGGCCAAACACACACACACACACACACACACACACACACACACACACACACACACGAATTTGTTTGCTGAGTTCCTCCTCTTCCTTAAAAGCTAATGAGAAACAGATAACACCAGGACATGTTTAAGACTGTTTCAGAGACCACTCACTACTACATAGAAGCTCCTCATTTGTATCTGTTTGAAGTCATTGTGTTCTTCATCTTCTTGGCTCAATTTCAGACACTCAGCTCAGTGCAAGCCCATTTCACACATGTGGCAGGACCGACTCAATGTGGAGGAGTAGGAGGCCCAGTCCCTACTCTACAGTCTCTCTTTCCTCACTGCAACACTACTGGATTATTTTACATCTGTGCTCTTCTCTCTGTCCGGAGAGTCATGACTGCCACAGCTACAAAAGGGTCTTGTCTCCTCTGTCCAGACCCTTTCATCTGTACTTCAGCTAGGTTTTCTTTCTTTCTTCCTTCCTTCCTTCCTTCCTTCCTTCCTTTCCTTCCTTCCTTCCTTTCCTTCCTTCCTTCCTTTCTTTCCTTTCTTTCTTTCTTTCTTTCTTTCTTTCTTTCTTTCTTTCTTTCTTTCTTTCTTTCTTTCTTTCTTTCTTTCTTTCTTTCTTTCTTTCTTTCTTTCTTTCTTTCTTTCTTTCTTTCTTTCTTTCCCTCCCAAACAAACAAATAACATTAGCTTCATGCTGCCCAAAGAGTAAAGTTCAAGGACCACTTGAGTCAAGATCCAACCTCACTGATCACTTTTCCCATGAACCTTACTGGGTTCACTTGTTCCTTCACACATTGAGAACAGGAGTGCTTCCACATCTTAGCATATGCCTGGGGAGCCCCTTCCCAATTTTCGATGTGAGTTACCTACTTTCTGAGCTTAACTCTCTGCCTTTGATAGCAAAGCCTTCCCAACCCTGATCAGCCATAAATGTCTCTTTTGACTATAGTGTAAGACCACGTTGATTACCGCTAGAATTGTTTTTACTACACAGTATCATAATTCTTGGTTTCCTTTCCTTTCCTTTTTTTTTCTCTGAGAAAAAGTCTTGCTGTTTGGTCCATGGTAGCATAAAAAAGGACAGCCCAGGCTGTCCTTGAATGCATACTCTTCCTACGTCAGCCTGAACTTATATTGTCTTTAGTGATCTGTGCATTCTACTACCACTGTGCTCCCATTAATGATCTAAAACTGTGTTTTTTAGAAACACAAACAGAAGACGTTGGTAAATAGGATATCCATAGAGAACTGTCCTAGCAAACAGGCACTGAAAAACTACTGTTACTGTACAAATTCCTTCTATGAATGAGGGAAGATCATTGTTATTGTTGAAAATGCTAACATCATCATTCCTAATACTATATCACCAGCTCTATCACCTCTACTAATACCTCTGCCATCACCACCATCACTGCTACCACCATCACCACCACACTTCTACCATGTCCCCAATGTATCTACATGTCTGCCATCTCCACCATCTCCATCATCTCTGCCATCACATCCACTGTCACCATCACACCTCCATCAGTTTTGCTCTCTTCCCTTCAACCATCACTAGCCCTACCTCTACCACCTCCATCATGTCTACCTTCCTCTTCTTTATTCTCTTCACCTCCACCATCTTCACTGTCTGCATCCATGTTCACCAGCATTCCCACCACCAACCCTACTGTCACTGGTAAGTGTATCAGTACTGTAATCTCCACAAATCAGCACTAACAGAGCACTACCCAGTGCTAGGCCCTGATTTCACTGTTTTCATATGCTTCATCTCACTTTATCTCTGCAGTATGATTAAATAGGAGAGAATGGAAGTTCAGAGACACAAAGTAACATCTTTTTTATTATAGAGCTCTAGGTGGAAGAGTTTGTATTATAACTTAGGACCATGATCACTGTGTCAGAGATCTTTACCCACAAGCAAAACATCTCTTACTTTCCAAGTTCCTGGGAACAGAGGGTATTTATTCATTTTATTTCCTTTGTAACTCCTCTTTCAGAGATTTTTGTACATGGTGAGAATACAAGAAGTATTGAAATTCAATATTGGATGCAAAGGTTGGTAGTTTAATTAACGTCCAGTTTGCTGGAGTGTGTCTTTTAATTAAAAAAGACATACCACACTATGACTAATTGGTTCTGGTGTTCTTTATAAAGTCTCCATTTCAACAACAGTAACCTGAGCCAGGCACTGATGCTTCACACCTGTAATCCTAGCTACTCAGGAGGCTGAGATTTGAGGCTAGTGGTTTGAAGCCAGCCCAGGTAGGAAAGTTGATGAGACTCTTATCTCCAATTAGTCATCAAAAAGGTAGGAGTGGGGCTGTGACTCAAATAGTAGAGAACTAGTCTTGAGCACAAAAGCTCAGAGTGCAAGTCTCAGGACTGTCAAAAAATAAAAAAATAAAAAACACCCCCAGTAACCTGGGTTTTAGTCTATTTTACTCTTCATATCAATTTCATATTGAATCCAAGCATTTTGTTTTTGGCTTAACATAGCAAGCCAAAGGAAAGCTAAGACTGAAGATATCTGTGTCTATGTGGGATTTAAAGGAATATTAATTATAAGGAGATCAAAAGGAAGGAAGGAGTTAAAAGGAAAAGAATGACTCCTATACATTGTAGAATGCTCAGTAAATTGAACAAATGCATGAAAAAAAAGGCCTTAAGTCCCCCCCCCCCCCTTTTTTTTTTGCCAGTCCTGGGCCTTAAAACTCTGGGCTTGGGTGCTGTCCCTGAGCTCCTCTTAGCTGAAGGCTAAAAATGTACCACTAGAGCCACAGGCCACTTCTGGCTTTTTCTGTGATTAATTGGAGATAAGAGTCTCACAGACTTTCCTGCCGGGGTGACTTTGAACCTTGATACTCAGATCTCAGCCTCCTAAATAGCCAGGATTACAAGCACGAGCCACAGATGCCCAGCTATTAAGTCCTGTTTTTGTTTTTAATCCTGAAACTCAAAAGGGAAAAATCTAACTGTAGAAATGATCACCCGTCTTTGCCTGAGTGTTCAGGCTACAAGCCAGGAACAGATGATTTTCTATCAGGAAGGCAAATCTATAGAGAACTGAGTGGGTGTATCAGCATTTTAATGGAGACTTGGGAGGGAATAAATCAGTTCTTTCCTGTGACTTCACATTACAACTTTGTTTCCCTTGTTCCTGTCATCTTCACTCACTTCCATCCACTCTTGACATCTCACCCTCCAGCTGTCTCCTCCCTGTGATTCACTCAATCATTAACCCTCCAACAGTGTATCCATTATGCTCTACACAGTGCTGAGTTGGTAAGTATTTAACAATAGGCTCTCTGACAGGAAGAGAAGGAGCCTCTGCTTTGACAGGCTTGCTCATTTCCATACTTTTTCAACCAACCAAGTTGGCATCAACCAGCTGGGAAAGAAAATTCCTTAAACTATCACCATCAGCACGCACAGGCAAATATGTACTGCTTTCAGAGTCCTCTGAGTCCCTTTTCCAGACATCTCTGCCTGAAGGAAGCCAAGGGCTTTCCTCTCTGGCACTACTGCTCTTAAGCCCTTGCTGACTTGAAGATTCTACCCTCAGCTTTTGACCAGAAGCTAAATTGAAATCAGCAATAAAACACATGTTAACTAATTAGAAAAATAGTAGCCATGTTTTTATAGCTTAAAACTCAAAATTCAATAGGCAAATCGCTGGAAAGGCATTCCCCAACAGGCTCTCCCCAAATTCTATACTTAGAATTTTGAACTTTAGGGCTGGGAAGGTGGCTCAGTGGTAGAGTGCTTGCCTTGCATGCATGAGGCCCTGGGTTTGATTCCTCAGCACCACATGAGCAAAAAGAAAAAAGCCGGAAGTGGCGCTGTGGCTCAAGTGGTAGAGTGCTAGCCTTGAGCTGAAGAGCTGAGGGACAGTGCCCAGACCCAGAGTTCAAAAAGAATTTTGAACTTTATTGGTTTAATGATAATGAATGTTTTGATGATAATGAATGAAATAATACCTTTTTAGTAAAATGGTTTTTTGTGTTAGATGATTTTTGCAAAATAGCAGACTAACGTAGCTGTTCTAAGCATATTTTGAGGAAAAGTGACCCAAGGCTAAGCTATAGTGTTCAGATGGTGAGGTGGACTAAATGAACTTTTTCTTTCTCTTTTCAGTGTTGGAGATTGAGCCCATGGCCCATTCATGCTAAGCATAGCCTTTTCTCTTCCTTCCTTTTTTCCTTCCTTCCTTCCTTCCTTCCTTCCTTCCTTCCTTCCTTCCTTCCTTCCTTTCTTTCTTTCTTTCTTTCTTTCTTTCTTTCTTTCTTTCTTTCTTTCTTTCTTTCTTTCTCTTTCCTTCTTCCTTCTTTCTTTTCTTTTCTTTTTTCTTTTTTTCGGTGCCAGTTCTGGAGCTTGAACTCAGGGTCTAGGCATTGTCCTTGAATTTCTTTTTGCTCAAGGCTAGTGCTTTATCACTTGAGCCACAGCTCCACTTCTGGCTTTTGTTGTTGTTGTTGTTGTTGGTGGTGGTGGTAATAGGTCTTGAACTCTGGGTCTGGACACTGTCCCTCAGCTCTTCAGCTGAAGGCTAGCACTCTACCATTTGAGCCACAGCACCACTTCTGGTTTTCTGGTGGTTTATTGGAGGTAATAGTCTCACGGACTTTCCTGCCCAGGCTGGCTTTGAACTGTGATCCTCAGATCTCAGCTAGGATGAGTAGCTAGGATGGCAGGCTTGAGCCACCGATGCCCCGCTCCATGGCTGGCCTTTTTTGGGAAGTTTGTTAGAGATAATTAGGATGGTTTCGAACAACAATTCTCAGATCTCAGCTTGAGTAGCTAGGATTACAGGCATGAGCCCTGGCTTCTGCCTAAGCATTATTCTTAACACTGAGCTACATCTCCAGCTCCTTTTGCCCATATATTATAAGTATATACACATATCTATATGCATGTATATATACATATGCATATATGTATATGCACACACTAGGTTTATTGCAGTATACCCTCCCCACTGGAAGCTGAAAAACCTCTGTAAGTATTAATTGATTAAAGACTAAATTTAAAGCTTTGAGAAAAAACTACATTGAGTATGGGTATGTATGTATGGGTATGTATGTTAGTGATTGCTTTAACTCATAAATTATGGCAAAGGACTTGATGTTGTATGAAATCAAGTGCCAGATAATATCCCTAAACAGCAAGAGATCAATTTAGTTTCTCTTGATAGTAATGATACAAACCAAAAGAACTGTGAATACATAGGCAAGAACTGTTCTGATAAAATCTTTAAAAAGAATCTAAAAATACTTTTACTGAAACCCAGCCTGAGGTTTTATGAAGAAAAGATGAGACTTAAAAGGCTTCCAAGTCTGTGAAAAGAGAAACACTTACTTTGATTCTTATTTGGGAGGTGATAAAGGATGCATTTTGGTTTGAGAGACCCAACAAGAAACAAAAGGTGAAATAATAAGTGCTTAAATGGGTTAGGAATAGATATAGCCATCACTTCCCTCAAGTGAGGAACGGCTGCAAAAAGGATTATCACCATGGAGAGGAAATGAGGCAGTAAGTAAATAACTAAGGAGCACTAAATCTTCTCAGAGGATATTTGTAAAGGTATAAAAGGCCAAATTGCTGAGAAATAATAGTAAGAAAAAAATGGATGAAATAAAATATAGCTGGGCAGGGTGGGGAGAAGAGGAGAGAATGCATGGTATTGTGATCTCTTTCTAGATGTATTTATTTCTGCAACTTAGTCTAACAGGTTCTTAGTTTTTCACCTGAAAAATGGAGCAAGAATGATTATCTCCTTCACTGGGTGATTACAGATTAAATGAAGTCATGAATATAAACCACATTAGACTTATTCCGGCACATAAATGGGTCAATAATCAGTGTATTACTCAAGACTAGAAATAAGGTGATACTTGATCCAGCTGTTTAAATAATTGTATTCTATCAATGATAATGGGAAATGTACTCTAGGAGAGGTGATAGCTCATTAAAATACTATCTACTCGTAGTACTGAAATAAGGATACCAGATCTAAGTATCTCACAACCATTCTGGTACCTTGCTGAGTAGTGGGGGGTTTTTCACCCAGCTCCAAAAAGCCTAAAAGTGAGATAGTCCATTCTTTAATATGCAGATATATCATGCTGTTTAGCCCTAGGAAAGTTTAGCTACAGAGATTGCTTGCCCTTGATCATTTCTCTGGATGGCTGGATTTGCTCACCCCTGCCTATATGGAAAGTTTTGTATTTTCCTAGATGGAAAGTTTTGTTTGCCCCTGAGTATTCCCCTATATGGTTTGCTTCTGTTGGGCTTGGGTCTCCACCCCAAGCATGTGTTATTATTAGTATTGTCTTTAAAAGCTTTGTACTAGCTGTATTCTGGGCTGCAGGTGTTTGTGACAGGAGTTTACCTGCAGTCGCTGGCTTTCTAATAAAGACTCCCAATTTGACCTCTTAAAATATGGCTTCTCTGTTTCTTGTGATTCAATTCCCAAATAATAGTATGATCAGGAAAAGATGATTTTCATGGAAGCCGTATTTCCTCAAAAATGGGTTATTCTTCATTGCATAAGTCATGCACAACAGGAAAAGCAATCTCCCCCAAGATTCTGCAATGTTCTACAGAACAACTCTTCTGTGTAAAGTGGAAAAAGGAGGGATCATGAGGTTTGGGGAAATCTTCTTCAAGGCCAACAGAAGCATTCACTGGAACAATTTGGGCAGAACATGGTGAGAGAAGGTCTTTTTCTTCAGAAGAAAAATCGCTGAAATCCTCATGTAATAGAAAAAGTAATGACACTTAGAATAAAACCATCATTAGCTGTCAACACCCTGACCAAAGTCTTGAGGAGGGAAGGCAGCAGTGTTTGCTGACCTATCTGACAAAGTCAAGCAAAGACTGGAGTACTGCAAAAAAAATTTTTTTTCAGTACTTAGGTTTGAACTCAGGACCTTGTATTGCAAGGCAGGTATTTTACCACTGAGCCATACCTCCTACATTTTGAGATTGGGTTTCACTTTTTTGCCTGGGTACACACTGGGACTGTAATCTGCCTATTTTATACTTCCTGTCATAACAGATGGTTGCTCCATGCCCAGCTTTGTCCACTGAGATGTACTTTCATGGACAGTTTTTGCCCTTATTGGTATGGTATGTAAGATCCTCCTGATCTCACATCCCATGTAGCTGGGATGACAGGCATGTGCCATTGTGCCTTGCTATTGGTTGAAAAGTGGTTTTGAATGGTTTCCTGGGCTGATCTTGAACTTTGATCTTCTGGATTTCAGTCTTCCAAGTAGCTAGGATTACAAGCATGATCCACTAGCATCTGGCTTCAGTAAAAACTTTTCTAAGAATTGAGAAAGCTGTAAACACAGAGTATTCTTATACTGGTTTTTCTTGGGAGCTATATGTTCATAGTTGATTTTATTTAGCAAGCATTGATTATCCCCCTAAAAACAAGAAATAAATGGTTGGGAAGGTGGCTCAGTGGTAGAGTGCTTGCATTGCATGCATGAGGCCCTGGGTTCGATTCCTCAGCACCACATAAGCAAAAAAGAAAAAAGCTGGAAGTGGCGCTGTGGCTCAGGTGGTAGAGTGCTAGCCTTGAGCTGAAGAGCTGAGGGACAGCGCCAAGGCCCAGAGTTCAGGCCCCACGACCGGACCCCCCCCCCCAAAAAAAACAAAAAAAATCCAAGAAATAAAAAATATTGAGCACCACAGGGAAGCCTATATTAGCAGGAGAAAGAGAGAGGGGGGAGGGAATGTGGAAAAAGAGCAAAGTATATTTCTCCATTAGTTAGTTTCATGGTAAAAATCCAAAGATGCACTTTTGCACCTCATTATACAACAATTATAAAGCTAGAAACATAGGAGTGCTTTCTACAATACAAAATACTTGCTCTCTGAGGCTCTGCCACCAAGTAACAAGGTTATACCAAGGTTTAGACAAGGGAATGCTGTACAAGGGTATGTCTGATCATTTGGGTCAAGTATGACAATCTTTCAGGAAGTGTCAGGAATCGCTAATAGAGTAATGAAGTAGCTGGGCACTGGTGGCTCACGCCTGTAATCCTAGCTACTCAGGAAGCTGAGATCTGAGGATCACAGCTTGAAGCCAGCCCAGGACTCTTATCTCTAATTAACCATCAGAAAAACTGTAAATAGTAGAGCATTAGCCTTGGGCAAAAAAGCTCAGGGACAGTGCTCAGGCTCTGAGTTCAAACCCCATGGCTGAAAAAATAAAAGAATAATTAAGTAAGTGTACCAGAAGATTGTTTATGTAACTACTGTTATGAAAACTATAGAGAAGCATATCTGTTAGTTCATAGAATTATAGCATCATTATTTAAAGAATAGGTTGGTTATAAGTATGAAAAGTATTATATCTCTGTCTGTCTGTCTGTCTGGGAAAGTGTGTTGTTCTCTTATTTTAATGCTAAGATAACACCGGCTTAAAACCAAAGTATTTTTTTCACTGCAGTTTTTCTTTGCTTCTACAGCCTTCCCCATCAAATCAAAGACATGTTTCAGGAAGAGGACAGAGGCAGTCTAGATTAAAGAAACCACTAGTCAGGTTCTAAGTCAACTTTAAAAATCTATAAAGTGGGTATATCACCTACCCTGAGTATGGGGTGGGATTTTGATACATGTGAGAGATCCTATGGTAGGGAGAATAATGTCTAAAGATGTCCAAGTCCTCTCTCTGGGAACCTGTAAATATCTGATATGGCAAAAGAGATTTTGCACAGCAGTTAGATATTTTGAATGGGAGACGGTCTAGATGATAAGAGTGGGCCACAATATCATCACAAGGGACCTTGGAAGAAAGACTCAAGGGCTGTGAATGTGTAGAGCCTAGCATGCATGAAGCCCTGGGATCAATTCCTCAGTACTACATAAACAGAAAAGGCCGGAAGTGGTTCTCTGGCTCAAGGGGTAGAATGCTAGCCTTGAGCAAAAGAAGCTCAGGGACAGTGCCCAGGCCCTGAGTTCCAGCCATATGGCAAAAAAAAAAAAAAAAGAAAGAAAGAAAGAAAAGAGAAAAAGAAAAAGAAAAAGAAAGAAAGACTTAAATGGCCATTGTTAGCTTTGAAGATGGGAAGGGCCGTGAGCCAAAGGATGCAGGCAGCCTCTAAAAGCTGGGAAATGCTGAGAAATGGATTTGAATTCCTCCAGAAGAAATGTAGCTCTTCATACTTTCAGCCTTCTGACTAAAGTAGCGCTTCATGACTTTTAATTTCTGACCTTGAAGTATTCTAGGATAATAAATTAGTGATGCTTTTTTTTTTTAATTTTATTTTATTTATTAGTGATGCTTTTTATCAACAAGTTTGTGAAAATTTATTACAGCAGCTATGGGAATCAAATACAGGCCCCCACTTGCTTCAGTTCACTTGGAAATGTGTCAAGATTGTGGGTACTCAATTGGTAGGATTTTCTCATTATATTATCTGGATTCTCCTAATTTACCTTCATAAAGTTGATAGATGGTTAAGAAATTAGAGATAATAATGTGAGCATGCATAAATGACATAATAGAAAGGTTGACTTGCTTTGATATAGCTCTTCATTAATTATTTATAGTTTAAACATGATGCTGATATGATAAGAAATTGGTTTCTAAACTCAAAATTATCAAGAAGGATGAAGAAGCTGGGTATTAGTGGCTTATGCCTCTAATCCTAGCTACTCAGGAGGCTGAGCCTGGAGGATTGCAGCTCAAATCTATCCCAAGTAGAAAAGTTCATGAGATTCCATCTCCAAACTATCAGCAAAATGCTGGACTAGAGGGATGGCTCCAGTGGTAAAGCACTCTCTGTGTGTGTGTGTGTGTGTGTGTGTGTGTGTGTGAGATGAGTCCTGGGGCTTGAACTCAGGGCCTTGTGCTTTGTTTAGCTTTTTTCACTTAAGGTGGTATGTTCCCATTTGAGCCATCTCTCTACTTCTGGCATTTTACTGTTTACTTGGAGCTAAGAATCTCATGCCCCAGCTGTCTTCGAATGTCTATCCTTAGATCTCAGCCTCCTGAGTTGTTAGGATTATAGGTGTGAGCCACAGTACCTGGCTTGATACCCTGGTTTTAAGTTTTTGTATATTCTCTCTTCTGAGCAGACTATAGCACTGAACAAATATTTACTAAATTAATAAAAACTATGTATTTTTATAGTATTAGTGTATTATTTACAAAGTAAGTTTTGTAGTTTCTAGAAGAATTTAAATTTATTTCCTTGCTCATATGAATATCAAATCACTCTCAAACCTTAGATTTTTCACTGATCTTCCTGAACAACAAATCTTTGCTTCAGGGGATCAACAGTTAAAAATCTAGCTGCTCAAATAAGCTTCTCTCCATTTGACCTTTAATGGATTTCAGAAATACAATTTTAGACTTCCTGTCACCAGGGTCAAGTTGCCCTCATTTTGGTGGCACTCTTAATGTTCAAAAAAATAATCTTTGTCCTTGTATATCAGACATGTATTATATGTCCTTTTAAAGTAGATCTATTTTTTTTCCTCTTCCAAGTATCAGGATAAAGAGAAGGTCATCAGCCATTTCAATGGGAAGCTGATATATACTGAGAATTGCTATCTACCTCAGGAAACTGAAACCTGAACAATAGAAAGGCACAGCTGATGTTTGTTTGTTTGAGACAGGGTCTCACCATATAGCCAGGGCTGGCCTGGAACTCACTGTGGAGCCCTGACTGACCTTCACTTCTTGATCCTTTACATGCATCTCTCAAGTGCTTGTATTATAGTATTGCAGACATGTATGGCCACACCTAGCTTAAAGGTACATTTTTATGTGTGTTGTCTAGAACCTACACAAATATACCCAAGCTAAGGAAGCATAGTGTTTCAGAATCCTCACCCACCCTCTTTTCTTTTCTTTCTTTTTTTTTTGCCTTGGAAGGCCAGTTCTGAGAGGTAGAAGATAATGTTTTGAGGAAGAAAATAGATTTTGTGGTTCAAGCAATTGGGAAAATGATTAAAGAGGTTGCTAGAGTTTCCAATATTAATAATATTAAATATTAAAAATATTGAAAATACTAAAAATAAGCACGGTGATTTCCTAAGAGATTTACAACATAACTAGGGTGGGTTTAAAAAAAATGTAATCCTGGAATAATCTGAGAAATGTTAATTGCCTTCTCTTTTTCCTTGCCTTTCCTTTCCTTTCCCTTCCTTTCCTTTCCCCCCCTTTTCTCCCTTTTTTGACATCTCTCTCTCTCTTCCCCTCATTTCTCCTCCAGTGTTCCTTTAAAAGGATATTTCATTATGAGTCTATTTATTTTTGGTTTTTGTATTTTTCTCATTCAGCTTCCTAACTTATTAGGTTCTTTTATTTCCACGATTACCAGTAAAATTGGGTCTCATAGTATTCACACATGTGTTTAGATATGTTCAGGGTGGCTGATTTAGAATACTGTGAGGGAGGAGGGAGGGGAAAATACAACTTTGGAAAATGCTTCAACATTGGCACGCCACACAAAATCAAGTTTGGCATAGGCTGAAGGTATGAAGGTCGCTCAAAAGCACACTGCTATGGTATTTCCCAAAATGTATTTGTTGGAAATATAATTTCCAGGGTTGGTGTTGAGAGGTGACATCAGGTCATGAGGACTCTGTCCCCATGAGTGGATTAATGCTATTGTCTTGGGAGTAGGATCTTTATCATGGAGTGGGAGTGGCATTCTTCCAAAGAATATGTTTGGTGTTTCTCATTTACTTGTTAGCCATGTGCACTTTCTGGGATGGTTTGAGTGGTGAGGCCCTCATCAGATACAGGTTTCTCTATCTTGAACTTCAAAGCTTTGAAACTTTGAAGCTTTGTCAGTGTGTAGCATTCTGTTATAGAAACAGAAAACAGACACGAACACACCCACACACATAAAGGACTAAGCCCATAGAGGGAGAGAGTCCTATTGTCCTGTAGCACTGCTACAGTTGAGCGGCTAGTTTGAAATATTAGAGCCAGCTAATTCTAAAATTGAATATCAATACTAACATTAGGCTAGTAAACTATGTTAGATTAACGTGCACATGACTTTTTGTTTACATCTTTAAATTGAGTGGCTTGTATTATGAATGTAGATTGCCAGTACTGGGGCTCAAACCTAGAGTCCTGCACTTTCACTTGGTCATTTCATTCAAAGTGGGTGCTCTATCACTTAAGCCACATCGCCACTTTTGGCTTTCTGGTGGTTAATTGGAGATAAAGGACTCTAGACTTTCCTGCCGGGGCTGGCTTTGAACCACAATTCTCAAATCTCAGTCTCCTGAGTAGCTAGAATTACAGGAATGAGCCACTATAGCCCTGCTACTACAACAATAAAAAAGGTAAATACTGGCCTAGAAAATAAAGAAGTCATTTGTAATTCTACTGTACAGCATTTTAAAAAATGCACGGAGGAATAGGTCTAATAGGAAAGATAAAGAGAAAATAATGCAATGGCAGTCTCTATTTTTCAATGTATTTGCTCAAGTTACTGTTTTATTCAGTTCATCTTAATCTATAACAAGCTATCCTTAGGAAAATTATTTTAACATATCATTATAAACAATGCAAAGGGGCACAAACTCCTGGCTGCCTACAAGCTGCCTCGGGTAATGGAATTTAGCTAGAGGTCAAAGGTTAAGTGCCTCTTACAGAAGAGAGAAGTAATCATTTCCATTATGTGTACTTCTTTTGGAGTGTTTCTATTGTTAATACAAAGTAAAATGGGCATGTTACCTCCCACAAACCATTAATAGTTGTGTGTGTGTATCCGAAGCACATTATAAGAATCAATTATAAAGTTCTCATGGTCCCTGGAGTTCACATGCAATCTTGTCATTTTAATTAGGAGTTTACTCCTATACCACACACCAGAGGATTTTGTAGGGATGTGCATGACAGCCTCTGCTCACTTTCATTAGCTCTTCAAGGTCACGCAGTACCTTTCCATTTATCCACACTGGCAAAAATTAGGGCCTCATCAGTCAACCCTGCTTCTTCTACAGTCAGGGTGAGATAGTTTTAGCCTTTACCTGTCTGTATTCAGCTATTCCCCAACTACTTAGTCTCAAAGCACTCTCTCGTCATTGAGTTCACATCCACACTGGGAGATGGACATTATCACTGAATTACTGTTGTCAACCAATATCCTTTATTACCTTTTCTTCTCCCCCATTAGGAAATGAAGATATTATATTTTTGGAAATTCAATCAACTTCTCTAGTGTCTCAAAGCTAGTGAATGAGGTGGGTTTGGGTACACTGCTGGGTTAGGATTTAGGTTACTAATTCTTGACTTAGGCTTTAGAGCTTCAAGGCCTTTACTGTTTGTGTTAATTAAAGCCATGTAACATGGTCTTGTAACATGAAGCTGGTAGTCTGAATGGTCATCAGTACTCCTCAGAGCTTTGCGAAGGTATTCTAGGATCTTCAGTATAGAAGATCACTATATTTCCTTGGCCTGGGAATGTCAGATAGGGTCTCCCACTTTTGCTTAGTCCATGATTCTTCTATCTCTACCTCCTGAGGTAGAATGGGAGAACAGGGGTCCACATGTCTGGGTGATGGTTAGGACAGCTTTTCAAGCATGAAGCAAACTATTTTCTAAAACTAGATTTCCTCTTTTCCATATACACTAATTTTTTTTTGGGGGGGTGTCCAGTCATGGGGCCTGAACTCTGGGCCTGGGCGCTGTCCCTCAGCAATTCAGCTCAAGGCTAGCGCTCTACCACTTGAGCCACAGCGCCACTCCGGCTTTTTTCTTTTTGCTTATGTGGTGCTGAGGAATTGAACCCAGGGCCTCAGGCATGCAAGGCAAGCACTCTACCACTGAGCCATCTTCCCAGCCCTCCATATACACTAATTTGTATGTGGAAAAAGGAGAAATATTTAATTATAATTTGTTAGAAAACTTATTTTAATCTGAAGGAAATCACAGCATAGATGTATGTCAGTCAGAGCAGCCCTATATCTTTCAGATAAAGATAATTAGATAGAGACAAAAGGGAAACTCAGATACCCAGGGTTATTGACTCCATGCAATTTGGTATATAATTATACTCAGGTCCAGATCTCTTGTGATTTCATAGATGAAATTATGCTGTCTCAATATATTTAAAATGGAAGTATTTTCCTTCACTAATTTGTTTATTGAAAAAGATGAAAGGGAATAGGTATTCGGCAAAAAGTAATGCTGAGGTGTGTTTACTCATAGCATTTCAGTGTCATGATTTGTGTCCAGGGTGTAGCACTGATAGCGTCTGTATCAGGTTTGGATGTGGGCTGATGATGGATAGTTGTTTTTTTTTTGGCATTGGTATTGAACTCAGAGTTTGATACTTTCTAGGCAAGTACTTTACCACTTGAGTCACTCCCTCTTTTTTTTTTTTTTTTACTTCTAGTTTCTTTTTCAGATAGAGCTTCTAACTTTTGCCTTGGGCTGGCTTGGATCCCAGATTCTACCTCCATCTCCTGAGGTAGGATGGGATTAAAGGGGTGCACCATTGCACCTAAGTTGATGATGGCTTTTCAAGTATACCAATTATCTCACTTCATCAGAAGAGTAATATTGAATGGATGAAGTAGCCTAATTGTTCCCTTCTAGAATGAAGAATGAAGGTGCTTTTAGTTATGCTTACTCTGTGTTCTTATTCTTTATTCTTAAGTGAAGGGTGAAGTTGCTGTTAGTAATCTGTAAGGTCTGTGTGTAGCTTTCTGGCTAATGGGAGGGCAAAGTAGTGACCCTACTCTTTGCTTGAAGTATGCACCCTCAACCTCTCAATAGAGGAAGACTCTGGTTCTGGTTTCTAAAATATGTTGGAATTATTTAAGGAATTAGGACAATGGCAGTGTTGAGGATTAGAGGAAACAGCAGGGAAAAGCAGGAGGATTGTAATCATGCATATGGGATGAACTTGGTGCCAGCTCATTGACTTGGGTTCCAAGGGACTGGAAGTTGTTGGAGAATCTATGATTTCAGCAGAAGAAGCTGAAGAAATAGCCAAGGAAGCCACTTGGGCAGTGAAGATGAAGGTGCAGAGAAGCTAAAGAAATTAAGTCTAGAAGACAGTTCCGACTTTGGGTGATGGAGAAAAGATGTGTGGGGTCCAGAGAAAAAGTGCTTTCACTAGGATAATTGAGTATGTATGCATGTATGTATGTATGTGTATATATATACATATATATGTATGTATATATATGTATATATATATATATATATGGGAGAATGCAATCACAGGATGGTGTGTGTGTGTGTGTGTGTGTGTGTGTGTGTGTGTGTGTGTGTGTGTGTGTGTGTGACACAGAGAAACAGAAAGAGGTCTTCCAAGTTGGGCACTGGTGGCTCCTGCCTACAATCCCAGCTTCTCAGGAAGCTGACATCTGAGAACTGAAGTTCAAAGCCAGACTGTGCAGAAAGTCTGTGAGACTCTATCTTTAATTTGTCAACAAAAAGCTGGAAGTGGAGCCATGTCTCAAGTAGTAGAATGGTAACCTTAAGTGGAAAAGCTAAGGGATAGCACTCAGGCTCTGAGTTCAATTCACAGTACTTTCAAGTGATTAAGATTTTGATTGCATGCAAGGATGTAAGGGCAGTGTTATTCTTTATACAGTGATTATCCTGAGACTGCCTTGGCTCCTTCCTTCCTTCCTTCCTTCCTTCCTTCCTTCCTTCCTTCCTTCCTTCCTTCCTTCCTTCCTTCCTTCCTTCCTTCCTTCCTTCCTTCCTTCTTTCCTCCCTTCCTCTCTCTCTCTGTCTTTCTCTCTGTCTCTCTTTCTTTCTTTCCTTCTTTTTGTCAGTTGTTCAGCTTCAACTCTGGGCCTGGGTGCTGTCCCTAAGTTGAAGCTCCTCAGCACCACATAGGCTAGCTCTCTACCACTTGAGCCACAGCACCTACTTCCACTTTTTCTATTTATTTGGTGCTGAGGAATTGAACCCAGGGCCTCATGCAGGCGAGGCAAGCACTCTACCACTGAGCCACCTTCCCAGCCCCATAACAAAGGTCTTCTGAATTTTTTTTTTTTGTAGGTCATGGGGCCTGAACTCTGGGCCTGGGCACGTCCCTCAGCTCTTCAGCTCAAGGCTAGCGCTCTACCACTTGAGCCACAGCACCACTTCCTCTTTCTTTCTTTTTTCCTCTCTCTTTCTTTATTTCTTCCTTTCTCTCTCTCTCATTCTCTCCTTCCTTCCTTCCTTCCCTCTTTCTTTCCCTTTCTTTCTTTCAGATTGAACTCAGGGCCTGGGCATGATAAGCATGTGCTTTGCTGTGAAACTACACATTAAATTCTTTGCCTTGTATTTTAAAAACAGCAAGCGTGTTTTATCATGTTGGATCATGTTTATTTCATCAGAAAGGCCAAAGTTTGACTATTCACCCAAGGAGCCAACACCGGGGCACATAAATTGCCACTCTGTATTTTCCTTTGGGCAACAACAGGAAAGCTCCCAAAAGAGGAAATACGGAGCTAAGCCATAGGGGAGAGTGTGGGAGGGAAATGGACAATGTGGAGGTGCTTTGGGATCCTGGGCTTCTTCCTGACTCTTCCTTGGGTTTGAGAAATAGTGGGGTGAGACAGGCTACAGGATCCTATAATCCCATCTTAGATGATTGCTTACAACAGGTAGCTGTTAGCAGATCACGTAGCTGCTAAGGTTTAAGGAAAGCTCCATTGATAGCCTGAGGGCTCAGACAGGAAGAGCTCACCTTCTGCATTAGGAATAGAGAAGAGTCAGGAAATCAGAGAGGCCCATGAGGAGTATCCCTACCACCAAGACCCTGGGGACCGACAGGCAAGAGAAAAGCTGGCTTCTACTCTGTGGCCATGGGGGCACCAGGCAGCTCATCCAAGAAGCCGGAAGAGACAAGGTAGGAAGACCCAGTTCAGGAATGCCGGCCCCAGAAAAGAGTGCCCTGTGGGATCTTGGCCTTACAGGTAGGCAGGCAGCTTACTTACTAGAATGAAGGAAAGCAAGACCCAGTTCTGTAATGGCAGCATCACTCCATAGCTTGGGATGGTGACTTGATGATGGATCACATGACTGTTCAGGCAAAGTCAGGACTCGTTGAGAGGATGGGGACCTAGGCATTTTATGGCACTAGGAGTCCTTTTCTGCAGATTCCAGAAGCTTTCAAATGATGAGAAGGCTGTGACTCAGGACTGACCAGAATAGTTGGTGGCTGGGATGGATGTTTAGTGTCATCCTGGTAAGGATCAGAACCCCCTGACAATAAGGGAACCTTTCATTCGTGTGGTCTAGATTTTATTTCATTGACACCCAATGCGATTGGGCAGTTGTATGTGCTAAGGTTGGAGAAAATGAGAAGAGGGTCAAGAAAAATAAAAATTAGGAAGAAGCATTATAATGGCAAGAACATGAAATTGATGGTAAAGTTAAAGAAAATGAAGGAGAGAAATCGCCAGAGCGACTGAAAGCCTGAAGCATGATGGAGCTATCAGAAGAAAGAGTATCAGGAGGTGTTCAAAGGAGAGCATTTGATGCATAGGGACATGAGTTGGGGCACAAGTTACATTAGGGCTTGGCAGACGCTAGAAGGGGAAACTGAGCAGGAGCTGTTAGCAGATTGAGAGAAGTCCCTTGGGGGACTGGCCCTACACGACACACATTCTTCCCCAAGTTCCCCTCCCCCTTCTGGGCTCTAATCTGGAGAGTTCCCTGGGCAGCTGGCTCAGCTCCTTGTGGGCAATGATAGCACTGAGAACATGATGACTGCTTTGTAACACCATCAGCATCCAGGAACAGATGTTTCCAAAACTGTAAAGGCAGGATTAGATGCCAGCAGAAGGTTACACAGCTGCCTCCTCACCGCATTTCCCCACATGCTGTTCCTGAGCTCCAGCTCTGCAAGCCCTGCCGTCTGCATGAGAGGGACCCCAGAGATGGGTAAGATTGGCATCGTCTGGACATCTGCCTTTCCTGTGGGCGTTTCTCACATTAGACAAAAAGGAATTTCATGACTGAGTGAGAAATGGCCGTTTTGCAAATTTCTGGCTAGATCTCTTCTCCCCTCCCCTCCCCTCTCCTCCTTGCTCTCCTCCTCTCCCCTTTACCTCCCTTTTCCTCCTCTCCCCTCCCCTCCCTTCTCCTCTGTCTCCCTACCACTCCTCCCTGTCCTCCTCCTCCTCCTTTTGTCTGTCTTTGTGCTAGTCCTGGGTCTTGAACTCAGGGCCTGGGTGCTCTTCCTGAGCTTTTATGCTCAAGGCTAGTGCCATTTCCCAGATCCATTTCCTTTCCCTCTTCCCTTCCTTTCTCAGTCCTGGGGCTTGAACTCAGGGCCTCAGCTTATTTCAAAGCAAGTACTTTTACCACTTGTGAGCCATAGTTTTACTTCTGGCTTTTTGGTGGTTAATTAAAGATAAGAGTTTCCTGCCCAGATGGCTTCAAATTGTGATCCTCAGAATTCAGCCTCCTGAGTGGCTAAAATTATAGGTGTGAGCCACCAGTGATCCCCAGCTAGATTTTCTTTAAACAACACAAAGTTAAAACGTCTGAGAAAACCCAGAGTTGCTTACAGACCCCTCTGCTTCCAGATCACCAGCTACACAGCCCACAGGGGCAGGGATCTTGCTGGGAAGGAACTATTTTTAATTTGGGCTTTATCTGTTTCTTCCTGAGCTGCTGTTAAGGGACTGGGTGCAAGGCACGCAATTAGAAGGATGAGCATCTCCAGAATTTTATTATCATTAATATTTAATGTCTTTTGAGCATTTCCAATGGCAAACTTGGGTAAAAAGAAAAAGACATGAATTCATGCAAAAGCAAATAGAATAATGAGGCTTTCTAATACTTTGTTTTGGGATTTTAGAACCAAGTAATAAAGAAGGAAAAAAATGTGTGTCTCTCCCAGGAATTATTTCTGTAGTTCAGTTTACAAGATGCAGAGTGGGATACCATTAATAGGGAGAAATAAGAAATTTAGACTTGTTTTATTACAAGAGAAACACACATAATTTGATGGGTTACTTTAATTCTTTGGGCCAAACAGATTTGTTGGCATGGTAACTTCAGCAAGCCATCTGTGAGGCTATCTGAAGATAATCTAAAATAAATGAAGGATTATTACAGCTTATTTTGGAGAAAGAAACATTTTCAACTTTTCAGACTGCTTTTTGGAAAACTTTAGGAGGTTAAAATGCATTTTGCTTTGTTCTGGATAGTGTCAGCCAGGATTATGCTATATCACACAGAATGTGACTGAAAGAAGCGGTGAATTGGTCTTTTAAAAATATGCAGAAAAATGCTGTGCGCCAGTGGCTCACACCTGTAATCTTAGCTCTAGCTACTCAGGAGGCTGAAATCTGAGGATCACGGTTCAAAGCCATCCCGGGCAGGAAAGATTGTGAGACTCATTTCCAATAAACCACTAGAAAACCGGAAGTGATGCTGTGGCTCAAGCCATAGAGCATTTGCCTTGAGCTGAAGAGCACAAGGACAGTGCCCAAGCCCAGAGTTTAAGCTCCACAACCAACAGAATTTTTTTTTAAAAAGCAGTAAAATATAGAGATAAATGTATGACACTTATCTCAGTCATGGCAAAATCCTTTATCTGAGGCAACTCTGTCCCAACTATCAGCAAAGATCATCCAAATACTGTTTAATCCAAAGTCTCCAACTTCAACACAATGCTAGCCTCAAAATGACACTGAAAGTGATGCCGTTTCCACAGTCACAAGTGTCACGGTTTAGATAGTAATTAAATGGCCACCCAGTACTTAATGTCAGTCCCCAAGAACACAGGATGAGAAAAATGAAGTGCCTGGTCCTCAAGCACTGATGTTCCTTGTGTGCGTGCGTGCACGTGCACACCAGTTCTGGGGCTTGACTGCCTGGACACTCTCCACTAGCCTTCTCACTCAAGGTTGGCACTCAGCACTTGACCCCTTGCTCCATTTCTTTATTTTGGCAGTTGATTAGAGATAAGACTCTCAACTTTCCTTCCTGGGTTGGCTCAAAGATCCTCAAAGATCTCAGCCTCCTGAGTAGCTAGGATTACAGGACTGGCCACCAGTTCCCAGTTTTAGCAATGATATTCTTCCCAGGCACAAGCTACACTCTTCTCTATAGTGTCCCAGCTTCCTGGAAAGTCACACATCTACAACTCCAGGGCAAAGGCTAGAGGAAAAACCTGGGAAACCTGACAGATCTTCTGTTAGCCAACTGTGATGGTTAAGCTTGATTGTCAATTTGTTTGGGTTGAGATGCACGTAGGAGAATAGAGCACAGCTTTAAGTGTGTTTCCAGAGAGGATTAACTAAAAGAGGAAGGCCTGCCTTCAAAGTGGGTGGCACTGTCTCATAGGTGGGGACCTAGGTGGAAAACAGGGGAACAAGGAAAAAGTTCTGCACACTGGCATTCTCTCTCTGCTTTTGGTAGAGGTAGAAGGAATGGGCCCTTTATTATTGCACTTTAGTGATACATGGGAATCCAGTATACTTGTCTGCTCAGTCTTGGCTGCTTGTTTCTGGAAGATTGGAATCATATTTACCATGAAAGCAAGGAGGGTATTTGTGTGATTGAAAGGGGCTCTGTGGAATTCTTTTTTTTTTTTTTTTTTGGGTCCAGTCGTGAGGCCTGAACTCTGGGCCTGGGCGTTGTCCCTCAGCTCTTCAGCTCAAGGCTAGTGCTCTACCACTGAGCCACAGCGCCACTTCCGGCTTTTTTGCTTATGTGGTGCTGAGGAATCGAACCCAGGGCCTCTGGCTTGCAATGCAAGCACTCTACCACTGAGCCACCTTCCCAGCCCCTCTGTGGGATTCTTTAGTCACACAAAAGCAGAAGAACCAATTCCTTCTTAGGAAGGAAGTAGTCTGGGACACTGTGTGACTTGGTACTTAATAACTAAGCCCCCTGTTCCTGTGTCCCACCGCTCCACACCCCTACCCATGGAGCCAAGGCTGAAAACTCTCAGGAAACTCAGAATACCATTGTTTTGAGAAGATGGCAGAAATCTTTTTTTTTTTTTAATTGTGAAAATACCATACAGAGGGGTTACAATTACATGGGCAAGATCAGAAATCTTGTACATGTTATTCTTCCAAATTCCTATCTGGAAACCCAGCTCTGATTGTACAACAATGTTTTCATCAGAGTTGTTCGTTTGAGTTGGAGAGTATGCAGGTGTTTTCACTCATTTTGCCTGAGACCCACTAGGGTAAGAGAGTCATGGCTTGCTACAGTACTGCCCAGGATTCTAGCTCAAGGTCAAGGCTACTGTAAAAGCTCCATTTCCTGAATCCTCTCTCTAAGGGAACCTCCAGATAGGGCTGAGGGTGAGAGTATCTGTTGGTAAGGACATCTGGATTTAAGTGACATTTAATTTTGCTGCCTACTCTACCATAAGAATAAATGAGTTCTAAGAAATGTAATTATAGATGAGCTAATGCTTGGGAACAGCAGTGAAAACAAAGGATGAAGAATGACTGAGCCAGCTTTGCTTGGAAGAGCTCTCTGGAGCACGTCTGATGATCCCTGGGAAGGAGGTCTGCCCAGACCCCTCACTGGTGACTTGAATCTCTCATCAGTGGAAGGAAGACAGGTGAGAACACACCCTCTCCGTGGTCAGGATTCCTTGAAACTTCTCAGGAAGTTGCAGTTTCATTGAGTCAAATCTCCAAAGAGAATGGAGCACAAGATATTGATAAAGTCTACTTGTTTTGTGACTTATTCCACACCAATCTGCTGGGCACTGATATGCCAGGCACTGAGTAGATGATGGACAGCTAAACATCACACTTTCTGTCAATGTTAATCATGTAAATCCATATTTGTGAGTGATGGTAAGGGCTATCAAAGAAAGTACATTGAAGTACGCTAAAATCCATGTCCTGAACCTAAAGATATATAGAAAAGTGCAGCATAAGGGGCTGGGAATGTGGCTTAGTGGTAGAGTGCTTGTCTAGCATGCATGAAGCCCTGGGTTTAATTTCTTAGTACCACATAAATAGAAAAAGCTGCAAGTGGTGCTGTGGCTTAAGTGGTAGAGTGCTGTCCTTGAGCAAAAGAAGCTCAGGGACAGTGCCCAGGCCCTGAGTTCAAGCCCCAGGACTGACAAAAAAAGAAAAAGAAAAATGCACCATAACCCAACCCTATAAGCACCCTGCAGCATCCCAGGCTATTCATTCAGCCTTGGCTATTTTCCACAGACACAACTAGGGATTCCTCCTCATATTTATGAGGCCCCCAAATAATCCTCTTCTCTGTATGGAGTACCCAGCTTTTGATATTTCATTATAGTCATGGACACCAAATGAATACAAAGTTATTATTCTCTTTAGTGAATCTTCATAAAACAATGCCTTGGTGCAAAGATCAGATTCTGGGTTTGGGAGATTTATGTACACAAAATAGTAGCATAATCAGGCTCAATTTTGAATCAAGGCAATTCTACTGAGATTCCTCCTCCTCCTCCTCCTCCTCCTCCTTCTTCTTCAGATTCCTTCTTTGGATCTATTTTCCCCAACCACACGGCTTTATCAGCTTAAGTACAGTTTGCACCACCACAATTGACTGACTCCTGATGGCTTTTTCTGGAAAATGGAAAGGGCAGCAAAACTTACAAAAGTTGGTACTAACTACACAGGTGAGAAGATTAAGAACAAGAATTGAGAAGAATGTGGACAGGGCCAATCAAAGATGGATGGAATTGAGGGCTTGTGAATACATTCCTCAAACCACTAGAGTTTCCTCAGTGATTGGAAAGATTTGTCAAGCTGAGGAAAGCTTTAGTCTGAAAGGGGAGATGAAGAAATGGCTTGTTACTAGTTAGAAATATAAGTGTGCACAATTGTGCTTTGGGATGAAATTAAGTCATATGTGTTGGAGGAGAAATAGTAAGCTGCAAACTGATGAATTATGACTAAATTTTAGGCCTCTGATCTCAGAACAATGACTTTGCTTTAAGTTTTCCACTGTTAGTACACTGTAAACATCTGGTATAAAATGGGAAACTTGTGCAATATGAACACATTTTGTTTGTGAGACAGAGCACCCAGGAAAGCCTGCTGTTCTGCAGATGTTCAGCGGGTGTCCATGGATTGCTGATCACGCAAAGGGCTCAGAATGGATCAATATCCCCATTTAATTAATGAGTTAGCTATTTGCCTGTGTGTATTCTTTAGCCTATGACATATGTGGAAAGAAAAAGTAAGCATGTGGGAAATCCCAAAATCAAATGAATTTAAGATGATTTTGAATTCCATGGGGAACAGAGACAACCAAGTGGGGACAACATCAAGATTCAGTCCTATTCTGAAATGTCAAAATGCTCTGAAGGTGTAGGTAATGCCAGAAATATCTTAAGCCTAGCTATTCAGGAGGCTGAGATCAGAGGATCATGGTTCAAAGCCAGCATGGGCAGAAAAGTCTGTATGATTCTTATCTCCAATTAATCAGCAAAAGGCTAGAAGTGGAGTATGACTCCAGTGGTAGAGCACTATCCTTGATTGAAAAAGCTAAAGGAGAGTACAAGGCTCTGAGTTCAAGTCTCAGTATGGGAAGCAAAAACACAAGAAATATCTTAAAGACAAACTTTATCTGAATACTACTGCTTTTCTTTTCTTTCTTTTTTTTTTGTTTTGTTTTTGAGTCTGGTCATGGAGCCTGAACTCTGGGCCTGGGCGCTGTCTCTCAGCTCTTCAGCTCAAGGCTAGCTCTCTACCACTTGAGCCACAGCACCACTTCCGGCTTTTTTCTTTTTGCTTATGTGGTGCTGAGGAATCGAACTCAGGGCCTCAGGCATGCAAGGCAAGTGCTCTACCACTGAGCCACCTTCCCAGCCCCAGTACTGGTTTTCTTAATCACCTTAAAAAAACATAATGTGATCGAGAACTAATTTGAGGGGAGAAAGAAAGGTATAACTTTCCTACTTAGTAATAGTTACATTAAATCTTTCTTTGGAAGTAAAGAAAGATGATTCATGTTTGTCTAAGGTATGTTGCAACTAAAAAGAGTTATGCCTGCTTTAGGAAGAAGCATTACAAACTAAATATGGGTTTGAATAGTCAATTTTAAAAAAAAAACATAATAAAAATTGTGCATGAGTGGATGAAAGTACAATCTCAAACAATTGCTTTGGTTTGGACCTGGATATAATACCTAGATTGTGCTATTGGGAGGTGGTGGAAGCGTTCAGAGGTGATACTTAGTGGGAGGTCTTCAGGTCATTGGGGGTGTGCTCTCAAGGTTGTTAGTGGGATTTTGGCCTTTTTACCTTCCTTTATTTTGCTTTATAGCCATGAGAAGAGCAGTTTTGCTCTGCCACATGCTTCTGCTGCAATGTATTCTTTTAGCCAAAGCAATGGGGCCAAGAAATCATGGACTGAAACTGTAAGTCAAAGTGGACCTCTTTTCTTTGTAAGTTAATTGTCCTAGGCATTTATTATAGTAAGTCAGAAATCTGACTAATACAAGAATGGAGGTATGGCTCCAAATAGAAACCTCCCAATCAATGTATCTCGTTATTGAATAACCTTTGGTTGAGATGCTCCAGTTAGACACATTCAGCTGGGTTACAGTAGGCCTACTGACAGGCTTAAAAATAAGCCAGTGGTTCATGCTTATAATTCTAGTTACTCAGGAGGCTGAGTTCTGAGATTGAAGTTCAAAGCCAGCCTGGATAAGAAAGGCTATGAAACTCTTGCCTTTAATTAACCACTAAAAAGCCAGAAGTGGAGCAGTGGCTCAAGTGGTAGAGCCTTGAGCATAAGAGCTCAGGGACAATGCCCAGACTCTGCATTCAAGTCCCATGACTGGAACACACACACACACACACACACACACACACACACACACACACACACACACACACACACACATACAGTAACTAATAAACTGTATGTGACCTTATAAATTCAGCACACTACACAACAGGTGCACTTTGTCTTAAGGCTTCACTTATTCTACAAGCTGGTTGAAAGATACCATCCTCTGGTAGACTTGCTCAATGCAGTGTGGCCCTGTGAATGTAGGGAGGGTAATTGTTGATTCTGGGGTCTCACTCATGCTATGTTCTCTCAAACAGGGAATTCCAGAAGGACATATGCCAGAAAAGAGACAACTGTTCAGCATGGTCTTTTCCTAACAATGTCCCTATATTTCCTGGATGTGAGTGAGAAATGACCAACAGCCTTTGCATTCTTCAGACAGAACGAGAGAAAGGGGTAGCAAAACAGAAAGCAAAGACTTGAAGAGGGGAAGACAAATGATGTGAGGAATCTTACTGCTTAACCTAGAAGCACCATTTCTACTAGAGGTAGTAGGGTTGCGCATTAAGATAGTGTGATACTTTAAAAAAATTGTTTTGATAACACCTCATGAAGCCAGATTTCTCTGTGTGTTTACAGTTGTAGATTTCCCCAGTGTAGATCCATCTTTGTAGCATGCAGTTCTGTCCCCAGCCATTTCTTAATAAATAATAATGACAAGCATTCACCACACTTTTCTCCAATTCCATTCAGCGGTTCAGTTTTTCTGTTTTCAAAGGAGTTCTCCCCTTTCTGAAAACACAGGTGTCCAGGGCTATTATGTTGGCTCATGAGTGTGGCAGGGACCTTTCTTCTCATTCTAATTGTCTGGGGGGAGCCTTTCTGGTGGGAACTCAGGTAAATAAATCTGAGAATGTGCCTCTGAGAGCAACACTTTTTGTCAGAGTAAGGACTACAAAGCCTAGACTTAAGTTTTTTTCTTCAAGATACCATAAGCTGGCTTGATATAGCTTTCTTCCTTTGTCCTAAACTCCTTTCACCCTGAAAATCACCTGTAAGTGTGGTTGGTAAATTACTTGCCTTTGACATCTGAAGAAAAAAGAAAAACAAATCAACCCCAAACAATTCTCCAAAATCTCAACGGATACCACAATGAGAGTCAAAGAGAACAAAAGAAAGGATTTAAAAAGTTGTTTTGGTTTTGATTTTAAGCATCCTTTCTTAAAAGGTGATTTTATGTAGTTCAGATACATAACAATAAAGCAAGTATCTCCTTAGAGAGTTCTTCAAATATCCTATTCACCCAACCAAAGAGGCCTCATTTAAATCAGGAATAAAAGAGGAAAAAATGAACCCCAAAAGATATGCTAACATTAGTTGAATTGTTGTTTAAACATAGTCCTACCAAAGCATTTAGCTCTTTCTTTTTTTCCAAATAAACATGGATTTATTATAAAAGTAAAATAGGCTCACTACAGAAATTTGGAAACTGAAGAATAAAGAAAAAACAAAAACTGCCTTTGGTTGTCATACTAAAGATATTATTTAATATTCTAGTGCATTCCTTCTAGATTTTTCTGCCTCTGGGAACAACTTCTGGGCATATTTTGAAGTCTGTGTGTACAAACATAAACACAATTTTAGATACTGCCCTAAGGTATTGTACATTTCTTGCTTAAGAAGTTCCCTCATATTATTATACAATTTCTATACATATTTTTTTTTACAATTACTGTAGTAGTCTATTGAAGTATAAATCCCACAATTTATCTAACCTTTCCTCTACTGTTGGACAAATATTCACTCCCAATCAAGGTTGTTTAAATCCTTCATTACCATTGTGAACATATTTTCTTTGTTTCATATTATTTCTACAGAACATAGTTATAGAAAGGAAACAGAGGCTAAAAAAACAGCAATGAGCTGGGTGGCAGTGGCTTATGCCTATAATCCTAGCTATTCAGGAAGCTGAGATCTGAGCATTGTAGTTTGAAGCCAGCCTGGGCAATATAGTCCTTTTATCCTCAATTAATCACCAAAAAAGCTGGAAGTGGTGCTGTGGCTCAAGCAGTAGAGCACTGCATTTGAGCAGAAGAGCTCAGGGACAGTGCCCAGGCCCTGAGCTCAAGCTCCAGAACTAGCAAAAATCAACAACAAAAAACAACAATGAGGGCTGGGAAGGTGGCTCAGTGGTAGAGTGTTTGCCTTGCATCATGAGGCCCTGGGCTCGATTCCCCAGCACAACATAAGCAAAAAGAAAAAAGCTGGAAATGGTGCTGTGGCTCAAGTGGTAGAGGGCTAGCCTTGAGCTGAAGAGCTGAGGGACAGTGCCCAGGCCCAGAGTTCAGGCCCCACAACTAGACCCCCCCAAAACAAACAAACAAACAAACAAACCCAACAATGATATTTCAAGTGTTTAGATTTCAACATGTTGTTTGAGTTGTAGTTTATGACCTGGATGGGTTCAAAGAGTGGGAGTTTTTTTCCTTCCACCCTCCCCCTCTGGGTGTGTGGTATTGGGGGTTGACTTAAGACCTCATGCTTTATAAGCAGGTGTTCTACCACTTGAAATGCTTTAAGCCTCTTTTTGTGTGGGTTATTTTCAAGGTAGGGTCTTGCATTTTGTCAGGACATCCTGAATTTCCATCCTCCTACTTGTGTTTTTTCCTGTAGCTGGGATAATGGGCCTCGTCTACTGTGTCCAGTCCATTTTTGTTCTTTTAATGGCTATTCAAAATAAAGGAGGGGAGGGAAGGAAGGAGAGAAGAAGAATGAAAAGAACACTGTCAACAATAGATGTTTCTGGTTTTAAAGATTCTATATAGTTGGGACAAATAGAACTAAATAGGGAAGAGACTCTCTTTTATATGCCGTAGCTTTAGAGTTATTAGTATTTTTCCCCCCAGATCTTTTATGGTACTTATTATTTGGGAGGCTGAGGGATATGATGCACTTTAAAAGAAAGCTAGGAAAAATAAAATGTATTTCATGGATTTTAAAACTATTTTTGATATTAATTCTAGAGATGCGATTAGCAATCTATGAAAATGCCTATTTAGATTTTTTTAGATTAAACAGTATTAGAGACCAAGTTGTAGAAACAAGGATACTATTTGTACAATTTCTTTCTTTTTAGAAAAGAGAGAAAAAGGAAAGGAAGCATTAGTAAAGATATAGCTTCATAGGGGTTTTCCCAAAAGAAGAGAGGAGGAAGAACATATTTAGAATGAATGAGAAATGGAAGCTTAACCATCTACTTGATTTTTTTTTGGTCCTGAGGCTTGAACTCTAGCCCTGGGCACTGTACCTGAGCTCCTTTTGTTCAAGGCTAGCACTCTACCCCTTGAGCCACAGTGCCACTAACAGCTTTTTCTGTGATTTAATTGGAGGTAAGAGTCTAACAGGCTTTTCTGCCTAGGCTGGCTTCAAACTGGGATGCTCAGATCTCAGCCTCCTGATTAGCTAGGATTATAGGCATGAGCTACCAGTGTGCAGTATCTCCTTGGTTCTTAATATCATCCACTTTAAAAGCTTCTTTTCTCCATATAAGTAATGATTAAAACTTAGATCCTTAGAATGATATGGGGGTGAATGTAACATCCCTCTCTGTGAAGCAAATGGTTTGTTTTTGGTGCATGGTATGAAGTACAGAAACAACATCAGCACCCAGGAATTCAAGACGAGTTTCTGTCTTGATCATATCTGATACAGCTCTAAATCCTAGCCATGCAAAACATTGTAACCATGTGAAAATCAGGTTGTGTGAGGTGGTGCTATCTCTAGAACCCCATGTGCATGTGGAAAGAAGTTTTTTTTAAATAAAGAGATGATGTCATAAAATAGAAATGAAATAGTGCCTGCCCACTCACACTGTGATCTAAGGACACTATAATGCCCGGAGACTTGGAGCGCCCGAAAAGACCACCAGGGATAAAAGATCAATGCAAGCGACAATGAGTCGTTTATTGACTAGCTCGAGCACGGACCCCTCTGTGCACTGATGTCCGAGTGCAGAGAGAGGTCCCCAGCACAGGGTTACAGCACTTTTTATATGTTCTTTGGTAGGGGTAAGGCCTCAGTATGTATTGGCAATGAATCAATACACCACGCGGGAAATTTAAATCATAATTCTAGCGGATGATTGGTGCAGTACAAAGTGGGAGAAAAAGGTCTGGGGCTAATAACTGGTCAGGCTAGCGAGCTATTGTGCTCTAAACTAATTAGAGGGTACTTCTAGGGTAATTTAGGAGAAGTGGTTGCCAGATGGCCACTATCTCTGACCCCGACCTGGGGGAAGTGGTTGCCAGGCAGCCACTATCTCCGATCCTAGGCCCAGGGAAAGTGGTCTGGAATGTGTACTTTGTCAGGTACTCCCTGCCTGAGGGTCGTTAATTTCAGCTCCAGATCTGGGAGTGTCTGGGGCTCAAGGGCAGGTAGAATAGCAGCTGCATTCTTCAAGCAGGTCTAATACAAAATGGCAAATACAGGTCTATCTGGTTATATATATCACGCTTCTCAAGACCACCTTTCTCAGTATAGTTCCCAAAATAGTTGCGACTCTGTCTTGGCAAGGTTAGCAAGAGAGGAGGAGAGAGGGGCTAGAAAAAGTAGTCATGTGAAGAAATGCCTGCAATTTCCCCTAAATTGTGTTTGCCGAAAAAAAAAAAGATAAAAGGAGTAACTAAATACAACCATTCTTTGAAATTTTCTAAATATTTGATATTTGAAGCAAAATGCATAGTGCAATATGTCTATACATATAGATGATATATATATATAGCTACATAGCTAGGAAGATTGTAGGTCACTGAATTATAACATAATTCAACAGAGGGCAAAGAGCGTTGGAGGGAAAGTAAAGGTTCTGTTTGTAGCTCTAGAACACCAGCTCAACAATTACATTTAAACTGGCAAAATCTAGGTGCTATTTGATCTTTGTGGTTAAATAATTCTGTATTTTCACTGCAGTGGTTGTTATAGGATTCTGTGGAAGTGATAAAATGTGAATTATTCATATCCACTATTCAATGTCATTGTCTTAGGATTAATATTGAATTACCATCATACAGTTGTTGGGGGGGAGGAACTGAATGAAAGTTATGAGACTTCTTTACACCATCTCTGTAACTTCCTATAAACTCACATTTATTCCTCCCTCCCTTCTTTTCTTTCCTTTTTTTTTTTTTTTTTTTGGTGCTGGTATGGGGACTTGATCTCAGGGCTTCAGTGCTATCTCTTAGCTTTTTTGTTTGTTCAAGGCTAGCACTCTACTACTTGAGCCACAGCTCTGCTTCAAGCTTTTTGGTGGTTAACTGGAGATAAGAGTCTCATTGGGACGTTTCTGGCTGGGATGGCTTCGAACTGCAATCCTCAGATCTCAGCCTCCTGAACATCTAGATTTACAGGCATGAGCCACCAACACCTGACTTGCTCTTCCTTCCTTCTTTCCTTCTTTTTTTTTTGAATATTTTAAATTATCTTTAAGTAGTTTTACCAAGGAGTTACCATTCAACAAAGCAGTTTGTGAATACAATGCATCTTGGCCAATGTCATCCCTTTCAACATTCTCACCCACCCCTCCCAACCCACCCCTTCCCTCACTTTTCTTAATTTTTAAGTTATGTATTGAATTTAGTTGGTTTTTTTTTTTTTTGGGTCTGGTCATGGGGCCTGAACTCTGGGCCTGGGCGCTGTCCCTCAGCTCTTCAGCTCAAGGCTAGCGCTCTACCACTTGAGCCACAGCGCCACATCCAGCTTTTTTCTTTTTGCATTATGTGGTGCTGAGGAAACGAACCCAGGGCCTCATGCATGCAAGGCAAGCGCTTTACCACTGAGCCACCTTCCCAGCCCTGAATTTAGTTTTTGCAATTTATCAAAGCCGTTTATGTATATAATGCATCTCCATCTGTGTCAGCCCTTCAACATTTTCACTCCCTTTTAACCCAGCCCTTCCCTTATTTTTCTTAATTCTGTGGTATATACAATGAATTCTTGCTTGCATTCTACTCCTTCCATTCCTCCTTTTCTCTCCTTTCTCTCTCTTTTCCTTCCTTCCTTCCTTCCTTCCTTCCTTCCTTCCTTCCTTCCTTCCTTCCTTCCTTCCTTCCTTCCTTCCTTCCTTCCTTCTTTCCTTCCTTCCTTCCTTCCTCCATCCCTCTTTCTCTTCTTTCTTTGTTTCTTTCTTGTCACCACCATTCTTGGCTTTATTTTGTCTGTCTGTCTATTTATTGTTGTTGTTTTGTTGGTTGTGAGGCTTGAATTCTGGGCTTGGGCACTGTCCCTCATCTCTTCAGCTCAAGGCTAGCGCTCTACCACTGGAGCCACAGTGCCACTTCCAGTTTTCTGGTGGTTAATTGGAGATAAGAATCTCATGGATTTTCTTGCCTGGGCTGGCTTTGAACCTCAATCCTGAGATCTCAGCCTCCTGAGTAGCTAGGATTACAGGCATGAGACACTGGGACCTGGCTTTTTTTGTTGTTGTTGTTTTGTTTTTTTGAGACAGGGTCTCACTATTGTAGCATGGTTTTGAATTCCTAAGCCACCCTATGCTGTCCTAAGATCATAGGTGTGAACTACTATGCCTGGGCTCAATATAATTATTTCTCAGTAAAAAGTCTGAAACAAAAGACAATAGGAAAAAAAGTTCGATGAAAGCGATAAAAACAAACTTTAAAAGTTCTCATGATTTTCTGGTATGGCCAACATTTTATAAAGTTTTTCTTCATAAAACTTTAAAAAGAAAAATAGGTAATGAAATAACAATGTTAGATAAAAAAAAAATTGAAAATTCATCTTAAATAGACATAGGATGGTAATTCTATCCAGGACTTCAATATAAGTTTAATGCATCTCTAAAGCCTGGGTCTGGCTCAGAATTATTAATTTTAACAATATTACATATCTCCTTGAAACCATAAAATATTTTAGGGATAAGAATAAATTAAATTTTAACAGTGTGTCATATTTTTAGAGATACCTTGAACTAGTTTTTGTCTTTAGTAAGTGAAATTAGAAGTTTTAAGAATTAGTGTCTCAGTAATACTGATAACTCAGAGAAAAAGATGAATAAAAAAATTATAAAGCTGGGTGCCTATAATCCTAGCTACTGAGGAGGTTGAAATCTGAGGATTGTGGTTCAAAGCCAGCCTGGGCATGAAAGTCTGTGAGATTCTTATCTCCAGAAAACTGGATGTGATGCAGTGGCTCAAGTGGTAGAGCGCTAGCCTTGAGCTGAAGAGCTGAGGACAGCATTCAGGCCCAGAGTTCAAGCCCCATGTTTGATAAAAAGTAAATTTAAAAATATATTTTTGTATGTTTGTGTAATTTGCATGAGTTCAGGACACCAGCAGGTGGCAAAGAAAGATATCAGAGTGTTCATGGTTATAGGGTCATTAATTGATCATTAAAATAAATGTCAGAATGTTTTAGAAGCCAATTGAATAGAATCATGGCATTGTTCATTTTGGTCTCCTTGGTTTTAAGCAAGGACTCTTGGCAGTAGTGAAGATTTGCCCTGAAAGGGTGATAAAAAGTCATGGCAGGAAGAATAGACACAAATATAAAACTTTGGGTTTCTACGTGGAGCTAAATCGTGTTGGCTTAGGGAGTTGTCCAGCTGTGAGTGTTAATTACATGTCAGGTATAGTAGCTTGGCTGTATTTGTTAAAGTTCAATGGGAATTGAGCCAGACAATGCTGGGCTAAGAAGGTCTTGAAAACTGGCAGCTTCTTCCGTATTAAAATGTCTATGGATAGAGGTATTATAAAAGAAAAGGTGAAATTTCAGATCCTATGTTGTCATATACTTTTTTTTTTTTTTTACAATTTGGATTCTTGTTTTAGGTTTGGCAATGCTTCCTTCCTTCCTTCCTTCTTTTCTTCCTTCCTTTCTTCTTTTCTTCCTTCCTTCCCCCCCCCCCCCCTTTCTCTTTCTTATTTTCTTTCTTTCGTCAGTCCTGGGGCTTGAACTCAGGGCCTGGGCACTGTCCCTGAGTTTTTTTTTCAATGCTAGCACTCTACCAGTTGAGCCACAGTGCTACTTCCAGTTTTTCTGTTTGTGTGGTACTGAGGAATGGAACCCAGGGCTTCATGCATGGTAGGCAAGCACTCTACCACTAAGGCACATTCCCAGCTCATATTTATTTATTTTAATATTTTATTTTTAACATATATTTTTATTGAAGGCCTCACTATGTAGTCCAGGCTGGTCTGGACTCACCATCCTCCTGCTTTAACCTCCATTAATTAACATTTTCTGAGAAATTTCTCATATGTTAAATATTCACATTAAGAAGCTTACTTTTCACAATAACCTCCCCAAAAATAAAATATTTAGGAATTAACCTAACCAAAGATGTAAAAGAACTATTTAATGAAAACTATAAAAAGTTAAAGAAAGAAATTGCAGAAGACACTAGGAAATGGAAAGACCTCCCATGCTCTTGGATAGGCCGACTTAATATAGTAAAGATGGTAATACTTCCAAAACTAATATACAAATTCAATGCAATTCCTATTAAAATCCCAATGACGTACATCACTGAAATACAGAAAACAGTCCAAAAATTCATATGGAACAACAAAAGACCTAGAATAGCCAAAACAATTCTAGGGGATAAAGACAATATGGGAGGGCTATCCATGCCGAACTTCAAAATCTACTACAGAGCTATAATAACAAAGACAGCATGGTACTGGCACAAAAACAGACCCGAAGACCAATGGAACAGAATAGAAGATCCAGAAATAAATCCACAGGCCTACAGCCAGCTGATATTCGACAAAGGACCCAAAGACATACAATGGAAGAAACAGAGCCTCTTCAACCGCTGGTGCTGGGAAAACTGGGCAGCCACATGCAGAAAACTAAAAGTGGACCCCAGCCTATCACCATGCACCAACATCAACTCAAAATGGATTAAAGACCTTAACATTAAACCTGAATCTCTGAAACTACTACAGGACAGAGTAGGAGAGACACTTGAACTAATAGGCATAGGAAGGAACTTCCTGAACAGAGTCCCAGGGTCACAACAAGTTGGAGAGAGACTCGACAAAAGGGACTACCTTAAAATAAAAAGCTTCTGCACAGCTAAATCTATCGCAACCAGGTTAGAAAGACAACCAACTAACTGGGAAAAAATATTTACCAGCAATATATCAGACAAGGGGTTAACATCCTGTATATACAGGGAACTCAAGAAACTAATCCCTCCCAAACCTAACAAACCAATTACTAAATGGGCAAGGGAACTAAAGAGGGACTCTCAAATGAAGAAATAAAAATGGCAAAGAAACACATGAGGAAATGTTCATCATCCCTGGTGGTGAAGGAAATGCAAATAAAGACAACCCTGAGATACCACCTTACCCCAGTCAGAATGTCCCACATCCACAAATCAGCCAACGACAAATGCTGGAGGGGATGTGGAGAAAGAGGAACTCTATTACACTGCTGGTGGGAATGTGCACTTATACAATCACTTTGGAAAGCAGTCTGGAGGGTCCTTAGAAAGCTAAAGATTAACCTCCCTTACGACCCAGTCATACCACTTCTAGGCATCTACCCTGAACAACAGGAACCAATATACAAGGACACGTGCACCTCCATGTTTATTGCAGCACTGTTCACAATAGCTAGGATATGGAAACAACC
The DNA here is from genome assembly GCF_019054845.1 of Dipodomys spectabilis. Taxonomy (NCBI): domain Eukaryota; kingdom Metazoa; phylum Chordata; class Mammalia; order Rodentia; family Heteromyidae; genus Dipodomys; species Dipodomys spectabilis. The sequence continues at coordinate 80,068 of NW_024870701.1, read as the reverse complement.
CAGATGCCCCACCACAGATGAATGGATCCAAAAATTGTGGTATCTATACACAATGGAATATTATGCAGCCATTAGAAATGACAAAATAATGGCATTTGCAGGGAAATGGATGGAGCTAGAAGGAATCATGTTGAGCGAGGTAAGCCAAGAGCAAAGAGACAAACGGTATATGATCTCCTTGATAAGTGGATGCTAAATCCAAAATGTTAGGTGATACGACAAAACTAACAGGACTTAAGAAACAAAGAACTCCCACTCATCTGGTCGAACCACTACTAAATATCCCCATGCTGCTGATCACATGTATGGTGTATAACATGTGAACACCGTTATATGTTATAGACTGTGATAGACAATTTACTCCAGGAAAGTTAGAATGAACTTGTGACTTTAAATGAGCATCATTATTCCACAATACTGTGAAATTCGGGAAATTATGTAATCACTTAATCACAATAAAAAAAAAAAGAACCTCGGGGAAGGTAGGGAGGGAAGGGATGGTAGGGGGAAAACAATGGAGGGGGTAACAATGTTCAAGAGGAAGTGTACTCATTACCTCACTCATGTAACTGTAACCCTCTGTATAGTATCTTTACAATAAAAAAAAAGAAGCTTACTTTTCTAATTTGTGTTTTCTGATTGACCTTGATAACTGAGTTATCTTGTGTCTTTGCTTCAATGAAGAGACCTTTCAGTGTGTGATTAAATTATTATAGGATTTTTTTCTTAATTAACCCAAGGGCAGAGAAACCCTGTCAATTTTATTAGCCACAAAACAGAATTTTCCACCTGCTTAGTTTCCGTATGAGTGACAGCACTCTATTCAGTGCTGTCTGATACCAGGACTAGATCTAGGGATTAGAAATCTGATCTCTTAAATCCATCATAATGTTAAAATGAAATAGCACACTATGAAATTTTAAACCCAGAGAATTTTCTTTTCTTTGGCCTTTTCTTTATTTATTCAAATTTTTATTTTTCACATCTTCAATTTAGTTTTAAAATTTAGTCTTTCTTTCTTTTTTTCTTTCTCTTTTTCTTTTTTCTTCCTTCCTTCTTTCTTTTGCTTTCTATCTCTCTCCCTCTCTCTGCTTCCTTCCTTCTTTCTCTCTCTCTCTCTCTTTCTTTCTCTCTTTCTCTCTTTCTTTCTTTCTCCATCATGACACTTGAACACAGGACCTGGGCACTGTCCTTGAGCTTTTTAGCCTGGGCCAGCTTAGAACTGTGAGTCTTACATCTTAGCCTCTTGAGTAGAAAATTTAGTTCTCTCTTTTTAGTTCTCTCTCTCTCTCTCTCTCTCTCTCTCTCGTGTGTGAGTATGGGGTTTGAACTCAGGACCTCATACTTGCTAGGTAGGTGCTCTACAACTTAAGCCACACCCCAAACCCTACAGTTTAATTTTAAATAGATCTTTTACAGACAAACTAACATAAGAGACTATGCCAACAATATGTGAACAAAACATATTTTTCTTTTAAAAAAGAGGGTTTTAAAAAATTTACAAAAAATACACATTTCAACTATCTTGCCCATGTAATTGTAACCCCTCTGTATGGTATTTTCACAATTAAAAAAAATACACATTTCAAACATGACAGGAGACAAATGAATATTCCTGAGAGAAAAGCATAAAAGAAAATGCTTTTGGGCTTCTCCTTCCACAGAGTTATATTAACTTATTTGATAATAGGTCATTCTTTTCAAGACATTTTTTTTGATAAATAGTTTAAGAGCATTTACTAGCTGTAGAACTTGATCATTGTTTTTATCATTATTATTTTTACCAGATGATGAAGACACTATCACATACATATCCCAGAGTATTCATTAGGGTTACAGGTGCTAAACTATGCAGCCAGTTCACAATGTTTGTCAAATATTAAGTGCTCAAATATTAGCTCTTATCATTATTAGTATTAAAGTAAACCAGGTTGAGCGATTTAAAATCAAAGTCAAGGAAGAGGCATTCTGATTTGTATTTTACAAAGTACTTCCTTGTTTATCTGATTTACAGGGACCCTTTCCCTACTGGACAGGTAACAGCCATCTCTAATCATCCCTTCCCTCCCTCCATTCCTTCCTTCTTCCCTCCCTCCCTCCCTCCCTCCCTCCCTCCCTCCCTCCCTCCCTCCCTCCCTCCCTCCCTCCCTCCCTTCCTTCCTTCCTCCCTTCCTTCCTTCCTTCCTTCCTTCCTCCTTTGTCTGAGCCTCCCAGGTTGAGGGTAAGTAGAGTTTCCAGTTCTTCTTGAAAAGATTCAAAGAAGGGCAAGGAACTTAGGTAATATCCAAATATTTACTGTTTGATTTTTATCTTGATTAGAAAACAAAAGTGCTTTGTTCAAAGGCTTCTGATTGATATCTATCCTTTGCACTTTTGTACCTTTCCCTCATGGCCTTATGAAAAGGATCTATTAATTAACCTGCATTCCCGTAGAAAGAAGTGAACTTTCTATGAACTCTTAAGAATTCTCCAAAAACGGGTGGTCAGGCTGGCAAGAGAAGCAGCATTATAATCTCATATTCCTGCTGTCTAGGTAATTATTGTGTGTTCTTTCTGATGGTCTTTTTCCTTCCTCCTCCCTCTCCTCTATCTCTACTTTAGTCCTCTTCTTCCCTCCCCTCCTCTTTCCTTCTCATCACTTTTCTTCCTTCACTCCTTTCCTTTCTTTTTATAGAGAAGATCTCAACTTGTTTACCAGCACAGGCTGCCCTCAGATGGATGATCTTTAAGCCTCTGCCTCGTGAGTGCTGAGATTACAGGCATGTACCACCATTTACCATGTGTGTCTGTCTTTTTGGGTATGCATCTACTTATAATTGTGATAATTAAATAGTGTTTCTGCTTAATTAGGCTGTTGGTATCACTGGAATGTCTGTGTCTAGCTACAATAGAGTGCTTTTGATACTAGGTCACAGAAAATGATTAGCCTAGGAAATAAAGAGAATACTCACTCATGTATGTCATTGTATTGGTATATGCTATATGAGTTTAAGCCAACATTTTGAAGCACACGTTTGGGTTTATTTGAGGTATCAAGTTTTACTTTTGCCTAAAATGTTCAGACAAATGAGTCGTGTTTTCCACATCATTTTACTTTCTGATGGTAGTTTTAATCTTAGAACTTTGTGCCATTAATCAACCTCTCCTGGCTCTGTTTCTCTCTACCCTTCCTAGCCTATGGTGGCCAGTATTGTGCTTTCTACTTCTATAAGATGAATTTTCATAGATTCCATATATGAGGGAGAACATGTGGTATTTATCCATCTGTGGCTGACATTTCACTGAACAGATAGGAGGAACAATTGATTTTCTGTTACAGGAGGACTACATTAGGGTGACTGTAACAGAGCAACAATTATACATTTTATATTTTGAAATAGGTACAAGGGAAGATTTTGAATGCTTTCATCACAAAGAAATGATAAATATTGGAGCCGATGGATATACTAATTCCCTGATGGGTCATTATACAATTGATTGAAACACTATAATGTGCCTCACGAATATGTACAATTATCATGTATCAATTAAAAATAAACACTTAAAATTCTTCATTCTAGTGGATAGAGAGCATTCTAAGTAACTGAAGTTGTTTATAGACTAAGATTCTATCACAGGTAAGCTAAAAAGTGAATAAACCCGGGGCTGGGAAGTTGGCTCAGTGGTAGAGCGCTTGCCTTGCATGCCTGAGACCCTGGGTTCGATTCCTCAGCACTACATAAGCAAAAAGAAAAAAGCCGGAAGTGGTGCTGTGGCTCAAGTGGTAGAGCGCTAGTCTTGAGCTGAAGAGCTGAGGGACAGCGCTCAGGCCCAGAGTTCAGGCCCCACGACTGGACCCCCCCCCCCCCCCCAAAAAAAAAGTGAATAAACCTAAGAAAGAATAAGGTCAGCCACTTGCGAATTCCCTTTCTGTTTTCAGAGATGTTTCTATTTGTCTTCAATCACCAGTTAATAATAATGATGTCTCAAACGTCCCTGTGGCCAATGAAAGCTAAGCTCATCTTAATGGCTCCCTCTCATTTGCTATCTGATTCTATTGCATACTATTGTCTGTAATTTCCTTTTGCTAGTATGAATAAAAGAAAACCTTAACGGTACATTTTGTTAAAAGTTGGAACAATTAAAATGTGCTAACGCAAAAGCAATGTCTCAAATAGAGACTGTTGTGGGGAAAATTATCCCTAATAATAGCAGCTTGCAAAAATGAGGACTATTTTTCAGGTTCAAGATAGTTTTAGGAAAAAAAAATGCAATGTACTGTGAGTGTTCATGAATATCTAGCAAAAGAAGAAAGAGATGTGAAAGTAGTATGTGTCAGGTTCCACTAAACCAGTAAGAATATGTGACCTGTATACATAGGGAAAGTAATTTAATATAGAGCAAAGGCAGCCCTGAGTTCTTTGGATGAGTGGTGCATCCTTTCAAGAATAGGTTGATCTGCATTAGTTTTTACATGAAAGTGTGTTTGCTCCACTATAAGAACGAAACCAATAGTAAAAGAAAACTAATTAATATGAGATCATTAAAAGTGTAGTCAGCAGCTTCTTTGTGTAACAATCTGGCATATTATACTTCAACACCCTCACTGCACTTCACCAGGAGCAAATCCCATCTTCCTGTCCCTGAGTCCTTGAGAGGGCAGTGGAGCCTAGAGCTTATGCCCAGAGAGCTGCAGTTAGAAGAGGCCTAGTTTTCATGAAGAAGACTCATGGAGCCCAAAGAGAGGGTATAAATTACCTCTGTGCAGTTTTTCCTCACTGCTTTGGATAATCTCCCAGAGGCCTCTGTGGGAGGCCTCTGGCTAAAGCCAGATTCTCCTCAGATTCTAAGTGGAAAAACACAGGACAGACATCCTTCATGGCTCCAGCCCTCCCCTGTTGGGCGTGTTAGATTTTAGCAAAAAGTACAAATACTTCAAATACTTCAAAAGAAAAAGTATTTCCTGAGATGGGAAGGAATCATTGCCAGGGGATTGAAAACCCCCCAACAATGCCAAAAAAAAAAAAAAAAACAAAACTACAAGTAAGCATTTAACATATGGTATTCAACAGCTTTGTAAAAGAAAATCAAATTTGGCCACCAGGTTAGAATATGCTCCTACTAGGTTCAAGATGGCTACACAAATGACAAAGGGAAATTGTTACTGAAGAAAAATACATCCCCCAAAATGTCCCCAGCAAGTTCCAGAATCAACTCAGACGTCAGACAATCTGTCAGAGCAAAAATTACAGCATTCCCTCTTAGTTGATCTAATTTGGAGGTCACACAGTGAAATAATACATTACTAGCCTTCTGGAGATAACATACTTGATGTGTGGGCTATGATCATAGTGGCTGAGGTTACTTCGCAGGAATTGAAAGTCTGCTTTTGCTAAAAACACGGATTCATTGTAGCTACTTGATGGATGACTAAAACAGAACAAAAAGCTTGGCATCTCTGTCTATACTGTGTCTGCTTCCTTTTTGCTTCAGCCTTTCCGTCTACTTACTTCTGCATGTAGACATTTTAGTCATTTGAGAAATGTTTCACTCAAAACTCTAATAGAGGGTTCAGTTATATACCAACCCTTGGGCTTTCTCATAGTTCAGTGATAAGGGTAAGCCTGGTTAAAATGAAAGAATTTTTCTTCTTGAAACCCAACTGTTTACTTCCATAGTTATACAGAGCTCAAGGCTATATTACTACCCAGGTTCCAATGTCATGGAAACGAGTGAAGCTAGTTAAGCTTCACTAGTTAAGCTCTTCTGTGTGTGTTGGTACCTAAAAAGTCTACTGATAACAACACAATTTAACAGCAAAAATCTAAACACAAATTGGAGGGAAAAAGAGATGCTAAGTATATGTATATGATCAAAGATTTTTTTTTAAACAATGAAATCAATTTGTTTTTGTGTTATAAAGATAAACATTCAATCAACATCATGGGGACGTGGCATGCATCTCTTCTTTCTTATTTTCTCATGGATCTTTTGGGAGAGTCATTTGGAGGTTATCTTGGAATTTAAAAAGCCATCCAACCCTGTGATTCACAAGAAGCTCTCTGGTTCTTTGGGGGTCACTAAGAGCCTTCTTAGTGAGAGTAAAGGTTGGCTGGAATCAACGCAGCTGCCCCTCCCTGACGGTACTGTACTTTCCTGACCCCGGTGATGGCGATGGACAGGGAAGGTGGTGTGTGCGCGTAGCTAGAGATGAGAACAGGCGCATGTAGGGAAACGATGCGCACCCTAGTCATGGGTGGTATCTGTTACCAGTAACTCAGTGTGAAGCCAGCAAGGGCCCGGTGTTTTGAGGATGGTTGCGCAGAGCTCGCGCTGCGCCAGGCAGGCCCCGCGCTGCTCCCGCCCGGGCGGGCTCACTCACCGGTGCTGCTCTGGATGGTCCTCACCGTGGTGGTGGTGCGCGGCGGGGAGGATGAGCGCAGGGACACGCATTCGTCGTCCTGGGAACAGCCCTTCTCGATGGCCCGCACGTAGCTGTGGCTGCGCATGCGGAAGCAGCCGGGCATGGGCAGATCCAGGGCTTCCACCGCCTGCGACTCCAGCTCGCTGAACACCGACTCACACACGGACTCAAACTGCCCGTTCACCTCCATCTCGCTCACCTGCGGACCAACACGGCCAACGCCTTGCGGTTAGTTGTCAGTTCCCAGAAGGACAGGCAGCCTCCGATCCCATGAAACCCCAAGCCCCTTATTTCCTTTATGTGCCCGATGAGAACGGGAATGGTATGGAGCTAAAGATGCCGTGAAACTTACTGGGGCTTGGACCCAGGGCTGGGGGCCCTGCCACTGAGCTTCTCACGCAAGCCTGAGGCTCTACCATTTGAACCACAGCTCCACTTCCAACCTTTTGATGATTAATTGGAGATGAGTCTCATGGACTTTCCATCTTCAGATCTCAGCCTGAATTGGCCAGGATTACAGGTGGGAGCCACCAGCACCTGGCTACTTATTACATCTTTTTTTTTTGTCTGTCCTGGGGCCTGATCTCTGGGCCTGGGCGCTGTCCCTCAGCTCTTCAGCTCAAGGCTAGTGCTCTACCACTTGACCCACAGCGCCACTTCTGGCTTTTTTTGCTTATGTGGTGCTGAGGAATTGAACCCAGGGCCTCATGCATGCAAGACAAGCGCTCTACCACTGAGCCACCTTCTCAGCTCACTAATTACATCTTAAAGGAAGAGAGCTTTGTCTTCGAATGCAATGAAATAGAGAACAGGAAACCCTATTGCAATGTGTGCTCCAGGATGAAAGATGAAAACTTTCTTTTATATCTCCTTTTATACCTCCTCTTCCTCCACTTCCTCCTCCCTCTTCTCCTCCTCCTCCTCTTCCTTTTCCTCTTCCCTCTCCTCCCTCCTCCTCTTCTTTTTCCTCTTCCTCTTCTCCTTCTTCTTACCTGCTACTGGAGTTGGAACCCAAGGCCTCATGCATATTAGGCAAATGCTCTATCCTTAAGATACAACCTAGGCTCTCTCTATTTTTAAACAGGAATTTTATCAATTCATGATCTGAGTAGCTCATATATTCAAGATAATTTGTTTTCAGCAGATAGTATCTTAAAACTAGTGGTTTTATGTGTTTAAAATTTTTATTGTAAAGGTGATGTACAGAGGGTTTATAGTTATATGATACTTTTTTAAAAATGACTAGTTTGTTAAGTAGTGTCAATGTTGACGGATGCTCCATTGTGGAGTGTGGAAACATACTCTATTTTCTGGCAAGATACATTCTGTTCAAAAATAAACTAAAGGGCTGGGACTAAGCCTTAGCGGTAGAGTGCTTGCTTTGCATGCATGAAGCTCTGGGTCCAATTCCTCAGTACCAGTAAACAGAAAAAACCAGAAGTGGCGCTGTGGCTGAAGTGGTAGAGTGTTAGCCTTGAGCAAAAGAAGCCCTGGGACTCAGTACCCAGGCCCTGAGTTCAAGCCCCAAGACTGGCAAAGAAAAACAACAACAATAAAACAACAACAAAAACCAACCTCCCTCTGCCCCCTGCCAAACCCAAGCATGTCAAAATCTTAAAAAGCATTATCAAGATTGTTTTCAAAGCTATTTAGTTTTTTCTCTTCTTTATAAAAAGCTAATATGGACCACAAATTGAGTGAGTTTAGAAAAATCTTTGTAATGGAGCCCTATGTGTGTGTGCACACGCATGTGTGTGTATGTGATCAGTTTTCATTGATTTATTTTCTTCTGTATATAATTCACAATGGGTCACAGCATTCTGGATATACTCAAATTAGTATCTCTCTTTATATAGTTAAGTCCCTAAAGAGTTGGAAGAAATTTGAATTTTCTGTTATCTTCTGGGACTTTTTAATCTCTATTTTTCCTAATATTTAATTCATGAGTAATAGAGACTTTAATGGATTAAATTAGAATCAAATTTAGAATGTGTACCTAAATTATGACTTTTTTACTGTCTCATCTTGTGATATATAAAGATTACTCACTCCAGTAAACCTTCAAAAATTGACTAATTGCCCTTTATATAAATGAAAAGAAACTTGCATTTTAAAATAGCCTTTACATTAAAGAATAGTATTTTACTTCCTTTATCTAATTTGATATAATCTGCACATTTTCAAAGCAAATAACCATATGCATCTGTATTAATCTATATAGTTCTATTAGCTGGATGCTGATGCCTCATGTCATAAACCTAGCTATTTAGGAGGCTGAGATCACAAGGATTGTGGTTCTAGGTTAACCCTGGCAGAAAAATCTGCTAAATTCTACCTCCAAATAAACCAGCAAAGGAATGGACTGGCAAGGCTCAAGTAGCACAGCACCAGCCAAGCAAAGCAAGGATATAGTTTAAGCCCCAACACACACACACACACACACACACATACACACACACACACACACACACACACACACACACCCGTATGTTTATTAGGAATTATATGGACATACATTTAGACGTACAGATACAAGGTATGGACAAGTCATGTCAAATGGAATGAAGGAAAAGAAATAGTGGAGGAAACCTTAACAAGGAATGTGAATCTGAGTTAAAGATTTCATCATAAGTGATTCTTTTTGTAAAGTAAATTATACAGTATAGGTACGCACACATCATTTATTCGATTTTCTCCTTTTGATTGACATGCAAATATTGTGAGGAACTAGTAAAATGTTTATCCCTGTCTGGATTACTAATGTTAAACCTGAGGCTATGTATAACCTCCTTGATTTCATTTTTATAAACCTTAAATCTTAAGTGTAATTCTGAAAGTTGTTTGCTTTTCACTTACTAATCTAGGTTAAACATATTCTTAACAGGATTGTTCTTATACAGCTATAGAAAACCAAATGAGACAAATCTTTAACTTAACAAATCCCAGTAAGAAAAATGCCAGTGAAAACACCATCAGGATCAATAAGTAGAAAATTTTCAGGCACCCCTAGTAGCCATTTCCATGACCATCTTAATCACAACTCTCATCTCCAATAGTAAGTGCTATCTCTACAATTTATTCCAAACTCCACTGCATTTTTCATAGTTTTAAAAAATCATTCAAATATGCATAAGATTAGTCTTATCCAGTCTGATATCCTTTAATGTACTCTTTTTTTTTTTTGTCGGTAGTGGGTCTTGAACTCTGGGCCTGGGCACTGTCCCTAAGCTCTTCAGCTCAAGACTGGTGCTCTACCACTTGAACCATAGCGTCACTTACAGTTTTCTGGTGGTTAATTGGATATAGTCTCACGGGCATTCCTGCCTGGGCTGGCTTTGAACTGTGATCCTCAGATCTCAGCCTCCTGAATAGCTAGGATTACAGGGGTGAGCCATTGGTACCTGTCCTTTAATATACTTTCTTTCTCCCTTTCTTGCTCCCTCCTTCTCTCTTCTTCCCTTCCTCCACTTTTTCCTTCCTATGTTTTTGAGATAGAGTCTTTTTGTTCAGGCTTTCCTCAAATTTTCACTCCTCTTACTGCAACCTCCTGCATGCTCAGATCACAAGTGTGTACCCTTAGGCCCCCAAACAAACATTTCTTCATATTGCATTTAAAATTTTGAGGAATCTGGATCACTTGGCCCCCAGAGCCTCCCACAGTTTATATTTTGTTGACTTCATACTAATGGTAAAACTTGATAAGTGCTTCTATTTTTCATGTTTCTTGAAAGCTTTAAGTTGTGTTTTTAACCTGACATGACTCAGGTTCAATCCTTCTAGCATGACTAGAGGTCATGTGTGTTTTTCATCAAATGTGTGTTTTTATGTTCAAATCTGTTCATTCATTGAGGGTAGAAAAATGGCAATATTTAATCTTACAACTTTTACAATTACTAGTGGGAATATTTTAATAAATGTTTTCTCTTTTACTTTATCTGGTAGTTTAGTTCATATAGAAATGGAAGAATTAAAGGTTTATTTATATTCTTTTCAGTTAAATTTTTTGAGATAATAAATTTATTCTCTTTTATCTTCAACTAATTTTTTCTTTTGCCAGTCCTAGGGCTTGAACTTGGGCCTGGGTTCTGTCCCTGAGCTTTTTATTCTCAAGGCTAGTGCCCTACCACTTGAGCTACAGTGCCACTTCTGGCTTTTTCTGAGTAGTTTATTGGTGAGAAGAGTCTCATGGCCTTTCCTTCCTGGGCTGCTGGCTTTGGATGGGTGATCCTTAGATCTCAGCCTCCTCAGTAGCTACAATTACAGGTATGAGCCACTGGTACCCAGCTTTTTCAACTAATTTTTTAAAGATACAAAAATAAATTTAAAATAGTTTTTGATCCTTGTTATGGTCTGGATAAGTGTCTCCAAAGGCCCTCGTGTTAAAGGTTTGGTCACCAGTCATGGTGCTACTAGAAGTTGGTAGACCCTTTAAGAGGCGTGGAGTAAGTGGAAGGAAGGAGTGAAAAGGGATACAATATTGGGTCTTCACTTCTTTCTAGTCAACCATGAGGTGAGCAGCTTCTTCTGCCACATGCAAACCACATGATATTTCTCCTCCCTACAGGCCTCAAAGCAACAGGTCTATTGGCTGTGGACTGGAACTGAAACTGTGAGCCAAAATAAGCCTTTCTTCCTTTAAGTTGTTTATCTCAGGTATTTGTTAAAGCAGTGGAAAACGGATGACCACGATGGTTTTAAATCCAGTTCAACTATTACTCTAAATGAACTCAAATTTGTCCTATATTTGCCAGTGGAAGCCTCTTAAATTGGCTATTGAATCTTCTTGACATGAAATTAGTAGTCTTGAATAGTATTCTTGATACCATACACATATTCACTCCCCTCCTTTGTTTTGCTGTTCCCTCCTCACCTCTCTTCCAGACACATATGTTTTTATTAAATTTCATTTTTAGTATCTTTTGTTGTTTTGTGTTACTGTTCAGGTTTTGAATCCATTTGCTCTTATTTTTACACAGAATGAGTGGGAATTTAATATTATATGTATTGTATAATAAAAAATTTGCTTAACCTTTCACAGCTACACTTTCCTAATCTGTACACTTTCCTAATCTGTACAATAGTAGCTACCTCATAGACATACTGTAAGAACAAAAACTAATGATGTAACAATGTATTTGTGACTTTAAGCATCACTATCCCACAATACTGTGAAATTTGTGAAATTATGTCATCACTTAATCACAATAAAGAATTTGCAAAAAAAAGAAAGGGACAAAAGGCACAGAAAACAAAAAGTGACAAAGGAGAAAAGAAAATAAAAACAAACGAATTAACAAAAAAACCCATTTGTTTCCATTTCTTGGAGTTCATTTAGATAAATATCATTTTATATGATCATATGCACAAAAATGTATTCATAGACTGGTGGTAGGCACTGAGTGTGAAAGATGGAGACACACAAGCCAAAATTATACCAGAATGAGGCTCCAACTCTTTCCTGGGGTTGGATGATGGGTATCACTGGAAAACACTAAGGTCGGTAGGTATGCATGGGTATGGAGATTCTTTTGTAGGAAATATATGACAGCTTGGAATACTTGTTAAAATGTGAGTTCCCAGACCCTATTCTTAGCAGCTCTCTCTTTATAGTCTTGGATCCACACTGTTTTTTGGTATGTAAATTTTGGATCTTGTTGACAACTGTCATCACAGGGAAGTTCCACTTAACATCTGGCTACTTATACCTTACAAGTGTTGTAAGAGTTAGTAGTAAGAGCTGGTAGTAGAGCAGTTGGCCAAGTAACTGACCAATGAGTTACTAATGCTGGATGTTACAGTTAATTCAGAGTGTTTTTGTGATGGTCATGTATTCAGTGCCCATATTGAATCTTTACGCTCAGTTGTGTGAACCAGTTCTATTTATTTACTTATTTATTTATTTATTTACATATATATATATATATATATATATATATATATATATATATATATATATTTTGGGGGTCCAGTCATAGGGCCTGAACTCTAGGCCTGGGCACTGTCCCTCATCTCTTCGGCTCAAGCCTAGCGCTCTACCACTTGAGCCACAGCGCCACTTCTGACTTTTTTCTTTTTGTTTATGTGGTGCTGAGGAATGGAACGCAGGGCCTCAGGCATCCAAGGCAAACACTCTACCACTGAGCCACCTTCCCAGCCCATATTTATTTACTTTTTTTTTTTTTTTAGCATTATTTCCTTTCTTCTTTATTTTATAGGAACATATTTTTTTTTTTTTTAAATACACAAAACATGGCCAGGAGACTAATTTCTGGATATATGAAGTTGAAATTGTTTCGGTTTACTAGTTAACATTTGTGGCCAGGTGCAGTGGCTCATTTTTTCTTTTTTTAATTAAAAAGATTTTATTGGCCGGGCGCTGGTGGCTCACGCCTGTAATCCTAGCTACTCAGGAGGCTGAGATCTGAGGATCGCGGTTCAAAGTCAGCCCGGGCAAGAGAGACTGTGAGACTCCTATCTCCAATAAACCACCAGAAAACCGGAAGTGGCGCTGTAGCTCAAGTGGTAGAGCGCTCGCCTTGAGCTGAAGAGCTGAGGGACAGCGCCCAGGCCCAGAGTTCAAGCCCCATGACCGACAAAAAAAAAAAAAAAGATTTTATTGTAAAGGTGATGCACATAGGGGCTACAGTTTCACATCTGATAATGAGTATGTTTTTTTGAACAGTTTTTCCTTTTCTCCCCCTCCCGTCCCCTCTCTCAAGCTGGAAAGTTCATTTCCAACCTAGTGTCTAGTAAATACCACTGCGAATTGGTTCACGCTTTGTCCCACTGTTTCTGTGCTTCCCCTTCCTCTCCCCAAATTGGATAAACTTACATACAAGATAAAGTGTACAAAAACCAAAAACAGTGACAGAAGGAATACATCAAAGAAAAAAGAAAAACAAAGGAACTGCAAACAGTACAGTAGTAACAATTTTAAAAACACTCTTGCGGGGCTGGGAAGGTGGCTCAGTGGTTGAGTTCTTGCCTTGCATGCATGAGCCCCTGGGTTCAATTCCTCAGCACCACATAAGCAGAAAAAGCTGGAAGTGGCTCTGTGGCTCGAGTGGTAGAGCACTCATCTTGAGCTAAAGAGCTGAGGGACAGTGCCCAGGCCTAGAGTTCAGGACCCACGACCAACAACAACAACACACACACACACACACACACACACACACACACACACACACACACACACACACACACACACCCCTAAAAAAACAAAAACCAATCTTGCTTCAATTTTTTGGAGTTCATTTTGATAAGCATCATTTTATATGATCATATCCACATAGCTATTTATCCCTTGCGATCCTCTCCTAAGGATATCTGCTTTTACTCTTACTGTGTGAATGGTTAGATTGCTGTTTAATTAATCATTTCCAGTGTAATTATTTGTCTTTTACTGTCCATTGGGTTTACTTGTAGATTTAGAGGCACATTCTAATTATTACAAATGAGAGAAATCAAGCAGCCTATGTTTCTTTGGGCCTAGCTTACTTAGTATAATTTTATCCAAGTTTTTCCATTTCCTAACAAATGTAGCAATGCTGTTCTTTCTGATGGAAGCACAGAATTCCATTGTGTATATTTACCACATTTTCTTGATCCATTCATCTGTTGAGGGGCATCTGGGTTGGTTCCATACCTTAGCTGTAGTAAATAATGCAGCAATAAACATGGTTGTGGTGGTGGTTCTAGTGTAGCTTGGTTTGTGGTCAATTAGATAGATGCCCAGGAATGGGATTGCTGGGACATAGGGAAGGTCTATGTTTAGTTCTTTTGAGGAGCCTCCATACTGCTTCCAAGGGTGGTTGAACACGTTTACATTCCTACCAATAGTATAGTAATATTTCCTTTTAACCACATCCCTGCCAGCATCAGTTATTGTTAATTTTCTTGATATTGGCATTATCACTGGGTGAGGTGGAATCTCAGTGTTGTTTTGATTTGCATTTCTTTTTTGGCCAGTGATCTCAAACATTTCTTCATGTGTCTATTGGCCATTGTTATTTCTTCTTCGGAGAAATCTCTCTTTAAGTCTTCAGCTCATTGATTAATTGGGTTGGCTTTTTGAGGATTTGTTTTTTTTGGGTTTACCTTTTTGAGCTCTAAGCATATTTTAGATATGAGGCCCTTGTCTGCATAGCTAGTAAAGATATTTTCCTATTCTGTGGGCTTTCTGCTTATCTTGCTAGCTGTGTCCTTTGCCATGCAGAAACTCTTCAGTTTAATGTAATCCCTTTTATCTGGTCTTTGATTTGTTGTGATTCAGGATCTTTACTTAGAAAGTGTGAACCAGTTTTTAACAGTAAGATTCTACTTCTTTACCAATATGTACCATTCCTTAGGATCCATTTTACCCAAGTCCTGCTTTGTTAACTTGCCTAATACTCTATAACTTTTATAATTAGACACTGCCTTGCAATCTATATTGTGCATTTATCTTCTAAGCATCTTTATAACTGATCCCTCATCCATCAACTTCCTGACCAATTTGCTGGTTCCAATTGCTGATGACTTTCCAAGGATCCTCACGTTGTGCCTCCTCCATCTGCAGAGGGCACTTCCCCTGGTAGGAGCATGCTGTGGCTGAACACGTGGTACACCCCTTGCAGGACCGGATTGAGTCTAGTCCATCAGTGATTTACCTGGGGATTGGCAACCTACCCACTTTTCCAATCTCAGTTTTCACTAAGCCCCTGTATTTACTAACTCATGGCCACAGTTGATCTGGTGGTGATTACCTGGCTAATGGTGCTCATGGCTCGCATGTAGCTCTCATTCCTGGAGCGGAACTTCGGTGACGTGAGCAAGCCTGCAGGGTCAAGGCTGTCCAGACTTCGGTTGATAGAGACTTCACTTACTGCCCTCAGGTAACTGTGACTCCGGATCTGGAGTTTGGGTGAGTGTTCATTGGAGATCCTGGAAGAGAACAATGGAAAGTCATGTAGTCATATTCCAAAATGTAGGCAGTAATAAGATGTGGCACTATTGTCATTAATGAAGCACCTAAATACCAAGGCAGATAATAGAGATGTCCCAATAGTATTTCAGAGAAATATATTTTTTTAGGTTTGCATTTTGTTTTCCTTCTTAAATTTTAATTAAAAAAATTTAAATTGACATAGTAATTGTACATGTTCTTGGGGTATAGTGTAATATTCCAATGCATATATACAAAGTGTAAATGCCAAGGATGCATGATCCATCATCTCAGACCTCTCTTTTCAATTTGTCTTGATTAAAAAGAATATATTACCACTACTACTACTACTACTACTACTACTACTACTACTACTACTACTACTACAGGCTCTTGCCTGTAATCATGTTTACTCAGGAGGCTGAGATCTGAGGATCAAGGTTCAAAGCCAATCCAGGCAGATAAATCTGAAAGACTTATTTCCAATTAACCAGCAGAATGTTGAATTGGAGACGTGGCTAAAGTAGTGCCAGCTTTGAGTGAAAAAGCTAAACAGGGGTGGGAGGCCTTGAATACAAGTCCCACTTACCTTCCTCCTACACATACACAAGGAAAAAAAAGATAAAGGTATTCTATAAAACCCAGAGAGTTCACTTTGTTTCATTTAAAAATGAACTCAATTTGACTGTGGTCATGACACTTATAAAAATCATGCTCCTAAACATTTATAGCTAAAACTAAAAGGCTTTGATTCTTGGGCTTCAATGTAGAAAATAGTACTTTGGTCAGGGACAGAACTCAGTTGTTAGTTTTAGTGATTCAATCACAATGTGTTTTATTAATCATCTTCTAACTTTTTTTTTTTTACAACATCCTGCTGTACATACCTTTCTAAACATGTAACTTTATTTTTCTCCAAATATTTCTTTATTGAGGTTAAGTGATTACATAAATTTCAAAGTACAAAGTGGCACAGTTATCCTTAGCTAAAGTCACAAATACATTTTAACTTTCACAATGAAAATCATCATTATCTTAATCTACAAAGCTTATGAACTCTATGAACTAAGGAAAAGGAAAGAAGTAAAATTTAGGAAAAAAAGAAAATGGCAGACATAACATGTCTCTCTATAATAACCATAAACATTAATGGACTCAATTCACCATTCAAAAGAAAAAGAACTGCAAAGTGCATCAGAAAACAAGATTCATCCATTTGTTGTCTCCAAGAGACCCATCCCACAGCCAAAGATAAAAACAAACTCCAAGTGAAGGGATGGAGGAAGATCTACCATGCAAATGCTCCCAGCAAGAAGGCATGGGTCACCATTTTGATATCTGACAGCATAGACTTCATTAAAATCTCATTAAAAGACAAAGAAGGTCATTACATATTAATACAGGGTACAATACTTGAAGAGGACATCACAACCATCAATTTATATTCACCAAAAAAATGGAGCATCTAAATACATTAAACAAATACTCTCAGACCTACAGAATATGATAGACCCAAATACAACAGTAGTGGGAGACTTTACTACCCCACTCTCACCAAAGGACAGGTCAACCAACCAGAGGATTACCAAAGAAGCCTTTGAACTCAGTGACACCATATCTCAAACGGACTTAACAGACATCTACAGAGTTTTCCACCCAACCACAACCCAGTACACATTCTTCTCAGCAGCCCATGGAACTTTCTCTGAGATGGAACATATAGTTCACACAAGGAATTTAAGCACATACAAGAAGATTGACATAATCCCTTCTGCTCTATCTGACCATAGTGGAATCAAACTAGTTCTCAACAATAAAGCATAGTGCAGAAATTACTCAAATATGTGGAAGTTGAACAGCAGGCTACTGAATAACACCTGGATCACAGAACAAATTAAGAAATGAATAAATTCCTACAACTGAATGAAAATGAAAATGCATCACAATGGAACCTCTGGAACACAGCAAAAACAATCCTGAGGGGCAAGCAAGTTCATTGCTCTGAGTGTACACATCAAGAAAACAGAAACAGCTCAAGTAAATAATCTCATGATGCAATAAAACTTCTAGAAAAGTGAGAAAAAATTGAGCCTAAAGTTAGTAGACAGAGGAAGATAACAAAATAAGGGCTGAAATTAATGAGAGAGATTTAAAAAAGTATAAATAAAATTAATAAAATGAAAAGCTGTGTTTTTGAAAAAAAAACTGATAAAATTGACAGCCCTCTTGCAAGATTAACAGCAAAAAAAAAGAAGAGAGGAGGTGTTATAATTGTTTATGTTCTCTTATTCTTCTATTTTCTTTCCTTGGACAACTCATCTACTCAATGGCTTCTACCATTAAGTTTTCATTAACTCCTCCCACATTGTTTCTATTCCATAGTTCTTCTTAAAGCTCAACATTAATCTTTCACCTCACTGCTGGGTATTTCTACCAGATGCTTCTCATTATGACTCCTACATGACTACATGCAAATTCTCCACCAAACTGCTTTAAAAACAAATTCCACATGGGATGAGTGGAACCAAAATCTGCCGAGGTGATAAAATCAGAAATGCAGGATGTTCGGAATCCAGTGATAATTTCACTTTTTCATTCTTGCTTCCTATACACATGTAAAGGTGGATTTATCCTTCCTGAATACTTCTTTATTACTTGTTTAGTTCAGGTTTCATCTTGATTTTCCTAAAGAGGCCCCCTGCTCTCAGTCCTGCTAGTTATTTTCACACTCTCCTTACACTGCTTCCATGATTCCTCTTTTTTTTTTTTTGTCAGTCGTGGGCCTGAGCTCTGGGCCTGGGCACTGTCCCTCAGCTCTACCACTTGATCCACAGCACCACCACTTCTGGCTTTTTCTGCTTCTGTGGTGCTGAGGAATTGAACCCAGGGCCTAATGCATGCAAGGCAAATACTCTACCACTGAGCCACCTTCCCAGCCCCCATGACTCCTCTTTTGAGGGGGATGTGTATATGTATGTGTATGTGTGTATGGGTGTCCATGCGGGTGTGTCTGGGTGCACTAATACTAAAGCAGATTTGAAGTGGCAGAAGAATCAATAAGTCTTAAGAAAGGCCAAGAGAGCTCATGTAATATGAAGAACAGAAAGGAAAAAGAATGAAGAATTCCAAACAAATCTTCATAAACTAGTGGAAGGCCATTAGATACATAGCTTACATGCAATGATAGGTACAAATGGAGAAGATAAAGAAACAACATTGAGCAGAAATATTTTAAGTAAATAATGGTCAAAATCTCACCAAAATTGGTGTAAACTTTACATATTTAACATGGTTAGCAACTGTAAGTTTGATTAGATAATATTGAACCATACCCAAGTAAAAACATTTTAGAAGTCCAAAGTGAAATCTTGGAATTAGAAAGAGAAAAATGACTCATCATATACAACAAAAACTTGATAAGATTCACAGCTGTCTCTACTGTATACCATAGAAGCCAGAAGGCCCTGTGAAGAAGTATTTCCAGTGCCGAAGGGAAAAGGTGGTGAACTAGTGATTGATAACAACAAAACCATTTTTTTTTGGGTCCGGTTGGGGGGCCTGAACTCTGGGCCTGGGCGCTGTCCCTCAGCTCTTCAGCTCAAGGCTAGCGCTCTACCACTTGAGCCACAGCACCCCTTCCGGCTTTTTTCTTTTTGCTTATGTGGTGCTGAGGAATTGAACCCAGGGCCTCAGGCATGCAAGGCAAGTGCTCTACCACTGAGCCACCTTCCCAGCCCAACAAAACCATTTTTTAAAAATGAGAAATTAAATCATTCCCAGATGAAAGCCTGGGAAGTCTTCTCTGAATAAATGCTATAGTAAATCCTTTAGAATTAAAAAGAAACAACACCAGAGAGCAACCTGCATATGTGAAAGAAAAGCTAGAACACTGGCAAAGATAATTACATAGGTAAATGTTTAAAGAAAGATATTTTTTTTAATTTAATTTAATTTTATTTGTGAACATACTGTACAGAGGAGTTACAGTTACATGGGCAGGATAATGCGTACATTTCTTAAAGAAAGATATTTTTTGAAATCGTACTTAAACAATGAACGAATTAATTTAAAAACTGTGATGATATGTCCAAGTATAAAGATGCAACTGTGTAATAAGAACAGAAATGACAGGGAAGAAAGGGATTATTCTAATGAAATTTCTACATATTATTGAAATAATGTTGATATTAATCTAACTTGATTAAGCTAAGGTTCCATGTTGTACACATGAGTGGGTAAAGAAAATGCAGTATATATACATACACACAAACATACTCAAAGGAGTTTTATTCAGTCTTAAAGAAGGATGAATTGACATCATTCACAAGAAAATGGATGGAACTTGAAATAATCATGTTAAGAAATAAGTTAGACTCAGAAAGGTAAATATTACATGTTTTATATGGTAATCTTGAGTTTTAAACATTTTTTTGGAATTTATGTATTACTACCAGCATGTGGGTGTGTGCGCGCACGTGCTCACACACCACACACACACACACACACACACACACACACACACACACACACATTTATTTATTTATTTATTGAAGAATAGCTATTGTAGTAGAGGGGACACTGTTTGTGAAAAGGAAGGGAGCCAGTGAGGGGAGGAGGAATTAGAGAGGATAATGAAGGTTAATGTGATTTGATCAAAGTACATTATATACATACATGAAGTCACGATGAAAGCCATTAAAAGTATAACATGGATTTATGTTATAATCTCTAGAGCAGCTACGATGAAAAATAGTTTAAAAACCACAGTTGTTAAAAAGGTATTTAAGTGGCATATTGAAAAATATAACACTACAAAAGTGATAATGAGGGAGCAGAGGGACAAAAGACACACAAGACATGTAGAATATTAAGCTAGGTTTGGTGCTATATGCCTGAAATGCCAGCATTTTGGATGCCAGGGTAGGAGGATTTGAAATTTGAGGCCAGCCTGGACTACATCGGAAAACTCTTATGTTAAACAACCAAGAAAAAAAATAAAGATGTATTTGTTGACTTATCTATAGGTTCTGGAGTTTGAATTCAGAGTGTTGCATTTTCTAGATAAGCTCTCTACTATGTGAGCTGTATTTCCAATCTTTTTGCTTTAGTTACTTTTTGGATAGGTTTGTGCTTTTTAAAAAAATTTATGTTTGCTAAATTTATTTTCACTTGTTTGGTTAATCAACACTTTCCATGTTATTTTTTATTTTTATTATTGGCAAGGTGATGTACAGAGGGGTTACAGTTATACACGTAAGGTACTAAGTACATTTCTTGTCAAATTTTTTACCCCTTCCCTCATTATTCTCCTACTTTCCCTACCCCCCAATCCCCTCCCAAGTTGTACAGATCATTTCCAACATATTGTCTTGTGTATATCTCTGTTGCATTGGTTCCCCCCTAGTCCTTTGTCTCACCATTCTGTTGTTCCCCTTCCCTTCCTTAATTCAGATAAATGTATATACAATGCCAGGGTACCAAAATCAAATACAGTGACAACAAGGGATATACTATAGGGGGAAGAACATACAAAAGAAGCAAGAAATCACATAGTACATTAAAAACAACAACCACCACAATAACAACAACTACAAAAAAACCCCTCTTGTGTCCATGTCTTTAAGGTTGTGCTTTTCACTTAGACTAGCTTCAAATTGTGATCCTCTACCTATGCTTACTGATAGCTGGGATAACAGATATGCCCCACTATGCTTTAAACAGTCATACTAATTTTTCTTTTTGCCCAGGCTTACCTCAAGCTACTGTTCTGCTATTTCTCCCTCCCAAGTAGCTGAAGTTAGAGACCCAAGTTACCATACCTGGTGTAAGAGGTACACTTTAGATTAAAAACTCAAATAAATTGAAAGTGAAGTTATTATAAAACATAAAATGAAAACCAAAAATGAAAGAGAACTGAAATGGCTGCATGGCTACATGATTATCAGACTGAATATAGTTTAGGATGAAAATAAATGTTATTTAAGACATAAATCACCTATTATGATAAACTTTCCAATCTGTTCATAAAATACTATACATATATATGTAACAATAGAGTCCAAAACACATAACACAAAAATTGACAAAAGAGATGGACACTAGGGACTCACACTTGTGAGTCTACTAGCTACTCAGGAGGCTGAGATCTGAAGAGTGAGGTTCAAAGTCAGCTCAGGCAGGAAAGTTCATGAGACTCTTATGTCCAATTAACCACCAAAAAGCCAGAAGTAGAGGTTCAAGTGATAGAGCACCATCCTTGAGTGAAAAGCTAAGGGACAGCTCCTTTTTTTTTTTTTTTGTGCTGAGTCCAAGCCTCAGTACTGGCACATACAAAAAATTGACAAGAGACTAGCAGTTGGAGACTTCAACACTGGACTCCCAATAATAGATAACACAATTTGACAGAAAATCAGCAAGGAGATAAAGATTTGAAAAACACTACAAACATACAGAGCTACTGGACATCTACACATCACTCTGTTGAGCAAAATAAAATTTTCACCTTTTTTACGGGCACATGGAATATCTTTGAGATAGACAACATATAAAGTCATGAAATGAGTCTGAATAAACTTAAAATGACTGAAATTATACAAGCAACTTCCTGTAATCACAATGAAAATAGATTGGAAATAGTTAACACCAGAAAAGTGAAAAACCTTCAAGTAATTAGAAATTAAATGATGCATTTCTATAATTGCATTTCTAAAATTGCAATTATGAGCAAATTATAAAATACTTTGAATAGAATATAGATGAAAGCCCAGACTATTAAAGTTTATGGGATGTAGTTAAAGTAGTAGCCACAGAAAAATGAATAGTGTTTACACACTAATATTAGACAAAGAAATGTTCTCAATAAAATTTAAGCTATCAACTTAACAATCATGAGAATGAAGACAATTTAAATTCAATGAAAGCAGAAGGAAGAATATGATAACTATCAGAATAGAAAAATATGAAACAAACAAAACTTATTGTTTTGAACAAAAGTTGGTTCTTTGAAAAATATCAAAGAAGAAAATAAAAGCTGATGACCAAAATCAGAAATGAACAAAAGCAAAATAATCAACTTGTCAAAAATTAAAAATATTAAAATTAAATCTAAATTCAATAACTTAAAAGGAAAAAATTCTAGAAATAGGCAAAATTTCTAAAGAAACAAAGGAAAATGTGAAAAGAACTGTAACAATGAAATTAAATTTGTGATTAAGAACTCTTCAAACAAAAAAAAACCCGTCTCAGATCTTCTGCCATATTTATAGGAGAAATAACACTAACACTCCACAAACTCTTCCAGAAAAGACAGGAGGAAGAAATACTTCCAAACTTAATCCTTGGGGCTAGTATTATCCTTACACGAGCCAGACAAAGATTCTGCTGAGGTAGAAGGCTACAGAAAATAGACCTCATCAACAAGACACTAAACTGTACAAAACAATAGCATAATGCATTTGACAAGATATAAAAAAGATTTTATGTGATGATCAACTCAGATTGTTTCAGGAATGCAAGGTTGGTTTAAAGTCTAAAAAATTAGTATATGTTAATGGAAGGACCAAAGAAACATGATAATATCAATAAAGTAGACAAATATCTGACAAGATCTAACAAAGACCCAAAAATAAATCTGGAAAAGAATGAACCACTTCAATCTGATAAAAGAAATCTGTAATAAACCAGCAGGTAATACTGCATTTAATGATGAAAGCCTAAAGACTCTTCCTCCTAAGACTGGGAGGAAAGGAGAGGACTCTTTTAATGTCTCCATCTTAACATTATTACTGTAATTCCTAGCTTGATTTCTAGCAATCAAGAAAGAACAAGAAATTAAGGTAACTTTACATGAGAAAATATCTGGCCAATGAAATCTGGGTACTAGGTATAAAGTCTTGGCTTGGCTTAACTGCTATTCTTTGAATGACTTTGAAAAAAATGACTTGAAACTCGGGATTCAGTTGTCTATGCTGTAAAATGAGAGAACTCTGACATTTTATGATACTATAATAATGATAGCTTCAGCTTAAAGTGATTTTCTTGATGCTATTGATCATTATTGGCCAACATATATTTGAATAATAGATCAGAATTACAGGTGGCTGGTTTTATTCCAGACACCTTCATTGCTATCCACACAGAGACCTGTTTTATACTTCATTTCTATTGCAACACCATATTGTTCCTTTAAAATTATTTTTCATAGAAGTATAACTTCATAAAGGGATCTATCTAGCTAACTACACAGTTCCATCAGCAGGTTACCCCTTACACATGAGGTAGCTTCTAAAGGTGAAGAAATAAACTAAAGGAATTGATTCCTATAGCTTTCCAGCTATGTTCTGTTTCTTCCTCCATAAATGTTCACCGTGGAGGATGTATGTTAGCATTATTTCTGGGAAGCATTGCAATCTGTAGAGACACCAGGGTTCAGGTGAGAGTTGAAGGATTCATCTTTGAGAGTTATTTGGTGGTGTAACATTTTATTTGCTCCATCAACTTAGCTCTATAGGAAAAAAAGACTTGTTTGGCTGGAGATCCACAAGCCCAGTGTGTGTAAAACCATATACTAGAAGTTGGGATCATCCATTTTAGTTATAAAGTAGGTTTTAGCCAAATTGAAGGCACAACTCTTCACCGTAATCTGCCACAGATAGAGATTATCAACATAAAGTGCAACTTTCCAGTGTTCCAAGAATGCTTGTTTATCATATTTAGATATGTGGAATCCAAATATTATCTCCTCACATTTTATAGGTTACACAACATTGAATATAAAACAATAAAAATTTCACCATTTATTTATTTGTTCTTCCCCCATGGTATAACCCCTGTTTTCACTGTAGTTGATTCTGGTGCCCTGCATCTTGTATACACATTTTTCTAATTTGGGGAGGGGAAGGGAAATAACAAAATGCTGAAACAAGGATACAGGTTGACCCATTATAACAATGAGATGTACAAGACACTATGTTAAAAGTGACCTTTACAACTTGAGGGGGAAAGGGAGGAGTTGGGGAGAAGGGGAGGGAAGGGATGTAGGGGAAAAACAAAGGAGGGGGTAACAATGTTCAAGAGGAAATGTACTCATTACCTTACTCATGTAATTGTAACCCCTCTGTACAGTATCTTTACAACAAAAATATAATAAAAAACCTTGACATTTATTTGTTTATTTATTTATTGTTGGTTGTGAGGCTTGAACTCAGGCCCTGGGATCTGTTCCTGAGCTCTTTTTTGCTGAAGGGTACCACTTTACCATTTTGAGTCAAAGTGCCACTTCTAGATTTCTGGTGATTAGTTAAAGATAAAGAGTCTCACAGACCTCCCTGCCCAGGCTGGCTTTGAACTGTGATCCTCAGGTCTCAGCCTCCTGAGTAGCTAGGATTACAGATGTGAGCCACCAGCATCCAGCAAATTTAACCATTTATGTCATTCATGTTATATTATTTATCACTTATATATGTTTATATCATTAATTAGATGTTTTAGGAAACATCTGATTCCTTGTTCAGATGAATTTTGTTTTTAGGATGACACAAGCATGTAAAACCAATTTTAAGATTATTTATGATATGCTTAGACTAGATGTTCAATGAAGATGCAATGGCAGGGGTAGAAAAAGAAGACACTCATTCAGACTGCAGGCGTTAGGAACAACTTCAGAAGGAAGGTGGCTTTGAGTTGGAGCCTGAATGGTAAAACTGTCACCAGGTAAGATGAGACAGACACAGGCATTTCAGTCCAAGGAACTGTGGGAGCAAAGGTTTGAAGAGAAACAGTAAAGGTCTATGGCCAGGTTGTTGCTGCCCAGGATGCAGATTATACATGGTTGAGCCTGCACAGGTTGGACAGCTATGGAAGTGTGTTACGAATGCCTATTGGTCAATCAGTCCCTCTCCCCACCTCCCCAATAAGCCATAGGATCCCAAGGACAGTGATCATGGCTGGGGTAGTAGGAATACATCTCTTTATTCCCAAAGCTCAGCACAGGCCTGATATATATCAAGCCTCCTCAAATACTGTAAGGTGTGTGAGAGGAAAAGGATAAGAGGAAGCTCAGTCCTGTTCAGATCTTGGGATGAGAGGCCCAGCAAAATCTTGATGAATATGTGATAGGAATCAAGGAACCACAGGAGGAGAAGAACAATGAGGGGGTTGTAAGGCAGATCCAGAGAATGGGCAGTGCCTAAGGGAGGCCCATAGAGCTCTGTCCCTGGCTGATGGAAGGAAGATGTTGATGTCCTTCATCTTATGTAGAATACAGCAGAAAAGAAATAACATCTTAATACTTGGATGTGACCAGCAGAGTTTTATTGCTGTCTGGCTGAAGACCCAGCAGGGGGTGTGCAAAGACTTCCTTCCAAAGAACCGCACATAGGAAATTTGGGGCTACAGCCCACTTTTATCATCAGGGGAGGTCTATGTGAGGACACGATGTGCTAGAACTGAACCATAACGGAAGCAGGGTGACGCTCCTCCCCATCTTTCTTCAGCTTCACGGTGACCAGTTTTTATAGAAATACATGTATTGTCTCCAAATAACTCTTTCAATTACCTTTGCTTTAGTTTGCTTAGGACTAAATTGAACATGAAATCAATTAAAGTCACCTAGAGGGAAATGCTTTGGCAGCAGCTGGCTTTAATACAAGTCATTTCACAGTGAGCAGCCTGTTCTGGTGAGCTGAGCTCTGCAACTTCATAAAGCTTGGACAGTCAATTCAGGTGAATGGATGGGACTGTGGGTGAGGCACTTTTTCTTCTTTAACATAGAGATACGAATACCCACTTTTACCAGGCACTGGTGGCTCTTGCTTCTAATTCTAGCTACTCAGGTAGCTGAGATCTGAAGATTGCAGTCTGTGAGATTCTAATCTCCAATTAACTACCAAAAAATCCTGAAAGTGGAGCTGTGTCTCAAGTGGTAGAGCACTAGCCTAGAGCACAAAAGCTCAGGGACAGGCTCTGAGTTCAAGCTCCAGAACCACCACCAACATACAAACAACTTCCCCCCGCCCAACCACAAAAAAACTCCAAAGCAACTCCAAAGCTCAAAAAACAATACCCACTTTGTAGAACTAGTCTAGAGAATTTCTTGTCTCTTTCTCATTGTAGGAAAAGAATGGTATAAAATATGTAATTTTTAACAATTTTTAAATATACAGTTCAGTATTAATTTAAGCACATTAATATGGTTATACAACCATCACTACCTTCAATTTCCAAAACCTTTTCATTACCTGCAGTGGAAATCTGTTCAACACCAATTCCTTGTTCTTTGATCCCATCTCCTGGCTACCACCACACTGTATTACTGAGTTTGATCACTTTAAGTGTCCCATACAAGTGGAATCCCTCACATTTCCCCTTTTGTGACTGGCTTGTTCATTTGAGCAATGTTTTCAAGATCCATCCATATTCATAGTCTGTAATAGTATTTCCTTCCACCAAGGCTGAACATTATTCTGTTAAATATACACACACATTTTGTTTATCTGTGTAGCTGTGGATGGACACATGAGTTCTTTCCCACCTTTCATTTATTGTGAGTAATAAATATGAAATGTAAAATGTAAAAATAAAACATCTGCATGTGTCCTTGCTTTCAGTTCTTTTGAGTACAATACCCAGAACTAACAATCTCTCCTTAACAAAGGTACTTACTCTTTTCTGTTTCATTTGTTAGCAATTTTACTAACAACAAATACAATGGAAACAAAATATCACTTATTTTCTCCATGAAGAGGCACTCCTGATTGCTACAAGTTTAAGAATGCTAAATGATACAGCAGTACTTCAGAGACTATTGTTGCCATGGCTGAAAATAGAATAGCACTTGTATTAGTTGTTAAGTACTGTTTTCCCTTGATATCTGTAGAGAATTGGTCCCAGGACTCCAATAGATACCAAAATCTGTGGATGCTCAAGTCTCTCACATATACCATGATGTAATATGTGAATGTAACTTATACACATCCTCCCTTGTGCTTTAAATCATCTCTTGGTTATTTATAATAAATGCATAAAATATAAACACTACACCAATAGTTATTCTACTCTACTGTTTAGGAAATAATGATAGGAAAAAATCCTGTACATGTCAATATAGACACAATGCTTTTTTGAGTATTTCTGATCTTCAGTTGGTTAAATCCACAGATGCAGAGCCTGTGAACATAAATTACATAAATATGCTAATAAATCTGTGTGTAATATTACAGCTGGAGGTATGGCTCAAATGGTAGATCAACAGCTGAGTCAGAAAGCCAAACAAGCCAAATTAATGGTTTAACAAAATTGAAAAAAAGACACTTTGATATAGTATTATTGAAAATAGGTTTTATTGCTATGGTTAAGATATCTAGAAAAATAATTTTATGATCAGTTAGCGATTGCCAAGGGACTGTTGGCAGTATTGTCAGTTTGTGACCCAGTAAGAAAAGAAATAATGTTGTTGCTAAGAAAGATGTGAAGACAATTTGAGTCACGGGTAGTAAAGAGATCATAATGACAGTTCTTAGGAGAGAATAAAAATAGTGACCCATACACTCTTTGAAGCTAACCACGAGTATTTCTTTCAACTTATAGAACGTCAGGGTAGAGTGATCATACGTACACAGATATAAGTTGATGTGAACAAATCAGAGCTGTTAAAGCCTGGATGAAAGTATTTTCATACATTTTTCACAAATTGCTTCAAATTCTGACTTCACTTAGGAGGAAAACGCAACTGAGGACAGACACAGCATTCTTTCAATATTGGTTTTATTTTGCTCCTCACAGCCAAATACTCCTGTCTAAACTCGCTACTGGCATGCAAAGGCCTCAACAAAACTTCTGTGTAACAGTCAGTGGTTGTTTGAACACACTCTCATGTCCTTGCCAACCAGTCTTTCCCTTCTATTGCTCTTGGCTCAATATTTCCAGATTCTTCCTAACTTTGATGACTCTTGTCTAGAGTTGGCCCTATTTGTTAATTTATCTTTAACAGTAGGTCACTCAGACCTACACTATGCCTTTCCAGTGTGGGCTGACAGGTGCAGAACATGGAATGGTTATTACCATCTGTGCTTGTTGGGAAAACCTGCTTGGGTGATACCCAGGAAAGCTGTAGGTTGTTTGGCCTCTAATCATACTCATTTGCTTTCAGTAAACTCCCTTTGGACAACGTTTAGAGCTTCTTTATATCATGCGATTTTTTTT
Organism: Dipodomys spectabilis; assembly: GCF_019054845.1. Lineage (NCBI taxonomy): Eukaryota > Metazoa > Chordata > Mammalia > Rodentia > Heteromyidae > Dipodomys > Dipodomys spectabilis. The sequence goes on along the minus strand of NW_024870701.1, from coordinate 51,542 downwards.
CTTTTTATTTGGACGGTCATGGGGCTTGAACCCTGGGCCTGGGTGTTGTCCCTCAGCTCTTCAGCTCAAGGCTGGCACTCTACCAGTTGAGCCACAGAGCCACTTTTGGTTTACTGAGTGGTTTGTTGGAGATAAGAGTCTCCTGGCCTTTCCTGCCCAGGCTGGCTTTGAACCATGATCTTGAGTAGCTAGGATTACAGGCATGAGCCACTGGTGCCCAGCTTTTTTTTTTTTTGTTTTCCTTTTTCCAGTCCTGGGGCTTGAACTCAGGGCCTGAGCACTGTCCCTGAGCTTCTCTTGCTCAAGACTAGTGTTCTACCAGTTAAGCCACAGTGCCACTTCTGGCCTTTTCTGTTTACATGGCACTGAGGATCTGAATCATGTGATGTTAAATCATTGGAAAATATTAATTCTTGTTCTTGTTGAATTGAAACCAAAGAAAAATCTTATCATCTTTAAGCAGTACCTAAAATATGTCACTCATCACTGACAGTTATGTGTTGATAACCAACATATGATATGAAAAACCTATGAACATGAATGTAAGTATTATACCTCTGGTGTCTTATTTGGTCATCACACTAAAATATGCAAAATTATAACAATCATGTAGTGTTATTCCTATTTTACACGTGAAGAAATTGAGGCTGACTTGTTGTCCACTCAGAATTGAAAGCTAGGTCTATTTAACTTTAGCAGTCTTAGACATTTTGTTCCTTCCCATAAGCATATCATCTAATTATTCCTAAGACACTGACAAAGATTGGGAAAATCAGTGATATTTATGTTGGCTCAGTCCATTAATAGTGTAGTCTGCTACTTGAGCCACACCTTCAGTCAAGCATTTTGCTGGTTAATTGGAGATAGAGTCCCATAAACTTTTCTGCCCAGGCTGGCTTCAAACTGTAATCCTTCAGGTCTCAGCTTACTGAGAATCTAGGATTATAGTTCATGAATCATGAGCTACTGTTGCCTGGCTCTTTGGCTAAAAATCTTTAAAATTTTGATTCAAGCAAGGGTCTTGGCTGTGTGTGTGTGTGTGTGTGTGTGTGTGTGTGTGTAGATATTCCTTTCTCCAACATAAACTTCAATCTTTCTCAATTACAAGATATAATCATGAAACACAGAGCACATATTCCATGTTCAATGTGTATTTAAGATAATTGTAATGAGACATTTTTTTATTCAAATTTTAAATTGTTATTTAGGAATATAATCTTATTCCTGTTGTTTTCATCAGTGAAAACTTTTATTGTTGAAAATAAGTTCAGTAGGTACTTCTGCTTTTCAGAAGATGGAGTACACCCACATCCTCCTGATTCTGTCTGTGAAGAACAGATAAAAGCTTGAAGTTGTGAAGAACAGATAAAAGCTTGAAGTCGTGGATGAAGCAGTGAAGCACTGAGGCAAAGAGGCTAGCTAGGGACCTTAGAACCAAAGGGACAACATGAAGTTACCTGGAACTGCTTCTTATCTCATATATTCTGGTATTGGAACTGAAGTGCTGCCATCTTAGAGATGCCAACAGATATAGTAAGAAAACAAAGCCCTCAGAGAAGCTGCTGCTCTGACCAAAAGACTAGAAAAGGAACCGCTTAGTCAGACAGGAAACTTTTAGGCGATGTCTCTCTCCAGTTGTACATCACAGCGTAATGGGGAAACAGCCTCCATTTGTATCAGTAAATGCCAAGAGAGGAGCCTAGAGTCCCCTCCCTTCCACTGGGGGTGTAACAAAATACTCATCCCCACCAAAGTGTTAGAGAAGGCCAAGAAAGCTCAGCAATGTTAATGCTCAGGAGAGTTCTACTCATTGCTACTGCGGAGAAGTAGGTGATCTTGAAGTTGTTGTTGACCATCTTCCACTTCTTACAGAGCTGTTTTCAACAGAGGCCTGGTGAAGAGTGATTGTTTCCCTGGGGATAATTGGACCATGCTCAAAGGAGTGAGAAATGATGTGTACAGCTGGAATTCGCATTCCTACCAAGACACCATGATGAGCCCCATCTCATCACCCATTTTATGTTGACACTGAGTGGAGACATTAGCGGTGATGCTGAGATGGTAGCTCCTTTTCCTTTTCTGGAAGAATGATTTTAAAAGAATGTTTAAAAACAGAATGCCTGCCTAAGTAAAGTGGGTCACAGCAGTCTGCACGTGTCCAGATTTCACGTCAAGATCCCAAAAGATGTAAAATGGATTGAAAAAAGTCACTCAGCACATGTTACCATTGTAATTACAGAAATGTTGTAATGATCTGAGCAGACTTTAAAACAATCATGACAATAATGCTTCAAAGAACAATTGTGAACATGCACGGAGCTAATGAGAGCGATAGACAGCCTCATCAAATTCACCAGAAAGTCTTGGTAAATAAATAAAAGATATAAAGAAGAACCAAATACAAAATTTAAAATGGAAGCATAAAACAAGCAAAATAAAAAAAAGCTTAGTAAATTGCTTCACCGTCAGAATAGAGGAAAGGAAAATGGAAGCCAGAGAAACAGAAGTCAATATAGTCTGAGCAACAGAGAGAAAGCAAAATAAAATGTAAATAGACCAAAAGAGTAGAGACTCATGGGCCTGGGGGATTGTAATGAAGTCTCTGGCATTTGTGTCAAGAGAATCTTGAAAGGATAATCTGTGTAGAAGGTGTGGCTGAAAAGGCATTAGAAGAAATAAAGGCTGCAAATTTATCAAAACTGCCAAAGCAAACTAAGCAACCCCCGAACAGGATGCAGAGCCATCTATGCAAAGTCACTTTGTAGCCAAATTTCTGAAAGCTAAAAAAAAAAAAGAAAATACCTTGAACATTGTCAAAGAAAAATGATAGCTGTCTATAGGGTGGCAACAGTTGAGTGACACAAAATTGTCCCTGGAGACTCCAGAGTTGAGAGGAAGGAAAGTGCTGTAGTAGAAGAACTGTTAGCCCCTCTTTCTATATTCAGTAAACTATCTTTTAGAACAAACAGGTAGAAGGTATTCTCAGACAAAGGAACACTAAAAGAGTTTCTTACCAGCAAATCTATCTTGATGTAATGTGAAAGGATACTCTCTAAACCGAAAACTAGTGGTGAAAAAAACAGAATCTTGGAGCCTTAAGAAGGAAGAGAGGACATGGTAAGCAAAAAATTAAGTAGGTTTCCCTTCTCCCCTTGAGCTTTTATGCTGGTGACTCATACCTGAAATCCTAAGCTACTCAGAAGGCTGAGATCTGAGGATTGTGGCTTGAAGCTAGTCCAGACAGGAAAGGAAGTGAGACTCTTATCTTCAATTAACTGCCAAAAAATCCTAAAGTGGCACTGTGGCTCAAGTAGTAGATCACTACCCTTCAGCAGAAAAGCTCAGGGACAGTGCCCAGGACCTGAGTTCGAGCTCCAGGACCTACCCCCCCCACAATTTCTGATATGGTTCTATGTGTACATAGAGAAAATATTTAAGGCAATTTCATGATATGTTTGAGGAGTAAGAGATACTCGGAGCGTATAGAGATACAGCATAGTGACAGCTCTATACTTCTCTCAAACTGGTAAAATGATGATGTCACTGGACAACAAAAACTAAACAAACATAAAACTACTACAAAGAATTATGTCAAGAGCCACACTCAAAATCACCATGCATATAAGAATTAGAATTCTAAAAAATTTCAAGTATCATGTCGGAAAGCAAAAAGCAAAATGAAAACACAGAGAACCAAACAGAAAATGTAGATTAAAAACCTGATGCCTATGGGGAGCTCCCTTAAAATGTAATGATACAGGAAAGTTGAAAATAAATGGGTGGCAAATACAAGTCGAATAGACATTAATTAAAGCAAAACAAGATTGACTCTATTAATATTTGATAGACTTCAGAGGAAATAAGATGATCAGAAGCAGGGGTACATTACAGAATAATATATCATGGGTTGATCTATCAAAAAGACATAGTAATTCTAACATCATGAAGTATGTTTATGTGAAAAATACTTGATAAGAATAGACAGAGGTGAAGGAAACAGGAGGTCCATAAGTGGACTGCAGACTTCAACAATTGAGGGAATAATTAGGAAGGATACAGGAGAACCCAACAACTCCAATAGAATCAAATACAACCCACAAGCGCACACCACACAAGAACAGCAGAAATTACATTCTTTTCCAATGTTTTTGTCACTTATATCAAGATAGACAATATTCAGGGCTATAAAAAAATCCTCAACAAATTAAATAAAATGAAATCACATCTAGTGTATTCTTTAACCACAAGGGAATAATGGGAAATCAATAACAGAAAGATAGCAAGAACATCTCTAAACACGTGGAAGTTAAATAAAACAAAGCCAAATAAGCCATGGATCAAAGGGAAATAATCAAATACTTGAACTGAAGGAAAATTGAAATCGAATGAACTGGGCTCAATGTAGTGGTCTATACCTATACTCTCAAATAAACAGAAGACACCGGTTGGAGGATAAGAGTCTGAGCCCAGCCTTGGGCTGGGGAAAAAGAAGTAAATATTTTATACCTGAATAACAACTAAATCAAAAAGAGGCTATGGGTCAGGGGCCAGGTGCGTATGGATGATACCTGTAGTAATCCTAGCTACTCAGGAGGCTGAGATCTGAGGATTCTTGTTTGAAGTCAGCTTGGACAGAAAACTCCATGAGACTCCATCTCCAATTAACCAGCAAAAATACCAAACTGGAGACATGGCTCAAATGGTAGAGCCCCAGCTGTGAGAAAGCAAGCCCACTGAGGGAGAGAATTCCTCACTTATACATACTAAATGTATATGTTAGAGAAATGAAGCCCATGCTACCTCAATTACCAGAATGCTTTTAACAGCTTTATTTGCAAATATCCCAAACTGGAACTGTAACCCCTCTGTACAGCATCTTTATAATAAAATAAAAGAACAAAAAAGAGAGTGATCAAACAAACCACACCCATGCAACGCTACTCGGTAACAGCTGGAATGAATCTCAGATAATGATGCTGAGTCAAAAGAGCCAACTGCAATGAATACACAGTGTTAATTCCATTTATAGAAAATTCCAATTTTCTGCCGGGCGCCGGTGGCTCACGCCTGTAATCCTAGCTACTCAGGAGGCTGAGATCTGAGGATCACGGTTCAAAGCCAGCCTGGGCAGGAAAGTCCAAGACTCTTATCTCCAATAAAGCACTAGAAAACCAGAAGTGGCGCTGTGGCTCAAGTGCTAGCCTTGAGCTGAAGAGGGCAGGGACAGTGCCCAAGCCCAGAGTTCAAGCCCCAGGACTGGGAAAAAAAGAAGAAAATATCAATTTTCTAACAATGGAGAACAGATGTGTGGTTTCCAAAAGTAAAGAAAGGGTCATTAGTCCCATGCCAGCAGCTCATGTTACTCAGGAGGTTGATCACTGAGGATTATGGTTTGAAGCCAGCCAGGGCTGGAAAGTCTATGAAACTCTCATCTCCAATTAACCACCAAAAGGCTAGAAGTAGAGCTGTGGCTCAAGTGATAGAGCACCGGCCCTGAAAAACAAAGGTCAGGGAGACTGCCCAGTGCCCAGGACTGACATAAACAAACAAACAAGAATATACTCAAGTTTTATTTTGTTGGGGGGGGGGGCTGATGTTAGTCTAATAATAAACATTCTATTTTCTTTGTGTGATGAGCTCATGCCACGGTAGACAGAAGGCAAGGAAGAAAGGCAGGAGAAAGGGCTGGGCCTTGGCTCTAAGTCTTCCCTAAGTCTGTGGAAATACAAGCAAGCTTAATGACCTAACTGGTCTCTTGTACATTTCCTTGCTTTACCCACACAGCACTGGCTACTGTAGCTCTTCTTCATCTCCTACTGCCTTAATAAAGGCCAGAAAAGACCATAGGAAAAGGCATTTAAACGCAGTTTTGAAACATAGACAAATACTCATGCATTCACTATATTTTACATCAGTGTTAGCTGCCGAGATGCAACAGTCTTGAAACTTAGAGAAAACAAGTCCTCATTCAAAAGCAGCAAAACAGGAGCCAGGAGCTGGTGGCTCATACCTGTAATCCTAGCTAAGTTCTGAGGATCACAGTTCAAAACCAGCCTGGGTAGGAAAGTCCATGAGACTCATCTCCAATAAACCACCAGTAAACTGGAAGTGGTGCTGTGGCTCAAGTGGTAGGGTGCTAGCCGTGAGCTGAAGAGCTGAGCTGAGGGACAGCACCCAGGCCCAGAGTTCAAGTCCCATGACTGACAAAAAAAAAGCAGCAAAAGGTTTTCCAGGAAATGTGGACAATCATTGCCTTCCCAGATTTTGAACAGAAAGCATAATCGTTCATGATGCAAGGCAGAAACATATTTTAAAGCAATTGTGAACAAAACAGAAATGTGTTCCATCAACTTCTCATCATCCCCACCAAACAGAATTGAAATGACCATACATATGTTGGCTAAATCAATTAAGTGCAATGACAGTAATAATTGGTAGTGTTGGCAATCAAAAGCTTTTCCAGTATTTGCTTAGATGTGAAGAGATGGCTTCTGCTCATTTGTATTGCCTTCATGCTGTGGTAAATTATAGTAATTGCTTATGCCTTAGATGGGATGCGAGAGAATAGAAAGATAATATTCACCTACTGAGGACAATTTAACTTTCTACAGAGAAGCACTGAATAATCCCTTATTAGTACATGAAAAAGGACACCAGGCTGTGATGGCTCATGCATGTAATCCTAGCCACCCAGAAGGCTGAGATCAGAATCGGGTTTGAAACCAACCCTGGTTGGAAAGCCTGCAAGACTCTTATCTCAAATCCAAATCCATAAGTGGAGGTGTGGCTCAAGTTGTAGAGTGCGAGCCTTGAGCTCAAAAGCTCAAGGACAGAACCCAGGCCCTGAGTTCAAACCCCAGGACCAGCACAGGTGCGCGCACGTGCGCACACACACACAGGAGTCTTCTGGTCAAGATGTTCTCTATTGGGATAGCAATAGAATCTACACACACACACACACACACACACACACACACACACACACACACACACACACACGTGTATATCTATCTGTCTGTCTGTCTGTCTATGTATGTACGTATGTATCTGTCTGTCTGTCTGTCTATCTATCTATCTATCTATCTATGTACTGCTGTGGAAAAAAACCAAGATTTGAGTAGGTTATGTTATGTGATGAAATGCAAGCACAGTGCCAAAATTAATAAACAAAACTCCTCTTTCACACACTGTCCAGACAGCCCCTGTCTGTCACTCCCTCTTCTAACCCCCACGGGGCCTTCCTCTTCCCTGGGTCTTTATTAATTGGCCTTTGTTTCTCCTCTAATGAAAAGGATGCTTATGCATTGTGCTTCTCTTTTCTGTGCCCATAGCAGCCTGGTGTGTGTGGGGGGGTGGGGTGTGGGGGGGGACTATGATGAGGTAAGGAAGGAGGAAATCTGTTTCCAAGGAGACATGCTCTGGCCAATGGGATGTGTAGGGAACTGAGGGCCTGCAGGTGGCGCTCGACACTGAGGAATGAGCCTGGCGCTCTGTTCGGCAATGTACAATGCTTTACGCTTACTGCAGGTAACTTGCTTATCAGTAATGATCTACTATGCACCGTGTATGGTATCATGGACTTATCGCAGATCTCCAAGTGTGTGTGTGTGTGTGTGTGTGTGTGTGAGGTAACTTCTAAGAAATCCAGGGTAATTTGGTTACTCCAGCTTTTCAATGTTTGTCATTGGTGACTTAATAAAAGAGTCAAAGGATAGTAGGTACTTGGATTTCTGTGATCATCTTCTAACTCTCTCATCTTATAGGTAAGGAACTAAGGATCAGAGAAGCTCTGCATCCAGTTAGCTAGTGAGCGGCAGAGTGAATGCTGGAAGCGAGATGTGTAAGTAATCTGCCTCACTCTTAAAAAGATCTCCAGAAAACCATTGCCTAAATTTGTGAGATAAACATCTAACACTAAAAGAACATTCCTGATCTCCCTCTTTATTATTTTTTATGATTTAAGCTGAAAGTAGTGAGCTGGTTAGAGAAACACAGCACAAATCAATGTGTTACAAGTACAAAGGACTTCATTGTGATCATTCCATAGATGTATACAGAGTACTTTGAACAAGGCCACTCTTCTTCTGTTGATGTAATCCCTCCCCTCCCATGCTTCTTTTACAAACAGTATTTGGTAGTTTTATTATGCTGTATTCCTGTGTGTGTGTGTGTAAAATGTACTTTAATCTTCTTAGCCCCTAATATATCTTTTTCTTCCCCTTCCCACAGATCCCGTTCAGAGTTCTCATATATTCCTGTATTATTATTATCTTCTTTGTCATCATCATCATCATCATCATCATCATCATCATCATCTTAGGTCTGGATTCTGCATGAATGAAAATAGCAATATTTAGCTCTGAAACATTTGGTTTAACTTGTTTAATGTGATGGCCTCAATTTCCTTCTGTTTTCCTGCCAACAACATAACTCATTCAACAAACAAACAAAAAGCACACATGTGCACATAGATTCTGAGAGGGTCTTGCCTTATAGGGACACTCAATAACCAACTTATGTCTCCAGAAACCTATTTTCTATTGTTTCATTTATCACTGAGCACAAACCATGCTTCACATAGGTGTGGTTCCTGAAGACCCTCATTGTAGGATGAGGGTCTACACAAAAAAGTCACTGAATCTCACCTAACCATAAAGTGCTACTTTGGAACAAATGGTTGCCCTGATTAGTGAAATAGTTCATGCTTTATCATTATCTCTGTAAAAGTTGAGGTAGAAGAACATCTTTGGATGAGCTGTTCTGATGATTGCTATACACGCACACAGATACGGATACACGATCCATTAATTCTTTTTCTTATGCTTGGGCTTGAACTTAAAGCCTGAGCACTGTTGGTGAGCCTTTTATCTCAAGGCTAGTGTTCTACCACTTGAGCCACAGCTCCACTTCTGTTTTATTTTTTTACGTAGTTAGCGAATGAGTAACATTTTTAAATATTAAATACAGGAATGACATGTTTCCATGAATACATAATAGCTATAATGATGATGACATTTAGCTATTATATAATAGATCTTTTGTTCCAAGTAGTTTATATTAGAAATTATTTCATAACAAAGACCAATGATGAAATAAATATGTATAAAAATGTGTCACTTATTGAGTTCGTCCATTTACTGCTTCGACAATCATATACAAACTATTTGCTATATATCAGGTATTGTGTTAAGTGCTGCAGATAACAGCATAGAACTGGGTCTCACTTTGACAGTGCTTGCTGTTAAGTGAAAGAAAAAGAGCAACTTGTAAGCATAGAAGATGTAGAAGCCTAAGCACAAACAAACAAAAAAACAAAGGAAGAAAACTTAGTAAGATATCACCAGTGGATATCTCTGGTCTTAACAACGTTACTTCAAAACCTAGAATCTGGACATCTTGGTTTTGATTGATTTGTGGCATCTCAAAGTCAACTTTGTGTGTGTGTGTGTGTGTGTGTGTGTGTGTGTGTGTGTGTGTGTGTGTGTGTGTGTGTATGAGTGCTGAACTTAGTGCCTGGGTGCTATTCCTTAGCTTTTTCACTCATGCTCTATAACTTGAGCCATACCTCCACTTCCAGCTTTTTTGGTGGCCAATTGGAAATAAGAGTTTCCCGGACCTTCCTTCCTGGGCCTTCAAAGCCATTGAACAATGATCCTCAGATCTAAGCCTCCTAAGTAGCTAGGATGACAAGTATGAGTCATCATCACCTGGTGAGATATCCATTGTAAAGTCCATTGGTGAGATCATAGTTAAGGCCATGGTCATCTCTGAGACCACTGTGGGAAGGGGACATAGCCCTAGGCATTGAAGTGGAAAGGGGATGAAGAGAAGGGGAGGCCACAGGGGCAATTCAGACAGGAAGCTCAGAGGGAGGTGACAGGAGAACCAGGGGAAGACAATGTCCCATGAGCCACGCAAGAAGACTTTTCAAGGACGTGGAGTTGAACTGCTGACAGGTCAGCATGCTGGGAACTGAGTTGACTGTGGGTTTAACAATGGCAGGTGACATAGCCAGAGCAGCTGTGGATTACAGTAGAAGCAAAATGTTGGCTCAGGTGGGCTCAAGGGAGCATTAGGGAGATGCAATGGAGATATAAAACACTTGCAAGCGCTTTTAAGTGTTTTGAGACAAGGTCTTATAACATACTCTAGGCTGATCTCAAACTCATGATCCTCCTGATGGAAAATGACCTAAACTGAAAGCACTCACCTCCCCTGTGACAGCCATCTCTTAGAACTGTCCTCACCGAATCGTCCTCTTCCCCTTCCCCTTGAACAAATGTACCCTGTGCTTTTGGATAAGAGGGTCTGAGACCCAGGCCACATCGGATGCTGAAACCTTGAAACTCCTCAGTCAAAATAACCGATCACCCTGGATCCATCTCACCCGATTCCACTGCCCCCATGACTTCACTCTTTCTGACTAATATTTAAAAGACCGTAGTTGTAAGAGAGATGTGCCATTTCCCCTTCAGCTGGGCTGAAAGAGACTTGGGTGCCCTTCCCAGACCTCACTTTCAAATAACTCCTGTTGTTCTGTTAGAGTTCTGCCCTTTCTTTATTCTGATACCTTCATGACTCAGTCTCCTTACACCTTCCTGCCTCAGCCTCCTCAGTGCTGGGATTACAGCTGTGTCTCACTATGCTTGGCTTCAGGAGAGTGTGGCATGGAGTGACTGAGAAGGCTGACATGGCCAAAAGGGATGGGGTTGGAAGGATCGGGAAGAATGTGGAGTGACATCGATCAAGATGCACTGTATTCATACACTGCTTTGTTTGAATGACAGCTTCTTTGTGCAACTGAAAGACAATTTTTTTTTTTTGGGTCCGGTTGTGGGGCCTGAACCCTGGGGCTGGGCGCTGTCCCTCAGCTCTTCAGCTCAAGGCTAGTGCTCTACCACTTGAGCCACAGCACCACTTCTGGCTTTTTTCTTTTTGCTTATGTGGTGCTGAGGAATCGAACCCAGGGCCTCGAGCATGCAAGGCAAGCGCTCTACCACTGAGCCACCATCCCAGCCCCTGAAAGACAATTTTTAAAAAGCAGTAAAAAGTGGGAAATAAAATTTTGAAAAGAGTTAGTGCCTTGCAGGGGGAGGGGATGAGCCCGTAGGAACAGGTGACCCTGGTCTCATGTCATAGACCTAGTGGACACAGCAGGAAGGAAGACTGGGGCGTAGGGGAAAGGCCCTCGGCTTACAGTGTAGGCATCGACGCTGAGCATGCTTTTGCTCTAATTGATCATAAAACAGAGGCCCAGGGTTTAAGAAATCTATCTGAAGACAAATGTCCAAATCCCCCATCAGCACCTTCTCCATCCTGTGATGTCCTCTCTTGCATTTCTGTAGCTGATGCTGAGACTTTACCTACTCACCCTGTAGAACATCTCACCTACGGGGTACACACGAACTCTGCCCAAGCCCACCCATTTTTGTCTTTAGTTGTCATTCCTGCTGGAGACATGGCAAGAGAGGCCCCTTTACTTCTGCGTCTGACTGAGAGTTGGCACAATGCCAAAAGTCTACCAACTACTGTGAGCGGATGTCAAACCTGGCTAAGTGAAACTGGACTTATGATTCTAAGTTATTTAGTATTTGTCTTGTATATACTTCAGATATGGTAAGATTCCAGCATGCGAAAAGGAACTGCTACTCTACGGGGCTGACATTTAACATAGTATTTTATATGTCTTCTCTATTCAAACCTTCTGAAGCATGTTATGCTGGGATTGTCAGTCTATCCTGAGGATAGCTAGGTGCCTGAATTTCGTATTCTAGAATATTCTAAAGTAGAGGCTCAAGTTTATAATCAAGAATGTGCCAAATTAGATTATGAGATAATCTTAGAATTAAAAACTAGAACAGAAGAGGAGCACTGGTGGCACATGCTTGCAATCCTAGGTTCTCAAGAAGCTGAGAATCTGAAGATCACAATTTGAAGCTATCCCTGGCAGGAAAGTCTGTGTGACTCTTATCTCCAATTAACCACTAAAATAGCCAGAAGTGGAGCTGTGGCTTAAGTGGTAGAGCACTAGCCTTGGGCATAAAAACTCAGGGAAAGTGCCCACTTTGAGTTCAAATACTCAGAACCAGTTAAAAAAATAGAACAGTTCATTTATACCTTTTTATTTTTTGGTCATGGGGTCTGAACTCTGGGCCTGGGCGCTGTCCCTCAGCTCTTCAGCTCAAGACTAGCGCTCTACCACTTGAGCCACAGCACCACTTCCAGCTTTTTCTGCTTATGTGGTGCTGAGGAATCGAACCCAGGGCCTCATGCATGCAAGGCAAATGCTCTACCACTGAGCCACTCTACTACTCTCCCAGCCCTGTCATCTATACCTTTTTATTAGTAGTATAAATTAACTGTACAAAGGAGCCTCATTGTTGTAGATACACATGCATATATAATTAACTTTGATCAAATTCTCTCAATTTATATTATTGCTTCATAATCCCTCTTGCACAATTTTTGGTGAGTTTCAGTATACTTTGAGGTAAGACATTAACATCCTAGATGAATCATCAAGTTGAGGAAAGAAGGAATAAGAGTAAGGCTTGACAAGTGATAATAATTTGGCTGATTATTTTCAAAATCATTATTTGTAAGGGTCAGCGTAGATGGAATTGTACTCTTTGTTATTACAGATATGCACCATTTTAAGGTGTTGGGAACAAATGTACAATTCAGCAATGGTCCCCAATTCTGACTGCATCACTCCAGGGCACCCTTTGTGCAGATACGACAGGCTTTGCTGCTTCTACTCCTGGAGACCACTTAAATCAACCTCTTTAGCATGTGCTGGGACATCTGTACGTAAAATACCTCCTAGATTATCTTAATTGTGGGCCAGATTGAGACAATGAATTTATGGGAGCTCTCCTAGAAATAAAAACTACTTGAAATAATCAGAAGTGTCATGTTAAAAATATAGAAAACAAGAAAAAAAAAAGCAAGCCATGAAAGATATAAAGAACTTTAAATGAGCTAACTCGGAGAAGCTAACCTGAAAAGGTTGTATGATTTCAATTCTATACTATTCCAGAAAAGATAAAATTGTGCAGACAGATCAGTGATTGCAGGGAGGGAGGTCTTCAAAGGCTCCAAACATAGATGCATTGAAACTATTCTTTATGATAGAATAGTGATGGATATATATTATTACATATTTTTCAAAATCACAGAAGTTCCACAGAATAAGTACTCCTAATATAAGCCATGGGCTTTGAGAGAAAACGCTGAGTGCAAGCACAGAATCTTAACCTATGTGTCATGCTGCTAGGCAATGTGGGGCAATGCTGTGTTTTGTAGGATGAGGGGCACGTGGGAAACTTTTGTAACTTCTGGTATTGGGGCTTGAACTCAGGGCCAAGACACTCTCTTAGCTTGTTTGTTCAAGACTCATGCACTACCATATGAGCCACACCTCCACTTCTGGCTTTTTAAAAAATATGTTTTTTTAATTGTAAAAATACCATACAGAGGGGTTACGGTTACATGAGTAAGGTAATGAGTACACTTCCTATCGAGCATTGTTACCTCCTCCATTGCTTTCCCCCTTCCATCTCTTCCCTCCCACCTCCACAAATCCTCCTTCCCACCCACAAGTTGTAAAGTTCATTTTCAACATAGTGTCTTGTACATCTCATTGTTACAATGGGTCAACCTCTTCCCTATTTAAGCATTTTGTTTTTTCCCTTCTCTTCACCAAATTAGAAAAATGTATATACAAGATGCAGGACACTGGAATAAAATACAGTGAAAACAGGTGTTCTATTGTGGGGGAGGAACATACAAAGAGATAAAAAAATCACATAGTACATTATAAATACATTAAAAAATAGCAAGAAAAAAAACCCACTTATGTCCCTCTCTTGGTGTTCATTTTGCTTAACATCATCTTATATAGTCATATGTACATAGCTTTTGACCTTTTCTGCTTGTCCTAGACATATACTAGTTGTTGCAAATAAGGGAAACCATGGGACCTATGTTTCTTTGGGCCTGGTTTACTTCACTTAATATAATTTTTTCCAAGTCTTTCTATTTCCTAACAAATGGGGCAATGTCATTCTTCCTGATGGAGACATAGAATTCCATTGTATATATATATATATATATACACCACATTTTCTTTTTTTATTGTGAAAATACCATACAGAGGGGTTACTATTATATGGGCATATACCATATTTTCTTGATCCACTCATCTATTGAGAAAATCTTCAAAGAAACAACTGCCCGATAAATAAGTGGGCTAAAAAGCGTTAAAGAGAAACTTCTCTGAAGAGGAAAGAAGGATGGCCAATGTACACATGAAGAAATGCTCAACCTCTTTAGCCATAAAAGAAATGCAAATCAAAACAACATTGAGAGTCCACCTCACCCCAGTTAGAATGGCTATAATCAAGAACTTTAATAACAACAGATGCTGGAGGGGATGTGGCCAGAAGGGAACCCTACTGCATTGTTGGTGGAAGTATAAACTTGTTCAACCACTTTGGAAAGTAGTATGGAGGTTCCTCAAAAGACTCCACATAGAGCTCCCCTATGACCTAGCAATCCCACTTTTGGACATGTACCCAAATGATTACAAACAAGACCATGCTAAAGCTACCAGCACAACTATGCTTACTGCAGCCTTATTTACCATAGCTAAGATATGAAACTAATCCAGATGCTCCTCAGTAAGTGAATGGATCAAGAAAATGTGGTATATATGTGTGTGTGTGTGTGTGTGTGTGTGTGTGTATACACATAGATATATATGTATACACACACACAATGGAATTCTATGCCTCCATCAGAAAGAATGACATCACCCCATTTGTTAGGAAATAGAAAGATGTGGAGAAAATTATAGTAAGTGAAGTAAGCCAGGCCCAAAGAAACATAGGTCCCATGGTTTCCCTTATTTGCAATAACTAGTATATGTCTGGGACAAGTAGAAAAGGCCAAAAGATATGTACATATGACCAGATAAGAAGAAGTTAAGTGAAATGAACCCCAAGATAGGGACACAAATGGTTTTTCTTTCTTGCTATTGTTTCTAACATATTTATAAGGTACCATGTGATTTTTTTGTTGCTTTGTATGTCCCTCCCCCATGATAGAACCCCTGTTTTCACTGTATTTGATGTCGGTATAACTTGGGGAGGGGAAGGGAAAAAACACAATGTTTAAATAGGGATACAGGTTGATCCACTGTAACAATGAGATGTAGAGGACACTGTGTTGAAAAATGAACTTTACAATTTAGGGGGGAAGGTGGGAAATGTAGTTGTGGAGATGGAAGGGAAGGGATGGAAGGGGAAAAAATAGGAGAAGGCAACATTGCTTGATAAGAAATGTACTCATTATCTTGTTCATGTAACCGTAACTCCTCTGTACAGTGTTTTCACAATAAAAAAAACTTACAAAAAAAGAAAAAGCCAAAAAAAATTTTTTTTTTTTTTTTGGGTCCGGTCATGGGGCCTGAACTCTGGGCCTGGGCGATGACCCTCAGCTCTTCAGCTCAAGGCTAGCGCTCTACCACTTGAGCCACATCACCACTTCCGGCTTTTTTCTTTTTGCTTATGTGGTGCTAAGGAATCGAACCCAGGGCCTCATGCATGCAAGGCAAGCACTCTACCACTGAGCCACCTTCCCAACCCCAAAGCCAAAAAAATTTAACATGTAGCTTGTCCACCAGATTGGATCCACTATTCTTATTTTAAAATGTAGTGTAACACACACTAAAAAAAAAAAAGAAAGAAATCTAATAACAACAGATGTTGGAGGGGATGTGGCCAAAAGGGAACCCTACTGCATTGTTGGTGGGAATGTAAACTTGTTCAACCACTTTGGAAAGCAGTATGGAGATTTCTCAGAAGACTCCACATAGAGCTCCCCTATGACACAGCAATCCCACTTTTGGGCATTTACCCAAATGATCACAAATAAGGCTAAAGGTACCAGCACAACTATGTTTATCGCATCCTCCTCCTCCTCCTCTTCCTCCTTCTCCTCCTCCTTCTCTTCCTCCTCCTCATTATTACTCATATTATTATTTCCTAGTTCTGGGGCTTGAACTCTGGGCCAGGGCACTGTCCCTGATCCTCTTTGTGGCTCAAGGCTAGCGCTCTACCACTTGAGCCACAGCACACTTCCAGCTTTTTCTATTAGTTTATTAGAGATAATAATCTCAAGGACTTTCCTTCCAAGGCTGGATCCTTAGATCTCAGCCTCCTTAGTAGCTAGGATGACAGGTGTGAGCCACCAGTTACTTCTGCCTTTTTGCTGGTTCACTGGAGACAAGGATCTCACAGACATTTTTTTTTTTTTTTTTGCCACAGGCTGGCTTTCTATAGTGATCCTCAGATCTCAGCCTCCTATTAAGCAAGATTACAGGCTTGATCCATCTCCCAGCAAATGGAGGATTTTTTGTTTAATTTTGTCCTAAGCCTGAAATTGCTCTGAATTAAATAGAACCAACCAACTTGGAGACAAGTTGATTTCACTGCATTGAGAGTCTGAATGGAAGGTAGAGATGGTCATAACAGAGTGAGAGAGTTGACTGCATTTCCTTCTCTTTTTTCCCCTGCAGCCAAGCCAGTTCCTGTCCATTCAATAAAATGCATTCTGTATCGACTGTGTGCCAGGTGCTTCTAATATATCAGGAAATATTTGGCCCAAGAAAACCTGTAGTCATTAGAGAAAAACCACAAAACAAATGGAAAGTTCAGGTCCTAAGAACAAATATTAGGGTAACAGTTAAATGGAATTTCTGGTAACAATCCTGTAGTGAGAATTTGGATTGATGATTACAGTTACTCAATTTGCTTTGGGGCAAGATGACCAATAATCCCCTAGGGCTGAAGGCTAAAATCGCTGCACCAAGATCTGACAAAATGAACTGCAATTTTCTTGAGTAACTCCTTGTCACTTTGATTTAAAAAAAAAAACAAAAAAACCTTGCCAAAGTCATTTTAAACAGATTTCTAAGTATTGTTTATTTTTTAAAAGGATTTCTATGCTGTTCTGGGAGCAGCAATAATAGGTACTATATTAACTCCAGCAGATTATACAGGGAAATAGACTAAGACACTCTGCTAATATTTCTGTATAGCCTGACAGCCAGATGTTAGAAGTTATAAATTGCCAAGTGAAAAAGTAACAGAGAGAACCAAAATATATTTTTCTCTGATTAGGGATCTAAGCCAAGAAATGAGACTTCTTTGCTCAGTCTTCTACCTCCAAATTAGGTTGTTCATCTCCCCCACCATCTACCAGCAGCTGTCACCCTAACTTCCACCCTCCAACTTAATAGAAATATTCTTTTCAGCAGCTGTCTGCGGAAAGTATGGTAGAAATCACCAAATTAATGCCTCTATGCCAGGACTTTCCGCTTGGCAGGTGTTAGCATAGCAAAAGTTCAGATATCCTGTTTAAGCCTTAAGAAAATGCATGATCCATAGTTCATGTCTTCCAGGTACCCAAAGCTTTATTTCCTTAGTGTCCAAGTAACTTCATTAGGAAGGAAGCACAATGGTCAATAATAGCAGAACTTGTGGTATTGGGGGAGATTTATAAACCATGGCTCTGAGAAACCACTCATTCCCTGCTTATCATCTGGAATAACATGGAGGGATGGAATATTGGAGATGACCCTCCACCCACTGCAGTTTTGGAGATTGAACTCAGGTTGTCATATTTGGTAGAGAAATACTCTACTATGTAAGGCATGCCCTCAATCTTTTCATTTCCCTTTGTATTTCCAGCTAATACTTATTGCTTTTGCTTAGGTTGGCCTCGGACTGCAATAATCCTACCTCTACCTTCTGGATAGCTGGGATTGCAGGCATGTACCACAGTGCCTAGATTTGGAGGATATCCTTTTTAAAGCGTACATTGGAGGAGGGTCTCCATCTGTGATGTCTGAGGGAGCTGTACTTCAGATGGATGATGTCATGTGATGGAATGGAGACATGTGTCTTGCTTGCAGGGAGGGCTTGGCTTGCTAGCCGGGCTTTGCTTCTGGTTGCTGAGAAAGATGCATGCTAACCATTAAAATGGAATGATGGTAGTAAGCACAGCCACCTCTTTCTACTAGCTCTAATTTCTTAAAACACTGTTTTACAAAAAAAATAATACTTGGAAGGAAGCATACCAGCCATAAAGAGATAGCTACATGAACTGTCATCAAGTGACTTGGAGACAACTCGCAGTCCAGAAAGGAAACACCACTTCTATCTCAGAGATCCCCTGCCCTCCCTTCCTTCTCTTTCTCCCCTAAAGGCAATTGCTCTTTTGGCTTCTAACATCGCAGATGTGTTTCATCCACTGTCTGACCTTCTTCTGTCCTGTTGCCTCTTTCTGTTCGAAGTAAGTCATAGAAACTAAAATTCTTCTTTCTTAAAGTGGGTCATAGACCAGAATCCTTTTACTCCTAAAGCTAGCCATAAAAAAAAGCTAGCCCACACTTTCCTTTTTCCCTAAGGGTCCCAATTGTTATAGCAAAGAGGAAGAAATGCTGGACAGAGAGGTCAAGAAGACTCCTAACAGATCAGGCCTGCTGGTTCCCTTCTATTACCATCAGGTCATATTCTTTGTCCAATCACAATTCCACATGACTGTTCATTCCTCACAGAATGTAAACGTGAAAATAGACAGTGTTCCCTGGGTCTTCATTTCGAAAGGCTCTTTTTTATTGGTGCTGATACTAGGGTTTGAACTGAAGGTCTGGGTACTGTCCCTTAGCTTTTTCACTCAAGATTGATTCTCTGCTATGTGAGCCATAGGTCTACATCTGGCCTTTTGCTGGTTAATTGGAGATTAATGTCTCATGGACTTTTCGTTATTTTTATTTTTTGCCTGGGCTGGCTTTAAATTTTTTCAGCTTCCTGCATAGCTAGGATTATAAGTATGAGTCACCAGTGCCCAATAACATAAAACTTCCATTAAATAAATTTGTTGTGGTTTTTCTCTTTTTAACTTATCTTTTGTTGTATGAGTGCTAGTTCTGATGCTCAGTGATAGATAAGAGAGGTATCACAACGTTTCAACCCATGAATGGGTGGAAAATATAACTTATTTATCCACTCTGTTGTCATTGGATGTTATGACCATTTCTAGTTTCAGTTTGTTTAAAATAACATTACAACAATTATTTCACAGATTTTTGGTGCATGTCTGCAATGCATTTCACTCTTTGCCCTCTTTGCCCTTTCAGTTGAAGATCTTCTCTGAAAGTTCTTAGCATTGTTAAGCTAAATAGTTTCCAAAAGTAGTAGGTGAAACTTCTTTCTGGTCAACTTAACATAATAGTATACATAATATTTTATTGACAAAGTAGGTGCATCACTTTTTCATATAAACAGCTCTGTGAGGAGCTTTTATTATTATTATTATCATTAAGTACTGAAGTAGGGAGGATGAAAGGATACACGTAATTTTATGTAAGTATGATAACAACGGTTACCATGACATATACTAATGGTGACATACAACATACCCTGTGGTTCTTTCTACGTTGAGTTGTTTCACAACAATGCTACGAGACAGGTAGTACCATCCTCAATAAAGAGATAGAAATGCAAATGTTCCCTGAGGTTCATTTCCCTTGTCCTAGTTACATACACTGTGAGAGGAGGTGTAGGACCTACAAGATACCTCAATCCACACAACTAACTTTGTTCATCCCTCACCTCTACCTGAAAATGATGAATAAGAGTGAAATGACCAGGAATGAGATAGTGGTACAAGAGTTTGTAAAACTTAATTTTTGTGCTGGTCCTGGGCTTGAACTCCAGGCCTGGGCACTGTCCTTGAGTTTTTATTTTTGCTCAAGGCTAGTGCTCTACCACTTGAGCAACTGCTCCACTTCTGGCTTTTTCGTGGTTAATTGAGATAGTCTCATAGACTTTCTTGCCCCCTGAATAGCTAGGATTACAAGTGTGAGCCACTGGTGCCCAGCTGGTTTGTATAATTCTTATATTGTACCACCTGCTTACCGCTCTGTAGCCAAGGCTGTGACTGCATATAGAACAGCATTCAGAAGGGGAAATATAAATCCTTATCCACTCAGAAAAGCAAGTGGATAGTTTAAAGGAAACTTTAATTGTGGCTATGAAAGGGTTTATTAGTCTCCTATCTATCATTATGAGTTCTCTGTTTCCAGAAAAAATTATCCCAGAAAGACCAAGGCATATATGTGTTTGCTAGTAAAATAGAAATAAAATGAATTTTTAGAAAGTAAGGTATCTTCTAAAGACTTACAGAGAGACTTCTCTGAAGAGGAAATAAGAATGGCCAATAAACACATGATGAAATGCTCAACTTCTCTAGCCATAAAAGAAATGCAAATCAAAACAACATTGAGATTCCACCTCACCCCAGTTAGAATGGCTATCATCAAGAAACCAATAACAACAGATGCTGGAGGGGATATGGCCAAAAGGGAACCCTACTGCATTGTTGGTGGGAGTGTAAACTTGTTCAAGCACTCTGGAAAGCAGTATGGAGGTTCCTCAAAAGACTTCACATAGAGCTCCCCTATGACCCAGCAATCCCACTTTTGTCATTCACCCAAATGATCACAAACAAGACCATACTAAAGCTACCAGCACAAGTATGTTTATTGCAGCATTATTTACCATAGCTAAGATATAAGTAAAGTAAGCCAGGCCCAAAGAAACATAGGTCCCATGGTTTCCCTTATTTGCAATAACTAGTATATGTCTAGGGCAAGCATAAAGGTCAAAAGCTATGTTTATATGACCATATAAGATGATGTTAAGTGGAATAAACCCCAAGATAGGGACACAAGAGGTTTTTATCTTTGTTGCTGCTGTTTTAAATGTACTTATAATATACTGTGTATTTTTTTTGTTTCTTTTGTATGTTCTTCCCCCATGGTATAACCCCTGTTTTCACTGTATTTGATGTCGGTGTCCTGCATCTTGTATATACATTTTTCTAATATGGGGAGGGGAAGGGAGAAAACAAAATGCTGAAATAAGGATACAGGTCGACCCATTGTAGCAATGAAATGTACAAGACACTACGTTGAAAACAAACTACAATTTCAAGATGGGGAGAGGGAGGAGTTGGGAAGGTAGGGAGGGAAGGGATGGTAGGGGAAAAACAAAGGAAGAGGTTACAATGCTCGATAGGAAATGTACTCATTACCTTACTCATGTAACTGTAACCCCTCTGTATAGTATCTTTACAGTAAAAATGTATTAAATAAACAAGGAGGAAAATAGTGTAGATAATTTCACAAAAATGAAGATAATGAAAGACCATGCATATATGACTGGAGAGACAAAAGATGGGTTACCAAAGTTTATACCTCAGAACAAATTTCTTTTTTGTTGTTGTTGTTGTTGGTTGTGGGGCCTGAACTCTGGGCCTGGGTGCTGTCCCTGAGCTCTTCAGCTCAAGGCTAACACTCTACCACTTGAGCCACAGTGTCCCTTCCGGCTTTTTCTGCTTATGTGGTGCTGAGGAATTGAAACCTGGCCTTATGCATACAAGGCAAGCACTCTACCACTGAGCTGCCTTCCCAGCCAGAACAAATTTCTTATAGTGCTATTGGATATGGTTCAATATTGAAGATAAGAAAAGCAAAGGCATTCTAAGCCTATTATCTTAATTTTTTCCTCCCACAAATTGTTATGATCCTCTCCTCTTGAAAAAACAAAGGAATATATAAGTGCCATTTCAGGAAGCTTCTGGGGCACCCAGTAAGTATGTTTTGATTGTGAAAGATGTTCTAACTTTGAATGAGTTAGCAAGAGCTGTTCAGTGGAGTCTTTTTGACATTATTGAACATTGTTTCTTTCAATTCAGAAAATCAATTAAATCAATAATAATTGCTCAGACTCTCTGGTCACTTAGGTTGAGCAGAAACACAATCAAATGTGAAAGCTGTCCAAGGGTTGGCCATATTCTGAGATGGGTGATTGGTGGTAGAGAGGACACACAGACTAGCATGTAGGAGCCTGTAGAGTTCAAGTGGAAGGAAGAAAGCCTCCCAAGATAAGCAGCCATTCACATCCACCCCTGCTTCATACTATTGTCAATGAGGCTTACTTGTGAACCATTTCTGATAAAAGACATTGTATCTGTAAGATGAAAATGAGCACATCAGAGTCTTGAACCAATTATGGTACCCAGAAAAAGCAGGTCATGCATCTAATTTCAGCAAATGTAGGGGAGAGAAAATATGGATGGGTGGTTCTGGGTTAGCAATAAAGACAAGTTTCTCCATCGTGTGGGCTGCAAGCACAGGTTTCTTGGGGGTGGCTGGGGTTCTATGTGGAGAATGTTCCAGCAGAGACAGGGAGAGACCGCTGCACAACAGGCATGTGGAAAGAGCATGCACTCCTCAGAACTTATCCCCAAGGTCAGCTTTAGGGAAAATGTTCAGCAGACCCCCTCTCAGTTCATAGAAATGCGGGGCATGAGGGCTGGGAAGGTGGCTCAGTGGTAGAGCACTTGCCTTGCATGCTCGAGGCCCTGGGTTCGATTCCTCAGCACCACATAAACAGATAAAGCTGGAAGTGGCGCTGTGGCTCAAGTGGTAGAGCACTAGCCTTGAGCTGAAGAGCTGAGGGACAGCGCCCAGGCCCAGAGTTCAGGCCCCATGACTGGATCCTCCCCCAAAATAAAAGAAAAAAGAAATGCGGGGCATGGTTTTGTGCACCTGCCATCCCAGCTATGCATAAAGTGTAAATGGGAAGATCATGGTCCAGAGCAGTCCAGGGAAAGGGCAAGACTCTATCAGAAAAACAGTTGAAGCACAGGCTTAAGTGGCAGAGTGCTTTTTTAGTGGGCACAAGGCCCTAAATCCAAACCCCAGAACTGCCAAAAAAAAACAACCCAAAACAAAACCCCCACATTGAATCCCATCGTTAATTAATCCATATGAGTTTAAAAAAGTTTGCTTTTCATCTTCATCTTTTGTCTAAGCTATTATAGTCTAAAAAGAAATGGATTTGAATCTGTTCTCGGTTTTAGTTTTTTTTTTTTAATTCTGGAAAAATCTATTTTTACTCATCTGTTCAGGTGTCCAAACGATGAAGACATTTTTCTCCCAATCAACGGCAACCCACCCACCATGTCAGTGTGTTCTCCGAGTTGGTTTCTTAATGACGGCCGGATTCCTGCCCAGCTCTGCCGCCTGCGCGTTACCCTGCAGGGCGCCCACACTGAGCTGCTGCTAAGAGAAAGCTCCATGCTGGGGGGAGAGGACTTGCAGCCGGTGTACCTGGCCACAGCCTCTAGGAAGGAGCACTACTGACTTCTGAATTCTGTTACACATTTCATCAGGAGATTTCATGTACAATACGAAAACAGAAGCTAATAAAATCATAGTGTGTGAGGGCTTTTGGTTAATGCCATGGATATGAATAGCTCTTATCAGGAACATTGATGACGAGAGATGATAGACATGTCAATCTATTTTCTACACCAACCATTTTCCTGTCTGTGTCTATCCCCTAATACCATGTTGTAAATCTTAAAACACACATAATAAGAGTTATTTTATTTTTTGAATATCTAGGAATGAGTTCTAGGAGGGTTCTAGAATTCAAAATTGCCAATGAACCCTTTAGCAAAAGTGTGGGTGACAGGTCTCATCTCCTTCTCCTGACTTTACTTGTTCCCTGGGGGGCACTGGCCTCCTTATCTCTGCTTAGCTCAGATGACCACACTTTCTTGCAAGGCTTTTCTGGACTTGTAAAGTCAAACCCAAGTCACTTAAAAACAATCCAGCTTACTTTATGGACTGAGAAAAGAATGAAAACGTCTCAAATCTATATGGCATTTGCACATTCATTCTTATATTGTCGAGAACTAGGTTCCCACTAATGGAATTAATTCTGAATGACAGGGTGCATTAGTTCTCTGTTGTTCCTGTAACAAATTTCCACAAATAGAGGCTTTAAAACACCAGTCAGCTTGTTCTCCTATTATTCTGGAGGTCAGAAGGCTGAAATGGGTCTTAACAGCTACAGACAAGTTATGGGAGAACTCGGGGCCTAGGCACTGTCCCTGGGCTTCTTTTGCTTAAGGCTAGCACTCTACGACTTGAGCCACAGTGCCACTTCCAGCTTTTTCTGTTTATGTGGTACTGAGGAATGGAACTTCACGAATGCTAGGCAAGCACTCTACCACTAAGTCACATTCTCAGCCCCACTTAACTTAATTATATCTGTTAACTTCCTTTTGCTACATAAGGAAATATGCTCGTATGCTCTGAAGATCTGAATATGGGAATCTTTTGGGGGCTATTTTTCTTTCTTTTTTGTTATTTACATGTTGGCATTTTATTGTGTTTTTTTTGTACATTTTTATTGTAAAAATGTTGTACAGAGGGATTACAGTTACATGAGCAAGGTAATGAGTATCTTTCCTATTGAGCATCATTGCCTCCTCCTTTCTTTTCCCCCTACCATCCCTTCCCTCCCACCTCTACAACTACCTCCCCAACCTCCCTCCCCCCCCCATCAGAAGTTGTAAAGTTCTTTTTCAACATAGTGTTTTGTACATCTCTATTTTTCTGCCTTCTACAGGGCTTAGGGCTGAATGCTTCACATGCACTATTTTGGGTAAAATGCCTCTCTTGGAATTCATGATAATGATGATTACATAGTCATATTTAGTAGTAAAAAAGGAAAAATAGTTACAGATAACAGAAACACAAACAGAAGGAGTATCTAGGACACTGTACAAAGCTGAAGGAAATTCATTTGTTGGATAGATTTTGCAGGAAGACAGAACAAGTAGTTCTATTACTGAGTTTGATATTACATAGCAGGTGAACTTACAATAAAGCAGAGCACAGGGGTCACTCAGCTTTTAAAGAAGCTTTTAAAGGTTTTGATAATATGTACTATGATAAATTAACTAATGAAAAAAGGAGTAGAAATTACCAAGATGTAGATATGAGTTAAGTAAATAGCTATCTTTCTGGCAATAGGTGATGCCATTGGTGGAAAAAGCTATATGTGAACCCTGGGGTTAAAGAAAGTAAATCTCAGCGTTTGGATAAGATGCTATCCTAGGTAACAACACGAGGCCTTCACTGAACAAAGACCCACTCTATTGAGTGCATCCCAAAATTTAGCCAAGCTAATGGGAAATATGAGTAAATGAATGCAACTTTCATTTGTAAATCAAGTTCAAGCAAGGTATCCGTGGCATAAAACAAACCATCTGAACTCAAGATTTTTTAATGTGTACGTGAGCCAGTATCAGGGCTGGAATTCATGGTTTCATGCTCTTGTTCAGCTTCTCTGCCCCTGCTTGGTGCTTTATGAGTTGAGCCATGCCTCAAGCTTTGTGCTGCTTATTTTGAAGATGGAGTCACAAGTACCTTTCTGTTTGAGATAGCTTTGAACCACGATCCTCAGATTTCAGCCTCCTAAGTAGCTGGCATGAGCCTCTGGTGCCTGCCTAAGATCAAGACATTTTGGGGTGAATGTCTTTTACAGTCAACAAAAGCACATTATGTATAATAAACTCTGGCTTATAGATTAGGGTCCATAAATAGGGGTAAATGGATACACTTCAATGGGAAGAATAACTTGTGAGATTTCAGGGAGATTATTATTTACATTTTAATGTTGCTATAAGTGAAAGTGGTGAATAAGTATCAAATGCTATGTTGAGATAAAATAAACATATGTTTTTTGTGTGCAATCAAAACAAGTAGTGAATATTAAAGAGAATTTATGTTGCAAAAATTGAGCTTAAGAAAAATTTCATGATAAAGATGAAACACCACAAACTGGCTGTGTCTTTTTTTTTCACGAATATATTATTACATTAAAGTGAACAAGAGGAAAATGAGCTTACATGGGTTTCCTCATGAGTTCACTGTGGTTAATATAATTTAATTCTGATGAATTATATGAGTGAATATTACCATGAGAACGAACAGGATTTCATTATCTTTATGGAAGACTTCCCCTCCCCCCATTCCTTCAGGCTTCATTTATTGTGCAAATCCAACAAACCACCCAAAGTTTGGGCTTTCATATGATTCCAGCATTGTCTTAGACAAGTGAAGAGACCCCCACAGCTGTGTGGACCCTTAAGTTGCTTTACTCTCTTTTATCTAAAACATGCAGTTGGACAGGGAGAAGCCACAAGGTTCCTGCTTGTGATGAAATCTCATTATTTCAGGCAAAGAAAATGAGGAAGGAAATTTTATTTTTCCTTTTTCCTGCTGATTGTTCAAGACTGGTGCTCTACTGTTTGAACCACATCTCCATTTCCAGAAATTTGCTGACAAATTGATGTTAAGAGTCTTTCTGACATTTTCCTCCTACCCAGGCTGGCTTTAAACATCTACTTCTAGATTTTAGCCTCTTGAATAGCTAGGATCATAGGTGTGAATCATCAACTCTCAGGTAGAAAGAAACTTTTTTTGGTCTTGGGGTTTGAACTTAAAGCCTGGGCAACTGAACCTGAGCTTTCTCTGTGATTTTTTTTCAAGAGCTCTACCACTTGAGCCGTAGCTCTATGTCTAGCTTTCTGGTAATTAATTGGAGATAAGAGTGTTATAGACTTTCCTGCCCAGGCTGGCTTTGAACTGAGATCCTCAGATCTTGGCCTTCTGAGTAGGTAGCATCTCAGGCATGAGCCACTGGCTCCTGGCAGAAAGAAATTTTAAAAAGATGAAAATCAGTGACTTTCAAACAACAAAGGAAGTTCAGTGTTTTTCCTTGCCTTCTCCACTTCATCTTTTCACTCCTTACTGATTAGGAAAGGTAGGTTAGCATCAACCTGCTCTGCCATCAAATCAAGAGATAAAGGTAAATGAGTCATTCCTATCCTATAAGCACATTTCAAATCTACAAGATACTAAAAGCATTTCTACTTATACAATAGCCTTTGTCTGAAGATTACAAGCAACTAAGACAAAGTTGATTTAGAAAATGTGAAAATTTGTTCTTGGGTTAAGTAACATTTTAAGGTCATTATATTTCAACTGTTTTGTGTGACATTCCCATCACTATCTATCAATTTAAGACCACATTTTTCATAAAATGCAACCATTATAAAAAGGTAATGAGTATAATGCCTTTATAAGCAGTCAGAGAGATGGTTATGAATCACTTTTAAGTTATTAAAAGAAGGCAAAATTATATTTCCTTGATTGTTGTAACTACCTGAATATAGGTGTATTCCTGGGGAAAAAAACCATGAGAAAGTCCTGGTAGAAGCAAAGAACAACAAACAACACCTGTTTAGTGAGCACAATATGGCTAACTTTACCATTTTCAAACATTTTAATGTGATAGTTCTTTTTTTCAAAAATATATTTACTTTTTATTTGTTTTCACAATTAGTTTAGTACCTACCATGTACCTAGATGCATAATTCTAGACCCAGTTTAGCTTCGGGTCTAGTGAGAGGAGTAACATGTAGAGAAGTAGCAAAAATTAATGAGACGTGTCCTGTGACTAGGATCTCCAAAAGAACATGATGAAGAAGAGAATCTATTAGAGAAATATTTAGAGAGTAAAGTCAACAGGCTTCACTAATCTATAGATAGAAGAGAGTAAGGGAAAGGAGCTAGCAAACAAAAATCTCCATTATACCAACTTTCAATTTTGAGGTTCTGTTGAGCCAATCATAGGTAATAGCTGGAAACTTCTAGATAATTTAGAGCTCAAGTAAAAAGCCTAAGCTAATGAGGTGGATTTGAGGATCAAGCCAAACTGATAACAAATGAATCTTCATGGGTGGGGAAGACTACTTAAAGAGAGTAAGAGGCAAAGATCAAGAGAGGATCATAGAGTTATTGACATTAAGGGACAGTGAAGGAAGGAGACTCTCTTAAAAGATATCAAGAGAGAACAATTTAATGTCTAGGAGGACAGTAAAGAGAGAGCGGTAACATTTCAGCTAACAGAACAGCTACAAGAGGTAGTGTCATCAGAGTGAAATATTACAGAAATGTCAAAAGAGAGAACTCAGAAATAGCCCTTGGCTATAGCATTAGGAAGACTCAACAGCTAAGGAGTAATGCTAAAAAAGATGTTTAAATAAAAACAAAAACAAATTTAGAAGGATAAAAAGATCAGAATTTACATGCCATATTAACGTAAACAGCAATGAGAGGTAATTTTATTTGTCAGAGTGATGTTTTGGATAATATCAAGTGCAGTAGCTCTGTGAAACACACTGTTTCTAAGAAAATCCTTTTAGCTTATGTGTAGACAAATGTTATTTTTTTGGGTCCAGTCGTGGGGCCTGAACTCTGGGCCTGGGCGCTGTCCTTCAGCTCTTCAGCTCAAGGCTAGCGCTCTACCACTTGAGCCACAGCGCCACTTCCGGCTTTTTTCTTTTTGCTTATGTGGGGCTGAGGAATCGAACCCAGGGCCGTAGGCATGCAAGGCAAGGACTCTACCACTGAACCACCTTCCCAGCCCTCCCAAAGTATTTTTAGAATAAATTACCTTGTTGTGAAACAAGTAGGAGGTTGGTAAATGAAAGAAGTCTCTTTGTAAGATAAACTTCAAAATTCCCTTGTTTTTTTCCCCCTCCTCCCTTTCTTCTTCTCTTTTTTTGAGACAGGGCCTCAATATGTGGCCCAACTTGGCCTCAAAAGCGAAATCTTCCTATTTCTTCCTGTGGGTTTATAGTTGTGTTCCACCATGCCCATGTTTCTTTAAGCTCTAATGAGGAATTTGAATGAGACTGTAATTTTAATTAATCGATCTTATTCAAGAGAACCAAGAACCAGACACAAGGTTTAAGGTAAAAGAAGACTGTTGTCTTGCTTTTCTTTCAACTATGATGTGTCCTTGGCAGAATTTGAAGAGAAGGGAAGGGCAATGACTTTTAGGGAATTGGATATGCGATTTTTGGCAGGAAGATGTGGGAAACGGTTTCCTTTGAAGGAGTCATGGCTGGAGTGGGGTGGCGGCTTGCCAGGATCTCAGCTTCTGTCACAAGGGGGTTAGGAGATTTCTGTGCTTCTCCAAGGGGTCCTGAACTTGCTTTCAGCGTGAGATAAATCACTGTCACTTTGCAGACAGACACAGACAAACATGGAAGCTACTTTTGCTTCATTAAAACAGAAGAGCCAACCAGGGTTCTGCTCTTGTGGGCTCTGTTTCTTAGAAGTGACAGAATCAATTAGTGCAGGTTCACTTCCACTGTGTGCCATGGGCATGGCTTTTGGGCTCAGGCAATAAAGACCTGTCAACTGTGATGATGTTTCTGGAGAACAGTGTGGAATTGCTGGCAGCTCATCAAGACATAAAAAACGATACCCTCTCTCCCCAACCCAGAAAAGGGGGAGTAGACATTGTAATCATGGACTTGAAAAGGGCCTTATCTTCCAGCAACTTTGTAAGGCACGATGATAATGATGAATCAAAAAATGACTCAGCATAGCATGGCAACACATGCCAGAAATCTGTGTAGAAGGAAAAGTTGTAGAAAACCAACATTTTCCCCCTCTCATCATTTCATACATAGTTGTTACTACAGTGTGGGTCAGAAAACTGAAAGCGCTTATGGGTACGATGGGCTCTAGACTCAAAAAGTTGGTTCAAATCCAGAGCTGTCAGTGGTTCTGCTATGTTGCATAATTTTACTTAATTGGGCAAGATCAGTGATATGTGTGTGTGGTGGTGGGGGGTGTGAAAGAGGGAGAAAGAGAGAGATAGACACACAGAGATTTTATTTAGCAAAAATGCAGATATCTAGTATGAAGTCAATGGCAATCATTATATAATATGTGATACTATTCCAAGGCTAGCACTCTACTACATGAGCTATACCTCTACTTTCAGACTTTCTGTGGTTAATTGGAGATAAGAGTCTCATGGACCTTCCTCCCTTGGCTGCCTTTAAACCATGGTCCTCAGATCTCAGCCTCCTGAGTAGCTAGGGTTGCCTGTGTGAGCCACCGATGCCCAGCTAATCATTTCACTTCTAATGATGCACACATCTTCCTTTCTCTCTGTTCAGGCAGAGTGTGGGCTGTTGAGGTCCCTGGCCACCTGTTAAAATGGCCTGCTGTCACATCCCCATGTGATTGTGCTTTCTCCTTTAATCCTTCTCTAACCAGGGCAAGAAGATGATAGCTTGGGGGTTAGTGATGATTCAGGCAACTAACTTGTCATCTGAGATCCATTATATAAATAAGAGACTCAGAGTCATTGCCAATATGTATCACTGTGCCACATATTTGAGGCTCATCTCAATTATAGGCACGGGTTCATTTTTACCTGACTTCAGAAGTAACTGTCAAAAATCTTAATTGTATTTTTTTTTGGTCAGTTGTGCAGCCTGACCTCTGGGCCTGGGCGCTGTCCCTTGGCTCGGCTCTTCAGCTCAAGACTAACGCTCTTTCACTTGAGCCACAGCGCCACTTCCAGCTTTTACTGCTTATGTGGTGCTGAGGAATCGAACCCAGGGCTTCATGCATGCAAGGCAAGCACTCTACCACAGAGCCACCTTCCCAGCCCCCAAAACCTTAATTCTAATACCTTGTAGAACATGGCTTATGGCCGTAAGAAGTGATGTGTGGGGAGGAGCACGTGAAAAACCAACTTGGATATTCATTGCATAGAGTCATGTTAAACAGCATGTATGTAAACTCTCTGCCTTTTGAGCATCTTGTGGAAGATAGAAGAAATAATGGTATTGAATCATTCACCATGGGCTCACCCATAGTCACAGAGATGGGGCTGGGCCAGCTGCCTCCCAGAGAGAAGATCGTAGAACTTGGCAGGGATTCCACCTAATTATCAAGATGGCTGTGTCTGTGAGCTGCTGGCCAAAATCTCCAGCAGTGAAGGAAGTGCTGCCACTTCCCAGCATCCAAGATTGGACTAATCTGACAACATATGGTGGAGAAGTACGTCATTGGTTTCTCCACCCACTATGCTGATTTCTGCAGATTTCTGTCTGCTTGTTTCCCCGCTGCCCACACTCTCCTGTGATCTAGTCAGCATTGTGAGAAGACCGAAAGGCTTAGAGGTAGTAGGGTATGCTCTGAAAACTTAATTATTGTTGAGAAAAAATTAATTTCAATGGATTTCATATTTCTCCCCCAAATGGTATGACCCTAATGCTAGGTGGACATACTGAACTCATTCTAGCCAGGAGAAGGAGGATCATGGGACCACCTACGGAATATCCTCAAACCGGAAGATTTGTTATTATGAAAAGCCAGAAAGAACACTGTGTGTGCTGGTAACTGACATGGAAGATTAAGAATCAAGGCAAGCCTGGGCTACTCTAGAGCTGCTGTCAAGCAAAAACAAAATGAAAGAAAAGAAAACACACACAGAATGTGGTGGCATATGCTTGCAACCCTAGCTACTTGGGAAACAGAGATAGGAGGGTAGAGGTCCCAGGGAAGCCTGAGAGAAAAGTTAAAATGAAAAACTAAAAGCAAAAGGTCTGGGGGATATAACTCAAATAGTTGAGCTCTTGCCTAGCAAGCATGCGTGAGACCTGAGTTCAATCCCTAGGACTGCCTCTGGCCCATCCCCCACCAAAAGTGTTCCTTGAAGTAAATAAGGAATTTTATTTTTTACAGGATGCTAAGCTAGACAGACAAAATAAATAAACTTTTCTACTATTTTTACCCTTTTTTTTTTTTTTAACTATTTTTACATATTGAACACAAATTACCCAAGTAAAGCACCAACTGTGAAACACAGGGACTAAAAAGCCAGAATCACATTTACTACTGAATTTCCATTATATGATTTGCTAATATCTAGATACGCTTACAGTGTAAACAGGTGGGGTGAGCAGAGCTAAAGGATGTGGTCAGTTATAGAGAGATGCCACTCGGTGGTGAAAGGGTATACAGGAGTAAGGACACAAGAACCAACATCTACCACCGCGTTCCTGCCAGGAGCCTCAGATTGCCAGTTTTCTCCAACCACCTCAGGCAGATATGATCACTGATACTGACAATGAACATCATTCTTCTCTACATTTCCTGGGTTCTAGTGCAGAGACAGAAAGAACTTCATTTGTGATTAAGATAAACATAGCCAGCTGCTAGTGGCTCATGCATGTAATGCTGGCTACTCAGGAGGTGGAGATCTTGCCATCCCAGGCAGGAAAGTCGTGAGACTCTTATCTCCAACTCTTATCTCTTCCAAAAAGCTGGAAGTGGAGCTGCAGCATAAGAGCTCAGGGATATTGCTCAACCATAAGCTCAAACCCCAGGAGAAAAAAGGAAAGAAAAGATAGCCATACCCCTTAAAACTCTAGACCCAATCTTCTTGGGAAATCTCCCATAATGGTTAGAGGAAACAAAGAAGTCTTCTCTTAAAAATTATTATTCACATGTTTGAAAGCACATACAAAGTTGTATGCAGATACTCACAAACAGTTCGACAAAACTATGATATTTGACAAAACTATGATATATGTAGGGGAGGAAGCCAGTGGTATAACTCTGATGAATAACTAATGTACAGTCTAATAAAATAAATGCAGGAAGCTGAAACATGTGTTGTGTGGGGGAGATAAAGGGGGAACATATGTATGGAGAGAGGAATGAGGGACAAAAAATGGAATCAGACAGCTTGAGAGGAAGAGTAGGGTTGAAATGGAAGAAGACCGATGGAATAAAAAGATCATCTTTTTTCCATTTCCCATTGGCATTTATTTTTGTGGAAAGTACTGTGGTTATGGAGAAGGAAGCCCTGAGCTACATTCCAGTTCTACTCATGACCTATGTTATGGTTTGGAGCAAAGGTCCAGCTGCTAAATCCCTGGTCCCCAGTCTATTTATATTGGGTAGAGATGGGGCCTTCAAGAGAGAGGGGCAAAGTTGGAGGTCTTCAGGTTACAGAGGGTCCCCTTCAAGGGGAGAGAGGGATTTTCGCTCCTTCTTTCTTCTTTTATTTGCTTTATAACCATGAGCTGAGCAATT
Organism: Dipodomys spectabilis; assembly: GCF_019054845.1. Taxonomy (NCBI): domain Eukaryota; kingdom Metazoa; phylum Chordata; class Mammalia; order Rodentia; family Heteromyidae; genus Dipodomys; species Dipodomys spectabilis. The sequence goes on along the minus strand of NW_024870701.1, from coordinate 18,634 downwards.
TGCTCTACAATGTGCTCTCACCATGATGTGCTGCCTTGCCACAGGCTCAAAAGAAGCAGGGCTAATCAATCACAAAGTGGAACCTTCAGAGCCATGAGCCAAACATTTCCTCCTTATAAATAGGTTACCTCAGGTATTTGTTATAGTAATGGGAAGCTGTCTAACATAATCTGTCAACTGGTGGAACAGATTCTCTTATATAGAAAGGGGATTATTTGACAAGCCAGAGACAAATGTGAAACGTTTACAACTTCAAAAACTAAAGATGATACAATATCTTAGAGAAAAAGTGTTTTCTTTTCTGTTTTTTTTTTAAATATATTATCATAAAGATACTGTACAGAGGGGTTACAGTTACATGAGTAAGGTAATGAGTACATTTCTTATTGAGCATTGTTACCCCCTACTTTGTTTTCCCCTACCATCCCTTCCCTCCCCGACCCTTCCCAAATCCTCCCTCCCACACTGGAAGTTGTAAAGTTCATTTTCAACATAGTGTCTTGGACATCTCAAAAGGTGTTTTCTTATCACAAAAGTCCGTTGGCAAGCAGGAATCAGATTTAATGTGTCCTCTTAAGAAGCCAGAAAGAAAACAATCATGCTTTTATATGACAGCCCATCCAGCAGATCTAGGAGGAAGCTCAAATCCACCTCCAGAGCTGGATCCACCATTATGCTATAGAGCAGTGCTGGATCCACCATTATGCTATAGAGCAGTAGGTCACACATGCTCAACTAGCAAGCTAAGAGCTGACATAAGTGTGAGATGGAAGCGGCTGGATCTTCACCAAGATATTAAAATGAATTTCAGCAACAGGAGAATTATTAGTGAAAAAGATGATCAGATTTCATATTTTAATAATTGAAAAGTATGTTTTCTAATTTCTTCGTCCTGAGGTGCATCAACTTCCTTCCCCATTTGTGTTCTCAAATAGCAAATGAATGTCAGATCTAGGGATTCACCTGTCTCCCTTGGTAGAAGCAGAGTGCATCATGTTCAGCCTTTTGGGTTAGTGAGGGAAGTACCTTCTTTCTGGGGACCTACAGGGAGCCAAGGTTAAGTGTGGCTTCGAAGTAGAAGAAAATCATACTCTAAATCTGTCCTGGAGGACTGACTTGAATAACTGACTGGGATTCCCAGTCCAGGAGGAAGACATAGAGGGCGAAGGGGGGTCTGTCTGATTGCACCTGCTCCAGCGGGGAACTCTGAAAACCTACCTGTTTCTGTGGCTTTTTCCTCTGAGGTTGATTGTCTGGTTATTTCACAGGAATACTTGTAAGTGGTGTAGAGAAGATGCTGAATATATCCTTACTAAATAAAGTCTTCCACATTAGCAGCTGAACATTCATTAGCTTATTTTATTTTCACAGAAAACACATGGGGAGAAGTGAAATAAGTTGTGGAAGGTGGCAAAGTGGTACAGTCTAGAATTGTCCCCAGTTCTGATTTCTGCCATCCTACCAGGCTGTCTTCCCACCAGTAGCCTGGAGTCTGTTGTCTGGGGGGGCCCAAGAGGCAAGGGTACCATCCTGAAGGGTGAGGGAAGAGGAAGAGGAGCCATGCACCTGTCTCTTCTGTTGGGGCTTCTTTCCAACCTTCCCCTCCTTCCTGAAACCATTTCTAGCTATATTTAGAGCAAGTCCAATGACATCAGCTTTGCTTTTAGTATGTTATCATATCATTTAAAAAGTAGTGCTTTTTTAAAAAAAATATAAAGGTGACTAAAAATCCAGTGTTAATGTATTTAAATTATCATTTAAATTTTATGTAGTACCTCCAGGCACAAGCGAATAATCATGGAGGCAAGACAGAAGCTTAACAAGCTGTTTTCCATAAAATACCCAGCACAGCACTTAGAGCGTGGGTGGTTGCTATGGGCAACTACTTAAACTCAGGGAAGGAAGGGGGAGAATGGATCCACAGCCCAGGGACTTACAAGATTCACTGAATTTTGGGAAAATAAAACAAGACACAAACGCTTAATATTTTTCTTCTTCCCAATGGTCACTATCCCCTCTCCATAATACCAGGAATATCTTCAATCTGACATGACCTTTTTCTTTGAAGATAAACAGGAAAGGCAAAATTGGAAGGAAGATCTTATTTTCTTAGCAGCTCAATCTCAAAGTATTCGAATGGGAGAAGAAGCTGGGAACTTTTAACAGTTGGTGGACTATCAGCGTGATTGTAAGTTAAAAAAACAAAACCAGATCTCACTTGTTTTCCCAGGGGTAGGCTGGTTTTTCTCTATCCTGGAGAAGCTTAGTAAGAATTCAGTCATGCCTGCAGGAAACTTTAAAGGCAGGTTTTCATAATTATATTTTCCTATTTTGGTGCCTGGAAAGAAATCTTACTTCATAGAACATTTTTCCTTCATTTTCATTTTTTTCCCCAGTAATGAAGTACTTGGAGATCTTAACCTATCGTGTTGATTGACATTACTTTCTAACACTTAGCTCCTCCCTGTGTTCTTGCCCAAGGGTTATATTTTCACAAACATTTTGTTATTGTGAATATCTCTTTTTTTCCTTATAATAAGTTTTTTGGTATTCTATAACTTATTATAAAAATATTTTCCCCAGAGGGAACTAGTTACTTACATTATGGTACATACACACAATGTAGTACTTAGCAGTTGTTACAAACAATGTAGTTAATCTACAGGCACTTGTAGAAAACAATCTTTAAGATATAATTTAAAATAAAGTGCTGGTGGCTTGAACCTGTCACCCTAGCTACTCAAGAGGCTTGAGATCTGAGGATCAAGATTCAAAGCCAACTGGAGCAGGAAAGTCCATGAGACTCTTACCTCCAGTTCACCCCCCTCAAAAGCCAAAAGTGGAGCGGTGGCTCAAGTGGTAGAGTGCTAACCTTATATGCAAAAACTAAAGGACAACACCCAAATCCTGAGTTCAAGCCTCAGTACTGGCACAAAAAAGGATGTTATTTTAAGTAGAATAGTATACAGACCATTTAGGCATACACATGTAATATCTGCATAGACTGTTTCTGAACAAGTAAGAGAGAAATGGAGAATGCTTATCTATACGACCGTCAAGAAGGGATTGGAGATAGAAAGAAGCTTTTAAGTGTTAAAATGGTCTCTAAGGCTTTTGGAATTTTCATATGTTTCCATAGTAAATCTTCCCATTATTCCAAATAAGAATAAAAACACACATAGACATGGTGTTTATTGTGGTATAGAGCATCACCACTGCACATAGGATCATGACCACAGCTGAGGCAAAATCAGATCCTCTGACCTAATATTTGTTGGTTTTTGATTTTTGGTATCCTGACTTTACTTGTTAAACTAGTTATCTCTAGTGTTACACAAGTCTTTGATTCCAGTTCAATTTTCTCTGGGTTCTTTTACTTGATTTCAAATTCTGGTTACATTTTGTTTCTATCACATCCGAAAACAATAGAGACCAGGGTGTAATATGAGCTTTGGATTCAAATCATGATTATACCACATATAGCTCTATGAGCCACGACAAGTTAGTTTACCTCTTCTGCTCCAATTATTATACCACATATAGCTCTAGGAGTCACGGCAAGTTAGTTTACCTCTTGTGCTCCAATTTCTTCCTGTAGGCTTAGGATGATAGTAATTCCTGTCTTATCAATACTATTAGTGTTCTTCTATGTACTATGCCTGACATATAAGGAGTGTTACTAAATGTTAGTCATTTTTATTCTTAGAGATTTTTTTGAGGGGAAAATTAAAGTTAGATACATTCTAATGACAACAACACAGAAGCAAGAAGAAAGAGAAATTAACAAGAAATAAAGCAAAAATTATTTATAACACCTCCCCACAGTGAGAATGGTTGTTGGAGACGTTAGCTGAGTGCAAGTAGCTCACTCCTATAATGCTAGCTGCTCAGGAGGCTGAGATCTGAGAATTGAGGATTGAGGATTGAAATCAGCTTGGGCGGATAAATCTGTGAGATTCTTAACTGAAATTAACCAGAAAAAAGCCAGAAGTGAAGGTTTTGCTCAAGTGGTAGAGCACCAACAAAAAAGTTGAATGACAATATGAGGCCCTGGGTTCAAGCCCCAGTACCGGCACAAAAAAGAGAAAGAATAAAAGGAAAAGAAAATGAACAGTATTGCACCCACCCAAGTCATTTAAGCAATACAGACTATCCCTTCATCTGAATAAAAAATGCTTTCCTGTAATTGTTTTTTTTATTCAAACCACATTTATTGGCATTTTTCTAAAGCAACATATCATTTCATCCCTTGTCTTTGCATTTATAAATTCCCAATCACTAACCAAAATTAAAATTAAAACCAAAATTAAAACCAAATTGTTTAAATAGGGATACAGGTGGACCTATTGCAACAATGAGATGTACAAGTCGTTAGGTTGAAGAGGAAACAAAGGAGGAGGCAACAATGCTTGATAAGAAATGTACTCATTACCTTGCCTGTGTAATTGTAACCCCGCTGTACGGTATTTTCACAATAAAAAAATAAAAAAATTAAAAAAAACTCTAGATAGTTAAGGATCTTGTTATAAAAATCCTCACAGATTATCTGAAGACAGTTTTCTATTTTTAAATATTTCTTCTTATGCTTCAGTGATCTTATTTCTTTATAATCAAACACACCTGTCTCCCTACCTTGTTGCTTTTGAATTACTCAAACTTCAAGTGAAATATTTTCTCTTGCATATTAATATTTATTTATGTTTTCACAACTGAGAACTTTTTTTTATTGTGAAAATACTGACAACTGAGAACTTTTTATCTTAGGATTTATATATGTATATATAATGTACATACACATACTTCAAACTTTACTCAAAATTGTTTCCATCTCTTTTGGTGACAACTATTTATGCTAAATTTCAGTGAAGAATTATTATTTTTTTTCATTTGAGGAATGGAGCAGCTTGAAAAACTGGAAAGATACTTGGTTGAGAGTTTTAAGAAGACCTATTTCCTAAGCCATACTGCCTAGTTTAAGCAGGGTATTGTTTTCCTCTTTCTTATTTGTTATGTAATAGTGTTATAATCATCTCTAGGGTTCCATTTAGTCTTGCTTATTAAAATTTTTCTTTTATCCTGTCTCTGAAAACAAGTCACACAAAGATGGTCCACAATGAAATATCAGTAGACATTAAATTGACTCGTAGAGGAAAAAGGATGTAGTCGATTGGTATATTGACATCTATGGTCTGTGCATTCCCATCACACTAATATCAAGCCAAGTAGGCTAACAAAATATGCATGTGAAGTTGGGAAGAGATATCTACCATCAACTCTCACTGGCTATTTGGACCTGTCATTGCACAGTGGTTCCTTTCAGTGAAGAAATATAAGCTTGATGAGCATGGTACGCTCATGGTATGCTCATGTTTAGATTTTAAATGTTCCCCAAAGGCTTGATCCCAGGCTGTGGTGCTTTTGGGAGCTAGTGGAACCTTTAGAAATTGGAATTAGTGGGAAGAACGTAGGTCCCTGGGGTAGTCCCTGGAAGGGGATATTGGGACTCCAGTATCTTCTCTCTCTTTTACTTGGGAGCAGCCAGGAGGCAAGCATCTCTGCTCCACCAGCATGTACTTACATACTTCATGTACTTACATACTGATGAGCCAAAAATATACTTTACACCTTGATAACTTGCTTTTCTCAGGTAGTCTGTCACCAGCAATGGAAAGCTGACTAACAAAAGCAACTATGGTCATCTCTAGCTTTTCTCCATCTGAAGCTCTGACACAGTCTTTCTTCATTAAATGGGAAGGTCTGCAACAAGGCAAAGTGATCCCCACTTTATTTTTTTAAAGCTCATTACAAAAACATGTCAACCTGAGCCCTAGGCTGCACAACATCTTCACCCTTACTTGCACCCTCACCAGAGTGTCCACCTCTCCTGGATTCTGACACAGAGAGCTAGAAATTTCATATGTAGCTGGTAACCTGGATCCCTGCTGAGAGCTTTCTGCTCTGCTTTTTTTTTTTAGGGGTTGGGGGAAAGAACTGGTCTAAAGAACTTAAAAGAGGTTCTGAGATAAAAGTCAAGAATAAGGTCCAGATGGTGTCCCCAGTCCCTAGACTGTTCAGGGACAATCCCACTGTTCCATGAGTCATTGGGAAGAAGAAGGCTGGCATGGAAAACTGAAGGCTAGCACTGAAGATGCACGAAGAGCAGGGTTCTATGTCGTGAGGCTTACAGTAATACAAAGCCCTTGATTTCATCGGTAAAGTCTTTGTTAAAGTCTACATTCTTTGAGATCATTGGGGGGATCAAATGAGACTAGAACACATGATAAGCTGTTATTTGCAATAACTTTATCATGAAAAAGGTAGGCTGAGAAGAAAATAATCATTAGCTATTAGGATGGATGATCAATTGTATTTCCTTCTCATTGGTTTATCTAGGCTCACAAATAAGTGAATCCACTTAGCCAAAAGGACTAATTAATCATCCATTCTCTTATAGCCAACCTCCTCTTCTTCACAGAACTAGAAAGAAAAAGGGTTCCCTGGATGAACTGGAATAAATATGCTAATGCTCGCAGCAAGATGACAATACGAGGGATGGCTGTGAGGGTATTTTTAACATTCTAATGTGTACCTGCCAGACTGAGCTCCCAGCCTCCAGGTGGGCTGGTAGTGCTAGCTAGGCAGGGTTTAAAAGGAACAGGGAACTTTTCACAGAACCACAGATTTAGAGACTGAAAGAACATAGATACAGCCAAAGGATGGAGGCAGATGTTAGATGACAATTCAACCAACTGTTGAATTCAATCCAACTGCTGGTTGAAACTACTGTGGGAAGTTACTATTCAAATCCCCTTAAGCAAACATGGTAGTAATAGAGTAGTGAGATTTTTGTCCCGATCTCTGTGGACTCCTCTTGGGCTAAGGGAAGCTTCTTTATGAGGGAAAAGAAAAGAAATGTGCGCATTACCTGACTCAAGTAAATGGTAATCCCTCTGTCTATAACTTCTGTAATAAAAATAAAGGAAATTAGTAGTAAAAAAATGAGGTGAGGTGAGGTAAGGAGGCTCAAACTATTTTGAGAAATATTAAAGCACCATGTGTGGAGTTTTTAGAAGGAAGGAATAATGGCCACCAGGGAGAGTTTAAAATTTTGAGGAAGAATATAAACTTTATTCTAGCCTTTTTCTTTATTAGATTATCATATTAGGAATCCAAATGATCAGTTGATCCCAATGCTTCATATATAGTAGATGGCCAACAGCAATAATGACATTGATGATGATTCATATCATATCATTCATACATGTTATGAGTGAACAGGTATGAATACTTATGTGTTAGGCACTGTACAGTGTTACTTTCTTGAATCTATACAATTACTTAAGGTAGGAATTACTATTATGTCTGTGTAATAGATGAGAAAATTGAAGCATAGAGCTGCAAAATGTTTTCTACAGTAATACATCTATAAATGGCAGAACTTTGATTTTTGAACAGAGGTAATCCAGCCTCAGAAGTAAATCTAGCTCTTGAGCCATATGCTTCAGTGTGTTTGTGGAGTGAATGAATGAGTAAGAAGTCTCAATGAAGAGGAGAGGGTGAAGGACAGCATTAATGCAGGTCTTCAGGCTTTATGACTATTGTCCACTGACTATAATGAGCCCTCCACTTTCTAGGCACATGGTAGTACTGTACTTCTTTGCCTCTTGGAAATTAGTGTGGTCACATGGTTTGTTCAGCAATGAGCTGTGAGTGCAAGTCATGTGTCCCACTTCCAGAAAGCAATGATCTCTGGGCCACATTCCCTTTTCTGTGATATGGTGCTTGTACAAAGACCTGCTGACCTGGAGCTTCTCTCATTTGGAGCATATCAGTGACTACAGTGAGCAAAGCTTCTGACTAGTAATGCTAGTGTGAGCATGAAATAAACTTTGGAGATTTGAGGGTTGTATCAGGAATGAAGCACTAGTGTAACAATGAAAACAACAGAAATCCCAGACCTACGTGACTGTGGCTTCAAGGTTTGGTAGCCTTCAGTCAAGTTGACAACATTAGGGTTTGGGAAAGTATTGATCCATACTATCTATTAATGAATCATTTTATAACTTTTTCTGTAACTGATATAATAAATGAACTACCTAATGGTAGTTTCAGTAGTACACATTGGTTGTTGTTGGCATACTTTTTGACAAAGTATTCCACAGTAGGAGATGAACTCAGAAAAAAAAAATAGATTTCAAGTGGAAATGAAAGAAAATAGTCTTAACATTTGTGGATTTATAGAGTTAGAAGAAGCAATTGGATTTTAACTAACTCATAACCCCAGCAGGCTTTGAGTGATGCAGATGTGTGAAAATTATCCTTACTACCCAAGTTAAAGTCTAGGCCTGGCTGTATTACCCTACTGTTGAAATGTATGAATAGCTTCAGAGAATTTAGAATGAAGATGAAACTAAATAAATCCCTGCTAGACAAAATGTTTTAGAGGAAAGCAGCTAATAAGTTTAGTTCTCTTGCTTAGGCTGATGAACTCAGTATGTACATTACAGGTATGGGGATAGGAAGGCAAACAAATTGGGCAAAAATAATTAATTGCATCTAGAAGGGCTCTGTGAGTGGTACGTTTGACTCACAAGGACATAAACTGCAGTTTTGATTTAGCTGTACAATCAACAAAACAAATGGAAAAAACCCTACAAGCCTAGATCAACAGCCATGTAATTAGAGGACTTTTGAAATGGCATTTAGGTTTTTACCAAATGCATTCTCCCTTTCTCTGATGTGGGCCATAGATGCAATCAAGGGGAATAACAGGAATGCCTTTACAGAGAGGGAGCTACGTGATACAGAGAACACTAGACAAGAAGTTCCTCCCAGTTATCGAATAGCTAACTAATCGAGAAATAGCCTCTTTCCCAAAGTAGAGAGGATATAAGAGATTATAGACTTGCTACACTCAGTGACACTGCCAACTTTCTTCTTACTCTCTCTAAAGAGAACTGTTCATTTGAAGATGTGTGTGTGTGTGTGTGTGTGTGTGTGTGTGTGTGTGTACTGTCCCTGAGTATTTTTTCTCAAGGCTAGCACTCTACTGCTCGAGCCACAGCTCCACTTTTGGAGTTTTGGTGGTTAACTGGAGATGAGACTCTCACAGCCTTTCCTGCTTGGGATGGCTTTGAACTGAGATGTTCAGACCTCAGCTTCCTGAGAAGCTAGGATGACAGGCATGAACCACCAGTGTGTAGAGCTCAGTTGGAGATTTTTGTTCTTATTGTACAATTATATATTGGGTGTGTGGGAGGCAGATACTTTGTCTTTTTGAGCTTGGTTGTAACAAAAATCTCACCTGTCACAGCGTAGATATTGCTGCATATTATTCTGTGCTGTACACACTATCCTATATCAACCACAGGCTATAAATTTTTCAGTTGGTACTGTGCCAGACTGTAAAAGTCTCTCCCTGGGATGATGGAATATAAATATATTTTGTTTGTAGGGGAGAGGGCCAGCTAAATAGTGTTTAGAAGGGAGATTTCTAACATAGTCATTAAAGTTATTGGACAGCAACTGTGAAGTTAGAGGCTGCTATGGCACTAGCTTTTGCAACCAGAATGGGAAGGAAGGTGATCTGCTCTACTTGCAGATACATGTTTTAAGATCACATATTCTTCCCCTACATTTGGGGACTTGGGGAATATTTTTGATATGGAGTGTCCTCGGATGGCCCTTGACAGCCACAGTGAGCAGAGTTCCCTACTGACTGAAGGTGGACATACCAGATGAACAAGCAACCTATTTTTATTGTTGGAGGTCTCTGACTTGGAGGCTGGTTTTGGCATCCATTTTAATCAAGTCTATCTTGATGATCATAGGTCAGCAGCCTAAAAACATTAAAACCTCAGAACAATTAGGCTCTCAGGCTGATTGAAGCACAGAACACTTGTGGGGAGAGAAAAAGAGAGAGAGAACAGGACAGAAGATCTCAAAAGAGAATGCAGGTTTACTGTGAACCATTTGAATGCTGTAGTGAGGCTGAGGCTTCAATGCCCAGGCAAAATGGGACTCAGAGATGAATTTTCAGGAATCTGGTAGAAAGTCTTTGGGAGGGCTTGGAGTAGAGAGAGGCTTGTGGCAGCAAGGCAAGTTGGACCATTTAAATCATTCAAGTGAGAAACGGAGCTCTAAAGCTAGAAGAGGTAAGAATAGGCCACCACGTTTTACAGCTGTGCTAAGGAAAATAGTATTCCACTGGGAGGAAGAAAAGCGCCAAGAAGAGATGTGCTATATTTCAAAAGTTCTGGATTATCTCTTTCAAAAAGCTCATCTTTCTGCATTCTTAGTTTGAAAATGTAAGATCAATGTGCATTGTAAGAATGCAACACAGAATGCTGGGTGTGATGAGACATGCCTATAATCTCAGAACTAGGGAGATTGAGGCAAGAGGATTTCCGACTGAGGTTGTATAGCAAGACCCTGTGTCAAAATGAAACTATGGTACTGATCTTATGCTGAAATTTTGGGCCGCTTTGGCTGGAAAAATTTCATACAGATATTTGTTCATCATACTCAAGTCTTCAATCAGAATTATGACAGCTTTTGGGAAAATATAATTAGAAAGCTTCGAAGAATGACTAGAAAAGTATCTCTAAACATCTCCAAATTTGTTTATTTAACAATTAATAACTGCAGTTAGAAGTTCCTTCTTGCAGGTAACCTGCATTCCTTGGGCTGCAAATTTGATAGTCTCTTGATTTGTGGAAATATTGATGGCTTTGCTATTCTGTATGGATCCTCTGTAAAGATGCATTTATTTAGGACTTACATTGCGTGCTTTCTAAAAGAATTAGAAGCAGCTGCTAAGATGTCCACCCAGGCTTGTATTTCTCATTCCTGAATGATGTTGTACTATCTTGATGTACGTTGAGGATTTCTTTAGTGATACAACATGAAAGCAAAACCAATACTTTGAACTATGCCAATAAAAGAATAGCCTGGAATGAACAAATGAACAATCTAAAAACTCTTGCCCAGGCAAGCGGAAGTTATTTTTTCTGACAAAACAATTCTGAATAAAACTATTACTATGATAACCATATGTGTCCCCTCTCCACACCAGGTTCATTGTTGGAAAGTGAATCCTCATATGTTCATGGTTCCTAGAGGTGGAGCCTGTGGGAGACAAGGAAGATGAGTAAAGGTAGAAGGACAGGGCTCCAGGAAGGCATTAGTGGTATAAAAAGAGGCATGAAGGGGCTGGGAAGGTGGCTCAGTGGTGGAGCACTTGCCTCGCATGCATGAGGCCCTGGGTTTGATTCCTCAGAACCACATAAGCAGAAAAAAAAAGCTGGAAGAGCCACTGTGGCTTCAAGTGGTAATGTGCTAGCATTGAGCTGAAGAGCTGAGGGACAGCGCCCAGGCCCAGAGTTCAGCTCCTATGACTGCAAAAGAAAAAAAAAAAATGCTGGTACTGTGTTTTTGGACTTCTTGGCTTACAAAACTGTGAGCCAAATAAACCTCTATTTTTCATAAATTACCCAGGATATAGTTCAGGTCTTGCAGCAGAAACTGGACTAAGACAACTCTTTTTTTTTTTTTTAGAATATATATACTTATATATTTATGTATATTTACAAAGTATATTATATACAGTAAAACTATGCATGATAACCAATATATCAGTATTCTACCTTGCCTACTCATTATTTATGCATTAAAAACTATTTCTAATAATAATATTTAATATTGATATTCCTCCAAAATTGTTCTTCTTGATAAGGATTGTTACTGCTATTTGAGGTCTTTTTATTATCCAGATGAATTTTTTTTATTGCTTTCTCTATTTCATTGAAGAATGACAATTACTGCATTGAATTTGTAAATTGCTTTGGGCAATATTGCCATTTTCACAATGCTAATTTTTTCCAATCCAGGAGGATAGAAGATTTTTCCATTTCCTTAAATCTGCTTCAATTCTTTTTTTTTAAATTTAATTTAATTTTTTTTTGTGAACATACTGTACAGAGGGGTTACAATTACATGGGCAGGATAATGCCTACATTTCTTATCAAGCATTGCAGCCTCCTCCTTTGTTTACCCTTCACATCCTAAGACAACTCTTAATTTTGATACTGCTAGTCTGTGAAATTCCTTTCCTTTCTGTAGTATTGTCTTTAGCGTGTGTGTGTGTGTGTGTGTGTGTGTGTGTGTGTGTGTGTGTAAAAATCTGAAAAACCAGACTTTAGGAATGTTTATCAAATTCATTAAAACTAAGGGATAACTATTGACGTAATTATTAAATATTAAATGTTTACTGCCTGAACAAATAAGTGAGTGATTACATTCTGTAGTTCTATGAAGAGTGTTTTCTTTACCTGGTTGCATCTTAACAGGAAATGTAGATAATGAGTTGAAGGAATGACAACCTGCAGAGAGGCAAGGCAGAAGAATTTGAAGGCTCTTTGCAAACAAAATCTTTGACTAGTACTACAGAGGGGGAATGGATAATCTTCACTTCCAGAACTAGAATCCTTGTTCTCCATACTCCCCTGTCCTTCAGCCTTGCATATAATATAGTGCCTAATATCTAGCTGTCAAGAGTAAAAAGCTAGTGTGCAGTCACATGAAGAAGGCTCAGATTATACACTTGAGCCACAGAACAGGCACAGGTCTAGCATTTGTTATGGCATTCCTCTTATTACACTGAACCCAGTGCCTCTGAGTCTACGTGTGTCTGTATCCTCTGCCAGCCAGTGCCTGCTAAAGCTCTGATGCTTTTTTTTTGTGGTAGTCCTGGGGCTTGCACTATGGTCCTAGGCACTGTTCCTGGGCTCCTTTTGCTCAAGCCACAGCACCACTTCCAGCTTTGTCTGTGATTATTGGAAATAATCAAGCCCAAACTGAGACTTTCTCAAAGTATTTCATGTTTCAGCTTCATGTCTGCTATACTTCCAGGTTAGATCTGACTTCACAGAGCCCCCAATACACCTTTCCTTCTTCATTCTCACTATCTGCTTCAAAGGAAATTGTTTCTAGTTACAATTTCTTATTATTACCCTGTTAGTTTTCCTTCTCCCTTTCTTTACAAATCTCTTTTAAGTAGATTATTGTAGCTTTAGTAAGCTCTTCTTTCTACCCAATTTCCCATCTTGTCTGTTTTCAACACTGGGATACAATGCTTAGCTCTAACATTTATTTATCTTCGAGGTAATCTTAGGCAAGTTATTTAGTCTACCAAAGACTCAGATTCCTCATCTTTCAAATGGACAAAATCACGTACATATGGTTGTGCTGGTCAAATGAAAATATATAGGTAAAGGCTTCAACCTAGGCATTATGTCTGACGCTTAGAAACCTGTTAAAATGTGAACATGTTTCCTATATTCTAATCTTGGTTCTAGTTCTCTATAAAGTATCTAGACTTCATTCTTTCCCCCACTTTAAAGACAGAAAGTAGTTCCGTCATACCCTCTATGTTTATGAGCACTGTAAGGACAGTGTCCTTCCAGAATTGGCTTTTCTTTTTTAAAATTATCTTTAAGTAGTTGTACAAAGGAGTTGCTGCCATTTAATGAGGCAGTTTATGAGTGCAATGCATGGTGATCAATGTTATCCCTTTCAATGTTCTTTTCTTTTTTAAAACGTATATTATTATCTTTAAGTAGCTGTACAAATTAGTTACCGTTCAATAATTTATGAATTCAAGACATCTTGATCAGTGTCAATCTTTTTGTTATTCTCCCCCTTCCTCCCAACCCAAGCTCTCCCCTCAATTGTCTTAATTGTATAGGCTGTGAGTTAAATATTATGACTTAGTTCTCTGTCCTTCCTCTCTTCATTTATTTCTCCCCTTCTCCTTAGTCCCTCCCTCTGGCTCTTCAAGTACCAGTTTACTGATACTCATTTTGTTAGACTGTGAATTAATTTTTTCTAAGGAATAACACCATTTTAATTCTGAAAACTGGGCTTTCAAGAAAGCAATTATATAGCAAGGGTATAGTCTATAATAACCACACAGATGAGCACCTTCTGAAGGCCAGCATTCATACCCCTATGAAAGACTAATGTTTTAAAGCAGGATGTCATAATTGGGGACTGGATATAATAGGTAATTTTTTGTCCTAGATTTTCTACTTCCATTAGGCTTATTACTAGCAGGGGTTTGAAAGGATTTAGCTTTTTGCCTACAAACAAGTAATGGTTTATCTATGAGATAGAATGAATTCCCTTGCTTTAACCTTTTTCTATTTCTTATTATTTTGGAAAGTGAGAGGGCAGTTGGAATGATCAAGGATAATAAAAGGTAGTATTATGGTCAGGGAAAGAAGAGAAATTTCTTTGAGTTTATATCACTGAGGATATCAATTCATAATGTTCTAGTGTCTGATTGCATTATTCTGTCTTTTGTATGGCTGAATGAAGCATTTGTTATTATATGTTGCAAATTATACTGAGGAGAGGAATGGAAAAACACTTGAGGGAAATAGACAACAAAAGAAAATAGAGACTTTGTGGATCACTTAGGGCAAAGATGGGATTTTGTATATTGCTGTGTTCTTAAATATGGCTCACATCTTTGGAAAGAAATAGCAATGCGCCCATCTCCACCACCCCTCCTCTTTTTCTGGGAAGAGAAGGAACATGAGGAGCAGTGGGTGGGTAGGAGGGGCGTGTGGAATGTGAAGAACAGGCAGAGGACACAGCGTGTCTTGAGAGAAAAATGAAACTTACACCAAGATAAACAGTGAGGAAGGCTACAGTTCAGGGCTCCTGAAAGAGAATTAGCTCATTTTAAATCTGTAGAATTAAAGTTGAAGAACTTCAAAGGAAGTTGTTCTTCTCTACCTCTTCTCAAAGTATAGCCTTTACGGATACTATTTCCTTTTGTCTTTTTTATTATTTTGTGCCAGTCCTGGGGTTTGAATTCAAGACCTAGGCACTGTCCCTAAGCTTCTTTTTTGCTCAAGTCTAGTGCTCTATTTTCCTGCTCAGGTTCGTTGTACTCCTCTCCCTTTGTCTTTAAACCATAAACTGAGTTTTTTCCTGTGCTTCATCCTTAACAATTTACTCATCAGTGCCATGAAATTCTTTAGAAAACATTCGTGTAGATGAAAAACAGGATTCATGGAGATCGTTGATCTATGAGTCCTGGAAATATTGAGCTTAGTCCTGAGTCCAATCTGTGCTCAGTAGGAAAGGTAATGGGATCCATCAATGCTGGGATCTGCAAATACTGTCTACTATGGAACTGGGTCAGGGAGAGTCATGATCAGAGCCCCCAAGTGGTGCCATCCAGTACACCTCATTTTTACTGGGGGTTAGATCCAGAGGTGTTAAACTAGTTGCCAAAAGCACAGAGCTATTTAGTATTTTACCAACTTATCTAAAAAAATGTTTAGGGCCTGGGGAAAGAAATGAAGATGAAGAGGATTAACTATCCTGAAAATGTAAAACTGTGTGCCTTCAAGGTATTTAGGATTGAAAATCAAACCCTTCCCAAAGCTCTATGTTTAGGCACTTCATAAAAATTGCTAAGAGCCTTGATTTCCCTTCATAAAAGCTAGGGGTCCTTTCCTCCAATTTCAGAGGCATTTCAAAGTCTATAATATTAAATACTACTTCTTTCAAGGGGAAATTTTTCTTAGTGCCTGGATGAGGAGATAAACAAGTCTTGGGAAAGTTTAAAGTGTTATTTCCTTAGATTATGGATATTTGAATGAAATATCTAGAATATGAAATATTTAGAATATTTTAAATGGCAGTTCACTTGATATTATTTTAAAAGTTCCTCCTATAATACATAGCATGAAAACTCAAGATGGGATTTAGGTATTGTTTTAACTAATCACAGTATCAGGCAGTAGTCTCACTTCAATAATAAATAGCATGTTTCAGAAAACTAGAGTAAAATATATAAGGTCTTCATCAGAGCTAAGCTGTGGGGAAGTATTTTTAAGAACGCATTTCCCCTCTAAACCTATTCCTTATTTATTTATAAGTTATTATTAAACATTCAGAAACTCTTCTTGAAAATATTACTCTTCTGGGAGAGGTTATGTATGTCTCTTTAAATTAATTGTTAGCAAATAACTAAGGAAGAAGAAATGCTAGTAATGAAGTGACAAGAATCATTACTAGCTGTTGAATAAGAAGAGAATGACAGAACATTTTCCAGAGATCTGCTACTAAGAAGTTTTGCAAGTACAATGATGGTCTTTATTGTCAGGTTGGTTGCTAACTTTTGAACATTTAGATGACTTTATGTTTTACATATTTGAAGACCTAATGTTAAGGAACTGGTGAAATCAACCCCATGAACAAATCCTCCATATACTGTTGGAAAGTAGAAAATAGAAAAGATAAAGGAAAAAAACAACAATAACGTAAGGACGTGTAGGAGAGCTTGCTCTCCACATTTTGGAGAGAAGACTGGAGATGCCAACCTCAAACAAAATGTTGTCCCAATCTCACTTGACTAATTTTAGTTGTCTTGGTTCATGGCTATGATTCATCCCTAAAGCTGTGAATTGCTGAGGAGGAAGGAGGAAAAAAAATTGACTTAAATGTCAAAGAAGTAGGAATATAAATATAGTTTTCTTTTCTTAGGGGAACTAGGATTTTAGTTTATGGGTATCTTTTTTCTGATGAGGCACTGAATGCTTCAAACTTCTAGAAAAATAATGACTCTAGTCAAAACATCATTTAGGAATAGAAGATAGAATTGATTATGAGTCATGTCATGCCTGAAATTTTGCCTACTTTTTCCTTGTGTATCTCTTTAAATTCTGTTGAAGTAGAAATCATTAATAACCACATACAGTTAAGTGTGACGGAAGCTTAGTATATAGATTGTAAAGAGAAATGGAGCTCACAAACTAGACAAGAGAGGAATGAATGGCAGTAAGTGGAACCATAGGAAGTAATTTAGGGGAGTGACATGATCACACCAAAGAGACAGTTGGACTGTCAGGTGTTCTCTCACTAAGGAATAAGAGAAAATAGAGATTGTTTGATGAAACTCTGTTCTGAGGGAAGAAAATTGTTTTTCAATTTACAACATGTTCCTTAGTATTGTGGTTTCCATTTTGAATTTGCATAGGTTTGGAAGGAAGGGATAGCAGTCATTAACTCACACTCCATTTAATGAAATCAGTGTCAGAAGTAGCCAGTCCCTTAGCACACCAGCCTAGTCACAATCCATGTATTCTTTGTCTTAGACCTTCTGGGATATAATCGAAATATCAAAAGGCTGTAAAAATATGGCCTAGAAAATTAGAGGGGGATGGTATTATGTTGATGGAATATGAGAAAGAAAGAGTTCCAAAGGCTTCTGAGTGGCTTCTCCATAGCCCCAGAGCCAGGAGGAAAGTAGCATCAAAGCATAATTGTGAATGTTGGGTTTTGATCTGTCCCTGTCCTCAGCCTTTCTCAGAGCACCCTACAGCATCCTGAAAGCTCGAATCCTTTCTGTTTTCCTCATATCTGTGTGTTGCCATGAGCAGTTACTGTGTCTCACCACACAAGACCCAAGGGTCATTCAGCTAATGAGGTCAGTGCATCCCATAATAACCTAATAGGACCCTCAGGAAGGGGCAGGGACATCGGCAGTTGCAGAGTCCTATGACTTAATTTTCATCTGAGGAATTAGAACCCGAATGACCTTTTTGGTCTTCACGTTTGCAGCTTCTAGAAGATGTTAATTGGCAGTATGGCTGTGTCCGAGTGATATTTTAAGGTCCATAGAATATATTTTTCAGTAGCATCTTTGGTTATTCATATATGATTATTTATATTTATTCTTATTTCATATACTTGGCCTACTAGAGGTTTTTGTATCTATGTAAAAAAACTAGTTATTTTCTAGCTGAAGCATTTTTAATTTTCTCAGCCTTTGCTAGGAGTACAAAGGGCAATGAAGACCTGTTTGAATCTTTTATTTCCATAATCAAGTCTTACCATGTATGAAAGTTTTATAAGTTGAATTGTGTTCTCTAAATAGATACATTGACATTCTAACTCCCAATGTCTGTGAGTGCGATCTTACGTGTAGTATTTGGAAACAGGGTCTGTGCAGAAACAGAAGGGACAACAGGAATTGGAAGAAATGCTCCTTTCTGTGGGTTGTTACCAATATGTTGGTGTTAACTTTTGATAAAGATGAGGAAAAGGGAGGGAGAATGCAGTTATAATATTCCATGCACATTCTATGAAACTAGGAAAGTTGAAGGGGGGGTGTTGAGTTTGGATGGATAGGGGACAATGATGGAAAGGGTGATATTGATACAAGATGCATTATTCTTTTTTTTTTTTTTTTAAAGATGAAACAGACACTATGAAAACTGATCTTGGCACCATAAAAGTTTCAATTTCCACAGTGGAATCTATAGGTAACACAGTACGTGAAATAGAAAATAGAACTTCAGAAGTCAAGGATAAAACAGAGGAACTAGAACAAAGAGTCAAAGCTATAGAAAAAAAAACACTCAGAACCTACCAAAGAGAAGTCTAGGAACTGTCAGATTCAGCTAAGAGATCAAATCTACATATAATTGGGATTGACAAGGGGGAAGAATTTAATAGTAAAGGCATTGAAAATCTATTCAATAAAATAATAGTTGAGTACTTCTGCATTCTTAAGAGAAAAAATTTCACCTGCTTAATAGAAGCATATAGATTGGAT